>NC_058370.1:14257500-17094166 GCF_018350175.1 Felis catus
CAGCACTTGTCTGTCACACGGTGTGTGTGTGTGTGTGTGTGTGTGTGTATGTGTGTGTACTGTGCACTTGTTGACTGTCCATTGCCTTCCCTGAAAAATACAAGCTCCACGCGGCCAAGGACCTGGTGGGTTTTGCTCTCGGCTGCTTGCCGAGGGCCCGGAACAGTGGCTGCCTCACGGCAGGTGTTCAGCAAACGTGTGTCGGGTGGATGGATGGCATCCGTCACTGTTATTACAGAAAACCCAGGCAGGGACAGCGCTTCAGACCCCCGACAGGATTTGAGGCACGGGCAGAAGGGCCAGGAGAAAACACTTCGGACGTAGCACTAACCAGGGGACTGACCTCCCTCTCTGGACATTCGGGCCCCCGTGGGTTTCCACCCCAGACCGCCGTTACGAGCTACCGAGATGCGGGAGACAACATACTGGACCAGTCTTGGGGCCACGCGCTCTCTGAACAGCAGCTCGAACCTGGAGCTGGAGGAGACATCCGAGGTCCTCTGGTCCCTCCTTCCCATCCCCCACTCTTCAATAAGCCTTGACTGCCGCCCATGCTCCCCCGGTACTGTTGGCAAAAATACTGACAGTAACTTCCACCATGGCCTCACTCAACTGAAAGTTTAGAAATTCCCAAAGACTCTTTAAGAGGGTTCAGCCTCTCATCCAATGCTGAATTCCTTCTATGACATCTTAGACAGGCAGTCATAAACGGCCTCAATGGTTGGCACGTCTACCTACGATTAAACCCAAATCGGCCAACTCATAACCTTTACTGCCAAAGGCAGGCCTGCTGGGGCACAATTCAGAGCAAGAACTGTGTTTCTCACTTACGGTAACTCTTTGTGCCAAACCGGTGATGGGTGCCTGGTGCCTGGGGACCTACTTCCTTCCAAAAGGGCGAATGGTTCACATGTGGACACGTGAAATGCCACCCCAGGATGCACAGGACTGACATCTGCAACAAAGAACTGTCCAACCCCCACATGTTAATAGTGCCGAGGCTGAGACGCCTTGACTTACCCGAAGGCACAAGCTCTCCCTCATTTTGTTCCTAATAGTGACCAACTCGGTTTACGTTCTGTTTTCATAGTTTTGATGGAGACCCGAATACAGAAGAGACTTCCCTTCTCCCTTAAATTTACTGTAAGACATCCCACAGCGCCAGCCCAACAGTCAATGGCAACTCATCCTGAGCCCCAGTGCTGGGGCGACACTAGGGCAGGGTGAGGACTGTGGTGAGGTCAGACCTGTCCACCTAAAAGAGGTTTTCCAAATCCAGCCAGCTGGAAATGTGGGCACCGTGTTGACAGATCCTCTGAGTGGTTTTTTTTTTTAATTTTTTTAACGTTTATTTTTGACACAGAGAGAGAGACAGAGCATGAGTGGGGGAGGAGCAGAGAGAAAGGGAGACACAGAATCCGATGCAGGTTCCAGGCTCCGAGCTGTCAGCACAGAGCCTGACGCGGGGCTCGAACTCACGGACCGCGAGATCACGACCTCAGCCGAAGTCGGATGCTCCACCGACTGAGCCGCCCAGGCGCCCCAGATCTTCTGAGCTTTTAATGGAAGCCAGAAATCTGCCTTTTTGTGTGACCTGTCCAGATTTTCAAACGCTGGCTCAATTTTCTGTTTTAAATGTCCTGCAGACCAAGCAAGACGCATCTTGGCTGCCAGCTTACAATCTTTTGCTGCGTCGGACATCACAGCACCGCCACTGGATGGATCATGAGAGGTCGAGTGGGGGCCGTGACAGAGGGCAAAGCTCAGAGGAGGAAAGGAAACACAGGCTGATCACCAGAGGCCCAGGAATATAAGCAGAGCACAGCCGGGATCACCCCTCCCGCCTCAAGCGTCACCGAGTCAGTTTTGATTTTTCCTCCAAAGGCCGGTGCATCTCCCATGCTTGGCTGGACTCTCCCAAATACTCAGCGCTAACTTTGTCCAAGACCTACGAGAAGAGACAACCTTCCCCAGAACACCCTTACGTGAAATAAAGGCTAATCCTCTAGGGCCGTGGGAAAGAGCCTATGGATGGCAGAGCCGCAGCATGTCTTAAAAGTACCCACCTTACAGGAGTGACAAGCTAGACGGTGCAGCCCAGTGCCCGGAAAAACTACAAATTTCACAAACGGCACTGTAGTCCCACAGACGAGGAGTGGGCAAGGCAGATCTAGAGGTGCATTATGATGCAGTTTGGGGGTCCACAAGGGACCAGTCCACCCTCCACTTCCGGCAAATGTTGCTGACTTCAGTTTGGGAACCTACCTTTCTCCCCCTCCGTCCCTACCTCCAGAGGTGGCACACGACAGAGTACAGAATCCTCCCAAACAGGGACATCCGTTAGGAAAGAGATGGGCCCACCACCTACATTTGAACTCCTGATCCAGCCATACCTGAAGCCGGCCCTCCCCAGAACTTTTCACTTCCCCAAGCCAGTAAATTTTCTTTCACTTAAGCCAACCCGGAAATTTTCTGTTACTTACATCCAGAACAATCTCAACAGCTATGGGGCCCCTTGGCCGAGTTTTTGCCTCACTCCAGCTTTGGGGTCAAGAAGAGAGACTCTGCATTCGGTGCTTTCAGCCTGGGCACATCAGGTCCTTAAAGCACTGAGAGCCTTCCTCAGCCTTACGCCCGGGCCGCCCCAGCCTACTGACTCACCTTCCAATCTCCTGATTGTGGTCGCCCGCAGGGCCACCCCCCTTCCCCCCTTTCATGTCTGTAGCCATTGGAAACTACCACCCCCGCCCCTTGCAACGTGAGCACTATGAGAAGTTCTTTGCCATTCTAAACAGTGGCTGACAACCATTGTGAAACCTGCACACATTTCACCACTCCTAAATCAACCCCAGATGACAAAATAATAATCATCAGGAAACTAATGAAAACCCGGAGGAGGACAGATTTGGACCACGTTGTCATTACCCACAATGAGGGATGATCAGGAAAACGTCCTGAGAAAGACATAAAAATGAAGCAAGCTGATTGCTCTTTGGAAGAAGGCTCAGCCCCCGTTCCCGTGAGATTCGAGTCCTCCTTTTTCCTGGAAACAATTTTTAGCATCTCTTGGCATCCTTCTGGTCAGGAATTGGTAAAAAGAAAAGACACAGCGAGATAAAGGCTTCATGCCTTTTCAGTGAAAGGCGATTTGCAAGGTCCACGGTGGTGTTAGGGAGCGTAGTCGCTTACGTACCGGCAGCCTGCGTGTGTCTTCTGGTGGTTCCTCGCGGTGACTTAAAAATTGGGGCGTTTCTCATAAAATCCAGATTTCATGGTCTTTTGAAAGACACAGAACACTTGGCAACACAGAGGCCACATTCCTCCCAGCTAACTACCCTGCCCACTTCATTAACTCTGGGTATCTGAGTTTGCAATTAGTGGTTTCAGATTTAGGGCCTGTGTATTAAAAAAATCATTTAAAAATGATGCTAATTTTGATTCTGGACTAGCCTGACTGACACAGAGCGGCCACTGGATTCTAAGCAAGGACCCGATTGGGTCCCTCCGCTGTGACCTCATCTGCCCCCACCCCCGGCTTGCTGGCCCCCGGCCACACCGGCTTCCAGGCAGCTCCCATCTCAAGGCGTTGCACTTGCTGCTGCTTCTCTCTAGAATGTTCTTCCTCAGATAGCAGGGCTCCCTCACTTCTTCAGTGCTGTGCTCAGAGGCCACCTGCTCAGGGAGGCCTCCCCACCCCAGGCACTTTCTACCCACCTTCTCTTGATTTTTCCCCATAGACTTATCACCATGTGACATTCTGTGGACTTTACATATTTAGGTGTTTATGTTTGGTCTTTCTCCACTTAGCTGCGGCTCTGTGAGAAAGCAGACTTTGATTGTTTTTGTTCTCTACTGTATTCCTCGTGTCCAGAGTAGTTCCTGCGACGCAGCTGGTACTCTCGACGGATTTTGGAATGAATGAATGAATGAATGAATGAACGAACGAACGAATGAACGAACGAAGAAATTCAGTTTCCCATACTGGAGAGTAAAGGGAGGCAGGGGTGTGGGGGAGGAAGGTGGAGGAGGAAAGTGAAAGGCAAAGCCCAGAATGTCTGCCCATCTGGTCACTGAAGATCAGGCAGACGCTTCTGAAGAAAAAGGCATTTTCCACCAGAGAAGAGAGGGGCCAAGAAGAAAAATGAACATCCTGGAATTAGGACCTATGTTGGCCCTGGAGTTCGCACGGATGGGGGTCTCCGCTCGGCCACGGACCGGCCATGTGGCCGGGCAGAGCCCCTCCTCCGGGGCCTCAGTTTCCTCTTCTGCGCAGGTTCTGATCCCAGGCGGCTCTGACTTCCAGGCTGCCTGCTGAGGACTTGTCCTGACAACTTCTCACATGGGGATGAGGAAAGCCAGTGTCTCGGGCTCCATCCTAAGTCGTCTGGAAAAACCCGAGCTGTTTTCCAGCGTGAGCCTCACGGGCCCTTCCCTCTCACTCCAGACTGTACCAGAGTGCTCACGCTCCACGGGGGGACACGATTTCTAGAGTTACTTTCTCCTCAACTGGGACTAAACAGCATTTAACAATCACACCTGCTGTGTTATCGGGGGTTCTTCTCCGCACTCTTATGACGTGGACTCACATCATGAACACGGAAACTGAGACCTAGAAGAACTGACATAAAGCCAAGGTCATGAGACTAGTAGACTCCGGACTTGAACCTTGACAGTCCGGCTCACGTTCAGCCTTACGCTGAACCGGAAGCTATAGAATACGCGAACACACCCTTGTAAAAAAAAAAAAGAAAAGAAAAATGACGGCTAAGGCTAACATGTCCCGTGTCTCCCTCTCATGCCTGTCCGTAATTAACTCGTTGGCTTGTTAAGTGAAGGTCAAAAAGAAGCAAGTTTGACTCTTTCTACGGCAGTTAAAGAGGCAGAGAGTGCAGGAGTTATAAAGACAACCTCCATTCCTCAAAAAATGAAAAACGGAACTACCCTAAGACCCGGCAATTGCACGACTAGGTATTTATCCGAGGGATACAGGTGTGTGTGCTGTTTCGAAGGGACACATGCACCCCCATGTTTACAGCAGCACGATCAACAATAGCCAAAGTATGGAAACAGCCCAAATGGCCATTGACAGATGAATGGATAAAGAAAATATGGTGTATATATATACAATGGAGTATTACTCGGCAATCAAAAAGAATGAAATCTTGCCATTTGCAACTACGTGGATGGAACTGGAGGGTATTAGGCTAAGTGAAATTAGTCAGAGAAAGACAAAAACCTTGACTTCACTCACATGAGGACTTTAAGAGACAAAACAGATGAACATAAGGGAAGGGAAGCAAAAATACTATAAAAACAGGGAGGGGGACAAAACAGAAGAGACTCCTAAATATGGGGAACAAACTGAGGGTTACTGGAGGGGTTGTGGGAGCGGGGGTGGGCTAAATGGGGAAGGGGCATTAAGGAATCTACTCCGGAAATCATTGTTGCACCATATGTTAACGAACCTGGATTTAAAAAATAATTTAAATAATAAAAAATTTAAAAAACAAATTAAAAAAATAAGTAAATAAAATAAAGGCAACAGACAAAGCCTGGCTCTATTTCTTGGTTGCCGTGTGACCTTGAACAAGTCACTTAACCTCTCTGGGCCTTACTTTCCTCATCTGAAATGAAAATAATTATAGCTCTTCCTTTATAGAATTGTTGTAAGGAATAAATAAGCTGATGCCTATGCTCATTCAAAAACAGATCCCAGCATCGAGTAAGCACTCGGAGGTCACTTTTATTGACATTATATTCATTCGAAGGCAACTTGTTCTTTCGAAGACGTATGACAGACTGAACGTGCCCAGACATTCAGGTGCCCTGAGACGCTTTAACGACATCCTTGAGAGACCTCGTTTGCTCTATCTGATTCCCCCCCGAGAACTGAGTTACAGAACCGCTCTTCTGGCTATAGTGGAAGGTTCTCGAATTTGGGGTCATTTCACATCTTCCGGCTGACGTTTCTTCAACTTTACTCATGAACCCTGCCGTACCTTTGTGCCCACTTTTGCGATTAATCACCTGATTTTTTTTTTAAAGAATTTTTTTTTACATTTATTTATTTTTGAGAGACAGAGAGACAGCGTGAGCAGGGGATGGGCAGAAAGAGAGAGGGAGACACAGAATCAGAAGCAGGCTCCAGGCTCCGAGCTGTCAGCACAGAGCCCGACGCGGGGCTCGAACCCACGAACCGTGAGATCATGACCTGAGCTGAAGTCGGACGCTCAACCGACTGAGCCACCCAGATGCCCCTTAATCACCTGATTTTTAAACCATTTCCACCTTGTGACACCATTCGTTTGAGACCCTTGTTACACCTTTTCCGAAGGCATAAGAAAATAAAGACAGGACGCTGAAGGCAAGACAGACAACAAACAACAACAACGAAAACTCGTGCCCGTGTGAAGTTAATGCGGAAAGGGTCCACAAGACCCCGCTAAGAAAAAGACTGCCCTTTGGAGACGTGTGGATTCTTCCCGAATGTGTAAACTCCCAAGATTCCCCAGGGCAAGTTACCTTCACTTTTGCTCCTTTTTTGAGTACTTCGGAGGGGAGGAGGAGCAGTGCTATAGTATCTCAGCACCGCAGAACGAGTCCGGTCCATCGCGGACTGAGGCTGCGTGACGAATTCGATACAGACGGCACCTGCCCCACGCACGGGTGAACAGTCTGAGGCTTGAGTCCTCTGCCCTGCGTCACACGGCAGGTGGGTGATGGAGCGGGGAGTCCACCCCAAGTCCTCTACAACAGCCGCCCACCCTCTGACAGCGCGGCCTCTTGACCCCACATCATAGCCAAGGGCCTGGCCGGGTCTGAGGATGAGGCCATGCCCCCCTGGTTGGCAAGAAACTGCACAGGTTCTCAAACAATGTCCCCTGGAGCAGGATATCCCGGCCCGCTGCCATTACCTTTTCCATCCGGCTCAGTCGGTTAGGCATCTGACTCTTGATTTCGGCTTGGGTCATGATCTCACTCACGGTTCGGGAGTTCGAGCCCCTACCGGGGCTCTATGCTGGCACGTGTGGAGCCTCCTCGGAATTCTCTCTCTCTGCCTCCCTCCCTCTCTCTCTCAAAATAAACTCAGAATAACAAAGTCCTTGTTCAGGAAAAAGTCCGTTCATTCTCAACGGCAAGGCAGGTAAAAGGCCACAATGACTCAGGCTTGGAGAGGATGACCGATGTAACCGAAATGTAGGACTAGAACACAAAGCCCCGGTCAGTCAGGGAGAAGTCTCTGGATTGTCCGTGTGCTTGCTCCGGGAAGCTGCAGGTTGTGCAGTGGAACAGGCCTGTAGTCTGGAATCGAATCTCACCAAGCAGCCGCTGAAGTTGTCCAAGCCTCAGTTTCCCCATTTGTGACATAGACATACGGGCGTCATGGGATTTTTTTTTTTGAGAGGATTCTAGAAGCTTTGTGCAAGTGCCTGGCACATCAAAACTCCTGTGGGGGATTTTCAAATCCACGTTTTCCCTTCCTCGTTCCCCTCCCTGAATACTGAGATCATTTTCACTCGAAACTCAGATTAAGTAAGGCAAGACTGTAGTCTCAAATTCTTCAAAGTCCCAAAAGTCTGGGGCAGTTTCATTCACCACATAATCGCACAAGGCTAAACATCAGCAGAGACACTTAAATCGTACGTTCGCTCACCACCGGCCGACGCGGTCCCAGTAACTGTTTGTCTCCGCTCAGCCCACAGGAGAGCTGAGTGGGGCACATCAAGGAATGTCAGAGCTGGATTTGAACCCTGGCAGGAGGGCCCCCAAGCCCCAGCTGTCAGGGATACACCACCATCTGCAAAATCTGGTGAAGACCAGAATTGAGACTCGCTCAGCTCCTACGAGCATATCAGATCTGGAACATTCTAAGCCGGTTCCATTCAAAGCTGGGGTTAGGAGGGGGCCATGCGTCTTTGGCAGGGTGAAGTGCAGAAGAAAAAATGAAAAATCTTTTGTTTTTCTTTTTCAATTCATTAAGGTTTGTTGGGGTGAGTGTGGACCTCATTTTTTTTTTCTTCCCATGACTTCCCTTTTATTTTAACGGGGAAACGTGCATTTCAAAGACTGCTCAATAGCAGCGTTGAAGTCTCAAGTTCAATCACAATGTCCCCATTGTGGCTGGGGGACTCCTTGGCCTTTAAGCTTGGGTTATAAAAATTTGGTCTGAGCCCAAAGTCTGGCTTTAATAGAATATTTTAATTTTGTTTAATGAATATTATTTTAAATCTGTTTGGCAGTTTTAAAATGTGTTCTTTTATTTTCAAATTAAAATTTACTAATGTTCGGTACTTTCCTGGCCGTGTAGGTGCAGCAAGGAGTGGGGATGATAATAATACAAGCTACCATTTATTGAGTGCTTACTATGTGCCAAACACCCTGCTCCACGCTTTACGGGTGTCACTTCTTCTGACCTTCGAACCACCCAGTGAATAGCGACCACTGCCTCCACCGTCCGGGAAGCTGGGAGAGTCAGCCCCTCGCCCCAGATGGCACAGTCCGTGAGTGGTGGTGGGCTTGAGGCTGAGACGGGGTCTGCCTGAGTTCAGGGGCTGCACTATTAACCACAGCCCTGCCGTCTCTTGAAATTGAAACAGGACTCAATTGACCAATAGCGTAAAGGGGTTATCAATGGCCCAGTATGCAATTCCCTATAATCTCAAGAGCAGTAGTGGCTGCTCTGAGTATAACAACTACCTGATTGAGCGTCAGCGAGGCAGGCACTTAGCAAAGCGAGCTGTTCTATGCGTATTGCCTCGTTTACATTCTCACAATGCTCTTTTGAAGCAGTTATTCCTGTTGTTATCATGTTGCGGAGAGGAAACTGAAAACCCGTTTCATGCAGCTTGTAAGTAACAATAATAATAATAATACATTATAATGACAATAAATACAGCCACACAACTCTGACATAACTCATCCTGTTTGCCAAGCACTATTGCAAACACTTTACCTTTATTAAGGCGACCTCCACAACTCTTTGAGGAAGGGACACAGTCATCCGCTCTGTTTTACAGATGAAGAAACCGAGGCACAGAAAAGTTTGGTAACTTGCCCAAAGTTAAACAGTTGGTTCATGCAGAGCAGGGATTTGAATCCAAGCAGCCCAGCTCCCGGGTTCATGCTCTTAATCTCTGGGCTGTTCGGCAGAGTCAAGACTTAAATGCAGGAAGCCTGACTCCCCCCCGCCCCACCTGTTTCCCACCGCCTCTGAACAAAAGCAGAAGGAAGGTCTGTCTCGGGCAGAGAGTGGGCCCCTCGTACCGCCTGACATACCTCTAGGGACAGAAGCCAGTGTTCTGCTTTTTTTTTTTTTAATGTTTATTTTTGAGAGAGAGCGAGCGTGCACAAGCAAGCAGGGGTGCAGAGAGAGAGGGAGACAGAGGACCCGCATCAGGCTCTGCGCTCATGGCAGCCAACCAGATGTGGGGCTTAAACCGTTGGCTTGAACTCAGGAACCGTGAGATCATGACCTGAGCCGAAGTCAGACGCTCAACCGCTGAGCCACACACGTGCCCCTGGGGTTCTGCTCTTACTGAATTAGGCAGGGCTTCTCTGAGTAAGGGTCTGCAAACTTGGGTCTTTGTCTCCAACCTGTTGCTTAAATATTAGGGAGCCCAAGAAGTCCTATCACTGCCCTCTGGATCCTCCAGGGTAAAGAAGAGGGGGTGTGATATTGGTGGAAATCCACTGGGATCCTGCTATCAGAGGCACCAGACTGGGTCCTTTTAGCCTCTGGATCCCTAGTAATTAGCCCAGCACCTAGAACACAGCTCAGTAAATACCACCGAATAAATGAATGAAAGAATGAATGCCACGTTCCCCCATCACCGGGAAAACAGGAGGCACTCCATGAATCACAAATCAGTGAAACGGTACATGCGGTGTCCCAAGGGCATGTTCTTCCTTGTCAACAAAATTTGTCTTGTCATATTGCAATAGCTCAGCGGTCAGAAAATGTATTCTGAAAAGGGCCATGCGGTCTCTGCAGTAACTACTTGACTCTGCTATTTCAGCACAGAAGCAGCCACAGGCAATGGCTTAGACCAGCTAATCGCAGAGATGTGGTCACCATCTCAACAGATTTCAACAGTAAACCTTCTTTGATAGCTACAAGGACAGGCTCAAGATTCTGTGAGAATTAGCAGATGTCCCTTATTTCCGAGCCCAACTTTTGTACCTGACCGTCAGTTAATATCCCCAACCAAAACAAGTGGAGACTGACGTTAAAATCTCGCTCTCCAGGCCAGACTTGGAGAGGAAAAGTAGTTCTTACACCAGGGGGACAGCCTGGATATCCCAGTGATGAGGAATCAAAACTGGGTTCAATCGTGGCTCTGACATGAGCCACAGGACCTTGGACAAGTTACTGCACCTCCCTGACATTCAATTTTTGAACCTGTAAAATACACATCAGCATCATCATCATAACAGCACATGTCCATCTCAGGCTATTTGGAGACAGAAAAGTGTTTTGTTAAGCCAGCACAGTGCCTGGCACACAGTAGGTGTTCGATAAATATGGACCACTTATTATCCCCAAAGAAGTCTTACGTTTTCTTAAAAACAAACAAAAAACAAAAAAGCGAATTCGCTAAAAATAAGCACAAAGAAAGGCCAGCCAAGATGCAGGAAAGGCCACTTCCAAAATCAGGCTCCTAAAGACATGCCAGTAAGGCCTTCCAGGGGTCCCCAGGTATCAGAAAATTCTCCACTCTAGATCAAACCTCTGAAAGCCCTCCCATTTCTCTGTCCCCTTCCCCCAAAGCCTGCTTCTGTGTCCTTGTAACACTCTGCCTTTCTCGTGGGCGCCAGAGCCACGTGGCAGACATTCGGAGCATTTCAGACATTTGCTGAGTTTAAGACATTCCTTCTCCCCTCCTTCCCTGCACATCCCAACATTAAAGTCTCCAGGGAGCACCAGAGAGCTCCGGCCCATGGCAGACCAGGAGTGAATAATCTTCCTCTGCTCCATTCTTTTCCATGGCTGGATGGGGCCAAAACTCTGTTTACAACACAAGCAGCAAGTCACAACTTGTCATGCCACATGACACCGGCCCGGCCGCAAGTTATCACTTCCCTCTGCTGTACCAGTCACACAAAAGGCCAGAGGTGCAGGAATCTGCCTCCTGCTTTCCTTTCATCCACCACCTTCCCAACCAAGAAGGGCATTCATAACTTTGCTGGAGAGACTAACGTTTCTAGAACACCCTGAAACAAAAGTCCCCATACATGCAAATAATACACACCCAGAAAAGAAAACAGCCTCTTTGCATCGACACCCTCTCTGTCTCTTCTGAAAGGAGGCTTTCTCCCTACGTGGGATTTCCATCCGCAGTGAGGCTGGTCCCCGACTCGGGGACACAGCAGACACTCTCTCGCTCTGTGTGTATTTCCGGGAGCAGCCAATCAACAAAGACCTAAAGGTGTGGATTTACACAGCCCCACATGCTAAAAAAAAAAACAAAAAAACAAAAAACCACATACGTGTTCATAGGAACAAAAAAACTGTTCTGGAAACAACAAATACCTTAACCACGCCGTGACTATAGGAAGGTGGGAGGTGAAGAAACTGACCAGAAGGAACAAAAGGCATTTCGGCCCCTGGTTTCCACATATCCAAGTAACCAGGATTGAAAATCTGCTTCGGAATGGGGCGGCGGGGGGGGGGGGGGGGGGGGGGAGGGGGGGACCTGCTTTGTCTGCCAGAGCAGAGAGAGGGAGGGGTCCACAGGAGATGGGAATCCCAGCCCTCACGCCTCGCTTTACCCCAAGAACGTCTTCGGTCATCCTCAGAACCCAAATCAAACTGAGGTCCTTCAGCCGTGGTCCCTTGAAGCCCCCTTTTTGTGTCCACTTCAACCAAACACATCTACCAGCAGGAATGCAGAGTTGGCCGAGGTAAGGAGAAGTGGTGTTTTTCGCTCTGTTTTGGTGACCTTCATGAGGCTCATTTATGCACTTCAAGCTCATGACCTAATACATGTTGGTTTGGCTTCTCTTCTCATAATAGCAGCCTGTAAAAAGCTTTTGAGAATTCCCCATGTTTTCTTATTTTGGGTCAAGAAAATAAAATCGATATCTAAGTAACCTTAAAAAAATGGCCTGCACAATCTAAAAATCTGGAACGTTTCCACTAGGGCTAAGGATATCTCTTAAAGCCTCAAAGAGCATCAAAGTTAAGCCCAACCATCGCCATTTTTAAGGTAAGCGATTCAGTAACAGCATATGTGAGAATTAGCTAAGAGGGGCTTTTTGACATAAGTCAAACAATGACATTTAAAACTCACGTTAAAGCAATTACCGTGCAGAATTTTTCCGTGTTTTTCCCATTTCTTAAACAGAAGTGTATATGTTTTCGACATAGTTTCTCGCTGTAATTTTCTTTCTTGGCAAACCCACATCTTACCATGAAACCCAAAGTATGCACGCTACAGAAACAATAATGGCTGAAACAGACTCGGCTGGGGCTCTGGCATGATTTTTCTTTACGGAATTAAAATGTCTTTTGGCTAATAATATGCTGCACATTTCAGTTACGAAAGACCATTCTTGGGAGACGAATAGAAAAGAAAGGGGAACTGACAGATTCAGCTGATGTGAGACAAAAGTTAAGTTGCTATATTCATACAGTAGTCAGACCCTCCGGTTCCTCATTCTTTGGGGACAAAAATGTCGATTTTATCATTTTTCCTCTAGTTAAATTCGCGGGGAGTTGACAGCTCTCTCGGAACGACTGTGAGTAGGTATGGACAGATACGTTACATCTGGGAACATGCAGAGTTTAAAAAAATCTAACGATACTAGACACTGAGGAGGGAAAGGGGGAAAATCACACACGTTTCTGTGCTATCGACACAACACCACTGATACCAAAAGGCGAAGTAATTTCTAACTACTTTGAAATACTCTGTTCATTTCGAAATCTGTCTAGATTAGCATTCTCAGGCAAAGAGAGGTGACCGTGTGCACATTCTCAAAACTGGTGAGATGTAAACCTGTCTCCCCTGGCTATCTATTCATCCGAGTTCCTGTTTTCAATTTCTGCATATATCTGAACACAGAGGGAGATTCTGCAAAAAGGCAAGAACAGGCACATCGGTGCCCTCAACCAGGATCGCCAAAGGATGATGACCACAGCAAAGAGACCCTGCTTTCTAGAGACCCCAGACTGCATGCACAGACCCTCGCATCCCTCCTGCCACGCTCTGTCCCAAAGTGGGAGCCCTCTTAGACCCCTCTGACCTGCTTGTTTCAGATTCAGGCAACCGATGGCCTCCCTCAACCTTCAAAGTGGCAAAGATAAATCGCTCCAGTTACCTGACTCTTGGGACCACCTGTTCCAAATTATTCTTCGCTCTCCAAATGTTTATAATCTCACCCCCCAAACAAGAACCCACCCATAGCGATCCAGCACCTTCCGGTAAGCTCCATTTGGACCGCCTACCGGAACATTTTAGGGCTTTGCCACTGCCTATGAACTTATTGACTCTTTTTAGGAACTGAAATGCGTCGCATTATAGTATCGAAGGAACGAATCAAATTAGCCCTTGTAAATAGACATCCTTTATAGACCCATACACAACCTGCTAAACACCATGACTCAGGAAGGCTCATATTGGTGTTTCCTAATTACTTAATATGATTTTTCTTCCGTTTGGAACAACAACGAAACATCAGGGCAGAGTCAGAAAATAATTGGGCTCGATGCATTTCAGATCATCCCGATTTCGCATCTCTGTCCAAGGGAAAGGAAAGCAGAAATGTCCTCTCGGCCAAGGTTTTTACAGCACATGGGAAACGCACAGTCCGCAGAGGTCTGAAGGCCCCCATTCTGGTTTCATTCCCTCTGCAGGCTCTCGTGAGTCATGTAACTTGAAACTCAATTCTTGCCTTAACAAAGTTGGGATGTGATAATAAATAATAATAATAATAATAATAATAATACCACCACCATCTAACCTGAAGAGTTGTTGTGAGAACCCATCCTAAAAAGACATGTCAAGAACTGAATTCAGGCCTGGCATATGAGCTGTTTCATCATTATTATTAAACACAAGGATATAATTTGCAAGTGGAGAGAAATGGCAAAGACGCCAGGAGGATGCGAGTGAGAAAAAAAAAAATAAGGAGAAAAAGCAGCAAAAATAAATTTAAAAGCCTGTGGCTTCCTTCGTCCTCTCTCCCCTAAATGCACCTGGCAGATACTTTCATACCTTGAAATTGATTTTCAGTCACACGCAATGAGGAACAAGTTCCTGCCCCTCCGATTCATTTACAGGGACAAGTGGGTCTGAACCAGTCACTTCAAGTGTTTGCCACCTGATTGAGGGGGTTTATCCTCGGATTAGAAGAGGTGTCCGCGAGTCAAACACCATTAGGCCAGCTAAGATCTTCAAACAGTGAAAACGAAGCACTGTCTCCGGCCAATTCTCTGCTAATCGCTTCCCCTACTAGAATCTTCTCTCCGTTGTGTGTGTTTGGAGCTGTGCGAACTGCCACCAGCAACAAGGGGTGTGGGGAGTGGGCCATTCAGGAAGCTGTTATGATCTGGGGGGTGGGGGAGAGGAGGGTGGGGAGTGAGAAGGGCGCTGTGGGGAGTGTGCATGAGTATGTGTGTATCTTCTGTCAACAGGCTGTGTTTTCTCAACTCTGGGGTTAATTCTCTGTAGAGATTCCTTTTCAGCAGACTCCACCAACTGCTTCTGAGAGCAGCTAGCTAGAAAAAAAAAAAAAGAAGAAGAAGAAGAAGAAGAAGTTTCCTTCCACCAACAAAACCCAGTCCTGGCAAGAGCTGGAAGGTTCGGCCTTTGGAGGTAACTAAATAACCAGCCGCTTCCCGTCCACAGATAAGGAGAACACATCTTTAGGTGACTCTCCCCTTTATAGAACATCTTTGGGGAGGTTCCTGTCCCCCAAGAAATGTTTCCTGACAGCCACAGGCTCTCTCTCTGCGGAGAGAGGCATCTGTCATGAGCTGCCGGGAACCCCACTTAGGCACCATAACGGCCTGCGATTTTATTATACAAGGAGTTTATTGCTGGCCTAATTAGTTTCAAACTGGGCATTCCAGCCGAGGACACCTAAAAAACATCTGGTGGCAGGAGAGCAAGAGAGAGACCTCGTTCTGAGCCGGTTACGGTTGGATTTCTGCATAACTCTGGTCTCTCGCGCCCGAGACACAAGTTATCTTTGGAAAAGTAACCGAAAAAATAAGGAAATGTTTTTCTTTGTGGGAAATGGAGTCATCTTGTCATGGGGGAACCCAAACCGTCTTAAAGTGGACGTGCTCGGACCGTGTATACCTTTTCACAAACTGCCGGGGTCCCCCTATCTGGCTTCACCCAATTCAAAATGTACTTCGCTGCCCCACAGAGTGCTTTTGCTGGGGACTTTCTCCTCGTTCCAACAGCAGCTAGCATTTTATCAATTTATCCGTCTGGAACAGGCTTTGCAATCTCGTACTTGCAATTTAAAGCAGAAGTAAGACCACATATTTGAAACAGCATGTCTTGGGTGTTTTTGCCAAATGGTAATCCTATAACAAGTCAACAAATCATAGCTCTTTATGATGTGTTTAATACGACACAAAAGGCATGAAAGGAAGACTTTAGAACTTAAGCGATGAAAGCATCTGGTTTTTAAAAATCCCAAAGAATCAGGGTAACATCTTTTTCCCTTTTCTTTTCTTTTCTGTTTCCTTCAGCTATTTAACGTTAGCAAAGAGACTGATCTGTTTATAGAGTATTCTCATTCACACAGCCACCCCAGAGGTGAGCTGTGTTCAGGGCAGAGGAAAACCGCCAACTCCTTTAAGATAAAATAGTTAATAATATGGCGAAGCTAGAGTTACAGCAGGAGAATGGTCTAACTACCAACTACGTGTGGGACATAGGAACGGCTTTCAAAAATTCAGGCCCTTTCGGATCTAGCCATATTGGTCAAAAGTGCCAAATGTAGAGTTTCCTCCAAAGGCAAGGAGATTTTTCATACAAAACACGATTTTATGCTCAGTCAAAAGCAAGACTCAAAACACCATCATTTATGACATGCATCTCTCAGTACTTTCCTTAGTCTGAGGATGTCTAAATGCAAGGAAGTATAATGTTTAAGGGGTTTAAAGATGTGGAGAGAAAAGTGGAAGACACGAACATTTCTTGGGGAAAAGTTGCCCGGAAGATTTTGCACGAAGATTATTTTTAAATGGGGGTCTCCCCGCCCCGCCACCCCCCTCCCTAAATGGCCCACAGGCTGGAAATGCAGCTACTAGTTCAGTACTCATACGCTGGTCATAGAAAAATTGCAGTCGAGCAAGAAAGGGCTCATGAAATGAACAGATTTGGTTTGAAATACAGCAATTGTCCGCTGGTTATAATTTCCTTTGGAAGGGAGCTCCGTAACTCAAACATAATTCAGCACTCAAATCCCTCCTTGATGTTTGTAAATCATTCTACCTCCCCTCCGCTCATGCTAACAACCAGGCTCCGATGCTCGCTCATTTCGCTGCACCTCGTCATTAAAAGGTACCTGCACCAAGGGTGATTTATATCTCAACGTTATATATATATGTATATATATACACACATATATGTGTGTATATATATACATAAAATTAAAGATTACGTAGCGTTTCGGGGAAAGGGGAGAAAAGAAAATGGTATCCATAAAGATGCAACATCAGTCTTGCCTTTCAAAAATAATTCAGAGCCCAGCAGCAGGCACGCTAACTGCGTTTGGGAGGAGCGGGATCCTCACCGCCAAAGCGCTTCGCTTTCAAGCCCTGAGAAAGGCGCGCGGAGGATTTTGCGACGCGAATATTTTTACCAGTCAAGCCTTACTAAGATTCCTGGAGCTTATAGACAATTTATTTGGGGGCAGGATATGTATTTAAGGAACTGCGGCCAGCACGGCCGGTTCACGTCCAGACTGCATGGATGAGAAACAATTCCCTTCTCCACTTTCTCCCATTACAGCAAAACCCTAGCCTCCTTCTCAACAGTCTTGGGATGGATGCAAAGTTTTTTAAGTTTCCGACTCCGGCTTCGGCAGGCACCAGGACGCCCGCTCGGGTACAAAGCCCGGAGAGCCGGCCCTGCGCAGGCCGGGCGCAGCCGGACTTTAGAACAGAAATGCAGCTAGAAGGCGGCTCGGCGGCCGTTCCCGCCCCTTCCCGGGGGCTTCGCAGACAGCGCCCCGGGGCGCACGTTGGGCTCCCGGCGCCACTCCGGTTCGGACGGGGCGTTGAGGGGGAGGGGGGTGGACGCAGCCGACGACCCGGGCCTCGAAACCGGCCAAACGCAGCCCACCGCATCTACACCGCCCGCGCGCCCATGCACTTGTCCCGCGCGCGGGAGAACAAACTTGAGTCGCTGTCCCCCCCCTCCTCCCCCCAGCGCAAAAGGAAACTGAGACCCGCAGCCTGGCTTCTCCGAGACGGAGTCGGCCCGCTGCCCCCGCCGCCCTCGCGCCTGCGGCGCCCCGGGGGCCCCGTGCGCCCCTCGAGCGCCCCGACAGCTGCGGAGGCCCCGGCCCGGCGGGTGCGCGAGCGAGGCGCGAGGAGACGGGTCCGCGTCAGCCCGGGCCCGGGGAAGCCCGGCGGAGCCCGGCGGGCGCCCCGGGGCGGGCGCCGCGGGAGGTACTCACCGCGCGCAGTGGAGAGGGCGCCCCGGCGCGGGCGGGCGCGGGTCCGACGCGGCCGGGCTGACTGCGCCGGGCACGGTGCTGCTCCGCCGCCGCCGCTGCCTCCGCCTCCTGGGCTGCCGCGGCCGCCGCCTGCGCGGGGAGGACCGGCCCCTTCCCCTCCCCGGGCCGGGCCCTCCCTCTGCCCCCGCCCGGTCCCCGCGCCGCTGCGTGGGCGCGTGGGGGCGCCGAGGCGCGGCGCTGGGCTCTGCGGGCGCGCACCCCCGGCGGCTGGACGCGCGGCGCGGGGCTCCGGCCCTGCCGCCGCCGCCGCCGCCGCCGCCGCGCTGCTCTCCGCGCCTGCAGCCCAGCCGAGCGCGCCGGCTCCTGCCGGTCCCGGACGAGGCGAGGGCGCAGCCTCCTCCCCGCCCCCCACCCCCGACACCCCGCACCTCCTCCCTCCGCGACCCAGGCGCGGCCCCCGAGAAAGGCACCTCTGCAGTCCGGCCGACAGTCATTCATTCACCCACCTATTTATTCATTCATTCCGCCTGCACTGAGCATCTGCTGCGCCGGGTTCAGCTCCTGGGAGATTCAGCTAGAACGAGAGGATTCGTTTTCTGTCCTCCGGAACTTACATTCACGTGGGGCGATAGACCATGAACAAACAAGTAGAGAAGCAAGGGAATTTCGGAAAGTTCGAATCGTCATGGAGGGGGGCAAGTATGTGCTGGGGGCTCAGGGGCGGTTATCTTAGAAGAGTCAGGAGGGACCTCTCCGAGGAGGTGACAACTGAATTATGAGAAGGGCCATTGCTGGTGATATCTGGGAGAGGGGAGTTCAGGGATCATCCGCCTACCTTTCACCCACTTTACAGATAGGGAAACTGAGGTCCCAAGAACGTAACCGGCTCACCCGAAGTCAGTGGCACAGCCCCGTCCACACACCCCCCCTCTAATTGAGGTACCCCACTTACTTCACCCTATCCTGATCGCCTGTGTCAATGCTCCCCACGATAAACTGTCGGGAACTGGGTCTAGGCTCTTCCCTCCCTCCCAACCACTTGACTGTGGGATATCTAGGCCAAAAACAATACCAACTTCTGCCATTTGTGAAGCTCCCGCTTAAAAACCGGGTGCCCAGATAAAGTTGAATTTTACAAAATCAAGATGTAAGGTTTAGTATAAATATGTCTTACGCAACAGGTGGTGATACTTACATTCAAAAATTATTCATTGTTTCTCTGAAATCCCAATTTAACTGGCTATCCTGTATTTTCTTTGCTAAATCCGGCAACCCAAGCTCACCCAAGGATGCCCACCCCATCCTTACCCCATTTAAACCCCCAAAGAGATCCAAAGGTAGATGCTGTAAGCATGCCCAGTTTACCAATGATCAAGCCCAAGTTGAAAGAAAGCAGAAAGTGGCTGAGCCAGGGCTGAAATTCAGGTCCAGCTGATTCCCAAAGCCCTTGATCTTGAGTTGCAGGGTTACAGGAAAGCTGATAAAACTTAAGCTCCTGGGCCCCTCACTGACTGGGTCCGTTTCTAAGGTTCTGCCATTTTGTACATTTGACATGATGAACAAGTGACCTTGTGAACACATTGCTAGGTCCCTGTCAACATATTGACATTTAGTTGCGATCAGTAAAGACCGCTGTCTCTTTCCATTCTGGCTCCCCACTGTAGTACTTGATCCTGCCTGAGGAGGTGGTGTGGGAGTGGCCGCTGGCATTTTGGGGATCCAGCTGAGGAGAAGTTGACTTGGGAATTTTGTGATGGTTGTGGTATTTTTCAGCTTCTTAAAATCTGAATTTGTTGTGATTTATTTTCTTAAATTCAACGACATACTCACTTTTGGACCTAATTTTTGACTGGTATTCTTTTTCTTTTTTTTTAATAATTTTTTTCAAGTTTATTTATTTAGTATTGAGAGAGAGAGAGCGAGCACAAGCTGGGGAGGGGCAGAGAGAGAGGGAGACACAGAATCGGAAGCAGGCTCCAGGCTCTGAGCCGTCAGCACAGAGCCCGACGTGGGGCTCGAACCCACGAACCGCGAGATCGTGACCTGGCTGAAGTCGGACGCTTAACCGACTGAGCCACCCAGGTGCCCCTCGACTTGTATTATTTTTCCTAAACAGGGCCCTCAAATTGGGTGTGCTGGGTCAGGGCCTCACTACACCCGCACCTGCCTCTGGTCAGAGCTGATTCTCCTCTTTCTACTTCCAGAACGGTCAATGGAAGCAAGCGTATTCAGTACGCATGGCTGGTCTCCTTCCCTGACCCAGGCAAGCACCAGACCTGTAGCTCCTAGATGAAGACGACTGATGCTTCCTGGAAGCAGAACACACACGTGTACTTGGCCTTGCTTTCCTCATCTCGAACACGGAGGTGGCCGTACCCACGTTGTATTATTATCGTGATAATTCACTGAGATCGTGCTTGTAAAACACTTCCCACCCTGACTGTAGCTGGTTCTAGGGCCGCTCCACCAATATTATTACCGTACACACAACTTCACGTCCCACAGCATCTTGCAAAAAGCTCCAAGTCATTGTAAATTGAGGGTCTTAATGTTCTCCAGAGGTGTTTAATTTCTCTTGGCCCATGAGCCTTAATGTGATGTTATTTAAACAGTAGTAGTAAGCAGAATTTTTTTTTTGCTAAAGGAATAGAATGGGATAGATCTGCATAGAAAATACCAAGCGAATTGCATTCAATAAGAGAGAGTGTGTGTGTGTGTGTGTGTGTGTGTGTGTGTGTGTGTGCGCGCGTGCACACACACAGGCACCAGGTCAGGCTGGGTTTCTTGCAGATCATTGGGGAAATGTCAACAAACACTTTAACTAAGGGTACTCTATGGAATACAAAGGGTTAATCTTCAAACCATTTACCCCTTCACCAGAATCTGGCCCATTATCTCCTAAATCACAGCCACACCCCCCAGCACCTTGAGAGATAAACAGGAGGCAGGTACTTATTAATTTTATTTTTCCCTTTTCTGAGGGCAGTGGTTCTCAACTACACTCAGCTGCACATTAGATTCTCCGAGGGAGCTTTGAAAAATCCCCATGCTGAGGCCCCACCCCAGACCAATTAAACCAGACTCTCTGGGGGAGGGACTGAGGCATCAGTATTTTTTAAAGCTCCTGGGGTGATTCTAATGTTGGGCAGAGGATGAGAGTCCCCATCTTTGGAAGTGTATGGACTTGACCACAGATTCACAGCAGATGAGACAGAAGTCCAGATAGGAGGTAAGCCTCCCGATTCTTAATTCAAGACCACCTAAAATGCAGCTGCCTTCCTGGGTAACAGCGCCCCCTTTCCGTCCCTTCCTTTCCTTTGATTTTTTTTTTTTCTGGCTAAGTATTTGCCCTCATTTTGTAATGACCAGCAAAATAATCCCAGACGAAATCTGAAAATGCTAAACCATAAAGCAGATTCTTTGGAGTGTAGACCACAGGCATGCCTCCCCTGGAGTAAATCACTTTTTCCCCCCAGAGTCTTCCAAGTAAATGTTCTCTGAAGCCAGAAGACCAGCTACGCTTGGAAAACTACAAACTTCACAAAGTATCCCGCATGTATATACATATCCTACAAACACATATGTGTATTCTCTATGCCAAATCACGCCTTATTGCTATACGCATTCCTTTCCCACCTGCAAAGAAAAAGTACTCCGTTTTTTTTTTAATGCATTCATTTAAACCTTGGTTCTTTCCAAAAAGGATTTGAGGCAACATGCAAAAACATTAATAGAATGACACAGGAAAAGCAGGTGAAAGGGGAACATGGGGAGGAAAAGAAAAGAAAGTCAAGGGAGAGGTTTGCATACCAAATGTGGGCTAGGAGGAGCTGAGCCCTTATCAAATGGTAGACTGAGAATCAGATGCTGAACTTCCTGGCAGTCAAGGCAAAGGAGAAAATGTGATCCATTACATCAGTGGCTTTCAAATTTTCTTTTGTTCAAAAGCAAGCGCGCGCAGGAGCTCGGTATGAAAAAAAGGAAGTGAGGGATCCCAGCCGCAATCTCATCGCTTTCTCCCGTGGGTACTTGTAAAGGGTCTTAAAACAACCCACAAAGTTCCGCAGAGTCAAGATTGAAAACCATGAATTTCAAAGTGCTTCCCCGTGTTCGTGAATCTCATGGCCTATAAGGTAGAAACGAACAGAACGACTTGAAGCGATCAGAGCTTTGATTCCTGATATTGGTACAGGAGAGAAGGGTTCCTGGGAGTCCTTATAAAAGAGGCAACACGGGATATGGGCGGGGGGTGAGGTAGGGGGCTTTTTGCACACGTGTGAAATATAAAATAACCCTTCAGCAAATAAAATAAAATAAAATAAAATAAAATAAAATAAAAAACATAACATAAAATAAAATAAATCTTACACTCTACATAACCTGGGGGCACAAAACAGGCCTACTCCTGGGTCAATAGTTTCCCAGTAGCCTGCCTCTTTGTATTTAATACCTAAACTTCATAGAAGGCATGACTCTCAAAATCATGAGACCAGTTTTATAGAGAAAAAACTCATATTTGTATCCTCAAAACTCCATGTAGCATTTCTGTTGGAATAACGTGTAGGACAGTAGGACCCATAAGGAAAACATTTCAAGTACTATTGAGACAACATCTGAATCACGTTTTGAAACGTGCAAAGAAGGGGACACACAATCTGCTATGGTCGTGTCACCACGTACACATCAACTATCTGTTGCGAACTGAAGTAATTGCTTGGTGGTCAGGAAACCAGCCTTTCAGCATTTTACCATCTTCAGCCAGTTTGATACATGGTCAGCATTTAAAATTTTTTTTAATGTTTATTTATTTTTGAGAGAGAGAGAGACAGAGCACAAGCGGGGAAGGGGCAGAGAGAGGGAGACACAGAATCCAAAGCAGGCTCCAGGCTCCGAGCTGTCAGCACAGAGCCCGACGCGGGGCTCGAACCCACGAACCGCGAGATCATGACCTGAGCCAAAGTTGGATGCTCAACCGAGGCGCCTCTTGGTCAGCATTTTAAGTGTTTAGTCCCATTTTAGGAAATTGATTGGGGGCTCTGGTTGACATGTCATGAATTACAATTCTTCCTATTTAAAATACTGTAGGAAATCAACTCTTGGGTGCAATTTCAGGCAGAGCACCAGAATTTCAGGATGTCTGATGCTCAGTGGGAGACACTCATTCCCACGTAGAGAGGTACATCGAGACCCCTATCCATGCAGTTCCTTTGGCCGAGACTACCCCTCCCCGACAACAGTTCGGTGGTTTCATTCCATTCCCTTCAGATCTCTGCCAAATGTCTCCCCACCCCCCACCCCCCAGCCCCGAGATCAGATCCCCGATCTCCCTGTCCAAAATAGCATCCTCATCACATGGCCTGCCCTCCCTTGTTCTCACTCAGCACATTTATCACACTGCAACACTACATTACATATTTACCTGTCGATCTATTCCTAGCGGCCTCTCCATGTAGAGTGTCAGCTCCATGTAAGCGGGGACTTGCTGTTTTGTTCATGGCTATATCCTCAGTGCCTAGAACAGTGCCTGGTGTACGAGTAGGCACCCAGGAAAAAGTTGAGGAATGAATGGCAGATACAAATGAGGGGGCCTGGGCCAGAGTCACGCCGCCTTTTCTCATTTCCTTTGCACCCACCCTGAAAGAAACAAACAGGAAGGAAGGCGTTCAAGAAGCCCGTCCTTCCGGAGGACCAGAGCAGAACTCAAGGGCAAGGTTTTCTTCTCTAGTTCTCTCATGCTCTCTTTTTCAATTTGCTCATTGGCGAAGCCCTGAGGATTCACAGCAGACTGAGAGCAGCCTGGGTGCCTGAAGTCCGCGTTTCCCTTTGGGGACTAGTTGGGAGACCGCAGAGAAGGTGCCAGGTGAGAGGAGAAGGAGACGGAGCCTTTGCCCCTTGATTGTAAAATCCAACAACAGAGCAAATGCCTTGATGGTTTCCCAGATCCTTTGTCATGATCAGCTTTCAAATCAATTCTGGCGTGAAAACCACCCATAAATCTCCAAGCATGGTCTCCCAGCCAGGCCACTTCCTCATGCTTTCCTTCAAAACCCTGCCACTCTTTCCTTTCCTTGTCCCCTAGAGAGCAAAAGCAAATAGGATGACAAGATTTCTGGCTTTTTAATACATCTGGCTTCTCTTTTCCCCTTGCTTTTGGCCGCCTGTCCTATCTTTGATAGTGAACAGAGCCAACCGGTCTTTGATAAGTATCGGGGCAGTGATCTTAGAAACACTGATGGGGAGACATCCGAGATCTCCACAATCCAACCAGAGATTGTTTTACATTCTTAAAGAATGTGTGGTCCTGAACACAGAGGGACTATCTGAAGAGATTATAGGAGTTCCTCAAGTTCAAAGGTCTAGAGACCTTCTGAGAGTGGAATGCTTTTGAGCATGAATGTCCCGGCAAACTGGGACAGTTGACCACCCCGCCTGAGCATGATGACTTCAAGATGTTCTGAGGACCAAACACACGTGAAATTTAATCAATAATCACTTGGGAGGCAGTTGCAAGAGCAGACCACGGGTGGTGAGCAACCCTTCTTGAAGTTATGAAATCATCGACGTAACAACTCTTGGTACATTTCGGGGCATCCCGTCCATATCTCTGATGATGCACCACCCAGTGCTCTGGCCCGAATCTCTAGCTGTTAAAGCAACCATATCACGCTGGGCAAGGGGCTCTGCACACCTCGTGGGCTGATATAATGGATTCCTGCATGGAAGGATACCAAGAGCACTTTCCCTGGGTGTCAGTCCTTCCTTATGTCTTACTCTGCTGGAATCCCTAGAGCATGTGCCCGGGACCTCTTTGGCAGTCTGGCGAAGTCTCAGGACATCTCAAAAAAAAAAAAAAATGCTTCTAACTACAGGAAAATGTGATGCACACACAAGTGCTGGGAAAGTGAACACTGATGACAAAAAATAATACCTAGACCCTTAGCTCACGTGACACAGAAAAATTCACCCCAAACCTAAAACTATAAACCTTCTAAAAGACAACATTAGATGAAAGTCCCCCACAGCCTAGGGGTGGACAAAGCTTCTCCTGAACACAAAGGGTACAACCTCTAAAAGAAAACCTCTGATAAATTGGACTTCATCAAAATGTAGAACTTTTGTTCTTCAAAAGGCAAAATTGAGAAAAGAAAAGGGAAGCTACGTGGTGGGAGGAATACGACACATCCATCAGACCATGTAAGAATCAGAAACATACAAAGGTTTTTACAACTCCATAGTGAGAAGACAAATCACTCGGTTGTTAAAAAGGGCAAACAATTTTGAATCAACCCCTCAAAAGGGAGGATACACGGGTGGCTGATAGACAGACAAACAGATGCTCAACACATTAGTTATTGGGGTGATGCAAAGTAAACTATAAGGAAATACCATCACGTAGCCATTTGATTGGCTAAAATTAAAAAGACTACCGTGCCAAGTGTTGGCAAGGATGCGGAGAAACTAGACTCTCATATCCTACTAGTGGGAATGTAAAATGTACAGCCACTTTGGAAAACGGTTTGGCAGTTTCTCGAAAAGTTAAATATCCCCCACTTGACCCAAGAGAAAGGGAAACACGAATCCACACAAAGACTTGTACACGAATGTTAAAAGCAAGTTTGTTTTTTTAAGAAAAATTTTTAGTGTTTATTTGTTTTTGTAAGAGAAACAGACAGAGCATGAGCAGGGGAGAGTCAGAGAGAGAAGGAGACAGAACCTGAAACTAAGCACAGAGCCCGACACGGGGCTCGAACCCACGGACTGTGAGATCATGACCTGAGCCAAAGTCAGACACTCAACCGCCTGAGCCACCCAGGTGCCCCTTATAGCAAGTTTATATGTAACAGCTCAAAGCTGGAAACAGCTTCACTGTCCTTTAGCAGATAAATAAATAAGCAGATTGTGGCATAGCCATACAGTGGATTGGTCAGCAATGAAAAGGAACGGAAGAAATGTGTGATACACACACAGTGTGGATAAATTTCAAAATCATTACGTTGAGTAAAAAGTCAAACCCCTTTCCCCCAGAAAGACGCATGATGCATGATTCCACTTATGTAAAGTTCTTAAAAGTGGAAACTAGTGTATAGAGACAGAAAGCCAAGCTACGGGTGCCTGTGGATGGGGTGGCGGGAAGGATGGATTACAGAGGGGCTCAAAGACACTGTTGGGGGTGATGGAAAAGTCCAGTGTCTCGACTGCGGTGATGGTTTCACGGGACATCTATATGTCAAAAATGATAAGATTTAACACTTTCAATATACCCAGCTTATGATACTTCATTTGTACCATGGTAAAAAATATTCATGTTGTGCTATAGACATAGGAGTTTTTTTTTTTTAATTTTTTATTTTTGAGACAGAGAGAGACAGAACATGAGCAGGGGAGGGGCAGAGAGAGAGGGAGACACAGAATCGGAAGCAGGCTCCAGGCTCTGAGCTATCAGCACAGAGCCCAACGTGGGGCTCGAACTCATGAACCAAGGGATCGTGACCTGAGCCGAAGTCGGACGCTTAACCAACTGAGCCACCCAGGCATCCATGAGTTTCTTTACTAAGACATTTACTAATAAGATCTAGCAGCAGGCCTAAAACTTCCATAACTTTGCAATGGTGCTGAGTGGAAAAGGTATTTTGAGATGTTTTTAACAACCATGAAAATATCTGTGACTTCTGTTGGTAACAGGGTCACAGGTCCTGTTAATGCTCCTGTGGTTTGTTGCCACATTCATATTTGAAGGGAATGCTAACTTTCAGTTAGAGGCTGGTGAAAATAAAGATACTTTTTCCCATCCTAGTTAGAGAATCCCTGAGTTATAGACCCCAGGTTAAGAAATCCACTTGGAGGCAACCCCAGCCACCTTATTACCTGGGTTATTACCTTATTACTATTAATAATTCCTTTGAAAGGTAAGCATCCTTAAACCCCAGGAATATCAATCATGGAAATGTCCTACACAGGAAAGGAATTTTATCGGAAAGCATATTTTAACTGAGATACAAGCAGATATAAACGTGAACATTTTTGACAAGGTCAAATCATCGGATCGGTATTTTTTCTGTGAAGAATGAATCTGTTCATATTTAGTAATTTACATAATTTAAGAGACTTATGTCTAAGAGACTATTAGAGTAACATGTTGGTCAGACTTGTTGATTACAGTTAAAATGCGGTTGAATCATTGCTTAAACATACAATTTTTTTTCTTGCTAAGTTTATATGCAATCATTGGAACCCTTAAGGTGATTCAAGTTTTGATGTATAAATGTCATTTATTAGATTTATAAGAATTGATTAAGGACAAGTGTGGGACAGTTGAAGTGCTTGCAAAGAAAACCCAAAATATCAAATTTAGAAATGCCGTTTAAAATGTTAAAGGCTTTTAATTAGCCTTTAATTAGCTAAGCTTATATGGGACTGGGTATTGATCAATGACTTATCTGAAAACAAAGGCTGGTTTTTGTTATTCTATTCTTAGAAATAAAACAATAGATTTGAAAAGGAAACTTACAAGCTCAGGTGGGAAAACTAGGTTTGGTAAATTGTAATTTTGGTAATTCAAAATTATTTCCTCCCTTTTGGGTATAGTTTTAGTATATAAAAACCACCCAAACTCAGATGTAGCAGTATGGACGGCTGAAAATGGAATGAGCCACAGGAAATCCAGGATCCTTCTCTCACCCCATGTTTATTTTCGACCTAAGCATCCCTCCTGGCCCCCATCTGGGCCTCTGCCATTGAGGAATTAGCCACAAACACAAGAAAATTCTTTTCAGTAACCTAAGGAGAAGAGAGGTCATTTGTTACACTGGGCTTAGGAACAAATTTAAAATACTGAACCACTTAATTTTTCAAAACAGTGGAATCTGAACAAATGCTAAACTGGTGAACAAATGTATATTCATTGCCAAAACCCCAGTTGGTTTGGACGGCATTTTTTCCCCGGCTCCTTCAGCAGAGTTGATCCCTTGGCCTGCCCTCTCCAACACTGTAAGAAAATCCTGAAGGGAATGCGAGGGTTGTACACTAAGCATTGTTAACAATCTACAACATTAATGGCAACTAAATACCAATACACAAACTTCCTCCTCACTGAATCGTTGGGGAGATCAAGTTGTTTTTCGATCCCCCCAGTTTGAAATGATTGCTTTCTTTACCAGATAATTCTCTTCCGGCGTTCAGTGACTGCATTATTTAGGATATCAGTTTGGCTGCCCCGACAGAAAGACATGCCCGCAAGGTGGTATTTGTTTAATACGTTATTCTTTCCTCACTTAAAAGTCTGGGTAGTCAGCCGATGGCTGGGACCCGGGATCCTTGTTTTCGTCCTCTGCCAACATCAGTAAGTGGTTTCCATCTCACAATCCAAAATGGCTGCCCTAACTCTAGTTATGACATCTGCATTTTAGCCAGCAGGAAGGGGGGAAAGAGCCGTAGGGCTCATTTCTTTCTAGTAAGGGAACACGTCACCTGCATTCACACCCTATTGGCCAGAACTTAATGAGATGTCCATGCCTAGTTGCATGGGAGTTGGGGAAATGTAGGCTTTATCTCTGCAGACAGTGACGAGTTAAATATTCTATTGCCATGGTGGGAAGGGAGAACAGATACTGAGTGACAGCCATCAGTCTCTGCCACATCCAACATTACCCTCTGTAGGTCATTGAGTTTTGTGTGCATTGTGATTTCTCTTATGAAATATTACTTGTGAGCTGCTTAGGAGAGAAATTTGGAAACACCTATCAAAATGGAAAGTGTGACCCAGGAATTCTGTTACCTATGTCCTTTCTACAGAAACACATAAAGGAGTCTACAGAGAGCGTGGGCAAGATGTTCATTGAGCGTTGGTTACAAGACTAAAAAAGTGGGGAGAAACTAACTGGCAATCGAACAGAAATGGCTAACTGACCCGGCATATCCATATTTTTGAGTTCTTAAGGAGGTGAATCTGTATGCATGGGAAATGCAACTTGTAGAATGTCCCCAATAGTATGTCTACACGTTTGAACAAGAATATATTTGTATACACACATGCATGTATATATTTAGAGAACCGTCAGGAAGAATTTATATATTAAAAAGATCTGGAAATGGGGTGCATGGGTGGCTCAGTCGGTTGAGCGTGGGACTCTTGATTTTGGCTCAGGTCATGGGAGCCTCGTGTCAGATTCCACGCACTCTCTCTCTCTCTCCCCCCCGCCCCCACCTCCACTGCCACTTCCCCCCTCTTGCATGCTCTCTCTCTAAAATAAATAAATAAATAAGTAAGTCTGGAAAGATCTATATTTTAAGATACATATGCATAAGATATATTTTTTATTTTACTATAATATAGTCTCATTATATATTGTATAATATGCTATTAGAGTATGTTATCTGCAGAATGTCCCTCATGTAACTTAATCTGATGTTTTCTCACGATTAGACTCGGTTTCACCTTGGCAAGAACACCACGGAAGTGCTGATGTGTTCTTTACAGCACATGTTTCCAATTTGTCCCATTAACGGTGATATTAAACTCCGATACTTAATCAAGGTGACATCTGCCAAGCTTCTCCACTATCAAGTGACTCTTTTCTCCCTTATGATTAATAAGTATTTTGGGGGATAATACTTTGAGACTATGTACACAACCTGTTCCTCACCAAACTTTCCATTTATTAACTTACTTATTCGGCCTCTTTTATTCAATGGGCTTGGTCCGTTACTTTCATATTTATTTTCACGTCCAGACTGTCCCAGTCAGTGGGAGCCTCTTCCCCTTGGCTTCTCTACCCACTTGACACGGCCTCATCATTCTTGGAAGGACCTCTTTCCTTTCTGGCTCAACGGAATGTTCAGGTTCATCTTCCAGTTGTCTTGACTCAGTCCCGGAGTTAGCCATTTCTCCAAAGATCTGGAGTGGAAAATAATTTTTAGAACCCAAGAGCTGGGTGCTAAGCGGGCACTCTGTATTGCTGCTGTTCTGTCTCTGCTCTCAGGGCCCCTCACTGGACAGAGCCATATCCACAAGCAGGTACCAACACTCATACACAGACACAACTCCACACACAAGCATATCCACGCGTACAGCCACGTATACACATACACATGAATATATACACACGCTTATACGTGTATACATACAGATACGTATAAACATGCCGACACTCACGTCACTATCTTTTGAACGTGCTAAGCTGATTCTATAATTCTTCTGAAAGAGAGAATGTCCAACCAGCACATCTTGAACATGAATACAAATTGGCTTACCAGATATCAAAACAGTGGAGCCATAATAGTTAAAACTGAGAAGTGTTGGGTAAGAAGACAAGTGGATCCATGTAATCAACTATGGAGCCCAGGAATGAGCACGTATTTATGCAAATTGGTTGCTCGGTGGGGAACGCGTGGGTTACTCGATGCTGTGGGAACAAATTTCTCTATCAGGAAAGGCTAACACGCTCCCTTCTCTTCAGGCGTTAAAACAAATTCCATGCGTAATGAAAGGTACACAAAGAAAGAAAAAAAGAAAGCATAAAGATGCTAGGAAAAAACACGGGACTATTTCTATAGAACCAGGGCAGGGCAGAATCTTTCAGCAAACTCAAACAGTAATAATAATCAGAACCAAACAAACAAGATAAAGAAACGAACAAAAAGACAAAGTCTATAATGAAGAAATTGATGAATTTGAATTACATTTAATTGATGAATTAAAAGGCTTAAAAGTGCCCAGCAAAATGTCCCAGAAGCCAAATTAATAGACAAAGGACAGTTTAGAAGAAACATCTGCTGAAAATAAAGCAGATAAAGTGTAATAGTCCAGAATACACTTACCAAGAGTTCCTACAAATTGCTAAGAAGACAACCCGGTAATAGTGAATACAGAGTATGAATATGCAGTTATTGCAGTCACATGAGCATCTGACTTTGGCTCAAGTAACGATCTCATGGTTCGTGGGTTCAAGCCCTCACTGGGCTCCCTGCTGTCAGTACAGAGCCCACTTTGGATCCTCTGTCCCCATCTCTCTCTGCCCCTCCCCCACTAGCTCACGCATGCGTGCTCTCTCTCTCTCTCTCAAAAATAAATAAACCTTAAAAAAAAACCAAAACCACAAAGTAGAAGTGTCCAACAAACACTGAAAATGATGTTGAGCCTCCTTAAAAATCAGGAGTATCCAAAATAAAACACACTGAAATATCCTTTTGTACCTGCAGACTGGTAAATATGAAAAAAATGAATAATAGCCAGTTTGGGTGAAGTTGTAAGGAAATGGATATGCCCACAAAGTATCGGGAGATACACAAATTATTCAACTTTCTTAGAACATTTTTATGTACATTATTACATTTTAAATTTATGTATATTTATATTCTTTTATGTTTTAAAATTTTACATATTCAGATAAATTTAAAGTATGCATACCTCGGTTCAGAAATTCAAATTCTATTATCTATCTTACAAAAAGAGTCATGTAGGGGCACAAGGAAACACATATAAGGAACTTCATCAAAGTATTATAATAGCAAAAAATTGGAAACCAGTGAAACCAACGGGGAGTTGGTTAACTAAATTAGGATACAAAGCTCTATGCAGCAGTTGAAAAGAATAAAAAAGAGGTGTATGTTCATAAAAACTTCCCAAGGCATACCATTAAATGAACAAGAATTATGAAACAAATGTGTAAATTTTGATCTCATTTATGTGAAAAAAAAAATGCCACAAAATACAATACTCTCTTCCCCTCCTCCCTTTGTCCCCCCCCCCACTACCCCATATACTCGGGGAGCAGTGTATACCTAAAACTAATTACCAGTGGTTCCTTAAAGGAAGGGGATTGGTTTTGGAGGAAGAGTGAAAGAAAAATCAAGGGAAACCTCACTTTATTTATATTCTTTGATTTTTTAATCGATGATGATGTATTAATATATTACTGGGATAATAAAAATAAGTTGCTAAACCATTCATTTAAAAAAAAAAAAGAAATGATTTGGAGCACCTGGGAGGCTCAGTCGGTTAAGCATCCGACTTCAGCTCAGGTCATGATCTCGCGGTCCGTGAGTTCGAGCCCCGAGTCAGGCTCTGGGCTGACGGCTCAGAGCCTGGAGCCTGCTTCCGATTCTGTGTCTCCCTCTCTCTCTGCCCCTCCCCCGTTCATGCTCTGTCTCTCTCTGTCTCAAAAATAAATAAACGTTAAAAAAAAATATTTTAAAAAATTAAAAAGAGAAATGATTTTAGGTTAGAAAAAATAGCTGATGCAAGTTGCATAGCACAGACCTGGCACATAATGAAATGCCAGCTCTTGTGATTCTGTTTCCAGGCATGTGATTTTTGATCAGATCCATTCTCTAGGAGGCAGGATTCCAGATTGCTGGCTTTGTCACCAACTTGCTGTGTGACCTTTCCGAATCTGATTTCCACTTGCTCCTCTGTACAACGCAGGGGTTGGACTAAAGGCTCTCAGCGTTAAAATTCCGTGATTGGACCATTTTGCAAAAGCACTCACAAATGGATGTTGTATTAGCTTTCTGTTGCTGTGTAACGAATTATCACCAACTAAGTGGCTTAAAACAAGACACATTTACTGGCTCACAGTTTGTGTGGGTCAGGAGTCCAGGCACAGCTCAAGTGGGTCCTCTGCCCAATGTCTCACCAGGCTACAGTCAAGGTGGGCCCAGCCTGCATTTTCACCTGGAGGCTTTTAACAACTAGGGAAGGACCCCGCCCAAGCTCATTCGGGTGGTTGGCACAATTTATTTCCCTGTGGCTGTATAATTGAGGGCCCAGCTCCTTAAAGGCCATTGGCTGGAGGTCGCCCCTCAGTTCCGGGAGGCGGCCTGCAGTTTCTTGCCATGTGGTCCTAACCAGATCACCATAGGCAGTTCACACACAGATATTTGCTTCTTCAAGGCCATAATCTCTTACTCTAGTGCATGCTAGCTACACCATGACATGCACGTGCACACACACACACACACACACACACACACACACACACAATTACAGGAATGACATCGATCACCTTTGCCACATAATGAAATTACTAAAGGGCTGACATCACATCGCCTTTGCCAAATTCTGTTGGCTGGAAGCAAATCACAAGTGCCACCCCCTCTCCCCCAACTAGTGGAGGGAACTCTCTGTCATCAACACTAGAGAGTGGAGATCATGGGGACCATCTTAAAATTCTGCCTGCCACAACATCTCTAGGAGGCAATTATTAAAGAACAATCCTCTGTCTTTCCATTGATGAAATTATTTAAACGGTAGAGTTGGGTGGGGGGGAGAAAGAGGATTTATCGGGAGGTTAGAATTTCATTTTCAAACTGGTGTTTTGCAGCAAGGATGACAAAAGCTTAACTGTTGGAGTTTTTATTTATGATTCAGAGCTTACTATATACACTAATTGTAAATTGCTCCTTCAAGCCATAGATAGCACTGACAAATACATATTTAAAAGAGTGTGTGAAATTGAATCACCTCTAGACAATTATTTTGAAAAATTCATTCCTTGCTTGATTATTAAAAAAAAAAAAAAAGCAAGTCCATCATTTGGATTCCTTTTTTTCCCATAACTTTTTTTTTGTAAGATTATATTAAACATTGAGGCTCTGGGTACCTCTGGCATGCTCGGAGGGCAAAGTTAAGATGGAAGGATCAAATAAAAAAGATTCCCCTTTGAAATGTGCATTTAGGCATCAATCATTTGCATGAAATCGAGTGAAGCAAGGAGGATAGGAATTAATCCGATATCCTTTCAAAAACGCGGCAATGTCGACGAAGAAGCAGACTCAGATGAGAAAGACGGGTGGGGAAAAGCAGAAGGGGGAAGAACGGGTCTTTATGTGGACACCGCCTGTTAGGATTGAGTGGAACTTCCACTGTGATTCTCAGGGTCTCGCCATCAGGTGCCACATCTGCAGTTGTGGGATATAAACTTGCACCCCATCTGGACAGGAAGGCACCGTCCAATCCGAGAGGACCGTGCATCCATTAACAGAAACAAACAAATCTGCAAGTGCTTTCATAAACTAGCCTCGAGAGATGTTTACTGGGGGAAAAGACTTGGCTGTTCTTGGCCCCCCCCCCCCCGCCCCCAAGGCAAATGGATGATTCGCCACAATGGTTAAAACAAATGTTTCCGTTAGAGAGACGCTTCCCAGGCGAATAAACATCTTCAGTGCATGTAAACACGAAGGGTGTCGGGGCAGGGCGAAATAAAGTACTTTCCAGCTCACTGTGCCGGTGAAGTTGAAATGCAGTTAGGTGTGAAAGTGTTCTAAAGCAACTGACTTCATGATGGATTTTGTTTGTCTCCCACACTGTGTTTTTAATTTAATTTATATTTTTTTATTTAAAAAAAATATTTGTTTATCTATTTTGAGAGAGAGGCAAAGGGAGAGAGAGAAAGAGAGAGAGAGAGAATCCCAAGCAGGCTCCGTGCTGTCAGCGCAGAGCCCAATGCGGGGCTCACACTCATGAACCGTGAGATCATGACCTGAGCTGAAATCAAGAGTCAGACACTTAACCAACTGAGCCACCCAGGCGCCCCATCCCCCATAGTGTTTTAAAAAAGTTTTTCTTTTCAGTTAAATGTCATCATTAATAATATGAAAATTTCACTTAACATCTGGATTCCTGGCTTCTCCTAAAAAAAAAAAAAAAAAAGAAAGAAAGAAAAAAAGGGACATCCATCAACATGAGGCTCATATTCCTGCCTAAATGGCATCAGCTGATGAAGCTGGGTAGTGATTATTCTCTCCAGTTAAATCACAGTCTCCACCGCTACCCCGGTGTCTCACACCTGGCCTTCTTCATTCATTTGTCTTTACCCCCTGATCTATAACAATTTGAATTTGCAGCTCTGAATTTGATGCACATCTTGGAGAACATCGAGTCTAACCCTCTGATTTTATAAGTAGGAGAGGTGAGGCAATCACCCCGTTAGGTAGAGGCTGGACTGAATTAGGTCCCGGTCTCCTGACTGACTCTCCTCCCAACGTTACTGAGGTGTAACTGACATGTAACATTGTATAAGCTTAAGGTGTACCATGTGTTGATTTGATGATCATGTATCACAACGTGCTGACTGCCCTAGCCTTACCTAACACCCCTATCACATCACATGATTGCCATTTCTTCTTGCGGTGAGAACATTTGAGGTCTACTCTCTTAGCAACTTTCATGTATACGGTAGAGTATTGTTAATGCGCAATGTTGTGCAATAGATCTTCAGACATACTCATTTTTAACTGGAGGCTTGTACTCTGACTCCATAGCAATTTCTCTTTCTGCTGTGACCCTGCCTCTACTTCTCCACATTCATCACTAGGAATTGAAATTCTTTAAATTTCTTTCCAAGTATGTGACTAAAATGTATTGATGAATTTCCTTCCTTCCTCCCTTCCCCTTTCTTTCTTTCTTTCTTTCTTTCTTTCTTTCTTTCTTTCTTTCTTCCTTCCTTCCTTCCTTCCTTCCTTCCTTCCTTTCTTTCTTTCTTTTTCTTTCTTTCTTTTCTTCCTCTTTCTTTCTTCCTCTTTCTTTCTTTTCTTTCTTTTTATCTTTCTTTTCTTTCTTTCTTTCTTTCTTTCTTTCTTTCTTTCTTTCTTTCTGTCTTTCTTTCTGTCTTTCCTTTCTTTCTTTCTTTCTCTTTCTTTCTTTCTTTCTTTCTTTCTTTCTTTCTTTCCTTCTTTCTTTCTTAGAAACTTTAATTGCTTGGTATTTGTTTGAGCAGGAAATGTGCTCCTAGGATTTACAGTTACCTCTAATCGGAAGTCATGACTTAGGGCAGTGTTGCCAAGGTGGAGCAGGCCAGATCATCCACTGGGGTCTGGAAGACAACATACTACCTTCTATTTCTAAGTATCATTTTAATCTAAAATAATAAGAAAGCAATTCCATTTTGCTAACACTTAATATTCCAGTTGGCCGTGGTGGCCCCTCTGACTGTGTGTGAGATAGTCTTGGGTTTCTTAGGGTATTGGGGATGTCCAGAGGAAAGACCTGGCATTTTCCAATGCTGAGGGCTTAGAAGCAACCCGCTTTCACCCATTCATTTACCTCTGTGATGTGTGAAGCTAAATCGATTAAATTATGCCAGTAAGAAATTAACAAATGCTACTTAGAAATTATTTGGGTGCCCTCTCTGTTCTCACACAACTTTTCACTCTCCCCGCCCCCCACCCCCCACCACCAATATTTTTTGAAATAGCCTTCATGTTGGCCATGGAAGTCATTAGAGCAGGCCTGGAGATGGGTTTTTAGGTTTTGGGAATTGCTGAGAACTTTTCTCTTCCTCAGTTCCCCAGAGTGAATCATCTCATATTGGTGGGTCTGGACTTGGAGATCTACACCAGTCTACCTTTCACTGAGCTCGTGGGCACCGTGGTCTCTAACTGGGAGAGGCTAAACCCTGTGCGCTGTCTTGTAGGTTAGCAGCTGTCTAGAAATCTCTTACACTATGAGCCCTGGTGAGAGTTTGCCTGACACTTACATGGGACAAAGGGAGCCTCATCGAATGGCCTTCTGAATGACTGCCCATGTAGAAGAGGCAGCTGAGTGACACCAATTTGTCCCCATCGACAGCCCCCATCAGTTTGTGGGACCCAGGACAATTGTACAAAGGAGCCCACTTAACTATATGTCGAAACATCAAAATTTTAACTACAATACGTTCGAGACTCCTATGTTTACAACTATACCTTCATGGTGACCTGGAGTGCCAGGTTGAGGATTCAGGTTTCGCATTCTTGGACTTCTCCGTGATCTGGTTGGAATGTCACGTGGCCCATAGCCCACCTCCCTTTTCTTTCTACCTTTAGCTCCATCCAACCACGAAGGGCTCTGTGCACATGTGTTTGCACATGTGTTTGCTTGCCAGTGTGTCCGAGCTCCCTTGACCTCCCCTGGGGTGGGAGGGTATGCACCTTGGTGATGCGGTGTGCTCTTGGAAGGACAGCTGTGGGGAAGGAGCTCACACGGTCCCGTGGTGTGTGGTGTGGGAGACCTTGGTGCGCATGTCCCCTTAGTCTCCCTGTCTGCTCCCCCATGGAGAGAGGACCAGATGGGGGCTTTGTGGCCACTGTCGTTTTAATTGAACCAGCCCTTCCCAAATGGCAATGGACAAGTGGCCAAAGAGATTCCTTGGGGAAGCAGATAATAGGAATATGGCAAGCGTAGGGAGAGAGCAGAGTTCACATTCCTCCCCCCACAAGGAGCTGGGTCAGCCACCTAGTTATTCGAGAACTTCAAGGTAAAGGTGGCAGTTAAAAAAATGAAAGAAGAAAAGGACTGTTTTTGAAAGAAAATCGGACTGTGGAGAGAACATTTTGAAAACAGATGTTTGAAAATATTCTTGTTAAGGGATTATTGTTGACACATTTACATTTTTCAGAATTATGTAAATCTCTTATAAATGCTCAAAACTGCACACACTTCAAAGACCTGGAAACAGAATTTCCTAATATAATTAAAATCCACCCCAAACTAACATTTCAGTGGATTTCAAACTCATGTATTAAAAGTGTAAAAATTCAATATTTTTCAATTAGTTTTCAAGAGCAAAAGCTTAACCTCAGGAAAGATAGAAGTAACCAGACAAATTTCAACAAAAACCTTTCAAAGTTGGTGTGTGAATTTGAAAGATGGAAAGCATTTTTAAAAAACAGCTACGGGGGTGCCTGGGTGGCTCAGTCAGTTAAGCGTCCGACTTCGGCTCAGGTCGTGATTTCACGGTTCGTGGGTTCCAGCCCCGCGTTGGGCTCTGTGCTGACAGCTCAGAGCCTGGAGTCTGCTTTGGATTCTGTGCCTTCCTCTCTCTCTCTCTGTCCCTCCCCCACTTGCATTCTCTCTCTCTCTCTATCTCTCTCTCTCAAAAATAAACATGAAAAATTTTTTAAATAAATAAATAAAAATAACTACTGTCAGTGATTCCCTTCTTCCAGTGGGAAGACATATTTAATAGCCTACTTTTTCATTTAGGACAGCCATTAAATTCAAGTCTTGATATATACTTTACCCTATGATTATAAGTCACGACTTTGAAAATGGTGAAGGCTGTTGAATCACATTGTTTTCAACTCCAAATGCTAATAATTTGTCATTGAATAATTTTTTTCCCGATAATTATTTTTCATCACTTCCTCTTTACATTTTTTTATATGCTTTACCATTCACAGAGTACGTTAACACAGTAGAATGTGTATATAATTTGTAAGTAAAAAAATAAATATGGGGGATCTGTTTCAAAACATTTTGCCTGCTCCGAAGCTTAGAGACCACTGATTTAGGGTAGAATACGATCCAAGATAAAACCAAATGTGGCCTCTTTGTCATCGGCACTTTGGCAGGTCAATCTGAGAGTGGATGCTTTCTTCTTTTTTCCTCTTAGACCTTTTCAAATAAATTATGCCATCTGCCTCTGGGGGAAGTGGGGCTCGGGCTGTTAGTCGAGTGCGTTCAACACTCAGGAACCTCTGGTTTCTATTTCGTAATTGGAGTGATGCAGGCAGCCAGAAGGCACATTTTGCCTGTGTTTAAACTCTTGGTTTTTAGGACCGATGCGAGGAATCCTGTTTACTCAATCCCAGGGAAGTCACTGCTGAGTGCAGGAGAGAGCAAAAGCCCCCATGCAGTGGTGAGCACTTTGGTGCCATGTGAGCAAGTGTTTGATAGCAGATGTGAAGGAGCCAGGAGTAATAATCACCACCCTGCATAGAACGCTTATCTGGCCCCGAATTGCAGACTTTATGTGTGTTCAGTCTGCATACCATCTCTACAGAGGAAGAACTAGTATTTACTCTTTTTAATATGTATGTAATTTATTGTCAAATTGGTTCCCGTACAACACTCAATGCTCATCCCAGCAGGTGCCCTCCTCAATGCCCATCACCCATTGCCCATATACTCTTCAACCAGCTTCCCTTAATGGCAACAATTTACGTACAATGTAGTACACTATCAGTCTCCAAGCTCAGGAAATGAACAGCGGTGCGAGGCTATTAACTAAACCACAGACCTTCTTAAACCTTCACCAGTATCCCCACCCTTGCCCTGTTTCTGTCCCCAAATACAATCTGGGAAGGCACATTGCATCTAGATGTTTTGTCTCTTCGATCTCCTCCAATCGGAGACAATTTCTCCATCGTTTTTGTCTTTCATGGCTTTGGCACTTGTGGCAAATAGCTGTCAGACTATGGGTTAGTCTGATGTTTTCTCATGATGAGATCAACGTTGTGAATTTTTGGCAGGAACACTACAGAAGTGATTTGCAACCTCATGGCACCTTATCAGAGACTACATGATGTTGATATATCTTATTGCTGGTGATGTTAACCTTGATCATTGGTCCAGGGAGAGTCTGTTGGGTTTCTCCACTATAAAGTTACTAGTTTTCCCTTTGTAATTAACAAAGAGCTTGGGGGTAATACTTGAAAGCTATGTAAGTATCTCGTTTCTCTGCAAACATTCACCCACTGATTTGAGCATTCGTGGGTGGATCTTGCCTGCAATAGTTATTACTGTGGTGTTTGCCTAATGGAATTCACCTTCATTTCATACATGAGGCAAATGGGGCTCAGAGAGCTGACTTGCCCAAGGCTACAAAAACCATGACCCCCCCTCTGCTCAGAATCTTGCCACAGCCTCCATCTCCGGGGGAAAAGCCAAGGTCCTGACAAGAGTCCCACAGACCCCCTCAATCTGGCTCCCATGAAGGCCCTGACTTTATTCATAGCCCGCTGTCTCTCACTCACTTTCCCTGGGCCACAGTGGCTTCCGTGCTGTTTCTTAAAAATGCTCCCAAGTCTGTCTGAACCTTTGCACAGGCTGTTCCTGCAGCCTGGAACATCCCCAACCCCGTCCCCCATTATGTATGCATGTATGCAAATAAGTGTTATCGATTCCCTGTCGCCCCTCCCAGCTGTAATCTCCATGAGGACAGGGAGTCTGTGTGTTTTGATTACTGCTGTATCCCCAGTATCGAAGATAGTACTGAGGCATCATGGGCACCCAATAAACGGTTGTTGAATGAATGGATAAGCTTTGGAACATGAATGAAGAACCTCGCTATATTCTGTTCACGGGCAACAGAAAAACGCAATTCAGACTGAATTCTCTCCACAGGAAGATTAGACGAGCTCCCAGCAGCAAGTCTGCAGGTGAGGCAGACTACAGTGAGATGCTTTTAGGACTCCAGCCTCGTTTTCTCTGATACCCTCCGTCGTCTGGACCTTCAGCATGCTGGCTCATTCTCGTTGGCTGCCCCAAGAATCTCTAGAATTACCTCTTTCCCTCTTAAGCTTGATTTTGCCTACCGAAGGCTTCACTCTCAGGTGGATCCTTCCCGTGTGATGGCCCCTGGCCCCCCCCCCCCCCAGGCTTCTATCATCTTCATAGCTAGTGCTTCCCATGGAAAGAGAGGACTGCTCTTTCTCAAGATTTCTATAAAATTCTGGGACGGGGTCTCACTGGCTCAAATGCCCATCTTTCAATGACTGTGGACAGAGGGACCAAATTCTCTGTTTGACCAGGCCTGTGTCAGGTGCTCACTGTGGGTACTAGGTACATCCCCACAACCACATGGTCTAATCTAGGGGAAGGGGGCTTAGAAGGAAAGCTGCAATTTCTAGAGGAAAGGGGAATGTGCACTGACTGGGAAAAGCCATTACCACCCTGTCCATCGAATCGTATACACTGTCTCTGGTCACACCCACTGGGATTCCGTTTCTTTAGGTCTGGGGAGGGGTCCAGGCATCTGTAGTTTTAGGAAACATGCCAAGGGGATTTTGACTTACAGCCAAGGTGGAGAGTGACTGGTTTATGGAGTTTGCTCTAACCTCCCTGGTGTAAGAAGGGGGCCCATCTTACAAATGTGATTCTAAAGTTTCTCAGTTGAAAGGCATTGACAGGAGTTCATATCCATTATGTTGAAAACTGTGGAAGGAGACATCTGTTACTCTGTATGCTCAGCATCCTTTCCCCCCACATAGGGGCCATCAATTTCATGGTCCTGCCTCTTCTACCTTGGGGCTGACCATGTGACTCAGGAGGGCCAATCAGAGCCATCCATCTCCCTGGCTGCAGCACCTGGTTCAAGAATGGGCACACAACCAAGCCAGGCCAATAAGAGTCTTTTCCAGGGCTTTGTTTGGAGCTTCTGGGGAAATGTTGCTCCATTTGGGGACAAAAGAATGAGGACCATGGGACCCCAGAACTGTTGACAGCAATGTTTATCTCAAAGTAGGAAGAGACCTGCATGTAAACAAACAAACAAACAAACAAACAAACAAACAAACAACCTGAAGGAAAAAAAGAGGTAAGAGCCAGAGAGAAAAGGTACCAGTGATGTGTTTTTGGTGCCCTGGATTTGGCTGTGACTAAAACTGACACAAACACCAGGCTTTTCAGTTGCATGGCCTGACAAATTTCCTTTGCTCTGGGCAAGCCAGGTAGGGTTGTGTTTCTGTAACCAGAAACCTAACTGAGTCCTAATTAACCTGGTATGAACCACAATCACCTCAACTTTAAGGCCTGCTGATGAGGTAAAGACTGGCATAAGAAATACCTTTTGAATTATGAAGGATAAAGCCCATGTATTAGCATGAATATTACATGCAAGTAAACATGTACATACAAGGTGTGGTATGAGGCACCATGGAACAAGTCAGGAGTATCTGAGAGATGACTAACACATGGGCCTGCCCTGGAAGGCTGTAAAATGCTGCTGGGTCATTCTCAAACTCTCTGGTGCATAGCAATCACAGGAGGGACTTATCTCCAATTCTCTGGGTCTCAGTCTCAGAGATTAATTTAAAGTCTGGAGCAAGATCCGAGAATCTGTGTTGTTGACAAGGCTTCCCTACCCCTCACCCTGCAGGTGATTCAAACCACGCTCTGAAATTGATCTCACGGGAGACATCGGGAGAAGGTGAGGAGAGCCAGAATGAGGCGGGGAAAGAACGTGAAGAGATTGGCTGATCATGTCTCCAAGGCGATGAAAGACACGAATTCACAGATTCAGGGTGTTCAGTGAATACCAAGATGCATAAAGATGATAAAAGCCATACTGAAGTCAAACTGAAGTGCGGGTCAGGAAAGCAGCAAGAGAAAGCCAGCATATTACCTACAGGGGCAATGACTTGATTCATGCTTGGCACCCCATGAGAAACTACAGAGCACAGAGGGAGTAGAATGACGTCTTTAAAATGGTGGAAGAAAGAGGGGGAAAAAAAACCTGTCAACTTAGAATTCTATACCTGGTGAAACTATCCTTCAAGAATGGAGAATGTTACCAGACAAAGGAAAACAAAGACTCTGTTTTGCCTCCAGGCCTTCGCAAGAAATGCTGAGGGAAGTTCTTCAGGCTGAAGAGAAACTGTACCAAATGGAAACTTGGAGCCTCAGATGAAACCGAAGGCCGCTGCATATGGTACAGAGCTGGACTGGAGCGCCTGGTGGCTCAGTCAGTTAACTGTCCGGCCCTTGATCTCATTTTGGGTCTTGATCTCAGGATCGTGAGGCCAAGCCCCACGCTGAGCTCCGCATTGGGTGTGAAACCTACTTAAAAAAAAAAAAAGCTGGATGATTGCCAAAGACTATGTTTCTACTTTTTCCCTTTTCCATTTCTTTATAATATATACGACTGCTTAAATGACAATTACAACACTGTCTTACTGGGCTTATAATTTATGTTGACTTAATGCATATAACAATTATAGCATAAAAGATGGGAGCATGTGAACCTGTACACTTGCAATAGTCTACATCTTACATGAAGTGGTATAATTAGTGGTACTAATTGTAAGTCGACTATGAAAAATTAAGGATATACAGTGTAATTCCTAGAGCAACCACTAAAAAGTAATGCAAAGTAGTCTAGCTAAAAGTTAATGCAAAAATTCCAATAGACTTATAGAGCCAATGGTTATGGGCTGAATTATGTTCCCCCAACTTCCCCAGATGTTGAAGTTCTAACCTCTAATACCTCACAGTGACTGTATTTAGAAATAAGGTCTTTAAAGAGGCAATTAAGTTAAAATCAGGTCATCAGGGTGAGCCTTGATCCAAAAGGGCTGGTGTCCTTATAAGAAGAGAAAATTTGGACACAGATAGGGGTAAAGACCAGGTGACTAAAATGAAATAAAATAAGGCTCAAGTTAAAAAAAAAAAGAGGAACACTTCAAAATGATCAAAGCATCACTTTCATAAGAAGACATAAAAATCATAAATATTTATGTGTCTAGTAACAGAACTTCAAAATAAATGAGGCAAAAACTGACAGAATCAAGAAGAGATACAGACAATTCTACCATTATGATTGTGGGTTTTAATATAGCTCTCTCAGCAGTTGAGAAAACAACTAGATAATTAGCGAAATCATGGAGGGTTTGAACAACACTATCAATAGCATTGACTGAATTTATATCTATGGAAAATTTACGTAACAATGAAAAAATATAAAATTCTTCTCAAGTGCGGATTGTATCTTCAGCATGACAAACTTTAGTCTGTTCACAAAGATTGAATCATACAGGTGATGTTCTCTGATCACAGGGAATTAAATTGGAGATTGATAACACTAAGATATCTAGAAAATTTGTCAGATCCTTGGGGATTAGACAAAACACCTCTTAAGAAAGCAGTCATGAAAAAAAATGAGAAAATATTTTGAATAGAGTAATAATGACAATAAAACATACCAAAATGTACGGGGGGCAGTTAAAGCAGTATGTAGAGGCAAATGTATGTCTTCAAACGTTTTTTTATTAGAACTAAGTAAAATTTATACTTTATTACCTAAGTTTCCACCTTAAGAAATTAGAAAAAGAAAAACAAATTAAACCCAAAGTAAGTAGAAGGAAGAAAATAATAAAGAACAAAAGTCAATGAAATAAAACAGTCCAGGGGCACCTGGGTGACTCAGTCGGTTAAGCGTCCGACTTCAGCTCAGGTCATGATCTCGAGGTTCTTGCATTCAAGTCCCATGTCGGGCTCTGTGCTGACGGCTCAGAGCCTGGAGCCTGCTTCGGATTCTGTGTCTCCCTCTGTCTCTGCCCCTCCCCTGCTCACACACTCTCTTTCAAAAATAAATAAAAAATATTTAAAAATTTAACTTAAAAAAGGGTAATCTGGACATTTAAAAAACCTTACATTTAAAAATATTCAGAACTTATTATGTCATCGAATGATGCTCAGATAAGAGTCTAATCAGACGGAGAGCTGTCAAGGCAGGTTTTCTTTTAAATCAACTTTAATGGGGTATAATGCACACATTTTAAGTTATCAGTTTGGTGAGTTTTGATAAATGCCTAAACCTGTGTAGCTACCAGCACAATCAGGAAATAAAACATTTGCATCTCCCTCCAAATGTCCCTTATGTCCCTTGCCTTTCCTGGCCCCAGGAAACCATGGTCTCCAGCCCCCTTCCCCCAGATTAGTTCATGTGGTTGTAAGCATGTACCTAGTACCCACAGTGAGCACCTGACACAGGCCTGGTCAAACAGAGAATTTGGTCCCTCTGTCCACAGTCATTGTTTCAAAGATGGACATTTGAGCCAGTGAGACCCCGTCCCAGAATTTTATAGAAATCTTGAGAAAGAGCAGTCCTCTCTTTCCATGGGAAGCACTAGCTATGAAGATGGTAGAATCCTGTGGGGGGGGCCAGGGGCCATCACACGGGAAGGATCCACCTGAGAGTAGAGTCTTCAGTAGGCAAAATTGTGGAGCCTTATATACCTCTGGGAACCCTTTGCAAGAGTAGGGATAGAGACAGGCTTTACTTTTACAAATATCACAACACATGCCCTCATGAGTTTATTTCAAGGGCCCTCCCAGGGCTTGGGAAGACGTCATGTGAGGGAGGGCCCTGATGGCTAATTTCTTTTTTTTAATTTTTTTTTTCAACGTTTATTTATTTTTGGGACAGAGAGAGACAGAGCATGAACGGGGGAGGGGCAGAGAGAGAGGGAGACACAGAATCGGAAACAGGCTCCAGGCTCTGAGCCATCAGCCCAGAGCCTGACGCGGGGCTCGAACTCACGGACCGCGAGATCGTGACCTGGCTGAAGTCGGATGCTTAACTGACTGCGCCACCCAGGCACCCCCTGATGGCTAATTTCAATAGCTTCACGGTAAATCCAACTTTGCTCACCCACCTCACTTTTATCTTTATTTTTTTTTAACGATGAATGATGAAATAGGGCACTTAAAGAACTAAGGACCGTGTCCTAGCACAAAAGTGCTCATTACGAACAGATAACAATTCAATAGCACTCTCCCCGAAGCAGGCAATGTTCTGAGCACTTGATAGATATTGATTTGTCTAATCCTCACCTTGCGTTTAGGAGGTAGGTGTGACCGAAGAGTCCATTTTACAGATTAGAAAATCGAGGCCCCGAGGGTGAAATGGATCCATGCCATGGCTCCAGCTTGTGAGCGATCTGGCAGTCTGGCTCCAGGGTCCCTGCTCTTAACCACTGGACTTTATGGCTCTTGTTGAAAGGCGGGGGTTTTTATTACCTTTTCTTGAATGTCATGAGCATGCCCTATTACAAGAAAGTCCCTATAAGCCAAATGAGACCTTTATCCGGTAATGTAGGTGAACGGCCCCTTGGGAGCCCCAGAAGCCTGTTTTCTGAAGATTGCGGTCCTGCTGAAAGCAAATTCTTCTCCCCCAGGGAGGTCGTGTGAAAATGCTACCCCCAAAACACAGGCTACACACGAACCGCTTGCCAAAGTCCCAATTCCCCGACATGACACAGTGAACTCCGAACTCAATTAACTTCCGCCTCTACTTCATAGTATCCCTAATGGGAAAACCGGGGACAAATTCCGTGGTGTTTTCTGTGCAATTTAACTACGCGTAGAAACAGACTCGCAGACACTGTGGAGCGGAACTGAGGCTGGCCCTGCGTGGCTCCTTCCAAGGCGGGATCTGTCCTCCCGTGGAAGACAGCTGCGACCTGCCTGCTGTAGGGTTAACTCTGCCCATTTCTAGAAGCATTTGGGCTTTTGGTCACACGGGCCACGAGAAGCACATTTTGCAAATAATTGCCGGCACGTGGGGGGCAATGGCCCTTGGTAGGAGTAACCCCTTCTCTCAACTGAGGAATGAAGTCGCTTGTGTGAATCCTAGCAAAGAACATGGTGACTGGAGGGTCACCCTGGCCCGGAAGATCATCTCTGGGTTTTTATACCAGTTGGAGGAGCACATGTCATCTGAGCACATTTCACCAGCAAATGCGGTCACCAAATTTCATGGTTTGCCGTGACAGGGTTGTTCCCAAGATCCGACCTTGAAAAGCCATGCTTTCCCCCACTCTCCCCACTGCCCACGAGGCTACTAACTCCTCAAAGGTGAAGGCAGTTCAGACTCTTCACACCCTCTCTTGAAACACTGCAGTGACTTCCGGCTGCCCCTTGAGATTTAGGTTAAACCTGGCCTGGCCTCCCAGACTCATCTCTCACAGTGCGAAAGGTCAGATGCAGTATCTCATATCCTGAGCTTTCCCCAGTTCCTCCAAAGCATCACAGATTCTCGCTGGTCTTCAGGGTCTCTGCCTAGAACGTTCCTGTCCTTCCTACTTCCTGCAGAGATCAGCTATGTTTTGCCGGCCCAGCATAATCCCCTCATCTCCCAGTAAAGGCATTTCAGTGTCCTTGGGTATTCACCCTCTCCAGACTCAGTCCACATGAACTGACCAACCCACAGCGGTGAAAACAGGATCCAGGTCTGGCCCCACCGGAGTCAACCTCAGGACTTGCCGGTGCTGTCGGAAGATGCCTTTCTCTTGGGGTTTTGAGCAGACAGGATGTCAGCCTGGAGCTGCTCACGGGGATCTCTGCCACCATGAGAAGGGACCCTGCTTGAAAATGAAGCTACACAGAGGAGTGCAGATCCAAGAGACAGAGACAGCCTCCTGATAGCCCTTGGGCGCCTGGATCCAGCCATTCCTGAAGACAACTACTTACGGAATTTCCATTCACATGGACCGAATATATTTCGGTCACACGAGCCAATGTACTTCCCTGTTTGCTTAAGGCAACATGAGCTAAGCTTCTGTTAATTGCAACTAAAAATTCCTCAAGAATAACTTTCCCTTTTATTTGATTAACTCTTCATCATCTTTCATGTACAGCTTAGGAGCTTCCCTGGTTCTCAAGTCTGGGCTGGGGGTCTCCTCTGTACTTCCCCAGAACCCTGTGTTTTCCACACGTTCCACACTCAAACCACTGCGTTGTAGTTTCCCCTTGACTTCTTTGAGGCTCTCCCCAGACCCTGAGAGGCGAGCGTGAGTCTCCCAGAGGCATTCACTGTTGTGTCCAGCTCTGTGCCCGGCATCCAGTAGGCTGTTAGTAATGTTTGTTGCTCAGATAAATTATTTAGTTGATTAAAATCACTAGGCCTCTATCTAGGTGACTATAGCTATCAGTTTTGAGAAATTCAGAGTCCATGCCTGATTTACTGTGTTGAGAATTCTGAGACTAAATCCAGATTCATCAGGGGGAAAAATGTGATTGATCAGTGAGGCCTGTCGTGGGTCTGGAAATGAAGAGCTGCGATATGTGTGCCACCGTGTGACCATTCCTGGTGCAGAGGAAGCCAGAGAGAGAGCCCATTTCCAGAGCCTTCTGGGGGCATTCAGTGGAAGTTCTCTTTCCTTAGGCTTCCCCACACCTGTCTGACTCGAGGCCCCCCGTCTCCTGGCCGAAGCCAAGCGTGGGAAATTAGGACACAGGTGCCTGCTTTTCTCGTCTTCTCTCAGTTAAGAAACGCCTTGTCCCCACCCAGTGACGATACCTCTCAAGTCCTGGATGTGAGGAAGGGGCCACACAGAGCAAAGATTTTTTTTTTTTTTTAACGTGTATTTATTTTTGAGACAGAGAGAGACAGAGCATGAACCGGGGAGGGGCAGAGAGAGAGGGAAACACAGAATCGGAAGCAGGCTCCAGGCTCTGAGCCGTCAGCCCAGAGCCCGACGCGGGGCTCGAACTCACGGACCGCGAGATCGTGACCTGGCTGAAGTCGGACGCTTAACCGACTGCGCCACCCAGGCGCCCCCAGGGCAAAGATTTAAAAGGCAAAATCAGGATGTGCTTGTGTCTGCAGAGGTTTGCAGAGAGGAGAGGCCATGTTGCCCCAGGATGACAGGTATCATCTTCTTGGTCCCAATGGCTTTGCATTCTTGTCTCATACCCGCTGAGGCTCACCTGTGCGTTTGGACTTCGGAGCCCACAGGACATCTTTGATTCCCCATCCCCAATTCCTCTGTTTGGTTTAGAAGGACCCCACTGTGAATTTATTTTTCTCCCGTTTCCGGTGACGAGCCTACCAAACCCGACCCCTCCCAGAGGATTCTGCGATGTGTTCTCATCTTATAGCAGACTCGTCCTTGATGGGGGGAGGGAGAAAAGTTCTTCCTAAGCACAAACATTTCACTGTCGATGATGTCTCTGAACAACGCTGCCCCCCCACCCCCCACCACATACGTTTACTCAGACACTTTGTCCAGAAATGAAAATCAGTTTCTCCCCCTTCCGCCCCAACTCTTCAAGGGTGTTGAATGATTTTTAAAGTAGACAGTCTGGGGCACATAGCGGAGCAGATTAAAGCGTATTTACTCAACGGACTAACATGCAGACGGATGGAAGGCAAACAAGAAGGCTGGCTCTCGCCGGAGCAGATCGTGACAACAGACACTGTTTCTGCGGGACCCTTTCTGGGCTGCGGGGCCGGGGCTGAGGGTGTCGTTCACGGGAGCTCGTTTAATCCCGCCAGCCCTGCGATCTGCCTCCTACTCTTCCTGTCACACAGGTGAGACACCAGGGCAGAGGGACGTTATGTGGGTTGTACAACTAGATCTTATCACTCGTCCTGCAACAGCCCAAGTTGGATCGCGGGGCCCCCTGGTTCCAACCCTCTTCTAATCGCCTGGCTATATTGCATACTTCGAGTGTATCCCGGGGGGTTGGCAACCTGTGGCCCGAGGGCCACCCGTTTTTGCAAAAAGGTTTCATTGGAACTCAGCCACACCCACTCACTTGCTCTGGCCTGTGGCTGCTTGAGTAGGGCCGCAGGGACCGTTCGGCCTACAAAACCTAAAATATTTACTATTAGGCCCTTTACAGAGAAAGCTTGCCGATCCCCGGCATACCCAATATTTTAAGTGTAGAAAAGCAAATCACAATGCTGTCACTGTAGTGTACCCCCTCTCCTCACAAATGACATACCGTCCATGGATAACGGTTAAGCAAGACCAGAAAGAAATGTGTGTCTGTATTGAAACAAATGGGTGAAAGATGTGGGGGGGGGGGGTTCCCCCAAGGGTGGGGGAGGCTTAAACTTGTTCTAATAATACGTAAAATTTCAAATTAAGAAGGAATCGATTGAGGGGCGCCTGGGTGGCTCTGTCAGTTAAGCATCTGACTTCGGCTCAGGTCATGATCTCACGGTCCATGAGTTCGAGCCCCACATCAGGCTCTGTGCTGACAGCTCAGAGCCTGGAGCCTGCTTCGGATTCTGTGTCTCCCTCTCTCTCTCTCTCTCTCTGCCCCTCCCCTGCTCACACACTGTCTCTCTCTCTCTCTCAAAAAATAAATAAACATTAAAAAAATTTTTTTTAAAAAGAAGGAATTGATTGCATTTTTTAAAAAAACGAAACGAAAATGGGAATGTCTCTACTCGATTTGGATGGTGTTTGCGAAACACACAAGTGTTTTCTCTTTGGGCTAAAACCCGGCCCTCCCGAGAGATGAGCCGGCTTTTGCTAACTTGTCAGGAGAGAGAAGCATTTGGGGCATCTCATAAGGCAAATCATTGCAAATTGTGGGAAACACTCAGACCAAAATCTCTCGTCTGCTGGGGAAAAACTTGGAAATTTTTATTGCCCTGGAATTGGACGTTTTGAGTTTTCCCAGTGCTGTATAAGTCGGGAGCAGGGCCGGGGGTTGGGTGGTAGGGAGAAGAGAGGGGGAAGACACAGCCCAAAAGACTAATTCAGATCTTTTCCTCTTAGCCTGTTCCGCTGAGGCTTGGGAGAAGCGCATGCGCAGAGAGGAACACGATGTGAGCAAACCCCCTCCCCCCACCCCTCCCAGATCCTGTTATGGATTAGCTGGGTGACTTTGGGGTATGACTGCTGCTGCATTAGAAACACCAGAAAAGGGGCGCCTGGGTGGTCAGTCGGTTAAGCAGCCGACTTCGGCTCAGGTCATGATCTTATGGTCCGTGGGTTCGAGCCCCGCGTCGGGCTCTGTGCTGGCAGCTCGGAGCCTGGAGCCTGTTTCAGATTCTGTGTCTCCCTCTCTCTGACCCTCCCGTGTTCATGCTCTGTCTCTCCCTGTCTCAAAAATAAATAAAACGTTAAAAAAAAAATTAAAAAAAAAAAAAAAAAAGAAACACCGGAAAATATAGGCCCTTCTTGCTGGTCGGGAAGAATGAGTCGGGTCACGCCACATCCCTTTGTGTTCCGTAAATCGGTATTTCCCCAAGTGTGTGCAGCCGAAATGGTCGTAGGCGAGCGCGGGGTTTGGAATGTGGACCTGGTTGAGTCACATGGAGAGAAATGTATTCCCTCCCTAATTCCCTGAGGTCCCAAGTCTCCCTGGGGGACTGGCCTGTCCTTAGCACTTCCCTAACATGCACCCATCTCCTTTGGTAACAGAGAGGAAAGGCCCCGGGGAGGCAGGAGGGCTTAGCTAGATTCAATAACGTTGCCTGACTCTTGCTGAACATCATTTTCTCAGTCACCTCTGTCCGAGACAACTGATACCTTAAAGTGATAGTTCCGTTTTTGTTCGTGACATGAAATTCTTTTGAAGAATTTTATCTAAATGAAAAGTATGTGGGTTCAAAGGACGAATATTAAGCGAACGTTAGAGCAGTTGGTTCATTCTCATAAAGTGCATGGGGCAGCGTGTGGTTATGGTAAAAATCTTGCAGAGGCTCTCGGGTGGCTCAGCGGGTTGAGTGTCTGACTCTTGATTTCGGCTCAGGTCATGATCTCACGGTTCGCGGGTTTGAGCCCCGCATCGGGCTCTGTGCTGACAGCATGGAGCCTGCTTGGGATTCTCTCTCCTTCTCCCTCTCTCTCTGTCCCTCCCCTGTTCATGTGCTCTGTCTCTCAAAATAAATAAATAAACTTATAAAAAGAATTTTTTTTTTTTTTAAATCTTGGAAGTAGGATTGTCAGATTTAGCAAGTAGAAATACAAGATGCCTGGTTACCTTTTGGGATGAGCACTGGGTGTTGTATGGAAACCAATTTGACAATAAATTTCATATTAAAAATAATAATAAAAATAAAATAAAATAAAGAAGAAAAAAAAAGATGCCTGGTTAAATGTGAATTTTAGATAGGGTCACCTGGGTGGCTAAGTCCGTTAAGCATCCGACTTCGGCTCGGGTCGCGATCTCACGGTTTGTGGGTTCGAGCCCCGCGTTGGGCTCTGTGCTGACAGCTCAGAGCCTGGAGCCTGCTTTGGATTCTGTGTCTCCCCCTCTCTCTGCTCCTCCCTCATTCACGCTCTGTCTCTCTCTGTCTCTCAAAAATAAGAAGTTAAAAAAAATTTTTTTAATGTGAATTTTAGATGAATAACCGTTTAGTATAAATAGGTCCCAAATATTGGGGGTGGGGGTGGGGAGCAGGGTGGTCAGGAGAGAGACGGACTGAAAACAGGCCAGCTTGCCCTGCTAACTTCTTGTTGGTGATATTTGGGACTTACACTAAGAAATCATTTGCTACTTCTCTGAAGTTCAGGTTTAACTGGGCATCCTGTATTTATCTGGCCGCCCTGCTTGCCTGAAGGTGGTAAGCCAGTTAGAAATGCTCCCTAACGACCCCGTGTTTCCCATGTGAGCCCCTCACTTGTGTCACGAGCGGGGCTGCTTGGACCCATGCCCCTGGGCTGTACGAAGGTCTGGGGTTCTGCAGTTTGAGGCAGTACCAGTCACTGGGACACACTGGTCACACGAGGGACCTACTGGCCCAGCTCACGTGGCCCCTTTAGATATGGTGGCTGATGCCCCCTTCCTGCCTGGAGTGGGGGACCTTGGCCGGGAAGCAGAGCTAAAATGAGAGGTGTGGACAGGGGTGGCAGCCTCCTCTGAGACCTACCACAACCTGGGGCATTGCCAGCGAGCAGGGAGCAATCCCGGGGGCTCCAGAACCCAGACAATTCTCTCTTCTCTCACCCAGCTGGGGGAAATCTCCTCTTGGTCTAGAAAAATCTCAACCTCTGACAACGGGCTATGGCTTTTGAAAATAAAATCCCAGAAGCCCTGCCATAAAAAAAAAAAAAAAAAAAAACCCTCCTGAGGGGAGACTGGGTGGCTCAGTCAGTTAAGCCTCTGCCTCCGGCTCAGGTTATGATCTCGCGGTTCGTGAGTTTGAGCCCTGCGTCGGGCCTTGTGCTGTCCGCACAGAGGCTGCCTCAGATCTTCTGTCTCCCCCTCTCTCTGTGTGCCTCCCCTGCTCACTCTCTCTGTCTCAAAAATAAATAGACTTAAAAACAACAACAACACCTTCCTGAAATGAAGTTGCACAGAGACTGATCCCCATCCGAGTTGGGGGAAGAACAGCCTTTTCTGTTCACGTTCAGTCTAGAATGTCTGTACGGATGGGCCTCTCTTAGAGCTGCTCCCTCCTTTTATCTCAAGGGCTCGGGGACCAGATCACCTGGGCTAGCTCACGTGTTACCTGGGAACCCCATTTCCTTATCTGTAAAACAGGGTCCAACCTCATACACTTGCTTATTATGAACATAAATGAGTTAATACGCGGAAAGGGCTTAGAACGGTGCCTGGCATGTGCCCAAACACTCTGTTTGTGTTAGCTGTTATCTTTATCTTCTGTGCCAAAATGCTCTCAGGTCTCCTTTCCAGGGGGTCCCAGATATTATTTTACCAACATCTTTAGGTTTATTAACAAAAAACACACATTTGATTTTTTTTTTTTTTTACAGACTGCAAGCATTTCCACATCCAGTAAGTTGGTTAATGTGCAAAATAACTCTGCTGGATGGAGACCACTATTCCCCTTTCACAGATGAGGAAAAGGCAGCTAGGAGGGGTGTATCAGCTATCTACCGCTGTGTAACAAATCACTCCAACCCTTACTGACATGCAACAATGGTTTCTTCTTTCGCCTGGTTCTGCGGGTCGGCGAGGCAGTTTCTCAGCTGATTTGCTGGAGCCCCGATGTGGCTGCGTAAAGCTGGGAGACTGGCTGGAGCTGAGAGGACCCAAACAGCATCCCTCACGCGTCTGGCTGGCTGTTGACTGAGGCACCTGGCTCTCCTCCCCGGAGCGTCTCGTCCCCCGAGGCTAAGCCAACAGCCTGATGAGGTGGTCTCAATTCTCCGAGAGGGTGAAGGCAGACGCTTCGAGCCATTTGAACACCCAAGCGCTGGAACTCACACAATGGTGCTTCCATTGCATTATATCGGTGAGGTCAAAGTCATGCCCAGATTCAAAGAGATAGAGAAACAGGCAGAACCTTTGGATGTGAAAAGCGGTCACATGGCAAAGGGGTGTGCATGCTGGGTGGAAGGAATTAGTGGCTGGGAAGCCATCAACCATGAAAGGCGAGCTTCCTTTGACCCGGGTCCTTGGCAAGAAAGACCTACAGAGGGATGGGAAGGCCAGAAGGCATCAGGATCTTGGGGAAAATACTTTTTTTTTTTAATTTTTTTTTAACGTTTTATTTATTTTTGAGACAGAGAGAGACAGAGCATGAGCAGGGGAGGGTCAGAGAGGGAGGGAGACACAGAATCGGAAACAGGCTCCAGGCTCTGAGCCGTCAGCCCAGAGCCCGATGCGGTGCTCGAACTCACGGACCGTGAGATCATGACCTGAGCTGAAGTCGGATGCCCAACCGACTGAGCCACCCAGGCACCCCTTGAGGAAGATACTTTAAAGGAGAGGCAGAGACCAGGGGCGCTTGGGTGGCTCAGTTGGTTAAGTATCGAACTTTGGCTCCTGTCAGGATCTTACAGTTCATGAGCTCGAGCCCCGTGTTCGGCCCTTTGCTGTCAGCCCAGAGCCTGCTTCAGATCCTCTGTGTCCCTCTCTCTCAACCCCTCCCCTGCCTGGTCTCTCTCTCTCTCTCTCTCTCTCAAAATTAAATAAACACTTAAAAATTCTTATTTAAAAAAAAAAGAAGAAGAGGCAGAGGCCTATGATTCAGTTATAATTCCGAGAGACGCATCTGGTGTTATTTTGTAGCAGGGCTTGTGGTTTGCCCTGGCTCCGATGCCTGTCTTAGTCTGTTTGGGCTGCTATAACAAAATACCAGACACAGGGTGGCTTATAAACAGCAGAAATGTGTTTCTCCCAGTTCTGGAGGCTGGGAGTCTAAGATCATGGCACCAGCAGATGTAGCCACGTCTGGTGAGAACTTGCTTCCGGGGTCACAGCTGGTGCCTTTTCGCTGTGACCTCACGTGGCCGAGGGGGCCAGGGAGCTCCATGGGGCCTCTTTCACAGGGCACTAGTCCCAGTCTAAACCTCCCAAAGGCCCACCTTCTAACGCCATCACCTTGGGGACTAGGATGCCAGCAGATGAATCGGGTGGCGGGCGAGGACACAAACAGTCCCCAGGAATGCCGGTGCCTGTGTGCAATCTCTACCCTCGAGCTGGGGTCCGGTTGGGTGACAGCTTGTGGGTTCTACTTCCTCCTCCTGGGCTGAGAACACCCCCTCGATTTCTCGAGAAGCTCTAAGTTTTCAGAGTTCAAATTTCCTTTTCAACGAAACGCTTGTCTTCCCTCAGCAGCCTTTAGTCATTCGGTAAACACATTCTGGGCTTGGAACACACTCTTTATAGCGACAGCTCCCAGTGTTTACCTCCAGCCCAGACTTTCCCCTGCATTCCAGCTTCTGTCCCCTCCCCTCTACGCGACACCTGCTATTACGTGCGTCCGATGGGCATTTCAGACTTCGCCTGGCCCCACGCTAACTCCTGGTCTGAGCCACGCCAATATCATCTCGCACATGGCTCATTCATTGTATAGGATCCTCACTAGTCCCCCTGCCGTGATCTATTGTCAACACAGTTTCCTAAGTGGATCCTACTCAGACCTGAGACGGACCATCCTGTCTCTCCGTGCAGAGCTCCCCATCTTCCCATCTCCCTCAGAGTAAAACCGGAAATCCTTATCGTGGAGAATAAGCCCTGAATGGCCTTTTCTACCCAACTCTGTCACCTCTCGGACCCCGCCTTATCTGGCTCCCTCGGCCCCAGGCACCTTGGCATCCTGGCAGCTCCTGGATACAGGAGGGGGTATCCTCCTGTACCAGTGGGGTACAGTGGGGGTCCCTCTCAGCTCCAGATCTTACCCCTTGCCCTTCCCTCTCCTTGAATGCCTCTCCCAAGCTGTGCCTGGTGATAATCTTCCCTTGCGGGAAACTGAATCGGAAACTCAGATCACTGGCTGGGTGGGAGCAGTTAAAGTGATGGTCCCAACGTTCTTGTATTTAGTCTGGAATAAAATTAAATGTACAATCAGAAGCCGCACACTTCTAACAACACCTTCACAGAAAGACCAATTTTGAACACGTCAAAATACAAAGCACTGAGCCGGCCATTACATTCTGTTACCTAAATAAGGGGGAAAGCTGTTGGCTGTTTGTTAAGTCAGACCTGGAAGGCTTCAAAAACGTCAGTGTAACCGGGAGGGACGGGAAAGTTCTTTTCTATCAGATTTATGCATATTCTGCAACTTGCCTTCAAAGAATTCGATTCAACTACATGGTTAGCAAATGTAACCTTGAGTTTGAACTTACCAACTAGCCTCTGAATATTTAACTCAATATTAAGACAGGGACTTCATTGTTCTTCTTAATCTCTTGGACTAAGAGAAGGGAAAAAAAAAAAAAAGACCCTGGTGTTTTTTTGCGGGTTTTTTGTATTTCACGTGTAAATTACAAAGCGAGGGAAAATAAGCTATGGTTATGGGAGGAGTAATTAAAATGCTCTCAACTTTTCCCACCTTGTTCAGTGAGGTGAGGAGAGGAAGAGGCAGAAGGGAGGGAATCTTGACCAGGTGGCCACGCCTACTTCTGTAACTGTCCCCATGGAGGTGGGCAAGCAAAGCGGGAACAAAATGGATTTGGTATCCAGACAGACTTGGGTCAAATCCCTGCTTCCGCACTCTCCAGCTGGGTGACCTTGGACAGGTCACCGCATTTCCTCTCAGCCTTTCTCTCCTCAACCGAAGAAGTAATGTCCTGATTTCAAGGTTGGTGTGGGCCCCAAATCAGATCATGGCTGTGAAGTGTTTGTTTAGCAGAGCATGGGACATGGTGGTTGGGCTCCTTCTCTCACCTGAGGTCATCTGATGTCACCACGGCGTGTCTTTGATCCTTGAAAACTTTCAGAGCCCAAAGGAACCATGAGCCCCGGGCTGGTTGGCTCACTTGCCCCAAATCACAAAACCAGTGAGTGGCAGAGCTGAGATTTGAACCCACACACGTCGACCCCATCTAGGGCTCTTTCCAGCCCGCCAGTATTTCTCGAACTTCGAGCACTCGGTAAGCACCTTCATCTCACACTTTTTGCTGGATATGCCCACCACCTGCAAAATTACATCCTTAAGGTAGTCCTTTAAGGCAGCTTATTTGATTACTGCAATACATTTATTTAAATAAGAAATGTTGCGTCTCTACTCAAAATGGAAAACCAGCCTCACTGTAACACATAGACAGTAACCATAACATTATATAGATGTGAATATATATACATATATCTTTAATGAAACCAAAACGATGTTGCTCGATCCCCCCTAGACACAGTGGCTGGCTAAGAGCTCTGGGCTGGCCGCTATCTCTGTCTTGGTTACGAAGGGGAATTAGCAGATGTGAGAGAGTGTTCAAGATATCCTCGCCCCCAAGTGAGACCCTCTCCTGGATGTAATCAGAAGGATTGAAAGATAATTGGACAGGGATTATTAATGTTATCAGTGTGTGATAAGGTGTTATTTTTTTTTAATGTTTATTTATTTTTGAGAACGAGGGAGACAGAGTGTGAGTGGGCGAGGGGCAGAGAGAGAGAGAGACACAGAACCCAAAGCAGGCTCCAGGCTCCGAGCCATCCGCACAGAGCCCGACGCGGGGCTCGAACCCACGAACCGTGAGATCATGACCTGAGCTGAAGTCGGACGCTTACCCGACTGAGCCATCCAAGTACCCCAATAAAGCATTATTTAATAACATATCCACGTGCGGTGTGCAACAAAAGCATCATTTGCACGAGGGAAAAATGACCCGCACTTCGCTAAACATTGCCTTCCACTGAGGAGCCTCCATAAAAGTACTTGCAACAGACTATTTTCCAAAATTTTATGACCAGAATCTACGGTAACAAATACATACCCGCATTCATATTCACATCTATGCCTCTATCTATTCCCTCGCCTGTATCTGGAATAGTGTATCAGAAAAGTACTTAGGGTGCTATACACAGTCCTTACTGAGAATCCATGCTTTGTTCCCTGGTATTTCCTTCCCTTTCTTTTCCTTTCCAATTCTTACCTATTTAACTTTTTTTAAATGGTAACCGACCAGTAAAATAAATACTGAAGTTACACCAAAACTGCAATGATAGATAGAAGATAAGAAGGCTTGTGAAGAGAGAGAGAGAGAGAGAGAGAGAGAGAGAGAGAGAGAGAGAGATCTTAGCACCTCTAAACACCCTAATACAGTGATGCTCACTCAGTGTGCTTCAGTGATCCTGGGCCCCCACCAGGTCCTTCGGGGAGGCCACAAAGATCGAAACCATTTTTGTTGTGATCAAGCAATACTAAGATGTCATTTGCCTTTTCCACTCTCTCGCAAGTGTATGGTGGAGTTTTCCAGAAGTTACATGACATACAATGATGTCATCCCCCTGATGTTAACACGAAATGGGTTTGTTACTGCCCTTTTCACATAAATTAATAACTTTTCTAAATTTCTGTTTTAATTTCTAATACGGTAAAAGTCGATAGATACAGCCAGTGTCCACGAAAATCCTTTGGGCTCCTCCATAATTTTCAAGAAGGTAAAGGGGTCATGAGGCCAAAAGCCTTGAGAACCACCTCCCTAAAAATGATCTACTGGGTTAACGAATGAAGAATTACTTTGTGTAGCAAAGTTGAGGGAGAGAAAGAAAAGCTGTTGTCAGACTGTGGTTTTCGGGGAAAGTTTCACGTGGTGGACGTAGAGCTCCAACGGAGTCCTGAGAGTTCAAATGGGTTTGTTTAGCCACAGGAGGGAGGGAGGGCATTCCAGGAAGGTGGCTCAGCATGTGCAAAGGCCAGGTGGTGGTAAGTGAATAGGTGAGGCCGATCAGGAGTGGTGAGGGGAGCGGGCTTGTTTGGTTGGAAGGTGCCGTTTAGAGTGGAGGTTCTGGGATCCGTGTTGAAGACCCTTCCACTCTGTGGTGGTCTCTGAAGCTGACTCAGAGGCCCCCTTGGCCAGAGAAAACCAAACAGTCTGGTTTGCACTCCCTGAATGTTCCCTCCCGCTGCTCCTGGGAGCTGAGACCTCACCCACAGGTCCCCCATGCCGCATGGGTGGGAGTCTACAGTCAACCACAGAGCTGAACAAAACCTAAACTGTTTCTTTTCTTTGGAAGGCCCCTAGAAACAGGAAAAGAGGCTGTTTTCTAGGATTTGCCAAGAGTTAAGTCATTCCTCGCTGATACAAACAATTTCTCGGGTTACTCTTTGGGGCCCAGGAACATTCATGAACTGTGCTGGGCTTGAACTCTTCAACTCTGAACTTCAGTTCCCTGGGTCAGCTGCCTGGGGCTGGGGCATGGCTCTCTGGCCCTGCCCGGGTTTTCTCGGAGACATGGCCCAGCCATCCCCAGGGGGAGGCCTCAGAGCAATTCTCCTCCAGAGCTGTTGTCGGAGCTGGCAGACTTCGGTCTTTCTCCTGAGGGAGACCAGTGGATGCCAGGTCTCCGGAAGTGTGGAGACAGGTGCGTCCGAGGTGAAGGAACACACAGATGGAGGGGCAGTTGAAGAGAGTGAACAAAATCAAGAAGGCAAGCTTTGCCGAGTTGGCATTTATTGTGCTATGCCCTGTCCGAAGCAGCTTGTGTTTTCTCTCATTTGATTCTTACTACCTCCTAGTAAGGCATCGTGTCGTCGTGGTTAAGAACAACGTCTCTGGACTCTAGATGCTGGCGAGGATGCGGAGAAACGGGAACCCTCTTGCGCTGTTGGTGGGAATGCAAACTGGTGCGGCCGCTCTGGAACACGGTGGGGAGGTTCCTCAAAAAATGAAAAATAGACCTACCCAATGACCCAGCAACAGCACTGCTAGGAATTGACCCAAGGGATCCAGGAGTGCCGATGCAGAGGGGCACTTGTACCCCAATGTTTATAGCAGCACTCTCAACAATAGCCAAATCATGGAAAGAGCCTAAATGTCCATCAACTGATGAATGGATAAAGAAATCGTGGTTCATATCCACAACGGAGTACTACGTGGCAATGAGAAAGACTGAAATCTGGCCCTTTGTAGCAACGTGGATGGAACTGGAGGGCATTACGCTGGGTGAAATAAGTCAGGCAGAGAAAGACAGATACCGTATATTTTCACTCATATGTGGATCCTGAGAAACTTAACAGAAGACCATGGGGGAGGGGGAGGGGAAAAAAAGTTACAGAGAGGGAGGGAGGCAAACCAGAAAAGACTCTTAAATACTGAGAACAAACTGAGGGTTGATGGGGGGTGGGGGAGAGGGGGAAATGGGTGATGGGCATGGAGGGGGGCACCTGTTGGGATGAGCACTGGGTGTGGCCCGGAAACCAATTTGACAATAAATTATATTTAATGAATAAAAAAAAAAAAGGAGAATGTCTCTGGAGCCACCTGCCTGAGTCTATGTTCCAGTCCTGCCCTGTCGTAGATTATATATTTTTTCAAGATGGCTGCAACAATATCTTCCATTTCACATGTTCTTCTATAACTTGACCCTCCTTCTGCCCAGATCCGGGCTCTATGTCTCCTTCTTTCGAATCTCAGCAGGCTCGGGGCTTGCTTATAACTAATAGAACATGGCGGAAGTGAAACCGTAGGACTTGTGAGGCTAAGGCATGCGGTTTTCCTTTGCTGGAGTCTCCCTGCTGGAACCCTGGGCCCTCATGTAAGAAGTTCCACTTCCCTGAGGCTGCTATGCCGTAAGCGAACCCAAGCACACGGGGAGGCCACGACCAGAAGGGCAGGCCACCTGCAGGTGCTGTAGTCGGTGGGCAGGTGAGTGGAGAGTTCGAGTCAGCCTTGCCCCAGTGCCAGAAAGGTGAGTGAGTGATTTCCGTCCCGGCCACCAGCTCATCCCTTCGAGTCTCCCCGGATGAGGCCCCCAACATTGTGGAGCACAGATAAGCCATCCCTGCTGTTCTCTTTCTGAATTTCTGACCCACAGTATACATGCGGACCACGGAATGGTGGGTCTTTTACGTCACTAAGCTTGGAGTTGGTTTGTTACAAAGGAATAGTAACTAGAATGTGCCACTACTTTGCTGTGTGACCTTGGGTGAGTTGCTTCACCTTTCTGAGCTCAGGTTTGCTAATCAAGAAAATGTAGATAATCATATTATATATATTCCATAGAGATATGGGGAGAATTACTTTAGACAGAGAAGCCCAGTGCTTCATACAGTACCTGGCACATGGCAGGTGCTTGATAAAAGGTATTATTAATTGCTGAAGACTACTTAATAAATAGACATAAGGATGGGAATGAAATTGCATTCCCTCCCGTAGTCCCTTCCCTCTGCTCTGCCCCAGGGCTAGGGCCACACAGGGAGTATAAATAAATGACATATGTCAGCCATATAGAAAATGATGCGATGTACAGATTGATGAATGGAACAGACACTTGACTTCAGCATTGAGGAAGGGTGTGGACTGTGGCAAATTAGAGAGGTGAAGCATTTCTTTGTTGTTGGTTTTTTTTTGTAGGTTTATTTATTTTGAGAGAGAGAGAGTGTATGCTCACACACAGGCAAGTGGAGGAGGGGCAGAGAGAGAGGGAGAGAGACAGGGAGGGGGAGAGAATCCTGAGCAGGCTCCATGCTGTCAGCACAGAGCCTGATGCAGGGCTCCAGCTCGCACTATAAGATCATGACCTGAGCCAAAGTCTGACGCTTAACCCACTGAGCCACCCAGGCGCCCTGAGAGGTTAAGTGTTTCTGAATGAGCCAATCACTAATCAACTCCAGTCAATTGTTAATACGCACAGATAGGGTCCCAGTGTCTTCAGATCTTCTGATTTTAAAGAGCCATAAATCTATATTTTATGTAAGATATCCCAATTTTTACATATTAGCGATGAGTTCAAATTCTTAAAAAACGCGCCACCAGCCAAATAAATATGCCAGTGAGCTATTGTGAGACCTTAACTTTAGTGACCGGGTCATTCTGAGCTGCTTGCTGATGTTCGGAGCCAGAGGGAGAGAAGCCCCCTCCTTCCCACCGAGCCCCGCCCCCCCCGAGACCACCCACCTCTCGTGTGATACTTGCAACTTGATCCCATGTACGTCCAGCGAGGCAATTCCAAACCACCGGTCTAGACCAGTTTCTCGATCTTCTAAAAATTATTACTAAGGAGCTTCTAACTTCTACCTTAAGGAGTTTTTTCTTTAATGTTTTTGATGTTTATTATTTTTGAGAGATGGAGAAAGACAGAGCATGAGCAGGGGAGGGACAGAGAGAGAGAGGGAGACACAGAATCTGAAGCAGGTTCCAGGCTCTGCACTATCAGCACAGAGCCCGACGCAGGGCTCGAACCCACAAACCACGAACCCAACCGAGAGATCATGACCTGAGCTGAAGTCAGATGCTTGACCAACTGAGCCACACAGGCGCCCCCCTAAGGAGTCTTTAAATATTTTTTTTGTAATCATTCCCCACCATGAAATTTTAATCCACGGACATTTTGTATATCTGTTTATGTAGCATGTGTAGATCTGTGCTTGAGACATAAAAAGTATGATTTTTTTTTCATCCCTGACTACGTATACTCAACAGGGGGTAAGGAGGGAGTTTTGCCTCTGAGGGGTTGAAAATTAGTTCTTGAGCAAAAAAAAAAAAAAAAAATCTTATTCCTTTTATGTGTAAAACACAGATCTATGGTACATTTGTGGCATTGGAAGTCCACGGAGAAGTGAATTAGGAAAAACGTGTCTAAAAGTCTCCTTAGGGAGGCAATAATGAAACAAAAATAGTGAAGCCCTGGTCTAGACTCCATTGTTATGCCAAGATCCCTTCTCAGATGGCCCCGGCCTGGGGACAAAGCACATTAGTCACTCCGGTCTTATCTGCAGGTGCTTTTCCGAATGTGGCTGTAGGGAAGCCCATTCCCGGCCATGGCTCAGCTTCGTGGGTGTGGGACCCTGCACAGTCACGCGGGGCCCGCGCATAGAAGGGTCCTGCACTTGGATTTGTGTTCTGCTGTCATGATCTCGAAATCCTTAATAGTTTTTTAACGAAGGTTCCCTCATTTTCTCCTTGCCCTGGGCCCCTGCCAGTACAGCCTGGGGCTTCGGATCCTGGGTTTGAAGCCCAGCCTTGCTACCTGCCAGCAAATTAACCTCTCTGAGCCTCAGTTAAAGGGGCACAACAGGGCTCTTACTTCAAAGCGTTGCTGGGAGTGAGGATCGTCCTGGCTAAAGCCTGTGAAGGGCACAGCCCTGCCTTGGCGCAGAGTAAGGCGCTCACTCAGCAAGATGCTACCCGGGGCTCTCAGGCAGGCGTTGATTTTGCCTGGTGAGGGTTCTGATTGGTTGGTCTGTTCTCTGCGTCTGCTCTGATTGGTCAATGCCTGAGCTGTATTTATTTTTAAACAATGGACCATCCCCTCGTTCCTCCTCAAGGTGTAAGTCTTCCTTTGTCCAGGTGAGTCTCTCTTATCCCTGACATTCTGGAGAAATGGGCACAGCCACCCTCACCCCTGTGAGGGTCCTGCTCCACCAGCAAAACATCTCCCATCTTTGTGTCCACGGCAGCTTAGGAGTCATCCAGGCCCATCTCCTGGTGGTTTTACACATTTTCACAATGCCCCAAATGTGATTTTTGCACCAAGATCCAAGCCTAGGATCTCGCGTCCATGCTGAGTATGAGCTGTGTGGGTTTTGGGGATTATTTCCATGTCGCCCCCTAGAACCCGGAGACTTGAGGCGCCTTATGAAACCTTTTCTGTTTTACATTGAAGGGCATGTCTCACTTCTTTCCCAAGATACGGGAACAGCAGGTCAGATTCCAGGATTAGGTGTGTGTGAGGGCTGGGGGGTGGGGAGGTGGGGTGTGATAGAGGGGTTGGGGGGACGTGAAGGGCCAATTGTGAACCAGTGGCAAAAGCAACCAAAGAGAATCAGGAACGGACTCTGTTCCCAGCTATGCCACAGACTCCCCGTGGACACTTGGATGAGCCATGCGCCCACTCTGGGTCTGCTTCTCCATTTGTGAAATAAGGAGTGTATCAGTGTTTTTGTGTTGTTTTGGTTTTGGCTGTAATTGACCAAAAAAAAAAAAAAAATCAAACTGACATAAGCCATAAAAGGGATTTTTTTTTTTTTTTTAATTGGCCTATGGAGCTATATGTAGCATCAGGCATAGCTGGATCCAGGTGTCCTGTCACTGTGACAGGATCACGTCTCATCTCCTGGCTCTGATTCCTCTGTTCCTCTGTCTTAATTTCACTTTCCAATTGGTGGCTAAGATAGACCCAGCAACTCCACATTTACAGTCACTAGTTCAACGTCTCCTCAGTTTGAAGGACTCTGATTCCTTCTTCCTGGAGATTCTTCTTGGAAGCTACGCCTGGGAGATCTGGAAGATCCTCAACCGTTCCCCGGGTTCAGGAGGGGAAATATCGTCATCGGCTAGGCTGAGGCCATATGTCCACTCTAGAGCCAATCACCGTGGCTGGCTGAAGAAGGCTCGGATTGGATCGCATGCTCAGCCCTGGAGTCCAGACCTACCTGTACCACGGGGAGGGGGTCGGCTGAGAAAGTTTTCCTAGTGGGAGGTAGGTCTGAGAGTTGGCTGGAAGAAGGGGGGTTCATGCTAAGACGATAACCTGACGTTGCCAGCGGGATTAGGTGTTATCGGTGGCTCCCAGATCGTGGTTAGGGGAGACTTAAAGGGAATCCCCAAACACTAAAACCTCCTGTTTGTGTGAAAACGATACGTTCACCTGGTTCAAAATTGAAACGGTATACACTTTCACTTAATATTTCTTAGTCCTTTCCCTCGATTAGCTATTCCCCCCTTCCCAGAGGCCACTAGGGTTGTTACCAGCTTCTTGAACACCCGTGTGAATGTCTCACTGCTGCTGTAACACATCGCCACGACGTTCAGTGGCTGGCAACAACACCAATGTATTTACTTTTAGTTCCGCGGGACAGATGTCTGACACGGGTCTTGGCTAAAGTCAAGGTGTCGTGTATTTTAATTTCAGGCTGAAAAAAGAGCCGCAGTGCATATTTAAACGTGGCGAGTACCTAATTCTAATCAACTGAAAACGCACCGCCGATCGTTGCCCCGGGTCACGGTCATCCTTTGTTTTCAAGGAAATAGAGTGCGTAACACGTAATAAAAGTAAGTGTTGCTTTGTGAAACTTTCGTTCCAGTCTTTTGTGGGTGAGTGCGTATGTGTGAACTAGGTCACGATATAAAAAGTATTTTTTGCCCTGAGTCACAGTCAGAAATGTTGGGAAGTTATTATTATATCGTTTAGTGGTTATACGAGGCTCTTCTGGGGTCAGACTGTCTGGCTCCATCACTTACCAGCTGTGTGACCTTGGGTAACTGACTTAATCTCTCTGGGCCTTAGTTTCTTTGTCTGTAAAATGGAGACAATAATTGTTCCACCTCACAGGGGTTTGTGGGAAGTGAGTAACACGTGACTGACACACAACAAGCACTTATTATCATTACCCCTGTTCGTGTTATCTTTGAGGGGATGAGATTTTCATGAGAGGAAGGGCAGACGTGAGGTAGGGATTTTTTGTGCAGGCAGGAAGGGTGGCCTCAGCTCAGAGGAGCGAGGGCAGCTTGGGGTGGGAGGGCTGGGAGGGGGGTTCTCCTGCCAACCCAGACCGGGGGGGAAGTCAGGCCTCCGTGGCGCTCACTTTTCCGGCTCCAGGTGGAGGTTTGGGGGGTGCTTGACGACACGCAAATGAGGCTGTGATCTGAGGGGTCTGGTCATTAACCTCCAAACCTGAGCACAGGTTAGTTGACTTTGTTCTTTCATCCAGTCAGTGAATATTTATGGAGTATGTGGGGACACCGGGAGAATTCCCTGTGGGGTTGTATTTGGCCAACTCTCTTCACAAGGTGCAGGACCGAGCAAGGTCAAGGGCTTGAGGATGAGAGGGGAGGACTTCAGGGGGAGAGCAGGGCTTCTGCAGAGACCTCCGGTGGGAGCTGTAAGGACCGAAGCAGAGGCGGTTTGTCATGAGGAACCGGAAAGAAGGTGGCATCAGGCAACAGCCAGGGAGCAGGGGACTCAGGACAGGGGTGTTTGGAAGTCGTCACAGAGAAGGGAAGCTGAGGTCTTCCGGAGTCCCAGCATTAAGGTCTTAGGGATTTGAGAAGTAGATTTTCTCCCCCCCCAAGACAAAAGGAAACAAAACAGAACCCGAGAGCTGCTTCAGAAGGAAGACAGGCCGGGGTTTAGCGAAGGGAGGAGGAAGAGGCAGCTGTTCAGAACAGCGGTCCAGGGGGCTGCGGATTGGGGTCCCAGAAGAATTGTTGAAAAGGAGGTACCGATTCAGCCGTGGAACAGCTGTCCTGAAACTCCAGACCCTGTGGCACGTTTTAGCAAAATTCCGAAGGTTCTCCAGCGTCAGGATCTGTGGGTGAGAACTAACAGGGTTAAATTCCATTAGGATTGATGTCAAGGTCGCTCTGTGGGGTCATTCATTCATTCAACAAACATCCACCAACGGGTGCTTTGAAATCAGAAAGGCCTGGGTTGAAATGTGGGGCCTGTCCCCTACTAAATTGCTGAGAAACTGTCCACCCTGTGCCTCGGTTTCCCTACCTGTTACTTGGGGATGACATGACCTCCTTCCTAAAGGGGGCGGGAAGGATTAGTGCTGAGAGTGGGCTTCCACACTGTAGATTTCCAGTAACCACTGGTTCTGGACTCTAGCTTAGAGGACACAGAAATGAAAAAAAGTAGGTTTCTGGGTTCAAGTAGCTACAGTCTTTTGAGGAAGACAGGGAAGAGAGAGGCAAATCCCAGACCCTGGGGTTAGAGAGGGACACGACGGTGGAAGCATTGAAGGCTGTAGAAGCAGAGAGAGGGGATTCCTTGGGTCAAAAAATCAACTGCGAATAAATTCATAGGTTACCCCCCAGAGTTATTCAGGTCTCTTTTAGTTGTAAGTGACAGAAACTCAACTAAAACTGACTTATTGGTTCACACAATGGATAAAATACAAAAGGAAAGGCTTCAGGCTTGGCTAGATCCAGGTGCTCGATGAAGGTCCCAAGGACTTGTTCTCACTCTATCTTTCTGACCCATTTTCTCCTCTGTTGGCTTCATTCTCCAGCAGGCTTGGGGTGGTAAGATGACCTCCAGGAGCTCCCGCCTTATTTCCTGCCAGTTTTAACCAATCCAGTGGAAAGGATCTTTTTTTCTTCAGTAATTCCAAACAAATTCTAAGGCTTGAGTATCATTCCGTGTCTTGGGTCATGTGTCCATCCCCGAATCACTGGGGCCGGGAAAATAAACTCTGTTGACTGGTCTCTTTCTGCCTCACATGCTCAGCCTGATAGCCAGAGTGGGGTGGCATTTGACAGGGACGTTGGCTTTTTCTTGCCTTTGGATTCAGACTAAGACATTAGCTCCTCCTGGGTCTTGAGCCTGTTAACCTTCAGACTGGAAGTACATACACCCTCGGCTACGCTGTTTCTGAGGCTCTACGGACCGGAGCTAAATCCTCACCTGCAGCTTGCGGACTCACCCTGCGACCTTGGGACAGGTCAGTCTCCGTGACCACACGAGTGACAGGTCAGTCTCCGTGATCACACGAGTCAACTCCTGATTCTCTCTCTCTCTCTCTCTCACACACACACACACACACCCACCCCTCTCTATCTCCTATTTTCTATTTCTCTGAAGAATTTTCTGGAGACTAACACTCTTACTGCCAAGGTCTCACTGTGTGTTAGGAATTGTGCTTGGTGCTTTTACAGGCTTGTTTTTTTCTCTTTTATCTACATCACTGCCCTGAGAGTGAGGCATATTCTTCTTCAGACTGGGAACCCGAGGTTCACCCAGGGGAAATGATTTCCCCAGGTCCCCCACCACTACAGACACAGCATGGAGCTAAAATGTGGGAGAAATGAAGCAAATAAATCCCTTGTGAGAGAGAGAGAAAAAAAAAAAAACCATGGAAAATCTGGAGGAAATAACCAAAATTGACTCAAGAAGAGGTCAGAAATATTAAAAAACAACTAACTGCGGGCAAAAGCGAAGTCGTTAGAAAAATACCAAAATGTTATTCAAAGTGTTTCAGCAGAAACCGATGCCCAAGTGCCCCAAGATTTATTTATCAAGACAACGAAGCATCTTAATGACCAGGTTTGTCATTCCTATAGCACGGTTAGGAAACCTCTAGACCATATTTCCTTGTGAATAGGGATGCTAAAGTTCTCAACAAAACGTCAGCAAATAGAATTCAGTGACGTATTAAGGAATAATAGATCATGAGCAAATAACGTCTGTTTCAGGAGCAGAAGTAGTTCCTCATTAGAAGATCTGACAATATAATTCGTTACATCATTACATTGGCAAATTAAGTGAGGAAAACCAGGGGTTGTATAAAAATGCTGGAATGGCATTTGATAAAAGTCCACAGAAAGAAACTTCAGGAACAGAACAGAAATAATGCCTACAAACTCACAGTAGCCGTGCTGCGATACCGTGAAACGTGAATCAGCCCCAACAGAATGAACACTAAGGCGGGATGGTCACTGCCTAGGCTGTTATTTCAGAGTTTCCAGCTAATGTGATTACACACAAAAGTGAAAGAAGTTGTGTAAATATCCAAATAAAGAGAGAAACTTACCTCTTTATCTGCAGATGCTATCACTGCAGGCTTAGAAAACTCAAAAGAGGCGACTTAAAAAATATGGTTCACAGGAGCATGTATAAATGATTACTTGTAAATTACTTGAATATGTTCTCAATATGAAGCTGTCAATAGTTCGTCTTTTTATTAGGAGTAACCAGATGAAAAATTAATGGAGGAAAATATTTCATTTGCGTCAGTGATCAGAACAATAAAATACAATGGAATTTAACAGCAAAACTATCAGACATACAGAAACGACCGTAAGATTTACTTAAAGGATCGAAAACAAAAGCCTAACTAAATGGCGTATGTTTTCAAATGGGAAGATTTAATTTCACAGTGCCAAGCCTTCCCAAATCAATCTTTAAATTGTATAAAATTCCAATCCTCATCTCAACAAGGTTTTTTGGGGGGCGTGGGGTGGGGGTGTGGAAAAATCTCTAGGGAATTTTTGAAAATGAGGACTTCGGGTGGGGATGGGGCGGGCCGTCTTTCCAGATGGTCAGAGGGTCTTGGGCTGGATATTTCCACCTGGATCCTCTGTTCACCACCCTCCCAGATTCCCCTGGAAGCTGACCCCTCTGACTGTGACCGCTGTTCCCCAGTCCTCTGACCTGCGATGGGGTTCGGGCAGTGGGAGGCACTTGCAAAGGCCGGAGGGTAGGAAAAGATCAAAGTGCCTTCCCTGCAGGGCTGCGGTGGGCGGGTCATGTCCTCCTACTCCAGACTGCGGTTCCTTCCTCCTCTGACTTCTCTGACCTACTCTCCCTCCTCCCAGTGCTGGGCTTGTGAATGTTGGACATCACGCTCTGGGGTCAGGAAGCCCTGATGTTTAGCGTTTGCCAATATCCTTGGTGTAAATATTCCCCCCATGGCTGATTTCAAGTTACCCATGTGAAGCCTTATGTAGCTGGAAAGAGACGCTAACAACGGTCTCGCGCCAGCAAGTGGGAACTCGCATCTGCATTCCTCTGCTTCCTCCTTCACGTCTAGGGGCAGTAATAGCCCCCCCCCTTCATAGTCCCCTACTGCTCTACCCCTTGTTGGCTTCTATCAACCCTGCCCGTCCCTTGGCAAATAGCCTCTTCAGTTAACCTTTCCACGTAGGGGCGCCTGGGTGGCTCGGTCGGTTTGGCATCCGACTTCAGCTCGGGTCATGATCTCACGGTTCGTGGGTTCAGGCCCCGCATCAGGCTCTCTGTTGTCAGTATGGAGCCTGCTTCAGATCCTCTGTCCCCCTCTCTCTCTGCCCCTCCCCTGCTGGTTCTCTCTCTCTCTCTCTCTCTCTCTCTCTCTCTCTCTCAAAGTAAATAAACATAAAAGAATTAAAAAAAAAATCTTTCCATGTAGTCCGGCTTGAGTGGGCCATTTGTTTCCTGCTGGAACCTGGCTGCTGTATTACTAGGAAGCTAGAGAAGGAAAGGCAGTAAACAGGTTAGTAGGACATTATAGAAACTCCAGAAATTAGTCTAGGTATACACAGGAAATTTATACACCTGTTAATCAGAATATATAAGGGAATATATATATTTGTTTATACATATTTATGTATTCTTTGATTTGTTTACTTAACGGTGACATTTAAATTTGCTAGAAACAGGATGTTTTATTGGAAAATGGCACTGCCGTAAGTGGCTATCCATTTATAAGAAGGTAGGTTGGGCTCTACTTTATAACATACACAAAAGATTCTAGATGGATCAAATATCTAAATGTAGAAAAGTAACAGAAACATTTGAATAAACACTTCCAAGAATATTTATATGTACTCAGGGTCTCATGGGAGGAAACTCCCAACAAAATGACAGGGCAAAGATACAATATTTCTAATCTACAAACGGCTTCTAGAAATCAACAAGAGAAGATACACAGTTCAATAGCAAAATGGGCCAAGGGTATTCGCAGAACAACCAATATGCATGAAAATATTTGCAACCTTGCTGATGGTCAAGAAAATCTAAATGGTAGAATACTATTTTATACTCCTTTGTTGACAAAAAGTGAAAAGATGACTAACACCCAGGGCTGGCAAAGATATGAAAAAATAGTCATGATTCCTAGTGGAATGTGAATTGCTGTGGTGGTTTTCGAACTATTATTAAAAAAGTATTATTAACAAGAATATTATGAAGTTATTATTACATTCAAAGTATTATGACAGTATTATTAAACTAAAAATGCTTGAAAACTTTGACCCAGAAATGCCACATTTGGAAATCCACTCCCCATAACCACGATTACCGATGTACCAGGACATATGGGCAAGGATTTTTTTTGCAGCATCGATTATACACGCGATAATTTGGGAACAGTCTGAATGCTCTAGTGGACGTTGTGTAATAATTTAACAAGTTGTATATCAACCTGCAGAGGCGTCCATAATGTGTTGATTAATCAAATTTTAGAAAGGACAGGGATCTTATTTACATGACCATATATTAGCACTTGCTTGTATCAGCATCAGAAAAAAAAAGGCATATGGGAGGATGGCTACCCAATTACTATAGCTTCAGGTGTGAGCTGAATTTCAGGGTGTGAGGTTGTCTTTTTCTTTTGAAGCCAATCTCCCTGGATTGATCTGTTGCAAATAGCATGCGTTGCTTTTGTGGGTAGGAAAAAAACGCCATCCTGTGCACACAAACATGCTTACACACATACATATTTAAAAATCTGGAAGAAAGTGTCACATAGGCTTCGCTGTATAGATGTACCGTGTTACATCTAACCGATTTCCTACCATTAGACATTTAGTTCGTTTTCGCCGTTTCACTATTAGAAACAATTCTGGAGTAGATTATCCTTGTATGTATATTTGCATATGGCAGCCATCCATTCAAATTAGCATTCATGTTTCTGTGCCTCCTTTATGCCAGGTCGTGTTTAGGTGCTGGGGAGACCGTCCTCGTGGACTTGACATTAAGCGGTAGAGCACAGATGATGGACACACGATTAAACACAAGTACAGCACGCGCCCGGCAGTGAGGACAACACAACAAGGTGAGGGCAAAGGAGGGCTGGGAGGGATGGGGCGAGGGTTTGCTGTTTCCAGGAAGCTGGTCGGGATGAACTTGATGCTGTGATGACTTCTCAGCAGGGACCGGAAGGCCGAGCCAAATGAGACCAGCGTTCAAGTATAGAAAGAAGAAAATAGAAACAATCTTCCCGACCAAAGGCATTTCTACTTAACGTTTTGGGGCTTTCCTTTCAATTAGTTTCCATGCAGTTATTTTTTTTTTCAACGTTTATTTGTTTATTTTTTGGGACAGAGAGAGACAGAGCATGAACGGGGGAGGGGCAGAGAGAGAGGGAGACACAGAATCGGAAACAGGCTCCAGGCTCTGAGCCATCAGCCCAGAGCCCGACGCGGGGCTCGAACTCACGGACCGCGAGATCGTGACCTGGCTGAAGTCGGACGCTTAACCGACTGCGCCACCCAGGCGCCCCTCCATGCAGTTATTTTTGTAAACATAAAATTGGAATGATACTCTATAGATGTTTTTACCTTCTTTTTTCTCTCCCGCGGACTTTATGCGGTGGGCATTTTCTCACATTTTTCTGATGATTTCCTTAGGATAAACTCCTGAGAGCAAAACTGCTGATTCAAAGGATATGTCCATTCGGCATCTTGGTGATGATACTTTGTATCGTTCCTACCAGCAGTAGAGAAGAATCCCCATTTCTCCACATTTTTGTCAGCACTGAGTATAGCTGTTTTAAATCCTCGCTAGTCCCATCGCTTATTTCGTATATTTTTTATAATTTTTAAAAATGTTTTTAATTTATTTTTGAGACAGAAAGAGACAGAGCATGAGAGCAGGGGAGGGGCAGAGAGAGAGGGAGACACAGAATCCGAAGCAGCTCCAGGCTCTGAGCTGTCAGCACAGAGCCCAACATGGGGCTCGAACCCACAGACCGCAAGATCATGACCTGAGCTGAAGTTGGACGCTCAACCGACTGAGCCACTCAGGTGCCCCTCAAAGGAGAATAGGGATTGAAGTACAGAATTCAGCGATCTGTCCAAATCAAAAGGTGCATTTGGTGAAGATCTGGGACCAGAACTTGCCCATCTCAATGCTCTCTGTATGACAGAACAGTGTCTCAAAAAAAAAAGACCGAGGCAGAATTTTTCAGCGGAAAGTATGATTCGAGGAGGGGGAGTGGGAAGGGAAGGGAGGCCCGAGCGAGGGAAAGTGGTGTCATGAAACCCCAAACCCGAGTAGCTGTGGGGACGTGGCTCTGGGGTGCGGGGAAAGTGCTGCCATTGTGACATTCTGCAGTTGGTCCCCAAGGTTGGAGAGAGAAGTAAACATCAGGAAATGAGCCCTGTTGGCTGTCTTTGTCATTCTGAACCCCTCGCCCCTCCCCAACCCCATTTCAGAAATCCGGTCCCCTTTTTCTTGCCTCTGACCTTGGTGGCTGAAATTTCTCTCAGTATCATAAAACCTGGGGTTGTAAAATTCATATTGTAACTTTAAGAGCCACATCTGTTTTAATCATTTTTTTTTTCTGCTTTAAGAACACAACGGGATTTTAATGGCAGCAATAAAATGGAGAAGTTGAAGGAAATTATCACAGATTTGTAAAGCTATAAGGCAGGTTCCTGGGCTCATGTGAGCAGTCAAATTACAAAGAAACGACCCAATTGCTTTTATTGCAGGCAGATCTCTGGTTTAAGAATTTCTCAGTTTAATCTATTGATGAGGATTAGCATTTTATTCACGTCAGCCCTCATAAGAGCTTTGGTACGCATTCCCCGACGGGCCAGACTGGTGAGGATCACGGATCTCCGGGACGCAGAGAAATCCAGAGAAACAGCAGGACGGGAAAAATAGCGGGTCTGGCAAATCGGGCAGACCTGGTTTTAATCCGGAATCTGCCCTGTTTAACAGTATGTGGCTTTAGGCAAACGCCTACCTTCTGTAAACGGTGCCTTCCTCAACTGTATGGGGCTAAGCGAGCAACTTCTGCTGTGAAAATTTACAAGGAAATCACTCAGCGTGACACGAGCAGACAGTAGGTGCTCAACGAATGGTGGCTGGCATCTGGTCTTCCATCTGATGAGTCAGCTATTTGGAGCAGCCGCTGTTGCCACCGGCCCCCCTACATCCTCCTGAACTGACCACCTCCCACCAAAGAATGTTCACTGCAGATGCCTGCAATTCTCTGCCTGCACTTTTTCTGGCCCCGGGAGCCAGCCTGTCCCCTGTGCAGGGCAAGCCAGGGCGCTGATGAGTTCACGCCCGCAGAAGCAGCCTTCATCCAATGACAGGCAGATGGGGTTTGGAGGAGAAATGGCTCTGCTCCCTCTCCCCGCAGGAGGGGGTGGGGGTGTTCTGGGCCGCCTCCCAGAGGACCCCGTGGGATGAAGCTGCCCGTGGCGGTAACCTTCTTGGTGACACGCTGCATTGGCTTCCTTCTCTTCCCCCTCTTCTCTCCCGTCTTAGCCCGGTTCAGGCAGCTCTAACAAAGTGCGACCTGCTGTGCGGCTTTGGAACGGCAGAAATTTATTTCTCACGGTTCCAGAGGCTGCAAGTCTGAGGCCAGAGGGCCAGCCTGGCCGGGTTCTGGTGAGAACCCTTTGCCACGGGGCAGATTGCCAAGGTCTCACTGCAGCCTCACCATGCGGAGACAGGGAGCGGGAGAGGTCTCGGGGGTCCCCTTTCAGAAGGGCGCTAACCTCCAGCATGATGGCCTAGCTCCCGGAGCCCCCCCCTGCCCCCAGATACCATCGCACTGGGGATTAGATTTCAACATACAAATTCTGGGAGGACACAAACATTCAGTTCCTCACGTTGTATGCACAAGGATAGAAGGGATGAGGAGTATGGGAGGCACCAGGAAAATGGTCCCTGGGTGCTCTGGTAACTTCTAGAACTGCTGATATCTGCCTCTGTGCCAGGGAGCCCCTTTCCCTGGAAACATGGAAGGCCTTACCCCCAGCGGCTTTCAAACAGGGACTTTCAGGTGTTAGCGTGCAAACGCCCAAGCTCCCTCCCCTTGGGCAGAATGGCTGAGTGTGCCCAGGCCATTCCTCAGGGCTGTGACCGAGGCAGCCAGCCGTGGTCACCCATGCGGTCCCTGGCCTGAGAAGACACGCTGTGTCCCCTGTTTCTCTTCCTGGTCTCATTCCCCATTTCTCTGTGCACCATCCCCCTCCCCCGTCTCAAATACGTGACAAGCCCTCCAGTCTCGGTGGCTGCTTCCGGGGAAACCCAAATGTCAAGTGTCTCTGGCATTTGACGGATGAGAAGTCGGTGGTGGAAAGAACTGGGCAGGAGTGGCCTAGAAACGGGGCCTGGATCTTTTGGGGTTTTTTGTTTGTTTGTTTGTTTGTTGTGTTTTCTGTTTCATTTTGTTTTGAAGGGGTCACTTTCTGGGAGCGGGCCCCTGGGTTCATATCCCAGGCTGCTGCTCACCACATGCAGGAGCTTAGGCAAGGGACGAGGCCCCCTGTAGGCCTCAGTTATTGCATCTGGAAAGTGGCGCTAAAAAGCTCCTCAGAGGGTCCCCAGGAGGACTGAATGAGGCGGTATATACAAAGCACCTAGAATATTCCCAGCGTGGTGAACACTGGGTCGTTATTACGTCTACTACTGCGACTGCTTTGGACCTAAGAGTGAGACACCCTTTGATATCCGGGTATATCAAGGCCCAGGCGCTCCCAACTCTCTGGGGACAGTGTGGTGCGATGACAACAGACATGAAAGGGTCTTGGAAACCCTTTGTTTACGCTACGTCCCTCCCTCTGGGCTCCAGGGACTGTGACTGCCTGGCCTTGGTCCCGGGCTGGACGGGGCCCCTCGGAGCTTCACAAGGAAGTGGAGGCAAGTGGCGGCTCTTGGCTGCCAAGGGTGAGGGGACACTAATGACAGTATTTCAACATCTAGGCCATTCAGGAGCCGCTTTCCTTGCCCCAAGGCGGCTCTGGGGGTTTCAGAGTTTGTCTACGCCAGAGCTGAAAGGTTTTCCTGAGAATGCAGGGCCTTGGGGGGGGAGGGGGGCATTGCAGATCTGAGATAAGGCCTCACTCAGAGCCTGCGGTAACCTGAGCCCCCCCGCCCCATTTCTTTCCAGAAGTAGATTGTGAAAATATTAGTGATGAGTTTGCTTCCATTCAAGTCAGGAAACTAAAACTGATACAAATTCTGTTTGGGCCATAAATAAAATATTTAAACAGGGGCGCCTGGGTGGCTCAGCCAGTTAAGTGTCCGACGCGTGATCTCAACTCAGGTCATGACCTCACAGTTCATGAGTTCAAGCCCCACATCAGGCTCTGTGCTGACAGCATGGAGCCTGCTTGGGATTTTCTCGCCCTCTCTGCGGCTCCCTCTCTCTTTCTTTCAAAAATAAATAAATACGCTTAAAAAGATTTTAAACGTAAAATGCTGTGGGTTTGATATGCTTGGTTTTCAACTTTTCAATATATTTTTTCAACTATTTTAATGTTCTAGAAAAAGACTACCGGTAAAGAATACATAAAACTATGCATATAGGGGCACACGTTTCCTTCGGCCACAGGATCCAAGTATGGATTGCGGGTGACTTGTTCCGGAAGGGTCCCTCAAGACGAGCAAACATTTCCAGTAAATTTTAACTTGATAAATGAGCGATGTCTCAGTAATAGTACCTGACGCCGATGGTCACATGGTCGCAACTGACCCAATGCTTCTTGAAATTCGCTTTGATATACAAGCGCTCTGGACTACAAGCACGTCGCCAGAAGGAATTATGCTCACAAACCAAGGTTTTACTGTATTGCATTAACATACGATTTATCTTGCTCATTGAGCTGTTTTTTTTGTTTTTTGTTTTTTGCTTTTTTTTTTTTTTTTTTTTTGAGTGTCTTCTTAACTTTGACTGAGTCCCTACGGTTGCCTCGCCCTGGTCCCAGCCCTGGTCCAACCCAACCACATGGAGCCTTAGCCCACAACGCCACCTCTAGGACCTGACTCTAGAAAACCTCACGGCCGGCCACAAAGATGTGCCACACAGTGGTGTTCCCTGTACCGTTGGGAAGCCAACCCCAGAGCCCCTCAGAGAAGACAGCTTAAATATGCGATGGTCCACCAGAAGTTGGCACAAAGGGATAGGATTGCTCTGACTTTCCTGGCCCAGAAATGCGTCTAAGAAATGTCACGAAAAAGAAGTTACAAAATACTATCCACACGATAAATCTGATATTTCCCTCTGCCCTGTTCAAAGTGTTTTGTGTGCATTGGTCAGTGAGGTCCACAACCTTCCTCCAAGGTTATAGATGAGGAAACTAGGGCCCAGAGAGGTTAAGCAATTTTCCCAGGACACACAGCAGGGTAGGTAAGGCAGAGTTGGGTTTTTTGAATGCAGGCCCCAAGGGTCCAGGATTCTAACCACGAAACTGCACGGCCTCTCATTTGCTTTTGGAATCTGTTTACGTATGTGCATTTAATGTGGGAAAAATCATGGGACAAAACACAAAACAGTCACAACTGGTTACCCCAGGTGGAGGTGAAAGTGTTGGCCACTTTAGCTTTGAATCTTACGTAACTGGCTAAAGTGTGAATTCTTAACCAGGAGTGTGTGCTATTTTTATAATGAGAAATAAGAAGAGATACTTTATGAAGTTCTCGCTCTATAGCAGGTGCTACGCCAGGCATTTCCAAGGCACTATCTCATTTAACTCTCGCGAGAGCCCCGTTGCGCCATTCTACGCATACAAGAACCAATGCTGGAGAAGAGAAGAGACCCGATCAGGCTTGCAGAGGAGGGATAGGGCCGGAATTGCACCTTGGACCCCCCCGGAGGAGGATTATGCCGGGCATCGCTGCTTTGGGACCTGCCTTTCCTCGGCACCCCCTCTTTCACGGCCGCGCGCCGGTGCCCCATCCCGCACACATTTCCTACCCAATCCCCTGCTGACGGGCATTCAGGTTGCAGAAAGGGGCCCACACCTTTGGCAGCAAAGCCGGCTGGGGAGGCCACGCGTCCTGGAGCGCAGTGCCCAGGGAGGTGGAGGGAAGAGGGCGTGGTTCGGTCCCACCCGCCGGTGTCAGTTTCTCGGTGGCCCCTTCCCCCGACTCCAAGCTCAGAGCGGGCCCCGCTCTCGTCCCACCGTCTCCCGGTCCCCGGAGGGGGGCCCCCCGTGCCTGCTGCCGCGGGCGGCGCCATCTGCGCGGCGCAGGTGTGCCCGGCCCGCCCGCCCCACCTGGGGGCTGCGAACACTTGGCCGATTGTGGCCCCCGCGAGCCCGGCGGGCAGCTGCGCCCGGGATGCCATCTGTGGGCTGCGGGCCGCCGCCGGGAGAGGCCGCGGGCGGCGCGGGGAGGGGCGGCGCGGGGAGGGGCGGCGGGCCGCGCCCTCGCCGGGCCCCATTCAAGCGCTGCCAAGGCCTAATTGATGAGAAATGGCCCCGAGCAGGTGCGAACCTGTCCCAGGAGGCGGCGCGGAGGGGGGCAGGGGCCCCGGGAGGGGGAGGTTGCTTAGCTGGCGCGCAGCTGTCGAGAGGTCATTACCGCTGGGGGTGGGGGGTGCGGGGTGCGGGGTGGAGGTGGGGAGCGAGAGTTCAGGAGAAAGTGAGGGGGCGAGGGGGCCGGGCCGGAACCCCTAACTCCTTTGTCGCAGCCAGAGTCTCCTCCCGACGGGAACCTAGAGCCCCAGGGAGCGTCTCAGCTCCCGTGACCTCGCTCATGGGTGGAGAGTAGCCAGGTGGCGCGTCAGCCTCGCACCGAGGACAGCCGGCAGGTGGTAGCTCCACCGGGGGACCCCGGTTTAGGGCTGTCCCCAAGAGACACGCAGTGGTGCCGAGTGACCCCTCCACTTCCAGCAAAAAAAGCTGTTCCAGGTATGCATGTGAGATGCTGTCGTGGGGTTTTGAAATTCTGTCCCATTGCGCACGCTTTCTTTGAACTGTGTCAGCCTCGTTTGTTTATTTATTTCTGAGAGAGAAAGAGTATGAGCGAGGGAAGGGGCAGAGATCCAGAGGGAGACTCAGAATCCGAAGCGGGCTCCAGGCTCCTGAGCTGTCAGCACAGAGCCCAATGCGGGGCTCGAACCCACCAACCGTGGGATCATGAGCTAAGCCCGTGTCAGCTGCTTCAGCGACTCAGCCACCCAGGCGCCCCTGTGTCAGCCTTTTTGAACACGCTTGGCTTCCTCTGAAAGACCAACCAAGCTCTAAACTGTGTTTTTCCTAAGATGTTTACAGGGCTGACCTGTACAGTTATGGTTCCCTGCAGACAGAGGTGGACCAGTAATGTGGCCACAGGTCTAACTGGGTGGTGAGCCTCCCCTCAGCGCCCTCCTTGGTCCTTGGGACTGAGAGGAGAGCTCATTTAGGAGTAATTTCCAAAGGCCCCATATGAGGCTCATGTCAGCCGTGCAAATCCAGGACCAGGGGTCTCTCTCTCTCTCTCTCTCTCAAGACACCACGTCACTTGGCTGCCTCAGGGGCCACTTGGACGGAGCCCATATCCTTAGTGTCAGACCCTTTGCCAGGTTTTCACCTGCAGGGGCCAGAGTGATCCTTTCAGAATGAAAATCCGAGCTCATCCCTTTGCCAACGAAAACCCCTCCGATAATTCCCTATTCCCCAAGAATACAATGTCGACCCCTACCGTGGCCTGAGGGCCTGAGTGGCCTTGCTCCAAGGTCGACTCTCTGGCTTCTCTTCATACTCAGTTTCCCTGATGTGTGCTGATCAGTGACACATTCAGGCAGCATTCCACAAGCAAGTGCCTATTATGTGCTGTAGGCACTGCTGTAGGCTAATAAGAAAGAGCAGCAAACAAAACACAAAAATCCCTTCTGGATGAATCTGGCATTGTAGCTGGGGAGACCGACAAGGAGCAGACAAACAATTAAAACATGTAGTGTGGGGGCCTGGGTGGCGCAGTCGGTTAAGCGTCCGACTTCAGCCAGGTCATGATCTCGCGGTCCGTGAGTTCGAGCCCCGCGTCGGGCTCTGGGCTGATGGCTCGGAGCCTGGAGCCTGTTTCCGATTCTGTGTCTCCCTCTCTCTCTGCCCCTCCCCCGTTCATGCTCTGTCTCTCTCTGTCCCAAAAATAAATAAAAAACGTTGAAAAAAAAAATTAAAAAAAAAAACAAAAAAAAAAACATGTAGTGTGGCTGACTCCCAGTGACGATCAAAAATCATCCCGCTCGCCCTTAAGTCGGAGCCCTTGAATGTGCTATTTCCCTTGCCTACGACACTGTTCCCCAGAAATTCACGTGCCTACCATCTCAGATTTTTGTTCAATGTTGCCTTTTCTTCTGTGGGGCCTTTTTGGAAATCATTTTTATGATTTTTTTTATTAAAAAAATTTAATATTTATTTATTATTTTTGAGAGAAAGAGAAAGAGACAGAGCGTGAGCAGGGGAGGGGCAGAGAGAGAGAGAGAGAGAGAGGGAGACACAGAATCCGAAACAGGCTCCAGGCTCGGAGCTGTCAGCACAGAGGCCGACGCGGGGCTCGAACTCACGAATGGTGAGCCCGCCTGCGCTCTGTCTCCGTCTCTGAAAAATGGATACATGTTAGAAAACACACACACAACAACAACAACAAAACTGTCTGTGTAAAGTCGTGATTCCTAGAACGCCTGGGTGGCTCAGTCGGTTAAGCCTCCGACTTCGGCTCAGGTCATGATCTCGTGGTTTGCGAGTTCGAGCCCCGCGTCGGGCTCTGTGCTGACAGCTGAGAGCCCGGAGCCTGCTTCAGGTCCTCTGTCCCTCTCTCTGTGCCCCTCCCCCACTTGCGTTGTCTCAAAAATAAATCAAACAAAAAATGAAAATAAAATCACATTCCTGCCAGAACTCCCTATTCATTTTATTGGGCTTTGTTTGTCTCCATAGCTCTTATCACCATCTGACATACTGTGTATTTGTTTGTGGCTTGTTGTCACCGATATCTGTGTTAAACACACTGCTCAGCTCTATTTCCTTTCAACTGCATGGGACCCTGTGATGAGTTCTAATAGAATGTGGTGGGAGTGATGGACGTCACCTTCGGGCCTGGGTCATGGAACCTTCTGCAGAGTCCTCCACACCTGCTGTCTTTCCTCTCGGGCTGTGGCTGCAGAGGACGGAGAAGGGGAACCCCGAGGCCCTAGGACAGGGCTGGACTTATTACTCTGGGATTGGTCTGATGGCCCCCAAGGGATCTGTGACTTTCTGTGCCAGAGCAGGGGCCCCGATTTTGGATATTTAAAAACTCGCGTCTCTATTTTCACACACCTCTGATGGGAAATTATCTCTTCCTTCAATATAGTCAACCACTCACAGTAGTCGCAGCAAAGCCTGTAACTTCTTCTCCGGGAGAAATTACACACGTTTTCATATTATAGGACAGTTGTGGCAGGTGTATTGGGAATATTGTTTGAAAAGATTCTGTTTGCCGCAAACTTTTCCTGTAAATAGGCAGGTAGTAAATAATGCAGGACATGTGATCTCTGTCACAACTACTCGCAGAAAAGCAGCCACAGACATTATGTGACCAAGTGAGTGTGGCTGTGTGCCATAAAACTTTATTTACACAAACAGGCGGCAGCTCATCCAATGTGGCCTGTGGTCATAGTTTACTGACCCTGGGTTTATTCTCATCACCACTTTGAAATTATGGTCACTATTAGACCTGCCGCATTTAATGTGTTAATAAAGCATACATGCGACTATGTAACAAATTGAGAAGTATAGTTTAATAACTATGTTTCAATATAATTCGTGTCCTTTATAATCCTATGTATTTTATTTTTTACATTTTAAAACATTAGGGGCGCCTGGGTGGCTCAGTCTGTGAAGCCGACTGACTTTGGCTCGGGTCATGATCTCACAGTTTGTGAGTTCGAGCCCCGCGTTGGGTTCTGTGCTGACCGCTCAGAACCCGGAGCCTGCTTCGGATTCTGTGTCTCCCTCTCTCTCTGCCCCTCCTCTGCTCCCGTTCTGTCTCTGTGTTTCTCTCTCAAAAATAAACACTAAAAAAAACAAAAAATAAAAACATTATTATCCCACGGAGCGGTCCATAACCTTCATCACGCTGCAAAGGGGGACTATGGCACAGAGGGGGTTAATAGCCCTGGGCTCATTAGGGCAGAGCCACCAGAGAGTAGGGGCTGCTGTCCCAGAAACATTTGTCTGCCAACCTGTGGTGGGCTTCGATGTAAATGAGAAACATACCTTTAAAAAAGAAAAGAAAAGAAAAGGAAAGGAAAGGAAAGGAAAGGAAAGGAAAGGAAAAGGAAAAGGAAAAGGAAAAGAAAAAAAAAAGAAAAACAGGCTTGAGGGTTGAGGAAGGCAAAGGGAATGTCAAGCAGAGGCAGCCTGCAGCCTGGGCTGTTCGAACTTGGACGGGGCCAGGGGGCGGGGCGACCAGTCTGGAAAGAGTCATTTGCATGGGCAATGTGGTGGGGCAGCTCTGCCCGCCCCCGCCCCCCTTATAATTCCCATCATCTCCTATTGAGTGTCTGTTTCTTCAAGTCTCACGTTGAAGGACTGAGGGCAGCCCCGACCAATAGGACAGAACTCTGATGACCCATCCCGATGCTGAAAGGGAAATCGTGTCTGGCAGAGCTGACTTCTGCATTGTGACTACCGGCCACTCCTCCCTCTCCACGACCGGGCTCAGAGACTCCCCTTTCTCCGTCTTTTCTCCTCTACCTCCCCAACTCGCCCCATCGATACCAAGAACCAGACTGTCGGGCTGTTGTCTCTTCTCTCTGTCCCTTTCTCTACCAGCTCCCCGGTTTTTCCCTGTATTTGCTGCCTCGAGTTACTTGCCCTTTCTGTACCTCAGTTTTCTCACCTGTAAAATGGGATGATAACAAAAGTTCCTTTCCCAAGGATTAATTGAGCAGGGCTTCCAGATCCCCGGGCACAAAGCTAGAGATCAATACTCTCTAATCATTTGAGCGTGTTATGTATTAGGAAAAACGCAAACAGAAGAGGCATATCAAAATCCTTCATGGCTATTTGGCATGGATATTATTGCTTTGGATGAGGTTGGATTTTAAAAAAATAAATACATGTGCAAAAAAAAAATTAAGTGAATTAGTAAAACGCGAATTAACCGTTTAATTTATTTTTTTATTTTTTTTCAATATATGAAATTTATTGGCAAATTGGTTTCCATACAACCCCCAGTGCTCATCCCAAAACCGTTTAATTTAATTAACAGTTAATTAATTAATTAACTGTTTAATTCGTGTTAATTAGTAAACCGTGAAGTTTGGGCCGCTCTGCTCCGTTGGTGAAAAACCTGCCCCTCGAGTGTTTGTTTTCGGAGCCCTCATCTACAGGTGCTGGAAGGAAGTGTTGGAAATCAGGCAGACCCTAAAGCAGAACTATACTAGGGGCATTTCAGTTGGGAGTTGGTGGTCTTTCCGTTTCAGTTAAAACAGTGAGGTCTAGGCTTGCCCTCCTGAGGCCACGACTGGTGAGGACATTGTTGAACCCTTGTAGGGGGTTGACTAGCGTCCCGGCTAAACAGTTATGTCCTAGTCCTAACCCCAGGACGGCTATAAGGGTCTTGCAGATATAATTAAGATAAGGATGTCAAGATGACATCTTCCTGGATGAGGGTGGGCCCTAAATCCGAGCCCTGTGCTTTTATGGGGGACAGAAGAGGAAGAGAAGACGCAGAGACACAGGGACGAAGGATGGGGAAGACAGAGGCAGAGATTGGGGGACGCCGCCCAAAGCCAGGGAAGAGGCAAGGAAGGACTCTCCCCTTTAGGACAGGTGTGGACCTGCTAACACCTTGACTTTGGGCTGGTGGCCTCCAGAGCTGTGCATTTCTGTTGTTTTAAGCCACCAAGTTTGTGGGCATTTGCTGCAGCGGCTCTAGGAGATGAATATGCCTCCCGCTGTAAAAACAAAGCCCCATTTGCTCTTTCTCTCTGTCTTTGCAGCTCAGGCTGGGCCAGAGCCATGTGGGGTTTGAGGAAAGGGAAGCTCGTGACCCGGACCCACCTGGAGGCGGATTTCCTATGAAGTTAACGAAACTCAAACCTGCCCACCGCTTGCCCAGGAACCTTCGAAAACCCTGAGCCACGGTGGGGGGGCCACGCGTTTGTAAAATCCGCAGAAGTGTGACAGTTCGACTGCTGTCCCCGAATTCTGTTGTCTCTCTCTGCTTTGACTTTCCCGGCACACTTCCCCCTTTACTGTGTGGTATTGGGGTGGCTGTGGTGTGTTAGGGGTCCGGCTGCAGGGAGGTTGGCCTGCGATTTGCATTCAGGTGGCCACATGAGACATTCCGGGTGGCTCACAGCCATCTCTGGGCATGGTTAGGTCACTGCTTGTCCTGCGGGTATGAGAATGGCTTCCCAGAAACCCCCTCCCACCCACCGCGGCCCCAGAGCCATCATCACGGTGCAAGGATGGGCATCATCCGCAAACTGGTTGACCAGAGTCATCAGTTAGTGAGAATTTGAGATGAGTCGCTGAGCCAGGAAAACTTGAAATGCCTTGAAATGTCTTAACTCTTGTAGGAAAGACACTGGGTAATGCTTTCCCCGAACTTGACAGCCCTTCGACAAATATCTGTGACATGTACCGAATCGTGTACATATCTGTGTACATATCTGTGTACGTATCTGTGTACATATCGTGTACATATCTGTGACATGTACCGAATCTTCAAAGTCATGCGTTGAAGTCTTAGAGCCCAGGACCTCAGGATGTGGCTGTATTTGGAGAAAGGCTCTTTAAAGAGGTGACGAAGGGAGCGCCTGGGTGGCTCAGTCGGTTGAGCGTCCGACTTCGGCTCAGGTCGTGAGCTCGCGGTCTGTGAGTTCGAGCCCTGCATCGGGCTCTGGGCTGACAGCTGGGGGTCTGGACACTGCTCGGATTCTGTGTCTCCCTCTCTCTCTCTGCCCCTCCCCCCACTCTGTTTATGTATTTCTTTCTCGAAAAAGATAAACATTAAAAAAAAAAAAAAGAAGAGAAGATCAGGGCACAGACACACACAAGGGAAGACCCTGGGTCGGGGGGGAGGGGGAACACAGGCAGAAGGCGGCCGTCTATACACCAAGAAGAGAGGCCTCAGGACAAACCAGACCTGCTGACGTCTTGATCTCAGACTCCTACCTCCAGCACTATAGGAAAATCAATTTCTGTTGTTTAAGCCAGTCACTTTGTGGTGCTTTCTTATGACAGGCCTAGCAAACTGAGGCAGTCTGTGACATTACCTATAATGGGTTACAGAGCTAAAGGAAACCTTTCAAAATGTCTTTTTCTTTTTCTAATCAACCTTTCTAGAGGAAAGAATGAATTGCATTTCTTTTCTCTCTGTGGAACATGGTATTTATAAGACGTCTGTGGTCAAAAGGGCCCATGGCCACCGAGTTTCTTTCCTATGGGAACTGCAACACCGCAAGGCATTTCAAATTTTCTTGTAAAGTAACTAATCTTTTTTTTTTATTAATTTTATTTATTTATTATTTTTTTTACATTTATTTATTTTTGAGAGACAGACAGAGACAGAGCACAAGTGGGGAGAGGGGCAGAGAGAGAGGGAGACACAGAATCCAAAGCAGGCTCCAGGCTCCCAGCTGTCAGCCCAGAGCCCGACGCAGGGCTCGAACTCACGAACTGCAAGATCATGACCTGAGCTGAAGTCGGATGCTTAACCGACTGAGCCATCCAGGTGCCTCTCTATTTTTTTTTTTTAAGCTTATTTATTTATTTTGAGAGAGAGAGACAGAGCATGAACGGGGGCAGGTCAGAGAGAGGGAGACACAGAATCCGAAACAGGCTCCAGGCTCCAAGCTGTCAGCACAGAGCCCGACGCGGGGCTCAAACTCGCGGACTGCAAGATCATGACCTGAGCCAAAGTCGGGCGCTTAACCGACTGAGCCACCCAGGCGCCCCGTGAAGTAACTAATCTTAAATGCTCACTGACTCGATGACTCTCAAAGCGTGCCAGGCAGTTAATAAAAAAAGGGTTTTTTCGGCTGGATCTTGTGGTTTGTGTCAGCTTTTAAGAAAGTGATTCGTTTCTTTTTTCTATGTAAATATTTACTTTATACCTGATTTTATATTCATAATTTTGTCTTCTTTTTTAAAGTTTACTTATTTTGAGAGACAGAAAGAGAGAGAGGATCCCAAGCAGGCTCTGTGCTGACAATGCGGCTCGAACTCATGAACCATGAGATCATGACCTGAGCTGAAATCGAGAGTCAGACCCTTAACCGACTGAGCCACCTGAGTGCTCCAATTCTGTCTTCTTCAAGAGGGCCCCACAGATCGTTCGAGCTTCAGGCCCAAGACTGGATCTGCCCCTCTCCCACCCCTCCCTATCCGTCCCCAGGAGGTCAACACTGTGGGAGAGCTTTACCCCTCAGAGGTACCCCCCGTCGTCTCCGACCACTCCGAGTCTGTCCTGTTTGGGCCCTGTTTTCTGGGGGGGCTGGGGCGGGGTAAGTGTTGAGTGCAGAAGAGAAAGATGCATAATTGATGAGGCTCCGAGCGTGGCTGGGCTGAAGAGGTCAATTAATTATTAAATATGGACTCAACGGGGAGAAATTTCATTATGGGTTTATTTAATTAAGTGGCAGGCCAGAGGGACATTCCAAGATGGGATTTCAAAGGCTCTTGTTTCTGACTTTGGTTCTGGACCAAGTCTGGGGGGGGGGGGGCGGGGGAAGGAAGAGGCTTTTAAAGCTGGAGCATTTGTGTGACCCTAACCTCCCATCCCTCCCCCTCCCCCCTCATTTCCTGTCCTCCCTCCCTCTGCCCTCCTTCCTTCCTTTCTTTCCTACCTCTTCGCTCCCTCTCAACCTTCCTTCCTTCACGATTTCGAATATATTTATTGAGCATCTTCCGTGAACCCAGCATTGTTCTAAACATCAGGGCTGTGGCGGTAAAAACAGCTGAACTCCGCTGGGGGAGACAAGGAGTGAGCAAGTAAAGGATTGAATAGATGGGACGGCATCACATAGGTGTCCTGTGCGAACCTGAAAAGCAGAGTGAGGCTTGCCGAGGTAGTCCCTCTGAGGAGTCAGGGTCTGAGCGGAGCCCTGAAGCGTGCGCAGGAAACAGTCGTGTGATAATCAGGCAGAAGAGCACTTCAGGCGGAGGGAATAGCCAGTGCAAAGGCCCTGAGGTGGGACAGGCCACTGTGCTCCAGCAGCAGCCGGGAGGCTGGGATAGCTGGAACAGAGTGGGTGAGGGAAAGAATGGTAGGATATGAGGTTCAAGAAGTGAGCAAGGGCCCACAGATGATTGTTGGACAGGGTTTGTTTGTTTTTCTCGAAGGCATTGGGGGAAACTACTTACCATTCACCGTGTTACTCAGGATGCTCTTTAGCTGCATATGATGGAAATCCAGCTCAAGCTGTCTTGTTCGAAACAGGGGACTGTATCGGACCATGGATCTGAAAAAAACCCAAACCCAACAAACACGGAGGTAACAGGTGTGAGGCATAGCTGAACCCAGTGGGTCAAAAGATGACGGTGTCCTGATGTATTTTTGACTCTCTCTTTCTCAACGTTCCTTTCCCTTTCAAGCAGGCTTTTCCCATATCATGGCAAAGGTGCCTTCCAGCCATTCCGTGATTGATTCTCCAAGCTTAGAAACCTCAGCAGAAACACCTCTTTCTGAAATGTTCCAGCTAATATCCTGTATTAAAATTTTATCAGATGGTCCCCGTCAGTTGCCAACTACTGACCCAGTCGCTGTGGCTGGAGATGTGAAGTACTCTGACCGGCCAGAACTTGGATTGGGAGAGTGATGGGTCCTCATAGACTAGGACTGGGGGGCTAGGGAGTCTCCAAGTGAAAACTGGGGTTCTATGGACGGAAGAAGGACTGCATTCTGGGCAGGCATGAACAACAGATGTCCATCACGCTTCTCAGTCTCTTTTTCTTTGCCTTCAAAAGGCTATTGTTTTGAAAAAAATCCATCAAGAGGAATGATCCCATCTTGACAATGGGCATGCACGAATTATGGGTATTCCATAAATCCTTATCACGCCGGATTTGTAGGCACGAGTTTTGAGTCAGACAGGCAGCATGGAAAATTGCAAAGTGCTTGGGCTCTGGGGCCCAACACATTAAAATTCACGGTGAAGAACTTTGAAAAGGACAAGGGGAGAAATCCATGAGAGGACCTCGGATGAGGCCAGCATTCCAGCACTGGGGGCGAGGCGAGGCGAGGGAGGTTACCAGGATGTCTGTTACGGGGGGGAGAAGATGGATAAAATGCGGAGGCGCCCTGGGAGTTCTGAGCAGCAATTAGAACAACGGACAAGCCACGCACACCACAGCACGGGCGGATCCTAAGAACCTAGTCCTGGTGCAAAAAGCAGGAGATACAGCACAACACCATTTGTGCAAGATAAAAATATGTCTGTCCACAAAATAATACAAATGCGATATGAATACATACCAGCCAGAAATACATCTTAACCACACTAGAATGGCTGCCCGTGAAAGGGAAAGGAAAACAAGTGGGGAATGAGATAAAAAGGAACCAATTATTAACCTACCAAGAAGGGTCTTTCTTGGACCAATGACGATGTGCCAGGAACTGAAAAATGGGAATAACTCAGGTAGAAAGAAAGAAAGAAAGAAGAAAGGAAGAAAGAAAGAAAAAGAAAAGAAAAGGAAAAGAGACATTGACAAACATCCTGTATTGGTTTGACTTTAGGTAACAATATCTGACTACTGATGCCTTAAATATTCTTATTTAAGAATAATGAGAACACATAATGAGAAATCTGGAAAAAGCAGCTGCTGGTGTTGGTCCCCACCAGCTCGCTGATGTCCGATGTGATGTCGCAGTTTTGCATTTTTTTTTTTTTTGGCATGTCTCTCAAGCCTTTTGCCTCACGGCTGCAAGGTGGCTGCTGCAACTCCAGACATCACACTTGATTTCAAGGGAGAAAGAAGGCAAGAGAGAATGAAGGGTAATGACAGCTGTAAATGGCCCGTTTGTAAGAAAAGCAAAGTTTTTCCGGCTCTCCTCTGGCTGACTTTCCTTTAAGGACCCATTGACGAGTGCCTCACCCTGCGATCCTTAGGCGCACGTGGGGCAGGAATACCAGGAAACAAAGTCAGACGAGTGGTGAGCTATCACTTGGAGCTGGGAACATCGCTGCCTTAACAACAGCCACCACCAAGGAAGAACGGGGGATACAGAGCATGCGTCACCGACCAGACACTGTTCTAAGTGTTTTACTCATATCGGCCCATTTACTTCTCGTGACAGCCTATCTATACTATTAGCTATCATCTGTCTATCATCTATCTATACTATTGTCTATCTATTTATATTATGATCTATCTATCATCTATCTATCCATCTATCTATCTATCTATCATCTGTTTATCTGGAGAAAAGGCTCTATTCATTTATTTGAGCAGAGATGTGAGGGACAAGGATGTGAGCACGTGAAGGAAACAGCAGGGCGAGTGTGAGGGCAGAGCCTTCCGGGGCGGGGAGGCAGCGACCTCTATGCTGGGAGGTGGGACTAGGCCTGCAGCAATTAGGGAGCGGACAGGAGCCGCGGCTGGAGTGGAGGTTCCCAGGCCAACCATGCAGGGCTCTGAGGCCATGGGCAGGAATTCAGATTTTATTCCAGATCGAATGCTCAGCCGTCGGTGGATTTTCAGCGGGGCAGGGACCTGCTCTGGTTTCTTTTTTAAAGATCCTTCTCGCTGCTGCGCCTGAAAAGGGGGCAGGAACTGAAGCCAGGAGACCAGTGAGAGGACGCTGCGGGAAGTTGGTCTGTGGCTTGGACCGGGCTGAGGGCCGTGGAGATGCTGAGACGGGGTGTGCAGTGGGAGAGAAACAAGGATGACCTTGAGATTGTGGGGCAGGGTACTGGTTGGATCATGGGGCCGTCAGTGGGTTTGGGGGTGTAGGCAGAGGGGCGTGGAACCGAGGCATCAGTCTGCTTTGGCTCTGCCCTGAGCTGAGAAGCGTTCTCTGCGGCTTCCCTAGCCTTTTCCTGCCCGAACATCTTCACGCAGCCTTGGCCCTCGCAAGTTGAGGCAGGGCAGGGAGCCCCCTGAGCCTCTGGGTCAGCCTCTGAAGGTGGCTCGCCGAGTCGCTTCTCGGGGGTGAAACTGACGAGGTCAGGTGCACACATGCTGTAAATAATAGAAGAGACACATTCAAGATGACAGGCATAACCGAACCAGAAAATCCTCATTTCTAACCAGATACATTAAGTATCTGTTTTTCGTCTCTGCTCCAAAGATGTGCACAGCTGTCTGGCATCTGTGGGCTGGCTCAGGCTGCTTAACCCCCACCTGCCCGTCCGGAGCCAGGCCTCTTTGGTGAACTTGGAGGTTGTTGCCGATGCGACCAGCGGTGTAGATCTGCCCGACCAGCGAGAGACTTCTGATAGGATGTGGGCGCCCGGCTTTGTCGAAAGGACCCTGGAAGGGGTGGCTGACGGAGCAGGCTTCAAAGGCAAACTAGGAGCCAATGCAGTCTGGTGGGGGACGGGGAAGAGTTGCCCTCCTCTCCCCGGCAAGCTGAGGAAACGGGACTAGGTCAGCAACGGTGGCGTTCTGGGTGGGAAGTAATTGGGAGAGAGAACAAAGCATCTTTTACTTGTTCGGCTGCTTGGGGTTTGGGTGGTAGGAACAATAAGAGAAAAATGAAATAATTTTCAATGGCAGAGGCCACTGTTGCGTTGACTGCCCATCAGCCAGTCCCCCTACTTTGTCACTCCTATAAACCCTGAATGTTTTCCAAGGCCCTGGGTCCAGCCCCATGAGATGAGTCGGTTGGTCCAAGCCAATCATGGCAACTCAATCTTCCTTAGAGAGTGATTAGACTAGGAATGAACATGTGACCTAGTGTGGTCACTTGGCCATATAAGGAAAGATTTTCCCCAAAGGCGGGGGGGGGGGGGGAGGGATTCATTTTTCTTGGAATGAGTATGATGCTTGGAGCCATGGCAACCATTTTGCAACCAGGAGGTTAAAACACCTCCAAAATCACAGAGGCACAAAGTCAGAGTCCTGACATTGCAGAATGGTGGAGCCAGGGTTTCTCAGCCTCAGCACTACTGACTTTTTGGATCAGGACATCTTCTGTTATGAGGAGTTGTCTTGTGCACTGTAGAATGTTCAGCAGCATCTCTGGTCTCCAGCTAAGAGATGCTAATATTACCCACATCCCAGTCATGACAATGATTTTTAAAAATGTCTCCCCAGACATTGTCGCGTGTCTCCTGGTGGGAAAATCACCCCTGGTGGAGAATGACTGCTTTGGAAATCATGTTTTTGCTTATGTGCTCACTTATTCAAGTAGCTATCTATTGAGCTCTAAGTATGTGCCCTGGAGCTGTGCTTTTCATCTCAAAAATCTGGACTCTCAGTGAGGCCGATGATAAACTGAGCATGAACAGTTGGTCAGCTGATGATACCAGTGATGAACAAACACAGGAGGGTGGGGAGGTGGAAGTGGCCATGGAGGGGAGTTACTTCATGTTCATTCATCCTGGTGGTCAGAGGGATTTTCTCTGTCAAGGTGACGTTCGAATAACTGGGAAAGCGCCACTGATCGAGATGCGCTGGGAGTAGAAAACCAAGAATTTTCCCAGACATGTTGATCTGAGCTGTTTGTTAGATACTCCGAGGAGATGTGAGGCAGGAGGTTGGAGAAAGAGGGCTGTAGAAACTTACACGCTACTGAAGTGATTCTCGAACAAACCACTCTCCTCTCTCTGAGCCTTCAGAACGCTGTTCCCACTGTCTGGAATGCTGTTCCTCCGAGTTATTGAACAGGGCTCAGGTTCCATGTGGCTTTCTCAGGGAGGCGCCCCCATCCTGCCCCCACCCCAGCCTCAGGTCTCCACGTCACAAACCCCGAGAGCCCCTGGTCCCCTTGGGGCCTGTGCCACAACTGAAATGAACCAATGCTCCGTATCTAATGCTTTATGTGTTGTGGGTCTTCAGGCTTATGGAATTAACCAAGGGCCGCATTTGTCTGGTGGTTTTCGCTTCTTCGCTTAGCAGACACTGCAGCCGCGCAACCTTCCCCACTGCCCCGCCCCAGGTAATCTTGGTCTTTACCTAACCGCCTGCGTTTCTTTGCTAGAGGGGTTTCTCAGGCCACTGAGCCCAGTTCTGCCCTGTACATGGCAGGTAGGAGGCACCAAGGAGTCAATGCCCTCTCTCCTCCCGGGAGCAGCTCTCGACTAACGACTGATCGGAGTTTGGGACAAAACACTCCACCTTGCTCACTCCTCGGGGGAGGCTACCTCTGAGAGATTTAGCTCCATTTGCCCACCGTGGAAACCCGCTTGGGGGTGGGGGGGGAGGGGGCTGCCTTCTTTCCCGTGTCACTTCCCCCACCCCTAGTGCTGTTTCCCATACGCCCCAAACACACTCCTTGGGCTGAGATCCTCGTCTCAGAGTTAACTTCTGGGGAGACCCAGCGGAAGACACTCAAAGATTCGGAGCACCAACTAGAGCCAGCCCTGGTCTCCAGAAACGAAGTGACCGTGTTCCCCGTGACCCTATTTCCTCTGGTTGGGATGGACAGATCATAAGCAGGGACGCCAGCAAATCAATGAGGAAAGGATCTGATAATGCTGATGCCACAAAGGAGTAGACAGAAAACGTCTAGGGGTGGGGTGGAGGCTACCTTAGTCAGGGGGTCAAGCAAGGTGATCTGTGATGCAGAGGCCGAGGAGAAGCCCGCGGCGGGAGGCTCTGAAGGAAGGGTGTGCCAGGCAGAGAGCACAGCCAGTGCAAAGGCTGGGGGGTCAGCCCGGAAAGGGGAGGGAGGGGGAAACTGGGCGTGTTGGAGAAACAGAAAAGACTGAGCAGAACGGAGTCCCCGAGATCAGAGCAAAAAGGTGGGAAATGAGGAACAGATGACCTAGTATAGCTCCAGAAATTGGAGGGGAGGCCGTCTGGGGCAGATCGACCCCAGCCCCTGCAGGGGGAGGGCGAATCCTCCTCCTAGAATGGCGGCAGTAACCCATCGGAAATGTCGCAGCTGGACCCGCAATGCGGCTTATTCCTCTAATAACCATGTGGAGGCTGGGGAAGCTGAGGAAAGGGAGCCAGACAAGGCGAGGAGGGAGGGAGGGAAGCGCCCAGCTGCCTGCCCCACCAGGACCTCAGAAGCTGACAGCCTCTGTCATCAGGAAGTCATGTGTAATTGCCCCAAGGGATGAAAATCCAATGGGGAAGGCACTTAGGGCCACGCAGGGTGGGTGAGTGGGACGGCTGTCTGGCCCAGTCTTGGTCTCCTTCCTCGTGGGAGAGGAGAGAACACTCCCTTGAGATGGGAAATCCTTAGAGGGTCCTGCCGCCCAGCATGCCTTGCGGGGAGGGGGAGCTCGCCTCTCCCAGGGGCTGGCAAGGGCGGGGCGGGGGGGGGGGGTGGATTGCAGGGGAAACTGTTTGTTGAGTGAATCTACTGGGATGTGTGGGGAAGCCGCCTCCCTCCCATATCGTTTGCCTGAATGCCACCGACCTACTGAGTCACGACTCTGAACTTGAGCTCTCCTACCTGAGCCCTTGTAAATACACACCTGTGACCCCCCCCCCCGGAAAAGATGAGCACGTGGCACCCAGGTGCTTCGACAGGGGCCGGTGGAACGGGGGGGGGGGGGATGGGACACAGGATGGATATGTTTCCAAATGCTGAAGGCTGGTGCCACTGTGGCCTTGTGGTTGTCGGAGGTAAAAACCCGATTCAAACGGACTTACACAAAACGGGAGTTTACTGGCATTTTTTCACTGCAGTAAAATACGTATAACATTTACCATTTTAACTGTTTTAGCTATTTTTGAGGTGGACAATTCGGTGACATTAAGTACCTTTCACGCTACTGAGGAACCATCACCACTATCCATTCCCAGAACATTCCATTGCCCCAAATGCAAACTCTGCACCCATTCAGCATTAGCTCGCCATTTCCCCAAGAATCCATCAGGTTTTATGACTAAGAAGTCCAGGAGGGTGGGTCGGCCATGGCCACAGCCACAGCTTGTTGTAAGTGCTCAGACCATTTCTCCTCTAGATGCTGTCTCTCCTGGGTTGATTCTGAGGTGGGATTTCCCACTGGGATGTCCAGATAGCTGACCGGGCTCGAGCCTGACACCCTCATGACATCTGGTCTGGAGAGAGAGAAAAACCAACTCCTTTGACAGAGGCTCAAGAAAAAGCCACAGGATTCACTCGAATCGGCCACCTGGCTTGGCTGAAATATTTTTGTGAACTAAAGGTTTTGTTTTAAATTAGTTTAAGGTTTATTTATTTTTTGAGAGACAGAGCACAAGGGGGGAAGGGACAGAGAGAGAGGGAGACACAGAATCCGAAGCAGGTTCCAGGCTCCGGGCCGTCCGCCCAGAGCCCGACGCGGGGCTCGAACTTGTGAACCATGAGATCATGATCTGAGCCGAAGTCGGACGCTTCACCGACTGAGCTCCCAGGTGTCCCAATATGAACCACATGTTTGTCTCCACCCAGATTCATATGTTAAAGCCCTGTTCCATCGTGTAATGGTGCAAGGAGGTGGCGTCTTTGGGGGGTGATTAGGTCACGAGGGTGGAGCTTATAGGAAGCTGATAGAAAGGGACGTGGGAGAGTTGGCTTCCTCACTGTGAAGATACAGAAGAGGCTGTCTGGGACCCGGAAGCCTAAGCCTCGAGCCATCTTTCTTGGGGATGCGGCTGACTCACGCCAGCCCGGCATCTTGCCGCAGCGATACGAACTCGGATGAAAACCCAAGCCACTGGAGGCCACCTAGCAAAGAGGGCCTCCTGGGTCCGAAGGAGCGAGGAAACAGCCCTGAGGGATGCAGGGGCCCGGGGGTGGGGGTGGGGGGTCCTGATGACACAGGAAAGCCCTTGGGTCAGCCAGGCCTGAAGCCATCCTACCAACAAATTGGCTTTTTGGCTTAAGCCAGTTTGAGGTTTCATATTTTTGTCACTTGCTATCCGAAGGGGATTAATGCTAGTTCAGTGACCACAAATCACTTAAGAAGCATAAAGCTGGATGATTTCTAAACTCCCCTCTAAAAGAGGGGAAACACTCTGAAAGGTTTCCCTGCCGAAAATCGACAACAAAGATTTTATGTGATCTGGGATGTCTTGTCGAGCCAGTGAAATTTTTCCATAGCTACCAACTCACTGTCCACCTTTGGCTACCCCTCCACTCCCTCTTCCCTGTGTGTTCTCCTGTCCCCCTGCCCCCTCCCCCATCTCACCCCAGGGCCAGAGGACTGGAAGTGCTGGGGTGATCACAGCAGGAGATTCTGATAAGATGACAGCTGAGCAGAGCCAGGAAAAGGTGAGGGAGGGAGCCCTGCGGGTTTCTGAAGGAAGAACATCCAGGGAGCAAGAAGAGCAAGTGCAAAGGTCCTGAGGCAGACGCGACCCCCCTGTGTGCCAGGAGCCTGGCGTGGCTGGCCAAGAGAGAATGAGGGGGTAGAGTGATACAAGATGAGGTCAGCGGAGAAATGGGGAGGCGCGTAGCGCGTTAGGTATTACCATTAACATTAAGATGTTCAGGGTCATGCGCACTCTTTTTTTTGGTCCCATGAATTTTTTCCAGCTTTATAAAGATACGATTTACACATAACATTGTGTGAGTTGAAGGTGTACAATGTAATGATTTGATCATATGTACATTGTGAAGTACTTACCATGGTAAGGTTAGTGAACACATTTTCCACCCCATGTAATTACCACTGTCTGTTGTTATGGGGAGAACATTAAAGCTCTATTCTCATAATAATTTTCAGGTATACAATTCAGTATTGTTGACTATAGTCACCGTTCGTTAAGAATTATGCACATCCTTTTTAAAATTTTTTTTGATGTTTATTCGTTTTTGAGAGACTCAGAGCATGAGCTGGGGAGGGGACAGAGGGGGGGCAGTCACAGATTCATTCCAAAGCAGGCTCCAGGCTCCGAGCCATCAGCACAGAGCCCGACGCGGGGCTCGAACTCACTGACCGCGAGATCGTGACCTGGCTGAAGTCGGACGCTTAACCGACTGCGCCACCCAGGCGCCCCCCCCCTGCGCATTCTTGATCACAAAGTCATATACTCGAACTCCCAGAGCCCATATAACATATTCAGACCTTCACACACATTGGCTTAAGGTCAGGTGAACACACACTCACACACGGACAGACGTTGACACGTTCCCTCACATGTGCACGCTTACATCCTTTGGTGGGCACTCGTACTCTAGCCCAATGTCCCACATTCTCGCTGACGCGCACACAAGCACGCACACAGCCATAAACACCCACGCACGCTCATGCACTCTCATTTCCGATCACTCACATTTGCACACTGGCCACCGTCCACCTCGCCATTCATGCTTTCACTCACACACCATCCCAGCTCCCTGGTCTGAATCTCCCGTTCACACGCACCCGTTAGCTGCTCACACTCGCTTTCAGGTATCTGTGCACAGATTCCAACACACAAGCGGCCACATTCTCATCCACCCACCATCTCCCGTGCCCCCCCCCCCCGCCCACTTGGTTCTCATTGGGATTCATTAATCATGGGGTCAAGACAGACACTTGAAAATCATCCCTGCCATTACATTATTTCGGGGAAAGCTGGGACTGGGGGGAAGTTTATTAAATTTGGAAGGGTTGCTTCTCTGGGGAAACCCTGCAGAAGAAGGGAAAAAAGAACCTTCTACTGATGATGGAAAGCCGAGCTCAGAGCAGGGGCTTACGGGGGTCAGCCGGGATCATCTCGCTGCTTTCATTAACCCCAGAGTTTATTTTCTCCCTCTCCTTCCTGACAAGTTCACGGGAGACTGACAGCCACAGCCGTGGGCTGCCGAGCCCACCTCCCGGAGCAGAGGTCCTAGTAAAGCCCCGAGGGGCTGTGGCTGGGGGGCGGGGGTGGGGATCCTGGGTTCTCACCAGCTCTGCCAGGGGAGTGGGTGAGTAGGGTCCCTCAAGTTCCTATCCACCTGGAAACTCAGAATGTGACTGCATTTGGAAATAGGGTCTTTGCAGATGTTGTTGGTTAAGGATCTTGAGCTGAGGTCATCCTGGAGCTGGGGTGGGCCCCAAATCCTATGACTGGTGTCCTTATAGGAAGGAGAGGGACACAGGGACACAGGGCAGGCATGTGAGCACAGGAGGCCGGTGGAGGGTAGGGGGGAAGCCGTTTCAAGCCCAGGAATGCCGGGAGTCCAGAAGCTGGAAGAGGTGAGAAGCGTCTTGCCCTAGAACCTTCGGAAGGAACGGCCCTGCCGAGACCCCGATTTCATATTTCCGGCTTCCAGAACAGTGAGAGAACAAATTTCTGCTGTTTTTATGCCCCCGGATTTGGGGCACTTTGCGTCAGCAGCCCCAGGGCAGTGCAGACTTCAGTTGGCTGCATGGACAGGAGCACCTCCCTTGCTCTGCTGGTCCTCGACGTGCTCACCTGTAAAATGGGATGCTCTTGGACACCCATTTGTTCCACACGTGTTGCTGAACATCTCTTATGTGGCCAGCATTGGATAGCCCGCAGGGAGCTAAATAAGCAGGAACGCCTGTCCCCATGAAGCTGGCATTCCAGAGGCTAGAGGAAGGAGTTAAATTGTGTTCCAGACAGTAGGCCCAGCAAGTGCAAAGGCCCTGGGGTAGGAATGTGCCCAGTGTGCTCCAGGAACAGCAGGGAGGGTGGAAACAGCAGAGTGAGAGAAAGGGAGGAGAATGAATCAATGGTTTCCAAGTTCCCTTCTGGGGCTAGATTTCTAGAAGTTTCCGCTTCCCTCGGGTTGATAACGGCCAAGCCTGGATGGTGTTACAACGTAGGAAATTCACACAAGTCACAAGGTATTTGTACATTTGGCGGCTTCTCCCAGGGAGGGAGGCCTGGGGAGAGCAAACAGGGCTCTTTCTTGCAGCTCCCACAAACCCTGACCCCGGCATCTGGGTGGTACCAGCAGAGGAGCAAGGAAGGTCGCTGCACACTCACTTAGCAGGGGATCCCCTCCCCCTCTCCGGTCCCCAAAGGCAGTCTCCCCTTGTGGCTTCTTTCCCCTTCTGAGTCACATTGGAGGACGGAAAGGCCTTCATTCTTCGGGACCCCGGAGCATACTTGTGCAAAGACAAGGACATTGGCTTTGGTTTCACGTGGGTCTGGGGCCCAATTCCCAACCGGCGGCGCTGGGGTTCCGTCTCAGCTCCCCGACTTGCTGGCCACGTGACCCTGGACAAGTATTTAGCCTCTCTGTGCCTCGGTTTCCTCTTCTGCTAATGGGCTAATGATGTACGTAGCCTTCTGTCTGGGGCTGTCGTGAGTCTCCAACAAGACTCCGTGCTTATTGGCCAGTCTTTCCACCCTTATTGTTACTGGGCCCTCCCCAGTGACCTTCCCTCGGCACTGGCTGCCACGGGCCTGTGAGGAGGGAGGGCCGGAGAACGGGAGACGCGCGCCCAGGTCTCAGGCCCTTTGCAGCTTCGAGGAGCCTGTCAGACACAGCCACGCCACGGAGGGGCCCAGCCGTCTGCCCTTGACTCTGGGGGCACAGGGTGACGGAGGGCAGAGAGTGGGGCCGGTGGGAGGTGGGGCTCAGCTCTCCCACGGGCACAAGTCTGACCTGATGGATGATAGAAATTATCCCCCTGGATTGTTTAGATATTTCTACATGGAGAATGCATCAGTATGGCAGGCATTTGATCAATATTGACTGAGCCCCATTCTAAGTGCTGGAGATACAGCATCAATTAAGCCCAAGTCCCCGTGTGGCACATGCATTCTAGGGAGAGAGACACAGAAACAGTGAATAAGGCAAAACACACCTCCTACCAGCTTCTCACGAGCAGCGCTGTGGAGAACAGTGGAAGCAGGAAACAGAGACAGGGGGGCGGGGGGGTGGTTAATGGGAGGGTCGGGGAGAGCCACAAAGCCAGCCGGCAGGCAGGACAGATGTTTTAGGAGAGGGCTCTCCGGGGCGGTGGGCAGCGGCCTGGGGGCAGGGGCGGCCAGCAGGCACGTACAGCTGGAGCCCAGCGGTGACAGAGGTGTGGCAGGAAAGGACGTCTGACAGATGGCCAGGGGGTCAGCTCGGGTATTCAGACGTAACAGCGTGGTTTTGAATAGTCGTCTTCGAAAACAAATGAGCCAGAAAAAAAAAAAAAGGATCTATGATTCTGGATTTCTATGTTTTCCGGAGTGGCCTTTCCAATCCCCTTTCTGGCCTCTGACGCTTCTCCCCACATCTGCCATTCACCGGCCCCCTGTCCCCAGGTCCTTGCCAGATCTCCTGCACAGGCTGCCTGGCTTTGGCCTCGACCTGGCCTCCAGCTCCTCTGCCTGGCCGGGCCGGCGGGAACTCAGCCTCGCTCCAGTCCTGGTGAACCACGGCACCCAGGGCTGGGCATTTCCTCGGGCCGATTACGTAAACTCAAGAGAAGGGGGCTGTAGAGACCGCTGAGGGCAGAGGCGGATGGGACCTGGTGAAGCAGGGAAGGGCCAGGTGAGGGGTCCCCCAAGCCTCCCCACACGTAGAGAAATTGGGGCGGTACAGATGGCTCTTTGAGTTCCCAAATGGCCACGTGTCTCCCCCCAGGGCCTGCTTCCCTCCTTCAGGTTACCCGGACACCGAGACCCCGGGACATCTGGAACCCATTAGGATGGCCTCAATCCCACACGGGGATGTTTTGACTGGACCCTTGATGAGATTTCTTGTACATTAATGGTGTTTATTTTCCAATAAAGATTCTGAAGTCAAGATTGCTGCCCTGACCCTTTCCAAGGGGAGAGATGAGCTAGGGAGCCTGGCCCTCTGACCCAGGGGTCCTTGGGGCTTCCAGTGAGGACAGTGGAAACTTCGGGACGTGGTCTATTGCCTTGCAGACTGTCAGAACCCAAGGCTGAGTCCCACCCTCTCATGATAACGTGGCTTTTCGACACGGCCACCCAGCACAAAAGCAGCCACAGGCAACACATAGACCAACGCACGAGGCTCTGTTCAATAAAACTTTATTTGCAAAAACAGGCGGGGGCCGTGGTTTGCCAACGCCTGCCCTGTGGTATCCCGATGCTTCCCGCGAGATCTTGGACCCGGGGTGCGATCAACAAATGAGTGGTGAGTTGATGAATGGTTCTTCCTTCTCAGCGGGGAGAACTTGAGGAAGTCGCTTGCTCTCTCTGAGCCTCTGTTTCCTCATTTGTAAAGAGGTCGGATCGGATGGGCTGTGACACTGGGCGCGAGTAGGCTGCGGCTGAGAACCGCAAGGCCCTTCTGCGCTATTTGCTTATCGCAAAAAGGTGAGGCAGGCCTGCGCGTCGTGCAAGGATTTATACATTTTCTTGGTTCCTTTCTTTGCTTCGACTTTATGTTACGATTCCTTTATCTGAAAGGTCTGGTCGTAAATTACTGTGGGTCCCCCATTGTCACAGTTCACAAGGGGACTGCCAAGCCACCTTCCCGTCCCCTGGTCCGTCTTGCTCAGCAATGTATTATCCGGACTCCCAGTCATAAGCGACAGAGACTGAAGCCGGCTTAAGCATCAAGAAAATTTATTGGCTCCTGAGACAAAAAAAAAAGGCCACGCACGCTACGGCTTCTAGCACATTCCATTGCAAAACTCTGAGGAGTCCGAGATGCCTAAATTCAAACCTGGCCTTCCAGATATATTTGCCAAGGGAGAAGGAGAAAAACCATGCTTCCCTTTGTTCATGATTCCTGCGTATTGGACATTTGGTACGTGGACCTCCATGTATGCTCTTGTCCCAGGGCCCACAGACGGGTGGGACCCGGTGAGCTGGCCTCCGGGGAGGCCATGGATGCCTCGGGTATGCCACACACTGGCTCCAAAGCCCGGAGCAGGTGGCTTAGCAGCGCTCACTAAAATAAAGTCTAAGTCGCGGGGTTATTGTGAGAAGTCAGATGACGTGGGCAGACGTGCTTTGAGAAACCCTATACAACGTAAGGACTATTATTATTCCTGGAAGTCATTAGAGGCAGACACGGTTTCAGCACCCTCCTGAGGGATTGGTGCCTGAAGCCCAGAGGATTCTGGGACATGTCTGACCGAAGGTGAACAGAGAAGGGCTGTGTGCAGACGAGAGATAAGCAGGCTTAATGTGGCGGGAAATCCTAGGAGCTCCATAAATATTTAGCTTGTCGACCAGACGTCAGCTGAGATCTACCTGTGCTAGAAGGTTCTTCAATAGGCAAGCTGAGCGCCCTGGTATGTAGCCTGAAGAAAAGGAGGGGGTCTTCTCTATCCTGTCCTGCTCCCCCAGCCCTGGGAAATCATCATTTAGTTAGGGGTATGCAGCTGTGTGTAAGAGGTGTGTGGAGAATAGTCTAGACAGAAGGGACGAGGTCAGAGAGGTGGAGGAGGGGAAGGAAACAAGGAGAGAAAGGAATTGCGAGAGGGAACGGAATGGAGATCCCTAGCATTTCGGAGCTGGAAGGGCACCCCCAGAGATCCTGCCCAAACCGCTGGGTAGTGGAAGCTCAGAGAGGTCAAGCAACCTGCTGAAAGTCACACAGCCAAGCATTGGGCTCAGGAGAGAAAGATAAGCCACGAAGGGACAGTGGCCTGTGACGGTCAGGGGTGGGAGTTACTTCCAACAGACCCTCAGCCAGCAATGTTAGTGCTAAGCTGTGGGGTGGTGAGGGACGAGGAGAGGACTGAGCACTTACTAAGCACCTACCCTGTGCCAGCCTCCGTGCTAGGCACCTTTCTTACTGACTGAGGGTTGTTCCTGGATTATTCACAGTACACAGACCTAGGTAATTTTTTTTTTGTTCTGTTTTGTTTTATTAAGCAGTTTCCTTTGGTCTCCAAGCCACATGCCATGTAGGGAAAGCTGAACTCAGTTCTGGGTGTTCCCACCCACATCCTGTGCAAATATCCTGTGGTCTGGGGTAGCCCGAATCAAGGGAGACCATTCTTACCAGTCCACAGTCCTCACTTATTGAGATGTCCGGTGTCCTTTGAGGACAGGAAGCCCTGATCACTCATACCATGTCTAGGGCACAAAACCTTTGGTGACATTAGGGGTCCTTGTACCCCGGGCCCAAGTTTCCCAGGTGCACTGTGTAGCCATCAGCTTTGAGGGGCAGATGTCAAGGGCACCGACTGAAGTCAGACCACCTGGGTTCAAATAACAGGTCTACACTTAGCTGTGCAGATATGACAACCAGCTTAACCTCTCTGTGCCTCTCTGTCTATGAAATGGAGATCAAAAGTAAGGTGGGGAGGAGACGAGTGAAACCACTGAAGGTACTTAGGACAGAGCCAGGCACAGAGTATGCACTCATTCATGGCATCTGTTACCGGTAATTTCTCTCTTTCTCCTTGGCTTCAAAGGCTCTCTCTTCTCTCTCCTTGTCCTCTTGAACACCTAGCAATGACTTATCCAACTGGGCTCACAAGGATAAGAAAACAGAGCCATTGGGAGGACCTCGTGATGCGATACACGTGAAGGGTTTAGCAGGTGCCTCATACATGCTGTTATCATCTTGTTATTTATTGCGATCACGGTTACGATTCTGATGAGCCCTGGAATGGTGTTCAGAAGCGTCTGCCCCCGGAGATGAGCAGGTGCACGGCAAGTACAGGGGTAACGGAGTATAAGACACTCTGTGTCCAGTACAAAGGGGGTGGAGGGGGGTAGATGGGAGAGAGGGAAGAAAGAGGGGGAGGGGAGGGGATAGAGGTCCAGCTCTCCGGGCCTCCTGGAGTCTGGCTGTGCCTTTGCCAGGCTCTGTCCCTCCCTGGCCTCAGCCGGCCTCATTGCCTGCCAGTCCGGCGCCTCTGGCTGTCTCGCCTGGCTCGCGGTGATTCTCTAATGCTCTCCTCTCTGGCTTCCCCTTGATCGCCGCTTCTCTCTACGGCCTTGGCCAGACCTTAGCCGAGCCAGACTCTAGCTCCCAGTGTTATCATACCCATCTGACAGGTCAGGAAACCCAGGCGCAGTGAGGGGCCATGATGTGTCCGGGGAGCCACAAGGAGGCAGGGGCAGGATCCAGACCTAGGTCTCCCGACTCCCAAGCCCCGTGCTGCTTGTCTTTTCCGGCAAGAGAGGCCGTCTGGGTGAGGGGTGAGCTCTCAGAGTCTAGACCAGCGGGGTTCTCTACCAGCGTGATTGCGTCCCCGAAAGGACGTTTGACAATGTGTGGCTGCCGTGACTGTGAGGCAGGGACCCTCCCAGCATCTGGCGGGTGGAGCCCAGGAATGTTACCGAATGTCCTACAATGCACAGCACGCCCCCACACCTCAAGGACTAACCCGGCCCTTGAAGCAAACAGCGCAGAAGCGGAGAGACCCTGGTCTAGATACTCATGCAGCGTTTCGTTGTTGTTGTTTTCATGTTTTGTTTTTTTTTTTGAAAGAGAGAGAGAGCAGGGGAGGGGCAGAGAGAGAGGAAGACACAGCATCTGAAGCAGGCTCCAGGCTCTGAGCTGTCAGCACCGAGCCCGACGCGGGGCTCGAACTCACAAACCGTGAGATCACGACCCGAGCCGACCTCAGTTGCTTAACCGACTGAGCTGCCCAGGAGCCCCTAGACCCTCACGCAGCTTTAAACATTATTCACTCCAATTTCCTCTTCTGTAAAATGGGGATAATAAGACTGCCAAGCTCACAGAATTTGGGGGGACTCAATGGCCCAAGGCATTTAACGAGCTGAACCTAGTGGTTGGTGGAAGGCAAGTTTACTGCAACAGATGAAGTGGGGGTGGGGGGACGGGGATGGTACACCCAACAGTGGCCAAAACTAGAGTCCAGGACGTGTGACGAAGGACCACAGTCTCCAAAACCAAGCCCCAAAGGTCGGGCTTGTGTCTAAAGAATCTTCAGTCCCTCCTCCCCTCCCTGCGATCAGCATTTGAGAATTCGAGCATTAATTTAAAAGGAGAAAATGCATTACCTGTTCTCCATGCAGATCTGAGCTCCCATTTTAATTTGCCTTCATTATCTCTTTCTCTTATTAAGAACCGTAAATCTGTTTTGTGTTTTCATTATTCCATTAGCTCAAGGAAGCTCATCAGTAATGTGGGGAGCTGCCGACATAAATAGCACAATTTTCATACAGGCGATGCAATAATTGACTTAAGTCACTAGTCTGCGGAGGCTGAAGCCCACAATTAGAGAAAGCGGCGTGATTTGAAAACGAGTTACAATTGATTGGATTTCAGACGAAACCAGGTTTGGAATGTGTTAATTGCATTCCACCTAAACACCAGGACGAAAGGAGGCAGCCGGAGATTTAGGGAAATAACAGAATCTTCTCTAGAAACAGCCCCAAATTGCTTAATAGGTGGGAGAGATCTGATTAAGATGGGGAGCTAATGGCCTCACTGTAGTTCAGGGTGAGGGGCTGAAATCCTCATCTTGGAAACGCCTCAAGGTAAGAGCAATCTACTTCAGTTTGCTCCATGGCCAGGCTGAATCTGGGGGTGGGGGGGAGGGGTCAGGGTACAGATACTAATGGACCCTCCTTCCTGTTAGAGCCTAAATCAGACTCTGTCCCACCTCTGCTCAAAACCCACCAGGAACTTTCATCTCGTTCCAGCAAAAGCCAAGTCCTTTCAGTCCCGTGCAAGATGCTACGGGAGAGTTCCCGTAAACTTGCCGACCTCCTTACTCACCGGAGGTGACCGACGTCCTTCATGCTCTGGCCCCCACTCATGCCTCTACTCTGTCTCATTGTTTTCTCTTCCCAGAGCAGCCTATCCTTATAATTAATACAATTGCCAAAAGATCCCCAACGCTTCCATGCTTTGCCTTGCCACAGAGCCTTTGCATATCCCTTCCCCACCTCATTCACCTAGTTAATCCCTAAGCTGCCCCCAGATCTCATTTGGTTCATGCCCCACCCCTGGCCCCTAACCTTTCCTCTTAAAGTTTCTAGGAATTCAGGGGCATCTGGGTGGCTCAGTCGGTTGAGCGACCGACTTCGGCTCAGGTCACTATCTCACAGATTGTGAGTTCGAGCCCCGCATCGGGCTCTGTGCTGACAGCTCAGAGCCTGGAGCCTGCTTCTGTTTCTGTTTCTGTGTCTCCCTCCCTCTTTGCCCCTAACCCACTCACATTCTGTCTCTGTCTCTCTCGAAAATAAATAAAAACATAAAAAAAAAAAATTAAAAAAAGTTTCTAGGAATTCAGAGGAAAAAATAATTAGTGGAAAACTTGTTTTATGTCATTAGTTCCCCAGCCCCCAGGTTTCTGGACCTTTTCTCTCATCCCCTCAGCTACAAAGATAAAACAGAAGCAGATAGATTTATATCCAATGGTTTTGTTTCCTGGTCACAGCTGATTGGCCCAAAAGTGGCCTTGGATCCAAACTGGCCCAATCAAAATCCTTCCCTGGGAATTTGGAATGTGATGTAAGGACTTGAATATCAGCCTGGCTACCCTTTTATGTCTTTTCTCTTTTGCTTTCTCTTTTTGTTTCTTAAGCCTTTTGCTTAATTTCTTTCTCGAATATAATTTTACAGAAATGAATACATGTAATGATATGCATTTTTTAGCGCAGGGCTTGATTCCCTTATTCCTACTTCCAATTACATTATCCTGTAACCTAGCGCTAGGCGACCCACATTAACAATTCAGAATGTATCCTTCCAAAATATCTTTATATGCATTGGTGGTATGGTGGTGAGCATGGCTGCCTTCCAAAATATTTTTATTTGTGCTTATATTTACATCCATGTTTATATTCGTCAGATGCATACAAGTATAGGCAAATGGATTTTTTCAATTACTCTTTGTTTTAGAAAAATGGGATTCTGTTTTACACTCTTCTCCATCTTGTTCTTTTCCCTTTTCCAAAAACATCTCATATAAATCTCCCCAGATCAAGCAATAAAGCTCCAATTCATTCTGTAAACAGTGACTTAATGGTCTGGGTTGAGCCTACACCAGAAAGAATGGCTATTATTTTCAGAGTGGACACAGAGAAAGCGGGTCTGAAAAGGGAGGAAAAGGAAGAGGGAACTCAGAGAGAAACAGGTAAGCCCCAGAGGTAGGTGCCGTCCACGTCTAGGCTGGTATGAAACTCTCCTGCCTCTCAGCCTTTGGGTCTGGGAACCCCAAGTCTTCTTTATAAGAAAGCAGCCCTCTGTGGGCTAAGTCAACTCAGTGGGTGTCGGTTGTAGTTAACAGAGTCTTAACTAACACAGGGGAATCAGGCGTGGTGCTTTATGGGTATTTGGGGCTTTTTTGGACCTTGGGTGTTAAGAGTAGGGTTAGCCTAACTCCTCGGTTAATGACATGTTATCACGACTGTTCCAGGCGGCTAAGCCCCAGCCCTTGACTGATTTGTTCACTTGTCTCCTCCTTGATTCCCTCCTCCACCACCACTTCCTCCCCACCCCCCCCAACTGCCCGCTATCATATGTAGGTGATCTGGCATCTAGTGAAGAGGCCAGTTTGACATTGGCTTTGAGTCGGTGACTAGAGGAAGCAAAGAACCGATTGGGCTGCTGCGGGATTTCCTGAAATCCTGGAGACCGTGGCTGTGGAGCGTCGGTGACAGGCTGTCTCTCACGGGACCGCGAGCATGTTTCTATCAGTATCTCCGCCCGCGCGGCCAGACGGATACAAATCTCCCGACAGCTTCTCCTCCTGAGGTCTCCGGGCGACAGCGGCCACCACACGTCACCTCCAACCGTGCGGCCGTGAACGTGCAAACACGCACGACCTGCGTGAGGGCCTCTCTTCCGTGCCTTCTCCCTGGGAGTGAGAGCTGGTTCTTGGGGGCGGCTGGAAAAGTCATATTCTCTTTAAAAAATTATGGTAGGGGCGCCTGGGTGGCTCGGTCGGTTAAGCGTCCGACTTCGGCTCAGGTCATGATCTCACGGTCCGTGGGTTCGAGCCCCGCGTCGGGCTCTGTGCTGACCGCTCAGAGCCTGGAGCCTGCTTCGGATTCTGGGTCCCCCTCTCTCTCTGCCCCTCCCCCACTCATGCTCTGTCTCTCTCTATCTCAAATATAAATAAATGTTAAAAAAAAATTATGGTAAGATACACATAAGCATAAAACTTACCATCGTGGCCATTTTTAAGGGGACCATTCAACGGCATCGAGTTCATTCACATTATTGTGCAGCCATCCCCACCGTCTATCTTACAAATCTGCAACTCTGTCTCTCTTAAACAACATCTCCCCGTTTCCCTCTCCCTCAGACCCTGACAACCACCCTTCTACTGTCCGTCTCTAGGACTTTGACTTCCCTGGGTACTTCGTATAAGTGGAATCACACAGTATTGGTCGTTGGTGCCTGGTTTATTTCACTCAGCATAACGTCCTCAAGGCTCATCCGTGTTGCAACCTGGGGGGTCAGGATTTCCTTCTTGTTTTTTTTTTTTTTAATGTTTTGTTCCTTCTTTTATTTTTGAGAAAGAGTGTGAGTCGGGGAGGGGCATAGAGAGGGGGGGACGGAGGCTCTGCTCTGAGAGCGGCGAGCGCCATGTGGGGCTCGAACTCACCGACGGGGAGATGATGACCCGAGCCGAAGTCGGACGTTCAACGGACAGAACCACCCAGGTGCCCCAGGATTTCCTTCCTTTTTAAGGCTGAGGAATATTCCATTTGCGTGGACAAACCACATTTTGTTTATCTGTTCATCTGTGATGGACACTTCAACAAATCTTGGCCTTCTTACGTAGAAAGCACAGCTCTACCCAGAGCACACGAACAGATACGCAGTATATACAGGGTTGTTGTGGCCTTAAAATTTCATTTGGGGAGCAATTACAGTTAACTTTGTCCTAGTGCTGCGTGGAGACTCTCCGTGTGGCCATCCTCCAGCCGGGAGAGCCCAAGGATCACTGTTTCGGAGAGAGCTTTGCAGAGGAGCTGGGACCTGAGCATATGGTGGCCCCCGAGTCCGGAGGGCAGGCGCTTTGCCAGGTTTGGCACGAAATACTAGGATCCAGTAGCATGGAGGTCCTGTGCCCTCCGGGTCACCTCACCCAACTGTGTAACCAGAGATGGCCAGGGCTGTGGTCCCACCCTGCTCCTGCGCATCAGGCTCCCGACGGTGCCTTGAATGGGCAAAGCTCATGCCCCCACTCCTCCCCAGACACATTCTCACCCTTTCTGAGCACGCCCGCCCTTTCGCAACTCAAGTCTTTGTGTTGTGTTCATTCTTTCAACGGCCAACTGTTTGTTGAGCACCTAATAGGTGCCAAGCACAGTGCGAGGCTCTGAGATATGACCGTGAACTGAACCCGCCAGTTCCCCCACCTCACCCAGCCCCACCCAAGAGCTTTCAGGAGGCTGTGGGTGCTCGGAAGGCCGTCCCCCCTCCGGCCTGGGCAGCCAAGAAAGGAATTCTGGAGAAGGAACGACGAAACTGAAATCTCAAGGGTGAGTCCAGCCTGTTTGCACAACCTCTGAATAATAGCAACGTTTACGACCACAATGGTCATCACCCCCGGTTGAATATTTACCATGTACCGTCAGCTCTTACGCCACCTGTCCAGGGGGTCCCTGCTCGCTGGAGGAGAAGCCAGGGTCCTCGGTGACTTGTACGGTTGCCCGTCATCTGCCCCTGCCCTAACCTCTCTCCCAGCTCATCTACAATTTCCCTTGGCTCTGTCCATCCCAGCCACGCCGGCCTCCATGCCCAGACTGTGTCAAGCCTGCTTCTGGCTGTGTTTCTGCATGTGCTTCTTTTTTTTTAATGTTTATTTATTTTTGAGAGAGAGAGAGAGAGAGAGAGAGAGAGAGAGAGAGAGAGAGAGAATGAGCAGGCGAGGGTCAGAAAGAGGGAGACACAGAATCTGAAGCAGGCTCCAGGCTCCGACCTAACAGCACAGAGCCCAATGCAGGGCTCAAACTCACGGACCGCGAGATCATGACCCGAGCCGAAGTCGGGCACTTAACCAACTGAGCCACCCAGGAGCCCCTGCACGTGCTTTTCAGATCGCCTGGAACATACCTTTCCTCATCTCCATCAGACCATTGCTCGAATGTCACCAAATTGTCATTCAACTACTGTCATAATTGTCCCTGCCAACTCCCACCTTGGAGCAGTTTTATTTTTCTCCTCTTGTGCTTATCACTAGCGTAAAATATCCCGTATTTTATGTAGTTGTCTTGCCTGTTTGCCTGTCTTTCCCCATTAGAAGGTAGATTGCACCACGGCCGGGACGGATCGATCATGTTCGCAGCTGTACTCCCAGCATTTGCCACGGAGCCTGGCACGTAATAAGTGCTCAGTAAATATGTGTCAAGTCAACGATTTGCACATACGCCTCAAGCCCGGGGGATCTGATCGATATTTCTCGAAAAGTAACATACACATGGATCACTTGAAGATCTCGCCAAAACTCATATTCGGGGTCACTGGGTCTAGGGTGAGGTCTGGGAGTCTGCATTTCTATAAGTCCCAGGGGAGGCCCATGTGCTGGTCTTAGCCACACTCTGGGCAGCCTGGCCTCAGCCTCCATGACCAGCATCCACTGTACGGAGAAGTAACACCAGGCTCGGAAAGCTTAATGAAATTGCTAAAGCCCCAGCTTTAGGGGGTGGCCTGGGTTCGATGTCTGTCACACTCCCAGAACCAATGTTGATGCTGATGATCTCTACCTCATTGCAGACCCCAAGGCTGAAAGGTGTCTCCCAGGTGGCTTTCGAAATCAAACTTTCCCCGAAGTTTCCACGTGAGAATAGAGCGGGCCCAACTCGGGCCCAGCCGGTGGGGCGGGGAGCCCCCAGCCCTCACTGACGTGCTTTGTCCTGGCACTTTGCGTGCTCTCTGGACGCTCTGTCTTGTGCTGAGATCTGGGGAGAGGGTGTTGAGAACCTTCCAAATAGCTTTCTTGGCTCATTGACAAAGAAGGGAGCTTTCCAGGCCAAACCTTGCACTTGGTGAGTGTGAGCTGGTAAACTCGATAAGCAAATCCGGGGGAAATTGGCAGCATTATCTCATTACAAGGTCAAGGGCCTTGATCTCCTCCCCATCATCCGCTCCCAGAGCTCCACTGGAGGCCTCCAGAGAGGAAGGCAAAGGTGGCCATTTTATCCAGAGCCTTCTGATTCTTACGTTCTGTCTGAACTCAATATCACAGAGAGACACTTTTCAGTGAGAGGCTCTCACATTCCCTCTCAGCTCTTACCGCCGCCTAATTACCCAGGCCTCTATTCCCAAATCTAACTAGCTTCGCCCACGATCAAAGCAGCGTCTCCCACTCGGGCAGATCTGTAGCTCAGCCTGCCGTGCCGCCCCCCATGCCCACTGCAGCCGCTGACCTCACGGGCCACCACTGTTCTTCCTTTTCCTCAATACTGACTGCCCTCCGAGCTCTTCCCCAGAGCCCCAGTTCAGGACTCTGCCCTAAGCAGCCCCACAGTTAAAGGCAGGGAAAGTCTGGAAGACGCCATAGGTCACAGGTCGCAAACTCAATGCCTGAAGAGGCCAGGCAGGTAACATAAATAAGAAAGGTTGGCGGGGGTGGGGTGGGGGTGGGGGCTCAGTTCGGCTTCTTAAAGGCAGTGGAGGGGCAGGTCCTCTGTGCCGGTCGACAGGAGCCACATGGGAAGACCGTCGTGTGGCCAGATCTAAACTTCCAACGTGAGTACCGGTTTATGGGATCTCTCCCAGAGGGTAACGGTTGCAAACCAATCTGAAAGAATGTCTAATCCCCGCCTGGACCAATTCAGCATGTGGGGCAGCCAAATTCAACCCACAGGGGCCACTGGTTTGCTATCTTGGCTTAGAAAGCCGAGGAAAGAGTGAATGTGAATTTCCGGAGGTCTGGATCAGTCAGGGTCCCAGGACGAAAGGGGACACCATTAAAGGGGTCGTTTGAAGGGGGTTTTCAATTCACAAAGTGTGGGCAAGGGAGGGGGAGAGCAGAAGGAATAGTGCCCCTGACGTAGGGGTTCTGTCATCACCCCAACGCCTGGATGCCGGAGGGGAAGAGAAGCGACGGGAACCTGGAGAGGGGAGCCAGCACAGGTGACCACAGGGCCGGGAGGTGCGCTTCCTGACCCCGCCCTCATCTCCCTCCCGCTAGAGCTCCCCACTGGCCACCTCCCTGAATGCACCCAGCCATGGGAGTCCTGGCAGAGCCCTGCAAGGGGGCCTCCTGGACAGACAGCAAGGCGGAGGAAGATAAGGAGGTAAATGGAAGACGTGGGGCACAAGACCCCGGGCCACGGCCATACCTGGCAATCACTGTGGTCACCAAGGTGACCACCTCTGTCCAAACGGAGAGCCGCCTCTGTGTGAATATCACCTCTCAGTGTTTCTGTATTATTTACTCCTGTGTTGTCAGTCTATTGTGTCCTTCAGGTGGGGCACATCCTGGGTCTTCCTGGCTACAGCTTTGGATCCTTTTTGACCCGGATTGTGATTTTTTAAGGTGCTATACAGACAGAAGTGAGCCTTGGTGCCGGGCAGTCTGAGTTTGAATGCCAGCTCACCGGCTGTGCAACGCTAGGTGAATCAGTCAGCCGCTCTGAGCCTCCACTCCCACTCTGTAACGACAGTCAGTGAGGATCACACTCCCTCCCTCACAGGGTTGTTGAAGGCTTAGAGATGATGGTCGTATGGTACGATATAGTCCCTGGAACTTTATAGTTAAATTTAGAGGCTATTCTTTTTTTTCTTTTCCTTTTTATTTTTTTAAGTAGGCCTCACACCCAGAGCGGAGCCCAACATGGGGCTCGATTTCACAACCCTGAGATCAAGACCGGAGCTGAGGTCGAGAGTTGGGAGCTTAACTGACTGGGTCGCCCGGGCGCCCCTAAGTGCTATTATTTTAAATAGTATCATTACTCTTTCTCCTCCTTACCTGCTCCAGTTTATATCTTGGCTAATACCAACTCTCTTTAACCCATACTCCCACCCGCTCCCCCCGGAGTGGTCAGGTTACCCCTCCTCCCAATTCACCTGGACGTCCTTCCTCCTTGGAGTGTTGTCCTCTTAACCCGAGGACACTGTTCCCAGTGGCAACCCTCAACCCCCTTTCCAGGACAAATCTCTCTTCCTTGCGGTGACTCATCGTGTCAGATCACCGGCACCAAGTCCCTGGGCTCCCAGTTGCAGAAATCTCCCTGATTTTTGGCCCCAGGAAAGAAGCTGAAATTCAGTAAGAGGATTTGTACACAAAGCTGTTCATGTCTGTGCTATTTACCGCTGTGAAAAATCAGGAACACTCTCAAACGTACAAGAAGCCAGGAGGGGTTGAGTAGGGACAGGATGAGGGCATAGCCCGATGGCAGATCGTGTAGTTTTTGGAGGTGGTATTTGCAGAGAGTTTGTAAAAACATAGAAAATGCATATGACTGAGGGACAGAGCAGCATTCCTGGAGCTGTATACAGGGCAGGTGCATGTGCTCCCATTACGTGCATGTAAACTCACCTGTTTTCTCTTAATTGAAAACACTGGAAGGAAAAAGAGAAAAAAAAAATCATTTAAACAGGGCGGGCAGTTCTCTTGATCAAAAACACTGAAAAAAGGCGGGGGGTGGCTCAGTCGGTTGGGCGTCTGACTCTTGATTTCGGCTCAGGTCATGATCTCACGGTTCATGAGCTCAAGCCCCACACTGGGCCCTGCATGGACAGTGCAGAGGCTGCTTGGGATTCTCTCTCTCTCGCTCTCGCTCTCACTCTCTCTCTCAAAATAAATAAACTTTAAAAACAAGCAAGCACACACTGGAAAAGGAAAGAGAAAAAAATCATTTGAGCAGGGCAGGCAGGTCCTCTAACGGAATGACGATTTGCCACTAATCGAGTGTGGAGGGGGGTGAGTCTGGGGAAACGCCTTCCGTCCCCACTTCCTGAGTTAACACCACACTCTGCTGCCCCAAGATACGTGATTTCCATTGCCGCGTGCCTCTGAAACACAGGCGGGATACTCCGGGTGTAGACAAATTTTTGCAGTGTCTCTCCAGAGGCATTTACGTTTATAACCTAACGCCTGTGGATGGGTGGCTCTGTTATAGAAATGAAAACAAAAGCCCATACATACGAGGAAGAAGAAGAAGAAGGAAGAGGAGAAGGAGGAGAAGGAGAAGGAGAAACAGCAAACGTGCCAAAATCCTACCAGGAGTTGAACATGAAGAAGTGTGGGTGACTTTCTCTGCCTGCTTCTTTCATTCATTGATAAATATTTATTGAGCATCTACTGTGAGTCAGACGCTATTCTATGCGCTGAAGAAGGCGTAGAAATAAAGAATTGCAAAACTCCCTGGTGGGTGGAGACGGACAGTAAACACCCAGATAAGTGAGTTGTAGAGCAGGTTGGGGACTGATGTGTACCTGGGAGAAGCAGATAAAGCCAGGCCAGGGGGCAAGGGGAGTGCCAGGTTTGGGGGTAGGGTTGCAAGTTCAAGTAGGGTGACAGGAAGTCCTCATTGAGAAGGTGACAGCTGAGCAGAGATTGGAAGGAGAGGAGGGAGGGAGCATATCTGGGGGAAGAAGGTTTCGGGGGGGTGGGGGTGCTGGTGGGGGACAGCAGGACAGAAATGTGTAAAAACCAGCAAGACAGCCTCTGGGGCTGGGACAGAGAGAGCAAGGGGGCAGTGGCTTGCTGCATTTCCCGTATTTCCTCTAGCGAGAGCATTTAACTTGTGTAATAGACAGCAGAGTGCTTTGGGCGCCTGGGTGGTTCAGTCAGTTAAGCATCCGACCTCGGCTCAGGTCGTGATCTCCCCGTCTGTGGGTTCGAGCCCCACGTCGGGCTCTGTGCTGACAGCTCAGAGCCTGGAGCCTGCTTCGGGTTCTGTGTCTCCCTCCCTCTCTGTGCCCCGCTCCTGCTCATATACTGTCTCTCTCTCTCTCTCTCAAAAATAAACATGAAGAAGAAATCAGAGCCCTTTACCTTTAAAGGAAGAGACACGGAGAGAGGGAGGGAAGATACCTCCCTTTTCCTGGGCAGGAGAAGCTGATGACTTTTTCTCTTCGCTCAGTCCCATAGCCGCCCAGTGGCTGGCCTCCTGTAAGCACAGAGCACCCACAGAGCAGGGAGCACGTCTGCCCTCCCTGGCTTCTCGCGGGGTCAGCTGCCAGATGCGACTCCCCGGGGGCTCTGGGCCGCGTGGCCTGGGGTCTTGGGACCGTGGACACCCCCTGATTCCCTCCACCCCCTCACCGCCCCTCCCCACCCCGCCAGCCCGAGGAACGCGAAGTGTGAGCAAACCACGCTGCTGGCCCCACGCCTCCCAAGGGCCCCGGGGGGTGATGCCAGCCCTGGGAAGGAGTCGCCAGTAAAGATCCGAGGTGCTAATAAGGAGGTGTCAATCCATTAACTTCACCCGAAGGGAAGAAAAAAATTTTCAATTACTGGTAACGGGAAACAAAATAGTGGGAAATCACGAATGACAATCTTTTTAAGACAGCCCTGGGGCCACTTTCAGCTGACCCTGTGCATTAACCTGGCGGGGAAAAATTTTACTCAGCTGCTCCCTCCTGTGTCCTTAATAGCATAAAATAAAAAGATTTTAGATAAGATTTCATTCTGTGAATCAATTGGCAAACCACACTAGGCTTCACAGGGCATTCTGGCCTCAGTCTAATGGAAATTATTCTTTTTTTAAAAAGAGAATATCAATAGCAAATTGGATCCTATTGCAGAAAGTATATACAAAGGATTTTATTTCAAGAGGTAATCTCTGGCTTCTTCGGAGCTTTGCTCAACCTGGTACCTGCCAGCATCCCAAGCAAAGTGGGGGGGGGGGGGGAATTCGGTGAGAGAACAAAATCCGAAGCCTCGCTGTGACAGCACGGACAGAAAGTTGTCGGCCTTCACTGCTTTCCCACTTTGGTCTTTGATCTGTTCTCCAAACAGACCAGGTGCACCCCAGGCCCTTTGCACTTGCAATTACCTCCGTCTGCGATGTTTTCTCCTTTCGCCCTCCCTTGGCTCCCTCCGCAGCCTTCAGTTTCAAAAATCAGTTGTTTAGGAAAGCCCGGCTTAGCCACAACCCTTCCCCATTATCACTCTGAGACACGTGACGACTGGATGTTGTGACTGGATGTTGTGTTGGATGTCTGGATTAATTACATTTAATTTCTTCCTTTTACTTTTTTATTTTGTTTTATTTTGGAGAGAGAGAGAGAGAGAGTGCAAGCTGGGGAGAGGGACGAGGGAGAGAGAGAGAGAGATTGAGAATCCCAAGCAGGCTCCACTCTCAGCACGGCGGAGCCCGGTGCTGGGCTCGATCTCATGACCCTGGGATCATGACCTGAGCGGAAATCAAGGGTCGGACGCTCAACCAACTCAGCCACCCAGGCGTCCCCATGCAAATGTATTTCACGTTTCTGCTACTTCTGCAGAGACGGGGGCACATAAATGTATTAGTTGATTTCGATCTCAACTTTAGCAGTGGCCAGTTGTTTGAGTCAGGAATTTTTTCTCCCCGGAGGCGGGTGGGGGGGGGGGACCCCCTATCAGGTAATCAGACCCTGCAGGCAGCGGCTTCACCAGCTTGCCATTTGGTCCACACCGGAGGCTTTGCTAACGCGTGATGAAAGGGAGACAGAAGTGGGCTGTCGGTGAAAGTCATGGCTGAGGTGGAGCACGGGCTGTTAGAAAGGCGCTCCCCTCGGCCACCTCAGCGCTGTTCAGGATAAGGGGAGGGGAGACGACATCTAGCCCGTGCTAGACCCTCTCGCCCTTGCAGAGGGTTCTGGTGGACAGAGCTGATCTGGGGGATCGCACGCTCAAACCCTAGGTTTGATGCCTACACGGCCTCTGCCTTGACCCCCACGGATGCTGAACAAACCCTGCTGCGAGAATACCGTGGCCTTTGCCCCACGGAGCCTTTTCTGCAAAGCACTGTCCGAGCCTCCAGAAGGACAGGGACGTGGAAATCCGCCGGGTTTCCGGGCAGGCTTGTCTGGCTGTTTTCTGCTGCCTGTTAATAAAGGTCTATTTGTGCAAGCTGGATGTGGTCTGAGCCTTGACTCCTTCAAAACCTGGATGCCCAGGGGCTCCGTTTATTCTCGTATTCATTCAGCAGAGATTTATTGAGCACCTACTGTGTGCCACACACCCTCTGGCTGCTGGGGACACAGCGCAGACAATACAGGTAAGCCCTTGTGTTCGTGAAGATTACATTTTTGGTACAGCGGGGACGGGAAAGAAAACAGAGACATAAACACGATTTCTCATCGAGCGGCGACCATTGCGAAGACAGCCAGGCGGCAGAGGGGGACCTCAGAGGGCGGGGCTCGAGAGAAGGATTCACCCTCAGTACCCGCCAGACTCGGATGTCCACGCTGGAAGGGAAATCGAAGTTCCTTCTCCTTGGCTTTGCCGCTATCTTGCTGTGTGAGCTCTGCAAGATGGTCGGGGGCCCCCTCGGGTTTTCCCTCAGTTTCCGCATCCGTAGAGAGAAGGCGTCAGGCCTGCCGATTTCCAAGCTGCGAGCTGTGACCCTTTAAATGGGCCATGCAATCAAGCTGGTGGGTGATGGCCACGCTTGGGAAAAAATAAAAAAGTGAAACAGACAAATGAGGAAGAGCAGAGGGCTCCACACGGAGGGTGAGTACCGTTCCCTGTAACGTGCGTGTGTCGGGGGGGGGTGTCTGTGCGTGTCCCCGTGCACACGCCGGCCAACACGGCCGCCACATCAATTGTCGTTCTTGTCACACAGCGCTATCAGAGACCTGGAAAGCCCGGTGGCGGGCCACCGCTCTGGGCACTCCAGGCGTGGCGCTAGGAAGCTGGAGTCCTTTGCCCGCGGGACCAGACGCTTTAACAGCAATGCTCAGGAGCAGAGTGGAAATGGAACCGGGGAGCGTGTTCTGGGCAGACATCGCCTACGTTTTTATTACTCCCAATATGCAAAAATCACATTAAGGCCACGTTTAAAACCCCGTAATATCGCAGGGACGCTTGGTATTTCCTGGGGATCTGTTCCTCCAACTTCCATCCCCCACCGTCTGAAACCTGGGAAAGCATCTCGGGAGTGCAACCCCTCAGCAGCACCCCCTCCCCCTCTCTCGCGCTGCGGCTTCTCATCGCTCTAATTCATTCATTCATTCATTCATTCGCTCGCTCGCTCACATGCTCATTCATTGCATCGCCGAGCACCACGGTGTGCGGGGCCAGACAGAGGTCCCGTTCTCATGGAGTCACAGTCCGTTGGGGGGGCTGTGGCCAGTGAGGGCGAGATGGACAATCCACAAGACACACATCAAGGGCAGCTCTCGGGTGTGATGGGAGCTGTGGAGGCGATCGACAAGGTGGGGGCAGCCAGAATGGCAGAGGGGGAGGGGAGCTCTGCATTGACCTCGGCTGCCCTCCTGCCCAGACTGGACCCACAGTGAGTCATTCTCAAGACCGAACCCAAGGGCCCCGATCCCTGTTTATCCCGTGACCTTAACTTGTTAACCTTCTCAACAACCCTGGCAGGAGGCACCTCTTATCTATCCCCATTTTCCAGGTGTAGAAACTGAGGCTCAGAGAGGCTAGCTGACTTGCCCAAGATCACCCAGCTCGCATAACGGCTTAACTTGGGTTTTAGGCAAACCCCGTGTGATTTAGGAGCCAGCGGATTGGGTTTCAGCTGGAACCTCACCGCGATTCGCCGACTCCCAAGACTCCTCTTGTTTCTGAATCCCTGCTGCTGCTGGGTTGATCTCCTTTGCCTGTCCTGACTGATCCGTTGGGGCTGCTGGGAACTCGCTGCCAACAGGAAGTCTGGAGCTGCACCCGACTGCAGCCTTCATTCATTCAACAAAGACATATTAAGTCCCTATCGCCTGCCAGACCCCGTTTTAAGCCTGTAGCGTTCCTTGGCAAGCGAAACAGCTCTCGGATATTCCAATGAGAAGAGACAATAAGTGAAAGAAAGAAACGGGGAAATCATAAACGATGCTGGAAGGTGAGAAAGGAGAATGGTTGCAGGTTAAATGAAACGGTTAAACCCAATTCTTCCCGTGGCCGGCTCCTCCTCATCCATTCAATCTCAACTGAAAGGTCACCTCCTCTAGGAAGCCTTCCCCGACTGCCTAAGGGTCTCTGTACGGTGGGGTCATGGAGACCCATCGTTCCCTGCTCTGTGCCGACCTGTATTTTACAAATGTTGCCGCAACGACTAGTCGCTACTTTTGCAATCTGAAAGAGCAAACGAATAATAAATTTTTCAAAGTGAAATGCAAAGGATTCCTGGCACCGAGGTCTTCCTCTTCCTCGTTCAGCACGTTGCTCTTCACCCCCACCGTGGAAGTCAAAAAGCAGAATGCCCTCCTTGGGCACCGGCTGGCGAGCTCCTGGCTGCGGGGAGGCAACGGGTGAGCAGGGGACCTTCCTTCTCCAGGGCCCCAGAGGCACCCCTTGTGGTCCCTCACGTCCCATCCCTCACCAAGCCCCAGGGATCTTTCTCCAAGGCACACCCTAAATCTGATCACCTCTCTGTCCACTGCTCCCACCTGGCCTGGGCCAAGGTCACGTTTTGTCGGAGGGCTGCGTCGGCCCCCCAGTTTTCTCCTGCAGCTCCCTCCCCCCAAGAGAGTGTGATGAGCACGTCCCCACTGCAGCCGCCCACAGGCTGGCCGTTCACACTCTCCCCCCTTCTCTGGCCTCCAGCCGGGTGCCTCCTGCCCGGCCTATTTCGTCTTCAAACATGCCAGGCGTGTTCCTGGTGAAAGCGATGAAGTTTTGGGGTGGGGTGGTCCAGAGCCAACAGCCAAGAAAGAATTCTTAAAGACATCTTTGGTCCAAAAAGGTGATGTTATTAAAGCATGGAGACAGGACCCATGGGCCGGAAGGCTGCACTGGGTAACTGATTATATACCCTCGGGTTGGGAGGGGTTAGGGATAGAGGAAGTCTCGAAGGTATTTGGGAAGCCAGGCTTCCAGGACCTTTGAGGGGCTGGCTATGTTAGAAAACGCCTTTTATTACCGTTTGGTAAAACCTCACTCGTGAGACCCTTCAGATGTCTATCAGGGGGCCAGAAGCTTGGCGTATGATTGCCTGCGTATATCTTGGAGGAGTTGAGATAAAGAAAGTTTCCAAAGGAATTTTTATATGTTAGAGTAGACTTACAGGTTCCTGGGCGGGGGGTCAGCATAATGTTAAGCCAAGATTCCCTTTTGCCCCCAGCAAAGTGTCATCATCGGGGCAGCTGAGGTCCTAGGGGGAGGTCCCTGTGCCGGTTTCCAGGACTTGTCAATGGGCCCTAGGCAGTAAGGGAATTTAATTTTTCATTTGCCTTGGTTTCCCACATCACCGTGGCAAACATAAACCCCTTTCTTTTGTTCTTGGGGAGCCAGGAGTGTCCGAGGAATATCGCACATATCTCACGGAATGGGGGGGGGGGGGTCCTGTAAGCCTGTACCTTGCCGGCAACTGCCCCACTGCTCCCTCATCAAAAGCACCCACCGGCAGCTCCTTCTTCCCCAGGCTGACCCCTTGTCACCATCCAGGTCCTTCAGACGTCCCCTCCTCTGAAAGCCTCCCCGCGGCCACCACCCAGGAGCTCCCCTACACATCGCCCCCGGGGTTTCCCTCCCATGGGTCGCTCCAGATCTGAAATGACCCTGGGTATTGTCTGTCTCCCCAGCTTCTTAAGGTCCCCGCCCACGGAGCCTGGTACACGTGGCTGCAGACACCCCCGCTCCACGGCCATCACTCAGCGGCTCCGGGTGGTTTGAAGAGCCGGTTAGACGATGCAAAAGTCTTTTGACAGGACCTTCTGGTGGAAACCCAGGCTACGAGATCACACGTCTGGGATGAGTGGAAAACCATTTCCTACGGTGGAAAACTAACAAAACAGAAAGCGTCAACACCTTTGCCTCGGAAAAAGACAGGGAGGAAACGCTCACTGTTTAAATTTTTAGCTGTCCGCGGAGGCGGAAACGTGGGCAATGTCGATTTCTTTGTTCTGCTTTTTTGTATTTTCCGCATTTCTTTCCTCTCCAGCGAGAGGTGGCTGGAAAGGCGGCGGAGGAACTCTCGCGCCCTCTGCTGCTCACTGTCTGGTACTGCAGGGGAGCTCCCCCGCTCGGCCGGAAGAGGAGCTTGTGGGGGTGAGAGGCTCCCCCATTCCCCTGGGAACCTTTCCAAAGCCCCCCTGCCTTCATTCTCTGCGGAAAGCCCCCAGAACTCCACCACCAACGCCTCCCGGCCCCTTTACCCTCCCCCCCCCCACACGGGCTCTGAATGAGCCCCTCCCTCCCAGCACCCTCACCTTCCACGCCCGTGAACTCTAATAGCAGGAGGCACAGGAGGACAGCAGGACCAGGCTTTCTGGGTTGAAATAGCCTTGCCCTTTCATGCCTTTGTGTCCCTGGACATGCACTTAGCTGTTCTGGACCCCGGTATCCTCGTCTCACACAACGGGATCGTGAGAAATCGGGGTTTTTCAGCCTCCGCACTATTGACATTCTGGGCCAGATACCTCCTCGTTGCGGGGGGCCGTCCTGTGCGCTAAAGGAAGGTTGGCAGCATCCCCGGCCTCCACCCCTAGATGCCAGCAGCACCTGCCCCCTAGTCATGACAACCCAAAGGGTCTCCAGGTATAGCCAGTTGTCCCCTCGAGGGCACGGCCGCCCCCCCCCCCCACGGCCCTCTGGGTTTCTATGACCGCACCCCCACACCTCGCCACAGGTTCCTGCTGGTGGGAGGTGCTCGGACAGTCATAACACGGATTACTGGGGAATAATGCAGGGATTATTTGCTCCGATCAGAAAAGCAGGAGGGAGGAAGAAGCACAGAGAGACGGAAAGGAGGCCTACGACTCCCTCGCGCCTGCCTGCGTCCCCACCGCAGCCGGCTGCTGCCCCACGCGACGTTCGTGAGCTCACATTCCTGGCCCCCACACATGTCCCCCCGGCTCTGCCTGAACAGGCCCCAGGCCCCCTCCACGCGGGGCCTGTTGTGCTTGGCGTTGTCTGCGGGCCTCCTCTGCAGCTAGGAGAGGGAGCCTTTTCAGTTAACCTAGAAAAACAATAGCCGGAAGGGGAGGGGTCGTGGTGAAAAGGCAAAGGTAGTGAAAAGACTTTGCAAACAGGTCCCCCTGGGGGTGGGTGAGGGAGGCCGAGCAGCTCGGCCAAACTGGGGGGAACCGCGACAGACGGGGGGCATCGGTGGCCCCCTCAAAGGGACGGGGCCAGCCAGGAAAACAGACGCGCTCCCCTCCTCGGCCTGGGGACCTTCCAGCGTGGAGGCAAGGAAAACACAGTGGGACCCAAGGCTCCTGGGCTCCTCCTCGGCTGGAGCAGAGAGAGCCACAAGGTTGGCCCAGGATGTGCTTGCAGGTTTGGGGGTCCTGCTAGGCGTGGGGGGATTCTTACCTCCGGTTCCTGAGAAGGGGAGACCTTTCCATCCCCCGAGCCCGGAGCTCAGGCAGCCAGAGATCAGAACAGAGGAGGTGGGTAAGCCGGGGACCTTGTCCGGTGGAGCTGGGGACACTGCCCCCGGGGAGGTGGCCCCTGATGTCAACAATGACCTTCAGGTCCTGAGTGCATTCAAGGGCGAGGCATGTGGCCAGTGCTTTCCAAACTTTGTCCCACTTGATCCCGATAACCGCCCGGTGTGACAGCATCCGGTTCAGCCATTGGTTCATTCAGCAGATACTCCCTGAGCGCCTGCTTGGCCAGATACAACGGTGAGAACATAACAGGTGTGGGGTTGCCGAGTGGCTGCGGGTCCCCTGCGGTGCCGGCGGGGATGGGAGATGTCACTCTGGACAACAGTCTGCGGTCTCTTCCAGGGTTAGACCCCCCCCTACCCTACGACCCAGCGATCCTGCTGCTGGGTGTTTAACCTAGAGACATGACCGCCCCGTGTTCATGCAAAAACCTGTCCGTGAACGCGTCGACAAGCTTATTCGCGATCACCCCAAACAGGAACCGGCCCAGATGCCCTCACCTGGCGGAGCGACGAAGAAGCCTGGGTACACCATAGCCCGAAGTTCAGCAACACGACAGGGATAGACCACCGAGGAAAGCAACAACACGGATGAGTCTCAAAAGCACGATGCCGAGTGGCAGCAGCCGGTCTCAAAAGGCCATTGACTGTACGACTGGTTCCTGTGACATTCTAGAAAAGGCAAGACTTGAGGGGCAGAGGACAGATCGGTGACTTCCGGTGGGTGGGGTGGAAGGAGGGGTTGGCAAAGGGCAGATCTTTCTGGAGGCGATGCACGGCTTTGCAGCCTGATCATGGTGGCGACTATACGACTCTATGTACGTATCAAAACTCGGAGGATTGTACCACAAAAGGAGTGGATTTTACTATATGTCCAGATAAACAAGACAACAGGTTCGGACCCTGCTGTCATAGAGACCGCCTTTTAATAGTGACAGAGATGTGGCACCTGGGTGGCTCAGTCGGTCGAGCATCCGACTTCGGCTCAGGTTATGATCTCGCGGTCTGTGAGTTCGAGCCCCGCGTCGGGCTCTGTGCTGACAGCTTGGAGCCTGGAGCCTGCTTCGGATTCTGTGTCTCCCTCTCTCTCTGACCCTCCCCCGCTCCTGCTCTGTCTCTCTCCCTGTTAAAAATAAACAAAACATAAAAAAAAATAGTGACAGAGTAAATAAACAAATAGGCACACAAATATGCACCTAATGGGCCAGGATATGGAGCAGCCAGGGGTAATGTTGGGGGAGCAGAAGTTAGGGGGGGTCAGTTATTAGGTGAGCAATCAGGGCGGGCCTCACTGAGGAGGTGACCTTTGAGCAGAAGCCAGGAGGAAGTGAGGGAGGGAGCTAGGCCACTATCTGGAGAAGACTGTTCCAGGTAGAAGGCAGGAGGAAGAGCAAGAAGGCCAGTGTGGCTGGAACAGAGTATGTGTAGTGTAGGGTGAGCTGAGATCAGATCTCCAGGAACCTTGAAGGCCGCTGCAGGATTTCAGCTCTTACTCTGACTGAGGGGGGGAGCCACGGGGGATCCTGAGCAGAGTAGGGACACGATGCTTCTTTGTTCTACCGAGATCTCTCCGGCTGTGTGTGACGCACAGAGTATCAGGAGTGATGATGGAGGCAGGGGCCAGCGGGGAGGTGGCCACCACGGTCTCGGAGGGAACTGACGCGAGCCTGGACCGGGGCGACAGCAGTGGAGGGGGTGGGAAGTGGTCGGATTCTGGGGGCACCTTCAAAGCAGAACCAACAGGTTTTTCCGACAGACTGGGGGTGAGGTGTGAGAGGACGGGCGCCCACAAAGCTGATTCAAGTACTTGGGGCTGAACTTCTGGAAGAACGGCGCTGCCACATACCGAGGTGGGGGCGGGGTCCTGTGGAGAAGCAGGTTTGAGGGGAAAGCTGGGAGTTCTTTTATCAGACGAGGAAGTCGTGCAAAGAGACCGACTCACTGGCCCGAGGTCACACGGCCCGCACGGGACTGGGGCGAGACTTGAAACGCATCTGCCTGACTCCTGAGCTTTACTCCGCCAGCAGGCGCCTCTTCCGGCCAAACACAGCTGAGGCAAGGGTGGCACAAAGTAAGGTTCTCTGAGCTCGTTAGAAATGCAAATTCTTGCATTCTGCCCAAGAAGGCATTGGGCATCGCCTCATTCTGTTCCCAAGGAGCTTTGTGTCATCAGATGCGCTTTTGGCTGCGAGTAATGTATCATCCCCAAGATGTTTGAGCTAGAAGTTTTCTAGAAAGCGTACCATATAACAAGAAGTCCTGAATCAGATGGTCCCAGGGTTGGTGAATTCAACAGCTCCATTATGTCAGACATGAGGATACAGGCCTCTGCAATTCTCCTGGTCTTTTCCTCATGGTCACAAGATGGCTGCTGCAGCTCCGGATAGTCTGACAATGTCCGAAGACAGGATAGACAGAAGAGAATTTTCTCAAGTGCCTTCCTTTGTCTTAACTCACAGGAAAATCTCTCCCAGAAGCCTCCAGGAGACATGCGCTCACTTCTCATTGGCCAGAACCAGGGCATACGCCCAATAATGAACCAATTTCCAGCAAAAGGGAATGATTTAGATCAATTTCAACTCACCCCCCCCCCCCCCCGGGGACTGGGGGTAAATCATCTCTCCACTGAGCACACTGCCATCTGCTCTGTGCTGGAACAAAGTGGGAAGGGCAGAAAGGGAGGACAGCTGTCGGGCAGAGAAGCAATCTGTCTGCCACAGGCGTCGGCGAAGGATTTTTTGGTGTTATCTTTAAATAAGGTTCTACCCAAGTCACAGGCAAGCGCTGCCAGAATTGAGTGGATGGCAGAAGAAATCAGAGAAAATCATTAACCTTGGGTCCCCTGTCAGACCACATCAATTACTATTTTTAAATGAACCCCACCCTCTCTGTCTCTACCTAGTACTATTGGTGTGTGTGTGTGTGTGTGTGTGTGTGTGTGTGTGTGTGTGTGAAAGGCCTGAGTTTTAAAATCTGACCCTGTAAAAGCCACTTCCCTTTTGGTAACTCTGTTTGGGGCATTTTTTTCTTTCTGTGCCTCTCTCTTCTCCTTTTCAGTGTTTCACTACCGGGAGTACTAGCTCAGGCCTCTCTCGATCTCTGAGAGCCCCTGCTTAATCGTCACAGCAGCCCAGCAAGGTGGGTTTTATTATCCCTCGCGGAGATGAGGATGCTAAGGTCCTGCGGTAGGAGGACCTCCCGACGGCAGCTCCCCCTACATAGCTCTCGTCCCCATGACCTGCGGACGATGGGCTCTCCCCCTGATTCCCAGCAGGGAAGCACTCAGGAAAGGAGCCCTGGCATTTCATTAAGGCTGGCCCGCCGGACCAAAAGGGAGCCAAGAATCACTCTCGTCCTAGGAGGCTCCCAGGATTTTCTCCCCCACCCCTGCACTCCCGCATTCTAGCCTTCGGTGACTGCTGCTATGAAACCCTTCAGCAGATGCCTGGCGCGCCCTCGTGTGTCTCTGCGGTGTAATGACACGCAGCGTTTTCTTTTAAAAAACGGTGACGATAATAATAAAGAATGGCTGATGCGCCAAGCAATGTAGTAAGACATTTAAACACCACCTCGGTTTTTAGATAAAGTTTTTCTTTGGAATAAGTTATATATGACTATGCTAAAAAGAAAAGAATTCACACAGCACACAAAGGTAGGCCGTGAAAAGCGATCTTCCCTCTTCCCCCGTCTCCCGTGGTGTGAAAGATGCCTCTCGGTGTTGGGCAGTGCACACCCTGCCCAACCTTATGATGCAGCCCTGATAGGAGTCTATGTGCAAATGTGTCTGCGGGGTAGATTCTTGGACACAGAATTGCATGTGCACGCGGTCCTCTCCAGGGGACAATCCGCACGGCTTGAGTCATAGCACTGGCATTGGTTGCTGAGGCAGACGTTTTCCTCATTATTTCCTTCGCTCCGTAAACTATGATCGAGCACCTCCTGGATGTGAGGCATTGTGTTAAGCCGCGTGAGAGACTCCAGGGTAAGTCAGACTCACTGGACCGCAAAGGCATGATTTCAAGGCTCCCTAGGAGGAAGAGGGACTGCTGCCCACCCTGCCTGGACACGTCTTGCCAACCCCCTGGGGGTGGTACAGCCTGGGCCCTGCTGCTCCAGGAGCTCGTTCCCGGGATATGATCCAATAAGCAAACAGGCATTGGCTGGCAAATGTGGGCACCTCTCAGAGCAGTTGGTGCAGCCTGATGGGAAAACAAGGGCTTTGCCGTCAGACGCGCACGGTGGCGGAGTCCCGGCTCCAACATCCCCGCGTGGTCTCCTGCCTTGGCCGAAGTCCGAATTTCCTTACCTATAACATCTGAATGATAACAGTTTGCTCGGGGTGTCGGGGAAACTGAGGTGCTTCAGAGATATTTGCTGACTGGATACATTGATGAAACTCTCGATGGGAGTTAAGCTAAGGAGATATTTCATTCCATTTATTTTTTTTTTAAGTTTATTTGTTTATTCTGAGCGAGAGAGCACGCGAGAGTGCAAGCGGGGAAGGGGCAGAGAGAGAGAGAGAGAGAGAGAATCCAAAGCAGGCAGGCTGCAGGTCGTTAGCACGGAGCCTGATGTGGGGCTTGAACTCACGAACAAACAGTGAGATCAGGACCTGAGCCGAAGTCAACAGTTTCCCCGACTGAGCCACCAAGGCGCCCCCATCAGGCATTTCAGACTCAGCATGTTTCCGATGAGATGTTTAATCATTTTTCCTCCTGGGGTGCGATTCTTCCTCTTTCTGTATCAGCCCGGTCCCCTGATTGCAAGTGAAAGGAAAGGAGAACACGAACTGGCTTAAATGAGCACAAAGAAATTCACTGGCTGACGCCTAAAATGCTCTTGACCTTCACTCTGCCTGCCGTCTTGGCCTCGTTCTCAACCAGGCTCTCCTTGCTGGGAGCAAGGAGACGAGACCCGGCCGGGCCACAGCCCAGGCCCTCAGCCATCCAATAAGAAAGGCAGTCTCAGGAGACTTAAAAGTCATTCCCAGCGTGCAGTACCTTGGCTCTGATTGGCTTAGCCTTGGCCACGCCCCCGTTCTTGAGCCAATCGCTGTAGTCAAGGGGTAGGGGCTGCCGTGGCCTCATTGGCCAGGCAAGGGAGAGGGGTCCAGCGAGAACAGGAGGGTGAAAGGAAGTGGGCGGTGTCCCAGCCACCCGCGCTCCCTTCTGAGACTCCAGCCTTAGCACGGTCTTTGGGCTCCGCCTTGTATGAGTGGTGCTGTCACAAAGGGACAAGAGAATGAGAAGAAGATGCGGCTGTTTTCCGTACTGGAGTTGACACAGGCTGGAGATGACAGCTGTGAACAGACGTCGAAAGAAATGAAAGCCATGGGCTGTGAGAAGGGGACTCTTCCTGCCTTCAGTCTGGCGGAAACCCCAGAGGTCAGGAGTAACCCGATGGGTAACAGGTGCCCTCCCCTCCACCTGCGCAGGAATTGCAAGGGGGGGGGGGGTGGTGGAAATCGGCTTTGAGACCCTTAGCTCAGGGCCTACCTCGAGGAGGTTGGAGAAGCTGAAAGAGAGGACGGAGTTGGGGAGACACTGCGGTGCACCTCCAGTCTCCTGAACTGCCAGACCCAGGCCTAGAAAAGTCTAGGAGACTGAGACTGTGGTCGCTCAGCCCCTGCAGGGTGATGGATTATTGCCAGTGGCAACCGGAAGTAGCTGGCGAGTGGGCCAAAGGGGTGAGTTTCTTCCACCCAGCGGTTCTGAGTCCCACGGAAGCAGCTGGGCTGGGGTCCCTTGGGATTCCCAGTAAGAGGCCTGCCTGGAAATGGGAAGGATTCCAGTGAAGGGAAGGTGCTGGACCCCAGGATGCCAAGGGTCTGCGGGCCAAATGGAAAGTGGCCAGCCAGAGGAGACACGTCCCCTGCCTTTAAGGAAGCTCATTCAGAGGTTCCCAGTGGGTGGAGCTCCCAGGAACCACACACACACACACACACACACACACACACACACACACCAATGACAGAAGGAATCCACTACAAACACCTTGGAGCCCAGAAAGCACGATGCCGCATCCTAACAGCGCCAGTCAGTGAGGCCTTCGTGTCCCTTAGCCTCCTCGCGGTCAGGTGGGGAGGAGAAGAAGTAAGAGTGGGGTAGGGGAGAGGTGTCACACGAATGAAATTCAGAACTTGGATGTGAGGTGGCATGTTAATTGCTGGCTCTCGATGGCTGTTACACTTGGAAGTGACTGGAAGACGCGACTGTTCTCGTCATCATACTGCTATCTGTCATGACCTAGAAGCGAGCGGGAAAGTCAAGGGGGACTGCCCAACACATCATGTGCGTGGGCGGGCAGGGGGAGGGAAAGGAGGGCTGCCGATGCACCTGCCACTGCCCCGAGGGCAAGCGCCAAGGTGCAGTGATGACGGGTGGTGGCAGCTCCTGTTTCCCCACCTTGTCCCAGGAATCGGGCTTCCAGTCGGCACAGAAGGGCCTGGGAGCCTGGAAATCTCAGGTGCGGACATGGGGGGCACCTTGTGATTGTCTTCAAAAATTAACCCACGGTCGAATCGGAGAAGTCGGACTGGCCATTGGTGCTACCGTGTCAGAAAGCGATAAGTGCTGTTCAGATCGGAGGATGTTGGCGAAGAGGGGAGCGTATTTGGAGCCAAACTGTTACATCCCCTGCCCAGAGCTACCCGGTCTGGTTTCCACCGTCGAGGACGTGGTGGGAACTTCCTCCGTGCCCAGCACTGTGCGGGTACATTTCAGGCGGAAGGCAGTGAACTCGGGCTTCCGAATGCAGTGTCACTGCAAATTCTCACCTCATGAGTTGTCTTCTGATTGAGAGACGGCCTCAGAGAGAGCTTTTTGGTTCATATCTCAGAAACCACCGCCCCAGCCTGTCAAACCCAGAGATTTAGGATGGCATCGGACCCCGAATCTGGAAAAACTTTGCAGCCTCACAGTGCCAAATCCAGAGGCGAAATATGCACACCGAGAAACCAGAAAAGCACGGAATGATGGGGGGAGAGGAGGAAAATGAAAACACTCTGTTTCCACTGACAGAATCGGTCTTTGCCGGGAAAACTGGAATGTTGACTTGGTTCGCACATAATTCAATTTTCTACACACTCAGAAGGAGAGACAAAGCCAGATGCTGGGAGAAAGTGCTGATGCAGTTTTTGACATTGGCAAAGGCAACGTGTATATGAACTCAGCCTCGTGTGCAATACTCAACCGTCTAAAATGGGGTCACAACGTTTTATACACAGCGTGGTCTCAACGCTGGGGAAATGTCCACCTATCCAGATGTCCGTCTTTGTTTCTAACTAGCTTGATTTATCACGATAGACAAACGATTAGGCGAATATATACCAAGGTGCTGGTAGCAGCTGGCAGGGCACGGGCAGTTTTTATCCTTGACCTTTATATTTGTCAGTGTTTTTCAATTTTTCTAAAGTAAAAAAATGTATTTTTAAGTGACTTTTAAAACCTAATTGGTGCCTTCATTATGTGAACAAGGCGCATGTACCTGACCTCGTGTATAAACGCTCCCCTAGGGAACAAGGTTCTAAATGAGCTACTCTCCTTTCCCGTCTTTTCAATGCCCCTAGGCCCCACTGATTTGAAATAACTGCTGTTAGAATTTTTTGTTTCTATCTTTTTTTTTTTTTTTTGAGTTTCTTACCATTAAATATTTACACCCGGAATGAAAAGCCCAGAGAGCCTACGGCAAACCAAGGATTCAAAGCCACACGTAACAGGAGGGGCTGCTACTCTGCGCCACCTGGTGGCTGGATTCCAGAATGCGGGCCCGGCGTGGCCAGATCTTTTTAAGAGAAACGGTTAAATATGAAATATCCCAAATTTCAACACTTGGCACCTAACTTGAAAATTTTAGAAGCAGTGTCTGGGCCACCCTGCGTACAACGGAGGGACATATTTTACAGCATTGAGGCCTCTGCTTTAAGGAACAAATGTAGAGCGCTGTGTCTTAAATTATCAACCCTAAACAACGGCCAGGGACCAGAGAGAGAAGGAATTTTGTTCACATACGTTCCCTCCACTGCCCCTTCTTCCTTTCGCCTCCCTGCTTTTAGCCATTATATTATTGCTTCTTCTACCAGTGGCCTTTATTACTTTGTACATTTGCCTTCCGTCTAAAAAGTTTTTATCAGGGGCGCCTGGGTGGTGCAGTGGGTTAAGCGTCCGACTTCAGCCAGGTCACGATCTCGCGGTCTGTGAGTTCGAGCCCCGCATCAGGCTCTGGGCTGATGGCTCGGAGCCTGGGGCCTGCTTCTGATTCTGTGTCTCCCTCTCTCTCTGCCCCTCCCCCATTCATGCTCTGTCTCTCTCTGTCCCAAAAATAAATAAAAAACGTTGAAAAAAAATTTAAAAAGTTTTTATCAACTTTTTTCAGCCTATACGATGGAAGAGGAGGAAAGCACCTTTCTTCAACCTCTGCGGTGCAGTTCCCCTCTTTTATGTATCTGAAACATTCTACACACTTTCATCCATTCACTCATTTAGTCATTCATTCAACAAATATTCACGGAGCGTCTACTCACGTGCCACGCACTCTTCTGGGCACGGAATCTCCCGTGGTAAGCGTCACAATTGGCCCGCCCTTGTGGAACTCCCATTCTAGCAGGGGATATGGTTAATACACGAACAAGTAAGTGAGAATTCAGGTACGTGGCATGTCGGACAGTAAAGCAGGGAAGCAGGAACATCGATTATCAGTGTGTGTGCACGTGTGTGTGTGTGTGTGTGTGTGTGTGTGCATAGCCAGGGAAGACATTCTTGAGAAGGCGACTTTTGAATCTCAGACACGGGGAAGCAAGGGGGTGGGCCATAGGAGTACCCGCCTCGTGTCTGTTCCCACCGAAAGGCACGGAGAGGGCCAAGGACGGGAGGCTGAGCGTGCGGGATGTGTTGGGGCAGCAGTGAAAGCTGGAGCTGACTGAGCCAAGAGGAGATTGGGAGACGCTGAGGTCAGAGAGGAAAAGGGGGGCAATCCATGGGGGGCCCTCGGAGTCATGATAAGTGCTTCTCTGAGTGAGAGGGGGAGTCATGGGCACGTCAGTCTGGCTGCTGTGTGGACAGTCGATGAGGAGGTCAGAACGGGAGTGGTTGCAATACTATAGGTGAAAGACGGTGGTGGAGGTGATGGTGATGGAGGGGATAAGGCGAAAAGGCGGGCTCTGCAGGGCCTGAAGGATTTGCTGGCAGATGGGATGTAGGAGAGAAGAGTCGTCAGGGATGCCTCCAAGGTCCTGATGTGAACCATTTGAAGGATGAGGTTGCCTTTTATCCCTCTTCCTAATCTAATTGGCTTCGTCTGTCACCAGAGATAAGAGGTTAGATGGATGTGCACCAAGATGCTCTTACTGGCTCCACTTGAGTGGTAGGGTGTGGGTGGGTTTTCGTTTTCTCCATATTTTTCAGGATTTCCTTTTCTTATTTTCTTTTGAGAGAGAGAACATGAATGGGGGAGAGGGGCAGAGGGAGAGGGAGGGAGAATCTCAAGCAGGCTCTACTGCCCGGCGCAGAGCCCAACCCTGAGATTGTGACCTGAGCCAAAATCAAGAGCTGGCCGCTTAATTCACTGAGCCACCCAAGTGCCCCCAAGGACTTTCTATTTTTGAAAGCAACAACTGTATCATTGTTTTATTTTAGGGCTTTTGGGCATGGCAAGGGTATACTCAGTGAGTGAGGTAAAAACACTGCCTACCTGTTTGGACTCTGTATTAGTCAGTACTTGCTGCATAACAAACAATCCCAGAAATCTTACTGTTTCTTTTTTGCTTTCAGATGTTTGAGTTGGCTGGCCCAGCCTTGCTTCAGGCTGCAGGTCAGGTTCAGGTCTGTAACAGGTTTCTCACTCTGCAATCCGGGCTAGATGTGCTGGAACAAGCCCATTATGGGAATTCCTGGAGGAGAGAGAGGAAACACCCAATACTTCTCAATCCCTAGGCTGGGAACTGACACCCTGTGGCTTCAGCCCACCTCCTATTGGCCAGAGCAAGTCACATGACCAAGCCCAACCTCCGTGAGGGTGAGGCAGAAAAGCACGCGATGCTGAGAGTGGGCAGGGAGTGAATGTTTGCTGAACAATAACCGACTCTACCACAGCTTCCCTTTGACCTTATGGTTTGTAGTGAGTTTTGAGTTTCTTTTAAATTTTTATTACACATTTTAATAGGGTTATTTTTGAAATGTCTGACAACGCAGAGAAGCATAATTAACCATACTAAAATTCCCTCTTCTTCTTTTTTTTTTTTGATTTTTTTTCAACGTTTTTTATTTATTTTTGGGACAGAGAGAGACAGAGCATGAACGGGGGAGGGGCAGAGAGAGAGGGAGACACAGAATCGGAAACAGGCTCCAGGCTCTGAGCCATCAGCCCAGAGCCCGACGCGGGGCTCGAACTCCTGGACCGCGAGATCGTGACCTGGCTGAAGTCGGACGCCTAACCGACTGCGCCACCCAGGCGCCCCAAAATTCCCTCTTATTCTACTGCCTAGGGAGACAAACATTATTAATATTGTGGTCAATCTCCATGCAGAGTAGAAAATTTGTGTGCACCGCGGGGGCTGTGGATTCAGACGATTGTGGCCATTTGACGTTAGGTTTCCTTTGGCTTTTGGAAAGTCAAAGAGACAAATGCCCACTTTATAGTCATTTTAGGCAGACTTAAAACTGTGTTTCACCAGTGGTTCTGTAACTGGGTAGGTATCTATCCATCTAACCAATAAAGCACACAACACATGTTACTTACCTTCTACGTGTAAATTGGGGGCTTAAAAAATCTCTCTGTTACTTTAGATATTAACACTGTATTGATCAGCTTAAAAACAGATGCCATATTTATAACTGCGTGAATAGCAATGTGGCAGCGAGAGCTTTGGGGACCATATCTCAGTAACCACCAGTCCAGGGTGTCAAGTCAGGAGAGCTGGGATGGCTCTGTGCCCCGAGTCTGGAAGTTTGTACAAAGTGCCCAATCCAGTGGGAAACTCACATTCACAGCTTGTGGAAGGTATTGACTTTATGTGCGCTATTGTTACGTGCAAAATTGTTAAAGATTCTCAAATGTTGTAACAAAGAGACTCACGTGAATATAACTTTTTGTACAATATTTCGGTGTGCCTCCCTTCATAACACTAAATAAAATAATTCTTAAGAACTAAATTTGATTAAAGTTGTTTTGTTTAGAATGTGAAGTTTTCAACATAATAACCTACTTGGGAACTTTTCACTTCTTGTGAGGATCAATTAAAAGCAAAATGTCAGCTCTTCCACTTCAACATTTCACGAGGTGGAAAACCTCCCAAAACCACGCACCAAACCATCCATGATAATTCTTTTGCACCCTGGACGGGACCCAGCATGTGACGGTCTGGAAACACTTTCAAAGCATCGCTCTGTGAAAGTCGTGTGTCTCGTGTCGAAATCCCAGCCTCCTCCTATGCTGCTTGGAAAAGTATTTGTGGTGGAGAGCAACACGGACAGTTACGGAAACTGAGTGTGGCCCCCGGTCAGAGCGGGAGCTGGGGGTGCCCTTGGGTGTGGGGCAGGAAGCCCCGCCCACTTCTGAGGGGAAAGTTTTGGAGGATCCCCACTCCGTGTGGGTGCCCGGACCTTCTCCCAGCTGGCCTTTCTGTTTGTCCAGCAAACCTCTGAGGTAGGGCCTTTTATCACCTCCATTTTACGGATGTGGAAACTGAGGCTCACGGAGGCAAAAATCACTTGCCTAAGGTCACAAAACTGGCAAGGAGCTGAGGCAGAACCCCAAACCCGGGTCTCCCGCCTCACACGTTGTACAGTTTCTGGGCCCCCCCTCTTGACCGGGTCACCTCTTCTCTATGTACCCCATTGGCACCCCCATCCCTCCTTTAGATCAGCTTTGTGCCAGGGAAGCCCATGCTCCTTGATCAAATAATAACCAAGGCGGTAAACAAAACCTATGGTGAACCCCAGGGCAGGGTCACCCCCTGGGGATCACCCGCCTGTGCAGCAAACTGCCCGGTTCAGCAGTGATCCCCCCATCCGTGGGGGTGTTCAAGCAGAGCTGGACACACACACAGCAGGCCTGTCGCAGGGAGAAGTGTGCTAAGTGGTAGCCAGCATCCAGTCCCTTTCTCACGCCAGGAGCCCCTTGATTTTCCTTTGAGGTGTTCACCTCGTCCCCTCTCAGCCACGGGGTTTGCGGCCATTAACTCCTTAACGGGGCTGAGCAGCGTCCCCTCAAAATTCACGTCCACCCAGAACCTGTGAATGGGACTTGATCTGGAAAGAGGTCTTTGCTGGGGCACCTGGGCTCAAGCGGTTGAGTGTCTGACTCTCGATTTCAGCTCAGGTCATGATCCCGGGGTCTTGGGATCAAGCCCCGCGTTGGGCTTCATGCTGAGCGTGGAACCTGCTTGGGATTCTCTCTCTCTCTCTCTCTCTCTCTCTCTCTCAAAATAAAATAATTTTTAAAAAAAGAGAGAGAGAGAGACAGAGAAGCAGGCCTTTACTGACATAATCAAGGCAAGATGAGGTGCTGCATTTAGGTGGAGTCTCGATCCATTGAGAATGTCCTTCCTTCTGAGAAGAGGGAAATTTAAAGCAAGGACGTAGCGGGAGGGAGGCAGGGATGGGAAGGACGCAGCTACAAACCCAGGAACGCCAAGGTTCGGGGACAACCAGCAGAGGCTGGAAGAGGCAAGGAAGGATTGTTCCCGAGACCCTTCGGCGGGAATTCGGCCCTGCTGACACTTGATTCCAGACTTCCGGCCTCCACAAATTTCTGTCGTTTGAAGCCACCCAGTTTGTGGTGCTTTGTAAGGGCAGCCCTGGGACATTAATACAGCCCTCATCGCCACCTCCTGCTGATGCAAGCTGATTTGCACCCTCCTTCTCCCCGCCCACCAGGACTGGCTCAGAAAGGGACGATTAACCCAAGCGGAACCGACCAAATGCTGGAAGGTGTTTGCTAACGTTCCCCGAGCACATGAACCTGGAAGGATGCCGCCAGAGTCGCTGCTGGAAGAAGAGCCTCTGGCCGAGCCCACCTGTGACCTTCCGAGCACACATTCCCTCGGTTTCAGCTTCTGTGTAAAAGAAAGCGTTGAACGGGGATGTGGCCCAAACAGCCCCAACGAACTGGGCTGTTATTTTTCCTTTTCTTGACCATCTCCTTTAAATTTTTTTTTTAATGTTTGTTTATTTTTGACAGAGAGAGAGAGAGACAGAGCATGAGCGGGGGAGGGGCAGAGAGAGAGGGAGACACAGAATCGGAAGCAGGCTCCAGGCTCCGAGCTGTCAGCGCAGACAGGGGCTCGAACTCACAGACCGCGAGATCATGACCTGAGCCGAAGTCGGAAGCTCAACCGACTGAGCCACCCAGGCGCCCCCTGACCATCTCTTTTAATGAGACTAGAAATGAATTCTGGATTCTTCTGGCCATTCCCCAACGCTACTCCTAAAGAGGGCAAATAATCGATGAGGCAATGTCACAAACATGGATTCAAGACTTACCCGCTAGTCCTAGCTCACCCTGGCCCCAGGAATAAGGGCTGGGGGGCGGAGATGGAGGGGATTCATTTGCTGGAGGGAACTGTAAGGGGCTCTCTTATGCAGAGACACTAAGAAAGACACGTTTTGGAGGAAATCTCCCACCCGGCCTGCTAAGCCACAAAAATTTGTCACCAGAGCCTCCTGTCACTGCCACTTCCGAGCTCCAGGGTTTGGCCATTTCTGTCGGATCCTGGGGGCAGCTGGTGGAGGGAGGAAGGGCCAGGGGCCGTTCTCAAGGGACAGTCCCTGTGGCTCCAGGGACCAGAGGACACTGAGCTTGCAACTCCTCTCCCGTCCCCAGTGGATCCAATTTCAAGGACTCTTACTTGGACCAACCAACCAACCAACCAACCCATAGTGGTTTTATAAAATATGGTTCCGAAATGAAGTTTGGAAGGGAATCTTTCTTTCAAGCAAAGAAATCGCCATAACTCCGGCATGTCAAAAAAGCTGGCATTGACCACAAGCACCCCCGACTCAGGAAAAGCAACGAGTTATCAGGCGTGTTGCTATTATCTTCCCGATCCTTCTCTGTTCTTCTTCCACTACATTGTTGAGACACACTCCTTTCTTATGACCATAATTTCATAAGACCGTTTTCTCTAGAGACAATAAAAAGATCCTGAAATCTTTTCCGTAGCACGGTGGCTTGAAACTTGTTATTATTGAGGTTATAGAAAAATTCTTTGAGATTCACAACTTCCTGAGATGCCATGCTGGTGCCTTCCTCCGCTGGGCTCGAGGTGCTCCCGGTCTGGGGCGAGTGCAGGGGAACTGGGGCCCCTTGACCTCCATGGGCGATGTTGTTCCTCTCTCCTCCGGCTCCACCGGACTCCCTCCAGCCCTGGTTCCCTCTCCCTTCTGGCCTGGTCTGGGGGGACAGGCCATGGGTGGAGTGGCCATGAAGACCTTGACAAAGGGGCCCCTTGGCCACAACTTGGTCACATGACCCTTTCTCTTGTAAGGGAAGCTGGGAAATGTCATCTTAGGGGAATGGCCATGGATGCAGCTAAAACAGCGGGATTTCTGTTGCCAAAAGGAGCAAAGAGAGGGTGGATTCGGGGGAACAGTTGGTCTTGTCTGCCACGGGGCTTGCTCGGATATCGTACTCGTCACTTCGGCTCGCTCACAGTGACCTGTACTCAGTCACTTGGCCACATCTGGCTGCAAAGGAGTCTGGGGGCTGCAGTGTTGGGTCTGGGCAGCCATGTTTCTAGCTAAACATCGGGGCTCTAGTGCGAGGTGTAAAAGAGATAACAGATATTGGGGGGCAGCATCTGTCCCATTTCTGACAACTTCTGCTCATCTAGTGAGGTATACGGCCAGGTTAGCAGCTGACAGTGGGGGAGACAGAAGGGATGGGAGAGAGTTCAGTCAGGGGATCAGAAGAAGCCGCCGACGGAGCAGAGAAGCGTGCCTGGGCGCATTTGGGGGTTTGGGGCTGTCTTTTTGGTTTTGAGGGGTCTTTTTTACTTTATTGACAAATAATTGACTAATCATTGTACCTATTTAAAGTGATGATTTTATATACATATGATACAGCGTGATGATTTGACATACATACGTGTCGTGGAATAAAAACCAGGATCGAGGTAATTGCACACCCATCACTCACAGAGTTAACACTTTTACGTATGCGTAGGGACGATGCCTAAGGTCTACTCTCGGAAACTTTATTTTTAGACACTTTTTAAAAATGTTTATTTATTTGTTTTGCGAGAAAGCAGAGAGAATGAGCAGGGGAGGGGCAGAGAGAGAGGGAGAGAGAGAGCATCCCAAGCAGGCTCCACACTGTCAGTGCAGAGCCCGACGCGGGGCTCGAACTCAAGAACCATGAGATCGTGACCTGAGCCGAAACCAAGAGGGGGATGCGTCACCCAGGCGCCCCTGTGGGCAACTTTCAACTACGTGATACGGCGTTATTAGCTCTAGGCGCCAGGATGTAAACAGAGCCTCAGAACTTACTCCTCTCGTAACTGAAAGTTTGTGCCCTTTGACCTCCGTCTCCTTATTCCCGCCCAGCTCCTGGCGATCACCATTCTACTCTCTGTTTCTGTGAAATGGGCCTTTATTTTTTTTTTTAAGATTCCACATATAAGTGACCCCATACAGTATTGGCCATTCTCCGTCCGGCTTACTGCGCTTAGCATGGCGCCCTCCAGATTTAGCTACCTTGTTGCAAATGGCAGGATTTCCTTGATTTTCATGACTGAATAAGATTCCCTTATGTATATGCATATACCGTGTTTTCTTTATCCACTCATCCACTGAAGGACATTTAGGTTGTTTCCATATCTCGGCTATTGTGAATGATGCTACCTTGTCTCTTGGACACAGAGATTGCATTTCCTTTGTGTACATCCAGGAGTAGGATTGGAGGAACCCATGATAGTTCTATTTTTAATACCTTGAGGAATTTCCAGACTGTTTCCAAGGTGGCCGTACCAATTCACATTCCCGCTAACAGTGCACGAGGGCTCCCTTTTCTCCACATCGTCGCCAACACTTGTTAGCGCTTGCCTTTCTTATCACAGCCATCCCATTGTGGTTCTGACTAGCATTTCCCTGATGAGGTTGGGCACCTTTTCATATACTATTGGCGATTTGTATGTCTTTGGAAAAAGGTGTATTCAGGTCCTTTGTCTATTTTTATTTTTATTTATTTATTTTTTAATTTTTATTTTTCAACGTTTTCATTTATTTTTGGGACAGAGAGAGACAGAGCATGAACGGGGGAGGGGCAGAGAGAGAGGGAGACGCAGAATCAGAAACAGGCTCCAGGCTCTGAGCCATCAGCCCAGAGCCTGACACGGGGCTCGAACTCACAGACCGCGAGATCGTGACCTGGCTGAAGTCGGACGCTTAACCGACTGCACCACCCAGGCGCCCCTTTTGTCTATTTTTAAATCGGATTATTTGCTCATTGGTTTCTAGGAGCTCTTTACGTATTTTGGAGGCTAGCCCTTTTTCAGATTTATGGTTTGCAAATAGTCCCTCCCATTTTGTCAACTGCCTTTTAAATGTATCGACTGCCGTGCAGAGGGAGTATTTGGAGGGGGAGTGTGAGGTTTGAGTTCAGGAATTTCAAGCGAAACCTCTTTGTCGCGTTGTAGGACTTCTACGTCATTCTCTGCCCACATACGAGCAGAGAGAGGCTAGGATTCGAACGGCGGGGTCTGCAAAAGGGCGTGTGCGGGGATTGATTATAAGGTTGGGATGTGGGATCTGGGTTGGACGAGACGGACAGTGAAGACTGTGAACCTTTCCGTGGATGCTGAAAAAGCAGTAAGGTCGGGGACTGGCATGTCGAGGTCAAAGTTCCCAGTGAGGTCAGAGAACTGTTGCCTTGGGGAGCTTAAAATATTAGCAGAAATGTTAGGATAGGGCGATCAGGAAGTGGGACATTTGAAAGAAAACATTGAAAGTATGCGTACTGTTGGGGCGCCGGGGTAGATCAGTCGGTTAAGTGTTCGACTCCTGAAATCAGCTCAGGTCTCGATCTCGAGGTTGCGAGACTGAGCCCTGCGTCAGGCTCTGCTCTGAGCAAAGCCTGCTTTGGATTCTCTCTCTCTGCCCTTCCCCCATTCATTCTCTCTCTCTCTCTCTCTCTCTTTAAATAAACTAAAAAATATAATAAAGCACGTTTATTGTTGAATGTGTTTTTGATGGAAGAGGTCGACATGGGACCACAGAGACTACCAGCCAGGAGGCCAGCCTGGCGAGGGGTCATCCAAGCGGATGTGGGGTCACGGGGAGGCCGGCAGGATCTTAGGGAGGAGAGACTCAGCCATCTGCCTCCTAAGCCTCAGCTCCCTGACCCGCAAGACAGGCATGGAAGTTCTCCACCCCTCAACCCCGGTGTGACGATCTCAGGTGCGGCAAATGTTTGGTTTCGCATCTTGTCTCTTCTCTTCCTCCTCACCTCTCCCTCTGGATGGCCAGCCCTTCGAGAGCAGCAGGGAGATAATGGCAGCGTCTACACAGCCTTCTCCTCTAACCGGAGGAACCCGCGGCACTCCTTCCTCAGAGGACCGCGGAGACCTCGCTCTAAACCGGGTCCACAGTGACACTGAGAACGCTGCTCTCCGGGACAGCATGAGGTAGGAACAACAAAGGCCACCTGTCTCTGTCCTGATGTTACAGGTCCCTGACTGTTGGCACCTACCTGTGGTATCACCCGTGGCATGTGCAACGCTCCTAGGCTCACAAACGCCACTAAATATGCGGCGTCCTCCTTGACGTCTCTCCAATATGGGAAGCTCAGACTTACCTCAGGGCCTTTGCACATGCTGGCCCATCTGCCTGGGATGCTTTCCCCCCTCCAGATCTTTCCATGGCTCACTCTAGTCCTTTACGCAAGTCTCTGCTCAGATGCCACCACCGCAAAGAGGCTGTCTCTGATTCTCCCAGCTAAAGCAGCATGCGAGCACCCCCGTGTCCCCCTTATCCTGACACACACCTGTCTCTCCATCCAGCCATCCAGCCATCCATCTACTTTTCCTTCCTCCCCTTCTTTCCTTCCCTTCACTACTGTGCCCCAGGGTCTGGAACAGCACCCGGCACATGGTAGAATTCAGTAAATTTGCATTTGATTGGAGAAATAAATTAATATAGTTTCTTTTTATTTTTTTTATTGTTTTTTAATGTTTTATTTATTTTTTTTGGCGGGGGGGCAGAGCATGAGCAGGGGAGGGGCAGACAGAGAGGGAGACACAGAGTCTGAAGCAGGCTCCAGGCTCTGAGCCGTCAGCACAGAGCCCGACGCAGGGCTGGAACTCACGAACTGCGAGATCGTGACCTGAGCTGAAGTCGGACGCTTAACTGGCTGAGCCACTCAGGTGCCCCAATATGGTTTCTTTTTAAAATACATTTAAGCTGAAAAGCAAATCACTTAAAAAAAAAAAAAGTATTGGGTAAGTAATCTATGTAGTGCCATTTGGCAAACAGCAGGGAGGAACTTTGTGATGGGCCCACATACGAAAAGGCTGTGCCTGAGACTGGGGTTTGGGAAATGCTTCCCTGAAGCTATTCTGAGATTGTCTGGGAGAAAGAGGAGAATTTCTCCCTCCCTGCCCTGAACATCTTTGACCAGTCCCTGCGTCTTTTCTAGTTGGTGCTAAAGACCCCTGATCGCCTAGTAGGTACCGCACATTCTTCAGTTTCTTTGGTGTCCTCCCCCCCATTCCCAACGGCCACCTGGTTCTCGCCCTCTCTAGCCTCCTCACCCAGGGCCAGACGCTCCTGGGGGCTGCTGGGACTCGACCATTTCTGAGCACCTACCACGGGCCCAGCTCTGAACTGACGTACATCATCTCTAAATAGTAGGTAGTATCCTCCCCATTACACAGATGAACAATTACCCAAGTTACACACCTAATTGTGCCCGTACAACACGTCTGGGATACGAACCATTCCTCCCTCCATGACGCTTTCCTCCACGTTCAATAACGCTCCCTCCAACTTAAGTCATGCTGCTTTGGCTACTCGATTTGCTTGGCATTGACCTCCAAAAGCCGTGACCCTTTACAGAGATTACGCTGGGAGCCCCAAGAATCCAGACGCAAGGGGGGCCTCAGAGGGAAAGGCCTCGAGAGCCGAGGCACGCACAGAAGCCCGCGAGTTAGCCACAGGCATGTTTTGTCCAGCTTAAACCCTATTTTTCACTTAAGCATCGATTGTCACTATTAACAAATCGGGAAATTTGGCACCCAAGTCTGAGTTGCTGGATTTTCTTGAAAAGCCAGATGGTCGGGCCACGACAGGCCCACAGTCCTCCACGGCAGCCACCAGCTGGAACCGGATGTCAGACGTCCCCTTTAGAGACAGCCTGTGTTTGCCTGGGTCCGAGGACAACACTCCTCCCTACTAAAACTCACCACAACCAGTTCTGCTCACTTACAGTCCCTGTCCCTCCACTGAGTTTATGACCCTGACCAAAAGGCGGGGAGTCCGGTCTAGGACTGGAAAAGCATTCTCTCTGCCGATAGGAAAGGGGAATTGAGGGAGGCTTGATGAGAGATCTGGATCTGAACGGCCCTCCAGGGCAACAGATGTGTGCGGGTGCACATTTTAACTGGGCTAAAGGATGTGTCCGTTGCACAGAAGTCACAAATAATCACAGCCGGTTGTAAATATTCTTTATTACAAACTCCATACCCCGCCAATTAATTCCCACACAAGGGTTTTGCAGGTGGTTTGCCAAATTCTTGTATCCAAAGCCAACGACCACTGCCCTGCAGCCACGACTTGACAAGACCACACTAGGAATAAACGCCCGGCGACAGAGGAGCCCCCCCCCTCCCCACAGCCCTGAAGAACGAACGAGTGTAGTTTCGACATGAAACGCGGGCTGAAATGTTTGTTTACGAGGGCAAAGCAATGAAAATGCGGGTCAGATCGTGTTTGTTGTGTGGGGTAACAGCCTTCGAATACGGGAAGAATATTCCCTGAATTTGTCGTGCCACTCACGTGTCAGCCACAGACGCGACAGACGCGCTCGCAACGTGCATTGCCAGCATTGTATCCATCACGCCCTTAAGCCTGGGACACCAAGGAAGCGGTAAGTCAAGTCCCTACTGGCAGCGCTGCCCCAGCCCCCCCGGTGCCAAGACACCCCCCACGTGGGTGGTTTTGCGCGACCACGTGACGTCCTGCAGGCAGCATCGGGACGGGGGGTGGGATGTCCCCGTGTCTCTCCTAAGATACGCAAGGAACCTCCAGGTCAGAGCGAGAGGTAGCGAGATAAGGAAGTGATGGGTTTTTAGCAGGTATTACTTTTGTTGTTAATAGAATTTATCGAAGTGCGAGCTTAAGTAATTTAATTTCTCTAAATGGCTTTGTTCAACGACCAGCTGGAGCTAGGCTGAGGGTGCAAGAGAAGCATCTAGAACAAGAGGAGAGAGGCCGAGAGTCCAGAGTCCAGAGGCCACGGAGCAGGCACAGATGACCAAGGTCGTCCCACGTCAGCGCCCTGGGTCTGCGTTAGCTTTTCATTTGCCTCAGCATCCAGGAACTCATCTTTTTTGTTTGTTAATTTTTTAAGTTATTATTATTATTATTTTTTATTTTTTATTTTTTTTTCAACACTTATTTATTTTTGGGACAGAGAGAGACAGAGCAAGAACGGGGGAGGGGCAGAGAGAGAGGGAGACACAGAATCGGAAACAGGCTCCAGGCTCTGAGCCATCAGCCCAGAGCCTGACGCGGGGCTCGAACTCACAGACCGCGAGATCGTGACCTGGCTGAAGTCGGACGCTTAACCGACTGCGCCACCCAGGCGCCCCATTAAGTTATTATTTTTGAGAGAGAGAGAGCATGCGTGTGAGCAGAGAAGGGGCAGAGAGAGAGGGGGACAGAGGATCCGAAGCGGGCTCTGTGCTGACAGCAGAGAGCCCGATGCGGGTCTTGAACTCACGAACCATGAGATCATGACCTGAGCTGAAGCCGGACGCTTAACCGACTGAGTCACCCAGGCGCCCCGGAACTCACTCTTGCCAGGACCTTCCTCTGGTGACCTCTGGCCCGAGTTCCTTGCTTAATCTCTGACTCACCCCTCAGGGGCTGACCCTTAACAGTGTCTCAAAGGTGGGGGCCTCGGTAACTGAGGGTGACCAGAAACCCCCCCCCCCCCAGGCCCTGACTAGCTGGATGGGACCAGCTGAAGACCCTCCTGCAGTCAGACAGGGGTTAAATACACCCCCGGGGGCCCAATCATCCCCATTCTGTAGATGTGGAAACTGAGGCTAGAGGGAGTCGTTACCCAAGGCGACAGAGGCAACACCAGCATCCAGGCTTGTCAGCCTGCAAACCCATCTCCTTTCCGCAGAGCTGTCCTGCACCATCCTGGAAACAGCTCCCAGGGCTTGCTTCACACACCATGTCAGCTCTTGGATTCTGGTGCATACGATTCTGGAATTCTATTTACCATTCCCCTAATGAAAACTCACATCCCCTAAAGAGATGGTCAGTGGCTTGAGAGCAGGGCTCACGCTGAACCTGTGTTGAATTAGCAGCATTTAGAATTCCAGATCATTGGCATCGGATGTGATCTTAAAGAACTCCTTGGTCCAGGTCCCCCATGGTACATATCGGGGAAACTGAGGCCCACGGTCATGTCGCGATGACACCAGGGAAGTGGGACTAGAACTCAAGCAGCCTATCACCCAGTCTGAGCTGCTGGTGACTGTGGGGTCACACAGATCATGACCTGAGCTGGCTCCCCTCTCACCGAAAAGTCCCAGCCGGATGGAAAAAGAGAGCTGAGAGTATAGTGTGTCCTCATCTGGATTGGGGGGTGATGCCAGAAGAGACTTCCTTCCAGGACCGGTTCCTTAGAGGTTCTCTGAGAAAGCCCAAGGAGCAAAGGAGACTCCATGAGATGTTGTCAATATAGGTCCTGCAGGGACGTGCAGAGACAATGGGGAAACCGAGGCAAGAAGGCACATCGTCAGGGGCCCTCGGAGCCTGAGATTCAAAACGAAGACTTCTAGGTTCTCAAATTTTCTCCTCTTTCACCCGGGGCCAAACAGACCTCTTCTAAAGCATGGGTGACTCCTACAGGACCACCTAAAACTTGTGCCCCAGGGGCCAGGCAAGCAGGAAGCTGGAGACTGTCTGCTAAAGCCATGGTTCCAGCACCTTCCCAGGCAGACGGATTCCTCAGGAGGCGGCAGCGACCTCGATGCGGGTGTATGGGATGCCAGCAGAGCTCTGCCGGGGGCCAAAGCTCAGGGCGAACCTGTCAAGGAGAGTCGCAGGGCGGGGGGGGGGGGGACAGCGAGTGTCTCCGTCTGTCTCTGATGTCAGGGCTTGATATATGAACTCTAGGGACTAACTAAAGTGAGGACTGCCAGACCCTGTCAAAGCCCCTCACTTTGACCTGTCTCCTCCTGAGGTCATGGCAGAGCCAGCTTCCTTTCCCCACAGGCTGGTGGCCCGGCCTCCGCCATGTGACCCCAAGTTACCAGCCTGCACTCCCCTCCCTCAGCTGCAATTACGTCCTGCTTTAGCCCGAAGCCGGCTTCCACCTGCCTTTCTGCCTCCTTAGCTCCTCATCCCAGAGGAGGCGGCTGGAATCTTCTCCTGCTATCAGATTAAAGCCCGTTTCGTGTATGTGTGTGTGTGTGTGTGTGTGTGTGTGTGATCTTTTTTTTTTTTATGTTTATTTATTTTTGAGAGAGAAAGAGAGCGTGAGCGGGGAGAGGCAGAGAGGGAGACAGAGTATCTGAAGTGGGCTTTGCGCTGACAGATGTGGGGCTGGAACTCACCAACCACGAGATCGTGACCTGAGCCGAAGTCGGACACTCAACCGACTGAGCCCCCCCAGGCGCCCCTAAAGCCCCTGTTTCTCAGCCTCCCCTGCAGGTGGGTGTCGCCAGGTTCTGTACAAAGGATGTGGGTGGAAGTGACAGGTGCATCTTTCCAACTGCGTCCCCCTCTGGCCCTCCCCTCTGCCGGGACTGTGGCGGCTCGCCGTCCCGGGCTGTGTGGGAAAGGTAATACGGAAGAGAAGGCGGAATGAGCACAGAGAAGGAGCCTGGGACCCCGGATGACCTCTCGGAGCACAGCTGCCTCCCCAGCCGTGTTCCGAGCAGCCAGATCCGTTTCCTAACTGACAGGGTTGGGCTGCGGAGGGGTCATCCAGAAAACAGGGGGTGTTGCCCTTGCAGAGAACAGTCCGGGGTGGGGAGGAGCAGGTTGGAGGCCGTTACACTGGACTAGTTCTGCGTCCCTTCGGGGACCAGGTTGGGTGGGACTTGGCAGGCCGGGCAGCCGCGGGAGGCGAGTTCTAACTCACTATTAGAATGACTTATTTTTAAAAAATCGTTTAGGGCCTCCCAGGAATAGAACGGGCAGTCAGGTGCTGGGGACTCCTGTTACTACAAGAAGTAACCAGGGACATTTGCCAAAGGCATGTAGGATTACAGGTCCCTTCTGATGCCCCTATTCCTCTCTTCGCTTATTTGAATGGCCCAAGGCCCCACGAGGCTGAGATTCTCCACTCCTCGCTATGATCTAAAGACCTGCCATGATCAAGCTCCACCAACTTGGATGGTCTGATCTTCTACCCCGCCTGCCACCCTCCCTCCCTCTGTTCCAGCCACCCTGGTTTCCTCGTTGTTCCTTGCGTATGCCAGATACGCTCCCAACCTCAGGGCCTTTGCACTTGCTGTTGTCTCTGCCTGGAATGCTCCTCCCCCTCATCTTTACATGGCTGTCTCCTTCTCCCGAACTTAAATCGCACCTCCTCAAGGAGGCCTCCCCTCTCTGACCACCTACTCTAATTTGGCCACAACGCCTTGCCCCTCTGTCCCCCTCTCTGTGAATCAGGCCTTCTCAACAGATTTCATTGCTTCCTTTTCTTGAAGCTACATATCACTCCCCAAAATGCTCTTGCTGGTGCCTTGATGGGCTTGTTTATTTTCTGTCCCTACTCTCAGCCTCCTTTCTGCTTGTTTATTTAAGTCCCTACTCTCAGCGGCTCACTGTCTGTTTCCGAAGGCCCAGACACTGCCTGGCACAGAGTAGGGGCTTAATAAACACCCACTGAACTGAGTAGATTAAGCCCACAATTCTCTGTGTGTGACTTTAAAAGGCCACCGTTATAAAATTTTCCTCTACGCTTCTCTGATTCTAAGATGCTGCGGCATTAGGATTTTACTATTCTAAGCTCATGTGATCCCATAACGGCATGGTTTTAAAATTCCCATGAGCCGGGCCTTAACGTCACATGAAATTCTGCTGTAGGTAGAGACCAACGACTCAAGGGAAACAGCTCCTGTATGAGGCCAAGACAAAACTGACCGCATCCAGGCACTAAGAGGGTCAGGAAGAGGAGAAAAACGCTCTCTTGCACACAGTGTGAGGACTAAATCCTGAACTGATTTGCTCAGGATCTGATGTGACTCTTTCCCAAGGCCCAGCCCTGTGCCCTCTCACCGTCTCCTCTGGAACAGCTGGTCTATCTCTGCCAGCGACTGGCCTTTGGTTTCGGGGACAAATACATAGATGAAGCCCAGGCCGAGGACAGCGGTCAGCCCGTAGAGCAGGAAGGTCCAGGACAAGCCGATAGTGCCTGGGAACAGGAGGGCGGGAGTGTGGGCAGGGGCCCAGCCCAAGCCGGGGAGAGGAGACAATGAGGGAAGGGCTTTGTTGAGGCAGAAACACAAATTATGTTCCAGAGCCATTACCATTCTCACCTCAGAGGCCATGACCTCTGAGCAACCTCCCTGACCAGCTTGGCCTCCATTTAATCCCCAAGCCAGCAAGGAGAGAGCTGGCCTGGGAGTCAGGAGGGCTCGGGGCCAGTTGTCTCCCTACCTGCTGGCCTTGGGAAGGACGCGTTGGCCCATATGTGAAATGGGGGTGGTCAGGGTATGATACAATTCTCATCACTCCCTCCCGCCCCTCCCCCACCTCCCCATCCTCCCTCCCTCCCTTCCTTCCGCCCATCCTTCCTCCCCTCTCCTTCTTCCCTCCCTTGCCTCCCCTCTCCTCCGGTCCTCTCGTCCTCCCTCTCTTCCTTCCTTCTTTCCTTCTTCCTCCTTCCTTCCTTCCTTCCTTCCTTCCTTCCTTCCCCTCTCCTTCTCCCCCTTTCTCTCTCAGTCCACATAAAGGAGATGCTCGAAGGCTGAGGCAATAGGAAGCAGCCTGGCTTCCCTGAGACTGGGGGTGGGACACTGACACTGTGGGCAGATCCTTCTATCAGCCTTTCCCAGGCCCCAGGGGTGGCTGTGCCTTTGAGGAGGAAATGCTTGGCTGCAGAAAATGGGAAAATAACTGACCCCTAAGAACTGTGCCTTGGGGCTCACAGTGAAGGAGACCTTCCCACTTTGGCCCCGGTGACCAGTGGCCTTGGGCCAGGAGCATCTCAGCAACTCGGAGGTCCTTTCTGGGTGTTCTCGGCCCAGGACACTCCCCCCCCCCCAACCCTACCATGGCTCAGACTGGGTTCGAATGCCAGGTAGGAAGAGATAGTTGTCATCCCAACTAGATAGAAGATAGAAGAAGCTGACAGGTGGGCATGAGCCTGTTTGAGCCGGTTTAGAATAAAAAAGCTCACAACTCCTATACCCCCTGGTCTCAGACACATTCTCACTAGTGTGGGTGTCGACTGGCACCCAATCAAGCCTGGAGACTTTTACATTCTGCACCAAGTCTGATTTTGAGAATAGTTGTCTTGCTCCAAGTAGGGACTTTTCAAAAACTCCCCTGCTTTAACGGTAAGGGCCTTTGGGTTACAGTGAAGAAAATGGGCTTGTTGGGGGGCGGGTACCAGAGCCCCACACTCAGGTCTCCAGACCCCCCCCATCCCCCCACCGGGGGCTCGTTCCCTCCCCTCCCACACCAGTCAGATGGCTTCCAGATGCAAGACTGGACGTTTCAGCTCTTCCCTCCTTCAGCCCCAACTCCCAACTGCCATTCAGGCCGGGCTACTCACTGATGGGGCCTGGAATGCAGTAGAAGCTTCAAAGGTCGTGTCTTCTCTCGTCGTGGTTGCCTTGCCTCCTCCCCCCTTCACACTAGCCCTCCTTGGCGGAGCCGCCCCTTCAACCTCTGTCCAGGCGGTTGGGTGAAGCGGTCCCCCACCCACCCTGACTCCAGGGGGTGGTATACACCCCAGGACGGGCATCAGCATCTTACAGCCCTCCAGGCAGGGATGGGCATCCCAGGACTTGGGTCAGAACACCGGGAAAGAAACGCTCTCCTTCCGCGGGGGTGCCCAGCCACGACATCCGCAGGTGGCCGTCTCGGCCACCACGAGGCCGGGCTGCCTGGGAAGGAAGCCCACCGCGCGGCAGGCAGAGCGGAAAGAGAGTGGAAGCTGGTGACAGCTTTGTGGCCGCCCGTGGGTCAGCCTCCCGCTCTCTGCGACTTAAGACAAAAATCCTCCCTTTGGTTCATAAACTGGTTTGCACTGGGTGTTCTGGCACTTGCCCCCCCCACAGGTACAGAAGCCCTGGCTTCCCGGATCTAGAGGGGACGGGACCTCGGAATTAGGTCACAGGACTCACCGATGAGGTCGAGGAAGGAGAGGCTGACGAGGAGGTTGCTGGCCCAGTTGAAGCTGTTACAGAAGGCGAAGGCTCTGCCCCGGATCTCCGCGGGGTAGATCTCGCTGAGGACGAGCCAGGTCACTAGGACAGGAGAGCAGGGCAGACTGGTGGGTTGCGGCGGGGACCGGGGCCTGGCACCCCCCGGTCCAGCGGGCAGCCCGCAACCACAGAGTGTCAGCCCCCCCCCCCCCAACTCCACCCGCTGCCTCCCTCCTACTGCGGTAAGAACTCCTTCTGAGTAAACCCCTAGTGAGCTATCCAGGGGCGACATTCAGGTCTTCCGAGGCTTGAAGCTTAAATAATTTGGGGGGCTTTGTAAGGAAAATAGAAAAAAAAAAACCAACTAGGAACAAGAAATTAGGCCCCGCCCTCCGAAGGAGTGCCCACCAAGGGGCACGGCCAGGGGAAGCTTCACTGGCCTCATGCTCAAGCCACCTCTGGTGTCCTTCTGAGACCCTGACTGACGCGGTCCCCAACCTTTCCCGCTGGGTGGGGTAGAAGGCCGCAGAGTCACCTGCGAGAGAACCCTCACCTACCTGGTCCAAATCCAAAGGAGAAGGCGCTCACAAAGACCATCAAACAGACCAGCGCGGCCCAGTGCAGCAGGACGCGCTCTGGGGCAGAAGGGGGTGCCGGGGAGGCCGGGCTGAAGGCCGGCAGGGCCGGGGCCGTGGGGTCCCCAGCTCCGGGAGGAGGCTGGATCGTCTCAGAGGTCGACAAGGCCGGCCTCCCTTGGTTCTCACTGGTTGTCGGCGGTGGAGGGGGAGCCATGGCCCTCGGCAGGCCGGAGTCCCCAGGGAGGCCTGACAGCCTGGTGGCATTGGGCACGGCCAGGCAGCTCGGGCCGGAGGCCATGGGCACGGCAAAGCTGACCAGGCCTATGCCGCTGACCGACAGGGCCATGAGGGCACAGCCGGCCAGTAACAGGGCCCTGCGGCCCGCTCGGTCCACCAGCCCCATGGCAGTCAGGGTCGCCAGCACCTTCACGGCCCCGAGTCCCACGGAGGCCAGCACCGCGGAGGAGCCTCCCCGGAAGCCCACCGCCTGGAAGATGGTGGAGGCGTAGGACAGCACGTTGGGCTGCCCCGTCAGCTGCTGGAAAATCACCAGCCCCAAGCCCACGGCGGTCCGGCCTCGCATGTTCTCCCGCGCCCTGAAGAGGTCCAGGAGGGAGGATCTTGGCCTCGCCGGGCCCAGCTTGGAGGTCCCGCCTCCCTGGAGAGGAACGAGGTCCTTGGGCGCTGGAGTCTCGGCGGTGGCAGCCGGGAGATAAAGGAGGCCGAGGGACTGTAGGAGGGCAGGTGCAGCGGCCCAGCTGAACATATGCCTCCATCCCCAGGGGGCGCCAGCCAGGGCGTAGTTGAGTGCATAGGAGAGCAGGATGCCCGCGGTGACGCCTGCCTCGTAGAGGGACACCAGCACGCCCCGCTGCCGCGGCCCCACCAGCTCTGACACATAAATACAGCAGGCCATGGAGGAGAGAGAGATGGCGAATCCAGCGGCCAAGCGCCCCAGGACCAGCCAGGCCAGGGAGCCAGCCAGGCCTAGGCTCAGGCTGCCCGCCAAAAGCACCAAGTTGCTCCCAAGGATGGCTCGTTTCCTGCCATACTGGTCGATGAGGACGCCGCCCACCAGGGAGGCGAGGAGAGCCCCCAGGAGCAGGCTGCCCACCAGGAGCTCCTGCTCCGAGCAGGACAGCCCGAAGTCCAGCTGCAGTGGCAGCAGGGCACCCGATATGACTGCCAGCTCATAGCCGAAGGTCAGGCCACCCAGCAAAGACACAGAGGCACACAGGGGCAGGAGCAGCTGGGGACGGCCTGGAAAACAAAAGTGACAGGAGCAGAGGTCAGGACGGCTCCTTGCCAGAGCATCCGTCCGTCCAGCTTTCCCTCCATCTGTCGACCCCTCCATCGGTCCATCCAGCTACCCCATCAGTTACCCGTCCATCCATCCGCCCACCCATTCATTCATTCATTCATCCATCCATCCATCCCCTCCCCCCTTCACCCGCCCACCCCTCCACCCATCTACCGTCATTCTCCTATCTGTCCATTTACTGTTCCATCCGTCCACCCACCAATCCGTTCATCCCTCCGTCCACTCCACCTATATTCACCCGTCGAGTTATCAATCAATCTATCCATCCATCCTTTCACCATCCACTCCTCCATCCGTCCGTCTGCTCCCTCTACCACATATTCATCCGTCCATTCCCTTCCTCTAGCCCTTAATTCACCATCCACTTATTTACTGACGCACCTGTCCACAGACACAACCATTCATCCCCCGTCTTTGTTTTCCATCCCTTCTGAACCGGTTCACACACTTACCCATCCATCCATACATGCACCCATCCAATCATTCAAAATTTTATTTATCTGGCATCTACAACATGCCAGACTGTGTTCCTGGGGCTGGCAGTACAATGGTGTTGTCGATATATATATATATATATATATATATATATATATATATATATATCTTCACGTGATGATAAGAGTCACAGAAAAAAGCAGGGAATGTGGGTTGAAACTGATGGAGGAATTCAGTTTTAAATAGGGCAGTCGGTTAAGGCTTCTCTGAAGAGGGAAGATTTGAGCAGAGATCTGAATTGAGTGGGGGTGAAAGCCATGTACAATCTGGGAGAAGAACATTCTAGAGAGGGAACCGCAAACACAAAGGCACTGAGGCAAGACAGTTTTTGGTATGTTTGAACAATAACCATGAATATTAATAGCTAGTGCTTATGTGGCACTTACTAAGCATGTCTTAAGAACTTTATGTGTACTTACTCGTTGAATTCTTACCACAATCCTTTAACATATTATTATTAGCATCATCCTTTAAGGCTCCGTGAGGGTAAGAAACCTTTCTCACGGTCACACAGCAAGTGGTGGCCAATGTTGCCAGAGAGGGCAGGCTCTTAATCGCTGTGCTATCAGCAGAGGTCAGGGTGGCTCTGGTGACAGGAGATAAAGAGACAGGAGAAGTAGGCAGGGGCCTGATCATGTGGAACTTTTTAAGTCGTGAAGACGGTAATGAATTTCATTCTTAGTGGAAGGAGGCAAGTCTTTGAAGGCTTGAGCTGGGCAGAGAGAGGTGATCTATGGAAGTCACCAGTACGTGTGACTCCCGAGCCCTTAAAATGTGGTCAATGTGATTAAGGAACCTCATTTTTTATTTTATGTAATTTTAATTAATTTACACGTAAAAATTTCTGGCTAGCAGCTACCATATCGGCACTGCAGGTTACTCTTAATTCTTCTTTTTAAAAAAAAATTTTGATGTGTATTTATTTTTGAGAGGGAGAGAAAGAGACAGAGTGCAAGCAGGGGAGGGGCAGAGAGAGAGGGAGACACAGAATCTGAAACAGGCTCCAGGCTCTGAGCTGTCAGCACCGAGCCCGACGTGGGGCTCGAACTCACGAACCGTGAGATCATGACCCGAGCTGAAGTCGGACGCTTAACCGACTGAGCCACTCAGGCGCCCCAGTTACCCTTAATTCTTCATTCACATGCTTACACTTAGATATTTCTAGATGCATCTAGACTATTCCAGCAGTATCTAGCTCACCCACGCCCATGCTGGCCCTGACAAGAACATTGATAATACTACAGCCAGATTCATTGTTTTCTCTGGACCAGGCACTGCTTTGAGCACTTTCAGTGCAATAACGCATTTGACTTAATGTAACTTCATGTGGTGGCTTTTATATTATTTATGAATGAATAGACTGACCACCAGAGGTGAGGTGACTTATCTCAGGTCAAAAGTAGCTGAGCCTAGGGGCGCCTGGGTGGCGCAGTCGGTTAAGCGTCCGACTTCAGCCAGGTCACGATCTCGCGGTCCGGGAGTTCGAGCCCCGCGTCGGGCTCTGGGCTGATGGCTCAGAGCCTGGAGCCTGTTTCCGATTCTGTGTCTCCCTCTCTCTCTGCCCCTCCCCCGTTCATGCTCTGTCTCTCTCTGTCCCAAAAATAAATAAACGTTGAAAAAAAAAAAAAAAAGTAGCTGAGCCTAGATTCAAAGCCAGGCAGGCGGTCTGGCTCCACAATCCACACCCTTCACCACTCCATTACAAAACCTTGGCAAATGGCGATTTTGCTTTCTTCTCTCTTGCCTCTACCTCTCCCCATCTCTGTCAGGCAATTTTTGTGCAGGGGAAGGAGTTTCATAGGTGGAAGGCTCACCCCCCATTTCTGTTCCCCCTTCTCCCTCCCAGCCCTGCCCCCTGGGAGGTCACCCCCTACCTTTCCCTGGCTGGCCCCGCGTTTCCTGCTCACGACCCCGTGAACAAACCCCCGAGGAAGATTGTGCGACCCAGGTCCTGCCCTGTCTTCGCCTCCCTTTGCCCCCATCTCCCTCGGTTCCTGGAGTTCACTGGCAGGAGGGAAGGTTCTTTCAGGCCGTGTGAAGCAATCAAGTGAAAACAGAATTTGTTTGCCATTTCCTCAGCTCCTCTTGAGTTGAAAGGGAACCCAGCCAAGGGACTCGGAGGCAAAGGTGACTGTCGACAGGTTCCACTGGATTCGGGTCACGGTGGGAACAGCAGAACAGCAACGATAATAGTGAGACAGAATAGTAATGCTACCGAGTGTCATTGATTGAACATCTCCCCCACGGAAAGACTTTAGTGCCTTCTGTTAACTCATCTTCACAACCGCCCCGAGGTGGTGCAGGTGCAGTTGTCCCCACTTTACAGATGGGGAGGTAAGGCTCAGACTCTTCTCACAGGCGGGAAGCAACAGCATCAGGCCTCCGACACTGATCCAAGTGACTCCCAAACCCATATACTTAAGAGCTCTGCTGAACTGACCTCAAGCAAGAAGGACAATCAAGGAGAGGCGGGGTGTGAGGAGAACAGGGGTGCAGGTTCAGAGAGGGAGGGGGAATACTGATACATTAGCCCTCAGGGAAACCCAAGTCACAAAGCATAGTGAAACGACGGTGCCCCAAGAAACCACCAAGGAGAGGCCCCAAGGAGTCAAGGCCATTAGAAAGACGAGGGAAGCACATTCCCTTCCTAAAGCTTTCCATGGCTCCCATCGCCTGCTCGATCAGGTCCTTAGCGTGTCATTCCACGCCCTACCTGAGCTGAAAGCCCCAGCCGAACGCCTCGGTCACTTTCCCACCCCGGCTCTGTCCGCACCTCCCCACCTCCCTCCCACAAGCCCTGCACAACTGGTTCCCAGCACGCACCATCCATTTTCACGCCCACCTACCCCTCCTGCACTGCCTGTGCTCCCCACAGGTCCACGTATCCTTGTGGGTCCCAGCTCACGGTCACCTCCCAGAGGGGTCTTGAGTTGCACGTGTCGGGTATTTGGCAACCCCCACCCCCACCCCGGCCCCAACCCCGTCCTCTCTTGGGGCTCTGGTCTTCTTTGCCCTTTGTCTCTCAATCTGCTGGTTTGGGCAGAAGTGGCCGCCCCCACCTCCACCCCCACTGCCTCACTCCAGGGCCGTGGCCATGACCCAGATCTGACCAACCAGCAGGTTCCCAGGCCCTGGGCAGCGATGAAAACCACTTGGCTGAACCTGGGCCAGTGTTATTTGCTCACTGTAGTTTACCTGCTTGGAGCAGTTGGGAGCCATCTTCCCCCTAGGTGGGGGCGGGGGGGGGGGGGTGGGAGGGTTCCCATGTCTGAGGCCATGGGATTTTCAGTGACTACCTTTTTTCTTTTTTTAAAATTTTTAAAAATGTTTTTATTTATTTTTGAGACAGAGAGAGACAGAGCGTGAGCAGGGGAGGGGCAGAGAGAGAGGGAGACACAGAATCCAAAGCAGGCTCCAGGCTCCGAGCCATCAGCACAGAGCCCGACGCGGGGCTCGAACCCACGAACCGTGAGACCATGACCTGAGTGAAGTCGGACGCTTAACCGACGAGCCACCCAGGCGCCCCACCTTTTTCCTTTTCTTCCTACTTTTTAAATTTCTTTTTCTTTCTTTTGTTTTGTTTTATTTTGTTTTGTTTTGGTTTAAGCTAGTTCAAGGGAGGCCCTGGCTGATTCCTGTACATCTTCCTCAACTTTACAAGCCATGTTTTTCACTTCCAACCAACTCTGCATTCCCCCTTTATTTGCTTACACCATCCCAAGGTCGCTGATGTGTCTTCCTTATTAAACTGGGAAGGGCAGGGACGGAGACTTCCAGTCTGTGCATCCTGAGTGCTGCCGCCCAAGAGGGGCTCCGTAAGATTTCTGCCGAATGAACCAATGACTGAGCTGGGGACTAGGGAGGTGTCACTGCGTGGCATTCCAGGGGCCTGTGTCAGATACGTGTGAACCTAAGAGAATGTTCCAGGACAGCCGGAGGGGTCCTGTGAAAGCCTCAGTCCTTCTGCTCACAGCCCTCAAGGCTCCCACTCTATTCTATTCTGAAAAGATGCCAAGTCCTGATAGTGGCCTTCAAGGCCCTGCAGGATCTGCCTGCTCTCTCCTGGCTCCATGCCAGCCAGCTTCCTTGCTGTTGCACCTCATTCCTGAACTCAAGGCCTTTTACCAGCTGTCACTTCTGCCAGGAGAGCCCCCCCTCCCCGCCCCATTCCTTCCCTCTTTCCCTCTGGTCTTTGCTCAGACATCACCTTCTCATGAGGCCTTCCCTGGCCCTCCACGTAAAACTGCAACCACCCCATCACATCCAGCACTTAAAAAAAAATTTTTTTTTAATGTTTATTTATTCTTTGAGAGATAGAGAGACAAAGCATGAGCGGGGGAGGAGCAGACAGAGAGGGGGAGGCACAGAATCTGAAGCAGGCTCCAGGCTCCGGGCCATCAGCACAGAGCCCGACACGGGGCTCGAACCCACGAACCGCGAGATCATGACCTGAGCCTAAGTTGGACGCTTAACCGACGGAGCCACCCAGGCGCCCCTCACATCCAGCACTTCTAACGCCCTTCCCCGTTTATTTGTCTCCATGGTACTTCTCACCCTCTGGAAGAACAATATATTTTACATATTTATTGTTCTTCCTGACCAGAATATTGGCCCCCAAAAAAGAACAGGAATTGTTTGTTTGTCCTTAGCTGTCTCCCTGATGCCGAGGACAGTTCCTGGCATTCAGCAAATACTTGTTAAATAAACAAGATGATGGAATGAAGGAACTCTGGGGGGCTTAGGGAATCCAGAGTGAAAGGATCCGGACTCTTGGGTGTTTGGAGACGTCTAGGGCCTGGAAGCGGCCACGCTCCACAGCAAGTAGAGTAGATTCTGGCCCCCCAAGTTCGAGCCTAGCCTGGGTTTGGGAACTGCTCTCCCTTGCTATGAACTATCCGTCTACATATAGGTTGTATGTGAAGCTGTCTCACACTGGAGGAAATCCCTTAATCCCCTAGGCCCCTCCCTGTGGAGGACAGGGCTTCCCAGGGAGAGAATCAGGGAGTAGAGGAAGGGGCAAGAGGTCACCCTCCCGTGGGTGACCCTGGAACAGCATCTCAGCCAGAAGTCACAATGCATTGGGGCCCTCCCCTACCGGAGATCTGCCCTGGCTTTCCCTGAAGCTCCAGGGAGAAGGCGGAGCAAAACTGAAATATGCAAAAACCCTTACCTGGGAAGGCTGGCCTCCAAATGTCCCAACACAGCTCATACTTAGGGAGCACTCACCACCGCCGGCCAGACCGCCACTTCTGGAAGCTCTATCCGTATCAGCCGACTTAATCCCTACAGCAAACCTATGACATGGGCCCTGCTGTCATTCCCACTTGACAGAGGCAGCAACCGAGGCACAGAGAGGTGAAGACATTTGCCCAAGGGGGCAGTTTTGTAAGTGACAGAGCAGAGGCTCACCTTGGCCAGTCTTTGACTCCAGAGTCCCAACACTGGGTGTGATGAAAAAGGAAAGCTCACGTTAAGTGACCGTTCACCGTGGGTAGGTGGGGGGCCGAGCCCTTTTTGTGCATTTGCTCGCCATTTTCACGGCTGCCTTGTGATAAGCGTCTTGTGTGTGGGTCGTTCCATAGATGAGGAAGCCGAGGGCCAGGGAGGTTGACGAGATGATGGACCCAGAAGTGGGAGAACGGGAGCTGGAACCCAGGTCTATACACAGGACCCAATCCCTGAGAAAGGGAGCCCGGGAAAGCAGCATGGGGTCTCTGGGGAGGACAGAGCCCGGTGCCAGTTCGATTGTACCTCCCTCCTTCACTCCCACTCAGCCCCAGTTCTGTCCTCAGGTGATGTTCAGTCAACAGCTGTTGAATTAACTGAGGAGGCAGCAAAGGGGTAGGAGGGGCAGGTGCAAGGGACCAGGGTCAAGCTGAGTGTTCTTGGGAGGACCTCTCTGGGCCCAGGATTCCCTCGGGCTCTGGGGCAGCGTGCCTTGAGGGTTAAGAGCATGGACTCTGGAGTCAGAGCTGGAATTGGTGATCAGTTGGGCCATGACTCTGCATGAGAGGCTGGGTGGTACGGTGCTTAGGAATGCAGACCGGAGCCAGAGTGCTGGGGTTCCATCCCAGCTTTTTTACTCCACAGCTGTGTGACCTTGGGCAGCTCCCTTAACCTCTCTGAGCTTCCCTATCTACAAATGTGGATATTAGTCATATCTGCGTTGGATGCCTGTCTAGCTTACAGCCACTGTTAGCTATTACGATTCTCCACAGAATGATCCAGAGTTGAGTTTTTAAAACACAATTAGGGTCATGTTCCACCCCAGCTTAAAAGCCTTCTCCAGCTTCCCCTGTCATTCGGAATAGAATTCAAACCGCTCACCCTGGCCTACAAAGGCCTACACAGTCTAGCCCCTTGCCTAACTCTGACCTCCCTCCCACCCTTTTCCCCTTGCCCACTGTGCTCCAGGTGCACTGGCCTGACCGTACCAGCTCACTCGTGCCTCAGGGCCTTTGAACGTGCTATCCCTCCCCCTAGAAGCTCTTCTTCCAGATCTTAGCAAACCTGTTTCTCAGCTCCCGTGCCTCCTCTGGCAGGCCTCTGCTCTCTCCCTACCTAAAGAAGCCACCTCCCTCTCCAGTATCACATGACCTTATTTTGTGTGTTCCCCCGCATCCTATCACTCCTGGAGATTATTTTATTCATTTACTTCCTCATCCAGCTTCTCAACTGGAATGCCAGCTCCATGGAAGAGAGGACTAACGTCTACTTTGTTCCCCGCTGAGTCCCACAGTAGAGGGACGAATGACGGAGTGACCACACGAGGCTCTGGATCCAGAGAGAGACACGGAGATCCTAGTCCCCTGTAGCAACAAAGAAATTCTCTATTCCCCTCCCACGCACCCACCCAGCCCCAGTGCTGGATTCCAGTCTCCCCTCTCCCTCATTGAATATCTCGGAAGCAGAAGTTTCGCCCGCGTTGCTCACGGCAGCATCCGGAGGCCTGGCAACAGAAGTGGTCAGCAAACTGATGAATGAATTTGCTCCTTTCGGAACCTCGATTTCTTTATCTGCAGGCTAGGAGCGGTCTCAGTGGCCGGGGGTGGTTGTAAGGCTTGGAGCGGTCAGGAGAGGGCCTGCCCTGGGTCCGCAGCTCAGTATCAAGTAAAGAGCACTCTCGGGTCACTTTTTTCTGGGCAGAACGGAGCCTGGAAGGAAGTGCGCCCGCGTCCCCTCCCAGCGCGCAGCCAGCCAGGCCCGCGGTCCCCACCCGAGTGGGTGGTTGGGGCGGGGGGGGACGGTGCAACAGGGGGCGGGGCGCGCACGGATGGGGTCGTCGGGGCTCCCCCGCGGCAGCGCCCGATCTCCACTTACCCATGGCGAGCTCGACTCCCGTGCGAGCGGGGGCGCCGGAGCCGGGGGCGCATCCCCCGCCGGAGTCCCCGCCTCTGTCGCCCGACAAACTTTCCGGCCCGCCTCCCGCCCTCCTCCTCCTCCCCGCCCGCCTGTCCACAGCGCCACCGCCACGTCGGCCGGGCGGCCTTGGCCCCCTGTGCGGGACCATCCCGGCCTGGCTGGGGTCCCCAACCACTGTGCTCCTCCTGGCTCCCGCCCACTGTCATCCCTGTTGTGGGGGACCCCCACATGCTCCTCGCCCCTGTGCTCCCTGCAGCCCACATTACTAGTCTGGCCTCTCCAGCGTGTATACACACACACACACACACACACACACACATGCTCACTCACATGTGTCTACTGGGACCGGGACACTCACATACCTGGTTCAGCCACTCAGACGTTCCCTGGATTCCCTGACCCTTCATTGGACAGTTGGCACAGTTGGGACACCTCCCAAGTACCCACAGGCACCGTGGTGGGCCTTAGCCACGGGCTGGAAGAACAAGACAGACTTTTTTTTTTTTGGTAATTTAAAAAAAAAGTTTAGGGGCGCCTGGGTGGCGCAGTCGGTTAAGCGTCCGACTTCAGCCAGGTCACGATCTCGTGGTCCGTGAGTTCGAGCCCCGCGTCAGGCTCTGGGCTGATGGCTCGGAGCCTGGAGCCTGTTTCCGATTCTGTGTCTCCCTCTCTCTCTGCCCCTCCCCTGTTCATGCTCTGTCTCTCTCTGTCCCAAAAATAAATAAAAAACGTTGAAAAAAAAATAAAAAAATAAAGTTTATTTTGACAGAGTGAGAGAGCGCACGCAAGCAAGTGGGGGAATGACAGAGAGAGAGAGAGAGAGAAAGAGAGAGAGAGAGAGAGGCTGATGCCAGGTTCAGCCATGAGATCATGATATGAGCCGAAGTCAGACGCTTAACTGACTGAGCCACCCAGGTGCCCAAACAAGACAGATCGTGTGTGTGTGTGTGTGTGTGTGTGTGTGTGTGTGTGTATTCTTGTGGAGTTTGCTTTCTCGTGGGGGAAGAGGAGAAGTACATGACTTCAGGAGCCAGAGATGCACCAACAGTGATTAGGGCTGGGCAGGGAAGGAAACCAGGCTGCTGGGTCTACAGGCCCAGGTGGCTGTTCCAGCTGGGGGCCTGGGACAGCTGCCCTTAGGGGGGATATCTGAGCTGAGACCTTAGGTGCCAGGCAAAAGGAAGGGCAAAGGCGAAGGCCTCCATGGAGGGAGCTTGTGGAGTATAAAGAACAGAAGTGAGGCCATCGTGTCTGGAGCACAGGGGGAGGTGGGGAGAGCAGAGAGTGGAGGGAGATAGAGCCCAAGGGAGGGGCTGGCCAAGGCCAGATCGGTTAAGGCCTTGGGAGGTCAGGGTAGGGAATGTGGATCTTATTCCAACGGACACAGAAAGAATCGGGGAGGTCCAGTGGGTTACGGGGAGCAATGGCGGAAACAGGAGGACCCGAGTGACGGAGGCTGGTGGGAGGTGAGAGAGAGGCTGATGTGGACTAAGGGAGTGGAGGAAAGTAGGAAATTGGCAGATAGACTCAAGAAGGACTCACCGACTGGGAGAGGAGCAGCTTGGGACAGAGCTCGGTTCTGGCTGTGCGACAGTTAAGGTCCTCATTAGGCATCCATGTGGAAATAGGTAGGCAATTCCATATATGAGCTTGGAGCCCTGGAAAGGAGCCAGGCTGGGGACACCCCACTAATGCTCCTTCCCGAGCAAAAATGCACGTCTTCTAAGGTCAGTACTCACATGGCCACAGGCTTCTCCAAACTCTCAATGCGTGTTCACACAAACACACTCGTCCATGGGCATCCACAGCCACACTCTCACCCAGCAGGGATCATGTGCATGCACACACACACACACACACACACACACACACACACAGAGCCATCTCAACAAAAAAAGAAGCATCGACAACTCCTTCTGAGCCAGAGGACCCTTGTACAGTTCTCAAAATAATAATGCCTGGGGCAGTTTGAACCATGGCTCCAAAATTCTTTGTTCCATCCCTTGAAATCTAAGTGGGCTTGGGACTGCTTCAACCAGTAGGTGGCTCCAAGTGGCCCTGCGTTGACTCCTGAGACTGAGTCCCTGGGACAGCGACACCTGGAGCCCTGCTGATCTCTGTGACTTGCATTAAAGTCATGAGGGTGGGTACGTGCTTGCTGCCGGCCTCTATCTCCCCTAGAGAATAGAGAATCCCTCTTCATTTGTTTCCCCCAAATGAGAAAGGAAATTATCTAATTGGTCCTTTGGGCAAGCATCTTCACACACGGCTTCCCTTGAAGGTGGGCAGGACCTATTAATGCATTTCCTAGACAGCAAAAGTGATGAATGTCATCTTAGAGATTAGGTTATAAAAGATGGCCATTTCCATCTTGTTCGTCCTCTCCTGATGTCTCACTCACTCTCTCCGATTGTAAGCTGCCCAGTGGAGAGGTCCAAATGGCAAAAGGTGAGGGTAGCCTCCAGGCAATAGCCTGTGAGGAACTAAATCCTGCCACTAATGAAATAGTCACACCAACAAACAAAAAAAGAAAGTCTGTGACGATACAAAAAAAAAAGGGGCACCAGAACTCATAAAAGTTGGATTTTCTCTGCTCTGAAAAGTCAGAGAGGGCCTCCCTGAGGAAGTGACATTTGAGCTGAGCGTGGAAAGATGTCTGGATGGGCTGAGGCAACAAAGGGAGGGAAGAGCACTTCTGGCATAGGAAACAGCAGGTGCAAAGGCCCTGTCGCAAGAGGGAACCTGATAAGAATGAGAGACGGAGAGCAAGTAAATGTGTTTGAAGATCAGAGAGCAAACGGGAACGTGGTGGGAGACGAGCCTGGAAGAAGGACATAGGGTCCCACGCAGGACCTCGTGGGTCTTTAATCCTAAACACAATCGGGAGCCGATGAAAGGCTTTAAGCTAGGTTTTCCTACCGTAGGAGCCAGAACCAGTCTGACCATAGCAAGCTTGGGACTTGCAAATATGTTTGTACAGTGGATTTTCCAAAGGAGGGGTTCAGACAGACTTGGTAACCATGGAGATGGCTATGTGGACACTAACAATTATGATAATGAAGCCACAAACTTGGGAAACCGGGCGTTATAAATAGAATTTGTTCCGGGTGAGCTTTGAGTAGTCTGGGCTGACGAAAGGTGCTGGAAACCACACTGTGCCAACACAAAGGGTCTGATGTCTGAAAAGGTGGCTAGCCCTGTGTGTGAACGGCGCGCACGGACTGCAGAGCTGAGGGCTGGTGCCATAGCAACCCTTGGACGAAAGGGCCTTTCTTCAGTATTTCAAACAGGGTCCCGATGATGGGAGAAGGAAAAGGAACATATGCAGCGTTGTCTGCCATCCACACCCTCACAAGCAATATCTTATTTAATCTTAATAAGTAATTGCCACAGTAAAACTAATGATCCTCGTTCTGAGGATGATGAATCTGAACTTCGGAGAAATGATATTTGTGCCTAGCTCCCTTCCTCCTTGCTTCTAGAGCAGGTCTCTGTCTGTCCAGGCCCAAAATGCCAGATCCTGGGGCGCCTGGGTGGCTCAGTCGGTTGAGCGTCCGACTTCGGCTCAGGTCATGATCTCGCGGTCCGTGAGTTCGAGCCCCGCATCGGGCTCTGTGCTGACAGCTCAGAGCCTGGAGCCTGTTTCGGATTCTGTGTCTCCCTCTCTCTCTGCCCACCCCCCGGCTCGTGCTCTGTCTCAAATATGAATAAGCGTAAAAAAAATTTTGTTAAATGCCAGATCCTTACTTTTCCCACATCCTCTGCAGTTACAGCAAAAGCACGTGGGCCAGTCGTGGCCAATGTCCTGTAGAGGAAGCCCGGTGTGAGAGGAGGGATGTCCAGCGAAGGGTTTTTTCCCAAATAAAGATGTAGAGGACATAGCACCTCTCTTCTTCAGACAGATGTGTTTGTGTCTTCATATCACGTGTAGAGCTTTGGTGGCCAGCTTATGACAATAAGATGACAAGTGTAGGGACCAAAGCTGAGGCTGGCGAAAGGCACGAGGGTAGAAAGATGGAAAGACCTTGGGTCCTTAAAATTAAAAAGTGACTGAAGGACGCTTGGGACCCCTTACTTCTTAAAATTTTCTTCCGTCAGATAATAAATGAGCGTATTGTTTCCCCAGAGCAAGCTATTTAGCTGACCAATCTGCTACTTTCAGCTTAAAATATCAAAACTATGGCAGTCTAGGGGCGCCTGAGTGGCTCAGCCAGTTAAGCGTCAGACTTAGGCTCAGGTCACGATCTCGCAGTTCTTGAGTTCAAGTCCCGCGTTAGGCTCTGTGCTGTCAGCTCAGAGCCTGGAGCCTGCTTCCGATTCTGTGTGTGTGTGTGGTGTGTGTGTGTGTGTGTGTGTGTGTGTGTGTGCCCTTCCCCCACTCATACTCTGTCTCTCAAAAACGAATAAGCATTAAAAAAAACCCACAAACCTATGGCCGCCTACTAATTGCACCCTGTTCTAATTCCTCCCCTACTTCCTTTTAGTAATAATCTCCCCAACTTTTAGCTGAGTTCACAGCTGCCCTGCTAGAGAATATGTCTTCCAGCTTCCTTTTCAGCTTCGGGGGCTCTGTGACTGCGTTCTGGCCAATAGGATGTGAGTGGAAGTGACGTGTGGAACTTTGGATCAAGTTCTTAGCTGCCTGTCCTCACCCTCATCCTCCTTCTTGCCTGCTGGAGTGCTGGACAGCTGGGATAGACTCAGAGAAGGTAGCAACCGGTTGAGGATGACCGATCGATCGGTTGAGGATGACCGATCGATACTTTTACATAAGAAAGAAAGGAAGCTCTCTCACAATGAAGCCATTATTTTTAGGTCACTGTGTTATAGCGACTTATCCTGGACCCTCGCAATAACCAAAACACAGGCATTCAGTGGCGGTACAAGTCAGGGTTCTTGCTGGAAGCCACACAAACCACCTTGCTCCTGTGTTTGAGCACGGGCAGCCAAGACGTGGAGTAACAGAGGGTCTTCCAAAGTTCAAGGTGGGTGTGGTGTTGCCCCCGGGACACAATGCTATCGGGAGGCCCCTTCCCTCTGAATAATGGATGCCGGGAGTCAACCTGATCGCTATTGTATGAAGTCCTCCCTAAATAATAACAGCTTTAATCTATGGAATGTTTATTATGTGCCTGGAAATAGTCCCATGGGTTTTACCTCTAGTGACTCATTTAATCCTCACAAAGCCCTCTGTGATAGGTATGATTCACAATCTTATTTTGTAGATGAGAAACTAAAGCATAGAGAAGGTTCAATAACCTGCTCTTGCTCAAACATGCCAAGCACACTTCTCCCCCGGGGCCTTTGCACTTGCTGTCCCCTCTGCCCAGAATGCTCTTCTTCCAGCATCCATCCACAGGGCTCAAACGTCACCTGTTCACAGAAGCCTTCTTCTTTTTGCATAGAAGCTTCTTAACTGTCTTACTTTTTTTTTTTTTATGTTTATTTATTTATGAGAGACACCGAGCACCAGCGGTGGAGGGGCAGAGAGAGAGGGAGACACAGAATCTGAAGCAGGCTCCAGGCTCTGAGCTGTCAGCACAGACTCTGGGGCTCCAACTCCGGAGCCCCGAAGTCACGACAGAGCCGAAGTCCGATGCTTAACCCACTGAGCCACCCAGATGCCCCTTCACTACCTTATTTACTATCTTACCGCTACCCACTCGCCGCCACCCTCCACTCCACCAGGGTGACCATATAATTTATCACCCAAACCAGCAAGCTCCGAAGAGCCAAGAGGGGACACAATCGGTAGGTATCCTATTTCCGGAAAAGAGCCGCAGAACGGGGGGCAGTTCGTCGACTCCCGACCGGGAGGCGGGGCCGCCTCGGCCCCTCGGGCGGCTCTCCGCGCGCTGCAGGCCAGAGCCCGGGAGGTCGAAGCGCTGCCTCCCGAGCGCCGCCGAGGGTTTACGGAGACCGCCGAGGACGTGGGAGGCGGGGCCACGTCCAGAGGCGGAAGCGCCGGCGCAATGGTGGCCGAAGAGGGCCGGAGGGGGTGACGTCACCGGCAGTCTCCGGAGAGAGCCGACGGGCCCCGAGCGGCGGCGCCGAGGCGTAGTCATGGCGGCCGCCTGCGCCGCGGCCGCTGGGAAGAGCGAGGATCCGGCGCCGGAGGCCGCGGCGCTGGCCGCCGCCCGGGAGCGGAGCAGCCGCTTCTTGAGCGGCCTGGAGCTGGTGAAGCAGGGCGCCGAGGCGCGCGTGTTCCGCGGCCGCTTCCAGGGCCGCGCGGCCGTGGTGAAGCACCGCTTCCCCAAGGGCTACCGGCACCCGGCGCTGGAAGCGCGGCTCGGCCGGCGGCGGACGGTGCAGGAGGCCCGGGCGCTGCTCCGCTGCCGCCGCGCAGGTGAGGCGGCCCGGCCCGGCCCGGGGAGGCCGCTGCGCCTCGTTTTGCCTCAGTCTCTCTCTTTGCACCCGCCGCGTCAAGTTCAGTTGGGAAGTGTCGGCCTTTCTCCCCCGCCCCCCTCGCCCCCCCCCCCCCCCCCCCCCCGCCTTCGTTCATTTCATTCTTTGGCCTTGGCACCCGCGACGGGCACGTGTCCCGGAGCCGTTGCTCCTGGTTCAGTTCCCGGCTCTAACTGTCGCTCGGCGTTGAGCACGCCGTTTGACTGCCCCGCGACTCGGTTTCCCCATGTGCACCGTCTCCGTGTTCGATCATTATCTTTACGTTCGTGACTTTTAAGAAGCAGGTGTAATTACAAGTACGAACTCGCTGCGGAGGCTGTCGGGGTTCCAATACCGACACGACCGCTTCCCATGTAGCCTTACAACAAATTATTTACGCTCAGCCTCAGTTTCCTCCCCTGTAAAGGGGAGTCATAGTGTGTTTGAGTGCGTGATTGGTACATAGCGCTCAGTAGATTTTAGACTCCGTGAACTTGTATATTGACTTTTTCATTAAAACACCATCGTCCACCACGGTGTATCCCTTGTCCTCAGATGAGAAACTGAGGCTCAGGCGGGGGAAGTAACTTGCCCAAGGTTGCACAGCTAGTGAGTGACCCAGCCAGGCTCCCAGCCCATAGCCTCTGACTCAGAAACACTGGCTTTTCAGTTTCACACATCCTTTCTTTTATTAATATTCGTTAGGCACCTGCTTTACCCCAGGACATTGTTAGGTGCTGGGTGAGCTGGAGGAAATTCAGTCGCCAACAAGCAGACAGATCTCTTGCCCTTGCTTGGATGTGATGAAGCTATTTGTGTGTTCCTATTTTCAGTTTTCATCTGCTCTAGGATGTAAGGTCCACTAAGCAGGGATTGGCTGCTTTGTTTCCTGCTGTATCCCCACTGATAGGTCTCCAGTATCTAGAAAAGTGTGGTGGGCCCAATTGTCATTCAATAAATATTCACTGAAACTTGAATTCAATGAATTCTTTGCATTACTGGAGGTATTGTTCCCGCGTTATGGAAACAGAAACAGAGGCTGAGAGAATTGATGTGACTTTTAGGTCATACAACTAGTAAAGGAAGGCAACCAGGATTTGAACTCGGCCTTTCCGAACGCAAAGATGAATCTCTCAGCTAGCGCACTGCTTGGCCTGTTTGTGTCCTGGTCAGGTAGAACGACTCTGGGCGATGCTTACCCTTCTAGGTCTGTGTTTTGTTTTTAGGGAGTAAGTATGACAAATGCAATCCAGTCATAAAGGGTAGAAAGGAGGAGGGAGTTTCGGCACTACTAAACTTAGCTGTGGGGCGGCTTAAGGCGCAACCCTGCAGGGCATGAGCCGGGGAAACTTCCAGATGAGTTAAATTGTACTGTTCTGCAGCATTCCTAAATTTTTTTTTCCCCCTGAAATAAGCAGATATGCACTGTAAAAGTCTGGCTCAATCTTTGAAAATTAAGCTTAACGTGAAGAGAGAATCTCATCCAATAACGATTTGTATCTTGATTGCAGGGATATCCGCCCCCGTTGTCTTTTTCGTAGACTATGCCTCCAACTGCTTGTACATGGAAGAGATTGAAGGTTCAGTGACTGTTCGAGATTATATTCAATCCACTATGGAGACCGAAAAAACTCCCCAAAGTCTCCTCGGCTTAGCCAAGACGGTTGGGCAGGTTTTGGCTCGAATGCACGATGAAGACCTCATTCATGGTGATCTTACCACCTCGAACATGCTGCTGAAACCCCCCGTGGGACAGCTGAACATCGTGCTCATAGACTTTGGGCTGAGTTTCATTTCTGCACTTCCAGAAGATAAAGGAGTCGACCTCTACGTGCTGGAGAAAGCCTTCCTCAGTACCCACCCCAATACCGAGGCTGTGTTTGAAGCCTTTCTGAAGAGCTACTCCACCTTCTCCAAAAAGGCCAGGCCGGTGCTAAAAAAGTTAGATGAAGTGCGCCTGAGAGGAAGAAAGAGGTCCATGGTCGGGTAGAAGAGTCTGACAAGTACTGACGTGCTGGCCATTTGCGTCAAAGGGAGTTTGAAGGAAGGCTCCGAATAAAGGCATTGAGATCCTTTTAAGTGCTGTCTGTGATCATGCTTGTTCAGTGTCATTATCGTCTGCGGTCGGCTGTTCTCAACAGCTTGCTGTGGACAGAAGACAAGTTCTAGGCAGAATTGGGTATTTAAAAGAAATCTAGAACGGGCTTCCTCTTCGGCCAGGCCGCGTATATGTCAGGTACCTGGGCAATGGCATTGCAGAACGTTGAACCACGTGATGAGAACATTACTCTTCAGTCTTTTGGGTGATGTGGGGACAGAGTCTCAGTTGGTGACGGATATCTTTATCAACCCGCTAACCCGGCAGTTTTTTTTGTCGTGTACATGACATATTCCCCCTGAAACCAATATAATGGGATACAGCCAGCATTTTAAAAATGAACTAGAGGGGCGCCTGGGTGGCTCAGTCGGTTAAGCGTCCAACTTGAGCTCAGGTCGTGATCTCACAGCTCGTGAGTTCGAGCCCTGCGTCGGGCTCTGTGCTGACAGCTCAGAGCCTGGAGCCTGCTTCCAGTTCTGTGTCTCCCTCTCTCTCTGCGCCTTGTCTGCGCGCGCTGTCTCTCTCTCTCAAAAATAAATCAACGTAAAAAATAAAAATGAAGTAGAATCATAGAAAATACCAGAGCGCCTTACGTGTATTGTTTAATAAAACTTGTTTCAAGTGTATGTATAGACGTACAGATACCCAGGGTATCTACTGGGTTTTGGTGTAAGACACATTTCTTTTTGAGGGTCTTAGCAAAAAAAAAAAAAGATGAAAAATACTGCTGAACTCCAATTAGTCTCGTTTTAAAAAAGCAGGCTCATAGCTTTCAGGCAACTGGAATTTATGTGATTTTATGCAGCATTGTTTTTATTTTTGTTGCTCCGTATTTCTATGGTTACCTTGTGACTAAGACAAGTGATTGATCTAAAGTTCCTTTTAGTTTAAGTTCCTTTAGTAAAAGAAAGTGAGTTGATTTATATTACAGATAGTAAGCACGTAGAACAAAAGAGGTGAAATTACCTAGAAATGGCTAGTTTGATAAAGCCTGGTTTAAGGGAAGGGGCAGGAAAACAGCAAAGATGCAAAACGCCGCCAATTAGCTTGCACTTAAAACCCCTCCCAGCCTCAGTCTCTTCCCCAGAGATGCGTGTCTGTGGGGAGGGAGGTATCATAAAGTACCTCTCCTCCTTGTCTGCGCCAGCCAGCAAATAAGTACTTTGAGTGCCTTCTCTGTGCCCAGTATCATTGGCTACTGGGTACGTGGGCAGTGAGCATTTCCGTGGGGCCAGGACTGTGGGTTTCCTTCACCATAGTCAGCCCTGTGCCTGTGGCAGATGCCCAGGAATGAATGAAAACTTCCCTTCCTGGGTACTGGTGACCAGCAGACAGGAGAGCGAATATCGTTGCCTGGTTATCACTCGTCAAGATACTGTCCCAGGAGTGTTCATATTGGAATTGAAACAACTCTAAGGTAGCATCCCCAGTGTATCGATGGAGAACTTGTCCAAGATGTCACAGGTAGCAAGGGAGACTTTTTCCTGGCTCCCAAGCCCGTGTGGCCTCCACTGATGCTTTAGGAAACGAGATGCTGGAAGGGATACACTTTTGATATATCTTGACCTTCTAGAACGTTATTTTCCAAGAACTTCAAGGGCCCCGGGGGCAATGATGTTTTCAAGGAATACTGTCAACGTGACTTGAGAGCTGTCTGCCTCGGGGTGAGAATGACTGGTGGGCACACACGTGCAGGTAGTAAGTCAGGAAATAGCTAGAGCTCGCCGCGTGCGGGGCCCTGGAGATAGAGGGGGACCTAAGGCTGCCCTTACTCAACGAGGAAACAGTGACATTAGGACTGGTATGTGAAGGAGAGCCGGGGGCACCTGGGTGGCTCAGTCGGTTGAGCGTCCGACTTCGGCTCAGGTCACGATCTGGTGGTTCACGAGTTTGAGCCCCACGTCGGGCTCTGTGCCGACAGCTCAGAGCCTGGAGCCTCCCCCGGATTCTGTGCCTCCCTCTCTCTCTCTGCCCCTCCCCTGCTCGCGTTCTGTCTCAACTTATTTTTTTCTTAATTAAAACAAAAAAGAACCGGGAGGCGGGGGAGCGTGTCCCAGGCAGAGACCCATGAGGGACAAAGTTGGTAAAGGAGGGGCATCCCTGGGCAGCAAGGCCAGGGTGGCCAGTTCGCAGCGAGCAGAGGAAGAGTGGGAAGTGAGACCAGAGAGGTGGGTGAGGACCAGCTCGGGGCCTTGTCACGAGCCCGGGTATTGTTCTCAACTCGACTGGCGGTTTTTTTTTTTTTTTTTTTTTTTTTTTTTTTTTTTAAATTTTTTCAACGTTTTTATTTATTTTTGGGACAGAGAGAGACAGCATGAACGGGGGAGGGTCAGAGAGAGAGGGAGACAAAGAATCGGAAACAGGCTCCAGGCTCCGAGCCATCAGCCCAGAGCCTGACGCGGGGCTCGAACTCACGGACCGCGAGATCGTGACCTGGCTGAAGTCGGACGCTTAACCGACTGCGCCACCCAGGCGCCCCTCGACTGGCGGTTTTAAACAGGAACGCATCTCATTTACGTTTTCAAGGGATCACATCGGGAGAAAAGGCGGTAAAGGGTGGCTGGAGGGGAAGGGAAAAGCCTTTGCAACCGGCCGGGTCTGCGACAGTGGCAGCCTGGGGCAGAGAGAGGCCTTGGCGAGCGTGCAGCGATCCGCTCGGGCCCGTCGGTGCGTGTGACACGGTGGCCAGCACGGCGGAGGCGGCAGCGTTAGGGAGGCTACAATGACGTTTGCAGGCATCGAGGGCGAGGGGGGTCCTGGAGCAGCCACACACGTTCCCAGGAGAACTGTCCATCTATGTCCTCAGGCCCTGGCTCGGGATGGGAAACAAGGGATTATCACACAGTCCCAGGCGAGCAGTGGATTCCGCCCCTCATTCAGCATCTCACAAAGGACCAAGCAATCCTCTGCAGTTCCAGATCCCTCAAAGTCCACGTGGGGACAGCTGGCCCTCTGCGGCGGTGAGCCAACGGCACTGGCAGCTCTGTGTGAATTCCATCTGGAACCTTCCCAGACGCGGCTTATAAACCTCATTTTACAGACGAGGAAAGACGCTTCACAATGCAAACTATCACGTCTTAGGGTCACACAAGTTGCAGGGCTGGGATTCAAACCTCCATTTTTAACAACAGCCGTTCGCTACTGAGCGGTTACTAAGTTCTTTGCGTGCATCAACCTTTTTTGCAGAGGAGGCAATTGAGGCACAGAGAAATGGAGCCTTGCCCAAGGGCCACGCAGCTAGTGAGTAGCAGAGCCGGGGAAACGTGATGTGATACTGAGGTGTGTCAAACACTGAAGAGGACACAACGCCCACATCTTCTAGAACATTGAAAAGGGCTCTTGTGGGGCGCCTAGGTGGCTCAGTCTGTTAAGCATCTGACTCCGGCTCAGGTCGTGATCTCACGGTTTGTGAGTTCGAGCCCCGTGTTGGGCTCGGTGCTGACAGCTCAGAGCCTGGAGCCTGCTTCGGATTCTGTGTCTCCCTCTCTCTCTGCCCCTCTCCTGCTCGCACTCTGTTTCTCTCTCTTTCTCAAAAAGTGAATAAACATTAAAAAAAAAAGTTTTTTGGGGCGCCTGGGTGGCGCAGTCGGTTAAGCGTCCGACTTCAGCCAGGTCACGATCTCGCGGTCCGTGAGTTCGAGCCCCGCGTCGGGCTCTGGGCTGATGGCTCAGAGCCTGGAGCCTGTTTTCGATTCTGTGTCTCCCTCTCTCTCTGCCCCTCCCCCGTTCATGCTCTGTCTCTCTCTGTCCCAAAAATAAATAAACGTTGAAAAAAAAAATTTTTTTTTAAAAAATAAAAACATAAAAAAAAAGTTTTTTTTTAAAGATCTCTTGTGACTGCGGGCCACAGCATGGAGCCACCCACGTTGGGCGTAGTGAATGCTTCTTCAGTGTTCTCGTTAGGGGAGCTGACCACGCTCGCCGCATGTGCCGGCCGAGGGGACCCATGCACACCTGCACTAGTGAAGGGATGCGCACGTAATCGCAGCTGTGACCGAGAAAGGAAACCCGAATCCTGATCCCGGTTCCAATCCAGTTTGTTTGCAAAACCAGGCGGGCAGCTCGTGGGCCATCGTTTGCCAAGTTGATTTTTTAAGATACTGCATTAAAATGTTTGTCTTGATTACTGGGTTTTTAGGTGCCGCCTCGAATTAGTGCCCTGGTAAGAGGCCCTCTCACCTCATCCTGGTCCTCACCCGTCTGCCACTGACCGCTGGAACCCCCGGCTGTGGGAGCCCAGCTGACAGGGCCCTGGGAATCTCCTCCTCGAGTCCTGAATTCAGAGTGCCACAACTCCAAAGGACCCAATTCCCCTTTCCTGAGCCCAGACGAGTGGCCGTCCTGGCCAGCAGAGGTCGCCAAGTTACCGTCGTTATCCATGCAGGGGCGCTTCCTTCCCCATCCATTCTCCTCCTCCACTTCCTTTTCTCTCTCCCTTCCCTCTCTCTCCCTCCTTTCTCTTCTTCTTCCCCTTTTCGTCCTATCTCCCTACCTCCAACTTGGCTCACTTATCCGCCCAACACCGAAGCATCCCCGTGCGGCAGGCACCGTGCAAATCACCCAGGCTACAGTCAGCAAAGACGTGGGATGTCTGGTTCCCTCCTGCCCGAATTTTGTCATGCGCTCTCTCCCTTCTTCACGCCTTCATTCACTGGGTATTAATTCCACAGCCCGGCTCTGTCTGGCTCTGTGCTGGGTCCCAAAGAAGCTACTGGGATGAGAAAGCCCACAGCTACCACCCTGGAGCCCCTTCCCCTCCCCCTGCACTCTGCTGCAATCAATGGTTTTCCCCACTGCTCCCCACTGTTTCTGCCCTGCCCATTGACCCCCCCAAAACGTTCTTCCTTATAAAGCAGCCAGAGGCACCCTTGTAAAGCCAGTTTATGTCACTTGTCTAATCGGAACCTTGATGGCTTCCCCTCCCATGTCTCCTTGCTTACCAGCTACATGATGAGGGACCCCCTCACCACGCCTCTCTGAGCCTCGGTGTCCTCATCTGTAAGATGGGCCCATTTTACAGATGAGGAAGCTGAGTCTCAGAGATGCTAAGCGACTTTTCTAGTCATCAGCCTGTAAATGATAGAGATTGTGCCGGGCACTGTCTGTTGCCTACCCAGAGCCACACTCTTTATTCCTTCTGGACAGAACCTCTGTTTGTCCAGGTATCTATTAGGTGAGAATGGCTTCATCTCAGGGAAGGTCAGACCGGTCCCTGATGTACAGGTGGGCACATGGCTCCTTTCTGGCCAATAAGACAGAAAAGCGAATCTGTGGAAGTTGCTTCTGGGGAAGATTTTCTTTCTTACAGAAAGGGAGAGGGTTGTGAGAATTCGCTCCATGCCCTGACCCCAACACACCCGCACTAGCATTTCCTGCCTTTAAATGCAGTGGTGATGAGTGGAAGTTCAGCAGCCATTTTGGGGCCGGGAGGCCGACGGTAAAGCACCAGCGGCGAGGGGAAGACAAAGGAGTCAAGAAAGGGCAGGGTGTGAGTCCGTCCTTAGTGACGTGGGAACTCGGACCTTTCTTCCCTGACTTATTATTTGCATAAGTGAACATCTTCAAAGCCGAAGCTGCTTTAGTTGGGTTTTCTATCACTCGAAGCAAAAACATTCCTAACCAGAACAGATACAGATCCCCGTCCCCCCAAGCCACACGCGGGGTCACTGGCCTCTGGCTGCCTTCCCCGGGGCGGGCTGGCATGTCGGGCGGCACAGGCCTCTCGCCTGAGATCAAGCCACGGCAGACAGTCTCCAGCCCCTTCTCTTCCAGGGCCAGAAGGTGAGAACCGTGGACTGAGATTCAGCCTGTGCGAGGCCTGGCCTATGTGCCCGCAGCTTCCTCTGTGTGTCTGGCCCCTTCTGCTGTTACTCTGCCCCCACTTGCTCACGCTGTTCTTCCGACAGACAGTCCTGCCGCTATCTCGGGGTCTTTCTCCCTGCTGTTCCCTTTGCCCGCGACACTGTTCCCCACAGACCTCTATGTGGCCTCCTCCCGCACTTCCTTTAGGCCTCCGCCGGATACCGCTGTGAGAGGTCCCCCGGGAGCACCCTCTGTAAAAGGTGACACCCCCCTCCCCAGCCCTCCCCGCCCCTCCCCAGCTCTGTTTCCACCCCGTTCACCAGCACCTGCTATCCTTCAGATTCGCCTGCCCGTTTGCATCCTGCTCGCTCCGTGGGCAGGGGGCCATGTTTGTGCCCGCCTCCGGCCGCGGTTTCTACAGTGGTGCCTGGAAGGTAGTAGACGCTCAATTCCCTCGTGCAAGCGTAGCCTGCTTGTGGGAAAGAAAATTCACGGGGCCACATGAGCCTCCCTCCCACTGCCCGCCCCCCCTCGCCCCCACGTGCCACCTACCCACAGTCTTCCCTGCTGGAAGCAAAGCACAGTGTGGCCCCGGCCTGCAGCTTAGAACAAAAAACATTCAGAACCCTGGGGATTTGGTGCTGATCAAAGGCTTCCTCGTGTTTGTAAACCTTCACCCTCTGCCCAGGACACGGAAGGTTAGGGGCGGCCCAGAGCCCAGAGTTAGCCGCGGTTCCAGGCTGGGGGACTCTGGGCCTGCCCCTTCCCCGTAGCGAGGAAAGGCCCCCCACCGCAAGGCCGAGCGGGTTGAACCCAGCCGGGGATCTAAAAGGGGTAACTAATCCCACCCCCAGCCTGAGGCCCACCTGCCGGCCCTTGGATTCAAAGCCAATGTTACTCTTGGAGCTACGGAGGCCTGACCAAAATGTCAGGCTGAAAGATGCTGATAGTGGTGCAGCTCAGCGAGGCGGGGGGGGGGGGGGGGGGGGGGGCAGGCGGGGAGGCTGTGAGTTCTCCCCTTCCATGGAGGGGGACTGGGAAGCTGGTGCCTGCATACTCCCAGCATGCTCTCCCCTCCCCCAGCCTTAGTTGTCTTCATAGCACTAAGCACTGTGGGATATGTGATGTATTTCACTCACTTATCTTATGACAGAGCAAATAAAAGGGAGGCTCTGTGAGCCCAGAGACCTGTGTCTTGGTTGTTCACTGCTGTAGCCCCAGCGCCCAGAATGACACCTGGTGTATACAGTAGGCGCCCCACGAATACTTGTGGACGTGGGCCGCCCGGGGGGCTCCGTCACGTGAGCATCCGGCTCCTGATTTCAGCTCAGGCCGTGATCTCACAGTTTCATGGGATCGAGCCCCGCATCGGGCTCTGGGCTGGCACGGCAGAGTCTGCTTGAGATTTTCTCTCTCTCTGGCTCTCTGCCCCTCCCCCCCCACACACTCTGTCTCTCCAAATAAGTACATAAACTTAAAAAACGACTTGTGAATAAGTGGTAGTCGTGATTTTGGTTGATGTTCACAATAATAAAGTGCAACAATTTAAGACAGGTTCAAGTTTTCAATGCTTACGGAACCTCCGCTATGTTCCAGGTGCTGTTCCGGGCACTGGGGATACGGTGAGGATTAATGAGGACTCCCGGTTCTCATGGAGTTTCGTCTAGTAGGGAACGGTTTGAAACGATGACTCGTGCTGTGAAGGAAAGAACTCGGGGCAGACTCGACATAGAGTGCGTGACGCAGAGTGGAGGAAGGTTACGTTTCAGTAGATTGAGGGTTGGGGGGGCGCCTCGGAGGAGGTGACATTGGAGCAAAGACCCATGTGAGAAGGAAGCAGCCACTGAGGTGGGATGGTGGGGGGATGTGGGGGGGGGACATCCAGGCAGAGGGAGCAGTCCGAGCAAAGAACCTGGCATGTTCAAGAAGTAGAAAGGAGGTCGTGAAGAGGGTGGCAGGCAGTGATTGAGGGGAAAGCAGGTAGGACGTCAGGCCAAAGAGCTAGGCATGGCTCGATCATTCATGTCCGTGCCCAGCACAGTGCTTGGCACATAGCAAGCCCTTAATAGCTGGGCTGGTGGCTGTAATCAGTCGATCACATCGATGCTTATTTTCCTCTTAGAAATGGGGAGGGGCAGTGGCGGTGCGGATCACTGGAATTTCAGCCCTGTCGTGCACTAGCTGTGTGACCTCGGGCAAATGTCTTAATCTCTCGGAGCCTCAGTTTCCTCATCCGTCTAACAGACAAGCCTAGTAGGGAATGAAAATAAATGCTGGTCAGACCATCCATCAACTGTGGAAGTTCTTTAAGAATTTCCTCCCACTTCGGGGCAGGGGGACAGGGTGGGGGCTGGGTAGCTCAGTCGGTTGAGCTTTGGCTCAGGTCATGATCTCGCAGTTCATGAGTTCAAGCCCCGAGTCCGGCTCTGGGCTGACGGGTCAGAGCCTGCAGCCTGCTTCGGATTCTGTGTCTCCCTCTTCCTCTGCCCCTCCTCTGCTCATTCTCTCTCTCTCTTTCTCTCTCTCTCTCTCAAAAATAAATAATAATAATAAAAACACTTAAAAAAAATTTCCTCCCACATTCTACTTCTTTCTCAGTGCAAAGGGGGAAGAAACAAAGACAGGGAGTTCGTGGGTCCAGCCTTGGAGCCACTTTTCCTCTTACAAGGGCTAAGGTCCAAGCCATCCAACTAGGGGCCTCGTGTCGTGTGACTCACCTTCCCGTTAGAGGCTCTTCTTTGAGGACTCGGCCTATGCAAGTCCTGGCCGATCTCTGCCACCTGCTTCCTCTGTGAGTCTGACCGCTTCTTCTGCTCCTCTGCGCCTACTTGCTCACGCCGGGTGAGAAAGATAACAGGGGTAGTAATAGTTACCTATTGCTGTTGTAACAAGTTGCTCCAAAACTTAATGGCATAAAACCACCGTTTGTTACGCTCGCGGATCCTGTGGGTCAGAACTCTGGAGAGGGCAGCACGCGGATGCCTGCTTCCCGTTCCGCCACGGCTGGGACATCAGCTGAAGGACTCAAAGGCTAGGGGCTGGAATCATCGGAAGGCTCATTCGCTCATATGCCGGTTAGCTCTTGCTGGCTGCTCGTTAGGAGCCTTGCTTACTCTCTGTGGACCCCCGACCCTCAGTGGGAAGAGCGTCCATCACGTTTAAGAGGAGCATATGGGAGGCGCGTGTAGGGTGGGAGAGAGAGAGGTGCCATCCTGGGAAAGTAAAATCTGCCACGAGCTAAATGATAATAATTGTCACTTGCTGAGCACTTACTATGTGCAGGCACTCTGCACCACGGCCTTGCTTATTAATTCTTCCCACATCCTTGTGAGCTACGCCCCCTTCGTGTTTCCATTCCAGACAAGGACACAGGCCCACAGGAGTTAAAGCTCTTGTCTAGGGTTGCATAAGAAGCCAAGCGGTACGGCTGGAATTTGAACGTCGCTGTGTGTAATGCGGGGCGACAGACGCAGGGAATGCGTACACATTATCCTACAGATTAAATGAGTTAAAACATGTAAAGTGCTGAAAACAGTGCCTGGCACATAGTGAGTGCAGTATATTGCCATTATTATTATTATTATTATTATTATTATTACTATTATTATTCCATTTGAGCCACTGGAATAACAGGGAAACCTCTGCCCTGATACTAAGTACTTACTGTCCTCTTAATCTCTTAGCTCCTTCCAGAACAAGGGAGCCAGTCCAGGGGCCCTGGGAGCAACATACCCTGGTCCCAACTGCCTCCTTCAGGCTTTGGGGAGTGACCACAGTTTCTATGACATCAGCTGGACTAAGTCCCCAGGAATAGTTTTTCCCGTTTGGAAAACTGTCCTCCCACCCCCGGGGCTTTGAATGTCCAAAGTGCTCCCTCAGGGGCCTCACCCTTTATCCGAGATTGTCTGACACTAACCTGGTTGGAACCTTTGATGAAGCCGGTTATGGAGCTGCTCAAGGTTAGGTGCCCGATCTGAAAGGACATGGGAGAAAGTTTCATCACAGCCTGCCAAGGGCCCATTGGGAAACAACTTGCCCTACGGGCTTACAGGCAGCATGGCGACGTGACCCACCTAGGAAGCGGGCACTGCCCCTCTTTCTGGTCCATATCGCCATCTTTGAATGAAAAGCGTTTAAATTTTATTTTTATTTTTATTTATTTTTAGGGAGGGAGCACGAATGGGGGGAGGGGCAGCAGGAGAGAGAGAGAGAATCTTAAGCAGGCTCCATGCTCTGCAAGGAGCCCGACACAGGCCTCGATCCCACGACCCTGGGGTCATGACCTGATATCAAGAGTTGGATGCTCAGCTGACTGAGCCACCCACGTGCCCCAAAGCTTTTAAATTTTCAGTGAAAAGGATGCTCATTGGAATGGCCATCGTAAAAAAAAAAAAAAAAAAAAAAAAACTCGGTTAATAATAAGTGTTGGCAAAGAAAGACAACTCGGTTAATAATAAGTGTTGGCAAAGAGGTGGAGAATTTAGAACCCTCCTCCGCTCTTCAGGAGAGCTCTAAAATGGCGTGGACACTTGGGAAAATGGTCTGGCAACTCTTCAAAAGGTTACATACAGAGTTAACAAATGGCTCACCAATTCTACTCCTAGGTGTAGACCCAAGAGAACTGGAAACACGTCCTTACAAAACTTTGTACAGGAATGTTCGCAGAAGCATTATTCACAATAGCCAAAAATGGAAACAACTCAAATGCCCATCAACTGATGACTAGACAAATAAAATGTGCTTTATTCACACAATGGAATATTATTTGCCCCGTTAAAAGGAGCAAAGCACTGATCTGTCATGCTAAGTAAAAGAAGGCAAACACAAAAGACCATATGTTGTATGATTCCCTTTATGTGAAATGTCCAGAACAGGCAACTCTGTACAGACAGAAAGATGAGTGTCTACCTACCATTTGGGAGGTTGGGGGGTAGGAATTGGGGTGATCATTAATGCATATGGGGTTTCTTTTTGGGGTGATGAAGTTCTCTACAACTGATTGTAGTCACGATTGCCTGTGTGAGTATACTAAAAACCATTCACCTGAACACTTTAGATGGGGGAATTATACGCTATTGTTATTTTTAAAAAAAATTTTTAAACATTTATTTATTTTTGAGAGACAGAGAGAGACAGAGCACAAGTGAGGGAGGGGCAGAGAGAAGGGGGGGACACAGAATCCGAAGCAGGCTCCAGGCTCTGAGCTGTCAGCACAGAGCCCGACGCGGGGCTCAAACCCATAAACCGTGAGATCATGACCTGAGCCGAAGTCGGATGTTTAACCAACTGAGCCACCCAGGCGCCCCACTATTAGGTTGTTATTTTTCAAATGAGAACAGAATATGCCACTCTGCTTAAATCCCTACAGTGGTTGCCTTATCATAGCGCAGGTACACCGTCCTCACCCAGGCTTTCAAGATCCTGGGTTGTCTAGCTGCTGGCTGTCCTTCTGATCACACCTCTGCATCCCAGGTTCTGGATCATTCTAAGCCACCCGGTTTGTTCCTGCCTTGGAGCCATTGCACTCGGCTTTTCCTTCTTCCGGAAGGAATTTTTCATTTCGCTTGAGTACACACCGTGCTGATCGGGATTGCCAAATGGTAAGCTAGATGGGTGTTTATAAATACTGATGTATCGTTTTCCAAAGTGGTTGGCTAAGTGATCATTTCCAGTAGCCATCTGTGAGGCTTCCAGTTGCCCTAGAGTCTGGCCAACACTTCACGTTGGCCTCTGTTTAACTTTGCTAGCCCAGTGGGTTCGTATCACCCTGAGATTTCAATTTGTATTTCCCTGATGGCTTGTAATGTTGAGCATCTTTGTATGTGCCTGATGGTCATCTGTAGGTCTTCTTTTTTTTTTTTTTTTTTTTTTTGGTGAAGTGTCTTGAAATATTTTGCCTATTTTGAAATCGGGGTGTGTAACTTCGTATTATTGAGTCGTAATAGATTTTAGAATAGAGATACGAGTTCTTTGTCAGATATAGTTTTGAAGATATTTTTCCCGGATTATGTTAAATTTATATTTCAAATGCTCATCTTAGGAAAGGAGAAAGGTGTAAAACCAATGATTTCTAGCTTAAGAAGCTAGAAAAAAAAAAAACAGAGACAAATAAGCCCAAAGTAAGTAGAAAGAAGGAAATAATAAGAACAGAGGGGCTTCCCCCGGGGAAGGTGGAGCAGACCTAGTTTTCTCTACTCTTCCTGCGGAGGACGATTGGGAACCCTGTACCCAAGAATACTTCAGAGAGTGGAGAGGTGAAGGCGGGGACTTGGGACCCAAGGAACAACCTGGTGATGGGTTTTCTTTCTGCCTACTGTATCTCAGGCTTGGAAGCCGCAGGCAACCTGTAAATGTCAGCAGGGGCTGCCAAAGAGCCCTGACGAAAGCGAGCGCTCTGTAGCCAAAGGACCAGGAAAAGTTCAGCCAAGAGAGACCACTTTTAGACAGAACCTTCTCTACTCCAGCTGAACACCATGGGGAAAACATGGGAGCTCGCTCCCCCCAGCACAGGCTGAGTGAGGAGCCCGGACTTCGATCCTCACCGGGCTACGACCCTGTGTGCCAGCTTCCTTCCCAGGGTGGTGTCAGAGGAAGTGGAGGAGGGGGCTGGGACTTGTGTGCTCCCCGGTTAGTAAGGAGCCTCCTGTCCTGGCACCCCCTTTCCGTGTTTGCTGGTTTTGTTGAAAGGATGGAAAGACAAGCGATAGCCTGGGAGGAAGTGTTTGCACACCGCCTATCGTGTCCGGCGTGTATAAATCACTCTCAAACCTCTAAGACCGCAAGGCGATGTGTCTACACCTCTATCAGAAGGGCTAAAACAAAAAAGTAGGGACAACACCAAATGCTGGCACAGATGTGGAAAAAACTGGATCACGGATTCATTGCCAGTGGAAATGTAAAATGATGCGAACACTCTGGGAAACACTTTCGCAGTTTTCTTTAAAAGCCAAGGAGGCAACTAGCGTCTCACCCAGCAGTTGTGCGCCCCGTGCATTTATCCAGGATGAAGAAAACGACTCCTTCCTCCAGGCTCCGATCTCCAGACGGCTCACCCACCCTGGGAGCAAGTAGAAACTAAGTCAACAGCGGTGACCCCCGCTCAGCGCTTGCTCTGTGCCAGGCGTCGTGCTAGGCGTCAGCGGGCCATCTCCCTCAACCTTCCCGACAGACCTCCTGTCTGGTAGAGGCCGCGATCATCATCGCCCCCACTTTCTGGACGAGTAAACCGAGGCTCCAAGGCCGTTGCTCGTGGCCACGCGGCTGGACTGTGCAGAGCCCGGATTCAAACCCAGGGGGACGCTGACAAGTGCTTTCCTCCTCACCTGGTCATTACCAACCGTTTCACGGGGGCGGTAAAAAGCGTGGAAAAGGTGTGGCCGTGGCCGCGGGTTAGACCCGAGGCCACGCTGCCCGGAGGGCCGGAGTCTGGTTCCCAGTTCCTGGGCCTGACTTCCCTTAACTTTGCCGGGCCTCTCGCCCCCAGGCCCAGGGGCGCAGGCACCACCCTGCAGGGGCAGGAGAAGGCGGGCCCCCGAGCGCAGTCCCCTCCCCGAGCCCTCCCCCGGGCTTTAAGCCGGAGCAGGGCAGCGGGGCGCGGGCAGTCCCGGGCTGGCTCGGTCCGCCCGGCGATCGCGCGGATATGGCGGCGCTGGCGACCGTGGCCAAGAAGGTGTGGAGCGCGCGGCGGCTGCTGGTGCTGCTCTTGGCGCCGCTCGCGCTGCTGCCGGTGGTCTTCGCCCTCCCGCCCAAGGTAACGCCTCGTCCGCCGGGCGCCCCCCGTCCCGCGCGCCCGCCGGCCCGCCCCCGAGGTCCCAGACCCGACCGATTTCGCCAGAACCCCCCACCCCCACCCCTCGACCCTCTCCCCCTGGGCCCTGCCCCCTCCGGCCCTTTCCCGGCCGCGCCTTGGAGCCGGAGTCCGGCCCAGCCTTCGGGATGGTTCCCCCGTCTGCCGGAGCGGGTTCTCTTTGCTGGGCTCGGCGCGCGGGGCGCCGGGTTGAACGCTTCCCTAGATGATCCCAATGAACTGTTCACGAAGGCCAAGCTGAAGGGCCTGGGGCGAGTCACTTAGCTACGCTGGACTTCGGTTTGCCCAGATGTAACAGTGGAGGCAGCGAGGGCGTTGGGGCAGATATTAAATAGGGCAATCTATGTACCTCTCTTCGAACTGAGCCTGGCCCACAGGAAGTGCCCGCTGCCCCACTGGCTGGTCTGATGCCAGGCCCCTTACCTGCGGCGAGCAGGCCGAGATTGGAAGAAGCCCCTGGAGCCGGGCGCGGCGCTAAGCTTTGCCTTAAAGCGCGTCGTTTTATGTCATCCTTTCAGTGCCCCTCAGGGGGTGAGGATTATTTATCTCCTTTTCTGGAGAAGAAAAGTGAGGCTCAGAGAGAGGAAGTGACTTGGTCAGGGTCACATGGCTAGCAGCTGAACAGGGATCCATTCCCTGGCTTGTCAGAAGCCAGCACTCGAGCGGTTTCTCCGCTCTCAAAGAAAGCAATCCCTCGACCAAAGGCTGCAGATTGAGGTCAGGAATGTCACGATGAAAGTCAACACCAGTGGGGGCTGGGCGAAGATGGGTGTCACAGGTCCCTATTGCGCCCCTCACTGGTACCCAGCCCTTCTGGGGCGTCACGGGAGGGCATAGGACAAGGCTCCTACCTCCAGGAAGTTGCTTCACTATGTCTCAACGTGAGACAAAATTTCATAAAAAATAAAATCAGAGAGAGGGTGTCATTTAGAGGTGCATTACCCAGCACCCGCCAGCAGAGACCAGGGGAGCTGGGAGAGGTATTCGGAGAGGGCTGCCTGGAGGAAGGGGTCCTCATTGGGCACAGGGAGTGAGGAGGTGATACCAGCTGGTGCCAGAGAGACCCAGAGCTAATGTACAAACATGGTCTTTAGTGTGGAATTACCTAAACTCTTCGACTTTTTTGACATAGAAGAGAGAAAGACAACAAATGCCCGAATAAGGATTACGTCACTTTCAAAAACCGTCCCGTTCCCGGCCAGGCGCTGACCTCAGGATCTTAGTCCAACCCCCTTTCTTCTTTGGGTCTCACTTTCCTTGTCTGTAAAATGGGGCCCTCGTGGTGCTGGCTTCTGAGAATTGATGTGCAAGGTTGAGGGAGGAAGTTGCCTCACTCTATGGGGCATCATTAGGGGAAGGACGGATGGGGTCTGTGATGTCCCAGGTGGAGTCCCAGGGAAGAAAAGACAGAAACACCCAGGGTCTTTCTCCTCAGGAGGGGGTTCTGCAGGCTTCTGTCTGCTCTGCCGTCTAGCAACATCCATGAACTCAGGGACGGATCCAAGGGTTATGGGGCCTGAAGCATACAGTATTTGAGAAGTGCCTTTTAAGAAAAAGCACACAGATTTACAAAGAGAAAATTCAGTATAGGGCTGGGGAGGGGCTCAGAAACTTAAGCTCCATAAGTTTCGCGGTGAAGCCACTTCCATGGGAATCCTAACGTGCACAGGTGCAGAGAGACTGTAACCTTCTGCAGGGGTGGTAGGCCCGATAAGTAAGGTGTTGTGTTGAGTGCTTAACGCTCAGTATGTGCCAAGCGCCGTGCAAAGAGCTTCTCAGGCATCGTCCTATATAATGTGCACGCACCCAGGGAGACAGTTACTGTTAGCCTCCCTACTGGCCAGCTGAGGAAATGGACCTCAGCAAGGTTAGGTGACCTGCCCGAGGTCACACAGCCTGTACAGAGCCAGAATGCAGGGTTTGCACTTCTCCGCATTGCACCTTATAGTCTTTCTTCAGTTGTGATTGAATAAGAGTCTTTCGTGTTCCCTGCAGATCCTGGTGGGGACGCTTTGTGTGGCCTGAGATGTCACTGCCTCTTTAAGTGGCTGATAAATGAGGGCCTCCCTGGAGGCAGGTCTGGCTCTTTGGGGGGGGGTGCGTCTTAGCCTCCCTCAAAGATCTGTATCCCATACTCAAAGCCTCACCCCTGATAATGATATACTTACTTACTTACTTATCATTATTTTATTCTTGGCTAGTAACTGACATGTTTCTCAACCTGCTGTGCAATGAGAACATTGAACAGAGAACATTGCCGTTTTTATTGATCTGGGGCAGACATTTAAAGCAAAGAGTGGGTGTGCTAGGCAAACACAGCTTCCAGACAATTTCTGTAGTAACCTTAACCAGTTTCAACCCTGTGCTAACCTCCCCAAACAAAGCCTGGGCAGGGGGCGGCTAACAAAAACTTTCTGTTTGCTGTGCAAATGTAGCTTCGAGGCAAGTGTCCTTGGTGTCGGCTCCCACTCCCAACATCACATTGCCACTTCTGAGCCTCCGTCCCATGGAAATTCTGGAACCAGCAGCAGTGCAGGTTATATTGTACACATGGGTTCCCCCCAAACTTTGCAGGTATCGGATCAGGAAAAACGATGGAGATGCTTGGGCATTGGCCATCTCCCCCTCATTGGGTCCTGATGATGGCTCCCAGCCACCACTCCTCTGATGTTCTGGGAGTCTGTGTGGTCCACAGGGTTGGCCCTCAGGCACCTGTCCCCCCCGGCGGCTGGTGAGCCGGTCTGCGGGGAGGTCAGGGTTAATCTGAAGAGCGGATGGGAGGGGGGGAACAATTCTTACATTATGTCCTCCTGGCTTGGAACGGAATGCTGTCAGCAGGGATGAAAGGAGTGGGATGCCCTTCTGGAATGCAGTGGTTGCAATTTCCAGTTCCGCTGGAGATCCTGGCTCTTGCTACAACAGGGCTGGAGACTTAGGAGGTCAGGATGCTGCTGGAGGGACCACCCCAAAATCTTCCAAGAGTGGCCATTCTGGGAGAGGGAAGCTTAGGGACTGGCCTTGGGCGGCCAGTGGGGATAGATGAGGTTGTTAAGGCAGCTGGCAAGGGAGTGCTAGCCCCATGTGTTTGCAGGGAAGTCTTGCCCCCTTTCCTACCTTACCCCCACCGAAAGCAAATGTAGCCAGATTGACCAGGTGGCCAGGATGAGCTCTTGTAGTGGGTACTCACAGGTCACTCTTTCTAAGGACGCTTTGAAGAGGAGGAGTCTGGGGATATCCTAGGCAGGACTGCTACAAGCTGTGTCGTTGCACAGGCTGTGCACTGCGCAAGGGGCCTCGGGTTGGCAGTGAGATTGAACCACCCTGCACTTTACCTGCCAAGCGATGTATCCTAGTGCAGTGCTAGATCTGCCTGAGGAAGAGCTCCCCCCCCCCGCCCCTGCCCTGCCCCATCCTAATTTGCACAAAGGTATCAAGTCTGGCTAGCAGCAGACTTGTTCTGAGATGGTGGAATTTTTTTTTTTTTTGAGATGGTGGAATTTTTTAGGCAACGGTCAGAGGCCCTTTGGCATTTTCCTAATTCTTGTGGGTGGCATTTAGGTGGGTGATGAGGAAAAATGGTCATCTCATTCCCGGTTTGGAGTCTTGGGAGTCAGAACTGGATTCCCATTCCACCTGCTTGCTCTGTGACCCTGGGCAAGTCATTTTACTTCTCTGGGCTTCATTGTCTTCACTGACAGTGTGGCCACAAGACCACCGTCCTCCCTGGTTATTATTTGGGCCCGGTGAAATCATATACTGTGCGTGTGCCCTTACTTCCTACTTTTAAACTCAGTGCTCAAGGCGTGTCTCGCCTCTCCCGTGCTTTAGCTGGAGAAACGGAGACCCAGAGAAGTCAAATGATGGACAGAGCACCAGCCTAACCGCCGAGAAGACCTGAAACTCTGAGACTGGACGCTTTGCGTCTCTGAGCCTTGGTTCCCTCATTTGTGAAGTGAGGACTCACACCCTTCCCAAGGGCTTTACAAGACTTAATTAAGAGAACATACAGAAATTGTCCCGTGGGGCACCACACGTAGTGTGGTTTCTAATCACTGTCAAAGTGTTTCCCCACTTATCCTTTGCTGACTTACACGCCTTTCAAATTTTCGTGTATTTACTCTTTCCATCGCCTTAAGAAGAGGGAGTAATGATGATCCCCATTAGTACAGATGAGGAGAACAAAGCACAGAGAAGTTAGGTAATGTTCCTGAGGTCGCACAGCTACTGAACATTATTTTGGTCACTTCTCTTGGTCCTGGGTCTTGGAAGATAGGATGGCCGGGGTTCTTAGACACCCTGACTCTTCCCTTAACAGGGGCTTCCCAGAAAACCCCACAGACCCCGCCCTGTGGGTCGAGAAAGTTCTCTGGCCAGATACTGCCCTGCTGCTTTTAATTTGTATCCTCTCATTGAACCCAGAGGGCTTGGACAGGGAACCCCCCAAATGGACTAAGGTCTGATTTAGCTTCCATCATCCAAATGCCACCCACAACATTTTTGCCAGATCCCCTTTACCCCGCTCAGTATTACTATACTCCTGTCACCACCCCCTTCTTTCTCACATTACTACTGCCTTACTCCCCCTCCCCTCCTTTTCAAAAAACTTATATACAGTGACTTAAAAAGGAAATTTAATGCCAAGACCATGTATGGGAAAACCAGGATCACAAGTGACTAATAGAAGAAAAGTAGCAATAAATACCTCTGCAGTGTTGGTGAATTCTGGCTGTATCCTCCTGCCCGCTCGAAGCTGAGGGCCTGAGACCCGCCCTCTCTTTGTCGCATAGGGAGGCAAGCGGTCAAGGGAGGTGGTAAAGACAAGTCAGTATCAAACTGAGACTCTGTTTTGGAAGGAGCGAGAGGGAGGAAAGTATCCGAAGAGTGTCTTCGTCCCGCTGAAATGGTTCCCCACCTGATGGATGGATTTGCTCATAGTCCTTTCCTCCCAGGATTTCGTGATGACGAATAAGTTCATGTGCAAAAACTGCATCTCAGACACACATAAATTTTGTTTCTTTTGCGTTCTGTCCTTTACACGGTTTTTTCCTGGAGGGATCTTTGAGGCTAATTGGGGGAGGGGAAAAGGGGAGCCACTTGTGTGTTTGGCGGAATGAGCTGCGTTGAAATGGTCAGTCCTAAGCCTCAGTCTACTCATACGGAGATTGGGTCTAATCATACTGGAATGAGTTCATATGCTTGAGGCACTTCGCCAAGTGCTGGCTGGTAGTAGGCACTCAGTACATGTCAGCTGTTGGGGCGCCTGGGTGGCTCAGCGGGTTAAGCGTCCACCTTCAGCTCAGGCCACGATCTCACAGTCTGTGGGTTTGAGCCCCACGTCGGGCTCTGTGCCGACAGCTCGGAGCCTGGAGCCTGCTTCAGATTCTGTGCCTCCCTCTCTCTCTGCCCCTCCCCTGCTCGCACTGTCTCTCTCTCTCTCAAAAACTAAATAAACATTAAAAAAAAATGTTTAAGTAAATGTCAGCTGTTATTGCTGCTACTGTCACGATGTTTCAGAACTTGCAAAGAGGGAACTGAGGCCCAGAGTGAGTGAGTAACAGGGTGGGGTGAACTTCCTCCCCCTCTCTTTGTCCATTGATCCAGCCATCATGTTTCATCTGACACTATTTCCTTCTGTCTCTGAGCCAACCTTCTAGATACAGGGTGAGGGAAATGAGAGGTCAGGCTCCCTTACTTCTGCTTAGATCATGTGGGCCCTCAACAAAGAATAAGAACAGCTCGGGGCGCCTGGGTGGCTCAGTCGGTTGGATGTCCGACTTCAGCTCAGGTCACGATCTCGTGGTCCACGAGTTCGAGCCCGCGTCGGGCTCTGGGCTGATGGCTCGGAGCCTGGAGCCTGCTTCCGATTCTGTGTCTCCCTCTCTCTCTGCCCCTCCCCCATTCATGCTGTGTCTCTCTCTGTCTCAAAAATAAATAAACGTTAAAAAAATTTTTTTTTAAAGAATAAGTACAGCTCATATTTATTGAGCATTTAACTAGGAGCTCTGGTCCCCTCGCTCCCTCTGCTCCCACATTGACCTTGCTCTTTCTTAAATACCTCAAAATTGCTCTCACCCCAGGGCCTTTGCACTTGCAAAGACCCTCTGTCTGAATTGGTCTTTCCTCAGCTATCTGCAAGGCTTCCTTTCTCACTTCATTCACCTCTGCTCAAAGACGAACCTCCCTGAGGTCTTCCCTGACCTCCCTATCTAACACAGGAAACAAAAAAATCCTTCACACTCATTGTTTACTATCTCTAGGAATTAGCTAGCCCTGGTAGGGGCTGAACTTAACAAGGTCCCAAGATGTCAGAGCATCAAATTCAGAGACTAGAAAACATGCTTGTTTCAATCTCCCACACTCTCCCCTCACTGTAATCCAGCCTCATAGGCCTTCTTTGGGTTCTTCAAACCTACCGAGCGTGTTCCTGCCTCAGGACCTTTGCATTTGCTGTCTTCTCTGCCTGGTATGCCCTTGCCCCTGATCTTCCTGATCCTTCTGGATCCTTCTGGTCATTCAGGTCTTAGCTCTAATAGCATCTCTTCTGAGGAGTCTTCCTTGATTACTCCTTCTCAAGAACGCTTGTCCTCCTTACCCCCCAAACACTCTCTAAACCAGCCTCCTGTTTTATTTCTTTCATGGAATTCATCCCAATCTGAAATGGTCATTATATGTTCCCTGTCTGCCTCCCCAGCTAGATTGTGTAAGGGAATGGCCTGTTCCCTACAGCATCCCCAGTGCCTAGGACAGCATCTGACATATAGTAGGTACTCAGTTAACAAGTGAATGAATGAATTTGGATTTGAACCTAGGTATCTCTGATTTCAGAAAACATGCACTTTTTTTTTAATTAAAAAAATTTTTTCAAATGTTTATATTTGAGAGAGAGAGAAACCACAAGCAGGGGTGGGACAGAGAGAGAGAGGGAGATACAGAATCTGAAGCAGGCTCCAGGCTCTGAGCTGTCGGCACAGAGCCCCACACCGGGCTCGAACCCGTGAGCCATGAGATCATGACCTGAGCCAAAGTCAGATGCTTAACTGACTGAGCCACCCAGGTGCCCTGGAAAACAGGCACTTTGAAAAACCACAGACTGCTGCCCATTTGTGGAAGACTGGAGCTGGAACCAGTATTCCCAGATCTCCTTTTTTTTTTTTTTTTTTTTTTTTTTTTTCATTTGGGAAGACTGAGGCCTGGAGAGGGCCTGGAGGGGCTTTCGCGGCCTCTCCCAGCCCGGTGGCCCCAGAACCCTCATCTGTGCCCTTACACGCTCTCCCGGAGGGTCTGACCCATTGCCCACAGAGTCCCCTGGGCCTCGGAACCGCTCCTCTGAGGCCCGGCCAACTTTCCACTTTCCCGGAGCTCCAGCCAGGTGTGTAAACAGGCCGATGCAATTCCTGGTGATGCAGCAGGGAGCCAGATCGTCCCCTGACCAGACTCAACAGGACAGTGCCCTCTGGACTGATGAGCAGGATGTTCTGACACCCCCCAGACCCTGAAGACACAAAGTCAGCACCTTAGCAAGGCCAGACCCGGCCGGGCCTAAGCCAAGTCACGCACGCGCTCCCGAGTCACCCTCTCCGGCTAGGACGCATCAGGAAAGAGACGCACAAGGCCACAGTTCAGAGCACCTCCTGGCCAGTCCCTTCCCTTCCCTGAGCCTCAATCTCCTCACCTGCAAAGTGGGCACAATGACACCAACCTGCCGGGAAGACTTGAAGGTGTCTGATGCATAGTAGGTGCTCAATAAAGGAGCCTGGCTGTTACCGTTATCTGCATAATAGGGGTACCAGGCTCTTGGCTCTGCTGCCTGTCCCTGAAATTTACAGGCGAGGGGCAACGAAGGGGAAGGAGCCTGTGTTGTCGGGTGGGGGGAAGCACGACACACAGGACCGACCGGTGATCCCCAGTCGATAAAGAGGTTGGAAAAGGGCCTGGGGCAGGGGCACAGACCAGGGTGGGCCAGGAAGTGGGGTTTGATTTCAATGGTATTAAGCGCTCCTACGGGAATGTGCTGGTCCCTGGGAGGCTGTAGGAAACGAATTCAAGTTTGTCGATGTCCTGCCCCACAGGCCTAATTCATGACCCCTTTTCTGTTCCCCAAGAGGCTCTCCAGCACGGCTCAAAGCACTCAAGATCTGCTAGCTAGCACATTTACGCTTCCTACAGCTCTGCGGGGCAGGTGCTGTTATCGTCCACATTTACAGACGAGGAAACTGAGGCACAGAACGGTTTAGTCACTTGCCCGAGCTCCCAAGGCTTGGGGGTGGCAGAGCTGGGACCCAAACCCTGGCACTCTAGCTCCAGAGTCGGTGCTCTTAGGCACGATGTGTGACACAGGGGTAATGGACCCATTTTATAAGTGGGCAGGTCGAGGCTGAAAAGCGAAGCCACTTGCCAACACCTCACAGTCACTGAATGAGCCGGGAGTGGCATTTGAGCCTGGGTCTACCTGGCTGAAAGCCCACACTCCTTCGTGGTTCAGTGGAGGCAAGGGGTAAGGAAGGGACTGCTGTGCTAGACTTGTTGGGGACATCAGGAAAAGCTTCCCAAGAGACACCTGTCACCCTGACCCAAGTAGTTCAGAAGTCTCTCGGGGAGCTCTCTGAAGACAGGAACGAACACAGGGGGTCAAGCATGACATGTAGGAGCTTGGCTTTCGCCGCTCGGGTTCAAATCCTGGCTTTTTCATAGGCTGTGTAGCCTTAGGCCGGTCGCTTGGCCTCTCTGTGCCTCCGTTTTCTCTATACGCAGGTATGATGATGATGATGTTTGTGAAGGTTTCGACAGACGTTGGCTGACTTCAGGGACAGATCGCCTACTACGTTCTAGGCTCTGGGGCACGCTTTAAATCAGGGATTCTCAAGCATTTTGCTCCCCAGGAGACAGCTGGCGAAGTCTGGGGACATCAGTGGTTGTCACAGCTGTGCTGGAGTTGCCGCTGGCATCTAGCGGGTGGAGGCCAGGGGTGCAGCGAAACATCCCCCCGTGCCCAGGACGCCCCACGACTAAGTCCTCGGGCCCCAGACGTCGGTGGTGCGGCGCTTGAGAACCCTGCCTTCAGTGTGTTTCTTTATTCTGATCCCCACCCCCCGCCAGCCTGCGAGGCAGGCACGGTCAAGTGCCAAGGCCGCGACGGCCTCACGGGGCCGAGAGGGTTTGGAAATGGAGGGCGTTCCAGGCGAGACGAAACCCCGGCCACCCAGCCCAGCTCACAGACCAGTTCCGGGCGGACGGAGCTGACCCGTTGTCCCCTCTGCCCTCGGGACTCTCGGCGGGCGGGGGACAGCCACCTTTGCCTTGGCTGGGAGAAACAAGGGAAGCCCTTGTTCACTGCCACCCACAGCCTCAATTGTCCCCGAGCTTTCTCAGGCTGCTTGCACCTTACTTTCCCCGCTGGCCAGGGGCCTGGAGGAGAAGGGGGGGGGGGGGAAGGAAGACAAATCCTGCCCCTCCCTGCTCCAGCCCCAAACACAGACGTGTAGACGGTTTGCTGGGGGTGTGTGTGTGTGTGTGTGTGTGAGGGGCGCCCACACCCGGGACCGGGACGTGAAATGTGGGGACCCGGAGGACACGGCAGACGCCTGGTGTGGCACCCTGCCCACGGGCCGGCTCCCGCCTCTTGTAGGGGACCCCGGGGACCCCGGGGACTGAGTCCCGTTCTGAGAGCACCTTCTCACCCCCGCTCAACCGACCGTCAACCCGGGAGGCCTGGCTCCCTTTCCCGCTCCTGACCTTTTTCTTCGGTGGGGCCTGGGCCTCCTCCGGACCTCGGCTTTCATCCTCTGGAAAATGGGTCCACCCACGATCACTGGGCTGGGGTGCCCGCCCCCAGAATCCCTTTCTGAGGTGGCGAGGGCAGAGTCATGAGAATACGAGCCCTGGAACCAGACTTCCTGGACTCCTCTTGCTCTACCCCTTCCTGGCTGTGTGACCTCGGACAAGTGACTTAGCCTCTCTGTGCCTCAGTTCGTCTTCCATAAAATGAGGACACTGCTAGGACCCACCTCATGGGGGTGCTGTGAAGATTGGCTCATACACCTTAGGAACTTTCGGCTGTGCCTAGAACATAGGAGGTGCTACGTTCCTGTTTGCTAGCTGTGTATTCTTAATAGCGTTCGCATTTACAAAGGAGCCCACGAATCCGGAGGTCTGGAAGTGCTTTACGGGAAGTGAGCCTTGCTCCTGAATCCTCTTGGCCTCTTCCCTTTCCTCACTGTGTGGGTTCTTGCGTCTTCTGAGCTCTGTTCCCTTCCTCATAAGATGGAATAAGTTCCTCTCCCAGGGGCTGCCGAGAATATTAAGTGAGCTAGTGCTTATCAGAGAAAAACGTCTTTTTCTTATTCTTGGCCTGAAACCTGGAGCCCCAGAGGCCTGAGAAGTGAGGGATTGTGGGCAGTGGAGGGTCATTGTCAAAAGGGGCTTGGAAACTCCACAGGTCGGGCCTCAGCGGCAGGGGCCAGCTTCCCCCCTCGTGCACCGCACCGGCCCCCAGGATGTCTGGAGCAGGGCCAGCTGGACCAGAGTGGGGGTGGGATGAGGGGAAACAGAGCTGAGAATGTGAGGAGCAGGACAGACCCCCAGTGCCTGAAGGAAGTGAGGCAAAGTAGTGCTTGCAGGGAATACGTGGCCTCAGCTGACCCGGGATGGATGCCAGCATGGCCAAGAACTTGCTCTGGGAGTGGGGGGAGCACTCGCCCGCCTCGGTGTCCTGATCTGTCTCATGGGCCTGCCTACCTCATGGGGCCATGGTGAGGATCCAGGGCCAAGAGCTTTGTATGCAGTAAAGTGCCCTGAAATACCAGGGACCCTGTCTTGTTCACCAATGCACCTTCCCACACCCGGCACACAGTAGGTGCTTAATAAATGTGTCCACAACAAATATGGAATAAAAACGGGTATTTCTAGTTTCCTGTGTGCCAGGCCCTGTCCACAAGTGATTAATACATTCAGTCAAACACTATTAATTGAGCACCTACTGCATGCTGGTTGCCATTCCAGAGGAACGTGGCAGTGAACCAAATAGTCGTAAGTCTTTATACTTGTGGAACTGACGTTCTAGACGGGGAGACATTGAAAACACCCACAACAGGTAAATAGGTAAGATCTAGGATATGCCAGATAAGAAGAAGTACCCCGGAGAAATAAAATCGGGGAAGGGGAGTGGGAAGTGGACAATGCAGTTTTAGAGCCAGGAAGGTTTCGTTGAGAAGGGACATTTGAACGACTACCTGAAGGAAATGACACTTGAGCAAAGCTGGGCACGTGTAAGGGAGGAGCAAGGAAACGGCAGGTGCAAAGGCACTGAGGCAGAGCACGGCAGGTGTGAAGGAAACATCAAACGATCTTCTTGGGTCCTCGAGACAGCCCTTCCCGGGAGACAGACCCCTGGCCCCCCAGTCACGGAGAAACTAAGCTCAAGGGCCGAGTTGGGATTTAGAGTCAGATCCAGCAAACGTGCCAGTGCCTTCAGGTGGGAGGTCGCTTCAGCCGGAGAAAGGGCTTCTGTTCGTACCGGCCCCCAAAGATGCGGAAGGGGATCTGAGGAGAGCAGGGTGAAACGAAGAAGCTTAGGTGCACCCCTGCCCCATGGTGGGAACCGAAGGGCCCTCTGGACGGCTAGGGAGACAGGCCCAGAGAGGTAAAAAGAGCCACCCAAGGTCACAGAGTGGGCGTTGCCCTCTTCTCTCGGAACAGCGTGTTCTGTCCTTCTTGGGCCGAGTCAGGCCCCTGGGGCCTCGTGGGTCCCGTGGGGCTCCCACCCTCCCCACCTGTCTGTCTGGCTCATGAATGGTTAGTGAAGCTTGGGCAGCTGTGTTGTGTGAGCTACCCCAGGAGCACTTTTAATGAGTGGCTCCAAGAGCTGGAACTTGTTAGAACATCTGCTAATGAGTCCAGGGGTCTGACCCAGTCCAGTTCAAAGGGAGGGTAGGAGGGTGAGGTGGCTGCAGCCTCACAGGTCTCCCGAGGCGGGTCACTTCCTATCGCTTCTTCCTCTTCTCCCCCTTGCGTCTAGGGCCTGGATGGACACGGGTGGGTCCTGCTTTCCTGGGTGTTTTCAGGCCCAGGAGAGGGTAGGCGGGAGCCCTGGTTGCAAATTAGAGACCAGACTTCCCGGCTGCCTCCACGATTTCCCTCTGGGTAGCCCTGGGCTAGTTTCTGACTTAACCTTCCGCGCCCCGGTCTCCTCCGGAAAATGGGCACACGGAACTCACCCTCAAGGTCCACACTGCTTATCCTCAAGACTGAACAGACGCAGAGAGGGCGCGAACGGGCTTGTAGAAAGCCTTTCTGTTGAGGATCCTTTCGTTTTCTTTAATAGAACCTTCCAGACTGCGTGTGGAACCAAAGTCGCAGTAAGTCTAAGGAGCTCGGCCCCGCACAGAGTTGGTCGCCCAGTGCTGGCTGTTACCGTCACTGTCGTTCTCGGTGGTGAGCCTGGTCGAGGGCTCTGGGCTCAGACCATGTGGCGGGAGTCGCACTTCACCCCTGGCTAGAAATCCACGTGGAGGAAAGAGTCACGGAACCTGTCTGGGCCTGTTTTCTCGTTTCTAAACAGGGTCTTGTGTCAGGCAGCTGAATTAGTGAGTGTCGGAGGCATGCTTCGTGGCTGGCCGGGGCAAGGCCTCCGGAAACGGTAGCCGAGTTAGTCTCCTCTCCCGCTCCCATTGAGGCAGTATGGCCTTGGGCAGGTCGCTCAAGCTCTCTGAGCCATGGTAGAGGGGGACAGCAGTTGTGGCTGTGGCTGCCTCACGGAGCTGGGGGTAGGGCTAAAAACCAGGAGTCCATGGGAACCCGCCTGGCGTGGAACAGCGTTCGGTGCACGTGGCCATGTCGAGTAGCGGTGGTATTGCTCTGAGGCAACGAGGGACAGTCCCTTGAGAGACTGGGGGCTGAGGGGAGAGAGGGGACATGCCCAGAGCGTTGCAGGCCTTTCGGAGAAGGGCCATGGCCACGTTCCCTTTGATCGCCCTCCCGGCTCTCTCAGAACGGCGTAATATGCCTCCTCATTTACGAACAAGGACCCAGAGGTTCGGGAGGGACACGTGTCGGTCCAAGGCTTGCAGCGTGTTGAGTGCTGGACGAGGGTTTACTCCCAGGACCACGTGGCTCCCGGTGGCCTGTGCCCCTGAGCCGCAGCTGGCTTCATTCCCCACCCCTCTTTTCAAATGGAGGCCTCATGCCTAGATGCCTCTTGGCCTCTCTCAGGCTCTCTCTCGTCTTGCCAGGCCGGGCCTTTTCCCTGGGCCTGTCGTGTGTCTGCTCCAAACTCCCTTCCCTTTGGGGTCCATATCTGTGTCCCGCTTAGAATCACCACCTTTATCCTTGGAGATCATTGGGGTGAAATCGCGCATTTCGAAGGGCAAGAGAATAAAAGAAAAGCAAAGGGGGCAAGACACAGAGCTCGTCAGTAACGGGGGATGTTTTGTGAGGTGCTAACTCTGCCATCCATCGCTCCCAGCCCTTCACCGACGTTAACTTAGTTTACCCTTGAGACAAGAACTATGAGTCGAAATCCTTATTGTCACCATCATCCCTGTGTTGCGGATGAGGAGACGGAGGCATAGAGTCAAGTCACGTACTCCAGGAAGCATACAGGCAGGATTCGAACCCAGGCACCCCGGCTCGGGATGCCAACAGCGTGACTCATAGGGGCCTCTGCTTTTGGGGGGATCAGGCCCAGATTTCAGCCCCCGGGTCCTAGCTCCCCGTCCAGGTCTTGTTCTACTGATCTCATCAGCTCCTGCCTCTCGGGGGCTGGCCTTCCTCCGCGTGCTGGACCGTCCTGGCGATGGGGACGCCGTCGCTCCTATGTCACCCGTGAGCAAACTGAGGCTCCGATGGGGAAGCGGCCTGCTCGAGGTCTCTCACACCAGCAGCGATGGCTCCAGAGGTTCCGGTCACGGCACGGGCCCTGAGCTGGGGTCATGAGAGGATATGCCGGGAGGCTTAAGGCATGGTTTCTGCCTTGCTAGAGTTCGAGGCTTCCCCCAGTCGGCCCTGCGCACTCCTGGGGAAGGGGCGTTTTCTGGGCAGCGGGAGGGCACCACCGTGGGCAGCTGGCCCCAGTCCTGCGCCCTGAAGGGCTGGCCGACCAGCTCTCTGCCTGGCATGGAGCCCCCAGCCAGTGCCCGCTGAGAGCCTGGCCATGGCTCAGCACCCTGACAAAAATGCCTGCAGCGACCCAGCAGGGAGATGGGGCGCAGGAGGAATGATGGCCACAGACACAGTTTCTGGCCAGCGCCTGACCCTGCCCTCAGCGAACAGACCGTTTGCTGAGTGAGAAGGGGCAACCCTGGGGGCGCCGGGGCAAAAGTGGCCTCGTGTCTGCCTGGAAATCACTCCCCAGCTCAAAAATTAACCGCCTGACGCGGCATTTTCTTCTTTCTGCCCCACTCATCTCTGCATATTTTGTCCGCAGACTTTAATCCCTGTAGTAACGGGCTGGCTAAATCCGAGAGGCTGGGATTTCTTTGGTGGGGGGTGTGTGTGTGGGGGATTATAAGGCTTCCCGTAAGAAATGGCTGGGTTGGATTGGCATGACTAGGTCAGGGTCAGGGACTCTGGTGACCAACCCCACCGTTCGTGGCTCCCACCCGGGGCCAGGAGGGGCGTAAGCCAGATGAGTCACCCACAGAGCAAAGTTTAAGCTGGTCTCTCCCTCATCCAGTCCTGCTCCCGACTCCTCTGCCTGGCAAAGCTCAAGGCACAATAGTCTTTCAATGAAACAAGGTACAAGTTCCTCACCTCTCACTTGCTGTGTGACCTCAGGCAAGCCACTTTCCTTCTCTGGGCAGCCATCATACCAAGGCTTAGGGTAGACCACGGTTTCTCAGCCTTCACACTAGTGACGGTGACAGCACCGGGAACAAATAATTCTTCCTTGTGGGGCCGTCCTGTGCATCGTAAGGTGTTTAGCAGCATCGGGCGCGCCTGGGTGGCTCAGTCGGTGAGGCGTCCAACCTCGGCTCAGGTCATGATGTCGCGGTTCATGAGTTCAAGCCCTGCCTCGGGCTCTGTGCCGACAGCTCGGAGCCTGGAGCCTGGAGCCTGCTCCGGATTCTGTGTCTCCCTCTCCCTCTGCCCCTCCCCAACTCGTGCTCTGTGTCTCCCTCTCTCTCTCAAAAATAAACATTAAAAAACATTTTATGCAATGATCTCAGGTTCATGCTGGCTCTCATACTTTAAGATTTATTTTAAGAATGACGAACAGCATTTTTGAAGCCTAGCTTCAAGAAATTAAACCTGTATTATTAAGACTATAGTACCATTACTCTCTGGTTACTACTAATAAATAAAACATAACAGCTCATATTTATTGAATATTCTCACATGACTATCGCTGGGTAACTGCTTCTTCTATTTCATAAAATAAATCACTCCCTGAGGTGGGTACTATTATTATGTGCTTACAGCAGATAAGGCAACTGAGGCAGAGGCCAGTTAAATAACCAGATCACACAGCCAGAGTGTGGACGGATTGCATTTCTAATGCAGGCTTGCCCAATCCCAACGCCCGTGCTATACTTCTGTTATGTAAAAGGATTAGAAAATGCAGATAAACAAAAGGCAAGACCGTAGTTTCTGGTAACAAGATTGCTAGGTGGGAGGCACTTCTGGTTTAAGTTGGTGGGATCCAGCCTTTTCTATTCCATTCACCTTTCTGAAGCGGTCTGCACAGCAACAAAGGGCAGCAAACATCCCCAACGCTGCCCCGGGGGCAAAGATGGGCTGATGATGGCAGTGGGGTTTGGACCACACTGCGGGACACCAAGAGCGAGGCGAGCCTTCGCGGTTCCTGGGCAGAGGGCAGACTCTCCCCCAAGCAGTTTTCGACTCCCTGAGCCCTTCTGGACGCTGGCGAAGCCTGGGGCATGCGCAGCAGGGAAGGCTGAGTCCCCGAGACACATGTGACAACACAGATGAACTGGATGAGGAGGCTCGAAGACCCTCGGCAGGAAGGAGGATGCTTTAAGGGGGCAGGAAGAAGACAACGGATGGATGACGACCGGCTGTATGGTTGTAATGGGTCTCGTTTTCTCCATCAAAGAGGCATAAAGCCCAAGGAGACCCCAAAGAACTGGGACATTCTTGGGACTTCACGCTTAGTCCCCACAGTGAGCTCACTGCCTAGAGTAGAGACCCACTCCCGGGCAGTGCTGGTGAGACAGGGTTCCGAGAAAATTCGCAGAAAAATGCCTAGACACCTGCTGCCTCGGCTCCCCGCCCCCCACCCCCCGACCCTCCCCTCTCCCCACGCCTGCCTTTCACAAAGAACTCGTCTGAAAAGAAGAATGCCCCTCATTCTGTGTTGATGTGGAGGAACCAGCATGAAAAATAAAAAGACAGAGGACATCGTAAAAAAAGGAAACAATAAATGCCGAAGCGGCCGTGGTACCAAGTAGGAGAAACTACTGAACAGACGCTCCTCTGTGAAATATGAAACATAAAGAAATGATGGCCTTCCTAAAATAAATCTCAAGATCAGGAAATCAAAGGGTCAAAGAGGAGACCGTGAAAAGGAAAAGGGCGTGGGGGGGGGAAAAAAAAAAAAAAAAGCCCTGTTCCGGAAGTGGGTGGGAGAGAACAAAATCAAGCCGTTCTACTCTAAAAGCCATACTAGAAACCGAAAGGCGGAAAAAGATTCAAAATATAACCGGGGACGGGACGTCCAGGTGGAAGACTGAACAAAATGAGGCAGAAAAGAAAGGATGAGGAAAAATCCGTATGGAATCCAAAGGAAATCTGACTTCGCCTAACTGGTGTGGCTCAAGGCGAAATAAGGAAACAGACAAAGGAAGCAGAAAACAACACAACTCCCTCCACTTACACCCCGATGAGCCCCTTGTAAGTTGAACGTATCGCGAGTCGAAAATGCGTTTCCTGCACTTAACCTACTGAACGGCACTGCTTAGCCCGGCTGCGCTCAGAACACTTACATCAGCCTCCACTTGGGCGAAGTCATTGGACACGAAGCCCACTTGACGATAAAGTGTTGAATATCTCAGGGGATTTATTGAATACTTTAGTGAACATGGAGGGCAGAACAGTCGTATGGACGCGCGGTGGTCGCGAGCGTGTGGGTTGTTGACCCTCGGGATCGCGGTGGCCGACCGGGAGTTGGGGTCACGGCCGCTGCGCAGCGTCACGAGAGAGCCGGGCAACATATATGGCCCGTGCTGGCGGGAAAAGATCAAACTTAAGAACTCAAAGTACGCTTTCTACCGAACGTGTGGTGTTTTTTGCACCCTCCTAACCTAGAAAAATCATTAAGTCAAACCATCGTACGTTGGGGACCGTCAGTATTAGAATCTCTAATAGCAGAAAACTGCTCCGAAACTAAAGGAAAACATATGAAGATTTTCTGTCTCCCGGAAAAAAATAACGTATAGAGACTCATCAACACTGAGATGTGTATGTCATGGTAACATTAAGGGACTAGAGGGTTAAACAAAAAAATCTTCTGGCTATCCAGGGAAAAAATTCTGGTGAGCTATGAGGAAGAAATCAGGCTGGCCTCAAATTTCTGCACTAGAACAATGAAATATCTAGTAATCTTCAGAGAAAGGAGCACACCCCTAGTATGTTACAGATCTAGTGCTTGTGTGTATTCAGAGATTGTCTTCTTTAAGAAAAAACCAGGGTCACTTGGGTAGCTCAGCCGGTTAAGAGTCTGACATTGGCTCAGGTCATGATCTGGAGGTCTGTGGGTTCGAACCCCACATCGGGCTCTGTGTGGACAGCTCAGAGGCTGGAGCCTGCTTTGGATTCTGTGTCTCCCTCTCTCCCGGCCCCTCCCTCACTCATGCTCTGTCCCTCTCTCTCAAAGATCAATAAACTTTAAAAAAAAAAAAAAAAGACAAACCATATGTGTAGTTGAAATTTGGAAAGTAGGGAGAATAATGAAGAAATAGACATGTATTCATTCATAATCTCACTCCTAAAACAGCCTGCCCGACGGTTGCATATTCCAGATGCCTTTGCACACATCTCTTCTGATGGGATCCTCTCTGATGTAACATCCCCGGGTCATTACTATTATCATCAGTCGGCAGGTGCAGGAACCTGGGCTCAGAGCAGTCAGTGGCTTGCCTTCAGAGTTCCGTAGTGGAACCACCACACCCGGGCTTCCTGGCCCTCGAGCCCATGAGCAGCTCCCTCCAACACAACTTTCAGTGATGATGGGCATTTCTAGCTGTCCCATCCGGAATGGTAGACCCTAGTCTCAAGTAGTGAGCTGAGCCCCTGAAACGTGGCTCACGTGACTGAGACACTGGAATTCTAAATTTCCTTCCTTTTCAACGAATTCAAACTTGCAGAGCAGCGTGTGGCCTGAAGCTCTGTATTTGGCCAGCCCGGCCCTGGAGATCTCGTTGGCATTCTTTTCCCTTCTAAGAAAACGGCTGGCCACTTTCCGTTCAGCATCCCCCAACCCCATCCACATCAAGTTCGCCCAAAGCCTGGCCCGTGAGTCAACCGTGATAACCGGGACCAGCCAGAGCTTCTAGCACCTGTCTTATTGGGCCGCAGCCTCCTTCAAGGGCATCCCCACCCCTGGAGGCTTCCGCTGAGTTGCGCCAGCTTCTAATGGCAGAGGGGACGGGCCAGGCAGCTGAGAGATATTTCACCTGAGGCCATGACTCCCTCGACCGTGGGCCACCTCAGCAAGATGACCGACCTGTCCTGAACGAAGTGGCGAGGAGGCCAGGTGCTGACTCAGAGATGACCCAGAAAGGGAGTCTGTGTAGGACCAGACACCTGCCCCAGCCAGAAGTTAAATTTCAAAGGAATGAGACCTTGGGATCGCGTGACTCTGTGCTTCGACCCGAATCTGCCCTTGAGGGATCAAGGGAAGTCTCCATTTGCAGACCAGCAGAAGGAGCGTCCGTGCAGCCAAGTGGCTGGTCTGAGTTCATGGAAAAGAGGACCCAGACGCAGAGGTGGGACAGATGTGCTGTGGGCTGGAGTAAAATCATGGATCCACCCAGACCCTACTCCCTGGTCCATTATTTATTTAATCTTATTTTTTGAGAGCGAGACAAAGCACGAACAGGAGAGGGGCAGAGAGAGGGAGACACAGAATCTGAAGCAGGTTCCAGGCTCTGAGCTGTAGGCAGAGAGCCTGACGTGGGGCTCGAACTCACGGAGTGCGAGATCATGACCTGAGCTGAAGTCGGACGCTTAACCGACTGAGCCACCCAGGCACCCCTCCCTGGTCCACTGTTTAAATGGCAACCAGGCCCGGGTGTGATGAGATCTGCTTTTGAATTCTGCCTGGTCCTCAAGAGATCACTGTTCCTCACCAGACCTCCGTTTCTATAGCTGTAAAATAGGAATTTTAAAAGGGAGTGGAGATTTTAAATATAGCATCCTAGGATCCCTAGTGCTCTGTAAACAACTTGACATTAGATTCGGATTTGGGTCCGTGTAAGCCCTTTTCTGGGATTTTACACCAATGAAAACCATTTAAACTAGAGATCATAAACCGGTGACCATGGGCTTGCTACCGTTTGCCGATTTGGGCTTTTTGTTTTTGTTTTTGTTTTTGTTTGCCTACGCTTTGCTCTTACTAAGTAAATCTTTTAAAACTCTGAGCTTCCACATAAAAGCACAGTTTCAAGCTTCTTTTGAAAGAGCAAGAGATCTGGCATCGTGGGGCTCATGTTCTCATGAACCGGGCAGCAGTCGGTGTTCTTGGACAGGCCTGTACTTCCCGTGTGTCGCCGTCCCCAACTCCTCCCTGCTGCCCTCGAGACGCTGAAGCCCAGCGCCAGCTCTCATTTGTCACCAAGCTTGGGCTTTTCCACTCCCCTTCCAAAGGGATGGTTTTCCGTACCCACAGCACTGTCAGACTTGAGGAAACGATGTGATGTTTCTCACGCCAGCCCACTCCACTCACTCACTTGTCGCCCGCCCTTGAGTTTGGATCCCTGACTTGGATCGTTTCTTCATTCATTGAACAGATATCCATTGAGGCCCTGGAGATAGACGTGAACAGATAAAGGCAAGAGTCCTGTTTGTTTGGAGCTTAGGGTCTGGTTGGGGGAAGAGAGAACAGGAAGCCAGCAAACGAGAAATACTCGAGTTAATTGTGAAGCGCTTGACGAGAGCAAGGCCAGACAACATGGAAATCAGACCATAATCGATAGCCTGGTCAGAGTGGGACTCCCGGAGGAGGTGACCTTTGAGAGGAGGGCCAAATAACAAGCAGGAGCCAGCTGCACCCGTGGTCAGGGTTGAGGGGACCCAGCAGAGGGGGCAGCGGGTGCAAAGACCTGGAGGCAGGAACTGGCTCGGCCTGCTTGGTCTCTGAGAGCCCACCACTTAGTGTGTGCGTAGGCACCCCCCTCTCCAGGCCTTGCCTGCACGCCTCCTGCGCGATTTTTGCTCTCTGGAAGTCGGTTCCGTCCTCAAGGCCTGGCAGGGATGGGGGGTGAGGGCCAGTAGTACTTATTAATTCCCCGCAAGATGTCTGGCATCCAGCTGGCGATTGTGAATCCAGTTGCCCACAGGAAGCTGAGCTGGGGCAGGCAAGCAATTTGGGGTCACCTCGGCCCTGCTCCAATCCCTAACTAACCAGCAAGGTAATGAAACACGCTCTTGACCCACTTACTGGCAAAGCCCCATGCTGGCCAAGGATCAACTTCCCAATTCCCGCCATTTGCCTCGGGTCACCTCCCCAGCTGACCTGTGCCGTATCTGGAGTGTTCCTCCGCCAAGGACTATTGTTGACATCTTGGCGAGAGCACCCGGGGTTGGGGGGGGGGAGAGAAAGAGGGAGCGAGTAGAGGGAGGAGAGAGAAAGAAACAGAGGGAGAACAGGGGAGGGGAGGAGAGGGAGAGGGAGAATACAGGCCTGGGACTCGGAGCCTTTGAAAGGCAACCCTTACAGCCAGAATTTACCAGAAACCGCCCCCCCCCTCCACTATACAATACGCGGTAATTGTACACTTCACCAAAGGACCTATAAGATGGCACCCCCGAAGCAGATGTATTTGAATGTTCACAGAAGCTTTACTCGTAGTTGCCCCAATCTGGAAACAATGCAAATGTCCGGCGGCAGGAAGACGTACAGATAGAGGGTGGTGTGTGCACGGGATGGAATACTACTCAGCAGTCACAAAGAATAGACCGCTGACATACACAGCCACGGAGAGGAGCCTCATGGGCATTGTATGGAGCAAAAAGCATACAAGCTCATCCTGTCTGATTCCGTTTAAGTCCCAAGAGCACGCAAAACCCATCTATAGCTGGGGAAATCACAGCAGCGTTTTGGGAAGGGGCGTAAGGATTGACCTGAAGGGGGCAAGAAGGAACCTTCTGGGGGTGATGGAAGCGTTTTGTATCTCGAAGGGGATGTGATACGGGTGAGTACATCTGTTAAACCTCGCATTGTACACTTAACAGCGGATGCATTTGGGGCGCCTGGGTGGCTCAGTCGGTCCAGCGTTCGACTCTTGATTTTGGCTCATGTCATGATCTCACCGTTGGTGAGTTCGAGCCCCTCCTTGGGCTCTGCGTGGACAGTGTGGTGCCTGCTTGGGATTCCCTCTCTCTCCCTCTCTCTCTGCCCCTTCCTGCTTGCTCTTTCTTTCTCTCTCAGAAAATAAACTAAAACACTTAAAAAAAAAAGAAACCAACGCATGCGTTTGATGGTATGTAAGTTATAGCTCATAAAGCTGATTTTTGAAAAGCCGTGTTTTGTTTTGTTTTGTTTTTCTCTCCTGCTGTTGCTCTAAAATGTATTCAGCAGGGGATGTTCTTCTGTGGTCACTGGGATGAAAACTCCTGCAGACCTCGTGACTTCTCCCATCACTGTTGAGAAGTAACTAAAGTCCTCCGGTTACTTTAATACACAAGCACGGTCTCAATTCCGAGATCAGAACGGGCAGTTCCAGGTGACATTTGAAACAATGAGCTTGATCGGAAGTGAAGCCTTTTCTGGCCCCCCACCTGGGAGCTCCACAGGCCCGGAGCCCGGTAAGAGGGCTCTCCTTTAGGGGTGGTCCTCTCCTTTTTTCTGGAGTTTCTAGGTTTCTGACAGGCACTGTGAGAGAAGGCATGGGGGCAGGCAGAGAGGCAGGTCAGCGCCCGACGGGCTTCTCTGCCCAGCTGGCTGTGCCTTCTGGGCCCGGGGCCTGGCACATTCTCTGACACGTTCTCTTGTGCGCATCACAGGGGGTGGAGGTGAGAGGGTACGCCCCCCAGCATCTGCCAGAACACTCCCCTTCGGGGAGATGCTCTTCTCTGATAGGCTGCTCCCCTCCCGTGCTTGGATTTCCATGGGTCTGCTGCATATGAGCTCTTTGGGGGGCCCTAGAGCACCTGAAAGCAGACCTCCTAGGCAGGGGCTTAAGTTCTGGTGAACTTCTCTCCTCGGGACCCACTTCTGGTCCTCCAGAAACACTTGGCCTTTACCCTTCTCGCCTCTTTGGAGTATGGGTCCAGCTAGGGTTGCCAGACGAAATAGAGTTGCAAAATTTCAGGTAAACAATGAATAATTATTTTTAGTATAAGTGTGCCCCACATATGACATGGGCGATGCTTATGCTAAAAAATATATATATATATATTCATTGTTACCTGTCCTGGCACTGGCTGGACGTTTGGGAACAGCCTGCTTAGCTTCTCCCGCCTCCCCCTCCTGCCGTAGCTTCAGGCTGAGCAGAGGCCCGGGAGCCAGCACGCCTGGTTCTTGTCCAGCAGGCTGCCCTGGCGGTCACTCTCATCACTCTGTGCCTCAGTTTCCTTATCTGTAAAGCGGAGATCATCATGGGACCGACTTCACAAGGTCGTTCTGACAAGCGCAAGTCAATTGAGATAGCAGTTGGGACGGGGTCTAACGCGTAGTAAGTTCCCGGTACGTGAAGGTGTATGATCAGTCTCGATGTGGTGCTGGTGTTGCCATCATGCAAAGAGGGAGTGCGGTAGCCTCCAGTTAGCCTCTGCTCTGGAGGAGAGAAGCCATAATGGAAGGGTGAGGCTCCGGGGATGGGGCGTTGGCAGGGGACAGGGTGGTTATTAGGAGCGTGCTCTTTACGAGAAGTGGGGCGGAGGCAAGAAGCAATGGCGGGCCACACATGGCGAGACCAGGCCAGTGGGCTCGAGGACTGGGAGAGGCTCCAGGGATGCCAGAGAGTCGAAGGATGCGGGAATGGAACAGGGGTAACCGTGGATTGTGCGGAGTGGCACAGAGGCGCATGCTCTGGAGCCGGATCGCCTGGGTTCGAGTTCTGTCTCTACCTCGGCAACCCTGGGCAAGTCACCCGACTCAGTTGTCCCCTCAGTAGAGCGGAGAACGTAGTGCCTGCCTCTCAGTGACGGTGGGATGGAAGGAGTTAACGTGTGTGAATTGCTCGGCAGAGCGCATGGGCAACAGTGAGCACCTCGGTCGGTTGTTGCTAGTGCTCCTTTTACTTGGGAGTCCCTTAAATGCTTAAAGAAAAGAGGTTAAAATTAGAATTCTTGTCTAGACTGGTTCGTTTGTGCGCGACAACATTACCCTGAGACTGAATGACTTCGGTCACAGCTTTATGTGCACGGCCGAATCGATGTCCTTTTGCAACCTCCCCTCAAAAGTGGGGGATAGGAATAGTATTTCTCATTGAATGAGTTCATACATGGAAAGTGCTGGAACTTATTAAACACTCAAAGCTGTTGGTGGTTTCGGTTGTCATTGTTCCTGTCACTCTTTTGCATCAGACGACTTTGTGTGTCCCATCAATGCTGGACCATTATGATGTTCTCTTTTCTTTCCTTTTAGTGCCCTTGTCAGGATGACTCAGTAACAGGGTTACCCTGGCCTCACACCATGAATTGGGAAGTGTTCTCTCTCTCTATTCTCTGGAAGCACTTGTGTAAGATGTGTGTTACTTACTTGCCAAAAGTTGGGGAGAATTACCGTTGAAGCCAGCAAGCCTTAGAGGTTTTTTTGCAGGAAGGTTTTTAATAATCGATTCCATTTCTTTAACAGATACTGAAACGTTCAGCTTTTCTCTCTCTTTTTCTGATGGTTGGAGACGTTGTGTTTTCCGAGGAGCTTTTCTGTTTCTTCGAAGTTATCACATTTATTGATATAAAGTTGTTCGTACCATCCATTTATTATCCTTTGGAAACTGTGAGATTAGATCAGCTTATGAGCGTGGGGCCCCGTGATGGGATTACAGCCTTTGGGAAAAAAAGTGAGCTTTCTGCCTGCACACAGCAAGTATGGACCAGGTGAGGACACAATGAGAAGACGCCCATCTGGGAGGAGAGCTGTCACCAGAACCCAAATCTGCTGGCACCTTGACCTTAGATCTTCTAGCTTTCAGGATTGCGGGAAAGAAATGCCTGTTGCCTGAGTCGCTCAGTCCATGGTATTTGGTTATTTCAACCCCATGGTACATAAAACAAGATAGACGTGGCCTGTCTTCCTGAGCCAGCAGCAAAATTTGACAGAAAATAATTGTATACTTAAAAAAACAGTTGCATTATGGAACATGGGACCAAACATGGGTTGAAGAACGTCAAGTTTGCAACGGCATGTGATCCAGATTCCTGGGGTGTGGCGGCGGGGGGGGGGGGGGGGGGGGGCGGGGCAGGGCGTGGTGGTTTGCACGGATGTTCTGCCTAGAAGCTCACAGCAGCGTCCTGGAGCATAGGCACAGCTCTCGATATCTGATTGCCAAATTGTCATGAGTTTGGCCAGCCGGTTGTGAAACATAGATATTGTTTAAAATGGAATTATACGAACTTGTGATTCAATATATTAAAACAGAGGTAATAGATATGCAAAGCTCACCACTTCCTGGTTATTTTACTCTCACCTGTGGTCTTAGGATTACCTATATCTGCTTTATTTACATCAGTATGTGTGGAGGAAATGTTACGTAGCGATGCGATATCGCTGGGCTCATTCCAACGCTGTGTTCAGTGATGTCTCTTGATAGCTTGAAATCAACCACGTGGGGGTATTTACACTGTAGAAGTTGACAAACACCCCAAATCAGGGCTTAGCTTTTTGTTTTGTGGCTTGTCTGGATTTAAGAGAGTGATGGAAAGTGGTCAAAGTGCAGATCAAACTTAACAATGTGTTGCGGTCACAGCGGTTACATGGTGAATACCCCATCCCGGCAAGAGGAGGGAATATTCTTCCAGTATTTGAAAACTCTCACTTGATTCAGTGAAGAAGTGACTCGCGTCATTGGTGAATGAGTGAATTCCTGACATACTTCATTGTTTCCCTCTTGTCTTAATTATTAATGTAAATAAAGACATAAGCTGACGTTCATAGTAGAACCAAATTCATTGGTCAACGAATGAGTGACTTCTCAGCTGAATTGAATAGTAACCAAGCACTTTTACACACACACGCGCACACACACACAGACACACAGAAAGAGCTTTGCAGAGCGCCAGTTGTTCAACATTTACCATCATACCTGTGCTCCAGAGAGACTTGGTGAGCAGAGTCTGTGAGGGTCATTTGAGTTTGAGAAGAACCAGCCGTAGGGGACCGTTCCATGATTGGCGGGGTCACATTTGCTGGCTAAAGGGCAGTGACTATGCCTCACTCATTTTCCTGGCCTCAACTCCCGGTTCAGTCGTTGAGAAAACAGGATGCATCTTTGAGGTACAGAAGTGGATTGTGGGTATATCTCACAAGTCTTCCCCGGCTCAGTAAATGACAACTGCTGAGATCAACAATTGGAATCGCTCCTGGTTCCTCTCTTTGCCTTACACCTCCTAACAGATTCTCCACACAGCTGTCAGGCTCTTCCTTGGAAACAGACCCAGAATTTGACCACTTCTCACAACCTCCACTGCCCTCCCCCCCCGAGACCCTGGTCACTAGTAATTTTTGCTTGGATGATTGCCAAAGACATCAGTCCTTCTGATCCTGCCCTTGCCTCTCTGTTAGATGGATTAACTCATCCTAGTGTCTGCACGTAGCTGATGCCTGGCCTGTGTGGCCGAGGGTATGTTCTGTTCAGCTGGTGCCTGTTGAGATGGAATACAGGTCAATGTCCTGTGGACTCTGAATGAAGTCAACCAAACCCACTGGGAGTGAGAAATAAGGAGCATAAAATGTCACCAGACAGCACCAAATTCAAGAAATAGTCTGGGTTTACTGGAACATGCAAGGTCATTGCCTTGAGAGAACATAAGAAAGCAAGGTCAGGACAGTAAGTAGTTTTATTCAACAGTGACCATGTGAATAATAAGACACTCTTTATGATGGATCCTATGGGATACTGATGCATCAGAAGTGAAGGCATTGTCATTACTGCACTCTTGTTTCTAGAACATTTCCATCACCCCAGAAGGTGCCCTTGTACTCCTTTGCAGCTCTCCTTCCCCCCCCCCCCCCGCCCCCCCACAACACCTCCTGCCTGAGCCCTGACAACTGCTGATCTATTTTGTTCCGGATCTTTAATATTACATTGTCAACTTGTCATAGGTTCTAATATTCAGCTGGTAACAGTTGGGGGTACTTGGTTAAGAGCGATGACTCTGGGGGCACCTGGGTGGCTCAGTCGGTTGAGCGTCCACCTTTGGCTCAGGTCATGATCTCGCAGTCCTTGAGTTCGAGCCCCGCGTCGGGCTCTGTGCTGACAGCTCGGAGCCTGGAGCCTGCTTCGGATTCTGTGTCTCCCTCTCTCTCTGCCCCTTCCCCGCTCATGTTCCGTGTCTCTCTGTCTCTCAAAAATAAGTAAACATTAAAAGAAAATTAAAAAAAAAAAAAAGAGCGATGACTCTGGAGGCCAACTGCCTTGTTCTGCACAATCATCACCTTGCTCGTGACCTCCTTGCATCTCTGCTTCCTGACCCATAAAATGGGGATGCTTACTCCTCTGGGATTTTGTGAGGATTAAACAGTTCCTGGTACTTAACAGCCCAATAAATGTCGCTTCTTCTTATTACTGTTTGCAGAGTGTGTGTTATGTGTTGGTCATTGTGCTAAGTGTCATGTAACGGATGTGCCAGCGGCCACTGCTGCACTCTCCACATCTCCCCAGCACTTACCAGTCTGCACGTGCCCGTACCCTCTTACTGAACCTGAGATGCTCTGCATGAGTGCGTTCTCTCTCTCCAATGCTGGAGAGTTAATGCTCCCAGGAGCAGCCTTCAACCAGTGACGGCCAGGAGTTGGCAGGTGAAAAGCCAGCTTCCTTGCCTCCCAGGAGGACAGCTCTGAAGCATGAGCTACATTCTCTCCCAGGGTCCCCCATCAGGACTGAGCCCCAACTGCCCACAGGGTTAATCTTCTCATTAATACACTGTCTGTACTGGCTTCCTTCTGTTTCACTTCCCTGTTGCCTTTACAGAACTTTCTGGGATCCTCTACCAACTAAACTGTGTTCAGTCTCATGCTCATCTCGGCGTCTACTTCTGAAACAACGGAGTGTTTTGTTTAATCCTCAACAGTCCTGTAAAATGGACAGATGTCGCTTCCCCCTTGCACACTTGAGCAAAATGGGGCTCAGGTGATGTTATCTGTTCAAGGCCAAAGCTCTGGGCACTCACGCTCTCCACAGCCTCCCTGAGGAACATGCTCTGATGGGCGCTGCCCCAGGACCTCTTCCCGCCCTGCCGCCTGGGGCTCCGCTGACCCCTCCTGAACTACATCTCCCCCTTGCAGGAAGGCCGCTGCCTGTTTGTCATCCTGCTCATGGCGGTGTACTGGTGCACGGAGGCCCTGCCCCTCTCGGTGACAGCCCTGTTGCCCATCATCCTCTTCCCCTTCTTGGGCATCCTGCCCTCCAACAAGGTCTGCCCCCAGTACTTCCTGGACACCAACTTCCTCTTCCTCAGCGGTCTGATCATGGCCAGTGCCATTGAGGAGTGGAACCTGCACCGGAGAATCGCCCTCAAGGTCCTGATGCTCGTTGGGGTCCAGCCAACCAGGTAAGAGGGACCGCATCCCTTGGAGCCCAAACCCACCCTTCCTGGTCTGGTCCGGTCACCCAGGTCAACAGCTCATCATGTCCCACCTGCCATTGACTCATTCAATCCCCGGATGTTTTGCAAGTCAGACACAGTGCTGGGCTCCTGGGTGGCTCTCAGAAGTGCATGAGAATCACCTGGGGAGGCCACCTGAAATGCATACCCCAGGCCCCACCTGGGGGGATTCGTGTCCAATAGTTTTAGAGAGGACCATTTTAGCAGCGTGACTCGGGCCACTGGGGGCTGAATCCTACCTTTCCTGCTCTGGGAAATGACTTTACTCCTCTCTCTTTGCCTGTAAAGTGAAGGTATAATAGCTTAGACCTGTAAGAGTGCAGTAAATCCTGGCCGATATCATCCTACTTTGCTATTTAATAGCCCAGATGCCAAGGCTGGTGGGGAACGGGGGACAAGATGGCCTTGGAGAGATAGGGTGGCAGAGCCCATTTCTGCAGGGCCTCAGGCTCCCTGGCTAGGATTTGAACTTTTGTTCTAAGAGAAATTAAACGACCTTTAAGTAGGGTTTCAGGGGTGCCTGGGTGGCTCAGTCGGTTAAGCGTCCAGCTTTGGCTCAGATCATGATCTCGCTGTCCATGAGTTCGAGCCCCGCATCGGGCTCTGTGCTGACAGCTCGGAGCCTGGAGCCTGTTTCAGATTCTGTGTCTCCCTCTTTGTCTGCCCCTCCCCTGCTCCTGTTCTGTCTCTCTCGCTCTCAAAAAAATAAATAAATAAACATGAAAAAAATTTTTTTTAATTTTTTTTTTTAACATTTATTTATTTTTGAGACAGAGAGAGACAGAGCATGAACGGGGGAGGGGCAGAGAGAGAGGGAGACACAGAATCAGAAGCAGGCTCCAGGCTCTGAGCCATCAGCCCAGAGCCTGACGCGGGGCTCGAACTCACGGACCGCAAGATCATGACCTGAGCCGAAGTCGGACGCTTAACTGACTGAGCCACCCAGGCGCCCCAAAAAAATTTTTTTAAATAGGGTTTCACTGTTCTTTTTTTTTTCTTTGCAATTTGTTGCATCTTAAAGATCCCTTGCTAGAATGTTTTTAAATGTCTAAAGCACACAACACATAGAATGGAAAAAAACAACAACCACAGCAAAAATGCAGTCATCCAAGTAGATTTTTAAAAACACACATATCTGTGGGGCACCTGGGTGGCTCAGTCGGTTGGACATCCGACTTTGGCTCAGGTCATGATCTCTCAGTTGATGAGTTCGAGCCCCGCATCGGGCTCTGTGCTGACAGCTCGGAGCCTGGAGCCTGCTTCGGAATCTGTGTCTCCCTCTCTCTCTGCCCCTCCCCCGCTCATGCTCTGTCTCTGTCTCAAAAATAAATAAACATTAAAAAATTTAATAAAAAAAACCCACACACATTTATGATATAGTCCCATATGCACTCCTTTACAGTAAATGATAAGATCTAGCGACTGACCTAATAACAACTACAATAACTCCCTCTAGTCCCAGTGTCCGTGATATTCCAAGATGTTCGCGACTATTACGGCATGATATGAAAATATCTGTGATCTTAATTGGCGACCGAGTCCCAGGCACTTCTGCTCCTATTGAACTTTGTTGCCTTTGTCTATCCCCAAAGGAAATACTTGATTTCTATTAGATATTAATACAATAGAGATGCACCTCCCCCTCATTTCTATCCTGAATTTTATCCACACTGGTCATGAATCTCTGCTTTAAAGAGTTCTAAGGTGGGGAATGACATGACTAGATTTGCATGAAAAAAACCACGCACAATTCCTCTAGGCTGCCTCGTGGAGACTGGATGAGTGAGTGAGACGCTGGATGCAGCCTCGTTAGGAGACTGTTCTGGGCGTCCAGACGAGACAGGGTGATGGCTTGGACTGGGGTGATGGCAGTGGAGATGAGCTTTGGAAGCTCTTTGGTTGATAAAGCAGCCGGGGGTAATGGTTAGGGAGAGGAAGGTTCTACGTAACTCCTAGGTTTCTGGTGTCGACTGTGTGTCCAGCACTCTGCCCGACTCTGTAACTGTGTTTCCTCAAGTCTGTGGGAGAGAGTCTAGCTGTAGAAGTGATCCCAAGAAGTGATTTCGTTTCAGAACAACGAAAAACAGCGTGACGCTAGTCCAGAAATAGATTTTGAAATGCCGCATAACATTCTAGAAGAAATCTCAATTGGTGGAGGAAGGAAAGGATTATTCAGTAAACGGTGAAGGTCGGAATAACGGGCTTATCCTTTGAACAAAAAGAAACTACTTAGATCTTGCTTCGTACTATCCATCTAAACAAATTCCAGGTCGATTAAGGGTTCAATGTAAAGCGCAAAGATCATGGAAGTCGGATTCCTGTGGGTGGGAGGGGCCAAGCAGTGGCAGGCAGGCAGGGGGTCAGGGCCTGTCTGGGTGTGCTGGTGAGTTCAGGGGAGTCTGAGGCGGTGCCTGGTAGGAATGGGAGGGGAACCGGGAGAGGAGGCTGGCAAAGGTGGTTTGAGGGGGTACGGTGGATGGTCTTGGGGGCGAACCAAGGCAATTTTATTCTGTAATGGAAGCCATCAAGGACTGGAGGACAAAGGGGAGAAAATTTCGGGGCTGGGTGTCTTTGGACTATTTTGCCTGGGGGACCCACGGCCAGGTGAATCCGTGGCCACGTGGAATCCGTTTCCTTAGACCTGAGATAAGGCTGGCGAGTGGATCTGGTCCCCACTCGGTCGCCTGGCTTGTCCCCTCTGGGCCTTGGCGAAACGAGTGGCTGGATTCCTCAAGGTGGCAAAGTGGGACCAGAGGACCTCCTGGGCCCCCGTTCTGGATGCGTCTCTAACTCCCTCTGTCCCCAGGCTCATCCTGGGGATGATGGTGACCACCTCCTTCCTGTCCATGTGGCTAAGCAACACCGCCTCCACTGCCATGATGCTGCCCATCGCCAGCGCCGTCCTGAAAAGTCTCTTTGGCCAGGAGACTCGGAAGGACCTCGGCCAGCAGAGTGAAGAGAACGCAGGTGAGGCTGTGGAAAGGCACCGGGGCAGCCCCCCGACCCAGCACGCAAGAGTGGGAGCAGGGCGTCCAAAAGTTGCAGGGGAAGGTGAAGCAAACGCACTTGCTGAGCATATATTATGCACCGAGTGTTTACATAATAATAGTAACTGACAGCGAAGTCAAACCTTGACACCTTTGTTTCTTTCTTGAATTGCATTCACTGAGTGCCTACTGTGTACCCAGTGACGAGTTCAACACTTTGCCTACACTGTCTCTTTTACCTCTCAAAACAACCTTATGAAGTAGGTACTATACTTACGCCTGGCTTCAGAGCATTTGAAGAGATGCTCAGCACCGCTAATCCCCAGAGAAATGCAATGTGCACAGACCCTGTAACCCGGCGGTTTTGCTCCTGGATGCACACGCCAGAGGAGTTCCGACGCAGGTCCACGAGGGGACAGTTGGGACGGGGCTCACTGCCTCGTACTCTGTGGTGGGGTGACTTGGTAGCCACGTGAACACAATCACCAATAAAGGGGAAGGTGAAGTGCGTGCTCTTGAGCCCCATGCTGCTTTTAGGAGCAAAGAATTCGCTCTAGAAACGGATCTCACAGAACACAGTTGGGATTGAAAGAAGCCAGAATGAGAGACAGGAGACAATGCCATTATGTAAATTAAAACTTCACGCAAGGGGCCACTTTGCAAGAACATAAGCAGATGAGAGACTACAGATTCAACACATCAGCACGGTTGCTCTGGGAAGGATGGGAGTGGGAAATGAGAACCAAAGGGACTAAATAAAGAGGTAAATAGGGACGCCTGGGTGGCTCCGTCGGTTAAGCATCCGACTTCGGCTCACGTCATGATCTCACAGTTCGTGAGTTCGAGCCCCGTGTCGGGCTCTGTGCTGACAGCTCAGAGCCTGGAGCCCGCTTCCGATTCTGGTCTCTCTCTCTCTCTCTCTGCCCCTCCTCTGCTTGTGCTTGCTCTCTCTCTCTGTGTCTCAGAAATAAACATTAAAAAAAGAAAAAAAACGAATAAAAAGAACAAAAGAAATAAAACGAAAGAACGGCCTTGTACAATAAGCAGTGAGGATGGGATGTGATTCACTCCAATGCTGGAAACTGTGTTCTTAAGAAAATACAAGTAGCTGCTGCATTCTTAGATGACTAACCGAGGGCTCAGAGAGGGGAAGTGACTTCCCCAGGACACAGCAGATGAATGGCCGAGCCCAGCCTTGCACCCCGGCAGTCCGGTTCCAGAATGTGCTATCTTACCCATGGGACCAGCTGCATCTGTGAGAATGCAGGTAACTGTCTACCTGCAAGTGGCTTGAAAAATAACGGTTTGTTTTCCTCAAATATCAAGAAGTCAGGTGGAGTGCCTGGGTGGCTCAGTCAAGATGATTTTGGCTCAGGTCATGATCCCAGGGTCGTGGGTCAGGCTCCCTGCTCAGAGTGGAGTCTGCTTGGGATTCTCTCTCTCTCTCCCTCTGCCCTTCTCCCCCACTCACTCTTTCTCTCTTTCTCTAAAATAAAGAAGGAAGTCAGAGAGAGGCAATTCCAGGATTGATTCAGAGACACAAAGATGCCAGGACTTTTCACTGGCATCTCTGTGATTCCCTTGATCTTTCCCTCCCAGTTGCAGCAGCTGCCCTCTTCTGTCTGCTTTAAAATATCTTCCTTTTTGGGGCGCCTGGGTGGCTCAGTCGGTTAAGCGGCGGACTTCGGCTCAGGTCATGATCTCTCGGTCCGTGAGTTCGAGCCCCGCGTCGGGCTCTGTGCTGACAGCTCAGAGCCTGGAGCCTGTTTCAGATTCTGTGTCTCCCTCTCTCTGACCCTCCCCTGTTCATGCACTGTCTCTCCCTGTCCCAAAAATAAATAAAACGTTAAAAAAATTTTTTTTTAAATAAAAAATGAATAAAATGTCTTCCTTTTCATTTACATAAATGCAGTTTAAAAGGAAGCTTTAAACCAGTTCATGTGTGGACAGAAATCTCTAGTTCATCCCCAATATTGAGTCTGTCTTTGCTCTGTTAGTGATAGAACCCCCCACATGGGCACGTGGCTTTGGAGAGAAAAAGCTCAATTTCCTGGTTGCCCTTGCAATGAGGCGTGGTCACGTGACAAAGTTTGACCAATGGTATGCGAGCAGGATGGTGCCTGCAGCTCCCGGGTCCTGCCCTTCCTGCCCTCCACTCCTGCTGGCTGGAATGGGACCTGACCTCGAGATGGGGTGGGAGGTGCCACCTGGGAAGCCACATGTTGAGTGACAGATGGGGGAGCTTGGGATCATTTTTCCCGGACAACACAACCAACGCCGATCGTGAACCCCTGGGCTCTGAGTGCTAGTTGTATATTTTTTGAATACGTGTTAAAATTAATATATGTGTTAATAATCTAAACAGTGATCCGTGTACCATCTAAGTTCATCTCGTTTCCTGTGGTATGAGTCTCTGCCTCTGATGCAGTGAGGGGTTTTGTTTATTTTATTTCCACATCGGCCCTGCGAGCTAGGAACGATGAGAAGTACCTTCCAGGTGAGGTTCAGAGAGGTGAGGTGACAGGTCCAGAATCAACCACACTGTTGGTAAAGCAGCAGAGCCGGGATCTCTGCAAGGTCAAAATCTTCCAGGTGGAAAGGAAGAGATGTTCTACAACAAGAGTCAGAAAACTTACTGCTGGGGCGCCTCGGTGGCTCAGTGGGTTGGGTCCGACCTCCGCTCACAGTCCGTGAGTTCCAGCCCCGCGTCGGGCTCTGTGCTGACAGCTCGGAGCCTGGAGCCCACTGCGGATTCTGTGTCTCCCTCCCTCTCTCTCTCTCTCTCTCTGCCCCTGCCCTGCTTGCACTCTGTCTCTCTCTCTCTCTCTGTCTCAAAAATAAATAAAAAAATTTTTTTAATGTTTTAAATACATTTTTAGAAAAAGAAAACTTACTCTGTAAGCGTCCAGATAGTAAATATTTCAGGCTTTGCTGGCCACACCATCACTACTGCTCAAAGTCTGTCCTTGCAGAGAGAAAGCCTCCACAGGCAATATGTAAATAAGCGGGTGTGGCTGGGTTCCACTGAGATTTTATTTATGGTTGCCGAAATTACAATTTTGTGTAATTTTTACGTCACGAAGTATTAGGCTTCTGCTGACTTTCTCCAGGCGCCTGGGTGGCTCAGTCAGTTAAGCGTCCGGCTTCGGCTCAGGTCATGATCTCACGGTCCGTGGGTTCGAGCCCCGCGTCGGGCTCTGTGCGGACAGCTTAGAGCCTGGAGCCTGCTTCGGATTCTGTGTCTCTCTCTCTCTCTCTCTCCCTCTCTGCCCCTCCCCTGTGCACGCTCTCTCTCAGTCTCTCAAAAATAAGTTAACGTTAAAAAAAATTTTTTTTTTAATGTAAAAACCATTCTCAATTGGCAGGCAGCGGGCCAGAGTCAACCCACGGGCCATAGTCTGCTCACTTCCACGGCTTCATCGGTTTTCGGACTGTTTCCCTTGGGCGTTGGGCTTCAAGAGAACTGCCTCACGGTCACCCTGGAATGGTGACTCGGCTCCTTCTCCGACTTCTACCCCACTTCCTCTGTTTTATACGCTGGGCTTCCGAGGAACGATCGCAGATGTTTCCTGAGCACTTACTCCAGGCCAGGGTTCTTGGGGGCCTTACATCTGAATGACGTAGAACCAGCATTGACTCCATTTAGCAGATTGGCAACCGAGGAAGCAATTTAAGAAAAGAGGCTAGAGTAGCCTCCAAGGTCACACAGCTGCACAACAGGGGCTCTGGTATTTTGAATCTTGGCTGGCTGACTTCAGAGCTTGGACTCTTAACCTCTGCTAGTCTGTCTTGTACACGAGATTTTTTTTTTCCCCCAAGAGTTTAGTGGCCAGGAAAAAAAAAAAAAAAAAGAGAGCCATTTCCTTTGTTATAAAGATGGAAAAATCTGAGATCCAGGAAGGGGAAAGGACTTGCCTACAGTCACACACAGTGTTGGGTGCAAGACGAAATCCAGAATCTTCTCCCATATGCTGTAGGATGTCAGGAGGTAGGAGACCCTGGGAAGCAGGGGCAGATAACTACTTTCACAAGTGGTAGGATCAGAGAGCAGGACTGATTAATGATCAGCCCTGAGTCCTAAAGGAAAGCTAATTCCAGTGCAAAGAGAGATGTTCCCTTCCACCCAGTCTCTGTGCCCTGTCCTGGTGGCAGGCCATGAGTGAGGACAGCGGAGGAGGGAGTGGAGACTGTTAGTGGGCCAGGACGGGGGGGAGCAGGCTCCTGGGGGACCTAGGTCCATGAGGGACACCCAGAGCAACCACAGAGATGATAATATGAACTCTCATTTCTTGAAGACCCACCAGCCAGACGTGGTGCTTAATTTTTCATACTCGTTAGCTCATTTTATAACAGTACCAAGAGGTAGGTGAGCCCCATTTTACAGAGGAGGACACTGGGGTTCAGGGAGGCAAAATGATTTGCCCAAAGCAGCGTGGTTAGTTAGTTGCTGAGCTCTGTCTGAATCTAGAATCTACGATTGTAAAAGACGAGGCTGGCTTACCATCCTTCAAGATAACGTCATTCAAAAAGCAATGTTTTAGGCTAGGTTAAGCACTGCCCTCCTCCTTCACTCCTCATTCACGCGGCCAGAAGCAGGGGGGGCCCTTTCCGAGGCCCTTTTCTCACCTGTGAAATGAGGACACCTCCCATTTCGTACATATCGTTGGGAAGCTGGCATGAGATCCGAGAGCCTGGCGCACAGGATGTGGTTGATACATGGCGGTTGTATAAAAATCACTAAGATTTCCAGGAATAGGGGAGGAGCAGGTGATACGACCCTACCCCTTGGTGCACCTTTAAGTTTCCTTGAACCTCTAGTGGAGAGGGATTTGTTTGTTACCCGTCTCCTCCACGGACCCCGAGCCCCATGGCGGCTTGCGTCAGTCTTTCCCGTTGCCGTGAACAACCTACACGGGTAGAGTGTTGTTCACCCAGAACGCTGTTTGGCACGTAGTAGGGGTTCAACAATTGTGTGGCGTTAATGGATAAATGAATGAACGGATCAGTTACGTCACTGTTCTTTTTAAGCTTTTATTTACTTATTTTGAGAGAAAGAGAGGGTGCAGGGGAGGGGCAGAGAGAGAGGCGGAGAGAGAGAATCCCAAGCAGGCTCTACACCGTCAGCGCAGAGCCCAGCATGGGACTCGATCCCACAAACCGTGAGATCATGACCTGAGCTGAAATCAAGAGTCGGACGCTTAACCGACTGAGCCACCGGGTGCCCCAATCACATCACTGTTCCAAACCTCAGTGGGTTTGGAACCTCCTCCATAAAATGGGGTATGAATACTTATTACCCAGACTGTTGCAAGTGTTAAATGAATTAATGGATGTCAACCTGCCCAAGCTTGGGGGGCTTTGATACAAGATACCGAATTTGATACGAGAACTCTTTCCCGAATATCCCAGGCTTCAAGAACATGCTATCCACACACAGTTGGCCGTGCCAGGTGAGACCTACTAAGAGCCAGGTGGGCGCTGTTGGAGATGGAGCGAGATTCAAGAGGTGGGGGATCAGCGGTCCTGGGAACAAGCCTGACTCTGCCACTGACCCACTGGGTCATCATGATCCAGGCTGTAAGCCGCCTCTCCGGGCCTCAGTTTCCCCAGATGAAAGGAGGACGGGAGAAACGGCCTAGCTCTCCCAGGCTCTTCTGAGGCTGCTGCAAGATTGCAAATGGGAAAGTTCTTTGGGTCCCTCAGGGATTGGTGTTATTTCGGCAAGACCTCTCGTAAGCTCCAAGCTCCTAACCGGCCAGCCATTTTGGAGACTTGGCCCCCACTGGCCGATTTGCGCATGGTCACCTGGATCACTGTGGTCACAGGAGGCACGGGGGTGCACCCTGGGTAAATAGTTAAGAACATTCAGCATCTTGGTTTTTCGTGGTGTGTGTGTGTGTGTGTGTGTGTGTGTGTGTGTGTGTGTTTTCACCTGCATCCTCGTGGGCTTTATTATCATCATGCTTATGAGGAAAATGATGCTCGGCATATAAGTTTTTCATCTTGCTGACTTGTATAAAGAGGTAAAACTCCTTCCTTATCTCGTGCGCTATACTGATGATTGCTGTTTACTGTTGTACCTGCACAGCTTTCTTTCTCTGCCTTGCCAGTAGCAGGTACGGTCTCATATTGGGGCCCCCCAGCTCAGTTGCTGGTGGCCACCAGCTTCCGTAGATGAGTGACAGGGGCCAGGTGGGGACTGTAGCAGACTGCCTGCGAGCACAGGCCCCTCGGAGGGTGTGGGCAGCCTCTGGAGGCCACAGTCTCCCCCACCTATAACTTGGGGTGAGGGTTTTCAATGCTGGCCGCACAGAAGAATCAACTGCTGAGCTTTTAAAAAATACCGAAGCCCAGGTTCCTCTCCCAAGCTGCTAAACCAGAGCTTCTAGGGTGGGGCCTGGACACTTCTAGGAAATTCTGCCATTCCTCAAGGGTGCCCAGAGCTGCCTTGGGTTGTGCCTGAGACGTTAGCGAGCTCTGCTGAGGTCTAGATGCCGTGGGACAGCTGCGGTCCCAACCCAGGTAGGAAGTGAAGGGTACAGAGGAAGGTAGAGGTGAGTCGGGGCTGGGGGGTTACGGGGTCCGAGTTCTTCATGTCTGGCCTTGCCCTGGGGAGCGACTTTGCCCACGATCGTAGGTGTCCTATTAACGGCCCTGACTTCCTGCTTCCATGCCCTGGCCTCTGGCCCCGCTCATCATAGGAGCCTTGGAACCCTCATCCCCGTGGCCCAGGGTGAGCCGATCTGCATTCAGCCTTTGGACCTCCTCCCACAGATCCCACTCCCTGTAAATACCAACAGGGACGAAACAGCCCAGCACGGAGAGGGGAAGGGACTTCTTCCCCAAGCCACATAGGGAAAGAGCTGGGGCTGGAGTCCAGACCCTTCCTCCCAAACACACATCTGCAGTTAAACAGCTGGAGTTTATTCTGGTTGTCCCAGTGAGAGAGAGCACAAGCCACCAGCAGCCGTGATGGCCTCCGTCAGACGCGTTACAAAAGACCTCTCATGGGCTGTGGGCTTTGGCTGGGGGATTCGTGGGCGTCTAAGGAACCTTGCTCTAGATTGAATGACATCAGGAGTCGGGGGCCATTCTACAGGTAAAGAAGTAGCAGCCATCGCTTCGGCAAGAGAGGGTGTGCTTGGCATTTTGTGGCGGCAAGTGGCTTTGTGCTGTGACAAGATTGTGCGGTGTCCTTGCTCTGTCTCACTTCATCAAGTCTCAGAGAGCGACTCTGTCTGACGTTGGCAAAGTGTAAGATGATTTAGCTCCAACAAGAGAACACATGGCAAATCTGGGCCAGACCAGTTCTGGACGTCAGGGGCCGCTTTCTTATTCTTTCTCAAGAGTAACCCACATTTACTAAATCCTTGCTAGGGCTCAGATTCCTGTTAAATTCTTTCAGTTGGGATCTGGTCAACTTTGGCTCACTACATCTAGCCCACCTCCTGGTTTTTTTTTTTTTTTTTTTTTTTTTTTTTTTTTTTAATGCAACCTATGAACCGAGCATAGTTTTTATATGTTTAAATGGTTGAATAAATGAAAAGAATATTTTGTGACATGTGACAATCGTATGATCTTCAGATTTCGGCGTCCAAAACTAAAGGTTTAGCCACACATACTCATTTATGGATTGTCTGTGGCCATTTCATGGCAGAGTTGAGTACGACAGAGACGTATGGGCCCCCCAAAACTAAGATATTTACTATCTGGTCCTTTACGGAAGAAATGTGCCAATCCCTGCTTTATTTGTTTATTTTTGTGTTTATTTATTTTTGAGAGAGAGAGAGAAACAGGGTATGAGCAGGGGAGGGGCAGAGAGAGAGAGAGAGAGGGAGACACAGCATCTGAAGCAGGCTCCAGGCTCCAAGCTGTCAACACAGAGCCCATTGTGGGGCTCGAACCCACGAGCCATGAGATCATGACCTGAGCTGAAAGCAAACGTTTAACTGAGCCACCCAGGCGCCCCACCAATCCCTGCTTTAAATGGTGTCTTAGTCCATTCAGTCTGCTCAAACAAAAATACCGTGGATTGGGTATTTATTTCTCATAGTTCTGGAAGCTGGGAAGTCCAAGATCAAGGTGCCAGCAAATTTGTTGTCTGGTGAGAGACTGTTTTTTGATTCGTAGACGGCCGTCTTCTCTGTGTCTACACACGATGGAAGAGGCAAGGGAACTCTATGGGGCATCTGTTGCAAGGGCACTAATCCCATTCGTGAGGATTCTGTGCTTGTTACGTAATCACCTCCTAAGGGCCCCACCTCCTAGTACCATCTCAGCGGGGGTCAGGTTTCAACATATGAGGCTGGGGGAGATGCAGACATTCAGTCTATAGCAAATGGGTCAGCTCCTTAATCCTCTTGACAACTCTAGAATTATTACTTCCATTTTATGAATTAAAGAACTGAGGTACAGCGAGACTAAGAGATTTTTCCAAACCCAGGTTTCTCAACTTCAGCACCGTGATGTTTTGGGTGGGATGATTCTTTGGGGGGGGGGCTGACTTGTGCATAGGAGGACGTTTAGCAACGTTCCTGGCCTCCACCCACTAAATGCCAGTAACACCCCCACACCCCCACTCCCACTCCCAGTTACGATAGCTAAAAATGTCTCCAGACGTTGCCCAGTGTCTCTCAGAGGCAGAATCGGCCCCAGTTGGGAACCACTGCTGTAAGCTTGCATCGTAAGTGATGGATCTGTGATCTGAACCCAGAACCTGTGTGTTCGGCTCTCCGTCACACCCTCAATGCCCAGGGACAGGTTCTCTTGTTCTTGGTGATGGTTTCAGCTACAAAAAATCTTAATCCCTGCAATTGTTCTTGTCTCCAAAACACTATTGAAGGCTTCCAGGGAGACTGACCTATTAGGCAAGGGGTATCTTTAAAAGGAAGTCAGATCCTGTCCTGACTCCCCTTTGCTCAAACACTCCCCTGGCTCTGCTCACATCTGACTCGGCGTAAACGCCGAAGTCCTTACTGTGAGCCCCAAGACGTCCGCGTGACCCAGCCCACCTCCTGCCCCCGCTCGCTCACCCCCGCTCCCTCCGTCACCTCACCTCCTGCCACCCTCTCCTTTACTTAGGCCCCTCCAGCCCCAGCCCCACTGCTCTCCCTTCTCAACATACCAGATACATTCTCACCTCAGGGCCTTTGCACTTGCTGCTACTGTTGCCTAGAATCCTCTTCCCACGGCTCTTCCTGTGACTGGCTCCATTTTTTTTTTTTTTTTCCTCTTGGCTCCTTTTATCCTTGAGGTCTCAAATCAGCTGCCATCAGCTCATGGTGTCTTCTCAGTTGACTTGGTCACAGCCGCCCACCTGCTCCTCTCCCGACTCGGCAATCACTCTCCATCACACCACCCACTTTCTCCTACATCCCTACCTGAGATGGTCTTTCTTCATTGCTTGTCTGTCTCCCCTTCTGGAATATAACCTTCCTGGGAGCCGGGAGCTTGTTCTACATTATTCACCGTGTACTGCAAGCTCATAGCCAATAGCACATAGTAGGTGCTCAACAAATACTGAATGAATGAATGCATGCATGTATGGGAGAGCAGGGTGACTGACCCATTACTTAGAGCTAGTCTTTCGTAAACATCCCATTGCCAATGGCAGCTCAGGGGAGTCCGGAGCTGAGTTACCGGTCGTCTAGAGGACTTGCAGCGTAACCCCCGTCCACAGGCCCAGGACTATCTCCGAATAGGAATAGGTGGGACGGAAGGATGGAATGTCAGGTGCCTTTTTGAAAAGTTCAATTAATGGTGTAGGAGGGGAACCCGAAGAAGCCCTTTCCGCTGACGACGCGAGAATAGGAACACTCCTATCCACTCACCACATTCCACTAAAGACGTCCTGTTCTTCCCTCCCAGCTGCTGTGCGGAGAAACGGGCTGCACGCGGTGCCCACGGAGGTGCAGTTTCTTGCTGGCACGGAAGAGTGAGTTCCCGGTGCACTCGATAGAGGACCCAGTGCTTGATCCGAGGAGATGATGACCAAGAATTCAGTGTTGCAAGCAATCCTCCCCCAGCCCCCACTTTCTCCAAATGACCTAGTGCCCAAGTTTCTACCATTCATCCCTTTGGCTTAGGCCAAAAAAAAAAAAAAAAACCCAAACAAACAAAAACCAGTGCAAATGTGGACGGCAAGGGAAGGGGAGCACATGAGGTCCCTAGAGGTCTGGTGCGGTGGCGCATCGGAGAGGAGGGGCCAGCCGAGCGGGAGCACGCGGCTCCGAGACGGTCAAGGAGGAGAAACACGCAGACAGGGGTCAAGAGGCTCTAAAGGCAAAAGTATCCTAAGAGACGATCACAATCCTCACAGCTGTGTGACTAAGGAAGCCTCTCCGCCTCGATGGCACGTTTAGTGTCCGATGTCCTTTGTATTTGGCAGTGTGCTTAAGAGCTTGGGGTTTGGGAGCCCTGCAGACCTGACTCTGGATCTGGTTCTGCGGCTCGCCGGGCCGTGTGATCGGCACAAGTCCGTCCGGTTGGTTTCATCCACCAACTGGGCGTGACATTGGTACCCACCTGGGAGGGCTGTTTTGAGATGAAATCAGCTAACGTCGATCAAGTAGGTCGCCAGGCCCTACGGGCACAGGTAGCGCTTGTTGTTAATGGCATTGTTCCCTTGGTTTGTTGGCGGTGAAACGGCAGGAAGTAAAGTCGCCTGCTCAAGGCATTGCTTGGCACCAGTCAGGTCTGTTGTATGCATCCAACAAATATTTATAGACAGCTGAACAACACCAGGCACCACCGGAGATGCAGCAACAGGCAAAAATCCAGCCCTTGTGGGGTTTACGTACCAGGGACAAGACACACACATATGAGTGGAATTCATAGTATGTCAGATGGTTGGTGAGAGCTATGCAGGGGAACAAAGCAGGAGAGAAGGCCGGGGGGAGGGTGGCCTGCGGGGCGTGAAAAGGCAGCTTTAAAACAGGTGGTCAGAAGGTGACACTTAAGCAAACACCTGTAGGAGGTGAGGGTCATGGGGGCCCCATGGGAAGAGCGGTCTCAGCGGAGGGGCCGGCAGGTGCAAAGGTCCTGAGAGTCCAAAGCGGCCAGGAAGCCAGTGTGGCTGGTGGAGTGGATGGCAGCAGTTGGGGTCCGAGAGATCACTTGTGTGGTGGTGGAGAGGCAGACCGTGAGGGACGTCCTAGGCTAATGATGTAGCCTTGACTTTGAACGAGAGGGGAGCCAATGGAGGCTTTCGGCAGAGGAGAGACATGATCTGATTGTCTGATTGTCTTATTCTGTGGCCTCTGCTCCTCCCTGGCACCATATCCGGGGGCTTTGAGTCCAGCTTTGAGATGTGGTTTCTGTGAGTGGCCCAGCCACTCACTAATATGTGCAACCTAGGAATCTGTGTGGGCCATCTGCCCATGCAGAGCTTGTGCTGAATCTATGGGAAAAGACTCAGTCCTCATTCTTCTAGAACTCTGTGTCCACTGAATGAACACCCCATCCATCGGATGGGGGCTCCATATCCATTGGAGTGGAAGTCCCCTTCTGGGCCTTAGTTTCCCCAACTGAACAAAGAAGTGCTTGCACGAGGTGAACCCTAAGGCCCCTTCGGCTCTCATTCTCATCGTGAGGCTGAGTCTGGTCCCCTAGGCCTGGGGACCCACAGTGCCTGCCAGGACTTTCACCCTGAGAAGTCAGGCCATGACATCAGTCTCCAGCCGCCTCTTGTCTTCCTTCCTTTTAGACCCCAAATCACATTCCAGTTGCCTTCCAGATAAGGGGCTTCTCATTAGCAATTAAGGCCAGAAGATATTTGAAGTATCTTTGATTCCTTAAAAAAAAAAAAAAAAAAAATTGATCTGTTATAGAGGGACAATTGTTAATGTCATTCATTTAGAAAAATTTTATAATTGCACAATGAAGAAGAATACTCTTTTTTTTAATGTTTATTTATTTTGGGGAGACAGAGAGAGACAGAGTGTGAGCAGGGGAGGGGCAGAGAGAGAGGGAGACACAGAATCCGAAGCAGGCTCCAGGCTCCGAGCTGTCAGCACAGAGCCTGACGTGGGGCTCGAACTCATAAGCCGTGAGATCATGACCTGAGCCGAAGTCAGATGCTTAACCGACTGAGCCACCGAGGCGCCCTGAAAAAGAATACTCTTAGACAAAAAGAAAGACGTACCCAGCATCTCGGTCCCAAAGACAGATTAAAACAGTTAGGGGAATACTATTCTAGACTATTTCTGGATGCCTCTCTATGTACATAAATGCATTTTTTAAATAAAAACGTTGATAATGCTGTATATGCTCTTATGTAACCTGCTGTCTCACTTAATGGAACGTGGTCAGCATCTTTTCACCTCAATAAATTGGTGGCAACGCCATTATCTTTTAATTATATAATTAACAATTCTTAAATTCATTCTTTCCCAATCCTCTTAACTGCACCAGAAAAACAACCCAGAAAATATAAAGAATAAAGGAGGGAAAAAATTCCATAATTTCACGCCCAAGAAAGGCACCTTAAAAATAACTTTGTGTATACCATTCTAAATTTTTCTTAATACTCACGTATTCATCAGATATATGAATATTTTTAAAATAAATTAAGCAGTTACGTACCCTTTTTGACTTTATATAATGGACATATTTTATCCTAATAAACATCCGTCTAGATCATGTGGGGGGTTTTTTGTTTTCGTTTTTGAGAGAAAGAGAGAGCACTAGCAGGGGAGAGGGGCAGAGGGGGAGAGAGAGAATCTCGAGCAGGCTCCACAGTGACGTGGGGCTCGATCTCACGATCCGGGATCATGACCTGAGCCGAAATCAAGGGTCGGACGCTCTACCGACTGAGCCACCCAGGTGCCCCTAGCTCATCATTTTTAATAGCTGTGTTGGTGTTCCATCCAGAAAGAGGATCATTTTGATCTATCGAATCCCCTTTGGATGGAGATTAGGGTTGTTTGTCATGTAAACTATATTTAGTGCCGTGGTGAACTCATACCCACGCCCGAGGCACCTGCCCAATTATTTCTTTGGGATTAATTCTGAAAGTAGAACGTTTGAGCTGAAGGCTTGCACGTCTTTAGAGGTTTTCCATGCCTGTGCCAAGCTGCCTTCTAGAAAGACCACTTAGTTCTCCCAACCCAAGCGATGCTTCCCCGCCCCCCCCCCCCCCAGAAGGCCAGAAATTCTGAAACGTGTTCTGAATGGCTTCTCTTTGGGTTTGTTTAAAGCAAAGACTGCCCTGAGGCGGAGGCTCCCTTGGACTGCAAGAAGGAGGGGGAATACCACAGGAACATCTGGAAGGGTTTCCTTATCTCCATTCCCTACTCAGCCAGCATTGGGGGCACTGCCACCCTCACGGGCACGGCCCCCAACCTCATCCTGCTTGGCCAGCTCAAAAGGTAAAGGCAGGTGCTCCACGGGGCACGGGGGTCTCTGCTCCTCCCACCCCTCCTCCTCTCCTTCACTCAACATTCGGGGAAATATGTACCGAATGCCTTCTATGGGCCAGGCTCTGGGACCCAGCAGTGCACATGCCCAGAGAAGGCCCCGCGCTGGGGAACTTCCATTTTGATGGTGGAGACAAGCAATAAAGGAAAAGGCAGCTGGATACATATGCAACGGTGTGATAAGTTATGGAATCAAATAAAGCGGGAGACGGGTGCAGAAGGGACAGGAGTGGGTGCTATTTTACAGAGGCTGGTCAGGGATGTCCTGCCTCTATAGCAAGGTGACATCTGGGACCTAGAAGTTATGTGAGCACAGGAAGGAGGAACATTCCAGACAGGGATAACCAGCGTGGTCAAAGGTGAAAGGCACAAAGACCAGGAGCGCAGAAGGCAGAGGGGAGGGAGTGTGGGGGGACAGAAGGTGAGTTGTTAGGACCCCAGCTTTTGCTGCCAGTGAGATGGGGAGCCCAGTGCAAAGCTGAGAGCGAAGGAACGACATGATGTGACATCGGCTTTGAAAAACCAACCCCGGGGCACCTGGGTGGCTCAGTCAGTTGGGCGTCCGACTTCGGCTCAGGTCGTGATCTCACGGCTGGTGGGTTCGAGCCCCACGTCGGGCTCTGTGCTGACAGCTCAGAACCTGGAGCCTGCTTCGGATTCTGTGTCTCCCTCTCTCTCTGCCCCTCCCCTGTTCATCCTCTGTCTCTGTCTCAAGAATAAATAAACATAGGGGCACCTGGGTGGCTCAGTCGGTTGAGTGTCCGACTTCAGCTCAGGTCATGATCTCACGGCTGGTGGGTTCGAGCCCCATGTCGGGTTCTGTGCTGACAGCTCAGAGGCTGGAGCCTGCTTCCGATTCTGTGTCCCTCTCTCCCTGCCCCTCCCCTGCTCATGCTCTGTCTCTGTCTCAAAAATAAATAAAAACATTTAAAAAAATTTTTGTTTAAAAACCAACCCCACTGGAGGCGTTGGGCTGTGGCCATGGCTGTGGCCGTAAGGTCCCAGGAGAAGCTCTGCAACCAGGCCCCCGGGCCAGCAGTGGAGCGAGCCCTGCCAGGAGCTAGTCTCCCCATTGCCGGAGCTGTTCCAAGAGTGGCTGGGTGGCCGTCTGTCAGGGCGGGAGAATAAAAGAGAAGGATTCTCAGATGGCATATGACTTGTCAACTCCACGATCCCAAGCCCCTGGGTTTGAAGATGTAAGCAATCCCAGGTATTGCCAGATTCCGTCCCTACGATGTTCAGATTCCAGGATCTGAGAGGCGAGGATTCTAAGATCCCTCTGCAAAGGGAGGGAACATCAGACGTTCACTTAGTCCACGTGAACGCAAGTGTAAGCATTTGGCAAACACACACAACAGACGTATTTAATATTCAACATGGCCCCAAATGCGGGCCAGCTCCCTTACCCGGTACTCAGTCCAAGAATCATGGACCTCCTGAGATGATGGGGGAAGGCCGGCTGTGATGGTCTTCCTGAGAGGAGGTTTGCTATCCCTTCCCATCAAAGTGGTTTTCGTGGGAAATTCCGAGCACACCTGTCTTTTAACCTCCTAAGCCAATTTTCTTTCATTTGGAGAGAGACCGAGCGAGTGCGAGTGGGGGAGGGCAGAGAGAGAGGGAGAGAGAGAACCCCAGGCAGGCTCCACGCGGTCAGCAAGGAGCCCAACACGGGGCTCGAACCCACGACACCGCGAGAGCACGACCTGAGCCCAAACCAAGAGTCAGGCGCTTAACCGACTGAGCCGCCTACGGGCCCCCCGGAGCCGATTTTAAAACCTTAACTTTCCACTATATTCTCAGGTCCTGAAACCTTTTGATTTTGAAAGCTGGTGATAGAAACCAGTGATTCTCAGCCATGGGTGCATATCAGAGTCACCCTCCCGGGCTGCCTGGGTCTCTGTTGCAGAGATTCGGATTCAGGAGGTGTGGGATGAGGGTAGGGCTCAGCACTTCCCCAACTGACTCAGCCCGCTGCACGACTTCGGTTGTCTTTTCATCTTTGAGCAGGCCTGGCCGTGCCTCGTGGGTTTTGGTTTGTGGCTTTGTTTTGTTTTGTTTTTAAGGACTGCAAAACGGAAAGCCAAGATGGTCCTGCTTGCCACGTGGGGACAAGCTGAGTTGGGCCCTTTAGTGCCCTCAGTTAGAAGGAAGTACCAGCAAAAGGGCGTATGGGCTGGGAGGACAAAGCTGGAGCGCATCCCTGGGCTGGGCAGGAAAGATGTGGGCTCTGGGGCCTTCCGGGGCAGATGCTGAGTTGCGGGGTAGGGGGGAGCAGGGCAGGGAGGGGCCGTTGCTGTCAGAGGGTTTTCAGGCTGCCTGCCCACCCTGATACGAGCAGGACTTTGTTCCAACTTGAAAAGAGATTAAGGGAAAAAATGCTGGAGGCAGAAGTAAAAATATCAAATGTGAAGGATTTGGGGTAAATTACTTGTAAATCACATGCAAATCATACACAGCGTTTGACTGCATAAGCTTGGACCTTCTGGTCTGGCGGGAGAGGATTTAAAATGAATGCCAAATCATGCGGGGTTCTAATTCTCTAGCCAGGAGCGTGGGGAGGTGGGGGAATGGTTGCCCTGAGTGTCGCCCTTGGCCTTCGCTGCCCAAGTACATTTTATTACTTTACCCTGATTATATAGGTACATTGCAGAACACTCAGGAAATGTAGGGGGAGAAAACTGAAATGCGTTCAATCGCCCTGGTAATATTAAACGTACTGTTGCTTATTATGTATAAACTCCCATGCTCTCGCTGAGAAATCGCTGCGCGTATATACGCCGTGTGCATCCGCGAGGCTGACCTTGGCCGGCTCTCACCTCCCCTGTTTCTCCAGTTTCTTCCCACAGTGCGATGTGGTGAATTTCGGCTCCTGGTTCATTTTTGCGTTCCCTCTCATGCTGCTGTTCCTGCTGGCGGGCTGGCTGTGGATCTCCTTCCTGTATGCGGGAATGACCTTGAGGTACCCTCATGCCCACCGTGAGCTTTGAGCCCGACCGAAGTCCCCGCTTCCTTCTCGTTGGGGAGACAGCGGTCTTCTCGAGTCTGGTTTCCTCCCGTGTAAACGAAGGATCGTCACTAATCTCATGTCACCTTCTCCCAGGGTGACTGTCGCAGAGACCTCACCTCCCGGGGATATGAGGATTATGGGTAGTGTGAGCTGCCTGCTAGGCCCAGACCCTCAGTTAATGGCCCCCGTCGTCGGCAATTTACGGTTGGCGTCCTCCTTTAAGCACTCCCATTTTATGGGGCCCTGGGGCAGGAGCTGATTTGGGGTGGCACAGGGCATTAACTAACATCGACTCATATAGTGCGGAAAAAGAATCCCTTTGCCAACTCCCATAGAGGGAAGCAAGCGTCTCTTGGGTGATGAGGACACCGTCCTATCTAACATTCCCAAACCAGCTTTTTAAACAAAGAACGAGTGTCAGTTCCAGAGACGTAAGCCAGCAATGGTATCTGGCAGAATGTAATGATTGCCCTGCTTTCGTGTGTTTATTTTTATGATTACGTTTTTCTAACAAGTGATTCTTGTTTTCCTTTGATGGGAGCGATATAGAATGTTCTGTTTACATACATAATTAAAGACTGCAATGATGAATCTATTTGGAGGAAGGTATTAAGCAAATATGAGCCAAAGGCTCCGATCATGGCGTTCCTTGACCCAGACGCCATCCGGAACTCCCCCCTAACAGAGACTCGGGGTTCAAAGCCTGCATTCGCCCGGAGAAGCAAGTCCTGACTTTGGACTCAGATGGACCAGAGTTCAAGTCACACTTCCGTGTGACCTTGAGCAATTTTGTAAACCTCCCCGAGCTTTTCATTTCTTCACTTGTGGATTAAGGCTAAAAATTAGCTACAGCAAAAGTACAGGCTGGATGAGGGAGGGTGTGTAGACTGCCCAGGACCGAGCCTGAAATAGAGCCCTTTTTTCCGGTCGACTTGTTTTCATCTAACAGACACCTGCAGGACGCAGCCACAAGAGGCCATGATGGAGGAAATGCAGTGTTCAGTGACAGGTGTTTCTGGGTAACAGAGAAGTTTCAGGTCAATGACGTGACAACATCTTCACTCGGCAAATATCTGCTGAGTACCCACTATGTGCCTGCTAGGGTTGTAGGTATTGAGCGTGGAGCAGTGGACAGGGCAGAGACCATCCCTGCCCTCGGGGGGCTTGCACTCAAGGTGGAGAAGACAGACAGGGAGCAGCCAAAGGCAGCAGGAATGCCAGTCCTAAGTGCCATGAAGGAAAAGACCGTGACATATGAAGGTGCACCCTGGAGGGCTCTCACCTAACGGGGAGGTCAGGAGAGCCTTCTTGGGGAAGGGACTTTTTTTTTAATGTCTATTTCTTTTTAAGAGAGAGAGAGAGCATGAGAGGGGGAGGGCAGAGAGAGAGAGAGAGAGAGAGAGACAGACAGACAGAGACAGAATCCGAAGCAGGCTCCAGGCTCTGGGCAGTCAGCACAGAGCCCAACGCAGGGCTCAAACTCATGAACCGCGAGATCATGACCTGAGCCAAAGTTGGACGCTCAATGGACTGAGCCACCCAGGCGCCCCAAGAAAATTTTCATGTAGATGAATTTCTCAATCCTTCTCATGTGGCTCCTGAATTTTCAATTACGGTTAGAAAGATTTCCCCATTTAGGAGTTGTAAAAAAACAAACAAATAAACAAAAAACTCATGTTTTTCATTTAGTTTTAGTTTTTTTTTTTTTTTTTTACATGAACTCTTTGATCTGTTTGGGTTTATTCTTAGGGTGCAATGTGAGGTTTGGATCCAACTTCATTTTTTGTTCCAGATGGCCGCCCAGGTGTCCAACGCTGTTTATTCATTGGCACACGAAAGTTTTTAAAATTTCATAGTCTGATCTATCTGTCTTCGGTTGCTTGAGCTTTTGGTGTTATCTCTAAAAAATAGTTGAAGTTGAAATCGAAGGCCAGAAAAATTTCCCCCTGTGTTTTCTTCTAAGAATTGTATACCCCTAGCTTTTATATTTAGGTCTGATCCCTTTTGAGTTATTTCTTTTTTTAATATGATATGAGATAAGGGTCCACATCTACTCTTTTTCCTGTGGCTATGTACTTGTCCTGGCATCATTTGTGAAAAGACTACTCTTTCCCCACTGAATGGTCATGGTACCCTTGCCAGAAGCCAGTTAAGCATGGAAGTACGGGTTTATTTCCACACTTCCACTTCTATCCCATTGATCCGTATGTCCAGCACCACTGACTGAATAGTTCACGGTTCTACACCAGTCTGAGAGACCAGCTTTGTCGTAGACGCAAATCCCCAATCTATTTCTGGGCCTTCCTGTTTGTTCCATTGGTTTATTCATGTGACTGTTTGACCCCCTACAAAATCGGAAGCCTGGGAGTCCTCTGATCACATTCACTTTTTTAGAAGACCATCCAGGCTGTAGGTGGGAAGGACAGATTTTGGAAAGGCTTCCCCAGGGGCAGGAAGGCCACTCCCAGAGGCAGCCAGTGCTGTCTCCGGAACAGAGAGAACGAGGCTTGGCCGGGGCGTGGTGGGGTCGTTGACAAGTTAGTCGTACCTTTGCAGCGGCCGTTCCTAACCTCCCTGCTCTCTGTTCCAGGGGCTGGAGGAGGAAGAAGAAGTCCGAGATCAAGACGGATGCAGAAGATAGAGCTCGAGCAGTGATTCGGGAAGAATTCCAGAACCTGGGGCCCATTAAGTGCGTGGTGTGGGGGTTCCTGGCGTGGGGAGAGAGCCCAGTGTAGACTTCGCTTTCAGGAGAGTTACCTCCTGGCTTGACCACTGGATCCCTAGGGGCTGAGTCCCGGGAGGGAGGGAGGTCTCAGGACGATGGCCCGGGAGCCTAGAGGTGGAGAGTAGGAGGGTGGTTTACACAGTCAGCCTCTTGCCCTGGTGCTGTGCAAACACTCTGAGGACCAGGAAGCCCCTCGGCGTGTAGTTGGGGTGGGGATCTGCTGCCCTGTCCTGGCTAAAGCACCCTTCCCTTCCGGCACACGGGGTACCCCCTGCCTCGGGCAGCTGCCGGGACCTTTTTCAATGCATGTTTCCCATGTGGTGAAAACGCCTAGGAGTCAGGGGGCCTGCACCCAAGACTGGCTCTGCCGCCTACTTCCTGTGTAGCCTTGGGCAAGGCACTAACCCGCTCTGGGCCCTGCTCCCCAGTCTGTGAGATGAGCACCTTGGGTAGATGTTTGCTCGGACGTTGGGGGATTGTCTGTGTCTGCCCCTGTCCATGTCTGTCTGCCCCCTCTGTGCATGTAGTTATCTAACTTCCTCTGCGTGTGTGACTGCTTCCGTCTCACCTACCTCTTGGCTGTTTCCTTCTTTTCGGTTTTTCTGCCTCTGCTTTGCTCTTTCTTTCTCTCTGTTGAGTCTCCGCCTCCCCCAAAACCTTGGGAAATTCCCAGAGGGAGTGATATAAATAGCTTGGGGGGACGTGGTGTTTGATGCTCAGGAAGGATCCTGGGGGAGTGTGGAAGCCCCTGGACGGGAATCCCTTACACCCCAGGATACCCTGCCCCTCACTCTGGGGAGTGAATTACCTCTTGCAGCTTCTCGGAGGCAGGGCCTGGGCCCATCACAGCCAGCGGGCATCTGCCCAAGGCCTTCCCAACGCTGTGGTCCGCCCAAAGCCCACCATCACCGTGGCGCCTGCCTGTCTGTGCCACAGGTTTGCCGAGCAGGCCGTGTTCACCCTCTTCTGCATGTTCGCCATCCTCCTCTTCTCCCGGGATCCGAAGTTCATCCCTGGCTGGGCCAGCTTCTTCACCCCTGGGTGAGACTCGGGGGACCCGGGGGTGGAGCCCAATAGAGAAGATTCTGGGATGGGCCACCTGGGGGGGGGGGCGGTGGCTGGGTGTGTAACTTTGTCCCGTGTAACTACAAACAGCTCCGTCCTTTACTCTGAAAAAATTTAGGTTCAGATGATAAAACGTTTGGGGTTCTCACGTGTTGGGAGCTTTGGCCTTTGGAATCAGACAAAACTGGGCTCAAGCTTTGTAAGCTTGGCCACTCACAAATTGCGTACCCCTGAGATCATCATCCGCTCATGCATTCTACATCTTTAAATGGCTAAAAATCAAAAGATAAATATTTGTGATAAAGAAAATTACATGAAATTCAAAGCTGATTGTCTGCAAATAGAGTTTCATTGGGACACACAGCCACACCTATTCATTTATGGATGGGCCGCAGCTGCTTTCATGGTGGTTAGTTGGAGAAGAACATTCTGTAGGAGGCTGCAGGTGGCTTCTCAATGATTCTAGTTTGGACTTGGGTTAGGCTTGTCATGAAGGCGAATATGTCTTTCAGATACTGCAACAGGCAGTTGGAACCGTAAGCCTAGAAGCTCGGAGGAGGTGTTGGCTTGCAGATATAAATCTGGGAGTCATCACAGAAATTTGGAATTTAAGTCCAATTAAGGAATTGATGGGGCCAGCTAGGGAAAGAGTAAAGGGAGAGTGCAGAAGATTCTGAGGACCCCCAACATTTAGGAGCTGGGTGGAGGAGAGAAAGGGGAGAAGCAGTCGGGGAGGTGAGGTGGAAAGCCTGTGGCAATGAACCAGCAAAGGCCAAGAGAGGAGAGCGTTTTAGTAAAGAGTGAGTGGGCGACCACGTCAGATTCTGGTATGTCAGAACACGAGTAGATAGGAAATACGTCCTCTGGACTCGGTGAGAGCTCATGGTTTCCATCAGCACCATCCAGTAGAAATAGAACGTGAGCCACGGATGTAATTTTCCAGTTTTAGTAGCCACGTTTAAAAAGTCAGAAGAAACGATGAAATCAATTCTAGTCATATCGTTCACTTAACCCACTATATCCTTTCAACACGCAATCTACATAAGAAATTATTGAGATCTTTTACTTTTTTTGCACTAACTCCTCAAAGTCTGGTGTGTAGTTTAATTGCAGCCCATCTAAGTTTGCTCTTGCCAGATTTCAAGTGTCTACTAACTGCTGGCTACCATTTGGATAGAGCAGCTCTACTCACGTAACTCTTGGGGCCTCGGACTCCCCCCCCCCCGGTTAAATGGGTGATATAAAGTCCTCATCTCATGTGGGTTGTTATAAGGAAGAAATGATGTCACTTCATCCAGCCAAGAGGAGAGGCTCTTACTTCCACTGTCTTCTTTTCCCAGGATGTAGATGCTTTGTTCTTTTTCTCAGATGAAAGATGGGTGTTGTAAACAGGCCAACAAAGCAAAGAGAATGAAAACCACCTAGAAACTCAGTCTCCAATTCTGACACACATCTTTCCTGACTGAAAAATGCCTGTCTGGGAACTGTTCTCCATCTCAATCCCATGGGTAGTTACAGGACTGTATACATTAGCCAAAACTCAAAAGTATATTACCCTTCAGATGGGCGCGTTTGATTGCATGTTCATTATACTTCAATAAAGCTAATTGCAGAGATATCTGCAACCTAGCTAAAAAGAAACCTATCTAAACAGAAGATTTTTTAACAGAAATGTGAGTACAGGAGACATATAAGTTGTGACCTGCTTTTTTCTTTTTTGTTTAATCGTAAAAGTTATGCATAATCATAACAAATTCAAACAATGCTGAATTGAAGAACTAAAAGTTATTCTTCATTTAACCTCTGTAAATGAAGAGATTTGCACAATTAAAACTTCGTGTCTGACGTATCTGATATACACACACCCTCGCCCATAATAGTAGGTACACACAGACATATACGTATGCATATTACAAAAACTGGGAGAGTATAGTACTATAATCCTGGACAACTTGGCCTTTCTGACCTACTTCATTCTTTAAAAAAAATTTTTTTATGTTTATTCATTTTTTTTTAATTTTTTTTTAACGTTTATTTATTTTTGAGACAGAGAGAGACAGAGCATGAACAGGGGAGGGGCAGAGAGAGAGGGAGACACAGAATCTGAAACAGGCCTCAGGCTCTGAGCTGTCAGCACAGAGCCCGACGCGGGGCTCGAACTCACGGACTGTGAGATCATGACCTGAGCCGAAGTCGGATGCTTAACCGACCGAGCCACCCAGGCGCCCCTGTTTATTCATTTTTTAGAGACAGAGCACAAGCAGGGGTGGGGCGGAGAGGGAGGGGGACACAGAATCTGAAGCGGGCTCCAGGCTCCGAGCTGTCAGCCCAGAGCCCAACGCGAGACTTGAACCCAGCAACCGCGAGATCATGTCCTGAGCTGAAGTAGGCTGCTCAACCGACTGAGCCGCTCAGGCGCCCCTATTTTATAAGTTTTCAAAATGTTTATTTATTATTTTTGAGAGACAGAGCATGAGCAGGAGAGGGGCAGAGAGAGAGCGAGACACAGAATCCGAAGCAGGCTCCAGGTTCTGAGCTGTCAGCACAGAGCCCGCTGCGGGGCTCGAACCCACAAACCATGAGATCATGACCTGAGTCGAAGTCGGACGCTCAACCGACTGAGCCACCCGGGTGCCCCTACTCCATTCTTTTTAAATGCTCCATAGTAGTCTATAGAAGGAGAGCATCTTAATTTATTTAATCAATTCCTTTTGGATTGTGTCTAATATTCCAAATAAAAAGGTTTTATTTGCAAGATACCTTCGTTGTACTTCTATGTCAATGCTTAAAGATTGATATCATCTTACATCTTTTAAAAAAACAGATGCAGGGGCACCTGGGCGGCTCAGTCGGTTGAGCGACCGACTTCGGCTCAGGTCATGATCTCCCGGTTCGTGAGTTCGAGCCCCGCGTCGGGCTCTGTGCCGACGGCTCGGAGCCTGGAGCCCGCTTCCGATTCTGTGTCTCCCTCTCTCTCTGCCCCTCCCCTGTTCACGCTCTGTCTCTGTCTCAAGAATAAATAAACATTAAAAAAAATTAAAAACAAACAGATGCAGGGTTACAAAAAAGCATATACAGCATTATCAATGTTTTTATTTTAAAAATGCATTTATGTACATAGAGAGGCATCCAGATAAACTATTATATATACATTGTTGTACACAATTTAGTTACACGTGTCTGTACTAAAACTCTTCCTTTTTTTTTTTTTTTTTTACTCTTATCCATCATGAACATCCCTGTTCGTAGTCTGTGTAGAGAGTCAAGTTTCCCTGAGGGTAAATTCCTAGAAGTACAATGAGTGGATCAAGGGGTATTTACATGTATTGAAACACGTTGCCAGCTGCCCTCCAGGAGGCTAAACCAATTTATTTTACCCCATCGGTATATGCTTTCCAACGTCCGCATTAGATACTATCCTCGCCCTTTCAGGTTTGGCCTGTTAGCAGACAAATGATACTCCAGCAGCATTCTGGTTGATATTTCTCTAAGGCAGCGATAATGGCCATCTTTTCCAGTTTCTTGGTCCCTTGAATACTCTCCTTCCCAAATGTGTGGACTGAAAGGGCTTTTGTTGACGTGTGGCTCTGTGCCTCATTGAGTTTGGAGCCAGACGCATCTGGGTTCAGCGCCCGTCTCCCGCATGGACCATGGCCTGGCCTCGAGCAAGCTGCTTCTGCTCTGTGAGCCTCAGGTGCCTCATCTGACATAGAAACTGTGTGGCCCCGAGAGACTTCTGTGAGCCTGATGTCTCCGCAAGAGGCGATGTGGATCCTTGAAAGGCGGTATTAGATTTCGAGGGGCTGTGAGGCTGCCCCCATCTGGTTTCTGCTGGTGCGACCGGGCCGCGTCTCCGTGCCCTGAGCTGCCTCTCCCAGGAGGAGCGCGAGCAGAAGCGGAAGAAATATCTAACAGAGTCTCAGAGAAGCCTTGGTTGTGTGATCCCCAGGAATTCCGCAGATCCCGTATTCGGTGGCGCTCAGATCCTGCCCTCTGTGGTCAGGTCTCTCTTCCTGGGAGGGTCAACATTTGTTTGTCTCAGCAGCATCTAAGTACCCCGGGGGGCCGTGCATAGAAGGCTTGTGCATCACGGACAGTCGCATCCATGCCGAGTGCAGGCAGGACGCTGTCCAGTGGCCCGGAACAAGGCCCCGCTCACAGAGAGCTCCTAACTCCCTCCCGCAAATCCTCATTTGCAAATCTGCCAAACTTTTTGGCCTGCTGTGATGCCCCCGGGGTCACACGCTTTGGGGCCTTGTCATTGTAGGTTTCTTTCCGATGCTGTCACTGGAGTGGCCATTGTCACCGTCTTGTTCTTCTTCCCGTCCCAAAGGCCCTCTCTCAAGTGGTGGTTTGACTTTAAAGGTAAGGGGTCAGGGCTGGGGTCTCAGTGGGCTCAGTGACGACTGCGGCCTGAAACATGGTCGTCAGTGGCCCGGAGGCAGGGCCCGCGCCTGGGACCGAGCCCCATGGCACTAACCTGCTTCTTCCCTTCTCTCTGTCTGAGCCATTACCTTGTCTGGGGCACTTCGGGCCGCCACAGGTGACAGGTGGGGACAAGAGTCACCAAGGAGAGCCGGCCCGATCCAGCTGGCCGGCTGCTTTGTACGGCCCACGAGCTAAGAATAGCTTTGACATTTTTTTAATGGTTGAAAACAATCCAAAGAAAAATATTTCATGACACAGGAACATTACACGAAATTCAAATTTCAGTGTCCATAAATAAAGTTTATTTCTTCGACAAGAAATTTGTGGACATTTATTCTCCTTAGAATCATATACAGAATAGCCTTGATTTTGCCTCTTGGCTCGCAAAACCCGCCATATTCACTTTCTGACCCTTTTGTAGAAAAACTGTGCCGCCCGTGGGCCCGAGGCCGGAGCTGTGACTCAGTTGCCCAAGGGGCTGGACGTGAGGCTCTCGGGCCAGGTTTCGATGGCTAGGAAGTGGTAGAGACGGACGCACTTCTGCCTAACGGCATTCCGGGTTACGTTAAAAGGATGCCGAGTCCCCCAGACTGGCCTTCAGGTGGCCAGTCTGTGACCCCGCTGGGATGGTTCCCAGCAGGTTAGCCCCTGTGACAGAGGGATGGGGCCAGTGGGATGAGCTCGGCACCAGGAGTCGGGAAATAGGGTCGTCATCTGTTTTATTTTATTTTTTTAATTTTTAATGTTTATTTTTGACAGAGAGAGAGAGAGAGAGAGAGACAAAGTGCAAGCAGGGGAGGGGCAGAGAGAGAGGGAGACAGAATCCGAAGCAGGCTCCAGGCTCCGAGCTGTCAGCACAGAGCCCGTCGCGGGGCTTGAACCCACGAGCTGTCAGATCATGACCTGAGCTGAAGCCGGACATTTAACCGACTGAGCCACCCAGGCGCCCCGTAATCTGTTTTCTATCGTTGAGACAAAAACTAGAGTAATAGGTGGGTTAAGCTCCAGTTTCAGGGGAGGGGGTCTGAGTGCGGGGCATAAGGTAAGGATCAGTAGGGAGCGATTTCACAGGGCCCTAGAAGCGGCTATAGCAACAGAGCGAACACTGGGTCCAAGGAGCCCCGGGCAGGGGGCTTTTGGACCCTGCAAACGGGCAGGATTCGTCTCTGCTCTCCGTCTTGCTTCCAGAGAAGCTTTCGCCATCATCCACACTGGGTGCCACGTGCTGACCTCTCCATATTTCTCCAGCTTCTAAGCTTTGACCTCCTTATAGTCTCTGCTTCTTTACGGTTCCTGCTTTTTGTCTTCTGTAACTTCGGTTCCCCTACGGTGTCTTCTCTCTTGTAGTGCCCGCCTTCGCCGGACATCCACAACCGCGGCTTCCTGCCTCCTCCCTCCCGGCCCGCTCACGTCCCCTCTGCTTGCGGCCTGTAGCTATCACCGTAGCACCCCCTATCTGTCCGCTTCCCGTGGACCTCCGAGAGTGAGACTCTGCCTGGCGTGGCTCGTTCTTACGCAGGCAGCTCTCCCGGGGGCCACTCCTAGCCTCCTGGAGAGCTGGCCTGTGGACCGGTTGCCCTTGATCGGGTCCCATCCGTGGCTCTGTCACCTGTGGGGGGTGGGGGAGGGAGGCTGAAAAAGGCCAGGCTTCCTCTCAGCCGGGGGCTGTCGGGAGGGCACTGTGACATAGATGTCTGGTATCCCAGCTCTGCTGCTGACGTGCTGGGTGACCCTGAGTAAGTTCCTAGGATGTCTGGGCCTTCTTTTGCTTTCTTTTTTTTTTTAATTTTTAAAAAATGTTCATGTATTTTTGAGAGAGAGAGAGACAGAGTGCAAGTGGGGGAGGGGCAGAGAGAGAGGGAGACACAGGATCCGAAGCAGGCTCCAGGCTCTGAGCTGGCAGCACAGAGCCCGACGCCGGGCTCGAACCCACGAACTGCGAGATCATGACCTGAGCCATAGTTGGACGCCTAACCAACGGAGCCCCCCAGGCACCCCTGAGCCTTCCTTTTCCACTTAGAGAATGAACACGTCCCTTAGGCACTTTTCACCTCTGCCTTTAGTCGTTTTCTGGAACAGGGGTTGCAAACCAAATGCCCACAGGGAGGTAACAGTTTTGGATGCAGCAGGTGGGGGGGGGGGGGCGGGCAGGAAAATGGGTTCCGTGAAACCGGGCCCTCCCTGTCCAGCTTTCCTTTTGCGTTTTTGAAACAGAGACCAATGTCTATATCGTGAGGAAAACGGCAGCTGAGGGTGATCTTGAGTGGCGAGATCCTTCACATCAGGGCACTGTGGGGTCTGTGGAAATCTGGCAAAGCCAGTACCCTTGAAATAAAGGGGCAGCTGTGACTCAGTTTCCACCGAGTGTCACCACGCAGGAAAGCTGAACTGGTTTCGCCACATTTGCTGACTTGTTGTCAAGGGAAGCACAAAACTTTATGCAATCGCCCTGATTTTAAGCGTCAGCAACTGATTTCAGTGGAAAACCACGGCGTGGACCCGCAACAGTAGCGATAAAACGCGTCTGCAAGTTGGGTCTGGTCCACGGGGCACAGCATGCTGGGTCTGGTCCACGGGGCACAGCATGCCCCCTCTGTGGAGGGTTCTTCGGGCTGGAGTGTCTGGGGCTGCCTGGTGGGTGGGGAGAGGGGACTCCATGAGCTCTCCTGTCCTTGGGCTACCGGTGGGCCCCGGGCAGACTTGGCTGAAATGGTACATTCCAGCACTTAGGACTTACACGCAGCCCGACAGAGTGGCCAGTTTCCATGGAGAGCAAGTGACTTGATCAAGGTCACATGGCTAGCGACACAGAAACAGGAGGTGGAACCCAGGCACCCAGGCCAACCTAGATTTTCTGATTATGCCTGCTGTCTCCCATTCTTCCCGGGCTCGGAGTTGCCCTTGTATTTCTGTCCCTTTATGGTCACTCGACAAGTACAGATGCGGTGCCTGCTAGGTGCTGGGTACTGTGCTTGCGGATCACAATGAGGACGATGGCAATGGTGACTTCCATTTCCTCTCTGTCCACCAAGCTCTTCTTCCAGATATCGCGTGACTCACTGCCGTCACTCTACTCAGACTCTGTCCAAATGTCACCTCCCCAGAGAAGTCTTCCCTGACTACGCTGTCTAGAAGAACATCCCTCCCCCTTGTCACTCTTCACCCCTTTACCCTACTCTCTTGCCTTCATAACACATTACATTTCCTGACATTGTGACAGGAATGTGACATTGTGACATTGTGACATTTATTGGTTTCTCACCCGCCTCCCTTCCTGGAATGTAAGTTCTCCAAGGCGGGTGGCGGGGTGGGGGGGGGGGATTTTTTTTTTTTTCTGTTTTGGCCACTTCTGAATCCCCAGTGTCTAGAAGAGTGCTTGACACCTGGTAGGTCCTCAATTTATATGTGTTAAATGAATAACCAAGGACTTGTTCTGGACCACACCCGGAGCCGAACCCTTTGCGCATGTGGAGCCATTTCCTCTCCCCAGTGGGTCTCTGAAGTGACGTCACTAGCACAAATCGCACAGCCGAACAGCCCAACGGACGGCAGAGCTAGGATTCAAATCTAGTTCAGATTCAGGGCCTGCTCCAGATAGCTCGCAGGCTAACACGGGGCGGGGAGTGTGAGATTCACACAGTTAGAGGCTCTGTGCTTTTAAGAAACAGCAACAGGGCGCTGGATGGGAAACTAAGGAAGCCGATCATGGCGAAGGTTGAGTGCAGCAGGTGGCCTCTTTAGCACTTACCATGTAACTCATTGAATCTGCATGATGTTAAACCCTCCGTCAGGGCCTTTGCTTTTTCGGACCTTGCCTGCCTCTTTAATGAAATTATACTTTATCGCCTGAAGGCAGAGGACTGAGCCACCCAAGATCTCCGGCTTTCGCTTCCGGTAATCACAGTGTACAATTTGGAAAAAGCTGAAAAGGAGGAACAAAATGTCCACGCCTGGGTGACCCAGGAATTGTCCTGGGAAGTCGGGAACGGCCATGCATGGGCCGGACCTGACCTCCTGCCTCCCTGGTGGCCGCCTGCAGGGACAGTTTCGTTTCCAGAGTGTTCACTCTGCACCAGGCATCGGGCCAAGCCAGGCACCTAACATCAGCTGACGGGCATTTTGGAGTGCACGCAGTGACACGGGGATTTGGCCGCGAACCAACCAGGACCCTCTCTGTCCACCAGCAGCTCTGCCATTAACCTCGTCAGTGTCCACGAGGGCCCCCCAAGGGACTCTCTCTGTGCCACGTGTCAGCTGAGGAAACGGGGGTTCAGACAGGCGAGATCACGTTCAAGGGCGTGCGGTGAGCCAACGTTGGAGCGTCTGTCTCCAGGCCTGTGCTCCCAGCACAGGGGTGGCAAACCTCGGCCCACGGGCCAAATGCACCCCTGCCCTTTCTAAATAGAATTTTCTGGGGACACCGTCTGCGTCTGTGCATATGCTACAGTAGTGGCCTGTTTGCAACAGAAGCTTGCAAACCTGGAGCAGCCGCTCCCCAACCCTTATAAAAGTTTGCCGATCCCCCCCCCCCCCCGTTCTAACCAGTGCACGCAGACACTGCCGCTTTTGTAGAAAGAAAAATCATCCCATAACTCCACGGACGGAGGATACCCTTAGTTTCTCCCTTCCCGTTTCTTCCTTCCACTTTTTTCTCGGCCCGCACCCATTCAGTTACAAAAAAGAGCCTTTTCTCTTGTAAATGAGGAGGAAAGCAGCACTTCTCCAGAAGGGGTTTGGGGAAATTGAAAGGATGTCCTGCATGTACGTGGGGTGCCCGGTTCCAGGAGGTTCTCACGCCGTGGGAGCCATGACAATGATTTTCCTTCTGAATAGAGCAGATGCCCCTCATAATGCTCGGGGGGGGGGGGTGTTTTTTCCCTAAAGCTCCCAAATCAGATGCTGGAGCCAGACTGTGGCTCCCTGGGGACCCCCCCAGCGGTGCCCCCACAGAGATGGGGCCGCAGGGGGTGGTGACCCTTCTTCAGCCTGAGTGTCCTCTCTCCACCCAGCTTCCAACGCGGAGACAGAGCCCTTGCTGACGTGGAAGAAGGTCCAGGACACGGTGCCCTGGAACATCATCCTTCTCCTGGGAGGGGGCTTCGCCATGGCCAAAGGCTGCGAGGTAAGATAGGCAGGCGGGCTGCGGGCCTGGGGAGGTGGGCGCAGGTCGTAGCCCCAGCTGCGGGCTCCGACTCAGAGCGCCCGGGGCTGCGCGGGGCGCTGCGGCCACCGGATCCCTCGTTTACCAGACGGGGACAGCCAGGGGCTCCTACCTCACGGCGCCGCACTCAGGGCTGGGAGCTGTGCAGGAAAAGAGGGATAAGGTCTGATCCGGATTCTCAAGGAGCTCACGATGAGCACACTGCTACTCGCGACTACGGCTACTACCCAGACTCGAGGGACTCGAGGGGTTCCTCGAGGGGTTCCGCGAGCGGAGGAATAACATCGTCTTGGGCTCGCCCTGGGCCAGGCCCTTCTCCACGTGCTTTACACACCCGAACGCATCTAAACGTCCCAACAAGCCTCTGAGGTCGATGCTCCTATTATCCCCGTTCGATAGATTCAGACACCGAGGCGCAGAGAAGGAAAGTAACTTGCCTAAGGTCACACAGCGATGCGCTCAGGATTAGAATCCGGGTCGTTTGGTGCCACAGCCTACGCTCTTAACCACCGTGGTAGAAATGTCAGATATCATTACTATTAATTAGGGTTATTACGAATGTTGTTCTGGAGGGCTCTGGGAGCCGGGGCTGCAGCGGGGTGAGTGGAGCATAGAATTTCAGGAAGGGCCGCCTCAGTGTTGTCTCATCAAACGCTCACGCTGACCCTCGGGGGTGGGTAACACGTGTATTCCCATTTTACAGGTAGGGAAACTGAGGCACGGAAAAATTAAGCAGCTTTCTTAAGGTCATACAGTTGCGTTCTGGTCAAGAGCGAGGGTTCCAACTCCAGGCAGGCTGCTTTCAGAGTCCCGCCTCCTCATGGCTTGTTTTGAAGAACTTCCCAAGAACAGGTTCCACCTGAAGCGCTTTGCAAATAATGGACTCCTCTAACCTTCATCAACACCCCTGAAGTAGAAGGATCGCTTGTCCCCATTTCGAAGATGAGGGAACCGAGGTAACTGGAGGCTAAATAGCTTGCCTATGTTCATGCACCCGGGAGATTGTTGGAGCCGGGATTTGAACCCCCAGCTCATGATCCTGGAACCCACCCCTGCGTCTCTCCTTGTCCGCCGAGGCATTTAAACCCACAACCAATTAAGGGTTAATCTGAAATTCAGATGAAGGAAACCTGAAATTGCCTCTCGGATTGCTTTCTTTCTTTAAAAAGTTCTTTTTAATGTTTTTATTTATTTTTGAGACAGAGAGAGACAGAGCATGAGCAGGCGAGGGCCAGAGAGAGGGGGAGACACAGAATCCGAAGCAGGCTCCGGGCTCTGAGCTGTCAGCCCAGAGCCCGATGTGGGGCTCGAACCCACGGAGTGTGAGATCACGACCTGAGCCGAAATCAGACACCCAACCGACTGAGCCACCCAGGCGCCCCTTGTTTTCTTTCTTTCACTCAATTTTAATTTCCAGTTGCAAACAGTGATACATAGAAGACATCCGTAAGGTATGTGCTAGTAAGAAGCCTCCGCGTGAGAATGCAAGTGTCTGGATCCCAATCCCGGCTCTCCCACTCTGCGCTGTGGTGCTTTGGGCAAGTTGCTAAACCTCTCTGGGCGCCGGTTTTCTCATCTTTGAATTGGATGGAAGTTCTTCCTCTTCGGGGTTGTAGGACGTGACCCAGAGCAGACGTGTGCGAGAACTCCCCGTGCGCTCTCTCGGAATCCTCAGTCCGTGGCTATTGTGGGCGGGGCTCCCAAGGAGCAGACTCTGGAATGGACATGCGTGAACAGGGGCATCAGCTTGGGCCCTTGAGGCGCCCCCCTCTGTGGAAGGGGGAGGAAGGCAGCAGGAGAGGGCGGGGGAGGGTGGTGCCCCACGACGCCCCCGCCAACCCCACAGGGAGCACGGAGCTGAGCTGGCCCTTCAGAGACGCCCCGATTGGTCTGAGGCTGCCCGGCCAGATCCCGGCATCCCTCCATCAGTCTGCGCCGGTGAGCAGCCCCAGGAGTGACTGTGACCTTGGGCAAGACGACTCCCAGGCCGGAGACAGTGCTGGGGCCCCCGGGGCCTCCGGAGTCCGGAGTGCTAATCCGTCACCCACAAAGGTTTCACCGAAGGTCAGCTGAGTGACACGTATAACACGTAGATTTATTTTACTCATTTTTTCCCAACACATAACACACACGAATACAATAGTATAGACTTCAAAAAGAGCAAATGGATGGTTGAGCAAGAGTACTGTTTTTGTCTCCATTTGGGGAATCCCGAGGACCAGAGAGGTTAACTGATCAATCCTAGGTAACACAGCTCATAGGTAGCATAGCATAGCTGGGATTTGAACTCCTGTCTGTCTTGACTTTTCTCACCACTGCCTCCTCCTGGGGATGTATCAGGGAAGGCTTCCCGGAGGAAGTGGCCTGTTATCCGGGTCCCAAAGAGGCCATGCAGTGCAATGGGAAAAGGCCCGGGCTGTCGAACCAGACTGCCTGGGGCGGGGTGGGGGGGCGGGTTGCAGGTCTTGTACGTCAGCTGCGTGTTTCAGTTTCCTCATCTGTACAATGGGAATAATAATGGCGCCGTGCCACAGACTTGTGACAGTTATTGGGTGAGTCGATGCCCGTGGAGACCTCAGAACGTGGCCGACGCAGTTGGTTATGATGACCGAATGCGGGAGAAAAGGGGGAGATGGCGTGGAGGTTCTTGCCTGAGCAACTCGGTGGACATGGCGCCATGTGTCGAGAGGACGTGAACCCTGTCTGACCCTGAGGCAGGGGGCAGAGGAGACGGTCCTCTACCCCAGAGGCTCCTCTGAGCTTGGGATGTGGTGGGAAAAGCCCCGCTCTTGGTGGGGGCTGGGCCGCGGGGCCACTGGCCATCTGGGAGGTCAGTCTGGCTCCTGGCCCGGCCCTGGGCGGTCGCCGGGGTTTCTGTCCAACAAGGCCTTTGTGTGGCAGCTGCCCACTTCCCCCAACCCCGGCTGGTACCATCCCCTGCCCAGGCCCGCGCGGCCTGCCCCAGGCGGGACCAGAGCGCTCATGGCACATCCCGCTTCTCGGCCCCTGCCCGGTACCCTCGCCAGGCCACAGCCAGGCCTCCTGGGGCTTACAGGTCCTCGGACGGGGTCCAGGGCGAGCCCGGGTGTGTGGACCCCCAAGTGCTGGTTCAGAAGGGCTGGAAGCAGATCCCGGTGCTCGCTTTGAGCTTGAGCAACTCACTTAAACCCGCTCAGGGTCCTCACTACACTTCTCTCCTGCTGTAAAAACTGCCCATTACTCCCGATATATTCAGACTCTAGTCTGAAGGCTTCCTGGGCCTACACACAAGGCCCAGCATGGCCTGGCCCCTGCCTACCTCCCTGTCGTCGGCTCCTGCCTCTGTCCCCTGATTGGCTCTCCTCCAGTCCCACTGGCCCCTCGATGCTCCTCAGCTACCCTAGACTCATTTGCACCCCTGGACCTTTGCATCTGCTTTCTTTCTGCCTAACGCTCTTCCCTGAGATCTCGGAGTCCTGGCCCTTCAGGTCATTTCCAAGGTCACCAACTCAGAGGCCCTCCCTGGCACCATCTCTAAAGCAGCCTCGCCTATAATCCCTCTCCCTGTTACCACCCCACTTATTTCCTTCCTTATTCCCTTCCCCCAAATTGCCCTGTTCATTTCCCGGTGGGTGTCTCCCTTACTAGAACGTAAGCGCCATGAGGGCAGGGATCATATATGTCTCGTTCACTACTGTTCCAGCATCCAGAAGAGTCCTGGTACATAACACGCGCAATAAATATCTGTTGGACATGACCCGTAAAATGGGCTGTTTTTAGCACTGCCGATATGATGTGTGGAAAGTGCACAGGGCTGATACATACCGGGTGCTAAAACCAGGGCCACCTTCAGCCCTCGTCCTTGAATTGTGAGTACAGTTTTACCGTCTCGTGAATTGAAAATTGGTCTTCCTCTGCACCTTGAAGCATATCTCATTTAATCTCCATCCGAATAAACTTATCTACAAATACATTGAGGTTATAGGAGCTTGACCCTGTAGGCAAGCAGAAATGCGTTTATGCTCCCTACCCCTCATTTTCTGCTGGAGAGTCACCTCGATGATGATGAGGGTCATGGTGATGATGATAATGATGATGGACGACTGACTGGCATTATCATGTCATTGGAGAGCCTGTTGAAGAAAGTGCTAGAGTCCCAGCTCAGAATTCCAACCCTAGGGCAAATTACTTCACTTATTCAGGCAAGTTACCACCTCTGTGTGCCTCAGTTTCTTCAGTCATACGATGGAGATAATTATACCACTTACCCCATGGAGCTGTTACGGGGATTAAATGAGCTAATATCAGCCCAGTCTTTGGACGAGTGCCTCGCACAGAGTGAACTCTACATTACGTGCGTGTTGAATTAAAGAAATAGTAATGAATCTTATCCAGGGCTTACTATGTAGAGGAACCGTGTTTTGCGCGTCTTTGATCCTTACCGCCAACTCCTTGAAGAAAGCAAGGGACAGAGATATTCATCGATCTGCCCGACATCGTACAGCTTGTAAGCAGCACAGTGGTCTGAATGTTCACACGTGTCCAGGAAGCCTTCTCTTTTTCCTGGTTCTCTTTCCCTAGGAATTACTATACAGAGTTGTATTCAAGCCACTGAGCCTGGTGTGTTTTCTGAGGCTCTTAAAGATGGTCAAGCCTCTCCCTTCCCATCCTGCAACATGGCCTCAGGCACCTCTTGACATCTTTGGGGGGCCATAAGGAACACAGTTTGACAGCCACCGCACTGGGCAATTTCTGAGTGTTTCCCCTTGTGACTCGAAGCTACTAATGACAGCTGGCACGTGTGGAGCCCTCACCAGGTCACCCCAGGCATTTTCCAACTGCTTTATAGATTAGCTCCTTTTCTCCCAACAGCAACCTTCTGGGACAGGTGCTGTTACATCCTCGTTTACAGATTTAAAAAAATTAAGGCACAGAGAGGTTAAGTTGCTTGCCCGGGACAGCACAGCTAGAAAGGATTAAGGTGGGGAACATGGTCATTCTGATTCCAGAGCCCTTTCTCCTCATCCTCTGGGTATACAACCTCCAAAATTGCTTGTTGCATGGTTCCCCCTGGAACACCATGGGGCTGTGTGTTTCTAAGGAAACAGCTTTGATAGCGAAGGGATTGGGAAAGGGCAGGCGAAGCCCTTTGGAGTCCCCAAGAGAACCCCGGGAAGCAGGGGGTTCTGCCGCTGCCCCTGCGGGACCGCCCTCTGACTGCAGAAGCCGAGCCAAGGACCCGTAGGGGCTGCGACCTTGGCCGGAAGCCCGCCACCCAGAGGCCCAGCCACTGGGAAGCTTTTGGCTTCTCATTCATCCAAGTCATTAATATTCCTTCTCTCCAGCCTCTCTTCCTTAAATCGCGCACACGGCCGCCAGTCTCCTAGGAGTGGCCTCTGGGAAAAACCAGTGGCCCCATTTTTTCCTTGCACGGTTCCCTGGGCCAGGGGAGGGCTGGGACCTTGACTCTGCCACTCGCCATAATTTCTAGGCTATCGGACAAACAGTGCCGAGGTACAGACGTAAAAGAAGCAAGTTAATTTTACAGTCCCTTCTAGAGAAAAATATCTTTAAGCATTTATGATTCGTTCCTTCAAGGTAACTTTTAAGTCAAATTCTGGGGACAAGTATAGTATAGTATTTTATTTATGTGAATACATAGGGTGCTTGGGTGGCTCAGTCGGTTAAAGCGTCTGACTTCGGCTCAGGTTATGATCTCTTGGTCTGTGAGTTCAAGCCCTGCATCAGGCTCTGTGCTGACAGCTCAGAGCCTGGAGCCTGTTTGGGATTCTGTGTCCCCCTCTCTCTCTGCCCCTCCCCCACTCATTCTCTCTCCCTCTCTCTCTCTCTCTCTCTCAAAAATAAACATAAAAAATAAAAAAAAAAATAGTATGCTGTGTTCTAGAATCCATTATGAAATTTTAAGTTCTAGAGAAGCGGTAAATTTTTTTTTTTTAATACGATTGGTTTAATTTTTTTTCAGCAGGAGAAAAAAGCGGTAAAATTTCTATTACCCATAAAAGAAATGTGTAAAGATCCTTTGAAAACACCGAAGCGTGTTGGTCTCAGAGGATACTGGGTTGCGAAAAGGGCTGTGGTAAAGACTCACTTGATTGAATATCTGAATACCCCTGAGTAGAGTAACTCCTCAAGAAGTCAGCAGGAGAGAGCCTGGAGACCATTCTGTAGCACTGATGGTCACCACTGTGGCCCGTCCTAACGACCTTCCTGGGCCCAGCCCTCGGGGGGTGGCAGCTGGGGCTGGGCCGGCTCTGAACTGGGGCTGGGCCGGCTCTGAACAGAGGCCCCCCGCCCCCGCAGGAGTCGGGGCTATCGGCGTGGATCGGTGGGCAGCTGCACCCCCTGGAGAACGTGCCGCCCCCGCTGGCCGTGCTGCTCATCACTGTCGTCGTCGCCTTCTTCACCGAGTTTGCCAGCAACACGGCCACTATCATCATCTTCCTGCCCGTCCTGGCGGAGCTGGTGAGAGTCCTGGGGGGGGGGGGGGGGGGGGGGGGGCAGGGCGCGGAGTGGGGGGGGAGGGCGCGGAGGGTGGGTGCTTCAGAAATCTCTCCCCTGCCACTGGGAGGTCCATGGGGGCTACAGGTGCCATAGCCCTCTTCTAAACCGCATGAACGTGTTAGACCCTGATTTTTTTTTAATACTGATTTTTTCTTTTTTCTTATTTAAAAAAAATTTTTTTTAACGTTTATTTATTTTTGAGACAGAGAGAGACAGAGCATGAGCGGGGGAGGGGCAGAGAGAGAGGGAGACACAGAATCCCAAGCAGGCTCCAGACTCTGAGCCGTCAGCCCAGAGCCCGACGCGGGGCTTGAACTCGCGGACCACAAGATCGTGACCTGAGCTGAAGTCGGACGCTCAACCGACTGAGCCACCCAGGCGTCCCTGTTTTTTTTTTCTTTAAGAAATACACAGAGTAAATATTTTCAAAAGTGCACCCAATTTCTCCCTTCGGAGAGGTTTCTAGGAAAATAGAAATTGTCAAATTTGGATTCAGACGAAGTAGAAAGATCTGAGTAAGGCAAATAACCACAGAAGAAACTCTAATGGTAGGCGCAGTTCTAACCTCCCTCTAGAGCAGGGTTTCTCAGCACTGTTGACATTTGGGGCCAAAGAGCTGTCTGTTGTGTGGGGCTGCCCTGGACACGGTAGGACGGTCAGCAGCCCTGGCCGCCGCCTGCTAGGTGCCAGCCAGGAGCTTCCCCTAAATCATGACAATCAAAAACGTCTCCAGACGTTGCCAAGCGTCCCCTGGTCGGGGGTGGGGGACAAAACCATCCTCAGTGGAGAACCGCCGCCCTAAAAAATCACCAGCCCGTCCTCAGAGGGTTAGCTGGGTGACAGCTTCCAGACCTTCAAAGGGCAGATCGTTCCCACCTTATTCAAACTATTTCAGAGCACGGAAAGACAGAGAAAGCCGTGCAACCCAGGAATAAGGTTGGCAAAACGCAGCCGCTGAAACCAATGGACAGCAGAGCGGTGGGGGAGGGCGGGGTGTAGTCACGACTCAATCTCACACGTAAACAGAGATGCAAATAGCAAAATAAATCTGGGCGCGTACCATCAAATAGAGTCTATGTTAGGAATTTCAAAACTGATTAACATTAGAAACGATGGGCTTGGTTCCGTATTTAAATAGATTAGAGAAGGCTTTAGCGCACGATTATCTCAATAGAATCCAAAATTGATCAGATTAAATCAGTGTTGCAACTCCGGGCTTTGTACGCGAACAGTGATCAACCAGGCACGCTTATCTGAGCCACTGTGTTTTTGGCTTTTGTCGGCTTATTTCAATTTGTAAGGGAGTTCGCACTGCCTTAGCACACGGAGATGTACTTTATCCTTCTTCAGGGAATAGAGGATACTCTGTTACCAGTGGATGGCAGTGGGTTTATTTCAGATCTTCGGTGACGGACACGTAGGTTTGCTTCCAGCCTTTGCTGTGGTCCAGCAATGTTTGCCGGACCTTTCCTTGTCTGTGCGCCTTTGGGTCCATCTAGATACGTTCCTGGATGAGATCCCTGGATCGGAGAGCTTGTGCGTGTATACTTTTGTTAGAAGTGGGCAAACTGCCCTCCAAAGTGGGCACTCCCGCCAGTAGTGAGGGGAGGGGGCCCCCAAACCTTGCCACGTGTGATTGGACTTAATCACACCCTTCACCGGGCTCTGAGGGAGCAGATGATTGGGAGAGATGGGACACTTCAGGGTGGTGGGGGGAGGAGAAGCAGGGACCCAGCCAGGTCTGTTGGGGCGACTTTTGCTGGAGAAGACACTGGCAAATCACACAGGCTTCCAAATGTTGCTTGTCATCAAAACCCAAACGTTTTACGTGTCAGGGGACGCAATTAGCACTTTCTGAGAAAAGTTATATGCTTTGGGTTATAAAAATTTGCCAGAGGGGCCAAAAATGTCCTATCTTAAATACAATAGCAGAGAAGAAACCCACGTGAATTGTAGATGAATATGTCATTTGGGGGAGGTGACGAACCAGTGGCCCACTGAGCGAGGTCAACACACAGACGCATTTGATTCACACAATCTTAGAAATCGGGAAATGCTCATCGGCAGACGTGTCCTTGAAATCCGGTGAGGCCCCAAGTAAAGGTGTGGACTGTTTGGCCGAGGGAAGGACCAGACAGGGGACTTGTTACTTTGTTTTACTATTTTTTTTAAAAAAATTGTAAACGTTTATTTATTTATTGGGGGGGGGGCAGAGAGAGAATCCCAAGCAGGCCCCACACTGTCAGCGCAGAGCCCGACGTGGGGCTCGAATTCATGAACCTGTGAGATCGTGACCTGAGCCGAAATCAAGAGTCAGACACTCAACCGACTGAGCTACCCAGGCACCCCAGGACTTGATATTTTAGAGCCATGGTTCTCTGGACCCACAGCAGCAGCAGGGAACTCATTTCGAATGCAGGCTCTTGGGGCCACCCCAGACCTGCTGAATCAGAAACTCTGGGCAAAGTGGGGCCGCCACGCCGTGTTTTAGCAAGCCCTCCGGGTATGATGCTGCACTCTCAGGCGGGAGAAGGTGTGTTCTAGATAAATCTCCCCAGCCCGTCCTCCCCAGTGAACCTGCAGTGTGGCCCCAGGATGTCACTAACCTGGGGAATGTCCTCTCCATGTGTCCTTTGATTTGGGTTCTCTTCTTGTCTGTCTCTACTGTTGCCTGTGGATCTGCGTTTCTGGCTGTATCTCTCCTTGTGTCGTCTCCCAACCTGTCTTCTCGTCTGCGGCCACTGTTCTCTGCCAGTCTCCGTCTATGCGTCCCTGTGCGTCTCTTTCCGTGTCTTACCTGTTGTGGCTTTCAACCGTCTCCATCGGTTGTCGTCGCTTCTCTCTCTTTCCCTGCCGGGGTCACCGCCCCCGCCCCTGCCTCGGTCCAGGCCATCCGCCTGAGGGTGCACCCCCTCTACTTGATGGTTCCCGGCACAGTCAGCTGCTCCTATGCCTTCATGCTCCCGGTCTCGACGCCCCCCAACTCGATTGCCTTCGCCTCTGGACACTTGCTGGTCAAAGACATGGTGAGTCCTGGCGCGTCCCGACAGAGGCCCGAGACGGGGGGTGGACAGCAGGTGCCGGGCGAGACGTCTGGGCGGGACCCCTGGTCCCACTTGACCAAACCCCAGTTTCTGAATAAGTCATTCGGAGCCGGACCAGGGGGATCCGCTTTAACAGACACTCGGGGATGATTCTTGTGCTTGGACAATTTCAGGAAATGGCCTTCGTGATGACTTTCCAGAGTCTGCTTCAGGGACAAGGGACTTCCTCCCCTCTCTGGGCACTGCTCTCTTTTCTTACTTGTTCCTCCGGCTGCTCTGTGCCTGGAATCTTTAGGAGGGAGGAACTGGGGTAGCAGCAGTGGGGAGACCCGCCGGTGTGTTCCCTCTCCCCTCGCTCCCCTGCTGAACCCTCTCCTCCCTCCCTCCCCTGCCTCCCCTGCTGCTTCCACTGGCTGCCGGGGGCACTCAGGGAACGAAAATCCAAAGCTGGTGTAACTGTTCCCAGTCCAGGCTCTCCAGGCACAGATACCCCAGCAGGAGCTGGGGAGGGAGAGAGAAAGGGGGTGGACAAGAGTGAGAGACAGAAAGAGGTCACAGAGCAAACAGAGAGAAGGAGGAGGCTGGTGTGCCTGGAATTGGGAAGATGAGACCAGAGGCCCGGGAGGGGAGGTCGGTGCACAGCATGCAAGGCACAGACTTAGGATATTATTCAGCGCACAGTGGGAGGACTTTCAAGGGATTTAAGCAGGGCAAGGCTGGGTCTGAGAGCCCAGGGGAGGGTCCCACAGGGCCAGCCAAAAGGGTCCTTGGCTTCACGCAGGACCGAAATCAAATGTGAGCCAGGGACAGTGAAAACAGAGTTTACTGAAGAGTATGAGAGACAGAGAATAATGGACAGAGTATCTGGGAGACCCTCAGAATGAAGAGAAAAATGAGTCTCCTTGTTGCTCGGGGTTAGGCGTTTATACTGGAAAAGGGTCTAGGGAACGCGTGTGTTCCTTTAAGAATCCGCTAGGTCCAATCAAAGAGAGAGTCCGGTGAGCAATAGGTATTATTCCATGAATCCCTGAAGGTAAGGGTACATGTTTGGGATCTGGACCTTAGGTGTTATCAGGTGTTCCGGGCCTAGGACAAAACAGAGAATGATTCACTTTCTTGCTTCCCCCTACGTGGGAAAAGAGCTTCTTGGCTTATTCAGAGGCAGAATCCGGAACATGAGGATACGGAGCCTGGCAGAAAAACAGCAGAGATGGAGACTTTCTAGAGTGGAGTCCCTTCAGCTGTCCGATGTCACAGGGATGTGGTTTCACTCGCGCCCCTCCGAGATGGCTTTGGCTGCCGGGTGGAGTGGACTGCTGGGGGCTGGGGGCCAGTGTGGAAAGGGAGGCTGCTTAGGGAAGGCAGAAATGGAGATGTGACGCCCATCCTGGGAACAAAGAGACACGAGAGAAATGGAGAGGCTCCGGGAGGTAGAGGCCTGCCAAGAGCACGGAGAGGGACAGAAAGATGCCGAGGGGCACAAGGAGGCACAGAGAGGCGCTGGCTCTGGAGGCTTGGGTCCAGACAGTGATGATGTAGGCAGTTGACGTAACGAATGTGGGACTAAGCAGGCATTTTGAGGCAGGCTCCCAGGAGCGCAGCCCTCCTCCTGGTCGCCCCAAAGCGTAGGCCTGTCCCCTTCCAATCCTCCAAAGTTGCCAGGGTTTGAAGGTACCCCCAAGAGCAAAGGCAGGATAGCACGACACAGTTCGACCTTGTTGCTTGGCATACGCCCTTCACGACTTGATGCCCTTTCCGCGAACCATCCGTGGCAATGTTTACTTAACAATTGTAATCAACTTACATTTTTTAAAAAAACTTAAGAAGTTTCCGCTGCAATCTGTACATGGAAAACTGGTAACGTATGCCACAGAAGGGAAGTCTAAAAATAAACGCAGACCAAAGAAAGCAAAATAATTACTTTTGCTCCGATAGCAATTGCCCTGGAGAAGGTTCTGAACGCCTCCTTGTCAAAGAGGGCCATTGGCGAGGAAGAGAGAGCGTTAAGGGCGAGGGAGACCTTCTCTGTGAGGAAAAGGTCCAAAGGGGGATTGAAAAGGGAGTCACTTGCCTACCGTGCAGTTCACAGCTGGGCAAGGCCAAGATGGAACATCAGAAAACCCCGATGAGAAACAGGGATTTTCAGCCCCAGGTTGGACTGAATGGCCCAGGAGGTTGGCCCCGGGGAAGAAGCAAACTTGTTCTAGCTTCTTAAAAAGGTCAAAACTTCCATCAGACAAACCTTCGCAACAAGTAAGAATAGCCTTAAGTAGACGTGTAGTGTGTATGAGTGTGTGTGTGTGTGTGTGTGTGTGTGCGTGCGTGTGTGTTATTGGTCAAACCAGATCATTTTCAAGCTGTGTGACGTGGGTAAGCCCACTTCTCTGAGCCTCAGTTTCCTCTTCTGTAAAGTGGAAATAATAATAATAATCACCTGCCAAGGGTTGCTTTCAGGGTTAAGGGACACATCTGTGTGACAGAGTACCTGACACCTAGAAACCACTCGAGAGCTGGGGACATTTGCAACTCTTTGAGGGACAGCCCAGGGTCATGTAAAGATGGGAGGGTTGTGGGCATCCACCGGCCTCGTGTCCTGGAACCATCGCTTCCGGGCTGGGAGACCTTGAATGAATGACTTCCTTGACTCTGAGTGTGGGTTTTCCCATCCGTACGATGACCCCTTCCTTACTCTGGGCTCCGTTTCAGGTGCGGACAGGCCTCCTGATGAACCTGATGGGCGTCCTGCTGCTCAGCTTGGCCATGAATACTTGGGCACAGACCATCTTCCAGCTGGGCACCTTTCCGGATTGGGCCGACATCCACCCAGCCAACATCACATCACTGCCGTCCGCCTTGCCCAACGACACATTTCGGACCCTTTGAGCCCCGCTCCGGGACTCTCTTTGGGCTGGGCCCTCCCAGAAGGCTTTTGCCATCACCCGCTGCTAAGAAACAAGCTCTCTGAGCTGTTCTGTGGCTAGGATGCAAAGGAGCCTTATTTCAGCAATCTGGAATGGTGTTTGTCTTAAACAGTTGGAAACGGAGGCCACCGAATCGCATGGGCACAACTGACATCCCCCACTGCCTGCTTTAGGTTTCACTCTGGAGAGATCATCTCGCCTTTAGAGCTCGCCTGCCTCACAGAGGCTTTTGGGGCTGCGCTGCGCCAGTCCTTCACAGGCGGTGTGTGTTCTGCTCGGCTGGTGCCCCTCCCGTGCCCGTCGTTTGAATCTTACCCCTGCCAATCCCCGGCAGCTAGGGTTATTTCCAATCCCTGGAGACAGGGGGAGGGACAGATGACTTCCTGAGGAGGTGGAGGCTGTGCAAAGCCTCCCTGCTGCTCCTCTGTGCGCCTGAGCACGCCAGGAGAGTTCTAGAAATCCCAGCTGATGCCTCTACCTACCCTGTTTAGGATTTTCCTGTTTAATCGAGTCAGTTTGACCGTAATTCTGGGGTCAGGCCAAGCCTGGGCCCTAATGTCTCACGAGTGGCCCAAGGTTCTTCCAGCAGGGACTCCCGTCCTTTGAGGGCCTTTGAGGCCATCAGCCCTTCCTCGTTCCAGCAGCTGGTCTTTACCTCCCCACCCACACCCCAGGGGGTAAGCATGTTTAATGAGCCAAGGCCACGTATTTCAGAGATGAGAAGAAAAAAAAAAAAGTCAGAAGATAGATTGGAGCCTCGTAAGAGGCCAGGGTGAAATTTCTCAGGCAGGCAAAATATCGTAACCCTCTTCTCCAGACGGGGTCAAGGGAGACTCCCCTGAGCCAGTGGCTGGTGGGAGCTGTCCCTGTTTCCAGCAGAAACGTCTGGGCATCCCCCGTGAACAGCACCGTATTAGGTCCCGTGGGTGCTCAGAAAGTGGCAAGAGCTGCCCAGCGTTAGCCTGGCTCCAGCAAAGGTGCCAGGAAGGGGTCCAGAAGCCTTATGTCTCCCCTTCCTACGCATCTGAGGGCTGAGGTTCTCTGGGCAGCGTGGGCTGGGAAGGCAGCACCCAGAGACTGAACTCAGTACGGTACGAGTGAGTCACAGATGTTTCCCTGGGAGCAGGAGGGAGAGAGGAGAGGCCTCCAAGTTGGAGAATGCGGTCCATCTCTTCCCACGTGAGCACTTTAGTATTTAGCCGCAGTTACAGCCCATGGGGGTTGGAGGCTGCTCTCCTGGAGAACAGGGGACGGGAGAAACCCATGGGACCTGTAACCTGATGAATTGTGATTTCGAATCCTGATTGAAAACGCTATAAAATAAAGAATGTGAATCAACAGTGGACCTAGAGGTTATTTGCTTTGTGGACATAGGAAAGTTTTAAAGCCACAAACTCCTGAGCTGGGAGTTCCACAGAATTGACCGCCCTGACTTAACTTCCTTATTGCCCTTCCCCCTCCACTCTAACCACATGCTTCAACTGTCCTGCCCCGGGGCCTTTACACATGCTTCCCCCCCCCCCCACCCCCTGCCCCTGCCAAGAACACTTTGCTTCCACATATGTGCTTGTTTCCTCACTTTATTCAGGCCTCTGCCCAAATGTCACCTCCCCGGAGAAGCTTCACTAGCCATCTAGTCTAAAATCTTGCCTCATTACTCTCCAACTCCTTACTCTGCTGTATTTTTCTTCGTCGTGTTTAGTCAAGACACCGTATCGTGTATTTTCTAGAATATCAGCCTATCAGAGTACAAACTTTATTTTGTTGAGTGCCGTAACTCTGGTATCTAGAATGGTTTCTGGCACATAATAGGTGCTCAGTAAATATTTGATAAATGAATCTGTCCCAAAATGTATGAGCCAGCAATCTCGGCCTCCGGTCTGAGGTCTGCTCTATTCATTTCTTTGTTCACTCCTTCTTCCACTCATTCATTCAACAATATTTATGTAAAACCTGAGTATGGGCTCCTTCACTGTCCCCATCCACATGGAACTTACATTCTAGCTAAGGAGACAGGCAGTGGGCAGGTAAACAGATAAAATCACTCTCGGTCATGAGGCGGCGTAAGAAGAAAATGAAACTGGACAATGTGACCAAGTGACTCAGAAGCTACTTCAGCCGGGGGTGGTCAGGGAGGACTTCTCTGAGGAGGTGGCATTGGCCTGAGACCAGGAGTCAGCCTCGTGCCGATGGAGGCATGGGAGGAAGGTGGGCCGCAGGAGGGGCGCAGAGTCATTGGAAATACACGTGAGACTCGCGTCCGGAATGCAACAGGTGTCGGAAAGAGCAAATACAAAACAAAACGTCTCTTTTAGTTAACTGGCTACATTAACAAACCACCCCAAAACTCAGGCCCCAGAACACAGCAGCTTATTGGCTTATGTTTCTGCATTTAGACAGAGATCTGCAGGGACGGTTTCGTCTCTGCTCCAGATGGGGTGTCCAGGGCAACTCAGCGGGGAGTTTAGCTGGACCTTGAATGTCCACGATGACCACGGAGCCTCCGGGGTCATGTGGCTTCGCCAGGAGTCTAGCCCAGACCTCTGAACCTGACGGTGGGCTTCTCAGAAGGCAAAAGCAGTAGCTACACAGCCCCTTACGGGCCGGGCTCGCGAATCAAAGAACTCAATTCTGCCACATTCTATTGGTCAAAGCAAGCCAAGGGTTACCTGGTTCAAGGGGAGGGGAACAGGTCCCAGCCTTCATGGGAGGAGTGGTATCCACGTACAGAGAGGGGAAGAGGCTTGGCCGCTGTCTTTGGAAGATGCCTGCCCTGACACCCAGAGCAGGGAGAGATACGGCTGTGCCGTTCTGAAGCAGGGCGTCGAGATGGCCAGAGCTTGGTAAAGAGATGCTCAAACCGGGGCGCCTGGGTGGCGCAGTCGGTTAAGCGTCCGACTTCAGCCAGGTCACGATCTCGCGGTCCGTGAGTTCGAGCCCCGCGTCGGGCTCTGGGCTGACGGCTCAGAGCCTGGAGCCTGTTTCCGATTCTGTGTCTCCCTGTCTCTCTGCCCCTCCCCCGTTCATGCTCTGTCTCTCTCTGTCCCAAAGATAAATAAACGTTGAAAAAAAAATTAAAAAAAAAAAAAAAGAGATGCTCAAACCCACTTGCAATCAGATAAATGCAAGTTCAACCAAGATGCCAATCCCACCAGTGGGAACCAGGAAAGGGAACGATACGTGATAGTGAAACAGAAGGAAACAGACGCCCTCCCGTCCCGCGGGGGAGACGATAACCCCTCACCGGCAGCCTGGCAAGCAACGGGGCAGTAATTAGGGGGAATTTGTTACCTGCGTTCCCTGTGGCCCGGTTTTCCTCCTTCTGGGTTCGTGTCCCGGCAAAATCATCCCACGGTTCCTACGGGGACAATGTAGGAGGATGTTTGGGCACCGCCGTTTGAGGAACCCAGGAGCTGGAGGCCACCTAGATGACCACCATGGGGGTGGCAGTATTTAAGTAAAATACAGGGTGATGAACAACGGGTACGTGGAAGGACTGGATAGACACACGCATATTCTGGTGCATATATCAAGAAATTAGAGAGTCAGGTGGGCAGGAGAACGGAAGTGGTGACGTCAAATGGAAAACAAGGCGAATAAAAGCCACTAGATGAGGGGTTCAATGAGCCACTTTGGACTCCTGGCTCTACACGCGACAAGCTGTGTGACCCCGAGGACGTCCTTTATGCTTTGGGCTTGGGTTTCCTCATCTGAGAGATAAAGAGTGCGTAGTCAGGGTCTTGAAAGGAAATATATAAAGTAGCTAATTTGAGGATAGCTTAGGAACGGGTCTAGTTACAGGGTGTGGGCAGAGGACATGGAAACCATGAGGGGAAGTGCAGGTCCTCGGTGGTGGGAGAGGGGGACACATACAGCCCAAGACGACTCTGAAAGGGGGACACTGCCTCGGATCTTTCTCTTCAGCCACCCTCAGCTCTCCCACTGGCGCTCCCCATGACCAACCCAACTGTATCCGTCGGGGTTCTCCAGAGAAAGCAGAACCAACAGGATGCATATATGTGCATCCGTATGTATAGACATGGATCGATATGGATACATATGGATATATGTATATCCAGGAAAGAGTCCAAAGGCAATCCGCTGGCAGAATTCCCTCTCGCTCAGGGGAAGTCAGTCTTTTGTTCTACTCAGACCTTCAACTGATTGGACGAGGCCCACCCCATTAGGAAGGGGCAGTCTGATTTACTCAGACTCCATTGATCTAAATATAAATCTCATCCAAAAAGTCCCTCACAGAAACAGCTAGAATAACGTTTGACCAAATAGCTGGATGCTGTGGCCCAGCCACGTGGACACAGAAATCTCACCATCACACCTGCGGAAGCCAGAATGCGGGAGGGCCCTCAGAGGCAGCCCATCCAGGTGAAGCTCCAGGGATCAGGGCAGGGAGGAGAGCGGAGACTGTGTCTGGAGGGGTAAACCGAGAAAACATGGCATGGAAGGTTTAGACCAAATCGGAGCTTGTAATCTAGCGGTCCCTGGGTCTGCCTCCAGCCCATAGTCAGGGTCTCTTGCCCCCTCTCGTGAGTTTTAAACTATTAATTGATTGCTAATATTTTAAACTCAGAAAATGTCACGTTAGAACCTAGTTTTGTGCTGCTCTTAGAAAAGAAAATGTCAGAAGGTCTGGCAACATGGGACCCTACTGCTACCTGGCAACAGGAGTTGAGTAGTGGTGGTGGGAAAACTCAAGTTGGAGGGTAAACTCTCTTGTTTGCCACAGTCCCCACCCCTCCTTAATGTCTTAGGCTGACTCTCTTCATTTTAATTTTTTTTTAATTTTTAAAAAAATTATTTATTTATTTTTGAGAGAGAAAGAGAGAGTGCGAGTAGAAGAGGAACAGAGAGAGAGGGAGACACAAAATCCAAAGCAGGCTCCAGGCTCTGAGCTGTCAGCACAGAGCCCAACACGGTGCTTGAATTCATGGACGGTGAGATCATGACCTGAGCCAAAGTCGGACGCTCAACCGAATGAGCCACCCAGGTGCCCCAAGACTCTCTTCATTTTAAAACACAGGTTTTTAGGAGCACCTGGGTGGCTCAATCAGTTAAGTGTCCGACTTCGGCCCGGGTCATGATCTCATGGTTCATGGGTTCAAGCCCTGCGTCAGGCTCACTGCTCTGTCAGCACAGAGCTGAGAGCCTGTTTTGGATTCTGTGTCTCCTTCTGTCTCTCTCTGCCCCTCCCCAACTTATATTCTCTCTCTCTCTCTCTCTCTCTCTCTCTCTCTCTCTCAAAAATAAATAAACATTTTTAAAAATTTTAAAAATAAAAACACAGGTTTTTAAAACAGAGTACAAAAAAGGAAGATAATATATCCCCTTAATAAATGTTATACTGATTACATTTCGAGAGGATACTATTTGGGATACATTAGGTTGAATAAAACATCTGATTAAAGTAAATTTCAGTTTTTTATGTGGCTACTAGAAAATGTCTAATTATATACTCGGCCCACATTCTGTTTCTGTCGGATACTACTATCTATTTGGTAAGACTTTAGCCACCTCCCCACATTCTCAGACCGAGGGGGTGGTGGCAATATTCTATGCCCACAGGCTGTACAACTCAACGACTCCCGTGTTCCATGGACTACTGATTCTGATTCCGGACCTGAAGGCTCACCACTTCCTCTTCCTGTTCTGTCTTATGGTTCTGAATCTTCCACCCAGAAATTCCCCCAACAAAGCTGATTCTATTTTTGATGACTCAGAAGACACTTCTGGATGTGGGATTTGGAGCCAGGCCAGCTTTACAGAGGCAGAAGTGACTGCCTACATGTGCTGAGAAGAGCCAAAAATATCTTCTGCCCCTTCCCCCGCTGCACCACCGAACCCTCAGATCTTACACATTCGTCAGAGGCCTTCAGGAAACGGTCAACATGGTCTTTTAACCGATCGGCTGCCCGGTCTCAGCACACAAACTGGGCGAATGCCAGGGTCTTCCGGGATGGCTCCCCTCGGACCAGCACGATGCCCTGAAATTTCCTGTGCGAGGGGGACCCAGGCTAGGGATCCCACTTGTGGGCATCACAGAGGCCTGTATTATCAGTGAGGTCTGAGCAGCCTGGGGCTCACGGAGGCCGAGCTGTCAGCCCAGGTCTGAGAAAGCAGGGCAGGAGTATTTGGCTGTTATGCCCTGGGTGCTCTGCATACGTTATTTCATTGAATCCTCAAAGAATCCTAAGAAGTAGGTAGGAGTAGTCTCACGAGAGCAGAGTCTACACAAGTTCAGAGAAGGACAGTTTTCTTGTCCAAGGTCGCACAGCACAGGAAGTGCAAAGCTGGCATTCAAGTGCAGACCGCCTACCGTCAGCCCGGGGCCCCTGCAGTTCAGAGGGACCGTCAGACGGCTCCCTACGTCAGCCCCACGGAGGTTTTCTGCAGAGGTTGTGAGTCGGGAGCCCTCTTGCTGGCTTCGGCCCACGGGCCTGTTGAGGTTGGTCCGCACAGCGGTCTTTTCTTTTTCTTTTTTTAATGCTGGCTGGAAAAACTTGGAGACTTTTACGCCCAAAATGGGAATGACGGGCATCTTCGGAAACAGTGGGAAACCTGGTAATGTGGGACCTTTGTTCAAGGGACCGGAGCAGGGTAGAAGCTGTCCTTTCCGAAAGGGTCTACACGCGGCAGATCACTGCTGTTTCCATGTGTTCTGCTCTGCCCCTTAGCTGGCTGGCCTCCGCACATGCATGTGTTTCCTGCTCCCTGCCTGCTCTGTGCATTCCATGTTTGGTGTCCGGCCTGATTCCCTGGAGGGGCTTGTGGTCTGGGAAGGGTGTCAGGCCCTCTGAGGGCCACAGGTGTCTCATTCACTTGTGTGACTATGAGAATGTCACTTCCCCTATCCGGGCCACAGAACAGCCCCCTTCAGACCTGAGCAAGTGGCCGAGGCAACGTGTCCTTATAAAGGAAAATGTGGGGGAGGCTGGAATACGGCTTCCCTGGCCCATCCCGTGGGGGTGGAGGCCTGGGGGCGCAGGGGAGGCCTCCCTGGAGGAGGCAGCCTGCTGGCAGTGATGGAGGACAAAGACGCTGGGGGGTGAAGTGTCTGCTTCCGGGCAAGGACTGGCTCTCAGGACAGCCCAGAAGCGTACCTGCCGGACAATTTCTACAGCAGAGCACGTATACAGGGACCTCACACTTATTAAGTGCCTACTCTTTGCAGTTTCGGGTGCATCTGAAGGTAACCATGAGTCTTGTGAATCCTTCCCTCCACACCAGTAGAGCACAGAGGTCGACCAGTAGACTCTGGAGCAGGACCGTTGGGTATAAATCATGGCTCTATCCCTTCCTGGCTGAGCGGCTTGGTTAAGGGAGTTAATTCTTCGGGGTTCGTTTTCTGAACTGAAGAATGAGATAACTTAGCAAAAGGGTTGTCGGAAATAAGGATTCAGGGGATTCAAACAGAACTATCGAGGAGCCTGATGCTTAGCAAGTGCTCAGTAAATGTTAACTGTTACTGTTGTTGCTCCCTCTTAAGAGGAGGCAACTGAAACAGAGAGATGAGGTCACCCGCTCAAGGTCGCACAGGTAGGGAGGGGGAGAGCTGTGACTTGAAGCCAGGTGCATGTCAGGCTAAAGACAGAAGGCCAGCTGGAGAGGGGACCAGCTGAGCGGAGAGCCACTATGCTTGGAAAAGAGTCTCAGCCAAGGTGTCAGTGTCTCTGGTGGGTTCCCACCACGCAGAGTTGGGGATCAGGTCCTCTTGGGGCACACGGCTGTGGAGGGTGCGGGCAAGGCAAAGCCAAACGCGGCTCAAGTCCTGGTGTTGCCACTGCTGAGCGGTGTGGCTTCTCTGAGCCCCGGTTTCTTCCTGTGCGAAGTGAGAGCAGTTCCACCTTCCCGCTATCAGGATTACAGACATCGCTTGGAAAAGGCTCTTTCCTCCCACACCTTCTACCCACTCCCGCCTGCTAGAAGAGGAGGAAGTAGCTTGCCCGGCCCTCCGGGAGGTGGGCCCAGGCGGGGCGGGACAAGGTGACCAGGAGGGTTTAATTACAGGCCAAAAAGCAGAAGCACCAGGGTCTCCTAAGTTCTGGAGAATGCAGTTCCCCCCACTTCCTCTCCACCTGCCCATCGCTGCCTGAGCCTGCCCTCCTGGATCCACAGCTACTCAGGAAGCATGAAAACAGCTGGGCACCTCGCCAGGACCGGGTAGGTCTGGGGACCCTAGACTCTGGGACCACAGGCAAGAAAACGGCAGTCGGGCATGGCGGGTGCGGGCTTCGGCCCCAAGCTCTGCCATTCCCTGGCCGTGTGACCTTGGGTAAACCTCCACCCCTCCGGACCTCGGTTTCCCCATCTGTGAATGAGAGTCGTGATCACGACTCTCATTGTAAGAACTGACCGAGAAAACGCACGCACAGCGCTTGCCATCACGCTCAGCTCGGAGTACGCACGCACAGCAACCAGGTGCTCCTTGCGCAGTAGGAGGAGGTTTAGTCCTAAATTGAGATGCCCTCCGGGGCTAGGAAGGCCACGATTCGTCTTCTCTGCCAGTGGGTCCGTGGTGCTGCCCAGCTTGTAGCAGTTCCCGGGTTCGTCTACTCTCCCAGCCTCCCCGACCGCTATTTTCTACCCTGTCCTTCTTCTTCAGGCCTGCCCTGCACGGCCTCGTCCAGTACGCTCCCCATCCGTGCGGACCTCCCTTTCCTGCCACCCTGAGCAAACAGAAGCAGTCACACCACAGCTGACACCCGCTGCATGCAGACACCATTCTAGACGCTTGCGGCGTATCAGGGACACCAAGGAGCCACTCGCGGCCCCGGTGGCACGGAGCTCCAGTGACAGATCACAGCCGATGCAGTACTTACTACGTTCCAGACACAGAGTGGCCCTCTGAGGTCCTACTTCACGGCACCATTTTACAGACATGAGTCCCGTTGTTTATGCAAATGAGAAAACTGAGGCCTGGAGGGATTAGAAACCTTGACGGAGGTCACACGGACCGTGAGTAGTGAGGCGAGGATTTGGACCCTGGCAGTCTGGAGGCCACGCCCTTAATCATTGCTCCTTTCCGTGTGGGAGGAACTGAGATGTACGTGCCCACACTTTGCCCGTCCATTCACGGTCATCTGAGCCCGTGTCCTCTGCCTTCCCATCTGCTACATGGGATGACCACCCTGCTCTTTTCTGAGACCCGCCCTCAGATTTTGTGCTGTCGATCATACCCCCTGCCCCCACCTGTGAGCCTCCCTTTGTCCACGCCCCCTCTTGATTGGCTCTGCCGTCTGTCCACAAACCTGCTAGAGTCTCTCCCATCCATGTCCCGTCCCCACCATCGGCCACGGCACCATTTCTGTGCCCCTTTATTGCAAAAACGAGTCAGAAGAGTTGTCGGGACTCGGGTCTCACATTCTTCTCCTTCCAGTCTCTCCTGGGCCCACTCTAGTTGGGTTTTGGCCCAAGGTGCCACCAAGCTACCCTTGGGCCGTCTCCAGGGACCTCCTCCACATGGTGAAATCCAATGGTCATTCCTCAGCCCTCGGCCTTGTTGACCCATCAGCAGCACCTGACCTATGTGGTCGCCCCCCTCTTCTTCGAACATTTTACTTCCTTGGTTTCTCAGACACCACATCACCTTGGCTTCTCCACCTCCTTCTCGCCTCCCACCTGTTCACCCTGGAGTGCGAGGGCTCAGTCCTTGAGTCTCTGTGCTCCCCGCTTAACACACTGTCCTGAGGAGTCGGCTCCTGCCCCCTGGCTTCAAGTATCATCTATAAATCAACGACTTCGTATCTCATTTATTTCCCATCTCTGGAAACGACGCCTCGGTGTTGCAGTTGCTCAGGCATCAAACCCCATGGTCATCCTCCACTCCCTCCTCCTCCTCGCTCCCCCAGCCAATCAGACGGCCAGTTGTAGTGGTTCTTCCAGCAGAATGTACCCAGAACCCAACCTCTTTTGACTACACCTCGGCCGTCATCTTTAATGTGGGCTGGATGAGGGCGGGGACTCTTGTCCATTTCATTCATTCCTGTTTCTCCAATGGCGAGCACACAGTCGTTGCTTGCTGAATATTTTTTTTTTAATTTTAAACATTTATTTATTATTAAGAGACAGAGAGAGAGACAGAGCATGAGCGGGGGAGGGGCAGAGAGAGGAGGAGACACAGAATCCGAAACGGGCTCCAGGCTCTGAGCTGTCAGCACAGAGCCCGACGCGGGGCTCGAACTCACAAACCGAGAGATCATGACCTGAGCCGAAGTCGGACGCTTAACCGACTGAGCCACCCAGGCGCCCCTGAATATTTTTGAATGAATAAATTTAAGGACAGCAGAGTAGAAAAGTTCCTGAGTGGCCAACGGATCCACTCTCCTGCCCCTCCAAATTATAGAGGAGATCTTGAGGCCTGTGGAGAAGGGATCACACAACAGGCCAGCAAGACTGTGAATTCAAGTAAAATAGTATGTCTCTCTCCCCATGTTTTTTAACTCTTTCTTATTCTCTCTCCTCTGCACTTCTCTCTCCTCGGCTCTTTCATTCCCCGGGGCCGGGCACCCTCACCAAACCAGAATGGTGGACACAGGCAGCCCAGACATTCACCCTCACCTCCCCAGAAACTGCACAGAAACTGGGCGGCTCCCCCAACAACTCCAGTGGGAATAGCCCTAGGGTAGGCTCTGACTGGTTCGGCTCGGGTGGTGGGGGTTTGGGGGTAGCCACGGGGGAAGGGTGCCGAGCCCTGTGGCTAAGGGGTGGAGCCTGTGAGCAATCGAAGGGTTTTGTGGATCAGGGGCCTTGGGCAGACAGCCAACCCCTCGTCCTCCTGAAAGACGTCCCCCCAATGTCCTTGTGTGCAGGTGGAGGGTCTGGCACTTGGGGCTCCGCAAGGCCCTTGTCCCACTGCAGGCTGCCTGGGTCGCCTTCTCCCAGCCTGTCCCAACCAGCTGCGGCCAGCTGCTAACCCAGCTCCTCCTGTGCGGTTCCCCCGCCCTTGCTGCTGCGGGCCTGACGCACCGCTGGCTCGTGTCCTCGCTGCTTTACCCTCCGGGACCCTCGGCCACAGTGGCCACTGTCTGCGGCCTCCTGGTCTTCCTGGTCCTGGGCTTGGTGCCCCCCGCGCGCTGCCTCTTTGCACTCAGCGTCCCCACCCTGAGCACGGAGCAGGGCCGCCGCCTGCTCCTGTCCTGGAGCACCGCCACCCTGGCCGTCGCCGTGGTGCCCAACGTCTTGGCCAACGTGGGCGCGGCCGGGCAGGTGCTGAGATGTGTCACAGAGGGCTCCCTGGAAAGCCTGCTCAACACCACTCACCGGCTGCACACAGCATCCGAGGCTCTGGGCCCTGCTGGCCAAGCAGGCGGCCGGGGCTTGACCCTCCAGGCCCAGGGCAATGGCTCTGTATTCCTGCTTCACATGCTCAGGGTCACTCAGCAGGTGCTGGAGGACTTCTCTGGCCTGGAGTCCCTGGTCCGGGCGGCCGTGCTGGGGACCCAGCAAGTGGTCGCGGGGCTCTTTGTGCTGGGCCTCCTCGTGGACTCCGGCTGGTACCTCCACCGCTACCTGACGGACCTGCGGTTTGACAATATCTACGCCACACGACAACTGGCTTTGCAGCTGGCCGAGGCCCAGGCCACACACCTGGTGGCCTCCCCGCCAGCCTGGCTGCTCTGGGCCGCCCGGCCGAGGCTGTCCCAGGGGGAGCTGCTGAGCTGTCTCCTGAGGCTGGGACTGCTCACCCTGCCCCTGATGGCCACGGCTGTGATGGTGGCTACAGACCACGTGGCCTTTCTCCTGGCTCAGGCAGCCGTGGACTGGGCGCAGAAACTGCCTGCCGTGCCCACCACGCTCACGGTCAAGTATGATGTAAGTAGGGTGATGGGAAGAGAGGACTAGAGTCCTCTAGGAAGCCACCTCGGAAGGGCTAGGGTGTGTTAACCATTTTTTTTTTTTTAATTTTTTTTTTCAACGTTTATTTTATTTTTGGGACAGAGAGAGACAGAGCATGAACGGGGGAGGGGCAGAGAGAGAGGGAGACACAGAATCGGAAACAGGCTCCAGGCTCCGAGCCATCAGCCCAGAGCCTGACGCGGGGCGCGAACTCACGGACCGCGAGATCGTGACCTGGCTGAAGTCGGACGCTCAACCGACTGCGCCACCCAGGCGCCCCTGTGTTAACCATTTGATCTGCAACTGAATTTTATTTGCCTTCGAGTCCCAGCCCTTGGAGAAGCTACGGGAACCTGGGGCATTCACAGGCTCCTGTAATTCCCGCCACAGCCTGATGCACTGGGTTCTATTTTCACCCCGAGGACAGGAGAGGACACAGATACCCAGAGGCTTTAAAATAATTCGATGCCCAAGGTCACTCTTTTCTTACGTGGCAGCAAGTCTTAGTCTCTTTTTCCTCACTTGTACAAAGTGGATCAGTCCCCCTCACCCTACAAGGTTATTGTGAGTCTTAACAAATGGTAGTTTGTAAAAGTACCCAGGCGCTCCAGGCCACACAGGAGGGGGTTGACAAATAGCGGCTATCATTAAAAGCTGACATCTGTATATATCAGACTGTATATATTGAATGATCTAGGCCAGGAGTCCGCCAACTATGGCCCACAGGCCAAACTCTGCTGGCTTCCTGTTTTTGTAAATTAAGTTTTATTGGAACATAACCGTGCCATTTGTTTACGTGTTTGCTGTGGCTTTTCGACAAAGTTGATAGTTGAATCAAGGACTGTATGATCTGTGTATGACCTGAAATAGTTACCATTTTAGTAGTAACATACAAAATATTTACCATCTGTGTACCGTTGGATATATTTATTATCCGATCAAGATTTGTGGTTTTCAATCTTTTGCCAAAAATCTTTTTTTTTTTTTAATGATGAGATCTCACACAAAAGTCCACTGCACAAAACCAAAGTTCAGACTCTGAGTGAATAATATTAATGGCTAATATTTATTAAGTACTTATTATATCCTAAGAAAGTGCTTTCTCAAACTGCATGAAATCAATGTAATCAACTTGGGAGGTTATGGCCACTTTTTTTTTTAATGAAATCCAATAGACTAGAAATTTATGAGAGTATATTGTAAAGGATAAGGTTGAGGTTTTGTTTTATGACATTTTTCTCTGATCACAATACAGTCTGTGCTTGCAAGGTGCTCTGAAACGCGTTTCATATGGGAAGGTGGGTGGGGGTGTCACAGTAAAGAAATGTATCAGGCAATGTCCCAAGGGTGGCACCTGAGTTACCTTATTTCATCAAATCCAAGATGTCATTGATTGCAAATCACATCATCATTTTTATGTGCCATTAGGAAAGAAAATGCTGCCAATCAAACCAAGACGCAATGCCTTCTTATCATTTAGAATTAAAAAATATATACTTATTTATTTATTTATTTATTTTTTCAACGTTTATTTATTTTTGGGACAGAGAGAGACAGAGCATGAACGGGGGAGGGGCAGAGAGAGAGGGAGACACAGAATCAGAAACAGGCTCCAGGCTCTGAGCCATCAGCCCAGAGCCCGACGCGGAGCTCGAACGCACGGACCGCGAGATCGTGACCTGACTGAAGTCGGACGCTTAACCGACTGCGCCACCCAGGCGCCCCTATACTTATTTATTTTGAGAGAGAGGGAGAGTGGGGGTGGGGCAGAGAGAGACAGAATCCCAAGCTCGATCCCAAGAACCATGAGCTCGTGACCTGAGCTGAAAAGAGTCGGATGCTTAACCCACTGAGCCACTCAGGCGCCTCTTATCATTTAGAATTTTAATTGTATTCATATAAAATAGTTCACTTCTTATTTCACATAGACTTATCTTTTCTCAGGTATGGAAAAAAAGAAAAACGGTAGATTCATTTTGTGACGGTTTCCTAAAACGTCCTTCCGTTCAAGCCTGACTCCTCTGAATGGCTCTGCTTGAGTTCTCAGCGTCTGTGGGTTTTCACCTAATATTACTGGCCTCTGTGCCTTCGAGAGCTGGTGATGCCCCACTATCATTTCCAGCATTTTCCTCCAAGCTGCAGACGCCCACTCTGCAAGGTTTCTTGCTGGCACCCTCCGGCCCTCTCACAAAGCGTGAAATGGCACAACTGTGGAACGGGGTTACAAGTCCCATTGCTTGAAAGACACATCTTGATCTCAAAGAGGTTAAAATGTGGGGGGAGAAATGAATCCCCAAACCGACGAAATGTGATAGCTCACTGTGCCTGGCCGAGAAGTTGGCCCTGGGCAGACCAGGATCCAACCCAAGAAGTCTGGCTCCAAAGGTCAGATGGTTAACCTCTGACCTCCCTGCCTCCCCGTGCTGTGCTCCAACACACCCCACGGGAATTGTAGAGCTTAGGAATAGGCTCAGGGTGTTGGCACTCCCCTTGGCTGGGACTGATCCCCGGGCTGGCCGCATGTAACACTAGGGGACCTTAGATTTCCCATCTTTCGTCTTCTTTCTTTTTTTTTTTTTTTTTTTAGTGTTTATTTATTTTTTAAAGACAGAGCACGAGTGGGGGAGGGGCAGAGAGAGAGCGAGACACTGAATCCGAAGCAGGCTCCAGGCTAGGAGCCCTCAGCACAGAGCCCGATGCAGGGCTCGAACCCACAAACCCGGAGATCATGACTTGAGCCAAAGTGGATGCCCAACTGTCTGGGTCACCCAGGCGCCCCAGGTTTCCCATCTTTTCAGCAAGGTTCGTTCTGGGCTCAAGCTCATAGGATTGCCCATATTTGATGAAAAAGACGTCTAAAATATTCACTAGAGGGCTTAGCAAAGAGTAAATGACCAAAGCACCCGTTTGTTTTCTTTAAAGTATTCTGCTCAGAAAGTAATAATGAAAACAGCATTTGTACGGTGCTTTTTGTTTGTCAAAAAGCCTGCCTCAGACTCCCCATCTCATCTGGCCGTCCTCCACCCCCAGGAGGCTGCCTTAGTTCTGTGCCCATTTTGCAGATGAGGACAAGCCTGCACGAGTGGCGGGAGACAGGGGATGGCTGGAGCGTCTGCTGACTTGGCCTTTTTCTCCTCTTTCGAGGCCACGTACACGGTCCTGGGTTTCGTCCCCTTTCTCTTCAACCAGCCGCCTCCGGAGAGCCCCTTCCTCTCTGCTCACAGGTCCTTCCAGTGGGAGCTCCGCCTCACCTCCCAGGGCTGCCGGCTGCTGCCCGCGCAGCGCCCCCAGGCGGCCGCCCCCCTGGCGGCCGGCGCCCTGCAGCTGGCGGCCTGCGCCACCGTCCTGCTGGAGACCTACGCCCGGCGCCTGCGGCACACCGTCGCCGCTTCCTTCTTCTCGGCCCGGGAGGCCAGGAGGGCCCGCCACCTTCACGCCCGGCTCCAGCGCAGATACGACAGGCGCCGAGGCCAGCAGCTGCCCCCGCAGACCCCCTCCTGCTCCTGACACCCGGGCCTGCCAGCACCCGCCCCGGCCTGGAAGAGAACAGAGAGCAGTAAGGCAGAGGGGAGGCAGCGCGGGAGCCGCACAGACCTTGGTCCTTGCTGTGTGACCTTGGGTGGATTGCTTCGCCTCTCTGAGCCTCAGTTTCCATGCCTGCCTAATGACTGCATAATAACAACCCATGTGACCTACTTTCCACGGAGGGGGGGCGGGGAATGTGGGAAGGGAGGAATTGGATACTGGGCGTAAAAAGGCCTGGAGAAGCAGTAAAGCATTCTGCACAGTGACCGTCGAGGAAGTGCAGAGACAGCCCCAGGTTCCTCCAGACCAGCTGGGGATCAGTGAAGGCTCTCACCTGCATCAGGGGCCTCCGACTGGCAGGTGGAAACTTTGCCTAGCGAGATGTGCCCAGATGCTCCCGGAACTTATTTATACGTCCCCCGAATCTTCTGAGGTTTAGCAGCCTAACATTTTCTTGATTTTCTAAATGAAGTATTTATTGGGGCGCCTGGGTGGCGCAGTCGGTTAAGCGTCCGATTCAGCCAGGTCACGATCTCGCGGTCCGTGAGTTCGAGCCCCGCGTCAGGCTCTGGGCTGATGGCTCGGAGCCTGGAGCCTGTTTCCGATTCTGTGTCTCCCTCTCTCTCTGCCCCTCCCCTGTTCATGCTCTGTCTCTCTCTGTCCCAAAAATAAATAAACGTTGAAAAAAAAAATAAAAAAAAAAATAAAAAAAAAATAAAAAAAAAAAATGAAGTATTTATTAAATCCTAAGTTAGATTATGTTGCTCCTTTGTTTCAAAGTCCTTGGGGGATTTCCCGACCAGGCTGGCCAGCGTTTAGCAAATAAAAATACACGATACCTGGGTCCATTTGAATTTCAGACAAATAACAAATACGGGTTTTGTGTAAGTACGTCCCTGGGACATTCTTATACTGAACATACTTGTACTAAACCTGCGTTTGCTGCTTATCTGAAATTCAAATTGAACTGAGTTATCCATATTTTATCTGGCAACCGTGTCCCCATCCAGGTTCTAGTAAAACCCCAGCTCCCTCCCCTGTGGGCTTGGTATTATTCCCTGTTTTCCCCTCCAGGTCATTCTCTGCCCTTCTCTTTCCCAGGAATCAAAACTCCGTGAATTGCATCACCCCGGCTCCCTTGGCCTCTGACTTCTAGTCGGGCTCAGCCAGTGGGAGTCACTGGCCCGCCATCCAGAGGGGGAGAGGAGACAGATGTCAGGGTATTCATTCCTGCAGCCCTCTGGGCTGTTTGGCAGGGACGGCATTCCATTACCAGCAGCCTCAGCTCCTGTCTGGCTGGGGGGCCCCTCGTCGGTGGCTAGAGATCCCCCTGGGTTCTGAAGGGGGACAGCTTCCAGGGTTGCTGGTTTCTGAAGGCCTCGCCATCCTTCTTCCCTTTACCAAGTCCCCGCCTCTGTACCTTCCTCAAACTCTCTTTAGTTTCTCCCTTTGAGACCACCGACCCTTTCCTGCCAGGAAATTGATGTGCCCTGGGTCACAAAGCCCTGCTCAAGCCAGCCTCTCCCTCCCTCCCTCTGCCCCCCGGCTGCCTGGACTTCAGCTCCCCAGACACACCAGGCTGGCTTGCACCTCAGGGCAATGCCCTTGCTGTTCCCACATCCTGGAACACGCTTCCTTCACGTCTTGGCATGCATGGACCGTTTCTTTGCATCCTTTGGGGATTGGCTCAAACGTCACCTCCTCGGGAAAGCCCTCCCTGACCACGCTACCTAATATTGCCTTATCCCAGCCAGTCTCACTCCATCACAGGAGTGGGCAAGCTACTATCTGTGAGCCAATTCTGGCCTGCTGCCTGGTTTTGCGACCAGAATTTTATTGGAACATTGCCACACCCATTAGTTTGAGGACTGCCTCTGGCAGCTTCTGCCCTGATGGCAGATTTGAGCAGTCGAGATGGGGACTGCGCGGCTCACAAAGCCGGAAATATGTACTATCTGGCTCTTTAACTAAAAGGTTTGCTGACCCCTGATCTATCATATCAAATTGTTTCCTCTTCTCCATAAACACCCTCATCGATATTCTTTACTATTTTACGTATCCATTTAGAGATTTAGCTACCTCCTTGTTTGTTCCTTGCCGTGTGTTTCATGTCGCCCCGCAAGAGTGTAGACACCATACGATGTGTCTGGTGCTCCAGGGTATTTCCAGTTCCTAACGCAGTGCCTGGTGCAGAGTAAGCACTCGGTAAACATCAGTTCAACGACCAGGTATCTGGAGGTGGGACTGCGCCGCCCCCTCTGGTCTCAGCTCCTTTTCCTGAAGATTTGGGGCTTGCAGCAGGGAATGGTCAGGCCCTGGAGGCAGCCCGCGTTGCACCAAAATTTGTGGCCAAAGGGGAAATGGACAAAGCAGTTGAGAAAGAGTTCCCCAGGCAAGTGTTTGGACGCAAACAGCCAGCGTGCGCGGTGAGTCACCAACCGGGGTTAGCTGAGCCTCCACTCTTGCATTTTGTCACCCACTCCCCAAAGGGAGTTGTGCTCATCACCGAGGGCCATCGTTGGCCTCACGTGACACCCTGCCCCAACGCAGCTCCGTTCCCACAAAGCTGCCTCGTGGCTTATTTAGGCAGTGGCTCACCCACACGTTTTTTGTTTTTTTTTTTTAAATTGCACAACTAATCCGCGAATCCTCGTCCTAACAAAAATTAGAGCGGTACAGATAATAATAGCTAGTGTCTGTTGGGTGCTTATGATGTGCTGGGAGCGTGCACAGAGATGCCCGCAATCCGCTCTCACGAGTCGGCGTGGGCTGGCTCTAACATGCCGTTAGATGTGCCCCAAACTCTGTGAAAAGCTTGATGTACATAACCTTATTTAAACCTCACAAAAGTATATGAGATAGATGGTATTATTCTTATCCTTTTAGAGGTGGAGAAACTGCATTCAGAAAGGTTCAGTGTTTTGCACAAAGTCACACAGCTAGTAAGCTGCAGAGACAGAATTTAAATCCAGGTAGTCCGGCTTCCAGAGCCCCCCTTCTATACCAAAAGCTCTCTGAGGCAGGCAAAGGGGTCATCATCATGCCCATTTTACAGATAAGAAGCCTGAGGTTCAGAGAGGATTATGGGATTTTCCCCGAGTCATGAATGCTAATGTTGACCTTTCTCCTACCCAGGGAAGAATCCAAACTTCAAAGAGGAGAGTTGAGGAAGGGGGAGTGCTAATTTCCCTTGACCCCAGCAGTGGGGAGCCCTGGGGTCTCAGGGTTGGAAACTTGGCAATATCAGAAGCCCTCTGCTGGCTGCCACAGGCCCAGCTTTGGGGATGCGCAGCCAAGAGGGAAAGGTTCCAGGTCAGAAGTTCAAGTCCCCTGCTGCTCCCTCTCACTGCCCACCTGGAAATGCCCACGTGACCCTGGAAATGAGTTCAAGCGCTGACTTCCCATCCCCACTCTGGCACTTGCTGGCTCCATTATTAAGAGGAAGGAAAACAAAACCAAAATATCTCTACACTAGAGACAGAGTCCCTGACCTCTAATCTCTTCACTTAACACCCACCTTGTTGTAGGGTAGGTGTTCTTGGTTATTTACGGCTGTGAAGCAAACTACCCCCAAAGCTAGGGACCTAAAACAAAGATCTATTATTAGCTCACAGAGTCCTGTGGGTTAACTGCCCTCTCGCTTGTGGTTTCTTGCATGGGTGCAGGTGGAGGGGGACAGGGGCTGGGGCCATTTCCAACGGCCTCTGCACTCAGTGTCTGGGGCCACGGGGCTCCTTAGGTGTCCTGGACAGAGCATCCTTGAACGTCTTACCGGAAAATTGGGGCTCTGGGGGGCCAGAAGCAGCATCTGCCAGGCCAGTTAGGAGCCGCGCTGGAACCGGCCAGCATCGCTTCTACCAAAAGAATCCCAGACTCGAGGGAGTGGAGAAATGGACCCCGCCTCTTGACTCTTGCAAAAGAGTACGTGGGACACCTCCCTGCGGCACCCTTGGAAAACCCAGTCCGCTTCGGGCGGAGCAGGGGAAGCCAGGGGACCCCTCTGGCTTTCAAACAGCAGAAGCTCTGTGGGGGGGAGGCTGTCTATCCACTTGCATTCTCCAGATGCTACTCCGGGCAAAAAGGGAAGGACAAATGGCGATAATCTCTGTAACATGGCAATGTTATTTTGAGTCAGCCAGAGACACGTGCAAATCTCAGCTCTCATGGGGTGATTTTGAGACACCCCATCGCCTCTTCGGGCCCCTGTCTCTTCACTCGCCGTCTGAAGGAAGCCAAGGTGGTGGAAGCAGTCTGGGAAGCTGCAGGACCACAGACCCACGCCGGGCCCCGAGGCGGGGCTTCCTCAGGCAGCGAAAACCCAGACAGGAAAAGGGTTTCCTCTTGGTCATAGCACTGCCACCATCTGGCGGCAGAGGGCGCCCGTGCACACGGCCAACGCGTGCCCCGCGGGCGGCGGCCACAGGGGTTCCCAGGCGCCTGGAGGCAACGTCACCCAGCCTGCTTCCTCTGTAGGTGCTTGGAGCAGACCTCGTCTGGGAGCTCTTCCCTGACACTGGCGTGGATGGGTGCTCCCCATTTCTTTCACCCAAGGTGGGAAGCACAGGAGGTGAGAAAGCAGCGTAGAGCATGAAATTTAAGGAGGCACTCACTGAGGGTCACGTGTCTGTAGGATCTCTCTGTCTCTCTCCGTCTCTGTCTCCCCCTCCCTCTAGAACTGGTTACAGAAGATTACAACCTTCCCAGAAGCCCCCCCAGCAGCAGCCATTCATGACTCATTAACTAGAATTAGCCACTTGTGAATTCCAGCCCAGTCACTGGTGAAGGGTTGGGATTACCAAGACTGGGTGAGATGTTTTTTACATGGTGGGTCACCAACTGTGGATCAGGAACCAGATTAGCAGATTGTAACCAGTATTTCTTAAAAAAAAAAAAAAAAAGAAATAGACTAGGAAAAACCAGCATACATTGCTATAGTAAGTATAAGCATAATTTTGTAGACCTTGTTTCACTGTGTGTGTGTGTGTGTGTGTGTGTGTGTGTGTGTGCTGGGATGCTATATGAAATGTATTTTTTTTGTGTCGGTACTGGGAGAAAAAGAAAACTGGTGTCTTACATTAATTGTTTGGAATAGGGTTGGTGATGAGCCAGAATGACCATTTCAGTGGCTCTGCTGACATGTCACTTTCTTGGGGACGCATTCCCTGAATCCTGTACCCAAGCCTCACTGCAGACTAGACATGGCACTCCAACACACATTGCCATAATAGCTTCAAAACTCTTACGGTGGGGCGCCTGGGTGGCTCAGTCGGTTAAGCATCCGACTTCGGCTCCGGTCATGATCTCACGGTTCGTGGGTCCAAGCCCCGCGTCGGGCTCTGTGCTGACAGCTCGGAGCCTGGAGCCTGCTTCGCATTCTGTGTCTCGCTTCACCACTTCACCTCAGTTTCCCCATCTGCAAAATGGGAGCGGTCGTGCCCACTCTGCCTAATTCCCAGAGCTGACTATTCATCCCAGTGACCCAGATCAGTCCCTAACTCAAAACCAGTAAACATGTGTTCAGTTATTGAATGGGTTTCCCTTCCCATGGCGATAGTCTTTACTTCCTGAAAATTGGCGATAGCCCGAGTCACACGAGTCCTGCTACTATCTATTGCGATGTAGCAACCACCCTGAATTTAGTGGCATAAACCAACAACCCATGTAATAATGCTCGTGGATTGGATTAAGAATTTGAACAGGACAGTGGGGATGGCTCGTCTTCGCTCCGTGATGTCTTGGGCCTCAGCTGGAGTGACTCAAAGGGCTGGAGGCTGGAATCTGGGGGCTTCACTGACATGTCTGAAGTCTGAGCTGGGATGTCCCATCTGGACTGTTGACCAAAGTACCTATAGGTGGCTGCTTCTGTGGCTTGGACCTCTCATAGCATCTGGGTTCTGAGAAGGAGCATCCCAAGAGCAAGCATCCAGGAACGAGTGTTTCAGGAGAATCAAGTGGAAGCCGGTGGCTTTTTATGACCTATTCTCAAAGTCACATAGCACTGCTTAGGTCATGCCCTATCTGTTGAAGAAGTCTCAAGTCCACCTAGATCCAAGGGAAGGGAACATAAACCCTACCTCTCATGGAAGCAATGACAAACAATCTGGACCATTATGAAAGACCTCTACAATGGGGGGCCCCTGGGTGGCTCAGTTGGCTAAGTGTCTGACTTTTGATCTCAACTCGGGTCATGATCTCACAGTTCGTGAGATCGAGCCCTGCGTCGGGCTCCACACTGACAGCACAGAACCTGCTTGGGATTCTCTCTCTCCTTCTTTCTCTGCCCCTCCCCATCCCCACATAAATAAGTAAACTTTAAAAACTTATTTCTAAAAACAAAAAACAAAACACCTCTACAATGTGTCTAGGCCCATAGCAATATTTGTTGAATGACTGAGTGAATGGAGCCTCTATTTCCCCATCGGTTGGCATGACCTTTGCTCCCACCCTAGGAACCACATGCCCACGACTGGGGGCATCTGGGCTGGGCACTGAGCTGAGGAAATCGTGTACAAAGTGCAGAGGCTCCAAGGCAGGAAGGTGCTTTCCACGGCTGCGGTCAGAAATCACCACAGACTCGGGGCACCTGGGTGGCGCAGTCGGTTGAGCATCCGACTTCAGCCAGGTCACGATCTCGCGGTCTGTGAGTTCGAGCCCCGCGTCAGGCTCTGGGCTGATGGCTCGGAGCCTGGAGCCTGCTTCCGATTCTGTGTCTCCCTCTTTCTCTGCCCCTCCCCCGTTCATGCTCTGTCTCTCTCTGTCCCAAAAATAAATAAAAACGTTGGAAAAAAATTAAAAAAAAAAAAAGAAAAGAAATCACCACAGACTGAGGGGCTTAAAATACCAGAAGCTTATTCTCTCACAGTTTTTGGAGGCTGGAAGTCTGCAGTCTAGGTGTCAATGAGGCCGTGCTCCCTCTGAAGTGTCAAGGGAAGAATCTTTCCTTGGCTCTCCTAGCTACTTCCTTGGCTGTAGCCGTAGTGCCCGAAGAAGACCTCGTACATTGGATTTAGGACCACCCTGGTCCAGGATGACCTCATCTTAACTAATTATATGTGCAAAGACCCGATTGCCAAACAAAGGCACGTTCTGGGGTGCTGGGGAGACATGACCTTTGGGGGGACACTATTCAACCATCACACCTGATAGCCGGATAGAAATATAGAGGCTCTGGTTGAGTAAGAGGGAGCGGTGGGGAGGTGTCGCTTCGTGCAGGGCACTCTAGGGCTCACAGAAGGAGTTTGGGCTCATTTTAGGTGCAAAAGGATGCCGTTGAAGGGTGTAAGCAGGGGAATGGCTTACATTTTTAAGAGATCACTTGATTCTATATGACGAGGCTGTAGAGCGAGGGGCAAGAACGTAGTGGAGGTCCACTATGGGAATTGGGATGGGTCCACAATGGCAGTTGTCCCACCAAGAGGTTAGAGACGGAGGAAAGTGCTGGAAGAGGACGTGGTGGTGAAAGGTGGATTAATGTGAGGTGTGCTTTGGAGGTTGAATCGAGGGATTTGCTTACGTATTGGATGTCAGCAGTGAGGGAGAGAGAGAAATAATTCCTGAATATTTGGTTTCAGCGACTGGCGCCTTCACTAAGATGCCTTTACTAAGGTGAAGAAGACTGGAGATGGACAAGGTAGGGCGCGGGAAAATGAAGAGTTCCGCTTGAGATGTACTTAGTTCATTGTCAGGTACTGCCCTTTGCTGCCAGCAACTGAACAGCTCAGTTAGGCAGGAGAGAGAACTGAGCTGGCAGACTTAGAGGGCAAGAAGCCCAAGGAACCACTTGCATTTAATAGGGCTAAAAGAATTGCTCTGGACCACAGCCAGGGAGGACTGCCACTCTCTGGACTGGGAAGGAGGAACCCTGGGCTTCACTGGCACTTGGTAAGGGACCAAGTAAGGGACCGCTGGGGTTGGGGTGGGGACAAGGGGAGTGGGGTCCTGCTTCCTGCTTGGCCCCCGCCTGCATCACATTGGAGACCATTCCTCTCTGGACCTCAACGTCCTCATCTATAAAATGGGACTAATAATGCCTGCGTAGCCAGTGTGGGAAATAAAGATAATGAATATAAGACACACAGCACCACGTCTGACCCTGAGTAGGATGCTTTGCTATTGTTACTGCTGAAGATCCCAGAGAAGAGTATAGTGCCGAGAGGTGGAGCGTGTGTGTGTTTGGGGGGGGGGGGGTGGGGAGGGATAAGAATGGAGAGTCTACAGCCAAACCACTGGGCTAAAATGCTAGCAGCGACCCCCCCCCCCCACTAACCTATGTTAGTCATTTAACCTCTCTAAGCCTCAGTTTCTTTGTCTGCGAAGTGGGGACCTAATAATAACGTCCCAATAGGATATTGTGATTATAGAATGAATTAATATGCGTAAAGCACACAGAGCATCACCAGGCAGAGTTGTAGGAGCTTCATACACCCTAGCATCATTCCTTATAAAGACTGACAGTGGGGGATGTCTTGCTGGTGCTCCCAAGATACTGTCCTGCCAAGTTCCCCATCATTCATTTCTTGTCCATTTATCAGATCGGTAGACTGAGAGTTTGGGGTCATACATAAGGCAGGGGGGAGGATACATGTTAACACAACTGTCATCACTTAATATATTCACCCCCTGCCCCAGTCGAGCCACAGCTAAGCACTTGGCATGGATTTTTTTCCTCTGTCACTCATGTAAGCCTCCCAGACGAAGAAATCATTTTTAAAGAGCATAACCGATGGGTTGGAAGCAGCAGACAATCCCACAGCATCTGCTCTGTGCGGGCACCGAGCTAGACTCCCTGGAAAGCAGCCCTTTCATGAAGCTTAGTGGGTTCCACCTTCAGGAAGAAACAAGTTCTTTCTTTCATTCAACTACCATTACGCACCTTTTCTGCAGTGGACACAGAGCTAAGGATTCCTAACTGGTTTGTGCCTCGTGAGTGGCACAGTCTTAGAGATGGGAGAGATCCTTGTGAGGGTGGGGCACACCCGCTAAGAATTTCCAGATCTTCTGCTGGGGGGAAGAAAGGAAGACTAGGGGGCCGCCTGGGTGGCTCAGTCGGTTAAGCGTCCAACTTCGGCTCAGGTCATGCTCTCACAGTTCGTGGGTTCAAGCCCCACTTGGGGCCTCTGTGCTGACAGCTCAGAGCCTGGAGCCTGCTTCGGATTCTGTGTCTCCTTCTCTCTCTGTTCCTCCCTCACTCATGCTCTGTCTCTCTTTCTCCTTCAACAATAAAAAAAAAAAAAAACATTAAAAAAAGAAGAAGACTAGGAAAGGGTAGCAGGAGAAAGTGAAAAGTAACCAGTTTAGGAGGAGAGGGGATCAACCCAGGTCTAGATGGGCAAATACCTTCTCTTCGCCCCAGGTCTAGGCCTCCGCTGGCCATTTGTCAATAGCAGGGCTGAGGTTTCTGCCGGCGGAAACAAGATAGGATTTCTGGATTGAGTCCAGAAGCCAATGGGTGGCCGACTCCTCCCCCAGTGCCCAGTGGAGCTGCCTTGTAGAGGAGAGAAAGAGGGGAGGGAGCGAAAGCCCAGGCCAGAGGCGCGGGAGCAGGGTGCTTAAAGCATCCCTCCTCCCTCCCACCCCCCACCGCACCTTGCATTCCCCAGACCCCAAGTGTCGGGCGTGCGGTGCCAGGAGCCAGTGGGAAAGAACGGGTGCTGAGCTCGGTCAACCAGCATCAGCCCAGCTGTATCCGTGGAGAGAGCCGACGCGGGGTGGTGGCGGAAAGCCGAGCCAAGAGAAAGTCCAGCGAGGCGAAGACCCAACACCACACACCGCGCCTCGTTGACGGGACACCCCAGATCGGAGTCCTGAGACCCGCGAACCTAGAGAGCGGAGGGAGGGAAGACCCGAGAGGGCTGCCGCAGTCGGTCCTGTGGGAGGCGGCGTCTGGGCGCCCAGTGCCCTCCTGGAGCGCCACGCTAGTCTGCGAAGCGCCCCTGCAGCAAACCTCACCCCGGGAAAGATCGCGCCAGTTCAGGCTTAAAAGTCGTCTTGGAAACTGAGCGGCACGCGCCTAGCTCCACGTTCCTGCTCCTGATTCCTCGGAGTCCTCAGCTTCCTGAGCGGCGACAGTGAGACCCTGCACGGAGCTGAGAAACCTGTTCGGCCGGAGACAGCTGCCGGACCCCCAACTTGCGGCTAGGAGAGCGCCTCCAGATCGCCGGAGGGCACCTTTGCAGCCGGGGTGATCCCCCCAACTCGCCACTGCCTTCGGGGTGCAGGGCGGACCCGCGCGCATGGAGGACCACACCGAGCACCCTGAGCGCGGGAACGCGTCGAGCCTGGGCACCTTGCCCCAGCCTCCGCCGGCTGTACAAGCGGTGACCTTGACCCTGGTGCCTCTCGTGTGCGCCATGGGTGTGGCCGGCAACGCCATGGTGGTCCTGGTGGTACTCCGGGGCCGTCACATGGTCACGCCCACCAACTGTTACTTGGTGAGCCTGGCCGCGGCGGACCTGCTGGTGCTCCTGGCGGCCGGAGTGCCCACCGTCGCCGAGGCGGCGTCCGCCCGCGTTTGGGTCTTCGGCCACGCAGGCTGCCTGGGCATCACCTACCTGCAGTACGTGGGCATCAACACGTCCACGGGCTCCATCGCCGCGTTCACGGTGGAGCGCTACCTCGCCATCTGCCACCCGCTGCGCGCCCAAACTCTGTGCACCGTGGCGCGGGCCAAGCGCATCGCGGCTTTGCTGTGGCTGGGCACCAGCGCCTACTGCGTGCTCTGGCTCTTCCTGGTGGACACACGCGAGACCGCGTACGCCGACGGCGTGCAGGTGCAGTGCGGCTACCGCGTGTCGCGCTCTCTCTACCTGCCCGTCTACTTCCTGGACTTCGCGCTCTTCTACGCGCTGCCCCTGGGCCTGGCCACCGTGTTCTACGTGCTCATAGCGCGCGTCCTCTTCGCGCGGCCGCTGCCTCCTGCACACCCGGGGCACTGGGGCTCTGCGCACCAGGGCAGCTCCTGCAGGGGCAAGAAAGGCGCCCTCAACTCCCGGAAGCAGGTGGGGACCTCCGTCTTCCTGGAAACCCTTGTACTGAGCCAGCAGATGGAATGGATGGGAGCTTGGGCCCTTTTGGAGTCAAATTCCTCAAGTATACACCCCTGCCGTGCCACTTACTAGGCTTGCTTTTGAAGCTCTCACTTCTCCCTTTCTGAGCCTCACTTTCCTCTTCTGTCATATGGGGTGATGACAGCGCCGACCACACTGGGGGGTCCCGAGAAATGGGATGAACCATGTGAAGTCTGGAGCCCATTTGAAGCCACATCACAAAGCAAATGTTCAATCAGTGCTGGCTATTATTCAACTTGCACAACCAGTGGCTGGCCCCCACGGTGGTATTCTCCTAATGATGGGGAGACCGAGACTCAGACAGGGGAAGTGACTTTCCCGAGTCCACACCACAGCTAACACTAGAGCTGCCTGGATGGCCTCGGGGAGCCAGACAGACCAGATGGGCATGGATTGGGGTGAGGTCAGCAGAGACCCAGCACTTATGGAGCACCTGCTGTGTGCCTGGTTCTGTGATCATTCCTGAAATTACCCCTTGTTTGGAGACTTAACACCCATTGTTATAGATAAGGAAACAGGCTCAGAGGGGACAAGGGAGTGAGGTGACACCTGGAGGCACCTGAGGTGAGAACCCAAGTGTCCAGGCTCCTTATGTCCTCTACCCGTACTCCAGCAGTGTGGCCTCCCAAGGGTATTCAAGGACTGCAGGTGGGAGGAGGGCTCCCAAGCCCAACCAGTCTTAATCCTCAGCCTTCCGCCCATACCCTCGGCTTGAGGAGGAGGGGGGAGGCTACCTCACCCTGCTGAGTCACTCCTGAGCCCGGGAGGACCATCCGTATCCTCTCCCTGCCTCCCCCCGGGGTGGGTGCACTGTGGGGGGCTCTTACAGCCACCTCAAACACGGTGGTCTTTAGAGGAAAGGGGGGCAGGACACAGGCTAAACTGGTGTGGACCTTTAGCTCTGGCTGTAGGCCCATCATGACCTGAGGCTCCAGACAGAGGCCCCTCCTTCCCTCCCCCCACTCATCTACTTCTCCATTTACTACTTTCCTGCTCAGCCTGAAAGGGCTGGGCTCAAGCTCCCCGCTGGCCGATGCTTTAGATGAAACTTTTGCTGGTACAAATAGTACTCCAGACCTGGGTGGGTTCTTTCTGGCCCCCAGCTTTGTTAACATCTTGCCGCGTGGCCTTGGGTGAGTCACTGAACTTCTCTAAGCCTTGATTTTCAACCCTGTGAAGTTATTAGAATTATAGGAGTGAATTCCAAATCTGGCACCTAGTAAGTGTTCAATATAGGGTACCTGTTATTACCCAGTTGTTGGCACATGAATGTCTTTTTTGACAGTGGGCAGTCTAAGGACTGAGCATTCTCTGATGCCCAAGAGAGCCCTTGCAGAATGCCACCTACGACAGCAAGAGGGAAGGTGCCTCCCATGAAAGCAGAATGTGTCGGAGAGCAGGGTGGGGAATACTATTGCTGATAATAATAACTATATTATTACTATATACATCCCCAATTATCGGGGACTTGCTATGTGCCGGGCACTTTACACAACTTAGCCTGTTGAGTTTTTGGTAACAACTCCAAGGCGTATAGACTGTTACCATCTCAGTTTGACAGACGAGGAAACTGAGCCACAGAGGGGCAGTCCCTGGGTACAGAACTGGTAAGTGCTAGAACCAAGATTTGACCCCAGGCAGCCTGGCTCCAAAGCCCACACACGGGCATCCAGCGTGTATCACCTAAATGAACCTAAAGTGGAGTAGAATTAAATCTGAATCCGGTAAAACCAGGAGCCGAGACTGTCTAGGGAATCCCTGAGATTTTGGGTTCCTGGGGACTATCACAGCCCTGAAGTCTACTGATTTAGTCAGGGCCAGGCCTCGTTGCAGAGGTCGCTTATAGGGACTACATTCCTGGGCTCTGAGAAGCAAGCTTAAGCCCAGCTGTGCCTGGCTCTGAACCCCATGCACTTGTACCGGAAGGAACAGGGGCTATGTCCACAGCAACAGTCAGCCACAGGGCATTTATCGCCTTCCCGGCACTATTCTGTGTTCCTTAGCTGGGTTCACTCCTCTAATCCTCACCTGTGATGTGTAGATGGTGACCCATCCAAGGGCTTTGGGGGTGGATTGGGGTGGCGGCTCCCCAGCGAAAAGGACTGGAGCAGGGCCTGCAGGGGTGCACAGCAGTTTCCTAGCCGGGAACGGAATTGAAGTGGTGGGGAGGCGGGGGGCGAGGCATGAGGGCACAGTTTGGCAAAGGCCCGGATGTTCTTTGGGCTTTCTCCTCTTGCAACCCTGCAGAGAGGCCTGGAACTTGGGATTCTCCCTTGGCACCCACGTGTCCCTTTTTTTCCTGTCCTACCTGGCAGGTCACCAAGATGCTGGCTGTGGTGGTGGTGGTTTTTGCTCTGCTGTGGCTGCCCTACCGCACCCTGGTGGTGGTGAATTCCTTCCTGAGCCCGCCCTACCTCAACCTTGGCTTCCTTCTCTTCTGCCGGCTTTGCATCTACCTGAACAGCGCGGTCAACCCCGTCATCTACGCCCTTATGTCCCAGCGCTTCCGGGAGGCCTTCCGGGGACTATTTCAGTGCCAGCTGGCCCGGCCCCAGCTCCCGCCCCAGGAGGCCACCCCGGTGTACTACAGTGTCATCAAAGACTGTCCCCAGATCAGACTGGGCTCTTAGAGGGAACCAGGGAGTATGATGTGCAGACAGGATCCTGGCACCTGAGGGCAAGGCCCACTACTTTATTTCTACCGAGGAGGGAGCGGCGGAGGAGGGAGTGGCGTCCAAGGCTGTTTAGCAGAGGTGCGCAGGTTGTGCACTTTACAACCCTAGGGGTCACTGTTCACATCACAGCCTAGATTTGTATATTTAGTAAAACAATTTCCAAGTTTAATAAATAGACAAATCTAAGCGGGAGGCACCTTTTTATAATTTACACAAAGGCACTCGAGGGCCTAGAGGCAGCCTGGGTGGGTCAACATTTGCAGAGACTGAGTAGGGTAGGAGCTATTACCGGGGATCTCTTGGGAATCTGTGGGCCCTCTTCCCGAAAATTCAGAGAGCCTTCCCCCACCCAAGGATAAACCCCAGACGCTGCCTCCCTCTGAATGGTGACATGTGACTTTGTCGGGGACCTGCTCCACACAGGGCAGCCTGCTGGGCATTACAGATACTACGGCGAGGATGCCAGCAGGGCCCCTGCTCTCGCGAGCTCCCAGTCTAACGGGGAGGGAGGAAGGACATGTCCATCCTGGCACTGGAGTCCTGGCTGATGTGCCCAAGGAGGCAGCCAAGTGGGTGCTGGAGACATCTGTCTTGTTTCAACTGGGCCTGAGCCCTCTGGTCTGTGGCCTGGGTCCAGGCTTCTAGGACCACCCAGCCTGGTAGTGCAGGGAAGGAGGACAGGGAAGGACTTCTAGAACCAGCCTTACCACAGGCAGGGGCTTCAGGACTTCATTTAAGGGAATGTGGGACGTTCCCTCCCCTGCCCCCACCACATCTACTTATATTTTTTTCTCTATAGGTGCCACCAAGCCACCGTGGGTACTTATTTGAAGTTGTTGAGGATTGTGTTTCCCAGATACACGCATGAGGAGTTAACGGAGTCCCTGAAACTTCAGTGTGGATGGGAAGTTCTGGAAAGCTATTCCTCTAGAAAGGATTTGGGGTGCCAAAGGTTACAGCACAAAGAAGATACCATTGACAGGTAGGAAGATCGGGCAGAGATGGTAATTAGGGCAGGGAGGACAGGGGGTTTCTAGGACCTTGGCAAAGCATTGTTAGGGTAAGGTGGTCCCTTTGGGGTCCTCACTCATCGGGCTCAGGAAAAACTCAAAGACATCTCATAGAACAGGTTGGGCTAAGATTTACCGTGTAGGGAGTAAAGTTCAAGTCGAGGGTCAGGGAGAGAAGAAAACGCACAGGTCCCCCCATCCTACCGCCACCCCAAAGGAATGAGTGAGGGCACAAGGATTTACTGGACTCTCAGTGTAAGTGATTGTGTTCTGGGGGAAGGACCCCACACCTATCACTGTCCCTTCTTGTGGGGGAGCATGTGAAAGCAGCCTCATCAATGAAGGGAAGCGACAAACTGGGCACCAGGCAGAAGGGATTGAGGTTGCCTGTGGTTCACCGTTGTCTGGGGACTGCACCTGCTTTTGGGGACACTGGGGAAGGTACAGCCTCTCCTGCGGAGGAAAGGACCCCTGGTCTCACAGGAGCTAAGAAGGAGGCACTCCTCCTCGATGACCCAGCTGGCTCGGTGCCCAGGCAACCCCGTGAGAACTTTTGGGAGCCACTTTCGGACGACTCTGTACCTGGCAGGATGTTTCTTTGAACATCCCCTACACGACGGCATGGGTGCACCCGGCGGCCGCAGAAGCGGTATTAGGCATTTTATTAGCATCCACTCGCTTTGGTTCTTTGACTTCTGACCATACTTTCTGTACATGGGAAGTCACCCACGTGTAAATCTTGCTTAGGAAGCAAGGCACTCGCTCCCACTATGAACACCTCAAAAGCCACACACTTGCTTTCTTCACCCCTGGCACGTGGCCGTGAGCCATGTGACTTGGGTTCAGCTAATCAGACGCCTGGGATTGGAATCTTCAGCAACTGATACAAATGCACGGGGAGAGCATTTTATTTACAATGTGGCAACAGTAACAGCGGTGTCCGTTATTCAGTGGCGGTGGAGGCAGCCTCAGCAGCGTGACAGCCAAGGCCTGGGGCAGTGGTATCCCCACCAGAGGTAGTTGATTCCTGCCACTCAGCCTACCCTCTTTCTCACCGTATTCTGACTTGGTTCTATGAGCCTCCTGACACCCTCATTAAAAAGTCCCCCTCTTTGCTGATCTGAGTCAATGTCTGTTGCTTGCAACCAGATTTCCTGACTGATCCTGAGGCGTTTAACCTCTAACTCTTCTCTGGGCTCTGACAAGCTAAGCCAAGGGGATTCCCTAATTCCGAGATTCTTCTCCAACCGTGTCCTAGCATTTCTACCTGGATGGCATACCCACTAGAGCCAATCTGAATCACCCTCTTCTACCCGGATCGCTTCCACCCCACTCCTGAGCCAAAACCCTGGAGTCAACCCACTTCTGCCCCCTCCTCCCTTCATATCCAAACGGTTACTGATGGTTGTAAGTTTCTGATCATCTCAACTCCCATCTCTTCCTGGACCCCAGCCTCCTCGCCGACCTGCCTTCAGCCTCTCCTGCTCATCTCCATTTCTCCATGGACTGTGCACATCCGAGGGCACCCGCGGGGTGGTCACTATGTACGTGAGCTTCGGGGTCAAACTGGAGCTGGAGGGAGTATTCACCCCACCACTCCCTGAAGTGTGACCTTAGCCAAGTTACTGAGGAGAATGACACCTTGTCCACGTTTGCCCAGGACGGCCCCAGTTTTAGTTTTGAAAGCCCCCGGGAAAATCCTATGTATATTTATACATTATTAATGATATCTATTTATACTTAATGTAGGCTTGGTGATCACATCTGTGAAATAAGGCCCCCAGTAGTATTTAATCTGCAGTATTGTTCTGGTGATTGCTATGGGACATAGAAAGGGCTTGCCCTTAGTGAGCCTAAAATAAATGCTATCTACTTAAAACTACCTTCCACACGGCCTTCCATTCTTTTCCCTCCCAAAGCTCCTCACAATTCGGAATTATACAGCTATTTGAAATGCTATAGCTAGTTGTGGCTAATAAATATTGTGGTCTCCCTCACCCGTTTCTGAATAGACAGATTCCATGAAGGCAGGGGCCATGTCTGTTTTTTTCACTGTTGCTTCTGAGCCTAGAACAGTGCCTGGCACGTAGCAGGTATCCAGAAATATTTGTTGGATGAAGAAATGATGGATAATGAATAAAGACTAGCTGAATCTTAATACTCAAGACGCTTTGCTGTGATTTGGCTTCTGGTTTGAGGTGTAGATTGCGACTTCTTGAGATTCTTTGTTGGCAACAGAGAGTATCTCTGAATAACTGCATTAAAAATGAATTTGTTGGAGTTGGAAAGAACCAGAACTAGGATAACTCTAGAGACCTACATAATAGGAATTAATGGGCAGTTGCTTCAAGGCATCCATATCAGAATGACTCAGTTCCGCCTAGGCCAGGGGTAGGATGGGCAACTTACTAGACCACAATTCAGTGACTGCCATTGACAGTTGTATAGGTCTGGCACTGCTCAATTCCAGAAGATACCACTCAGCAATGTACATGGATGAATCCAGGGCGCCTGGGTGGCTCAGTCAGTTAAGTGTCTGACTTCAGTTCTGGTCATGATCTCACGGCTCGTGAGTTTGAGCCCTGTGTCAGGCTCTGTGCTGACAGCTCAGAGCCTGGAGCCTGCTTTGGATTCTGGGTGTGTGTCTCTCTCTGCCCCTCCCCTCCCCCTCTCAAAAATAATAAACATTAAAAATTTTTTTAATAAATAAATGGATGAATCCTCTGGAGTTTTGCAGCGTGCCTATGCAAGCATATATATATATATATATATATATATATATATATATATATATATATATATATATGGCAGACCTTAACAGAAGTGTGGGAGTTCCCCCGAGCAAAATTGAACTGATGTTATCAGAAAAAGGCAGCATGGATGTGAGGAGGAACCAAAACACCAACAGATATCAGCCACAGATGAGTTGACTAGGTTAACATCAGTAAGGAGCCTCTGTCATCCTGGTAGTCAATGACAGCTGGTCCTTGTGAATACTGTCACCTGGTGGCCTTCGAGGAAACAGCATTATCCAATATCTGCTTTGCAGGCCTCCCTTTTGATGTCTTTTCTTCCTCTTTCCCAGCCTCCCTCCCTCCCTCCCTCTCTCCCTCCCACTTGCTGGCTTTCTCTCCTTTCCCTTTCTCTGCCCTCCCAATCTCTCAGCTTCCCTCCTGATCCCTTGGCTCCACTCCCCTACCTGTCTCTTCCTCCCCCTAGACTCACTGACTAACTCAGACGCTCTAGAGACCAGTCCCTGAGTGTTGTGCTGGCCAGACTGAGCCCCAGAGTTGGGGACCCAGCAAGCTATAGAACTCAGACCATATCCTCTCTCATCACTTTCCCTATTTTCCTCTTCCTTCTTGCAGTATCTTCTCTCTTTTGGAAACCATGCACTCAGCAAACGTTTGATAGCTGGAGCACCACCTATATGCCAGCATCAGCCCGAGATTCACTAACTCTGCTGGAGATTCAGTGCGTGGCTTTCTACCCTTCCAAGACCTACTTACGTTGTATTGCCCAAATACCTCTGAGGAGAGATGCCCATACACATATCAAAATAAATACGAGCCCATATTTCATTTCATTCTACTACAGCTATCAGGAAAATTGCTGGATGGTCATTCTATCCCCCAAAAGGATGTTGAAGTTTTAACCCCCAGTATCTGTCTATATGACCTTATTTGGAAATAGGGTCTTTGCAGATCATCAAGTGAAGATGAGGTCATTTGGGTGAAACTTAACCTAATACGACTGTATCCTTACAGAAAAGGGGGCGGGAGAATTTGGACACAGACGTGTGCAGGGGGGAAGATCATATGAAAACACGGAAGAATACCACCTACAAGACAAGGGACGCCTGAGGCTACACAAAGCGAGGAGATGGGCAAGGAACAGATCTCCCTCACAGCGCTCAGTACAAACGAACCCTGTGCACCCCTCGATTTCACACTTCCTGCCTCCAGAACTATGAGACGATGAATTTCTGTTGTTTAAGCCACCCTGTGGTGACACCTTTTTACACACTCTTTAGCACACTAATACAGATGGTGAGATGGCAGAAAGAATGGTTTGAGGACAGACAGAAGTTACTGAGACATTAAGGAAATTTTTGGAAAGAAAGTCCCTTAACATCAAAAATAAAATTTCCCGGGGCGCCTGGGTGGCTCAGTCAGTTGAGCATCTGACTTTGGCTCAGGTCATGATCTCGCAGCTCATGAGTTCAAGCCCCGCTTCAGGCTCTGTGCTGACAGCTCAGATCCTGTGTCCCCCGCTCTCTCTACCCTTCCCCTGCTCTCTCGCTCTCTCAAAAATAAATACACATTAAATAAATAAGAATTTAAAAAATTCCCTATAAACCCGTACCTATAAGTGATGAACATTTAATATTTTCATTTCCAGTACTTAGTTCCATGAGAGTTTGTGTGTGTGTTTATTCTATTTTCTCTCTCTACACAGAGATACACATTTGAAATTCAAATTAATAGGCCAAGGATGCCTTGATATTTCTCTTTCATTTTGTGTATCTTTCATACATAGAATGGAAATATCATCCATTTTACTAATCTCATCTCCTGTGGCTTACCATTGTTAATTTGGGAGCATATCTTTCTAAATGTTATCTGAGTTAATACCTACTTAAATGCGCATATCTTTATCCAAAAGTGTATATGTAAAAGATAAAATTATGCTTTTTATATTTGTTTGCCTATTGTCGTATTTAAGAGTATACCATACTTATTATTATTATTATTATTATTATTACTACACTCCCATAGATTTTCTTTCAGCGTGAATTCCTGGATAGATGTTTGAATTCTACCACGCTTTCACACATTCAAAATGTTCGTATGGATCCACCAAAGTGGGTGAAGGCTTCACTGTGCGGCTACATTCTTCTGAGTGCCCCCCTATAAAGGAGAATTTATCACATTTAGAATGTTCGTCGGGTCATTCCCGTGTGTTTTCTCTGATGCTCAGTGGGAAAAACAGTACAAAGAATAAGATAAACGGCTTAAAGAAGAAGAAAAGTTTAGGAGGAAGATAAAGATTTTGGAATCATTCACGTTTGGGTGGACATTTCCGAGGCTGTAATCTTCGCTTCTCAGCTATAGTCTTCGACGAAGTTAATAAGCAACTTTTCTCCTTGTATGAATAGTTAATAAGCGATCAGCCAAGCCCGGTAATCAAAGTCGACCTTCCTGGAGAAATCCTTCAGCTTGGGGCGGGAGGGAGGGAGCGCGCGGGGCGGGGCCGCGGTGCCTTATGGGGACTGTAGTTCGGAAGCCGACAATCGCCCCTTAGGTAAGCCTGGGAAGGGCCGCCCGGAGGCTTCTTCTGCGCATGTACAGATCCTGGTGCTCTACCTGGGCGCTCCTTCCGGTTCTCCAGGTCCTTCCGGGGGCGGGTCGTGCCGGCTCCGAGCTGCTCGGGTTCCGCTGTTCGCTGTACTTGGTGCGAAGTGGAAGCGAAGCAGGTGCACCGGGGAGCTGCGGGAAGGGCTGGCGGGGGCCTCCGGACCCTCGGAGGTCGCAGAGAAGGAGGGGCGGGGCTGGCCTCGGTCCGACGAGGGGGGACGCGCCCTCCCCCACCCCTCCGCCTCCCTCAGCAGGGAGGCCCCGAAGCGGGTTTCCAGTGGTCCAGGAGACGGGCGGCGAGAGCCGGGCTGAGCCCCTGACCCCCAGGCCTCAGGGTGGGCGCTCCCTGCAGCCCTTCCTTGCCTGAAGAAGGTGCTCTGTGAGGGTGGAAGGTTTGTGCATCCAAGCGACTAAAGCCTGATTCCAGAAGTTTCTCTGATGCCCTTGGCTTTGCAGGCTGTCGGGCTGGAGGGCAGCAGGGAAGGGAACACATAATCCTTATGAGAAATAAATACTGTTATTGTTAGGTTAGTTGTTTTACACTAACGATCTGTTGGGATAAAGATGCGAGCTACGGTTGAAGGGAATGGCCAGGGTGCAGAACTGACTGGACGACAGTTCAGTGAGGAGGGACTAGAGGGTGCGGGCGGAGATGTTGGCAGCATTGCATAAGATTTTAAGAGCCTGATGTTTGGGTTCAGGTCAGGTCCTGTCACAAAACAGCATCGCATCCCAGGGCGTGTTATTTAGACCAATCCTGTTTCCTCACCTGTAACATGGGCACAGGTCCAGCCCACCAGGCACTTGACCCTTGGGACTCCCAAGTGTAAGTTCCAGCTGCTGGAAATGTGGCTCCAAGGCCCAGGCTGACACAAAACCAGTCCAGTGAAGTAGGAAGCAGCAGGCCTGGGGAACAGAAATCACGACGGGAAGAACATATTCCTGAACTGAAACCTCTCCCTAGAATTTCAGTGTGGAGGCAGAAGAATCCTGGAAAGGAACGTGCTCAAGTTACTGGCCAGAATTTTCCCCTCTGGTGTGAGCAAAGTCTGGGCGATAACACCGTAATTGTAGCTCAGCACAACTTTAGTTCAATTTTCAAAAGAACGATGTGAGCTGCAATTGAAGGGAATGGGCAGGATGAGAATCTGATACGAAAAGACACTTTCCTGAAGGATTTGGGGGCTATGGGTTGAGGAAAAGGAAGGAATAGGGACCAGCTATAGCCAAGGAAATGGTTTCTCATCACTTCCCAAGCCCATATGTGTCATTCCCTGTACCCTCCACTCTGTTTATTCTGAGCTGCTCAGACCATATTTACCACCACCCTTGGGGTTCATTGAATGGCCCCCTTATAGAATCGCAGTGGAGGTAAAGAGAAGGTTTCTAAAACTCTGTAACTTTGCCTTATTTTTTTAAGCTTATTTATTTATTTACTTTGAGAGATACAGAGAATGCAGGTGGGGCAGGGGCAGAGAAATGGGGGGAATCCCAAGCAGGCTCCACGCCATCAGCGCAGAGCCCATGTGGGGCTTGAACTCACGAAACCGTGAGATCCTGACCCGAGCCGAAATCAAGAGCCAGATGCTCAAATGACTGAGCCACCCAGGCACCCCACTCTGCCTTATCTTATAAGTAGAACTCAGAAAGTAAATATCCAGTTACACGGTTTGCTGGTAACAGCCAAGAACTGAATCCAAGTCTCGATTTCCAGGTCGGGGCTCTATCGTCTCCCACATTTAGGTTAAAGCAAGTTTGTCAGCAAAAGCTCCTCTTGTGAAACTTCATCTAAGAGAGGCCAGACAAAAAGGCAAACATCTGAAAACACTTGCCCTCCTTTCTGAGCCTCTGGATTCTCTGCCCTCAAGCGGCTAAAAAATATTAGGAAAACAGGTAAATGACATCATTTCAACATTTCCCGTGCCAAGAAGTATTGTAATCCTAGTGTTTTTAATGCTGGAAAAGTGTTCCAAACTTTGTATATCCTAAATTGTATTGTTCCAGTTACTGCACACAGGTTCTTTCTGATTTTTTTCAAAGGCTTAAATTGGTGGTAATTCCATAAAAAACAACGGTTTATATTCACTCAGTAAGAAAAGTTCTCTGTGATCATTTCAGAATTATAAACAGGCAAGTGGAGGGGCGTTTGGGTGGCTCCGTCGGTTAAGCATCTGACTTCAGCTCAGGTCTTATCTCACGGTTTGTGAGTTTGAGCCCCGCGTCCATGTCTGTGCTGACAGCTCAGAGCCTGGAGCCTGCTTCGAATTCTGTGTCTCCCTCTCCCTCACCCACTCACACTCTTTCTCTCTCAAAAATAAATAAACAGTAAAAAAAAAATTTTTTTTTTAAGTAAATGGACAAGTGGATAATCAGTCGCCAGATTGGTCAAAGGACCACTCTCTTGATAAGTAATCCTAAGCCGCTGAGTTACCCAGACCTCTCATGATTCCATTCCTCATTCTTCCTTACCCAGCTCTGGTGTCACCACTCTTGGCCCTTTCTCAAGAGCATCCGAAAATGAACAAATCCCAGGTAAGTTGTTTAGGGCTTTACTTCCCACATTTTACAGTGGATTTCGAGGAGGCTGATAGTAATTTGTACATGCAGATGAAATAGTAGAAACGTGTAAAATAAAGCATCAGAGAAAAGTATCAGATCACCACCGGAAAGGCTGGCATAAATATACAGAAATCATATGTTCCTATGGACTTATTCAAGTTATACCAGAAAGGCCCAGACAATATGAACTAGGTTTTACACTGGCTATTTGAATGGCTTTCTTGTCATTTTCTTAGATGGTCTCTGAATAACTGACACAGAGGGCAGTCTTGCCAAGGCAATGGGTTTTCTGTGACTTTCGTTCTCCGTTATTAGAGGGGACCGATTCATTGTCATCTGAATAGACACCATGCAGATGATTCCCTGTGATCTTGTTTTTATCCAGGGATAAAAACTAGAATAATGGATTGCATGCTCCCCAAATAGTGCCCTGTAACTATTTCTTTCAGCTTTATCTTTGAAACAGGCTTAGAGGGAACAATGCAGTGTTCTGTTCTGTGGATAAAACGTCCTCACTTGACGGTGTCATTTCAACTCACTTCATGTAGTCTTGTATCTGTTCCCACCACTCCCATGGATCTGGTCAAAGTTGGCAGTAGCCTAAATATTTTCACACCCAGTGGGTGTTTTCCAGTCCATGCTTTATTGACTCTGTGGCCTCTGACAGTCGATAATATAGATTATAATATAATCTAGCTTGGTAATTTCTAAATTATTTTAGACCCCTCCCTAAAAATCATCTAAGAGCCACTGATTTCATGCAAATATCCAACATTGCTTATGTGTACAGCTGATTATAGTATGCTGTGCACTTACTCCCACTTTGCATTCTACGAAAGTTGAATTGTCTTCAGAGATAATGTGATCTTTATTATTTTTTAATATTTAAAAAATTTTAAGTTTATTTTGGGAGAGAAAGAGAATGCGTGGGGGAGGGGCAGACAGAGAGGGAGAGAGAATCCCCAGCAGGCTCTGCACTGTCAGTGCAGAGCCTGACTTGTGACTCGATCCCATGAACCAGGAGATGACCTGAGCCAAGATCAAGACTTGGACACTCGACCAACTGAGCCACCCAGGTGCCCCGATAACTCAATCTTTAATACAGGGAAAACGTTCATCCAACAGCAGTTATTTTGTGTTGACTCCCATAAGGACCTCGTCGATTGGATTTTGACCTCATCTTGATTTTATCTGCAAAGGTCCTATTTCTAAATAAGGTCACATTTGCAGGTAGCAGGGTGTGAGATAATAGAAAATACATATATTGATTTCTGCTCCTGGTTCGTGGCACAGAGCTCCTAAACCCCTTAGAGTTTCATCGCTGACCGTGGTGTCTTTTCTTGTAACGGGGTGACTCTTGGTGGGCTCCTGGATGGGAGACAGTCACCAGAAGGACCAAGCCACGATTAGAAGCTTGAAATTTTCAGCCCACCCCCATTCTCCAGAGAGGGGAGAGGGGCTAAACGTGGAGTTCATGATCCATCATGCCTACATGATGAAGCCTCTGTAACAAAAATGCCAATAGCACGGGCTTCGGAGGCCTTCCAGGTTACTGAAAGCATGGCGATGCTGGGAGAGTGGCGGCCCCAGGACGGACATGGAAGCCCTGTGCCCCTTCGCATAGCAGGTCCCACACATCTCTTCCGGTAAGATGTTCGTCCTTACCCTTTATCTCTTTTTATAATAAACTGGTGAACAGCAAGGACGCTTTCCCTGGGTTTTGTGAGCTGCTCTAACAAATTCATCAAACTCGAGAAGGGGATCACAGACCCTCTGATTTGTAGCTGAAGGGTCAACACAGATGACGACCTGGTCTCATGATTGGCGTGGGGGGGGGGGGCAGTCTTGTGGGACTGAACCCTTAACCTGTGGGATGTGACACTGTGTCCAAGTACATAGGATCGGAATTGAGTTACACTGCAGGATACCTGGCCCAGGTCACAGAATTGCTTGGTGTGGGAACCCCCCCCCCCCCCGCACGGCTAGTGTGGTCGTTGCGTGAGAGTAAAGGAGAAACACAGGAGGACAGAGTGTCTCTGCACATGGAGGTTAAGACTTCAGCTCAACCCACAAACATCCTGTTAGATTATATCTTCAGATGTGTGACAATGAAAACAAAGTAAATAAGAATTTCGTGATTAAAAGCAAAAAAAAAAAATTTAGTTGTATACACTAGGTTAGTATTCAGATGACATTTCAAGTTTAAATAGAAGCCTTTAGGGACACCTGGATGGCTCAGTTGGCTAAGCGTCTGACTTCAGCTCAGGTCATGATCTCACAGTTCGTGAGTTCGAGCCCTGCCTCAGGCTCTGCGCTGCCAGTGTGGAACCTGCTTGGGATTCTGGCTCTCCCCTCTCTGCCCCTCCCCACTTGCGCTTTCTCTCGCTCTCAAAATAGATAAACTTCAACGTTTATTTATTTTTGGGACAGAGAGAGACAGAGCATGAACGGGGGAGGGGCAGAGAGAGAGGGGGACACAGGATCGGAAACAGGCTCCAGGCTCTGAGCCATCAGCCCAGAGCCTGACGCGGGGCTCGAACTCACGGACCGTGAGATCGTGACCTGGCCGAAGTCGGACGCTTAACCGACTGCGCCACCCAGGCGCCCCAAAATAGATAAACTTCAAAAAAATAAATAAGCATTTATAACTTTGCTCTCCATTATTTATCACACCAACAACTCCAGTTAAACAATGTAAACATCTTATGTGATTTTAATATTAAAAATTCAATTGGAAATAAGCAGAAAACAAAAATTTGTGCTGAAATTTTATAATGTCTCGAATAGCCTAACTTTTGCATGAGGACTTTTTTCTTTTTCTTGTAATTGAGGAATTATGGCTTCTAATTAGTGATAGCCCCCAGGAAACATGGCAGATCTAAAAAAGTATATGAGGAGAATTTTTGTTGAGATCGAAATTTCTGTTGAGCTTAGTGATGGCAAATTTGGAGGTCAAGACTTTTCAGAAGATGTTCTGTTCTATTAAGCTTCTTTCTTTTCTTATAGACTTTAGAATTAGCAGTTTGATCCTGATAGGAGCCATGTTGGAAAGGTTAATGGATTTGAAGCACGTGAAATAGTTCGTTTAATTTTAACTCTAACCTAGAATTTTGAGAACCAAGTTTAGGAGTAAGGAGTCCACCACACAAATTTTTTTCTCTTTATCCCAATAACCATTTCTACTTCTATAGTTGTATTGATAAGTGTGGATGATTTTTTTTTTTTTTTAAGAGAGGGAGAAAACAAGTGAGCAGGAGAGGGGAAGAGGAAGGAGAGTGAGAAACGCAATAATCTACTGGTGAACAGCAAGGACACTTTTCCTGGGTTTTGTGAGCTGCTCTAATAAACTCATCAAACTCTGGAAGGGGGTCATAGGACCACACTGGGCGTGGAGCCTGACACGGGGCTCAATGGCACAACCATAAGATCACGCCCTGAGCCAAAAGTCAAGAGTTGGACACTTAACGGACTGAACCACCCAGGTGCCCTGATTCTGTACTCATTTCAAAAACTTATTTCAGTTGTAAGAGCAGAAAACAAAAAAATCTTATTTCAATTGTATCTTCAGCTTATAACTTAATCTATAAAACTATAAGGGGTCTTATTTATAAAGGTAAGCCATATATATATCACACATACATATACACATGTGTGTGTGTGCCTATATATATATATACACACATATATACACACACACATATATATATGCATACACACACACTATTTTCTTAGAGATAAACACATAAGGAATAAGACGAGGAGGGGGCCCCGTCTGGGGATTACACAATTTAGCTCTGTGCCAGCCACTGTAACATCTAGGAAAGCAGAAAGACATGGGAATAACAAAGAAGAAACAGGATGCGGTCTTCCCGTCACTTTCTGTGGATCGAGGCCAGTCGCTAAACAGACTTGTTGGGCCACACCTGTCCCACCTGGCTGAACAGCAAGAAGTTGCTACCAGTAATGATGGGAACCGATTCAGGGAAGTATAATTAGATTTCTGACCCAAGGCCCGAATGGATTCAGCATCATACACCCGTGTTAGCACATAACTAGAAGACTTAGTATTTATTTATTCATTAAAGCATACAGGAAATCAACTTACTTCAAATTACACGGCAAGTAATAGATACTCTGTGTCCTGAATCTAACTAGAATTGTTGCCATTCGTCCATCTCTTTCGGTTCTCTAGATACATCGAAGCAGTGTGTAACTACTCAGGGAGGCTGGATGTTCCAGAGTTATATCTGCTTTGACTAGAGGGAGAAGCCATTACGCCCCCAACCAACAACCTTTAGATTTCTTATGTCCACTCTTAGCTTTTTAGCCTTCAAATCATGATCAGCTTGGGTGCCCGGGTGGCTCAGTCTGTTAAGCATCCGACTTCAGCTCAGATCATGATCTCACAGTCCGTGAGTTCAAGCCCCGTTTTGGGCTCTGTGCTGACAACTCAGAGCCTGGAGCCTACTTCGAATTCTGGGTCTCCCTCTCTCTCTGCCCCTCCCCTGCTCATGATCTCTCAGTCTCCCAAAAATGAATCAACACTAAAAAAACAAATTTAAATCGCGATCAGTTTTTCCTCTTTCATGGTCCATTGGCAAAGTTTCTTCTTTTTTGATAGTTCTAATTCCAAAGGGAAGGCTTTCCCCTCCCCTGCCCCCTTATTTATGCTTAGATTCAGGTTGGATCATCTCCCTACAAAAGTTTACATCTTTAGAGAGCTGGCTCCGTTAAAAATAGGCTTTTTATTCATCCAGCGAAAATAGATTATGAACAAGCAACAAAACCAGCGTTCTTTTCGCTCCACCCTTCTAGCCACCTCCTAGCCTACTTTTCATGATAGGAGCAGCCTTCTACAATTTCCTGTTTCTGGTGAACATGTGCAGCCATTTTTGCTCAAAAAAAAAAAAAAATCCAGTCAATGCAATATATATAATCCCATCTCCGTCTCTTCAACATACACATATTTCTGTTTCTCTGATGTTTTACACAAAAGGCTTTGAGCAAAAACCTTTTTCCACATTGACCTCTTTTGTTAGAATTGGGAATTGAACCCAAGCGGAAGTGCTTTCGAAAGGCCTCTCTGCCTCTTACAGCTGTTCAGGGTTTCTTTTTATCATGAGTTTTCTGATGTCGAGTAAGTTTGGAGTTTAGGCTAAAAGCTTTTCCACATTGGTTACATACAAAAGGTTTCTCTCCAGTATGGATTTTCATGTGTTTGTTAAGATTTGAGTTATTGTTAAAGACCTTTTGACATTCACCACATTTATAGAGTTTTTCTTTGGTATGAATGTTTTTATGCCGGTTAAAATCTGAGCAGAAGCGAAAGGCCTTTTGGCATTCAGGACACGTAAAGGGCCGCTCTTCAGAATGAGTTTTCTGATGTTTCATGACGCTTGACTGATACTTAAAGGTTTTGTCACAAACATTACACTTGTATGGCCTCTCTCCAGTATGACTTCTTTGATGTTGAGTTAGGTCTGAGAAACGGACAAAGGTCTTTTTACAACTGCTACAGATGTACTGTTTCTCTCCAGTGTGAACGTGTTGATGACGCTGCAGATCGATGAGCTGGGTAAAGGCCTTTTCACAGCTGTCGCATGAAAAGGACTTCTCTCCAGTGTGAATTTTCTGATGTTTTTTAAGATTGGAGCTGCTCTTGTAGGACTTGTCACAGTCATTACATTTGTAGGGTCTCTCTCCGGTATGAACTCTCTGATGGAGGACAAACTGTGAGTATGGGCTGAAGTCCTTTTTGCAATAGTTACACGTGTAGCATTGCTTTCTCACGTGAATTTTTTGGTGCTGCATTTTCTCTGCGAAACTGTCAAAGGCCCTTCCACAAGACTTGCAGGCAAAGAGTTTCTTTCGAGAATGAGGTTTTTGGTGGAGGATCAGGTTTGGTCTCTTGCCGACGTGAAGCCTGTGGTGAACGTTAAAGGAGGAGAGAAACCTGAAGGCCTTTTGACACACACCACACTTGTAGGGCTTCAGACTGCTGTGCGCATCCTGGTGCTGAATAAACTTGGAAGTCCCGTTAAAGGTTTTTCCGCACTGGCTACACTCCAAGTGCTTATCCAGAATAGAGAGTCTTTGAAGCGTTGTAAAGGATGAGGGATGTCTGAAGGCCCTTGCGTTTTGGCCCGGTTTGTGGGCTTTCTGCACTGTGTGAATTCTCCGATGTCCAGTAAGATGGGAGAGGTGGCTGAACGCCATGCCGCAGCCCTCACAGTCATAAGGCTGGACAAAAGTACAGAACTTTTGATATTTCGCATGGTGACAGCTCGGTCTGATGCCAGTCACAGATTCACTAAGGGCATGATAACTGGCCAGTGCTGGCTGACATGCTGTCGGGAGAACAATAGGGAAGCCGAATTAAATTCAGGCACTGCCACAAACATCAAGATCATTAGTAAGTGGGGTACAGGGAGGGAACGGCTCAGTGACTGGGGACTTCAGAGAGATAGGAGGAAGGAGAGACCCATTCTCCAAGTAGAAGAATAATTTAAACGACCAACAGGTGGCCCGTGAAAGATTTCTGCAAACTTGAAATACTTACATTGGTGACCATGTTAAAAAAAAAAAAAAAAAAAGGCGAGTAGTTAAAATTTTAAATACCAAATCACCAAAGCTTAAAGAATCTAAAAAGAATCACATGAAATTCTAGCGGGGAGTAAAAGTTGATTTTCATTAAGATCCTTTAAAATAGCTCTGCCATATAGATACAGCAATTTGTAAAAGTGATTATACTTTAAATATTTTCCATTAAACGATAAAATTGGGGGTATTTAAAAAAAAAATTTTTTTTCAACGTTTTTATTTTTTTGGGACAGAGAGAGACAGAGCATGAACGGGGGAGGAGAAGAGAGAGAGGGAGACACAGAATCGGAAACAGGCTCCAGGCTCCGAGCCATCAGCCCAGAGCCTGACGCGGGGCTCGAACTCACGGACGGCGAGATCGTGACCTGGCTGAAGTTGGACGCTTAACCGACTGCACCACCCAGGCGCCCCAAAATTGGGGGTATTTATATGAGTAGATATAAACCTGGCTTCTTAATTTTACTGGTGTATGATGTAGATTTTATATATTTGACTGTAGGACAGAGTCAATATTGATTGGGCCAGTGCTCTACTTGGGTGGTTGAGTTGTATTTTTGTTACTTCAAAGAACACCAAGCACATCTTATATATCCATCCTTGTAAAATTTTTTTGAAATGAATTCTAGGCATAGATTCTTCAAAATGAAAGGGAGTCCCAGATTCTGATACACACCCTACACTCAAGCTTTATGATGCACAAGCACATCATTTTCTAGTATCTTGATGACCCACTGTTAAACTTAACTTTTTTGTCAGAGTGTGGGGCTAGAAGTTCTAGCTTTTGTGATAAAGAAACCTAAATTAAAATTGGTTAATTGCTAGGGAAAAAAATCATTTTGAGCATTTCTGCAGAACACAGAAAGTTTTATATAGATTAATAAATATAAAAAGTTTTACAGTGCCAAGACGGTGAGCTAGCATGGGTTTCTGTGATCTTCCTCATTCTAGATCTTGAGAGGTACTGAAGTGAAAATGGATGGGTACCGAGGAATAGTTTGAAACAGACAGGAGTAATATTTTCTAAAAGATAAAAGGTCATTATAACGTAAGACAGGATCAGGTGAGAATTAAAAAGAACAAAGTAGAAATAACTTGTTTGAAGGTATAAGGTTTAAATAAACTTAATAGTTCACATTTATAGCAAAATTATGCAAAGACAAAGCAGGAACATGGAGATCCTGGTTGGAGAACTTGAGGAAAAGGGCTGAAGAACTCGGAAGCTGGAATAGAAGGACTAAAAGAGAAGGATCACCATCCATTAATAGAAGTCCTCGAGAGGAAAGAAAAGAAAAAAAAAAGGTGAGAGAATTTACCAACTTCACATGGCTGAGTACATGGGCAGCTGGAAGAGAGGAGAAAGAAGGAAGGACCAGAAAAAAAAATATTTGAGGGAATAGACCAAAAACTTTCCCAGCACAATGAAAACTATAAACCCACACATTCAAGGAGCCCCACAAATCCAAACTTGAGAAACGTGGAGAGACACCAAGGCACATGATGATCAGATTGTTCAAGATCAGCAATATAGAGAAAACTTTTTTGAAAAAAGAATAAAAAAGACATTCTGCACATTGAACAAAGATCAGGATGATGAAGGACATCAGATTTCCCACTGGAAACACTACAGGCGAAACAATAACAAAAAAAAGGGAGTAGAGCAAAAATTTTAGTATCCTGAAAACAAACAAAAAACACCCTACCAAGCAGAATTCTTGCGCCCAGCAAAAAACTTTCAAAAATGAAGGCCAGGGTGTCTGGGTGGCTGAGTTGGTTAAGCATCTGACTTTGGCTCAGATCATGATCTTGCGGTCCATGGGTTGGAGCCCCACAATGGGCTCTGTGCTGACAGGTCAGAGCCTGAAACCTGCTTTGGATTCTGTCTCTCTCTCTCTCTCTCTGCCCCTACCTTTCTCGCTCTCTGTCTCTTCCTCTCAAAATTAAACAGAAGAAAAAAAAAGGGCAAAAAAAAAATTCAGAAATACAGAAGTTGAAAGATTTCCAGCAGAACTATACTACAAGCAAATGTAAAAGACTTAAATTTTTAAAAATTTTAAGGCAAAAGAAAAAGGCTACCAGGTGGAAATTTGGCTCTATACAAAGGAACAAAGAATATCAAAAATTGTAACTACATGGTAAATATGTAAGGTTTTAAAAATTACCTAAGGCTCTTTAAAAGAGTATTGGGGCACTGGGTGTCTCAGTCAGTTAAGCATCCGACTTCGGCTCAGGGCATGATCTCCTGGTTTCTGAGTTCAAGCCCTGGGTTGGGTCTGTGCCGACAGCTTGGAGCCTGGGGCCTGCTTTGAATTCTGTGTGTGTGTGTCTCTCTCTCTGCCCCTCCCCTGCTTGCTCTCTCTCTTTCTCTCTCTCTAAAATAAACAAACATAAAAAAAAAAAGTATTGGCTGATTCAACACAAACAACAACAGTGTGTTGTGGGGCTTGTAACAGGTGGAAAAGTAAATGTGTGGCAACAGCATAAAGGCCAGGTGGAGAGAAATGGAAGAACTGGTGTATGAAAGATGGATACTACAGGGGCGCCTGGGTGGCGCAGTCGGTTAAGCGTCCGACTTCAGCCAGGTCACGATCTCGCGCTCCGTGAGTTCGAGCCCCGCGTCAGGCTCTGGGCTGCTGGCTCAGAACCTGGAGCCTGTTTCTGATTCTGTGTCTCCCTCTCTCTCTGCCCCTCCCCCGTTCATGCTCTGTCTCGCTCTGTCCCAAAAATAAATAAAAAACGTTGAAAAAAAATTTTAAACTAATTAAAGATGGATACTACAAACCCAAACCTTAATGCAATCACGCATAAAGAGTTATAGCTAATAAGCCAACAAAGAAGATAAAGTAGAATTCTAAAAAGATAGTCAACTCAAAAGAGGGCCATAAAGGAGACAAAGGGGAATAAAGAACAGATGTGACAAATCAATAACAAGATGTGTTCAAACCCAACCATATCAATAATCATATTAAATGTAAATGGTAATAAACTAGGTTTCTCAGTCGGGGCATTATTGACAATTTGTACCAGATAATTCTTTGTTGTACAGACTGCCTTGTGCACATAGGATATTTAATAGCATTTCTGGCCTCTGCCCCCTAAATGCCAGTAGCACACTCCCATCCCCAGCTGTGACCACCAAAAAGGTCACCAGACACTGGCAGATATCCTAAGGGGACAAAATCCCCTACACACACACACACACACACACACACACACACTGAGAACTACTGGTATAAATATTCCAATTAAGAAGGTAGAGATTATCAAGATTGAATAAACAAAGCCAAATTATGTATTCTGTAAAGAAACTCACTAAGTATTTAAAGACACAATTAGGTTAAAAGGAAAAGGATGGAAAATATGTCCACCATGTTACCAGTCAAAAGAAAGCTTGAGTGGCTAGTTATACTAATAGTAGACAAAACAAATCTCTGAGCAATAAATATTTCCAGGAATGAAAATATTCCGTAATAATAAAGTGATCAGTAGCATAGCAACCTTGAAGTTCATGCACCACAGAGCTTCAAAATACATGACACAGAAATAGACAAACACAATTATAGAGATCTCAATACCCTTTTCTCAATAATTGATTAAAGAAGTAAGCAGAATATCAGCAAATATATGATAGGTTTGAACAGCACTATCAAGCAACTAGATCTGATTGCTGTTTATGGAACATCAACCACAGAATACACTTCTCAAGTGCACAAGGAAACATTTCCCAAATTGGACCACATTCTGGCCATAAAACAAGTCTTAACTCAAGAGGATTCAAATAATGCAAAGTAGGCTCTCTCGCTCTAACAGAATTTAAAATTTAGCAGAAAAATCCCTGCAAAATCCCTCAATATTTTCAAACTAATATACTTCTAATTATGTAAACAAGAAATGAAAAGAGAACAAGTATTTTAACTGAAGGAAAATGAAGACACAATATGTAAGAATTTGTGAGATGCTACTAAAGCAGTATTTGTGTAAAATTCTTAGCACTAAGTGTCTATATTAGGAAGAAGAAAGGTCTCAAATCAAGGACTTCAGCTTCCACTTAAAAAAATTTTTTTATAGGAGCAAATTAAACCAAAGTAAGCAGAAAAAAAAGGAAATAAAAAAGAAGAAATCAGTGACCTAGAAAATAAGAAACCAATACAGACAAAAACAGTAGGACAAAAAGATGATCCAGAAAAGTGGTAAACCTAGCCAGACCTATCAGGGAAAAAAGGAAGACACAAACTACCAACATCATGAATGAAATGGTGACCTAACTACAGATTCTACAGCCGTAGGAAGGGGAGTAAGGGAAGGGGTACCTGGGTGACTTGATACCCATAAGGTAATAACACCAGGGGCACCTGGGTGGCTCAGTTGGTTAAGTGACTTCGGCTCAGGTCACGATCTCATGGCTCGTTAGTTCAAGCCCCGCATCGGACTCTGTGCCGACAGCTCAGAGCCTGGAGCCTGTTTGGGATTCTCTGTCTCCCTGTCTCTGTCCCTCCTCCCGCTCATGCTGTGTCTCTCAAAAGTAAATAAACATTAAAAAAATTTTTTAAACAGTATATTGCACTACAAAATAAGGCATATATGTAGGTATATAGAGGTACACACACTACGTGCACACACATATGACATGTAAAGATCTCAGAAATAGAAATGGAAAGATAAGAGAGGACACTTCACAACACGTCATGCAAATTAAAATGCACTCATATATGAAACAGTATTTTATATCTGATATGTGCATAGGTAACATAGGAAATACATCGGACTGGCTGTGGGTAGAGAGAACCAGACTGGACTACAGAGGAAGGGATTATAAAATCATGGGGGATTCTCGAATAGAGCGACAGTGATCATTAGCTATCAACTGAAGAATCTGACTGAATTCTTCTTACGTGATTGCCAGTCTGCCCACCACCTCACTGCCAGCCATACTGTCTAAACTGTAATACTCAAATTGGTGTGTGTGTAAGTGGTGAAAGCAAACAGGTTTGTTTTCTAAAACCACAAGTCTGAAGAGAGGAGGAAAAAATACTGTAGGAAATCTAAAAGTGACTACAACTTGGTAGAAAAGTATGCAGCAGTGCACAAAGAATGAGAAGGTAAGGAAGAAAGGCAAGACACTAATGGAATAATGAGAAAGTCCAGAGAGGACCCCTCTGACTAGATGAACGAGCTTGGCGTGAGAAAGGCGTTTGGGCCAGGTCAGGAAGTTTTTAAAGAATAAGAAGGGGGCACCTGGGTGGCTCAGTCGGTTGAGGCTCCGACTTCAGCTCGGGTCATGATCTCATGGTTCGTGAGTTCAAGCCCCGCATCGGGCTCTGTGCTGACAGCTCGGGGCCTGGAGCCTGCTTCCAATTCTGTGTTTCCCTCTCTCTCTGTCCCTCTCCCCCTCACACTGTGTCTCTTTCTCTCAAAAATAAATAAACGTTAAAAAAATTAAAAAAAAAAAAAAAGATTAAGAAGGCCCAGTGTTACTTGGAATTCTTGTGAACAACCTTACAAAAGCTTTGAATTTCTTCCTGGGTTCCACGCCCTCTTCCCAAAATGCCTATTACAGCTTATATGCATTTTGGGATTTTATTCCACTCTTTGGATCTAATAATGTCCCAAGCCAGATCATCATCTGTTCCAGCTTTTAACTTTCTATCCCCGGACTTTCAGGAGTCTGCCTTCTGTATTGTGCCCTGAAACTTAAACACATTTCTCTTAAATCCCCAGTGAACTTGCATTCCGGCAGCTTCTACTTTCTGTTGGTGATGGGGGTGTCCTTGCTCTCCATTAGATGGCAAATTGGATTGTTTTTCTGGGGATGGTTCATCTGATTAACCTATTAGCTTAATCTAGAGATAAAAAAAAATCCCTCTCCAGAACGCTTTCTTGGGGGGGAAAAAAAAGGCTTTTCAGGACACTTTTCTGAGCTAAGGCATTCATTCATTCTAATTACTGATCAGTTATTTGACCAGTTCAGCTATTCATACTTCTAGCTCTTCACATGGTAATTTTAGCCTCAGGATTTTACCAGCATGCCATTTAATGTCCTGAGACTAGGGGTATAATAAAAGGAGTCCAGGGAGAGTAAGAAACATGCAGGGGAAAAATAAGAGTTCTTTGGAAGCCTGTGGGGAGCTCTTCTGTCACTTCAAGGGTCCAGGTTACTCTGACTAACTAGTCGGGATATAAGCTAGAACAGTTTCCACCTGCTTGGTGCTTGTCAGTTACCTGGGCACGGAGCACCGGTCACTTCTCTCTCTACCATCAAGAGGTCTTTGCCTTGCTTCAAAGAGGATATGACTTCCGCCTTGTAAGTCCAGTGTCCTAAGAGAAACCAATGACCTTGATCGTGCTGTGGTCATTACAGAATTTAGACCCACACTTTTCAGTAATAATGTATCTCCTTACCACCCTAAAAATCTCCCAGCAACCTCCAAAGTATTATTGTTTTTCTTTTTTAAAAAAGTACCACTCAGGGGCACCTGAGTGGCTCAGTCAGTTATGCGTCCAACTTCAGCTCAACTCATGATCTTGAGGGTCAAGAATTTGAGTCCTGCTTTGGGGTGTCTGCTGTCGGCACAGGGCCTGCTTCAGATCTCCTGTCCTGCCCCGCCTCTCTCAAAAATAAACATTAAAAAAAAAAAAAGGACCATCTACATTTATAACCGTTCCCCAGCTGTTTCTGAGGCACGCAGTAGCCCGAGAAGCATGGTTCTTAAGGCAAGTGTGATGGTTTGGAAGATGGTGGAGAAGGTGAAGCTTGGGGCATCACAAGATGAAAATGTCCTTTCCTAGCATCACAGGGCCCCAGTCCTTTGCTGAAGGAGGTCAAGTTGAAATTCAGTGAAGCGTTCTCAGGGGTTTTGAGATATTCACACAGAAGGAAAGATTCCACCACAGGCAGTTTTAAACCAGCAGGGAAAGATCTCCTTACCCAAAGACACAAGGTAATCACAGTTATCCAGCATCACATCCTTATACAACTGTCTCTCTTCAGGGCTCAGATAAGCCCACTGGTCCGGAGAAAAGATCACAGCCACGTCTCTAAATTTCACAGACTCCTGAAATAACAGTTTATGCTTTATATGTATGCAAGCTTCCGTGTGCCTCTTGGTAGTTTTCACGTTGGGCATAAGAGGGTGACAGCATATAAGGATAGATAAGGGGACACCTGGGTGGCTCAGTCGGTGAGGCATCCAACGCTTGATTTCGGCTCAGGTCATGATCCCAGGGTTTGTGAGATGGAGCCCCGCATCGGGCTCTGTGCCGACAGCACGAAGCCTGCTTGGGATTCTCTCTACTCCCTCTCTCTGACCCTCCCCCACCCATCCTCCCTCTCTCTCTCTCAAAATAAACATTAAGAAAGAAAAAAGGATAGGTAAGAATGTGTGGCCGAAAGCGGTAATGGAAAGCGGAAACTGTAAGAAATATACGTTGCCCTTGTAGAGTTTGGGGAGGCAAAAATCACCCATCCTCATGAAACAGGAACAGCTAAAGAAAGATCTTTGGTGTGTGTGCCGAAGTCTCAAGCCTGCCAGATTCCTGACTGGCACTTACACCGTCGACTTCCCCGATTCCCAGGCTCTCTTGCTGGGCTGGAACTACACCATCAGCCCTCCCGGGTCTCCAGCTCGCCAACTACAGATCTAGGGACTTCTCAGACTTTATAATCACATGAGTCCTTATAAGAAGTCCTGTATATCTCCTGTTGGAGAATCCTGATGAATACAATCACTTGTTAAATGCCATGCAGTGTCGATTGATAAAGATTGACAATTACAGGAGCTGAGATATCGTGGGGCACCTGCAGAAATGAAGTAAATTTGTCCTTTGAACAGACCCCTTTGGTTCTGCCATGATGGAGTAGCTGCTGGGAGTTGCCCCTTTGCCGTGAAAAAACTAAAAAGCTAGATAAGCAACTCACTATTCTTACACTCTAGAAAGTGACATATCCAAGGCTGTGACTTTTTGACAGAAGAAAAGCGCATGATCCTGGCATTCTCTTGGATGGCACTGCTAGGGTCACAGTGCAGGAACATAGAACCCAAGCTGGGATCTTGCTGGATGGTGGGAGAGGATATCAGAGTTTGGAGCTTCCTTCCAACACAGCTGGGGTGTGGAGGGCAGGATGCTGGAGGGGGAGCCCTAAACACCTATATAAGAATTTCCCTCAGGCCCTTGGTGGACATTGAAAATGTGCCTGTACAGGACCAGACTTGTGAGAACAGCTCTTGGGATACAGAGTCCGACAGAACTCTTGGAGGTCACTAATCCTACTTTCTTGGGTTAGAAGGTAGGATTCCAGACTATCCCAGTGCTCAGGGAGAACAGCGTGACTGAGCATTTAGTGGAGGCCATACACCTAGAGTTTTTTTTTTTTTTTAAGTTTATTTGTTTATTTGGAGAGTGAGAGAAAGAACTCAAGTGAGGGAGGGACAGAGAGAGAGGGAGACAAAGAACCCCAAGCCGGCTCTGCGCTGTCAGCCCCGAGCTCGACATGGGGCACGAACTCATGGAACCATGAGATCATAACTTGAGCCAAAACCAAGAGTCAGACACTTCACCAACTGAGCCACCCAGACACCCCCTAGATTTATATACCCAGTAAAGAGGTCCTTCGAAAATGAAGGCAGATACAAATTTATCAATTTGAATTTGAAAAGCTGAATGACCAGTAACCACAAGACAAAAAGAAACTTCTCTCCCAGAAGAAATAAGTTTTGATAAGTTTTTGTGTCTGCCTATTACAGATTCCTAACAGGTCCCCCCAAAAAGTTACATTAAAGTCCTAATCCCTGGTACCTCAGCATGTGACCTGACTTGAAAATAGGGCTTTCACAGAAGTAATCAAGTTAAAATGAGATTAGGGTGGGCCTTACTCCAACGGGACTTATAAAGGGGAGATTTGGACCCAGAGACAGACATGCACAGAGGGACACTGCATGATGAGACGTGGGGAGAATGTGATGTAAAGAGAAAAACGGAGATTCGGGAGAGGAGTCTACAAGCCAGGGAGCGCCCAAGATTGCCACAAAACCAGCAGAAGGTAGGGTCGAGGCCTGGAACAGATTCTCCCTTACAGCCCAAGCAGCAAAATGTTTTCAGGCCCTGTAAATTCGTATTTTAGGAAGGAGATCAGAAGAAAGCGATTCACCTGTGATATCACCTTGAGAAATGAAAGAGCCATTTTTCTTTCCTCCTCCTCCTCCTCTTGGGAGAAAGCAGACTCCTGGGAAGCCACACCTTCAAATCGAGGGCAGAAGCATGTGAAGCCAGGCACCCCAACCTCCATCCCCACCCCAAATCACTACCAACTCAACCACACAGAGGAAACCAGGAATACACAACAGCCTCCCAACCTTGACCTGCAGGCTCCCCTACAAGGGCCCAACAAGGAGCCCACACGTGATGCTGCAGCAGCTGCGATTTGGGGGCACATGGGGCCTCCCCCCATGTTCCAAAATGTGTAGCTCTGCTTTCCAGATCTACCCTGAACAAAGCTCCCTCTACATCCCAGTGGAACAGAGCATGAACTCACCCCCCTCGGAGAGGTCAGCTCCAACACGGTCAGCAAGCCCGGCACGCACCTGAGCCTGCTTATGTAGAGCCCGGGTCATCGCACCCAGAAACTTCTCATTTGCCAATCAAGGCCAGTAACTGCCCGCAGGGCTCTCAGTCCTAATGGCCCCAACTATAGTATGAATAAGAAGGAGCAGGGAACACAGGAGTGTCTGGTCAAGGTCGAGGCTGAAAATTCCCAAGTGCTCTTTGTTCATGCCTACTGTGTACCCCAATCGTGATGTCATACAACACACACCACAGAAGGGCTGTGACACACTTCCCACTTAAGGCTTTGAGATGGGGGGATCTCACCTGATGCCCTCTATGTGAAGCAGCTGCATGGAGAAGAAGCAGTGAGGTGCCTTCAGTGGGGTGATGGTGTAAAAAGGCACCTCCTCTTTCCCTTGGCCCATCGGTGACTTGGGGGCCATGCGGTAGGTGCTGTTTGCCCCAGCAGGGGTTGTGAATGATGGGAGGGTATGGTAGGCAGAATAATGACCCCACCACCAGCACCCCAAGAGGACCACATCCTAATTCCCAAAACCTGTGACTATGTTACCTTACATAGCAAAAGGGACTTCACAGGTGGGATTAAGTTAAGGTTCCTGAGATGGGGAGAGTATCCTAGAATGTCCAGGTGGGCCTGATGTAATCAAAAGGGCCCTTATAATAAGGAGGCAGGGGCATCAGCTGATGAGAGGGGGTCAAGAGTTAAGGAAGAGCAAGCAACCTGAGACTGCAGCTTTTCAGAGCAAGTCCCTTTGGTTTTCTATTCAGTTTCTTTTTCTTTCTTATCATTTGGATTTCAGTACTGGAGTTGTGGACTGGTAGGAGTTATTTGGGCCAAATATATGCCATAGATGCCATTCAATTTGCTTTAGCCCTGGATTTTAAGAACCAAATAAGGTGGGAGAGGAGGTTTGATGCATTGTCTCATGAACTTAGGAATTTATGAGCCACCTCAGGCCTGTAATGTCACTATTTTCATGACTGTGTTTCTCCTCTCATCTCCATTTTCTCAGCCATTTCTCAAACATATTTTAGTTCACTTCTCAGCCAAGTGCTGTTAGATTTTCAGCTCCTCTACCTTGAATCCAGTCCAAGTGGAGTGAGCCCTGTATAGGTACAAGAACTTAACATCTGTATCCACTTTAACTTGGAGAAAGATATTAGCGAATGTGCTCGCAAGGCTCATCTGGAAATCCAAAACAAACTTTTCTTTAGAGAAGCCTTAGTAATATCTGAGAGAGAAGCATTCTGGGCAAGAAAGAGAAATTGAGGGTCCTATTCAAAAAATTGTCGGTGCATTGGGATCAGGTTCAAGAGACTTGTTAAACTAGACCCTCTGCCTTAGGCTGGGCAGGGGAACTTCATCACTAATGGTTGAAGGAATTCACCCTGCAGTGTATGATAGGTCCTAAGTTTGTAAGGTCAGAAATCCACTAGGTAGCAGATACTAGAAAGGTTTATTGCTTATTAAGTCATTAGCAAATGTAGTTACTTTCAAGCAAAACACTACTCCCAAGTAGGTTCTCCAGGGGCACCTGGGTGCCTCCGTCAGTTAAATGTCTGACTTCCACTCAGGTCATGATCTTGCAGTTCGTGAGTTTGAGCCCCACGTCGGGCTGACAGCTCAGAGCCTGGAACCTGCTTCAGATTCTGTGTCTCCCTCTCTCTCTGTCCCTCCCCTCCCCATGCTCACTCGCTTGCTCTCTCTCTCTCTTTCTCTCAAAAGTAAATAAATGTTAAAAAAAAAATATTTTAAGTAGGTTCTCCAGTTTCTGAATGCAAGCCAACAGCCCTCTGTTGTAATAAGTCAGTATCCTCATTTTCCTCTAAATAGATCGAAGACTAATGATAATTCCATGAGGCCAGAAGACACAGATATCAGTGTTTGTCAGCCCCAACATTTTAATTTATATTACAAATGTCAATACCCATCAGTAGTCATTCTTTACATTCTGGTTTCAAAACTAGAGAAAAATCAGTTGAAGGGGTTTTTTTTTTTTGTTGGTTGGTTGGTTGGTTTCTGCAGATAGGAATTTTTTTCAATAGTTTTTATCTCAGAAACAGAGTTCATATCACTTCTTTATGTCTACTTGGATTGGGTGTAAAGTGTTCCACATGAAATCTTTTGATCATTTACCATATTGCCTCTGTACCAAAAGTATTTATGATCTAATTCATTGTCTTCACTGAATAACCTAAAGAAAAAAGTTTTCCTGATTACATTACTCTTCATAGCTTCCTAGTTTCAATACAGGGAATATGATAAAGACAATGCCTTGGTTTATTCCAAATCCTAGGCTGAATCCTCTCATTTTTGTGGTGGATATTTCAAAGAGCCATGGTCAAAGGAAGATAGAAAATGCATCTGTAATCATACAATGCTCTTTCCTTGCTGAGTTTGTTCTTAAGTTTCATACATGAGTTTTATATTCTAAAATTTTCCAATAAGTATGAATTCTGAGGAACAAGGGTTGAATATTCAGTACAGAAAGCTGTTTAGCTATAGATCGGGTCTCTCTGGATGAATTGTGTGGTGTTTAGTAAAGATGCGGCACCTAGAGATCTTTTCAGCCCTTTTAGAAATGGTTTCCCTTGTGTTTTATGATGTTGAACAAGGTATGACCTTCTTTGAAAAGCTTTTTTATGCTGAATGCAAATAAAGGGTTTCCCTTCTGAATGAGTTCTTTTATGATAGCTGAGATTAGATGTAGTTCTGAAGGTCTTACCACACTGGCTACCTCCATGTGGCTTTTCTCCAGTATGAGTTCTTTCATGCTGGGTAAGATCATAGTTACTGCAAACATCATGTCCACACAGCTTGACAATAAAAAAAGTTTCTCTCCAGTGTGATGTTTTTTTAATGCCATTTCATGGCTCCTTGACTAAAGATCTTTCCACATAGATTATGCTTGAAGGGTTTTTCTCCAGTATGAGTTCTCTGAGGTCTATTAGACTGTGAGTAAACCTTAAAGCATTTTTCACATTAATCACATTTGTATATTGTTGGTTCAATAAGAGTTGTCCAGTGTTCGGTAAGCTTTGAAATTTTGTCAAAGTTACCTCCATATCCGTTACATTCAAAGAGTTGCTCTGGGGTGTGAATTATTTTATGTCACTTCAAGGTTGCCTGTTGGCTCAAGTCCTTCATACATTCATCACACTGGAGGGTTTTTTGTCCAATGTGAAGTCTCTGATGTTCAATAACGAGGGGACACAGTGTAAGGACCTTGTTTGTTACAAGCATCACACTTGTGTAGTTTTGGTCCTGTCTGCTTTTTCTGATACTGTATAAACTTTGAAGCTCTGATAAAAAAGATTTCTATAATCATTACATTCAAAGAGTTGCTCGAATACATGGGTATTTTGGTGAGTAGAAAATGATGAATGATAGATACCTTCAAAGGCCTCTTAGCGTGCGCGTTGTATTTGTCTGGTTTCTCTACTGTATGAATTTTCTTATGTTGAGTAAAGGGACAGACATGACTGAATGTTCTTCCAAAGCCCTCACACTCCTGCCTCTGCATTACAGTGTAAAGTCTTTGTTGTGCATTCAAGGGTGAGCTCTGTCTGAAGGCACTCATGGCTGCATTAGGGGTGGAGAAAAATCCAAAGTTGGTTGGCATGCTGACGGGGGGGCCAATAAGAGAAGAAAATAAGACTAGACTCTCACATCACAATATAAGTCACAATGAGTTATTGTGTGTGTGGAGGCTGCAAGGATACCGTGACTGCAGGTTAGGAAGGGGCAGTATATGAGGGTGAAGAATGAGGGGTGTAGCCATACAATTTGAAGGTCTCATTTAAAAGCAGCACCAGGGGTGCCTGGGTGGCTTGGTTGGTCATCCAACTCTTGATTTTGGCTCAGGTCATGATTCCAGAGTCACGGGATCAAGTCCCACATAAGGCTCTGCACCGAGCATGGAGCCTGCTTGAGACTCTCTCTTAGCCCCTTTGCCCTTCTCCGTCACTTGTGTGTTCGTTCTCTCTCTCTCAAATTAAAAAAAAAAAAGCAACACCAATATTTTTTAAACAATAAAGAGGCACAGACATTATTCTTTAAACTGAAAGTCTTTTTCTGTAAGAATTACCTATTAAAAATTTTACACTTAATAGAGTGTTAATTGGATTTTACTCTCAAGTTTTTCTTTTAGCCGCAGATTTTAATGAGTTAATATGTGACTAAATATAAATACAGTACATTGATTTTAATGCTACTTCAACCCTAACAATTAGAGTGTCACACTAGACTTCCCATTGATTTATTACATAGAATTTACATTGTGTCCGTTTGTTAATACAAAGAGTGGTTCACTAAATCGTAGATAGGCCTTTATGGATTTGATCACCAGTATCTTATATTTAAAGTTCTAGAATTAGACTTTTTCAAAGAGGAATCTCCATTGTATACTTTAAAGCACAAAAGTGAAGTTCTGGTCAGTTGGCACTTAAAGTCTAATGTGTGTGTATATCATTGTTATCACAATTTCTACAAACCCAGGTTCTACCAATGTTTTATATTTTTGCCAATCAGATATGAAGTTTTATCATTGATCTTTTTATTTGGATTTATTCAGTTGCTAGAAAATGGTTGGTTTTTGCTTCATGAGATAAAACAAAATAAATTACAAAAATATGAAGGGGTAAATATAAGACTCTCCACCACTGACAAAAAGTGTAATTAAGCAGAACATCCTATTACTTGCCTGCATCCGAACTGTGGGTAGGGCTACTCTGGTCTCAAAATGATGGCTAAGTTATCATTAATGTGAAGCAGGATCAGAAAGTAATTTTATTTTATTTTTTATTTTTTTAATTTTTTTCAACGTTTTTTATTTATTTTTGGGACAGAGAGAGACAGAGCATGAACGGGGGAGGGGCAGAGAGAGAGGGAGACACAGAATCGGAAACAGGCTCCAGGCTCCGAGCCATCAGCCCAGAGCCTGATGCGGGGCTCGAACTCACGGACCGCAAGATCGTGACCTGGCTGAAGTCTGACGCTTAACCGACTGCGCCACCCAGGCGCCCCGAGAAAGTAATTTTAAAAACAAAGTAGAACTATTGGGAATGAATACAATAGATGGTATAAATAGAAGAATAATACAGGCAAAGACAAAACAGTAAAATGGGAAGTTTATGGAGAATTCAGAAAAATCCAGATTGGATTTAAAAGAATATTAAAATTAAGACAAATATAAAATAAAGAACTGTTACTAACTAGAAGCCTCAGAATAAAAGAAAAATTAAATTTGGAGGAGAAAAATAATCCAGAATATCTGAATACTCCCCCAGAAATGATAGGAGTCTTGGTGAACAGGTTTGGTCTCTTGCCTTCAACACCGTGAAAGTTTCTTCTCCCTGCCTCTACCCTCCACCATTTTTGAAAAGCCAGCTGCGAATTATACTATTGTTTTCCTGTACATGATGGGTCAGTTTTCTCTTGCCAGTTTCAAGATTTTCTCTTTGTCTTTGGCTTGTCACAGTTTGATCATGATGGAGGGAGTTGTGGAATTCTCTATTTTCCCTGTGTGGAGTTTGTTGACCTTCTACGCTAGGCAGATTACTGTTTTTCACCAAATTTGAGATCTTTCTGGTCAATATTCAAATATTTTTTCTTTCTCTCTCTCTCTTCTTCTGAGACTTCTACTATGCATATATTGGGCTTGAGGGCATTCCGCTGGTCTTTGATGCTCTGTTCATTTTTATTCTTGTTCTTTCTGTTCTTCGGATTAGGTAATATCTATTAATATATCTTCAAATATATATTCATATTTTATATTCATATTTTAGTCATATTCATATTCATATTTCGTATAATATATCTTCATATTTCTGCCAGCTCAAATCTACCTTTGAGCCCTCCAGTGAAATACTCATTTCAGTTACAGTACTTTTAAACCCCGAATCTCCAGTTTTCATAAATTCTGTCTCCCTAGTGATATTTATTTGAATCATTGTCATACCTGCAGTGGTTTCCTTTAGTTCTTTGAACATATTTACAATAATGGTTTTTGAAGTCTAAGTCCAGCATCTGCCCCCCAACCTCCCCCCCCACCCAAAATTTCAAAATTTCAAAATTTCTGTTGGCTGCTTTTTTCTGTGTGGGTCACGGTTTCCAGTTTCTTTACATGGCTTGTAATTTTTTTTTTCTTAAACACAGGACATTTTAGATAATATTGTAGTGACTCTGGATTCTGATTTCTACCACAGGAGGGCATTATTGTTGCAGTTTTTTGGTGACTTGTCTGAACTAATCCTTTGGAGTCTGTCTCCCCTGTGGTATACAACTACTGTTGTCTCTGCCCCATATTTTAAATGTTTTATTTATTTTTGAGAGAGAGCGCATACATGGAGGAGGGCAGAGAGGGGGGACAGAGGATCCAAAGCATGCTCTGCGCTAACAGCAGCAAGCCCAATGTGGGGCTTGATCCCACAGACTGTGAGATCATAACCTGAACCGAAATCAAGAGTCAGATGTTTAACCGACTAAGCCACCCAGGCATCCCTAAAAATTCTTGATTTCCTTCATAAGCCTGATTTTAATCCTGTTTAGCATAGGTTCATAGGTAGCCACTGATTGGCTGAAGATTGTGCTCCAACATCTTGAGCCAATAAGGCTTCTACCCTTTGCCAACCAACCTATGTGAATGTTGGGTATTGAATTCAAAGTTGAATCTGTTTACAAGTCTGCTCCAGGTTTTATTTTCCATGGTACGCTCTCGTGTCTCTCCTGAGCATGGCCTCCCATTTAGTCAGGAAAGGGTAGATAGTTAAGGTCCTCTCTCCTATCCTAAGCCTGTGCCCACCCTTTCTCAGAATTCCGGATCACCAGGGATATGGGGAACTCATCAGGGCTAACTATACCTATCTCATTTCTTGGATTTCTGATCAAAAGTTCTGGCTAGTTTGCCACTTTGTTGCTGGCCCCGGTGAGGATCACAACCTCAGGCTAACCACAACCTTGACCTTTGTCGTTCATTTGCACCAAGCTCACTACCGTTTCCAAAACTACCCAAACGTGGGATTTTTCCTAGCTTCTAGGTTTCCAAATTAAGTCAGTCTTCTCTTAAAGCAAAGTGTCTAGTTTTCTAGCTTGCCGTGAGGCTACTGGCCTGACAAAGCTGGGGTAAAACACCAAGAATCTCATTGTTCGTACCCCTAGTTCAGTAGTTTCCTTGGAGAAATACTTCTCAATTTGTTGTATCTCTTCATCCACTACCAGAGTCCTGTTCAGTTTTATCAGTGCTTTTGGAGAGAGGATGTGCTAAGCTTCTCATTCTACTGTTCTACATGTCCTAGGAGGTAGCTTAAGTACCACGTACTGGAAGCTAGCATTGAAATGTATATATAACCAGGGTGCCTGGGTGGTTCAATGGGTTAAGTGTCTGACCCCCAGCTCAGATCATGATCTCACGGTTTGTGAATTCGAGCCTCGCGTTGGGCTCTCTGCTGTCATTGCAGAGCCCGCTTTGGATCCTCTGTCACCCTCTCTCTCTGCCCCTCCCCCCTCTCAAAAATAAATTAACATTAAAAAAAAAAGTACTGGAAGCTAGCTAAATGAACTGAGGGCATTGGTGTGTGACTACCATAACTAACATGGGAGTGATCTGATAATGGTTAGATCTTAGTAAATGTTCAGTTGATAATTTTAAGATTAGAAATAAATGTTAATTCAGTTCTCGCAGAGTGGTAGATGGGGGTCATTTCTTATGTTTCCTGAAACTTTATAGATTGGCATTTGATTATATATCAGTTTATATTTTTTAAAATGTAATTTAAGGAAAGAACATTTTCTTACATTTAACATGAGTGATCATAACTCAGGTTATGCTATCCTGCAGTCAAGTTCATACTTTGACTATTCTAAATGGAAGCGTATTAAGGTCACCTTGAAGGAGCAATTTTTAACTCAGGAAGCTCAATACCGAGATATCACTTGTGATTCCTAGGACTGAGTCTCAGAAATATATATTTTAAACTTACTTCTGGGCTTCCAGTGCACATTAAAAACTGATTACACCTTATCTACATTTGATCTATTCCCTATTCTTTGAGTTTAATTATGACCCAAAGCAGAAATAATAATCCCCTAAATTTTTAGACATCAGCTAATGGGCAGTGACTTCTTTCAAAATGCTATTATAAAACTTCAGGAGAAGATTGTATTTTACTATGTCTGAACTCTGGGTTGAACTTATGTTCTATGTGATTTGAAATCCTGGTGGTTTCTATATTGATATTTAAGGTCACAGCATCTCTCCCCAGGTAGATAAAAACTTCTTGATTATTTGAGGTTTGTTTTCTTTCCCGGTTTGATTGTTGCTTTACTATAAACATTTTTTATTTTTTTTAATTTTCTTTTTTAAGTTTATTTTGAGAGAGCATGCACACGAGCAGAGGAAGGACAGAGAGAGAGGAGGGAGAGAATCTCTAGTAGGCTGGGCACTGTTAGCACAGAGCCCCACGCAAGGCTCAAACCCATGAACCTTGAGATCATGACCTGAGCCAAAATCAAGAGTCTGATACTTGACCAGCCAAGTCACCCAGGCGCCCCACCACAAAGACAGGCAAGAGTATCTACCTCTTTGGGGCACCTGGGTGGCTCAGTGGTTGAGCGTCCAACTTTGGCTCAGGTTATAATCTCATGGTTCATGAGTTCGAGTCCCACGTCAGGCTCTGTGCTGACAGCTCAGAACCTGGAGCCTGCTTCAGATTCTGTGTCTCCCCCTCTCTCTGTGCCCCTCCCCTGCTCATGTTCTGTCTCTCTCAAGAAAAAATAATTGAAAGAAATTTTTTTAAAAAGAGTATTTACATCTTTAAGAAGAAGGATGTGGCAAGAGGGACTCTAGAAGAATAATGATGGGTAAAAACATCCATTTTCATATTCTTTTCTCCACTGTAGGGAAGCCCAATGCAAAGAGCTCATGTCTCCTCACCTCAGGGACTCAGGTTACTCTGACCAGTTAAGGTGTGAGTTGTGATGGCTTCCACCTCTGCTCCCTGTGTCAACAACCTGAGCATGGCGTATTTGCCCCTCTCTCACCATCATCCAGGGGTCACCGTCTTGCTTCAAAGAGACCTCACCTCTGCTTTAAAAGCCTATTGCCCTGCACAGAGGAAAATACAATGCTCTTTTTTTCAATGCTTTGAGTATCAGAGAATTTAGCGTTTGCACCACTGTCTTTGAGAAAGGCATTAAGATTGGAGCAGTCTGTGATACATGAAGCTTGGGTGTTCGTAGCATGAATGTGCCCATCCCTTCCTTCAAAAGCCCCCACAGATTATTTAGAGATAGCTGAAATTTAGGTAAGCATTTCAAGAGTTCTGTAGACATTTGTACAATAGGAAGAAAAATCTCAAAGTAGGCAGCTTATCAACAAATGGGAAAGATACTCTTACCCAAAGTGATCAGATGTTTGTGATTTTCCAACATCACCTTCTTGTGTAGCATCTGGATATTCCCACTGCTTCCAAACTAAGTCAATGAGCACATCTCCAAATTTTATTGACTTCTGAAACAACAAATACTTCATGATTCTCCAACTGCCCATATAGTCAAATAGTCCTAGAAGGATGGGTCATAAAAAGTGGGAGTCTGAGTCTAAGCATAAACTTGGATAGCAAGGTGGACTAAGAAGAAAGAGAAGACACAAATTAACAATATCAGGAATGAGATAGTAGCTAGCCATCGCTGCAGACCCTCCAGACATCAAAAAGATAATAAGGGAATATTATGAACAACTCTATACACACACTTTGGCAACATAAAGGGCTCCTCAAAAAGCATAAACTATTATAACCCACCCAATATGAAATAAATATCCCCCAAACTAATAAGGAAACTGAATTCATGATTTTTAAAAATTATAGAAATGGAGAGCAGATTAGTGGTTGCCCAAAGTTAGGGATGAAGCAGGGAGGGGCTGGGTGTGCCAGTAAAGGGGTAGATGAAGTTTTTACAGTGATGGAGTAGTTCTGAGTCCTGAATGCCATGGTGGTTCTACTAATCTATACCTATGACATAGGATGATTTACACACATTATACCAATGTCAGTTTTGTGATTTTTATATTGTACTATGGTCATATGAGTTATAACCAATGGTAGAAACTTGGTGAAGGGTACAGAGAGCCCTTCTATATTGTCATTCTAACTCCCATAAATCTGTAATTCAGAATAAAGGCCTAACGAACATACAGTGGGAGGAATCTTGAGTCCTCCACATCGGGTTATTGGGGAGCACATATGCCCCTTGCTTGTCAAATTGTGACACAGACTGAATACTGTGGAGCATTTTGCCCTCATAGAATTTAAGGTTTGGGGAAGGTGAATTACTTATATTCGTTAAAAAAATATTACGTTGTTAAAATGTCAGTACTACCCAAAGCAATCTACATATTCAATGCAATACCTTTCAAAATAATACCAACATTCTTCACAGAGCTGGAACAAACAATCCTAAACTCTGTATGGAACCAGAAAAGACCCAGAATAGCCAAAGCAATCTTGGAAAAGAAAACCAAAGCAGGAGGCATCACAATCCCAGACTTCAAGCTATACTACAAAGTTGTAATCATCAAGACAGTATGGTACTGGCACAAGAACAGACCCTCAGATCAATGGAACAGAATAGAGAACCCAGAGATGGACCCACAAACGTATGGCCAACTAATCTTTGACAAAGAAGGAAAGAATATCCAATGGAATAATGACAGTCTCTTCAGCAAGTGGTGCTGGGAAAACTGGACAGAGACATGCAGAAAAGTGAATCTGGACAACTTTCTTACACCATACACAAAAATAAACTCAAAATGGATGAAAGACCTCAATGTAAGACAGGAAGCCATCAAAACCGTAGAGGAGAAAGCAGGCAAAAACCTCTTTGATCTTGGCCACAGCAACTGCTTACTCAACATGTCTCTGGAGGCAAGGGAAACAAAAGCAAAAATGAACTGTTGGGACCTCATCAAAATAAAAAGCTTCTGCACAACGAAGGAAACAATCAGCAAAACTAAAAAGCAACTGACAGAATGGGAGAAGATATTTGCAAATGACATATCAGATAAAGGGTGAGTATCCAAAATCTATAAAGAACTTATCAAAGTCAACACCCAAAAAACAAATAATCCAATGAAGAAATGGGCAAAAGACATGAATAGACATTTCTCCAAAGGCATCCAGATGGCCAACAGATATGAAAAAATGCTCAACATCACTCATCAGGGAAATACATCAGGGAGATACCACCTGACACCTGTCAGAATGGCTCACATTAACAACTCAGGCAACAACAGATGTTGGCGAGGATGTGGGGAGAGAGAGGCTCTCTTTTGCACTGCTGGTGGGAATGCAAACTAGTGCAGCCACTCTGGGAAACAGTATGGAGGTTCCTCAAAAAATTAAAAATAGAACTACCCTATGACCCAGCAATTGCACTACTAGGCATTTATCCAAGGGATACAGGTGTGCTGTTTCAAAGGGGGCACATGCACCCCAATGTTTATAGCAGTACTATTGACAATAGCCAAAGTATGGAAAGAGCCCAAAAGTCCATCGATGGATGAATGGATAAAGAAGATGTGGTATATATATACAATGGAGTATTACTCGGCAATCAAAAAGAATGAAATCTTACCATTTGCAACTACATGGTTGGAACTGGAGGGTATTATGATGAGTGAAATTAGAGAAAGACAAATGTCATATGACTTCACTCATATGAGGACTTTAAGAGACAAAACAGCTGAACATAAGGGAAGGGAAACAAAAATAATATAAAAACAGGAATGGGGACAAAACATAAGAGACTCTTAAACATGGAGAATAAACAGAGGGTTACTGGAGGGGTTGTGGGAGGGGGGATGGGCTAAATGGGTCGGGGCACTAAGGGATCTACTCCGTAAATCACTGTTACACTATATGCTAACTAACCTGGATGTAAATTAAAAAAATAAATTAAAATTATTACAACAGGTAGTGCTAAATGTGTTACATTGGCCAAGGGATATCAAAAAGTGAGATCACTATTTGTATAGAAATGTTGCCTTCAAAAAGAAGGTAAATTTGGATTATGTCATAAATGAAAAGGCAGGGTTAAACAGAGGAACTCCCAGAAATGCATCCTAAGAGAAATATACAAGAGTTAACTAGAAATACGTCCATAGTACTGTTTTATCATAGTGAAAAAAGAAAAAAATTGTTTACATTGAGGGATTAGTCAGATTATGCCTACTTATGGGATATACCACAAAGAAGCTATTAAATATTAAAGTCAAGTTTAAATTATAATCTGCCATTGATAATATCTAATGACTTGTAGAATTTACGTTAAACTGATATATTATAAATTTTTTATACTGTGCCTTTGAAAGAAATATACAGTTCCTAGGAAGGATGACTAATAGTGGAAGTCTGAGATGTGGCCATATAGATGTATTTTCTTTGTAACCCATACTTTCAACTTTTCCACTGAATGGGTATGTTGTTTTTTTTTTTTTTCTTTAAAGTATTATTAGAATAGCAGGAAGGTTGTCCAGGACTTTTGGGTTGACTGAGGAATGAATCTCATTCTTGAGCCTGGAGTAACTGACAGAATTGTGTTTTGGAAAGAAGGTTATCCTGGAAATACATCTTTGTGAACATTCCTTTTGGGACAGATGAAGTATCCAGGACTCAGAATACACGGAATACTCACGTTTAAAATCGCCAGACCTTGGGGCGCCTGGGTGGCTCCGTCGGTTGAGCGTCCGACTTCGGCTCAGGTCATGATCTCACGGTCCGTGAGTTCGAGCCCCGCGTCTCGGGCTCTGTGCTGACAGCTCATGCTCTGTTCATGCTCTGTCTCTCTCTGTCTCAAAAATAAAAATGTTAAAAAAATAAATTAATACATTAATTAATTAAATAAATAAAATCGCCAGACCAGAAAAATCACTAAAAGGTTAGATGGCCCATGCAGAGTAAATAAAATAATGTAAATAAGTCACAGTGTATATAGTAGGAACTCCTTATGCTCAAGGACCGACTTTTCTCTATTACATTTAATTTGGAAACAATAGATGTGGAAACAATAGATGTGCCAGAATATTCCTTTGGCACCCATTAAATCCTATGCTCTCAGAGTCCCCGCCACCTTTCAATGCCTATGTAGTGATAGGAAGAGAACAGAAAGGTTTTTTTTAAGTTTTTTAATGTTTATTTATTTTTGAGAGAGAGACAGAGTGTGAGTAGGGGAGGGGCAGAGAGAGAGGGAGACAGAATCTGAAGTAGGCTCCAGGCTCCGAGCTGTCAGCACAGAGCCCGATGCAGGGCTCGAACCCACAAACTGTGAGATCATGACCTGAGCAGAAGTCGGACGCTTAACCGACTGAGCCACCCAGGCGCCCGACCACATAAACAATGTCCAAATGTTCTGTATCAAAGAGACAAAGAAGAATTGTACATTGATAAATATTAGCCTCCAGATTCTGTATTAGTCTTTATGCACCAAAGCTGTATGCTTTAAATCAAGTAAAACTTAATAGAAACAAAAAGAATTTTTTGTTTTACGTCTGTCTCAGAAAACTGTTTACGTGGGCAAATTGAGTACAGAAGAAGAGTGTCACAATTAAACTTGACATAAATGTTACAAAGTTACTATATACCCAACATTTATTTAATAGCCAGCCCTTTGAGTTTTGCAATGTATTAGGAACAAAGAAAATCTCCACAGATTCTAAAAGCAGAAATTCTATGTCTGGGGCACCTGGGTGGCTCAGTCGGTTAAGCGTCTGACTTCAGCTCAGGTCATGATCTCGTGGTTTGTGGTTTTGAGCCCCGTGTCCGGCTCTGTGCTGACAGCTCAGAGCCTGAAGCCTTCTTCGGATTCTGTGTCTCCCTCTCTGCCCCTCCCCCCTGCTCATTCTCTCTCTCTCTCTCTCTCTCTCTCTCTCAAATATTAAAAATCTTTTTAATTAAAAAAAAATGTATGTCTGATTTTCTGCCCAAACTGTGATTGTATTTATTAAAAAGCCAAACAGAACAAAATAATAAATTATTGTCTGAAAAAATGTTTTCCTCCAAATTTTTATTTAAATTCAAGTTAGTTAACATATAGTATAATATTAGTTTTAGGAGTAGAATTTAGTGATTCATCACTTACATATAACAGTGCTCAACACAACAATCAGCCACTTAGCCCATCCCGCACCAGCCTCCCTCCATCAACCCCCAGATTGTTCTCTATCATTAAGATTCTTACAGTTTGCCTCCCTCTCTGTTTTTATCTTATTTTATTTTTCTTTCCCTTCCCCTATGTTCATCTGTTTTGTTTCTTTAATTCTACATATGAGTGAAATTATATGGTATTTGTCTTTCTCGGATTTATTTTACCTAGCATAATACGCTCTAGACCCATCCATGCCATTGCAAATGGCAATATCTCATTCTTTTTGATGGTTGAGTAATATTCCATTTTACACACACACACACACACACACACACACACACACACACATCTTCTTTATCCCTTCATCAGTCAGTGGACATTTGGGCTCTTTCCATACTCTGGCTATTGTCGATGGTGCTGCTATAAACATTGGGGTGCATGTGCCCCTTTGAATCTGTATTTTTGTATCCTTCTGGCAAGTACCTAGTAGTGCAATTGCTGGGTCATAGAGTAGTTCTATTTTTAAGTTTTTGAGGAACCTCCATACTGTTTTCCAGAGTGACTGCACCAGTTTGCATCCCACCAACAGGGTAAAAGGGTTCCCCTGAAAAAAAATTTTTTTTTAATTTTGTAGCGCAAGCAGGGGAGAAGGGCAGAGGGAGAAAGAGAGAATCTTAAGCAGGCTCCATGCATAGCATGGAGCCTGACACGAGGTTCAGTCTCACGACCTCAAGATCATGACCTGAGCTGAGATCAAGAGTCGAATGCTTTACTCACTGAGCCACCCTGGTGCCCCTACCCTAAAGATTTTTTAATTATGAAACACTACAGCAGGGGCGCCTGGGTGGCGCAGTCAGTTGAGCATCCGACTTCAGCCAGGTCACGATCTCGCGGTCCGTGAGTTCGAGCCCCGCGTCGGGCTCTGGGCTGATGGCTCAGAGCCTGGAGCCTGTTTCCGATTCTGTGTCTCCCTCTCTCTCTGCCCCTCCCCCGTTCATGCTCTGTCTCTCTCTGTCCCAAAAATAAATTAAAAAAAAAAAAAAGAAAGAAACACTACAGCAAAAGAATTATTAATTCAGATTTTGAGCTATTTAGAAAATACAGCTATTTAGAAATTGAGGCTAAATGTGAGCTATAGCCTTACCTGTACTTATTCTTAAAATAAGTACAACTCAGCGAAAGGTGCTAGTGGGAACGGGACATGAAACCAAAACCAGAGATTGCCAGACCAGCCCCTTTCTACCATAAAGAAAAGTGACATGTCTGTAAAAAAACCTATGATTCTTTAAACAAAATCATTTCTTAAAAAGGGACATGGCCTTGACCATTTTATGCAGAAAGCCAATCAAAACTTCAAAGGAGCCTGGGTGGGTCAGTCAGTTAAGTGTCCAACTCTTGGTTTTGGCTCAGGTCATGATCTTGTGGTTTGTGGGTTTGAGCCCTGCGTCGGGCTCTGCGCTAACAGTGCAGACTGCTTGGGGTTCTCTCTCTCTGCCTCTCCTTTCTCTCTCTCAAATAAACTTAAAAAAAAACTTCAAAGGGTAGGAACACCTAGCTGGCTCAATCAGTAGAGTGTGTGACTCTTGATCTTGGGGTCGTGAGTTTGAGGCCCACTTTGGGGGTAGAGTTAACTTAAAATTTTTTTTAATAAAAAAATCAATAAATCAAACTTCAAAGAACACATTTCCTTATTATACAAAGCAGAAGAAAGAAAAGATATGGGAAACTTAACCACCTTATTCTAGGAGACAAAGACACCCCCCAAATAAACAGGGCAAGCATAGTACATACATGTAGTCACAAAAGAATAAACTAATTTCTATTTTAAACAGATACAAATTCTAAATACAAAATAGCAAAATTATTCTGCTATATAGTTAATAAATTTTGTTTCTGGGATGAACATAAACATTGATTATTGATTACAAAGATCCTGTTGTTTAAATTTGTTACATTAAGAGAGGAAAGAAAAGCTTCCAATGGGCACCAAATTATGAATTTGATAATATTCAGCCAATTAAAAAAATAATACTGTATGCAAATAAGTCACAGATGAAAAATACAGCATAGAGAATGTAGTCAATAAGGTAATGTATGGTGACAACACTTATCATTGTGAGAACTGAGTAATAGAATTATTGTCAAATCACTATGTTGTACACCTGAAACTCCTATGACATTGTATGTCAACTATACTTCAATGATAGCTTTTTTAATGCAAAAACTGAAAAAAATACTCTTTGAAACCAAGGAAGAAAAGAAAATCACTTAGATAACAAGCATTGCTACTCAAAACCCATTGCACATAAACATCTGAAATAATGAAACAGTGGGAATATTTTCATTACAACAAAAATGTCTAGGATGCTCCTATTGTCATTTAGCTTTCTTTGAAAAAAAATTGACAAGGGCAATAAAACACATATATGCGTGTCAAACTATATATAAATATATAGACAAATAATCAACAAAAATGAAAAACAAAATGTGAACAAGTTTATAAGTCAGGAGATTTCCCATCCAGGAAAATGAAACATTAGAGAAGAAAAAAAAGCATTTCATTCTCAATGGCAGAGCACCCCTAATTAAACAGCTGGTAATTCAAAAAGAACTGTGTAAAACCTATGGAGAGAGCAAAAGTAAAGTCTGAAGGGAATGCTGGAAGCTCCGAATATATTAACCATCAAAAATTCTTGGAAGGAAATATTAATACCAGAAACATTAGTTCTCGAAAGTTGATCCATAAATTTAATGAAGTACCAATAAAAATAGCAATGTTTTTTTTTAAGTTTATTTATTTTTGAGAGAGAGAAAGTGGGAGTGGGAAAGGGACAGAGAGAGGGACAGAGAGAATCCCAAGCAGGCTGTACACTGTCAGCATGGAGCCCAATGCAGGGCTTGAACCCATGAACCATGAGATCATGACCTGAAACAAAGACGGACGCTCAACCGACTGAGCCACCCAGGCTCCCCTCAGCAGGTTTTTTTTTTTTTAATGGAACTTCGTAAATAGATGCTAACATTCAAATGGAGGGGAGTGTGGGAGATGAATCCATTTTTTTAAGAGAATAAGGAAGGGGTTCCCACATCCACAGAATATAAAGCTGTAGTAGTTATAGAATAATAATTGGCATAGGAACAGGTGAGCAGATCAATGGAATCGAGTAACAAGCCCAGAAATCCACATATCAATTGTAAAATGATTGAATGAACAACAAGTAGATAAATGAACATCCTCTGGGGGAGGAAGAAGAGAAGAAGAAAGTCTGTATCTGGAGTTGTCCACAGAAGTAAATTCCAGATGAGACAGACACTAACATGAAAAGGGCATACCAATGTTACAATAAATTACAATAGTTGGGAGTCAGAGGGGAGAGGAGGTCTTAAGCAAAACTTAAGGTTCAAGAAACAAAATGGAAATGACTAATACAGTCAATGACCCTATATTAAAGATAGAAAATCTACCGGAAGCAAAGTGATAGGCAACATATCTGGAGACATTTGCCTAGGGCATAGCCAAAATTAATATTCAGAATCTATATGCAGCTTAATAACTAAGAAAAGGAGAAGCTCTTGGTAGTGAATAAGACTCTGTGAAAATTCATTGTTCAAATGAAGACAAAGGGCCAATAAAGGTGAAAGATGGTCAGATCCAGTAGGAATCAGGGAAATGCAATTAAATTACTCATGAGCTCTAATTTCTTGGCAAGAAAGTCCCAATACCCAAACACAGATAATATCTCCTGTGGTCGAGCTCTGGGAACAAAGAACTCCCCAACGGTGGAGATGGGTTTAAAAATTGGTCCGTGTCTTTTCAAAGTACAACTTGGTAATACTTCTGAAAACAAGAATAGCTCATATCTTTTAATGAACTACGTTTTCGTAGAAAAATATTTGCACATCCACAGTACATTTACAGCAGATTATTGCAACAGTAAAATACGCAGGGACTGTATGGATATATAATTAGAGGAGTAGTTTATGGGATAATCAGACTGTGGAATTGCATGCAGAAGTTGTAAGAATTAGAGTGCTCTCTATGGATAGCCATAGACCTATCTCTAGAGGGAGCACCTGGGCGGCTCAGTTGGTTGAGGGTCTGATTCTTACTTCGGCTCAGGTCATGATCCCAGGGTCGTGGGATTGAGCCCTGCGTCGGGCTCCACGCTGAGTGTGGAGCCTGCTTGGGATTCTCTCTCCTTCTTTCCATCTCGTGTGCTCTCTCTCAAACACACACATACACATAGAATACTGTGAAGTTTTTAAAAAGTGTTTACAGGATATTACATAGGTTTTCCCATTTTTATACAAAAATCTAAAAATGTTAATTATATGTATAATTATGTATATGCACACATATAAATGCCTAAAGAGTCACAGTCTATAAAAACTGGAGGAAATGAGATAGGGTTGGGAATCAATGAAGGATTTCACTTTTTATTCTGCACTTTTTTCATTAATACGAGAATCTGCAGGGGTGCCTGGGTGGCTCTGTCGGTTAAGTGTCTGACTTCAGCTCAGGTCATGATCTTGCAGTCTGTAAGTTCAAGCCCCACATTGGGCTCTGTGCCAACGGCTCAGAGCCTGGAGCCTGCTTCAGATTCTGTGTCTCCCTCTGTCTCTGCCCCTCCCCTGCTTGCGCTCCATCTCTCAAAAATAAACAAACCTTTAAAAAATTGTTTAAATATGAGAATCTGTAAGTATGTTTATAGTTTGAAAGAAGAGAAGTGTGATATGCCAGGACAAACACAGAATTCAGTTTAGCTTTGTTTGATTCTCAGGGTCCAGCTTAATAACCACTACACTCTACTCAATGACATCATGTATATTATATTCATGAAAATTCCTTAAACATTTTAAGAAATATTTTGATCAAATTAAGTATAATTGAATTAAATGTACTTAAAAGTCCTATTTTCTATATGTGGGTGTTTGGCTTGTTTCCAATTCTTTGATGTCATACATTGACTAAGCTTTGTCCTCTTATGTTAAATTCTGCAAAAATTCAATCACCTAACCTTTCTGTCTACATTGATTTGTTTCTGAATGTTCACCGTCATTGCATTTAACCTCTCAACATTAAGGCCAATTTCATTGTACCTTGGTGAGATTAATAAAAGAATTTGGTAAGGGTGCCTGGGTGGCTCAGTCAGTTAAGCATCCGACTTCGGCTCGGGTCATGATCTCACAGCTCATGAGTTCAAGCCCCCTGTCAGGCTCTGTGCTGACAGCTCAGAGCTTGGATCCTGCTTCAGATTTGTGTCTCCCTCTCTCTCTGCCCCTCCCCTGCTCCCACTCTCTCTCTCTCAAGAAATAAATAAGCATTTAAAAAAAAAGAATTTGGTAGTGTGCATAATCCCTAAATTTCTTTTTTTATCCAGATGTATCCTGGCATTGCAACAGGTTCACACCAGTCTGTCCTAGCTGACCGTTCGCTTTACCCCTGATCAACAGGAGGTTTCAGAACAACAGATGCAACTCCAGCCGGAGATTTTGCAACTCTTAACAAGTCCTAGCAATTCCAGCAAGTTCCCAGGTGGTCCTGATGCTGCTGTCCAATACCTGCTCTCTAGCTCCATCCCCAACTCAGTTGGTCTCTGCTGCACCCCCACAGTGAAATTCCTAGCAAATCCCCCGGCACCGCTCATAGTAGACCGTCTTCTGATACCCTTTAGTCAGTACCTCCTCGAGTCGTTTGTTGAGTGACTATGTGAGTCTTGGAAGAGAACGTCTGCTTTCTGACTAGTTTCATCTGGAGAGACAGACGTGGAAAACTTGCCACTGGACATGAGAGTATGAGAAGCCGGGACACCCCAGCAGCTGACGTGTTAGGAACTGCCTGTCGGCATCTCAGAAGAAGAGACGAGAAGCTAATGCGTCTGGGACAGGATTTTTTTTTTTTTAATGAAAGAATCATTTTCTCCTCCCCCTTCTCCTCTTCTTCGTTCCGTCACTAGAGAAGAACAGACTCTGAGAAGCCACACCTTGGAACTGAAAACAGGAGCATGAGAGACCAGGAATCCCACAGCCCCCACCCCCCTCCCACCACAGAGCGGGAACAGACTAGACTGTTTCAGACCCCCTAACTTGGACCCTCTGATTCCCTGCTTTACCTGATGGGCCCACAGGGTTGCCACAGCAGCCAGGACCTGGGGTAGAGCAGGCTGTCCCAGTGATCTAGAGTCTGAACTGCCCTCCCTCACCAAATCTGTCCTGGAAAATGAAACTGCCTCTAGCATCCAGCAGACAGGGAGTGAACTCCCTTTCTGCAAGAAGGAAATCCCACTACGAGGGCGGACCCGGCCTACACCCGAACCCACTTATATGGGGCTCAGATAAACACACCCGGGACTTTCTGGTTTCTCAGTCAGGGCCAGTCACCTGCCTACACGTTGCCCAGCCCTTCGGGCCCACAGTGTAATGAGGAGAGGATTAGAGCAGCCATCCTTAACCTGAGCTTGTACCACAGGCACTTGTCAAAACATCCATTGCCAAGCCCCACCCCAGGCTCTCTGAATCAGTAAGTCTGGTGTGGGGCCCAAGCGTTTGTATGTCTCATAAGCTTCTGGGTGCTGCTGGTGGAGGACCATACTTTGAAAACCAGTGGACTGAGGAATAAACAAGGCTTAGGCTGAAAAATTATGAGCGTTCTTTAGCAATGCCTGCTATGTGCCTCAGTTGTGAGGTCTGTAGTACACAGACCCCGCAGGCCTTGTGACCCATTTCCCCCTTGACACTTTGAGACTAAAGGGTCTCACCCGGCCATCCTTACCTTCACAAGGTAGCTACAGTGGAGGAGGAGAAGTAACTTGGCACCTTAGGCAGAGACACCTCCCCATCCCATGGGCCAACACTGACAAGGTGCCCTCGGGCAAGCAGCACATGCTGTCCCCCTAAGCGTGGCCTGGGTGAGGGATGAAGTGGCCCCGATGTGAATACCTAGACCAAAGGCCACAGAAGGGGGCACCAGATCCAGATACACTTGTACCCAAAGACAAGTGACACCATCATTAGATGGGGCAGAACAGAAGCCAAAATCGAAGACCAGGAAGGATCGGATGACCGTGTCAGAAGCAAGCAGGACCCAGCAGACGACACCCAGACCAGACATCTTGTCCCAGTCCCGGGACTAAGAGCCCTCTGCATAAAGACTAGATAGATACTGAGGCCCAAGAGGGAGAAGTGGAGAACTCTTGAGGAAGAACGTGCTGAATATCACTTTTGAAATAGGAAAGGAAAAAAATTCCTTAGTCAAGAAATGGTTAAATATCAGGAGCTGTCCCCTTGAATGGGATCAAAAGATGAATTTTTATTTCGTCTCATCAGGAGTGAGTTAAAAGCATGCCTGCTACCACCACGTCTCCTCAACATTGCAATGATCTTAGTGCAAAAGGAAAGAAAAAGAAATCAAGACAGAAGGATTGGGAATGAAACTATTTGCAGAAGACATGATTATGTCTATAGGGGCACTTGGGTGGCTCAGTTGGTTAAGCGTGTGACTCTCGGTTTCAACTCAGGTCATGATCTCACGGTTAGTGAGTTCAAGCCCCGTTTTGGGCTCTATGCTGACAGTGCGGAGCCTGCTTGGGATTCTCTCTCTTTCTTTCTCTCTCTCTCTCTCTCTCTCTCTCTCTTCCCCCCTCCCCCACTTGTGCGTGCTCTAAATAAATAAATAAATAAATAAATAAATAAATAAATGGATCTAAAAATTATTTCAGGTAAATGAATTTAGCAGGTGCCTAGATATGAAGTAAATATCTTTTAAGTCAGTGGTTTTTCTGTATGCCAACAAACAGATAATAAATGAAAATTTTAAAATATTAAAATATTCATTTGCATAGTATCAGAGTCATTTCATATAAAGGAATAAATCTAGCAGAAGCTATATTGGGTTTTCAATGCTGAAAACAACAAATAATAAGGAGAGAAATTTAAAAGGTTCTGAATAAAAGAAAGAATGTACCATGCTCTTAGGCCTGAAGACCCCCATATTATAAAGATTGCAATTTTCCCTAATTGGTCTGTAGATTTAATGCATTCTCAGTAAAAAAAAAAAAATCCCAGCAGATTTTACTGTTGAACACCTCAAGTTGACTCTTAATATGTCAAGTTGACTGTAATATGTACACACAAATTTGAAGGTCCAGTAACAGCCATGGTCAAATCAAAGAAAAATGACAAAGCCGCAGGATTTCCTAACAACGAGTGACCCTTCCCATTTTTCTATAAGAAGCCCCCTTCAGGAAGATCTCTGTGATTTGGCTTGCTCATCTCCTTCACTTTTTCCTTTGTGACTGGTCTAGGAGTAAACTTTTCTGAGACGTTGTTATAATAGCACTAAGAAAACGAAACAAGGGGCCCTTGGCTGGCTCAGTTAGTAGAGCACATGGCTCTTGATCTCAGGGTTGTGAATTTGAGCCCCACACTGGGTGTAGAGATTACTTTAAAAAAGAGAGAGAAATGAGTGTCACCAATCCTGCTACTTCAGGCTGGGTTAGATAAGAAAAAATATGCCTGTCTCTGCACATTGTAATTATATAGACAGCTATGTATGGAACTTTTGGGATATGATTGGATCATGTACTTGATTTTTGTGCAACAGCATTCTACTGCACCGAGAGTTACTACTGCATTCATAGCACGTGGGAATCGGTATTTTGGAATGAGTGGAGTATGTTTGCATACTGGGTAGGGAAGTGCTGGGTATTTTGTGAGTGATTTGCATAATCTGTTGAGTGGGGATCTCAGTCTTTCTTTAAAGATACAGATTATGCAGAAGAATATTGCTATGTAAGAATATGTATGTAGTTTATATGGCTTTCACAAGCTCAATAATGGTAAGTAAGGCCCCAGAAATAGCTTCTACTTAATACTTCACACCCATCAATTACCAATTAGTTTGCATCTGATTGCCAAAATATTTCTCAAATCCATTCCCTTCTATCTGTTTCCAGATGCATTCCTAGACCAGGTGCCTATTACAGCCCCTGGGGAGCTGAGTGCCCTCAGTCCCTCAAGCTGCCCCTTCTCCTCCACCCTTTCCTGCTCTGGGAGGTCGGTGGGGGATCCCCAGTGTGCCAACGCTCCCCTCTGCTTGTCTTTCAACAGGAAAACTATATGGAGCCAGTCCTAAGCCATTCTGATTATTAAAAGTATTACTCTGCTGTTCTTAAAAAAAAAAAAAAAAAAAAGTCCTGCTGGTTTCCTAATTAATTTCCTTTCAGATGAACTTCTAGAACCGTCTGTCAGGGCACCTGGGTGGCTCAATCAGTTAAGCATCTGATTGCAGCTCAGATCATGATCACAGTTCTTGAGTTCGAGCCCCGCGTCAGGCTCTGTGCTGACAGCTCAGAGCCTGGAGCCTGCTTTGGATTCTGTGTCTCCCTCTCTCTCTCCGCCCCTCCCCGGCTCACGTTCTGTCTCTCACTCTCTAAAATAAACACTAAAAAATTAAAAAAAGACTGTCAATAAAACAGCAAAAATAAATCCGATTTGGGTTGGGTTTGTTAAACCAGGACAGGCTTTTCTTGTGTGCAGTTTTCTTCATGCGGCTTCTTCACATTTGTTTTTTTCTTTCTCTTTTTACTTTTTTTTCTTCTTTCCAAGGCAGTTTGTGGGAAAAAGTGGTAGCAGGATTGGCCCCGGTGGGCTGGAGGCAAAGCTTTGAGATCACCCCATCCGTGCCAGCAAGGACCCCCTAAATTCTTTGTTTCTCAGCTTACTCTAAAGTCACCCCAGAGACAAGGAGACCAAAGTGGACCTCAGCCGGAGAGCTCCTTTCCAGGGCTGGAGAAAGCTGATTTCTTTCTCAGTAAGTGCACTCTGTGCGTTAGTTATGGCCATGGAAATGTACAAGAATTCTCTTCCTTGACGTGGGTGTGGTTACACTGGTTTCCCATTACAGTAATTTGGTAAGCTGTACATTTGTTTTGCATACTTCTCCATAAGTGTTTTATATTTCACAAATTTAAAAAGTAAAGAAAAAAACGGGTTACCAGAATTGATTCCATAAATGCAAGGTGCTTGATAATGAAGTACTTGAGGGCAGCTGGTAAGATCACTGACGTTGTTGTTGTTGTTGTTGTTGTTGCTGCTGCTGTTTAGTTTCCCTGATAAGGGATCATCCGCAGTGCTTGTGTGCTTTGTAGAACCAAACATGCCTGGCTTCAAATCCCAGATCTGCCCCTGAGAGGCTCTCTGACCTTGAGCAAGCTATTTAATCTGTGTTATTCTGTTTCCTCTTTTGAAAAATGAAGGTGCTGTTATGAGGATTGAATGAGATTAGAAAGGAAAAGTTTTAGCACCTTGCTACTCAAAATGTGATGGGGATGGGGGCACCTGGGTAGCACAGTCGATTGAGTGTCTGACTCTTGGTTTCAGCTCAGGTCATGATCTGTCATGAGACTGAGCCCTGCACTGGACTCCATGTTCACAATGCACGAGCTTGGTTGGGATTCTCTCTCTCTCTCCCTCTCTCTCTCTCTCTCTCTCTCTCTCTGCCCCTCCCTGCCTCAAATAAGTACTCTTAAAAAAAATGGGATAGGGGGCCAGCAGCATGGGCATCACTGGGGACTGTCAGGAATGCAGGATCTTGTGCCCTACCCCACACTGGCTGAATAGGACATCTGCATTTTAACAAGGTTCCGAAGTGATTCTATGCACATCACCTAGTACCTAATAGACGCATAGGCATCCGATCAGTGTTGTTATTACAAGCCTCTTTATTTAGGTTCTTAACTATCTCCACCTTCACAGTCATGAGGTTAGGATTTTTTTTTAATTTTTTAAAATATTTATTGATTTTGGAGAGAGAGAGAGAGAGAGCGAGCAAGTGGGGGTGGGGCAGAGAGAGAAGGAGACACAGAATCCAAAACAGACTCCAGGCTCTGAGCTGTCAGCACAGAGCCTGATGCGGGGCTTGAACCCACGAACCATGAGATCATGACCTGAGCCAAAGTTGGACACTTAATGGGATGAGCCACCCAGGCTCCCCGACGTTAGGGTTTAAATCCTCATTTTGATAAATAAGTAAAGTAAGGCTCAGAGGTGAAGTAGAGGTCATATAGCTAGTGGATGGAGTTGCTGGGATTCAAACAGATACTTAACTCTAAATTTGATTATCTTTTCAATACATGTTTATGCCTAAAATTAAAAATGTCTGCACCATTTTATCCTTAATATTAAAAGGATATAAAGTATCTGTAATATCCTGTGTCCCACATGCCAAATAATTGTGGAGAAAATATTGAATTAATCTTACTATTCTGATGATTGCATTTCAAAGAGTCAGACAGTGAGAAAGCCTCTCTAGTCTGCCTCTGTCCTCAGTCACCCAGTTTAGAGTTTACAGCCAAGTCTGAGGTTCTAGATCGAGTTCATTTGACACCCAGGCACATGTCCAAGCTCCAGAGGAACACAAACGAGCTCAAAAGAAGGAAGAAGGGGGATGGTTCTAGGAGTACCTTGGAGAGTACCCTTCCTAACCTGAGACCTCTTAAGGCAGTGTGTCACAGTGTGACAGTGGAAGCTATGAGCAAACTTGGAGAGAGGAGCAGTAAGCCAGGGCAAAAGGGACTGGTAAGGGACAGGGTCTGAGGGGGAAATAAACATTACTGTAGGGTGTTGGAGGGGTTGGCACTGGAATAAGAGCTCCCCAACCCCAGCAGATGAAGTGTTCTCCACTCTCCCCTAAACTACACACCAATTTTATTTTCTGCTTCCTCTTTCCAGATTCTGGGCTGGTTTTTATACCATATGCGTTACCATACTTATGGTAACTGATTTTTTTTCCCCCTCGATCCTGGCCAAGGTGAAGAAAAGCTTTTCCTCTTAGCTAGAGAAGCACTGAAAGGTAGTACAGGAGTGAACTTCGCAAGTTATCTAAATCTTGCTCCTTGTTTAAAATAGCAATAACATTAGGATAGAATGAATAACTCGCCTGGGATCACATATATCGTTAGCAACAGAATTAAGACTAGAAATTGAGAGAAGCCTCCTGCTATTGTTTTTAGATGAAATGGATGAATGTCTAGGAAAACATCAATTACTAAAACTGACAACAGAAGAAATAGGAAATCTACATAATTCTTTCACTATTTAAAATTCTTTTAAAAATTCATTCCATAACTTAAAATTTGAGGACCCAGATATTATCACCAATTAATTGTACCAAATATATAATGAGGAAGTAATACAATCCTGTAGGAATTGTTCTAGAGAATGGAACAAGAAGAAGTATTCTTCAACTTATTTTATTGGCCAACATAATCTTGATATCAAAACCAAATTAAGGATATTATAAGAATGAAACATTAAAAGTCAATCTCATTCATGAAGTAGAAGAATCCTAAAAAAATATTAGCAAATTGGACATATTTCTTCCAGTTCTACTGAGATATAATTTCCAGTTCTATTGAGATACTGTACTGACATACGGTACTGTGTAAGTGTAAGATGTACAGCATAGCTTGGCGGCTCAGTCGGTTAAGCATCCGACTTCGGCTCAGGTCATGATCTCACGGTTCATGGGTTCGTGCCCCGTGTCGGGCTCTGTGCTGACAGCTCAGAGCCTGAAGCCTGCTATGGATTCTGTGTCTCCCCCTCTCTCTGCCTCTCCCCTGCTTGTGCTCTCTGTCTCTCAAAAAATGAATAAATGTTAAAAAAAAATTTTTTAAGATGTAAAGCATGACTTGACTTTTTTTTTTAAAGATTTTATTTTTTTTAAGTAATCTTTACACCCAATATAGGGCTCAAATTCACAACCCTGAGATCAAGAGTCATACATTCCACTGACTGAGCCAGTGAGGCACCCTGACTTGACTCTCACATTTTATGAAATGGTTACCACAGTGAATTTAGTTAATATCCATTACCTCACTTAGATACAAAAAAAAAGCAATATTTTTAAAAGGTGAGATTTCATGATCAAGCTGAATTTAGTCCAGGAATACAGTATTTGTTCAACTCCAAAAATTAATCAGTGAAACAAAAATATATTAGCAACATACAGGTCATAGCAATAATATGGAAAGTGCATTTGTTAAAATTCAGTCTAGTCATAATTTTTTAAATTCATAATTTCAAAGATCCTTAGCAAACTAGGAAGGAAGGAGGTTTCCTAAATATGATTGATAATGGACATTTATAAGAAACCAACAGCAAGTATACTAATGCTTCATATTAGGTACAAATTTCAATATAATACAAGCCTTTTGGAGTTTCCAAAATTGTAAGGAACCACATAAATTATAAGCAGTAAAGAGCGCTAATTGTGAGTTTTGTTTATGTTACTGAGATTTGGCTATGTCATCTTAGCAAATAAACTAAAATTCACCCATTTAACAATCAAGCTCAGGATTGTTAATGTCCTTGAATAAGTACACTGTTACTAATGCTTTAGGATATTTTGAGTGATTTTGTTACTTTGGCAGTTATTTTAACATTCACCGTTATTAAAATTTTAAATATTTTAATTACTACACCAGTCTCATCCAAATACTCATTAAATGGTAGTGCTCTTAGGGGGCTTAAAAATTCATGAAGACCAATTACTTTGAAGTGAAAATTAGATGTTACAATATACTACAAAGACACTTAAACAAACACCATAATGCACTGTGCAGTTAATTTAGCGGAGAACGCTCAATACAACATCAGAGCTAATGCCGAGAAAATAAAACGAGGCAGTATTAAAGCAGATACATTCCACGGTGGGTGCGAATTTATGCTCCCTGAGAATGTTTTCTTCCTATTTTACATCTCTTCCTAGGGGGATATGAGAATTGAATAATGCAGGCTTTGAATTTTTCCAGGTCTTATGACCAAAATCCTTGCATAGACTGCTCCACTGTTACGTATGAAATAAAGTAATTTTAAATTTTTTTGGTTCAATTTTGTTCCTGTATTTGGTTTTTACATTTGCTTTTATATGCTTACACCATTTATGATTTTCATACAAAAAAAGATCAATACCTTATATTTTTTGTAAAATGCGTATTATTTTTAAAAAATTTTTAGCATCTATCTATTTTTTGAGAGACAGAAGGAGTGTGAGCAGGGGAGGGGCAGAGAGAGAGGGAGACACAGAATCCGAAGCAGGCTCCAGGCTCTGGGCTGTCAGCACAGAGCCTGATGCAGGCCTTGAACTCACAAACTGCGAGATCATGACCTGAGCCAAAGTCAGATGCTTAACCAACTGAGCCACCCAGGTGTTCTGAAAAGTATATTATTTTTTAAATATTGTAAATTCTCCCCATGTCAGTTTATATATCTCGGCCTTATGAACTTTCATGGTTACCTGATATATTTCCTACCTTATGGATTCCTACAACCCGTTTTCTTTTTTTTCCCCGTTTTTCTGTTTTGTTTTGTTTTGTTTTGTTTTGTTTTTTAGATTTAGATTCTCTTTTAATGTTTATTTTTGAGAGAGAGAGAGAGGGAGACAGAGGATCCGAAAAGGGCTCTCTGCTGTCAGCACAGATGCAGGGCTCAAACTCACAAACCGTGAGATCATGACCTGAGCCAAAGTCAGATGCTTAACTGACTAAGCCACCCAAACGCCCCTAGATTTAGATTTTTGACAATGTGGCGCTGTTGACATAAATCGTAAGAAATGTGCTTATATGTGTATCTTTAGACAATTATTTCCTTGGGTTGTATCTCTAATAATAGAATTGCTACGTTAAAGTACATGCTTCTTTAAATCTTGGTACAGAGTAGCTTCCAAATTGTTCTATAAATTATATTCCAAATAGAAATTTATGAGAATGAACATTTCCCCAAACTTATGCCCACCGTGGATATCATTTTTTCTTTATAATCTTTGCCAACTGTAAAGGCCAAAAAATGTATTTAAACATTTGCATTTTTTATTTGTAGTTTATCGGCTGCTTTCACATATTTATTCCTCATTTGCATTTTCCCTTTTATTACTTTCCCCTTCATATCCATATATCACTTTTATGGTAGTGCGATCTTCTTATAAATGTGTAAGAGATAATTAAATGAAGTCCATAAACCATTTCTTTCATATATTTAACAAATGTGTTGTCCAAGTGTGTTTTTACTTGATTTTTTTTTTCCTGAAAGTAAGGTTTCAAATTTTTCTAGAGTAAAATTCAGCACTCATTTCAAGTCTGACAGCTGGCCATCCCTGCCCAGAAATTAGTGAGAAAGTTCTTTTATATTTTCTCAAGGTACTTGGTGGCTTCCTGTTAAAATGTCAAATTAAGAGTCGATACAAAATGTATGTCTTATGATGTGTCTGTACTAGAGACATAAGCTTGTCTTCTCCTCCCACTGCCCCTAGTTTCCTAACATGATTTCTTGACTGCCTCATTTGTCCCCTCCTCCCACAGTGCCCAACTTGGAAATTCTACCTGCTCTCAATTCTTATGAGCTCTTGGGTAACTGCTCTTCTAAGAAGCCAGAGGCAACCGTTTGACTATCACATTTATATCATACATATACATGTCTGATAGGAAATATGACAATTTTTCTCAAGTCTTGGCTTTTTTCCCAGGGCTTTTTTGTTTGTTTGTTCCAGATGAAATTTAGATGTGTTCTGTTAAGTAAAATAACAAGGAAAGAACAAAAGAATGAAAGGAAGGAAGGAAGGAAGGAAGGAAGGAAGGAAGGAAGGAAGGAAAGAAAGGGAAAGAAAGAAAGAAAGAAAGAGAGAAAGAAAGAAAAGAAAGAAAAAGAAAGAAAGAAAGAAAGAAAGAGAAAGAAAGAGAGAGAGAGAGAAAGAAAGAAAGAAAGAAAGAAAGAAAGAAAGAAAGAAAGAAAGAAAGAAAGAAAGAAAAGAAACAAAGAAAAAGAAAGAAAGAAAGAAAGAAACAAAGAAACAAAGAAAGAAACAAAGAAAAAGAAAGAAAGAAAAACTGCATCACTCAAGTTATTGAGATTTTGACCGGACTTTTATCAAAGAATGTTGAGCTTTCCCATCTAGGAAAACAATATGTGTCTTTACAATACAATATGTGTCACATCATTAATGTCACATGGTAGAAGGTAATAGTTTCTTTTGTGTAATTCTGCCAAATTCTTGGGGGTTTTTTATTTGAGTATAGTTGACACACAATGCTATATTAGTTTGAAGTGTACAACACAGTGATTCCACAGGTTAACACATTATACTATGCTAACCACAAGTGTAGCTAAATTCTTATTAACCTAGTGCTAGATACTGAATGCCTCTGTCAATGGATCTCACTTCCTATTACTATCATTGGCATAAGAGATACAATTGATATAAGAGTATATTGACCTTCACACCATCTTAATCATGGGATCAAAGGTGATATTACCAAAACTGGAACAAACTAACATCATGTACATGAAACTGATCTGATGTGATCTACTAAGAACATAACATCGCTTATGTAGAATTTCTGCCAAGAAATGTATAACCTGAATCTAATTGTGAGGAAACAAACCCAAATGAAGGAATATTCTTCAAAACAACTGGTCTGTCTGCTTGAAAACTGACAGTGCCATGAAAGACTGAGGAAGACTGAGGAACTAGATTAAAGGAGTCTGGGCAGTGCGACAGATGGATCTAATGAATGCTTCTGAATTGGATCCTGGATCAGAAAAAAAAATGTTAGGCGATTATTGAGACAGTGGGTAACATGTGAATATGGTCTACATATTAGGTAACATTTCAGTGTTCAATTCCTTGGATTTGATCTTTGGTATTACATAAACGAATGCCCTTGTTCTTAGGAAATATAGGCTAAAGTTTTAGGGGTGACAGTTCACGTTTGCACCTTACTCTCAAATAGTGAGGAGGATGAGAAGAGAGAAATTGAAACTGCAAATGTTAACAATTGGTGAATCGAAGTAAATGGTTTCCAGGTGTTCATGCAGAATGAATCACTCCTGCAATCTTCCTGTAAGTTGGAAATTTTTCAAAATAAAAAGGTTAAAAGGGCCAGAAAATTATTAACCGCACGTTTAATGAAAAGATCAAACTACCACATTGAACTCTTAGGGTCTGTTTTAGCAAAGGTATCGCCTAACATGGTCGTCTCTGGGAGGGGAGATTATGAGGGCTGTCCTTGATCAAATCTTCCTTTGACTTTTAGTGTATCTGCCGTTTTATCTACAATTTTAGTGCATTTTGAAATCTCTTTTTTAATTTTCTTAATGTTTATTTACCTTTGAGAGAGAGAGAGAGAGAGAGAGAGAGAGAGAGAGAGAGAGAGAGAGAGCACAAGCAGGGGAGGGGGAGAGAGAGAGGGAGACAGAATCCAAAACAAGCTCCAGGCTCTGAGCTGTCAGCACAGAGCCCGACGCGGGGCTGGAACCCATGAACCATGAGATCATGACCTGAGCCGAAGTCAGACGTTTAACCAACTGAGCCACCCAGGCGCCCCTGAAATCTCATTTTGAGGGGAGGTGGTGTTGCATTCCTGGGGGGAGGGGGGGAGACTTGCTGGTGGTGGGCATCAATCTTTTGCTATATTGCTGGGCTTTATTTTCTAGAACTTTAGTTAAATTCTTGTTTTCATGTGTGCAGTTGACATACTCAAGGTACATTTCTCAAGGTAGCTTTGAGTCTAAGGGGACCCTGGTTGTAGGCGGAGCCGGGTTCAGATGCCTAATCCAGGGGGTTATGGAGGAACCAGGGCTCTAAACAAGAGTAAAGATGATTTTGGACAAATAACCCAACTCACCCAATAGGCAAGGGCACTTCTGACATTCCCTGAGGGGGCGCAGAGACATATGGGAAACGGCGTCCCGAATTTGATGGATGACCGGGAGCAGAGCCCAGGGAACGGGATCCCTCGCAGCTCCTTCTGCGCATGTGCAGCTCTTCCTCCTGGTTCGCCCGCTCCCTCGTCTCCAGCTTCGCAGCGCAGGTAATCGACAAGCCTCCCGGTCAACGCGCTGTTCCGTGACCGAGTCCTGCGAGAGAATGCGCACCCCAGGTGAGAACCTAGTTTGGAGGGTTGCTTTGCCGGGTGTGGGATAGGTCTGTGCCCACTCGTGGTGGAAGCGAAAACTTGGGCGAATCCCACGCGGCCCGAGACCCTAACGAAAACCAGAGACAAAGTAGTTTGGCTGCAGACCCGCAGGTTCCACGACAAGGATAAGGGCGCGGGTTTCTTGGTCAGAATAAAGTGCTCCGAGAAAAGGCATCTGACTGTTAAAGAGCTGTTTCCAGAAGCTCTTTGAATTTGCCCGTGCCCTGGTCACGTATTCATTAGCGAGTCAAATCCAGGACAGCAGCGGGGATGAAAGTGAATTCTTGTATTTATTATATGCCTGCAAGCTAAGGGCAGGTGGCGGGTCTGGACTGATACAGGAGCCTCAGTTTGAACTCAGACGAGTTTAAATTCTAGCTCGGCCACTGAGTCTCCATGGGCAACATGATGAGCCTCTAAGACTCAGTTTCCCCATCCTAAAATGAACTCATTCCTAAAACCTGCCTCAAGGTTGCTCTGCGGATTGAATAAGAGAGCACCTGTAAAGCACTCATCATGGGTCCTCACTGAGTAACTGGGAAATGTTAATTACCTTTATCACCGTTCTTTTCATTAAGAATATTATTTATTTCCAAAGACCCCCTGTAAATTTGGTATTAATCCCATTTTAACTGAGAAGAAAACCAAGGCTCTGGAGGTGAAGCCTCATGGACAGTAACTGAGGGAGCTGGGATGCACGTCTCAGTTTTATTTCTAAATCCCATGCCGGGGTTCGTCCAGCAGCACATCCTTTACAGCACTTAGCAGAGTGGCAAGCCCCCGAGCGCCACGAGGAACAACCTGGAGTGGACCAGGCTGACGTCTCTAGAGTTCTTGGAGATTTCTTGGCATCTGTTCAGAACCCTCGGGTTACCGAGTAATGGAGGCTTCTAGACGTCAAGGGGCTTCAAGCCCCTTGAGGGCTTGTTAAAACCCAAGAGTTGTCTGGGCCCCACCTCCAGCGTCTCTGGTTCAGAAGGGCCCCCAAATCGGCATTTCTATCAAGTTCCCCAGTGATGCTAATACTGCTGGTCTGGGAGCCACGAAAGTTGTACAGGGGTGGTGAAGGCCAAGAGAGAGTTGGGACCTGGGCTGGAGATTATTATTTGAATTTACCCCCTCCAGCCAGGTTCCTATTTCCTTGGATCACACAGCTCTTGTGAGGAAAGAAGGTGGGGCCACCAGAAGCAGGACTCCCACCTGGGAGGGGAGATCCCCATCCTACCCGGATACAGCTCACCTCCGATGCGGGGGCACAGATCCCAGGAACAAGCACGTTCTATCTTGACTTCCTCTGGGGCAATTCCTGATCCTTCCGCCCTGAAGAGCATCACCACACCAGAGGTTGTTGAGAGCCGTCAATCGGTGAAGATGTGAGCCAACTTTCAAAAGAGAGAGGTCAGCTGAGCTGAGGGTGCTGGGCAAGAGACAGGCTCCCTGGGATGAGGAAATCCTGTGGATGGTTGGTGAGGCTGTGATCTGGGAGGAAGGCGGGGGAGACACTCTCTCCACTCCTCCCAGAGACTCCTCCCCACAATTTTTATTCTCCAGTCCCTCTTCTGGGATCTACACAGCCCACAGACCCCGGCCATCACCTCATCTGGAATTTAGAGATATGCTACCCACCCCTCATTCCTGCCTTTGTAGGAGTACAGAAAGGGGGATCTTCAGGGGTTCTATAATCCTGCCTCATTTTAGAAGTGAACAGTGTGAACTCTGAGCGAGTCATTAGCATAGGGTTAAGTTCAAGGTTTCTGGAGACTACCAGGGTTCAAAGCGTGGCTCTACCCTGTTACTTTCACTTCTTTCCCTCAATTTCCTCATCTGTAAACTGGGAGTAATAACACTACCTACATTCTGCTTTATTTTAAGGAATAAATGAGGTAATATATGTGAAGGACTTAGAATAGTGCCTGTTACACAGGAAGCACTACCCAAGTATTTTCAGTATCATCAATATTATTATAATCTCAGTTTACATTATTTGTTAGTCCCAGCACCTACAGGAGCATTGGGGCCCCCTGACTCCCAAGTCCCGTCCTGTCTACTGTGTCTCAGTTAAAGCAAAATTAGTTTCTTAATAAAAAGTCCTTTGGAGGGGCACCTGGGTGGCTCAGTCAGTTGAGCATCCAACTCTTGATTTAGGCTCAAGTCGTGAACTCACAGTTGTGGGATCCAGCCCCATGTCCCGCTGAGCATGGAACCTGCTTGGGATTCTCTCCCTCTCGGCCCCTCCGCACCCACGTGCATGCTCTCTCTCTCTCTCATTAAATAAATACACATTAAAAAAAAATCCTTTGGAGGCACTGAAACCAAAGGAGAATAAATCCCTTTTAGAAAAAATGGACTCCCTTGAAGCACATCTGTCCCTCTTGTCACAGGTTCCTATTAATTCTTTAACTTGAAAGAGTTGAAAATATAAGTAGGAGAGTAAATGAGATCTCTGTCAGGTTTTTGTTGTTTGCTGCGTCCTTTTTTACACTTTTTCTGGTGGAAATATTCAAGACATACGGAAGTAAAGAAAACAGTGTAATGACTGCCATATATTTGTCACAGCTTCAACCATTATCAACATATGATCATTGTTTCATCTGTCCCTGCCCCAGTTACACACATGTACGTGTTCTCCCTTCCACTTTCTGTGACCAGATTACTGTAAAGAAGGTCCCAGACAGCAAAGACTTCAGAATGTACCATGTTTAATAATGGCCAGAGACACGGCTGTCATCCTTGCTAAGATTTGTTTAACCTGGTCTTTGTCTGGTTTTATATTTGTCTGTTATAAATCAAAGAAAGCTGTAAGAAACCAATTGTAAGAAACTAATAAGATAAAAATATTTACTCTCCCCAGTGAAAAGTATGCTTCTCTTGGCTCCCCGCGGTTACACCAGGGTCACGAGAGTCCCCTCGGCACACCTGCCCCTCTGAAGGGTCAGAGACTTTCTCCCACCACGTGGCTGTTTGCCAGCTACGACGTGTGGATTTCTAGGCAAGTGCTATGAGGACTGTCAGGACCGACCGCTTTTCTCGTGATTTCTCTGCTGCTTCCGCTTCCTCCAGCTCTGCCCCCACACTTCTTGAAACTTTTCCTGGAGCAGGAGAAAATGAACACATCCCAGGTGAGTCGTTTACTTATTACTCAAAATTTTCAAAGAAATCTAAGAATTAATTTTACATGTTTAGTAACCGTGCTTTCTTTCTTTTTTAATGGGGATTTGAGAGAGAGATCATGCGAGCGAGTTGGGGAGGGGCAGAGAGACAGGAGAGAGAGAATCCCAAGCAGGCTCCACACTGTCAGCACAGAGCCTGATGCAGGACTCGATCCTACAACCATGAGATCATGACCCGAGCCAAAATCAAGAGTTGGATGCTTAACCAACTGAGCCACCCAGGCGCCCCAATAATTATTGCAATTCTAGTATACGTTTTCTTGTTATTTTTGTGGTCCCAAGTTTGAAGATAAAGAGATGAAGTTATAATAGTTATAATGTTATCTTCAATTTAGGATGGCTTATAATATTCCAGTCACTGTTGGGACATCAGGGTGGCTCAGTCAGCTGAGCATCCAACTCTTGGTTTCAGCTCAGGTCATGATCTCATAGGTTCATAGGTTCAAGCCCCACATCGGGCTCTGCACTGACAGTGTGGAGCCTGCTTAGGTTTTTCTCTCTCTCCCTCTCTCTCTGCCCCTCCCAGGCTCACACATTCTCTCTTTCAGAATAAATAAATAAACATGAAAAAAAATTAACAAAAAAAATATTCCAGTCTCTATTAAATTCCTTACCTGGCTTGGCTCTTGGAATTACAACAACATTAAAACATTAAACATAAAAACATTTATTAGGCCCTTTTTACTGAAAGTATAAATAAAAGATTTAAGTGCCTGTAGCTGGTATGGTTCTAAGGATACATCATTAGAAATTTGGCCAGATAGGGGGCCGCTGGCTGACTCAGTTGGTGGAAGATGCACCTCTTGATCTCAGGGTCATGAGTTCAAGGCCCACATTGGGTGTAACGATTACTAAAAGTAAATAAAAGGAATTTAGCTAGATAGATCAAGTTTGTCCTAGAGCCCAAATCCACAAGCTTTCCACCCATTCCGGGGAGGAAGATACCATCTGTTTCCATCCCACCCTGTCCAAAAACTTGGAATGGGACATCTCTTAGGCGTGGCATTGCCAGATAAGACATGGGGCACGTAAAGGGACACACTTATACTAAAGTAAAGTATGCATGGGATATACTTATACTAAAAATCTATTTGGTGTTTAACTGGGTGCCCTGTGTTTTTATTTACTAAATCTGGGAACGATACTTTGGTAGAAAGAGGGTGTGACGTACCCTTTGCTGACCCTTAGCTCTGACAGTCCTAGCCCATCCAGAGGACCAGTCAGTCTCTATTTTCAGTGGCTGATTTTATCACCATATTCCAGGTGACCAGCCTGCCTCAGTTTCTCCGTCAATCACTGTGGCCGTCCCTCTCCCAAAGTTTCAAGAATTCTTGGGCTTCACACCCACAATGTGTAGCCTTGTCCAAAGATGAAAATTTTGCCTACTTACACTTTATAGATATTTTTTAAAGTTTCTTTTTGAGTATCTTTTTTTTTTTTAATTTTTAACATGTATTTTTCAGAGAGAGAGACAGAGTGTGAGTGAGGGAGGCACAGAATCCGAAGCAGGCTCCAGGCTCTGAGCTGTCAGCACAGAGACTGACGCGAGGCTCGAACCCATGAACCATGAGATCAAGACCCGAGCCGAAGTCGGTCGCTTAACCGACTGAGCCACCCGGGCGCCCCTCCTTTTGGGTAATCACCTGCCTCTTCCCTTGCAAAGTCTCCCTCACTTTGCTGGCTTCATCAGGAAGCAGTTTCTTCTTGTCTGTTCACCACACTGTGCCAGTAGTTGTCTTCCTTCTCTGACTGCTGAGTCCTCATGGAAGGCTCTGGAGTGTTTTGCACACATCTGTGTGGTGATACGCCTGCTGAGTCTGAATATGCGAAAGTACCTTTATTCTGCCCTGTTACGTGAGTGACCGGCTACAGAACCGGGGTTCGGACTCCCTTCTCCTTCAGGGTGTTCTGGGAAAGCAGGGTCTCCCTTACCTCCCGGCGTCTGGACAGGCTGAGAAGTCATGTGCCAGTTTGGTCCTCACGCCCGTGCAGGCGACCCGTTCTGTTCTTTCTTGCAAGTTTTTCTTTCTCGGAGGGGTTTGAGCCCTTTCGCCAGGATGCCCACTGGCCGGCCGGATGGTTCCTGCCCGTGAAGACCCGCGCGCACCCGGACACTTTCAGTGGTTTGGGGGTGATTTCCCTCCCTTCCTCCTCTTCGTTCTCGCCACCCAGACCTCCTGCGAGGCTGTGGGCGCCTCTCCCCTGCGGTCCGTCTGGGCTCCTTTACTTTTCTGTCACCTTTTCCATTTTCCTGGGCTTTTGTTCTGTGCGTTGAAAGATCAGCTCATCTTTGTCACCTGTGCCACTTTGTTTTCAAGCCTTCTTTCGAGACTTTTAGGGTTGGCTTCCTCCCGCCCCAAGTGGACACCAAAATACTATCTGGGGAGGCGCCTGGGTGGCTCAGTCGGTTCAGTAAGTGTCTGACTCTTGGTTTTGGCCCAGGTCAAGATCTCATGGTTTCATGAGTTCGAGCCCTGTGTGGGGCTCTGTGCTGACCGTGCAGAGCCTACTTGGGATTCTCTCTCTCTCTCTCTCTCTCTCTCTCTCTCTCTCTCTCTCTCTCTCCCTGCTCCTCCCCTGTTCATGCTGTCTCTGTCTAAATAAATAAGTAAATAAATCTTTTAAAAAAGATATATTCACTATCTGGGTCCCCCCCCCTTTTTTTTGCCCATAGTCCACTTTTCTCATTTTTTTTTAAATTTAAATTCAAGTTAGTTAACATACAGTGTAATAATAATTTCAGAAATAGAATTTAGTGATTCCTCCCTTGCATATAACACCCAGTGCTCATCCCAGCAAATGGCCTCCTTAAAGCCCCTCATCCATTTAGCCCACCCCCTACCTCCCCTCCAGCAACACTAAGTTTGTTCTCAGTATTTAAGAGTCTCTTACGGTTTGTCTCTGTCTCTGTTTTTATACAATTTTTGCTTCCCTTCTCCTATGTTCATCTGTTTTGTATCTTAAATTCCACCTATGAGCGAAGTCATATGATGTTTGTCTATCTGACTGACTTATTTCACTTAGCATGATACACTCTAGTTCCATCCACATTGTTGCAAATGGCAAGATTTCATTCTTTTTGACTGCTGAGTAATATTCCATTGCATATATACACCACTTCTTCCTTATCCCTTCACCAGTCAGTGGACATTTGGGCTCTTTCCATACTCTGGCTATTGGCCAATAGTGCTTCTATAAACATTGGGGTGCATGTGCCCCTTCAAAACAGCACTCCTGTATCCTTAGGATAAACACCTAGTAGCAACTGCTGGGTCATAAGGTTGATCTATTTTTGGTTTTTTGATGAACCTCCATACTGTTTTCCAGAGGGGCTGCACCAGTTTGCATCCCTACTGGCGTACAAAAGGGCCCCTCTTTCTTCCCATCCTCGCCAATGCCTATTGTTGCCTGGGTTGTTAATTTTAGCCATCCTGACAGGTGTGAGGTGGTATCTCATTGTGGTTTTGATTTGTATTTCCCTGATGAGGAGTGATGTGGAGCATTTTTTCATGTGTCATTTGGCCGTCTGGATGTCTTCTTTGGAGAAGTGTCTATTCATGTCTTTGGCCCATTTCTTCACTGGATTATTTGTTTTTTGGGTGTTGAGTTTGATAAGTTCTTTATAGATTTTGGATCCTAACCCTTTATCTGATATGTCGTTTGCAAATATCTTCTCCCATTCTGTCGGTTGCCTTTTAGTTTTGCTGATTGTTTCCTTCGTTGTGCAGAAGCTTTTTATTTTGATGAGGTCCCGGTAGTTCATTTTTGCTTTAGTTTCCTTGCCTCCGGAGACATGTTGAGTAAGAAGTTGCTGGGGCTGAGGTCAAAGAGGTTTTTGCCTGCTTTCTTCCCTGTGATTTTGATGGCTTCCTGTCTCATGTTTAGGTCTTTCATCCATTTTGAGTTTATTTTTGTGTATGGTGTAAGAAAGTGGTCCAGGTTTATTTTTTCTGCATGTTTCTGTCCAGTTTTCCCAGCACCATTTGCTGAAGAGACCGTCTTTATTCCATTGTATATTCTTTACTTCTTTGTCAAAGATTAGTTGGCCATACGTTTGTGGGTCCATTTCTGGGTTCTCTATTCTGTTCCATTGATCTGAGTGTCTGTTTTGTGCCAATACCATACTGTCTTGATGATTACAGCTTTGTAATACATCTTGAAGTCCGGGATTGTGATGCCTCCTGCTTTGGTTTTCTTTTCCAAGATTCCTTTGGCTATTTGGGGTCTTTCCTGGTTCCATACAAAGTTTAGGATTGTTTGTTCTAGCTCTGTGAAGAATGCTGCTGTTATTTTGATGGGATTGCATTGAATATGTAGATGGCTTTGGGCAGTATCGACATTTTAACAATATTTGTTCTTCCTATCCATGAGCATGGAATGTTTTTTCCGCCTTTTTGGGCCTTCTTCAATTTCTTTCATAAGCTTTCTATCATTTTCAGGGTATAGATTTTTTCACCTGTTTGGTTAGGTTTATTCCTAGGTATTCCTTGATTTATCTTTCTGCTGCTCGATTATTGGTGTATAGAAATGCAAGCAATCAACTTTTCTCATTTTATGGAAGTAAGACTCTTACATCAATCTAGGGACACCAATTTGAAGTCTTAAAAATATTTGTCTTCAATATCTAAATTGATTTTGTTTCCCTATGCTTCAATCTATTCATCTTGGTGCTTATTTTTTAAGATGTTGGTTTCTATTTACAGAAAATAAATAATTTGTTAAGCAGTTTTACTTGTGAATGCTTATTTTTCCGATGGTTGTTTTTACTCCCGCATCTGGGCCCTTTTTAGTTTTCTGTGTAAATGGAAAGGCAAAAACCTCATTAGATCCAGGCAGCTGATGTGTGTTCACTCAGCAACACAGGAGTCTGTGTCTTTGGCGAGCTTTTCCCTTGAATGAAAGGGCGGACTTGGGGGCCTTTCATGGGGATTGTTGGGAGATGTGTACAGACAGACCTCTCTGTAGGCTCAATAGACGGGGGACAGAGCTCGAGGGGACCCTCCCTTCCCCCGCCAAAGCCGGCAGTGCCTTACCTGATGGCAGAGCACGTTGGTCTGTTTCCCGAAAGTTGCCTTAAAAGAAAGGCTATGGCCAGTTCAGGGCCCTCCGCATAGTACTTGCTTCCCTCTTGGGTTGCAAAGTTCACGCAGACTCGTGGAGGTGGTTCTCCTACATTTTACAGGAAACACAATCCTGAGCGTCAACCCTTAGGCAACCCCTCGGGGGTGTAAGAACAACCCAGAAGTGTGGCTGTCTTTTCTCATATCCCCGACTCACTCTCCTGGTTCTTCAGCCCGGAGCCCACGTCCTGCTGTGGCCGGTTCTGAGTTGGGAGATCCCGCCTGGCTCTGGACAGAACCGAAGACTCTTGCACATTCCGTGTTTGTATTAGGGGGTTGAGCACAGCGCCTCCAGTACGTGCCTCCTACTCTGTATCTTACAGAAGCCAGTCAGAATTTGTCACTTGCTGACAGCCCCCTTCCCTGTACTCCTCTGCCCTGATAATGTATTGGTGTTTTTATGTCTCTTCCTGCTATGGCTTTGGAGGCAGAAGAGAGAAATCTGGAGATGAATCCAGCCCATCTTGTGGTGTTGAAAGCATCACTTATTCTTGAAATTGTCACCGCCGGTGGCTTCATTCGTTTGATGGCTGTTTAGTGAGCATCACTGTGGACCTCCTCTGCTCTAGATGCTGCAGATACTGGGCACCTGGGGGGCTCAGTTGGTGAAGCGTCTGACTCTTGATTCCTTTGGCTTGGGTCATGATCTCACGTTTTGTGGGTTCGAGCCCCGCGTCGGGCTCCATGCTGGCAGTGCGAAGCCTACTTCAACTGCTAACCCGACCTCTCCACCCGTATGTGTCACAGACGCCTGACACAGAACATGTCCAAGATCTACCCCGCTCTCTGTCTCTCTCCTGAGTGGTTAGTTTCGTATATGCCACCAGCGTCGACCCAGCTGCTCTTGGATATAACCTCGGAGTAAGTAGTGTTCCATTTCCCTGCTTTCCCTAACCAATCGCTGATTAATTCCATTTAGAATCTGCTGTGCTTTTTTTTTTATTATTAATTTTTTTTCACTTTTACGTATTTTTGAGAGACAGAGACCGAGCACGAGTGGGGGAGGGGCAGAGAGAGAGGGAGGCACAGAAGGAGAAGCAGGCTCCAGGCTCCACGCTGTCAGCACAGAGCCCCACTGTGGGGCTCAAACTCACGCGCAGTGAGATCATAACCTGAGCTGAAGTTGGACACTTAACAGACTGAGCCACCCAGGTGCCCCTCCACCGCACCTTTTTTTTTCCATATCTTTTTTTTTCATTTTTCTAATCTTTATTTTTGAGAGAGAGAGACAAAGTGCAAGTGGGGGAGGGGCAGAGAGAGAGGGAGACACAGAATCCAAAGTAGACTCCAGGCTCTGAGTAGTCAGCACAGCACAGAGCCTGACGTAGGGCTTGAACCCCACAAACTTCGAGTTCATGACCTGGGCCGAAGCTAGACGCTTAACCCGCTGAGCCACCCAGGCACCCCAGAATCTGCTGCACTCGTAAATGCCCCTGTTACTACATTAAAATCTTCTCTTATACTAGTTATTACTTGGCTCTCTGACTTCCCTTTAAAATAAGCTTTCTCAACCTCAACGCTCTCGGTATTTGGGGCCAGATAATCCTTTGTTGTAGAGGCTGTCCTGGGCATCACAGAACATTCCACAGCATCCCTGGACTCCCCCCACTATATACCAGAAGCACCTTTTCCTCAGCTGGGACAATGACAAGTGTCTCCAGACATTGCCAGGTGCCCCCCCAGCAGCAGGCAAAATCATGTCGGTTAAGAAACCACTGCTTTCACACACTCCCCCACTCTGCTCCTAGGGCGTTGCTTTCCAAATATGAATCTGATCATGATAGATAGACAGATAGATAGATAGATAGATAGATAGATAGATAGATAGATAGATATAGATATCCCCATTGTCCACGGAAGTCATCCCCAAAGCCAGGTGTCCACCCCGGAAAACTGCATGAGACAATCAAGCAGTGTATGGTATGCAAAGAAAGTATTAGAATACCCTTTTGTGTGTCTTTCGTGCCTACAAAAATTAAGAAAGGAAGCTTTACCCTTTGGTGGGTAGCTGAAGAGTCGTAGAGGTACGTCATTTACAAGTTAATGCACCGAGGGAGGCTTAGGAACTCTTACTGGCGGGGTTGATAAATACCTGGAGGCCAGTGGTCTCCAGGAGAAAGTCCAAAATTTCTCTGTGTCTGACCACTAAGTGCCTCTCCTGCTCTGAGTCTCATCAAAGCCCCCAGCCTTATCCTGTCCCACTGCACCACTCACAGCTCTCTTAATTTAATGTGTTTTTAACGTTCCTACACCTTTGCTTAGCTGTTGCCCATATCCACACGAAACTCACACTGATTGGTGTGCAATCAAATATTGATCTCCGTGATGAACGTGACCTGAGAAAACAAGGAGATTGAACACCCCTCCCTTTGTGATTTCACTCCACCTTATATACACATTTTTGCACGGCCCCCATAATTTATTATTGTGCATGTATGTGTTTTGTAGAAAGTCTCCTCGATGGTCTGTAAACACCTTAAAAAAGGGACCAGTGTCTCCTTTGCTTTACCATCCTCTACAACTAGAACAGTTCTAGGCATATAAAGGGACTCCCATTTTTATCATTTTATGAATTAATAAGTAAATGGAGAGACAGAGTATTTCTATTATGATGTCTTTCTCCCACAAAGCATAACATGAAGGAAGGTTAATGGCTGACATCCTTTGTAATGTTTTCTGGTAAATTCTTAACATTGAACGCAGTAGGGATTCATTCCCACGCATATTTCCCACATTGTCTGGTCTTGAGCACTTCACAGAGAGCAGGATTGGTCTGTTACAGGGATCAGTGTTGTTCGAAGATGTATCTGTGGACTTCACCAGGAAGGAGTGGCGGCTGCTGGACCCGGCCCAGAGGCTCCTGTGCAGGGATGTGATGCTGGAGAACTATGGGCACCTGGCGTCCCTGGGTAAGCACCGCTCCCCGCTCAACTACCAACAGCATCCATTTCCTATCTTAGGAACCAAATCATTGTAGGATGTAGCGAGTATCAGACTTGAGATGTGGGATTTAAAGACCCTTTTCGGGACTTGAAAGTATGTTGTATCCTCGCCTCCCTGGTGCAGAGGTCTCCTTTGATGAAGGCTCTGTCATCGTACAGCTTCTAAAGCTTCTCTCTTCTGATTCTTCAAAGGGCCTGAACCTTCAGCAACTTTGCCAAGCCCCATGTCATTTCCCACAACAGGGCGCTGTGTCACCAAAGCTGAGCTGATATTCAAGTTGGAGCAAGGAGAAGAGCCATGGGTACCAAGGAGGGAACTCCCAAGTCAGAGCCCCCCAGGCGAGTTAACGAAGGTAGACAGAAGGTGTCTGGTGGACATTGGATCCCAAATGGCCAGTTCAGGGTATTTTTCAAAATGTTTTAGAAATCTCTTTTATTTTAAGTTTATATATTTCTTTTGAGAGAGAGAGCAAGCGGGGTAGGGGCAGAGAGAGAGGGGAGAGAGAGACTCCCAAGCAGGCTCCACACTGTCAGCACAGAGCCCGACGTGGGGCTCAAACCTGCCAACCGTGAGATCATGACCTGAGCTGAAATCAAGAGTTGGACACTTAACCAACTGAACCACCCAGGTGCCCCAGGAATTTCTTTTATAGGCTTCTAGAAGTGACTAAAGACAGATGATCACCATGCCTTAGATATCAAACCTCCAAATAGCACTCTCATGAGTAAATGCTCTTCGTGTTCTGTTTGACTTTTACATACAGAGAGATTGGCTGGGTTTTCGTAGAACCCAATTGCTGCCTTCCTCACCCGAGACCTTCATTTCCCTGTCTTTCTGTTCAGCAATGGCCATTCACCTTCCCTTCTGTGCCAAACACTCTGTAAATATACAGTTGTTGGTCCACTCTTATGTTCAACAGATATTCTTTTTTTTTCATGTTTATTCATTTATTTTGAGGCTGGGAGAGAGAGGGAATCCCAAGCAGGCTCCACACTGTCAGCACACGGCCCAATGCGGGGCTTGATCTCACGAACCATGAGATCATGACCTGAGCCAAAATCAAGAGTCAGATGCTGGGCGCCTGGGTGGCACAGTCGGTTAAGCGTCCGACTTCAGCCAGGTCACGATCTCGCGGTCTGTGAGTTCGAGCCCCGCGTCAGGCTCTGGGCTGATGGCTCGGAGCCTGGAGCTTGTTTCCGATTCTGTGTCTCCCTCTCTCTCTGCCCCTCCCCCGTTCATGCTCTGTCTCTCTCTGTCTCAAAAATAAATAAATGTTAAAAAAAAAAAAAGAGTCAGATGCTTAACTGAGCCACCCAGGCGCCCCTCAACAAATATTTATTAAGCACCTGCTGTGCACCAGTCACACTCCAAGCAGAGGGGATACAAAGTCTCTACTCCTATCAGTAGACCCAATTAGCAAATTGGCAAATTTAGCAAAAAATTGGCAATTAGCAAAATATATATATATATATATACATATATACACACATATATACATATATGTATGTGTATATACATGCACATATGTGTATATATATGTGTGTATATATATGCATATATATGTATATGTATACAAAAAATTGGCAATTAGCAAAAAATATATATATACATATATATGTATATATAAGCATATATATGTGTGTATATATATGCATATATATGTATATATATATTTTTTGCTAATTGCCAATTTTTTGTATATATATACACATATATATCCATATATGGATCCATATATGGATATATATGTGTATATATATACAAAAAATTGGCAATTAGCAAAAATTGTATATATTACAATTAGCAAAAATGTATATTGCTAACAATATTAGCAAAAAAGTTTATATTGTATATTGTATTGTAATTGTGTATATTACAATTAGCAAAAATGTGTATTGCTAAAAAATTAGCAAAAAATGTATATATATGCATATATATGTATATATACACACATATATGTATATATACATATTTACGTGTGTACATATATACATTTATATGTATATATGTGTGTGTGTGTGTGTGTGTGTGTATATATATATATATATATATGTATATATGTCTGGTAGTGATCAGCAGTATGAAAAACTGAAATCAGTTGAAGGGCATTGGGACTGACATGGAGTGCTGTTCTGGAAAGGAAGTCGGGGAAGGCCTCTTTGCAAAGGTGGACATTGGTCAGGAACAGTAGAATACAGTTTCAAACAGGATGGAGTAAGCCACAGGTTATCTGAGAGATTTCCAGATTGAGGGAGCAGCAGGTACAAGAGCCTCTGAGATGCGAGTCTCCTGGGTGTAATCAGGGAACAGCAAGCCGTCAGTGGGACCAGAGCGGGGTCAGAAGAAAGTCTCAGCTCATGTCAGAGAGTCAGCAGGAGCAAAGCTTTCTGGTCCTCAGAAGACTGACTTGTACTCCGAGTGAGACATTAGAGAGGGGGTCAAGGACTGCACCTGTAAGCACTACGTTTGGAGGTCAGGAAGGCACGCGGCCCTAGCAAGGGAGACTGAGAAGCACCCAGTATGGAGGGAGGAGAACCAGAAGACAGTGGTGTCCCAGAAGCCACATGAACAAAGGGTTTTGAGAAGGAGGGAGTGAGTTCCAGCATTGCAGGTGGATGCGTGAAGTCAGAATCGCCTCCTCTTTTCTTGCAAGTTATTCAAAGGCCACAAGAAAAATAAGAGCAACATGTCAGCCCCATTTTCGTTAGTGGTTGGAGGCGGCTGAAATCCCAAACTGAAAGCAACAGAAATCAGGCTTGGTCACGGAAGTAGAAGTCGAAAAGAACACCATACAAACCAGCCATGGAAAATAGTGTCAGAACACATTGTGCAGATAGTACTTACTTGCAAACCTTGCCGTAAATGGAACTTGAAGTGATGAGATTCTTGTTTAAAAAAGCAATTGGGGGGCGCTTGGGTGGCTCAGTCGGTTAGGCATCCGACTTCAGCTCAGGTCATGATCTCCCGGTCAGTGAGTTCGAGCCCCGCGTCGGGCTCTGTGCTGACAGCTCGGAGCCTGGAGCCTGTTTCAGATTCTGTGTCTCCCTCTCTCTCTGACCATCCCCCATTCATGCTCTGTCTCTCTCTGTTAAACGTTTAAAAAAAAAAAAAAAGCAATTGGATGGTAGCATTGCCCTGAAGGATGTATAGGTTCTGAGTAGAGCGAAGGATAGACTGTGTGCTACCCGAGTAAGAACACGAGAGTGGGTTTGTATCTAGAGATTTCCAGTTCACAGAATTAAATGCCCTGGTCCGATATGATCTGACAGGACTGGACTGGTCACTCAAAATTGTATTGTGATTTTGGGTATAAGAACCTAGCGTAAACTCTAGGTATAAAAATCCAATATCAAATTTTCCTTGCTCACGTATTGGCTTCTATTTGTTTTATCTGCTACGGAAAAGTCATATATTTTTAGGCATACCGTGGATTTTATTGCATAAAATGATAATAGCAGAGGATAATAATAATCACCCATAGCTAAAAAAAATTTTTAAGACAAAGATTAATGAAGGTCCTTGGACCGAGTTGGATAGCCAGCTGCTTGAGTTTTCACAGAAAAGAGAAATCAGAGAGGAAGAAAACATGATATAAAGGTGGAATTAAAAATTAGTATTGTGACAGGACACAATGGGTTGGCAAAGTAAATCAGCAGATCGAAAGAGGGAAAAGTAGAGGTGTCAGTCAGGACAGATAACTGGTGACCAATTCTGATAGAATCAAATGAAGCCCCACCAACCAGAATGCAGAGGTGAATGGCTGGTTCTCGCCTATTTTAACACTCTCTTTGGACGTTGTTTCACCATATCACAGCTCTGTGAAGAGATGGGGATGAACTATAAGACTGACCTTTAGACCCAAGGAACTTAGTAATTTCATAGGTTTAATTGGGAGTTGGTGTACAGAATGGGAAAGAGGAGGAAGAGATTGGGAACATGGAGAATGGAGTAAGGATTCCGCTGCAGGTGTTAAAATATGGGCGCGGGGAGGATATGGCTCTAGTCTCTGACCTGCTGTAAACCTGATCTGGGCTCTGGTACTTCCTTCTTACCCCGCCCCCCAGTCTCCCTTGTCTCCCTCCTCACTGTCCCTTGTCTTTGCCTGTCCTCTGAATATCCTCCCTCCTTGTTTTCCTGAGCATCCTTTTTGCTCAGTTCACCATTCCTTATGTCTTATTTCAAGCCCTCTAGCCATTCTTTTTGACAGAACTCTAATATGATTTATTGGTTTTCTTTGATTGCCTCTGGTCCAGCTTTGGAAGGGCTTTCTGGGCTCTTCTGGCCTTCTGGGCTGCTGCTGCTGCAGATTTTAAGGCCCTTTTTTTGCTTCTCAGCCTTTGTACCTCCCGGAAAACCCGAATGCACAGGGCCTTCTTGGTCGCCCAGCGGTGGTGGGCTTTCCAGTGGAACGGAGGGGGAAAGGTGTACTCCGTCCCCAGGTCCTTGCATACCTTCTCAAAGGCACATGGTTGGTCTTATGGAGGTTGGTCTTGTGAGTATCTTGCTCCTCTGGTGGATGCTCATCAGCAGACAGCCCTTGTGCGTCTCGTCCTTTCAGTGGCTCCGCGTGTGCGCTTCGTAATTGCAGATCTTGATGGTCAAGGCGACAATTCGAGCCTCCAGGAAGCTGCTACTCTCAGGGTTTGCCACAATCTTCTTCATCAACTGATCTTGCTTGACTTTTAGTTTCTCCTTCTGGTTGGCCATTTCCAAAGACAAGAGTCTTCTTACAACGTCATCAAACTTCTCAGTTCCAGGAATGTTCTGGTAGTCTTTGAGCAGTTGTGGAAGGGGGTAGGTGGGTCATCTTCTTGGCTGGGCTGGACTGGTTTCTGGGTGGCATATCCACAAGCAGCCAGGAGGGTGACACCCCCAGGAGGGGAGGGAAGGCCCCACTGGTGGCGGGGAGGCCTGGTGCGCGCACCGCCCGGCAGCCCACGGACTGGAGCCTGGGCCGCTGCCTGGGTCTGAAGCGACCTCAGCGCTCTCCACGCCGTTCTCAGCATGCTGACCTGTGACCCCGAGGGGCCAGCGCCACAGCCACCTTCCCTTTTGCGGCACAGATTGTGTTACAAGGACGTCACCATGCTGGCTCAGCCTCTCTGTCCATTCTGACAGCATATTCGTAACAAACCAAAGTCACTGGTATTAATTTTCAGCTTTCTCTCCTCTTTCTACTTTTCCTACCACAATGTGTTTTTGTCTTTGTTATCATGCTACCAAACCAAAAGAGTAGAATAAATATTTGCTCAGGACTTCTTTCATCCCAGAAGACTATGTCTAAAAACTTAAGAATCAACTCTACATAGTCCACTTGTGCACATGCTGTATCTCAAGAAATGTGTGAAGATTTATAATGTGTATCAATTTTTCATATTTCTAGAACGCCAGAAAGCCAATAACATGAAAGAAAGAAGCCAAGAAAAGGTAGGTAAATACTTGAGGCAAGCTTTATTCTTCAACAGCAGAATATTGACTATGGAGAGAGGCAAGATGTTGAGAGAAGCATTTAATATGGCCACAAATCCAGTGCCCTCAAGAAAAATATCCCATAAATGTGACTCCTCTGGAACAAGCTTGAAAAGTGTTTCAGGATTAATTATTATTAATAGAAACCAGATAAGAAAAAAGCCTAACGATCTCAATGGATGTGGATTCCTTGATATGGTACATGAGAAGACTCACCCAGGGAACAAGCCCTGTGAAAATGATCAAAAGAAATCCCACAGACATAATGAGGAGTTTATACAACATCAGAAGAATTCTGTTTTGAAGAAGATTCTTGAATATAATAAGTGTGGGAAAGTCTTTCACAAAAAGGCGGCCTTTGTTACACGTTAGAGAGCTCACAAAGGAGAGAAATCCTCTGAAGGTAATGAATGCAGACAAGCCATCACCCAAAAGTTAAAGCTCAATGCTCATCCAAGAACCCTTAGGGAAAGGAAATCGCATGAATCCAATAAAAACAGGAAATCTTCATGCATGAAGTCAAAACATGCACATCAGAGAGCTCACCTAGGGGAGAAATACTATGATTGTAATAAACTAGAGAAATCCTTTAGCAGGAAGTCCAACCGAACTCAACATCAGAGAGGGTACAGAGGTGGAAAACCCAAGAAGTATAATGAAAGTGAGGAAACCTTGTGGAAGTCATACCACATTCAGAGTGAGAGAACTCTTGGAAAGAAAATCTATGACGGTGATAAATGTGGGAAATCCTTCCACGCAAAGCCATGCCTACTCAACATCAGAGAACTCATACAACAGAAAAACTTAGTGAGGGTAATGATAGTGAGAGCACTGTAAAGAAGGAGTCACACCTCCCCCTAAATCAGAGAATTAACACAAGAGAGAACAGCTTTAAAGGTAAAAAAAAATGTGAGAAGTCCTCCTGTGAGAAGCCAAAACTCACTCAACATCAGAGCGCTCACAAGGGAAAGAAAGCCTATGACTGTAATAGATGTAGGAAAAGTTTTCGTAAGAAAACAGACCTTGCTCAACCTCAGAGCACACACACAGGAAAAAAGGCCCTTTGAGTGTAATGAGTGTGGGAAGTCCTTCTTTGTGAAGTCCAACCTCACTGAACATCAGAGAACTCACACAGGAGAGAAACCGTACAAATGTAATGAATGTGGGAAAACCTTCTGTGTGAAGTCAAACCTTACTCAGCATCAAAGGACCCACACAGGAGAGAAACCCGACAAATGCCCTGAATGTGGGAAAACCTTCCATGAAAAAATCAGCCCTCGCGAAACATCAGAGAATTCACACGGGGGAAAAAACCCTATGAATGTAATGAATGTAGGAAAATCTTCGGCCAGAGGTCAGCCCTCACCGAATGTCAGAGAAAAACACACAAGAAGAAAACTCCCATCAACGCTGCCTGCGTGCGGAAGCCTGTGTCTACAAGTCAGACTCGTTGAACGTCAACAAAATCACAGGGCTGAAAAGCTAAGATGTCAACACGTGTAGGAAAGTCTTCATCAGTCGGTTATAGCTTATTGGAACTAGAGGATTCATGTGGGAGTGAAACCTCATGAATGCTTTGAACATGTGAAATCTTTCGACAAATATTCAAGGAAATTGAGGGGAAATGTATCAGTTTAAGGAATATGGATAAAAATGTTCTTGCGGAAGTATTAACCAGAAGTCCTGTTTCAGATGTGATACCAAACTTATTATAGAAAAGAGAACGGAAGATATTCTGTTAATAGATTGTGAAGCGTGGAGCTTTTCTAAAAGCGTAAATAATTTAAGTCATTGATGCAACAGCCTGAAATGTATGTGTGAAGACTGAGGCATTTTGGACTATACGCATATAGTACATGAGTGTGCCACACGACATGAATCACGTGTACAGTCGATTTGTGTGCAGGAACCCACCGCTGTTCCCGAATCTCAACAGTACAGCACATAGAGACTAAGTGGAAATGGAGCCATCCCCTAACCTGTGACCCAACAATTCCACTTCTAGAGACGTACCCGAAAACAATAGTTCTCAACTGCGCCTCCCAAAGGGGTATTTGGAAACACTGGGATGGTTTGGCTGTCACTGTGACAGGGTGCTACAGGCAGTTAGCGTGTGGGAGGGCCGCAGATCCCAAACGTCCTACAATGTGTCGGGAAAAGGACAGGAAGAAGAGGTTCATCCACGAAGACGTGGCTCCATCACAGAACAACGCTGCCCTGGAGAAACTCTTGCACAGCCGCAGCCACAGACGTGTACAAGAATGTTCACCGCATCACTGCAATAATTTTTTTAATAACAGTTTTAAAAAAGCGGAAAGTAAAAAATGCCCGTTAGTGACAGACTAGATAAATAGATGTTGGTGATGGTCATACCATGGAGATAATATATAACAATGAAAATGAATTAATGAGTTAGACACCGCAAGATTATTATACCTTAAAGCAATAATGTTGAATGGAAAAATATATATATAGCTATCATGTTACTGCATTTCAAAAACAAAGTTCAAAATGCAAAGAATTCACGGGTGCCTGGATGGCTCAGTCAGTTGAGTGTCTGAGTTCAGCTCAGGTCATGATCTCACGGTTTGTGGGTTTGAGCCCCGCATCAGGCTCTGTGCTGACAGCTCGGAGCCTGGAGCCTGCTTCGGATTCTGTGTCTCCCTCTCTCTCTGCCCCTCCCCTGCCCATGCTCTGTTTCTCTCTTTCTCAAAAATAAACTTTAAATTTTTTTAAAAAAATGATGCAGGAGTACATTGTTTGGGAACATAGATAGATAGATCTTTGTGTAAATATACACATAGAAATATATATGTGAGCCATAAAACTACAAAGGAAAGAAAGTGGATGATTAACAAAATCTAGGATAGCTATTACACTTGTGGAGGAAAAAGGGACTTACATTTACAGAGAGAGAAAGCTTCATGTTTCTTAAAGGGGTCACGAGTATACAGGTGTTGCTTTTAATATGCTGTATCATATCTATGCATACATAACTATTTCTGTTTATAGACTTTGATTTTCAAGAAACAGGCTTCAAGATCATTGCATTAGAATGTTAACAAAAGTGGTGTTTTGGCATAAGGATCATAGTTAAGATATTTTTCATTCATCTATTTTTCTATATCCAAAATTTCCATAATGACTTTTTCTTTTATTTATTTATTTTTTATTTTTTTTTCAACATTTATTTATTTTTGAGACAGAGAGAGACAGAGCATGAACGGGGGAGGGTCAGAGAGAGGGAGACACAGAATCTGAAACAGGCTCCAGGCTCTGAGCTGTCAGCACAGAGCCTGACGCGGGGCTCGAACTCACGGACCGCGAGATCATGACCTGAGCCGAAGTCGGCCGCTTAACCAACTGAGCCACCCAGGCGCCCCATGACTTTTTCTTTTAAAAAAAAAAAAATGTTTACTTATTTATTTTGAGAGAGAGAACAGGGAAGGGGTAGAGACAGAGAGAGAGAGACAGAGAATCTCAAACAGGCTCTGCACTGTCAGCATGGATCCCAATACAGGCCTCAAACTCATGAACCGTGAGATCGTGACCTAAGCCGAAGTCGGACATTTAACCAACTGAGCCACTCAGGCGCCCCGATCCAAATATGCTCTTAACCTTTAAGTTCTTCAGCGTCTCATCAAAAATGATCTCATAGGGAAGTGGCCATTAATATGTATATATATCCAGGTTATGCTGCTTTTCTGTCTTAAACTAATGTTTTGTTTTTTAAACTAATGTTTTTAACCCTCCGTAACGTGAGGATCCACAGGAAGGTCTGGAAAGAGCAGAGAAGGGAATGGGCTTTCAAACGTGTGTCTTTTTGACTGATGGCGCTCCCTTGGTTGTCCTTTCTAGTAAGAAACTTTTTGAGATGCGTGTTTTGACTTCATTTGGAATGACGGACAGGGCCCTGAGGATGGGCACCTTGACTTCTAATCTTGGCATGGCCTCCAGCCCAATTTTATTAATCTTTAAAACAAAGAGCAGATTGAGACAACTTTATTGTCTTCGTCTGTTTGGGCTGCTATAATAATCCCACAGACTGAGGGTCTAATAAAGAACAGAAATTTATTTCTCCTGGTGCTGGTGGCTGGGAAGTCTGAGACCATGGCAGGGTCTGCTGAGGGCTCACTTCCTGGTGCACTGTCGCTTCACATGGTGGGAGGGGTGAGAGAGCTCTGTAGGGTCTCTTATAAGGGCAGTAATCCCATTAAAAGAGCTCAACCTCATGACCTAAGCACTTCTCGAAGCCTCCACCTCCTAACACCATCACAGCTGGGCGGTTAGAATTTCAATATATGAATTTTGGAGGGATACAAACAGGCCATGAGAGCTATTATGTGCCTCCAGTATTGTCATTCTGAACTTTGCATGTCAATGTACAGAGCAATCCGCACATCCTTAGAGGCCAAAGGTGATGATCTGGAAAGAACGAGTGGAGAATAAAGCAAGCATGGAATGTGCATGTCCTCAGCTGAGCCCGATGATGCCCTCCTACCTAGATTGTACCCTTGCAGACACCCAGTAATAGTCTTTTTCTGGTAGAATCTTTTCCTGCCAGTCCCCCAGTTCAGTTCACCTCCTTTTTTTTTAATGTCTATTTATTTATTTTTGAGAGAGAGAGAGAGAGCGAGAGCACACACAGGAGGGGCAGAGAGAGAGGGAGGCAGCAAATCCCAAGCAGACTCTGCACTGTCAGTGCAGAGCCTGATGTGGGGCTTGAACTCACAAACTGCGAGATCATGACCTGCGCTGAAATCAAGAGTCGGAGGCTTAAACGACTGAGCCACCCAGGCGCCCCTCGGTTCACCTCTCTGGAAGTTGCCCCAAGCCTTCCATTGTCACTCAGTCCTGACAGTCTCTGCAGGGGGTAACACTGCAAATTTTGCATGCTCAGAATAGGAAGACCAAGAATTATATCTGACCTGGCTTCCTGTCTGAGGCCCTCCTGCCTGTTCCCAGAGCCTTGGTAAGAAGTCTCGTTTCAGTGTGAGTCCCCTTACTAGAATTATTCCTTGAGCCTCCTCCTAACACACAAGAGCTGGTGTATTTACAGGGAGTCAGCATCCGGGCCCCAAGCACAAATTCACTTCAAATGGAACCTCCACCCCGGGGACTGGTGTCTATCTCTGATGGCACCCGCTGCCTCCTGGAATCCCAAACCTGGCTTCTGGTAAACTCAAAACGGGGCCACTAAGAGAACTAGCAGTCTAGAGAGTCCAGGAGCCATCCTGAAGCCCCAGACATTCAATTTGGCCTCAAACTCTGAAGAAACACCAAGAAATTCAAGGACTAGAAGGCAGGAGTCCATTTTAATTCAACGTGTGTTTCCTGGAGTCACTTGAGGGCATTTTTATTGGGCTGAGTGCTCTGAAGAATTCAAAGATGATCAAAGTCCAAGTCTGGGTTTTAAGCAGCATGGTATATTGGGAAAACGTGAAATTTGAAGTAAAGTTGTTCTAGGATTTGATCCCAGAACCTCCACTAGACTGGAGGACTTACTTCATTTCTCCGCACATCAATTTATTTGTCAAAATAAGAACGGCAACACCAGCTGTAGAGTTCGTGGAGCTGCTTAATTAAAAGAACCTAGCAAAGTGCCCGTAGTGAGTGGTGGTGGTGGTGGTGGTAATGGCTTTTAATAGGATTTTGTTATGCAACAAGCAATGAAGCAAGTATGTATACGCCGTTTTGCGTTTAATCTTTAAAACAGGCTTACGGGTGGGGGTGGGGGGCGCCTGGGTGGCTCAGTCGGTTGAGCATCTGACTTCAGCCCACGTTATGATCTCGCAGTCTGTGAATCCAAGCCCCGCGTCGGGCTCTGTGCTGACAGCTCAGAGCCTGGAGCCTGCTTCAGATTCCGTGTCTCCCTCTCTCTGCCCCTGCCCCATTTTCACTCTCTCTGTGTCGCTCAAAAATCAACATTAAAAATTATTTTAAGATAAATAAAATAAAACAGGCTTATGAAATAAGTTCTCTTTCCAAGACTATTTTAGAGACGAGGAAAACAAGCGTTATAAATGTCACTTAAAATTATTGGTATTATAGGGAAGCCAAGACCCTGGAGTTGAACCCAGGTCTCTCTGGCTCCAATATTATTGCTTTTTTTTAATATGAATTTGCACTATTGTTGCTTTTTTCAGATCAGCACATAATATTCATTCTCTTCCTTGATGCTCTCAAGAAACTTTTTTTTAATGTTTATTTTTGAGAGAGAGAGAGAGAAAGACAGAGCATAAGCAGGGGAGTGGCAGAGAGAGAGACACAGAATCTGAAGCAGGCTCCAGGCTCTGAGCCGTCAGCACAGAGCCTGACATGGGGCTCGAACTCATGAACTGTGAGATCATGACCTGAGCTGCAGCTGGACACTTAACCAACTGAGCCACCCAGGCACCTCTCAAGGAAATCACTTCTTAGAGTACCAGCCTGTATGTTGGCTAGGCCACACTTGCAAAAGCACAGTTTCCAGAATCTTCTTGTGCCCTTTGATTCATGTCCTGGGCTCCTCCTACCCAGCACCCTGCTCAAGAGAAGAAACAAATGCAAACCTAGCCCATTCCACCCTTGCTCACTCTCTAACTCAAAAACACTATAGATAGATAAAAATAGAATTCTGAAAAGTTCCCAGTAACACAAGAAGACAGGAAGAAGAAAATAGAGAAAAATGAAGAACAGTGATAATAGAAATAAACAAAAAACCAAATGGCAAACTTAAGCTCTAACTTGTCAATTATTACATTAAATATAAGTGGTCTAAACACCTCAACTAAAAGATTGACAGTGCAAATTAAAAAACATGCCCCCGTCTTCAGGAAACTCACCTGAAATAAAATTATATAGGCTAGTTAAAAGTAAAAGGATGGGAAAAGATATACCACACAAACATGCATTGAAAAAAAGTGGCTATATATATATATATATTTTTTTTTTGACTGGACTAAGTGGTTTTACTGGGGAAAGCCAAGATTACAACGAACTTAAGAGTTGGCATGGTGCCCTTCTTCTTGCCAAAGGTGGGCACAACATTGGCAAAGTAATGGTTGTACTACCTCTGCCTCTTGGCTCAGCCTGCCTTCTTTTTCTCCTGTTTGGCCACCTTGGGAGTCTGCCCTCTTACTTTCCCAGCACGGGCCAGGGAATGATGGATTTTACCTCCCAGCATGGAGCTGGCTACTTCCAGGGTGTTCAGAGCCTCCACTCCAAACTGACCTAGGGTAGCCTCATCCTCTAGGGGTGTGCCTGCCAGGAGCACCACTTGATCTTCTGGAGCGATGCCCTCCAGAGGGACTACATGAGCCTTGATCTGGGCAACAGTCTCCTCACCAGTCACCTCGAGGGTGTGTAGCTCCTGGGCACAAAGAGCCGCATGTCAGCAACTGAACTGTGGCCACTGGAGCTGCAACCGAGAAGACAGAGTCGAGAAAGAGCCAAGACTGGTTACATTAATATCAAATAAAGTTAAACATCTAAGAAAAAAGTTACCAGAGACACAAAGAGACATTACATGATAATAAAAGTAAACACAGCAATCCTAATGTGTATGTACCAAACAACAATAACCAGATCTGCCAAATATGTAAAGCAGAAATGGATGGAACTAAAAGGAGAAAGAAACAAATCCACAATTAATAGTTGGAGACGCCAACACTCCGTCTTAATAATTGATAGAAAGAGACAGAAGATTATCAAAGATATATAATTCAGGGGTGCCTGGCTGGCTCAGTCGGTTGAGTGTCCCGCTCTTAATTTTGGCTCAGGTCATGATCTCACGATTCGTGGGTTTGAGCCCCATGTAGGGCTCTGTGTTGACAGTGTGGAGTCTGCTTGGGATTCTCTCTCTCCCTCTCTCTTTACCCCTCCCCACTCATGCGCTCTCTCTCCTTCTCAAAATAAACATTTTTTAAAAAGATATAGAATTTGGGGTGCCTGGGCAGCTCAGTTGGTTGAGCATCCAACTTCGGCTGAGGTCATGATCTTGCAGCTCGTGAGTGTGAACCCCGTGTGGGGCTCTGGGCTGACAGCTCAGAGCCGGGAGCCTGCTTCAGATTCTGTGTCTCCCTCTCTCTCTGCCCCAACCCACTCACATTCTGTCTCTGTCTCTCTCAAAAATAAATAAACATTAAAAAAAATTTTTAAAGATACAGAATTTAATTAACACCGTCAAACAACAGGGTCTACTTGACAGCAGACCATAATATAAACCTCAAATTTTTTAAATCATCTAGGCTGTTTTCTCTGACCACAGTAGAATCAAATCAGTAGAAAAAAAATAACATGAACATCTCCTAACACTTGGTAACTAAGCAGCACACTTCTAAATAATCCACAAATCAAAGAGGAAGTCTCAAGAGAATTAATAGAAGTACATTGAACTAAATGAAAATGAAAATACGATACACCAAAATATTTGGGATGTACTAAAAACATTTTAAAAGAGAAACATAAGGGGGGCCTGGCTAGCTCAGTCGGAGGAGCAAGCAACTCTTGATCTTGGGAGTTGTGAGTTGGAGCCCCGTGTTGGGTGCAGAGATTACTTAAACAAATAAAACGTAAAAAAAATAAATAAAAGAGAGACATAATCTAAGATCACAATCCAAGAATCTAGAAAAAGAAGAACAAAATAAACCCAAAGCAAGCAAGGAAAGAAATAATAGAATATACCAATGACACCGAAAACAGAAAAATAATAGGAAAAAAAAGCAACAAAGGTAAGAGTTGGTTCTTTAAAAATGGATAAAATTGATGTCTGTAGAAAGATTGATACAGAAAAAGAGAGAAGACACAAGTTACCAGTATCAGTAATGAAATGTGATATCATGACAGACCCTACAGACATCAAACTAATAGAGCAATCAATGAACAGCTTTATACCCATAAATGTGACAACTTAACCCATTCTGAAAAAAAAGAAAAAAAAAACGACAAACTACCACAACTCACGCAATATGAAATAGAATTAAAGAAATTGAATTTGTAATATAAAACCTCCCCCAAAGGGGGTGCCTGGGTGGCTCAGTTGTTTGAGCTTCTGACTCTTGATTTCGGCTCGGAGGGTTGTAGAATGGAGCCCAGTGTCGAGGTGTGCACTTAAGTGTGGAGTCTGCTTAGGATTCTGTCCTCTCCCTTTGCCTCTCCCCAGCTCAAACTCACTCTTTCTCTAAAAATGAAGTGAGGGGCGCCTGGGTGGCTCAGTCGGTTAAGCGTCCTACTTCAGCTCAGGTCACGATCTCGAGGTCCGTGAATTCGAGCCCCGCGTCGGGCTCTGGGCTGATGGCTCAGAGCCTGGAGCCTGCTTCCGGTTCTGTGTCTCCCTCTCTCTCTGCCCCTCCCCCATTCATGCTTTGTCTCTCTCTGTCTCAAAAATAAATAAACATTAAAAAAAATTAAAAAAAAATAAAAATGAAGTGAAATAATGAAATGAAATGAAATGAAATGAAATATAAAAATTCCCCAAAAGGAAATCTCTAGGCCCAAATGATTTCACCAGAGAATCCTACCATGTGTTTAAGGAAGAACTAACACCAATTCTATACACTTTATTCCAGAAAACCAAAGAAAAGAAAACACTTCCCTGTTTAGTTTGTGAAGCTAATATTCACTGATGCCAAAACCAAAAAATAAAAATATATACAATACAAAAAAATTACAGACCAATATTCCTTTGGCTATAAGCACACTAGTCCTTAACAAAATAATAGTAAATAGAATTATTCATTAATTATATGAAAAGACATGTGAATATATGAAAGAATTATATACCATGGGGTTTATTGCAAGGATGCAAGGCTGGTTTAATATTCAAAATCCATCAGTGTAATCCATTATCTTAATAAACTAAGAAAGAAAAATCACATTGTATTGACCAATGAAGGAAAATTATTTGACAAAAAGTATTTTAAATTCATGACAAAAACTCTCAAAAAAAAATAAGAATAGTTGGTAGCTTGATAAAGAGCATCTAATAAAACCCACAGCCAGTGTTGAGACTTAATAGTGAAAGACTGGATGCTTCCCTCCCAAGATCAGGAACAAGGCAAGGATATCTGCTCTCACCACCCTTATTCAACACAGTGCTGGAAGTTCTAGCCTGTCTCATAAGGCGACAAAAAAATTTAAAAACACAGATCAGAAAAGAAGGAATTAAAACTGTCCTTACTTGCAGATGACATGATTGTCTAAGTAGAAGACCCAAGGAATCTTCCAGAAAAGAAAAGGAAAGGAAAAGAAACCCTCCTAGGACTAGTGAGTTCAGTAAGGTCACAGGATATAAGGTAAACATGAAATTCAATACTCCAACAATGAACACATGGCCACCAAAATTTAAAATACAATACCATTTTAAATTGCTCCCCCAAAAAATATATGGTTAGGTGTAAATCTAACGAAACGTGTGGAACTTGCATGCTGAAAAGTACAAAATGCTAATCAAAGATGATCTAAATAAAAAAATGGATGAACATACCTTGTTCATGGATTGGAAAACTCAACCACAGTAAAGATGTCAATTCTCCCCATACTGATACATATGTTTAATGCAGTTGCTATTAAAATCCTAACAGGAGGGGTGCCTGGGTGGCCCAGTCAGTTAAGCGACCAACTCTGGCTCAGGTCATGATCTCTCAGTTCATGAGTTCAAGCCCCTGTGTCAGGTTCTGGGCTGACAGCTCAGAGCCTGGAGCGGATTCTGTGTCTCCCTCTCTCTCTGTCTCTCCCCTGCTTTTGCTTGGTGTGTGTGTCTCTCTCTCAAAAATAAACATTTTTTTAATTAAAAAAAATCCTAACAGTTTTTTTTTGTAGATATGGGCAAGATTATTCTAAAGTTTATATGGAAAGAGAAAGGAATGAGAATAGCTAAAACAATTTTGAAAAAGAATAATAAAATGGAAGGCTGCCTACTGACAATTTATGATAAAGCTAGGATAATCAAGACTGTGTGATATCAGTGAACAGATAGACGTGTAGATCAATGGAACAAAATGAAGAACCCAGAAACAGACCCATACAAATATCCCCAATTGATTTTTTATAAACTTGCAAAAGCAATGAAGGAAGAGGAGACTTTTGACCAATTAGACATCTATAGATGAAGAAATGAACCTCGACTTCCAAAGGAGGACAGTATGGGCTTTAGATTCAGGCAAACCTGACTTTTAATTCTAGTTTTGCTCCTTACCACTGAGTGATTATGACTCATTAAACCTCATTAAACCTCGAACCCAAGCCTGGAGCTCATCAACGACATCTTACGGATACTGAAAAAATAGCAGGTGAATGAATGGGCTCCATTTAATTTACTAGGGGATGTTCCCGGAATGGCCAGCAGAGGGCTCTAATCGCACACGAAAGACCATAACTTCCTGAAAGCTTGTCTGCCTTGCAAATCCCCCCTTGGCATTTCAGGCACCCATTTTCATAAACCCACATTAATGCACAGTGCTGGGGAAACATTTTTCACAGCTATGTGTGTCACTGTGTTTCTTTCAAAGAATCAAATCGATAATTGTAATTATACCTCCTTTTCCTTGCTTACTTTAATTATTTTCATACAGGAATAGGCATGCATACTCCACGGGAACAATATTGCCCCCAAGGGGGTGAAAATTGGTTCTTGGGTCCAACCCAAAATCTCAGATACTGTAATGGCTTGTGGCCTTCAAAGGACCATAGTACATAAACAGATATACAGTATATCTATGGTATTAAAGTTTCATGGGGAAGGGAACAATTAGGGGAAAAAAATATCTAAAAAGGGCTTTTCGGGGTGGAGGGGAGCTGTAACGTAAAAAATAAAGGTTGAGAAACACTGCAATAAGGAAAGATGAATCAAGAGAACGCCCCATCATTGGCCCACATCTGAAGTTAGGACAATCCCGGGGCTCCTGGGTGGCTGTTGGTTGAGCATACGACTCTTGATTTCAGCTCAGGTCATGATCTCATGGTTCATGGGTTCAAGCCCTATGTCTGGCTCAGCAGTGGCAGCCCAAAGCCTGCTTGGAATTCTCCCTCTCTCCCTCTCTCTCTCTCTCTCTCTCTCTGCCCCTCCCTGCTTGCTCGCCCTCTCTCTGTCTCTGATTAACCTTTTTTTTAAAAAAAAAAATGAAGTTAGGGCAGTCCTTTCTCCTAGAACTTGGGGTAGGCCACGATCCTGTCCAACATAAAGAGCTCCTAACTAAAGATCTTGTTATTGTTCAGAAGGCACTCCTCCAGGGAAAATTTAAATTCCATTATAATCCATTATAATCATTCCCGAAAGTTTCTCCTGTACCACCCTACTCCCCCCCCCCTTCAGGTCCAGTCCATCCCGAAACAACCATCGATCTGCTTTGTGTTGCACACTCTTTTTTTGCTTCTTTCACTCAGCGTAATTATTTTGAGATTCCTCCATGTTGTTGGGTATATATTTTAAAATTTTTTAAATGTTTTCTTTATTTTTGAGAGAGAGAGAGAGAGAGAGAGAGAGAGACAGAGCATGAGTGGGGAAGGGGCAGAGAGAGGAGGGGGAGACACAGAATCCGAAACAGGCTCTGCATGGTCAGCACAGAGCCCGACGCACGTTCAGACTCACGAACCATGAGATCATGACCTGAGCCGAAGTCGGACACTTAACTGCCTGAGCCACCCAGGCGCCCCGTGTATATTCATAGTCCATTTCTTTTTACTGCTGAGTACTATTCCATTGCGATGCTGTATCACAATTTGTTCATTTGCTCACTTGTTCGTGGATGTTTGGTTTGTGTCCCATTCAAGGCCGTCGTGAATAAAGGTGTGCGTATTCACGTCCAAGTCTTTGTGTAGGTCATGGGTTTTCATGGCTCTTGAGTAAATACCTAGGAGAGTGCTACTGGCCTGTATGACAGGTGTGCCTTTAACTTGGCAACAAAGGGACTGATTAAAGTCTCTCTGCCCAGGCTATGGGACCCCTTTGCCACTCCTCTGGGAGAAGCCACCTTGTCTAATTCACAAGGAGTCTTTCCTGGGAAGCCTCACGTGATCCCTGATGGCCACACCCTCGGAGGGCAGCAAGTTGACTACTGCTCTCACTACAGCAAGGTGATTTTCTGGAACCTCCCTCCAGAGGAGAGAAAACACGCCTACACCCGTATCATCACTGGTGTGGCAAAGTACATCTGCTACAGCACAAAAATGTGGGGCGCCCGGGTGGCTCAGTCGGGTAGGCGGCCAGTTCTTGGTTTGCACTCAGGTCACGATCTCATGGTTTGTGGGTTCAAGGCCCGCGTTGGGCTCTGTGCTGACAGCACAGAACCAGCTTGGGATTCTCTCTCTCTCTCCTCTCTCTCTGCCCCTCCCCTGCCTCAAAACAAGTAAAACTAAACTGGGAAAAATAGTGGAAAATATAGAAAATGCTTGCAATTTTTCAAAGGCTTGCAACACCACCAGTGAGAGGTAAGAATGGCCCACAGTCCACTAAACGTGGACTTTTCCTAAACATAGTGTACATAGAAATGTATGACCCTGTGTCTCTTCTCCACGGAGATACATCTTTCACAACTTAACTCTCCTGACCAGGTAGTTAATCACCCCTTTAAAAAGCCACCGTCCCTCACTCAGTTTCCAGACCTGAGCCAGTGTTGGGATCCCAAACACACGGACTGAAGCAGACTGGATCCCTAGAAGGACCCTGTAAAACCATGACAGATAACAACATGCCGGGGGAAGCGGGAATATGCAAGCATTTAAAAAAAAACCATCACACAGCGTCTGCACTGGCATTTATGCCCAGGAACCCATGCGAGATTAGTGTAGAAATGAATATACTTTATTCCTGCTGTTTTAATTCAGCCTTACTATTTATTTTTCTATGTTATTTCTCTCCTTTTTCATGTGTTTGCTGGCTCGATAACATGGCCATTGATTATCTTTTTTTCTCTTAGGTTTTAGTGTTCGATACTTTTCCATTCCGACAGCAGTTACCTTCCCCTTTTCACATTTAGAGTAAAATACATAATCGCAATTATATAATCTTCCATTATATGAAAAAATACCATCTATTTCCCACTTATAATACAACACTTTTAAATCTCCATGCTCCCAACCCCTGTAGAGATTTAAATGCTTTTATTCTATAACATTGCAACCCAGGCAACAACGGATGTTGGTGAGGATTTGGAGAAAGAGGACCCTATTGGCACCGCTGGTGGGAATGCAAGCTGGTGCAGCCATTCTGGAAAGCAGTATGGAGGTTCCTCAAAAAACTAAAAATAGAACTACCCTACGACCCAGCAATTGCACTACTAGGCATTTACCCAAGGGAAACAGGTGTGCTGTTTTGAAGGGACACATGCACCCCCATGTTTATGGGCACGATCAACAATAGCCGAAGTATGGAAAGAGCCCAAATGTCCATCGATGGATGAATGGATAAAGAAAATGTGGTATATACGATGGAGTATTACTCAGCAATCAAAAAGAATGAAATCTTGCCATTTGCTACGTGGATGGAACTGGAGGGTATTAGGCTAAGTGAAATTAGTCAGAGAAAGACAAAAATCCTATGACTTCACTCATATGAGGACTTTAAGAGACAAACCAGATGAACATAAGGGAAGGGAACCAAAAATACTATAAAAACAGGGAGGGGGACAAAACAGAAGAGACTCATAAATACGGAGAACAAACTGAGGGTTACTGGAGGGGTTGTGGGAGCGGGGGTGGGCTAAATGGGTCAGGGGCACTAAGGAATCTACTCCTGAAATCATTGTTACACTATATGCTACCTAATTTGGATGTAAATTTTAAAAAAGAAAATTAAAGAAAAGAAAAGCAAAAAGATATTATGAAATAATAAATACATTAAAAAATTCAAAAAAAATAAATGCTTTTATTCTCCATCTGCCCCTCCCCCCAACATGGGGGGGGGTGGCTTACAGAGGGGGGGAGGTCCTCCAGGTACTATTATTCATCTTTCATTTTCTCTCAAAACCCTGCAGATTATTGTTTGCTTTCAGTGTTGCAGGAAAGAAGTCCAATGCCTGCCTCATTGGTTTTCTTTGTAAGCTACTTATTTTCTCTTTCTGGAAGCTGGGAGGCTTTTTTTTTTTTTAATTTTTAATGTTTATTTACTTTTTTAGAGAGAGAGAGACAGTGCGTGAGCAGGGGAGGGGCAGAGAGAGAGGAAGACACAGAATCCAAAGCAGGCTCCAAGCTGTCAGTACAGAGCCAGACGCGAGGCTCGAACCTGAGGTGAAGTCAGACGCTGAACCGACTGAGCCACCCAGGCGCCCCTGGAAGCTGGAAAGTCTTGTATTTATGTTTGGCCTTCAGTCGGCTTTTCGGGACATGCCTCAAGGTGAGCTTTATTTTTTTTTCTAAGTTCTGTTTGGAATTCAACTCTTCAGATCAAGTATTTATTGGAAAACTTTCAAGGAAAATTCCCTCCTTTATGCTCTTTAATTATTGCCTTTAATGTTTGCTTTATGCTCTTTAATTATTGCTTGTTAATTATTTTCCATTTCCTCCATCTTATGAATTCCCATTACACCGATAATAATGATTCCAGTATCTGAGTATTTGGTTGCCTGCGTTGTCCCCTCAACCCTCTTCCGTTTCACCTTACGATTGCCATCTCTTTGAATCTTCGATTTGTGTGCTGTCTTATTTCTCCATTGATATTTATTCCATGTCAGGCTCCAACAGTGACCGTCCCTCCTCAGACTCCTCTCCCGAGGTGTTTAGTCTGGACGTGAGAGTGTCCTTCCGCCCAGAAGGCGCGTTATGTCAGTGAGTGTACTGCCCTGTATTTGTACCTCTTTGGGTGTTGCTTTCGTCGTTGATTTCTGTTCAGGGGGCCTTCTCTCTCCTCCAGGAGGTCTGTGCCTGCTGTTCTCTGTGATGTTCTAGTTCTTTCTCTTGCTCACTTCTAGGTCCCCAGCAGTATGTTGGTATTTTCCTTTGCTGGCTCATCGGGGCACATGGTCAGCTGCTGGGGATCTTTGGCAGGATCAGTCCCTCAAGTTGTGGATGGCCCAGTGGTCTTGGCCCTTCTGATCACTGGCCTCCAGCTGGCAAGCCATGGTTCCCAGAAGGACGTCCCCTGCTCTCCAGTCTCCTCATTTTCCTGGGGAAGAGGGAATTCAGCACATTGTTTACACCCCCCCCCCAGCTTTGTTTGTTTGTTTGTTTGTTTTTTAAGTAGGCTCCATGCCCAACCTGGGGCTTGAACTCACAACCCTGAGATCAAGAGACTGGGTCAGCCAGTCACCCCTCCCCCACGGCCTCTTAAGTGCCCCAGAGCAGTGATCCCAAAGCACCCTTGTGTGGGCCGGTGCAGCCTCTCCCTCAGGATACACTTGGACTTCTATAGATCAAAAGTTCCCAGATTTCACCAGTTTCCTTCTGACCGTGACTCCTGGGCTCCGTGCTTCTGGTCCCCAGGCCCTCACTGGACCCGGAAGCGGAAAGTTTCTCTGCCAGCTCCCTTCCTCTGGACTGGAGAGAAAAGCAAGGTCTTGTGTCCACCCTAAACCTCACAGGCTTCTTGCCTCAAAGAATGTTCTGTAGCTAGCTTTAAGCTGAAGGATGATGGCAGCAAGGATGTGTTCAAGAACCATCTCCCTGGAATGCCTAGAGGAAAATTCACTGCATTCCAAAATACTACAGGCCATTTCACAGACCACAGTGCAATAAAACCGGAAATCATTAACCAAAAAACCCCGAAAAACTTCACCAACAAAACCCTAATAGACTCAAATATCAAACTTCACTCTTTTTAACTGTCTACTGGGTTAAAGAGAAAATCAAGACAGAAATTATAAATCACTTCTTTTTTTTTTTTTCAACGTTTTTTATTTATTTTTGGGACAGAGAGAGACAGAGCATGAACGGGGGAGGGGCAGAGAGAGAGGGAGACACAGAATCGGAAACAGGCTCCAGGCCCTGAGCCATCAGCCCAGAGCCCGACGCAGGGCTCGAACTCCCGGACCGCGAGATCGTGACCTGGCTGAAGTCGGACGCTTAACCGACTGCGCCACCCAGGCGCCCCATAAATCACTTCTAATGAATGACAATGAGAGCGGAAAATATAAACCTCCGTGAGATGTGACCAAAGGAGAATTCGAAGGAAGACATACAGATTCATAGAACGGTATTAGAAAAACAAACAGAAGATTAAAAATAATGCAGAGCCCCCAGGGGTAGTCCGTGCACTATGTATGCAAGTCTAATTTTGCTTCCACTGAGATGCCTATTAAAAATAGAGTCAAGAGGGGTGCCTGGGTGGCTTGGTCGGTTAAGTGGCCGACTTCGGCTCAGGTCATGATCTCACGGTCCGTGAGTTCGAGCCCCGCGTCGGGCTCTGTGCTGACAGCTCAGAGCCTGGAGCCTGTTTCAGATTCTGTGTCTCCCTCTCTCTCTGCTCCTCCCCTGTTCATGCTCTGTCTCTCTCTGTCTCAAAAATAAATAAACGTTAAAAAAAATTAAAAAAAAAATAGAGTCGAGAGATTTTATTTCCACCTTTATATTTTGTAGAATTTCAAATCCCCCAGAAGAGCAGAAGAACACTACAACGAACATCTCTGGATGCACCCCTGGTTACGATTTTGCCACACTAGCTTGCCATCTCTCTCTGTCTCTCTTGTTATACGTGGATGCACATTTTTTTTTTTTCTGATTCATCGACAGTAGTTACCAGGATTATGACCCCTCCCTCTTCCGCACGCATCCCAGGAGAAGAGAGAAAATGTCCTCTTGTCATCGCTGGCCTTCTTGGGAGAAGGACTCTGGAGCAGGGATTTGCATGCGGAGCGCTCTGGGGCTGGACGTCCGCGAGAGGGAAGGAAGGTCTGGGCGGAGTGAGGACGTGGGGTGTCACGTAGATTCAACAAAAGCATGTGCAAGCCCCTCGAGGAGCTTCGAAGCTTCTTCAGAGTTAGTCCTGAGTTGCCGTGAGAGGAGCTGGGTCCTTCTATACTGCCCTGCCAACCAGTGATTGGACACGGGCTGCCCTGGGAAAGGGCATGACCTTGGATGAGGCAGTTCCCTTCAGCCCGGGGATCGCCCTGAAGAGAGCCAGCAACTGAAGACTGTGCTTCCAGCAGCTGTGGGAGTAAGTCCTTCCCTCCTGTGGCCAAGTGCCACTTCATTTCGGTTCCAGGAGCTCCTCCTCCAGGACGCCAAGGGGCGTCTTTCCTGGAGGACACTGACAAGGGGAAGGTTAAAGGGGCAAAGTACAACCCCGGCCAATGCAGCTGGGCTCAGGGCCGCGTTGATGCCCTTGCTCTGTCCATGTGTTCGGGATCCAGAAGCTGGCTTTGATCTGCAAAGAAAAAAGGCCAGTGTAGCAACATTCATACCAGACAAGTTGAAGATTAAAATTCCCCGAGGCGCCTAGGGGTGCCTGGGTGGCTCAGTCGGTTAAGCGACTGACTTCGGCTCGGGTCACGATCTCGCGGTCTGTGAGTTCGAGCCCCGTGTCGGGCTCTGTGCTGACAGCTCCGAGCCTGGAGCCTGCTTCCAGTTCTGTGTCTCCTCCCTCTCTGTCTCCTCCTCCTCTGCTCATGCTCTCTCTCTCTCTCTCTTTCAAAAATAAATAAAAACATTTTTTAAAATTAATTAAATAAATAAATTTAAATAAAATAAGTCAATAAATTTCCCAGGGCGCCTGGGTGACCCAGCCAGTGGAGCGTCCGAATTCAGGTCAGGTCATGATCTCGTGGTTCGTGGGTTTGAGCACCGCGTGGGGCTAGAGGCTGACAGCTCGGAGCCTGGAGCCTGCTTCCGATTCTGTGTCTCCCTCTCTCTCTGCCCCTCCCCAGTTCATTCTCTCTGTCTCTCTCTCTCAAAAATAAATAAACGTTGAAAAACATCAAATTAAAAAATAAAATGCAGACTCTGATTCAGTAGTTCTGGGGCGGGGCCCGGGATTCTGCATTCCTAACAAGCTCCCAGGTGATGCCGAGGCTACTAATCCCATCCCCCACACACATAATTTAAGTACACCCTCACCCAAAGCAATTAGCCTGGTAGAATGGCGGGGTGGCCTCTGCAAGGTCAGTTAAGGCACCAGCTCAGCTACCACACCCGTCGGGGGTGGGACGCTGTCCTCCGGAATATGGCGTAGGCACTGAGCCAATGGCCGATGTATGGCGGGCGTGGTGTCCCCAGGAACAAACGAGCAGGGAGGGAGGCTTCGCCTCCCACCACCTCCTGGCAATGTTGGCGTCTTCATGCAAAAAAACGGAGTAGGAAGCGAAGAATGAAATGAGTCTGCTGGCGGGGCTGGTCCACCTGCCGCACGGGGAACTAAACCAACTGCTACCCGGTGGGACTGAGCCTATGCCTGGCGCCCCAGGCATCACGGGGCATCTCTCGGGGCTTCCAGGACATTCCAGGTGATTGTAACAACCGCAGTTAAACAAAGGCAAGGCGAGGGAGGAAGGGCTGGGTCACCCCAGCGGGCCAGTAGCACCTGCCAGTTGAAGTGAGGGCCACGGGGCAGGAAAATCTGGAACGGGAGGCAGAGGAGGAAGAGGACGACTATGGGTCACCACCCTGGAAGGAGCTACCACTGCAGACACCGGACGTTGGCTTGCGAACCCTCTTCCAGACTGTTTAGGAGCTGCCACAGGCTTCCCCCTCGAAGGACTGGCCGAAGGCATCTTATTCTTACCTGTGCGACAGATATTACAGGAGGGCGAAAGAGAATCTGACTGGTGCAAGGGCCGGAATATGCCAGACTCGGTTTATGCACCACCACGGATCTCCGGCCTTCTCCCTGCAACCACCCTGCACACTCACCTCACCCCTCAGCCGCTCGCCTTGATTCCCAGCTGGAGGGGCTCTACGGGGAACGGGGGCGGGCGATTGCCTGGTCCTTAAGCCTGATGGCGGCCTCTGCCATTGATGACGCTACAGGTCAAGGAGCCCCACGGCAGTGCTGACCGAAAGGGAGAGACTGACCACGACATGAACTGTTTGGATTGGTCCCAGGGGCTCCCGGGGCGGGGATAGGAAGGAGCCGGTGGACAAATTCTGCTCACCTTCTCCTCCCGCGGGGTGTTCCAAGTCGGAGCAGTTCACGCAACTAGCTATGCTAGTTACAAAACTCTCAGCAAGGCCCCGGCTCACCCTGGCTCTCCTCCTCCCTGACTCACTTTCTCCCTCAGCCTGGTTTCCTCCAGGAAGTGTTACCACGTAAACTTTTGCCGAGGGCTCTGCGGTCTGGGGAGCCCAGGCTGAGACAGCGTGGTCCTTGAGAAATAGACAAAGAACGAGAAAACAAACTGAAAAAAAAAAAAAAATTAAGAAGAGAGAATTCATGAAGACAGAAGATGCTATTTTAGGAATCCTGGAAGGGTGGGGGGATCAAAATGGCTTTCTTTGAGGAAAACAATCCCAGTATATCAGCAGTCAAGTTTCCGTGTTGTCAGGGATACAAGCCGATTCTGATGATTAAGCAGCAAGCAAGTTTGTTAAAGAGATAATGAGCAGCTCACGCTATTGTTATGAGGGCTGAAAAGCCAGACTCAAGGTCAAGTAATGCCCCCAACTGTTCTGTATGATGATGAAAAACTGCCATTCTTGTCACCGCCCCTCCCCCATGCCAGGACCTTGACCTCGGAACCACTGAGGGCACTACCTCCTGCAAAGCCCATTGCCTATGCCACCTGGGCCTACGGAAAAGACAATTCCATGCAGAACTTGAACCCCCCCCCCGCCCCCCGTAGCTAGCGCACTTAGTCATCCCACAAAGGCCCAGTGCCTACATCCTAACGGTGAGGGAGGCTGGGAACTTGAGTTCCGATCCAAGCCTGGAGGGACAGGACTCCCGATTGTGAATCTCTCCAGATCTAAGACCGTTGTTCCAAAGATGGTGGGAAGACGGATATCTACCAGAAGCAATAAAACGGATACACCCCTCGTGAGGCAGATCAGAAATAAGTAAAACAGACAAAAACATGTTTAAGAAATAGTTCTGGAGGGGCCCCTGGCTGGCTCAGTGAGTAGAGCATCCCACTCAGGGTTGTGAGTTCAAGCCCCACATTGGGCATGGAGCCTACTTTTAAAAAAAGAGAAAGAGAGTTCTGGCAAACGGATTATGTGGAATAGTGCTGTCCGATAGAAATATAATAGAAGCTGTGTAGGTAATTAACTTTTTCTAGCAGCCACATGAAAAAGAGTTAAAAAAGAAATATGTGAAGTTAGGGGCGCCTGTGTGGCTCAGTTGGTTAAGCACCTATTCGCTTCGGCTCAGGTCACGATCTCAGGGCTCATGAGTTTGAGCCCCTCATCAGGCTCCCTGCTGACAGTGCGGAGTCTGCTTGGGATTCTCTCTCTGCCTCTCTCTCTCTCTCTCTCTCTCTCTCTCTCTCTCTCTCAAAATAAACAAATACACTTTAAAGAAAAAAGCATATTTAAGAAATATGTGAAATTAATTTTAATACTTAATCCAACATATAATCAATATAACAGTTAGTAATGAGACATTTTATATTCTTCTTTTTTCACACCAAGACTTGGAAATTGGTGTATATCTTAAACTTACACTTCATTTCAGTTGGACTGGTCATATTTCTTTTTTTTTTTTTAATTTTTTTTAACGTTTATTTATTTTTGAGACAGAGAGAGACAGAGCATGAACAGGGGAGGGGCAGAGAGAGAGGGAGACAAAGAATCGGAAGCAGGCTCCAGGCTCTGATCCATCAGCCCAGAGCCTGACGCGGGGCTCGAACTCACGGACCGCGAGATCGTGACCTGGCTGAAGTCGGACGCTTAACCGACTGCGCCACCCAGGCGCCCCAAGACTGGTCATATTTCAAGTGCCCAAAAGGTTCATGTGGCTCGTGGCTGTATTAGATAGCACAGAGATAGTAGAGATAAAATCAGAACTCTATTTCACACATCATTTAGAGAAAAGCAAATTCCAAGTGAACTAAGGATGTAAATCTAAAAAATAAAACGATTAAAATCTTAGAAGAAAACGTCCAACGCTATACCTAGCTAGCATTTGTGAGATCTTTCTAGCCATCTGCAATGCAGGTGGCGGATAAGGGGTTCCTGTCTATATCCACAAGGAGCTTTGGCAAATCAGTATCAGAATAAAAATGGTCAGAAGTTCTCACAGAACAAACCCAAATGGTGAATAAACCTAAGAAGATATTCAGCTTCCCTGGGAGTCAGGAAAATACACATTAAATAATGAGACATTGCTTTACTCACATCAGACTAGCAAATCGGGAGCATGGTAACACCTACTGGAGGCTGGGAAGGGACCCTCCTCACCACATCACAGGGGCTATGACCTTGTTGGAGAGCAGTCTGGCAACATCTATCAAAATAAAACAACTCCGCATATTCTTTGACCAGCGATCCCATGCCTGGGAATCCACGCCAGGGAAATAAAAGCACCAGAATATGCGGAGAGGACGGACGTTCCCATCCACAGTGACCATGAGCATAGGCAGAGGAATGGCTGAATAAAGTGTGATACATTTGTATCATGGCAGGTTACGCAACCACTAGAAAAGAATCTCTTGAGTCAAGGGAATTACCATCTTCCACCTCTGCAAGATGCAGAGACATGCATGACCTGTGGTTCCGTTTCTGTAAGCGATCGGGAGAGAAATCTACATAGACATGTATATTTACATCTGATTTCATGAGCATGAAGAGAGGGTTAGAAGGATATAATCGCCCTGCTAGCAAGGTTACCTGGGAGGAGGAGGAGAAGCAGGTGGTACAGATAAAAACACGGGAAGGCAGGAAAGAAAAATATAAGAACAGAGAAAAGACGCGGGGGGCGATGGGGCGGGGAGGTTAAAAGGAAAAAAACTATCATTTCAAGGAAGGACAATTTCTGTGAAGTTGTCATGTGTGTTTGAAAAGGGCAAATATGTATCTCCACATAAATGTGTTCGATAAAGCTCGTGAACCATGGCATTCAAATCTTCCATGTGATTTACTTACTGTTTCGACTGCTTGTTCTGCAGATTTCTAACAGTTTCCCACTGAGCTGTGGATTGCTGGTTTCTCCTCGGGATTCTATCAGTGTTAGTATTTGACATTTCAATCCTATGTCACTAGACGCATACAAGCACAAGGGCTAAACTTATTGGTAGATTGAATATTTATCAATATATATTTCGGTCTAGAGACGCCTGGGTGGCTCAGTCGGCTGGGCGACCGACTTCGGCTCAGGTCATGATCTCGCCGTCTTGTGAGTTCGAGCCCCGCGTCGGGCTCTGTGCTGACAGCTCGGAGCCTGGAGCCTGCTTCAGATTCTGGGTCTCCCTCTCTCTCTGCCCCTAACCCACTCATGCTCTCTCTCTATCTCAGAAATAAATAAACATTTTTTTTAAATTTAAATATATATATATATATATATATATATATATATATATATATATATATATAGGTCTTTTCAAATAATACTGATCGTTGTTGTGTGAAATCCATTTTGCCTAATGCTGTTGTTGCCCACTTGCTTTCCTCTCCCCGGCTTCCCTGGGACAACTTTTCCCGCTCAGTATTTCCAGTGTTTCTGTGCTACCCTGCTTTTGCTGTCTCTAATAAAACAGCATACGGTTTGACTTTTTTTTTTTTTATTCTAGAGTATCTGTCCTCTCACAGTGAGTTTCATATATTATTGATGGATTTGTTTGTTTCTACCAATTTATTTACCTGGTGTTTTCTACTATATATGCTGTGTTCCTGTTTCTTTTTCGTCTCTGCTTTTCAGTTAGTGGATAGCATTTATTTGCTGCCAATTACCCTTTCTTCTAATGACTTAGAAAGTATAGGGGCACCTGGCTGGTTCAGTTGGTACAGCATTGGTTCTGGATCTCAGGGTCGTGAGTTCAAGCCCAACGCTGGGTGTGGAGATTACTTAAATAAATAAACTTTAGGGGCACTTGGATGGCTCAGTTGGTTAAGCACATGACTCTTGATTTGGGCTCAGGTCACGATCTCACACTTGGTGGGTTCGAGCCCCACATTGGGCTCTGTACTGACATCTTAGAGCCTGCTTGGGATGCTCTCTCTCTGCCCCTCCCCCACACTCATCTCTCTCTCTCTCTCTCTCTCTCTCTCTCTCTCTCTCTCAAAATAAATAAACATTAAAAATATAATAATAATTGGGGCGCCTGGGTGACTCAGCGGTTAAGCGTACGACTTTGGCTCAGGTCATGATCTCACGGTTCATGGGTTCGAGCCGCGTGTCGGGCTCTGTGCTGATAACTCAGAGCCTGGAGCCTCTTCAGATTCTGTGTCTCCTCCTCTCTCTGCCCCTCCCCCACTCACGCTCTATCTCTCTCTGCCTCTCAAAAATAAATAAATGTAAAAAAAAATTTTTTTTAATATGATAGTAAAAAACTTAAGAAAGTATATATTCTGTTCCTATTATCTTTATTTTTCACACGAATCGCTAAGCCTATTAATTAATATCTGTATCTTCCTACCGAATAAAATGAGGATCTTAGCATGCTTTTACTTTTCTCTCCTACCTCCTTCCCAGTCTTCATGCCTCCCCATCCTGTGTTGTCATCTCAGATTTTAGTTAATTGTTGTAAGTAAAGATTTTTATGTAGTCTGACATTTTGCTGTTTTGTTTTGGTTTGGTTTTTGCTTGCCTGTGCTTTGTATATCCCACATTTTCTTCTTGGATCCACTTTCTCTCCGTTGGAATATAACACCTACACCTGTGGGTTCTCAAGCAGAGGCCGGTACCACACCCCTTCCCAACATGCGGTGTTTTGTACTGTCACCGTGGCTAAGGAGCAGTTCCACTGGCATTTGATGGATGGTGGTCACAGGGACACCAAGGACACTGTCGGGAGCGTGTGGATCAGGCTTATGCGATGAAGAATCATTCCACCCCAAATGCCAACAGGACCCTGGGGAGGAATGCTGTGACTAGGAGTTGTAAACATTTTTCGTCCATCGGTGTCTTAAAATGGCCGGTGATGCCCCCACATTTGCCTGATAGATTAGCTGAGTAAACACTCCTCAACGCTCCTAAACTCACACGTATTCCACCAGAGAACTTTGAAGACATCATTGGGCTGTTGACTTGCTCACAAAGTTGCAAAGGAGGAGGACTAAGGTCAACCTTATCCTCATCCCCTTCTGGATCATTTGTTTCACTCCGGAAACATTCAGCGTTTCCTTTTCATCCTTAGGGTCCTGAGATTTCAGGAAGGTGTACTTAGATGTAAGTCTTTCCATATTCTTCCTGTAGATATTCACTAGATCCTCTCGACATAAGAGCTCATATGTCTCTTAAGTGCTAAGAAGAAGTCTTGAATTATTACGTTGCTTCAGGGACTTTCCTTCTTCTGTTTCCTTCTCTCATTCTGTAACTCACATGAAGCAGACAATGCGACATTTGCAATACCCTTCACGCCTCCGTGCTTCTTCCCACTTTCCATCTGTTTATTCCTTGGCACTGCATTCTGGGAGAATGCCTTTGCTCAGCCTTCTGGTTCACTACTTCACTCTCTAAATCCATTTTGCTCTTCAATCCATCTATCAAGATTTTATCCTTAGAAGAATTATTATTTTTAGCGACATCTGGGTGGCTCGGTTGGTTGAGCATCCGACTCTTGATTTTGGCTCAGGTCATGATCCCAGGGTCATGGGATTGAGCCCCATGTCAGGCTGCACGCCCAGCATGGAGCCTACTTAAGATTCTCGCTCACAGCGCCTGGATGGCTCAGTCCATTAGGTGTCCGACTGTTGATTTCGGCTCAGGTCATGATCTCACGGTTCATGAGTTCGAGCCCCACATCAGGCTCTGTGCTGACAGTGCAGAGCCTGCTTGGGATACTCCCTCTCTCTCTCTCTCTCTCTCTGCCCCTACCCTGCTTGCTCGCTCACTCTCGCTCTCTCTCTCAAAAATAAATAAGGTTAAAAAAAAAAAGATTCCCTCTCTGCCCCTCCCCTACTCTCACTCTCTCTAAAACAAAAATGAATAAAAGAATTATTATTTTTATTTTAAGAAGAATCAAACTTTTTTGATTCATAAAGCTGTTGTATTCTTTTTGAATACTTTTTTGGGGGGCACCCGGGTGGCTCAGTCGGTTGGGCATCCGACTTCGGCTCAGGTCATGATCTCTCGGTCCGTGAGTTCGAGCCCCGCGTCGGGCTCTGTGCTGACAGCTCAGAGCCTGGAGCCTGTTTCAGATTCTGTGTCTCCCTCTCTCTCTGACCCTCCCCCTGTCTCTCCCTGTCTCAAAAATAAATAAACGTTAAAAAAATTTTTTTGAATACTTTTTTTTTAAAGTAAACTCAACCCCCAACGTGGGGCTTGAACTCATGACCCCACATCAAGAATCACATGCTGTACCGACTAAGCCAGCCAGGCATCCCTTGTTGTACGCTTTTAAAAAAATTGATGCAACAGGCTCTTTCATTTGCCCAAGATATTAATGATCCTTATTCTATAATCTGGTTCTATTTGCTCTCCTAACTCAGTTCCATCATCTGTGAAGCAGGAATAATAATTCCTACCACCGAGTTTCATGGTGATTATTAGAATTAACATAAAACGATGCCTGGCACGTAGTGCATTAAATACCGAGTCGATGAATAGACAAAGTAAAATAATAAATGTAAAAAAAGTATCTGATCGTTATCCTCATTGATAGTATCTGCTGAGACAATGACATCCAAGATTCTACCCTCTTAGTTTTGACTCTGTCATAACACCACCGCCCCTCCCACCCCCAGATCCGGGGCATGGACTGCTTCCTCACTTTGCTGAGGCACGAATTTGAACTGTAAGCTACAAGGCTGGTGAGTGGGAGTGGGAATGTGTCCAGCATCTGTCTCCCAAAATGGCCCTATGCTTCTATTTAACGTATGAAGTCAGCAAACCCTCACCACCGCCCTGAAAGGCAGATGTCGTTATCCCGGTTTCATAGGATGAGAAACCTCGAGAAAGTACAGGCAGTGGGCCACGAGGCAGTGGTTGAGGACTCTGTGCTAGGCAGTCAGAGTTCTTACCGACTCAAGAAAGGGACTCTCGGAGCCCCAGCTCATTCTTCTGTAAAATGGGCCTGACTGTCTTTTTTGTCAACTCTGCTGGAATTCTACTCATCACTCGGCCTTCGAGGTCAGTACCAACACGGCGTGGTCACTTCCGAGGATCCGAACCACTCAGGCTGAACGCCGCCACATTCTCCCGCTTCCTCTGGGCCTCCACTCACCTAAGGCATCGCACTCTGCCGGGGGTCAGCCAGCTGCCCGTGCTTCTGCCCCCCACCAGACAGCGAGCAACTAGAAAGAAGTACAGAAGGCCACAGTGATGCGATTTCCCCAAATCTTAGAGACCGGGCTGCCCTCTGATGACTACATGAGATAAATCAGAGGCCAGATTGGCAAGATGAGTGGCCATTGACCTAGGGGGCAAGTTAAAGGCCAGCTCCAGTAGTGACGTGTTGCTAGGGCCGTAGGAAACCATCACTCTTTTCCTAGGCGTGTGCGGGCTTTTCGATATTTACACACACACACACCCCTTTTGTCTTCCTGCCTCCGTCTTTGTATCCACAAGCCATTCTCAACACAGTCTGATCACAGCGACCCATGGGATCTTCCTTCAAAATTCAAGTCAACTCTCTCCTTTACTCCGCCCTCGTGGTGCCTGCGGTTCACGGTCCCTCTCCATGCCTCCTCACAAGATTTTCAGGATCAAGCGATTCCCGACGGAGAAACAAAGGCAGAATGGTCCCATTCCCCAGTGGATTTGGACGCAGACTGGTAAGAAAATCAGGTTCAACGCCAAGAGGAGGCGTTGAAGGAGAACCCGGCTGGGCCTATGAGGGATCGCCCGTGAGATAGCACTGTGTTCATGCTGCATGAAGGTCACGGGCTGCTCTCTCGTTGCTCTGTGGACATCACTACCCCAACAATAGCCATGGTTTGTAATGTTTATTCATTTGAGAAAGAGAGAGGCAGAGGGAAGGGCAGAGAGAGAGGGAGAGAGAGAATCTCAAGCAGGTTCTGCACTGTCAGCGCAGAGCCCGATGTGGGGCTCCATCTCACGCACCGTGAGATCATGACCTGAACCGAAATCGAGTCAGATGCTTAACCCACCGAGTCTCCCAGGTGGCCCCAATAGACGTGTTTTATTTTTCTCGGTTACTATGCCTCTGCAGCAGTCGGTTGGTTTGGTAATAAATACGTGAGACTTTTTGTTTGAAAAAAACATCAAATCAGACAGTGCTATTCCCCTGCTTACAAGCCTCTAATACGTTCCCACTGCACGTAGAACAAAACCTAGCGTCTTCACGGCAGAGATGACAGGCCTGCATTAGCTGGCTTCTTCCTACCCTCCTCTTCCCTTATCTTTGATGATCCAACCACCCAGTCCAAGTCAAGATCTTCCCTACAGACGAACTCTCGGGCAGGAAGGTCTTCCTACAGCATATATGAGCCTCTCCACACAGTTTCCTCCCAGGCCAGAGCTCCAAGGCCAGGGCCTCTGGCAAGAGTGGGCCCTTCGTTTCTTCTATGATGGCTGCCTCAGTTTCTCAACAAACGGGCAGCTGCTCTGGACAAACCAGGTCAGGTCAGTAAAACTTAGGAAGGAGTCTACCGGAGCCAAGGAAATACCGACCGGGAATGGGGCCCCCACCCCTCCTGGGGCTCTGAGCTCTAGGAGTGGGCTTACAGTCGGAGGCGGAGGGGTGAAGGCAAGGGACAGTGTGGCAGAGGGACTCTGGTCAACAAGGCTACCCCACTCTTACACACACACACACACACACACACACACACACACACAGTGGTTGGCCTTTAATCACAACCCCATTGACTGCATGCCTACCGTGAGCTAGAAGCTGGAACTTAACTTATTTTAACCCATGCGACTCCCTCACCAGCCTCATGAGTCAGTTTCTACCATCATCGCTGTTTTACACATGAAGATAAGGACTTTCAGAGAGGTCGGGCCAGTTGCCTCAGGACCCACAGTAAGGACGGCACTATTCAGCCAGCATAGTCATACCTGTTGTCCGAGTATTGAAATTCTTCCATATTCGTTGGTACACAGGAGCTGCCTCACCCCCCTGAGCGTTTTCCCAGCAGCAGCTGAGTGGCCAGCAGCCCTGACCTCTCCCTCCACCCCTAACCTCTTCACCTCCCTACATTCCAGTAACTTTTCAGTCCAGGACACAGGAGGTGGGGGGGGGTGGGCAGAGAAATTCCCCGAGGAATCTTCTCCAGGAGCTGTCTGTTCAGATCTGTCAGTCCTGAACTCATTCCTCAATGGCTGCTAAGTAGTTTACATTTATCGTTCAGGATTCTCTGCTTCTGCTGTTACCAAGATGCTGGGGAAGCAGATCCAAGGAGCCACGTTTATCCCTGGCTGGGGGCTTATCTCCCATCCAGACAGATGGAGTGTTTGCAAGACCAGTCACCCAGAAGAATCTACTTCCCCCACCCGCCTCCGCTGGGGTCCAGAAGGAGCAGACTTACCACTAAATCCTAGTATGTCTGCCATTTTCTAAGAAATTATTGAGCCATTGCTGTGTGTCTGCTCTGCGTAAGGTTCATTTTTTTTTAACGTTTATTTATTTTTGAGACAGAGAGAGACAGAGCATGAACGGGGGAGGGGCAGAGAGAGAGGGAGACCCAGAATCGGAAGCATGCTCCAGGCTCCGAGCCATCAGCCCAGAGCCCGACGCGGGGCTCGAACTCATGGACCGCGAGATCGTGACCTGGCTGAAGTCGGACGCTTAACCGACTGAGCCGCCCAGGTGCCCCAGGTTCATTTTTTTTAACCAGGAGAAAACCTAACTTAATAGTGTAAGTACAGGGAATCCACACAGACTTGGAAACTCTAAGGACATTCAGGCAACATGATACTTATATGAGCTAAGGAGAGGGGTAGGGGTCTGAGGATACAAAGGGCAGAAAGGCCTTTAGCAGGAAGGTGAATGGAGATGTTTGGAAAACGCTCGGTGCCCTATTATGCAGAGAAGTTCCTTAGGCGAATAGAAGCTCTGTTAATAGCTCTCTTCCCGGTAAAGCAGGCAGTTGCTGGAGAGGTAAAGAGCTTTCTCTGAATCTGCTAGGTTCCGATTGCTTTTAACTCAAAATAATGTCCCTGCCAAAGTGGCCCATCTTGGGGCAGCCCGCCCTTGGCCCCTACAGTTCCCTCCTCTAAAACTTCCTTGAAATTCCATGCATTAAAAATTGATCTTGTAAATCGTTCAGTCTCACGGAACCAGTCTTGGTCCTGACAAATCGGTCAGTTCAGTTAAACTCATTTCAGGCGGTGGCGAAGCAGATGCGTTTTCAGAGCTGGGCTCATGGTTCAAGAAATCAGACACTAGACAAGAGGCGTTTCTACCAAAAGACAAGAAAAACGATGGTTAATGATTCGGTCGGCACAGAAGTCAGTTTGGGGGTTCTGAGGATAGCCAGGGAACCTTTCTAGAGGTCAACTTGAAGCATCTTCAGAGACAGTGAGAGGCGGCTGCAGCGTCCTGACGGATTTTCCTGGTTTGTGGTTCAAATGTCTCTGGCACACACGGCGACAGGCCTGAAGATCGTCTCTTTATGAGCTGCTGCAGTGATTTCCCTGAAGTTTACATGAGGCCCTTTACATCTAGTTTGCAAGGCTTGGGGGGAGGGGCAGTTTTTGTTCTCAAATGAATCCACTCTTCTGACTGTTTGTCACATTTCCCAAGGATCTCTCAGCGGTCCGGGGCCAATGGTGTCTGATGAGGTTTCGGAGCAGTGGTGGGGTCCAGAGCCAACAGCCAACCAAGAACTCTTGAGACATCTTGGGTGCAAAAAGGTGACTTTATTAAAGCACGGGACAGGACCCGTGGGCAGGAAGAGCTGTACTGGGGTGGTGAGGAGTGACTGGTTTTATACTATGGAGTAAAGGCAAGAGGAAGGTTTCCAAAAGGACTTTCATATGTTAAAGACGACTCAAAGGACCCGGGAGGCCTAGCTACTGCCAAGGGAAGGTTATTTTTCCCTCTAGCAAGGCATTAACATTAAGACAGCAGGGGTCCTGGAGAAGTGTTAGACTCTGTATTTGCCTCAAGTGTTTGTCAGTGGGCTGCAGGTTATAAAGAAATTTGAGTTTATTTACATTTTCTTCTTGCCTTTGTTCCCACCCCAGTATGGAGGGGAAGGTGATGTTAGGGCTCCAGGAAACAGAGTCTCTGGGTTTCTGGAGGTTAGGCTAGTGACAAGATTGCCTTTTTCTTGTGATTTACGAAGACGTTTGTGAACCGATGGAGACTCTTGTCCTGCATGACTGTGATCTCTCCGTCGGTTAACCATTTGCTTTCTCCTTTTCTTAGCTTTCGGGGAGCCAGGAGTGCCTGGGGAATGTCACAGGAATCCCGCCCGAGGGGAGGAGGGGGGTTGCAGGGTCTCAGCTTGCTGTATGCTCCCCCATCAGTGCCCGTGGAGTTAAAGTATCCTGCTGACTATACCAACTGTTCGGGAGGAAGAATTTCCTCTGCCCTTCAAAGCCCTTCTGGCTGGACTTAGAATCAAATTAATACGAGGCAGATTAATAGGAGAAAGTCAGATTTAATAGTATAAGTACAGGGAATCCAGACATGGAAATTCCTGAGTAAGGCTCTGTACAAGGGGCTTGCCAGGGGGTGCCCCAGACATAAGGAATGGCCAGTTAGTGGTTTCCAGAGCGTGGGCACGAAGCTTAGAATCTACTCGTTCAAGTCCCAGATCCTCCACTTAATAGCCACATTATAAATGACTTACCCTCTCTGTGCTTCAGGCTTCTGTGGTGAAAACTGGGAGTGAAAACAATAATTTCTACTTCAGACGATTGGGGTGATGGTTCAATTAGATGTAGTATGTAAAGTCCCAGGAGTAAGTAAAATTAATGTAAAATCTATAAAACAGTGCCTGCCCACGACTCTGTTATATTGGTAAGTAGTAGCTATTATTTTTATATACTGGGTGTGCTAGACATTTCTCAAATCTCATTGAATATGCTTCCCAATGACCTCCTGCCCCACCACACACACACACACACACACACACACACACACACACACACACACAGAGAGAGAGAGAGAGAGAGAGAGAGCTTTAGATGTTGAAGATGACTTCCTACGCCAGCAGGGGGCGCTGGCCTCACACAAGCGTCTGGAGCCCTCTCCTGCTGGGGCTGACACCTGACCGCTGGCCCCAGTCTCCAAGACACCCTCCGGTCTCTTCATTTCCACTCACAAAAATACACGATAAGACCCAGTTCCTGGAAGAATGATCTTTGCAAATTAAGTTATCGTGAGTTATGTGAACCCCCAACCTGCAAGAGCCAAGGCTAGACTGGCTGTCTGCCTCCTGCCCTTTGCTTCCCACTTAAAAATCCAAGTCACCATGAATTTTCGTAATGATACTTTATTCGTCTGCTTTAGTCATTTTTCTTCTCTTCCTATCTGAGGCAGCGAGTTGTCTTAAGGGAGATAGCACAATGTTGCAGGAAAGACTCAGGCCTCGAAATTAGACAGAATGGATTTGAATACTGGCTTCACCACTTCATCAAACAACCCCCGGCAAATATCCCCACCTCTCTGGGCCTCAGTTTCCCCCTCTGTAGAATAGAGGTAGCAATATATGTACCTCATAGGAATGAGAGGAGCAAGTGAGATAAATCATATAGAGAACTTACCTCATACGTATCCAGGCTTCATAATTACTTGAGACACAGAACAAATTACAGAATGAAATGCCACATACTATATTGTTCTCAGGGGGTCGTATAAAGGGAAGGACATGGGCTTTGAAGTCGGACTGACTTAGGTACCAAACGAGCTGTGTGGCCTTAACAAGGTTCTTTGCACCACTAAATCTCAGTCTTCCTCATCTGTACAATGGGCACTCGGACACTCCACAGAAAGCTGATAGCTTTGAATGAGATCATATATATGTAACAGTCCCCCACATAAGACACAGACCCACAGTAAATACTGGCTCTCTTTCTTTAAGCAGATAAACATAGGTTTTGACATTTATGAGCCACCATGTCAGAAATCGTTCCAGTATGGTTGCAGGGACTGTATATAACAGGAGTCACATTCGTAGAGACCGTCCATTTACCCATGGTTTGTTTTTCTTTGTTTATTCAGCGCTGCAATAAAGAAAATAAGTTCCAGGTGCTGGGGATCCAGCTAGGAACAAGGCAGTCACCATTCCTGCTCAGGCAACTTACGACTAAGGCAGAGGTCAGACAACACAAAAGTAGTGATGTTGAGTACCTGGAAGGAAATTAGAGCAGGTTAAGGGAACGGAGCGGGGTTGGTGGGGGGTACATTCAAGAAGATGGGGCGGTCAGGGAAGATCTGGCTGAGGAGGTTTTAGAGCAGACCTGGATAAAGTGAAGTGAGCACGTGACGATCAGGGGGAAGAGCACTCCGCGAGAGGGAACAGCGCGTGCAAAGGCACAGAGGCAAGAAGAAACTGTGTGTTTAAGGAACGGGCAATCAGGCTGTAAGACGGGGAGACTGGCCATAGAGCAAAGTCAAAGCAGTTCAGTGCCAGATCATCTGGGGTTTTGTAGACCACGGGGAAGCCCCCGCCAGTCTAAAGATGGGCCACCTTACAGCTTAGGCGGATGCTGGGGGGCACAACAGGGCACCGATGGTGCAGGGGGGATGACGGGATACCTGCAGACGCAAAATCTGTGAGTGAGAAGAGACGCCATCTGGGGGCACCTGCAGGGTAGCCCTTATGGGGGTCAGAGAAGGTGACTTTATGGTAACAGGACAGAAGGCGGGGCTCTCCAATGCTGAGGCAGATAGGCCGGTGGATTTGGCAGCGAGAAAATGTGAGTTTTCTCCTTATTGGTTCTTTCCTTCTTTTTTTGTGTTGTTAGAGACGCAAGTGTGTCATCAGCTACAAGTGAGGAGCTGAAGGCAGAAGAGAGAAGGAAGACACGAGAGAGCCTCTGGGGGAGGGGGACCGGACAGGCCATGGAAGTACAGGGCTGTGGGGTTACCCCACAGTGGGGAGGACCCACCTGGGCCACAGAGGGTCTGTACTTCTCTCTGGCCCCGTCAGTTGCTGGGGGGCACAGGTGAGGGACAGGTGGTGAGCTGAGTTTCAGCAGAGTTGGGATTTTCCAGATGAGTCAACGGAGAGAGAAGGGAGCATGGGAGAGGAGCGTGAACACAGGGACTCACTGTAGTGGAGACCAGAGCCCTAAGCTGGGAAGTGAGGCCGCCGAGGGGATGCCAGACTCCCCGAATGTGGACGGTGTGTGGATTAGAGAGCTGGGTGTTTCGATACCCTCCAGTTTCAGACGTGGTTTCAGAAGAACTGAAAACATTATAGATAATTCACTCACACAATAAATACATATCGAAGGCCTACTACAGTTTTTAAAACTACCTACAATTTGGGGCCCCTGGGGGGGCTCAGTTGGTTAAGGGTGCAACTCTTGATTTCAGCTCAGGTCATGATCTTGCAGTTTGTGGGGTCGAGCCCTGCATCAGGGCTCAGCTTGGGATCCTCTCTCTCCCTCTCTCTCTGCTCTTCCCCTGCTCATGTTCATGCTCTATTTAATTATTTTGAGAGAGAGAGAGAGAAAGGGACTGAAAAATTTAAAAAAAAAAAAACTACCTACAATTTACTGAGCACTTATTATGTCGGGCACTGTGCCAAGTTTTAGTTCATTTACTGCATCTCATTTAATTCTCAGGACAGCCCATGAAGGACAGTGCTGTTCTTTTTTTTTTTTTAATGTTTTATTTATTTTTGAGACAGGGAGAGACAGAGCATGAACAGGGGAGGGTCAGAGAGAGGGAGACACAGAATCTGAAACAGGATCCAGGCTCTGAGCTGTCAGCACAGAGCCCAACGCGGGGCTCGAACTCACGGACCATGAGATCATGACCTGAGCCGAAGTCGGCTGCTTAACCGACTGAGCCACCCAGGCACCCCAAGGACAGTGCTGTTCTTATCCCCACTGTACAAATGAGGAGACCGAGCCCACAGAGATCGAGTAATTTACACAAGAACACCGAGCTGGTAAGTAACAGAGAGCTCTGGTTACAAGGCACAGGCCTCTTAACGACTATGCTCTACCATGGGCCAGATTCTGTGTTGGGTTAATGTAATCATGACATTCAGCTTCAGGTTCTTCTCCTACTTGATCCCATCCTGTAAACAGGCACCTGGCCTCAGCCGCCCAGGGGTAGCAGCTGGGGTGGAGGTGGAGGAATGGGGAATTCTTCCCTCGGTGGGGCCATCAGTCAGGGTGCCTGCCCTCCTTAGCTAAGGGGAGAGGACACGTTACTGAGCTCAGCCAACTGGACTCTGGCACCAGGGACTTTGATTCTTTTTTTTTTTTTAATGTTTATTTATTTTTGAGAGAGAGAAAGAGAGGGAGGAGGAGGGGCAGAGAGAGAGGGAGAAACAGAATCCAAAGCAGGCTCCGGGCTCTGTGCTGACAGCACAGATCTCAACGCTGGGCTCGAACCCACGACCCCGGATCTTGATCTGAGCCAAAGTCGGACACTTAACTGACTGAGCCCCTCAGAGACTGATTCTTTTTTTTTTTTTTAATTTTTTTTTTCAATGTTTATTTATTTTTGGGACAGAGAGAGACAGAGCATGAACGGGGGAGGGGCAGAGAGAGAGGGAGACACAGAATCGGAAACAGGCTCCAGGCTCTGAGCCATCAGCCCAGAGCCCGACGCGGGGCTCGAACTCCCGGACCGCGAGATCGTGACCTGGCTGAAGTCAGACGCTTAAGCTTAACCGACTGTGCCACCCAGGCACCCCTCAGAGACTGATTCTGATCAGACAAAGATCTGTTCTAGAAAGGGGCAGGGCGGAGGGGGCGGGGAAGGACGGGGCTAATGCATTTTGACTACCTCAACACCCACAGCATCTCCAGTCTCTGTCTTTTCCCCACCTGGCTCTCGGCTTCCTGTCACTCCTGTGAGTTAGCCACCAGCCTGCCCATAAACTCCTTTTCTGCCGAAGTTAGCCAGATTGGTTCCTGAAACTTGCAATCAAAGAAGCTGCACTGGCATATCAGGAGAAAAGGACGAAGTAGTATAAAGCTAAAACGAGTGACACATTCCTCGGATAAATGTGGCCCAAACAGGGCCAGAACTAGGGCAAGGCAGGTGAGGCACCAGGGCACAAAATTAAGGAGGTGTCACCCCAGGCTGTGTAAGTGCAGGGCTCGCTCTACTAGATGCCCCTTTCCCCCCACTCCCCAAAAGTTAATGGCCTATGGAGAGCAAAGATTAATTCGCTTTCACATCAGAGTATGAAGTGACGAGGAAGTATTCCCCATCAGCAGGTAGCTTTCTGTTCCAAGTGCTCCTTTGGGGACACTGGCACATTTGGTGTTGTGGTGCTGTCATCCCCCAGCACATCATCATCATGACAAGGTCAAGGCTGGGTCCAGCTGGCGAGAAGGACAAAGTGCAGGGAGGAGGCAGGCCTACTGAGTAAAGGCCTTGCCTGAAGTTTCACCCGCCAATTCCTTAGACAAGAACTTAGTAACCCAGCCATCCTTAACTGCGAGTGGGGCTGAGCAGTGAAGTTTAGCTGGGCAGCCACATGACTGCAGAAGGCAGGGAGAGGGGTTTGGCAGATAGCTGGTCAGCCACGACAGTCACTGCCCACATGGAGACCATGTCTCTTTAATAATCAAGGGTGCTGAGTGTAAGCCCCCTGGGGGCTGGGGGAGGGAGAGGTATTCAGGGGCTGGAATAAATGGGGAAGGCAGGGAGGAGTAGGAGAATGTTCCTCAGGAGGAGAACTACAGGCGTTACCTTTCCCCAGAGCCCAGGGAAGTAAAGGTAAACACGGCTTGCCACCTTGCCATGGGGCAGGAAGGAGGTCTGCTACCCACCTTGAACCCTCGTGGACTCTCACCATGGACTTGTCATCATCACAAGGTCAAGTAATGGAATCTGACAGTGCAGCGTGGTAGACAGAGGATGGGATTCGGAGTGAGGAAAGCTGGATCCGGCTTCCGGTTCCTGTGTTGACCTTGGGCAAATCCTTAACCATGCCAACCTTATATCCGCCTCTGTAAAATGATGGAGATGACATCATCAACAACAGTAACAATAAATAATAACAGTAACACTAAGTAGTAACAGTATGAATAATAACAAAGTTGTGGTGAGGGATCCCACAAAGCAATGGTCCATAAAAGACTCTCATACCCAGCAAAGTGACACAGACCAGGGGTGAGCAAACTGTGGCCACAGGTCACCACCTAGAAAAGTTGACTAGTTGTCAGAGACCGTATGGCCCAGTATTTACTATCTGGACCTTTGTGGAAAGTTCCAAGAGGATCTCTGCGGGGACTGTATTGATGTCAGCTCGCACTAAGTTTCCACTTCCCTGAGCACCAGTTTATTCACCAGTAAAATAAAACTAACAAAGTTACCTTCAGTTCCAAGCTGTTTCTGCAATCAAAGGAAACAACTTATGTAAAACTGCTTTGCAGATTGTCAGGTGCCATGTAAACGGTAGTCACTAATTTCATGCTTTCTGAGTAGTATCGATTTCATTATTTAGTCTCTGCTGCGCATCTGTGAAACGGACATCAAAATACCTGCTTCTCAGGATTGTTGCAAGGATCTGTGAGGCAAGATGGTTAAACCATAAGCTTTAGAATCCAACCAGCCCAGTCTGGCGTCTTGCTTGTCCGGTCACTAGCTGTATGATCTCTGGCCCTCTGGCAACCTCAGTTTTCGCATCTGAAAGGAAGGGAGCCCCATAATACCTTACATCAGGGTTGTATAAAGGGAGATAGCCCAGCGAGGTCTTGGCTGGGTGCCCGGCCTTGCTCTGATCCGCAGGTACGGTGACAAATGCCACCTCCCACGGGTCCCCACTGATCCTACAGCAGAGCTGTACCCCTCTGCCTCTGCTCAGCGCCCACGGTCAGCCCCGGGTACTGGTATAATTAGCTCCATCTCGGTGGTGAGCAGCCACGGCTTCTCACAGCCTCTGACACGACTGTCACCTCCCACTCAGTTATCTCCACCGTTGAGTGTGCATTACATGCCCGCTGGGCATGGGGCTGAGTGCCACCAGAGGACAGCTCAGCCCTCACAATCTCCGAGTTGTCACAAGGAACCAAAACCTTTTCCTTCACTCTCAGGCTGTGCCAAAAGGAAAGTTTGGGGGAGACAATGCCACCTCTTGGATCTGCTGAGGAATCGCGTTCCTCCTGACCCCACAGCCAGCGGGGTGGGCGATGAGGGTGGGGAGAAAGGAAGCCTGTTTCTTTAAGGGGCCTCTGCTAGTGGGGCGGGGACTTCCCCCGGCAGCTGGGCCCGCCCCCTCTTGAGTGACAGGCAAACAACCCAATTACAGAAAGAGACTTCAGCGTGACGGCGGAGCGGAGCAATAGGAGCCCGGGCTGGCTTTCGGGGGCGGGATCCCGGGAAGGCCGAGCGGGCGGAGGCTGGTGGAGCGGCGGAGGCGAGACCCCGGCGCGGGAGCTGGGCCTAGGTCGGCGCCCTGGTGAGTGCGGGGCGCGCCGGGCGCCGGGGCGCGGCGGGCCGCGGAGACGGGCCTGGCCCGAGGGACGCGGGGCGGAGAGGCTGGGCCGGGAAGGGGGCCGGAGGCTGCGGCCTGCATCTGCCTCGGGGACCGAGGGGCAGAGGGGCTGGAGGGCGGGCCCGGGCTGCAGCGCGCAGGTTCCGCAGGGGGTCGCGGCCCTGCGGGGGCCGCCGGGCCGCAGATTTGCGACCGGCAGGGGCGTCGGGTGGGGAAGAAGGAGGGCCGGGCCTTGAGGAGCGTGGGGAGGAGGAGGGTGGGAGGATGGAGCCTGCGGGCGCGGCGAGCAGATGGGGGAGGGACGGGTTGGGAGAACGCTCGCTGGGAGCCCGGGGAGTGTGTGGGGCTGGGTGGCCCTCGTCTGCAGTCCTGGAGTCTCTCTTGACATCGCCGCCTCCGAAGCACACGCTGCTCGTCCCCCCCGCCCCGTCGAGCCGGCCGGCTCTGCAGCCACCAGTCCACCTACTTCTCTCCGCCGCTCCCCCTCTGTTCAGGCGTCTGTCGCCTCCTACCTGAACTGTGGCATTGTCCTACCTGAGGTGCCCCCACGCGCTCTGGCTGCTCTGCTGTGGGCCTTGCACCGTGGCCAGTGGGATGTTTGAAGGTGCACATCAGATCAGGACACCGCTGCGGAAAACTGGCCAGTTGCCCACCTCTTGCAGGATCGGCCCCAGATCCTCGTCCAAGCCCCGGAGATCTGGCCCTTCCGACCTCTCCCTCCCGTTCAGTACTCTTCACACGGCCCTTTTCCTATTCCTTCTACATACCAAGCCCTGGAGGGGCGGGGTGGGGGGGTGGTCCTTGTCCTTAGTCTTCTTTCTGCCTGGGCTTCTCTTCTCGGCCTGGCTTAGTCCAGTAAACTCTCCTCCGTCCTCTAAACCTGGACTCAAGTATCACTTCCTGGGGTCGCATCCCTGGGCTCTGACTCCTCCTCCAAGCAAATTCCCCACTTTTGTCACCCTGTGCACTTCTCCTTCATGACACTCGAACAGTTGCGGTTTTCCTTTTATTTGTGAAAGTATTAATATCTGTCCCTCCCATCCAGATAGTAAGGTCCAGAAGGCTGTGTCTGGTTTTGCTCCTTCTGTCTCCCGCATCTTGCACAAGGACCAGGCACCGTAAATATTTATTAAATCAGGGAGTGGAGGACTTGGCTTTGACAGGAGGGAGGGGGCGTGAATCACAGTACCTGCCGGCCTGCCAGGGGGAGAAAGAAGCCAACGTTGGAATACTTCCTGTGTGGCGAGCTCTGTGCTAGAGTCATGTTCGATGTCCAACAGAAATATAAAGCCACTGAGTGGCTCAGTCGGTTAAGCTTCCGACTTCACCTCCGCTCCTGATCTCGTGGTTCGTGAGTTTTTGTGAGTTCGAGCCCCGCGTTGGGCTCTGTGCTGACAGCTCAGAGCCTGGAGCCTGCTTCAGATTCTGGGTCTCCCTCTCTCTCTCTGCCCCTCCCCCGCTGGCGTTCCGTCTCTCTCTCCCTCTCAAAAAGAAAGAAACATTAAGAAAAGAAGAAAAAAATACGATGTAGTGCATGTAATTTATTTTTTTTAGTAGCCACATTAAAAATGAGTAAAAAGAAACAGGCGAAATTAATTTTTAGAACACATTTTACTTAATATATTCCAAAATAATACTATTTTGACACATAACCAATATAAAAACACTATTAATGAAATAGTTCACATTTTTGCAGGTGTGCTAAGTCTTTGAAACCTGGTGTGTGTTTTCTGCCTGTGGCCAGTCCATTTCAGTTTGTGGAAACCACGTTTCCAGGGCTCCGGGTACACAGTACCTGAGCAGTACTGTGGTAGGAACTGCCGTATTGGGCTGTGCAGTTCTAGAAGCTTCGCCTACCTGTGGCATTTAATCCCGTTTACTTTCTTCTAAGGTAATTATTGTCTGCATTTTACTAATAAAAATCGTGCGGCTCCTAAAAGTTACGTTGCCTACTGGTGATCATGCTAGAGTTTGTGAGCGGAGGAGGAAAGATCAGGACCAGTGCCCCGTCTGGAGTCTGGAGTCTGGTCTTTGTATACCCTGTGCTGCCTGTAGGAGGTGCCATGCAAATTTGGGGGTGCAGGGAGTGGGGACGAAACTTGAGAACAGTGGCACCTGTGGGTAGATTGCCTATTCTGTCTGGTTTCATGCACAGTATTGTGTCGGCATGCATCGGTGCCCCCTGTCTGGGTGGCTCAGGGACAAGCATCTTTGATGCAGTTGGAGGAAAAGCGTGCAAGACAAGTCCTTCTTGGACCTAGTCACTGTACCTCAGCACAGTGGACACCAACTCGGCCCGGTCCCCGGAGCTGGGTAGAAAATGTTTGCACCCTGCAGCATTTCAGAGGTGCTGGGAGCACCACGCTCGGGTTAACAGCGTGGCTGTTCGGTCCACAGTTGCTCACTGAGTGAGGTTTCCCTTCCTGTGAGTCCAGTGCTGTCCTAGGGCAGTAGAAGTCACCGCCTTCATCTTCAGGATGCTTACTGTGGAAAGATGAGGCCAGATCACAGGGTGATTGATTAGATGATATGCACGACATATCATGATTGCACAATGATATGCAATGAAAAGTGAGAGAGAATCAGTTGTGCAGAATCAGTTGTGCAGGGCCCGAAAAGTTGCTGCCGAGGCCAAGCTGCGTCACGTGCTTAAAAGTGTTGAATTTGAGTTCCTTTAGGTGGGTGGGTGCTTTGCAGTCTGCCACAGTGCCTGCGTAGACGCTGCGTGGCTTATTTCCTCATCTGCCCGGCTGGTTAAGGCGTTTGAACCTGTCACCCCACTGGGCATCCTGGTTTAACGTGAGTCACCAGGAAAGGTTCGTTGAGCACCTGTTATGTGCCAGGCCTTGCACTGGCCCCTGCTTTGGAAGCGACTAAAAAACTCTCCAAGGTGCTTCTTCTAGAAGAAAGTATAGAATACCTCCAGCAGTGGTGCCTTGCCTTTTGTATTGATTTTCCTCCCCGATTGCCTTCACCTGTGTTGTCATTTTGTCATCAGTATCCTGCAGCCTGGCGGGTCGGGCTGCTTCGTGCCGGGGAACGCAGTTAACGCATTTTTGTAACTTCTTCAAGTTCACACAGTTGGGATTCTGCTTACTCCTATCGGGTATTATGCTCAAAATGATTCACGTAGATCATCCCACTTAATATTCACACCCACTTTGTAGAGTAGGGTTGATTTCAACCCCCATTTGACAGATACAGAAACTGTTGGAGGGGGATCCAAACCCAAGTCTGTCCCACTCCAGAACATCAGCTCCTAAGCACTACGTGACACCGCGTCACTAGCAGGTCACGGTGGAAAGAGGCCTCCAAAACATCTAGTCTGACCCCCTCACGTAGATCAGGACAAGAGGCCTAGAGGGGCCTGTGCTCGTCGCCAATCTGGGCAGTCAGGTCTCCTGCCCTGCAGGGGGTGGAACCTAACCCAGACATGGGGGGGCCAAGACCTTCTTTTGTCCCCAACTGGTGGTGCAGCCTTGCCAGCTTCTCCGGACCTCAGTTCTCCTATTTATAAAATGAGAGGGCTTGGCCTGATTTTACAACACGAACAATGCTGTGTTGTTATGGTGGGTATTGAAGGAGTCGGGCCCATAGCCCGGGATTTCAGCCATAACCCAGAACTCTTCACAGCTCACCACACCCCCTCCCTGCACAAGCTCTGCCGCCCTGTTGCAACCACAGTGGTCTGTCGAGGGGAAACAGTTTCTTAAAGTTCGTCCATATTTTCCATCTCAGTGTCTTGTTTCCAAAAACCAAGGTACGTGGTCTGCAAACGCTGACCCCCTTCTAAATCAGTCGATGATTATAGTTAGGGATTTATAAAGTTCTAGGCAATGAATAGTCCTCTGTCATTAGTGTTTTTATTCTCTTTTTAAAGGCAGTTAGGTGTCGGGGCATCCCGGAGGGTATTTTTAGTGTGGAATTCTGCAGGCCCAGCCGTGTGCTGGGCATTGTGCTGACAACTTTGGGGAAGAGAAGGCGGGGTGGGGGGGGGGGTTGGACGCGGGCCGGATGAGTCCTGCTCTCGGGTGGCTAACGGTCTAGTTGGCCGTGGCTCCTGACCCTGACCGCCTTTGGGAACACTTGGGTGGGGAGGGGGAGTCGGTGGCGTGGGCTGGGCATTGATGGTGCACAGCCGGGGTTGAGAACCACTGGCCTGGAGTCTGCTTCTCAGACTTGAACGTGCATGCGAACCACCTGGGGGTCTTGTTAGAAGGCAGATTCCGACCGAGTGGGTGACTGTCCGTGACCGCAGGCTCCCAGACGACTGTGCTGCTGCTGCTGCTGCTGGAGTGCAGCTCACACTTGAGTAGCAAGAGAAGAGGCTGCACATAGAGAATTGCAAGTCACTGGGATTGTGGAGGGTTGTGTAAGAGACTGGGAGCGCCGGTGAGGATGCGGTGAATTCTGCCTGAGGTGAGAAGACTAGGAAAGCCACGCAGAGGAGTCGTTGTGTGAGGCGGGCCTTGAAGGATGAACGGAAGTTTGCCACTTGGACGAGGTGGAGGGAATAATAGCTCAGGTGAGAGCACAGGTTCAGAAGAGCATGATGTTTGAGGGAGCAGGATGGTCTGGTGTGATATACTAGCATGATGACAGTGCGATGACAGTTCTGGCCTGAAGAGCCACGTGGACCCAGAGTGGGCCAAGTGCTCTGCTAAGGAGTTTAAGCTCCGCTCTGTAAGCATAGGAACGCTGCACAGTGATTCTCCGCGGGGTAAGAGGAGACCCAGGTGATTCTTAGGGTAGGTGTTAGGAAGAAGAAGCCCAGACAGGTACCCAGTTCCCATACCCTTACTCACTGCACTTTGGCTGCAGGTTAGTGGCTTTTGGGTGAGTCTGGTGTCCCGCAAATTTCTACAAAAAGAAACGCCAGGGGCGCCTGGGTGGCCCAGTCGGTTTAGCATCCGGCCAGCTCTTGATTTCGGCTCAGGTCGTGATCTCAGGTTCGTGAGATCGAGCCCCGCATCGGGCTCTGTGCTGACAGCGCTGAGCCTGCTTGGGCTTCTCTCTCTCTCCTTCTCTCTCTGCCCCTCCCCTGCCTGCCCTTCCCCACTTCGAATAAATAAACTTAAAAAAAAAAACCAAAAAGTCAGCTGTTGTTGGCATGACGGTCCTTCTCAGTGTTTCTAGCAGTGAGCAGTGCATGGCAGAACTTGAATCTCTGCCAACCCAATTCCCCCCTTCTGCACCTCCGAGCTCATCCTCATTCAGTGGCCCGAACTAAGGGAAGTTGAGTCACTTCTCAGATGAGAAGATTTCAGAAGGAGAAGCCTCTAGTGAGATTGTGGTTTTGATTAGAAAGAGGGTGTGACCTCCCGTTCCCTTCCTGGTGTGGCCGACTCTGTTGCAGGAAACATAAACCAGACTCACCCATGTCGCCCCCACTGAATCAAAAGCAAAAGAAGAGAACAAAAAAGCACATGTCAGTCCTTATCCTTAAAAGAACTGGGGGCGGCAGGGGGCGGGGGGGGGGGGGGGCGGCGTCACTGCCTGGGCCATCATTGACAACGCTCCACGGGGGCCCTTGGTAACAATGTTGATTTTGTAAACACACCTTCCAGAAGCCGCTTAGGGAATGCTCCAGTGGAGACACCGAAGCTACGATTTTTCTCGTTTCCCCAGCTTTGCCTTTGAAACCCGGTGCTTTCATTCTCCTGTGTTAAACAGATTTCTCTTCCTCAGATCAGTGTGTGCGTCTCTCATCTCTCCCGTTCTGTGGCATTTTGAGTTTTTCCAAGCCGGCTTTACATCTGTAACACTTCAAAGGGGATGGGAGGTGAGGGCTGGCAGGGTTGTTTCATCCGGAAGAGGTGTTATCACTCCTTTGCCCCCCCTGGGCCTGGATGTGAACTGCAGCTCCCTTATCCTGGCTGTTTGGTGTTGAGCTCTGGAGCACCGCTGAGCGGCCGACCAAGAGGCTATTTATAACCCCGAGAGTTTTGCAATGTTACTGAATCGCTTCGACCTAATTTCCACTTCCTTTCTAAAATGAAAATGAGAAGGGTAAGCAAGCCAGTACTGAGAGAGTTCCCCACGAGGAGACCCTTCGTCCGGGAACGTGCTCCGGACCATTTACTGCCCCTACTCTCCTGTCTCCTGGTGCCTCCAACAGAGAGGGAAGCCAGGGGGGTTATTCGCCCCTTTCTTGCCGGCAGCGTCAGGGGCGCCAAATCTGGTTTTCCGGTGAGACACGTTCTCACGTTAGAGATGACGGCAAAACTCTCAACACTGGAACTACCGTGCAGTTGGAAGGTGGAAGGACGCGGAGGGAATGCCAGACAGGCAGCACAGTTCTGGCCAGTCCCTCTCCATTCGGAGGCAGGCCTGGTTCGCAGGAGCTGAGGAGGTCAGAGCCGACGGGTCTGTGCAGACACTGGTCCTTTCTGAACCGTATCGGTATGCCGGGTGCCGTGCCAGGTTGATGAGCTACAGGGTGTACCTGCCCTGGGGGAGGAGCTAGTGAGGAAGAGAGACACGTAAATACACAACTATTGTAATAGTACGTACAAGAACCACAGTAATAATACCTGTAACGGAGCAGGACGAGAGCCTTCGTTGAGGTCTGGAGAGAGTGCTGTGAGGACAGAGTGGCCCCCTCCAATCTCATTTTGCTAGGGAAAAGTGGGGAAATGGTAGAGAGGAAGTGACATGTGAGCTGGGCTTTGATGTTCGGATAGGAGCTCGTTTGACCGTCCATGGAAGGGGGAAGGACATGCAAGGGTACAGAAGAAACGAGGGGCGCCTGGGCGGCTCAGTCGGTGGAGCGTCCGACTTCGGCTCGGGTCACGATCTCGCGGTTCGTGAGTTTGAGCCCCGGGTCAGGCTCTGGGCTGACGACTCAGAGCCTGGAGCCTGCTTCTGATTCTGTGTCTCCCTCTCTCTCTGCCCCTCCCCCGTTCATGCTCTGTCTCTCTCTGTCTCAAAAATAAATAAAACATTAAAAAAAAATTTTTTTTTAAAAGAAAACAAACGAAAGAACGTGGCCTGCCTCACAGAAATACCAAGTATGCTGGGAAGGTCTGGCTAGATTAGGAAGAACCGAATGCCACACGAGGAGGTGTCGATCTCCTTCTCCAGACAGTGGAGAACCGTGACCTGTTGGAATAGTGAGCTCTTGCTATACAAGTCTCTCAGCAAAACCAGAATTCTCCAGACACCTGCTGTGGGCCACGTACAGCACTGCCTGCTTTTCACATGGCCTTCAAACAGCACCAGACTACCTGGGATCTAATTATTAAGGTCAGCCATGTCACATTGAGCATGGTACTTAATTTCACGGTGCCCCTAGTGTCTCTTCTTAAATGGGGATAATAATACGCCACACAGGGTGGCTTTGTGGATTAAATGAATTAATACAGGTAAAGCCCTCAGAATACTACCTTTGCACCATGCAGTTGTTAGCTAACGTCATCAGCATCAAAGAAGTACGTGTAGAGGGAAAAGAACTAACTTTGAAGTCATAAGACTCAGCCGTGAGATCCAATTCTCATACGATTTCTCTCTTTTTGGGGAGGGCAGGGAGGCGTGGGAAGGAGCTGTGTGGAAGACGAGCTTCTCAACCGGTCTGAACTTCACTTGCCTCATCTGGGTAAAGTAGGGATGATTTACAGGGTTCTTTGAGCATCAGCTGTAGAAATGCCATAGAACTGAGTGATCGGCTATAAAGAGGCTGTCTACCTATTAACTGTTACATACAACTGTCACATACATGTCACCATATCACCGGTCTTTTTTAAACACACCAGACTTACCTAAGTGGGTTTCACTCTTCATTAATTCAGCCAGTGTTAATTGAGGGCCTGCTCAGTGCCATTATTTTTTTTTTTTTAAGTTTCTTTACTTATTTTGAGAGAGACAGAGAGTGAGTGGGGGAGGGCCGACAGAGATGGGGAGAGGGAGAATCCCAAGCAGGCTCTGAGCTGTCGGCACAGAGCCCGACGTGGGGCACAAAGTCAGGAACCGTGAGACCACGACCTGAGCCAAGGTCAGATGCTTCACCGACTGAGCCACCCAGGCGCCCTACACATACACGTATTCTGACTTAAGCCTGTCATGCTGCTGTGTGTTTGGGCCTCCATTTAGAGTTCCTTCAAAGCTTGGGGTCAAACTTAGCCTTAGGCTTTTTCATTGCAATGAACAGAAAAGCAGTCCAGTTCCATTGAAAGGAGTTTGTTTGGCAGGATCCGGGGGAATTTCAGGCACCCCGAGTGTAGGAGTTGGAGCTGTGGAATCTGGGAAATCATCAGGCTTTTTCCATCTCTCTTTGGGACTTTGTGGTTTCTAGTTTGTGGCCTCTGCTTATCTACTGCACATTTCCGGATTCTTCCTGCAGAACAGCTTCCTCTGAAAGCTCTTGGTTTTTGCTTCGTGGTATCTTTGACTTGCTGGTGGCTTTGGCTTGGCAGGGTACCTGCCGTGAGGCTGACTGCAACATTTCTGATCCAGGGCCCGTGTGATCCAACTTCCTTAACCCGTGTCTTTAAGAGAAAGAACTGGATTGGTCCAGCTGAGGCTGAGTGTTCCCCTCCGTCCCATTAGCTGGGGCACCGGTGGGGAGGGTGTCATTCAATATGAACGGACTGCCTGCACTTGGTGAGAAAGGGCAGGGTTGCTGAGAACTATCTCCAAAGACAGTATCCAGAAAGGAGTTCTAACACATACTGGTTGTTTCTTAGCAACACATTGAACTAAGGGCGTAGTTGAAGTGGGCAGTCTTCATTTGGGTTTGTAAGTTCTACTTTAGAATCATGGAGTTTTAGACTCAGGAGGCACTTTACACGTGGTTTAGTTCAACACTCACATCTCACAGTAGAGACTTGGGTGAAAGGGACGCCTACACATCCCCTCCCCCCACAGCACTTAGGGACGGGACTGTGACTAGGTCCTGAGTCCGTTGGATCCAAATCTAGTTCCTTCTTCTGCAGCAAAATCATCCCAGCCCAATGATCTTGCTGCACCTGCACTGCCTCCTTATTTTAAAGAGAAGAACTGAACTAAGTAATAGATGGTCTAAGAAAGCCATACTGTTCAGTTCCATGTATTTACAGTACAAAAACAGGCAGCACTCATGTATGGCAAGAGAAGTCAGAAAGGAGTTGCCTCCTGGAGGGCTAGAAGGTGGGGGATTGATTAGGAGGAGGTAGGAGGGAGTTTTCTAGGGTGATGAAAATGTTTCAAGTCTTGTTTTGGGCAGTGGTTATAGAGAGATGTGTGTATTTTTTTTTAACTTTTTAAAATGTTTATTTATTTTTGAGAGAGAGAGAGAGTGCAAGCAGGGGAGGGGCAGACACACACACACACACACACACACACACACACACGCAGACTCCGAAGCAGTCTCCAGGTTCTGAGCTGTCCGCACAGAGCCCGACACGGGGCTCAAACTCACAGACTGCGAGATCATGACTGAGCCAAAGTCATATGCTTAACCGACTAAGCCACCCAGGCACCCCGAGATGCGTGTGTTTCTATTATATACTATTATATATATATATATATATATATATATATATATATATATATATACACACACACACACACACACATGCATATACATGAGCTCTGCCTTTCACGTATATAAATATACATGATATATAAATTATATCTCAGTTTTAAAAAATGATCTCACAACTGTATAGTCATACCTCCTAATTCTGGCACATTTACCACTAAGGATGGGGATACCTGCCCCAGGCACCCCGAGATTCATGGTACTGCCGTGCTGTGCTGTGTCACTGGAGCAGAGCTTCTCAGCCAGGAGCTATTCTAATGGGAACAGTTGCCAGAGGCTCATTGTGTATCTAGGCCCATAAACATTGCATGTGGAAAGTTCTGCTTGGAGCCGAGAAGCTTTTAGGGGCCATCAGGCCGGCCCCCTGCAACCCCTTCGGGCTTGATTTCGTTCCAGCGAACCGAAATTCGGGCTCGCTCAGCGGGGAGGGGAAGAGCACTGGCCAAAGCCAGCCCCAGGTTCTGTCTCCTTTACTACTTACGGGCTGGTGGAACTGAGGCAGTTTCACCAGCCTCTGAGCGCCAGTTGGGTCCTCTTCAGACAGGAGTAGTGATCTGATTCCGCCTACTTCCTGAGGCTGCTGGGAGGGCTCAGCAAAACCGGTGGAAGCGCTTTGACAACCATCTCTCCATTGCCATGTCCTGAAAATGCTGGTATTTTCGACAGTTGACTTCTGGAGCAGCCCGCCCCGATCAGGACATTGGTCGTGGAAGCTTCCCTCTTTCTGAGACTCGTGGGTGTGTAGGGGAAGGAACCGTGACCCCTTTCACCAAAGGAGTGTGTGCTTCCCAGGCTGTGAGAACTGACATCTGTGCCGGGGCCTAGCAGTTGACAGCATAAGTGAATAACAGCTTAGCAGCAGCTAGCATGTTCCGGGAAGGCCAGGCGGTCTTCGTTAGCGAAGCATGAATTGCAGAGAGAGGCTGAGCCCGGTGGATGCAGGAGGAAGGTTTTTTTCGTTAAGCGAGAGGGAGGCCCGTCCTGAACCTGTAGGTGAGGAATGTAAATATACGTGGAAATAACCCATCAGTCGAGTGACTTCCCTTCATCAGACCTTGGAGAGAAAATGCTTTAACTACTGCTTGGAGCACCACTAAGCTGGCAGTTGCCTAGGATACCGGTCACATGGGCCCATCTTCCAGACCTGTTCAAAATGATTCGTTTTCCTTCATTTTGGAGACACATGGGGGAGGGGGGTCAGAGGTACTTCCGGAGCCTCGTCCTCCTAGAGACGGGCCCTTGTGTGAGGCTGTCCTCACCGCCCCACACTTGGGCTCTCAGCAGCCCTTGCCCTTGGCAGTAGGGACTAAAATAGCATTTCCTGTCCCAGTTCTCTTCCCCGTTTTCTGAACTCTGCGTCATCCCACACAGAGGAGGCTCCACACTGTGTCCTTCGAGGGGGAAGGAGTGGCAGCAGAAACTAGAGACGCGGCGAGAGAGTGTGTGGCCGGGCCGGGCCGACACCGGGGGTCTTCCTAGGATGGCTGCAGACAGAAGGGCTGGCTCCGCTCAGCTAACCACTCGACCGAGAACAGGCTCTGCCTATCCTTATCTGTCTCAGAGCCCATGCTTCTCCCTCTCAAGGTCCCAAGGCCGGCATTTTGCAGTAAATTCATCCTCCTACCACACAGTCCTCCTGACCCTTAGACCAAAGTGTCACGTCGGCAGATCTCGCTACCGGCTGATCTGCAGTTGATGGATAGGCTTTGTCCCGTTTCTACTTGCTGATTTAATCTAAAGAGACAGAAAGCCCAAGGAGAGGTTACGGCGTGATATAGAAAAATTCCAACCAAGTAGTTCGGTGTGTCACTTTGGCCACTATCTGTCTTCTGATTCTCCAAAATATCTAAGGAGTGGAAAACCAAGGCAAGCTCTCAGACTCTTTCCTTCTTTCTGATTCTTTGTCTCCAGGCGGCTGTGTTTGTGTGTGTTTCTCGGAGAAACAGGGCCCATTGGGAACAATGCCACCACCATCAGACATTGTCAAAGTAGCCATTGAATGGCCAGGTGCTAATGCTCAGCTCCTTGAAATCGACCAGGTAAGCTCCTGAAATGAGAAGCAGAGATGCGGGGAGCAGGATCTGGGAAGTGCACGGCAGAGGGTGTCTTCGGGGGTGGGGGCCGTTGGCATCAGGAGTAAGAACCAGCAACACGAACGTCAAGGCCTGTCCCGCCCTGCCCTGTGGAAGGTTGGTCCCGGCTTGGGAGAGGTTTCCTCTCCGGGAGGCAGTCCACACGAAGGCCCAGGTTGATCCTTCTTAGCAGCCCCTCATCAGAACCTTGGCGTGAATAGCATGTGGTTGCTGGTGAAAGATCGCTCTCTGTCTTTCAGAAACGGCCTCTGGCATCCATCATCAAGGAAGTTTGTGACGGGTGAGTAGGAACACTGCCAGACCTTGAGAGGAGTCTCCAGTTAGCTGCGTCCCCGGATTGGGGCTTTTGTGGATCATTGTGTTACAAAGGAAGTATAGCTGAGGAGGATGTCCCTAAGAGCTCCCCTAAATCTTTTTTCCTCCTTTAAGCCCAAGAATGTCCTGCCCGAGGTCCTGGCGGGGTGCGAGGCCCGCCCCGAATTGCTCACACCACCTTTTCGCGGTGCCCATCTTTATGCAAGTTGCTTTTTCAGCATCTCCGCCTGAACCCGTGGGATCCCCCCATCCTCCAAACAGGCCGCCCAAGCCCTTGAGCGGCTGGGCTGGAAATGAACACGTGCAGCCTCTAGCCAGGCCTGGAGGGAGGGCCCAGTGCCTGTACTGTGTGTTTCTTACACAGGTGGTCCTTGCCAAACCCGGAGTATTACACCCTCCGTTATGCAGACGGCCCCCAGCTCTACATCACGGAGCAGGTCAGTGCCGAAGCAGCAAGTCAGGCCTCACTCGGAAGCGAGCCACCCAGGGAGGTGGCACTGTCGGCCTGGCCGACCTGCAGGCAGCTTCTGTTTATTGGGGACGCACCAGCCCCTGCTTCCTCTAGTGGCTGGAAAACCATGGCTTCTACATCCTGAGGGCTCGGGGCACACGGAGGGGGTGTGAGTTCTCGGGCAAGAAGCACGCGGAAGGAGGCCTGACCAAAGAGGCTCAGTTACGACTACTTTAAAATGACAGCAAGTTCTCGTTGATTCAGCTGGCTTGTACAATTTTAATATTTTATCTCAGCTACTCTTTTTTCCTCTTTGCTACCCAGACGCGCAGTGATATTAAGAATGGGACCATCTTACAGCTGGCTGTCTCCCCGGTAGGTATTCGGCTCTCCTCGGGGACGTTTATTTAACACATTAGATGATCACCCACCTTAGGCCAGACTCTTTCCAGCAACCAAGACTACAGAGCTTAAAAAGTCAGCCTTTGAGGGGCGCTTGGCTGGCTCAGTCAGTGGAGCAGCCGACTCTTAATCTCAGGGTTGTGAGTTCAAGCCCAGTATTGGGTGGATATTACTTTAAAAAAAAAAAAAAAAAAAGTCCATCTTTGCTCTCACAGCCTTGTTGGGAGTAAACAACCAAAGGCCTCTCTTAAACATCTTGACAGAAAGTTGCTTAGGGAGCTGTGGGGGACTCAGAAAGGGACCGCCTGGCTCAGCGTAAGGATTCCCAGAAAACCTTCCCAGAGAAGGGGGAAGCTTAGCGCAGATGTTGAAGGATAAGCAAGAATCAGCTGAAGAGAGAAGAAAATGAAAAGTATCCCGAGCAGAGAGAGGTGCTTTGGGGAAGGCGGGGGTGCTGGGTGGCAGAGGGCCCACAGCAGCCAGGGGAGAGCCAGACCTGGAAGGGTCCCGGATGGCAGGGGTCTCAGATGGCCTACTCATGGGTTTGGACTTTATGCAGAAAGGGAACGTGGGGACATTGAAAGACTTTCAGCAGGAAGGTACATTATGTTTAGATTTATATTTTAGGAAGATCACTTTAGTGACAGTGTGAAAGATGGGCTAAAAAAGGAAGGTTGGTGGTAGGAGGAATCTTTAAGAAGCTAATGAGCCCGTGAAGGCAAGTGACAGTGGAGACGGAAGGACAGGCATGAGCAATATTTAGAGGTGAACCAGGGGATGTGGTGACATCCCGGATATGGAAGGAAAAGGGAGAATTTGAGGTGACTCCCGGTTCCTGCCAGAGTGGCCCTTAAAGGCAACCGAGGGAGCAACCAGAAGGGCAGAGAGAAAACCAGGAGCAGGAAGTGGCTTAGGAGCGAGGGCAGGGAGTGTCGGGACAGAGGAAGGTGTGGTCTGCAGTGAGCGGAGAGCAAGAAAACCGGGAACAGAAAAGCCGTTTGTTGATCTGGGAAGCCCATTGGTCCCTGGTGGCCTCTGCGAAGACGGTTTTGGTGGGGTGATGGGTGACAGACAGACTGCAGTGGCAGCAGAGTGAGGTCCGTGACTTTACCGCGCTGTCAGGAAGCTCGGTCATAAGAGGAAGTAGACACAGAGGGCAAGAACTCGGGGATGTGGAGCCCAAAAGAGAATGCTGTTGAAAAGGGAGTAAGACAGGGGCGCTGGGTGGCTCAGTCGGTTAAGCGTCCGACTTCAGCTCAGGTCACGATCTCACGGTTTGTGGCTTTGAGCCCCGCATCAGGCTCTGTGCTGACAGCTCGGAGCCTGGAACCTGCTTCAGATTCTGTGTCTCCCTCCGTCTCTGCCCCTCCCCCACTCGTGCTCTGTCTCTGTCTTAAAAATAAATGAACATTAAAAAAAAAAAAAACTTCTTAAAGGGGTAAAACATTCATGTGTTTCAAAAATCAAAAAGTTTGACAAAAGATGCAGTGAAAGGTCTCCCTCCCTGCCCTGTCCCTCATCTGCCCAGTTTCCCACCTCCTCCGCCCTTTACAGTTGCTAACTGCTGGTGCAATTTTTTTTTATGTGTCTTCGAGAATAAGCTAAGATGGGAGAGGAAGGTCGATGGTGCAAACAGACCGGGACCTTACTGGGTCAGGACAGGAGGAATCCAAAGCCCAGGTGGAGGGATTTTCGACTGCTCAGTCCCCAAGGAGGACAGTCAGGCATGGGGGTCGCTTAGGTGGAGAAGGGCTGCCAGAAAATTAAGGGCATGATGACACGTGTTTTCTTGGTGAGGGACGAGACTGGTCCGTCTGCGCGGAAAAGCGATGCGGAGTAGTGACAGCTAAGGGTTCCGGAATGCCGGCATTCTGCTCAGCGCTTTACATACGTGCTATCATTTAACCTCGAGAGACACCCGATGAGATGGGTACTCCTGGCAGCCCCATTTTGCAGATGGGCAAACTGGGGCTTAGGTTAAACGGCTTGCCGCTTGTCACACAGATAAAAACGTGGCGGAGATGCCTCTCAAACCCAGGGCTCTCTGACTCCCTGCCAGTATTCTCACCAGCACGTTCTCCTGCTCCCCCGCCCCCCCTTCCCGAACTCTTCTCATCTTAAGGACTTCATTTCCCCCCTTAGCTCTGCTAGCTTAACGTGACAGCCCGGGAGTTGCTTTCGCAGACGTGCTGAAGCGTTTTACAGACCTCCTGCGCAGACTAGTTGACTTTCTCGGGAGTACATCTCTCTGGAGCAGGAGGCAGCGGCCCAGAAACGCTGTCTCAGGAGGAACGTTAACATTTGGAGTTGGAAGTTTCTAAGTGTGATGCAGACCAGTGTTCTTCAAATTGTTCTATCCTGTGACCTTTTCTCGTGGCGTGCGCCTTCTCCGCTATGGAGAGTGTGGAGGATTTCTGTGTCCTTGAGAGCCGTGTGCTGCTCTAGGGCCGTCTTTGTAAGAATAAAAGAGGAAAGGCAGAGGGGAGAGAGGTGAACCGGCCTGACTCTTTGCCAGCAGCAGGAGCCGGGCTGCGGTCACTTGCTTAGCACTGTAAAGACCCCAAGAGCATTTTGCTCTCCAGGCTCTTCCATTCCAGCTGAGAATATGAATTAGCACACAAAAAATCAAGAATGATCAATCGGTCACTTGCAAGGCACTGACTATAAAGCTAGTAAGTTCAGCAAGAGGAAGGACCAGCGAACACTGGGGAAGGGCTTATGGCCGAAGCTTGTAGAAAGGAGGCAAGCAACCCGCTGGGGAAAGTTGGTGGGCTAGGAGAAAGCTTAGTCACCAGCCATCACCTTGAAAAAGCTATTTTGAAAGCTTCCAGCTCCTTGATACTCTTAAAGTTTCCCCAGGACTGTCAGTTTTGAAGAACAATGATACGGACTTACAGAGAAGGTTAAAAAAAAAAAAAAAATTGTCAGGCTTACCACATTTTCAGATTGAAAGGGACCTTAAAGGGGATCATCAGATTAAATCCTCCATCAATGCAAGAATCCCTTGTGTGGCATCTTGGCCAGCCGGTTGTCCAGATTCTCCTTGATTGCTTTTGCTGACTGAGAGCTCATTACATCAAGAGACAACGTCGTCTACTGGCTGACGGCTTAAATTAATAGAAAACTTCCCTCTGTTGAGCCAATATCTGTTTCTCTGTCTGCCAGAGGTGGCGACTGTTGTCTCCTCAGTGTCTCTTGTAGTCCTTCAGTGGGAAGTTTTTGTAATCCATAGACCAGAGTGCTACAGAAAGGATACCCGTAACTACAGATCGGTCTTGGCGTACTGGTAATTTCCTGATTGATCCAATAAGCAACTCCTAGACAGTGTCAACAACAGGGTCTGCCTCGGGCTGGATGGCCACAGGAAGGCCTTCATGAGCAACTCACAGAGCAGTAACCTGCCGCGAGGACCAGATGGCACACATCTTGTCTCTGGTCTCGTAGTCCCGGGCTGCACGCCAGCTGATGGAGAGGACCCAGTCGTCCAACATGGAGGCCCGGCTGGATGCCATGAAGGAGCTGGCCAAGCTCTCTGCCGACGTGACCTTCGCCACCGAGTTCATCAACATGGACGGCATCGTGGTGCTGACGCGGCTTGTGGAGAGTGGAACCAAGCTCTTGTCCCAGTGAGTATTACTGGGCTCTTGCTCGGGATTTCAGAGACTCTATGCTCGGCGGGGCATCCTTCCCTCGTCTCCACCGAGCCTCTTGAACTTACTGGGCACCTTGTGTGTGCAGAACAGCGTGCCAAGCACTAGGGTCTGCACAGAGGAATGCACCGTCACGGTCCTCAGTCTCGTAGTCTAGCTGGGCTCTCACAGATGCCGTGAAGGAGCGAGAACAGGGGCTTCAGGAGTCAGGAAGAGAGAAGTCGGTTCACGACAAACCTGTTAATTTATGGAAAATGATTGGCCTGGGGGAGGCTAGTGAGCAGACTGTCCATTATTGACCAGAACAGGGGTCTGTTCGTAATCACCCCCTGCTTCCTCTCTCCCCTTTCCAGTCACCTCCCCACTTACACACACGTGTGCACACACAGGCCTTCCTCTGTGTTCGCCATCTCCCCCCCACCCATTGTCACGGGGAGACGAAGCTCCTCAACTTTTCCATCTCCCTGCTAGGATGGGAGTGGTGGGGAACCGCGCCGTGAGCAGCAGTGAACGAACAGGTGTTTAGTTAGCCGTCTAGGCCTGTGGTGCCTCAGCTGGCAGAGAGGGAGTCAGAAATCCTTCAGCCGGTGGATCAGCTATTGAAATTTTCAGCCAAACCAAGCAGCTAATCACGGGTGTTTGTCTTAAGTCTCCGATTTTGCAGCTGCACTGAAATCCTGAAGCCTTCCGCTGCCATCAGCGCTGGCCCAGGACTTCCGCAGTCTGCCGGGAGTACGGCATTTGGCTGGCCTTGGTTTCCTCCTCTTTAAAACGGAGATGCTGCTTCCATTGCCGTATTGTCACGAGGAATTAATGGGTCCGAACGTGCCTCGCCATTGGGAACAGCGTTTGTTAAATCGAGAGCACCGTACAGATGTATAAAGGGTTGTGTGTAGAAAGAGGAGGGACACAGGAGAGGAGACATTGTAATCCCCGTCCTCCTCCAGCACTGAGGTAAGGGCCTCGCATACCTTGTCATCTTGCCCTCGCCACAGCCCTGTGATGTTAACGCTGTGAGACCAATGCAGTTTTACAGAGGAGGAATTTCAAGCTTGGAAAGGTAAAATGTGCACAGTTAGTAAATAGTTGACCAGGATTGAACCCATCTGCCCCCTCTTGGCCTTGGACACGGGCTGTGGGCTCCCTTGGGTACCCCTGCCAAGGGTTGGGGTTGACAAAGGTCTGATAGCTTTCTCGGGTTGGGAAATGGATGAGTGATTGTGTTTCCCTGAGATGAGGCAGTACGGGGAAGGAGAGCCTGACCCGCAGCGGCCCTTCCCAGAGACGGATGGACACCTGGACAGAGCCTGCTGCACACCTGCCGAGGCACGCATGCAGGCACTCGCAGCCACACCACCTGAGCCCTGGTGTGGTGCTGACGCCGGGATCCGTCCCTGTTGCGGCCGCCGTCACACCTGTGTTCCCTGGTTCTGAATCTTTGTATTATTTTGTGTGTGTGTTGTTGATGTCTCAGCTACAGTGAGATGCTGGCATTCACCTTGACTGCCTTCTTAGAGCTCATGGACCATGGCATTGTCTCCTGGGACATGGTTTCCATCACCTTCATCAAGCAGGTGAGGCCTCCGGCTTTCCGTCTTCCCCGCCCCCCTCGGTGGCCGCTGGTCCTCTAGGTTCACGGAGAGATGCCGGCGAGATCGCCGTGCTGCTGGCGGTCGGCTCTCTATCCCCGAGGCCCGTTTTTTTTTTTTATCCTCACGCTCGGGCCTTCCTGGGGCTCCTGAGAGAATTCCTTCATTGCCCTCGAAGATGGAAACGGGCTCCCAGAACTGGAGGTGGCCAAAGCGGGACGGGGTTGTCAGTGAGGCCTGGGATGACACCAGCCGGTCAGCCAGTACGAGCCCGGCGTCTCTGACCTGCTCCCTGCGCGCTCCCTTCTCTTTGGAGACACATGTTCATGTCGTCCGCCTTGTGGTTCAGTCTGCCTTCCGCCGGCGGGTCTACAAGGCAACCCGCTCGGGTTGTCAGATCGACCTGGCGCCTGGGAGGGCATACTTTGGCTTTCCTTTGTTCTGTAGGGAGGGGCAGCGTCACTTCCAAAAAGTGAACTAAAACCAATGAGTAATGTATCTGCTGACCTAGAATCACACCTGTCGCTGGCTTGGGACATTGGGAATTTCCTGATGCCGGAGATAGCTAGGCAAAAGTGAAATGGGCACGTGTCGAGGACATTATAATGGAGGTTGAGAATAACGGGGAGCGATGAGCTTACAAGACTTTGAGGGCTTCCTGCCTCTTGAGCCTCTGCCGGCCTGTGTGTGTGTAGGGGCACAGTGTGTGTGTCAGGAGAAGGGCCCGTGGCGATAAAAGGAGTTCCCGATTTCAGTAAGATCCCGTTCTTTCTCCACTCAGCTTTCCCGTGCCTGAACCCTCATTTTGAAAACAAAGGATCGAGCCCTTAGATTTTGAGGAAACACAGTTGACTGGAAGCTGTTGTTTGATTTGAATTGTCCATGCCTAGGGACCATAAAACAGACACCGCTGTCCACATGGGGACAGTGGCCCGGTATGGATGGCATACCAGGAAGGAGAGACTCGAGTCGCCCGCCACGCTTGGGCCCCGGGCTCCCTGACTGATCTGGCCCTCGCTGGCTGTAGATTGCAGGGTACGTGAGCCAGCCCATGGTGGACGTGTCAATCCTTCAGAGGTCCCTGGCCATCCTGGAGAGCATGGTCTTGAACAGCCAGAGCCTGTACCAGAAGATAGCAGAGGAAATCACCGTGGGACAGCTCATCTCTCACCTCCAGGTGTGAGTAAGAGACCCCGCCCCGGCCCCCTTCTCGCCTCTTATTCTCCGTAGGTCTCCCAGCCCTACCCCTTTGCTTGTGTTCCAAACCACTGGCCTGCTTGTTCACTCATTCGTCAGCACTTTCACACTCTGGGAACGCTCCCGGGATCGGGTCCCGATCGTGTCACGCTCCTGCCGCAATCCTCCGCGGCGCCCCTTGTCCCTCAGGCTGAAGGGAAGTTTTCCCGGCCTCCCTGTACTGCCGCGTCCCAGACAGAATTAGATGCTCTCTCCTCTTTGGGCCAAATAGTCTCTGTTTGTACCCATGAGAATTATATAGGAAATCCCCTGTTTTTGTTATCCGCCTCCCATTTTAAACTTTGAGCTCTCTGGGAAGAGGGACCAGTCATTTTTGGATCCCTTGCTTTGGTTTAAGGAGAAGTCAGTTAATATTTGAGAATGAACACTTAGCAAACTAGCAGTATGCTGTGTGTGTGGGGCCGGGGGGAGGGTAGCAAAAACTATTGTATAGGACACGAGTTCGGGCTTTCCATTCAGATCCCGGCTTCACTGTGTCCTAACTAGGTCTCTGCCTTCCACATGTCACCTTGTCCCATCTGGTCTCCGTTTCCTCAGGTCCAGGCTGGGGTTCACCCTCTCCATTACTCAGACTTGTGAGGCTCAAAGGGGTTAGAAGGTCTAGCATAGTGGCCAGCGTAGGATGGGTATATAATTCAGGAGTTTTTTGTTCTTGTTTGTTTTTGAAGAAGCTTATCCCATTCCAGGCCATTTTGTCAAATGGTAAAACCAGAAGACAGATGAGCCCTTTGGAGCCCTGTTCCTCTCCTCCCCATTCTTTGTACTTCACTTTAACCCTATTTAAGGGGGCTGGACTCCCCAAAACAAGGTGGTGATACTATTGACTCCTTTGTTCCCTTTTAGCCTTTTGGGCACGGACAGAGTGCCGACAGAACGACCTGTCAGGCCCGGGGAAGCCAGAGCTCCCAGCTTTGCTTATTTATAGCAGCCTTGTCTTCATTCAGCTGTGCTCCCAACCTGTACCCACCCCACCCTCCCGCCAACAGCCCCGATTTCTCCTTGTCACTTCTAAGGAATTCTTCAGTCTCTGTTTTCATACCCCAAAGCCAAAAGGTTGTTTGAAGTGAAGGGAACATTATAAACTCCAGATGGAGAGTTCTGATTTTCCCGACGTCAGACGTACCTGTTTCTTTGTTTCTGAATCAGGAATGACCCAGTTGTGTACCCAAGGATGATAGAGGACAATGGCATTTCTTAGGGGTCAGTCCGTGAATATTTTCAGCCCGTAGCTACTACCAGAAATTATGTCCTCTGCTGTTGGGGCTGAGAGATACTTAGTGCCCTCCGTGAGACCTCCAGGATGCCCCCACCCACCCACCCCACCTGAGCAGGAAGTCTGTTAGCCCGTCTAAGAAGAGAGCCACGGAATGCATCCCCAGCGCGGCCCTTGGAGACATTTTGCCAAGTGCTTGGATTATAAGATTCCAGAGAACGGTTGTCTTTAATTCATTCGTATTAAAATGAAAGAAGTTTAGGGGCGCCTGGGCGGCTCAGCTGGTTGGGCATCCGACTTGGTTTTGGCTCAGATCATGATCCCAGGGTCATGGGATTGGGCCGTGCGTTGGGCTCTGTGCGAACGTGGAGCCTGCTTAAGAGTCTCTCTCTCCCTCTGCCCCTCCCCGGCTCGTGCGCGCCCTCTCTCTCTCTCCCCCCAAAATAAAAAATAAACAAAATGAAATAAATTTGTAGTTGAAGACTTTGAAAATAGGGAGGAGCACAAAGAGTCAATCCTTTTCCCATTTTCCCACCTGCAGACATAACTACTGTTCACGTTAAATTAACTGCCCTGCTCGTCTTTTTTTCTGTGTATGTTTTTGTTAACAAAACTGGGAGCTTACTACACATACCGTGTGTACCTTGACGTTCTTATGAAATAATATCTCTTGAACGTTTCCCCATGTTAAAGAGTCTTGGTGGCTCTAAATCTTTTTTGCATGCCATATGCCTTTGAAAATTCAGTAACAGTTATAGACTGTCACCTCCTTGGAGAAAATAACACATAGTCAACCAACCGCATGGAATAATTTCTGCACCATTTCTAGGGTTTACAGACACTCCAGACTCATCCCCGAGTCCCAGGTGAAGAACCTTCCCGACGTGATTTTTATTGATGACTTACGGCTTGAATGTGTATAAACAGAGTTGTGACTGTGACCATTTGGATTATTTACCATTCTTTCTTTTTTTTAACAGTACTTGAATGAAACACTTTGCCCAACTCTCTGATTCCTGTCTTTGGATAAATTGCTATTAGTGGAGTGGCCGGGTCACAGAGTATGCCCACTTTCGAGGCTTTTGAGGCTTCACCCCAGACGATTATTTGATGACCATCTACAAGCGACTGCTGTAAACGCCCCACGGGGCTCTCGCTGGTCCGTCTTCTAATGTCCCTCTGCCTTCTTTCTCCACCGGCACAGCTCCAACCAGGAGATTCAGACCTACGCCATTGCACTGATTAACGCGCTTTTCCTGAAGGCTCCTGAGGACAAGCGACAGGTCTGTGGCTGTCTTTTCAAGCTTTTCATCTGGGCTCTTCCAGGAGAGGAGTTGTCACCCACCTACCCTTTGCTGCACGGAGAGCAGAAATGCAGCCATTTCCCCCAAGAGTCCCTTGCTCCTGTCCCTGTGTGTCAGGCCCCCTAGTTCCAGGGAAGAACTAGAAGGGGACCCCGCGGGTCTCGCGTCAGAGCAGGGGCCTGCAAACTTTCTCCTCTAAAGGGCCCGAGAGTAAATATTTCTTGCTCTGTGGGCCGATGGTCTGCGTGGCAGCTGTCCCACTTTGTCATCATAGCCAAAGTAGCCTCAGACAATAGGAAAGCAAATGGGTGTGGTGTCTTCCAGAAAGACCTTAGATACACAACTAGGGGACAAGCCCAGTTTGGTCTTAGTTGCTGACCCTGGCTTAGAGGGTCAAGAAGAAGGGGGAGGAGACCTTCCAGGCATCACTGTCAAGTCCACGGAGACCCTTACTTAAGGAAGCAAGGCGGGGGGGGCGGGAGCGGGGGGACTTCGCACAAAGTTTCATGTACGAAGGCCTCTGGCCCAGATTCTAAGCTGCTTTCTTCCCCTGCTCGTTAGCTGTGTGACATGATGCAAATCACTCTGCTTCTCTGAACCCCAGTTTCCTCATCTGTAACCTGGGAGCGTTAACATCTGCCCCGTTGACTTCACAGGGATGTGAGGAGAAGAAACAAGACCCCTGTCTTACAAGTGAGGAAACCAGGAATCAGCTGGGCAGGGAACGAGCACTGACCTGAGTCCAGGGCCCTGAGGCTAGGTGCTCTTCTGGGCTGGGCAGGTGCTTTAACCTCTGGGTCTCCGTTGCTCTTTCTGTAAACGAAAGGGCCAGATTAAGTGATCGCTAAGGGCCCTTCCGACACTGACACTCTAGATACAGCTGGTAAAAGCCCAAGTGGTGTATACAAGACTTTAAAATTCTCCGTCAACACCATGGGCTCTGTAAAGTTGAAATCCACGTGGGTTCAGGCACTGAGCTCCTGGTGGGTTCCAGTGGGAGGAGCCGGAGCGTCCATGGTTCCGTCTGTCCTCGTCTTTCTTGGATGGCTTTGCTCTGTTAATCTCTTCCTTCCTAGTCCAGTTTTGAATGTGAGCTCATTCTCCCATCTGCTTCTCTCTGTGCTTTTTGCTTTCTGCCGGCAGGACAAGCACCTTAACCCTCTAGACCTACCTGTCACTGTAAGTAGTGCTGCTTCGTGGAAGGGGCCCCAGCCCTCTTCCAGGTGGGGAGGTCAGAGATGGGCAGGAACCTCACGTTCTGGTGCAGGTGCTCAGGAAACCGTGAGACCCAGAGTTCTGGGTGCCGTAGATCCCGTTCGTCAGAACACTCCGGGAAGTGCTGGAGATTAGCGTCACGTGCAGGAGTGAGGGGATGTCCGCCCTAGGGAATGCTGCCCAGTCTTCCCTTTGTAACCTGCCTTTCCGTGAGTTTGTGGGTCAGCCCGGGAGATCAGATTCGGAAATAGCCTGAGACTTTCGCCGAGATGATCCCATAGACGTGTCGCCTTCCAGCTTGGTACAGCAGAGAGTGAAGATAAATCCACGTCGCCCTGGATGCGTCCTAGACCGTAGGAATCTGACAGGGTTTAAGACAGTTGACAGAAGGGAATTTGCCTGCTCGCTTCTTGGCTAGAGGGAGCTTTAGAGGTCGGCCGTACGAGGCTGAGAATGAGCGCTTTGCCCCAGCACCGCAGAGGAGCTTTGGGTGTGAGGCCGTTACATTCTGGGAGCAGACCACTGCCACTTACCCGCTTTGTGAGTTGTCCACAGCAAGGCCGAATCTCAAGCCGACCTCCTCTAGCCACCAGAGAAGCTTCTAGGCCACCTTCTCCTCTGCCAGCCAGCGTGAGTGCTCAGGGGAAGCAAAGTACAGCCTAATGTCCCTGGCAGCGTCAGCCATTTGGAATTTGGCTAGAAATGGAGAAGCGAGAGCAAGAGGCCTTTCAGCTCCGAGAAAAATGAGACCCTCACAGACACCGCTCCGCGGGAGAGGCGTGACAGCTCCCTCAGGCCCAGCGATTCAGAATTATCCATAAAATTAAATTAAGGCAGCCGTTTAGAAAGTGAAGTCATACTAATTAACGTGCTAAGAAGTGATGGCCGAGATTGGGGAGGAGACAGAAGAATTAGGAAGAGCTGTCAGGAAGATTAAAAGCACAGTAAGCCGGGACCATTTTTGTTTAGGGGGAAAGAGCGGCACATTCAAGAGCTGCTTGGGCTATTACGGAGTCACAACACGCTGTTCTTTTGTTGAGCCCAGTCCTGGGCAGTGATTAAATTATAATCGCTGCAGTCCCTTCAAAAATAAAGAAACGTATATATTTTCAGAGGATTTGCTTAAGAACGGTCCCAGTAAGGTCCTGAAAGGACCCTTAAGGCTTCGCTCCCCGGAAGACTCATTTATGGAGGGTACTTTATTTCCCAAGCGTGCCAAATAAATAAAGTGTTACTGTCAGAATCTGAACCAAATATAATAAAAAAGGTGACCCTGTTATGAGAAATTACCCAAAAGCACCAGCACGCTCTTCTCCAAAGCAGTCAGAAGTGAGTCACAGACTACTCACTGTTCCAGAGCATCCGCTCCCCGGCTCCACCAGCTGGTGCGGCGCTGGGGGGCCCGAGGGGGGCGCTGGGACCGAAGCCCTTTCCTCAGCTTGGAGGAGCCCCATCCGGCCGGTGGTGGGTGTCTGCCTGGAACGGTGCATGGGAACCATCACGCTGCTCTGTGCTCCGTACGCATTGTCCATTGCCCGGCATCCTCGTAACACAAGTGTCTTGTCCTGAAACAGTCTTTGTTCCTCTTTGAAGACGATGTGGTTGATTGTGCCATCGGGGAGGGACACCCTGTGTGGCTCCGTTTGCATTCCCAGAGGGAAAACAAAAACACAAGGGAATTTTTTCAGAGTATAAAAGATGTTGGGTGGGTCCATGGATTCTTTCCATTTGCCCACTTTTTATTCAAAAGGAAAAAAAAATTTAAGAGAAAAAGCCGCAGAGCTCCGATGCCACTTTCCTCTCGATAGTTGTCACAGCTGGGCGCGTGCCATCGTGCCTTACATTTGCTTGTTTTTCTCAATAGGATATGGCCAACGCATTTGCACAGAAGCACCTTCGCTCCATAATCCTGAATGTAAGTTCCCACAACAAGCTGTGTTTTGTTACTAGTGATAGCAAGTATTACTGTTACTGTGATGGTGTCATTAGTGAAATTACTATCGAGTGGGATGGCACTCGGGGAACCAACGGGTAGGTGCGAATAAGCCCATGTTAAGCTGGGAAGCTTTTTCGTATAATCCTCTGCAAGCGGAGTTGTCTCTAGGAGGCTGTCCCACCAGGAATTACAGAGCCTCTTAGGAGGTCCTAAGGCCAGCCAGCTACACGGTTTGTTGCCCTGCAATTCCAAATTTTTTTCCAGAAGGAATGTGTCAAAATAGGCCCCAAAGAGGAAAGGGATTCTTTGAGCTAACATCCATCAGACCTGAGTTGTGTGGGGCACCGCTAGGGATGAACGAGACAGCGTGGTGTGTTTGCTCCCAGAGATCTTCCGGTCCGGTAGGGATGGTGCTCTAGCGGTGTGTGGCCAGTGGTTCCTTGGAGCTCCATGGTCTGGGGATTTCAGGAGGAGGAGCACCGCCTGCCTTGCAGGAGGTGTCAGGAAGCCTCTGGAGGAATGACATCCTGAGGCTGAGGCTCCATCATTCGTCCAGGAAGGAAAGGAAATCCAGCCGGGAGTGGCTGGAATTGGCTGGAACCTAGAAGGACTGTGCCATGGGGTAGAGGGTGGGGCAAGGAGCAGACACGTGGAGAGCGAGCAAAGACCGGATCGAGTAGGGCCTTAGTCTTTTTCCCAAGCAGAGTTGAAGGGTTTAATTGGGACGGTGACATAACCAGGCTGGCATTTAGAAACCTCACACTAGCAGGTGTGTATGTTTCGTGGGGGTATATGAGGGAGGAGAGTAGAGGGGGAGGTGGTGAGGAGGGAGGCATCTGGAAAGAGGGCTGACTCCCTGTTGCCACGCAGGGATGTGGGTGAGAGAGAGCTGGCTGGGGGTGGGGGTGGGAACCGGGGAAGTGAGCCGAGGATCTGGGTGCAAGGGAGGCCATTTTATCAGTTGTCAAAACCAAGGGAAAACCAGACCACAGTGAAGGGAATAAAATGAGAAATCAGAAGTCAGGTGTGAAAGGCTTGATAATTCTGAGCGTGAACTTCAGAGTCCCCAGCCTCCACTCTACCATTAAGCAATCTGTGATCTTGAGCAATTCACTTAACTTCGATTTACTTTGATTTGCTCATCTGGATGTGAGGCCTGAACGAGCTCATATATATATACAGCTCTTAGCAGGGTGCCTGGCACTTGGTAAGCACCCCGCTCACAGCGGGTTCTCTTACCCGTGAACAGGATCCAAAGGTGAGAGAATTCAAGAAGTGAGCTCTGAGCACTTGCAAAGTTGAGCGATCGGCTGCTCTGAACAGCCCGCCAGACTTCACCTTGCAGAACCAGCTCCTGCCTGCTGGCCGTTTCCCTGGTCGTGGCCCCACCGCCACGGAGGGACTCGGGCAGGAGGGACGACGCTCCGGCCCGCTGCCTGCGAGGGATGCGGCGTGCACGGGTCCCACGCATGCTTGTCCACATTCCTGAGCAGCTGTGTTGGACGCCATCCTCTGCATGCGTGGGAGCGAGGGTCGCCTTCTGATGGAAATTTAATGAATCTCGAGGCTTGTTAATTACCAGAGTAGGATTAGTTCAGCTCATTTCTGGACAAACCTTGGGACAAGCGAAGATTCCACTATAGAAGACAATTCAGGCTCAAGACTCAGGACTTCAGTGGTTCTCGACAAAACAGTTAATGCGTGCTCACTGAAGTCCACGGAGCTCACTGAGTCAGGCCAGAGAGCGTAAGCCTCAATTTACTCAGCAGTCAAATAAGACTCCAGGTAAAAGCTCTGAAACTGACTCCTCAGACTGGGGCTGTACTTGCGTAAGCCCGTTGCCGGCTGGAGTGATTACCTTCCCGCTGTGATGTCTCTAAGTTTGAGAAAGGGGGATTAAAGTGAATGAGAACCGTATCACATTATCTTTAGCCTCTTCTCAAAGTGGTTTTATGAATTATGGAGAGAGGAGAGGAGGAAGGAAGACGGAGAGCCGGGTAGGGTAGGGAGGAATTGGAGCGGCAGAGGGAGGGGGCACAGAGAAGAGGCTCGGAGAGGGGCAAAACAAGACGTGAGGAGGGGACCAAGGGGACCCTGCGCGATGAGACACTGGCGGGGGTGGGCGGGTAGCTAAGGTTGGAGAAGGGGGAGCGGCAGTCAGTTTGGGATGGAGGTGAGCACTGAGCCTGAGCCGAGAGCCCGGGAGCTGGAGACAGCCGCAGACAGCCCCTGCTCGGAGGAGGTGGGGGCCTCGGCACTCGCTCCAGTGAGAGGTCAGGAGCAGCGCCGTCCGCAGAACCTTGCGCAGCATGAACGTGCCGTCCGGAATGGCGGCCACTAGCCGCGTGTGGCTACTGAGCCCCGGCAACGTGTCTAGTTGTGACTGGGGAGCCAAATTTGTCATTTTCTAAAATTTCAGTTAAAACACCCACACGTGGCTTGTGGCTGCTGCGTTGAGCTGGGCAGATCTAGAGGAATGAAGAGCACCCGGGAGTCACATGCCGGGGAGAGGAAGTCTAGAGCAGTGCCGTCACGTAGAAATGACAGAGCCACTGATTTCGTTTTAAATGCTGTAGTCGCAGCATTAAAAAAGGAATACGGGAAGTCAATTTCAACGGTAGATTCAGTTTAACCCAATATATCCAAAATACTATGCGTTCAACGTGTAATCGATAGAAAGCGACTAATGAAATATTTTTTTTCTTTTTTCACGCTAAGGCGCTGAGATCTAGCGTACATTTTACATTCACAGCACATCTCAGTTTGGACCAGCCGTGTTTCCAGTGTTCAATGGAGATCACAGGCCTAAGACATTGATCTCGAGCCAGAGTAGGCTCTCGAGTTATGGAACTCTAGAGCAGTGCTGTCTGCTAGGACTTTCTGTGCTAATGGCACTGTTTTATATCTACTCTTCTCATTGGGTGGTAGCCACTAGCCACATACACCCGTCGAGCTTAAAATGGCGCTGGTGTGGAGGGGCGCCTGGGTGGCGCAGTCGGTTAAGCGTCCGACTTCAGCCAGGTCATGATCTCGCGGTCCGGGAGTTCGAGCCCCGCGTCGGGCTCTGGGCTGATGGCTCGGAGCCTGGAGCCTGTTTCCGATTCTGTGTCTCCCTCTCTCTCTGCCCCTCCCTCGTTCATGCTCTGTCTCTCTCTGTCCCAAAAATAAATAAACGTTGAAAAAAAAATAAAAAAAATAATGGGGCTGGTGTGACCAAAGACCGGAATTTTTACCTCAAATTAATTTTAACTGACGGAAACACATGTGACGGAAACACATGTCCAATATGTACCATATTGGACAGCAGAGCTCCAGAGACATAGAACTAGACTGAGTGAGAGAACATAGAGGACACAGAGGTAGCGTGTGGGGGGAACTGGGCAAGAGTCTCATTTGGGTGAGGAGAGACCAAGAACAACTGGATTCAAGATGGTGGGTAAGACAGAGGAGGAGCGAGAAATACAGGGAGCGAGTGAGAAAGGGCAGCCATTGGGAGAGTGAGGGCCGGACCGTAGGAGACAAGAACGTCGAGAGGCATTGGTCAACCCAAGGGACACAGGGAGAGGTACCATGCAAGAAAAAGGTGGGGCATGAGGAAAGGAGAAGTGGGGTGGGTGTCAGATGGACGAAGGGAGGTAGTGATGGACTGAGAGGGCATGGTGGAGGTCATGGGAAGAGAGGGGACAGGACAGAACACAGGGGATATAGGGAGGAGGGTATATAGAGAATGACAGGAGAGAAGGTGGTGGGAGTGTTGGGCGTAGACAAGGAGCATTAGGTGCCCTCCTTGTGGAGGTGTCTCCGTACCATTTGAAGAAAACGACCTTTCCTAAAGCCTGTACTTGGTGAGGCCATCCACACCATTGTGTTTTTCTAAAGAAAGACAGAGTGGAGTCCTCTACACGCTGTCCCTCATCTTGGATTGAGTGCCCAGCTGGGGGAAAGTCCCACTGCTGAGCCCTCCTTCATAATCTTTTTTTAAATAAGTTTTAACGTACTTATTTTGAGAGAGGGAGAGAGCATGTCTGTGTGAGTGGGGGAGGGGCAGAGAGAGAGAGAATCCCATGCAGGCTCCGCACTGTCAGCGCGGAGCCCTGCAAAGGGCTTGAACTCACAAACTGTGAGATCATGCCCTGAGCTGAAACCGGGAGTCACCCAGGCGCCCCGACCTGCATCGTAATCTTAGCCGGGTAGCCTCCCTCATCTTTGGCGTGGCTGGGTACAGCCTCCACCCTTGGTTCCACTTTCCCTGCCCAGGGGAATGCAGAGAAAGAGACTGTGCCCTTTGGGCCTGCAGTGAATCATCTCACCCTGAATCAAGCCCTTTCATGCTCCATCCCTTCCAGAACACGAAGTCTCGAAGTTCTGAGTGTAAGAGGGAAACCCTGTTCCCTGCCCAGCATACTTTCTTTTTCAGTAGCATGACTCTCCTGCAGAAGAAAGTCAGTTCAGCCCTCTGCCCCCTGCCTTTACTTTTTACAGCATGTGATCCGAGGGAACCGCCCAATCAAAACTGAGATGGCCCATCAGCTGTATGTCCTGCAAGTCCTGACCTTTAACCTTCTGGAAGAAAGGATGATGACCAAGATGGACCCCAATGACCAGGTAAGTGCTCAGTGGGACAGAGCTCTCCTGGCTTAAATCATGTATTGTTTGATGTGGTACATTCCACCATTAGGCCATGCATTGAGCACCTACTGTGTGCCAGGGACTGTGTTTGATTGTGTCTGCAGAAATGGCTTGTGTTGCCCTGGGAAACCTGGCTCTGCCTCCCTGTGATCGCTTCCCTCTGGGTGACTCTCTGGGCCAAGCCCACCTCTGTCCTGCCAAGGTAGAGGTGATGCCTTCTCGGGGATTGATCGGGGCCAGAGTTCCGTGCAGAAAAGTCCAACCTGCTCTTTCTTTTCCTTGCTTCCCTGGGTTAGCTGATTCACCTGCTGACTGTCTGTTTGACTTCTCAGGCTCAAAGAGACATTATATTTGAACTGAGGAGGATCGCATTTGATGCAGAGTCTGACCCTAGCAACGTCCCCGGGAGTGGGACTGAAAAACGCAAAGCCATGTACACCAAGGACTACAAAATGCTGGGGTTTACAGTAAGTTTCCCAAAGCACGGATCTTGGTAGGCCTTCTCCCCTGATAGGAGGTCAGAGGGCCCACCGTCACAGAGCCCTGAGAAGCCCCCCTTCATAATGGAGGTCCTGGAACAGATGACATGGAGAGGCTGGTGGGGGCAGGGGGCTGATACTTGGTTTGCCTTGGTGACGGCAGATTACACATTTCTGTGCAGCATCTGGCCCCGTGGAACGAATCTCTCTGTTGGAGGGCCCAGGAGGTCAGTCACGTAGACAAAGAGAGGACCTCTCACCGCAGCAGCTAGGTTCTTTGAAATGCAAGAGTGGCTATTTTGTGATTGGACACAAAGCCTGAGGATGAAGTTCATTCAATTAAATACTCACTGTGCACCTGCCTCCTCGGGGCATGGCATGCTGGGCTCTGGGGAGACGGGATGAGTCCGCACAGTCAGGGTCAGGAGCTCCCAGTCTCGTAGAGATGGCGGGAAGGAAGGAGGTGAGCACAAGAGCTAGCGTCATCGAGGGGAGGGCAGTAGGGCTTCCCCGCCAGTGGCTCTGCACACGTGAGGCTACCGAGTCTCAAATTGGGTTTCTTTATTTCCCCAGAACCACATCAACCCAGCGATGGACTTTACCCAGACTCCTCCTGGAATGCTGGCCTTGGACAACATGCTGTACTTGGCTAAAGTCCATCAGGACACCTACATCCGGGTAAAGGCTGGGGGCCAGCTGGCTCAGCCCTGCTACATCTCTTGCCTCCCTAATCCCCCCTCCCTCTGTCCTCACAGATCGTCTTGGAGAACAGCAGCCGAGAGGACAAACACGAGTGCCCCTTCGGCCGCAGCGCCATTGAGCTCACCAAGATGCTCTGTGAGATCCTGCAGGTTGGGGAACTGCGTAAGTCCTCGCCGCTTTACTCTTCTATCAGACGTTCCAAACTCAGGAGCCTTGGGGGACTCGAGGTTACAAGGTCAGGGGTCGATGGGACTGGACAATTACTGTGCGTAGTTCTGGTAATCGGTGTGTGAGCTGTGATCTGTCCTATCTTCGTCTAAGGAAATCATGGCTGCTGCCTTGTTTGAGCGGGTAATTTGAAGGTGTTCGGAGCCACACCAGCATCCGTTTGCCCCTGTGCGTGAGGCTGGCTGAGCCTCTGAGAGGGCAGCGCCAGACCAAGAAAGCGTCCTGGCGAAGGAAGTCGAGAAAGGCCCGTCTCACACTCTTCATTCGCCCTGGCCTTGCTCTGTTTTGTTCCTTGGGGCCTCGGTGCACGCGATCCAACATTTCTGAGTGCGAGGACCCAGCTCCGCCCTCCTGTTTCTCATCCTCTGTAGCAAACGAGGGCCGCAACGACTACCACCCGATGTTCTTTACCCATGACCGGGCATTTGAGGAGCTCTTTGGGATCTGCATCCAGCTGTTGAACAAGACCTGGAAGGAGATGAGGGCGACAGCCGAGGACTTCAACAAGGTCAGTGTCCCAGAGCTCTGATGCCCACGGGCTGAGGTGGGCGCGTGACGGTCTGTGACCCCCTGAGCTGGGAAACCGGCTTGGTCGGCGGCACCGGGTCCCGAGACGGAGCACAAGAGCGCCTCGGGTCCCTCCGCTTGTGCTTCTGCGATAGCCTGGAGCCGGGACCTGCCCCTCAGTGCCCTGGGCCCCTCATTGACCCGGTGGAGCCAGGCCGTGCCCCGCCCATCTTCCATGGAGGACAGGAAGCCAAGCCTGACAGTAATCGCCGTGGTCTGCCAAACACCCACTATGGGCAGGCACTGGTGTGGCTCTGTAGGCGGGAAACATTGGCGAGAGTGGGGGCGGACCTCCGTGGTGAGCGTGGTCTGGCTACCCGCTCGGTACCGACTCCCGGGGCACACCACGTACCCGCTCTCTGTCGCGCACCGCTGGGCCCTCCGAAGTTAGAATAATCTAGAAACTTCTCATCTCATTGTAAAAAACTGTCAAAGTATAAAGAGGAGAACATTCTCTGGAATCGCACCACCCAGCGACGACCATTTCCCTGTTTCTCTCTCGTCTTCTTTTCCCCTATAGACTCGGCCCCGCTGAGTGCAGAGCTGCTGGTTGTGCGGTGTGATGGCCCTTTTTTTCTTTACCTGTTGTTTTAGGGAAATACCCCATTTTTTGAACCCACCTCAGTGTGCCGGCGCTGTGTGTCCATATAGCATCCATATGGCGCCTCCAGGCAGCATATACCCGAAAATGTGTCTTCCTTTCTCATGTTTTAAAGATGAGTGGGGGGGGGGGGGGGCGCCTGGGTGGCTCAGTTGGTTAAGCGTCCAGCTTTGGCTCAGGTCATGATCTCGCGGTCCGTGAGTTCAAGCCCCGCATCGGGCTCTGTGCTGACAGCTCAGAGCCTGGAGCCTGCTTCGGCTTCTGTGTCTCCCTCTCTCTCTGACCCTCCCCTGTTCATGCTCTGTCTCTCTCTGTCTCAGAAATAAATAAACGTTTAAAAAAATAAAAGATGAGTGGGGGTGGGGGCCTGCGGACCATAAGCAACTTGCTCCAGGAACAGATTTAAGAGATGGGGTCAGGATCTCAGCCCATTTCTCTCCAACTTCAAAACCTGTGCATTTGTCACCATGAGGCACTTGTCATAAGGGGCCATCTAAGAAGGTATGCCTTAGAGAGCCAGTACTCCTGTTCACCCAGCGGGTGTCTGTAGGGCCTCCGGGGCGGGGGCAGAGCCTTGGGGCCCGGAACCGGCCTGGCCCCTCACCGGAGGGGCCCAGGCAGACGCCATCCTCCTTTCTTCCCTTCCAGGTCATGCAGGTGGTTCGAGAGCAGATCACTCGAGCTTTGCCCTCCAAACCCAGCTCCTTGGATCAGTTCAAGAGCAAACTGCGTAGCCTGAGCTACTCTGAGATCCTGCGGCTGCGCCAGTCCGAGCGGATGAGTCAGGACGACTTCCAGTCCCCGCCGATCGTGTAAGTGCTGCCGGCTGGGCTGGGGGGAGGCGCCACCAGCCGTGCCGTCCCGTGACCTCCCCTCGCTCCGGTGCGTGTCCACCCAGGGAGCTGAGGGAGAAGATCCAGCCCGAGATCCTTGAGCTGATCAAGCAGCAGCGCCTGAACCGTCTCTGTGAGGGCAGCAGCTTCCGGAAGATTGGGAACCGCCGAAGGCAAGGTGAGGGGGCCTGGGCCCCTGGGCCGGTCCTTACCACTCAGAGCCAGTGCCCTGGGGAGAGAGCCTGCCGGACAGGGGACAGGTCGTCGTTTTGCCCTCCGTGTGCCCAGGCCCTTCCCGGACCTGTCTTTGGTCACTCGTTTGTCTTCCCGTGTGTTGCAGAACGTTTCTGGTACTGCCGCTTGGCCCTGAACCACAAGGTCCTGCACTATGGTGACTTGGACGACAACCCTCAAGGGGAGGTGACATTTGAGTCCCTGCAGGAGAAAAGTAGGTTCGCTTCTCTGTTGACGTGTCATAGTAGCTGGACTCCATGTCAGGAGACCTGCGTTTTAGTCCCGGCCGTTTCAGGCCGATTATCTGGTGTTGGGCCGCTTGTCTCTCTGGCCTCCTCTGTCAGAGGTCATCTCTACCTGGCCTACCTCACAGGGCTGTTTGGAGAATTCCGTGAGATTCTGATGTAAATGGGCTTTGTAGACTGTCAAGGGTGATACAGGACTGTGTTGAAAGGCGGTGTTAACAAGCCGAAGCTCAGAAGCCAGATTGCTGCGTTCAAATCCTAGCTTTGCCGTTAATTCTCATTAACTGCAAGTTAATTCTCACCTCTGCCTTGGTTTCTTGTGCAAAATGGGAATAATAGGCACATTTCCTTTGTAAGGGGATTGAGTGAGTCATGTAAGTAAATCGCTTACAACATTGGCTGTCACGTAGTAAGTGAGCACAGCTATTTGCTCGTGACATTGTTCTCTTAACCGCTATGCTATGCCGTGGAGGGGGCGTGAGCCTCTGAGGCCCCAGACCTTCGGGGGGACCATCCCAAAGCCCTGAACTGACCCCCAGTCAGATCTGACACAGCCCAGCCAGCCGTGGCCCACGGGAAGGGACCACGGAGGAGGAAACAACACAAGGCTGTTCTCTCTGAGCTGATCAAGCCCTGTGGTCCGGGGGCTGGGGCTTCCCCTCCAGCACTGACGCAGAGACCCATTTACAGCATAAATCTTCCGGACTAACTCTCTTCATTTACCAGTTCCTGTTGCAGACATTAAGGCCATTGTCACCGGGAAAGATTGCCCACACATGAAAGAGAAGAGCGCTCTGAAACAGAACAAGGTGAGTGGAACCGGGGCCCTGGCAGAGTCACCGTCACTGTGACGCCTGGAGAGTGCAGTCAGCGGTGGCCGCTGTCCGAGCGCACGCTCTTCCATCCGCTCTCTCCCGCTAAGCTGTTCCTTCAGGTCTTGTTAGGAACAGAACGAGAATAGGCAGAACCCCCGCGTACGCATCACCCGGCCTCAACAACCTTGGCAGGTCCCAGCTGTCCACTTACTATGCTACTTTGAAGAAAATCTCAAGTTATGCCGTCGTTTCCTTTTCAATGTGTAGAATGGATCTGTAAATTATAAGGGCTCTTACCATAATCACCATACCATGATCACACCTAAAAAGAAAGAAGAAGTTGTTATTTAATATCAGATACCCCACAGATGTTTGCGCTGTCTTGTGAACAGCGTAATTTCTCTGTATAAAAACACACAAACGGTGTGTGCACACATATGCACACTCACACCGTTCTGTTCGCTAAATCAGAATCCAAACAGGGTCTGCACATGGTGATTATTCTTTTAAGTTCCTTGATTACCAAGTTCCCCTCTAGCTTTTCCATGTTCGTTTCACCCTTGGCAGTTTATCAGTGGAAGAAACCGGGTTGCTTGTTTGGTAGCTTCTCCGAGTCTGAAATTTGCTGATTGTCTCCCCACGGTATAGTTTAACTTGTCCCTCCGTCCCAGATCTGGACGTTGGTGGAGAGACCTCGGGGGAGGCTTGATCCAGTTCAGGTTTGACCCTTTTTTTTTTGGCAAGACTGCTTCCTAGGTGGCATTATGTTCTATCAAGAGACACACAATGCGCGATGGTCTCTCTTTTTGTGATGTTAGCAGACTGTTAATGCCGAGTGCCTCAATCCACTGGCCAATTAATATTTGCAAACTAACAGTGTTCCAGTGCAGTTGTTCCTTTTCATTTATGAGCTGAACTACTTCTCTAAAGAGAAACTTACCATCATCTACTCTTGGTTTCCCAGTGGTCCACTTTATATAAGAAAGGATAAGAGCCTGATTCTTTCCTTTTATAAAAGTACCCACTTTTAAAACAATGAGTTGGTTCTCTGGTATCATCCAACAGTGACCAACTTTGCGTATGTGTTTTGTGGATGTGTTCCTGTGAACTCTTAGACTTAAGCAGATGATATTTGTTCCACTCCATTACAGTTATGTTGTCGATGCTTCAATTCCCCCATCTTTGGCCACAATTTGTTACCATTATGATGGTTTCAAACCGTTAAGACTTGGGGTGCCTGGGGGGCTCAGTCGGTTAAGCGTCCGACTCCGGCTCAGGTCGTGATCTCATGGTTGAGTTTGAGCCTCACGTCAGACTCTGTGCTGACAGCTCAGAGCCTAGAGCCTGCTTCAGATTCTGTGTCTTCCTCTCTCTGCCCCTCCCCTGCTCACGGTCTCTCTCTCTCTGTCTCTCTCTCTCTCCCCCTCTTAAAAATAAAAAAACATTGAAAAAAAAACCTAAAAAAGTCAAGATTAAAAAACACTGTAAAGACTTTCAGTTTGATCACCAACACGTGTAACTGAAGGTGATCTCCAGTCATGGACTCTGACATTCAGGGGTTCTGAGTGTTGGGAAATGACTTTTCTCCATTGTTAGAAGCATCCACATCTTAGGTGTGACTCAGGCGGGGAGTCTTCAGCCACACTTGGGCACGTGCCCTGGGGCCTGACGATACCACATATGGATCAGCACGTTCAGTGATGGGGCCAAGTGACTAGGACTTTGGCCACGATCTTGGCGTGCTAAGCCCAGGCCATCCCATTGCTCCACGTAACTGAAACCCTTTCTCCTTCAGGAGGTGTTGGAGTTGGCCTTCTCCATCCTGTATGACCCCGATGAGACCTTAAACTTCATCGCGCCTAACAAGTATGAGGTAAGCAGTGTGCAGCCGCTTTGGACAGCCGAGCCCTCTCTGTCTCTTCAGTTGCAGGAGAGGAGTGGGCAGAACAGGGACATCCCCCTAAAGGCAGGGGACCCCAGCATGTCATGAAGGCTTTTTGGCACCAAGATCTGCCAGGCTGGGGTCCATCCATCTGTGCTGGGCTCCCCAGGTTGCTCTTTAGCGACAGTTGTGAGTTGTCATTAGAAAGACAGGGTCACCAGGGGCTAACTTAACCTGTCTGGACTAGGAAAATTCTCCCCGTTTTCAATCTCTGCATGGCCACCTTCCCAAGCGAACCTGACAGATTCTCCCTCATAAGGGCTGCTGGGCACATGCGGTAGCCCAGGGCCTGGGCTCTGAGGCCGGGTGGACCCGGTCCTGCTGACGCGGGGCTCGCGGCTCTGCCCACGGCCCCAGAAGATACTGCATGCACAGTGAGTGACTGGGGTTGAGCCCTGCGTGTCTACTGAGCTCCGGGGGCATCAGAGGGAACTGGAGGTGGGGCTTCTGGAAGAGGAGATGCTTAGGCAGGCCCTGAGCTGCCAGTGGAGTTCTGCTGGGAAGAAAGGAAGAAGTGGCAGGTGGGGAGACAAGTGAGCAAAGGCATGGAAAAAGACCTGACAAGTGGAGTTAGAGAGGGACGGGCCGAGAATTCTCTATTATTCCTGCTTATGCTGAGACCCTCAAGTTGAGTTTCTCTAGCCTTATTTTAACATTTGTTGACTGGACTTTTTTTTTTTTTTTTTAATTTACTTTTTTTGAAACAGAATTGAGATCCTACAGTGATTCCTTCTGTATCCTGCTTTTTTCACCTAATATGTATTGCCCCCGCCATTGCTAATTTCATGGTAGTTTCAGGTAGCTGACGCCCCAGTACTCAGGTCTCGTTCTGCTGTATCCATTCGTTGCGTTTGTAGAAATCATATTTCGGGGCACCTGGCTGGCTCAGTCAGAGGAGCATACAACTCTTGATCTTGGGGTCATGGGTTTGAGCCCCACATGGGGTGTAGAGATTACTTACATAAGTAAAACTTTTTTTAAAAAATCATGTTTCAAGGGCACCAGAGTGGCTCAGTCGGTTAAGTGCCTGACTCTTGGTGTGGGCTCAGGTCATGACCTCACAGTTCGTGAGTTTTAGCCCCACATCAGGCTCAGCACTGACAGTGCAGAGCCTGCTTGGGATTCTCTCTCTCTCTCTCTCTCTCTCTCTCTCTCTGCCCCTCCCACACTCTTTCTCTCTCTCAAAGTAAATAAATAAATTTTAAAAACTTCTAAAACAATTCTATTTCAAAAAATAAAATAAAAACAAATCATATTTCAGATTATCTCAGGAAGCTTAAGCGTAAACCCCTCATAAAAGCCAAAAGGTGTCCTTGAGAAAGTGAACGATCACCTCCCGATTTGTCTTTGCTATTATCCCGAATCGGTTTTGCCGACACACTAAGTCGTGCCAGAAGAGACCATTATGAGTCCTCTCAGCAAAGGGACCTTGGCAGGACCTCCTGCTGACCAGGGGCCACCATGTGACGTTTTGCAACTTGCCCCCCACAGTACTGCATCTGGATCGATGGCCTCAGTGCCCTTCTGGGGAAGGACATGTCCAGTGAGCTGACCAAGAGTGACCTGGACACCTTGCTGAGCATGGAAATGAAGCTACGGCTCCTGGACCTGGAGAACATCCAGATTCCCGAAGCCCCACCACCAGTGCCCAAGGAGCCCAGCAGCTATGACTTTGTCTATCACTACGGCTGAGCCTGGAGCCAGACTCCGTGTACCCAGGAAGGGATTTTGGGCCCAGGAGAAACACCTACAGTCTGGTGCCTTGTCTTTTGCTTGTACAGAATCTGTAGTGACCATGGTGGCCAGTAAACGCCAGCCATTCCTCAAACTCACCTCGGACCATCCAGAGCTTCCTCTGGGTCCCTGCCCACTCTAAGTCACGAGGGCGGGGGTGCTCTGCCCCCCCGTCACCATGGAGCCTGGGATCAGAGCGTGAGGCATGAACAGCAGACGCTCTCGCCTTCCCGGCCAGGGACTGCTTGCGCTGGAGTTAACAAGAGTCACTCACTCACCTTTTCTTCCTGAGCCTGCTCTCCAGTTGGCTGGATCCCCTTGTGGGCAAGAGCTGGCCCGGGAAAGGCTGCCCCGCAGAAGACAGAAGTTCTGGGCATGTTGAGAGCCTCAGAGAGACTGCCTTTGGGTGACCCGTGCCTGTGTCTCAGATCCAAGTGGAGGCCTCGTCCTTTGCTTGGTAGATGCCTTGCCCTTGCTCTCGTCGCCTTCGTGAGGGCTCACTCCGGCCTCATTCAGTGCCAACGAGCTGCTGCTACTGAGGCTCGGCTCTAACATCTCTGGTCTCCGGAGCCACCAGATCTCTCTTGCCCACACAGTTGTCTGGGCAGAGGGAAAGTTCTCCCTACAAGCTCTCGGTCTCTCATCCTGGCAAGTCAAAGACGTGCGAGCTAAGTCCTGTCCTCTAGTCTCAAAGAACTCTGCAGGGAGAGCCCAGATGAGGCCTGGGCTGAGGCTGGTGAGGCCACTAGAGTCCACTTCCGCCACCCCCCCGCCCGCCCCCCAATTTTCATTTTTTCCTTCCTCGGAGAGAAATCTCCCACCTAACCTGAATTGCGGCCCTCCGCTTGGCTTTCCTTTGGCCTCCCCGACCTCAGGAAGTTTGGCCTTCCCTTCCCCCTGCTCCCAGTGTTGTGGTTTCTGCCATTGGCCATGATTTCAGGGAGCTAGCTGAGGCCACAGCTGTGCCAATGGGGCTTCCCTGGTGCTGCGGCACCTATAACCACCTGCCCAGCCTCTCCCCTTGGACACGTGAACACGGTGGCATTCAGTATTGGTAGCCTGGCATGATAGGTACTGCCCCATGAAGAGTGTACTATATATTTTCTTTACTATAGGCCATACTTATACAGACGTGTATATATATTTATATAAGATCTCCCTATCCTAGGATGCAATGTTGGAGGGAAAATAAAATTGGAGGCTCCCCCTAAAAAAAAAAAAAAAAAAAAAAAAAAACCACTTCCCGTTGTGAGCCAAGAGAGTGACCCGAGAGCAGCCAGGAGCTTCCTGTCGGTAACCATGTTTTCAATAAATACTCTTTCATGTACAAACTGCGGTACCTATTAACAGCCGTGTCTCTGTACTTGCCGTCCGCCCGAGGGAGCTCTCACCTTCACAAGCCTTCATTTCATTGTGTCCGGGAGACTTGGAGAGCTCCAGCTGGAGCCCCCAGCCAGCTTCCAAGGGCCCCCCCCCCTTTCAACCACTCCGCCCTCCCCGTGCATGTGCATGCACGCATACACGCCCACACACGCACACACACACATGCTTCCACAGTTAAGGATGCTCACAGATTGTTGCACCAGGACAAAGTGTTTTCTGCCCAGGCTTGCTGGGCACAGCAGGGAAAGGCATACTGTATACCCCCATGAACATATCCTCCCTCTTCTCCCTGCCAGGGACACAGCCAGGGAACAGCTCAAATTCTTGTGACTTACCAAGAAGACACGTTCTTCACCCTGTGTGTTGCCGGTGCTTAGTGCCCAGCCCTCCAGCTGGTGTTGGAGGCTGTTGCTCCAAAACTCAGCCTTGGTAGCTGGGAGGCCTGAATGAGGGTGGTGATGAAAATAGATCCTCTCTCTCCCCTCGAGAAGGAGGCGAGGATGAGCTCTTTCAAAAGGCATAGAAAGTGCATGCGGTGCAGGCCTTTAGAACTAACTACAGCCAAGACCTTGGGCAGTGATGGGTGCCACTGTGGGTGCTTGGAACCAGTGCCTGCGTGATGCCAGCTGGCGGTGGCTGGGAGTGGCAGCGGTTTGCAGAACGCGCTGCTCGCACCCAGGTCTTGAGCCTTCTTTTCAGAGGGGCCAGGGAAGTCACACACCGGGATCCGCGTTTGCAGCCAGGGTTAAAAGAGAGCCGAGGAGGCACTGGGAAGGGAGGACAAAAAGTCCTAAACTGGGCCTCAGTCTGCAACCGTAGCCTGCCCTGACCTCCTAAGGGTTCTTGCCTCTGCCTCTTCTCATCCATCCTGCAAGACGAGTGAGATCTGAACTCCTTAGCTGGTGTTTTTGAGACCACTGCAACCTGCCCCTTAGCTACTTTTCCAACCATAGCTTTGGTTAACTCTCCTTATAAGCAACTGGGCTACAGCCAGGCTCCAGTCTTCCCCTCTCCTCCTATTTCCTGTGCCCAGGACATTCCCCACCCCTCCTACTCAACCTGTAGAAATTGAGGTAATTCTTCTTAGAAAGTTTCAGGCAGGGGAGATGCCTGGGTGGCTCAGTCGGCTGAGCTCTTGATTTCAGCTCGGGTCACTATCTCATGGTTTGTGGGTTCGAACTCCACCTCAGGAGGCACCTGACAGCACTGAGGCTGCTTGGGATTTCCCCCCTCTCTCTCAAAATAAATAAACATTAAAAAAAAGTTTCAGGGGTGCCTGGGAGGCTCAATCCGTTAAGCATCTGACTGGATTTGGGCTAAGGTCATGATCTCGCAGTTCGTGGGTTGGAGCCCTGCATCCGGTCTGCACTGGCAGTGTGGAGCCTGCTTGGGATTCGTTCTCTGTCCCTCTCTCTGCCCCTCTGCAGGTTGCTCTCTCTCTAAGTAAACTTAAAAAAAATTTTTTTTAAGTTTCAGGCACACAAAATGTTTCATAAATGTTTATTATTTATCATTTCCCATGGATCTTCTAAGTCCTAAAATTTAATGCCCCTGAGTTATCACTCCCCAGCTGACGAGTTCTCAGAAGAAAAAGCCCATGAGAGATTTATCTTCGTGGTTCCATGGCTGCCTGGCACAGCACTGGGCTGGAATAAGGTAAATCAATCTGTTCAATAGACGTAAACAGGACGCTATTTTCTGGCTGTCCCCGGTGCGCATGGCTCCCCAGCAGGCACTGACTGGTCTCCAGAGCGAGGCCGATCATTGGGCGGCGGAGACGCAAGCGACCACACCACGAAGGGCTGCTCGGAGCCGGCATCGAGGGCAAGCCGCGCGGGGCCGCGGCGGACAATGCTGGAGGCCCCACCCCCGGAGCCCCGCCCCGCCCCGCCCCGCCCCGCCCCGCCCCGCCGGCGGCCGGCGGCCGGCAGCCGGCGGTCGGTCCCGCCCCTCGGCGGCTTCTGGCGGAAGTTCACACCCTTCGCGGCGGCGCTCGGCCTCGCACTTCCGGCGGGGGGATCCGGACCGTAGCTCCCGGGACCGAGGTGAGTGGGCGCGCGGCGGGGCCCGCGCGCGCTCCCGAGGGCGGGGCCGGCCGGCCCGGGCCAGGGAGTGGGGTCTCGGCCGGGCTCTGCGCGGCGCGGCGCGCTCCTGCTCCTGTCCCTTCCGGGTCGCAGTGTCGGCGCCGTGGAGGGGGCGAGGCCTCCACGCGCCCTGCCCGGCCGCCCGCCGCGCGTTTCCCGGCGCTGCCTGCGCCCCGCGCGACGTCCCGGGGCCGGAGCCAGGCGGGAACTGCGCGGACGCGGCCCGGGCCGCCGAGAGGCCGCAGCCCGCGGCGGGGTGGGAGTGCGGGGCGCGCAGTAAACACGTGGGCAAACTGGGCAACGTCAGGTGGTGGGAGGTGCCGGGAGCCCGAGTCGCGGACCCTTGAGGAGGGTTCGGCCGAGCAAAGGTCTAGGGAGGAGGGAACGGCGAGTGCAAAGAACGACACGGGCGGGATGGGTTTGGCGAGCGGCCAGGGGCCAGCGTGGCGGCGGCCGCGGCACCGGGACAGACACCGGCAGAGGCCAGATGGTGGATGGCCTTCCCCGCGGGCCCGCTCGGGGGTTGGGATTCGCCCTGGGAGAGCGTGGCGTGCTTTCTGTGTTTTAAGCCTTCGCCCCTGCTGCCCTGCCTCGTGGACTCCAGGCTGTCAGGAGGAGGAAGCGAGGACACTAGTTAGGGGACTGCTGCAGCCGCTAGGTGAGAAATCAGCGTGGCTGAGGCTGCCGGCCCCCACCGAGGCGAAGGCAGCTGGGCCACAGGGATATGAGAGCAGGAACGGACAGGATAAGGTTTGAGGAAGGAGGGAAAGAGTGGGCAAGGATGAGCTCATCGTTGATTTGGGGGCTTGCACGTAAGTAACCAGGTTTGTTATGCTGGCATTCGCTAATGGTATAGGTTGGGGGCACCTTCAGTTTGAGGTATCTTGAGTGGAGCTACCAAGTAGACTGTTAGATATACCAGCCTGGGAGCTGGCGAAAGAGGGTAGGGCAAATGAGAAGGATTTAGAAATCACTGGAATGTCCATCAGATGGGATGAGATGACCCAAGAATGAAGAGAAGAGAAGCCAGGGTCCAGTGCTCGGGCGGCCAACTTTTACAGGTTGGTTGATGAGAAGGAGCCAGCGAAGAAGGCAGGGAGTTCGGAAAAGGAGTCCAAGAAAGGAAGAGAAAGCAGGACAGTGTGGTGTGGCAGCCAAGAGAAGGTTTTCCGCGGAGGAGGAGGTGGTCAGTTGTGTAAGGTGCTGAGGGAGGCAGAGACTTGATCCTCGGAGAGGCAGCCAGGAGGAGGGTGTGGTGACTCGGAGCAGTGGGGACAGACTGGGAAGGAGTAGGGATGGCAGGACACGGGGCCCTGGGGGAGTTTGTTGTAAAGGAGCCAGGAGGGGGTGCAAGTGGCTGCTGCCACAAACCAGCATTCAGTTTTGGACTCGATGCTCTTGACTCCTCTCCCAAGAGGCAGATGAGTTTATCCTCTGTCGTGGAGACACTGTTGTGGAAACTGAGGTCCAGCGTTCAGGTAATTCAGAGGCCACCAGGTAGTAAAGGAGCCAAGACTGGATCCCAGGTCTTTCTCACTCCAAGCCCACACTTGTAAACGCCAAACTGCACCGCCCAGGTTACAGCCACACAGAGTGAGGGGGGCCAGGTGCTACGGTGACGTCCCCTGAGCGGGCTGCTGCTCCCAGCCAGGCTGCCCCCTGGGGAAAAGTAAGGCCGACATAGAATTCCTTTCTTGGCAAATGTGATTTGAAAAAGAGCATTTGCCCCTTTCAGTCTGGTTTCCCTTATCCTAAAAGAAAGGCAGGGATTTTATCAGTTACCTATCTCTGTCTCCAGGGCTGGGTATACAGTGGCACTTGATAAATGCACATTGAGTAAGTGGCCAGATGATTTCCAAGAGCCCTTCCGGCTGAAGTCTGATCTTGTGTTTGGGGTTAGGTGACTCATAATAAGAGAATGAGTGTTGTTAACTTGGAGACCGTGCTCGCCACGGGCTGGGGTAGTCATGGGGACTTTTTGGAGGTGGAGGACCTGGACTGGTGAAGGCAGGGTAGGCCGTGAACAGGGCGGGGAGGCGGGGTGCACAGATCGCAGCGTTGGAATGGGAACTGCACCAAAAGCAGAAGATGCAAGAAGTTGACTCACGGAAATGTGTCGACTGCCCTGGCTTGGGAGCCATGGGTGGGGAACCCTGGGGAGCGAGTGCTAGAGGATATAACGCCGTGCGGTTGCCTGTGCGGTGTAAGCAGGCATGTTCTCAGCAGGGAGCGGTTTTGCCCCCCATGGCCTCTGGCCCCGTCCGGAGACATTTTTGGTCGTCACAGCTGAGGATGAGGGGCCGTGATGGGCACCTAGTGGATGGAGACCAGGAACATTCCTAGACATCCCACAGGGCACAGAGAATGATCTGGCCCCACCTGTCCGTAATGCCAAGATTGAGAAACCTAGGTATAGGGAAAGCGTGTGGGCCTTAAGACCCGTTAGGTGTAGGTTTGGTGCCCGTGTGCCCCACTCCCCAGCTGGGCAGGCAGGAGCCTGACCTGCAGGAGATGTGGGGAGAAGTGGAGGAGACTGCGCATCGTGTGGTGGGGGGAGAGGATGGCGGCCCGGAGGGCAGTGGTGGAGGACAGGAGATGTGACCAGATCGGGGATGTTTTTGAAGCCTGGGGTGACAGTACTTGCCGATGGCACGTGGGCTGAAGGAGACAGGAATCAGGCTGGGGACGAGATTTGTGGCCTGAGCCCCTAGGTGGACGGAGGTGTCACTGGCTGCGGTGGGAGGAGGGGCAGGTTTGGACGCCTGCTGGGAAACAGGAGTCCGCGCTGGGCAGGCTAGGGGTGGGTGCCGGACACTAGGCATCCAGGTGCGGACAGACAGTCGGCCACTGGCTATTCCTCTGGAGTTGACGACGAGGTCAGAGGGAGGGCTACACGCTGGGGAGATGTCAGCTTATTGCTAATAAAAGGTAATCGGCAATAAAATGTGTTTCGATGTGTAAGTTCCCGAGTCCAAGGACGCTAGAAGCCGCGAGGAAGCAGTCCATGCTTTCACCACCCCACAGAACCCCCGGGAACGCAGTAGCTCCTGTGCTCAGTGCCCCAGCCACGTTTGAGCGTGACAGCTCAAACACCACGTGTGCCATTGCTGTGGATGTCGTGGTTTCTCCAAACCGTTTATCAAAAGCAGTGCCGTCTCCTCGGTGTACGTGGCAAACGAATTTCAGTGCATTGTGGAACCACGGAAAGACTGCTCTGTGTCACATGTAAGACAGTTGGGGTCTGGGGACACCTGGCTGGCTCAGTCAGTACAGCGTGCAACCCTGGATCTTGGGGTCATGAGTTGGAGCCCCACGTTGGGGGTAGAATTTACTTAAAAGCACACACACACACACACACACACAGAGTTGGGTTCTAGATTCAGGTAATTTTAAGTAAGTCTTTTACCCTACAAAGGATCCAGAGCGAGTCTTAGTTATGTGGACTGTCTTCCCCCCCCCCCCCCCCACTAAAAGCTAGGAGGGTTCTGGGGCGCCTGACTGGCTCTTGGTTTCGGCTCAGGTCATGATCTCACGGTTCATGAGTTGGAGCCCCACGTCAGACTCTGTGCTGACAATGGATCCTGCTTGGGATTCTCTCTCCCTCTCTCTCTCTCTCTGCTCCTCCCCTGCTCACATGCCATCTCTATCAATATAAATAAATAAACTTGAAAAAAAAAAAAGCTAGGAGAATTCCCCCAAAATACCACCGGCAGGTTCCAAAGCTCCCCTGGAGAGAACAGCAGCCCGGGGCGGGGGGGGGGGGGGGGGGGTATCCTCTGGGCAAAGCCTTGTGCTGGCTCCCACCTCGCCTTGGGGGAGGGGAAACGATAACCCGGCTTCCCTGTCCAGAACTGAATGCACTTCCTCCTTTCGGAAAAGGCTGGGGGTGGGGAAAGTAGATGTCTGAGCAGATGGTTCTAGGAAGGCTTGAAGAAGGTGGCGGCACTGGAGCAGGTTGGGAACCTCTCCGAGGAGGAGATGGGGACCGGAGGGACGCACAGATGTAGCAACGGGCAGGATAGCTCGGGACCTGGGTCCGCCCGGTGTCCGCAGAGCCCACACGCTCTGGACACTCACTAGAGTCGCCTGCATCGATAGGCTGGGAGCGGTGAGGTTTGGCAAGAGCCTCGGGCGGGCACGGCGACTAGGGGAGTGCTTGTTAGAGGCTGGGGGCAGGGAGGTGTTGGTTTCCTGGTCCATTTTTAACGCCTCAAAGACCAGATCAGCCCCCAGAGAACCAAGTGCCCGGTGTCTTGCGCTGAGTCATCGAACCGTATGGACAACTCACGATGTGCCCAGTGGGCGTAAGACTAAGGGGCACGGTGGTCCCTGTCTTCACGGAACTCACAGCCTCCCAGGGGACAGAGACGTCACTCAGATGACCACGCCCCGCACAAGGGCACTGAAGGAAAAGTAGGGGGCCGTGAGAGCAGCCCCATCACGGGGTAGCCCCCGAGGAAGTGACATTTGAGCTGAAGTTGACTAGGACCAGGTGAGACAGGAATGGAGAAGGGTGGCAGGTCCATTCCTTCAGGTGGTAGGAAAGGGCCTGTGTGTTTGGGGAACTGAGGTGGCCGGTGGGATGGGGACAGAGCCCAGCAGGGACAGATCAGGCCGTCTTAGCGGACAGAAAGGCTTTTGGTCTTTATCATAAGAGCACTGGGAGCCACTGAAGGGCCGACGTCTGATCTGACATGATCAGATTTACGTCCTGAAAAGGTCACTTTGGTGGCAATTCACGGAGAACGGCTCGAGGCGACAGAGCTGACGTGATTGGAGCTCCCGTGAGCGCCTGTGCTGGGCTTGGGCCCCTTCCTGCTCCTGCTGAGTCCACTCTGGCCTGCCCCCTGCGGGCAGGGGTGGGGTGGACTGGTCAGACAGCCCTCTTTCCTTTCCATTCTTCTAGTCTCCGCCCTGGGGACGTGTGAGCCCTGCGTCCACTTAATCATGGAGAGGGTTGGCCTGGGCCACCAGCCCCTTAGGTGAGGACTCTGCCTGGGGCTCCGTGGACGATTCTGAATCATGGAGGCAAAGAGGACTCTTCCGGCCAGGAGACCTTCCTGTTGAAAGTTGTGGCCCAGCTTGGCTGGCCCTTCCTGCCGGCTGTCTTCGGGAGAGGCTCCCACCGACCCAGAGCTAGGGGGTTGCGGCTTCCCCGGATGGGGAGGTGGGCCTTCGACGTGGCCTTTGTGTGGAAGGCGGTGTTGACTCTGGGGCTGGTCCTCCTCTATTACTGCTTCTCCATCGGCATCACCTTCTACAACAAATGGCTCACCAAGGTAATGGGGTCCTTGCCGGGCAGGGGGCTGGGTGGCAGGTGACTGTGGCCGTGGCTACAGCAACCCCTAATATTTAGCAACAGGACAGCACAGGCTTCAGCCAGTCAGACTGGAAGCCAGTCACGCTGGTGATGGGACCGGGCCCTAGAGCCCCACCGTGCCAAGGCTTCCCCTCAAACGGGCGGAGGGAGGGGAAACCGGGAAAGGGGGAGGACTGAGGATGAGTGGGGGCACTAGGGAGGCTTAAGGAGGCAGCTGCTCACCGGCCAGTGGAGAAGCGTTTCGGGGTTTTCATGACCGGTGCAGCTGAGCCGGCCGCACAGGCCCTTCCTGGGGAGGGGCCTCAGCAGGAGGCCGAGGGCGGTGGGGACGGCGCCGTGCCCGCCACCTGCTCTCTGTGTGACTTCTGAAATTGGAACCACACGTCTCTTGTCTCCAGTGATTATAACGTGGGTGAAAGCCCCTGGGCTGCTGCAGACCCTCGGGAGCCACCCGGTTGGCGTCGCTGCCACCGGACGGGGGGACGGGCTGCGGGCAGGCTGTAACCCGTGCTGGGCGGTCTGTGCTTTGGGCTCCGTAGAGCTTCCACTTCCCCCTCTTCATGACGATGCTGCACCTGGCCGTGATCTTCCTGTTCTCTGCCCTGTCCAGGGCGCTGGTTCAGTGCTCCAGCCACAGGGCCCGCGTGGTGCTGAGCTGGACGGACTACCTCAGGAGAGTAGCTCCCACAGGTACAGGCCTGCCTGGGGCCGGGGCAGAGGAGGGCACTTGGAAAGCCACAGGCCAAGAACACAAGGGCTTGGTGTCTCGGAGCTTAGGCCCTCCCGCTCCTCTCTTCCTGCCTCCCCCCCCAGCCCAGCCCTGCTTCTGCCTCTTATGCACTCCCCAGCCCCCCGCCTCCCACATACACACAGTGCTCGCACTCTCGTGCACATGGAGGCAGCAATGGCCTTGTCATTGTCTGGCCCTTCGATGTGTATGCTGAGCCGACACCTGCCCTGGAGACGGCAGTGAGCAGAGTCCCGTCCCTGTCCTGGCGGTAGTGGGATGATGAGGGGTGCCTGGGAGCCCAGAGGCACCAGCCCAGGCCCAGGGGGAGGCTTCCCAGAGCTTGGGCTACAGCGGCCGAGGCTTCAGTGCGTGTGCGGGTCTGAAAGGGAACTGAAAGCGTCTCTGGACGCCGAGACTCAGCGCTGGTGAGGGGAAGTGGGAGAAATGAGGGGGTGGCAGGGACAGACCCTGGAGGACCCAGGCCTCCAGGACGAGTGTGCCTCTATCCTGAGGGAGGGGACATTCACACATTCGCCGTGTTTAGCCACGGGGAACTCCCCAGTCCTAAAGCTGGAGCGGAACCCCCTGCGTTTTGTGGCCAGGAGTTGACCCTCCAGCTGCTGTGAAAGGAAGGCCCGAGGGCCCCAGAGAAAGCCGGGGTGTTCAGGGCAAAGCAGGGAGCGCTCGGGGGCCTCTCGGAGGTGTCTGAACAGCCGGCGCTCGCGTGCCGGCCTGCCCTGGCTGCATGTCCGGGGGCGCCCCTGTCTCCACAGCACTGGCAACAGCGCTTGACGTGGGCTTGTCCAACTGGAGCTTCCTCTACATCACCGTCTCGCTGTGAGTACCGGCCACACCCCGCCACCTCCGTCCAGCCTTTCGCGCGCACCCTGCCGGCGGGCCAGCGCCGTACCCCTCTCTGGGACCGGCCCTTGATCTCCGCTCCTTCCTGACACCCGGCGGCTCTCTGGGAAGCTGACAGCCTCTGCGGTAAACTTAGCTCGCAGGGGTGCTGTGCCTGCCTGCCCGGCGGCCCCGGGGGGAGCCAGGGACTCAGAGTGGTGACCGTATGCAGGGGAGAGAGGGCACTGACCGGTGTGTGGTGCCTGTGGCTGCGCAGAAGGGCCGGTGTGACCGTCCTCTCTCATCTCTGACTCTGCACTTCAGGGAGCACAGCCTTTGCCTTCTTTTTCTCCTCTCCCCCTTCCTTCCTTATCCCGGTCTCCACGGAGGAGCAGGTATAATAGGACTCAGTGAGCTCAGCGTCCAACCCGCGGCCTTTTCTCTCTGGCGGTAGCAAGAGTCCTCTTAGGCCAAGATTTCTTCTGATTAAAGGTCACGTCATCAGTCCAGATGACTCAGGCTGCCTTCCTGTGGTCTTCTGTACCCAGATTGCCCGGCTGCCCTGAGCAGAGCCAGCTGCCCTCAGGGAAATCAGAGGTCCCCCGGCCTCCCGCCTTTTCCAGCAGTGTCCGTGGGCTCCTCTCCTTGTGGCGGGTCTGAGCCCTGAGCCCTGGCGGTGCATCGTGGGTACTTTGTCCTTGCAGGTACACGATGACCAAGTCCTCCGCTGTCCTCTTCATCCTGATCTTCTCGCTGATCTTCAAGCTGGAGGAGCTGGTGAGGCCTCAGCTCCCCTGGTCCCTCCTACCCCCACAGATGCTAAGAATAAAAGGGAGGACTGGGCAGTAGCTAATCACTGTATGTGACAGAGGAAACGAGCCCAGGTGGCAGTAACTCCTGTCACTGAGGAAGGACCTAGGACAGGCCACTGCTGATAATACTTAGCAACTGGCGTGGCAGGTGGAATGACCAAAAGAATGACCAAAGGAGAAAGGGTTCAAGGTCAGGGACCAGGCACAGCTGGCCCTTTGCTATAACCAAAGGAAAGCGCTAAAGAAGTTTAGATCAAGGAGGGATGCAGGGTACATGTCTACTGAACGTCAGCCGTGCCTACATTGATGGGAAGTTGCTGGCCGGGACCCCCAAGGTCGAGGGGGAGAAGGGTTTCCTGCCTCAGGGTCAGCCAACATGGCTACCGAGCCTAAGCTCCAGGTTTGAGGAACTCAAGAGCCCACAGTTAGTTGCCACTGCTCCTCATCCTAATAGCGCGCAGCGCTGGTCCTGGTGGTCCTCCTCATCGCCGGGGGCCTCTTCATGTTCACCTACAAGTCCACACAGTTCAACGTGGAGGGCTTTGCCTTGGTGCTGGGGGCCTCGTTCATCGGCGGCATCCGCTGGACCCTAACCCAGATGCTCCTGCAGAAGGCCGAACTTGGTGAGAGAGGGGCCTGGGGGCACCGGGCAGGGTGGGGGCAGGCCAGGCCAGGCCTGGCAGCTCACCCGTGTCCCCATTCTGCAGGGCTCCAGAACCCCATTGACACCATGTTCCACCTGCAGCCACTCATGTTTCTGGGGCTCTTCCCTCTCTTTGCCATATTTGAAGGTAGGTTCGGTCGTCCATCTTGGCGGCCCCTCGGTACAACAGATCCCCGGTCCCTGCTCTGAGCCCAGCCCTGTGGTAGCTGCAGAGTTTACAGACATCAGAGGTGTAGTCCGTCCCTTGGTAGTGCCTGGTTCAAGGGCCAGACAGACATTAAACCAGATGGCTGGAATCCAGCATGATAAATGCTTACACAGAAAGTGTGTATGAAAGACAGCAGATGATGATGACAATGGATGCGGACAGGTGTGCCAGGGCTCTTCTGATCATTTTAAACATACTAACTCATACGCCCCAAAACCCCACATGGCCGTACTATCATTATGCCCATCGCGCAAGTTAAAGAAACAAGTGGGGAGAACATAACCTTGCCCAAGGTCCTGTGGTTCATAAACAAGCCAGCATTTGGTTCCAGCAGCTGGCTTCCAAGTCCTTCGTGTTAACCATGATGTGTTCTGTCTCTTAGAAGGAACGGAAGGCCATGAATTATTTCAGGATGCTAGGGTGGAAAGCCAAGTCAGAAAGGCTTACCAGGCAACGTATTTTGGAGGCTGGATGGGACTTTGACAGGCCGTTGGTGGCGGAACAGTAGGTTGGGACAGGGGGAGTGTGCCGGACTTTGTGTGGCCAGCCCTTGTACAGGAGTCTGGGCCGGTGAGCAGTCCCGCCCACCATTGCCTCCCGGAGAGGGGAGAGGCGAGGCAGGGAGAATGGTCTAGGCTGGTAGTGCACTCCATGTCCTTCCTTCCTCCCATGTTTTGAGATTAGTCTTTGTCGCCTGTTTCTCCTTCCTCCCAGAGTCCTTTCTGTCCTCAGGGTCATTTCAGAGCATTCCGTCCCACATCCATTTCAGTTTCAAGCAGTGAAGCGTCTCAAACCTCTCTGAGAAAATTATTCTGCAGCCCCGTTGTCCAGGAAACTTCTGCAGCCTCGTTTTTCTCCTTTTTAATGTCTCCCCTCCCCCCCCCCATTCCTTGTGCCCCCCCGTGCCCACAGCCGCCGCCTCCTGTCCTGGCTGTTTACACTGCTCCCTGTCTCCGCAGACCCTCATCCGAAAGCCCTGATAGTCGTCACTTAGCAAAGCTGCGTGGATTTAGCTCCTTTAATCTTTTCTGGTAAATTAATCCCCCAAGCGCCTTCATTACTTATGTTGCTCTTTCCCGAATTCCCTTCAATTTGCCGACGCCTTTGCGGTACTGCTGAGCCCAGCACCAGACAAGATGTCCTACATCGTGAGGCTGTTTGCCTGGGAGGGACCGTCACTCTGCATTTCTTTGGTGCTTCCCTCCGAAAATCTCCCAAGTGCCTGGCCACCCTCCATCCCCACCCCCCCACCCCCGCCCCCAAGTGTCTCTGCTGTGCCTAGCTCGGGCCGTTCTTGTGCAGACAGACCTGCAAAATCACTCTCTCAGAGGGTTGGTGTTGGAGGGCCGGGAATCCTCTGGAAGTCGAGCAAACTTTGGTGTGTGGGTGCCCATGCGGGTGTCTTTAGAATGCTTTGTCCTATATTTGCGTGTGTGTGTATACTTTCTGAGAACTGTTTGTCACATTCTACTTTCTGAGAAACGCTGGGCTTGTCGAAATGCTCTCATTTTATCACTGGGGAAACTGGTCCTGAAAGAGGACACATCTCAACCTAGTGCCACAGCTGGGTGATAGCAAGACCGGGATTAAAGCGGGGAAGGTTTGTGAGGATAAGACTTGTCCCTGTTGGTAGGTGGCCCAGGGCATCGACAGTCCTCACGGGGTGGGCTGCCCGCCTCCTCTCTTAACCACAGCAGCAAGGGCCACATGAAGTCACCCTCCTTCCCAAAGACAGGTACATACCGTGGGAAGGGACAGGTGTTTCCGGCTGATGTTCTGTGAAGTGCCGTGCTCTCTACCCGAGCCCAGTGGCTCGGAAGCCCTCCACGTGGCTCCCTGTGAGACTCTCTGGGAACCATCGCTGCTTCCCCGGCCCCCCAAGTGTCAGGCCATCTGCCGCAGGGTTCTCTTCCCTGCCTGTCCTGTCCTCTGGGCCTCGGCCAGTCTGCAGGTGCTCAGGGGGCGTGGCTGCAACAGTGCTCGCCGGGCAGGGTGAGGCCACCCAGGCAGGCTCACCCAGGACGCGGCCTCCCGCTGTCTCCCCCCTCTGCTTTCAGGTCTCCATTTGTCCACGTCTGAGAAAATCTTCCGTTTCCAGGACACAGGGCTGCTCCTGCGGGTACTAGGGAGCCTCTTCCTTGGCGGGATTCTCGCCTTCGGTTTGGGCTTCTCCGAGTTCCTCCTGGTCTCCAGAACCTCCAGCCTCACTCTCTCCATTGCTGGCATTTTTAAGGTACAGACTTGGGGGTGGCCCTGGTCCTGTCTTAGAGTGCAGCCCCCAAGCTCAGTCGCAGCTTCGGTCCCAGCTCCCGTGCCCCAGCGCCCTGCAGAGGAGACAGAAGTGCCTCGTTAGGGTGTTGTGTGCCGTGCTCCTGTCTGTAACTCCCATCGTGGCCGCAGCTCTGGGGGTAAGGGCGGTCATCCCCGTTCCACAGATGGGCTGATCTACCCACAGATACCCAGCCAGTGTGTGGCCGAGCTGGGATTCGGACCACCAGGCCTGGGACACATTCTCATTTTACCGTGGATGCCGACTCTGGCTGCCTGGCCGTGGCCTGCAGTTGGGTTGAGAAGCCCCATCCAGACTCATGGGGAGAGAGTTCAGTGATTGATTGGTGATGCCTGCCGTGGTCAGAGTAAGGGGCAGTGCTAGGCATGAGTGCCCTGTGTTTGCCTGTCTTGCCTTTACTGCTGCCTGGCCACACGCATGCCTCTGCTCTCAGCTTCCCCCTCCCCTGCCGCCTCTCACCCCACCCTGCTCAGGGCCGTGGGGCGGTGCAGTTTCACCTTGACTAAGCAGACACAGGTGCTGGACTAGTGCTGCCCAAACCCAGAACCGTAAGTCTCCCCAAGGGGCTTAGACGAGGCGTGAGCTGTGGTTCTCAGAATGAGCCGTCCCACCAGCCCCATTTGCAGCCACTATGTATGACAGCCACCACGTGAAGAGCCCTGTGGCCAGCGTGTGTCCCGCGGAGCCCTGTGACACTGCATTCTCCTGTGGCGTTGTCGGGCTGTCCATCCGCAGGTGTGGCCGCCCTTTATTCCTGCGGACAGGGCTGTGGGCCAGGCGCCCTGCTCCCAGCCCTGAGTTTGGTTTGCCCCCCTCGTAGCCCTGACGCGGCAACTATGCCAACATCTGCTTTGTCGCATCTTAGCGGCGCGAGGGGAGGAAAGCCCTGCGGGCAGGCCTGATCTTCTGGGCGCAGGGAAGCCTCTTTTTTGCCCAGCTGGCCAGCCCGCCCAGGCCCCGGGAGTTCGGGCAGGTCAGGCTCTCCCCTGTGGCGGTGGCCTTGCCGTCCGCCTTCCTGGCAAAGGGGCCACCTCCTCCTCCTGATCACTTGCCCTTCCCGCCCGTCTGCCCTCAGGAGGTCTGCACTCTGCTGCTGGCAGCTCACCTGCTGGGGGACCAGATCAGCCTCCTGAACTGGCTGGGCTTCGCCCTCTGCCTCTCGGGCATATCCCTGCACGTTGCCCTCAAAGCCCTGCACTCCAGAGGTAAACCGGAGCCCCTTCCCGAGGCCTCTTTTCTGAAGGTGTTCTCCTCGTGACTCAGTCCCTCTGCTCTCCCCTCGACCCGGCCCTGGGTCCCCAGCCACCCAGCCAGGGAGAGGCAGGTGGCCCTCGGCGTGCCCACAGGCGGTTCCAGCCCGGTGGCGGTCCGCACGCTCAGCCGCCTCTGCGTCGGCCGCCCCTCCGCCAGGGAGTAAGCCCGGCGATCCTGCCACCGTCGCTCCGAGAAGACGGGCGGTGTCCTGGGAGCGGGCGGGGAGTGGGTGGGGGCCTAGGCGACTCAACACCCCCATCGGGGCACGCCGAGGAAAGCACGAGTGGTCTGCAGCCGGCTTCTCTCTGTCTCCAGGTGATGGGGGCCCTAAGCCCTCGAAGGGGCTGGGCTCCCACCCCGACCTGGAGCTGCTGCTCCGGAGCGGGCAGCCAGAGGAGGACGACAATGAGGAGGAAGAGGCGTACTTCGTGGCCCAGGGGCAGCAGTGACCAGCCGGGAGACCAGCTTGGACGCAGGCCTCTCCCCGCCCTCACACCTCACAGCAGCTCGGGGACCCAGGGGGCCCTTCGCGGCAGCTGGGGAGCAGCGGGCCAGGCCTCTCCCAGGCCGGGCCTTGGGGAGCGCGCGACCGCCTGGCGGGGCTCGCTCGGGGAGCTGAGGACACTGCGGGGTGCGCGTCGGGCCAGAGCAGGGCCGAGGCCGTGCTGGAGGCCCAGCGGGACGAGGGAACGGGCGGTCCTCGGCCGCTTGCCAGGCTCTGGCGGCCAAGGTGGTGCTTTCCGGGCACAGCGGGTTTCTTGGGGCCCTGGGTTTAGACTGCGGAGCACTTGGGAAGGGGAGAAGGAGAGGCTGGAGCCTCATCACCTGGACAGTGTCTTTTCTCAGAGAGCAGATCTATTTATAGTTTGGAAATAAAGGATTTACGGTCCGCCGGCCACTTCGTGTTGCCTGGAGGCATGGGGGCAGGAGGGGGTGGCGGGGGCCTCACTCTCGTTCCTGGCTGGGGCTTCTGCAGATGACTGGGCAGACTCCAGGCTTCCCTGCATCTCTTGGGTTCCTCTGGGCCCCTGGGCCCTCTCTTGGGGCCCCAGCACACCTGCAGGCAGGAAAAAATGTATAGAGTGGTGTTCTGGGGCGTGTAGTGCTTTCATAGCCTGGATTTGAATCCTGACTGTCGCTAGCTCTGTGACCTTAAGCGAATTACTTAAACTCTCTGTACCACAGTGTTTTAACCCGTGCAATGGGAAGAATTATTTCAGAGTTATTCAGAAGATTGAGTCCGAATTGGTAACAGATGTTACGTGTTTGTTTTGAGAATGCTTTCAACAGCCGTGGAACCGAGACCCCAAATGAGTGATGGAACGAGGATTCACCGCCAGGTCTGTATGCCAAGTCTGTGCCCGCGGAACATAGATGGAGTAGCCTCCGGGACCTGAGCTTCCTGCTCCCCCTACCTTGGACCAGTCAGGCCAGGCCGCCCCTCTACGCTGCGGTCTTCATAAAATGGGGAGGACGGTGCGAGATCCTGGCTCTGATGTGCAAGGGTTCCGAAGCCTGGGCTGCTCCTGGGAGCCGGCTCCTCCCCCACCGCCCCCACCCCCAGCCCCTCGTGGGGACAAGTACTTCCAGGCAGAAGTGTTTTCAGGCACTCACAGCAGGTGGCGCCATTGCACCACGCGGCGACTCGGCACCACCCCGCCTGCCTCCGCTCTCCAAATCCAGGCTGGGGTCCTTGGAAGAGGACTGTGGTGTCTGTGGGTGGGGACCAGGATAGGGCTTGTTAATGAGTTGTTCTCATCACATCGAAGTGACAGAAGCTTCCTCGGTTAAGCCTAGGGAAACATCGATACTTTAGAAACAGGTCCGCGAACTTTCTGTAAAGGGCCTCGTAGTCCCTATCACAGCTACTCAGGTCTGCCATTGTAACCGGAAAGCAGACAGGCACACCAGACAGGGACAGCGGAGCAAGAGGGTGTGGCTGCGTTCCAGCAAAACCCTACAAAAACGGGATTCAGCTTGTGGCCTCTGGCTTGCCAACCCCTGCTGTAGAAAAACCCTTAAGAATGATTGAGACCCACCTTCTGGTCGTACAGCGAAGGAAACTGAGGCTTAGGAGGGGCAGTGACTAGCCTGAGGTCCTCAGAGCCTCCAGGCTCCGGAGGAACTAGAACAAGATTTTTTTAAATGTTTTATTTTTGAGAGACCAAGCGCAAACGGGGGTGGGGAGAGGGAGACACAGAATCTGAAGCAGGCTCCGGGCTCTGAGCTGTCAGCACACGCGGGGCTTGAACTCTTGAACTGCAAGATCGTGACCTGACCCGAAGTCAGACCTCAACCGACCGAGCCACCCAGGCGTGCCGGAACTAGAGCGACAGCTGCCTCCAGCAGGGCAGCACGATGCAGACACGCTTCCTCTGGAAACGAGGGGGACAACACCAAGAGCTCCCCTGAGGTGGTGCCTTATCTGTGTCTGCACCTCTGCCCCCCTCGGATTCTACAAGCTCAGAGGCCAGGATTAAAGGCGACAGTGTTCCACACCGGATGACGGATGACTGGGGAGAGCCAGCAGAGAGGAGGGGCTGGGGGCCTCCCGCCGCTGCTGGAGAGAGCCTGCCACAGCCCCGCCGGCTCAGGTGGATGAGAGCTTCCTGTCTGCTCCCCCTCCGTCCCCCTCTCCCCACGCAGGGAGTAAGCACCCGCTGTCTGGTGCGGTAATTACAGGGTGCCTGCATATTGGGTTCAATGACAGCCCCTCACTTAGCAGCAATTACCAGCTGAGCCTAGAGGAGGGCCCCCCCCCCCGGCCCTGGCCCACGAGGCCAGACCTCGTCCACTCGGCTTTGAGCCCTAGAAGCACCCATGCTAGCTGCAGCCAATGCATCTCAGGGCTGCAGCGTCGCCATGGCAACTCGGTGCTCGAACAGGTTGAGGGAAGCTGAGGATGTGACTTGTCTCTCCAAGGCTGTGGCGTCTGTCCCCATGCAGCCTCCGACTCCTGAGCTTCTGCGGAGGAGGGAGGGAGGAAGGAGGGCTGACCCGCAGGTTCAAGTTTTAAGTGCTTACATGCCCACCGTCTCTCCCCAGAGCCTGCGGTGGAAGGAAGGTTAATGCCCCCGATACGTGAAGATGTCTGCAGTTGGGGTTCGTGGTGGGGATGAGAGCCAGCTGGGTTTGCCTGTGGGAGACACCTGCCCTGCCTGGGCTCGGGGGCCACCTTCGTTTCTTTCGGCTCCTTTCCACTGAGAGAAGCCTGAAAATCCCAGTGGCCTGAGAGTGGAGTCCTCTGGGCACCAAGAGAATTGTCTTCGTGGTGGTGGCCACAGCTTTCTGCCTCACTGAGTAATGTTGGACTGAGAGGGGTCCCCAGCTTGCAATCCAAAGGACACGGTTGGGACTCACAGATCATCCATGTGGGTCAGCCACGCTCGGCGAGCGCTGGCCGCGTGCTGGGCGCTGTGCCGGACTTGGACTTAGGGATGTGTGTCCTTGGAGAGAGAGCAAATGGGGCCACCCTTCCTCCCGGTCCCGGGGGAGCTTTGAGACAGGGGACGAGGGAACTGGGGAGGAGAACAGAATGCACCTTCACTGGGCACCCTCCGGGCCTCTCGTATAGGCCCTTTGTCCCCAACAGCCCAGTGCAGTAGGGACCGATTGTACCTATTTCATAGCTGTGGGAAGGAAGCTGGTGGAGGTTTTAGCACCACGGTGACTAAAAGCAGCCTCGCCCCCCCCCCCCCACCCCCGACTTGGATTTTTATCTCCTCGCAGCCCTGTGATGAGGTGTGTGTCTCAGGCACGTTGCTGATCCCCTCTGAGCCGGTCTCCTCGTCTGTTAAGAATAATAATAATCCATATCTCTTAATGAAGCTCTTACACAGATGAAATAGAGTCACATAGGTAAGGCAGTTAGCACGATGTTGGGCACATCCTAGTGACCACTTAGCACCCGTCGGCGTCGAGGGTGTACCATACTTGCCGGATGACGAAACAAGGGAGAGGAGTCCGTATGGAAGCCCCCGGCCCCTCGAGGTCACCATCCTTCCTACAACGCCTGGCGCAGTGGAGATACTTAATAGATATTTGTTCTGTGAAGGAATTTCCAATAGTGGAAACCGAAGGGGATTTTCCAGGTTCTGGAGACCTCGGTGCAGCTTCTAAATGAATCCCCTGCAAGAACACGCTGCCCTCCCCCAACCGGCACCACCCATCCCTGCTGGCCTCCAGCCTCCCAGCCGTTCCCGGGGGCCTTCACCCCAACCACAGAGCCTGACATCCTCCAGGCCCCTTTGCCCCCGCTTTGTAGCAACCAATTAGCCTGACTTCTGTTCCCATGGTTATTTACGGCTTCGTTGGCAACTCGTACATTTCCCAGAAACGGGCCCACAGCTCTGGTCCCACTGGCATCCTGCTGGCAGGGCCGTCTGTCCCTTTCTCCTGGGTGTCCTGAGAACTCTCTCTCTGGGACCACAGGAAGACAGAGCAGAGAACCAGGAGAAAATGCACTAAGATGTATCCTGTACGTGTTTCTGGAGCATCCACGGTGCACCCCGGCCGGTGAGAGCTGCGGGAGACGCAGAAGTCACGAAGACACTGACGCTGTCCTCAGACAACTTCCCCAGCACTTTTTAATCCACTGGGTTCCCTGGGAAGTAGACTCAGAGCTGGAGATTGGTGTGTAGGATGTTGTTTAGAAAGTGCTCTTGGGAAAAACACCTGCAGAAGGGAGGAGCAGGACGAAGGTCTGGGCAGAAGCAGCCCAGCTTTGAAGCAGTCCGGACAGAGAGTTCTGGGGAGGGAATAACCCTGCGGACTTAGCTCACGTGGGCGTGAGAGGTTCGGGCCTTTGCAGGTCCACATCGATCTGTCACTGGAACAGTGACACAGTGGGCCTATCCCTGGTAAAAGGCATGACTTTGGGTGAGGCAGTTTTCTTCCAATCAGCACGGTCTCCAAAGAGGGCTGGCTATCTTCCAGCCATGACCCCAGCCCCAGCAGCTGGGGAATCAGTCTTTCAATCCCAAAGAGGGATCTGAGCAGCACTGCACAGCACCTGCCACATCGGGGTCCACAGCCCAACTTCAGTGACGACCAGAAATCTTTGAAGAGGGAGGCTACAAGGCATGTATGTGCATATGTGCGTTTTTCTGGGGGAGTGACCCTGACCCCCAAAAGACAAGAGCCACTAGTCTCAGGAGAGCCAGGTTTATCCATAACTTCAAAACAACATAATCAGAGATGCAAACTATAGCTACTCAATAAATATGAATGAGTGGATGGGTGGATGGATGGGTGGGCGGGTGGGTGGATGGACGCCTGGGTGGATGCCTGGATGGGTGGATGGGTGGATGGGTGGATGGATGGATGGATGGATGGGTGGATGGATACCTGGATGGGTGGGTGGGTGGATGAGTGGATGGGTGGGTGTGTATGTGGGTGGATGGATGGATTCCATAATAGAATGTATGGGAAGGACAGAAAGGGGAGCAAACAATTCTGCCTGGGGCAGGAGGAGAGTAAAGATTCTCGGGGGAAGCTGACCCTTTTGAAGACTAAAGCCTTGAAGATTAAATAGGAATTGCCCCACAGACAAGGAGTAAGGCATACCAGGCAGGGAGGAGAGCTGATTCAAAGACACAAGAAAAGTGTGAGTGACTTCCTTCACACCTGCAGTCCACCCCTGGGAGGTCAGTGTCATCGGCCACCCCGTTTTCCAGATGACAAACAGGCTCAGAGAGCCCAAGTGACTTGCCCAAGGTCACTTGCTAGCTCCCCATCACAGCAAGGAGCCGTCTCCACTGGGATTCATACTTCCCAAGTCCCGCTCTGGAGGGGATGCCGGCATCCCCTGGTGAGGGGCGTCCAGGATGGCAGAGAGACTGGCTCGGGGGTCAGCCTCCCGCTGGCAATATTTTGCTCTGGGAGGAATCCCCCACTGAGCCAAAGCCTCCCGTCCTGTTGCAGGGCTGCCCCATGAATTAAACATGCCCCCGTGGTTAACTCCGTAATGCTTTTATTAATAGTTAATTACTCAGCGCGCACGGGGGAAATGAGAGTCGCTCAGGCCTCGTAAATTAAGGCAGTGATCTTGTGAAGGAAGCCAATAGGAGTTCATTACCCGGCCCCTCCCGCCGCCGCCCCTCCGGGCTTGCCACTTAGCGGTGCTAAACGAGCCATGCGGGCTGGGCGGGGACCGGGCTTTCTGGGGGAGGAGGTGGGAAGCGGAGGGGGACCTCCCTTCTGCCGCTGTCCGCGGGGGGGACCGGCCGCGGGGGCGGAGGTGTCAGCCCGGATGTGGCGCCCTGCCTTGTCACTGCTGGGACTCCCGGGGCCAGGCCGGGCAAGGCCACCTGACCCAGGTGGGGGCTCCTTCGCTCAGCCCAGGCGGTCGCCCCGCAGCCGCCCTCCCCCACTGCGGCCTGGTTCATTTCACGAGTGTCCAGACTTCTAGGTTTTTGTCGTGGCTGAAGCCAATTTCCCGTCCTGCTTCTGCCGCTGAGCTGGATATGGGGCTTGTTCTAACCCGGTCTGGCTCTTCTAAATTTAACTTTGTCCCACAGTTTTGTTTCCCAGGCGACGGAGCCCCTCTGTTTCTCTTCCTGGGAGACTGGAGCCCGCACCTGCCCTGCACCTACTAAGTGCCAGGACCAGGAGCTCTCACGTGTAGCCGTGACTTTGGGCCAGAGGCTCCGCCTCCCCGGGTCTCCAGCTCTTCAACTGAAAATGGAGAGAATACCTGTGTCAGGAGTCACTGGATGATTAAATGAGGGAATATGTGTGAGCAGGCTGCCTCCCGCAGGGAAGCCTCTCCCTGATTGGCAGCTACTATCTTTCCCCCACTGCACTGCATCTTACAGATAAGCCAGGGGTGGGGGGCTAAATACGCTCTCTGGCTCGCCTTAGGACCCCGAGTCCAGAACTCCTCGACGCCGAAGCTCACCACTTTCCTTCCAGAAGGAAAGCAGGGAGCCAGTCGCCCCTCCAGAAGAGCCCATTGGCCACGTCCCAGGAGCCAGAGGAAGGTCTGCCCCTCTGTCTCCCCAGATCACAGAGCCTCACCAAGGCCGTCTGGGGTGGGACAGAGGAGCGCAGGCTCTGAACTTGAGCCCGCCCAAGTCCAAATCCTGCCGTATCCGCCAGGTGTCATGTCAGCCCCTGGAGCCTCAGTTCCCACTTCCGATAAAGTGGGTTCATGGTAACATCCACCTCCTTGCACGGCCCTACGGAGCTGTGTTTGAAAGCGTGCAGCCCCCAGTAGCCTTCTTTCAGGACTCCCTGCCACCTGGATTTCTGTGTAACCTGGGGAGGCCAAAAACCTCCCCCGCTGGGTTGTTGGAGGCCCCACAGAGATAATGGGCCTCAGTCCCACGCCACCAGCAGGAAAATGTAAAGTAGGTGAGCTGCTGGTGTTAATGGTCAAAGTCCCACAAAGGCAGGGATTTTAGGAGAGCCTCTGGAGGCTAAACACTGCCCTGCGTGGACACAGTGACCTCTGGCCTGACGAGGACTCTCCTGGGTGAGGTGATGCAGAGGGTTGGGGACAGATCGCCTCCCAACACCCACGCTGCCACCCGCCGCTTTGCAGGCGGCGATCAGCCTCTGCAGTGACCCCCAAACTGTCAGAGCCACATGCAGGCAAAGAGTCTGGGGCGGGAGATTGAAGCCTCCCCCGGTTAGGGAGCACAAGCCACTGAGGAGTGCGGCTCCAGGTTCATATATAATATGTAGCGTCAGATTTAAATGTCACTGCTGCAGGCGGCTGACCCGGGTTCCCACACAATGGGCCGCCAGGGGCGCCTACGCTGCCTCTTCATCTTCCTGGCGGTAGCTGACCAAAGGGAGGGGGATTTGGTTTCTTAAAAAACTAAACAGTTGTTGAGCACTCTGGCGTTGCCTGGGCAACAGCCGAGGGGGAGAGAGAGAAGCATCTTATTGTTTAAAGTTATTCTTGCTCGATTTCAAAGGGCTGCTCAGAAAAAGACCGCATTCTCCAAGCAGCCTGGCTGGTCCTCTCTCCCCCCTGCTCGGCTCCTGCCCCTCCTCAGCCCCAGCCCTCGCTTCCCAGCCAGAGGTCACAGCCGTGCTGGACATCAGGGCCCCAGAGACAAGTTCCCTCCTGTACTCGGGGCATTCACACCCAGGCCCAGAGGCGCAAAGTGAAGAATAAGCACACCGACAACACACGGGCAATGAAGGTGGGTGTTTCCCCAGCCATGGGCCGCTTTGCCGGCCATCCCTGACCTGGGCATAAGGACATAAGTGTGGCTCAGTGACTTTAGGGGTCAGCTCACAGAAGTGCCTGAACTTGGGGGCGCCTGGGTGGCTCAGTCGGTTGGGCAACCAACTTCGGCTCAGGTCATGATCTCGCAGTTGGTGGGTTTGAGCCCCGCGTCGGGCTCTGTGCTGACAGCTCAGAGCCTGGAGCCTGCTTCGGAATCTGTGTCTGTGTCTCTCTCTACCCTTCACCTGCTCATGCTCTGTGTCTCTCTGTCTCTCAATAATAAATGTTAAAGAAAGAAGAAGAGGGGGGAGGAGGGAGAAGAAGGAGAAGAAGGGCCTGAACTTGGAAGGGAGGGGGTCTCCGCCATCCATCTAAGTTCCGGAGGTAGGCATCTTCGTTTCCAAGCCCGGACAGGGACAAGATAAAGGTGCCTGTGCCAGGGCATTGCCTGGGGGGCCATGGCTGAGTGCCCCCCCCAGGACCATTCAAGACCCTGCCAAGTAGCATCCTGCAGCCTGCTGCCCCTTGTGGGACACGATATTGGAATTGTCTGCTCCTCTCTCTTCCCCACGAGACTGTCAACCCCCCGTCAGCAGGGTAGCATCTGTTCATCTCTGTGTATTCTCGTAAGTGCCTCAAATCCTTTCAGGAGCAAAGCAAATTCCGAAAATCCAGATGAGATGTGCGTATATTTTTTAATTTTAGAATGTTTAGATAGCACAAACGCAGGATGCGAAATTCAAAGGGTTCAAAAGGAATACATATCCCTGTCTCCTGGTGCCCAGTCCCCCTCTGTGGGGACAGACATGGTTTCCAGCCTCTGGTGCATCCTCCCACAGATATTCTGCTCGTGTAGGAGCAACCGGGCATCAAATAAAATATGTTATTCGCATCTCTATCTCCTGGGTCTAGCACAGGGCCCGGTACACTGTAGATGCTTGATAAAAGTTTGTCAAACAGGGCTGCCTGGGTGGCTCAGTGGGTGGAGCGTCCGACTTCGGCTCCGGTTATGATCTCGCGGCTCGTGAGTTCGAGCCCCGCGTCGGGCTCTGTGCTGACAGCTCGGAGCCTGGAGCCTGCTGCGGATTCTGTGTCTCCCTCTCTCTCTCTCTCCCCCGCCCCTGCTCATACTTGGTCTCTCTCAAAAGTAAATAAACATTTAAAAAAAAAAAAGCAGTTTGTCAGATACACGGATGCACAGACAAACAGAAGGGTGGATGGATGAATGGATGGATAGGTTGATATAAAAGTGGATGGATAAATAGAAAGGTGGGAGGTGGGTGAACAGATGCAGCTCTTGTACGGTTAGTTCTCTTTTCTCCCAGATGTCTGGACTCCCCAGTCAGAAGTTCCTTGAGAGAAAGCTGGCAGACCCAGCATCAGACATGCTAAGCCCGAGGGGCTTGTGTTATTCAGATGGACACATCCAATGGGCAGTTGGGTTGGGGTCATATCAGGTGGGAATTTTATCCTACTGCTAGTAACAGAGATCCAACGACAGTGGCTTGAATCCACAAAGGTTTGATCTTTCTCAAGATGAGTTTTGATAGAGGTCCAGCCCCCAAGGACATCGGAGTTGAGGTTATTGTCATGTCCTTGACATTTCCCTCACGGTCTCTAAAAAGCTGTTGGGGGAAGGGGCTCCGGCCATCATGTCCCTGTTCCTGGGAGGAAGAAAGAGGAAGAAGAGGGGCCAAGGGCTGAGTGCACCTCCTATGAAAGCCTGTTCCTGGAGACCGCACCCCGTGACTTCCTAGCACCTCGCTGTGGCACTGCCCAGCTGGAAGGAGGCAGAGATCTGTGGTGGGCACATCACTCTCCCAGATCATGCTGGGGATCTGTTAGTAGGAAAGGAGGGGGAACTGGGTAAGAGTAGATTGCTAGCCGGCTCTGCCACATGGTGGAGAATCAGAAGGTTCTGGGGTAGAGGTTTGAAGCCACAGGAAGGCACGGCCCAGGGGGCGGGGGGTGAACAGACGCTGAAGCACAGAGGTGTGAAAGCTCCGGGCTTTCTCAGTCTAAGTCCTGTCGGCTCTTGCCTCAAGATATCTCCCGGATGGGACCGCCTCTCCCATCCCTGCCCTGGTCCAAGCGGCCACCCTCAGTCCCCTGGAAGACTGCAGGGGCCTCGCGCCTAGTCTCCTGCTCCCCTCTGGCTCACTGCTCAGTGCTCCCTTCTCTGCTCAACCTCCAAAGCGGCCCCCTGCTCCATCAATTGGAATGCGGTCCTCTGCTCAGCACCCTGCAGTGGCTTCCGGCTAAGAACGAAGCCTCAAGGCTTACCGAGGCCTCATCAAGCCCTCGCTTGATGTGGCCCCTTCCCTCCCCATCCTCTACCCTGGTGGTCACTTTGCTCCAGCCACGCCGGCCTCCGGGCCCCTCCCCACTCAGAGCCCCTAGACTTGCTGTTCCCTCGGCCCAGAATGAATTTCGCTCAGAACTTTTGTGTGGCAGTGTCTCTGCCTCCTTCGGGTCACCGCCCGAATATCACCTCCCCCGAGAGGCCCTCCTGACCCTTCCACCGCCGGCTCCGCTCCTCTGCATTCTTCTTTCCCCCCGGGAGCCCCCCCATCTGGGACCCTGAACCCTTTGGCATCCGGTGAAGCCTAGACGCCCCCTTCCCAGAATAACGTTTTTCGATGTATAACTAACTTGCCTACTGTCCGTTTCTCCCAGGAGGGCAGAGGCTTTATCTATTCCCGTCTCTGCTGCGTCTTCAGTACCTAGAACACTGCCGAGGCACCCAAGTGATCAATAAGCGTTTTTTAAAATAAATGAGCAACGAAAGGATGAGGTTGGAGAGACAAGGAGGCCGGAGTCCAGATACAAGGGGCCTTGAACGCCACGCTCGGGAACGCGGCTTTGACTGGCGGTGACCGCGTCACCCTGGCAGGGGAGCTGGGCCCCGGGGAGAGGAACAGGCTGGCTGAGCCTGCCTTCCGGAGGCCGCCTTCTGAGGGAGGCTCAGGTGTAAACAGCTCCGCATCAATCCGGAATGTCAGTCCTCACTCCCTCATCTCCTCTTCTGGCCTCCCTGTATATTAAACGGAGACCTTGGAGACGCCGGGCCAAAGCCCTGCCATCATTCTTCAGTGTGTGCAACCATGATGGTGTGCCAAGTGACAAGGACAGGGCCCACGGGGAAGCAGGCACAGGGATGGGTGGGGAAGGAGAGGCCCAGAGGCTCACAACTTGCCTGGGGGCGGGGGGGAGCCCACTGGTAGCTGCTGCAGGGGACCTGATGTGACAGACACCGGGGCAAGGAGGAGACGGGACACTCCTCCCAGACCGGGGTCCCCTATTCAAGGCTATGGATTGCACCACAGCCCGAAAATAGGGGGAAACAGCAAAGTTCTGGAATCAGACCAGCATTGGCCATCTGTTCCCCAGTCGCATGTGCTTGAACAGATCACAGAAGCACTCCAGGCCTCAGTCTCCACACCTCTAAAATGGGGGTGAGGGAGGACTCCGTGGGAAGAATCAGGGATCCAAAGCAGCAGCTCAGCACCAGGCACATGGTAGACGCCCAACAAACAGTGGCCCTTGCCGCTGTCAACATGTAGCCAATGACGGGACAGTGGGACCAACAGTCCCTCTACCACTAACATTTCTTCATAACCCATTTCATCTCCCTGCCCAAAAAGGGAGAGGGAAGGTTATGGTGTGACATAGGAGCCAATAAGTCGGGAGTGGAGAGAAAAAAAACAGGGCTGGAGTCAGACAGAGACAGGTTCAAATCCAGCTGGGGACCTTGGGTAAGCCGCATCACCTCTCCTCCGATCGTCAGTTTTCTCACTCATAAAACATGGATAAGACCGTCTTCTCGAAGTGCTGTGAGGAGCCCTGGACAAGAAGGATGTGTGACAGGCTCCAGGGACAGGGCCTGACTCAAGGAGGGCCCTCAGTCAACAGAGCCCTTGAGTGCTTGTCACACCCCAGCCCCGGGCCAGGAGACAGACCACGGCCACCGTTCCTGCTTTCGTCACACAGGTTGTACTTTGGAAATCGCCCCCGCACACCCGGCTTTACCCAGCACCTCAGGATGAACAGGACTGAGGGGTCGATCCACATTTGACAGACAGGGAGCTCAGACGGCCAGGGACACCCAAAAACAATCTGCTCAAAGGTCGCACAGCCAGTAGGGTTGGGGGGGGGGAAGCCAGGTGTCTCAGCGCCCATGTCTCAGACCAGCTGCTCGGATATCTACTCACTCAACAGTATCCCCCGAGCTAGGCCTCAGACGTGACTTCTGCCCCCAAGGAACGTGGAGCCTGATGGACTCAGGGCTCAGAGTCAGGAGTCAGTCCATGTTACACCGATGAGAAGGAAAACCCACACCTGCTCATGGGTGACAAGTCAGAGCGTGCCCTGAGTCCGGTCACGGCTCCATGTGTCCACCCTGGGCAGTGGGACAGAAGAATGGCATTGAAGGGAAGAGTTCTCTGTCCCTCGGAATGACTCATCCATAAGCCCAGAGATAGAAACTAGGATCCCTGCATGAAAAAGAACACTAAAATAAAGAATTCCATGGTCAAATGCATTCAGTAAAAGCCATACCTTCTCCTGGCCTCTCTGAGAGCCACGCTGCTTTTAGAGCGTACCGCAGCCTCTCTGGAAAGTTCTGCAGAAAAGAAACCTTATTTCACCCAGTGCTTCCCAAATGTGCTTGACCATGAGAACCTTTTTTCTTTTTTCTTTTTTTAGTTGTTTTTTCACGTTTGTTTATTATTGAGAGATGGAGAGAGACAGAGCATGAGCAGGGGAGGGACAGAGAGAGAGCGAGGGACAGAGAGAGAGGGAGGGACAGAGAGAGAGGGAGGCACAGAATCTGAAGCAGGCTCCAGGCTCCGAGCTGTCAGCACAGAGCCTGATGCGGGGCTTGAACCCATGAACCATGAGATCATGACCTGAGCCAAAGTTGGACGCTTAACCTACTGAGCCACCCAGGAGCCCCTCTTTTTTTTTTTTTTTTTTCTAAATGTTGATTTATTTTTGAGAGAGAGACTGCACACACATACAGGAGCAGGGGAGGGGCAGAGAGAGAGGGAGACAGGATCCCAAGTGGCCCTGGGCCCATCAGGCCCAGCAGAGAGCCTGATGCCGGGCTCGAACTCACTAGAACATAAACTGTGAGACCGTGATCTGAGCCGAAGTTGGACGCTTAACCCCACTGAGCCACGCAGGTGCCCCGAGAACCCTTTTCTCAAGCCACCTCTACTGTTCTAGAATTTGCTAGGACGCTGGAAAGAACAGCGTCTAGAGCCAGTGACACAGGTTGGAGGCCCAGCCTTAGATGTGATTAGAGCTTCATAAACTGTCGAAACATTGTAACGCAGAGGAGGGAGGGTGATTTGCCCAAGGTCACTCACCATCTGACCTAGAACCCCGATCTCCACACGACTGGTAACATGGAAGGGGCCACTGAGGCGTACCCTGTTTTGCTTCCCCTCTGCCCGGCATAGTCCTGACAGCCCGCTGGGTGGGTGTTACTTCAGGTCCGTTAGTCCGTATAGTGCCTTTGTGCAGATCACACAAAGGTACCCGCTTCCCCTCCTGAGTCGACAAAATTCCATGTCAGGGCGCATGGATTGATAAAGCGTTACCCGGGCTGCGTTTCCGTCCCCGTTTGCCCCCTTGGCCAAGTATCCTTGTGCAGGATACAACCTGTGCAACTGTATATGGCCACCCTGGTTAGCCGCTTTTTGCTCCTTCCTCCTCCCTCCTTCCACCCTCGTTCCCTTCACGTGAGCCCTCCCCTCAGGGTGCCAGGTTGAGGCTGCACTTCCCAAGGCCCAAAGCGGCATCGGCCAAAGGTGCTGACTCAGCAAACTTTAATTTATCTCACAGGCCAGGGGTGCGCATGAAGCAATTAGTGAAATAATGGTTATGTCGCACTAAAAATTATTTATAGAGTCACCGCGCACACAGCTGTGATTAAATTAGACAAGCGGGGGGACGGCATCCGAGGCCCAGGCTCCAGCCGGCTGGGGCTGACGTCGGGGCCACTCCTCCTGTCCACTCGCCCCCTGCCAGTCAGGTGGGCCAACCATGACCCAGGCAGGGATGCGGAGGGTCCTGCGAAGGCAGGGGCTCGGCAAGCCCGTCGCCGTTGACCTAAGCTGCCGGGACCCTCGAGCATAAACAGGTCCGGGGCTTTCACACATTTGAGGCTTAGCTGTAGCTAACTAAGGCTCTTTCAAACGGACCCTCGATAAGTACATGGAGGTGGTCCCCGCGCGTTAGAAAAGAATGTCCTCGAACCCCATGGGCTTTGCGTGGACCCCAGCCTGGGCCCCGGAGAGCCCTGAGCCAAGCTGGAAACCACAGATCTATCCAGATGTGTCCTTTTGCGGGGAGCAAAGCTGAGGGCTGGAGATTCTGTCTTTCTGGTTGCCCTGGTGGGTGTCAGGAGACCTTCGTTCCAGCCCTGGGTCCCGGGGGAGCCCTCTACCCCAACTTGGACCTCCGTGTAGCCCCTGCGAGTTAGTGTTGGACAGGGGGCTTCCACAGGAGGGAATAGATATGTATTGAGCGCCTACTGCATTCCGGGCACTGTCTATATTTATATTCCGCATTTTGTGCATGTGTATGCATATTCTTATTCACTTCCTCGAAACATTCCCGGGAGGTAAGTATTCTCGTTCCCAGCCACACAGCCAGGGAGGGCAGAGCCGTTTTCTAAAGGCCCATCAGACGCCAGGGATGGAGCGCTGAGGTGCTCTGAGTGTTTGGGGGTGTCCTCTGGGCGCCCGGCGGTGTGCCGGATGGGACACTGAAGCACGACAACAGGGCTTCCTTTACACCGGACACAGAGCCAGACGCGGGGCGTGCATCGTTTCGTTTCGTCGGCAGCCCCTCGTGCACATGGGGAGACCAAGTCGCGGAGGGCTCCGTGAATGGCGCCCGAGCCCGCAGCCCGTCTGGGTCTGTGCTGGTCCGCAGGTCTCCATCTCTGGCCGTGACCCAGGCAGACCCCCCGTGTTGGAGCCGCAGATTCTGCAGAAAGGCCAGAGCTCCCCGTGTGACCCTAGGAGTCCCCCAGGGAGCTGAGGGTGTCAGCGACCCTGAGGGATGACGGCTGGGACAGGGAGGGCGGGGTGCGGTCAGGAGGCCCTCCTGGCTCCCAGCCCGGCCCCTCCGCCTCCCCCGGACCCGCATCCCTGGCACTTCCATCCCCCCCCCCCCTCCCAGCTAACGAGGTTTGGGACCATTTCACGCGAGTTCTCTCCCCGGTCATCCTGTAGTGGCCCATTCCGGGCCTCCCTCCAGATGAGCTCCTGGAGGCTGGGAGGAGTGGTTGACCGAGCAGGGCCTGCAGAGTTCCAGGCTCACGGGCTCCCGGCCTGCCTTGTCCTCCTCCTCCGTCCCAGCTCTTCCCTTGGGCTTCCCCCATCAGCTCGCCCTCTCCCTCCGAGCAGGTGCCCTCTGTGCCATCACGGTGCCCTGCCTGGCAGGGCCAGCTGAGCCCAGTGAAAGGCCCTCCCAGCTCTCCACAAACCTCATCCCTGGGGTCCCAAAGGAGGAGGACAGCGAACTGAGAGGGGATGACTCCGCTGCCCCCATCTCTCAGTAGGTCCTCCCCTCCTGCTCCCCAGGAGGAAGCTTCGACCCCACAGAGCGCACGGTCCTCCTCGCTGCCCCCTGCCGCTGCCCACTATGGCTCCTTATCCCAGTCAGGGCTGGCCTCTGGGGTTCTCCGGGCTGCACACAGGTCCAGTCCCCTCTCCTGGGTCTGTCCTGAGTCCCGCTGCTGTCTCCGGCCACTTAGCATGCAGCACTGGTTGTGCGGGCTGCGGCAACCAAATGAGATTAGCTTGCCTGCGAAAGCAAGTCCCCACTCGCCACCACCCACGGCCCTGCGCAGCGCCGGCTGTTCTGGCGAGCCTCCCACGGCCGGGTGGGCCCAGCGCAGGCCCTGCCACCTCTCCCGCCTCGAACTCCAGGCCAGGGTGCGGCAGGTGGAAAGAGGAGAAAAGATCCTGCCCAGCCTCGTAGCCCCTCCACCCTTCCCCCAACAGACCTTCTGGAGTCAGCAGGAAGTGGGGGGGGGGGTGGCGAGCAGAGGAGACCAACAGGATTGAGGATCCTTGCCTGCTTTGTATCCCTTGGCGAATCCTCCTGCATCAAACCCGGGGAGGAGCACACGCCCTGCCTCTTCCTCTCCCGTTCATCCCCCCGGGGACCCGGACCCGTGGCAGGAGGGCAACCGGGGAAGGGTCAGCCCAACCGCGATCCCCCCACCTCCGCTGCCCAGGGCCACTGGGCATCAAGCGAGAGGGTCCGCGCCAGCCCTGGGGTGGTGGCCGGGGAAGGGGAGCCCCGTGTCTGCCCCAGGGGCCTGTGAAGATTCTCAGCAAGTCTGAGGTCCCAGCCAAGCCCCCGGAGAGGTGAGAGATGCTTCTGAGGACAGGACCTGGGTGGGGGTGTCTCATAAAGGGGTGAGGATGGGCAGGGCCTCCCCCGGGGCTCTCCTGGCTGCAGGTCCAGCGGCTTCTGGGACTGGGCTCCAGGCTCATCTCTCCTGGCCCTCTACCCCACAGGCTACCTGCCCAGCCAGCAGTGACATGCTCCTGAGGCTGCTCACACGGTCCTGAGCCACCCTGGGGCGTCGTGCCTGGCGGGGGCCGGCCGGGCTGCTCCCTGTAAGGTCTGAGATTGGCACCTGCTGGCCAAGGACGGCACGTCCCTGTCACTTCCTCCATCCGCCCGGCCAGTCCAGACAGATCGGGCTGAGTTAGAAGGGGGCCCGGTATGAAGGAGGGGGTCCTCCTGTCCTTGCCTGGAGGGGAAAGGCCCCCACGAACCCCCGACCCACCCAGCATGCCGTGTCCCCTTCCCTCTCCTGCCCAACACCCCTCACCCCCAGCAACTCAGGAGCCCACTCATGCCCTGCCCGCTTTCACTCGCCCTTCGCTTTCTACGCGCCATCTGTGTAACCTTAGGCGAATCATCGAGTCTCTCTGAGCCTCCCTTTCCCCATCTACAAAATGGGAATGATCCCTGCTTAAGCCAAGGGCTGCTGTGTGCGCCCGTGTGAATCGCAGAGCGACCTGAGGGATTTTCCTTATCGGTGACTGAACGTCGCGGTTCCTCCTGGGTTTGCTGGCCTCTTGGGTCTCCACAGGCCTTCGCCCCTCATCGTGGTTCATCTGGAGCAGATCCGGGCTCTTCTGGCCTCCGGCCCTGGCAGAGGGAGGGAGCCTCACGGTGAGGGTGACCCCTCCTTGTTCATTCCCCCACCGGCCCCTGCACCCCGCTGGCCGGGTTGGTGCCTTCTCCTCCCGGCTGGCTCTTATCCAGCCCCCACCTTGGCGCCTCTGCAGGGCCCTGAGCAGGGCCCTGGGCTGGAGCCCACGGGTGCTTGGAAGCAGCCCCAGTGAGTTCCTGGCACAGCCAGGCTGCAGGTGGTGGGGAACGGGCCTCGGGTGGCCGGGGGCAGCCAGCTGTGTAATCAGGCAGGCTCTCACCACGTCCAGGTCCAGCCGAGGCAGGAGGTGGGCAGGGTGGGGACCGAGGTGAGCAGAGGGAGGCTGCGGTCCCACCTGCCTCCAGCTCCCCAGGCAGGCCAACCGGGAGTACCCCAAGGGGGCCCGGTGCTCCAGGAGTCTCAGCAGGGAGCTGGGACCCAGCGTATAACCCTCTACGTAGCCCCCGTGAGGCTCAGACCAGACCAGCCCCCAAGACGGATGGAAAATCAGAAGCTAAATGCTGCTGCCTCCCCACCTGAGCTGGTCCCAGCTTCCCCTTCCCAAGCCAGCGTCCTCATCTACGCCTGGAAGTCTAAGACCCTCTCACTCACTGGCCCCTGGCCTCCAACCAGTCAGGAGCCCCTTCCCTCTGTCCCTGCTCTCCCAACTCCCCTCCATGTTGACACCCATCACCAGGGCAGAGCGGGGATGGACAGCGGCGAGCCCAGCAGGAGGAGGGCCCTGGCCCAGGATCACGTGGCCCCAGACCTTTCCCCACTCGACCCACCCTCTCCAAACACACGCGCACACATGCGCTCACACGCCTTCTTTTGGATCATTCAGAACGTGTTGGTGAATCTCAAATTCACACCTTGTTAGCTCCAAAACCATCTTAATCCAACCCCCCCATTGATGGGGGCGGGGGGATACCAAGGCTCAGGGCACGAATGGACTTGTCCAAAGTCACATGACAAGGTAATCCTTATAAACCCAGCCAGTCCTTCCCCCCCTAGGGGGACTTCCCCGGAGAGCCCCCACTGGCCTCCAGACTCTCTTCCCAGACTTTCCAAGTTCTCCTGGCCTTCCTGCTCACCTGGGCCTCCCAGATCTGGCCAATTGCAGGGCCCCAAAGTTAATAAATCAAGGTGACTTTGGGGACAAGAATCGGCCTCTTTCTCCCTTGTCCCTCCCATTTGCATAATCCTGGCTGGCAATATGATAATGATGTTTGTTAAAGACAGAGCACAATAAATTAATACCGTTAAGTTGTTGCTGCAAAATGCAAAGCAGGTAATTTACTGCCAGCAAGGAACGGAGCCTTTAAACTGTAATGGATTAACTTTCCCAGCAGCAAATGTGTCCCCCGAGGGAGGGGGTGGGGGAGGCAGGGGCGGGGCTGGGTTGATGGTAGGGGGGACCTGCCCGCTGCCCAGGGTGTGGGACTGAGGTATCCAGGCCCCAATCAGACGTCTCCACTGGATGTCACCCCCTTCCCCATTGTACAGAAGGGGAAACTGAGTCCTGAGTGGGGCAGGGAGCTGTAGAAACGTACAGCGAGACGGTGGTGGTGACCTGGGACCTCCCGGGACAGCCAGATGCTTCACCGGTGCACCCACTCTGTGACCCTCAGAAGGAGCCCTTGTTGCAGACCCTTCTTTCTTGATGGTGACTAGAGTGGTCCCACCGGCCCTGTCCCAACCCCACAGGTGACTGAGCCCCTAGACCCGAGGGGGCCTCAGCCCCAGAGTCAGTCCTAGCCCAGGCCCTGGGCTCCTCCCAGGGGTCCAAGTCCACATCAGGGCAAGGAGGGAAGGATCTGGTTCAGTTAGGGTCCAGGGGAGGGGGAAAGGGAGGGGTATACCCGGAACTGAGTGCCAGACCCTGACACGGTCTCCCCCTCCCCCCCCGCCCCCTCCCCTCCCCCCCCAAGCTTCCCCAAAACAGGGCCCTCAGGTCCTGGGGCAGGAGGCGGTTGAGGAAAGAGGAGGGGAGGAGGGTCAGGAGGGGAGAGGGAGGGGGGGAAGCAGCGGGAAGGTGGGCGGTCAGGTGGGACTGTAGACAGTGGGAGAGGCCTGCCTTGGACATCGGCCGTCACCAGCCCCTCAGCTCCGCGGTCCCCAGGAGAATTGCCGCAGCCCCAGCTTAGGGCGGGCCGCCGGGCGGGTCTCTGGGACCCCAGCAGAATTCTAATTTCTCATTTATCTCTGCAGCTTCTCCAGCTATATTAAAGGGGCGATGCTCTGCAGTCGGCTCCCAGGCTAATTGGATTTGGGCCTCCGCTCGCTCCTGGGCGAGGGAGGGGGCTGAGGGGCTGGGCCAGCCCTGACTGGGGGAGGGGGTGCTGGAGATGCGGGCTGGGGCGGGGCTCGGGGGCGGGGGGGAGGGGGGGCTGTGGTCCTGGAGTCCAGAGCCCTGGTCACAGTCCTGACTGCCATGTGTCCTTGAACGAGGCTCGGCCCCTCTCTGGACCCTCACATTCCCTCATGACTTCCTAGGTGTCAGGCACCTTTCCAAGCGCTGTGCACGACAGCACTCCTCTCTACCCCTCGCCACGGCTCAGTGCAGCGAGCATTATGTTCCGCTGGACAGATGAGTAAACTGAGGCATTCAGAAGCTTCAGGGTCCAGATGGCATCTCCAGTGAGTCTTTCAAAGAGCCTGGAGTCCCATTTTTCAAAGCCTAGTTACACTCAAGACTTGGGGGTGGCGGGGGCGCGGGGGAAGCTCCCCGTGCCCGTTTTGAGGATGGGGAAACTGAACTCTGGCCCACAACTGATTTTTTTTTTTAAGTAATTTCTTTATTTTTGAGGGCGGGTAGGAGCAGAGAGAGAGAATCCCCAGCAGTTTCCGCACTATCAGCGCAGAGCCTGATGTGGGGCTCGATGTCCCAAACCCGCGAGGTCATGACCTGAGCCGAAGACGGATACCCAGCTGACTGAGCCACCTAGGCGCCCCACGGCTGCTTTTCCTTAGGATTATGTTACTTTCAGGAAGGTTCCCTTCCATTGCCTCCCGCCCCAGGGTCCACACACAGGCTGAGCTGGAGGGAGGGCCTCACCTCCTGAGCGCAGACTCTTTCCCAAATGACCCCGAAGGCAAATTATACGCATCTACAGGTATGAATGCAGGGACACAGAGGACCGAGGGCCTAACTCCACCAGAGCCTGTTCCTGCCAGAACCAGGCAGGCCCGTCACACGTGTTGCCTCCCTTTCACTGTCACAACAGCCTCATGAGCCATGAGTCATGGCTCCCGCGACCATTTTGTAGACAAAGAAACCGGGGCTCCCGTGAAACGCTTTGTGCAAAGTTTGGTTGGCCTGGGATTCCAACGGAGGTTTGTCTGAATCCAGAACCTTCCAGAGCACTCAACGGCCTGCCCTTCTGCGCGAGGACCGTCAGGTCCTGGCACCAGGATAGTAGACTGTGCAGAAGCAGAGCGGAAGGAGCTCCGGGCTGGGAACCAGGGGACCTGGGTTTAAATCTCTACTTGGCCCCAGACTCACTGTGGGAAACTTGATTTCTCTGAGCTCAAGGGCAAAATGGAGATACTAATAGTCCCTGTCTCATGGGGCAATTGCACGACAGGGACTATACACGAGGCGCGATCCCAGTGCCTGACACTTAGTAGGTGATCCACCAAGGCCAGCTACCGTGCCCGTGGACGAATTCGCACCAGCCTCCGGGACTGCCGGAGCAGCAGAGGGGAAGAGCGTTGCCCGCCCCACCGTCTCCGAGCTTGTTAGAGCTGGAAGCTCTTTCGGAGAGGGAAACTGAGGCCCAGGCTCGCAACGAGTCAGTGGCAGAGTCAGGACTCAGCCCCGACCCTCCTGGCAGCCTCCCCCCTCGAGCCGGGGTGACGGTTCTCCTTCCAGTCTCCTTTTGCCCCGTGTGTCCGCATCCGTCTGTCCAGGCGTCCCTCCCTAGGAGGCCAGCTGGATGGCTGACCCCCGCAGCCCTCTGGAGTCCAGCCGCTGGCAGGAACCAGCTTGAATAAATGCAAAGAGACCCCCCTCTGGAGGCTGCTCCTCCAGTGGCCCCTGTCCAAATGTTAATTTTGCCAGGCCCTTGATAAATCTTCCTGTCGTCTCCATCCGCCTGAGGCGTAGATTTCATGTTATTGAGAGGTGACACTTCTCCCCTTTGGTATCGGCTGTCAATTTCAGCCCGCACTGGGAGTGGCGATCAGTGAACAACCAGGACTTGCTCCCCGCCTCGTCCTCCACCCGTTGCTTCTCTTAAACCTTTGGGGCCAGCCCACTTGAGACATCACCACCTGCCCTTCCCGAAGAGGTGTTGGGCCCCTACCCCTATCCCTCACTCTGGTGGGGGGGGGGGGGTTGTAAATACTCTGAGGTGTGAGGTCTACACTGGCTCCCAGAATTCCCTGGGGGAGTTAAGCTTCAGTTGCCCTCTGTGCTAATGGGCTGGATCATGCACCCCTCACTGGCTGTCTCTCTTTCCCCCTCAGTTCTCCGCCCCCCTGCTGCTGCTTCCCAGGACGACATCCCAAATAGATCACTTGCCCTCGAATCCTTTGCATCGGGTCTCCGTTTACAGAAACCCCAATTAAGACGCACCAACAGTTTTTAGCAGCTCAAGACGTACTGTGCTGTAATCAGCAATGGAGACACAGTAGAGATCCGACATTTATCAAATGCCTACTATGTGGTAGGACTGTGTGCTTCATGCTCCTAGATCAATTTCTCATTCAAGCTGTCAGACATCTCTGGGGGGTCTTGTCCCACTTTTACAGATGAGGAAAGAGACGCTCAGAGAGGTGCAGTGATTTGCCCAAGGACACACAGCGAGCAACTGAGTCAATATCCAAACTCAGGCAGCACACTCCCTTAGCCACTCCACTCTACCTCCTCTATGTAGAAGCATGAAATGGAGCCAGGATCCACCTCTAGGTGTGAATAACAGCTTGGTTGGGAGAATTCCTTCTGAGGGCTTACTGTGGGGCAGCTTTCTGCAAGGTGCTAAGGACACTGCAATAAAAAGATGCGGTTACTTCTTTAAAGGGGGCTGGAGCGCCTGGATGGCTCAGTCAGTTGAGCGTCTGACTTCGGCTCAGGTCATGATCTCGCGGTCCGTGGTTTCGAGCCCCGCGTCGGGCTCTGTGCTGACAGCTCAGAGCCTGGAGCCTGTTTCGGATTCTGTGTCTCCCTCATTCTCTGACCCTCCCCTGTTCATGCTTTCTCTCTCTCTCTCTGTCTCAAAAATAAATAAAATGTTAAAAAAATTTTTTTTAAAAATAAAAAAATAAAAAAAAATAAAGGGGGCTGGAGATCTGACGGGGGCGATAGATGCAGGAAAGACTATATAGCTGGGACCTGCCCCCAAACGCACTCAGCATCTTCCCTCCAACGTCCTCTTCTTTGAATCTTGAGACATTTGTGCTGGGATGCAGGCAAGAGATGGTCTATTTCAACACCATTATTTTATGGATGAGGCAACTGAGGCCCAAGAGAGATGGGGACTCACCCAAAAGTTGTATACTACAGGGCCAGGGCTCCCGTCTCTCAATTCTGCTGAGCATCACCCAGGCCCCTGCCCTGTGCCTTTGTCTTGCCCTGCAATTCCTCAAGAGAGCCAAAGGATCCATCAGGCTTACAAGTAATTCTCAAAACTCAGAAGCCTCAAAGTTAAAAAAAAAAAAAAAAAAAAAAGATTTTACTACATAAAATGTTTACATTTCTGTGCAACCAAAAAAAAAAAAAATAGATGTATAGACTTAGGGGAAAATATTTGCATATAGCGGGTAAAAGGTTAATAGCCTCAATATACAAAGAGCTTTTACCAATCAAGAAGACAAGAATAAACAACCAAGGGCAAAAAATAAACAAAAGATCTGAGCAGGGGACGCCAGTCTAAGGAGTTGATGCTAGAGCCTGGGACTTCTGAGGACCCGGAGGGTGGTAAAACTGTTATTACTTGTTAAATAAATGCTTATTCATTATTAAAAGATCCATTTGTAGCGTGGGTCACACATTACCGCTTGTTAAACCGTTAAAGTGCTAGGAGTCCTCCCAGATGCCTTCATTTACAGTTACAGTCGCAGAAGAAGGTGGCCAGATGCCAGAGCCACGGCCCTGTGGTGGGACCCAATCCCTGCCCCTTCCCTCAGCCCTGTGCCTATGTTTCCTCACTCCCAAGCAAAGTGGCCTTGGAGCAGCCAAGTTGCCCCTACCGCCTGGATAGGGCAGACCAAGGAGAACCATGGCTGGGGAGTCAGGATGCCTAGGCTCAGTTCCTGGCCCTTCCCTTGTCTCTGTGACCTCTACCTCCAACTCTGGGCCTCAGTTTTCCCATCCGTAAAATGGGTGGGTTCGCACCAATGATATCAGAGGCGACTCCAGCGCTTAGGAGCTAGCATTCAGCGGGGGTGGGGGAGCTGGTGAGTGGTAGGGGGAGATCTGGCACCTTCCATGTTCCCTGCCCCCACCTCTGTGCAGCCGGGCAGCTGCTGACGTAATGAACTCGAACTCAATTCAAGAGCCCTTTGAAGCAACTAGGACAAAGACCCCACTTTACAGGTGAAAAGACAGAGGCCCGGAGAAGAGCTGGGACTGGCATTAAGTCACCCAGGCTGGCCAGGACAGAAGCCAGGACGCTGCATGCCTCCTTTTTCTCCCTGAAAGGGAAACAGAGACCCGAGGCAGCTGCCGAGCCCATATTGTGCAGTTTCCCTGTTCTCTGCCTCCTTGCCCTCATCTCCCAGTCTCCCTCTCCTCCTCCTCGATTCCGTGGGGCTCCCTCCCGCTCAGGGCCATAAGCACCTTGCAGCTGAAGCGTCTTGTCAGGCCAGCAGCGTCCTCCCAGCCGGGCAGACCCCCTCCGCCTCTGCTCCGAAGACAAGCCCCGGCCCTGAGTGACCGCTCGGGGTCTACGCTGCGTGCATGTGGCTGGCCACACGATCTTTCAGGTTAAGCACTGGCCTCTTCAAGAAGTCCCCAGGACAGGCACCTAAGTACCACCGAACATCTGCTGTTCCACCACGTGCTTTATACCGTCTTCACGACTCTCTTCTGCGTGCCCGGTACTGGCAGTGAGGAGATCTGCGTCCGGGGCCAGATTTGCCACTTACTGAGTGACTCCGGGCAAGCCGTGTAACCTCTCTGGGTTTTTCAGCGAACAGCACGGCTGTGGGGAAACACTTAGGTAATAAACAAAAGGTATTAGCGCAGCGCCTGGGGCATAGGCGGTGGTCAGCAAAGAGTAGCTGCTGTCATTACCTAAAAATTGAGATCCGTAACGTCTACCTGAGGGTTCTTGGGAGGGAGTACCGACCCAATATGTCTAAAGCATATGGTGAGAAGCGGGGGCTCATTTAGGACCACGCCGGGGCGAGACCAAAATGGCAGCGGTGACTCAGACAAGGGCATTCAGCCCCTGCACGGGCAAGGGGTCCACCTGGTGGCTCCCAACGCTCACCAGGGAGATGGCCACCTTGTCGGCTCCCACCTGGGGCTGGCCCCAGGTCCGGCCAGTCTTGGGATCTGATCCAAACTGGGGATGCCGGCATCAGGGGTGGGTGGGAGCCTGGAGCCCGGGAAGATGTACATGATCAATACTAAGCCAATCTCTTACAAGATTACCCTGGCCTCTGGTATCCAGTCGTAAAGAAAATCACTCAGCACGCTAGGGAGATGTGAAAAATGCCACGGATTACAGTCTGGGATGTTCCGAGTGAGAGTAAGTGAGTCCGGGATTGTTTCCTGCAGTAAATAATTCATCCACTTTAAATTTCGTTTTTTCTTGCCAACGCCTTCCCTCCCTCCCTCCGTCTCACTGCCTCTCCCGCCAGCTCCCTCTCAAGCCTGATCTCTCCAAGGCTCCCACCCCCACCTCTGTCCAGGGCACCCCCGCAGCCGGCAAGGAGCGTAATACAAATGTTTTGAGTCTGTTAATGACACTAATCGCCTTTCACTGCTAATTAGTAACACTGCCAAGAAAAACTTCTTTGTTACCAAGGCAGAGGACCACCCAGGCAGGAGAGCCACCGGGAGAAGCTGTCGCTCTACTGGGGAGCTGGGGGGAGCCGGGAGTGGACTATGGAACCGAGAAGGTTCAGTGTGCCGGACCGAGGGTGGTCTGGCCAGGGAGAATTCCTACCATGGAGGACCCTGTCCTCTGCCTCATCTGCTACATCATTCAAAGGTGACAGCTTGGCAGGGGGTGGGGGCTGGGACCAAGCCAGAAGATGGGGAAAGAGATCTGGCCGGTGACAGCCTCTTGACCCTCAATATAGTCACTTCAGGGTTCTGAGTCAAAAGCATAGAGCAACTCCAACCTAAGAGTCAATTCTGAGACCGAGGGCTCAGAAGTAGCTGGTGGCGGGCACCTATGTGGAATCTCTTTGCACACCAGCAGCTGGGTCTGATGACCGCTCAACGAGCAGACCCTGGGGAGGTGCTGGGCACCCAAAGACACATCACGCTCTGCCCCGATCTCCAGAAACTCATAGCTTGGTATAAGATGAATGACAGCTGACATTTGTAGAGCATCTGCTATGTGCCTGGCACTACGGCACTATTCTAACAACTTACGCACATTTACAGGTTCCTCCCAAGAGCCCCGCGAGGTAGGTACTTTTTTGGTTTAAGGTTTGCTTCTTTCTTTCTTTCTTTCTTGCTTTCTTTCTTTCTTTCTTTTTCTTTCTTTTAGTATTTATTTTTGAGAGAGAGAGAGAGAGAGACAGTGTGAGCAGGGAGGGGCAGAGAGAGAGGGAGACACAGAATCCGAAGCAGGCTCCAGGCTCCAAGCTGTCAGCACAGAGTCCGACGTGGGGCTCGAACTCACGGAGTGTAAGATCATGACCTGAGCCGAAGTCGGACGCTTAACCGACTGAGCCACCCGGGCGCCCCATTACATTCTTAATTAAAAAAAAAATTGTTAACGTTTATTTTTGAAACAGAGAGAGAGAGACAGAGTGTGAGCTGGGAGGGGCCGAGAGAGAGGGAGACACAGAACCCAAAGCAGACTCCAGGCTCTGAGCTGTCAGCCCAGAGCCCGACGCGGGGCTCAAACTCATGAATGGTGAGATCATGACCTGAGCCGATGTCGGACGCCCAACTGACTGAGGCAGGGCCCCACATTTTCAAATTTTTTGATAAGGACTCTTCTTATCCCCCATTTTACAGATGAGAAATCTGAGGCACAGAAACATCAAGTAATATGTCCATAGTCGCAAGAAGACAGGACCTCAGGGCGCCTGGGTGGCTCAGTCGGTTAGGCGACCGACTTCGGCTCAGGTCATGATCTCACGGTTCGTGGGTTCAAGCGCCCCGTCAGGCTCTGTGCTGACAGCTCAGAGCCTGGAGCCTGCTTGGGATTCTGGGTCTCCCTCTCTCTCTGCCCCTCCCCTGCTCTCTGTCTCTCTGTCTCAAAAATAACAACATTAAAAAATTTAAAAAAAAAAAAAAAGAAGACAGAGCCAGGCTGTAAACTCAGGGAGCCTGGATCCAAAGCTCACCAGCTTTAACCACAAAACCTTTAACAGAGAAGTGAAAGGGCAGTTTTACTTCAGCGTGAGCCATGCGAGAACCGGGTACGTTTGTGGGCCCCAGGAGCACAGACAAAGCATGTCATGTAGTCTTGGGTAATCAGCAAAGGCTTCCAGGAGGAGGTGGGGTCTGAGAGAGCCTTGAGGACTGCATAGGAGTTGGTTCAGGGGGTCGGAAGGAAGTCCAAAAGGATAGGGCGTTGTGAGCAAAGCACAGGGGCGAGAAAGGGCAGAATTCAGGGGGCGTAGTGATGTTTGAGGGTAAGCAGTGGGGTGGCCGAAGACGACGGTGAGAGACCAAGCTGGGGAGGCAGGAGGAGGGGGACGTCGTGGACCGGCAGAACAGCACAGAGGGCCCGCCTGAGGAAGCTCTCTCTGGCTCTCAGGTTATCACTATGGGATGAATGAAGACTTGGGAGATTGGTGATAGGCCAGGAAAGGGCTGGCCGGGGATCCGGCTCAGGGCACGGGTGCTGGGACTAGACAGGAGGAAGCAAATTCAGTGACCGATTTGGGGGGGGGGGGGTAAGAGCGAACAGAGCCGGAAGTGGAGGGAGGAGAAGAGAGCCGGTGGAGTCCAAGGGGTGAGGCCCAGCAGACTCCAGGCAGACTGGAGGCAGGCGTCTTTCTCCCAGGCGCTGGGGCGCTGCCCGGCCCCCTCGAGGTGGGGGTGCGACCTGCTGATTGTACCCCAGCTCGGCCTGTAGGGGGCCCAGCCGCCTGGAGCTGATAGGGGCAGAAGCGCCCAAGCCCCCATGCCAACTATACCCCAAATCCACTCCCAGTCCCAGCTTCACTCCGTGGGTAAAGCCCAGCTGGGGAGATCCTGTTATGCCACGAAGTCCTCCCATGCAGCGTGGAAGATTCCAGTTGTACCCCAGCCTTTTTAGGGCAGCTTTCTGGGGTTCCAGCAGGCAGAACAAATTCTTCCCTCTTCTCCGGTCCCGGAGTACTTTGTATCTTTGCACAGCTCTGAGGATACTGGACTGGGGTGGTTTGTTTGTTTGTTTGTTTGTTTTAGGCTTTTGTTTTGTTTTCTTTCTCAGTCTGTCTGCTGCATGAGTCTGGGAGCTCCTGGAGGGGCAGGACGACAAGAGATCCTCGCGGGTGTTTGTGCTTTTGCAAACGAGGCTAATTTTCCGTAAGTGCATTTTGGAAGCATGTCTCCTGCTCTGGACTGTGAGTGGTCTGGAAGTAGGGGTCTCTCTTGTCTTTATGATTTTATTTTATTTTATTTCATTTCATTTCATTTTATTATCATAAAGTAACACTGACCTTTTTTTTGGCGTTCAGCTCTATAAATTTCAGCACATGTATAGATTCGTGTGACCAGCATCCGAATGCACTTTGAGTTCACAGAAATGCTGTTACGCTATAGATCCCTATCAGCTCCTTTCACTTCGTGTTTTATTTTTTTTTTAATGCTTATTTGTGCACACACAAGCAGGGGAGGGGGAGAGAGAGAGGGAGACAGAATCCCAAGCAGGCTCTGAGCTGGCAGCACAGAGCTCAACGCGGGGCTCGATCTCACGAACCGTGAGATCATGACCTGGGCCGAAACCAAGTCTGATGCTTAACTGACTGAGCCACCCGGGCGCCCCTATTTTGTGTTTTAATGACCCATCCAGGTCTGGTGCTGTATTTGCGTCTGGTGCACTAACAGCCACACGGACCTCCACAGTGTGTCCCCACATCTTCCTGCCCACTCTGCCAGGGAGGTCACCAGGGCTGCCTCCAACTTCCCTGACCACAGACAACTTTGGGATGAGCAGCCCCAGACTGGATGCTCGTGGACATGCCAAGAATTTCCCTGGGATTTATACTCAGGAGCAGAATCCTTGGGGCTGAGGGTCAGTGTATAATTAATGGCCTCCAAAATCCCGCATCACTCGAGTCACTCCAAAGGGTGTCCCAGCCCATCTTGGGAGATGACAGGCCGTGTAGAGCCAGCGTGCACCAATAAGGCTGTTCCAGGGGTTAAAATGTCGACCCCCTTCCACTCTGGTAGGTGAAGGACTGCTCCCCGGTCTTCTGAGTCTCGCAAAGTCTCAGCCCCCCTCCTTAACCCTCCAGCTCCTCCTGGGGCTCCTGGCTTTTTCCAGGACCCAGCAAGTCACGGATCATACCTGTTCCAGTTCCTGATGTCCACTCCCGACTGTTACATGTTTTGAATAGCACTCATTTCTTTAAGATTTTATTTTTAAGTAATGTCTACACCCAATGTGTGGATTGGATTTACAACCCCGAGATCGAGAGTCACATGCTCCCCCGACTGAGCCAGCCAGGCGCCCCTGAGTATCACTCTTATCCATAACCCTGTGTAAGCTAAAGAAGGGCCCAGAGGCTGAAGTTCAAGTCCTCGCCAGCCAGTCTCCGGCACGCCCCCTCCCCCTGCTGGATTCCCACAACTTCAGGGCTTGCCATTCTGCATGGAAAATCTGCTTGCAGAACCCTCACGGCCACCCTGAGAGCTAGGAGTGGTTCTGCCCATTTGACAGATGAAGAAGCTGAGGCCCAGAGAGTGGGAGTGGCTTGCCCAAGGTCATAGTGAGTTGAGGCCGGGGAGCAGAGCTGGGACTCCAGAGCATTGGGAGACAGGCTCCAGGGCACTTCTGCCCTGAGGGGGTCTCCACCCACGCCATACCACCTGCCGTGACCGGCCAGAGCCGCACCTCCCACGCCACCCGAGAGCGTGGGAGAGGCGAGCTGAGTTGCCGTTGACTAACCCGCACGATGCTAGGTTTTGTAGACATTTCACGAAACACTCATCAGTTTGGATTTTGTAGTTTTCTTTCTGTGTTTCGGCGCTAATCTCCCTCCCCGCCCTCCCCCCCACCCAATCTTGAACTCGTCCATAGGCCCTTGGAAAGAAGATGGGGGGCCCTTCTGAATGCCTGAACACCACATGTGGTCCTGGGGGCCGCCCCGGTGATTGAGCCCAAGTCTGTTCCTCTGTCTCAATGGTGGGCCCTTGGTAGCCCCCCTGGGTTCCGTCGATGCGGGGACGAGGGGGACACAGAGGTGAGTCGACCTGGGGCTCTGCCCTCAAGGAGCCCCAGTGCTGCCTCTGGAACTCAACACTCCCCAAAGCAAACATTCTTCAGACCCAGGAGGGTCCGTGCCCAGGCAGCCGCAGGGGCTCCCTGTCAGTGGTTCTGCGAGGCTAGCGTCGGGGGCGGTGGGGGGTGGGGGGCCCTGGTGGAGGCTGCAAGTTATCCATAGTTCGTTTTTGAAAGGTAGAGAGGAGCAAGGAAGAGTGGCCCAGATGAATAGCAATGCCAAGCTCCGTTTGTCGGGCACCTGCTGGATGCCAGGCGCTGGACTCCCATCATCTTATTTAATCTCCGTGACATCTATGGGGTGTGGGAGAGGCAGATATGAGAAATACCCAATACCCCGTACAGCAGGTGTGGGGCCAGCGGAACACTTACCACTATCACGGAAGCAGGTCCTCAAGGCCCCTCGAGGGGCCTTGGATCGCAGGGAGGGGAAGGGAGGCGTCCCTGGGTGGGACTGGGGTAGTGGCAGCAAAGAGCATTGGGTCCATCGGCTACTTAAGCCGTTGGAGATACTGCAATATTTGAACAAGGCCAGCTGAATGTCACTTCAAGTTCCAGGTATATTATTATCCGCACCTCGCTGCTCAAAGGCGGAGGAAGGGAAGGGTTAATTGGGCCACAGCCCAGGGCGGGCCTGGCCCTGCTCTCAGGCCTGGAGGCCGCTGGCACCTGCCCTCTCTTTCATCTTGGCGGGCTCCAGGGGAGAGAAGCCGGAGCCAGGCCCGCCAGGGACCCAGCAGCGTGGCTTCCCTTTGATTCTGGGGGAGGCCGCCTGCTCTGAGCCCAGAATCAAAAGCAGGCAGCAGGGCCGGTGCCCCGGGGTTCCCAGGACGGCAGCCTCAGGCTGCCTGCCCCCTTCCACCCGGGCCTGGGCCTCTGGCTGGGGGGCTTCCCTCCAGCCAGATCCTCTGGAACCAGCTAGAGCGGGAGAGGGGCTGCGGGAAGCTTTGGGCCACGGGGGACGAGGAATAAGAGTGCAGGGCCAGGGCGCCAGGGGCTGAGCCCCGGGACGGGCCTGGGGTGGGGAGACAGTGGGTGCCCGAAAAGCCCAGAGCTCCACCGAGGCGTTTCCCTGAGGTGCTAGCAAGCTCGTGGGGTTCGGGTCTCCAGGTGAGCGCTGCAGGGGGGCCGGTGAGAAAAGCACCGAATTTAAAAAGAATTAGTCAGGAGGAGGTGACAGGCCCATTCTGAAGCAAGATGAATGGGTTTCGGTTGGCGAAAATGATTCTAATTTATAATCTGCTTCTTGCGGCCGCTCGCCAATTAATTCTCTATAGATACATAAATAGGCCGCGTGTTTGCTTTGCTTCAAACGTAATAAACATTACACTCTGTCCTCTTCTTTTGTGCGGGTTCCTGTCACGGCATCAGTCCCCACAGCTAATTCCTCACACCTGTCTCTGCCACTCAGGGGAGCGGGGCTGAATGGGGAGGAAGTGCCCGGCTCCAGGAAACTCCAGGCTCCGGGAGAGAGGTGACTGATCCAAAAGCTGCGGGGCGCGCGTGGCCGGGCTCCCCACTTGCCGGGGAGGGGCCCGGGGGGGCACCTGTCACAAACTTTGGGACCGTCTTTCCAACGACGGAGGGGGGCAGGGAGGAAGCCGGAGAAGCAGCCATCGTCACTTTCTGTCCTCCCCCACTGGCCTCGGCTCACCGGGGCTCCCTGCTTCTTCCAGGCCTTCCGGGGCTCACACACCCGGGCTCCCCACTTCTTCCAGGCCTTCCCCTGCCCCTGGCTCTTGCACTCGCCGTTTCCTAAACAAGTCTCTCTCCCTAAGCAGCCACCTCCTTTGTGTTTTTATTCACACACCTCACCTAGCGGTGAGGTCTTTTCCTGACCCCCCCTTCCCAAGAGGGGAGCCCCCTCCTCAGGACTCCCTGTGACCCTCTCCCGCTTCAGGTCCCCTTGGCACGATCACCACCCGCCATGCTATTTCTCTGACTCATCTGTCTTGTTTATTGCCCTTCCGACTGGAATGAGAGTCCATGAGGACGAGGGTACGTGCTTGCTCACTGCTGTATTTTCTGCCCGGCACAGAGGCACATAGTAAATGCTCAATAAATATCTGGGGGGGGGGGGTAATACAGGAGGTGAGAATGGGATGGGAAGGCGCAGACGGGGCCCCGGAGACTGACCTGAGACCTCACCTGAGACCTCACGCAGCCCATCAGCTTGCCATCCTGCAGGACCCCAGAGAGGGAGGCAAACCCGAGGTTGGGGGCGGGGTTGGGACTTGCCCAAGGCGACACAATGGGTTAGTGGGGGAGCAGCGGGGACCAGGCTCCTCTCTAAGATCTAAGGCAGCTGAGGAATACACACCTCGCGAGAATTCTCCCAGGTGGGGTGTTGGAGAGACGGAAACACGGACGCACCGCTTGCCTTGCCCAAGGTCATACAATCATCGATTCAATGCAGTGATCGAGTACCTGCTGTGTGCCAGGTGCTGCTCTAGGAGGTGAGCGGGTCCCGGGACCAGGCAGACAAGCCCCCTGCCCTCACCGACCTTACAGTCTGGGGGGAAGAATGAGCCGAAGGACGAGGTAACATACAAGTGTGTCAGGAAGGGCCAAGAGCTGACAAGATAAACCAAGGGGCGCCTGGGTGGCTCGGTGCGTTAAGCGTACAGCTCTAGGTTTTGGCTCAGGTCACGATCTCATGGTTCGTGAGTTTGAGACCCACATCAGGCTCCGCGTTCACAGTTGCAGAGCCTGCTTGGGATTCTCTCTCTCTGCCCTTCCCCCATTCATGTGTGTGTGTGTGTGTGTGTGTGTGTGTGCGTGTGTGTGTGTGTGCGCGTGTGTGTGTGTGTGCGTGCGCACGCTCTCTCTCCCTCTCTCTCAAAATAAATAAATAAACTTGAAAAAATCTAGAAAAATAAGCATTCAGAGGGGTGCCTAGCTGGCTCATTCAGAAGAGCATGAAACTCTTGATCTCAGGGTTATGAGTTCGAGCCCCGTGGGGGGGCTGTAGAGATTACTTAAATAAAAACTTTAAAAAAGTGGGGGGGGGCACTCAGGGAGGAGGTGACAGCTAGAAGATTGGCGCGGGCGTTGGAGCCTGAACCCCGGGGAAATAATCAGTAGCCAGGGATGGGGCAGGGGCTTCTCGGGGGAAACCACAGGGATAAGCTTGGAGGTGGGAGGACAGCTTTCGAGGTACAAACTGCCTGTAGGGGAAGACGACAGGGGAAGCCCTGATGTGTAGTGTTTGCCAATTTTCATGGTGTAAAGACTGTGGACGTGGCCAATTTCAAGGGTTTGCAAAACTGGCTCGCGAAATTCCTGAAAACCCTCACAATTGGCTTTGCTGAGCCAGCACATGCCAGCCCCAGCACAGCACGGCTTCGAGTGTCAACAAGGAAGCTGGCCAGACGGCATCCAGAGGAGGGAAGAACAAGAAATGGTTTGAAAAAGTGTGTGTGCAGCAGAGAGTTCTGGGCTCGAATCACCGGAAGGCCCCGAGGTCACCGTGACCTTATCCCCCCCTCCCCCCGCTACTCCTCTATTTTACAGAATAGAAAACCAAGGCCAAGGGAGAGCCGAGGACTTGCCCTCAAACACAGAGGGAGTTGGGGCCGGAGCCAGGCCTGGGAAGAGATCTCAGGGCAACTAGGTCCCCCGGGGTTGCTGCTTCGGAGGGGGTCATGATCCATGATGGCCCCGTCAGGCCTGAGAGCCACGGACTCTGGCACCCACGTGAGGCGGGAAGAGGGAAGCAACTGCAGGTCCAATGGCGTGCAGCGGTGGGAGAGAGGTGGGGCGGTACTTACGCCGGGTTTTGAAGGGTAAATAGGAGTTTTCCAGCAAGACGAAGGCAAAAAGAGCTCTCCAAGGGGGCAGGAGCGGCACGATGAAAGCTCAGGGTATGATAAGGAAAAGTGGCAAATCCGGGATGTAGGGTACAAAAGGGAAATAGAGCAGATGAAGCCAGAGAGGCCCCGCCCCACTCCTCCTGCTGAAGCAATAACGTTGGGCCTTCAGGCAACCGCAGAGAAGCCATTTGGAGATGGGTCCCCTCGTCTTCTCAGAACCAGGAGAGTATGCCAAGGTCGACCTCCTGGATGGGGGCCTGGAGGTGAGGGAAGGTTCTCCAGCTTCTCTGCCCTTTCCCACTGGTGCTCAGCCAGTCAGTCACCCCATGGTGGGTCTCTCCCCGCCACGGCTCCCTGCTGATCCCCCTTCCCCTCCTGCTGGCTGCTCTTCTCCAGGCCAGGAATAGAACCTCACATCTGACAATCCTCAGCGGTGTTTAAATTTAATGGGCCTTCCTGCTTTTTTCCTCCTCAGCACCTGGGCTGGGCGCTCTGCGGCAGCCCTGGGGAGAGGCAGGTGAATAATTCAGGGAGAGGCAGTGTTTGAAGTGTTGGGGGGTGGGCCGTGTGTGGCGGGGGGGCTGTCTCGCTTTCCCCCCACCCAGGGAAGGGGATTCAGGAGGGGTGGTCCGGGTACCCAGGCCCTGGTCTGCCCTCCATGTGTCTTTAGGGCCTTTCGGGAAGGCTCGAAAGCTCAGGAGCCCTATTTCCATCTCCCGCAGTCACCTGCAGCGTGAGGCCTCGGGGCTGCGGAGGCTTCCTGGGGCTGAAAGGAAGAGAGAAGAAGGGGAGACACGCCTTCCGCCGCCGCCCCCCCACCCCCACTGTGGGTTGCCCTGCCTTTGGATCTGGGTCCAGAGAGAGACACAAGAGGGACAGAGTGTGGTGGGGGAGGCAGAGGGTGGGGGCCTAGTCCCAGGGAGCTGGGGTGTCAGCAGAGACGGAGGGCTGGGCCCGTCGGGGCAGCTGGAACACTCCCAGTGTGAAACTGGGCTCCGGGCCTGGGGCTGTGTCCGCAGCCCTCCATGCGGCCGCAGCTTGGGTCCCAGATGGACAAGCCCTCGGCTCTGGGCCCCTCCTTCCACCTCAACCCACTGCGCCCCTGCACACAGAGCAGCCTTTCAATTTTCTGGCTTCAGCACCTTTCCAGTCATCCCTCCCTTCCTTCCTTCCCCCCGTTATTCATGCAACAAGTATTTGTTGAACATCTACTATGTGCTGTATCCACAGGCTACAGTCAACAAAACAGACTGAGTCCTTAACTCCGGGAGCTGTGTTCCAGCCTCAGGGGTCCACTCCCTTGAGGAGAAAGGGGGAGAGGGCCCCACACTTGTTCTGAGTCCTCTGGCTAGCCACTTCCCCCTCTAACCCTGGGTCTCCCCATCTGGAGCAAGGCGCTAATAATCCCGCTAGCTGTTATTAATTACAGCAAACACTTGCTCTAAGTGTCTGACACGGATCTGCTCGTGCAGGCTTCACCCGGCCCTTTGCCGGAGCGGCGAGGAGGATGCTGAGCCGTGGAGAGGCGAACTCACTTGCCCAGGGTGACCCCGCTGGTGAGTGGGGTGATGGGATTTGAACCCAGACAACCTGGCTGCGCGGTGAACACGGCGAGGTGGCTAAGCGCGGCGGTGGCGGTGGCGACGTGGCGGTGGCGACGGGGCGCTTGTGGTTGCCCCGCAGGGCTCCCCCCTCCTCCACCGGGTGTGCCGCCCCCCTCCGCCTGGAAGCCGGGCTCCGCAGAGGCGCGGAATGCGGGGGGGGGGGGGGCCTCGAAGGGGGGGCAGGGGGCCCTCCAATCCCATCCCGGTCCCCGTCCCTTCCCGGGCAGAGCTGGGGTGCGCCCTGACTGCACGCCCCCCCCCCCACACCGTCCCCGGCGGGCAGGCGGTCCCAGTCCCCGCGCTGACATTTCTTTGGTTGTTCATGTCACGGCCCTTCAGTCTACGCAGTTTTACAAATGTGCTGGCGAGATGAAAGGCGCCGGGAACAGCGACTGGAGAGCAAGTTCGGAAAAGCTTTTAACTTCCAGCTCCCACAGACAAAGGGGAGGGGGAGGAGGAGGGAGGGGGAGGAGGAGGCGGGAGGGAGGGCGGGGGACGAAGGAAGAAGGGAGATGGGAAGGGAAGAAGGGAGGGAAGGAAGAAGGAAAGGAGGTGGGGGGGGGGGTTAGGAGTGAGGGAGAGAAAGAAGGAAAGAGAAGGGGCCGAATGAGAGAGCAGAGGGCTGGGAGAGGGAGGATGGGGAGGGAGAGAGCCACAGCAGGCCCAGCAAAGGGGAGACAGAGGCTGAGGGGCCCCGGTGATCAGAAAGCGAAGGAAAGGGATGGAGAAAGACACACAGAGAGCCAAGGCGGGGGGGGGGGGGGGGGGGTAGGGGAGAGAGAGAGAGAGAGAGAGAGAGAGAGAGAGAGAAAGGAAAAACAGCCAGAGAGAATAGAGGGACAGGTAGAAAAAGACCAATAAGGAGACAGAAAGAGTCAGAAAGACCCAGAAAAGAAGGCTGTTGGAGGAAGGGGACAGAGACCGAGGTGGAGGGTGCTGAGAAGGGGGGAGACGGTGGTCAGCACGTAAGAAGACAGCAGACAGACATAGATGAACAAGGAGACAGACGCAGGCTGAGGTGAGGACAGAGAAGTGAGGCCCGTGGGCAAGTGTAGACAAGGCTGACAGCGGCCTGCCCCCGCCCCTGCATCCAACCGCCCCCCCCCCCAACCTGTTCTGATTCTCCAAGTGCCCTGGAGCTGGCCCTGCTATTAAGGTGATCAGACTAGAGCAGTGGCCCTCAACTAGGAGGGATTTTGCCCCCAGGGCACATTTGGCAATGTCCGGACACAGTTTGGGTTGTCACGAGGGGGAGGGGCACACCACTGGCGTCTAGTGGGTAGAGGCCAGAGACGCCACGAAACTCCGGACCATGCACAGGACAGCCCCCACCACGAAGAATTTTCCTGACCCCAAACGTTAATAGTGCCAGTTCATTGCAGGCCTCGGGCCCCAACCTGCCTCAGTTTGAACCCGGCCTCGGCCACAAACTACTTGTGTGACCTCGGGCAACTTTTCGAGCTTCTCCGTGCCTTAATTTCCCTCAGTTTCCTCACTCGTAAAGGAGGGCTCGTACTGGAATCCGCTGTGAGGACCTAACGGCAAAATCACGGCCCACAGCAAGGGTTCAGTAATCGCTGACGCTGACCCCAATGTGTGCCCAGGGCCTCACATGGTGCCCGGCACGGTGTGGTGTGGGCACTCAGGTTGGCGGTGGAAGTCAGTCTGAGAAGAAGGGGCCTCTGAGAGAGGGAAAGCTAATCACGAGTTGGGGAGAAGACACGAGAGTGAGATCAAAGGAAAGGTGTGTGAGTATTTATTGAGCACCTACTGTGTGTATGCAGATGTGAAAGCAACAGTGTCCCAGCCCAGAACAACTTGCTGACTATTCAGTAGGTCTGACACCCTGGACGAGCACACACGCACCCCAGGCAGGGGCCAGAGGGAGGGAGGGAGAAAGGACAGCTGAAGCAAATGGTAAAACCGAGTTGGAGGGGAAAGAGAACAGAAAGTGAGGAAATGCATCTGGCAGGGGCCGGCCTCCGGTCTCTGAAAGCATGAAAGAGTGGAGGCTAAGAATAGAGGGGAGAGAGACGGAGAGAAGGAGAGCCAAACAAAGCAGGGCTGGGAGAGATCAATGAAGGGGAATAAACGGAGAGAAGGACTTAGGGGAGGGAACAGGCTGGCACGAAGGAGAATAAATCTCAAAATAAATAAAAGTGTGCCGGAGTTTAGAGGGAGGGGTAGCCAGAGGGAGAGGAGATTCCAGTCACCAGGGAAGAGGCGAGGAGAGGGAGATGAAAATTAGGGAAGAGAGTGGGGATGGGAGGAGGATGGGAGTGAGGTGGAGCCTGGGGTGCTGGGACCCACGGGGGTGGGGGTGGGGGCTGGCCGGTCCTGCTTCCTCTTTGCCTCGAACTTCAGCAGCTGATGAGACATCTTATGTGTCTGGTCAGTGACCACGTGGCAGGACAGAGGTAGATGGTGGTCATGTCCCCCCCTTACCCTTCACCCACCTATCCAACGGCCGATAGGGGTCCCCCAACCCAAGACACAAGGTGGGTCTGCGGAAGTCCCTGGTCCTAGCCTACCTCCTACTGAAACAAGTTCAAACTGAGAACTAAGGGGTGGGGTGGGGGTGGGGGTCTCTTCAATGAGGCTGCACCTTAGAGAGATGGGACCGAAGGGGGAGCCCTTGCAGCCGGGAGAAGGAAGCTGGGCGGGGCAGGAAGGGCCTCAGGCCGCGGAGGACTGAGTTTCAGGAGAATGGAAAATCCGGCCTGCTTGGTGTTCCTGGGCAGCGGGGAAGGTGGGGGTGGTGATGCGGGGCCTCTGGGGGCCAAGGAGGCGCCAAACTTAGGACCGGGCCGTCTTGCCTGCTTACTTTGTTGGTTGCAGGGATGTCCGGCATGCCCCCACCCACCCCGAGACGAAAAGCCTCAGTGCACTTCCTGGGACAGGTGACCTAGCACCTCCCCGGGGACTGGACCCCGGCCTCTGTCCACCTCAAAGCGCCGTGGTTGCATCTGAAACCGGCAGCTCGGTGCAGGGGCCCTTCTGGGCGGCCAGCCCGGGCGGCCCCTGGAGAAGCCTCCAGGCCCCACACTCGCCTGCGCCCCCTCTCCTCTGAAGCCGGGCTCCCAGAGGAGTGGGAGGGAAGTGGGGAACCCTAGACGCAGGAAAGTCAGGTGGTGGCGAAGGGTCGGGTCTCAAACCGGGGCCTCCCTGGAGCCGCCAGGCGGGGAGGGAGACGGTCCCCCTCCTGGGGGCGCTCCCTTCGCGCGGATCTGGCGCTGAAGGAAGGAGGGGCGCCGCCCCCCGGGGGTTTCCTGGGTCTGGGCCGCCCCGGCGCTGGAGAGGCCGGCCCCTCCCGGCGGGGGAGGGGCGCGACCGGGGCGGGGGGGGGGCAGGTGGGGGGTTGGGGGCGGGGGCCGGGGCTCCCGGGCTGCGGGGTCCGGGCCCGGCGGCCGCCTGCGGCGCGGCGCTCCTGCCCGGCGGGCGCTGCATTCTCCGAGTCTCCACCAGAGGCTGCGGGAGGAAGGAAGGGATCCGTCCCTTGCACACTTCCCCCCTAGTCAGACACGCACACTCCCTCGCTCCCGCTCGCTCACTCCCTCGCTCCCTCGCTCTCTCGCTCACACACACACACACACACACGCGCGCACACGCCGCCGCGGCTCCCCCTCTCGCGCCCGCTCTCCCTCCGGCTCCTCCGGGCGGCCGCCGGGCTCCGGACTCGCCCGCCCGCCCGCCCGCCCGCGCCGGCTCGCCCGCCCCACGCAGCGTCCCGAGGCGGCAGGACCGGGGGCAGCCCCGGGCCGCTCCCCGAGGTAAGGGCGCGGGGTGCCGCGGGAGGGGCGGCCGGATCGCCGCCGAGGGGAGGCTGCCCGGCCGGGAGGGAGCACCCCCCGGCCGGCGGGAGAGCGGCCGGGCGGGCGGCGCGGGGGGCGAGCCTCCCGCCGCAGGGGGAGCCCCGGTGCCCGCGCCCGGCCCCCGCGCGCCCCCTCCTCTCGGCGGGGCGGGCGGGAGGGAGTTTCCCACGTCCAAACTTTCCCCGGCGCGGAGCCGAGCCGCCTCTCGGCCCGGAGCCCGCGGCCCCCCGTCTCCCCCCACTCCGCCCCGCGCCCCTCCCGCCGCGCGCCGGGAGCCGCGGGGACCCCCGCGGGCCTCGGGCTGGCAGCGCCGGGGGCCGAGCGGACGCGCCGAGAGGGGCTGCGGAGGGGGCGCGGGGTCTCTACTCGGGGTGGGGGGGGGCGGGACCCAGGCGTTCCCCGCGCCCCCACCCCCTGCCGCGGGGGCTCGGCTGCCGGGCCCCTCCCAGAGGCGGGGTTCGAGGCCGGGAAATACCGCACGGCAAGAGCGTGAGCGCGCGGGGTGTGTGTGTGTGTGTGTGTGTGTGTGTGTGTGTGTGCGCGTGTGTGTGTGTGTGTGTGTGTGCGCGCGCGAGGTCGTGCCGCGTCCGGGGGCGCCCAGAGGCGGACTCGAGGCGCGGCGACACGCACGGCTGCGGCCACCTCGTGGGGAGGGGGCAGCCGGCCCAAAGGGACCCTCGCGAGCCGCAGCAGCGCGACCCCGCTGCCCTCGGGCCGTCGGACCGGCCCGCGGACCCGCCGTGAGCGAGGGACAGCGCTGCCCTCTTCCCTAGGACCCGGCTCTGGGAACACTGCCCCCTCCGTGGGAGAAAGATAGGGCCCGACGGCCTCACGTCCAAAGGGAGCGCCACTGGGACTGACCCTCGGGGGCCGGGGCGCTGCAGGGGGAGTTGTGGATTGTGTGGGTGCGCTGGGTGCCCGGCGGCCCGCGGTGGGCACGGCCCGGACCCGTCTCGCTAGTGCCTCGAGACTTGACCTCCCCTCTGCCTCTTCTCTGGCACTCTCGGGCCCCTGCCCCAGCCGCGGCGCGGCTGGAGACCTCCAGGCCCGGCTGCGGCGGGAGGAACTAACCCGGTGTCCCCCGAGGTCTCCCCGAGCTGCAGGGGCACCCCCTGGTGGCGGGCAGAGAAGCCGCAGTTTGAAGCCTGCCAAGGCTTCCAACGCTCGTGCTTCTGGGGAGGGTTCTTCCTTCGCAGTCTTCCCTCCCACCCCTCCAGGCCTGGCCAGAGGTTGCGCATGCCAACTCCGTTTTCCTTGGGTCTGATGCCAGCTCTCTCTGGGTCCCTGGGGCCGGCCAAGGTGCACAGCACAGGCAGAGGCTCATTTGAGGACTTTGCCTGCTGCCAGCCCTGTTGGCCCCTCCTGCGGAGCTCTGGATCTCATCCTCTCCTTCTGTGTTCAGTGCCACTGCCTGATATCAGCATGGCCATGGCCTTGGAACCCATAGACTCCTCCCTAACCGTCCTGCCCCTCTGTTCCTCATTAGTACCCCCTATACTTGTCCATCAGTGCCCACTCTGTCCCCCTAATTACCCCTATTCTATAGCCCTTTTTGGAACTTGGCCTCTACACCTATAATGTCATCCTTGGTCTTTGCTCATCTGTGACCATCTCTTCGGCCCCTCTTCCAACCTGCATGCCCCAGTTTTTCTCTGTGGTGGTCACCTCTTAGGTACGCCCCCCCCCCCCCCGCCTGCCCCAGCTACCTCTCCACTCCACCCCTACCCTTCCCCCTTCCCCGGTGTCTGGGATGCCCCTCTTCCATTCCTGCTGTAAGGGAAGGCCATTGTCAACATTTAAACGCTGCTCCCTGAGCATGTCTGTGTGCCCTTCTGAGACCATCCCTGCCAGTGCCTCTGGGGAAGGTACTTTGCAAAGCCAGCCAGGTCTCTCTCAGCCAAGGGGCAGCTGCCCCTCCTCGGGGGCCCTCTCAGCTGACTCCTGGAGACGAGAAACCCCCACCTTCCTCTATTCCTGACTGTGAGCACTTTAGCAGCCACCTGGGCCCCCCTCTTTCCCATTTCAAACTGTTGCAGACAGAGGCCTGGGTCATACAGCAAGCTCCATCCAGAGCCAGAATGGGGACCCAGGAATCCTGACTTCCAGGCCCCACCAGCTTACCTTATATTTGGGGCAGGTCTTTGGAAGGGGGGGCGGTGAATGGAGCAGTTTCTTGCCTTTGAATTGCAAGCAGAACAAGAAGATACCCGCTTAAATGTAAGAGATGTTAAAGTTAGACCCCCAGTGCCCAGGGAAAGCTGTTGAAATAAATGCCTTTGGGGGAGAAGGCGTAGCTCCCTCCCTAAAGGAGCCCTGTGGCCCCAGGCAAGTCACAGCCCTTGGATAGAAAGTGTGTGATTTCAGGTGGGTTCTGGTGGTCTGGAATAATGTGCCTAGAGGCAGGACTTCCGATCCCCTTGTCATTTCTCTGCTTTTCCAGAGGCCTCTGCAGAAGCCCTGAATCGCAAAGCTCTGGGGGGGGGGGGGTGGGCAGAGACCCCAGGAGGGCCTGTCTCACCCGGTTAGCAAAGTTTGGAGCAACCAAACTACCACATGGGTGATAGGAGTCAGCCAATTAAATTTCCTGCCCTCTCTCTGTTCTTTTTTTTCCCCCTCTTTTTTCTTCCATTAGGGAGCTCCATTCGGAAATGCAGCCTCAGGTATTCAAAGAGAGAGAGAGAATGATTTCTGTTTATATAACTCGGGCCGCAGCCGGCTCTCAGCGGGGCCTGGGAAGGGTTGGGAGCTGAGGATAGAGGCAGGTGGTTCTTGGGAAAGAGGAGACCCTAAGGAGGTGGCTTGGACTGGGGGCTTCCCCATCCTGCCCCAGAGTTCACCCAAAGAGGGCGCTAGGGATCAGGGACAAGACAGAATGTACTCCTGCCAGGCTGAGGGAAGACCCAGGCCTCAGGCCAGGCCCAGGAAGAGAAGCCTCATGTTCCCAGTGAGGGTGGGCATATCCTCTACCTCCCTGGACACCTCACAGTGCCCTTAAGATGGAGCTCTTGAGCAGAGGCTTTGCTTTCTGGAATCTTGTGTTTTGATACAAGCCTCTGTAAAGAAAGCCTTGTGTTGTGGGTTGGTTGGTTGGTTGGTTTTTTTCACCAGCAGGACAGTCTCTGACCTCAACTTTTTCATCAGGGCAGTGGGTATAATCAGACTTTGTCTTTTCTCCCACGGAGGAGGCAAGGACTGACAAGCTCTACGTATCTGCCGGAGGGAGTGTTTTCTCATTGAGGATGATGCAGAGTGGCTGCTGGAACATGGATACAGGACAGAGTGGTTGGAGGCGTAGCTGTCGTGTACGGTTGGGCAGGTTGTTGACTGTCCCAGGGCACTCAATGCAGGAGGAGAATAGGGGTGGAAATCCATTGTGAGCTCCACTCAACAAATCAGGTGCCTTAAAGGCAGACTATGTCCTCCTGGAGAAAGGGACATCTTTCCCTAATTTGCAAGAAAGCCTTCCTATCCTAACCAGCCATGGGCCTGTAAGGCTACATGGCCCCCAGAGGAAGATGCCTTTCTTTAATTCTCACTAAGGCGGCCCAACGGGAGGTTAAGCGCAACTCGCTCCTTAGCCCAGTCCTCTCACGATGGGGACACACCTTTCTGAATATGTGAGTCCGGGTCTGAACACATGCCTCATCAGCAGGTCGCTTCGTGCTATCACGTTGCAAGTAGGCTGGGAACTTCTTGCTTCCTCATCAGACCCACCAGCCTCCAGTCATCCACTGGCTACCAGCTCCCTCCATTGTGCAAGATAAAGTAACGGGTTAAGAGCATGGCCACGGGAGGCAGACCAGCCTGGATTTGTGACTTTCTGGCTGTGCGACTTTGGGCAAATCACTTTGCCTCTCGGAGCCTGTTTCCTTCCCTGTGAGATGGAGAAAAACAGTCATGCCTGCCTCGTGGGTTGTTACGAAGAGGAAATAGGCGTGTGTACGGACCTCGGGCAGTGCCTGGCACACCGGATCTTCCATAAACGAGGCAGTATTGTTACTAGGTCCCCCCACTTGTGGTCTTGGTCCCCTCGGGGCCGAACGGTTGTTCCTCGGCGGGTAACTTTGCCTGCCTGCGCCCCTGCAGGCGTTGTCACCCCTGGAGGAGAGTGGAATTCTGTCAGAATCGCCGGGATCTGCCTCTGACCTCAGGATCCTTCAAGGGGCTGCCCGGTCCCTGCCGGCGGCCGGGGCATCAGAACATGCGCCACGTGCCCGTAGCTTCACTGCACTCTGGTCTCTGCCCTTCCTCCCCTTCCGTGCATCCCGCGATCCCGGCTCTGACCCAGACCTCACTGGCTCTGCCTGAACTCTTGTAGCAGCCTCCTCCCTGGCCTCCCAGCCTCTGATCTGCAATTCTGGCTGCAGCCAGAGCGATCTTTCTCTAACGCAGGTGGGTTCGTGTCACTTGTTTGATTAAAACCCTTCCATGGCTCCCCATCGCCTACTGAATTAAGTCCAGACTCTGCACCGTGACATTCAAGGTCCTTGTAATCTGTCTGCGCCCTCCTTTATCTCCTACTGTGCCTCCAACCCGACACTCCCGCATTTAGCCACACCTGCCCTTCTACCTGAACGCCCTTCCCCGTGAAGATCTTTCAAAGCGCTAAAAACCCAACTCAAACAGGACCTCTTCATCCTCCTACCCGTCTTGCCGTCTGACTGTCCACCCATGCACTATCCAGTTAAAAGTATATATTTACGCATACATATCAGGTGTTTACTGTGTGCTAAGCGTTGTACTACATGCTCGAGGTACGCCCGTGAGCAAATAGACAGGATCCCAGCTAATGGGGGTCTGGTGGTCCCAGAAAGGAGACTGACGATTAAGCAATTCTCACAAGCCATGATAAGAGCCAATTGTGTGCAGGGGGCGGGGCGGCCGATGCTTCCAGGAGGAAGTGGTTAAGCAGAGACCTGCAGGTTGGTTAGCAGCTATCGAGGGGATGAAGGAGGGGACAGAGGATGGGGGCAGGCAAAGCAAGCTCCAGGCCAAGAGGCGAGGGTACCAAGGCCCGGAGGTGAGGGGGGATTGGGGGAGAATGGCAAGTTTAGTTGCCTGAAGAGGAACGTACAGAATTTGGGGTGCGGGCGTGGGAGCTACAGGAAATGAGGCCAGCCAGGCGGACAGTAGTCAGGTCCTGTGGGTCTCAGAAGCCACAAGGAGAGACTGGACTTCACCTGGGAGCCATGGGGGCGCTGAAGGGTTTTCAGCAGGGGAGTGGCATGGTGGGGGGTGTGCCTTCGGAAGGCTGGCCCTGCTGCTGGGTGGAGAACAGTTTGTGGGGAAGACGGGGTCCAGCACTGCTGGAGGCTGGGGGCCGGCAGGGTAGAATTGGACAGGGCTGGGAAGCTTCCAGGACGTGGGGGGAGCAGGGGAGCCCCTGTTTCTGATTGGGGAGGCTGTGTGGGGTCCTGGGAGAAGGGGCTCTCAAGGAGAGGTGGAGGCCATGCTGGTGGGACATTCAGTGGGGACGCCCAGTAGGCACTTGTGCAGAAAAGATTGAGCCCATCCAGAAGTAGATCTTTGGACCCACAGAATGGATGAGGTCACCCAGGATAAGTCTGTAGAATGAAAAGAAGGGACCCTCGCATTTCAAGGTGCGGGTGCATCGCAGGAAGCCTCCTCTGACCCATCCGGGCGCAAGAGGCTCCCACTCATACTGAGCCCAATAGCAACCATTTCAGGTTTTCTTTTATTGCCTTCTTTGTATTATCCACTAGATCTGTGGTTCTCAACCAGGGGTAATTTTGCCTTTCGGGGATGTTTGGCAATGTCTAGAGATATTTCTGTTTGTCACCACTGGATAGGAAACTACCACTGGCGTCCAGTGGGTACAGGCCAGGGGTGCTGCTAAACATCCTACAATGCACAGGACAGCTCCCCCCAAACAAAGAATTATGCAGCCCAAAATGCTGATAGACCGGAGGTTGAGAAACCTGGCCCTGGATGAAAAGATCCTGAAAGGGGGCATTGGGTTTTTCCGTTTTGGTCTCCCTGGCATCCAGCGCAGCATATGGTGCAAGACAAGCCCTCCCTGCCCTCATGGAGTTCAATGTGGCCTCGGGGAGGGGGCCTCAGGCCACATAGCATTGCAATACCTAAGCCCAGTCCTACCCACGGCTGCCCGCTCCCTCCCCAGCAGGCTGCACCTGCCTCATATACAGGCACTTGTGGAGGAGGGAGGAACAAACAGGTCGAGGGTCGAGGGAGAAAGCCCGCCGAAAAGCTGCCAGAGACCCCAGAGGTTGAGGACCTCCCGCTGTATGTAGTCTTTTCCTTGTCTTGTTAACTTCTGCCATTTCTTTACCACCCAAGTAAATAGATGTTATCTTTGTTTAAACAGGCAAGTTACAGGTAAACAAAATGAGAAAACACAACTACCTGCTGAGTAGGTAGAGCATGGGCTCTGGAGTCAGAGAAAGCCAAGTTTATGGCCTGACTCTGCCATTTACTCGCTGAGTGAGCCTCCGTTTCTTCCTCTGTAAAATGGTTTTAATAAACCTACCCGACAAGACTGTAGGAAAGAGCATGAGAGGTGATACAGACAAAGGCTATGACAAAGGTGATATAGACAAATGTGGGGCTGGTGGTTTTCAATACAGAGTGACTACATATGCATGTGTGTGTGTGTGTGTGTGTGTGTGTCTTTTTATATATGCAAGCATTTTTAATTAGCCATAATCCCACCACCACTTGGCTAACATTTCAGTGCATATCCTTCTTGACATATATAGATTTTTAAAAAATAAAAATGGCATCTTGCTTTATACATATGCCTTTGTAACCTGCTTTTTTCACTCTATAATATATTGTGAACGTCTTGCCATTTCGATAAATATACATCTACATCATCATTTTTTAAGAGCTGCATGGTTCTCCATTGTGTGGCTGGCCCATAATTCATTTAACCAGCCCCCACTGTTGGACATTTGGGTTGTTTCCAACACTTCGCGATTACAAACAATTCCGCGATGAACATCCTTGTACACACATCTTCACGTTCTTGTCCTGTGATTTCCTTGGGGACCACTTGGACATTTTTGGGAGAAGCCATGTGACCCTGACCAGTTTCTTCAAGTAGAAGCCCTTGGGCCCAGCAAGGAGGGGGTTGGGGGTCCCCGGGGAAAGGAGAGGATGCTGGATGGCAGAGAACTGCTTTGGCTCCTGGAAAGTGGGTTCTGATGTTAAGACCGGACTTCTCTGTGAGCGAAAAAGGAGAAGCCCCACCCTATCTCTCATTGTCACTGCGCTGCTTGCAGAGTAGGGGACCGGCGGGTGGGGAGGTGGACTGCGTGTGTGTGTGATGGACAGAGTGACAGACACCAGGCAGGCGGGGAACACAAGGTGGATGGGCCCAGGCAGGCTGATGGATGGGTAGCCAAGGCAGATAGATCCAGGTCAGTGGGCAGACAGGATGATGGGCAGTGACGAGCCGGACAGATTCAGGTGACCACACATAGGACTGCAGCCTCCCATGAGGCCCGAGGAACCGGGGCTGTGGCGATGTATTCAGGGACAACGGGGATCTCCTAGGAGATGCAGCCAGGCCCTGAAGCCAAGAGGCTCCCGGGGCTTCTGTCTTCTATCAGCCAAGCAGCCGTGTTTAGGATTACACGTTTTAGAGCTGAAAGGGCCTTTAGGGGTGGATGGGCCCAACCCCATCCAATAGACGGAGAACTGAGGCCCAGGGGAAAAGGGGACTTGCCCAGGGTCCTACAGTGTCACAGTGGCAGACTGGGTCCTTGGTCCCTCGTTGCGTCCGTTTTCATTTCCCAAGGGAGCCTCTCGCCTGGGCTGGCAGGGCCGAGGACTAGGTCAGCAAAGGAGGGGCTTCCAGCAGGGCAGGAGGCCTGGGAGGTCAGAGTGCACCCTGTCACGGATTTCTCGCTCCAGCCACGGCCCTGTTTCCACCACACTGCTGTGCGCTGTTGAGGACACAGATCCAGGAGCAGGACTGCTAGGTTCCATCCCTGCTCTGTTTCTTACTAGCTGGCTGACCTTCGAGAAATTGCCCCACCTTCGGCCTCAGTTTCCTCATCTGTACCTACCTTGCAGGTTCATTGAGAGGACCGAATGAGGTACCAAAAGTAAAGCCCTTAGAACAGCACCTGGCCTGGAGCACCTGGGTGGCGCAGTTGGTGAACTGTCCGACATCAGCTCAGGTCATGATTTCACGGTTTGTGAGTTCGATTCCCCACGTTGGGCTCTGTGCAGGCAGCTCCAAGCCTGGAGCCTCCTTCAGGTTCTGTGTCTCCCTCTGCCCCTTCCCCACTCACACTGTCTCTCTCTCTCAAAAATAAATAAACATTCAAAAAAGATTCCATAAAAAAAAAAAAAAGAACAGTACCTGGCCGCAGTGAGTGCTGTATATGCATTAACTATTAATGTTATGTGATTTGCCTTTATTTTCCCCCATTGAATTCTGTATGTGCTTGTGTGCACATGCGTGTGCTCAAAAGTAGGCTCTGCCTTTGAGGGCAAAGATTGTGTCTTTCTCATCCTGTATCCTCCCCCTGCCATCATTAGGGCCCTTCAGCCAGTTGAGCACATAGTAGGTGCTCAATAAATGTGTCTTGATGAAGTGGCTTATTTGATTACATCCAGTTGAAGGGATTAGGGAAGGTTTCATTGGGAAGGCAGCACTTGAGCTGTGTGTTGAAGTCTAGGATGGTGTTGCCACAGGTGGAGGTGGCAGGGAGGGCAGTCCAAGTGGTAGGAACAGCATGAGCAAAGGAGGGGAAGCTTGATGAATGTTGGGGCCACAGCCAGGCTACATAGTAGAGGGTCCATAAGGGAGAGGAATGAGAGAGGCTATGAATGGGAGGTTCAGCTGGATTAGGAAGCATGGAGCTCCAGGCAGTAGGAGCCATCGAAGGTTGTTGACTGGAGTTAAGAGGTAGGAACGCCATGTCAAGTCAATGGCATTGTTTCAGGTCAGCTTTAAGGAAAGAGAAAGATAGCTGAAGTCATCCTGGAGATGAGCTGGGGGCTTGAGTGAGGTCATGAAGGACTGGGGCCAAAAGGAAAAGGCATCAAGGAAATAAGATCATCAGGTCTCAGAGCTGCTTGGTTGTGGGAGATGAAGGAGAAGTGATATATGGACAGGTCTCAGGCCTGGGTATCTGAGAGAACTGGGGTGCCATTAATCAAATTGAGGATTCTATACTTGGGAGATTTGGGGGAAAATTGAGATGCCAACTGAGATTATTCATCTGTCCAGCATCCTGTCTAAGCCATTCTTCCTTCCATTTATCCATCCATCCATCCATCCATCCACTCACCCGTCCATCCATCCATCCATTCATTCATCCATTCATCCATACATCCATCCATCCACCCACTCAACTGTCCATCCATCCATCCACCCATCCATCCATCCATCCATCCACCCATCCATCTATCCATCCATCCATCCATCCATCCATCCATCCACTCACCTGTCCATCCATCCATCCATTCATTCATCCATTCATCCATACATCCATCCATCCACCCACTCAACTGTCCATCCATCCACCCATCATCCACCCATCCATCCATCCACCCATCCATCTATCCATCCATCCATCCATCCATCCATCCACTCACCTGTCCATCCATCCATCCATTCATTCATCCATTCATCCATATATCCATCCATCCACCCACTCAACTGTCCATCCACCCATCCATCCATCCATCCATCCATCCATCCTCCTCCTGCCCACCCATCTCCATTTAAACATTCATCTGCCCACAGGTCACCCACCTCCATCTATCTACCTGTCATCCACCACCATTACCAACACCTGTCTTTTCATCTCTTCGCTACCCATCTCCCTGCTGTCATTCATCCATCAATCCGCCAATGCATTCATCCATCCAAGATACACTTCTTGTGAGCCTTCAGTGTGCCAGGCTGTGCTAAAGCCCTGCCACAATCATTAGGAGATGCCTACTCATAAATATAGTAATCAGAAAAACCAATGGAGGGACCAGGATTAATTTACCTAGAAGAGAGAAATTTGAGAGGAGATGTTACATCTCTGAAGCTATGACAGATGCCCTGATAAAAGGTGGCCTGCAGATCAGCCATGTTCTATTCCCAGGACAGAACAGAGGAAATTGGCCGCATTTGCAGTTGAAGGGATTGAGGTTAGCTTGGAGGGAGAATGACCTTACTGATCATTACTGGTGTCTGAAGTACCTACTGAGAATGTGTTTGGGCTGCAGCAGGATACGAAATCCACATGGGTGAATTCAAGGGAATGGGTGCCCACTGGGGCATTTATGGAATAGTTAGCGGAGAAGGACTCAGGGCTCAGCTGGGTGGAATGTTCCAGTGGGCGTGGAGAAGCAGAGGACCAAGATGAGGGGTCTTCAGGGGACGGGACCTGTGTGGGCCAAGGAGGGAAACTGTGGCTGCGTTGAGCCAGGACAAAATAAGGCACCGAGGTGATGGCTTGGGAGGAAATAGCTGCACTCCATTCTCAAAACAACCCTCCTTCGAGGGCTCCTCCATGGTCCTCTCCCAGCCCCCTACCCTTCCTAAACTAACATTTCCGTCGAAGCCCCGATCCTCTTACACAGCCCTGACCCCTCCTGGAACCTCTGTCCCTTCGATTTAGCCCTTGGTCCCCTCACTGAACCCATGTTTTTCTCTTCTAAGTGTCTGTTCCCTGAAGATCCCCCCCATTCTCCTCACAAGTCCCAGGCCCCTCAACTGAGTCCCTGTCCAGAATCCTCTCCTCCAGAGTCCCCCCCCCTTCTCTGAGCCCCATCTCCCTGTGGAGGCTCTCTCCTCTCACGGCAGGGAGCCGCCCCCACTCCCCAGCATTGCCAGCAGAGCTCATGCTCCCCTTTGCAAGAGCCCTAGCCCCTCTTGGATCCCCCACCCCCTCCCGGAGCCCCCAGTCCTCTCCCTGAGCACCGCCCCACCCCCGAAGACCCAAGCCCCTCTCTGGGCACCGCACCACTTCACGTAGCTGCTGGCCCCTGTTCCTAACAGAATTCTGTCTCTTTTCTGGACCCTCCTCTTCTCCCTGAGCCCAGTTTCCTCAGGGCCCCTCCCTCCCCCATCGCAGAGCCCTGTGCCAGCCCCCTGTGCCATCCACCTCCAGGAACCAGGCCCTCTCTCCTTCAGGCACCTGCTCTGAAGCCATCCCCAGGGGCTCCGCAAGCACCCGGTGAGCCCACCAGCCCCTCCGCACAGTCAGCTCTATACCCCGGGAGGGGTTGGGGGACGGAGGGGCTCAGAGGTCCCCAAGTGGGCTGGACTGGGGGTGGAGACCGGCAGCTTTGGCAGCTCAGCTCCGCTGGCTCGTGGGCTGGGAGAATCTGGAGACTCTCGCTGCTTCTGGGTTAGGAAAACAATCACAAATTAGAGAAAATGCTCTGGGAAATTGCTCCGCTGCGCGAGAGGGAGGCCGCCTCGGGAGGGAGGCAAAGAGACTCCTAAGCCAGCAATGGCTCCCTGTGGCCTCACCCATCCGCTCCAAACCATCTGCTTGGCATTTGAGGCCCCATCCTATCGTCTGACATGGTTACCCGCAGAGCCCCGACAACACCTGCTCCAGCTAAGCCACGGCTCCGAGGTCCGTTCCCACCTGCGGGCCTTTGTTCACGTGGCCTGAACTCTGCCTGCTCTTGGGTCTGAACTTGGGCCGCCTTTCAGCCCTTCGGGAGCCCTTGTTACCTGTCCCGACTCTTTGGCGGTCCCTCCAGGACAGGAAGCTTGTCTAAAGGCAGGCGGAGGCAGACAGATCTGGGCATCAGTCCTCCTCTGACACATATTAGCTGGGTGGCTTCGGGCAAGTCTCTTTGATGTTCTGAGCCTCGGTTTCCCCATCTGTAAAATGGGGCCGGTGGCCACTGTACCTGCTTCACAGGGTTATGGTGCAGCTTTGGTGAGTTAGTATTTGTGCAGGACTCGGAACTGTGCCTGCCGCTAGTCAGGCCCATAAAAGGGTTTGTTTGTTAGAACCAATGAGGATGCAGGGACATAGGAGTGGACAGCGGGGGAGCTCAGGCAAAATAGGAACTGGGCTTTCAGAGCTGAGTTTTTGCAGAGTTAGAGCCCAGCCCGCTGCCTGCCAAACCGGGCTCTTTCTGAATAAGGAGAGCGCAGGGTGTTCTCGAAGGAAAAAGGCTTTTTCTGGAGACCACTCGAGTGCCTCTTTGGGAGAAGGCCGGGCGCAGGGACACTAGACGCAGAGACACGCTCTGGAGAGGGCGGAGGGGGAAGGGGTCCAGGGCCCCTGGCTGTACCCCCGAGCCCCACGAAATTCACCTGCCCTTTCTCTGGCCCAGCGGTGGCCCCTGATTACACTTCCTGTCGGTGAAAGGTGAGCCCTGCTGCTGTCTGAAGGGGGACAGAGACGCTTTGTCAAGGGGTCTGCGAGAATTCCCTCCCGCTGTCTGGCTGAACGAGGAGGGGAGGGCTGTCCAGGAGCCCCTCCTCAACCGGGAGGAGCCCTTGTTACCCGGAACTAGCCCTGATTCAGAGCGTCTGCTCCGGGCGGGGACTGGGCTGGGGACTCCAGACACTGGTCCTGGCCCTCGAGGAACTTGGGAGAAAGAGCCAATTCCTGGAGTTGCTCTTCTCCCTGGCCTCAGTTTCCTCATTTGACCTTCTCCTGTTTACAGAGTGGTCCTCCTTCCTGCCCCTCTGTTTCCATCCTTTTCCCAAGACTCCTCCCCAAGCAGATGATGGGAGGGGCACCCCTGGAGAAGAGAGAGAGACAGAGAGAGAGAGAGAGAGAGAGAGAGAGAGAGTTTGTACAAACTGGGGGCATGGCTGGAACTTCTGATTGGCTGGTCAGGACCATTCTTTTCCCCGGTTGCCATAGCAGCCATTTCCTGGGGTTGTCAGTGATGAAACTCATAATATTGTTTTCAAATAATCCGTGTAATTGAAATAACAATTGAGCTGTTAACTCGTCTCTCACACCCGGGCTAGGACACATCCTTCCCTCCTACACCCTCCTACCCACCCTGGGAGGCTCCAGCCCCTTCCCTGGATAGGAGGAGGAAAGAGGCGGCTTCCTTGCAGAATCCTAGAAAGTCAGGCCCCCAGAACTGAACCCAAATCAGAAACCCACTCCCTTTGCCTCCAGAGGCACAGACGAGGTCGGGACTTTCACCAGGGCCGCACCAGATGGAAGCAGCTGAATTGGGACACAAAGTTCTGCTTTTCAGGGGACATTGGAGTTGACATGTTGCTTTGAGGGACTGACAGATCAAACCACAGAGCTGTCCCCTTCTAAGGACTTGAGCTTGTAGGACCCCTACCCCACCCCTACCCCTGTGTGACAGGTGAACAAGGTGAGCCCTGAGAAGTTCAGCTGAATCCAAGTGTTCTTGTAACTTGTCAGAAAATACCTGTTGAATGGATGGGCCTCAAAGAGCACAGGCCACTGCTCTCCCTCTGTCACCCCTGCCCCCCGCCCCCCCCCCCCGCCAGTCAGGGACTGAGACCCGCTTTCTTCAGTTGGAGAGCTTCCTGGAAGAGGGGGTTGAGGGCAATTTGCAGACGTGTGGCTTAGCGGACGAGGAGGAGAGATTTCTGGAGGAGGCGAGAGAGGGAGGGAATTCAGATCCTCCGCTACCTTGGGTCTGAGGCCGGGGATTCAGAGCCTAAGTGTGAAGAATGCAGGTCCCTGCCTAGTCCTCACACTGGGATGGCCTGGAAAATGGGAGAAGCAAGGCCTTTTTTCTATGAATACTCGTCGCCGGGCACACGTGGGATGCAGGTCTGCACAGACAGCTCCCTGTAGTGGCAGCTCCACGGAGGATAAAAGCATTTTTTAAATAGCGTCTGGTCGCTGTCCAAGGCTCTCCCTGGGTCCGCAGACTGTGGGGGTGGCTGGGGCGGCAGGCAGGCACTTGCTGGGAGTGGGGGTGGGGGTAGTCTTCTGAACGTGAGACTGGGTGACAGCAAGAGGTTGGCTTCCTTCCCTGGATTCTAGAGTGTTGGATCCGCCAAGGGTCTTGGCAACCATCTACGGCTGCCATTCATTCATTCTTATTTATTCAGCATTTATTGAGCATCTACTCTGCACCAGGCACTGTGTGGGCCATGAGGATGTAAGGATTAGGGGCCCCCAGCCCCTGTCTTCAAGGACTCTTTCATTCTAGAAGGGAAGGCACGCACACCCAACACCCACAGGTGCTCTAGAGGGTTCGCGGGCGGTAGGTAGCGGAGGGAGCCCAGAGGAAGGCGTGATTAGCTCTGCCTGCAGGAATAAGAAAGATCTGGAGCAAACGAGTTGGGCTCAGTCTTGAAGGATGAATAGTTCTCCAGGTAGATAAGGGGGTGAATGGTATTTTCAGCGGTGATGGCATAAGCCAAGGCAGGGAAGTTTTCACAGCTAGTGAAGTTCTTTTGGCTCACATGTTGGCCGCCTTTGAGGAAACTGGGTTCTGAAGACGGGCAGTGACTTGTCCAAAGTGCCACCTCAAGTTGGGGCACAGCCGGCACTGAGACACAAGATAACATCAGGGACGCCTGGGTGGCCCAGTCGGTTGAGCGTTGGACTTCGGCTCAGGTCACGATCTCATGGTGTGTGAGTTCGAGACCCACACTGGGCTCGCTGCTGCCCGCGTGGAGCCTGCTTCGGATCCTCTGTCCCCCTCTGCCTGCCCCTCCCCCACTTGTGCTCATTTTCTCTCCAAAATAAATAAACATTAAAAATATATATTAAAAAGAAAGAAAGAAAGAAGACAACCAGAACATGGGAGCTACGTGAGGCTTTGAAAGGCTCTCGTCCAAACTTGCCGTTCTTCAGATGGGGACACAGAGGGCCAGCCCCACGGTAAGGATATGGCAGAACTGGGATTTGAAAGCTGGTCTCTGGGGTGTCAAAGGCTGAGCGATCTTCACCGAACCGAGGTTGGGAGCAGAGGGAGCAGCACCTCAGCTCAGCTAGAGAGCAGCGGGCCCGGCAAGGACAGCCTGCCCTATGCCCTCCTGTCCCACCGTTGGCACTGACACTCGCTCAGAAGGAGCGTGAGTCCAGCAGGAGGGCTTGGCTGCCAGACCTTTCTCTCGGCTGAGTGGACCTGAGTCCTGTTTGCAGTCCTGCCCCTGATTCTCTGAGCGACCTTGGGGAAGACATTACCCCTGTCCAGGTCTTAGTTTCCACGATCGTCTGTGTCTCGTCTGTGTCGTAGGAGGACCCTCCTTGCCTGCTCCCCGGGGCAGCGTGGGGGGTGGGGGGAGGCAATGGGGGCTCTTTGGCAGTTTCTGGACTCACTTTTTAGAGGCCAGGGAGGCTGCTGAACCTCCTCCCGTGTCCAGGATGCCCCCACCACGGAGAACTATCCGGTCCCAAATGGCAACAGTGACGAGGCAGAGAAGCCTTGCCGTGGGAGCCTGGTGGGTGGAGATCAAATGAGCTACGAGAGTGGGCACCGAGGGCCGTGCAGAGATGCACCCCGCGCTCTAACGCAGAGACGCAGACGGACAGGCTGTGTGGAGAGGCACTTAACCTCCCCGGGGCTCGGTTCCTTCATCGCGGGAACAGGGCAGCAATGACAGTGCCTGTCTCGGGAGCCGGCGGAGAGGCTGGGAGGAGATCACACGGGCAGATAGTAGAGGGAGACGGCAACCCAGGAGGCCCGGGGACCCCCACCCCGAGCCCCTCCACTGCCAACACAAGCCCCGAGCCCCTGAGCTCAAACTCCCGGAGCCTGCCGCTCCGAGCCGTGGGATCTTGGACACCTTAACCTCTCTGTGCCTCACTTTCTCGTGTGTAGAATGCGGATTACAAGCAGTAGCCGCCCCGCAGGCTGGGGGGGGGGGGCGGCGGGGGGGTGGCAGATGAAAAACGAGCTAACAGATGTAAAGCACTTAAAGTGGCTCAGAAGCAGCGCTCTGCCACGTCAGCCACTGCCACCACCGCGTCCGTGGTCGCTGCTGTGCTGCGGGTTCCGTCTGGAACCCAGCGGGAGGCACGGGTGCAATTCCGGGAGGTGTCTCAGACACTCGTCCCTGCGGGTGCCACAGCTGTCTGCCCTGGCCCTCCTCCCCCGACCCAAGCCTCCCGCAGACCCCGCCCACGTCTTTTGCCACCCTGCCCGGCTGTGGGGCTCCCTCCCTGCAGCCCCCACCCTGCTGGTCTGTGACTTCTAGGATCCTAGCTCCACCCCCAGAGCCAGGGGGAGCTCCACTGGGGGGGGGGGGGACAGGTGTGCACCTGCTCCTTCCTCCCTAACGCTGGCCCCATCACACCAGCCCACAGCCCCGAGCGCTCATACCCCAGCCCTGGCCCACCTGGATGGGCGCCTGGCCAACCCTTCAGAGCACAGAAGAACTCTCCAGCACCCTCTAGCACGGGCCTCCTCTGCTTCAGCACTATCGGCAGGTGGGGCCCCGGATCATTTTCTGTTGAGAGGGCATCTCTGTGCCTCGCAGGGCATTTACCAGCATCCCTGGTCTCTACCGGCTAGATACCAACAGCTCCCTTCCTCCTCCAGACGTTGCCAGTTGTCCCCTGGGCGGCCAAATCACCCCTGGCGGGGAACTACTGTTCTAGAACTTTGCTATAAAATCTGAGTTTCTGGGGGCGCCTGGGTGGCTCAGTCGGTTAAGCGTCCAACTTTGGCTCAGGTCATAATCTCACGGTTCGTGGGTTCAAGCCCCGTGTCAGGCTCTGTGCTGACAGCTCAGAGCCTGGAGCCTCCTTCTGATTCCGTGTCTCCTTCTCTCTCTGCTCCCACCCCTCCACTCTCTGCCTCTGTCTCTCTCTCTCAAAAAGAAAGGAACATTAAAACATTTTTTTTTAAAACAATGTGAGTTTCTGTCTTACAGTGTCCTGGCAGAGAAACTTTTTTTTAAAGTTTATTTATTTTGGGAGAGAGAGAGAGAGAGAGAGAGAGAGAATCCCAAGTAGGCTCCACACTGCCAGCATAGAGCATAGAGCATAGGTGGCTCGAACCTACGAACCGTGAGATCACGGCCTGAGCTGAAGTCTGCTCAACTGATTGAGCCGCCCAGGCGCCCCTGGCAGAGAACCTTTTAAAACCTAATGACTGTCTTCAGTTCAGGCCCCTGGCTCTGCCCTCAACTTTATCCCATTTTCTGACCAAAGTTCCAATCCTTTGACCCATTCCCCACACCGGCTGGTCACAAGCATCAGGCCCAACTCCCCAACTCTCGGCCCTAACCAGAAACCCTGGATCTTAACTTCAGATCCAAAAGGTCACCTTGTTCCCAACCCCAACCCTCAATTCAAATCCTAATCCTAAACCCTTGACCCGTTTCAAAACTTCAGATTCCTTAACCTCAAACAGAATTCTCAGTCCAAAGCTTAGCCCCAGCAGGAAACCTGCACCTTCCATATCCTGCTAGCACCGGCTCCTAATCCAGTCCCTCTGTCTGTCTCTGGCCTCTGGAGAGTCTCTGGCTCAAGCTTCCAGGTTTTTCCCTCCAAAGTAGCCCCAGGTCACGGGGGGAGAGGCAAGAAGGCTGTAGGAATAAAAGGCTCCAGGAGGCAACTCAGTCTGTCTCAAAATGCCCTCCTCAATTCACCCCAGGCAACCCATCTGGAAATTCTATTATTTATCCATTTGTTTATTCGAACCTTTAATGGACGCTCACTCTCTGCGGCCTCTGCCTTGGACACCAGAAAACCCGTGGCGAATCGGACCCCACTGCTGCCTACTATCTGCTGGGGGAGACAGAGAGGTAGGAAAAAAGGAAACAGTTAGTTAAAAGCAATGATTCCGGCATCATTCGAGAAATCGCCACTGAGCACCTACCTAGTGCCGAGCACTGTTCTAAGGGCCGGTGATACAGCACTGAGCACAAAGGGCAAAGCCTCGACCCCCAGAGCTCACATTAAAGGGCCAGGAGGCAGATCAGAACTAAGTAAAGTGTAAAATGCCGAGCAGTGCTAAGTTCTAGGTCGGGGGAAGCAGGCTAAGGGTTGAGGGAGGATGAGGGACAGAGGAGCTGTTCTACCCAGGTCGTCAGGGAAAGCCTCACAGACTCAGCCATGATGTAAGCCGAACGTCGAAGGCAAGGGGAGAGTGAGCCAGGCAGATATCAGGGGCAAGCGTGTTCCAGGCAGGAGCACCAGCCTATGCAAAGGCCCTGAGACCTGTTGTATTCAGAGAACATCCAGAAGGCCGGTGCGGCTGGACCAGGAGGGCGGGGATGGTGGGAGGAAGCGAGAGATAACAAGAGGCCAGATCATGTCAGGTCTTATGAGCCATTTTACTCTGAGTGAGATGAGAAGTCGAAGGGGTTTAGGAGGAGGAGTGTTTTGATCTGATTTATAACACCCATCACTGAGAACAGTCTGCAGGGGGCAAAGGCAGAAGCAGGGAGACCAGTGAGGAGGCTGTCGCAATAACCCAGGTGAGAGATGACGGTGGCTGGGACCAGCCTGCTAACAAGGAAGGTGGCGAGAATGGCCGGATTCTGGATCTATTTTAAGGTAGAGCGGGCGGGATTCGCTGACGGATTGGATGCTAGGTGTGAGATGGCGTGAAGTCGGGAATGACTCCGAGGCTTTTGGCGGAAGCAGCTAGAATAATGGAGTTGCCAGATCCTGAAATGGGCGAAGCCGGACAAGGAGCGGTCCAGAATTTATTTGATTTGATTATTACTTGTGTGTATGTTGCAGGCAGAAGTCAGGAGTCCCGTTTTGGTCATCCTGAGTTTCAGGTGCATTTGAGACTTTAGGAGGTGGGGTGGCAGGGAGAGATCAGCCTTCACTCGTGGAGGTCAATAGCAAATTGATGGGCTTTCAAGCCGTGGGCTCGCGTGCGGTCACCCAGGGATGTTGACAGAAAGGAGGAGTGACCCAAAGATTAAGCTCTGGGACCCTCCATATGGACGGAGATGCGGTGGAAACAGCAGAGGAGAGGGAGCCTTGGGGTCAGTGAGGCGCGGGGAGTCGGAGGACCATGTGATGTACCTTACCTTTGCCTTTGTCACACTTTTTCATCAGGTTGTGGGTTTTTTTTAAAGCTTATTTATTTATTTTTTATTTTTTAACATTTATTCATTTTTGATAGACAGAGCGTGAGTGGGGGAGGGGCAGAGAGAGAGGGAGACACAGAATCGGGGGCAGGCTCCAGGCTCCGAGCTGTCAGCCCAGAGCCCGATGTGGGGCTCGAACTCACGGACCATGAGATCGTGACCTGAGCCGAAGTCAGACGCTTAACCGACTGAGCCATCCAGGCGCCCCGCTTATTTATTTATTTTTGAGAGAGAGAGAGAGAGAGAGAGAGAGAGAGAATCCCAAGCAGGATCCACGCTGTCAGCGCAGAGCCCAACATGGGGCTCAAACTCACCAACCTCGAGATCATGACCTGAGCCCAAATCAAGAGTATGACTTAACCAGCTGAGCCACCCGGGCGTCCTGAAGTTGTGGTTTATAGAGAAGCTGATACAGAGGAGGGAGAGGCCAAATCTGGGAGAGCCAGGGAAGGCTCCCTATGTTGGAGGTGATGTCGGAACCTGGCTTTGAGTGATTAGTTAAAAATTCCCCCATCGCACGGCACCTGGGGGATTCAGTCAGCTAAGCATCTGAACTTCGGCTCGTGTCACTATCTCGCGGTTCATGAGATCGAGATTTGCGTCGAACTCTGCGCTGACAGTGGGGAGCCTGCTTGGGATTCTCTCTCTCCCTCTCTCTCTGCCCCTCCCTGCTCTTTTTTTTTATTATTTTTTTAATGTTTTATTTATTTTTGAGACAGAGAGAGACAGAGCATGAGCAGGGGAGGGTCAGAGAGAGAGGGAGACACAGAATCCAAAGCAGGCTCCAGGCTCTGAGCTGTCAGCACAGAGCCCGACGTAGGGCTTGAACTCACAAACTGTTGAGATCATGACCTGAGCTGAAGTCAGACGCTCAACCGACTGAGCCACCCAGGCGCCCCTGCCCCTCCCTGCTCTTAAAAATTAATAAATTTTTTTTTTTTAAATCCCCCTTAGACGAGACTGGGGAAGCACATTCCAGGGAGAAGGAACAGTGCATGCAAAGGCTCAGAGGCCTACAGACCCCAGGGCACGCAAACTGAGCTCGTGGTCTCCAACCCTCCAAACCCCCTGCTCTCCCCCTGTTCTCCACATCACCCATGGGCCGCCGTGGAGGCCTCCCGGACAGGTGCATTCCTACTGTGTCCTGAGGATTCTAGGAGCAGTCCCGTCTCTAGGATGTACATCCTGTCACTTCATCCAGGAGCGGGCCTCTCCTCTCTGCCCTCACTGCCCGCACCCTGGACCGTTCACCTGGACAGTACCTTCTCCCATTTCGCTGTTTCTTTCTCAGCACCCCAGGAGGGCCCCAGCTGGGTGAGGGGGAGCCAGTCTGCTTTACACACACAGCGTCCCGGGTGAGTTTAAAAGCAGAATAAGGTTCACGCCAAGCTTCCGTTTCGGAAGCCTTCTCTCACTTGCCATCACTCTCGGGACACAACGTAAAGTGTACCTTGACCCAGGAGGCCCTGTGTGGCGTGGCCCCCGCCTACTTCTCCTGACCCACCGCGCTGCCCCCTGCACTTGACTGCTGTCTCCTCCCCTTGCCCACCCCACCGGTTCAGTTAGCACCCACTCCTCTCTCCAGTCCAAGAGAGTTAGGCTTGGCAGGGAACCCTTCCTAGAGTCGGGGCCGCCCCCCCCCCCCGCATGATGCCCCCTTTGCTCCCCGTACCTTTCTTTTGTAGTCATTATCCCCCAATTTAATGCAGTCGTGAGTGAATGGTAATAATAGAAAAGTTATTGGATACTTTGTGCTCCACCAGAAGTGCTAATACCTTACGTGTTTTCATATATTTCATGTATATTTCATATATTTTTAGCCATTGGATTCCTCACGCATCCCCAGGAGGTAGCTACCGTTATTATTCCCATCGTACAGAGGAGGAAACTGAGGTCTGGAGGAGGTTCTCTGCGCAACATCGCAGCTAGGAAAGAGACAAACCGTGATGTGGGCCCAGGCCGCCTGGCTCCAGAGCCCGCAGACGTCTGTCTTTCCTGCTCGATGTTAAACAAGCTGAGGAAGACGGGTCTGTCTCGTTCAGAGCTTTGTCCCCTGCCTCCTTCAGAGGGCTCAGTGAATGTTGAATGAATGAATGAATAAATGAGTAGGAGTTCGAGCCGTACAGGGCTGGTGGTGTGGGAATGCGAGCAGGGAGGCTGGAGCGGTAGACGGGATGAGACCAGAGTTGGCTCCGGGCCACGGAACTGTGGGGCTTTCTGGAGCAGAAGAGGGCGGAGCTCAGATAAGTATGTTAGGAAGACCCCGCTGCTGGCTGCCGTGGAGGGGGGCTCCCCGAGCTGGGGTCCTTCCCTGCCCAGCAGCCAGGCAAGATTGGCACCTGCCCCCTCCCACTTGGCCCTATTAGCATTCCGCGTGTGGCTTGGGCTCCACAATTAACACAAAGGTACAGTCATTCATTCTGACTGGCGGACTCAGGGGATCAGCCGATCGGGGGCTGGCTGCGCGGGGCTTCTGCTGGGAAGGCATGTCACAGCACAGCGGCCACCGAAATGAAAAGCTATTAATAATGATCCTGGAACTTCACTCCCATCAGCTGTTTGTTTAAAGGTGTTCGGTACTCGGAGCCGCCTGATTTATGTGGGCAATAACGCGCCCCGGTCGGTCCGCACTTTTTAAAGCAGCGCTAATGGGGTGAGACCCAGACCCCGGGGGGGTGCTGGGGAATAAGGCTTGAAGGCCAGGCCTGGTCAGGCTCAGACCTCAACTTCCTGCCCAGCGCCACCTTAAAAGGCCCTGGAGATGGCAAAAAGGAGAGAGCCGGATGAGCCGGGGGAACTGGGTTCAAATCCAGCGGCTCCGTGTTCTTTCCCTCCCTGTGCCTCAGTTTCTTCGTCTGCACTTGGAGCATAAAAACACCTGCATTGCAGGGTTGCTAGGGGGATCCATGAGAAGCATATACAGTAAGTGCTCAGGAATACCTTCATTTTCCCCCCCTTTCTCTTCTCCTACTAGAAGACTGTCCCCACCGCCTGCAAAGCAATCTCTACCACCTACCCAGCCCTCTCCAGAAGGGAGAAACCTTCAATCCCCTTATTTGTCGAGCATCTACGGTTGTATCTGACATTTACATTTCAGGCAGCCTCACAACCACAGAGGAAGAGACATGGTATTGTGCCCACTGTAGCGATGAAAAGATGAGAACACAGAGGCTCAGACAGGGAAAGAGACAAATCTAAGGTGGCCCAGCTCAGGGTCTACTACGCTGTGGGTTCCAAATGGGCAGAGATTTTATCTATCTTGTCCACTACTGATCAGCCAGCACCTCGCACGATGCCTGGCACATAATAAGCACGCAATATACGTTTGTGGGATTGAAAACAAGAAGTGTCAGGACCCGGAATCTTTGACTTGGAGGGTCACTGGCCTTTCTACCATCCAATCCCACGGACAGACGTGGTCAGAAGAGCTGGGTCCTACCCTTACCTCATAGGTAGTTTCCGTAATGGGGACATTGGATCTAACGACTCTGCAGAGGAGTTCCTCAAGCTTGGCACCGTTGACATCTTGGGTCCGGTGACTCTGTTGTGGGGCCGTCCCGTGTACCGTAGACTGTTTAGCAGCATCCCTGGCCTCCCCCCACCGGATGCTGGTAATATCACCCTAGTTGGACAATCAGAAATGTCTCCAGGGGCTCCTGGGTGGCTCAGTCCGTTGAGCATCCGACTTCGGCTCAGGTCATGATCTCACCATCCGTGGGTTCGAGCCCTGCATCAGGCTCTGTGCTGACAGCTCAGAGCCCGGAGCCTGCTTCGGATTCTGTGTCTCCCTCTCTCTCTGCCCCTCCCCCACTCACGCTCAGTCTCTGTCTCTCAAAAATAAATAGTAAACCTTAAAACATTTTTTAAAAATGTCTCCAGACATTGCAAATGTCCTCGGGGGGTGGGGGTGGGGGGCAAAATCGCTCCTGCTTGACAACCTCTGCCCTAGGAGCTCTCTCCAACGAGGCACAAATGCTGAACAGTGGAGGTTTACCTTGTGATCGGAGGTACAGAGGAGAGATGAGACTTGAATGCACGACCTCACCCATGACCAGAGGAGAAATGTCATACTGACATTTTCACAAAGTCATAGCCTCCCACCTGGCCTGTTAAAGAGCAGTTCTTGCCAGAGCCAATCACCAGGCGGTTTCCGCTGACGGCGCTGACCCGGGCCACACGCAGGTCACTGGATAGGCAAGGTTAAGCCTCCCAGAATGCACTGCAGCCAAAAGTAGGACCGCTGGGTCCCTTCTAGGCTCAAATGTAAGGGAGAAAGCTGAGGCTGTCGGGGATGAAGGCCAGGAGCAATCGAGCTGGAGTCCGGGGAGGCTCTGGGGGATTTGGAGAGACGGGAAAGCTAGAGACAGGTCAGGGGGGCAGCTAGAGCCAAGCAGAAATGAGAAGGCAGGCATGAGTGGTGGTGGGGAGTGAGGGAAAAAATAGCCTGTGCCCATTCCAGGAGGACAGACACAGGACATCCTTCCTCCTCCAGTGGGCCCCCCTCCCACTCTCCCACTCTCCCACCTGGGGAAGCCAGCCCTTTTCCACAGGGGACACAGTTTCTCCTGGCTCTAAGTGTTCCTCTTCCGACCTCCCGCCACTGGGACTCAGTAAGCAGAGGGGCAGAAGTGGGGTGTGCCTCGGTGGGGCCTGCTGGGGGCTCTAGCTGCAGACTGGAACTTACAGCACCGTGGCCTTGGCCAAGTCACGGGACTAAGGGCAATACTCAGTCTTTAGATACGACTGGAACGGCACAGGCACTGACCAGCCAGGACAGAACACCCGAAAACAACCAGTAGGACCTGTCCCAGCGTCCTGGGCTCCGCCTCTGAGTCTTGTGTATACAACGGAGATGGAGAGGCTCTCACACTCTGCAATCCACCCCCTGAGGCTACGGGGGTGCGGGGGGGGGGGGGTGCAGAAAATGGAGATAGAGCGCCCGGCAGAGCAACTCGCACACAGCAGGCAATCAATGAATGTTCCTTAGCTTCCCTAGAGGATCTAGAAGGTGCTGAGGTTTGAATTCCCCACTGCATCCTGGCAAAGACTCTGTCTTTCCAGATGTTCAGGAAAGTTGTCTGATGAGCGCCCCCCTGACCCCGAGCCCCCGGCCAGGGCCTAGGAGCACAGAGGCTGATGGAGATGTGCTGGGTCCAAACACAGCAGCTACAACCAGCATGCATTGAGCACCTACTCCAGAGAGGCCCCAAGCCGAGGCTCCCGGGGTCTCCGCCCTGCCCAGGGGCCCGGGGACATCCAGCTGTCACCCACCCCAGACGGGACCTGGATCTGTCACTCCATCCTGGCCTAGCCAGCCCCCTCCTGGTGTGTTCAGGCAGCTTGTCATTACCAGATCCATTTTCTTATCTCTTACCATATCTATTTTTCTAATTCTTACTTAACGAGCTCCCCTGAAAATAAGAAAATCATTGGAACAATTTCCTTAAGTGTGAAAGATTAGTCTGAAATCGGCATTAAGGGGACTAATTACCTTCATTCTCCCACCTTTCCGACAGCCGTTTGTTCACTGCTTGGACCCATTCATCGGCTGCTCAGGGAAGTCAGGCAGCATTTGCTTTCACCCACAGGGCGTGTGTGTGTGTGTGTGTGTGTGTGTGTGTGTGAAAGAGAGAGAGACAAATGGGGAGCTGGGACAGACAGGAGCAGAGTGGCCTGTGGGCCGGGGTAGGAGGGGACGGAGCCAGTTCAGCACTGGGGGCAGGTGGGAACCTCGGGCAGGTGCGGCCACGAGCCAGCGGCACGTGACCTGGCAAGCTCCCAGACCCCTAGGTTCTCTGTCACTGATTCACAGGATGACTTTGGGGGAGTCACATTATTTCTTTGGTCCTCAGTGTCCTCATCTGTACAATGAGTGTCATTTCTTGTAGCTATAGTAACAGGGGATGTCCTGCTTTCCCTGAGGCCGGGCACTGCCCAGGGGACCCCACCCGCTCTTAATCCTCACTCTGGCCCCAAGGGTAGCTATTCTCATTAGCGCAGTGTCCAGGGCAGGAAGCGGAGGACCAGAGAGGTTAGGTAACGTGCCCCCATCACACAGACCGTGAGTTCCGAGCTGGAATTGGATCCTGAGTCTGTCTGATTATGGTGCTCGTGCCCTGTGCACTCTACCCGGATTCCGGACCTCCACCTGCTCCCAGAATCACACTCCCAGTGAACGTGGAGTCTGAAGACCTGGGCTCCCATGTCACCTCGAGTTCATACCCGCGGTGTGACCAGAGGCACGACCAGGCACCTCTCTGAGCCTCAGTTTTCTGCTCTGTCAAATGGGCACGGTTATCATGCTTCCTGCCACAGAAGGGTGTGGCGAGGCCCATATGTCGGAATGAATGCATTTGGCCAACTGAAATGTGAGGCGGAAAAGTAGAAGATGGCAACGGAGAAGCTCATGTGAGGGAGGAGGACCCAGGGAGGGGCAAAGACTTGGCCAAGAGCACGTTCAAGGGTACGTGGAAGGCGGGGACCAGACCCCAGGTCTCTGGACTCCCAGCACCCCTGCCCCTGGTCAGCTGCTTCCGCTCCTGTGCCCTGAATTGAGGGGCCTCCTTCCAGAACAAGCTCCTGAGCCTCACGAAGGCTTGTGACCAGGGAGCCGGTGGACAAGTGGCGACGCCCAGAGAGAGAGGCAGGGCTCCGGGACCCTGGGGTCCCCGCCTGTGCCCGGCGTGGGGGAGGGTCGATCCCCCCCCCCCCTTTCCCGAGAGAGCTCACCGAGGGAGGCGGATAAGCTCCGAGAAGACGACGGGAACATCTTCCATTTTCCATTTAACCACCCGATATTGAATTATAAATAATTCATACACCTGCCAAACATTTGATTAAAAGAACCCAATTCGCACTGCATTTGTCAAGGGGTAAGAATTGCATTTGGTGTTTTTATTTTAATCTGTCCTTTAACTCTTTTACGAATATTTATTTATACTTGGCTGTCAGGTTTTATTCTATTTGCCCTGATTTTATTCCGGCTGTAGCTGGCATTTTTTCCTTTCCCTTTTTATTTTGTCACTTCTGCCCGGTAGTCAGGCATCTGAGAGCCCAGAGGTAATAAATAAGGAAGCGAGACTCCTTCTCTGCTCCCTCCGTGCTCTCCTGCCCCACCCCCATCTCCGCCCACTGTTTACAGAACACCCCCCCCCTCCCCACCCAGCCAGGCTCTAACCCGGCAAGTCCAGGGCGGGTTGGGCACCTCACACGCACATCCCTGCCTCCCGACCTCTGCCCGCACCCTTCCCCCGCGTGGCCCCTTCCTCACGGCCAAGCATAGAGGAGCTACGCGGGAATTCCTTTTTAAATGAATCAATGAAGCGACACCACTAAAATCATCAGCATCAGTGTCTCTGGGGACCAAAAGGACAGGGTTGGGATTCACCAGCCCGGGGAAAACACCAAGCGGTCGCAGTAGACCTCAGAGCTACACGAGCTCTGAGCCCCAGCTGCGTGAATTTGGGGGAGATCCTGCGGTTGCCTCGGTCTGCGTCCCCCTCATCTGGGAAAGGCATACATAAAAACAGCACCCGTGTCAGCGCTTGGTCCAAGACTTAGTGCATGTGCCCGGCACACAGTAAGCACCCGAGAGATGGCGAGAAGCCGTAACCCTCCTCCCCCACGCTGGTCCTATTCCCACCCGCCCTCCCTGCTTTGCCCTCGAAGCGGAAGTTTCGGGCACGCGTGATATCATCCTGCATGTGCCGGGTGCCGGTCAACGGACGTGTCTGTGACAAACAGGAGAAAGGAAAGCTGACCATTCCGCTCAGCTGGCTATCTGCTTTTGCAATAACGCGCTGTTTGTCGGGCTTATATGGGTCGGTTTTGTGAGTTGACATAAAAACTTGTTTCTGCCAAGTGATTCAGGTGAGCTGGGAATTTGCTGGAGACCTGTGTCGATGCTCCCTGAATACAAAGGGGCAGGGATGCTGTATGCCCAAGAAAGGCTGTGACCGTGACAATGAGATCAGGGTGGGTGTATGTGATTTTTTTTTTTTTTTACATTCACAAAGCACGTTCTCATATACATCACGTGTTTTCTCTCAATCTATAAAATCCTAGCGTCTTTCTAAATCTGGCCTAGCCACCCACTCTTTCCTGGTGTCCCCCTGCCCCTAGGTATCTCACAGGATGAAAAGGGACCTCAGGGCTCAGTCTGTTACCTGAACTGTTCACCACAGCCTCGTCACAGGCGTCCCTGCCTCTGGGCTTGTCCGTCCCAAAGCCACACGCCACACGGCGTCTTCTTTCTGAGATCTGTCTAACCACGTCACTCTCTTGATTAAACCTTCCATGGCTCCCCGTGGCCCTCAAGGTAGAGTTCAAAACGGCCCCAGTAATCTAACCCCAGCAATCAGCTAGGGTCGAGAAGACCTTTGCTTAGGAGGACCAGTTAGATCGTGGTGACTTTCCCTGTTGTCACTGATAATCTAAGCCCACAAGAAGCCAAGCCACAAGCTTCCCTGGGCGCTTACTTATATCGGGCACTGTCGGAGCCCGACACAGGACTCCAGGGCGAGTCAGGCCCCTGCTTAGAGTCGAGAAAGCCGTGGGAAGGAGGAAGGAGCAGGCACCGACACTCGTGGCTTGCTCACTACGTACCCTTCGCACGCAGCAACCGGTAAACTCAGTATTGTTTTGCGGGGCAAGGAAGTGGCTCGCTCAAGGTTGCCAGCTAGTAAGTAACAGAGCCGGGGTTCGAATCCAGGTCTCTCTGAGGCCAATATCCAAGGCCTATCATTAGCACCGTCCTGCCTCCCAAGCTTGTGGGTGAGGTCTTAGGGCCAGCTCAGGTGGGACAATAGGCCTTCTGCCTGGAGACTACAGGGATTTCGCCCCTGAGAGAGAGCTTAGCAGTGGGATGTGCCCCCACCATCATTATCCTGATGACCACAGTGGCCCGGAGACCGTGGAAAAGGCATTTTCACCCTAGAGCCTGAAGCAGTAGAAAGCAGGACCCGACAGAGCCAGACAGCCCCAGGCTTGAGCCCCAGCTCTGGCCCCACTCCACATGTGTGACCCGGGACAGATGCCTCGCCTCCCCGTGCCCCCGTTTCCTCCTCAACAGGACAGAAATTACAATCCATCCATCTCGAGTCTCGTTGAGAAGATAGAGGAAGGTCACGTGGCTCAAACAACGCTCCATCAACTGGGAAATGAATTACACGTTCTCTGTGCACATATCATTTGATCCTCCAAAGAATTTAGTGAAACAGGCAGGCAGGGATTTTTTTAAGTTAATTTCTTTTCAAAAATTAATTTTAATTTCGTAAGAAATCCACGAACCCGTTCTCTGAGAAATCAGGACCCTGCCGATGAGGCTGGGGACTCCCCTTTGCCACCACGTCCACTCTGGTCTCCTTCCGCCCTCCTCGGGGGTCCCTCCAGTGATGAGCTTGATATATAGTACTGTGTCCTGTTTTTATACCGTGGTATACACGATATGTACACACAGAAAATAAGTAGCATTGTTTTGTATTTTTTTTTTAATTTTTTTTCCCAACGTTTATTTATTTTTGGGACAGAGAGAGACAGAGCATGAATGGGGGAGGGGCAGAGAGAGAGGGAGACACAGAATCGGAAACAGGCTCCAGGCTCCGAGCCATCAGCCCAGAGCCCGACCGGGGGGCTCGAACTCACAGACCGTGAGATCGTGACCTGGCTGAAGTCGGACGCTTAACCGACTGTGCCACCCAGGCGCCCCATGTATTTTTTAATGTAAATGGATTTATACTCGATGTATCATCACTCTGCCACCTGCTTCTTTCTCTCCAACAATGTTTTTGAAAGCTATCAATGTTGATACATATAGCTCCGGTTCATTCCGTTTAAGTGGCTGAGTTCCCTTGCATGAATATACTCCATTTTTCTTTGTCCACTCCCTTACCAAGAGACACGTAGAATGTTCTCCCTTTTTCCCTGATGGCTCTGGTGACTATGCACCCATCCCCTGGAGTACATGCTGCTCTTCTTCTGGGTCATGGGTTTCATATATTTTCACTTTTCATAGATGGGGGTGCGGCTTTTTCAGGATTATAGTTATCGGATACTGAGTTGTGCGGCGTTGTTCTAGGATCGTCATGTGCATCGCCTCCTTTAACTCTTGAAATAAAACCAGGCAGTGGGGCGCCTGGGTGGCGCAGTCGGTTAAGCGTCCGACTTCAGCCAGGTCACGATCTCGCGGTCCGTGAGTTCGAGCCCCGCGTCGGGCTCTGGGCTGACGGCTCGGAGCCTGGAGCCTGTTTCCGATTCTGTGTCTCCCTCTCTCTGCCCCTCCCCCGTTCATGCTCTGTCTCCCTCTGTCCCAAAAATAAATAAAAAACGTTGAAAAAAAATAAAAAAAAAAAAAAAGAAAGAAAGAAAACCAGGCGGGAGCAATGATCCTGTCCGCTCCTCAGATGAGAAGGCTGAGATCCAGAACCCCGTGGGATTCACTGACCGCCAGGGAGCTGGGTGGGGACAGACTGTGGACCGGGACGCGGCCTTTCTCAGCCCAGCACGCCCCCTGCCTCAGCAGTGGTCTCTCCCTCATGGGGGTTTAGGGCAGGGATTTCTGGAAAAACAAACTGGACCGTGCCGGACCCAGAACCCAGAACCCACAAAACTCCAAGTGGCAGGCGTCTTCTGGTGCTATGAGACGTGTCCAGGGTCTCTCTGGGCCGGGAGGCTCCTGTTGTCGCCTTGGAGAACAGTCTTGCCCCTCGCGATGTTTCCTTCACGCAGATGTCGGGGCAGAGACTGGTGGGCACAGTGGACCATGCAGTCCTTGGATCCTGGGGTGGGACTGGCCTTTAAGGAGAAACTGAGGCCCAGTGGTGGGGGTGGGCAGGACTCGCTGAAGGTCACGCTGCAAGCCAGGGGACAAGCACCGTCAGGAGACCGCTTTGTCCAGTGGCCCAAGAAGTTGACCAAAGGGGCCCGGAAGCCTGGCTTGGTGGTCACCATGAGAAGCAAGCGAGGCATTGTCCCCCCAAAGCCACAACCAAATGGGAAGGAACAGGAGGGGTGGCCCCAGCTCGCTGAGGCTTGACTTCAGCTCCCAGCTCTGCCCTCCCCTCCGCGGGTCCTCTCTCTGCCAGGGCTCCAGACCCCTTGCCTCCTGCATCTACCCTCAGTCTTGGGTACCCCCTCTCCAGCCCCCCGGGCCCATCCACACAGCACCGAACAGGCTCCATGCTCCCTCCCTTGAGAGCTCCTCCCTCACCACACAGGCCACCCCACCTGCCCCTCTCTGACCCTTCCTCCATCCCTCCTTCCGCAGCCTGTCTGTCTCACTTCCCCCTCCAGCCACGATAATCTTACACCTCCCACAGGGCCCCTGGCCTCCAGGCTACACTGTGCCACAGCCCGGATCTCTTTACTGCGCTGGGCCTCTTCCGAACTGGGACCTGAGCCGCAGGGCTTCTCCAAAATCTCCCTCCCCTGATCTCCCCGCCCCACTCTGTCCAGGCGTTCTCCCCGCCTCTCTTGGTGGCTCCTTTGAGTCACCTTTGCCACCATTTCCTCCACCTGCCTCTTCATTTGTTAAAAACCTTTATCATTAAGCAAAAAAAAAAAAAAAAAAAAATACAGAGAAGTCTATAGAGACAAAAGTTGCAAAAGTGACTTTAACTCTCACCAATGGCTTATTCGATCCCCATTGGTATTTTTAAGAAATAGATGCGGCCCATGTATCGCACGTCTCGGAACATGTGTAGGATGAGAGCTCCCCCCTCCCAGCTGCTCTCCAGGGGTAAACCCTGTTCCCACTTTCTCCTAATTCCTTCTAGAAATATGTTTTGTTTCGTTCACACTCCAGCACATATGTTTGTATGCTATTCTACTTACCGCGAAGCTAACTTACTCACTGCGATCATGCTGACACCCTGCTTTCTTCTCCTGCCCCCCTTGAGATCTTGGGGCTGGCCTGGGCCGTTTCTCACTTCTCAGCCTCCCTAGCCATCTCAGCCGCCATCGGGCGGTGTCTTTGTGGGCATAACACCCGAATCACTTGCTGCTACCTCTTGCTTCTTCTCTGGATCCCAGACCCACGTTTTCAGCTGTCTGGTTGGCACCTCCACTTGGGTGGTCCCCAGAACCTCACACCTTTTTTGTGGGTGGAGCATCTTCCCTCACAAACTGGCTTCTCTCTTTCTTGCCCCGGCACCCCCCCCCCCCATCTCCCCCAGTGGCTCTGCCTCGCACCCAAGCCAGCAACCTCAGGGGTCACCCCTGAAGGCCTAACGTCATCTGGAGAGTGTATCCGAATCCTGGATGCACCATGTGGGTCATCGAGGCTCCCTGTGGCTCAGAGTCCTCGTGTGTTGTGTGGATGAAGAGATAGTACCAGTCAGGCGCTCGGAGCCTCCCCTGGCACACGATATCTGCTCAGCAGATGCTGGCTGTGGCAATCATTATTATCCATGATCCCTCCCTTTCCCAACCACCTATCGTTCAATCAGTCGCCCTCAACCGGCCATTCTCCCAGCAGGACTGGCATAAAGCCTCCCCCCGGGCCTCCCCGAATCAATGCCGGTTCCTCCCGTCTGTTCTGCCCTCGGTAGCTGGAGTATCCTGCCCCACACTGTCGCTCCCCCCTGTTTAAACCCTCCAGCGACCACCAGCGCGTCTGAACTCCAGGCTCTTGAGGGGTAATGCGAAACAGAGATTCAGCTCGCATGTCCCCACCGGTTATGGCCAGTGTCTTTCCTGATTGGCCGGTGCCCTGCGGAACTGACTGTTAAACGACACCAGCCCCAACTCTCCATGTTAAAGATTATGTTTCAACTGGAGCAAACTTCACACATATCTCCAAACAGGACACCCTTTCTCTCTGGCCTCCGGGCTTTCACACATGCTGTTCCTTGGGCTGAAATCCTCTCTTCTCCTCCACCCCAACTGGCCAATTCCCTACTTATCCATCAGGTCACTGGCCCAGAAGACTCTCCCTCATCCTGCCCCCATAACAACAGCCTTTTGTAAAAGTTTATCAAGTTCATGATTTCTTGGTGATGGGGTTTAGGGGTTTCCCTCCATAACAGGTTTAAAATGTTTTCTTGCTTCTGGTCTCTCTGCCACTAAAATGCAAGCCACCTAAGGGAGAGACATTTGTTCCTCCCGTTCACTGCTGTGTGCTCGGCTCCTGGCACAGAGAGGACATTCAGAAATCACGTATTGATTCATCCACTCGATGATTTATTGAGCACCATTCTGTTGCGGGATTTTTCTATGCCCTAGGATTAGTTACATCAGTGACTCAAACCAACAAAAATTCCTATCCCAGGGAAGCGTATATGCTAGAGAAGAGAGAGAGAGAGAGAGAGAGAGAGAGAAGGAAGCAATAAGCATAATAAATCAATCAATCGCAGGTTAGAAGGTGACAAAGCTATCAAAAAAATGAGGAGAGAAAGGAGGCTTGGCAGAACCTTGGAGAGGGGCTACAGTTTTAGATGGAGTGGTCATGTTTCCACTGAAAAGATCGTATTTGAGCAAAGATATTAAAGTGGCAAGGGAGGGAGCCCTGCAACTGTCTAGGGAGGGGAACATTCCAGCCGGAGGTAAGAGCCATTGCAAAGGCAGTCAGGTAGGAGCACATCCACTATGTTCAAGGACAACCCAGAAGGCCAGCAGCCTGTGGGAGCCAAGTTGGGGCGGGGGGGGGGGAGGGAGGAGGGAGCTAGGCCAAAGAGGCCACGGGTACAGATCACGTAAGGCCTTGTAGAAACTATGACTTTTATTCCGAGAGAAACGGGAGCCATTTTTGTTCGACAGCTTTATTGAGGTGTCATTTCCGTACTGTAACATTCGCTCGTTGTGAGCGTTCAATTCAATGATTTTTAGTAAATTAAACCAACCACGGCTGCTATCCAGTTTTACATTTCTTTTGCCCCAAAAAGATCTTTCCGTGCCCATCTGCAGCCAATCCCCTTTCCCACCGCCAGCCCCAGGCAACCACTAATCTGTTTTCTGTCTCCATAGATTCGCCTCTTCTGGACATTTCATGTAAATGAAGCCGCACCATACGTGGGGTTTCTTTTTGCTTCTGGCTTCTTCCGCTGAGCATAATGTTTTTAAGATGCGTCCCTATGATAGAATATATCAGCAGTTTGTTCCTTTTTATTGCTTAATAGTATTCCTCTGTGTGGATATACCACACTTTGTTCATCCATTCATCAGTTGATAGATTTTTAAGTGTTTCCGCTTTCTGGCTATTTTGAATCATGCGGCTGTGAACATTTGCTTACCAGTCTTTGCGGGGACATGTGTTTTCATTTCTCTTAGGTAGATACCTAGGAGTGAAATTGCTGGATCGTATGGTGATTTATGTTTAACTTTTTAAGAAACTCCCAAATCGTTCTCCAAATGGGCTGCTGGGTAGAGACGAGCCCAGAGCAAAAGCAAAGATGGAAAGCCAAGAGACCAGTTGTTAATTGCCATAATTAATTAAATAAACCCACTGGGTTTCGAGGAGAAAGGATTTAGGACTGTCACCGACTTGGCACCAAAGACCCTCGTGTAGGACCCAGGCCAGGAAACCCCTGGCTGCAAACCCGGCCTGCCTGGCCGCAGAAAGTCACGAGGAGGCCTGTTCCCCCCCACCCCCACCCCTCCCTCCATGCTGCCCAATCCCCAGACAGCTTCCACGCAGCCAAAGCGTGGAAATCTCCAGTTTGGAGAAAGAATCAGCATCAGGCATGACTGTTGGAAGCTACAGAGCCCTCTCCCCCCAGGGAGATGACAAATTTTCTTTGCAATTAAAATTCCTTTGAAACTGGGACCAAGGAAAATTCAGAGGAGAGAGCTTTTTTAAACTGGGGGAGATGCTCTTCTCCGCAATTATCGTGTGTGCATTTTCACAAAGCTGTTTCTCCTCCCTCCTTCTGCCAGGGCTCTGCTTCTGCTTTCACAGCGGGCCCAGGGCCCCCGCCCCCTTGGCCTTCCAACTTTCCCCTGGCTGGCCCGTGCTTCTCTGCCCACTTTTGGTTGCTGGATCCCTTACACAGGCCTTTACTTAAAGTGCCACTTCCTGTGGGTTCTCCTTTCCTAAACCAATGGCTAATTTGCCGTCAAGTTCCATCTTTGTGCTCATCCTGATCCTATGCTCTACCCCTTGCCATTGTCCCTCCCCATCCCACAGAGATTTCCCACTCCCCGCTCCGCACTCACAGCCCTGCCTCTTTGCACAGCTCATTGAGCTCTGGCCACAGTGCTCTGTCAGTATCTTGGCCTGGGAGTGTGACGGCTAGTGCATTAGCAGAAGCAGGGATGTTGGAGACCTGGGTCCACTTCACCCGTTCCATCAATACATATTCACTGAGCCATGACAATGTGCCATGCACAGTGCCAAGCCCTAGAGATGAGCAAGTTCTGTGTTTAGAAACAGGAGGCTAGGTTTTTTGGACCAACCCTTCAGCTGAAAAGAGCTAAGAATGCTGGATAAAATAGAAAAAGCATCTTATTAAAGCATCAAAGCGCTGACAAGTAAGCTCTTTGTAAGGAATTACCAGGCATTATTAGGTCAAAACTGAAGGGAAAACAGAAACCCAGAGAAGTTTGAGAGCATAGAATCTGCTTTTGTCCTGAGGGCATTTGCTGATCTCGGAAATTTTGAATTTATTTTTTGATGATCTCACTGCACAAAGGGAATTGAAATCCAAGTCCATGGCCTGCATAAGGTGGGCAATCAAGAAGGAGATCCTTACGGAAACAAGTTGGGACTCCAGAGGGCTTCACCCTTGGGGCAAGGGTGAACTAATTGTAGTCCAGCCTTGAATCACGGTTTGGCAGCCTCATCCACACTACTTGGGTATTCCAGGGAACCTCAGCCTTGGATTTTTGTTTAAAGCAATATCAGAATGGTAGCACCACAGCCAAATGCAAATCCTTTTTGGAAGAAAACACCTTCATGCTGAATTTGAAATTCTTCCTCCAAAAAAAAAAAAAAAATCCAATTACAATGGCCAACACACAGTCAAAGATAAACAGACATGCCAGAAAGCAATGCTAATGAGCTAAGCACTAGCGGTATGACATGAGCAAACAAATGATATTCCCTGCCTCGTGGGGCTTACAGTCCAGCAGAATAGACAGACATCAACACCTTATCAAGGCCACTAACACCCTCTGCATTGCCTAGTGGAGTCACTTCTCCGTCCTCAGTCTACCTTGCCTCTCAGCAGCTTTCGACGTGCTGATTTCTCATTCCACTCTGGGTTTCCATGACACCACGGTCTCTTGGATGGCCTCCAACCTTACTGGCAGGTCTTCTCAGTCTCTGTGCCTCCTTTCCCCTCTATCTCATTTCTGATATTGGAGTGCCCCAGGGCTCGCTTCTGGGCCTGCTTTCTGTCTCTCCCCAAGTGATCTCATTCATCTCCTCCGCATTAAATATCACTACAAACTGATGATCTCAGATTTATGTCCCCTCTCCTTGGAGTCCCAGACTGTTGCATCCAACTGCCTGCTACACATCGCCACTTGAATGTCTCGTGAAAGTCTCAAGCATGCCTAAAAAGGAATTCTTATTTCCTTCCTCAACCTTCTTCCCTCCCCTCATTCACTCCATCAGGGTCAAGTGTTACACCATCTGGTGCCAAGGCAAAAACCTAAGAGTCATCCTGAACCCCTCGTTTGAATTAGGGTAGTGTTGGAGATGATGCAGGGTGGTCAACCTCAGGAGTTATTTCAGTTGTACCAGTGAACCAGACTTAATGATAGATTGCCCATTGGGGGCACAGGGGTGACAGTTGTCAAGCATGACTTCCAGCCTTCTGGCTTGGACCACCGGACAGAGCTAGGTATCATTCATGAGGTGGAGCACCCGGGCAAAGGGCCAGTATTGAGGAATAGCATACATTTGGCTTTTGATATGTTGGGTCTGAGGTGTCTCCGAGGCATCTTGGACAAGTGGACGTGTTGAGAAGGCAACTGTATTTTTATCTACAGGCTTTCAGAAGGGAGGTTGAGCCTACGTTGGGAGTCGCCATGGTATTGATGGTAATTGGAGGCACTGGCAAGGCTGACATTGTGTAAGCAAAGAGTGAGGAGCCTGCAGGTGGAGTGCAGGGATGTGAACTTGCAAGGGGTGGGGGGAGTGCAGGCGTAATTCGAGGGGTGGGAAGAAACCCACTTGTCAAATACTGCTGACAGGTCCAGTACCGTGAAGGGTGGAGAGCATCCATTGGATTTAGCAAGGCCGAAGCCATTGGCGACCCCTGTGAGCCATCCTAATGCAGCACTGGGGATGACAGCTAGGTGGACAGTGGGCTGAGAAGTGAGGAGGGGGTGAGTGAAGGAGACAGTGAGTACGGCCAGCCTTCAGAGAAGTTTGGTTGGTACGGGAAGGGGCTGGGAGGTATTGGGAGGTGTGTGCCTCTTTGTGGTTGCTGCTGTTTTTAAGATGGAATGTACTTGAGCAGGTGTCATGCCAGGAGCCCATCAGAGAGGGGGAAGATAGGGCAGGAGAAGAGAGAATCCACAGTGTGAGGTTTCTCAGATGCAGGGGAGGTATGATTGGGCTCTAGAACCCGGATCAGGGGACCGTGCTCTGCCAGGAGAGAGATTTCCTCCATTGCAAAAGGCAGTCATGATGGAGACAGCTATGTCCCCTCATCTCGAAGATGGGGATAATAACAGTGACAGTCTCAGGGAGTTGGGGTGGGGACTCTGAATGGATGTTTACAACAGGCCCAACCTGGGGAAGCAAAGGCAGGTGGTAAACGCTCTACAAACAGCCACTATTATTATTATCTTTTTAAAATTTTTTTTGTTTTAATGTTTATTTTTGAGAGAAAGAGACAGAGACACAGAGCACAAGCAGGGGAGGGCAGCGAGGGAGAAAGACACAGAATCCGAAGCAGGCTCTGAGCTGTCAGCACAGAGCCCGACGTGGGGCTCAAACTCACGAACCGTGAGATCATGACCTGAGCCGAAGTCAGACACTCAACCAAGCCACCCAGGCGCCCCGATTATTATGATCTTTTGCTCTCACGACTCCGAGAGATTTATTATTCCTCTTGCAAGTGGATGATAGTAATCAAGCCTCACCTGCACTTGACTCTTCCCAGAGGATTCCTTTTATATCCAGCACCCATTCGAGCCTCCCAACAAACCTGGATAGATTTATGTTACCCATTTTACAGAGGAGAACACTGAGGCTCCGAGAGGCGAAGGGACTTGCCTGAGGTCACACGGCTGGTAGCAGCAGAGTCTGGAGTCCAGTCCAGATCCGACTCCTGTGTTCTCTGTAAAGGGGATGCAGATTCTGGGACCTCGGCGGCCCCTTTGCGGCCACTGCAGTGTAGCCTTCCGCGTAGGCTCCGTTTTCTTTTGTATTTGTCGTGTTCCCTGGAGGCGGGGCATCCGTGACTAGAATCTGTAGCTTTAAACTCAGGAAGGAGAGGATTAAGGTCTGAACAAGGTGCCAGGCCCCACTTGCTGTCTCTCCCCAGCCGGAGACGGGAGATTAGGGAAGAAGATGCTGTTTCTGCCGGCTCCATCACTCGTCAGGAGAGAAAATGAAGATGCCCCTCAGCCCCGGCATCCGTGCTGCCCATCTGTCACCCCAGACGAGGTCCTGTGCCTAGTCTGGGGGGTGGTTTGGCAGCCCAGGCAGCCCCGGCCTGTGAATGTAGGACCCGTGAGGAATGTTCTGTCCCTATGACCTTTCCCCATCTGTCCCAGGCACAAGTCATAATGGATGCTCCCACCCAAGTTGAGGCGCAGCCCTTTACCAAGGTGCTCAGCCTGGCCACCCCTTACTTTTCTATCCTCGTCCTCCTTCCTCCCAGCCCCCACTCCCACACTCTGAATGTTCCTTCCTCCAAGACTCTGCTCAAGCCCTTCCCTCCGCCTCACACGTGGGAGTCCGCTTTCCCCCCTGTTCTATACGGTGACCCCCTACCTATCCCTCCAGGAGCAGTTCAAATGTCACCTGCTGCAGGAAGCCCTCCTTGAGTCTGTTAGATAAAAGCAAGCCTTTATTGAGCACCTACAATGTGCCGGTCCCCGAGTTAGGCTCGGGGAGGTAGAGGTGCATCAGATCCTGGTCTGGCCTCCAGGAGGAAGAAGTGACGATGCTGAAGGTCCCTGGGGACGTGGATGGGAAGCTGCAGAAGTGGAAAGTGACAAGCCCTAACGGGCGCTGGGGCAGGGGGAGTGTTGGCTTTAGGCCTCAGGCCCAAGAACGCAAGTGACAGGCAGTGTCCCCTGGCAAATTAACCATCCTTACTTCTCGCTGGCATGTTGGCTCGTCTGGGCACCCGTGTCTGCTCTTGCCCTCACCAACAAGCCACGTGGTGTGGGGAAGGGCAGCACGGAGCAAGGGAAGCACGTGGTTAGGGGCGTGGCTCTGACGTCAGACCGGCTTTGGGACATTAAGAAAGTCACCTGACCTCTCCATACTTCATCCCTCTGCAAAATGGCACTAGAATAGTATCTACCTCATAGCGTTGCTGAGAATTAAGTGGATTATACACGTGAGATGCTTAGAACGGGGGGATCCAGCATGCAGTGGATGTTAGCTATTTCATTATGGGTTGTTATTTTCATGGGCAGAAGATCTGGGCCCACCGGCTCCCCCTGCACACTAGGAAAATTCATCCCCTCTCTGAGCCTGTCTCCATCGGGAAAATGAGGCAGCAGTGATTTCCAGCCCCGATATTCTGGGATAAGGATGAAGGGAGGTAGCGATTGTAAGGTGGAGGCGGGGGGGGGGGGGGAGTATAAGAAAAGACCCAGGAGCAGAGCTGAGCGCTGAGCAGGTAGGGGAGATCCCGAGGCAGCCTGCAGTGCTGGTGACCCACAAAAGAGAAGTTAGCAGAAGGGAGTTAGCAGCCGGATCACGAAGGACCTTAAATGCCAAAACAATGCTTCTGAGAGGTGACAGGGCTTGATCAATTATTTGGAGACTGTGTCTAGTCATTAGGGAGATAATGGGCCCTCCGGAGAGGCAGTGATCTCCCCATCCCTGGGGGCGGATATGGGCAGGGGTGGAGATCTAAGAGAGAATCAGACATCAGATGAGGGAGCCAAGGTCTTAGAGGGCCTGAAACCCCCTGAGAGACTCTATATCCCTCCAAGAACAGCAGTTGGGGGAAGAGGCAATGGCCACAGCGCTTAAGTGCCCCAGCCCTGGCACTGCCTTGGCATGCTTCTTTGGAATGTGACCTTGGCATTTGACCTCACGCTCGTTGGCCCCAGTTTGCCCATCTATAAAATGGGGGTGATGACAGGGTCTGCATCACGGGCAGTGTGAGAGCAGTCGATGCGACGGCATCGATGTTCCTGTTATTGCTGGGGTTACTGTGATCTCTCTGCCTCGGCTTCCAGAAGCCCCTTCCGCCGTCTTGGCCTCTCTCTCCTCTCCCCTCCATCCTAGGAGGAAGCGGCCGCACTGGAGTCTGGGGCTGACGAGGCTCCAGCCTGAAGCCTCCCTAAGGAGCCTGCCATGGTTACCAGCTGCCTGCAAGGAGAGGCCATAAATCCTGCGCCCGGGGTGGCGGGAGGGAGGGACCTACGTGTGGGGCAGGAAGGGGGGCAGCTAAGTGGAATTGAATCTTGTTTAAGGAGGAGGCCCACGCCTCCCCGGGCCTGTAATTTACTGCGAGGTTGACAAGATGAAAGCGGAATTTTCAGTGGCATAATCGCCGGGACCTCGGGGAAGCACGGGAGATGAGCCGCAAGGCAGGTGGCAGCGGCCTGGCTTTAAGCGAGATCTAGGGCGCTGATCCCGCTGTGAACACAGCAGGCGGTGGAGCCGGGGCACCGGGGCTCAGAGCCGGGCCAGGGCCCGGCTGGCTAAGCCAAGGGCTCAGGCCACATCGTGTCTGCTGTCATCTCTGGAGCTGAGGCCCGGCCCCGGGCAGATTTTATGCAGCAGAACGGACCGCCCAGGACGGCTGTGACAGCAGCTACTGACTGCCCAAGCCAAAGGGAGCTGTCTCGCTCAAGGTCACGCCCTCTGGAGGGGTGGGCAACCTACTTCCGATGTCTGGCAGATGCACGGATTGGGAGGCTGGCCTCTTTCCTCAACTGGAGCACTGCAGCTCCAGAGTGCCCGCGGATCGGCTGAGATCCCTTCTGGGACAGCATCCGGGTTCACCTTCTCCTCACCCCTTCCGTGGTGTTCCTCACGACCCTCCCCCCAGGAAACCTCTCCCCTGGAGCCTGTCTCCAGGGAGGCAGACCTGAGGCTTTCCATCACCGGGAGGCTTGTTTTAAAGCAGCGACTGTGTGTAGTGTTGGGATAGGGTCACAGAGACTTCTTTTCCAGATGGGGAGACCCAGAGAAGGAAGAAACCTACCTAAGAGCTATGGCGTTAGGGGCAGAAGCTGGGATGCCAGACTCCCAGCCCATGAGTCCAACACCTCCATTTTACAGCTGGGAAGACTGAGGCCCAGAAAGCTGGTGGGGGGGGGGGGTGTGACTCAGCATCTGTTAGGTGCAGGGGAGAGGGGGTAACGGAAGCAGTGTCCTAGGGTAAAAGCCCACGAGACCCTTAGCCATGTGGCCTAGAGCACGCGACCTCTTCTTGGTGCCTCTGTTTTTTCATCAGTAACTGGAGAGGCGAAAGCCCATCTCGGGAGGCTGGTGTGGGGGTGGCCTAAGATATTAACCATAAGAGCTCATACTGGTTGGGGGTGTGGGCGGGGCGGAGGCCTTCACACACATCTCGATGACTCACTACCAAGATGCGTTGTTCACAGTAGGTGCACGGGGCTTGATCTCCGTTTCGCCGCTTCTGACCACCTGGTCCGGGGCTCCCAGGTCAGCCTCAGAGTCTGCTGGGGAGCTAGCCCAGACCGAGGACGGGCTCAGACTTTCCTCGTCCAGGCCCCGGCTTCCCCACTTCCTGGCTATAGCCCAGAGCAAGTTCCTTCTCCTCTCTGCACCCAGCTTCTTCATCTGTAAAACAAGGTAACTCACGTAAAGTACTTAGCACACCGGCCAATAAGCACGGCTTCTTTATTTTTAGCTCATCAAATATACAAGTCCTGGCACACAGAAAGCACCCTATAAATGTTGCCTCTTGGTATTATGATCATCGTTACTGAATCAGACGCTCCGGGGACCCAAGGACGTGCATCTTGAACAAGTCCCCCTTGTAACACTGCCAGCACGGCCCTGGCCCTCTGAGGGCTCCTGGAAATCACAGTTTGACCTTTCATTGTAAAGAAGCCCAGAGAGGGTGAGGACTTGCCCAAGGTCACCCAGCGTGGGGGGATCAAAGCCAAGCTCCAACCTAGTCCACTTGCCTTCCAGTCTAGAGAGCTTTCCCCCGTACTGCAAAGGGACAGGTTCCTTAATGTCATCTGTTCGGGTTGCAATAAAAATTAACTACCCTGAATATGTCATCATCAGAGCAGCTCCAAGACAGAGAAGGGACTAAGGGAGACAAATGAAATGTGTCAGATGTGCTCTTGGGGTGTGGAAGCGGGCTTTGTGGTGACTTTTTGGAAGGCTGCCCCACAGTCGGCTGGTCTCCTCTGCTGGTGGGGAGGTGAGATTCACCGTTAGACACGGGATGGGTGCTGCCTGAGACTTTAAGTGAGCAGAGCTGAGGGTGGGGCTTGGCCCTTGTCCGGCCCGGGTTCTTCCCCACCGCCACCCCCACTCCCCCCATCCTTTGTGCCTCCTACTGATGGCGGTGGGGCCCCTTGGGACTACCTCAGTTCTTTTTTTTTTAATGTTTATTTATTTTTGAGAGAGAGAGAGAGAGAGTATGAGCAGGGGAGGGGCAGAGAGAGAGGGAGACACAATCTGAAGCAGGCTCCAGGCTCTGAGCTGTCAGCACGGAGCCCAACGCGAGGCTCGAAATCATGACCCATGAGATTATGACCTGAGCTGAAGTTGGCCACCTAATCGTCTGAGCCACCCAGGTGCCCGGGGACCACCTCAATTCTCAGCCTGGACAGAGCATCGTGTTTTACTATCTGGGTGGGAGATCCCAGATGGGAGTCCTCCTCTCCCAAGGTTGCCAGCATAGCAGCTGGATACACAAGGGCAGGGGCCCTGCCGTGGACCCCAGTCACTGCCCCCGGGGATCCCCTGCAACCAATCAGCTGTCATAGGGTCATAGGCTCAGGTCTGGGGGACCCTCCCTCTGGCTGGAGCCCATAGTCCAGGAACTGGGTGGGGGCAGGGAGACACCCAGAGGGGGCACCGGGTGGGATGCCATCCCCTGCTGGGATGAGGTGTGTGTGATGTGAGCAGGTACGGCAGACAGACCATCAAGGAGGTGGAACAGGGGAGAAGGAGGTGGAAGGGGAGGAAGATACCGACTGGAAGAAGAGCAGGAGAAAAGGGGAAAGGAGGGAGAGGGGAGCGTGGCCAGAGCGGAGACGGAAATCGTGGTACATCCACGCGGGGGAGTACTACACGGCAGTGAAAAGGCACGCGCACAAGCACAGAGACAAATCTCAAAAACAAAGCGCTGAGAGAAAGGAGCAAAATGCAAAAAAAAAAAAAAGAAAAAAAGGAGTACGATCCCATCCACATGAAGCTCAGGCACAGGCAGAACTAAAATGAGATTTTAAGAGTGCGTAATCGGGTGATGGGCTATAAAGAGAGGCAAGGAGCTGGTTGTCGCAAAAGCCAGGATGGAGGGAAGCCGTGGGCTCCTGTCACAGCAGGGGGGCCACTTTCAGTGTTTGGGTCGACGGGTGGATCCACGACGGGCGGTTCATTTTCCACGACTGGCCACCGTGCTGAGCACTTCAACATGCGTTACTTTGTTTAATCACTCGTTCAACTCTGCGTTTATGGTCTGCGCACTTTTTGGGTAGCGATGTTGAGTTGCACGATTTTGACTGCGCACGACGAAAAGCTGAGAAAGAGGAGGAGGGAGAGGGGAGGAGAGGATGGACGAGGCGGCTCGAGCGTGAGAGGGAGAAGGGGTTCCCGGGGCCATGCCTGGCTGGTACCACAGCGTGCCCTGTCCCCCATCCGGCCGCGTTTGTAAAATGGAATAAATATTGACACGGCCAGGATGGTATTCAATTTGTCCTGATCACTGGGCTGCGGTGAGTTCTGACAGGGCGCGGTGTAAAACAGCGGCTCGGGATGTAATTTCTACTGTCAACATGATGTACAGCGGACTTTGCCTGCGGCACCAGCAGGCGGGCAGGGTGGGGGCAGGGCAGACAGGCAGGAGCAGGCCGGGGGCATCTGGGGCGGAAGGTTCCGAGCAGCCACGCCCCCGGGCAGGCGAGCCGTGGCAGCCAAGGGCTATGCGTGTGCGGGTGCGTGCGTACACGTGCGTGTTCATAAGTTGCATGGGAGGCCAGGCCTTGAGAAGAGGCCCAGGCGTGGGGTGAGCAGGGTCAGGAGGAACTGGGGGGAAGGGACGTGGTTCATGCTCAGAGCCAATCGCAGGCCTGTCCTTCGCGGCAGTCACCGAACGCCCCCTGTGCCCATCCTCCTCTCCCTCCCCTACCACAGCCCGTTTGAATTCCAGATCCACCATCCACGAGCTGTGTGACCTCGGACAAGTCCCTCAACCTCTCTGAGCCGCTGTCCCTTCCTCTGTAATGGAAATTTTAAGGCAGCTACTGCGACAATGCAATCAGACCACTGACATAAAGTGCTCTGCAGAGAACTAAGTGTTACCCCTCATTATTAGCTAATTGGATGGCACCGTGCCTGGCACACAGTAAAAGCTCTATGAATGTTGTCTGTCATTATCCTCACTGACTCAGAATCACCTCACTATGTGCAACCCGCCTGCCCGTCTCCCTTCTCCATCCCTTAGATCCACCAAGGCTGTCCCCCAAAGGAGCCGGGTTTGGGACAAAGCCCAGGAGGTCCCACTGCCCCGGCACTCTTTCCAGAGAGAAGTGAGATTGCAAAGGGGTGATGATGACTCACCTGGGTTTCTTGGGAACAGTAAGGTGAGGCACAAAGTGCTAGAACAGTGCCCGGCTCTTAGGAGGTGATCAACAGCCATCCGCTGAAACACAACCAGATCATGGGTCGCTCTTGATCTAGCCCCCCTCCCCCGCCCCACCCCCTTCGCCTCGTCTGATCCGTCACCAAGTCTGGCCCATTTGCTTCCTAAATATTTCATATCTGTCACCTTATCTCCACCCCAGGATGGCCTCCCTGGTCTGAGGGAGGTCTCTGGCCACACCGCCACCCCCGTCTCACTGGTCCCCTGCTTCCTGTCCTGTGCTCAATGCCTTCTCGTTGCTCTGGAGCCAGAAACTGAACTCCTTAAACTCCATGGGCAGCTGCCTCACCGTCCACACTGCGCTCTGGCCCCTGAGCTCCCAGGCCCTCAAATGTGGCTTTGCTCGTTCTGTTACCTGCAGTGAGGTCATCTGTGCTTTCTTTACGCATCAGGTCAAAACCCCTGTCTCAGCGGACTGCCCCTCCCCGGCCCCACCCGGTCCTAATGAGATCGTATCCCCTGTGAAATACGGTGGGGGGAGGGAGGGCTGTACTTTCTGGTTGTGGAGAATTGTGCGTTTACCTGAGAATATTGGCTTAATAAATATGTCCCCTTACACACACACACACACACACACACACACACACACACACGTGCGCACACACACACACACCCCGGAAGGGCATGGCCATGAGACCCTGATTCACCCAATGCTACATCCTTAGCCTCCAACACAGTGCCCGGTATATAGTAGGTGCTCAACAAATATCTGATGACTCAGAAAACGGAATAAGCAGAGGGAGGTGTGCCACAGAAGGGCAGTCTGGTGGCGTGGCAGTGAACAGGCACCCCCGTCACCTGCCCTTCTGTCCAGCCAGCCATCCACACCCTCTTGTGCCCACTCCCTCACACATTCAGTAGTGGCCACTCTGAGCGGAGCAGAGGTATGAATCGGAGGGCGCAGAGCAGCAACGGGGGTGCCTGCAGCCAGCAGGCCAGGTGCTGAGGCCAGTCAAGGGCGAATTTGGCTCTGAGCCATGGCTCAGATAAGTGAGCTCACGGGGGCTTGGGGGAGGAGACAGACTGTGTGGAGGGGAGGAACCGGGTCAGGGTTGGACGTGGGGCAACAAGGGAGAGAGAGCGTCCTGGCAGAGGGAACAGCAGAAGCAAAGGCCCTGAGGCACGACAGTAGGAAAGAGCGGGTGGTGCCCTCCGCACCTGCACGTGTCAGATACGGCGACGATAACGCAGAGGGGGCAGGTCCAGATCTCACGGGGCCTTGAGCCGCCGCGTGTGTGGTGGCTAACAGACAGGCTCTGAACCTAACAGCCTAGGGTCCAAACCCCAGCCCCACATGGTGCCACACGACCTCATCACGCCTCGGTTTCCTCAACTGGAAAATGAGTGCAAATAGGAGTGCTCACCTCCAAGGATCGTGTGCAGAGCCCCTGAGCGTGAAAGTCCCTTTGTTACTCCGAATGGTAACTAACTAACTTTACCTTGAAGGTGAAAGAGAGCCAGGGAAGGTTTGGCCCGGGAGAAACTTTCAGACCGAGCTGGGCTTCGTGAGGGCAAATCTACGCTCAGCGTGGGGGGGGGGGACAAGACTGGGGGCCCCTGGAGCAGCCTTTGCAGATGGGGTGACCGTGTGAATGGGGTGCGTATGGCCCCCGCCCCGCTCGTCCCCTCTCCCCTGGCCCCCCACCTTTGCCTCCCTAGCTAATGGTCTGGCTACCAAGCCCAGAAGCTCTGGCGCATCCTGACTCGACCCCCAAACACACTCAGAGATGTGAACCCCCACCCCACCCCAGCAGGACACTGCTGAGCTTGGCATCACACCCACGGCCCCAGAAATAGCCCGTGGGCCCAGCCCACAGGAGCAGACACCCATGCGGCCCCTCGCGCCACACTTGCTGAGCGCCCACACGTGCCGGGAGTCGCCCTTGGGACCAGGTGCTGAGCACACATGGGCCCTGGCACACGGGTGCCCCGAGGCACACGAGGCAATAACTAGTCTGTTCTCCTGTTGGCGACTTCGCGGGGCCCTCCACCCGGGAGCCGCGGGAAGCAAGAGTGGCGAGCAGAGACGGGGTGGCCCCTCCAACAGCTCCTGCCTTACGCTAGGATCCCTTCTGGCCGGAAGGGAGAGCACTGAGCTGGTAGAAATAATTTTCCTTCTCCCCAGGGAGAAGACAGCAGCCAAGCACAGAGAGTGCAGACAGGAGCCAGGCTGCCAGGCACGGCTCCCGCTGGCAAACCTGGGAGCCAGGTGGGCAGGGAGAGAGGACGCATCCACGCCAAGCCAGGGGGCGGGGCGGGGGGAGTAAACGAATGCGCGAACAAATGAATGAGCTGCCTCTCCCTGCGTGGCCCTCGTCTCGGGCACCAGCCTTGCACCCGTGCAGGAGGAACCCCCTTACCCTGCACACACCTTCCCTCTTCCTGCAGCGAGGTGTGCCCGTGGGCCCCAGAGCGGTTGTTAAATAAACGCATGAGTGACTAAACGAATGAGCAGAAAAATACCTCGGAGCCCCTTCACCTGGTCAGGATACTATGTACAAATTAGGGGTCCAGGAGTAGTCGAGTTAGCAGGAATGGTGACCGTAGTCCTTATTACCTCATCAGCCAACATTGACTGCCAAAGGCCGTAGACGCCCTCATGGGTGTCGTCCTATTTGGCCTTCCCTCCGGCCGGAGGAGATAAGCACTATTAGCCCCTTTTTCAGATGAGAAAACCGAGGCTCAGAGAAACGGGGCAAACTGCCAAGGTGAGCATACAGTAACGGAGCTAGGACTCAAACCCTGGTCCGACTTTGGACCCCATCCTCTTAGGCCCCCTGAGCGCTAAATTCTGCCCCAGAGAGAGGGGCTAAGAAGATGATCAGGAACCCTGGGGAGGAGGCAGAGGTCAGGAGGTCCCGGCTGCACCGTGACGTCTCCCCTGCTTTGTCCCGCCTGGGGGGTCACGGTGCCCAGCCCCTCTTCCTGGTCTTGGCACAGAGACAGGCTGGGAAACAAACGCGGGATGGGTAGGATGAGAAGCCCTTCCTCTGTCCCCAGGGAGACAGCCAGATGACAAAGGAGGGCCTGGAGCCACGGAGCTGGCAGTCGGACAGCCTTGGCAACAATGACACCAGGGCACGGAGAAATCAAAAGAGGACACGCTGGCCACCCAGCCTAGACTCTGGAAGGACACAGTGTGGGCAGTGGCAGTGATGCCCGGAGCATAGACAAGGCCACAGCAAATCAGCAAGCCTGCCAGCCCCTCAGTGACAGGGAAAGAATGTTGCCCAAGCAGCTCCCACAATCTGTCCGAGGCGACATTCTCCGGAGTCCTTCCCAGCACCCAGCTCTGTGCTTGGCTCTGGCAGGCGTGTGCGGGAAGGGGCAGGGAGGGACAGAAGAAGGAATGGCCGTGCCTTCTGTCCTCCAGAAGCTTGCCATCACAGCTGACACCGAACCCCAGAGAAGATTCGGGCAGACAGGTCTGAGGGAGTTTGGAGGAGAGAGAATGAGAGGCTGGAGGAAGTAGGGGCCGGAAGTAGGGCACTGGATCCTCAAGGCCCACAGTGGGAAAAGTCAGTGGCTCAACAACATTATCAAAGCCACAGACTGTACCCTCTTTCTTACTTAGCCCCTTTAGCCTCTTGCGGAGGGGGGTGTGGGGTGGGGGGTGGGGGGGCTTCCCTCATTGTCCCAAAATGGCTGCTGTAGCTCCAGCCATCACCTCTTCACACACGCAGAAAATGAAGAGTTTCTCCTCAAGGCATCTCTTTTTAAAGAGCGGCAAACAATTCCCAGAAGCTCTCTAGCAGTTATCCCTTCAGATCTCATTGGCCAGAATTGTGTCACATGGATACTTTCTAAACCAATCACTGGTGGGGAGAGGAGAAAGGTTCTCGTTCCTTTAGATGAATCACTATTCATAGGGGAGGGGGTGAGCATATGGCCAAGCTCAATATTCTGTGAATATTGAGACAGAATCGCAGCAAGACAGGACTGGGAAAGGGACTGGCTATTAGCAGCTGGCCAAGGCTGTATTTCCCATCTGTCTCTTTAAAACATTTTTGTTTTAATGTTTATTTTTGAGACAGACAGAGAGCGTGAGCGGGGAAGGTCAGAGAGAGAGGGAGACACAGAATGTGAAGCAGGTTCCAGGCTCCGAGCTGTCAGCACAGAGCCCGACGCGGGGCTCGAACCCACGAACCGTGAGATCATGACCTGAGCCGAAGTCGGAGGCTCAACCGACTGAGCCCCCAGGGCGTCCCCACCATCTGTCTCTTTTACATACCATAAAACCCAGCAGACTGCTGCGGTAGGGGTGGGAGCTGGGGGAGCAGGCGAAAGTGACCTTAAAAAATCCCTAGAGGGGCTGTCACCCACCCCCACCGATGTCTCTGCCTCCCCGCCTCCCAGTCTCTCTTGAACCCACTCCATTCAAGCCTGCACACCCACCGCGCCACCAAACTCGCTTTTATCGAGGCCACCGCTGACCTCCGTGTGGCCAAGACCGACGGTCAACTCATTGAAGTCCACAGCGGACTTGACCTGGCGGTAGGATGACCATATAGTTCATCATCTAAACTGGGAGTAAAAGGGGGCGGGACACTACAACAGGTTTGCCGGGACACTGGATGTAAAGCAGGACTGTCACGGGCAAAGCTGGACAGATGACCCCTTCCTCCTTACAGCACTGTCCCCAGTGGGCTTCCAGGACCCCCCCCTTGGCTCCCCTCCCCTGCCCTCCTCTCTCCTCCTGTTCAGTCTCCTTGGTTCCGCCCTCTCCGTCTCCCAGATCTCCGTGGTTGAGGTGCTGGACCTCTTCTCCACCTGCGCTCAGTCCTTCGTGGGCTCACCCAGTCCCGGCTCTAAATACCGTCCAAGTTCCCAAATGCACGCCTGCAGCCAGGACCCGGCTCCTGAGCTCCTGGCAGAAGGTGCCCTGGGCTGTTTGATGTCACTACTGGACGCCTAAGAGGCATTTGAATGTAACACGTCAAGACGGAGTTCCTGATCCCCCCCCACCTCTGCTCTGCCCACAGCTGTCCTCAGCTCGGGGAGCCGGAACCCCCCCACTCCCGCCACTGAGGCTGCAGGGTGGTCGTGCTTGGTTCCTCTTCCCCTGGTGCCCCATTTCCGACCCACAGCATAGCCTGCCACACAGGCAGCCCCCACTGTCCCCGCCTTGGTCCCAGCCACCCTCGCTTCCCCTCTTCATTATTGAAACGGCACCCCCAGCCCCTTCCAGCCCCGGCTTCCTTCTATTTTGCACACGATAGCTAGCCAGCATGATCTTTTACATTTGTTTTAATGTCTGTATTTATTTTTGAGAGAGAGAGAGAGACAGCATGCATGCGCGTGCAAGCGGGGGAGGGGCAGAGAGAGAGGGGGACAGAGGATCCAAAGCAGGCTCTGTGCTGACGGCAGGGAGCCCGATGTGGGGCCTGAACCCACGAACCACGAGATCCGAGCGGGAGTCGGATGCTCGACCGACAGAGCCACCCAGGCGCCCCGCCAATATGATCTTTTAAAACATAAATTAGATCACATCTTTCTGTTCAAGCCCTCCCAGGGTAGGGGTCCCATCGGACAGTAAAAACCCAAAGAAGATGCAGCAGGCTCTGACGCCCACCTCCGTATTTTCTCTGAGCTCATCTGCTGCTCACACCCCTGTCACTCCACTTCAGCAACAAGGGGTTCCTTGCTGTTCCTCCCGCACACCAAACACACACTGACCTCAGGGCCTTTGCACTTGCCGTTCCTGCCACCTGCAATGCTTTTCTCCCAGCTATGTGCACAGCTCCCTCCCTCCCTCCCTTTGGAGGTCTGTTCAAATGTCACCTTAGCAGTGAGGCCTTCCATGGCCACCTTGTATGAATTCTCATTTATAGAGACGATTGAGAGACAGAAAGAGCAAATCCCCCCACTCTGGCACCTACCCTGCTTTGTTTCCCTCGATAGCATTTACCATGATCCATCATGTTATTTATTGGTTTCTTTATTTATTTGTTTACCGTCTGCCCCCCATTAGACTTGCAAGGGCGAGGACTCTACCCGTTTCTTGTTGTGCCTAGAGCAGCACAGAGTGGAAATTCACGAATATTTCTGGAATGAGTGAATGTGCACCACATACACGCACACACGCTGACGTCCGTGATTGCGGGCACAGGCCCACACACACAGGAACCACACACGCGCACACGGGCCCCAGAGCACATGGGTTATAGGAGCAGAGGCTGAAGAGTGGAGAGAGCACAGCCGACGTTTACTGAGCCAGCCTGGGGCTTGGCTTGTAATCCCACTTGGGATTAAACAACCGCGCGGCAGGTTGAGACCTGCAGCCTAGAGAAAGCCACCAGCGTGCCTAAGATCTCCTGGGAAACCCTGGCAGATGGGAATGCAGGCCCGAGGCTCCACAGTGGCCCCCAGTGAAGGACTGAATGCCAGGACAGGGTCCTGTGGTTACACCCACTCAGGAAACGTAGCTGGAGCAGGAAAGGGAGGAAGGGAGGGAGAGAAGAGGCCGAAGTGGCTGTAGGAGTCCTGGCAGGTGGCTGGGGACCCTGGCCAGGCCAGGCCGGTGCCTGAGAGAGGCCCAGGTGGGCGGGATGAGGGCCCGGGGAGGAGACACAGGTGGGGGGTCTCAAATCACAGTGCTGGGTGTGCCCTGCCCAAGGGGGCCCAGCCAGGGCGGCAGGTTGGGGCCGAGATGCAGCCACCCTTGTCCCGCCCAGCATGTCCCCCACCGCCCGGCACAGGGCTGTTATCACTGAGAGGGGTGACTTTTCCTAGTCCTTCGAAGGTGCCCCACGCCAAGGGGAATCCAAGCCTGGGTTCGAGACCACACTCCTCCACTCTTGAATTCTGCTTTCTCTAAAGTGAAATCTGACCTCTGGCCTTTGCCCCCCCCGGCCCGTAGACCTTCCACAGAGCGCTCCTTCTTCCCCAAGAGCCCGAATTCCATGTGTCCAAATCCTTCTTGCACTCGAACTTCAGGTGACACCTCCTCTACCCCACAGCCCACTGTGTTGTGCTTGGCCCTTCTGTGCTGAGGGCCTTCCATCACGAAATCCCCTTATGGCCATAGACCGTTTCGGTCTCCTGTGGTTTTTATTGTATAAAACTCCCCCAAGCCCTTCTCTGCACACACAGAATAAAATGGCCAAGTCATCTGCAGCCACCCTCTTGCTCTGCACCAGCCCCAGTGGCCTCCTTCCTGTTCCTCGGCTTATTCCAGCCTCTGGACCTTTGCATGTGCTGTTCCCTCTGCGTGGAACCATTTTGTGCCAGGCTTCTTCTCATCCTTCCAGATCAGCCAAATATCACCTCCTCTGAGAGGCCCTCCCTGATATCACATCTAGAGTAAGACACCCACTCCAGCCCTTCCATCATTCTCTTCCTCCCCTTTTCCCGTTTTGTATTCCTTCGTAACGCTTCTCACCCCCAGAAATTATATGGTAGATTTCTTTCCTTTCTTACTAGAAGGTCAGCTCCAGGAGGGCCAGGACTATTTCGTTTATTGCTTTGTCTCCAGGGCCCAGCACGGGGGCCGGCATCAGGGAGGTGTGGTAAATAGTTGTTGAAAGAGTAGATGAATAACCAGAAGAAATGCATCTCTCTCCTGATATATAGCTGAGCAACTGATTGTATCTTGCGGTCTTCACAGAGAAACGATTTTGAAAGTATGTTGAGTGAATGAATGAATGAATGCATGCATGAATGCATGCATTTCTGTCTCCCCCCTTGTAGTAGATGCTAGTGTTTGATGAACGAATGAATGATAGAATCTTTGAAAAGGTGGTGTAAAGAAAGGAAGGAGGGAGAGCGGCGATGGGGTGCCTGCAAACACGGCGGGGGGGGGGGGGGGAATCTCCCATTGTTCCCACCTCCTGCGCCTCGCCTCCGCAGATGTCCCCAGGGGTGGCCCCAGCGCCCCCCCCCACCCGCCCTCCAGCCGGCCCCTCCCCTCTGCGTCCCTGCAGGGCCCTGATGGGTCCTGGAACTGCCTGATGGAGTCAGGGGAACAGTTCCTGCCGAGCCCGCAGGGAAGTCATAAGCTCCAGGAAATGAAGGCTGCGGAGCGATGCCTCCTCTCCTCACCCATAACTCCAACCTCATTACGACCGGCCCAGGCTGTAACGTGGGGAATCAGAGCCGGCTCCCCAGAGGCCGGAGCACATCTCCGGGATCACAGAGCAGGGCCCCAAGGGGAGGGGGGTGTCTTCAGGCCTCAGCTCCGCCTTCACACCCAGGCCCTACAGAGCGGGTGAGGAGGGGGTGGGACGGGGTGCTGGGGGTGCTCGCAGCAGGGTCACGGGCCCTCCTGACCTCCGTTAGTTCAGGGTGGGGCCTGTAGGGAAAGAGGGACCAGCATGTCCGGGACTCCTCCCTCCTCTCCTCCCCAGGGGCTGTGAGGCTCTCAAATGCAGCATCAACCTCCTGCGTCCCCCCTTCCAACAGACTCCCTACCCGGAACCCCTTTCGTAAGGATATTCTGGTGCCCGTGCCCGGCAAGACCACTGGGGAATCAAGCATCTGCAAAACGGGTATAAAACACCAACCTTCACAGCTGCCGTGACTCACACAAGTCAGTTAAAGGGATGAGAACTGGCCTCTTTGGTGCCGGCTCATAGGGGGTGGTCTACATTTCTTCTGCCCCCCGAGATTCCAGCCACCTGGGTCACCCGCAGGTGGACCTCTGCCCAGCCACACCCCTCATGCTTCCAACCTAACTCCCCCCACCAGCCGGACGCCTCCTAGACTGCCTGCCTCTGCTCCTCTGCCCTTTCTCCCCACCGGCTCAGATGCCCCCTTTTCCAAGAAACAGCCCTAATTCCCTCCCACCCACCTTCCCCTTGCAGACACAGGTGCCCACTCCCTTCCCGGAGCCCCTCTTACAGCCCTGCTCACACTCTGCCTGGCACTTAGGTTGTTATTGGGAGGTCTCATCCCCACGCCTCTAAACTGTGAACTTATTTTTGTCCAGCCCAAACCTGGCCAAGCCGATGCCCCGTGGAATTGAGTTGTTGAACTGAGCGGAACTGGGCTTGGGGAGAGGGGTGGAGATTGAGCCCCTCACCTCCACTCACTTTTGTCGGTGCCTAAAATTCCTCCATTAAAGCAGCATTGCTGTCCCCTGTAAACACCCACATTAAGCCATTATTCATCATTATGGCTTGAGTAGGAGTTAGTCCCTCAGATCCTTTTTTGCTGAAAGCAGGATCTGATGGCGGGGTGAGGGAGGGGGAGATGGATTGATCTGGGGACCGTGGTGCTGGTCCAGGGTGGGGGTGGGGGGGAGAAGTGTGTCTCAGACCCTGCGAAAGGAATGTTTTCTGGGGGAATGTGAGACACCGTGGTAAGCTCAGAGGGCTTGTGGCCCTGCCCAAAGTCACTCGACACCTCCAAGCAAGGCCGTTGGGGACTCATGTGCCCCATCTCTGAAAGGGGCTGTGCAGGGACGAGCAGATCCGAGGGCCTTCCTTGGGCTCCTGGTTTGGATGAAGTGACCTCTCACCTGCTGTAAGAAGGCAGGAGTGTGGGTGGCAGGCTGGGTGCTGGATTCTGTGCACCCAGGAGGCCTGGGTCCTGGCAGCCCTTGAAGACCCCTTCTAGAAGGACCTGCTCCCTCTCTGGGGCGGGAGATTTCCAGGGGCTGGGCTGGGCTAGATAGATTGTCAGCCAGCGTCAGGGGGAACAGCTGGTAAGGGCCCTGCTCCCGTGGGCATGGGGGCTCCTGGAGGGAGGACCACGGGGAAGGAGCCGGACCGGGCCGTGAGAAAGTGGGCGGAGGCTGAGAGAGGACAGGCGTGTGATGGGAGTTGAAAGGAAGGATCCAGGGCTGGGGGCAGGGGGTGGGGGTGGGGAAAAGGGGCAGACCAGACCCTGGCCCAAGAAGGCCGGGATCACGACGACGGGTCACAGCAGGTGTCTAATTAGTACCTAAAAGAAGAGCCGTCGACTCAACCAGCCCTGCCACCACAAGGCGCCCCCTCTGACGTTTCTCTTGTTTCTCTCGCAGGATCGGTCCGGTCGGGACGGCCCCTAGTCCTCCAGGGACCCGCCCGGCCGCAACCAGCACCCCTCCGCGCGGGGACCATGGCGCACGGCTGTCTCGGGAGCCGCGGGGGCGCCGCCTGGTGATCCGGCCGCGGCGGCGCGAGGGGGGCGCGGGCGGGGACCCCGGGGGCCAGTCCATGCCCCGGGAGCGGCCGCGCCCCCTCCCCCTGCAGCCGGGCGCCCCCGCCGCTGGGCGGCGCGCAGGGCCGCGGGCCTGTCCGGGTGCCCCGTCGGGGGCGGCGCCCCGGCGGCCGCGCTGAAGCCACCATGTGACGCGGCGCCGCTCCGTGCTGCCACCGAGCGGCGACGCCCTGGTGCCTCCCGTCCATGCTCCTGGGCCCCGGCCCGGCGCACGCCAAGCATGAGGCCGCGGCCCGACGGTCGGGGGCTCCGGGCGGGAGCCGCGCTGTCGCCCGCGCTGCTGCTGCTGCTGCTGCTGCCGCCGCCGCCGCCGCTGCCGGGACGCCTGTGGGCGGCGGGCACACCCGCGCCGGGGACGCCCGGGGCTCGGCAAGACGGCGCTCCCGGCGCGGGCCGCGTCAAGCGCGGCTGGGTGTGGAACCAGTTCTTCGTGGTGGAGGAGTACACGGGCACCGAGCCCCTGTACGTGGGCAAGGTAAAGTGGGCCCCCGCACCCGCTGCCCCCGCGCCCTGGACCCCGGAGACACCCACTGGGAGGCGCGAGGGACCCCAGCTCCCCTAACCCCCGTCCCAGTCCCTGGTGCCTCCGCCCAGCCGCGCCCCGCCTGGGGCAGACGACGGGGTCCTGCCCGCCGCTTCCCTCCCCTGCCCCACGCCCTCCTCCGGTCCCTCTCCCCGGTGCGTCTCGGAGAGTGCTAGTAGGTAAACCCAGGCCCCCCGTCTTGCATCGAGAATGTAGGAGCAAGTTTGCAGATCTGCTCGTGTCACACACGTATTCTCTCCACTCTGCTTAAAATTCTTCAATAGCTTCCCACGCGCTTGGGGTCAAGTCCAAATTTCGTCCCGTTGCCCACAGAGATCTGGCTCCCCCTGCAGCCCCGTCTGCCACACTCCTCTGAGTTTCAGCCCCTGGGCTCTCCCGCTGGTCCTTACAGTGCCCCGCCCAGTCCTGCCCCCGCCGCTTTGCCTGGGTGATTTCCTCCCCGGCAACAGGTCGGTCCTGCTCTTTCTGCTGATTACACTATATTGACACTCAGGTCTCCACTCAAATGCCACGTCCCCAAAGAAGCCATCCTGACCACACCAGGCGTGGACAGATCCCCTGTATGTGGCCATCCCTCCCTGTCATGTGCCCTCCAAGGTCTCCATAGCTTTCCTTCATAGCACTTAATTAGGCATGTGTTTGTTTGATTGTGCAGTTCATGTATGTTTTTCCTATTAGACCCTGTTTGTTTTGCTTACTGTTAAATCCAGCACAGACATTGCTCGCAAACTGTTCATTGAATGAATGAATGAATGAAGAATGAATGAAAGTGACTTTCTCAAACTCCCTGAGTAAATGCTCGTGAATGTGGCTAAAGATCTGTGCCTTCGGAGTGTGTGAAGCTGGGAAGGACTTTTTTTCAGCCCTTCCAATCCCTAGCCCCGCATGGAGAGGCAGAGGCTAGTAAGATCCAGCCTCTGCCATTTGGAGGCTCCCCGGAGTAGCAGAAATGCTCTGGTAACACGTTACAGGGTAGCACCTTGCACTGAGCAGACGGTCAACAAATGGCATCTGTTGGCTGGCTTCGTGGAGGAGAAAAACACCTGAGCTGGGTTTTGGTGTATGAGTAGGAGTTCATCAGGCTGATGAAGAAGAGGGCATAGCTTCTGCAAAGACTTGGAGGCCTGAAGGAGGCTGGCTTATTCAGAGGCTTGTCAGCAGTTGAGATATGGAGGCAGAAGCTGCTTCTAGGGTACAGTTCTCTGGTTTCTGCTGAGGCCGGTCAGCCTTCCAGGAAGTTTTGGTCGGCCGACACGGGGAAGAGACCAACTCTGGAGTTGCCTGTGTGCTTAACGAGTCTGAGAATTGGGAGACTGACCAACGTGCTCATTTCGGAGGCTCAGGGATCAGGGAGGGGAGGAAAGCCTTGATGTAAATATCTAGGTTTGTCTTGCAAGAAACCTAGATTTTCTTTGGGTCTAGACACAGTAATCCCTGGTCCTTGGCTACTTTCCCTCCAGACGTGGCCTCAAGGTCACCCAGCCAACTAGTGGCAGAGCCGAGGGCTCCTGACTCCCAGCCAGGGCAGTGAGGTGGCAGGGCTGGCAGAATGGAGTCAGGGGGTGGGGAAGAAGGAACCAGTACCGTCTGGGCCGTAGCTGATGGTGAGGAAAGCTAAGAAGGCAGGCTCGGGGGCCAGACGCACCTGAGTTTCGGGCCTGGTTTTGCCAACCCGTGAACCATATTACTTTGACCGAGTTACCTCACCCCTCTGAACCTGTGTCTTCATCTGTAAGAGGGCGGCTACAAGAGCCCGAGTCCTAGCGTTGTTGAAAGGATTAAGGAAGAAAACAGCCTATTCGGTGTTCAGCCTGCCGCATGTTCGTTGTTGTCTCCTCCTCGTTCTCCTCTGAAACACTCTCCCAGACATTCTCCAAACCTCTCCCAGACGCCCAGGCCTGGGAGATGGACTTGGGTCCAGGAAAACCCCAGAGAGACGGAGAAGGGCTCGGACACATCCACCTAAACGTCAGCTTGATGATCTCGGGTACCTGGGCTCTGTTGTCTGCCCGGCCACTGGGGCCCTGAGGCCTCCCCAGCCACCCAGGTCCTGCAAGGATGAAGGAAACCCGCCCCTGATTCAGCACTTTGCACTGCATCCGGCACGCGTGGAAGCCTACCTCTGTCTCCAGGAAACACCGTCTGTCGCCTTACTAAGTCCCTTCATTATAAGGCTGGGAAACTGAGGCCTGAGGCAGAGAACATCATACCAAGGTCACCTAGCAACCTGGTGACCAAACCAACCCAAGGGACCCGACATCCCGACACCAGCTGCGGGCCCAGTGCAGTGTAACTGCCCTTGGCTGTGAGCCAAGCACGTGCCCCGCCCCGGTGTCCTTCTTCTCCTTGAGGAAGCCTCTCCCAACATCCCCACTGCTGTCACGACGACGGTGTTATCCTCCCCTCCGGCATCTTCACCCCGAGCCCCCCTCTCTTATTCCCAGAGCCCACCTCTGTGCGGGGAGGAGAGAGAAGTTTCCACCCCTTTGCAAACATTTGCCCAGAGCACGCTCTCTTCGGAAAAGCAGCATACAGCGTGTGGCTCCAGGGGGCCGCCTGGAGCCAGGCAGCCGGGCTCGGATCTCAGCTCTGCCCCTTACTGTCTCTCTGATCTTGGGCACGTTATTTAACCTCTCTGAACCCTGGGTTCCCTATCTGCTGAGACGGGCTGTTACTATCCCCTCCTCAAAGGGTTGCGGTGAGGGTTCCCCGAGTTAGCATATGTCAAGGACCTAGCATAGCTCGTACCTGCACCTGGCATGTGCTCCATATTAGCTTTTATTATTAGAGGTCTCGCCTGGTATTCCCACCACCTCGAGCCTCCCAGCTACACAGAACACTACAAACCCCTGCCCCAAACCCCGAAAGCCTTCTTGGCAACCCGATGTCCTGCTTTCTCACCACGAAGCGGTGCGGGGGGTGAGGGGGGTGGGCAGGGGCAGGTGGTCTCTGAATATTCCGTATTCAATAGGAATATGAAGAACATGAGCTTGGACTTTTAAAAACCACCTGTCTCCTTCCCAGCCGAGCCCCACCTTCGTGTGGGCGGTCATATGTGCACACACGCATACACACACACACACACACACACACACACTCATACCACACTCTCTGGCTCTTTGGGAAGCAAGGACTTCTGGTTTCTGTGAATTCACTGCTTCCTGGTCCCCCGCCCCAGGGAGCCGCTGGGAGCATCCGTCCTTGTCGAATTCCAAAGGTAGCTTAGCAACCGCACCATCCGCCGAGTGAACCCCGGGCGCCCAACGGTAACCTATTTTACAAGCGCCTTCTTCATCACTCACCGCCAGACTCCTGTCGGCACCCGGCACCCGCAGGAACCGCCGGGGCCCCGTAGCGGGTAGTGGTCGCCACCCAGGCCCCGCACCGGCGGCGGCTCCCTCCGTGGTCCTGCCCCCTCAGCAACCCTGCCCACCTCTTCCGGGAACCTTCCCGCAGCACCCACCCTCAAATCAACCTCCCAGATTTCCATACAATCTGGGTACTTTGACTAATCCCTTTTCCGAACTGTAATTTCCCCCGGGGCTTCTGTCAGCTGGATGTGGATTTTGTAGGATTTTTTAATTTTTTTTAAAAAAAAAAGATAGAATTATGGGGTCAGCACTTATGACCAACTCCTGTGGGCGGTGAGATCTATTTTAGATATACAGCAGGATTAAAGTGGGGAGGAGAGCAGATTTAATTAAGTTGCTAATATTTAAAGAAAATTGATGAACTCCTGGTTTACGAGAAGCACAGGCGTGAACAGACCCCCTCATTCTGGGGGGGGGGGAGGCTTTTTATTTGATTTGCTTTCCGTTTAAATCCTGGACTCGTTTTATTTGCGTAGCTGCGCTGTCCGTTTAATTGTCTTTAATAAGGAAAACGTACCTCTGCTCGCATTTAATTTTGATTTAATTAGGAGGAAGTAATTAATGGCCTCATAAATCCCATTTTTCAGTTCCCCCGGGATGAGAAGCCATCACTCTTGTGTTTTCCACAATGTTTGGGCCAGTCCACACTCGAGGAGGAGGCCGTGGAGGAAAGAACCCAGGATGCAGAGTGAGGCCTCAGGGTTGCCTCCTGTTAGCTGTGTGACTTTAGGTGGAATATAGACCCTCTCTGAGCCTCGGCTTGCCAATCTGTGCAGTAGGGAGAGAAAAACCTCTGATTCACAAGATCATAATGAGACATCAGTGAGGTTACGGTAAAGGGTCTAGACGTGTGTCTGGTGGCTCTTCTCCACCTGGGGTTTAACAGTGATCGGATCCTCCAGAAATCCCAGAAGGCAGCTGGGGAGTCTTACCGGCAGCTGTATGTTTCGTGTTCACTTATTCAATACGTTTTGGTGCCAGGCTGTGTGCTGGGTCCTGGGTAGATGGGAACGAACAGCCACATGCTTGGTCCTCAAGGCTCTCACGTCTCTCACGCACACGTGCATATACTCTTACACACATGCACACGCGCACACTCCATTCTCTCACTTCCCCCGTACTTTCTCTGCAGGCCCAGGCATGGGGAGTTCAGCGGCCACGAATCAAAGTTAGTCCACACCCCTGAGGCTCAGGACAGCTGGGGAGACAGATGTGCGACACTGAGGTGTTTGGGGGAGTGTGGAGCAGGGCGGGGAGCGTGCGCAGGACGAAGTGGGGGTGGGGGGCACCTCAGAGGATTGCCTGAAGGAGAAAACAAGCTAGGTTTAAAAGACAAGAAGGTAGGGGCGCCTGGGTGGCTCCGTCGGTTGAGCATCTGACTTCGGCTCAGGTCATGATCTCGCGGCTCGAGAGTTCAAGCGCCGTGTTGGGCTCGCTGCCGTCAGCACAGAGCCCGCTTCGGATCCTCTGTCCCCTCTCTCTCTGCCCCTCCCCCACTCACGCTCGCTCTCTCTCTCTCTCTCTCTCTCTCTCAAAAACGAACATTAAAGGCAGACGACGGTACTAGAAGGTACTAGATGATGCCCCTGTCTCTCCGTCAGGTCAGGATTTCAGCCTGTGGTCTTGTGTCAGGAGACGGGGACGAAGGGTGACCCTTACTCCCTCCTGAGACCGGGGTGGGAAAAGGAGACTAATTTGCATCGAACACCTACCATGTGCCAGAAGCTTCCACACATTGTCTCATGGATCTTTGGAGCGCAGGGGAGCAACAGCGTGTCCTTCACAGATGAAAAAACTGAGGCTAGGAGAAGGGCAGCTTCTGCCTCAGGGCCACGCAGCAGGGCGGTGGAGAGGCTACTCCGGTGGCTGGTCCTGAAGCCAAAGCCCGTCACCTCTCCTGATCTGTGATGTGCAGTCCTCTCCCAAATGATGAAAGAGAGGCCGCCTGTGACTGGGGCCGGGACGAGGCAAAAGGGGTGTGTGTCCGGGCCCCCTCCTCCAGCCAGACTGACAGATTCGCAGGGGCCACAGACGGACAAACTGCACTTTGGAGTCAAACAGATGTAGGCCCAGCTCAGTCTCCTCACCTGGGAAAGGGGGATACATTGATGTGCATCTAATTCCATCGTGGAATTAGATTTCTACAGAGGCCCCACAACACATCTGGCACATAGTAGGCGCTCTGTACATAAGAGCACTGTCCTCCGGCCTCCACTCACAACCGAGAGTCTTGAGAAGTGTCCTTCTGGGATAGAGACCCAGGTGCACTTTCTGACTCCGGAGCTGGGACCCAGGCAGGCTGGGCAGGCAGCCCCAGCCAGGCCCAAACCCACAGCTCTGAGCTCTTGGTTCTGGCCCACGTCACTCAGCCCGGTCTGACTCTGCAGTCCCCGGAGGGTAGCCACTGGGCCACCGCGTAAGCCCCAGGTCATTCTTCACAGAAGGACCTCGGTGACATCACCGCTGGGTTCCACTCCTTCCTCCCCACCCGTCACTCGTGAGCGATCCCTGCCCGGAGTCTGAGTTCACATGCAGGCAAGTAAGGTCTGCAGGGACAGGATAGAGAGCCAGGGGACAGAAAGGGAAGGCGGCGATGATCTACAGAGGGTTCGGGTCATTATGAAGTGCTCTCCTTTAATCCTCACTGTACCTGTGCCAGAAGGGTTTGATCTAGTTTCTCAGGTGGGCGAACGGACTCAGAGAGGAAACATGAACAAGCCCATGATCCCAGCGTGGGTGAGTGATGGGATCAGGAGATCGGCTTCCCGAACTTAGCTGTGTGACACAGTGAATGACTTCCCCTCTCTGTGCTTTAGTGTTCCCATCTGAGAAATGGGGAGAATAATATATTTCCTAGGGCAGAGCTGAAAACTACTTAGATGATAGCTGTTAAGAGTCACCCCCCAGGCTGTCTGTTCCACCACACGGCTCAGAAACGTTCACTGACACAACAAGCAGGCGTGGAGGCACTCGCAGACAGAACGAGTTGACCCTCTCCTGTCCCCATCTCCCCTGGGCAAAGGTGGAGGGAAGACATAAACAGCAAACAGGAGAGACGGGTCTCCTCATCCCCGGCACTGCCGATGATTCAGGGCTGACGTCCTGAGATAATTTTATTGGGGGCATTAAACTGAGTTATGAGGTTTTTACAATCCAGCCACTTATGAGAAATCTATTAACAGTAACTGGACAGGAAGAAGGCTTCTCGGTGGAGCCCAGAACGGGCATTAATTGGGGCAATCTATAACAGGACGGGGACCCGGAAAGGTTCCACCAGACGCCTCCATTTACTCCCCGCAATTTCTGCTGAGAATCAGCAGACTCGCCAAAAAGAGAGAGATGCCCATTAATCGGCTAATGAAATATGAAAATGTTTATGGGCCATTCAATCTTCCAAATGGCACTTCTATAATCCACCTTTCAGACACAGAGTTCCACTAGCAGAATTTATACCCGGGTTCCTCCCGCGTGGCAAGGGGTGGGCGTTCGTCCCTCTCCGTGACGACTTCATTGGCACCTGTTATCCTGCTGAGTGGGCTGGGGTACATGGCATCCTGGCCCGAAAGGGGCCTTAAGGATTCTGTCATTCGCATTCAATCTCTGTAGAAGCTTAGAGCGGGGCAGAGACCCCCCCCAAGGTCACCAGCTTCATTGGATGATTTTCCCTGTGCCTAGAGCTGCCTCAGAAATTTGGGCATTGGAGGATCAGGACCTAGGTGTTTCCGTTTCGGAGAATAGCCTTCCTCCTGGTCCCTTGCCTAAGAAGTCTGAGTTCAGTGAAAACAGCCTGGGCTTTGGAGCCTCACAATGCCTGGATTAAATCCCAGTTATATATAGCTAACATTTAGTAAATAATATAATAATAACGATAGCTACCATTTATTGGACACTTATTATGTCTCTGGCAGGGCTGATTTTCAGCTGGTACACACCAGTACAGTTGAGCCGGTCGTTAAGATAGTGGAAAGGTAAATAATCTCTCTCCTCTCCCTTGGCCCCAGTTGCCTCAGCATCTTGGACCTCTCCCTGATCCCGTAGCCACAGGGTCCTGCCTGGCCCGGCAAGGGCCCTGCTGCGATGCCATGGCAGTGCCCCCGCCATGTTGGCTGGTAAATATCACGTGCCCCGTGGTGCCAGGCAAGTGCTAATATCTTCTGTGGACTTTAAACTGAGCCCCCCAGCACCTCGAGGAGGGAGGTGCCCGTATGATCCACGTGTTACAGAGGAGGTGACTGGGGAGGCCCAGAGAGGTGCAGTGACTTGTGCGGGGACACCCAGGGGGATGATGCTCTAGCCAGGGCCACGTCGCGCTGCCTCCTCCTCCCCGAGGGCTGCTCCCAGAAGGCTTGACGACGGAGTGAGAAAGCCCAAGCCGGAGGCCAGATCCGTTCCTCTAGCTGTCTGACCTTGAGCAGACCATCCCACTACTCTAGTCCTGAGGAGGAAAAGGAAAAAGAAAACCAGCTATAAAATAAAGATAGAAAACCTCCTCTAGCAGGTTGTTTTTTGTTTTTTTTTAAAGAAGTACGTGAATTGCTTAGCACAGCTCCTGGCACGGAGGAGGTGCCCCTTCGGTGTGCATTCCCTTTCCTCCCCCCTCCCTTTCTCTGCTCCCTGTCCCCACCACATGCCAGGCTCAGAGTCTGGCGGGGGTTGGACCTAGAACTCAGGATGAGGTCAGAGACAGCCATTTGGAAGCTTGTTCGAAATGCAAGCACCAAGGCCCCCCCCCAGACCCACTGACCTGCCCCCCCCCCCCGCTGCCTCCCCAGATCCACTCGGACTCGGACGAGGGTGACGGGGCCATCAAGTATACCATCTCAGGCGAGGGCGCTGGGACCATCTTCCTGATTGATGAGCTGACGGGAGACATCCATGCCATGGAGCGCCTGGACCGGGAGCAGAAAACGTTCTACACGCTGCGGGCTCAGGCCCGGGATCGCGCCACCGACCGCCTGCTGGAGCCTGAGTCGGAGTTCATCATCAAGGTCCAGGACATCAACGACAGCGAGCCCCGCTTCCTGCACGGCCCCTACATTGGCAGCGTGGCTGAGCTCTCACCCACAGGTGGGCGGCGGGCTCCAGAGGCGCGGGGCTGAGCCAGGGCGTGGGGGAAGGGGAGCTACGGGGCTCTGAGTGGGAGCCTGCTGTGGGACTGGCTGACACCCTAGAGGGGCAGGAGAGACAGGAACCGCTGCTCCAGTCAGGCAGGGGGTACGGGCATGAGCCCAGGTGCCCGCAGGGGCTCAGGCATAGTTATGACCCGGTCACAGCTGCGCCCCTGGACAAAGGCACACACATGACCTCGGGCACATTCACGGACACAGACCCCACACGGACACGGCCCTACGTGTGGACGCAGCAACACCCTGGGACACGGACACGCCCCACGTGCAGTCACGCACACGGGCCCAGCCCCACTTACAAGTTCGGCTGACCTGCACACGGCCCTTCCCCGGAGCTCAGCCCCACGCAGACCTCGCACGGCCCTTGGCCACAGCCCCTACACAGGCGCGGGTGCACCTGCCCACAGGCGCTCCTGTACCTGGAAACGGCCAGAGCCGAACGCAGCTGAAACGAGGCCCAGCCACACAACCAGACATGACCTCACCCCAGCACAGCCACATACGACCCCACTCAGGAAACAGCCCCCCACACACATGGAGCTGACGCACAGACACAGCCACCCCTACAGAGAGACACGGGCAAGAGCCACAGACAGACGTTACCCCCCGCGGGCCAGGCTCCACCAGAGTGTAGTTACAGGAGGCCATGAACGTGGGTGCAGGCTGCTGTAAACACACACACACACGCGCGCGCAGGTCCGCACGTATGCCTGGTGTGCAGGTGCATTCACACGTGAGTGTGCAGTGACCAGATGTGGCTGGTCAAACGGCACTTTAAGGCCTGTGCGTGCACAGGACGTGCTATGTGTCTGTTTGAGTGCATTCATTCATTCATTCATTCACTTAACAAGCATGTACAAGGACCTACTATGTGCCAGGCACTGAGAACATGGCATTGAAAAGGCAGACAAGTCTCCCCATCACAGAGGATAGTTTCTGGCTGAGGAAGACAGGCGGGAAGCAAGTGAACACACACATGTCATTGGTCTGGGAAGGCTTATCTGAGGAGATGACATTGAATGGAGGCCTGAAGGTTGTGAAGGATGGGCCCTGGGGGAAGAGCATTCCAGGCATAGGGAACCGTAGCTGCAAAGGCCCGGAGGAGAAGTGGAGACGCGATCGGGTCGTGCAGCCCTGTGGACCGTAGTCAGGGCTTTGCCTTTTATGCTGAGCAAGCCGGGAAGTCAGTGGAGAGGATTGTGCAGAGGACGGATACAATCTGACTTCGTTTTAACAGGATCCCGTGCTGTTCGGTGAAAATTAGATGGTGGTGGGGCTGGCCGTGGGGCAGGGACAGAAGCAGATTGCCCATTGAGAAGGATATTGCAATTACCTGGGCAGGAAATGATGGTGGCTTGGAACGAGGTGGGACCAGTAAGGGTATAGAGAAGAGGTCGACTGTGAGGTGTATTTTGAAAGTAGAGCTGAAAGCATTTGCTAATGGATGGGATGCGGGGTGCGAGAGAGAGACAATTCGGGGATGATTCCCGAGATTCTGACCTGGGCAATTAAACTGACGGGATTTCCATTTACTGAGACGGGAGGAGCAGCTGGAGGAATAGGTCTGGAGGACGGAGGGACATCAGGAGTTGGTTTCCATCGTGCTGAGTTGGAAGTACTGATGAGACAGCCAAGCGGAGACCTTGCGAAAGGCACTTCAATATATAGGCTCGGTGGAGAGATAAATCGAAAGTTGTCAGTAGCAAAGACCCGTGGACTTTCAGAGCCCAGTGATTACCGAGAAATCAATTTTGAAAATGGGGGAAACTGAGGCTCAGAGGGGCAGTGATGTGTCCATGGTCACACGGCAAGTCTTGGACTTCCTTGGTCCTGCAGCCCCTACTCACCGACTCAGACTCTGGCCCTGTCTCGCTTCATCCCAAACGGACCAGAAAGACCAGAAAAGACCAGAAAGGTGGGAAGAGATGAGGCTGGAGAAGGAAGCAAGAACCATACCCGGAGGACTTGAGGGAGGCACCGAACCTGGGAAAGACTTAAGCAAGGGAGCGATGGGCATTTAGAAAGCTCCCTCTACTACAGTTCGGAGAGCGGGTGGGGACAGGGGACTCAGAGGGAGGCATCCACCAGGTCTCCACCACTTCACCCCCACTTCAACTCTGAGAGATGGCAGGACTGATGGTAGCATCCCCATAGGACAGATGGGAACGCTGAGGCTCAGAGAGGAGAAAATGTGCCCACCGTCACACAGCAAGTCGGTGACTGAGGAAGTCAGGGCTTGGGTCCCAGACTGTTGGAGTGGCAGTGTCTCTGTGTCAGACTTGGGCGAACCAAGGCCGAGAGAAGGGCAAGGGCACATCCAAGGTCACCCAGATTGTTGGAGGCAGAACCCCCCACCCCCACCCCACCCCACCCCGCACCCGCCACCGCCGGGTTCGTGAGTATCAGCCTCAGGCACCCCTGTGCTGCCTCACCTCCCTCTCCCAGCCTCCTGACTCTGACATTCAGCTCAGGGAAGAGTCAGGCATTGGGACTCAACTCGGACAAGCCAAGGAACCCAGGAGGGGGAGGGAGGAAGCAGAAATTAAATTAGTTTATTTCATTTGAGCAACTTTTTGAAGGGAAAGCAAATCTGACACCGGGGTGCTTGCGGAGACTGCAGGCGGCTTTGAAAATCAGTCACAATTACTGAGCCTCCTGATCTGGGCTGAGGAGGGCGGGCCCGACAGGCGGCACCAGGATCTGGGCAGCTTCGGAGATCAGAGGGAGCAGGGACGCAGCTTGGGACATGAAAGGCGGCGGCGCTCGCAAATTAAACCGCTCACAGCTTAAAAAGGAAGGGAAGTGTGCCGGGGGCCTCCGATGAGCCACGCTTCTGAGGAGGGGCAGCCAGGCAGGCCGAGCCTGATGTGGTGAAGCAGGTCCTGCGGCCGACAGTCAGGAGGCCTGGCTCCCTACGTGACCTTGGGCAAGTCCCTGCCTCTCTCTGGGCACAAAGTGTTCTTCTAAGCACCGAAGGGGTTCGTTCACGCAACAGACATTTACTGAGTGCCTACTCTGTGCCAGGCGTTGGGGATGCTTAGGAAACCTACCTACATATAGAGCAAGGAGACAGACAAGAAAGAAATAAACAAGCCAATATAGCATCAGCCCTGTGGTCCAAATGCTGTGAAGCTAAGGGAACTGGGCATTATATTGGGGGAGTGCTATTCTAGAAAGAGGAGTCAGGGTGGCCTTTTTTTTAATAAAAGAGGACATTTGAAGGAACCAAGGAGCTATGTGAAACAGTGGCTTAATACTTTGTTGTGCACCCACATTACAGTGTATTGTTAAAATACAGACTGATGCCCCTATTCCCCCCAGGGTTTTTGATTCAGCAGGTCTGGGCTTTTAGAAATGTTTGCATTTTTAAAAAATTCCGAGGCGATGCTGCTATTGCTGGCTCAGGAACCACACTTGGAGAATCACTAAGCTGGAGGGAGACTGTTCAGGCAGCGAAAACAGCAAGTGCAAAGGCCCTGAGGCATTGTGTGTTTGTCACCTTTGAGGCATAGCAAGGGGTCAGTGTGGGTGAAGAGAGGAGTAAGAGAGGAGGGGAGGGTGTCCAATGAGATCAGAAGAGGTTCCAGAAGCCGGATCATGTAGGACGTTGTAGCCGTTGAAAGGATTTTGGTTGTGCCGTGATCGAACTTATACTTTTAAAGGCCGACTTGTTGGCCACCATGTTGAGAATAGACTTTCGGGGACACACTTGGAAGTAGGGAGATCAGCGCGGAGGCAGCTGCGATCATGCGGGCGAGAGGTGAGGCTGATTCGTAGGCGAGTGTAGGGTTTAAGAAGGAATGGGATTCCAGATGCCTGTTGAAGGTAGAATCAACAGGGTTTGGGAGGGATTGGATATTGGGGGGTGAAAGAGAGACAAGGCAAGGATGATGCTGAGATGGGGAATGCTCCAGAAAGAGCAAGATTACAGCACAAAATGAAGACTCCACTCTCAGACATGTTAACATTAAGACGTCTACCAGAAATGCCAGTGGAGTTGTCAAGGGGACAGTTGGATCTCTGAGTCTGGAGGTCAGGAGCTCGATCAGGGTCAGAGATTCAACTGTGGAAGTCATCAGCAGAGAGGAGGAACTTAAAGGTTGAGGCTGGATGAAGTCAACAAGAGAGTGAGTTTTGAGAGAAAAGACTTGGACTGGACAATCACTTCATGTTGGGGGCACCAGACCCCTACCCACGAGTGTCACAACCTGGCCAGGGGACAGCAAGTCTCCGCAGGGCTTTCATGCACGATCCAACTGCACCTACTTATTAATGCCAACTACGTATAAGACAGTATGCTTGGCACTGTTGAGGATGCAGAAATGAGAAGTTCAAGCCAACACACATCTATTAGCCACTGCTTTATTCTGGGCACTGCAGGGGATGTAAAGATAAGTAATTGAATTAAATCCACAAATGTTTATTAGCACCCATTATGTACAAGGCCTCCAGTATACTTGGCTCTGTCTGGGTTGCAAAGATGAGTCACCTAACTTAGCAAACATTTATTAGCACCTACTTTATATATAGCCCCAAGGGGGTAGAAAAAGAAGCAATTGCTTTCAATTCAGTAAACACGTGTTAGTGCCTACTGGGTACATGGCAACTTTGCTAGGTATGTGGGGATGGAGAGATGAGCGAGACACTCCCCCTGGCCTCAAAGTGGTGTCAGATCAGTTTCGTTTCTGGGGCCAACTCCGGTCAATTGGCAGTGACTGTAGGGTTGTGTTGAGAAGGAGTCTGAGGCCTCGTTCAAACTCTGGAGAAAACGCCGCAATCGATTAGTGATGTCTGCTGCGAGCAAAGGCAAGAGAACGGGGTGGCTCATTTGAATTTTTTTTTTAACGTTTATTTATTTTTGAGACAGGGAGAGACAGAGCATGAACAGGGGAGGGGCAGAGAGAGAGGGAGACACAGAATCCGAAGTGGGCTCCAGGCTCGGAGCTGTCAGCACAGAGCCCGACGCGGGGCTCGAACTCACGGACCGCGAGATCGTGACCTGAGCTGAAGTCGGACGCTTAACCGACTGAGCCACCCAGGCGCCCCCGGGGTGGCTCATTCGGCAGAGGATTGGCATTGTTGGGCCCTGGGACTGGGGCTCAGTGAGCTGTGGAAATGGGCAGGGGCTCTGCCATGGCTGGTTTTTCCACGTATCCCAATTCCTCTGTGAGCAGCATCTTTAATAGATGGAAAAGAGGCCGTTTTGCAGTACAGTCCACGCTTCTTGGGACATTTACTAAATAACAGCTGTCAGCCAACACTGCTTTCGCAGAGCTATTTCCCTTTATCCTCACAATCCTGGGGAATAAGCAGGGCAGGTATTACTGTCCTCATTTAACCAATGAGGAAATAAATGCAGAGAGCGATAAAGTAACTTGCCCGAGTTTCCAGAGTAAGAGCTGGGGCCAGAACCGGACCCAGAACCCGGAAACAGAACCCAAGCCACTGGCCTCAGCCTGTGTGGGAAACAGCCAGGCACAGGGCCTTGACGGCTTGCAAAAAGCGCTTTCGCGTCCCTGATCTCCTTTCGCTCCCCCCGGGCGCTCTCGGGTCAAGCGCTGACATGCCCATTTCAAAGCTGAAGAAACTGAGGCTCGTGAGGGGAAGGAGATAAAAGTTGGAAGAACGTACTCTCTGACTGCTGAATCCTGTGCTAGGGGGAGGGGGGCGGTGGCAGGGAGGAAAGGAGGAGGGCAGGAGGCAGTGTGTTCCCCAAGGGTCTCATTTGGGGAGGGCAGCAGCAAGCTGGGAGCCTCCAATTGTCCTGTCTGCAGCCAGAGAGAGTGTGGCTCAGCAGCCCTCGGGCCCAAGCCAGGAATCAATCGCTGGCCTCTGCAGAGACAACTTCTAAAGATGTTTTTAATTAAAGTCCAGGAAGATCTATATGTGCAATATCTCCTTGCCTAGCAACGGCACTGGCTCTCACCACCCAGGATCGGCGGGGGCGGGGGTGGGGGGCAGAGGACAGGAGAGTTTTTGGTGGGGAGAGGTGGCAGAGAGGAGCAGAGGCCCTGGCCCTTGGGAGTCGTCCCCATGGCCCAGGGAACCTGGACGGTGAAGACGGTATCCCTGCCTTTCTTTGTTGTTTCCATCAACAAGTTATTCAACAAACACGAGCACCGTCTCTAGGCCAGGCCCCGTGCAAAAGGGTCCGGCACACAGTGGGTGCTCTGTAGATGTCGGATGACTGAATGGAACTGAACTGTAAGCAAAAAAAAAAAAAAAAAAAAAAAAAAATGTTTGCTTTCTGCAACAGGCAGAGGGATCCTATCGCAGACACTTGCAATGTTTCTGTCCCAAACAAACAAGGTGACCAGACTACTTACTAGAGGGTCCCCTTTAAACGCGGAAAGGACAGAGAGCACAAAGGTCTCACGCTGGAATGGAGGAGAGTCCTTTCTCTCAGGGGGACAGATTAGGCTCCCACAAATATTCAAGGGCTGCCTGCACGGGTGAGTCCGTGGCTGGGACCTATGAGGAGAAAGGGAGGGGACAGTGTCGCAGAGGTCACTGGAGCCCCTGGAGAAGTGTGTTGGCAACATAGGGCAGCCTCGTCCAACGGAGCCAGAATTGCTGCTTCTTTTTGTCCCCCCTCCCACTCTCTCCCACTCTCCTCTTGCTTAATATGTATCTCTGCCTGTCTCTGTTTCTATATAAGTCTACTTTCTGACTTTATCTCTGCATTTCTACTTCTTTCTGTCACACTCCGTGTTCCACTTTCTCCCTGTCTCTATGTATCTCTGCCTCTCTGCTGCTCATCTCTCTGTCTCTGTCCTAATTTCTCCCCATATGTCGGAGTATCTGTTTTCCCACTTTCCTCGCTGCCCGTCTCTCTGAATCTCTGCCCCTCGAATCCCTTGTCTCTCCGTCTCTGACCCATTTTCTAGCCCCTTCTCTCAGTGCCCCCCTCTCTGTCACTTGTCTCTGGGCCTGCATCCTCCCCCTCTGTCCCTCTATCCCCCTCCCCTGCAGCCACACTCCTGCATTCTCCAGCAAGTCATTAGGCTGCCCTGGCTGGGCGGGCGAAAGCTGTGGAGGCCAGCCCAGTGAGCCGGCGTTATAAGTGATGATCAAAGAGGGAGCTGGGAGGGAGAGTTTGAGAAGGGGTTTGTTTCCCGTGTAATCTGAACGTTCCCAGGGACTCGACAAGTGGTTTTTAATTTTTAATAGAAAGCATTCCGCGCCGTTCTGGCAGCAGCAGGGGGTGGGACTCATTTTTTATAAATGTTTGAGAAGCTAAATGTGAGCTGAGGGTTTCCCCAGGCCCAGCAGGGCAGCAAAGGGAGGTAGGGAAGAGGCAGGATGGTAATAATTACAAACATCTTCGTAATAATGACACTTGGTCACCTCGTTTGAGGACTCTGTTCTTTTCCAAAGTGCTTCTTCTCTTTCATCTCATTAAAGGGCCTCCCTCACCCAGGGAGGCAGGAAGGAGGAGGTGTTATCTCCATTTCACAGAAGGGGAACTGAGGCCCGGTCAGGTTACTTTTCCCACAGCCACGCAGCTGAGGAATCGGCGGGGATGACTTCCTTAAAGTCCCCTCCATACAGCACCACCTCCTTCCTGAGCTAACTGGGACTCCTCCTGGGAGTCCCAGAGCACAGATAGTCAAGTTGAGGGGACAAGAGAGGAAAGAATTCTGGCCTGGGAACCAGGCCCCGGGTTCCAATTCTGACTCCATGACAAACCATGTCAGAGCCACCCAGATAAACCAGAGATGAGGGGTGACCATGTCCCCCCGCTCCTGATAATGGTGCCCAGGCCTCTCCTACTCCAGGCCGAGGACGCAGCCCCAGAGACCTTCTGACCATGCAGAGAGAGGAGAGAGGAATAAACGACTGAGCGCTGCTACATGGCCAGCTTTAGCAGCCGGGTACATCCATTATCTCTAGTCCTCGGAGCATCCCTGAGAGGCAGAGGGGCGTCCTCTAGATTAAAGGTGAGGAAAGAGGTCAAACAGGGAGAAAGATTTGACCAAGGGCACAGAGTGAGGAAGTGGTGGGATTTGAACCCAAGGGTCACCCAGGGTCATCTCCTCGCAAGAGGGTCAGCTGTCTCATGCTGGTTTTGCCTGGGAGGAGCACTGCTGACTTGGTGGCGTGTGTCACCCTTACTTCTTCCTTCCAGGTTCCGGTCTCAGCACAGGTGCAGTGAGTCCAGGAGGGTGACCTGGTGGCTCCAACAGACCTGGGTTTGAGTCCTTCCCTACCACTTACTAATGGTAGAACCTTGGGAGGGTCATGGAGCAAAGGCTCAATGACTCAGTTTCCTCATCAGTTCAATCAGGGGTTTGGTTTAGGGCGTCCGTTCTTGGCCTGGGATGAACTTAGAATCACTGTGGGAGCTTTTAAAAATACCCTTGCCTGTGCTCCACCCCAGGAGAGCGCTGTTGAATTGGTCTGAGGTGGGGCTCAGCATCAGTTTTATTTTAAAGCTCCTAAGAGATTCTAATGTGCAGCCACGTTGAGAAACACTGGTTTCTGTGCTCTCCAAGGACCAGCCTTTCCATAGCTAACATTCCACATGGAACCCTGGGCCCTGAGATCCTGTTTTACCCAAGAATCATTTGGGCAACCCTTCCCATGCCAGCCTATAGGCCCTTGACCCCATGTAGCTCAACAGCTGACTGGCATAGGCACCACGACAGTGACCAGCTCATCCTAGCCAGTCCCGGCCTTGCCTCTGGAAGTCTGAGCTTGAACCAGCAGCTCCTTGCCATTCCCCTCCTCTACCCTCCCTCTCCTTTCTCTGGCTCTTCCCTCTCTCCCTTGCCTGTCTACTTCGACTCTTATTGACCTCCTACTTGATAAGGCCAGACACAAGTGAGTTTTGATATCAGATCAGCCTGGGTTTGAATCCCGCCTCTTGCCAGGTGAACTTGGCCAGGCGCTGTCCTCAGTTCTGAACATGGGAAACCTATTTGTGTTCTCACAAGGATCCCGAGAGTTTGGGAGTAATACTACCCTAATTTCACAAATGAGGAAACTGAGGCACAAAGGGCTTCATTACCTCACTCAGCCTCATTTCTCTGTCTCTAAAGGGGAAATCTTACTAGAGCTTACTTCAAGCTTATTTTGCAAATTCCATGAGATAATATACGTAAATGGCTTATCGTAGTATCTAGCACAAAGTAGTTATTCAATAAATGTAATCTATCATTATCATCAGATAATGATATATAATAGTGGGTTTTGTCATCATTTATTATTAATTCACATTTTCACCCTTCCCTGTGCATAGCAGTTTCCTCATCTGTAAAATGGGACTGATGTAGGATTGTACTATGCTTGTTCCTATCAGCTCACAAGAGGGAAATAGTGATTTTCTGTTTTGTGAGCCAGTTGATCCACATTGGTAGCTTGAAACTGGCCCCGGTGAGAGTATTTGGAAATCAACATGGAAATCAACAAACACTACAAAGCAGGGCCTTCCTCCCCACCCATCTACCCCTTGGAGACGATGGTTAAACATTTACCAGCACAACACTGCATCCACATCATACAGTAGACCTGAGGACTAAAGGAGGGATTGGACATGATGGTCATTATATATACAAAGTGCTGAATGTAGGGGGTATGACCCCGAGGTGGCCTCATAGCAGCCATAGGCCTGGCACCCTTTTCTCTGCTCATTCTGGGCTACGGCTGACTTGTGAAGAAAGTAGGAGGGGGTCTGGAGCTAGGGGAGCCAGTGGTGAATCACTGACCCTTCACCATCCCCACGTGTCGGCATTAACTGTAATGGCTGCAATAAAGAATCCCGGATTGGGGAAATGATTCCATCATCCCCGCAGGAGTCCCTGGGATGCAGCCAGGGAGACAGGGAGAGAGAGGGAGAGAGAGAGAGAGAGAGAGAGAGAGATCAACCATGTCCCTGGGGAGTCACTCAGCCTGACATTGTGCCTTGTCCAAGGGTGGGGGGAACAGGCAGAGGAGAATGACAGGGAGACCCTCTCTCATAACAGTTACAACAGCTACTGTTTATTGAGCACCCACCATGAGCCTGATGCTTTATGTATCTTCGCCCTTTTCAGCATGTCTGTGAGGGAGGCATGATTGTACTCTTGTATACTGGCGTGCCTTGCCTCCGAGACAACAACAACCTGCGTTTACGGAGTTCTTAGCAAGGGCCAGGCACTGTCCTCGGTGCTGAACATGGAAATCTATTTGAATTCTCAAAACCAATCCCAGCAGTTTGGTAGTGCTATCATCCTCATTTCACAGAGGAATTTGAGGCACAAAGGGATTTGTGACGTGTTCAAGGTCAAACTGCTAATAAGTGGCAGACTCATCACTGATCATGATTAAGTACCCTGGGCCACCATCCCCAGAGCCACTCTGCCTGTGCTGACTCTGCCACCCAGGAGGGCTTTGGTCTCAGAGAGTCCTGGGCTCAAATCCCACCACTTCCTCTCTGTGTGCTCTTGGTCAAGTCTTTTTACCTGTTTGACCTGTTTCTTCACCTGTACCCTGAAGGGGCCCACTCTGCCTCTCAGAAACACTATGAGGGTGAGAGATGATGGATTTAAGTGGCGGGTGAAGCTGGACATTCGCTTCTCTGGGCAGCCCTGACGTGGTTGACATGGAACCGCAGCTGCCAAAGAGAGGCGCATTGCAGGGCCGGTTTAAGAGGCTCAGGCTGGGAGGGGGGACACGGAGAAGGAAATGAGAAATGCAAAAGAGTGAAAAATAAATACATGTGTCTGTCTGGAATGATCGAGGGCCCCAGGCTGGAGGCGGGAGAGGCGGGCGGCAGGCTGGGCTTAGCAGAATTGCTGCAGTAGCATTTCCAGAGCCTCACTCATTAGCCAAGCAGTGAATGGGCCTCCCCTCCCAGTGTGCCACCCTGCTGGCCCAGCGAGTCCAACTTCAGCCACAGGAGGGCCCCACCCAGAACTTCATCAGGTCTGGGCGCCATCCCCTCCCTAGCAGGGCACTCAGAAGGCAGCATCTGCTGGAAGTGAGGTCTGAGTCTCATCTCCTTGGGTGAAACTTGAGGTCTCAAGTCTCATCCCCTTGAGGTCCTGAGCCCCCCCCCCCCGAGATTCCTCTTGAGTCTTCTACCTCACCCCCTGCTTTCTGGAAAGGTTCAGATGGCCCAGAAGGCTTTGCCTGTGTCTCCATCCAACCCCTCCCCCACCCCTCCCCTCACCCCCATCCTGTCCAGCCTCACGTCCCAAGCCCTGATTTCGTCAAATTGAACATGATGTCAAATTAGAGCCATCTCTGGGACAGGCCGAGAGAAGCTCCCAGTTTAATGAGGCAGCGTCGAAAATCAATAACTTAATTGCCGCTGTTTGATGGACTTTTATCCAATTTATACTCTCCCCAGCAGCCTACGTGCAGAGCGTGCGGAGCATGTGGAGAAGTGTGTGTGTGTGTGTGTGTGTGTGTGTGTGTGTGTGTGTGTGTGTGTTTCTGGGGGCAGGGACTGTCTGGGCACCTAGGGGGAGGGGCGAGGAGGGCAGGAGGGCCCATAGCCAACTACTTTCCAAAGGGAAAGCTGGGCCCTGCCATCCTCCTGCCCCAGATACAAATGACACTGGCCTCTGAGCCCCAGGGAACTTGGGCTGCCCCAACTCTCATCGGGTTGGAGGGGGAAGAAGGCAGGAGAAAGAGAATTCCCTTGAGAAGTCAGGAGGGGCTGGGGTGGGTAGGGAGACCCCTGCTTTGTGAGTCAGGTGCCTGGTTTCCAGTCCTGGCTCTAACCCTGACCCTTATGGCCTTAACTGATGAAGATGACCATTGCCACCACCCACTGAGAGACTGAGCCTAGTCTGCCCTGAGAGTTTGAAATGCATTCCCTCGACGTTAAGAACCAAGGACTACCCCCATTTGCTGACGAGGAAACAGATTCAGAGAGGCTGCCTTCCTACAGCTGGGAGCCACCAAAGGGAGATTTGAATCCTGCTCTGATTCCATGGTCATGCTTGAGCCACAGGAAGGCCCCAGATCAGGAAGCGGGTTGGGAGTCGGTGTGGGGATGGGGACTGTGAGGGGACTAGCCATGACCTCCAGCCCGTATCTCCTCCCCCAGCTTCCCTGGGGTGGGGAGGACAGGCACAGCGGCCCCCGGGTGACCCCCCCGTCTCTCTTGGTCCCCCCGGGCCCAGGCACGTCGGTGATGCAGGTGATGGCCTCGGATGCGGATGACCCCACGTACGGCAGCAGCGCTCGGCTGGTGTACAGCGTGCTGGACGGCGAGCACCACTTCACCGTGGACCCCAAGACCGGTGAGGGGCAGGGCCAGGCCAGAGGGGCGGGGCCTGGGCGGACTCGGAGGAGGGGCGTGAGGGGGCGGGGCCAGAGGGCGGGCCAAGGTCTGCGAACTAACCCGACAGCGCAGAGGGTGAGGCCGGAGCGGGAGGCGTGTTGCCTGTTCCAGGGTTGCAGAGAGGGAAGGGCGGCCAGACAGAAGGAGCGAAGGGCTGAGGGACAGAAAAGAATAGGCCTGGGGGCGCCGGCAAGACTGGCAGAGAAACAAAGAAGCAGGATGCGGCCACATGGGGCGCCCTGAAAGGACTTCGGAGGTCCGAACTAAGCGGCCCTCGTGTCCTTGGTGCCAAACTGAGGCTAGTGTGGTCTGCAGCCCTTAGGGGGCCGGTCGTACGTGTATTCGGGGGAGTCAGCTGGTGGAGGGCATCTTTGCAGCAGTTGTGAACGCTCTGTTCAAAGGGCAGTTGTTACGGATCTGTTGGGAGGACCCCGTTGGAGAAGAATGACTTCCTGGCTTCTTCTCCCTTCCCCGGCACCACCAAACACAGCCCCCACTCACTTCGTCGGAGGTTAGAACCCGATGACGTCTCTGAGGGGCCTTGCCAGAGTGGCTGGGAGGGCAGAGGAGGAGAGGCCCAGACCAGAGAAGCGCTGCGCTGAGGTCACACAGCCAGCGGGGCGTGGCTGCGGGCGCCCAGCGGGGTGTTCTCCCTGCGCCCGCGGGGGAGGGGCAGGGCAGGGCAGGGGCGACGGCGGGAGATGAGACGCGGCAGCCCCGAATGTGTTTACCTGGTGCCGTCTTGGGACTCACAGTCCGGCGGGGGCTGGGGCACACGCACGAGCAGTTGGGATGCAAAGTAGTGGGAGGTGGTGGCAGCTGATCCCCCAAAGGCTCAGAAAAGGCGGTCCTGAACGCGACTCAGAGAGGGGCATTCTAGGCAGCGGGCTTGGTGCGGGCAAAAAACTAGGAAGGGAAACAACAGCCTGAGGCATGAGGGGAATTGTAAGCAACTCAGGACTGGGGAAGCAGGCAGGCTGAGATGTGACGTGGGCTGGCTGGCAGGGGCCCGACTGGGCCCAGTCAATATAAGCCAGGCTCAAGACCTTGGATTTTATTCTAAGGGTAGTGGGGAAGGGTGCATGTGCGTGATGGATCTGGGTTTTGGGTTTTTGTTTGTGTGTTTGTTTTCTTGGGGTCGGGGTTAAGGATTCCAGGCTATGAGCACAGTTATAATTGTATTATCTCACACATAGTATCTTTGTCATTTTTTTTCCTCCTTGCAAAAGTAATACATTTTAGGAAACATTCCAACATTTAAAAATGTTTAAAAAAAAAGAAAGAAGAAAAGGAAAAAGAAAACAAAATTCCTGCCCTTATCTCCAGTAATTGTGGCCCAAAGGTAGCCACTTGGTGTATATATCCTAGGAGATTCTGGACTCACTCACTTGAAAAATATTAAGTTTTTTAAATAGGTAACACACTTCAAGGTTCAAAACTCAAAAAGTAGTCCAAACAGATATTTAGCGGAAATTCCTCACCCCTTCCAGTCCCCCAGCCGCCCAGTCTGTGTCCCCAAGGCAACCAATGTAATTTTCTTGGATATCTTTCCAGAGCTATTCTATGCATGTACAAGAAAATAGGTACATGTATTTGTTTTATTTTTCTATACAAACGGTAGCTATAAACACACACTATACACACTGCTTGCCTTTTTCACTTAACAATACATCTTGAAGATTATTCTATATCAGTACATAAAGAGCTTCCTCATTCTTTTATTTAACAGCTGTTGTGGATACACTAAAATTTATTTCACCAGTCCCCTATTGATGGACACTTACGCTGTTTCCAATCTTTTGCTACAACGAACAATGCTACAGTGAATAACCTCATACATACATCATTTTGTGCTTGTGTGAGTATATCTGCAGGATAATTTCGGGGAAGTGGAGAAGCTGGGTCAAAGAGCACATGCATTTGGAGTCTGGATAGATAATGCTGAAATGTACCAGATTACACTCCCGAGAGCCACGTAGGAAGGCACCTGTTTCCCCTCCTCCTCACCAACACTCTGGGTTCATTGATGACTTTTAGGCAGGGAAGTGACATGCTCAGGTTTTCATTTTAACAAGATCCCTCGGGCTGCTCTCGATAGCATGGCTCAGAGGCGGGAATTGAATTCAGGGAGACTCAGTAGCCTGGGGTGTCCAGCAGAGAGCCCCAAAGGACAAACACCAAGGTCTGTGCCTTTTCTCAGCCCCTACCCAGCCTCCTTAACCTGCTCCATCCAGTTAGGGAGCCAAAGATGACACAGGATTGGTGGTGAGGGTTAGTTGAGATGCGGAGGAGGGAGAATGAGGGATGACAGTGAGATCCTGCCCAGGGCAAACCTTGGGGACCTGGATGAATGTAGGGGACTAGATTGAGGGGTTCCCACCTTTGGGTCTTGGGATGGGAAGGGGCCCCATCTACAGCAACAGAAGGAGGAATGTGGATTAAGGAAACTAGGAGCAGAAGAATGAGTGAATGTGCCCTGGGATCTGGTGCAGAGCTAATTAATTCCATTTTAACCATAGTGGCTTTAAGATGAGCGAAGGGAGGAAAGAAACATTTAGAACATCTAGGAGGCCGTCCGAAATATGGGCCCAGGGCTCTCTGAATAGCCGGGGCTCTTTAAGCTTTGGTCTCCCATGCACACAAGAGGGATAATAAATTCTCATCTCACGTGATTACTGTGAGGGTCCAACGGGAGAGTTCCTTCACTCACTCAACAGCTCTTTGTTGAGTGCCTACTAAGTGCCTGGCTCTAAGCATATGGCGGGAGGCAAATCTAAGACCCTACCCTCCAGGAGCTTTCATCCAAGGAGGGAATACAGACAGTAAGCATATCAATGTGTAACAGACGTCAGGTAGCAACAAGACACAGAAAGCAGGGTAAGGGGATTGACTTAGCTGAAGAAATCAGGACAGGCCTTTCTGGGGAGGTGACGAGTGAAGTGAGGGTATGAGTGTCTAGGAGGGATCGTGCAGGCCAAGGGAGCCGCAAGCATACAAAGTGCTCGGCTCAGTGTCTGCTACCTGCCCATACACCGAGGGGCTGCTGCCGCCGCTGAAGCCTTCACTCATTCAGCCCGACGAGGGGGCCTTAGAGTTGATCCCCTTTCAGAAAGAGGAAGAGACCGGAAGTGGAAAGAAGGGAGGGGCCGGGATTGAGTCTGGGAGGTGGCAGGGGTGAGCAGTTGGAAGGCCAGACTCCATGACGGTGAGGACCGCCAGGTTGTAAGCCAGAGCATGGAGGAGGGTGGCAAGTGGGAGGCCGTGGGGCCCAGGGGGTGGGGCAGGAAGGGCTCCCAAGAGGCCGGCAAGCGGGCACCAGGCTAGGAAGGTGAGGCAGCGCACACGAGCTCCCGTCCTAGGGTCCTCAACTTGCTCAGTCGGAGAAGGTCTTTGCTGACATTTCCCAGGAAGGACCAGACTCCCCTCCCCCGCCCCCCACCTACCCTTGCCTTCAGCCCCACTGCAGGAGCCGCCCTGGTGCCATTCCCAGCCCGAGCTCCATTTCCCCAGCCAGGAATATTCCGCTGATGCGGGTCTATATTTAGCAGCTGCTGCGAGGTACAGTCTGTTCTCGCTGTGCAGATAGCAGGGAGCAGAGCCGGAACGGGCCCTGAGAGGAAGGTGTGAGGGAAAGGAGGAGGCGGGGTGCCATGAGGCCGAGTGCCAGAGGAGGAATTAACTTGTGTGTTTTAAAGGCCAGGCCTGCCAGCAAGCCCCCCACAGGGGCTACGGGGATGGCATTTGTGGGCTAATGAGGCATCGCTTGGGCTCCAGGGCCCCTTCTGCAGAATTTGGAGGGGACAGCAGGGGTGGCGAGGACGACAGCTGGAACTGGGGGCGATGGGTGAGGACAAGGCTGCAGGGAGCCGTGGCCAGGTTCTAATTCCCAGCCCCCTCCACTACCACCGCCCCCGCAGGAATAGCAAGGCTCTCTCAGAGACTTCAAGATACCTGCTGAAAAGTCTCAATCGGGGCCAGACATGTCTGTTTTCCCGGGATGAATGAAACAAACCTTTGCCGAGCACCTTCTAAGTGCCAGATCCTTGGGTCAGGATGATAAACTAAATCTGGTTTCTGCCCCCACGGGGCTTCTGTTCCAACAGAGAAGCCAGAGACCAACAGACAATGCCACCCAGACAGTGAGAGGGGGGACAGAGGGTCCGTGGCCGTAGGTCAGGCAGTCCAGATGTTTACTGAACACCTACTATGTGCCAGACCCTATAGGTAAGATGATGAACAAGGCCAGTATGAACCTCTGCCCTCATGGAACTTATTTATCGGGTACCCAAATCCAGGACTTGAGGAGTGGGGGGGATCATCAAGGCATCCCCGGAATGTGAGACCTGTCACTGGCAACTTTGTCTCATTGAACCGGAGCCCCATTTTATAGAATAGGAAGCTGAGGCTCAGGGGGACTCAAGAACTTGCTCAAGGTCAGATAGCATGTAAATGGTGGAAAGAAGACTCGAACCAGTCTGTCTGACTCCAAAGTCCCTCCCTTTTGTACTGCCTCATATGTGACTCTGTGGCCCTTATGCATAGTAGGTCCTCAATAAGTAGTAAGTAGCACAGTAGGTCCTCAGTAAGTAGATCTAATAAATGAGTGAACGAAGGGACTTAACCGAGCCAGAAGGTTTCAAGAACGACTGTAGGGGCGCCTGGGTGGCTCAGTCAGTTAAGCGTCCGACTCTGGGTTTCAGCTCAGGTCATGATCTCACAGCTTTGTGGGTTCGAGCCCCACATCAGGCTCAGTGCTGGCAGTACAGAGGCTGCTTGGGATTCTCTCTCTCCCTCTCTAGCTGCCCTTCCCCCACTAGTGCTGTCTCTGTCTCTCTCACTCAGTCTCAGTCGTGGGCTGATTTGGGACTTTTCCCCCCAGAGCCGGGGGAAAAGGCACCAGCCTCCAGGGTGCTCCTCCCAGCATCAGAAGGTGGGAAGTGGGGAGCGGAACACAGCAGGTTAACAAAATATGCCGTCAATTCCTCCCACCCCTCTAGATAAAGTGACTTGGCCACTGCTCCTATCGAGAGGGGAAGTCTTGAGGGGTGCCTGGCTGGCTGAATCTGTACAGCCTGAGACTCTAGATCTCAGAGTCATGAGTTTGAGCCCCTCGTTGGGCTTACCAAAAAAAAAAAAAAAGAAAGAAAAGAGGCGGAGTCTTGAATCTGGGAGCAGAGACTGTGTTCTGCAGATTAGACCTTAGGAGACCTCGTGGCCTTCACTCTTCCTCTTCGAAGACCACCATCTAAGGAAGCTAGCCGGGCTGCTAGAGACAGGAGAAGCCCCAGCTGACAGCCAGGACCAGCTGCCACACGTATGAGGCATGAGGCCACATCGGGCCTTTCAGGCAGCTGATGAGCCAGTGAAACGCGGCTGCACGAGTGAGCCCAGGAGAGGAACGGGCCCGGGAACGTGATTTCTCCATCAGCTATCTACGGCTGTATGACAAACTGCGCCCAAACATAGTGACTTCAAGCAGCAACAGTTTATTATTGGTCATAATTCTGTGCGTTGGCTGGGCAGTTCTTTTGCTGGGGTCACTCGTGCGGCAACAGTCAGCGGGCCAGTCAGCTGGGACAGCTGGCGTGGCTGGGCCCCTCCCTCCGTGTGGCCTTTCCTCCTGGGCTTTTTTCCAGCACAGTGGTCTGGGGGTTCCAAGAGGACAGGCCCCCAGCACACAAGGGCTGGTCGAGCCTCCGCTTTTGTCACACTCGCTGATGCCGCGTTGGCCAAAGCAAACTGCGTGGCCAAGAGTCCGTGTGCGAGGCGGTGACCCAAGGGTGTGCGTGGCAGCTGGTGTGCTTTAGGGGGAGCATTGCAACCTACCGCTGGGTGTGATCCCAGGGCTGGGTCTAGAGGCAGCAGAGCCGCTGGGTACCCACCTCCTAGTCTCCCAGAGATGACAGCTGATCATCTACATGCCTTCGTGACCAGTTTCCAAGAGTTTAGTGTCCCCACGTCCTCTGGAGCTAGAAGTGGCAGGGGCAGCAAGGAGTCCACCCACGGGGGTGGACCTCGGCCAGAGCCTAGCCCTCAGCCCCACTCACGAGCTTTTGGAGCACGAGCTCACAGACGCTCGGCGGCCCCGAACCCCAACACCCCTCTACATTCAGGGAGGTCCTGGATGCAAAGCGAATGCACACAGCTTAGCAGGCGGTAAGGGCTCCACTGCTCAGCTCCCCTCCGGGCCCCTCTGACTGGTGCACTCAGGGAGCCCCTGTCTCTGGCCCGGTGGCCGTGCCACCATCGGTCTGTCTGCTCTCCCTTTCCTCCCTCCCACCACCTTTCTTCACCCCTTCCCAGCGCTGTGACTCCGTTGTCTGTCTCGGTTGTTCTCTGCCTTTCTCTCCCTGCTCCCCTCTCTCCAGGCCTTTGGCTTCCCGTTCTTCTCTCTCCGTGTGTCCTCCTGAGTGTGCATTTCTCTCTGCTTGACCACTCCCCTCTTTTCCTCTCTCTTTCTGGGCTCCTTAGGTCTCCCTCACCGTCTGTTCCCTGGTCACGAAGGCACTGTCCCCAGTGCCTGTCTCTCTCGTCTCTTCCCTCCTGCCTCTCACTAGGTTCCTCTCCATCTCTCTTCCCCAGGCCCCCGTGTCTTTTCTGTCTCTTCTCTCTCGTCTTCTGCTCTTTCCCTCCTTCCAGCCCCCCGGGGCAGAGAGCACTGGTGGGCCCACCTTCCCCGTTCAGTCCCCGCCATCTGGGGCTGCAGAGCCTCAGCGGACAGACCAGCAGAGGCCCTGGGCCCTCCCCTCATCACCAGAAGGGCGCCCTGTTCCCAGTCCCGGTGTCGGGGCGCAGCACCTGGGGCGGGTCAAGGAGGGCCTGCTCTGACCAGAATTGGGGCTGGTGGGGCGGGTGCCGCTACTGACATCTAGTGGGTAGCGTTATGCCACCCAAAGCGGCCATCGCGCCAAGGTTGAGAATGCCCGTTCTTCGGGGAGGCATTGTATTTGTCCCATTTTACAGATAAGGAGGTTCAGAGGAAGGGATTTGCCCAAGATCACATGGCCAACAAATGGCAGATCTGGGATTTATCCCAAAAGTTCAGCTGCTCCTAAGACCCCTCTGACCTGGGGAAGACCATTCTCAGAGGGGTCATCAGCAGGGAGCCTATTGAGGGGACTGGGAGGCCGCCGATGGAGGGTCTGTACGGCTCTTGATCAGACAGACGACACACATTTTCCGTATCTCCGTGCGATCCCATAAACACAGGGCCACCTCCTAGATGCCCTCCCCCTGGCTCCCCCAGCCACACGTACAAATGCACACACACGCTGCAACCTCTCCCCTCGTTCCGTTGCCTGTATTGGAGTCTGGGGGCTGTCTGGGGACATCAGGAGCCGGAGATTGGGTTTTATGGGGCGCATCGCGGGGTTGCTGGTGCATGACTCCACCTGGCGCTCAGGCCCCGGGCACCACCTGTCACCACCTGGTCCTCGGCAGGTTGGAGTGAGTGGCGGGGGAGGCTCTGAATGCCTCATCGACTCTCCCCTCCACCTTGGGCTCCCACTGGCAGCGAGACAAGAAGCCCGGCCTTCCGCTCGGCAGAATTAATCTTGCGGTCACCCCCATTCCTGCGGCCCCTGCCCCTCTTGCCCTGACAGCTTGAAGGATCACCTGACCAGTGGTCAGCTAGTGCCTGGACAGAGCATCTAGGGCCGGGCACAGGGACCCTAGGGCTGACTCCGGGGTGGAGAGGGGTGGGTGAAAATAAGAGTGCGCACTTGTAGCCGTGAGGGTGCACGTGCGTGGGCGTGTGTGCGATCTCACGTACGTTCTTGCGTGCGCTCTTATGTAAGTGTATGGGACGTACCCGGTATGTGAATCCGGGTGAGTGAGTCGGGTCCCTGTAACACTCCGCGAACCTGGCTCTGGTGAGTGCCACCGACAGATGAAGAGCACATCTGTTTGAGCAGGTGTGAGTGCGAGTTATCTGTACGAGCACATCTGCGTGAGCGCGTGGGGGAGCGTGTGCCCTCGTGCGCGCCGGCCGCTGGGCCTGCTTCTGGACATTGCCACCTCCGCGTCTTCCACGCTCCCCTCCTGAACTTGCCCAAGCCCGGCCGCTGCCCGTGGCGGGGTCTCCGTGTCAGCCGCCAGCTCGTGGGGGGGGGGGGGGGGGGGACATCCGTGGCCTCACTCTCACTCACCCACAGGCGTGATCCGGACGGCCGTGCCCGACCTCGACCGCGAGAGCCAGGAGCGCTACGAGGTGGTGATCCAGGCCACAGACATGGCGGGCCAGCTGGGCGGCCTCTCGGGCTCCACCACCGTCACCATTGTGGTCACCGACGTCAACGACAACCCACCCCGCTTCCCGCAGAGTGAGTGAGGCCTTCCCAGGGGGACACGGTCACATCTGCATCTGCCCGGTAGACGCCCAGCACCTCTCCCGTCAGGCTGCCGTGGCGGGGGTCCTGGGGGTGTCCGTTCTTCCTTCCAGACCACCAAGCGACCGCATGACCTCATGCTTCCCCTTCGGCTTCGGCCAAAGGAAGGACTGGAATCTGTCTGTCTGTCCACCCAAGTCACCCACTTACCCCCAGGCCCCCGCCCATCGTGCTTCCTGCAGAGGAAGCCCTCAGAGTTGTCTGATTTCCCACGCGGCCACGTAACGCGGTTACCTTCCCACCCCTCGCCTTGCTTCCTGCCGAGGCTGAGCCCCATCCGTCCACCTGCTCCAGCCCCCGGCTTATTCCATGTGATGTGCCGCAGACCCAAGTTTGCAAAGGGTAGGACTGGTGGGGGACACGGGGGTGCAGACAGCGACCGCAGCCAGACCCAGGCCGAGCATGGAGAAGCTGAGGTCCGGGGTGACAGGCCCGTCCGCACAGTGAGCCCAGAGGACAGGGCCCTGTTCTGAATTCTTTCCGCTCTCCGCCTTTCCTGGCACAACCGGGGACGGGAGGCTGGCTCTCTGGCCGAGCCCCTCACCTCCCCATCAGCCCAGCCAGCCCCTCTGTCCAGGCCTCGGCTGGGAGCCGCACTGGGGAAGCTACCGAGGCTGGCAGAGACTAAATGCCGCGGGGAGCCGGGCTGATCCCTATCGGAGAGTCATTACTTGAGGTCTGCTGCTCTCACATTAGGCCCGCCACAGGGGACTGACCCCCGCGAGATAAGGGAATCCAATCCCTTAGCTGAGAGCTCACCATCATCAGGGCCTAGCGCCTCGGCCCAGACTCAGAGTGGGGTGGGCAGAGCCGGGAGCCAGCTCTGTGTCGCCGGGGGCCAGGGAGCCCGGTGTGGAAACTGGCCTGCCCACTCCCCCGGCCCAGCCGCACTGCTGATGGGGGCGCTTGGAGGCAGCGTGGGGACAGGTGGGGACCTCCCAGTCTCATGCCCAGTTGTGCGGGGCTCTGTGCCAGCTCTGAGCCGCAAGCAGTGGGGCCGAGCAGAGGAGAGGGCCCCCGGGCCCCCGGAAGACTCTTGTCTACTCATTCGCTTATTCATTCTTTCTCTCTTTTGAACGTTTCTTTATTGTGAGCCACGCACCCAAACGGGAGGGTGTAAAATATAAATGGCCCGTTTGGCAAATAATTCTAAAGCGGACACTTCCCGCAACCACCCTTGACGACCACCCCCCCCTCAAGCCTCCATGTGCCTTTCCTGATCATAACTCACCCCCACACCCCCTCCTCCAGAGTTAAGCACCATCTGCTTTTGAGATTGCCACCTCTTTGCTTTGGAGTCGCTTGACCTATACACGCATCACCTGACATCCCTCCTTAAGTTCACCTGTTTTTTTTAACCTTATATAAACAGAATCCTACCATATAACCTGGTTGTGTCTTGCTCCCCCCCCCCACCCCCGCTCTTAAAATTCGTAGGTCATGCTTGTGGCTACAATGTATTCATTTTCATTGCTGGATCGTGTTCCACCATGTACCCATTCTATGTCCACGGACATTTGGTTTGTTTCCAGTTTGAGGCCATTATGAGGGATACTGCTGCATACATTGTTGTACCTCGCTGAACATCTCCAAGTCGCGTTTGGCGCGCATTTCCCCAGTGTGTGTACAGAGGAAGAGGGTAATAGTTGCCTCATGGGAGGTACTCATCTTCAGCCTTACTAAATGAAGCCAGACTGTTCCCCCCACGAAAAAATGCACGCACCCGCTGGAGGACATCCTCACCACCACTTGCTATTGTCAGACTCTTGAATCCGGGTTAACCCGGCGAGCGTCGACGAGTAACTCCTGCTCCTTCTGTTCATTCACTCCCTAGTCACTCACACATTTCATTTATGTGACAGTTTGGTGTTCCGCCAGGCTTCGAGGACGCCTGATGAATAAGAGATACGGTTCCTGCCTTCCAGGAGCTCACACCCCAGACAGAGGAGAGACGAGAGAGCGGGGAGAGAACAGGCAGAAAGGGAGAGGGAAATGAGGGAAGCCTTACGAAGCGGGATGAGCTTGGTGGCCCTGGGGCACAGGAGCAGAGCCTGGAGGTCAGTCTGAGAAGGCTCCCTGGAGGAGGGAACATTCAGGAAGACTGAAGGAAGGGTAGGAATTGGGGAGGGCGCAAGAGAAGGGAAAAGAGAGGGAGATAAGGCATTACACGTACCTCGGGCAGGTCTGGGCTCGGGGAGAGGGAGGCTGAGGCTGCAGACTTCGGCAGGGGCCAGGCAGCAGGCGTCCTGTGGGGCAGGCCCAAGGTCTCGACAGCCTCACCTCAGGGCAGCGGGAGCTACGGAAGGGATTCAAGCAGGGGAGTGGCACCATCAGCCTGTTTTAGAAAGAGCCCCGCGCCTGCTGTTGTGTGAGAATGAATCAGAGGCCGCCGTTTCACACAAGTCATCCAGGCTTGGGGACTCCAAGAGGCACATCCCCAGCTCCACGGCCCCTGCGTCACCTGTACTGGCCCATCACTTCGCAAATGACCCTCATCTCGGCCTCAACTCTGGGACGAGAGCAGGGTCCTGCTTCTGTCCCATCTGACCTCATTTCTTCTTGTTTCTTCTCTGCTTCTCCCCTCCAGCCACAACGGCCATCTTGCCATTCTTCAAACACGCCAGGCATTTACACCCACCTCAGGGCCTTTGCACCTGCCATTCCCTCTGTCTGGAATGCTCTTTCCCAAATATCTGCTTGGCCTACTCCCTCACCTCCCTCAGACTTTTGCAAAAATGCCATCTTCCCCGGGAGCCTTTCTCGATTCCCCTATTTAAAACTCCACACACACCCTCATCGGTATTCTCCGTTCCCCTTCCCCTACTTTATTTTTCTCCGAAGCACCTATCACCATTTGATATACTGCCTGTTTTACTGATGTGATTGTTTGTGTCTTTCTCTTCCTGCGTAAGAGGAAGGCACTGAGAGCTGGGATTTGGGTCTGTTTTGCTTGTTGCCATAAGCCCGGTGCCTAGAACTGCATCTGAGATGTCGCAGGTGCTTAACAAATCTGTGGAAATGAAGGAATCAATGTCATGAACACCAACGGCAACAGAAAAATCAGCATGAAGCCCCACTACCGTAATATAGTTTGTTCCTGTTATCGAGTAGCCACCATGGGCCAGGCTCTGTACTAAGCACTTTTCATGCCCCATCATCTCAGTTAATCGGGATAATGGCAGGGCTGTTAGGAAGACACTATGATTATTTCCATTCTACAGATGAGGACACCAAGGCTGAGGATTACACAGCCAGGGCTGACTCCAGAGCCTGGGCCTTGACCGCTGTGCTCCTCTGTGCCCCTCGTGGGCAGATGGGGAAACCGAAGCCCTCCAATCTGCAGGCACTTTCCCTAACCAATCAGCAAATAAACCCAGGGTCAGAATGAGGACCCTCCTCTTTGCACTGCCCGCTTGGGAGCCCCTTGCAGACACTGTCCTCCCCGGAGCCCATCTGGACCCCCCCGCCTCCTGTCCCCTAAAGCTGGTGGAAGTCAGGGTAGGGGCTGCTCCCCATCCCTGTTCACAGCTGTGTCCCCTACAGAGATGTACCAGTTCAGCATTCAGGAGTCGGCCCCCATCGGCACGGCTGTGGGACGAGTGAAGGCCGAGGACTCAGACGTGGGCGAGAACACAGACATGACTTACCACCTCAAGGAGGAGAGCGGCAGCGGCGGCCATGTGTTCAAGGTCACCACGGACAGCGACACTCAGGAGGCCATCATTGTAGTGCAGAAGGTGTGCCCCCCCCCCCCGCCCCCGCTGCCTCGAGGGACAGGGGGAGGCAGACCCAGGGTGGCCGGGTCTGGGAGGCCTCAGAGCAGCCAGACGGCCCCACCCCACTCGGCTCCAGAGATGAGGTCGCTCCACAGACCCAGGACCAGCCTGGGGAAACAGTGGTGGTACCGGTCCCATTTTGCAAATGAGAAAAAGAGGCCCAGAGAGGATACGCGGCCTGTGAAGGTTGCACAGCCAGTTACGCGAGCCAGGATTCAAACCAGATTTGGCTCTGTGCTCCTGTGATCACTGCCACGGGCTCCTTCGAGTCCACACCCTTGACTCTCATCATTTCCTTTAATTCTCGTGGTTCCCTCCGAAGAGACTTCAGTCCTTCGGCCCGTTTTTGCCAGTGAGAAAACAGAGGCTCAGAGGGGCAAAAGGGCTGGCCCAGGGTCACACCAGGAGGGGGCAGAGTCCGGATTTGAACCCCGGTTGGTCTGGTCACTCCAGGATGGGATGCTCGCTCCCTGCCCTTGTCCAGAAGCTAGCTCTCCCCCCCCACTCAGCCAGATTGTGTCGCCCTAAATCTGCTGCTGTCAGCCTGGGTCCTGCCTTCTGGGACCCACAGCAACACCTGCCCCGAGGGCCCTTCTTTCACTCAATGAGCATCTAACGACCTGCTCCCTACCTGGCCTCCAGGGTGTGAAAAGAGAAGACCCCCAGTTTCCCCAGCTACTTCCCATAAGATTAAAATATAATAGCTATTACTACTAATAATAAAGTGTAGACTGTGTGCTAGGCACTCTTCAACTGCTTTTCATGTATTAACTTATTCGATCCCTAGGGTACTATTATTGCCCGTTTTATAGATGAGAAACTGAGGCCATGAAAATTCAGTAATCTGCATCCAAGGTCACGTACCTTGCAGAGCAGAGTAGGGCTATGAGCCCAGGCAGTCTGGCTCCAGAATCCACCCTTTTTTTTTTTTAAATAATTTTTAAAGATGTTTTTATTTATTTGGGGCGGGGGGAGGGACAGAGAGAGAGGGAGACAGAGAATCCAAAATAGGACCCACGCTGTCAGCGTGAAGTCCGACATGGGGCTGGAGTCCACAAGCCATAAGATCATGACGGAGCCATCCAGGCACCCCACACTTTTTTTAAATGTTTATTTATGTATTTGGGGGGCAGGTGCAGAGAGAGAGGGGAGGGGAGAGAGAGAACCCAAGTAGGCTCTGTGCTGCCAGCACAGAGCCCGATGTGGGGCTCAATCTCACGAACCCGGTAAGATCAAGGCCTGAGCCGCAATCAGGAGTGGGATGCTTAACCAACTGAGCCACCCAGGCGCCCCCAGAATCTACCCTTTTAAGCTTACATGGCTTTCAGTCTTCTGAGCTCCATTTGTCCTCACTGGAAGATGAGCCCATTTCACAGATGGGGACCAGCATCACAGAGCAGCAGAGTCAGGTCCCAGGTCCCGCCTCTGCATTTGCTCTCACCCCCAGGCTGCTCCTAATCCCCTCCCCCCATCCCGGGCCCCTCCCACCTGCTCCAGCCCTGGCGCCTGAGGCGTCTCTGTGGAGTCACGCTGGCTCGCTGGCTCGGGGAGCGGAGCCCATGTCTGATTGATGGCCTGGCTCCAAAGCCCATCGCTCACTCACAGGCTTGGCTACCGCCAGCCTCCCTGCGTCCTGATTTCCCAGGCAACAGGACAGAGGACGGAGGTGGTCTTTTTGCTGCTGGAGAAGGTCCCCGGGGGGGGGGGGGGGGATGTTCTGAGAGAAACGGAGGGTCGCTATGCACGGAGCAGGTCCCCAGGAAGGTTACCCTTGCCACTCAGATAGCTCCCCCCACACTACTGAGGTGGCTGAGCTCCACCACTGTGATTTCTCTTTGCTGTAAGGCGTTGTCTTTAGAAGGCCGGAGCGGACACACAGCCCTGGAGCTCATTCATCAGAAGGTCACCCATTAGTACTCCCTGATGGGAAGCAAGGCTCAGCATGGGTTTAGCCAGATTTCCAAGGAAAGCTCTAAGGCAGCCTGGCTTATCAGGCTCAACTCACATTAGTTGCTGCTGCCTACACAGCACACCGGGGGAATGTCTCTTTAACCCTCACAACTGAGGCCCAGAGAGGCTAAATAGATGGCCCACAGACACACAGCTAGTCAGCCGCAGAACCAGTGCGCTGTCCTCTCCCGTGAGGAGGGGCCAGGGCTGGAGAGCTGCGCTGGCCCCGGGTTTGAATCCTGCCTCTGCCGGTGACTAAGTGACCTTGGGCGAAGTTACAGAGCCTTCTGGGCCTCCACGTGCTCGTGTGTAAAATGAGATAATCACAACCCAAGCCTCTTAGGGAGGTTGTAAAATTAGATGAGTGAATGTATTTAAAACACTGGTGCCTAGTAAGTGCTTCGTGAATTAATACATGAATCAAATGCCCCAACATTCTGTGCTGGGAGGCGGGAAGTTGGGGGTGGGGGGCGGGCAGTGGCCTTTAGCCCTGATGGGCTGTGTGTCCCTAGGCAAGACTGTCCCCTGCCGTCTCACTTTGCCCACCTGCGACCAGGGAAGGTTGGTCTGGGTCTCCAACCGCCGGTTCCTTGGTGCAGTCCATTACTCGGGCTCCCCGGCAGGGTCGACGTGACCTTGGGCCAGCCCCGCCCCCTCTGGGCCCGCCCCCCTCACCTCCTCTCCCCACGCGGACCCCACCCGGCCCCCTCACCCGCCCTCTGCTCCCTCCCCGCAGCGCCTGGACTTCGAGTCCCAGCCCGTGCACACCGTGGTCCTGGAGGCCCTCAACAAGTTCGTGGATCCCCGCTTCGCTGACTTGGGCACGTTCCGCGACCAGGCGATCGTGCGCGTGGCCGTGACCGACGTGGACGAGCCCCCCGAGTTCCGGCCGCCCTCCGGCCTCCTGGAGGTGCAGGAGGACGCGCAGGTGGGCTCCCTGGTCGGCGTGGTGACGGCGCGGGACCCCGACGCCGCCAACCGGCCCGTCCGGTGAGACCCCCGCCCGGGGCCACGCCTGCTGCCTGCTATCCCGCCACCGCCCCGCGGACGGACTGCGGGCACAGGGGGAGGGGCGGGGGGGGGGGGGAGAGAAGGAGGGTGGACACAGAGACCAAGGAAACAGGTGTGAGAACGGTCACCGAGAGGCAAGGGACTCAGGACAAGGAGGGAGACCCAGGAGCGACAGACGCCGCAGAGTGAACCGGGCTCAGCCCCTCTCCTCTGTCTATACTGGCTCCCTCGGTGCCCTCAGCCTATCCATCCACATGCCTATGACCCCCGATTCCACACTCTTGCTCACCTGGCCATCTGGCTCCCCTAGGCACCCCAGACTTCACCATGTTCAGCTCCAGGTCTCTCCACCCAAAGAAAACAAAAACATAAACACCCTAACGGTTGTTCAGATCAAAAATATTGGAGACCCCCTGACTCCCGCCTCTCTCTCTCACACCTCCCTCCGAACCCCGGCCCGTCCCCGCCATCCCCGCTTTAGCAGGCTATCCGGAATCCGACCGCCTCTCTCCACGTCTGCTGCTACCCCCATTCCTGCACTTCCCTCTACCCCGCGCGGGTCTCCCTGCTCCTGCCCCGCCCCCTCTTTAATCCGGAACTGGCCCGGGAGGCTCTCGATGCTGCCCAAACTGAAATCAGAGCACCGCCCCCCTCTGCTCAGAGCCTCCCCACCCCCACCCCCACCCCCCAGAGGCGCCCATCTGGCTCAGAATAAAAGACCAAGCTCTCACAATAACCCCCAGAGCCATGAGCTCTGTACGCTCTCTGACCCTTGCTCCCATGGCCCTGCTTCCTAGTTCTCTGCTCAGCCACACTGGCCCCCTCACAGCCCCACAGACGTACCAAGCTCACTCTCGGCCTCCGGGCCCTTTGTGACTGTTGATTCCTCCGCCTAGAATGTTCCCCTCCTTAGTACCCCCGCAATCTGTCGTCTTACTTCCCCCCCACCCCCGGTCTTTGCTCGGCACCCCCCCCCCCAGCCCCCAGCCCCACCGCATCACGATCTAACATACGACCTATTTTTCTGACTACTTTGCGTGTCTCCGTTCCACTATAAGATAAGCTCCGTGAGGGTAGGGGTTTCTGTTTACCCTCAGGGCCTAGCCTGACGCCCAGCACTTAGTGGACACTCACTGCCTGCATGGTGACAGAAAAGAGACAGAGAGAGACTCAAGGGGATGGGGAGAGACCCCCAGTGGGAGGAGGAGGCCAGAGAGAGGGGGGAGCCAGTGGAAAGAGGGGGAGTACCTAAAAGAGGCAGAGGGCCTACCTGACAATGTAGAGACAGCGGAGATTTGCTGAGAAAGCCAGAAAGGGGAAGAAAGAGAAACAGACACAGGGAGAGAGAGGGGCGAGCAGGGAGGGAGGCAGGAGGGTCGAGGGGAGGGGACGCTGCAGCTCTGTCGGTGTCCCTGACTGTGACCCAAGCTGGAAGAAGGTCGGACAGAAGAGAAGGGAAGAAAGGCTGCAGCCGAAACTGATCCAGAGGACGTCAGGGGGTAGGGGCAATGGCCATTGTTGGACAGACAGGAAGGAGATTCCTGAGCTCCCTGCTTCCTCCCCAAAACCCCTGTACATAATAAGTAAGTTGTCCCTGAACCAGCTATGTGGCCGAGCAGTGAAGAGAGGGAGAAAGGAGGTTAGTTTGAGGATCTCTGCATTACACAATTCCGCATGGGTAACATTCCCATCACCATCCATGGGAATGGTTCTCTGAGTTGTACAGTGCACAGCCTGTGCAATCTTACACGGCGGCCCCGGGTGAGGACGCAGAGAGGCCATCCTGCCACTGTCTGTGGGCTCCCAGACTGGGAAATGCCCTCAGGGGTCTTAAAAGACCTCCTTGGAGGAGGCAGGAAACTAACCGAGCTGGTCCCTGTGTATGGTCAGGTGTAAATACGAGGTGAAGGGCATTCCAGGCAGAGGAACAGCATGTGCAGACAGATGGAGGCAGAGGAGTGGTAGATGTGCCGCTGTGATGGCTACAGTGGACTGAGGGAGACGAGGCAGCAAAAGCCAAGTCTGACAGGCCTCGAGGGCCTCTGTCCAGAGGGCCTGGGCCGCCCCTGCCCTCCTCACTGCCAGAGCCGTCCTGTCGCCTCTGAGCTCCTCCGTTGCCCTTCCGCCCAGCATCTGGCGGCATCTCCCTAGCCTCTGGCTGGACCGCAGACCTCTCCCAGGAGGGAATCGTCACCCACGTTTGGGAGGAAACTGAGGGCCAGGCCGGGGAGGAGGTGCCCCCGGACCCTCCCAGGGAGTTGAGAGCCAGGAGTAGGAGCTGAGTCCTTGCCTCCCAGGTTAGTGCTCCTGTCTGCCTGCTCCCCTCCCCTGCAGTGTGGCTCTCACACCCCCTCTCAGTCTCCCCCCTCCTCCCTCCCTCGGCTTCCCTTTCCTCCGGCTTTTATCTGCTCGGAAAGGGCCAACTTTGAAACCAGCTTCTCACCTTCTTTCATCTCTCTTTGCTGGCCCCTTCCCTGGGGCTCCTCAGCGAGGAGGAGCTCGAGACAGGTCCAATTTAACACCACAAACATTTACCCAGCTCCTCCTCATGCCCGCCCGGCCCTGAGCCAGGCCCGGGGAAGCTGACTCAGCCAAGGGCAGAGCTGGGGAGGAGCACCCCCGCCTACAGAGGACAGACATGGAAACAAGAGGCCGGTGAGGTGCCACTGAGAGACAGAAGGGCTCCTCATGGGACCCATGTACTGCCCAGAGCCCAGCTTGTATCCCAGCTCCTGATCTCTAAGGGTCAGGGACTCAAGTCACCACCTACACGTTGAGTCAAGGGGAAACAAAGGTAAAAAAGCCTCTTCCCCAGACGCGTAGAGTCTGCCTTCTCCCGGGGCGGGGACACAGTCAACAAGTAGTGAAGCATTCGTTGACACAGTCTTGAAATAATTGCTGAGAAGAGCTATGAAGGGAGTAAACAGGGTAATGGGATAAGGAGGGTTGGGGCAGCAGGGGCTTCTATGGAATGAGTAGTTGAGGAGTTGACAGATGAGCTGAGATCAGATACAGAGAGAGGCCGACCTGTGAAGCTGTGAGGAAGAGCGGTCAGGTTCAGGTGGAGGGAACAGCGAGTGCAAAGGTCCTGAGGCAGGGGCGGCTTGGTATGTTCCTGGAGGTGAAGACATTAAGTGGTGTCCTGGGAGATTTTGCCTACCACATTAGGCACCTGGGGAATGCAGAGGTGCAGATACACAGAGTGATGTCCTTCTGAGTTCTGCACTGGGGAGAGTGGACAGTGCCTTGTATTGTGGCATTTCCCCCTCAGGAGGAATCAGGGAGCTGAAGCACAGAGAGGAGAAGTGACTCTCCCAGTGTCATGCCGCTTGAAAGAGGAAGGAATGGTTTCACCCATTATTGTCAGCTTCTTGAGTCCAGCCTCCGGTTCGTGTCCACCCCTGCTTCTTACTCTCTGTGTGGTTAGGTGTCCTCCCCTGTGCGGAAGGCACAGAGGCGAATCAGACGCGAGCCGACAGGAGGGCTAGGCCCCCACGTGAAGGCATCTAGTGACAGATCAAAGTCCCAGTGGTCTTGGCCTGAGGCAGGGGCTGGGGGAGTACAGAACTCCACGGAAGGGCAAGTAATCGGTGTGCGCCACGGAGGGGAGTGAGCCCAGGCTTCCCCAGAAGGCCCCAGAACAAGGCTGAAGAGGCGAGGTTGGACCAGGGAGAGGGCGCTCCAGGTTGGGGTGACGGGGAGCTCCGGGCGATAGGAACAGAGCCATGGAGCCAGGAGGTTAAGTCCAGCCGCAGGATGATTAGCTGGACGAGCTCGTGTCAGGGTGTGCGGCGATGAGGACAGAGGGGTTCTTGGGACAGGCTGGGAAGGACCCTGAACGTCAGGCGAAGCACTAGGACTCTGTGCTTAGGCGATGGGAAGCCTTGGAAGCTTTGGAGGGAGGAAGGACGGTGCTCGGATGGGCTCATCTCTGAGGGGCAGAGAGGCCCTTGATCAGCCCAGCATAGCCCTACAGCCCGGCGGGTCTCCCTTGAACACTGAAAACAGCCAAGCCCACACCAGACCAGAGGGAGCAAATATCTCATTTCCTCCCAGCTCTCCACAGTGGGGTGCGGCAGAAAGTACGTAGGCTCTGGAATCAAAGAGGGCCTGGCTCGGAATCCCAGCTCAGTTATAGAACCGTGGGAAAATCACTGGACCCACAGCGAGCCCCAGTTTTCCCATCTCTAAAATGGGCATCACGATAGTACCCGCCTCATTCTTTTACTCAAAAAAAAAAAAAAAATAGGTATGAAATGTCTCCTGTGCCCTGCTAGGTTCTGTGCTTGGCGCTCCCAGGGTTGGAGGGAGGCTTGTTTGGCACATAGTAGGTCCTCAGGAAATGGACATTACTATTTTTCTTCGTGGCCTGGCCACCCGTTTCTACCCTTCATTCCGCAGCCAGTACTAACCACATACGAATTCCCAGGCATCATGTGTGGGCTTTAAGTGGGTGTCTTAAGCCGGGGCTGGGGGGGGGCAGGGTGTGGGCGGGGGGGGGGGGGGGTGGAGGGGGCAGAGGGGACTCCCTGCTGGCGGGTGGGGGAGCCCCTTTTGCATCTGAAGAGATTCTCCCTCCAGTAGCTCCCTCACCTACCGAGCCCACAGGGGAGCGCTGGGCAGGCCATACACGCGGGAGCCTCAGCCTTTCGTGTTTATCGTGCCTGTGTGTGCGCTGTCTATGCAGATAGTTACCTGGAGAAAAACCACATGCACACCCGGGGCCAGGAAGCAGTACCCTCCCCACTCCTCCCACCCTTAACCTTGACGACAGCGGCAGTTGGGGCTGTTAGAGTGTGTGGGAGTGCCCGCAGGTGTACCCGGCTGGCCCTGAGGGGCGTGTTCTTAGGACCTGAGGCCCTGGACCCGTGTGGGCTGGGAACCTGGCTCTGCCACTACGCAGCCCTTTCGACCCAGGGCAAGGCGTCCGGCTTCTGAGAGCCCAGTTTCCTCATCTGCGACATGGGGGTGATAAGAGTACCCGGGAAGATCTGAGGAGCTCACGCGTGTAAAGCCCGCCCTCAGGCCTGGCAAAAAGCATCAGAGCTGACCCACCGGGCACGCGGCAGGTGCCCAGTGCTCTCGCGAGTGTTGTGCGGCTAGTCGCTTGTCTAATCCTCGCCGCCGCGGGGTCAGCAGTAAGGCAGGTATTGATAGTATCTCCATTCTTAAGAGGAGGAAACTGAAGAACAGAGAGATTAAGTGATTTACCCAAGGCCACACAGCTAGATTTCAAACGAAGGCCGCTGGGCACCAGATCGGCCCTGCAGACCTCCATCCCGGGGCCTCCCCTGCACGCGTGCACAAGCGTGCACACGCACGCGCACGCACACTAGCTGACACCTACCCACACTCTCTCGCTGCACTTCTCCACCCACACCTGTGCTGCTTCCCCTTCCTGCCCTCCAGGCCCCGGCGGACTGAACCAGGAGCAGGACCTTCCAGACTCACAGCTGCCTCCTGCCCTTCTCAGCCCGCTGGCAATACTCTGGGCCGACCATACAGCGTGCCTCCCACAACCCCCCCCCCCAACCCAGAGCACACGGACCACATTCTGGGTGGGAGGGGCTCCTGAGTACCCCTTACCAGACGGTTCTGAATAATAATTAGAATAACAATAGTTCCCTCTCACGGAGTAATTTTCCTAGAGCTCAGCTAGGCACCTTATCCCCCAGCTAGGCATTTAATCCTCCCAGCAACTCGCAAGGTAGGATTATCATTTCCATTTTGCTCAAAATTAAGGTTCAAAGATGGAAGTGACTTGTCAGGGGCATCGTAGACTTGGACCCACACCCAGGGCTAAGCGGCTGCCTCTCTCGAGCGTTTGCTTTTCCAACAGCACAGCAGTATCTCTCTCTCTCTCTCTCTCTCTCTCTCTCTCTCTCTCTCACACACACACACACACACACACACACACACACACACACACACACGGTTTCCACCCACAACACAGACCAGCCGCACAACTCATGCACCTACACGTGAGGTCCACAAGCCTCCCCCCTCCCGCCCCCCCCATGTTTGCCAGGTCGTGCTCTCTGCCTCCCTCCCGCGCCCCTCCACCCCTCCCTCCCGCGCCCCTCCACCCCTCCCTCCCGCTCACTGGCTGGCTTCTTGAGCTGGAACAAAACCACCTGGGCTCAGCCAGCCACGCTGACCTGCAGCCCCAAGTCTTTTGCTGGTTAATGGCAGGTCCCTGCGGCCCGCCCCACGGCCTTGGGAACAGCTGCCTCCACTTAGATTCCAGCCGCCCCCTTCCCCTCCAGGAGGGAACAAGAGAGAAGCTGGGAGGAGAGAGAACAGGAGGGAGGTCTGAGCAGGAAGGGGAGAAGCGAGAAGGTGGTAGGCATCCTTCCACAAGCTCTCACACCCCCGGCTCCCCCCAGTGATCAGGAGCCCCAGGCTGTGCAGGCCTTGGCCTTCTCCTGGACTCTGTTCTCCCACCGGTAAAACCAAGAGGAGGTTCCTTCCAGCTGAGCTGACACTCAGAGGTTGGTTCTTCCTCCTCTGGACCCAAACATCTGTCAGGGCCAGGCTGGGGGCAAAGGGGACCTGAGGCGCCGTGCTTCGCAGTTTTGGATGGTTCAACGAGCTAAAAAGAACTCTGGGTCTAGAGTCCCCAGTATGGGTACAAATTCCAATTCTGTGACAGTCCCTGTGCAATTTTAGGCAGGGTCATCACTAGCCCACATGGCATCTTTGCATAAATAAGGAAAAAAATCCCTCTCTGAGAAGATACTCCCTCAGCTAGGACACGTGGTTGGCAAGCTGAACACTGACTGGTTAGACTTTCACTCCGCTTCACCCCTTCAGCCTGGTACCTTTGTGCAGGACACAGCCTGCACAACCGTACGTGGCAGTCCTAAGCTTGGCAAGTTTCCTCTCTGAGCCCCAGTGTCTTCCTCTGTAAGACGGGGGAGATCCCATCAGCATCACAGGATGCTAGGCGGTCACCTCATCTATCTCGTTTTGCCCTTTTATCCCGGGACGTAGCACAGAGGAGGCACTCAACGTCTGGGCGCAAAGGAACGCACAGAGAGCTGGCTGCAGGAAAAGCAGGAAGTGTCATCTTAGGTCACTCTCACCCGGGTCAGGAGGGCCCAGGTTGGTCAGGGGCAAGGAGGGGGTGGGTTTAGCAGCTGAGGGACAGGAAGGAGAGTTAGTGGGGGCTGGGGAGCCTGGCTGTAATGCCCACTGTCCCCACAGGCACAGCCTTTTATAGTTGGTCACACAGTTTGCCTTCGCTGCCTTTGCCCCCAACCTAGTAACTATGCAAAGAATAAGGGCTTCACCTACGCCCAGTCCCATGAATTAGCTCCTCTAACCCACACCCATGTGAGATGAGTATGAATCACCCGTTTTCCAGATAAACAGAGGCCAAGGAGGTCAGTGACTTGTCCAAGGTCACACCGGTAGAGGAGGCAGGCCAGGATTCAAACCCAGCTCTGTCTCAGACCCGTCAGTTCCACTGGGTGTCATCATTCCCATTTAACAGATGAAGAAACGGAGGCCCCCGAAAGTTTGGTAATGCAGCTAAGCCCCACTGAAGGGTCCACCTCGGGACTTTGTGCCTCCAGCAGGGGGCGTTTCTCGTGTCCTCACCTTCCTGGGCCTCAGTTTCCCTTCTGGGAGATGGGGAAAGGGCCCCTCTCCGCCCTGTGGGAGGGGCCTGGCGGCTCAGGCTGAGCCCCGCCCTGCCGAGCTTCTTTGTCCTCGTCGCACAATGCGCCCTTGCTTGGCATTCGAGGCCTTTGTGGGCCGCGCAGCCCGGCGGCGCCCCCCGCCCGCGTTATCAGCGCCGGGAAGCGGCGGCCGGAGCTGGCGGGGCCTCTCTGGGCCGCCGCCCGAGACATGTGTTGGACACGGGCCTTTCAGGCCTGGAGCCGCCGCACAAAGGCCCGGGAAGAAGGCGGAACAAAGGGCTTTTTCACGCGGCAACTGAAAAGCCGCAGATTAGCTCGCGCGTGCTGCGCAGGCGGGGAGGGGCCGCCGGCCACCCCCCCACCCCCACCGCCGCCCAGACCCCTCGCCACCGCACTCGCTCAGCCCGGGTCCCTGGGCTGGGGCCTCCACGCCGACCCCCTCTTTCCTGCTCCGAATTCCCCTCCCCCCCTCCCCGACACGTCCAAGCCCTGAATTCTGCGCCCGGGGGGGGGGGGGGGGGGGGGCCCGGGGCCACGCTCTGCCTGCTTCCCCGTTCTGCGCGTTTGGCACCGTTTGCCACTCTCTGAACAATCCCTGCCCGACATTCTCGGAAGGATTCTTTGCACCTCTGTTCCCTCCCAGCCCGGACTGCCTGCCCCGCCCCCTTGACAAGCCCAATTCTAGGGTCACCTCTTATGGAACGATGATAGAATGTGCAGTGGGTGCTATGGCGCTGTGCCAGGGTCTTTGCCCGCTTCCAGCCGTCACAGCTGTGGGGTGCAAATTATTAGCCCCATTACCCAGCTGCGGAAACTGAGGCTCAGAAAGGTTGAGGGTGCCCGCGGTCACACAGCAGGTACCGGTGCAACAGAGATCCAAACCCAGATCCCTTTCCACCGCTCCTCTGTTGGAAAGAGTGTCTCTGCTCCCGGGGTCTCCCTGGCAGGTGGTCCCTCTTTTAGGGTGGGTTGGAGGGGACATGGGCATGGGCTCCACCTGATGCCAGGACACCTCCAATCAGCCCCTCCCTGCCTCCCTCAGGTACGCCATTGACCGTGACTCGGATTTGGATCAGATCTTTGATATCGATGCGGACACGGGCGCCATCGTGACGGGCAAGGGGCTGGACCGCGAGACCGCGGGCTGGCACAACATCACGGTGCTGGCCATGGAGGCTGGTGAGCCGGGGGGCGGGGCGGATATGGGGGGGGAGGGACGAGGGCAGAGTGAGGGGCGGGGCTGAGGCGGGGCAAAGAGAAAGAAACCCAGCGCCGATGGCTGAGTTGCAGGAGGCAAAAGCTGATGGGCAGGAGCAAAGACCTGGGAAGGATCCCAAGCTGAAAGGCGAAGAGCCGGTCTTGAAGCTGGCTTCCTTCTTTGAGCATTTATTGAGCACCCATTACATACGAAGCCCTGTTTTAGAGGCTGGGGATACAGCCCTGAACAAGACAGAAAAGCTCCTGGCTTTGTGGGGGAGGGCTAGACTGTCAGCAAACTGATGGAAAGGGTGTACATATGTCAGATGTGTGAAGGGCTAGTAAGAAACCGGGGAGGAAGGCCAGGGAAAGGGACTGGGAAGAAGAGGGTGTTGTTGCTCTTAGAAGAAGGCCTCCCTGAGAAGGAGACATTTCAACAGAGACCTCACTGAAGTGAAGGAGTCGGGCCCATGTCTAAGGGAAGAGTGTTCCAAGGGCAGAGAACAGCCAGTGCAAAGGCCCTGAGGTAGTAGTTTGCCCAGCACGTTGGAGGAACAGCGAGGAAACCAGCATGGTTGGTGAGGGGCAGAGTGATCAGCCATTGTAAGGTCTTTGGACTCGACTCTAGATGAGGTGGGAATCACGGGATGGTGTCGCCATTTGAGCCAAGGAGGGGTCATTGCCTGACGGGATACCTCTGGTGGCTGTTCGAGAATAGACTGGGGGCTGAGGGGGAAAGCAGGAGCTCAACTGGGGGTTAAATGTGACAGTGGCCTGGGCCGGGGCGATCAGCCACAGAGGGTGCGAGGTGTGATCAGCTTTGGGAGACAGGCTGAAAAGGGAGGTAAGAGATGGAGAGGGGTCCAGGACTACGCTGAGGTGCTTGGCCTGGGTTTCTGGAAGAGGGCGTGTGTGCGTGGGCAACCGGGGAGGAGTGTGGGCTGGGAGGGAAAAGGGGGGGCGTCTATGCACGGGGTCCAGATAAGCAAGGCCATGGAAGTGAGGAGCTAAGAGCGCAGGGGTTGACAGAGCCCCAGGAGAGGGGAGAGTGCACTTGCCGGGCCCTGGTCCCCAAGCCCCAAGCCTCCCCCCTCCCCACCCCCCCATCAGCTCTCAGGCTACAGGAGCCAGCAGAGCTGTCTGTAAGCAGCCCTGACACAGCAGAGAGATTCTGAGCCTCTGAGCCTCGGGTGGGTGGGCGACATTCAGGCTTGCCTCTGCACACTTCGGCCCCAAGCCCCTCCTGCCCATGTGAGCCCCCCTGCCGGCCTCCCTCCTCCTCCGCCTGCTGGCCCCCTCCCACTTTGTGGGCCCCACTGGCCCGTGGGCCAAGGAAGTCCCTCGGCTGAAGTTCCCTTGGTCTCTTTCAACTGCAGTTTAAAAGAAAATACAAAGCTGGCTCAAACCTCCGTGCCTGCTGCTCCGGAGCCTTTGAATCCACTCCTCCACGGCATGAAAGGGAGATAAGAAAGGTGGCTGGAGAGGAAGTGGCGGCTGGACTAGGGGGGAGGAGGGCTCCCCCCCCTTACCTCCCTGAACCTGCTCCCTGGGCAGCTGGGGGGACTGGCCTGGCTGCTGGGCCCAGATGCCTCCTCTCCCTGCCCACAAACGCGTGTCCCCCGCTAGCCTGTCACAGTGCCTGGTACCCCACTCTTGGGTGAAGCCAGTGGGTCTCTTTTCAGAAAGCAGCTAGAGTGGCAGACAAAGTCGGTAAGGCTGCCATCGCACAGGAGAAGGTGGAGGGGACCCTCCCACAAACATTTTGCAACGTTAACCTAATACACGTTCTGGGCTAGATGCTTTCTAGGGGGGACTTTTATTGAATCAGGATCCGTAGCCTATCAGCACCCATTTTACCGACGGGAAGATGGAGGCCCAGAGAGGAAACTGGCCCAGGGAGGTGCAGCAAGCCTGCCTGGTTCCCTCTACGCCATTGCCACGTGGGCTCCCTTTCCCTGGTACTCTCTGCAGCCAGCCCCACCCCTCTCCCACCCACCCGTCCCTAGCAGCTGAGCATGGGGTAGATGAGGCTCGGAAGGGAGAAGACTGATTACTGGGCTAGACATCCTCCCCCTCTGAGCTGCAATCAACAACCCCTGCCCAACCTTCACCAGGTATTAATCAATGGGAAAATGAATGGCTCCCACTTCACAGAGCTGGTGGGAAGATTCGGTAGGATCACGCATGGGAAGAACTTAGCCTAGTACTTAATAAGTGCTCAATTAGTGATATGTATTGATCCTGACTCTGTGCACTTGACTTAAGCACCAACCCGGCGCAAGGCATTTTACAGTGTTGCCTTCGCTGAATGTTCCCACCTGAGAGGTGTCGGCTCTGCCCTTGTCCCCAACGTGTGGATGGGAGGTGAAGTCGTTCGTCCACATTCCCAGCCCCAGCCCGTCTGACCCCAAAGCCCGGCTCGCCCCCAGATGCCCCTCGAGTCGCGTTTCTCTGGTGCCAGGCACACATCCGAGAGTGTCACAAATAACCCACCCACTCCAGCTTCTCACCACGGGTGTGAGACAGGGGCAGAATGATTATCCCCACTTTACAGATGAGGAAATAAAGGCTCAGGGAGGAACAGCGATGGCACCATGGTCACAGAGCAAATCCGTGCGGCGCCAGGGCTCCACCCCAGCCCTCCTGCCTCCCAGCAGCCAGCCAAGTGCCATGCCAGTGGGTCTGCCCGCCCATGCCCCCCTGCGGAAGCATCCATTTGACTTGCTCAGAAACCGAGGATGCTGGCAGGGTCACAGTGGCCCCACTTGCTCCGGGCGTAACAAACACGAGGCGACAAGAATCAGAGGGGAAATATTTATACACAGTGGCGGAGCTTGGTGAGCCCCCTTGGAGAACGTTGCGCTCGGTCAGGAGCCACCGCCACTGTCATACTGGATTACCTCAAAGACTCCCGAGCCACTTAGTATGCCGGCTCCCCTCTCCCCGAACTTCTGAGTCATCCATTCTGCCCATGCAGACACTCCTTCCACTGACATTATCTTTAACGTTTTGTAATCATGAAATATTAATGACCAATATTGAATTTAAAGTACAATTTGTGTCTGAATCCTTCGGTGGAAAGGGCAGTTGTAAAGGGACAGTCTTCAAAGAGACGGGGGTGTGGACTTGGAAAGCCAGTGCCAGGGACGGGGGTGCCAGGGGCTGCATCCGGCCCCCTCCCCCAGCATCGTCTGGCCCTACGCTGGTCTGGAGGGGGTGGTCACTAGCTGCCGGGAACAGCAAAGAGTTAACCAGATTAGCAAGAAGCTTCCCCATCTGGGTCACCCCGGGCCGAGTACGTCTTACAGCACCCTGGTTTTTCCATCATACCACGGAGCTCGCGTTATGATTTACATATGCATTTACGTGTGTAGCTAATCTCTTTTCCCCAGGAAGCATACCCTCCATGAGGGCAGGGTCTGCATCTGCATCTGCCCCGTTCATGCAGGGCTGGCACTTAGTAGGCGTGTGTAAATATTTACCAAATGGACGGATGAATGGGCTGACCCACCCAGTTAGGAAAGCAGGGGGCGTGGCAGGCAAGAACTCTGTGCCAGTTGCGGGGTGAGTTGGGACAGGTCAGTCCCCCCCACCCCCACTCATTGCCTTAGTTTTCTCATCTGTAAAGTGGCACTGTTGTTAGATGGCTGCAAACATAACTTTACGCTGTCTTTACGATAATAGCCGCTTCTACTTATTTGACACTTAACGGTATGCCAGACATCATGTCGAAGGCTTTATATAAAGCATCTCATGGCGTGTACATTTTAATCTGTGCATGTAAAGTGCCTAGCATGGTTCCCAACACACAGTATGTGCTATTTATAGCCAGAGAAAGAATCGGAGGGCAGAAGGAATGTCAGAGATGATGGACTGCAGTCGCCACCCGCCCCCGCTTCATAGCTGGGGAGACTGAACCCAAGGAAGGGAAGCAACTTACTCAAGTCCAGCAGTAAGGCCTTATGACTCCCAGTCCAGTGCTCCTTAGGAGGACAACAGAGGGGGATCTGAGGAGGCTGGAGGAAGGAGCAGGGATGGGGGTGAGGGCTGGCAGAGGAGTGAGAAGGTACCACAAGGACACGCCCCTCCCCCACGTCTACCCTGGGCCAGTGTTTTCTGAGGGCCTCTGGCCACCACCCATCCTGGGCTGGGTGCTGGGACCTGGTGGTAAACAAGGCTTGGCCACTGCCTTCCGAGCTCATGGAGGGGGGGTAGGGCAGGGGCTGGACATGCCAACAGTCAGCTAGAACACAAAGTGGAAGTAAGGGGACAGTGGGCACTCAGGAGGAACACGAAGGGACTTGCCCACCCGGAGGGGACGAAGGCAAAAAGCCTTTCCTAGAAGAGGGCACATGTGAGTTGGGTCTAAAGGGCTGAGGAAAGAGGGTTTGGAGGCTCCAGGCAGAAAGACCTAGAAGCTGGGCAGTCCACTGGCCATTCTGAGAACAGGGAGACGGAGCGTGGCCAGGGGCCAGGGCTGGGGGCCGGCTGCAGCAGGCCGCTGAGGCGAGCATGCAGAAACTCACTGGTCCTCTACAGGAAGGGCCTTGGATGTCCTGTGCGGAGCCAGACATCTCCTGGAGACAATGGGGAACCAATGCAGGTCTTTGAGCAGAAGACTGATATGGTCAGATGAGCGGTCCCAACGTTCGCTTGGGCTCATGGCTAAACAGGAGGGGAGGCCGTTGTGAAGACTCAGGCTTAGACACGAGCTGGGGGTGTGAGGGCAGGGCTAGGACGGGCAGGAAGAGGCGCCAGGGGAGCAGAGTCTGGGCAAGAGGCTTGACACGACCCTGCATGGAAGGGGCTGCTTTGAAAGGCACTGAACTCCCCATCACCAGAGGTATGTAAACCAGGCCTGGGTTCCTCGCGCCATGGGTGCCTCCCAGACTCCTGTGCCATCTGAATACCTAACAGATGACGCCTGGAATGAAGGGTTCGTGATGTCCGTGGAGTCTCCAGGACCAGTTCAGCCCTAGGAAGGAAAACTCTCTCCCACCCAGCCCATTCCAGGGTTCCTGTTTCGCCCCGAAGTCCCCCCTCACCCTTTGAAGGACTACACATCCCTCCCCCCAACAAAGTCAGAGCCTCCAGAGGAGGAAGCCAAAGAGATCTCAAAGCCCCGAGAGAGACGAGAGAGACGGGGAAGGGTGCCTAAACCTGGTGGTCCCACTACAGGGGAGTTGGGACAGGGCAGGGGTGTAAGGACTCCGCTTTCGACAGCCCTGACTCCCCTCCCCTGGAGCGCCCCCACTTGCTCACCCAGCCCCCTCACCGGTCTGCACGCTTGTCTTGGCCAGCGGGTAATTGGGATGATAAATCTTCCTGCCCAGCTGGCCAGCTCTAATCAGAGCCTGGTGTTTGGATGCAATTTAATTCTCTCGGGAGAGGGAGGGGCTGGGGGGGGGACTGGAGAAGAGGGTCCGGCTCTGCTGCCCACCCCCCACCGCAAGTGAGTGGGAAGGAGGTGCCTTTGAGCTGCCCCCCAACCTCTCTCCCTCCCCTCCCCCTGCCCCTCCCCCCACCCCCTCCCCGCCAGTCCCTCCCTCCTCGCCCTGACTTCTCACTCTGTCTGTGGCAGCCAAGAACTTGAGAGTGCAGCTCCTATTTGTTTTACTGATGAGAAAACCTTAGTCCAAAGAGAGAGGCAGGAACAGGGTCACACGGGCTGACTGGTTCCCAGACGGAGAGACCTTGGAGGGGGTGCAGCCCCCACAGGGTCAGTCCATCCGGAGAGGGCTTGGTCTCTCCCTGTGGCCTCCCCAGCATCCCAGCATAGTCAGGGATGCCATAGACAGTGACATCCATTCCTTCGACATCTTTACTAAGCACCTACTATGTGCCATGCACATCACGGTAAACAAAACAGAAATTCTGCTTACTTTCCGGTGGGGGAGATCGGTGATGAGCAAGTTCAAGTAAGGCAAAACAGAGGAGGTGTTGGGTAAGCGTTATGGAGAGAAAGCAGGGAAGGGAGTGTCTGGTGGGGTGGCAAGGGGCGTATTTAAATACGGTCATCAGGAGAGGTCTCTCTGAAAAGGCATCTGGGCAAAGAACTGAAGGATCGAAGTTGGGGCAGAGCCAAAGAGGGGTGGGTGAGGGACAAAGCCAGGGAGATGATAGTGGCAAGATTGTGTGCGGCCTGCGAGCATGTAGGACTTGGGTGTATATTCTGGTGGCCCAGGACTGAGGCAGTCACGGAGAGCTTCCAGGAGGAGGCAGAGACATTCGTTCAGGACTTTGAGGCGAGTAGGACTCTGACAGCTAAAGACGGCAGGAAAGGCAGTACCGCCTGGTGATTGGAGGCTCCCCCTTTGGAGCCAGACCCAGGTTCGATCCCAGATTGATCGGTCGTTCCCTAGGAGACCTCTCTGAATGGGTTCCTCATCAGTAAGACGCCAATAATACTAGTCTCTACCTCCCACAACGGTTGACAGGATGAAATGGGGCAGCACAGACCCTGGCCCACAGCGCATGCTCCGTAGGTGTTTGCTGATGTCTTTCCGGGCAGGCTCACGTCCCTAGGGGTGCCCCTAACAGTTACCGGGCCAGCTCCCAGCTCCTCTTCCCTTCCCAGTGGCCCCCAGCCCTCCAAGCCCGGTTTGGTTCAGATACCAGGTAAGTACCTGCCAGGGGCTGGGGTCTTCCTTGGAGGGGATCCAGGACCTCATTATCTGCAGCCCGCCCTTCCCCTCGGGGAGATGCCGTTCCCTTTCCCTCCCATCCCCCTCACCTGATTACTTCCTCGTTGGATCTCAGCCCAAAGGTCACTTACTTCAGGGAAAACGTCCCTGCACCCACCCCGCTCCCGAACCTTTCTCTCTTAGCTCTTATCGGAGTCTGGAGTGATGTCTATCCCCGCCACCAGACTGACAGACCGCGTTGGTCTCATTCACCGTTAAGTCCTTGGCGCAAAGGAGGCACTCAATTCATAATTGTCAGCAAAACCCAGAAGTCTCAGCTCCAAACCGCTCAGTCCCATCCCCTGTCCATTATACGTCAGGGGCTCTGAGGCCCAGAGAAGGAAGGAGACCTGCCCACGTGGTTCAGCAGTTCTCCTGCCCCGAGTCCAGTCTCTTCCTGAGGCACCCACTGAACTGTCCAGCCTCCTCGGCCGCGCAGGCCCCCAGGGCTTCACCTGCCACCTTCTCGGATTCATAGTGAGCTAGCTCGGGGAGGAAGCACCAGGCCGAAGCACGTTTAATTTTCATTTAGGAATCTGTTAAGGCTGCAGGCCTGCTCAGCCCCGGGCTGTCAATCAGCCTTCCTCAAGGCTGCATCAATTAGTTTAAAAATATTGAATGCAATTTTGCCTGACACAACATATTGCAGCTACTGCAAAATATAATTTATTTTAGAAGAAGAAATAATTAAACTAATTTGCATGTCAGTCAGCTGAACATAGATGCCAAGAGGGGGGTTGAGGCCCATGGGGCACCCAGGGCACCTGCTGCTGGGTGTTGGGGAAGGTCGGCTTGGGCCTGGGTCCGAGCAGTAGCTGTCGCCGGAGGGCCACACATCCAGGCTGCAGGAGAGTCTGCCTGCCTTGTGTCTGGACCAAGCACTGGCCTGAGAGGCAGGAGACCCAGGTCCCAACCCAGCTCTGCACGGACTCGCCTGGGGCTCTGGGCAAAGTCCTGGCCCTCAGTTTTCTCCTCTACAAAATGGGTCTAGCCAGACCTCTTTTACAGGTTGTTTTCAGGTCAAATGAGGTCACAGATACGAAAGTTTGTTATAAACTGGAACGTCCCGCACAGCGGTGAAGGTCAATTAACTGATGGATTCTTTGTTTTTTTCCCAGAAACATTTAAATGGGTAACACTACGAATTCATTATTAGCAATTATCACAAACGATGTTGATCAGGAGGGGTTTGGAGGAAGCCCACCAGAAGTAAGACGTCAGATGGGACTCCCCCCACCCGCCAGTCACCCGGGGCAGTGGCTGGCAACCCTTGGCACACATTAGACTCCTGGAGCTGTTAAAAAACCTTAAGCTTTGGGCATAAGTGCTTTCTCAAGGCTTTCCCAGGCGATTCTAAATGTGCAGCCAGGCTGGAGGCCGCCGTGATGTCATGGGCACCGGAAACTGACAGAGGGCTGGCCCACAAGCTCTGGGAGTGCCAGGCCAGGCCCAAACTCAGGGGGCCCCGGGATAAGCTCTGCAGGTGGCAAATTTGGCAACCTAGAGGCACCCCCTTCCCTGCTCACTCAGCTGCCCCGCCTCTGAGATCCCGGACCCTCAGCTATGCCAAAGGGTTCAGGCCTTTCCCAAGTGGTGACCTGTGACATTTTAAGGTAGGACAACAACAAAAAGGTAATTATGTGAGGTGAGGGATGGGTTAACTAACCTGGTTATGGGACACGTTTCACGAAATACACGTGTCTCAAATCGTCACATCTTAAACTTACACAAGGCTATATGTCAATTCTGTCTCAATAAAGCTAGAGATGGGGGGAAAAAGGGGGGGGGAGCCAGAAGAGGCCCAGCAGATCCCAAAGGAATGGTGCAATAATGCGGGTCTCGCCAGCAGTGGACCCAGCCCCCCCCCCCACCCCCACTCTCCACAGCGGGTCTGCCGCGGACAAGCTCGCCCCGCTCTGGGCTCCCCCTTCTGCATGGCGCATAGGCTCCATCACCCCTTCCCTCTGCCTCAGCGGGGAGAGAGGTGCCTGGTCCTGGCAGCGGGCCTCACCCTCCCCACCTCCTCTCCTCCCAAATGCACCCACCTTCTGTCTGTTTAAGTTCTCCGGCAGCACGCTCTTAAAAATAACGGCTTGCCGGGCATTCCCAGTCACGACTCCAATCTCCCGCCCCCAGAAAAGCCCCCTCTAATCACTGAAGCAGCAGGTCTGGGTGAGCTGAGAAGATAAGGTGCCCCTGGCTACGGGGAGCTCCAGAGAGGGGTCAGGGTCTGAGTTAATTAAGGCCTCGCCCCCCTCCTTTCCCTGACCCCCGGGAGGTGGCTGCAACTGCCTCCCAATCCCATTTCTCTTTGTGTGTGGTGGCCCCTGAGTTCAGTGAAAAGAGGCAGCTGATCAACCTCACTCCCCGCCAGAACTCGTGGGGTTCCTGGCTGCCTGGCAGCTTCTAGGCTCCCCCCCAAAATAGCTCCCGGCCAGAGATCCAGCCATCAGGTCACTGCTTGAAAGGGGTGGCTTCCTCTCCTAGTCCTCGAGGTCGCTGGCTGGTAAAGCTTGTCGGTAACGAACTCATGACTAAGATAGCTGAGAGCAGGGCACCAACGAGCACCCAAGAGGTTTGAGGGGCAAGGGGCAGAAAAGGCCAACACGCAGGGTGCTGCTCAGAGAGGACAGGCTGGGACGAGGTATCCTTGAATCACTTGATGTCGTTGCTGAAAGGACCCTTGAAGGATGTCTGTTTATTTAACAAATAAATCCTCATATAGCACTTGCTATGTGTTACATACGTACTTTTAAGTGCTTTGCAGATACTAACTCAATCTGTCCTCTTAACCAACCCATTACTAGGAGCCCCTTTTTGCTGGTGAGAAAGTGGAGACACAGAGAGGTCGAGCGACCTGCCACAAATCACACAGCTACTAAGTGGCGGAGTTGAGATCGGAACACCTTGGCTCGGAGACCTTGCTCTGAATCACTGTGCTCTCCGTTCGTTGTCCACACGTGGAAAGTGATGTCGGGGAGGGAAAGGTCTTACCCAAGATCAGACACTGGGTCAAAGACAGAGCCACGCCAGGAATTCAAGCCTCTTTCCGTGAAAGTCCTCCCAGACTTCATTCATTCGTCCAACAGAAGTATTAGAACCTACTCTGGGCCGTATCCCACAATGCCGAGGGCCCAGGGATTAATACAACAGGGACCTTGACCTCAAAGACATCACAGGTAGAAGTGTGGGGAGGTCATGGTTTTGCTGAGGGCCCCGGCCAAGACTCACACCCAGTGGCCTTGTCTTGCCCTTTCAGGATCAGCTCTCGAAAGGGCAGAGGTTTGGGGGTCCAGGTGCCAGTGGCCCATTTCTTTCATGTTTCTCGTGCTTTAGTTTCTCTTCTGCCAAGCGGGGATCTACATTGAACCAAAGCCCAGGATTTCCGCCAGGGTACCTGAAACAATGGATGTGGATACTCCAGGCGCATTCTGTGCGCTCGATGGTGATGGGATGCTGAGCGTAGGATGTTGGCTGATGGCAACGGCGGTGACAGTTTTGCTGGGGGTGGGAGTAGGGGTGGTGATATGACGGTGATATGGGTCTTTACGGTGGGACTAATGGCAGTAACGATGGCGCTGGTAATGGGTGACAGAGATGGTATTGACGACGGTGATGGGGCGGCACTGGGGGTTATGGTGGCGGAGGTTGCCATGATACATGATATGATACCAGGGTGCCAAAGGCAATGGTGGTGACGGTGACAGTGACAGTGACAGTGATGATTACACCGATGACCTAGTGGGTGGTGATGGATGGTGACGGCAACAGTGCTGGTGACCCACTCATGCCAGACGTCCTCAGTCCTGATCCTCCTACCTGCTTGATCAACCCACAGGTCTCTCAGCATGACCCCACTGCCTAGTCTGGTCCTAGCAGCAGATGGGGGCTTGTCTAGATCTCGCACTGGATGCCTCTCACCCTGCTCCTGTGATCTCGCTGCAGACAATCATGCCCAGCTCTCCCGGGCATCCCTAAGGATCCGAATCCTGGATGTGAACGACAATCCCCCGGAGCTGGCCACCCCCTACGAGGCAGCGGTGTGCGAGGACGCCAAGCCAGGACAGGTACACTGAGGGGCTGGGGCCGGGGGCCTGTTGCCAGGACTGGCCGGGACACCCTCTATCCAGGTCCAGAGTGGGCTCAGCCTCGCCTCAGCTCCCTGCCCTGTCCTCACCCTTCAGCTTATCCAGACCATCAGCGTGGTGGACAGAGACGAGCCTCAGGGCGGGCATCGCTTCTATTTCCGCCTGGTGCCTGAAGCACCCAGCAACCCTCATTTCTCCCTGCTTGACATCCAAGGTGAGTCACCTCTGAACCACCAAATCCTAGGAGGCGTGGAGGGAGGGGCCTAGCCTCCCCTTCCCATATTATAGGGGGAGAGGCTGGGGCATGCAGAGGATCAGCGTCGGGTCCAACATCACCCAGAAAAATCTGGGCCAGGCTGGAGCTGTTAGCCAGCCCACTGGCCAAACCCTGGAGCACAAGCTGGGGGTGAGTTGGCAGAGTGGAGAGGGGGCACCCCAAGAGAAGAGAATGGAAAGATACAGAAAAGGAACAGATGAGGAGTGGGTTGAGCCCCGGGTCTGAGTGAAGATTGAAATAGCCCACGTGCACACACTCCCACCCTTCAGTTTAAAAAGCGCTGTGTCCCACTCATGTTTCTCTTTGCCTCCTCACGGCCGTCCTGGGAAGTGGGAGGCGGTTTTCTTACCCCTCCTCCTATTTTGCCCCCTGTGATAAAACAGAGACTCTAAGAGGAAAGGGGCCGGGGGGCCGGGGGGGCTCAGTCGGTTAAGCATCCGACTTGGGCTCCGGTCGTGACCTGGTCGTTCGTGAGTTCTAGCCCCACGATGGGCTCTGCTGTCACCATGGAGCCCGCCTCAGATCTGCTCCCTCTCTCTCGGCCCCTCCCCCACTTACGTGTCCGCTCTCCCTCTCTCTCTGTCTCTAATAAACATTTAAGAGAAGGGGACCCACCCAGGGCCATGCAGGGAGTCAGTCAGTGGTGGGCTGGGATTCCAAGCCACCCCTGTCTCAGATCCAGCACGCTTCCTGCTTTAGCTCACTCACCACCTTGCAAGTGATGGCCCAGCCTGAGCTGATCGCGCTGTGAGACATCCCTCAAGAAGCCTCAGTCTGAACCTTTGAGGAATGAGCTACGGGAGGGGGACTGTCAGTGCGCTGGGAGTGAGGTCCCTGGCCCAGGCTCAGCCAGGGCCTCTCGGTGCAACCCCAGCAAGGTCTGCACCTCCCTAAGCCTCCGTTGTGTCATCTGCAAAATGGGGCTGAAAATGCCTGTCCTCGCCCTTTAGCTCGGCCGAAGGTGGCTAGGTGGCCCCAACGAGATGAGGGCTACCAAGGTATATTGTTAGTACCCAGAACGTGTCATTTCCTGCTTTCAGCAATTATTTATTGAGCGCTTATTGAAACACGGTGCCTATATATCAGGCACTATTCTAGGGCCTGAGAATACAGTGGCAAACAAGACGAAACCCCTGCCCTCATGGAGTTGACCTTCTGGTGAGGGGAGGTAGAAAGTAAACAAATAAATAATATGTCGGGCATGCTAAGTGGCTGGAACGTGGATCATGCAATCTCCCCAAGAGTCTGGACCTTGTTTTGTTCAGTGCTGGGCCCCGAGTGCCTAGAGCAGTGCCTGGCACATAGTGGGTGTGCAATCAAACGTGTTAAACAAAACGGGGGAAAGTAAAGCCGAGTAAGAGTAGGAGCTATCTTACTTTTTTTTTTTTTTGACGTTTATTTATTTTTGAGACAGAGAGAGACCGAGCATGAACGGGGGAGGGTCAGAGAGAGGGAGACACAGAATCTGAAACAGGCTCCAGGCTCTGAGCGGTCAGCACAGAGCCCGACGCGGGGCTCGAACTCACGGACCGGGAGATCATGACCTGAGCCGAAGTCGGCCACTTAACCGACTGAGCCACCCAGGCGCCCCGAGTAGGAGCTATCTTAAATAAAGGGGTCTGGGAAGCCCTCTCTGAGGGAATCAAGAGTGGTGGAGATCTAAAGGAAATTAGGGAGTAAGTCATGCTGATAACTGGACAAAGAATGATCCAGGTAGACAGAATAGTAAGTGCAAAGGCCCTGAGGAGGCAGCAGGCCTGGGATGTTCAAGGAACAGGAGGCCTGCGTGGTTGGAATGAGGGGGTGCCAGGACTAGGAGACCAGGCCATGTTGATTCTTTCTGACCCTGGAACATCTCTGGGATCACCCCTGAGACCTTTACAATGCTTCCCTCCAAAAGAAGGGACCTCAGTGGTCTTGGAAGCCAGACCTTCTGTATTTCCGAGAGTCATATTAAAAATATCTCACAACCAATCAAAAGGGACACTGACCATAAATAACCTGGCACGGGACCCTAGAACCCCTGCTGGGCCCGGCATCACCCCCTCAATGGCTTGATTGTGCCAAAGTTGGGGGTGGGCATGGGGAAAAGGCTAAGGCAGCAGGGAGGGACGTGGGACACTCAGAGTCATAGCTATTTAAGCCTTTCTGGAAGTATTTCAATATTTTAACAACTGGTGGTGCCTTGCCTGCTCATTATTCCAGTGGTATCCTGAGTTGGCCCCGAGAGACACAAATAGGCCTGGCTTAACCTCATCAAGTTCACAAGTCTTTCCAACCTAAGGGGCCTAAAGTTCTGTCCCAACTGCCTCTCTTTGATGGGGAGCCACCAGGAGCTCCCATCCGGCGCGACCACCTGGTGTGAGCTCCAGGAGAAGGGTGGCGGGCCATGTGTTGAGCTCAGCACAGCCGCTGAAGGGCTCCTCCGCCAGCCCCCTAGCCCCTTCCCACGGCCTGCCAAGCCCCCTCCTCCTCACCGTATAAATATCCTGGGTGACAAACAGCTACCCCAACCCATCTGTTTCTTTGTACACATTTGTAGCCAGTTTGGAAACGTGATTTATAAATATTGCTTTCCCAGCCAGGGATTAACACTGATGTATGTCAGGCCAGATGGATGGATACGGTGCTGGGCGCAGATCCTGCCTGGAAGGGTGGGGTAAGGGTCTGGGGTGGCCAGCGACTTCCCCAGGTGAAGCCAGCCACTGCCCAGGAGAGTAGCTCGGGAGGTTCAGGGATGATGCCCAGGGATTCCCCTTTGTCGAGGAGTGGCAGGGACCAGAGCTCTCAGACCATATGGTTTCGTGGCCGAAGACAGCAACCCCGAGAAACAAACATCTCTCCCCTCCTCTGTTCTTGCTTGGGAATTTGAGGCTGAGCCAGAGCCAGGCACTCATTTTTCAAATCTGTCTACTTCTCTGTCCCTCTACAACCACTATCCTCTCACACCTAAAACACACAGTGTCTTCCTGACCGATCTTCCACATCCACTCGTGTTTTAGACTAGAAACTCCCTTGCCCCACACATAGGCTCAGCAAGGGCAGGGACCATGTCTGTCTTGTTCAATGCTGTATCCTCGAGGGCTAGACTAATCCTGGCATACAGAGGGTGCTCAATTAGTATTTGCTGTGGGATTAGTCTCTTCTTTGCTTAAAACCCACCAATCAGTGGCCTCCTGCTGCTTTTAAGAAAATAACCCCAATTCCTGGGGCGCCTGGGTGGCGCAGTCGGTTAAGCGTCCGACTTCGGCCAGGTCACGATCTCGCGGTCCGTGAGTTCGAGCCCCGCGTTGGGCTCTGGGCTGATGGCTCGGAGCCTGGAGCCTGTTTCCGATTCTGTGTCTCCCCCTCTCTCTGCCCCTCCCCCGTTCATGCTCTGTCTCTCTCTGTCCCAAAAATAAATAAATGTTGAAAAAAAAATTAAAAAAAAAAAAAGAAAGAAAGAAAATAACCCCAATTCCTTACAACGGCCTCCAAGACTTCCCATGAGGAGCCCACCCCGACTCCCAGACTCACTTTGATTCACTCTAGCCACTCCTTCATCCCTCCAGTCACAAAGCACTGCTTTAGTTCCTTGAACATCTTGTGCTTCTTCCGACCTCAGGGCCTTTGCATGGGCTGTTCCGTCTCCTTGAACTCATCATTCAGGGCTCAGCAATAATATCACTTCTTCCAAGAAGATCTCTCTGACCTCTGAGACCGAGTCAGGTCCTCCGTTAGGTGCTCTTCCTATACTTTTTCCTTCTTAGCACTCACCATGGTTTGTAACTGTAGACTAAATTGTGAGTTTATTTAATTAACATCTGTTTCTCACAGTAGGATCTGAGCTCAGATCCAGGACTATGATTGGTTCAGCTCTCCATTGTTTTCTTCCAGCGACTAGTAGGGTACTAGGACATAGTACTTACTCAGTAAAGATTTATTGGATGGATGGATGGATGGATGGAGGATGGATGGATGATTTAATGGAAAATATAGCTATGCCACCAATTCACGGACTAAATTCAGACAAGTCACTTCTCTCTGAGCCTCAACTTCCACGTGTATAAAATGGGAATAATGTCACAACACTTGGTGGCTGTGATGATTAAACATCACTATATACTTCATGCATCTACACAATCCTTGAGGCATAAAAAGCATGCAGTCAGCACAAAGGAGTCCCACATCATTTCCTCTTCCTTGTCTTGCTCTCAAGCCTCCTTTCCTCCCCTGGGGAAGGCAGATATTTTCACAGCCGGGGGTGATTCTCCCTCTGACGGGGAGAGGCAGAGCTTGAGGAGCTGACCCGGGACCACCAGTGACCTTAAACGTGCAGGTCATGCAAGTGTCATTCTTCAGGTCTGGCTCGGTGCCAGGGGAGAGTCAGGCACACCCGAACCTAACGCCACGTGACAAGTCCTGTAACAGAAGTGTGCGTGGCACCTGCATAGTCAGAGCAAGGAGGGACAAGCCATAAATCCTTCCTTTCCAGGGAGGCAGAGAAAGGAGGCCACGGAAAGGAGGTGACATTTAGCTGGAGCATGACAGATGAGGAATTTGCACAGGCAAGAAGGTGGAGTGGGCCCACCCAGAGAGTGGGCACGTGGGCCGCGTAGGGAACAGGGGGTGGGGCACAAACGACTTAGCGGCCGGCAGCTACTGAGAATTTCTCTGTGCCGGGACCCATTCTAAGGGTTATTCGTGAATCTCACCATTTACCCTTCACACCTCTGTGTTACCATTTTCCTGGGTTACAGATGAGGAACCCGAGGCCCAGGGTAGCTTAGTGAGCTCCTGAGCTGGCAAACGATCGACTTGGCATTATTTTTTAACATTTTAGTGGAAACTTGAAAATATGTATAAAAGTAGATAGAATCTCCTGAAATCTCCTGATACTCATCCCACGAAATCTCCTCATCCCATGAGCTTCGACCCATGATTCATCTTGTGAGAGCTGGATCTGTAGTTCATAGGTGTGCTCAAGGTCACAGGCCAGCTCTTTTCTCTTGTATCGTGCCCACGATACAGGACTAGGGACTGAATTGGGCTAACTGGGGCCACCAAGCCAGGGAAGGGACCCAGACTGCTGAAGTCTGAGGTCAGAGGGGTTAGCGGGAAGACTGTGGGGGCAGGGAGAAGGACGCAGGAGTGAAGCCTGGGCCCTGGGCAGGAAGGCAGGGCCCCCTTGTGTGGGGCTGGCTGCAAAGGGCGGGGGCAGCAGCCAGCCGGGCTCTGCGTGCTTCCGGGTCACTGCACTGACGGCCATCAAGGTGATGGAGGCTCAGGGGTGGCCTGGCTCGTACGGGAGAGGGACGGAGGAGGCAGGAAGGGCAGGAGAAGTGGGCGCCACCTACCGCGTGAGCCTGCGCTCGGAGGCTCGAGCGCCACCGCCATCCTGCCTGGCATCCCCGGGAACCGGCTGGCGTGGTGCAATGACCACGGCTGGTGTTAGTTCGCTGTCCTCTGTGGTCACACGTGTAGAAAGGAGACCTTGGTGCACTAGGGTCCCCTCCTCAGGCCCCAGGGGCCAGGTCCCAGCCCTCCAGGCTCAGCCACTTAGACTCCAGCCAGAAAGAGCCCTCAGCCAAAGCCCGTGCTGGAGAAGACTAGTCTTCTCTGTGACCCGGGACTTGTCAGGGCCCAGCAAGCCACAACCCAAGGACCGCGGGGCCCCAGGGTCAGGGTGTCTGGGTGTCCGGGGTGGAACAAAAACAGGCTGTTGAGATGAATGAGGGAAAAAAAAAAATGACATAGCCAGGGACAGGACCTTGGCCCAGCTGGGGACAGAATCTTGGAAAAGCTGGGGACAGGACCTTGGCACAGCTGGGGACAAAACCTTGGAATAGCTGAAAACAGAATCTTCAGACAGCTGGGAATAGAATCTCGTGACAGCCAAGGACAGAAGCGGGGGCTATGTGGCTGGGAACAGGATCTTCGGGCGGAATTGGGGGAACTGGAGGGGGGGGAAGGATCCGTGGGCCACCTGGGAGGCAGGAGCTTGGGGACACAGGGAGGCAAACCCCGCGGTGGCATCAGGAGGAGGTGGCGGGGACGGGGTGGGGGGGGGGCTGACCCCGGACCCCGAGTCGCACGCCCCTCCCTTCTTCCGGAGCAGACAACACAGCAGCGGTGCACACACAGCACATGGGCTTCAACCGGCAGGAGCAGGATGTGTTTTTCCTGCCCATCCTGGTGGTGGACAGCGGGCCGCCCACCCTGAGCAGCACGGGCACGCTCACCATCCGCATCTGTGGCTGCGACAGCTCCGGAACCATCCAGTCCTGCAATACCACAGCCTTCGTCATGGCCGCCTCCCTCAGCCCAGGCGCCCTCATTGCCCTCTTGGTCTGTGTCCTCATCCTGGTCGGTGAGTCCGCCCCCCGCCCCCCCCCGCCCCGCCCCGCCCCACTGGCCTTCACCCTGAGGCCCTGGGTTTCCTTCCTAGTCGCCCCCACGGGGCCTCAGCTGCCCCTCCCACAAGGAAGGGTGGCCCGAATGACAGGCTCCCGTGACAAGTCTTCTAAGTACGCGGCAGTCCCCCCACCAGCTCCAGAAAGTGTCGACCCCCACCCGTGACCACTTTCATGCTGGCCGCCCTCTACACAGCCCAAATTCTCCCTAAAATGTTTAAAAAACCAAGCATCTTATAAAAATATGTCCATGGTCCTAGGACTTTAGAAAAAAAGGGCTCTTGGAAATGAACCTCACAACCACTTAGCCAGCTATCGTCCCCGTTTTTCAGATGAGGAAACTGAGGCCCCTAGAGGTTAAGTGGCTTACATAAGGGTACGTGGTCTTCTGACTTGAAATCAGGCCTGCTCACCTCGTGTGCCTTGCTCCTTTAACGACACCACCTGCTACGAATCGCAGCTGGGACAAACTCTTGGGGCAGCTGGGGCAAAATCCGAAAGACACTTAGTGGAAGCAAACTCTCCTCCTGTAGCAATCCTATGGGCAGCCAGTGGAACCCACCTGGTGTCACCAGTGAAGAGGCCAAGTCCCAGGAGCTAAGGGGGATCCCAGTGGCCATAAGGCCACCTCTTTCCTGTCACAGCACAAAGGCCTCCCCTCAGCTCTGGCCGCTGGACTTCGCCGACCAGCCAGAGCCCCAGGAACTCGAGCGCGGTCCAGATCGCAGACACCAGCTTGGCCCAGTTCCCTGGGAGATGTCAGCTACCCCACCCACTGCCACTGGCGTGGCCCTGCCCACCCCCTGAGAACCTGCCTGAGGCCACGCTGCTCCTCCCCAGCCCCCACCCCCCCTGCAGAGGCCCCGGGCTGGCTCCTCCTAGCTGGGAGGCCGCCCCCCCCCTTGTCTCCCCTCCCCAGCCCATGGCTCAGAAACCCTTTTTCCAGAGGGTGCACTTTACAGCGGTTTCATTTTCCGAGGCAGTGCAAACAAATTTCTGCCTAATTGCCCACAAACGAAGAAAGTGCACATCAGTGCTCTAAAGGTGACGGGCGGAATCGCTGATCAGGCCTGGCACATCTGTTGCCCGCTGCCCGCGCTCCCCACCATCTGCTCTCTCGGGCATCCCCCTCCGCCGCTCCCAGCCTCCGCTCCGAAAGCCGTCCATCCATCTTTCCCACTTCTCTCCTGACACCTTCCCTCCCTCCGGAGCTGTTCCCAGGCCCTACCCCCTTCCCTGTCACGCGCCACCTTGTTAGGTCGTGTGCGGGAACCCGGCCCCATGGCCCTAGCAGCTGGCCCGGCCTGGCGTGGTACCCAGCGTGTGTGTCTCCATCCACCTCCTCACCTACCCATTTAATTCTCTCATTGGTTCATCGGCTCCTTATTTATCCATCCAGTGAGTCCCCCCCATGTGCTAACCTGTTGTGGGCGCTGGAATTCGTCCGTGAACAAAAGAAACAAAAAGCCTGAAGTAACTACAAAGTTAAAGTAGCCATCACGGAGACGGGGGAGACTGAAGAAGGGGAAAGATTATTTCAAGTTTGGACGTGTTAAGTTTGAAATGCTCCGGGTCGACCCAGAGGACTTGCTCAGTAGGAAATTGGGCATACAATCTAGATTTCGGGGGAGAAGTAAGTCCGAGCCCGGGGCCTGAGATGGGGGGCGGTTATCAGCCTCCACGTGGAACGCAAAGCCAGCAGACCGTACAAAAGCCCCCAGACAGGGGTGTGGATAACGGGTCAAGGACTGAATCCTGGGACATATGATGTTAAGGGGTCAGACAGGCGAGGAGAAACCTGCTTAGGAGACCCAGAATGAGAGCTCGGTGAGGTGATGGGGGCGGGGGAGAGAATGTGGAGTCCTGGAAGTCAAGGGCACAAAGCAAAGTCATTGTCTCAGCCTTACACGCACCACGTCTCCATCCGCCTCTTCAGTCATTCAGCCAACAGGCACACTTCAAGGGCTGACTGCCTGCCTGGAACCAGGCTAGGGGAACACTCCCCAGGTCCCAGAGGGGAGTTTAGAGTGTGTATGTTGAGGCGGCTCTAACTGCCAAGAGATCTAGGACAGGACCCAACAAGTCACATTTCCAGCAAGTTCGAAGGAGATACTGATGCTGCTGGACCAGCAAGTGGGCGTTGAGAACCCCTGCGACAGAGGGAGGAAGGGCTCACCAGGGGAGCTTGGAGGTGAAGGCACTCAACCTGGCTGGCCTGGAGCTCTTGGGGAAGGGCTCCTGCTGGAGACCATCTTGACCTGAGACCCAAAGGGCTAAGCAGGTGCTCCCCCTTCTGGAGGGCCAGGATGAAAGAGAGGTCAGGTTCAACACATCTTTCATTCGCCCAGTCCCATCTGCCCCGTCAGCTGCCCCCTTTGTACACCCCACCCCCAGAGCCTAGAGACGTCTCAGGTTGTATCTCTGTAGAGTTGAGGATGGAGACTTCAGAGGGTGGGTCCAGCCCCCAACACCCATGAAATCCCTTAACACCGCGGCACGGTGGTCTAGCCTCTATTTGCACGCCTCTCGAGATGGGTAGCTCACTACCTGTCCATCTAGCCAGCACAGTTCTGACCATAAGAAACGTCTTTGCGCACAGAAATCTAGGAAATGTGCACCAGTGTCTAGGCTAGGCCAGCTCCACTGGGATGTGAGGGGTGGGGGGTCCCCCGGAATGCCCCGGGCGGGGCTCGGCCCTCACTCGCCCCCTTCTGTCTCCCTCGCAGTGCTGGTGCTGCTGATCCTCACCCTCAGGCGCCACCACAAGAGCCACCTGAGCTCGGACGAGGACGAGGACATGCGGGACAACGTCATCAAATACAACGACGAGGGCGGCGGCGAGCAGGACACCGAGGCCTACGACATGTCGGCGCTACGGAGCCTCTACGACTTCGGCGGCGAGCTCAAGGGCGGCGACGGGGTCGGGGGCCCGGCGGGCGAGGGCCCGGGCGGCGGCGGGGGCGCGGGCAGCCCCCCGCAGGCCCGCCTGCCCTCGGAGCACCACTCGCTCCCGCAGGGGCCGCCCAGCCCCGAGCCGGACTTCTCGGTGTTCAGGGACTTCATCAGCCGCAAGGTGGCGCTGGCGGACGGGGACCTGTCGGTGCCGCCCTACGACGCCTTCCAGACCTACGCCTTCGAGGGCGCGGACTCGCCGGCCGCCTCGCTCAGCTCGCTGCACAGCGGCTCGTCGGGCTCCGAGCAGGACTTCGCCTATCTCAGCAGCTGGGGCCCGCGCTTCCGGCCCCTGGCCGCGCTCTACGCCGGCCACCGCGCGGACGACGAGGCCCAGGCCTCCTAGCGCCCCCGTCCTGCCGTCGGGGCGCGCCTCCAGGCCCACTGAGGGCCCGACGGGGCCCCGGGACCCAGCATTTCCCCTGCTCACCCCCTTCCCCAGCTCTCCCACCCTCCCAGGGCGGCCGGACGGGAGGGAGGACTCGTTGGGGGCGGACATCCCGACGCCCCCTCTGGCCCCCCACCCCCCCTCCCAGGGGGTGGGGTGGGGCAGCTTTTGCCCAGACATACGGGAATTACCACCAACGTCATTAAAATTGCAGCGAGACCCGGCACTGCGTGGCTCTGGGGTGAGAAGGGGGGATAGGGCCGCGTTGCTGGGTGGAGAAGGGGGGGTTACTCACTCCTGGCAGGTGAGGGAGGAGGGAGGACGCTGCCGAGGTGTCCCCCCTCCCGGGTCTCCCCCATCGGAGTTAAGAGAGAAGGAAGGCTGTTCATTTACTAAGCGCCTACTGTGTGCTGGGACACTGCAGAGACCATCTGTTTTCACAGAAACCATGAGGTGGGGCCCTGCAGGTAACAGAGGGAGAAGGCCACCCAGAGAAGTGGCTGTGACCTGTCCAAGGACACCTAGCCAAAACGGTGGAGCCTCTGGCACTTAACTTACCAAGTTGCCTGGCCTTGGGCAAGTGACCTCACTTCTCTGGGCCTCAGTTTCCTCCTGTGTCACATGAGGTTAATAACAGAACCTACCTCGAAGAGTCCTGAGGATTAAAAAAGGGTTCGTATGTGTCACGTGGTTAGGACAGTGCCTGGCACATAGTAGGTGTTCAATAAATGTTAGCCTTTGACACTACTGTTATCTTTGTCGTTATTAGAAGCCCACCGCGTCTGCCTCCCCTTATGGCTCTCTCTGTGACCAGTCACCCTCCCCCTTTCCCCAGCATCTCCAAGGGAGAAGAAAATGGTCCCAGCTGTTGGCTCTGCCCCTGCCCTGAGTAGGGAATAGGGACATTCTCAGGGACAGTGGAGCCTTCCAGAGTCTCAGGTGGGACTGGGAGAGAGAGGACCCCTGGCAGGGGTGCCGAGAGGAGAAGCTGGGCAGCTCTAGGACTTGGGTGAGGTGAGAGGGCTGGCAGGGGGTGGAGGGGCCAGAAGCCACTGGGTGTAATGGGGACCTTATTTGTTGGGTCCAGGAGCCCATTAGTCTCCCCATTCATGGACCCCAAGTTAAGAACTTCAGGGCTAAGTCGTCTTTAAGAGCCTCCAGCTCTAAAACCATTTGATTGGTTAATTGTCCTCCTGCCCCACCCCCAAGTGATTCATTCATCCCGCATTGATCAGTTGTCAATTCCAGCCCTGCTAGCTGGGCAGCCTTCATCAAGGTCCTCAACTGCTGAAGCCTCAGTTTACTCATATGTAAAATGGAGCTAATGATAGTTCCTCCCTTAAAGGGTTGTTAAGAGGCTTAAAGGAGCTAATGAATGTTAAGCTCTGATCCCAGTGCCTTCCTGACACCTTGCAAGTGCTCAATAAATGTTCATTAGCGTTTTTTTTTTTTTTTTAACTCTCCCAGGGAACATTCATTGATTCCCTCCACATTTGCCAAGGTCCACTGTGACACATCCAGAGATGGTCATTCTGTCCTGAGTGCCTTATCATTTCATCTAAGTTAGATACTGTCGGCCCCACATCACAGGTGAGGAAACTGGGGCACAGAATGTCGTAGTGCACCCAAGTTTACACAGGTCACAAGTACTTCCTGCCTTCCAGCCAACCAAGGCCCCACTGGGCCGGGTGCGGTGGGCAGACGCAGCCAATCATAATGCACTTGATAAGAGTTGTAGCAGAACCAACAGAACAAGGTCCTCCCAGCACTGAAAAAAGATTGAATCATTTGTGGAGGGCTTCCCGGAGGAGGTGACTCCAGCTGGATCGTAAAGAATGAGATGTACGAGATGACCAAGCAAGCAAGAGCATTCCAAGCAGAGGGAAGAGCATATTCCAAGGCGGTGGTGGGGCGGAGGCCGGAAGCCTGTGGTGGTTCCGGGGACAGTGTATGGTCCCATGGATCAGCGGGTGGAGAAACGGTGAGATGTGAGGCAGGGAAGGCTGGTTGGAGGCAGGAGGGGAAAGAACATAAAGTCCAGGCCAACAAACCTTCCTCAACTCGAGCATGTCTGCTGATGTCCATTGAGGGTGGCTCATGGCAGGTATAGGGGCTGAGTGAGGCAGTCCCAAATGGGGTGGTATTGGGACCCTCCTCCCATGCAGGACACTTGGCCCATGGTTCCCATAGCTCTTCTACAAGTGGGCACGGTAACAGGGCCCCGTGGGGAGACACGCCATTCCCTCCCTCACCCGCGTGTACTCCACTGTCACAGAATCCCGGCGACATTTCTCAGATTGATTATTGCTCTCTCCATTGTAGTGGGGGAAACTGAGACCCAGAGGAGGGAAGTGACTGGTCACTTGGCCCGGCTGGTACAGGACAGAGCTGGGACAACAGAGGAGCCCTCATTCCAAGTCTCTGTTCTTTGCACATGTGCTGGTTGCCTTGACAGAGTCTGACCCTGCCAAGAAAGAGGGACGTACAAAGAGGGACGTATGCCCGGAGGGACGTACAAACGGGCCTCCTTGAATATCTTGTCCGAACTCCACACATGGGGGATGACCTTCCCAAGGTCACACAGAGTTTTAAAGATCTTGCCAGAAATCAAGAACATTATTCATCCAGATTCACCTTCTGAGCCTCGGGCTCTACCATTTACCAGCTGTGTGGCTTTGGACGTACCATTTACCCTCTCTGTGCTTCCGTTTCCTCATCCATGAAGTGCCCATGCTGAGCACACCTGCTCCATAGGGTTGTGGCGAGGATGAAATGCTGTCATGACTGGAGATACTGAGCCTTTCTCACGTGCCAGGCACTGCCCAAAGCATGTCACGGTGAACGAACCCATCTAACCCCACAACCACCCGGTAAGCAGCCCTCATTTTATGGGTGAGGAACGGAGGCACAAAAAAGGTTGAATACCTTGCCCAAGATCAAACAGCTGATAAAGAGAGATGCCAAGACTTTAGCCACGTGTTCTGGCCCTCGGCACCCGCACCCTCAGCGGCACGCCCGGTGGCCGGCCCATAGGAAATCGTGAACGAGTGGCCTGGACACATCGGGATGTCGCTGCCTGTGCCCCGGGAGAGCTTGCTCTCCGCTCCCTGCTGCGGTCTCTGGCCCGTGGGAGGCCTCAAGCCTCCCCATGATTTCTTCCAATTCCGGGGTGGGGTGTGGAGGCGATGCCTCCCCTGTCTCCTCTGCTTCTGGCTCCTGTGGCCACACTCACCATCCCCACTGGACTCTGAGCCAGTCCAAGAGGGAAGTCCAGTGGGTCCAGCTGCTGCGCTGGGCTCCGCGAGGCGTCCACTGATGCCGAGCATTTTGCGAGCGACTGTTCTGATGAGCTGGGGGGCGCGGAGAAGGGTCCTGTTGTGGAGCACACGGCCTCTCGCCATCTGTCTCCCGGGTTCCCACCAAATTCCCCCGGGGGAGCTCCAAATCCTCTCCCTGTGCCAGGCAGAGAGTGCGGCCACCCCCCTGGCTCTAGGCTCTCGCTGGCCACACCCAGCTCCATGAGGGAGCTCAGAACACAATGAGTGTTCCATTTACCATGTCTGCCCTCTCTGCCAGGCGTCTGGGGAAATGAAAAGAATCCCCCTTTATTGTCATCATCTCCATCCCCGTCCTCGTCACAGGACAGAAGGGGATTCGGGGTCACGAGCAAGAATTGGCATGTAATTGGCCAAGGATTTTAGAACCAGGGACGTTAATGACCGCGACGGTGATGGTAATGACGGTGACGGTGACAGCCCACTTGCCTGGCGCTTGCTGCGTGCCCTAAGCCCTGTTCTGAGCCCTGAACATAATTATCACAAGCACAGGTAAAAGCCATGGAGGGTGGGCTCTGTGTTTACTGTGTTCAGCTCATTACGTAAGTTGCAGTGTTGAATTGCAAACAAGTCGGTGATTAGCCCTAGTTTACGGACGAGGGATCCAGCGCTCGCAGAGGAGGAGAGGCTTGCCGGAGGCCACAGAGCTTGTAAGGGCGGGACTGTTGCACGCACACCGCCCCTCGATTCTGCCCAGGACCCGGACAGCTCAGATTCGGAGTGGAGTTTTGGGGCTGGGGGCGGAGAGAGGAGCAGCTGGTGAGGAGGGGGGGGCCTGCAGACAGATGGCCGAGCCGGGAGGCAAGGTGGCAGTGGGGCCGGGGCTGCGGTGCGTGCCCAGCTCTGCATCTCCGGGGCGTCCTGATGTGCGTGTGTCTGCATGTGGCTGTGGGCACGCACCGGGGAAGTGGGAAGCCAGCACTCAAGCACACAGGTCAAGAACTAACCTCCCGCCTCCCGATTCCGGATTCCGGGGGCCGGCGGCCCAGAGAGCCGGCTGCTGTCCTAGGGGGCGGCTAAGCGCCCGCATCCGTCAGCCGGCCGTCATCGCGGCCCACCCCCGGGTCACGAATCAGCAGCTCCACTTACCTCCTGCCAGCAAGCGCTCTCAGGCCAGCTCTGTCACTGGCCGCTGAGCCTTTGGAAAACGTAACCCTGTCAGCCCTCACTCTGAGGCGAGAGGGTTTACGCTTCAGTGCCTGCACATGAGTGTGGGAACACGGCCACGTGCCCATGCCGGCTCGTGATGCATGCACATGTGGACCCCCAGACACGCTCCTACCTGCGTGCACGGTGCAGACGTATGCATGCTCACAGCCATGCACACAGAGCGTATCTGCAGCTCTGCAAATGTGGTCACATGCCCATACACTGCACGTGTACTGGAGGCAAGCTCTCACGTGCACACTCCCATTTGTACACAAACCATACACACGCCTTCTGTAGCTGTGTTCTCTTACACGCGTGTGCGTGTGTGTCCACTGGTACGCTTCCATCTTCCCCTCCAGGCGTGCACCCATACGCATTCACGGCACCCCCACGCAGTAACCCCGCACATGTATGCGTATCCCCTCAGACGCGCACATGCACACGAACCCATAGCTCCATGCACACATTCATAGTGCATATGCACATTTGCGTGCTTGCATAGGAAAGCATGTATAGGCTCAGGAACGCTGTTACCAACTCTAAACTCAAGCACATAATGCCTATAGATCCGTTTGCCTGCATGAGCACATAAGGCACATAAGTCCGTGTGTACGTAACGAACACGATCTCTTAGAAACATACAAGCGTTCAGAACCGCACACACGTGCAACAATATATACCCCCAGGCCGCTGCCAGCCTCCACGTGTGTACCTCCGCTTCCAGAATGCAGTCCTCAGGCACCTGACCAGCTCTACCCACGCGTCCCTTCAGGCAGGCCCACCATGGATCACTCACAGCCTCGCCATCTGAACCTAACTCCGCACACAAGCGTGCACACAGTCATGTGCCTCTGAAGCCCAGCTCCCCTGTGTGTGTGAGGTCACAGCCCTGGCACACGGGTGCACACATCCCCCTCCGGGGTGCAGCCTGCCCCAGTCCCAGATTGTCAGGTGTGCTGGGGACAGCAGGAATAGTGCCCACACACAGAAATCGCCACTTGTGCAGAATTGCATCTGCCGCAAACTTCTCATCCGCTGTGCACATGATGATTAACTGTTATTGTGCAAGAGAAACCGGCAAGGAGGGATTCATTAGCGTTATTGTCAGGAAGGACTCCATGGGCTCCAGCGCCCAATTCCAAGGCTGGCTTAACCCCCTGTGTGCCGGGGGCACCATGCTCGCAGAGCACGAAGGCCCAGGAGACGGATGGCAGCACTGGGCCCACGCAAGCCAGCCCGGGTGCCGAGAGCACTGGGGAGGGAGTCATGAGTCCAGGCGGCCGCTCCAAGCTCGCCCCTTGTTTGCTATGCAGGCTTGGACTTGTTTCATTCACCAAACCATCTCTCACCCCATGTCACAGGAACACAGAAACACAAAGGCCACAGTCCCTCAGTGCGTGGGGCTTGGATGGAGAACGGCATTCCGGGCCAACAAAACAACGTAAGCAAGGACTAGAAGGCTTGGAGGCACAATAGCCATGCGGGGCTTGTCCAGGAAACGCTGGGCAGGGCAGGTGGAGGGCAAGTTGCAAAGGGCCCAGAAAACCCTTCCAAAGGGCTGGGGCCTTTTCACCGAGAACAACAGAGAACCATAAAAGGTACTTAGGGTTGACAGATAAAATACAGGGTGCCCAGTTAAATGTGTGTTTCAGATAAATAACAAATAATTATTTTAGCATTAGTATATTCTAAACATTGCACAGGACACAACGCTAAAACACTTAGTCGTTGTTCATCTGAAATTCACATTTAACTAGGCACCCCGTATTTTATTTGCCAAATCTGCCAATTCTATTTATGGATTAGCATCTCAGACAGATCCCCGTGGCTGCAGCATCCAAGATAGATTAGAGGGTGAGAGGAGAGAGAGAGAGAGAGACCCGTGAAGAAGTGAGGAGGTCACAACCTCACCTTCCTCTTTCATCAAGCAATCCCCAATTTTTAGCTGGGCACATAGCCCTCTGTTGTAAGGACCACACTTCCTAGCCTCCATCACAACTGTGCATTGCATGGATCGAGTTGCAGCCAATACAGTCGAAACAGAGTTGTCATGTGGCAGCTTTTGGGACACCTCCTCAAAAGACTGTTGACCAGGAGCACCTGGGTGGCTCAGTCGGCTAAGCAGCCGACTTCAGCTCAGGTCATGATCTCACGATTTGTGAATTCAGGCCCACATCGGGCTCTGGTGGTGACAGCTCGGAGCCTGGAGACTGCTTCAGATTCTGTGTCTCCTTCTATCTCTGCCCCTCCCCAGCTCATACTCTGTCTCTGTCTCTCTCTCTCTCTCTCAAAAATAAATAATAAAAATTTTAAATAAAAAGACTGTTGACCAATGCCTTTGCCTCTTTTTCCTGCTCTTCCTCCTTTCTTCTGCGTGAACCCAGCTGAGACGGCTGGAGCTCAAGCAGCTACCTTGGACCACAAGGGCAAAGGCTGTACCCTATGGATGGCCAAAGAAGTAGAAAGAGACTTAGTTCCTTTCCACTTCATGGAGCCACCATACCAGCCCTGAACTGCCCCCATCCACACCTGGATTAGATGAGAGAGAAATAAACTTCCAACATGTTGAAGTCACTGTTATTTTTCCTGTCCTAAGCAGCCACGCTTAATTCTAGCAGATACAGGAAACTGACACAGGAATCTCAGTGAGAGACATTGAAGCTGAATCTGGGCCAGCGATAGTGGATTTGAGAAATATTTCAGAGGAAGATCCGGCAGGAGTAGGTGTGTATGTAGCGATGGGGGACAGAAGACGTCCAGAGTCAAAGGGTAAAGAAGGTCAGGCTTGAGTGATACGGACAACGGAGCTGGTAATGAGCCAGGGAACTCAGAGAAGCCTACGGTCTGGGATCACAGGAAGTCAGCTTGGTTTGGGGATGCTGAGTTTGAAGAGCCTACAGGCCATGTGCCCTAGGTGTGGAAATTCAGGGCTGGAGCTCAGGAAAGAGGAGGGGCTCACGACCTCTGCTTGTCACCCCCATCTACAGGACAGCTACAGCCATAAGAGTAAGGGAGGCCTGAGCAGAGTGTGGAGTCATGGGATCAGAGGGTCTAGGTGAATTCTGAGAAAGCCTCACGGGCGGATGGAGGGAGAGGAGCCATTTGGACCTCAGTTTCCCCGGCTGTAAAATGGGGGCGGCGGAAAGGGGTAACCTAACTGATCCCTAAAGTTCCCTTCTGATCTAACATTCAAGAATTCTAAGGTGTGATCTCAGACCACTTATTTCCCCTCCCAGTGGTCAGTTTTCCCTTTGGAAAATGGGGCTAAGAATAGTACCTACCTCATGGGGTTGTCTGGAGGACAAAGTGACCCACGCTCTTCCCCAGCTCAGCCCTGGCATAGAGTAAAAGGGGAAACAACCCAACCAACCAACCAAACAAACAAAACACGGCAGCCGTCAGGACGTGGTCACAGGGCTTCACGTGGGCAAAGGAGCACTGGGGATGAGTCTTCTTCCCACTCCAACCCCAGAAAGAGTCTAGAACCCTGGGCTCCTTCGCTGAGACCTCTAGGGGGCCACTGCTATATGCAGAACAGAGAGCCAGGTGGGGAGAGGGACAAAACGGGGAGAAGACACGCTTACCACTGGAAAGGTGACAAAGCCCAGCCTTGCCAAGAGTGATGGGAGAAAGTGAAGGTCCGGGGATGGGAGAGGGGTTGGGAGAGGGGCGGAGAGGTAGGGTTAGCTAGCCCAGAGGAGGGGCTGATAAACTGAGGCCTTGCGAGCTGCGTGCTCTGAGCTGGATCCCCCTGGGCAGAGAGAAGAGGTGCCAGCCAGCTGAGGACCACACGGAAACCTTGAAATGGGTCTTCCGGGAGCAGAAGACGCTGGAAGAAAAGCTTTTAACCCCACCCATCCCCTGCATCGGTCTGGTAGGGCTGCTGCGACAAAGCTCCCGAAGCCCAGTAGTCTGAACAACCGGGATTTTATTATTTCGCAGTCCTGGAGGCTGGAAGGCTGAAATGCAGGTGTCAGCAGACTTGTTCCCTTCCGAGGGCTGCGAGAGTCAGTCCCCTCTCCCCGGCTGCCTTCTCCTGTGTCTTTTCACACTGTCTTCCTGCTCTGTATGTGTCTCTCTGTCTAAATTTCCCCTTCTTAGGACACCAGTGACATTGCGTTAGGGCTCCACCCAACTCCAGTATGACCTTGTGTGAACGAATCACATCTGCAATGACCCTATTTCCAAATAAGATCACAGTCTGGAGTACAGCAGGTAAGGACTTCAGTACGTGCATTTTAGGGGGACACAATTCAGCCCATAACATCCCCCGTCTCGGGCTCAGCAACCCCTGTCACCGCAGATCCCTTGCCGGGCTCCCTTACTGAGGCTGTGTGTGGCCTCCACCCTTTGGTGGAGGCTGGTGCGGTCTGAGGGAGGAGGTCTTGGGACCTTGACATGAGCTGGGATGGGGTAGGGATGGGACATAGTTTCCTCTTCTCTTCTTCCTTCGTACACCTTGGTTCACTCAGAACCTTATATTTAACTGCAGATACACACACACACACACACACACACACACACACACAGACTCTCCATTCAGAGAACACCTCAGAGACCCACCCATATGCACGAAGGTGCACGCACACACACAGACACACACACACACACACACACACACACAGACACTCATGCAGAATCCTACACATCTTAATCCTACACGCACTTGCTCACAGCCACGGACACGCGCACCGACACAGACCGCAACTCACACGCCTTCCCCAGACACACGGCCGTGTGTTAGCACATCCACTTGGGCACAATGACCGCCACGTTGAGACGGATGCGCAGGGACACGTCTATGACCTCACCATCGCACACGACGCACCTCTGTTCACGTGCCTTCTCATAGGTCTGTATCCCCACACGCAAAGTCACAAAACACACCGACACGGGCATCCGCGTGCACGCGCACACACAGCCCATCTGCACACACAGGACCTTTTAATCCCGTTGTGGCTGGCAGCTGCTGGCATATACACAGCATCCCTGTGGCCTCACAGCTCACCATTCACTCCCCGGTAATTGGAGGCGATTTCATCTCCATCCCGCCCAGCCAATCACAGGCTCCACAGAGCAGGCAGCAAAGCAGAATGACCCGCCACGAGGGCAGCGAAGCAGAGAGCCCCCTCCTCACTCCGGTGTCCCCATCTGCCTTTGTAGTCGAGACGGGATTTGCCAACCTAGACACATGCGCACACACACACACACACGCTGAAATCCTGAGACTGTATACACACAATCACGTATACACAGAAGCGCACACAATTGCACGCACACACACAACCACACATGGAAGCACAGAGAGCACACGACACACAAAGGGCCCCATGAGATAGATGGTGTCTGTATCTACCCAGAGACACACAGTTTTGTGTTCGGTTGGTGGGAATATGTGTACAGCATTCCAGGAGTGCTGCTTATGTGTGGGAACACACAGACGGACAGACGGTGACACCTTGAGGTGGAGGGGACACGTAAACACAGCCACACACAGACCTCAGGCTGTACTGACTGAACATCCCCCCAGGGTGTCTGAGCATGTGACACTGACACACAATGACAGTGAAGAGGCGCACAGGCGCAGAAACACGGGCGCAGGTGCATACACGCACGCGCACAAAACACACAACGCACCTTACTGGCCCTCTGCATGTCCCCACAGACACCCAGGGTCCTGCCTGCTGAACCCACAAATGGCCCAGTTCCTTCTGCCCCCAGGGTGATTTCCCAGGAGACAGGGAGCCAAGGCCCTCCCTGTCAACCTGCTGTTTGTCACTCCATCACGACCGGTGCGCTGACATTCAGAACCCGGCATTGAGATGATCACATTTAGCTGTAATGTACCACAGATTGCACTGACATTTGGAAAATATCCCACCTCGGGACCCATTCGACTTCAAACTTCTTTCCCGGAAAAGGAGAGAGATGGCAGAGAGGGGGCAGCGAGGGCCTGCAGTGTTCTGAAAAGGAGCTGGTTCCCAGCCCGGACCCCAGGAGCTGAGACTCTCAGACTCTCCTCCCAGCGACCCAGGGCCACCGGCTGCCCCATCGGCATCTACCTGGGGACAGAGAAGAGGAATAGAGGTCCCCAAGGCGGAGACAAAGTTCCAGACCACACAGCAAGTCTTCACAGACGATCTCCTGGGAGTCACTCCGTCACGTCCGGGGCCCAGGGAGAGCTGCCTACTGTCAGTAGAGCACCTCCTAAGCACCAGGCTTTGTTTTAAGCATGTTACATACATGACCATTTGCCATCAGAAAACCTCACGAGATAGGAACTGTTATTGTCCCGTTTGAATGATGAGGGACCTAAAGCTCAGAGAGGTGAAGTGACTTGCCCAAGGTCACACAGCCAGGAAAGCCTGGAGCAGCGATTTGAACTCCAGGCTGTCTGACTCCATACCTGCCCTTTATCCACCTGCACAGGGTGACTCCGGAAGACGTGCGGTGGAGTCAGGCGGACGTTGACTCCTACGCAGGCCCTCTCCCTGCCTTTTCCCTTCTCTTCCTTCCTGCCTTCTCCCTCGCACCTCTCTGGCTGTCTCACTCTCCTCTCCCCTCCCCTCCTCTCCACCTCCTAAGCAGGACCGATGTCCCCGGGATGATGGCACAGTCTGGGATGGCTTCCTGGAAAGCAGGAGGAGGGCCTGAGCTGCACCTGGAAACTCAGAGGTGTGGATGCATAAGACTGACATCTGCAGAATCGATGTGCGAGCCTTGCAGAAAAGCCTCCGGAAGCCACTGCCTTTTAGTAAATGGAATGGCTGGACCCTTCCTAGGTGACAGCTGCAGAGAGCCAGGGCTTGGATGAGGGAGACTTGCCCGGGGTGGCCCAGGCCTCTCTGAGGTTGTGCCCAGACTGAGGTCTGGGCAACAAGGCCATCCGGATAAACTAATGGCAGCCAGAGATGTGCCTACCTCTTCCCCAAAAAGGACCACACAGAGGACCCTGCTTGACTGAACAGAAGTAATGGTGAAAATACAGGCAGTGCTGTGGAAAAAAAAGATATTTCAAAGGCCAGATGAAAATGACAAAAGGAGAGCCAGGAAGATTGTCTGGTTCTCTGATGAGCTGATTAATCTCCTTAAATAACTTAGAGTCCAACTTCCCAAAAGGCAAAAGAAAGTTAGGTTAATCTACTCTAAATGATTCCTGAGCTTCTCGGGGGTGGTAATCAATACACACACACACTCTCTCTCTTCATAAGTAATTCTCAGTAATTGCAAGAAAGAGGGTTTTTCTGTGGAAAATGACAGTCTAGCCACAGAGAAAATCCCCGGCAAGGGGATCAATCGGCCTCCAGTTGGGGAGCCTGCCCTGCCGGTGGGGGAAGGCGGTGGGATGACCACCATCACATCGCATTGTGGACCCCGGTGTCATCCCAAGGTCTGTCTGCCTGCAGGAGTTGTAATTGATTGGGGGAAAGGGAGACCAAATGGGGAGGGCGAACTGAGATCAGTCAGGAGCAAAGCCTCCCTGTGCCCGTGGGTAACGTTGCGGAGAGCATCGCTAGGGCTCAGCACCGGTGCCCACCATTGGTACCAAAGGAGCGCCATCGATGGTCATTAACAATGTCCTTGGGAGCACAACAACACGTAGCACCAATCCCCTGAGGACACTGACAGTGATCTGGGGGCACCATCAAGGTTCATCCTCAGTTCCCTTGCAAGTCCATCATCTACACTCTCAGGAGTACCCATCAGTGTCCATCTCCAAAGCCCTGGGTCGGCATCCTCACTGATGCCCCCAAGCATAGGGACTGTGTCCTTGTTGGTCATCACTGTATCTCCATTAGCCACAGTGTCTGGCACATAATAGGAGCTCAATAAACATCCTTTGGATAGATGAATGAGTGAAGGTTCTTGGGAAGGACAGGAACTTCTTTGCCCTGTTGGCCACCTTCTCCTCAGGACCTTACCCGGTGCCTAGCCAAGGAGAATGCTCCATAACTACCTGTCGGATGAACAAGTGGGTGGGTGGGTGGGTGGGTGGATGGATGGATGGATGGGTGGGTGGGATCGACAGATGGTGGAGGGATGGAGGGATCGATGGATCGATGGATGGGTGATGGATGGTGGATGGATGGAAGGAAGGAAGGAAGGAAGGAAGGAAGGAAGGAAGGAAGGATGACCTTCAAGGCAAAATCAGTGCCATCGGTAATTCCAGGAAATCAGCCTCTGGGACCAGAGTTTGACACAAAGTAATCCCGAAACAGAAGACAAGCCCGCTTGCCGTCTCACCCCTAGTGGTTCTGGGTGCCCATGTGAGCCTGATGGCTTCACCAGATTCTCTCCTTTGCAGTGGAGATGGGGGTAGGGACGGAGATGGGCAGAGGCAGGGAGGGCCTCTCACCTCCTGGCTCTACTCTCCCTGGTCCCGCTCTCCAATTCAAATACCATTTTCTAGGATGTCCCCCAGGTACTGAAAGGAAAGCTCATCACCTGTCATCTGCCCATAACAATGGCAGTAGCTGCCTGCTGGCTGGGGAGCCAGTTGCCATCAACTCTGCCTGGCAGCGGGGTGGGCAGGTAGGCTGAAACGGGGGTACGCAGGCTGTAGTCACCAGCCCCGCCTCTGCAGTTGCCAGCTTTGTATAGATCCAGCCATGACCCCTGGCAGAGCTGACTGCCCAGTACCTCCCAGAGGGCCACTGCAGGATGAGGAATGTTCCATCCACCTGTCATTTATTCCACTCCCACTGTATGCCACCCACTCCCCTGCACCACCTAATCCAGACCCTCACGTTCAGCCCTAGCAGTCAGGTCTGATCACTAAGGAGCCTCATTTCACAGTCGAGGAACCTGGGGCTCAGAGAGGTGAGGGAAGTTACCTAATGTCACATTGCAAGCACAGAGTCAGCGCTTGAACCCAAACTGATCTGACTCCAGAGCCTGGCTTCTGTGGAGGCAGCTGGCAGCCTCTGAAGCCAGGTCACCCAATGGCACCAAGGTCATTGCCACATAGCAGCCTGGGATGAGAGCAGCCTCACTGCAGACAGGAGTGGCCACGTGGCAACAGAGAACAGCCTGTATCTCGGCGACATCTAACCTCTGACTTCTGCCAGTCATCTGGCTATCTCCGAGTTCCCAGCCCCGTGGGACTTGCTTCTCAAGTCAGAGTACAGGGGTGATGGAACCTGGCTAGGGAGTCTGCTAGCCCATAGAACACCTTCATGTGAATTAGAAAAAGCAACCCCTTCCTCCAGGGGAGGGCCTGGCAACCTTGTGCAGTGGACAGCCTGCACCATCATGCATAGCAGCCCTCTCTTTGCTTTGAAATGAGATTCTGCTGTTAAATCACACAACCTTGGAACTTCAGCTCTAGAAATATTATTGAATCGATCAGCATTTTCCCCATTTCAGCTATTCGAATACCATATTCATGATTTTCTGCCATCTCCAAGTACCATCTGGGCTATTATTTACTGAATCTTTTTCTTCCAACGACCCCCTTTTTACACTTAATTTTATTTGGGAAGCAAAACGTGCATCAATACGTTAAATGGAAAAACAGTAACACAGGACATAGATGGTGACGTAAAAACAAACACACTCAGGTAAAATGATATTATCAACCCCTGCTCTGATAATGCTGTCCTGCTGAAGTCTTCAATCTGAGTCTCACACCCTCCTTATAACAAAAGAAGATTATGGAGAATTAGACAGGTGTTTCAGACATGCCAGCACCAAAACCATCCTTTCTCTGACACAGTCAGAAAGGAAGAAAGGAGAGCCGAGAAGGAGCCCCCTTTCTTGCCAATGGGTCTTGAGGTCATGGAAGTCACACTTCTGGAAGCACACTAGGCTTGGTGCTGTCAGGGTTTCTCAGGGCTGACCTGCCCGGCCGCTGCAGTGGCCCAATGCAACAGCTGAGGGTGCCTGCTCTCCTTGAACCTTTTGCCATTTGCTGTGTGTCTTGGGGTGAATCCTTTCCCCTCTCTGTGCCTCAGTTCGACAGAACATCCTCTGTGGATGCTTTCAGCTCTGGGAGTCTAAAATTCTGAGCTGTAAAAGGGGATGATAATATTGTCTAGGACGAGGGTTGGCAAGCTTTTTCTGCAAAGGGCCAGATCAGATAATACACATTTCCCACTTTGAGAGCCATACGGTACTGGATAACTGCTCATCTGTGCCACTGTAGTGTGAAAGCACCACAGACAGTACGAGTGGGCGTGGCTATGGTCCAGTAGACCTTTCTGGACAAGGATAGGCAGGGACTCGCCAAAGGTCGTGGTTTGCTAAGCCCTAGTCGAGATCCAGGAGGACCTAGGAGCTCCCAGGGCCAAAGGAAATCCCCACAAGGTCTGCAACGGGCCAGGCGTAGGTCCCCTGCGTAGTCCCAGGATGCCCCACCACATGCTTCCTGGGCCACCATTATCCTGCTCCCTTCTCTCCCCTTTCAAAACTTACTCGTACGAAAAGTTCCAAGTCATTCTTCGAGGCGAAATCACGGGACTCCCTCCGAGCTGACAGGGCATTTCCACCCCGCATAGCCCAGGCACGCACAAATTTCCGGACCCTAACGGACTTGAACTTGAAATTCCACTCTCCCTCCTCACTTGTCACGAAGGCAAGCGTCTTCACCCTCTGCGCTGGTGTTTTTCAGCTACAGAGAAGAAAAGGACAGGACTGATACGTACCCATCCTCATAAAGTGAACTGCAAGGGAGAAAAAAAAAAAAGTATCTAGTAGGTAATAAGCCCTCAACTCGGTACCTGTTATTATTATGAACAACAATACTGACCACCCAAGGCGGGGCACCCCCTGGCTCACCTCCCGCCACGCGGCCCCTCCCGCTGTCCAGCAGGGCTTCCCGCCACGCATCTGCTGCACAAATCACTGCGATCGATTTCTTGGAAGGCAGCTTTAGGGTATTTGTGATTTTTTTTTTTTTTTTTTGTAGTTTGATTTTAAAGCCTGGTTTATTCTTAGCGCCTTAAAAAAAAAAAAATGGAGAGTTGGGGGCAGGCTGGATCCTTCTCGATTCTTGCTTTTCTGATTCTTCCACCCCTTCTTCCCCGCCCTCCCAAGCCCCAAGCCCAACCCACCTCCCTCCACTACTGGCTACTGGGGCACAACTTGTCTCTTCCCCCAAAGGTCTCTGCCCTGCCCCGGCAAGGGAGGAGGGGATGGAGTCAAAGATAGCGACTTGGAGCCTGGGCACCGTCCCCTGCCCTCCTGGTGACTACCCCCACCCAAGACCGCGTCGGCATCTTCCTGGGCCTCCCCTTTGCCATCCGCCCCCAGCCTCGGACGGGCACAGGCTCAAGAGTCCCCCGAAACTCTGCCACCTCCCAGCCGTGTGGCCTCAGGAACATCATTAAGACTCTCAAGCCTCTGTTTCTTCCTCTGCAAAATGGGTACAAAGGTGCCATCTCCCAGCACTGTGGGAGGAGATGATCCGGTGGCCAGAGCTTTGAAGTCCTCTGACGTGTGAGGGGCTCTGGGCGATCATCGTCTTGGTGAAGCAGGGTCTGGCTGCCTCCCGGGGGCCGCTAGGTTCAGGTGGAATCAGGCAGAGAGGGCTTCCCAGCTGAGTGTTTGAGCTCAGGCTCTGGAAATGTTGCAGCTGCCACTCTGCTATGACCCAGCTGGGACCCACTGACGGTATCTTAATTTCCGCCCAAGCTCTTTTCCAGACGGGCTGCTAATTAGGGCTAATGGCAGCTGTCCCTGCTGGGTCCTGATGCCTCCTCCTCTGTCAAAGCAGGCCACCGAACAGGGTCGTTGGGCTGATGCCCCAGGCCCCATTGGCCAGTCAGTCCTCTGGGTTAGGCATTGCTCTCCGCGTCTCTCGGCAAGGCTGAGCTTTCTTGCTGCCTCTTCACCTGACAAATGGGAGGTGGGGGAAGACGCAGTATCCATCCAGGCAGGTGCCCCCTCAGGGACCATGCACCCACTTCCTGCTTTATGCCAGGCCTGTGGGAGCACCGGGGACACACAGGTAGGCTGTGTGTCCAGAAGCCAGACATTCCTGGAGGCAAAACTTAGTTTAATCTCATTCTGGCTGTGTGACCTTGGGCAATTTACTTAACCTCTCTGTACCCAGGTCTCCATGTTTATTATAAAAACATTTTTAAGTTTATTTCTTTATTTTGAGAGGGAGAGACAGAGCACGAGCTGGAGAGGGTCAGAGAGAAGGAGAGACAGAGTCCCGAGGAGGCTCCGCTCCATCAGCACAGAGCCCGACGCGGGGCTTGAACTCACGAAAGGTGAGATCACAACCTGGGCGGAGATCAAGAGTCCGACGCGTAACCAACCGAACTGTGTCCCCCCAGCCCTCCACGTGTATTACAAAACAGTCCCCACCTCACAGGCATGTTGTAAGGAGGGTATGAGACGCGACAGGCTGAACAGAATGGCCAGTACCACAGCCATGAAGCTGGCCAGAAAACAGAGGAATCATAGAGTGACTTGAGTACCATCTTGAGAAGCTGGACCTTGGTGCCCAGAGAGCGATAAACCTTGCTTCTGTTCAGTGCTTCCTAAGCATCTCCAAAGCGCTGAGAATAGGATCATAGCCAAGATAGCACTTGCTGTGTACCACGCACTGTCGTAAGTACTAATTCATTCGGTCTGCACAACCCTACAAGGTAGGTGCGATTATTATGCCCATTTGACGGATGTAGACACTGAGACACAGGTCAAGTAACGCGCCCGTGATCACCCAGTCAGTATCTAGTCCCCTGCTGCTGTATAACAAGTTAGATCAAAACTTAGCAGCGTAAAACAACCAACATTTATTATCGCAGCTTCTGTAGGTCAGGAATCCAGACACCATTTACCCGGGTGCCTCAGTGTCCCCGGCTCTTGGCTGGAGACATCCGCTCCTGGCACGTGGGCCTCCCCATAGAGCGGTTGACAATATGGCGGCCGGCTTCCCTCGTAGAGAGCCGGCAGGATAGGGTGTCCAAGAGGGAAGCCTCCGCTTTTTATAACCCCACTCTCAGAAGTCATAGCCCATCATTCTTGCTGTATGGTGTGTATCAAACACAAGTCACTAGGTCCAAGCCACACTCAAGAAAAAGGTACCACGCAAAGGCCACCACCCCATTGGGGAGCCATCTTAGTGGGGATGTGGCACAGCCAGTAAATAATGGAGCCGGGGTATGAATCCAGGGAGACGGCTCTGGAATCCATGAACCCGATTGATATCCCAGCTCCACGATCGTCTGATGGTTGGATGATAAGAAGTTAGACACCAGCCCCACCCTCCGGAAGCTCTCCGTCTAGAGAGAAGCAGAAAAGTCAGAGAGTGAGACGGAAAGTGCACTCGCGGAGGAAGGCAAAACAGATGAAGCAGGAAGCCTGCCTGGAGGAGGTGATGCCCCATCTGAGAAAGAAAAGAGAAGGCGGAGTTGGCCAAGCAGAGACAAGTGTGGGAGAAAATGTGGCAGCCAGAACAACTTGTGTCAAGGCTCATGTGGAAGACTGGTGTTTTGTGTGAAGGCCAGGGGCAGGCAGGTAAAGGGATCTGGATACTATTCCAAAGAACTAGGGAGCCATGGAAGGTTGTCCACAGTAAGTTTTGTGTTTTTAAAAGACTATCCTAAACCGTGTGGAGAATGGAAGAGGACGGCCGGGGACAAAGAGAGGAGTTAGAGGCTCTTCCTTGCTCTGTTCACTCATTTGGGTAATGGATATTTAGCAAGGGCCGGCGATGTATCGCTCTAGGCACCCAGAGATACAGCAATAAATAACACAAGGCCGTTCTGTCTCGGAAGTTACATTCTAGTGGAAGGAAAAAAATAATAAACTTAGAAAGCTAATAAATAAAAGGGGAAATTACCGAAGTGATAGATGCCGTGAGGAAAATGATAAAGCAGAGTAGCATAAAAGCAGAAATGACCACATTAGCCACACTGACTTTAAACCCGAATGACAAGAAAGAACTGGCTGTGGGAACACCGCACTCCAGGCCGAGAAACAGCTAGTGCAAAGGTCCTGGGGTGGAGCGGGTTTGGTTGGAGGCCAGCCCGGCTGAGGTATACCAGCCAAGAGGGAGAAGAACAGGAAATGAGGCAGAAGTAGTAGACAGAAGCCAGAACAAGAGAGGATAGTGCCAGATGCTGAGCCCTGGCAGCAAGGACGAGTGGTGGGAGCTTGAGGAGCAGGATAGAGAAGGCGAAATCCACTGGCCGTGGGTACGCGGATCGGAGTAACAGTGTTGGGCCCAGTGGACCAGAGGAGCCCCAGCAAGTGGGGGAAGGAGGAGAGGCTGGCCCAGCCCTGACCCACTTTGCGAACATGCCTGTTCCCCCGCGGGCCGGCCACAGATTAACAGTCATCCCCCCGGCAGACCCGGGCGAAGGCAGCTGGTTAGGCAGCATTTGCATATTTGTTTAATAAAAAGTTATGGATGTACAGAGACGGATAATTAATTACCCGGCATATTTTCCCTCCGCTCCCTCCCCTCCTTCCCACATTGCCACCATGGCCCCAATTGCCTTCCTCTACTTCTGGCTGAGTCAGCAGAATGCTCGCCTCTTCCGGGGGGGCGGGGGTGGGGAACCACAGGCCCAATAAATATGTACTTATTAAGTGTGTACAGCGGCCAGTCAGGCCTGCACGAGCAGCAATCCCGGACCGTTCTGCCTGAAGTATTTATGCCAGTACCTAGGGCCACTTTAGCTATTTATTTTCGCAAAGAAATTAAATTAGATAGTTTGATAGCTTTCAGTGTAATTATGAAAGAAATTTACATGAGATGTTTATGAGGAGGGGATCATTAGGCACCCGAACCCCAAGGATATCCATTTGCTGGGACCCCCCCCCCTCCCCTTATTTCCTGCCCAGCTACTACAAGGGTGTGGGGAAGTGTCCTTCCCCGGAAGAGTCGGGGGTGGGGGCAGGGGGGCAGGGTGGTGGTCACGTTGCTGGAACTTGAGCCCCGAGAGGGTGGGAGCTCTCTGTCTGTTTCAGCAGCGGGCTCAGAGCCTGGTCGGGGCTCTGCAAATGCTCTGGGTGAACGGATGCCAGCCCTGCAAAGCAAGGGGCTTCTCCTCTCGATGCCTCAGTTTCCTCAACTGTGAGAAGGAAGCTGTTCTGGGAATGAAATGTAACCATAGCTGCCATTTATTGAGCTCTGCAGTGTGTCAGGAACTGTTCCAAGGACCACACTGAATCCTCGTAACAATCATCTTAAGCAGATAGGAGTCCTTGAAGCTTATCCTCGTATCCCCATCTGATGGATGGGAAAAGTGAGAGCTGACCAGCTAAATTGGTTACCCCGGCAGCTCGGGGCAGCGCGGGGTTTCAAACCCGGCAGCCGGCTGAGCCCCTCCATACCTGTGGTCAGGAGCTATGCAGCCACCGTAGTTTTCTCTGAGGTGGGTGGCTAGGCCCTTCCCCTTGCCTTTCAGAGTTAAAGACCTATTGCCTTCACCCACGCCTGCGTGTAGCCAGGGAAACCCAGACCCAGAAAGGAAGAGGGACGTGCCAGCGTCCCACTGAGCAAGCCGCGGGGCTGGAACCCTCCTAGAGTCTCTGCTGGCTCACCTCCCCACGGGCTGAGTAATTAGCCAGGCTGATTAGCGCTGATTGCAGACCCCCGCGGGGCAGAGAGGCTGGGCCTGCAGGGTGGGGGAGTGCAGGGCACTGGGGGTCCCTCTCCCACCAGCTCTGGAAGAGTCTGGCTCCTGGAGGGGAGGTGGGGAGGGGAGCGGCTATGATCTGAGCCCCAGAGGAATGGGCCAGAAACCCCAAGCCAGGAGACACAAGTCTTAAACCCAAACCTGGGAAACTGAGGCTGGGTTGAGGGGGCTTCACGAGCCAAACCGCCTGCGTTCCAGTGCTGGCTCGGCCACCTAAACTAGCTGTGTGGCAATTACTTAACCTCTCTGGGCCTCAGTTTCTTCATCCATAAAATGGGAAGATAATAATAGTCCCTACCTCTCTGGGTTGTCATGAGGACAAAATCGGCTTCTGCGGGGGACACGCCAGACAGGAAGTGAGCCCTCAAGAAACATCGTTTTCATTTTTAATTACTCAAATCCCTGAATGTGAGAAAAGCAGTAAACTGTCCTTTTAACCAGAGACTGGATGGTAGATGGATGCGGGAGAAAGCTTTCCCTCCAGGGCATAAAGGCACCGCGGAGCAGCCTTTGTCCCACCCTAGGAAGGCCCCCCAGCTCTTGGAGGTGGGCTGAAGGAGGAAATACTATGTATTGACTGTATGCACCAGGTAAATCATTCAGGGGGATTCCAGACGAGGACGGGGGCCTAGCCGGCAGGGCGCCTCGCACAGATCACCGGGCAGAGCCACGATTCCAACCCGGGCCACTCTGACCCCAGAGCCTCCTTCGAGCCCCTTCTCTATGTGGGGAGTCACCCGGGCCCTATGGAGAACAGGAAACAGGCTAAACAGAGTACAGAGGAATTAATGAAGGAAGCTAATCAGGGAATCCTAGAGAGGACGCCAGACAAGATCCAATTAAAATGCCAGCCTCTGTGAGTTCCCCATTTTAATTTTCCACAAATTAGCTTGAAAGGGGGGGATGGAAATGAAGATATTAGTTTTTCTTTCTTTTTTTTAAACTTCTCTCCATCTCTCTCTCTCTCTCCCTCCCTCTCCAAAAGGGAAAAATCCTTTGAGGATAATGTTACTTGTTTCCCTTTTAAAAAATAAAATAAAATCACTCTCAGCTGAGGGATTTGGGTTCTGACTCTACCCTCGTTGGAGGCAATTTCCGGGGCCTGCTTGTTAGAGTGCAGGCCTGGTAACCCCTTTAGAATACAAAGCCCCATTTTCTGAATGAGCAAGTGCAGTGTACCTTCCGACCCTCACAACCCCGAAGGGCAAGGGTGGCATCATTGCACCTGTTTGCATGTAACCGAGGCTCAGAGAGGTGAAGTGATTGGCCCAGGTCACAGAGTGAGGAAGTGGGAGAGCCTTGTCAGGTGCTCCCCACTGAAACCGGGTTCCTGTTCAGTCCCAGTCGCGGGTCCCACAGGGACCTGCAGGGCTGAGGATGGGGACACACACGCGGGCTCCAGCCTGCCTGCTGTAACCCGCAGGGCCTGCCAGAGGTCATTAGTATTCCAGAGGCCCCATGGACTTCCTGGCCTTCACTTCAAGGGGGTAGGCCCCCCTCCTGGCTTCTCCAGGGTGGCAATGATTTCTGACACACGTCCACACACATACAGGAACCAGGTCTCGGTTGCCTTTCGGCACCCCACGGCAGGGACCCGGCCTATTCATCACTGTCTCCTGGCAAAGGCCAGATCCTGCCACCCCCCACCACAGTGACTGGCCCAGGCAGCCGGTGCCCTTGATCTCACGACAGTTTTTTCTGCTCCCGTGCCACTCCCCACCCCCACCCCATCTTCCTGTCTACTGGAAAGAATTCATTTTGCTAGTATGGAAATATTACAAACTTAGGCTCAATGACAGAGCACCCCCCAACCCCTGCCTCCTACATAGGTGACAGCTCCCTCAAGCCCCAAAGCCTACGGGCTCTCCAATGTCTGCTCCAAGTCGTGGGGCAGGATCCTGGCAGAGACAAAGCTGTCACTTTCTGGGCTGTGTGCCTTTGGATAAGTGACTTAGCCTCTCTGTGCCTCCATTTCCTCATCTGCAGAACGGTATAATAACAATCTAGCTTAAAAGAACGTGGCGAAGGCTCCGTGAGACCACAGACAGGCAAGGTCCCGGCACATAGGCCGCTCGGTAGGCATTACCTTCCTCCCTCTAAAAACTGGGAAGTGAAGGGCCCAGCTGCAAGGAGGATCCCAGATGGAAAAAGGGGCAGAAGGCTAAAAGGGTGAGACAAGACTTCCCTTAATGGAATCCCAAGTCCACTGAAAGGGGGAAAAAAATGAGGCATCGGGGGCAGGGTGACAGGTGAATATATCTCTGGGGCCTCCCTGGCCTGGTGGGAAGGTCCACGGCCGACCTGAAACAGCCCAGGTCATTGCCAGTAAAGCAGCTTCCCTGTACCTGGGGGGCACGAGAGCCAGAGCCAGCAGTGACCCCCAAGACTCAGTGTGAGCTTGTCTGGGGGGACCTGGGGGGATCCCTCAGAGTCTGGTGGTACCCCAAGGCCAGGGAGTGCCCAAATTAGGGTTTGGAGTCCAGTATAGGAGATGTGTGAATCTGGGGTTGTGCCCGATCTGTGAGTGAGCCCAGGTTTGGGGGCTGTCAGTACTGGAGGGTGAGCTCTGAACTTGGGGCTGACCCTGGTTGTGATCCTCTAGCTTTGGGGGTCTGTGTGTCCACGTTTGGTGTCATCAGGCCTGAGCTGAGCCCAGGTCTGTCTGTCATCCCACACCTGGGAGATATCGGGATTCATGAAGCGAGCTCTGAATTGGGGTCTGCTGATAATGAACCTCAAAATCTTGGAGTATCTGCGAGCCCACGGATGTGAACCCCACGTCTGAGGGTTGGGGTCTGTGAGGTGTGAGGCGTGTTCAGGAAGGGGCCAGGCATCTCAGGGCAGTAATGTGTGAGCCTTGGGTGGGTCCCAGGCAGCAGGTGAAGACCCGTCTGGTTCCCCCATCCTTCTTCGCTTCCCTCCCCCTCTCCCAATGCACACAATCTCCTACTTTGGGTCTCACCCTCCACCACCCATTGGGTCCCCCTCCCTCGTCCCCACCTCTGCCTGGAACTGCAGACCCTCTAGGAGTTCTGAACCTCAAGCCTCAGGAGTCTCCACATTCCTTCCCTGGGGTGAGGAGAATCAGGGATAGCAGTGGGGAGAGAACCCACCCCCCCCTCCTCCTCCAACAGGACAAATCCTCCCAAAGCACCCTTTGGGGCCCAGGGAAGACAGATCCTGGTCCCGGGGAGCTCAGAGGCCTGCTTCCTTATCTAAGTCTCTGGAACAAGCATTTTGCATTTATTCCCCCAAATGTGTTGCCGAATTGCGTTCCAGCCCATGGCTCCCAGCCATCTGCAGAGAGAAATCCAGTTAGACCTTGTATAATAAGTTCCTGACAATCTTGCCGAGGACGCTGGGTCATAAAAGTCTCCTGGTTTTATCGCCGGTAACAGACACGGAGTGAAATTAAGTTGTCTTATCAAATTTAGATAATATATATCCCTCTAGAGTAGAAGACTCTGCATGGGGCTTTCATGGTATGAGCCCAGGAGGGGAACGGGCATCGGGGAGTGTTCCTAGGGATGTGGCATGGGGTGGGGGCCATCCCAGAGAGCCCGGCAGGACTGACCGACAGCTGGATGGCTACTGACATCCCGGGTTTCCATGGCAGCCAGGCCTGGATGTGAGACCTGCCTCTGTCATCTCCATGATGAATGAACTCGAACAACCTACTTTATTTCGAAGGGCCTCAGCTTCTTCATCTGTAAAGTGGGTGTGACCGTAATAATGCCTGCCTCCCCGGGTGGTTGTGATATTTCAATGAGAGGCTACATCCAACAGGCTTAGCTCAGTGCATGGCTTGTCGTGCGCGCCCAACACGTGTTTTCTGTGATTTGGAAACGGGAGAAAAGAAACAAACAGTGGACACTACTATTCTCTGGCTCGTTTTCTTCCCATTTTACCGAGTGGGTTCCCGCGTCACCCCTGTAAGACTAAGTCATCCCAACTGTCTCCCACCCCAACTTGCAGCTCCCAAAGGGGCCGGAGGCTGCCAGGAAGCCTGGCTGCCCCTTTGCTAGCAGAATGGACTCCCAGGATATTACCCGCTGCTGCAGCTGGCCTTGGGAATCTTGTCTCACTGTCCCGGGAGGGCGCTGTCACACCCAAGCAGTATCTGCCTGATGGAATTGACCTGCCTTTCTCCCACAGGGGGATCCTCTCTGTGGCAACCTCACGCTTCGGCATACCTCCACCTATGGAGAGCTCACTACCTTACCAGGAAATCATTCCATTTCCCTAGCCTGGGCTTCCAACAACCTCATCTCATCTGACCCCTAAGCTAAGGCTCATTCATTCACCACAGCCGTCTTCCAGCACAGCCTGAGTGTATATGAGCCTGTGTGTGTTCATGGATTCCTCTCTGTGTGTTCCCCACACGCAGAAAACTGGACCAGTATAACTCTACGCTCCTGAGGAACACACAATAAGACTAAAAATAATAATAATAATAACAATAGCTAACCTTTATCAAGGACTTACTACGTGTCAGGCTTGAGTTACATGCATTAAATCATTTAACCACTCTATTAACCCCAAGATGCTATTGCCATTATGATCTCCAATTTACAGAGAGGAAACCTAAGGCACAGAGAGGTTAGGTAACTTGGCCAAGGTCACACAGCCAGGATACGATAGAGCAGTGTGAGTCCAGAACTATTACTCTCCTTTCCCAGGTATTCCTACAGATTGTTTGGAAGGAAGGAAAGAAGGAAGGAAGGAAGGAAGGAAGGAAGGAAGGAAGGAAGGAAGGAAAGGGAAGGGAAGGGAAAAAGGAAGGGCAGAGCCGGGTGTGTGTCTCCACCTCTTTCAAGGCATCTGGGCTCCTGGAGGGCAGGAGATGGATGTTATTTATCTCCCTCTCCCCCAGCACCTAACACAGTGCTCAGCAAGCATAAGATTCTCAACAAATATGTGTTAAATGACTATTTACTCATCATAGGCTTATTTTTCCCGGCCATTATCCCAGGAACCCTGGGATCAGGAACCGGATTATATTCATCTCTGCAGAGCTGCCACTAGCCCAGGCTGTGTGGATGAGGGAAAAGTAGGCACCATCCATGAACGTGTGAATATGGCTTGCCAAGCTAATGACCCATTGTGAGAAGAAAAAGGAAAACTCCCTTCCTCTGGCATCGGGAGATCCGGGTTAACACATGGAGCCCCGCTCTCCCGGGGAGGAGGCTTTGTGCAGCACACAATCCGAATGACTGTCCGTGGAAATCCTGCTCTGGTCCCCTGGGGCCCAGCCCTGAGCCCGAACGCGCAGTGGGCACCGGGTTTGTTGAACAACTATTTGCCAGTATTTGTCTCTCTTCTACCCTCTTTTGCCAGGCGCCCGTCTCAGCCCCAGGAGGATTGGTGGGAGAGCCACCAGCTGGGTGTCATGCGGCCATGGTGCTGATGGGGGAGTTTGCAGACATAAGGGGGACAGACAGGGTCAAACATAATTGGTAAATATTTGTCTATCTAATCAGAGGGCCTTTTAATTAGCAATTTCATCCTTGCAACTGGTTTTTTTTTTCTTTCTTTCTGCGGGAAGTCAATTAAATGTAACAGATGGAGGAGAACATGGGGGTTTCCTGGTCTCCTACCATCTGTCCCATCCCACCGCCGCCCCGCACAGCGGCTCCCACACCTCATTGGTGGCGCTGCCTGTCAGTTTCCAGAGGAGGGCGGGGCTAGGACACCGATGAGCAGAAAAAGGGTCTCAGACCACCTCTGGCCCCAGGAAGCCCTCCTCCGTGCTCCTGGTCACCCTGGCCACCCTGCATATCTAGGCTGATCCTGTCGGCACACCTGTGACCCTCAGGTCCTGAGACCCTTTGCCAGCCGGGCCTCTCCCCTTCCTGCCTGGGCGCCAGGATCGAGGATCATATCCATCCAGAGGAGACTCTAGTTTAGTTCTACAAACTTTGATTGAGTGTCTGATGTCTGCCAGGCAACGTATCGGGCACTGGGGATATAAATCGGGCAGTCCCTGCCTTTCAGGAATTTGTAGCCCATGTTGGGAGGGGGGGAGGCATTCATTCATTCACTGACTTAGTGGTAAATATGTATTAATGTATATGCCAAGCTCTGTGTTAGACCCCCAAGAGTACAGTGATGAATCCATCCCTTCCCTTACTTTTTTTCTTAGGTTTTTTTTTTTTTTTTTTTTGAGGGGGGGGCAGAGGGAGAGGGAGAGAGAGAGAATCTTTTTTTTTTTTAATTTTTTTAATGTTTATCTTTGGGAGATAGAGAAACAGAGTACAAGAGGGGGAGAGGTGGGGGGTGGGGGGAGGACACAGAATCAGAAGCAGGCTCCAAGCTCTGAGCTGTCAGCACAGAGCCCGATGCAGGGCTCGAACTCACGAACCGTGAGATCATGACCGGAACTGAATTCAGACGCTTAACCGACTGAGCCACCCAGGCGCCCCTCCCCTTACTTTAAATAACTCAGTCAAGCAGAGGAGACAGGCACGTCAATTCATGTATTCAGTGAGTATTTATTGAGTGACTACATGAGCCAGGCACTGTTCCAGCTGTCGGGGACGTGGCAGTGAACAGCACAGAGCCTACGTCCTTTCCAGCAGGGGGAGAGACAATGAACAGATGGACGTGTAATGGCAGGGGTGGTCGGTGATTTGAAAAAACTGCCTATCACCCTGTGTAGTGTGGAATCTGAGCCCTGAAATTAGAAGCCCAGCGTCTCCAGCATGGCCTGCAAGGGCCCAGCTTTCTCTGTAGGATCATTTCTTGCCACCCCCCGCTTCCCAGGCTCCGTTCCAGCCACGTCCACCTTCTGCTGATTCCTCCCACCTGCCATGCTCTGGCTTCAGACCTTCTCTCAGATTGTTCCTTCCGCCTGCCACCCTCTTCCCCTTAGTCTTGGCCTGGCTAACTCCTCAGCTGAAATGCCCCTCTTTGTCCCCTCTGGGTCTCTCAGGCTGTCTTACATTTCTTCCACTGCATTCCTGCAGTCTCGGTGCTCCAGGCTTCCCAGATCCTCCTTCCAGCTTGGCCGTTGCCAGATACCCATCAGTCTCCCTCCCTGGTCCTGTGTGGGAACCAGCCCAGGGCCCGCACTGTGTCTGTCCCGCTCCTCTGCAATGTCTCTATCGCCAGCACCAGGCACAATGATCCCCTGATCTCCTGTCCCACCAATACTGACTGGACCGAATTAAATCAGGTAGAGAAGAGGAGACATCCCGGCCAGGGGCCAAGATTTGCAAAGACAAGGCAGCTTGAAGGATTCCTAAGCGTTCCAGAAATAGGGAGCAGCCGATGTAGCCGGATTAAGGAAAAGAGCAGCGAATGAAGCTGGAGTTAAGCCTTGAATGTTAAACCGAAATGTCTAGACTTTATCCTTATTAAGCCTCTAAGCTAACTTCAATCACTGTTCCGTGTTTTTGCCAGAGATCCATGTGGGTCTGTCCTACTGTTGGCTTTTTTCTTCGAGTGGTCGCTGTTTTTGTTTGTTTGTTTGTTTGTTTTTTGCTTTATTTTTAAATAATAGTTTTGGGGCACCTGGGTGGCTCGGTCGGATGAGTGTGTGACTCTTGACTTTGGCTCAGGTCACAATCTCTTGATTTTGCACTGAGTGTGGAGCCTGCTTGAGACTCTTTCTCTCTCTCCCTCTGCCTCTGTCCCCCTCTTTCACTCTCTCTCCCTCTCTCTCTAAAAAAAAATACTTTAAAGATGTTTCTAATTAAATAATGGTTTTATTGAGCTATCGTTCACATGGCATAAAATCCACCCTTTTGAAGCATACAATTCAGTGGTTTTCGGCATATTCACAGGGTTGGGCATCCGTCGCTGCCCTCTGATTTCAGAACCTGTTCAACACCCCCCACAAGAAATCCTGTGCCCATTATCAGTTACTTCCCATCCCGTGCCCCCGCTAATCTGTTTTCTGCTTCTGTTCACCCACTCTGGGTATTTCATATGAATGGAGTCATACAGGATGTGGCCTTTTCTGACTGTCTGTTTGCAAGTAGCAAACTGGTTTCACGATTCATCCACGTTGTAACATGCATCAGGGCCCCATCCCTTTTTATTGCCGACATTCACGAGCAAGTTTTTGTGCCCGTGTCTGCTTTCAGTTCCCCTGGGTATATAGCTAGGGGTGGAATTGCTGGGTCACACGGTAACCCCGTGTTTCACTTTCTGAGGAAGAGGAACTGCCCAACGACCTCCAAAGTGGCTGCACCATTTGGCAATTTCACTGGCAACGGGCGAGCACTCCAGTTGTTCCGCACCCTTGCCTGCGCTTGTTACTGTCTGTCGTGTTCATTTCAGCCGTCCTGCAGCTAAATTCTAATGCGTGTCGAGTGGCAGCTCGTTGTGGTTTGATTTGCATTTTCCCTAATGACTGGCGGTGTTGAGCATCTTTTCATGTGCCTGTTGGCCATTTGTATGTCACCTTGGGAGAAGTGTCTATTTAAATCCTTCGCTCATCAAGGGGCGCCTGGGTGGCGCAGTCGGTTAGGCGTCCGACTTCAGCCAGGTCACGATCTCGCGGTCCGTGGGTTCGAGCCCTGCGTCAGGCTCTGGGCTGATGGCTCGGAGCCTGGAGCTTGTTTCCGGTTCTGTGTCTCCCTCTCTCTCTGCCCCTCCCCCGTTCATGCTCTGTCTCTCTCTGTCCCAAAAATAAATAAATGTTGAAAAAAAAAAATTTAAATCCTTCGCTCATCTCTAGGGGCATCTGGGTGGCTCAGTGGGTTAAGCGTCTGACTTCGGCTCAGGTCCTGATCTCACACTCGGTGAGTTCGAGCCCCACGTGGGGCTCTGTGCTGACAGCTCGCAGCCTGGAGCCTGCTTCCGATTCTGTGTCTCCCTCTCTCTTTGGCCCTCCCCAGCTTGTGCTCTGTCTCACGGTCTCTCAAATAAATAAACATGAAAAAAAAATTTTTTTTAATCCTTTGCCCATTTTTAAATTGTGGTATTTGTCCCTTATGGTTAAGTTGTAAGAGTTTTTTATGTATTTTGGATACAAGTCGCTTATGAGTTGTTGTTGTTGTTGTTTTTCACAAAAGGAATGTTTATATCACTGTCAAAAGTGGAAACAACAGGGGACTCCTGGATGGCTCAGTCAGTCAAGCATACCACTTTTGACTTCAGCTGGGGTCGTGATGCCTAGGTTCGTCGGTTTGAGCCCTGCATCGGACTCTCTGCAGTCAACTCCAAGCCTGCTTCGGATCCTCTGACTCCCTCTCTCTCTCTACACCTTCCCGCCTCTCTCTTTCTCTCTCTCTCTCTCAAAAATAAAATAAACATTAAAAATAAGAAAATAAAATAGAGGCACACGTGGTCCTGTGTGGGGGTGACTGTGCCGTTGGATGGTCAGGGAGGGCCTCTCTGAGGAGGTGGCCCTCAAGCGGATAGCTAGAGGGAGAGGAGGCACCAGGCATGCGAAGATCAAGGGGAAGAGAATTCTGGACGAGAGAACAAGGCGGAACTGAGTCGCATGTGACTGGAACAGAGTGGGCAAGGGGGCAATCAGACGGGATGAAGAGGGACAGACAGACAAAAAGACCCCAGTCACGTGGGGGCTTGTAAACCAGACCAAAGAGCTTGGATTTGTTGTAAGCACAGAAAATGCCCTTTGAGACTTTTAAGCAGTGGAGAGATGTAATCTAATTAATGGGGTTTCTTTTCCAGTGTTTATTTTTTATTTTGGGGAGAGAAAGAGAGAGAGCAGGGGAGGGGCAGAGAGAGAGAAGGGGTCAGAGGAGCCGAGGTGAGCTCCACACTGACAGCAGAGAGCCGGACGTGGGGCTCGAACTCGTGAACCGTGAGATCGTGAACCTGAGCCGAAGTCGGACGCTTCACCGACTGAGCCACCCGGGTGCCCCCTCTGATTAATGTTTTTGAAAGCTGCTCCGGTGTGGTGGATTGTTGGGGTGCAAGGCGGCAGCAGCGAGACCGGTGTGGAGGTTACGATGTGCAGTAAAGGGTGATAACGGCTCGGACCAGGGCAAGGAGCGATAAAGAGAAGCGGTATCTCAGAATATGTTGCACCAGTGACAATGACAGGTGTGGCCGACGGATTGGATGGGACAGGCAAGCAAGAGAGGGCAGCCAAGGATGACTCCTGGGTGTTCGGCCATCTCCTCATCTCCTGCGACAGCCGGCAGGAGGGGAGGCAGAGCTGGGGGGTACCTCAAGCCTCTATTTTGGACTTCTCGGGAGAGACACCTGTTGACACCTAAGTGGAGACGTCAAAAGGCAACTGGAAAACTCTGAGTCTGGAGAGACGCATCGGGGCATCACGGGTGGTGTTCAAGGCCACAGGACTGGATAGAGTCCCAGACAAGAAGGGGCCCCAAGCAGCTCTAGAGGGCCAGCTGCGGAGGAGACTGGGGAGGAGCGGTCAGTGAGCAGGAGGCAACCGAGAAAGGGTGGAGTGAGAAGCCGAGAGGAGAAGGTGTTTTGAGAAGAAGGAAATGGTTGGAGAAATCCACCTTTCAAACATCGTGTTCCTGAGTTCCAAGCAGATGCAGTTGTTTGCATGGCTCTGAGTCTGAGCCTGATGTCTCCGTGGCAAGAGGTGTGAAAGACAAACCACCCCCAAACTGAGATGTCCTCCCTGGCATTGAAAGCGAACTGGGAAGTCCCCAGGGGACACCAGATCATGGTCCACCTGATGTTATCCCTCAACTTCCCGGGGTCTCCTGCTGCACTGGGGGAACCACTTCTATGGGCAAAGGGGAGCCATGGAGGGCTGTGGATGAGGGCAGTGACGGGGTCAGATTAATGAGGGAGGAGGAGAGACTAGGCAGGAAGAGAAGGGAGGAAGGAGGAGCAGTGGCCAGGAGGCACATGGGAGGTCTGGACTAAAGCAGAGGAGACTGAGCCTAGACATCAGAGGGTCACCTGCACCCCCACTCAACCCTTCAAGCCCCAGAGCTGACACCTGCATTTCCACCTTGTTTCTGCTCACCTCAAGTCCCATGCCTCCCACCAGCAGTCTCTGACCCTCCACACCTACCCATCCATTCGCACTCTGCCCCAGACGTTACAATGCTAGAGTTCATTGAGTCCTTACTATGTGCCAGGCACTGTCCTAAGCACTTCACATGCACTACCCATTCAATCCTCACACTTCTCCATTTTACACATGAGAAAACTGAAGCACAGAGGGGACTAGCAGGTTGCCCAACGTCACACAGTAAATGAACAGTGGGGCCGGGATTCAAACCCAGGAGCTCTGACTCAAGTCCATATTATAGTGATAGAGAAAATGGAAGCCAGTTTCCCATCCTGCAAGAAGCCCGTTGTCAGTGAGTCACCCCTTGCATACCCCCAGTGATGGGCAGTTCACCACCTCCCAGTCAGTCTGCTTTGCCGATCAGATTGATTCCTAAATCTCCCTTTTTCTATCCCTGCAATCTGTCCCCTGTAACTTCTTCTGCAGGTGATCCGGCAAAAGGCTTGGGGGTGGTATGGCGGCATAAAGGTTAAAAGGAGGGCCCTGGGGGCACCTGGGCAGCTCAGTCGGTTAAGCATCTGACTTCGGCTCAGGTCACGATCTCACAATTCATGAACTCAAGCCCTGCTTCAATTAGCCCTGCTCGCTCTCTTGCTCTCTCTCTCTCCTCCCCTCTCTCTCTCTCTCTCTCAAAAAAAAAAAAAAACAAAAACAAAAACAGCAAAACAAAACAAAAAAGGAGGGCCCTAAAGTCAAGTTGACCTGGATTAGTAGCTGTGCTGCCTTAAGCAAGTCCCCTCACCTCTCTGGGCACCCGTTTCTTCATTTGGGAACCTGGCTAATGATAGAACACACCTCCATGTTGTGAGCATTATGTGACAGGTGCTTAGCCTGTGGCCTGGCCCACTGCGAGCTCTGGGCAGGTGGCAGCTCCTGGGGTGATGGTGATGTCTGCTCTGCACAGACTGTCTGTCCCCTCCTTCCCTGAGACCCCTATCCCCTGTCCTCAAGGTCCTCAGCCTCAGGCCCTGCTTAAGTTCGGCCCCTTCCCATCCCCGGGGTTCCCCTTCTGCCCCAGGCTACCTACCATGACTCAGGTGGGCCTGGCTGCACCTGCTCTCTAACCAGGTCACCAGGAGCCCCCACCCCCTGCAGGGCCCTGCAAGCCTCCTCTCTAATTCCCCTTCCTCAATCAGCCAGCACTCTAGCGGCCTCTCCGCTGATGGCCCCTCTGTCCCCTGCCAGGCCCATGCCACCTCTAGGGCCTGGCTCACCCCACACGGCTCCCTGCATGCCCAGCCCACCAGGCTCTGTCCCTTAGTCTGCGTCTGGGCCTGCAGGCTTCTGAAGGGGCTGGAGCGTGACTGGGGCGTGTACAAACAAAGCCACCAGGAGCGTGTAGTTGTGCACGTACGTGCGCACACACACGCTAAAGAGAAATATCAACACAGAAGGGCAGGAAGCAAAGCACTTGCACGCATCCTTTTAAAAGACATCCACCCTAATGAGGAAGATACACACGGTTTTGGAGGCAAAAACACACAAATACATACCACCCAGGTGCATGCGCGCACACACTCCAGCAGGCACTCTGTCCGTTCCAGCCAATTTCAGCTCCCCCCGCCCCTCCCACCTCTTAACTCTATGGATGGGTTAGTTAATGCCCAAGGCCCTCGGCCTGAGCCAGCACAGATAACAAGGCAAATCTCATTTCCAGAGCGAGTCTGTTTCGGGCTGCCCCCCCCCTCGCTCCCGTGTACCTCGGGGCGGCACTCACAACCGGCCCCCCACCAAGCTTGCAACATCAGTAGGTGCTGATGGTCTGGCTCTCTGGCCTTTCTCATCCCCCAAAGTCATCATGCCCCTTCCTGGGAAGAGGAGGCGAAGGAGGTAAGACCGGGGCAAGCTGGGGGGAGGGCTGTCCTGCCAGGTGACCCCAGCAGGGCCTCAGCCCTCATTGTTTCCCTCTGGCTAGGACTGGCCTTGCTCAGGAAGCGGATGATCGCATCCCAGCCGGCTGGCTGCGTCCACTTCCAGCCCAGTGCTCAGGATGGATGGGGGTCCCCTGAGAGCCGGGAGCAGGAGGCAGGAAGGCACTCTGGGCTTGGCAAGTCCCTGTGTGCCCTTCAGCACTGGGCCCATCCCCTGATTCACTGGGCCTGAAGCCCAGAGGTCATGCGAGGTGTTGGGGGTGGGGGGGATGCGGCGGGGAACCAGATACTGCTGGCCAAAAGGGAGGGAAATGGGGCACCAGAGCTCTTGGGACCCGCTGCCCCAACCCTTGCCCTGTGCCAAGACTGACTTTCAGGTGAAACACACCAGTCCTGCTGTAGAAGGCGTTAAAGTACTGAGCTACTTCCAACATGTTGGCCAAGAGGTGCTGCCTCAAGCTCTCCAAGTGGCCCCACGCGCTGGTCCCTTCCCTGGCTCTCTCCTCCTTCCCAGATATGAAAGAGTCAACACTTGGCTCAGCAGGGAGCCTCCAAGGACCGGGCCCCTCCCAAGACCCTTTGATTGAGCGTCAGGTGGGTAGCAAAAGGTGTGGAGGTTACCCAGGCCCACTGTCCTACCCTAACTCTGTTACCCCCACCCCCTCACCCTGGACCCAATCCTTCCCTTCTCCTCCCCTGGTCTAGCTCTCCAGTTCAGTTGGTCCTGCCCCTTTCCCTGACTCTGGGAGTCTGGAAGTGTGGGTGACTTGGGACCCAATCACAAATCTGAGGGCCCCGCATCCAGCCCCATATCCTATCATGCAGGGGGGCGGGGTTGAAGGAAGCGTTGGAGGCATAAATGGAACACAGCCCCCTCCCCCAGTCAAAGATTTCAAAGGGAGGAAAGTCAGCAGAGTCCTTTCTCTGGGTCTCAGCCAAGGGGGAGTGGCTGCCAAGGGCCCCCCACCGGCGCCCCAGCTTCCTCTGCCACTCACACTCTTTGCCGCCCCCGCCCCCATCAGTACCTCCATCATCTATACAGATTTATTTCACGATAATTTCATTTCGTCCCTGGCTCCAGAAAGATGAATTGCCCGGCGAGGTGATTGGGGAATCTGTTGGGCTCATAAATTTGCTGCCCCTCTGTGAAGCTCCCATGAAGTGTCCCGCACTTGGGGAGGGCGGATGGAGAGGGGTTAGTGTGACCACCGTCCATCTCTCTCCCTGCCACCTAGGGGTGAGGGGTGGCAGGAAAGCACGGGAAAGGGGGAATGCCCCCGTCTTAGAACCAGTAGGGCTCTCTCTCCACCTTTGTGACAAACAAGGCTATTTGTCACTTGGCTGGCAAGATGACTGGCCTTTCTCCACCCCTCACCAGCTCCCACCACCAGGGGAGGCCTTCTCCCACTGAGCACTGGAGCTGACGGAGGGAAGCGGATCCAGAAGCAGGAGCGGCTGCCCCCTCCTCCCTCCTCTCACTGGTCGGCAGGAGGCACTGTGCTAGGACGGAGTGGGAAGCTTATTGACAGCTAGCCCCTTTCAGAAGGGAGAACACACACACGCGCGCGCGCGCGCGCGCACACACACACACACACACACACACATCTAACAAGCACGCACACACACGCAGAATAGTAGCACGCCCACACTGACACCTGCTAGAAAGAGATTACAAACGCAATAGCAAAATCGCAGCAGTGTGGAAAAAAGGAGTATGGGATTTGGAATCCAGGAGAGCCAGAAATTGGATACTGGGTGTCCTGTGTTCCCTTGGACCGCTAACTCAACCTTTCTGAGCCTCACCTTGATCCTCTGTAAGGATAAGTAATATTCCCTCAAAGGGTTGTCGTCAGGATCAAATGACATGATATGTGAGGGGTGCCTGGCATATAAATGGTAGGCAGAATCATGATTCCGCTGCCCGCGTGTGCACACCCGCACACGCACATGTGCACGCACACTCGCCTCTTTCTGCACCTCTCCATAGCCTGATTCGCCCCTCTTTCCATTGCTGCACAGTCCCTAACCGATCTCTCCTTTCTGATCTCAAGGAACAGCCCGGAATGGTGCAGCTCAGATTCCCCTGGGGCCACATCCAGTCCCGTTCCTTCTCCTTCCTCTCCAACCCAAGCCACCTTTATCAGCCCAAGCCACACAGTCCTTCCTGCCCCCATCCTTCCTGCTCCTGGGGGTCAGGGAACTGGTGACAGGTATGGCTAGGGCTTGGGGGTCACATGGGGCCAACAGGATGAGAGGACATACGTGAATAAAGGAAGGGAAGCCACAAATGGCACAAATTCACAAAAATTCAAAACTGCCGAGCAGAGACTCTGGTAGTGAACTAAGGTCAGAGCCAGTGGTCTTCAGTTCCTGGTCAAATGTTAGAATCACCAGGAAGCTCTGAAAAAAATACCGATCCCTAAACTACCAGCATCACACCCCCAGCCCACGGACACTTTATGTAATTGGTCAGGGATGAGGCCTGGGTCATTCTAGGGGTCAGGACCTGGGGCTTCGTAGCTGGGTGGGGACTGAGCCCCGGCTCTGTCCCCACGCTGGCTCTGAGCCAGGACGAACCTCTCCCCTCTCTGAACCTGTTTTCCTCACTGGAGAGGAGGAGGCTGCTGACCCACCTGCTGCGGAGAGAATGGTGGGTTTCAGGCTCCAGCACAGGGTCTGGCCCTGGTGTCGCTGGGGAGGAGAGGGGACCTTCCTGAGACCCAGCCAGTCCCCTCAGCTCTGGGCGGGGACTGAGATGTCTTGCCACCCTACCACCCACCCCCAGCCCAGCATGTCCCCCGCAGGCCCCACCTGCTGTGCCTTCCTGCCTCTCTCCTTATAACAAATTAGCTCCCTGCCTGCCTCCCTCCTTATTACGAATTAGCCCCCCTGCCTGCCTCCAGCCCCAACATTTCATCCCCAGCCCGCCTCCTCACATTAACCCTTCCCTGGGGTCCAGGGTGACCAGGCCTGTGGTTATATTCACACAAGGTTTGCCCTCAGCTTCCTGGGGGGGGGGGTGGTGGGGACAGGAGAGGCGCTCTGTCCCTGATTGTATCCTGTCGCTCCTGCCTAATTAGTATTCCGCAGAGAGCTGGCTCCACAGGCCTCGGGATTTGTTTGCCGGCCGGCCAGTTCCCTGTCTCCCCAGTTCAGAGTGAGTAATTCTGTCCCTCCCAGGCCCATTTAAGGGAGTGAATAATTAGTTACATTCAATTAGGCCTCTCCACTGCCACTGTGGCTCCTGCCTGCCTCACTTGGGGGGACAGGCGCACTAATGAGCCAGCGCCTGTCTGACACGGGGGAGCGGGCATTAAACACCGACGATCCCCTCCACCCCTCCACCCCTCCACCCCTCCACCGGGTGAGGGCTTGGAGGGAATGGGGGGCAGGAGAGGAGAAAGGAGGGTGGGACCCTGGAGGTGAAGATGGGAGAGGAGGTGGGGGCAGAATAAGGAGAGGCAAAGGGGGGAAGCAGGTAGGGACTCCAGAGGAAAAGGAAAGAGAGAAGCCGCGTAAAAGTCCCTCTATATGGCATCCTTAGGTGAATCGGGCTCAGCCCTACACGGAATCCTATGCAGCACTTAAAAAGCATGTTGCCGATCTATTATTTATCGGCATGGAGAGACGCCCACTGTATCCCTCTAGGCAAAGATGGCTGCATACAACATAGTGTACGTAATAATAGCCCAGGTTAAAAAAATAGTTTTGGCACAGAAAACAAGTCTGGAAGGACCTGTAACTTGTGGTTGGTGGGGGTGGTGGGAAGGCTTACAGGTGGTCTTATTTTCATGTTTATTGCTTAGATGGGGGCGGTGCATTGCACGGGTATGATTTTCATAATTAGCCACAATAACACTTGTTCGAAAGAGAACAGGGGTAGATGGAATTGCCGGGGGAAGGAAGGAGGTGGGTGGGTAGGGAGCAGGCAGACCGCGGGGAGGTGGGTAGAGGGACGGGCAGGGACTGCAGGTGGGGTGGGCAGAGCCCTGGAGGGAGGCAGAGGCTGGGAACTAGCTGGGCGCCTAAGCCCAGCGGGATGTGCCAGTCTGCAGGGAGAGAGGCAGAGAGCCCCAGGGATAGAAAGGGGGGTAGGAATGGACGAGGCCATTCTACTGGCCCCATCTGTCTGGGCAGAATCTGCCCAGTGACCCTGCTGAGCCCCTCCCAGAGCCCTTCTCCCTTAACAGTGCTACACCTGCTGTAGGCAGGTGCTGTAGGCTGTAGGCTCGAGGAGCCTCCCCAAGTTGTCCCCAACCCCAGCCCCCAGACTCCAGGACCACAGCACGTGGGGTTTTCTTTCTTTCTTTCTTTCTTTGTTTTTTTTTTACAAATTAAAACTGTATCTCCCCACCCCTGCAGGTGGGTTTGTAATTTTCTGTGTCAGAATCACTCTGGGGGAGAGAAATCCTTCGGGGCAGAGTCTTTAATAACTTCTGCTGCCCAAGGAATCCACCACAGGACCTGAAGGCTGAAGGGGAGGGTATGTGCGTGCCTGCTAGGGAGGAGGGGGGCTGGAGGGGGGGCGGGGAGGGGGGTGCTGGCAGGGGACAGGACGGGGGTGTATCACAGAATTAAAAGGACACATACACACGGCTCAGCCCCAGTCCCAAGGCAATTGCCTCGGTCCCAGAGCTTCCATCCTTTATTCACCCGGTGGAGCCTGAGCCCCCAGGAGCCTCTCCAGTCTCCCAGCTGGGATGCAGAGGAAGAGACAAGCTGCATATGACACTTGGCCTAACTCGGTTCTGGGCCTTCCCAGGGCCTCAGTTTCCACATATATGGAACAAAGGGATTGGACACAATGTCATTCCCAGTCTCTCTTAAAGTCCAATCCTCTGTGACATGCTTTCTTGGGTTCTCACTGACTTTTCCAGTTCCTGGAATTGGTAGGATTTCAGCATTGGGAGAATCCACACGGAAACCTGGATTCTCGGCGATAATCTGGATTCTCAGGAACTCCCGTTCCTGCAGGGCAGCGTTGGAGAGGACTGATCGACGCTGCCCCCCCCCCCCAGATAGATGGAGCCTCCCCACTTGGCCATAGTCTCTGCCGTCCTGATCCCGACCTGGCCTGCCTCACTCTGTAGCTCCTGTGCAGAAGCAAAAACCAGAGGCTCTGGGTCAGCCTCATTAGGTCCAAATCCCAGCTCTAACCCTCCAGACCTTAGCATATCATTTAGCCTCTGAGCCTCATCTGTAAAATGGGTTATGAGACGGCGCATTACGTAGGGTCGCCCTACACACTAAGACAATGCATAGAAAGTTCTTAGCATTGTGCCTTAGTAGGTAGTGAGCACTCGATCCTTGCACGCTCTTAGGGTCACTGTGCACAACCCTAGCTAAGGATGAGGCCACAGTGAGAATGCAGTCGATGCTTGTCAAATCGGGGAAGCAGTGGAGAGGGAGGCCTCCGCTGGGGAACGGATGAAGTTTCAGAATAAAGGTTGCAGGAGGCTCAGGCCTTTGGGGCCCCAGAGAGGAAAGGCCTCTTTTCCAAAGGGAGGGTGGGATGCAGCTTGAAAGTCCGCGAAAAGCGGCCGCCGGGGTCTTCGCACGTTACGTTGGCGCCACCTTCTGGCTGATACATGCCTCACACCCACCCTCCTCCAAGCGCAGGCCAGAGCCGCTCCTACAGCGGGTTGACCTTCTTCACGTATTTTTAGATTTGGCGGGGCCCTTAGAACTCCTAGGGCACCAGCCCTTCATCACACATCGGGAGGGAAAATTTCCAGAACCAGAGCGTAACTTTCCCAAGGTCACACAGAAAGTTTCTGGCCGAGCTCCATTGAGAACCCAGAACTCGCTACAGTTGCCAAGAACCCCTTCCCTTTATCAGGGACTCTAAGATACACAAAATTGTGCCTTCCCACGTATCGGTTCTGCTGGTTCTTAGGGGGAACCTCTCCCAGAAACAGACTCTGTGGCAAGGAAGGAATGCAGCTAGTTTATTCTGGGGTTGAACTCAAGAAGCACCAGTGGGGGAGTGGGGAAGTGAGACGGGGGGGGGGGGGTAGCCAATGGCAGAGGGGCACGGGGGCTCGAGGCCTTCAGATTTGTCCCTCCCAAGGGCGAGGAGGCTGGGGCATCTACTCTCCACCTTTCATTCCTATTCAGTGGAGAGTATTCTGGGTCATCAACTCCCCTGGGTAGATCTGACCACCGCACACCTGCACCCAATACCGGGGGGAGCCCCAAGGCAATCGATCTCCAGTGCTTGTAATAGGAAACTCATGGCTCATCTGGACATAGCAATGTAGGAATGCCGAGGGAGGGGCGGTACTTCTCAAAGTGTGGTCCCTGGACCAGCAGCATTAGCGTCACCTAGGGATCTTGCTAGAAATGCACATTCCCGAGCTCCATCCAGACTTACCCCAACACTGGCCATGGGGGCCCAGCAATCTTTTAGCAAGTCAGGTTTTGATCAGGTGGTTCTGGCACATGTTCAAGATTGAAAACCTCTGACCCAGGAGAAAACAAAGAAGACTCAATACCATCTACTATGGGTATTATCCCCATTTGCCAGATAAGGAAACTGAGCTGGTCCGAGATGAAAATGACGTACCCAAGGTCACACAGACAGCAGGTGACAGAGGAGGGTCTCTTGCCTCTTGCCACCATACTGCCACGCGCAGAAGTGAGTGACACTAGTCTTCGGACTCTAGGTAGAGAATAAGGGTGAGGTCCCAAAGCTCCCCCCCCCCACCCCATGACGCCACCACTTTGTTCTGCTTTCTAAACCAACCGTCCCCACCTGGTGCATCCAAATTGTTCTCAAAGCCCTTCTGGGAAGCCTGCCAAGCCAGGTGCCCCTCTCTCGGCTTGCAGCTGCCCTCAGTCTCCATCCAGGATAAGCTCTCTCCACCCCCACCCTCCACCCAGCAGGACACACGGGAAATCCAAAAGCAGCTTTGTACTGGGGAAAAGGTTGAGATCCCTGGGTGAAACCAGCCCGGTCTCATCTTCACTGTGAATCTCTGTGCAGGGGCTTTGCATGGCTCTTCCCTCTCCTCGTCCTACAACCTTCCTCCCCTCCCCTCCCTTCCCCTCTGCTCCCACCCCATCTGCTGCTCCTCCTGGCTAGGCTCCCCCTCAGTTGGCACAGCAGGAAAAGAGAACAGGATGGTTTATTTTTAACCTCAGATACTGCTGGGGGGGGGGGGGGAAGGGGGCACCATCTGACCAAGAAGCTGCAAGCTCCTGTAGCAGTCGGGAGGTCAGAAGGAAGTGGGAGGCCCACGAGCTCCCCAGGAAGGAGCCACAGATGTAGGTTCCAGAGAGCAGGAAGATCTGGAAGCAGCAGCACAGGACGGGGAGTGGGGAGCTCTGAGTGGCGTCTCTAAGAATTGCTGTGTGGCCACAGGCAAGTGGCTTCACCTCTCTGGGCTTCCATTTTCACCTCTGTTCAAGAGGGAGGGATGTGGAACCCTGGCTGCCCTCAAGGCCGTTTTTGGACGAACATAAGTAAAATAAGAGAGCGCTTTGCAAAACACAACGCCAAATGCGAGCACACATGGAAACCGCCCTGGAAGGACAGCAGCCTGGGGACATTGTTATTATCCTCAGAAAGTGCCCTAATTCTGTGAGCCTGACAGTAAGTTAAACAGCTCATGTCATGGAGCATTTCCACCCCCGTTTTCCTTTATACATGTTTGATGACTTTTTAATTACATAAGCATTGTATGAACTCACTCTCCGTTTGGGGGGGGGGGGGAGCCAATTCTTCCTTTAACCCTTCGCCAACCCTTCTTCCCCAACCCAGACATCACAACTCCTGGAACCGTGCGTTTTCTGTGTATCCTTCTGAACACTGGCTATACCTACACATACACGGGTGTGTTCTGTGCATACACATAACCCCAGACGACATATCATGCTGTTGGGGTGTGTGTGTTTTTAAAGAAATGTTTTCATACCCATCATTCTGCAACCTGCTTTTTTTGTTGTTGTTGTTCCACAACAGTGTTCTTGAGATCTTGTTGTATAAAATATATTACATTTTTATTTAGCCAGTCCCCTGCTGCTGGACAATTGAGTGGCTTCCAGTTGTCCACTGTCACAAACAACACCGTGACGGATATTCACGTATACGTCTTCTTGGGCTCGTCGAAACCACCATGATACATCTCTGGCCACTGAACTCTGGGCAGGAGGATTTTGGTGGATATTCCTACACGGCCCCCCAAAAGTTTTGCCTCCGCCTTTACAAGCAAGTCGGGGGATCAGTGGGCTCCAGGGTGGGGTGGAAGGTTCTGTTTCTGCACCACAGGGGTGCAGGCCGGGGGCGCCCCGCACCCTCCCTCTGCAGCATCAGCAGCTCCAGGCTCTCCGGCCACGTGCCCGTTTCCCATGCCGCCACACTCCTGGGCACACACCGCCTCATACTCTCTCCTGCACCGAGATGCGGCTCTCTTTGCCATCCTCCTGGGTGACCGGCTGGCACCCGTGTAAGGTCTCCTGCACCGGAGCAATGGGGTGGAGGGGGACAGGAAGGACCTCCAAGTCCTCCACAGGGTCCTGCGACACAGCCTTAGGCTGGAGGACCTGGGGAGCCAAGGCGGGAGGTTACCCCCGGCAATCCTGCAGAAGGGGACCCCCCCCAACACGCGCGCGCGCGCGCGCGCGCGCACACACACACACACACACACACACACACACACACGGAAGCCCCTTCCCCTTTCCCAAAAGGAGGGTCGGTGCTGAGTCAGTGGGTGCCTCCTGCCCCCTGCTGGCCACACAGAGCGTGTCAAGAGGCTTCCAGAGCGGGAGGCTTTGGATCCAAGGAGCAGGGGGGCTGGAGAGGGGGCCCCACCTCCTGACCGCTGACCAAGGCCACAGAGACGTGATTCCCCACATATCAAATGCCGGGAAGGAACAGCAAATGTCAGATTTTACCAGCGGTGCCAGGGCTGTTCTGTGGGGAGGTGAGCTCCCGAGATGCCGGAATTTGGTGGTACAGGGGAGTGAACGGGAAGAGCCCTCCGGCCAGCACTGGGGGCGGGGGTATGGGGGGGGGGAGGGGTTGGGGGGGGAGAGGAGCCAGTCCTGCCGCCTCCCCACTGGCCACAGGGGCAGACCCTGAATCAGTGTTACTGCCATAGAGGCAACAATGAATCAGGCTTTCTTTCCAGTTTGCCAAAACCCTCAGCCGGTGCCCAGGGTTGACCTACCTTATTCTCTGGCTTCTTGGTCACCTTTCCTAGAGAGAGAGAGAGAGAGAGAGAGAGAGAAGGAAAAACCAAATGGGATGGGGAGTTGGCAAAGCCAATCTCTCCCCCTTCCCTCATCACCTCCCCACCTGGGGACTCACTGATATACGCAGACACCAACAAGACAGCAAGCAGGACCACCATCGTGATGGGGATCACCACCAGGGCTCTTATCCGATCCTGGAAACCTGGAGAAATCAAGACTTCGGTGACGGCCTCCCACCCGCAGCGGCCCCCTACCCCCGTGCCTCAAGCTGCTCTGTCCCTTGCTGGACTCTCAAATCCTCCAGTGTCTGAGCTCAGCTGTATCACAGGATTCAAACAGGTGGCCCTGACAAAATGTGGCCAGATGTGTTTAGTGTGACCAGCACTGAGTAGCGATACAGCTGTCTCTCCCGGCTCCCCACACGCCCCTTCCCTCCCTACTCCCTGCCCAATGCTGAGGTCCATCGATATTGATGTCTGCATTGCTGCCTTTGTTATAGAAGGATGGAGGGGAAAGTAAAGGGTTTCCTGTACCTAAGTCTCTATCCTAAATGGGAAAATGACAAAAAAAAAAAAAAAAAAAAAAAAAAAAAAAAGACCAAGATGCATGGCAGGAACTAGGGGAAGGCAAGTGAGACATTCACCTTGCAACAAAATTTAAGGGAACACCAAAAAACCTCAGTAATCAAGAAGAGTAATGTTTTAATGTCATGTTTTGAAAAATCATATCAACAAGCTGTGGCCCACAGGCTGGCTGCCTGCTTTTTATTTTATTTTTATTTTTTATTTTATTTTTATTTATTTTATTTTATTTTTTTAACTGAGCAGGCTCCATGCCCGACATGGGGCTTGAGCTCATGACCCTGAGATCAAGAGTCACATGCTTTACCAGCTGAGCCAGACAGGCGTCAACAGATGTCTGTTTTTTAAATAAAGTTTTGTTGGGGGTGCCTGGATGGCTCAGTCAGTTGAGCATCCGACTTCAGCTCAGGTCACGATCTCACGGTCCATGAGTTCAAGCCCCGCGTCGGGCTCTGGGCTGACAGCTCGGAGCCTGGAGCCTGATTCGGATTCTGGGTCTCCCTCTCTCTCTGCCCCTCCCCCGCTCATGCTCTGTCTCTGCCTCAAAAATAAACAAACATTAAATAAAGTTTTATTAGAACCAGGGCTGGGATTAGGCTGAGGCAAGTGAGGCAGGGTTGGGTCATGTTTTTATGTAAATTTTGATATTGTATTCTTTCTAGACTTGTTTTTACATTAGCTTTGTTTTTTTAAAAAAAAAATGTATCTAACGTTATTTATCTCGATTACTGCATTTTCTGCCTGCCCACCTGCCTGCCTCGCTCACCTCACTCCAGTCCCAGCCCTGCCAAGAGGAAAGTGGGTCTGAAGAAGAAACAGAGTTTATTCTTCTTACCCTTGACTCTTTTGCTCATTAACATGACCTGCCTAGTCCCTGCAGCTATTTGGGCCTGTGGCCTGTGCTACTGTAGGCCAACCTCCTCGTTATAAAATCAAAGCCAAGGCTCTGAGAGGAAACAGTGGCAAGCCCACGCTGGTGTTGAAATGCAGGGTGGAGTATCTCCAAAGTGCAGGAACCCATGCCAGGCACTCCCCCCAACCAGCGAAGGGAAGTGCTGTCATCAGCCCATTTCACAGATGAAGAAACTGAGGCTCAGAGTGGGGAGGGGACTTGCCCAGGCTCCACAGGTAAGTGGCAAAGCTAGGACACCTCAATCCCAAACTGCCTCCTCTCACTTCACCTCTCTCTTTCCGCACCAGGTGTCTCTGTGCGACCCTGCGTCCCCTGTCAGCTCGCCACCTTCCCGGCCTGCTGCCACAGTCCCTTCTCTAAGACTCACCGCAGACGGCATCCGTCTTGTTGGTCCCCGCCTGAAGCTCCACCAGGCCTTTGGTCTCACACCTGTGCACAGACAGGTGCACACACATGTGCACACACGGACACACAGTGAGAGAAAGAGACATTTCATTTCCCCAGCCGTAAGATTTCCAACCCCGGAGGGAGACCATCAAAACCAACAAGTTCAGGTTCACTGAGCACGTATTGTGTGCAATCCCCTGTGCTGGTTATTATGGGAATGACACAGACTCTGTTCTTAGGGAAGTCATGAGTGCAGAGAAAACATTATTGTGCATCTTCAAGGAGGAATAATAGGCCAAAGTTTGTCACATAGGTCAAAGTGAACTGGGAATCGTTCAGAGAAGGGGAGACAAAGCCCACAGTGGCTGGAATAGAGGGGTGATGAATTCAGTTTAAGGCAGGGCTTCTCAGCCTCAGCACTACTGACGTGTGGGGCCACATAACTCTCTGTTGTGGGACTGTCCTGTGCACCGTAGGACACTCAGCAACACCCCCGGCCTCCACCCACTAGTTGCCAGTAGCAGCCCCTCCTCAGTTGTGACAACCAAAACGTCTCCAGATATTGCCAGATGTCCCCTGGGGAGAAAAATCGCTCAGTTGAGAATCTCTGGGTTAAAGGCTCGTCCAGAAAGACTTCCCTAGGGAAGGGCGATCTGAGCGGCCCTGAAGGATGTAAACTTAGAGCAGCAGAACACTCTAGCTGAAGCAAGACAATGTGATTTGAGGGATTAGGTGGGGGAGGGGGGCGTGCCAAACGGTATTAGGGAACTATGGAAAATTGGGTCTTTAGAACCAGATCACCGGTAATCAGCCATGAAGGTTTCAACTGGATTCAGCTGGGAAGTCACATCAGCACCCAACCAGACGCCCCAACAGTGAGAGGACTCACTTGGCCGGAGAGCTTGCAGGAGGAGAAATTATGGAAGAGTGGACAGCTGGGAGGCCTGCGCAGGAGTCTCAATATGGGATGATGAAGACGTGGTTGCTGGAGGGGTGGGGAGGAACGGATAGAAAAGGACACCACGAAGAAAAAACACATCTAAAGTGGGAAAAGGGTGAGAAGCTTCAAAGAAAGCACATACATAAGAATGCTTAGGTGTCTACAAGGCACCCCTACATGTCTTTTCCTCATGCCTTGTGAGATGAAGGTCATTCCCATTCTCCAAGTGAGGGCACTGAGGCTCAGAGGGTCGCAACCTTTCTAAGCTGCAGTGAGGCTGGAACTCAGGGCTCTGATTTTATTAACCAGGGTGCCCCCAGTTATCATTCAACATTTATCGGTAAAGATTAATTGAGCACTTACTATGCATGGACACTGTTCTAGGCATAAGGAATGCATAACCGGAAGAAAAAAAAAAAAAAAGGCCAAGTCCCTACACTGAAGGAATCTGCAGTCTACTGGAGCAAGGCAGACAGTAAACAAATAACAAAGTATATACGAGATGCTAGTATTTGTGTGGAAAATACGTGTTTTCATGCGTGTGCATTTATTTATTTGTACATAGACTCTCTGGCAGGACACACGGGGGGAAGAGCTGCTTCCAGGGAGGAGAACTGAGTGGCCGAGGAACAGAAACTCATCACCATAGGCTCTCTCGTGCCTTGTGTTTCATGAGCCTCTCTTACCCTTTTTTTTTTTTAATTAAATGTAAAAAATAATTGGGCAGGTGTTTAAGGGTATTCCAGGCAGGAGAGTTTGATGCAAGAGGACAAACAGCACATTGAGGGCATCGCAAGTAGCATGTGGGGGAAAGTCAGGAAATGGTGCCGCAAGTTAGGGGAGCAGGTGAAAGAGTCTACGTTTCATCCTAAAAGCACAGGGAGTCACGAAGCCTTTTAAATAGGGAGCACTGTGATTTGAAATAAACTAGAAAGCTCGCTTTGGCAAGAGGATAGAGACACAGCTGAAGAGGAGAGACCAGAGGCAGGGAGGCTGGTGAGGAGGTGAAGGCACCATCCAGACCACAGGGATGACCACAGGGATGACCACTGGAGAGAAAAGGAATCCCAAAACATTTGGAAGGCTAGATAGACAGGACCTGGTACCTGATGTGGGCTTGGAGGTGAGGGAGGGACCACGGGACAAGTGCCCAAACACAAGTGAGTGTCTTCCCAGAGGGTGAGAGGGGCGGGCAAGTGAGTCCATTTGGTGCCTGTGGGTCAACTGCGTGGAGTTGGACCCTTGGTGGTGGCATGTTACTGTCTTGGACCCAGGAGACAGATCCAGCAATAGATGTTGATTGGGAACCATGGATACGGATGAGATGCCCGGGGGAGGCGGGCAAAGTGATTGGGGAGTAGAGCCTAGAACAAAGGCCAAGGAAATCAGTTAGGAGGAGCAGAGGAGAAGTAGACGGAAAGCAAGAGAGGTGTCCTGGTGCCCCCAAGAAGGGAGTTTCATGAAGATCAAGAGGTCAGCAGTATCTGTTACCGCCAAGACAGAGCAGAAAAAAAAAAATGCTGAAAAGTGGCCTTTTGGTCAACCACGTGGACACTCTAGAAGTTCTCTATGTGCACAAGTGTGTGGGCATGGGGAGCAGGGGCTGAAGGACAGGTGACCGGGTAGAATAGAAGTAGTCCCACACCCCTCTTAGGGCAGGAAACAAGGGGTGAATCCTTGTACCTCGTCCAAGGGTGACACTTTTCCGAAGCAGATGACACATTGGAGAAGAAGCCGGCTGGGCACGGATGGCAGATGGTATCAGAAACCCCTGTAGCTGGAAGGGAGGAGGTGGCTTTCGTCATCACAGGGGACCACCCACCCGACTCTCAAGGAAACAGGTGGACAGGAAGGGCCAGAAGAACTATCTATGTCAAGTGCTGTCCCCCAGCACAGAGCTTCCCCGACTGCTGCAGCCCCTAAGAAGCCTCCTCCCACTGCCCAACCAAGGCAGATACCCAGGGCTGGAGGCAGGACAAGAAAGGTGCCATTTCCTGCTCACCAAGCAGAGATACCAATGCAGGGTGGCCCCTCCACCTCCGAGACCGAGCGCCCACTGCCCAATCCCTCACCGTGAGTGTCAGCTCCTCTCTCCTGCCCGCAGAGCCAATTCCCAGACAGGCCACTTACCAACCTGCTTAACTCCAAGGCCAGGGGGGCACAGGGTGTGCTGGATGCAGCTTTCACAGGCGTCGCTGGTACAGTGTAGACCTTCGTCACATGTGCAAGTGGTGTCAGTTTCTGAGGTGCCTTCCCTCTGGACCTGGAGCCCTTGGTCTGAGCAGAGATGGCAGGAAGGATGGGAACCCCTTATGAGCCATGCTTGGGGGATCTGCCCCTCACACTTCCTGCTTTTATCAGACCCTCTTCCAAGCAGGGATAGGAATCAAATTGTTTAACAACTGGTACAACCCAGACTCCAACCAATCAGAACAGACCCTGGCTATTAAAAAGCAACGGCTGCATTGTCAGGAATCAGTTAGACTATCAGCCTGACTCCCCGCGCACCCCTTCCCCAGCAGCCCACGCACTGGGGTCGCAGTACTTGTGCTGGTGACAGTGTCTCTCTATGTTCCAAGTGTCTAGGAATTCGCCTTTTTTGCAAGGAAGGCATTCCGTGGAGGTGAACTCTGTGCAGTCATTCACCAGTTTCTCTCCTGGAAAACATCAGGAAATGAAGCAGCTCCAGACGGCTCAATGAGTCAAGACATTTACCAAAAACTGATCAGGCTTGGGGCGCCTGGGTGGCGCAGTCGGTTGAGCGTCCGACTTCGGCCAGGTCAAGATCTCGCGGTCCGTGAGTTCGAGCCCCGCGTCAGGCTCTGGGCTGATGGCTCGGAGCCTGGAGCCTGTTTCCGATTCTGTGTCTCCCTCTCTCTCTGCCCCTCCCCCGTTCATACTCTGTCTCTCTCTGTCCCAAAAATAAATAAACGTTGAAAAAAAAAAAAACTGATCAGGCTGGGTTTTAGGGCAGGGGATTCAAAGATGACAGTCTCGGACCCTTCTAGACTTATAAGTCTGGTGGGGGACATGGGAGAGATAGGAGCCCCACTCCCGGGTAGGCAGAGAGGGGACCCAGGACATTCTGAGTGCAGGGCGGGGATGGGGAAAATCCCAGGGGTCATTTGAGACTCGAGTTTACAGTTGAGGCACGGGGCCTGCACCCACCAGGAAGCCAGGAAGGGTCCCGCTGTGGGGCTGGAGGGTCGCCGCTCACCTGGCTGGCACTTATCACAGCACCGACTGTTTATCAGGTACTGGTTTTCTCTGCACGTAGTGTGTGGGTCTGGGTGGACCTAAAAACAGAATTGGACGATTTGAGGGGATCTCGAAATCTCTACTGCAGCCTCTATGGCAGGAAGGTGGAAGTCAGCCAGCACAGAGGTTAGAACTGAAGTGGAAGTCCAAAGCAGAAAACTGGAGCCTGCATATTACTTGGTGTGTTTGTTTTTAACTAAATTGCCAACTGACGTGATTATAAAAGCACCCAGAGGATCGGTCTGGCATTTTACAAAGCGATTGCACTGGGACATCGCAATATTCTCGGCACTAAACAGATCTTCCTTTTGGCTTGACGCCTGAGTCTTTCCTCTTCCCAAACACCCAGGAGCACACGAGGGCTCCGGTACCTCCCCTGGCGTCCTGAGGCTGGCTAGGCAGCTGGTCCTAGGCCTGGCTGAGGCTATATTTAGCACTTGGCCGCTTCCTTCAATTCTTCTGCTCCCCACCCCTTTTCCCTCTCCAAACCCTCATCATCTGATTATCCAACCCCTCTCTCATGAAATGCCAGGACTGTGAAGCTGGAAGGAAAAAAATCCAACTTTCTTGCTTTACAAATGGTAAGGCTAAGGACCAGAGAGGTTGGGTCACCTGCCCAGGGTCACACAGTGATAGAATCTGAATAAGAACTCAGCTGTCAATACTCCCCCTCTCTGTCAACTGCACTATTTTTTACTCCATCCAGGTACCATTAATTTAAGTACATTTGTTTTATTTTTTAACCATTGTGATTTTTATTTATTTTTAAGTTTATTTTATTTATTTATTTTGAGAGAGAGGATGCGCACGCTCGTATAAGCGGGGGACGGATAGAAGGAGGGGATGCGGGAGAGAGAATCCCAAGCAGGCTCCGCACCATCAGCGCAGAGCCCGATGCAGGGCTCGTACTCACAAACCATGAGATCGTGACCTGAGCTGAACTCAAGAGTCAGACGCCCAACTGACTGGGTCACCCAGGCACCCCTTATTTTATTTCTTTTTAATGCTTATTTATTTTTGAGAGAGAGAGAGAGAGAGAGAGAGAGAGAGAGAGAGAGAGAAAACACGAGCAGGGGAGGGGCAGAGAAGAGGAGGAGACAGAGGGTCCGAAGCAGGCTCTACGCCTACAGCAGCGAGCCCAATGCAGGGCTCCAAATCACGAACCATGAGATGGTGACCTGAGTGGAAGTTGGACAGTTAACCAACTGAGCCACCCAGGTGCCCCTGAATACGTTTATTTTAAATGTAAACCTTATAGCGCTGCCATCAGAGAAGAACCAGTATCACTTCTCATAAATAAAAGGCAACCCTAAAAATAAATTCAACAGAAGCAAAACAATGTTATTAAAACCCAGCCAGTTGCTTTGCTTGCTGACCTTGGCTTTTGTTTCAAAAAGGGGGATTAACGGGGCACCTAGGTGGCCCAGTCAGTTGAGTGACTGACTCTTGATTTCGGCTCAGATCAGGGTTGTGGGATTGAGCCCCGCAGGGGTCAGCACTGAGAGTGGAACCGGTGCTGAGCGGTAACCTGCTCAAGATTGTCTCTCCCTCCCCCTCCGCCCCTCTCCCCTGCTCGTGCTCACGCGCGCGAGCGCGCTCTCTCTCTCTCTCTCTCTCTCTCAAATAAAATAAATAAATAATTTTAAAAATAAATAAATAATAAAAAAGGAGGATTAGCAAATGCTGGAGAGGTTTTAACTATATTCTAGCTCCAAAGACCTCCTCCTTGAAAAAAAGGAGGATTTTAACAGAACTGTAAAGCAAATCTATGTTGTTTAGTCCCATACCCTTGTGCTCCCTAAAATCATGCCACACTTGGGAAACAGCCAGTGAAAAGCACAGGATTGAGAATCCAACAGTGTAAGGCTGCAATCTTGACGTCATAACACTTACTAGTTATGTTGTCTCTTAGCCTCAGTTTCCGCATCTCTAAAATGGGAGTAATGCCTGCCCCACAGATTCGGTTGTGAAAATCAGAATGAATATATGTATGTGGCCTGGCACGGCAGCTAGAACATAGGAGGTGCTCATTAAAAGGCACTTTTAATGATCATATATATGTGAATATCTGTTTGGATGACTAACGCCCTGGCTAACTGGCTGGCTGTCCAGGATTCTGCCTAATTGGTGGCTCTCATTCAATGAGAAAATTACCTACAGAAGTGAATCTTACTCCAAATGGAGAAGGAAGTATGAAGGTCTGTTGCCTCCACCACCACATCCTGTGAATGTTCTTCCTACAACCCTGTGGACTTTCCCACTAGACTCCCAGGGCAACGAAAGTCCTTTATGCCATGTTCAAACCTATGAGAAATACGGCTTCTTCTCTGAAAGTTTGTCAGTCTCCAGCTCCCACTCCATAGCTCTAATCCTTCTGACAAAGCAGCTCAGGACCTAGGCTTGGGGAGGCGGGCGTGGGCATCAGGCAGACGTAGATTTACATCCAGGTTCCACCTAGCTGTGAGAACTCTGGCAAGTTCTTTCCTCTCTCTGAGCCTCCGTTTGCTCATCTGTACAATGGGGGAGTCAAAAAAAATCAGACCAAGAATGCGTGTAAAGCATTTTGCTCGGAGCCTGACACAAAGGAAAGTCTCAAAAACTGTCCCTGCTATTGTCATAGCCCAGTCTCTACCTGGAGCCAGAGCTGGTAGTGTGCTCTTGAGAAGCCCAGACCACCCTTCTTCCTGAATCCCCTGGCTCTCCCTCCAATCCTCCTACAAGAGCCCTCTTCCTCCTCCCACTAGCTCCAACACCGCCCCGCCCCCCCCCCAACTCCCTTCTCCCTAAGAACCATTGCTTAGAGTGAAAATGAAAGTTCTGGGACAAAAGCAGCTTCCCCAACTGCTCTCTTCCCTTGCTGCTGACTCCCCTCCCTTGCGCCTCCATGGGTCTTTCCTGCCCAGACTTCATGCCAGAAACTACGGCCCTTGAAAGCAGGGGGAGGCCGGAGAGGTTGGAATGAGAGCGCCAGGTACTTGGGGGGATTCCCAGCCTCCAGAATGAGGAACTACAAAAATACATTTGAACAAAAAGTGAGTCAAGTGTGGGCCTCTGAAAATCCCGGAGATGTGCTTGGTTGGGCATAACTGAGACTTTCTGGTGCCTGGAGAAACCCCTGCTGGTCTCCTCACCCCTCCCTGGGTCCCATGAATTATTCATCTCCCCCAGGGGTCCTCTATGTCATCTTAAATTCAGGAGGTAGAGACACAGCCTTGGGTATTCCTCCTAGGTTGGATCACCCAGGATTTGGGGGCCGAGGTGGGGTGGGAGTGTTAAAATCCCCTTGCCTTCTCAAAGAAGTACCTGGGCCTCTGCACCCACCCTTGTTCCCACAAGATACCCCGCAAGAAGGCGGCCCCAGGGGGCCAGGACATGATAACCGCTCACAGAGGCTGCCTGCCATCTGTCCACAATGTTAAAGGGACAGAAAACCTGCCAGACCCGCCCCTGCCCTTGCCCTGCCTCCCTTCTCATCTCTGAAACCCCTCACCAGTCTCCGCGTGGCCAGCCTCTGAGGCAAACCCAGACTCCAGCCTCCCGACCAAATAAAGGCTTGAGTCTCCCAAAATCCCAACCCCGTCCACGCCGCAGGTGCACGTTTCCTGCAGTGCCCCCCCACCACGCGCCCTCTTGGGGCTACCTGGGACCCCAACCTGGGATGACACAGAAGCAGCCGGGACCCCGGGTACCTTACGCACCTTCTACCCCGTCTTCTATCCCCCAAAATCAGCTAGGAAGTTGCCTTCCCCGAAATATTGCTTCTCTTCCCATTCTCCACTCTCAAATCCCCAAATCCCCTGTCGGGTCGGAGCAGAAACTCAACTTACGGCGGTCAACACGCAGCCCCAGAGGAGACAGCGCAGAGGCAGAAGAACCATGGCGAGGTGAGTACCTAGCGGCGGAGTACGGGTGCGGGCACTGCGCGCGTAGTAACTCCCTCGGCCCGTGCCCCACCCCACGCGTGCCCGCCCAGGAAATGGGCGGGGTCTTCGGGGACCAATCGCGGCCAGCATCGTTGGGGGAGGCGGAGCTCCTGACAACGCTGCGCGCCGGGATTTCCCCTGAACGTTCCTAGGAGTCGAATCTCCCGGGAGAGTAGGGCCGTGCTTTCGGCGAGGGGGAGGGCGCGTGGTCCCTGAAAGTGCACTTCCTCCTCGCCCCTGGGACTCAGAGGCCAAGCTGAAGAGGGCAAGGAGCTAGCAGTGTTCCCGGAGCGCGAAGGCAGAAAAGAGAGATCCCCCGCGTGCTGGGAAGAAGCCCCAGGGACACCCCCCCCCCACGGTTCTCCACCCGCCCCCCCGCAGCCTCCGGGAATTCCGGCAGAACCGAAAGTGTCCCTACCGCGGATGCAGAGGCCTGAGGAAGTTCCCCGCATCCCAGAAACCGGGAAGGCCATAGCTGGGGTGTGGGGGAGAGGAGGGCTCCGGTGGCGTTTCAAAGAAAACAGTTTCCCAGCTTAAAGTTTCCCTCTCTTTCAAAGGAAATTCCCTCCTGTGGATGCAGCGTCCCAGCCTCCCCATCCATCCATCCATCCATCCATCCATCCATCCATTCATGCGTCTCCACCAGATTCTATTCCAACGCCTCCGTTCCCATCTGTCACCTGGAGACAGGCATTTGGAGTAGCACATCAGCCTTTGTGTGGGAGCGCAGGACCCCGTGAGAATCTCGGGAGACTCGGGACTCTTTCCTTCTGCAGAAACACACACACCCTTGTGCCCACATTGCCCGGGTTCTAGCCCTTCTTCAACCAGTGTTAACACGGTCTACTCAGCAGCATGGAATCCCTGAATTCTGACTGAGACTCTCCTTCTGATGGGTTGACTTCCCTTGAGCTTTGGTTGTCGCCAGTGCAACCTGAGGAGCGTGAACTAGACAGCTGGTTGTTGGGGTGACGACTCCCCACGTTCTGCATTTCTGGGCCAGGCCAAAAGGCCAGGCTGCATGGAATCAGACAGGATGGGAGACGAAGGGGCTGTTAACTCCACTCTCCTGGCTTCTGCTGCAAAGGGCACCCTCCTTTCCATCACCTCCACCACTGATTCACAGGCTTATCATCTCTCACCTGGGCTGTCCCAACAGCCTCCCTCCTTCACTAGGTACCTTTTGAGCCCCTACTATGGGCCAGGCAACTCTCAACTAACTAACCGTCCCCCACTCCCTCCTTCTCTCGTTGTTCATACTGTTGCAATTCTCTTTGCAAGCCCCAGGTCTGATCTGCTCCGGACACTTCCCTGCTGAATAACCTCTTTGGGCTCCCCATCCTCAAGATGGTCCAAACCCCTCCTCCTGACCCAGCAAGCTCTTCTCCACTCTACCCCCACCTGTCTCCCCATGCTCACTCCCTGCCAAGTCCTCCCATGCACACTGGTTTCCACCATACTCTCCTTCTCCCCACGTTCAAACGATCTTGTCTTCTTACTGTGTCTCGCTGTTTCCTTCTTTCCCCTCTCCTTCCTGGAACCAGTTTAAGTTTCACCTTCTCTTTGGTTAAACCTCCTCTTAACTTCCTGCGCCCCTTCCTTAGCCCCTTCTCCATGTTCCCACAGCATTAGCCTGCTGGACTAGAACTCCATCTGTCTGGCCCCATTGGACCGTGAGCTCCTTGAAGGCAAGGCTGACTTCATCCCAGTCCGGGGCACGTAATAGGACACCAGTACATATTTGCTGAGTGAATAAATGAGTAAGTGGGTTCAGTAACTTCTCATTTGCAGTAAATCCTCCATCAGGAAGGATGTGGGGGCAGGAGATGCAAAGCTGATTGGTAGCCGCAACACATCACAAGCTGGTGGTCAGACACCGATAAGCCAGGAACGCTTGAAATCAGAGTCCAGGGGACTTCACGAAAGCCACCAAACATGCCTGGGATGAAGAGAATATTAAACTATCTTTTCCCTTTTTAACCCACTTCAAAAAGCAAACACAGCTTTAATTCCTTTGGGAGGGGGGAGGGCGTTGCTATAATAACTTCAGCCATTACTTATTCTTTATTTGCTTGATTCCAAAATTGGGCCCTTCACAAAACTGCCTTGGGAAGCAAGTACACAGAATTAAAACGTTAATTATATTATATAAAACATATCATGGTCGTAATTAAAGCTGCTTAAATTAATGTGTGGAAGAATAAATAGAAGCCTTCGGGTTGCCCCATGGGGTGAAGACCAGATAAGATAAAGGGAAGATATTTTAGTATATGCATATCCCAAGGAGACATGTGCTGTGGGGAGAGGCTAAGAGAAGGCATAGAATCCTCCTGGGCTGAGAAAAATATACTGGAAGAGGAAAGCGAGATGATTTATGGGGAGGATGGCAATATTTCAGAGTCCTGTCAAAGAGGGGAACTATTTAGGAAGGGTTCAAAGATAGGGCAAAAGACATTCCAGGAGTGGGGACCCAGGATTTTGGAATGACAAGATATGCCCTTAGCAGGAGGTGGGGAGGGGGGCAGTCACAGGGCCACATGGATGGGTAAGAAGCAGGCCTGGAGGTCAAGTCCACAACATAGCCAGAATCTGGTGAGCAGATGATTCTAATATGAAAATCCCATTGTGTTGCTCTTAGGTTTGAAGCAACTCCCTAGAGCCCTCACTCCTTAAGCTCACAGGACCTCAAGGCCATGGGCTCCTTCTGCCCTCAACTTTCTGCTCCAGACTGTGCCACCACCTCTGCCGGAAAGACCTTCTCCATTCTCCTTTCATTGGATCAACCCCTTCTCATCTTTCAAGTCTCAGCTCAGGTGCTGAAGCAGAGCCCTCTGCATCAGCCCCCTGCAAGCCCCGAAAGCCCTCTGCGTCAGCCACCCTGGAATGTGCACCCACCTACCTCCCCTTGCCCTCTCAGAACCCTGCAGCTGCTTACCTAAGCAAGCCTCCAGCCCTACCACACTGTATTTCAGTTATTCTGTTTACTCATGGAACCGGTATACCGAGGCGACTCGACTTATAGGGCATAATAATGAGGCTTTCCCCCCTAATCTCTACCTTCAGCTATGCTGTGGTGAATTTCCCTTTTCCATCCCTTAATGACATCTTGGGCAGATTGCATTACTTTTGGATCACTTTCTGTTGTTAAACCTCCATCCTTGAAAGCTTTATTCTCAAACTCAATTTAAATCTCATTCTGTCTTCTCCCTTACTCATCCAAGGGTTGACTGGAGCCAGGATCCTGCCAGTTCGAATAAAGGATGGGGGAGGGGAGCCTCGCTGGCTTGGAAACATGCCCCAGCACCCTCCCCCTTGTTGAAATTGGGAAAGGGGGAATGGGAAGAGCCCTCCACAGTAGCTCCCTCCCTGTGGGTTGACCCTGTTTCCCGGGCTAACCTGGAGTAGCAAGTGTTTACACATGGTTTCTCATGGGGCACATGAGTATATCTCTGTGGGCTTCCCCATTGCACAGTCCTCTGACAGGGGGCGTCCGGCTCAGGTTTCAGCTTCCCCACCTTGCCCCGCCACCTCTGCTTCTGCCTCTGGTGGGACCCTCTTGCTCTGCAGTCAGCCTGCTCCGGTGGAACACTAGGAGCTTAGCTAACTACTACTGGGTCCACTTGACCCAGAGAAACTCAAGACGTCCTGGCCAGCGGCTCCACGGTGACCCCTCTCTCCACCTCTCTCTTCCCCTGCTCAGACAGACCCAGGGGGACATCAGCAAGTCCACTACCAAGTTGACCCCCACTGGGGAACAGCATCCCAGCATCCCCTTTTTGCAGCCACCCCTCAATCTCCAGAAGGGACTCCCAATGAAAAGGGGGAGAAAAGGGAATTGCTTTCACAATAAACACTATATTCCTCATCAAAACCAAAGAACTCCTCTCTCCCCAGTATTACTGTTTGGGCAAGGAAGAGGAAAGTGAGCTTATAGCTAGGGGATCTGAGCCATTCGTGCCCCCTTTAGTAAACCTTGCAGGCTCCATTCAGAATGCGGGTTACACAGGGCCTGTTTGCTTTGGCCGTGGGACATGGTACCAATTCCTGAGTAATGGGCAGTTCCCACTCAGTAACCTTTGGATTGGGCCATCCTTCATGCCTAACTTGATGCTTGGAGAGGACGGTCTTTGTAGCCTGAGGCCCACACAGAGCCCAGGCACATGCTAGATGCTGAGCAAGCATTTGTTGAGTGAACGTGGGACTATAAAGTAATGAGACTGTAGGGCTCCATCGCTTCTACCTGATCATTCTCACACTGTCTGGGGAGCTGCTCATCTCCCTCCACCAGAGAACCAGGCTCTCTAGCTAGGGTTCCCAGGCCCAACTGTAAACACAAATCTCTCCTTTCAGCTCAGCATAGTTGGGGTGGGATTTATCAAAAGGACGACGAAACTCAGAAAAGAACCCAACCATAAGTTAAGAAAACCTGAGAGCCAGCAAAAAAAAAGATGGATGAACTGACAAGTTATAGACATTTTTTTAGCATGATCTGGTCAAAGCCACTTACTGACTTGGCTGATCCTGATTTCCTAGACCTCGGGGTCTTGTCCTCAGCCTTGTCAAGCTTTGATGTCTGGAATGTGAGATGGCTTTGGTTGGGGGAGAGGATCCAAATCCCTTACAGTGGCCTCAAGACCTTGAGTAATCTGACTTCTGATGATAGTACCTTCTACACACCCACTTGCAGGCTACACCCCAGCCATCCAGTCTTCTTGGTTCACCTCAGAGCCTTTGTCTGTGCTGTTCCCTCTGCCGGAAAGACCCCTCCTCCCACTCTTCATCTGCTGACTCTTCATCACCATTCAGATCTCCGGGCAAATGACACCCTCAGAGAGTTCTTCCCTGATAACCTTATCTAAAGTTAAGTTCCTCTGCTGCAACCCACTTCCCCACCACTGTCCTCTCTCATGGCACCTGTTCTAGTCACAGTTGTCATTACAAGCAAGACAAGACGGAGCTGGTGAACTTAAATAGAAGAGAACATTGTTGGAGGGTGTCAGGTGGCTCATAGAACTGACAGGAAGGCTGAAGGACCAAACTCCAGCAGGAACCACAGGAGGCAGGACATAGTCAAGACTCTGCTACAGGTCTTACAGGTCTTACAAACCAGCTCTGTGTTAGCCAACCTCCAAGATGGCCCCCAATGATCCCACCTCCTGGTCTTCACACCCTCTGTGGTCCCCACCCTCACGGTACCGAGGTTGGTCTGTGTAACCAATAGAAACAAGGGGAAATGATGGCACGTCACTTCTAAGATTAGGTCATAAAACTGAGATTTCAGGCTTCTGTGCTCTATAGAATATTCTCTCTCTCTCTCTCTCTCTCTCTCTCTCTCTCTCTCTCTCACCTTCCCCCTTTCCCCTTTCCCTTCCCCTCCCCCTCCTCCTCTCCTCTCTTCTTTCTTCCCTTGTCAGGCCCACCTGGGAAGCCAGCTGTCCCGTCAGAAAAATGTTCAGGCAGTCTATAGAGAGGCCCACATGGTGAGGATCCGGCAATTCTGGTCATCAGCCACACAAGACGAGTGGACCCTCCAGGCCCAGTCAAGTCTCAGATAAGCGCAGCCCCAGCTGACACCTTGACTGCAGATTTGTGAGCTCATAAATGTTTCATTATTTCAAGTCGCTAAGTTTTAGGATAATTTCTTACACGGCAATAGAAATAGATAACTAACACGATCAGTAAGTGACCCTGACCTTGAGCATCAATCCCTCGAAGTTCAGTGTCTTGGGAAGGGACATTAGAGTGGCCACACTTGGCTTACACCCCATATTCTGGCTGCCAGGGGGTGGGAAGAACTATCTGAGTCCTCCTGGCCCCTGGTGAGTCCTGCCCTTCGACGTTCCCCTCAAATAAGAAGGATGTTCCTAGGCTAAATGGTCAAAGCAGTCCACTTGCACTGCAATGTTTCGTCACATTACCACCAGCTGCAGTTCCCTGCACAGAAAGGCCTTTTTTCTCCTTTCTCCCTCCCTCCCCTCCTAATTTTGGGCACACAGCAAGGCCCCAGAACTAAAGGAAGCAGATACTCTCTTGGCCAATAGTACAGAGGAAATATCCCTCAAAAATCAAAAGTCCGAGCGCCTTAAAAATGTCAAACCCTGAGGGACCTCTTCTCAGTGGATTAGTGGGGGGGGGGGGTGGAGAATAGTTTGGGAATCAAAAGATCCAATTCTGCATCTTTTCGTATACCCAAAGCCCAATGAATAATCAAACCTTTCCTGCTCAAGGTATACATACGAAAGAGATACTTTAAAATAGACCAAAAAATTAGCCACGGTCCCATTCCAAAATTAAATCACCTTTCTATTTGTACCTGTCACCTTGCTGTCCTTGTCCATACGTACCTTCAGATTTTTCTTTTCTGAGGATATCCTAGATAGATTTCCTGTTTTATGTTTTTCAATAGCATGGTATCATATGCATTATTTCCACTTCTGTAAATACCTGGGTTTTTTTTCTTTATCTTTACGCCCCCCCCCCTTCCATAACAGCTTGATAGGTATCCTTCTACAGATTTCTAAATATATTTGTTCCTTCCATAAGAAAAGGAATGTTTGCCATTTTTTGGCCCTTTTCTCACTTAACTCTATCATGGAAATCATTCCAGGTTAGCAGACACAGATCTGACACGTTCCTTTTTTTAATAACTGGGTAATATTCTGTGATGGGGGCTCGTCACAACTGATTCAATCATTCTTCTTTTGATGTACATTCAGGCTGCATCCAGGTTTTTACCGCTGCGAAGCATGCTGTAACCACATGTACCCATACGCTTAGGCATGTGTGCTTCTATTTCTATAGATTTCTAGAAGTGGAATTTGCAGATATGTATATTGTAAATGGGAACAGTATTTACAAAACACTTGGGAAATGTACAAGTGTGAAGAGACCTTTGCTTTGTTTGCTCTCTATCACTAGATGTTGTCATTCATTTTAATATTTGACAGTTAATGGGTGAAGAGAGAGGTCTCATGGCTTTGATTTACATTTTCTCAGTTATAATTGAAATTGAGCATCCTATCAAATGCTTATTAACCATTTGGGTTTCCTCCTTCATGAACTAGCTGAATATATCCTTTGCCCATTGTTTTACTGAATGTCTTTTTCTTAACAATTGCATTCATTCATGTGTTCATTCAACAAATATTCATTGAGCATTTGCTATATGTCACTTTTGAGGTTATAGCATTGAATTAGATAAGTCCCAGCCCTAATGAAGAGCTGTTTGTATGATTTCAATGTTAACCCTTTACTATGTCACCCATATTTTTAACTTTTTTTAATGCTTATTTATTTTTGAGAGAGACAGAGCGCGAGCAGGGGAGGGGCAGAGAGAGAGGGGAGACACAGAATCCGAAGCAGTCTCCAGGCTCTGAGCTGTCAGCACAGAGCCCAATGTGGGCCTTGAACTCACGAACCGTGAGATCATGACCTGAGCCGAAGTCTGATGCTTAACCGACTGAGCCACCCAGGCACCCCATACTGTGTCACCCATCTTGAAAATCAGCTCAGATGTCTGATTGTACCTCGAGGCTCTCCCCATAGCCATGCTCTGGAAGACTGCTAATCTTTCTAGTTTCAGATTTTATGATGTAAAATACCTAATATCAAGCACCACTAGCCGCTAGTTTGTTAGAGCAGAAAGACCACTTATACAATCCCCTAGGTAGCACCTTGCTGCTACCCCACTTTTATGTCCTCCACATTCACTCTTCCTGTCCCTCCTTCAAGCACCTGTGACCTCCTCCTGAAGGGCCTTTTAAGGCCGCCTGAGCATATTTAGCCCTTGAAGGGGGCAGGACAGAAGTGCCTGGGGGAATGCCCCTGGGAGCAGCCTTCTACCAATGACAGACAAAGAGTCAGCGAGTGAGTACCCCAGTTCCCTCATCCCTTGAGTGGGATAACTCAGCGGAGTGTGTTCAACACTACGGCCCCGGGAAGGTTAACCCCCAGTCGTCCACGGCACAATCAGCACATGAACCTAGCCCGTAATGGCTTCCTTCCCACCCTGTTTCACTTCCCCACACCCCCACTGATGCTTCGTGGGGTCACCTTCCAAATTACTTGCACTCAAATCCTTATCTCAGTTTCTGTTTCTGCGAGACTTCCAACTACGTAAGACCTCTTGGTTTGCAGATGAGACACTAGCAGCAGGAGACCGTGTAGACTGATGAACAGAAATGCAGCCTCTGAAGTCAGAGCCCTGGGTGCAAAGCCTTCTTCTGCTCCTGACTGTGGCCTTGAGTACACTCTTTCCTTTTTCTTTTTTATTTATTTATTTTTGAGAGAGAGCGAGAGAGCACGAGTGGAGGGGCAGAGGGGGGGGAGAGACAATCCCAAGCAGGCTCCACACTGTCAGCACAGAGCCTGACGCAGGGTTCAATCTCGTGAACCCGTGAGATCATGACCCGAACCGAAATCAAGACTCAGATGCTTAACCAACTGAGCCACCCAGGCGCCCCCTTGAGTACATCTTTATTTTTTTTATTATGAAATTTATTGTCAAACTGGTTTCCATACAACACCCAGTGCTCATCCCAACAGGTGCCCTCCTCAATACCCATCACCCACCCACCCCTCCCTCCGAGTACATCTTTAATCTCTGGTTTCTCCTCTGTAAAATGGACCTAATAGCTCACACGGTTGTTATAAGGATTAACTAATTACGTAATTTTCTTGTAATATCCAGTAAAAAATGTTATTAATCATTAATATTAGAAATAGAGCAAAACTGCATCCTAGAGAGTACAGGTAGCTCACCTAAGGTTATACGGAATGTGGGACGCATGTGCCATTTCAGAAGACTCTAATCCTCCACCTTCCCGTTGGCCAGGGATGTTACAGCCATCGGGTTCCACTCGTCCTGGACTTTGAATGCTCCTAGACTCATGGGAGGAATTGGGTATTTATCAACACTGTCCAACAGAAACTTCTGTGCTGATGCCAACACTCCAGATCTGTATCGAATGTGAGAGCGGCTAGCTAAGCTATATGTGCCTATTAACTTGGAATATACTTAACGCAGCTAAGGCCGTGGGTATTTAATTCCATTTACTCTTAATAAATGTAAATCGTCACACATCGCTAGTTAGACAGCTCAGGTCTAGAGAATGGGGGTTGGGCAATGACAGGAAGAGTCTTCTAAGTTCTTTTCTTTTCCCCTCCTCTTCTCTCTGCTCTTCTGCCTTCTCCCGCAGCACCAGCCATTCAGCACCCCCCTCAAGGCACCCTCTGCCTTTCCCTCCTTGGTACAGGCTGGGCTCTATGAGAGGAAGCAGAAGGGACTGTGACAAGCCTTGTGCTTTCATACACCCAGCAAGGTGAGACAAGCCCCTTTGTGGTCCCCGTATTGAAAGACCAGATGAATACCTGCTATAAATAAAGCTGAATAAAGATCCTTTTCTAGATGGCTTCCATTGTTCCCTGTTCCCTTATGGTATTCACGCCAAGATAATTTCCAGCTTCTCAGACCCTCAATAGTTATAAAACATACCATTACCTCATTTTCATTTCATTAGATTTACAGGTCACAAGACCACTTTGATCCTCACCAACTTCATCTTTAATGGTTTCAAAATCATGGTTCTGTTTCAGTGTGAGGCCGACACAGAACTTCCTACTTGTGTATTCTTACATCTCCGGCTTCCCACTTTTAACTCTCTGTCTAGACAATAGTGGCTAATGGAGTTTCCCAAATGCCAGTGTGTATTTCACATCCATGAAGACGCGCCCCGTGTTGCTCTGTAACCCCACAGCATGAGCAGTAAAAGCAGTCATTTCTTTCCAAACCGTCTAATCCTGATGGATGGCATAGAAAGGTCTACCTGAGTCATATATCTGATAAACTGTCAGCTCTCCCAGGCTACATTTGCACGGCACCTTGAATGCGCTCTGCAGAGCACAGTGGAACACGTGCGCTTTGGAGCCTGACAGATGTGGGTTTGAATCCTATGTTGCTTAACTGTGAGGAAAAATAACTTATTCTCTTTGAGACTCAGTTTCCCCATCTGCCAAATGAAAGAATGGGAGAATTGCTTTGCAGGATAGTGGGAGGACTAGATTTACATGGAAAGCAGGATGTTGGAGGCATTAAAAGCATGAACTCGACCACTGGTACACTGCTCTGTGACCGTAGGTAATTTACCCAATTACCCAAGCTTCAGTTTTCTTCCCTACATCCCAGGGAGAGTAATAATGCCTACCTCTTAAAATGCTGGGAGGCTTAGGGGCGCCTGGGTGGCGCAGTCGGTTGAGCGTCCGACTTCAGCCGGGTCATGATCTCGTGGTCCGTGAGTTCGAGCCCCGCGTCAGGCTCTGGGCTGATGGCTCAGAACCTGGAGCCTGTTTCCGATTCTGTGTCTCCCTCTCTCTCTGCCCCTCCCCCGTTCATGCTCTGTCTCTCTCTGTCCCAAAAATAAATAAACGTTGAAAAAAAAATTTAAAAAAAAAATGCTGGGAGGATTAAATAAGGATAGAGAGAGAGAGAGAGAGAGAGAGAGAGAGAGTCCTCAGAGAGTGCTGACTCAAAGAAAGTGCTCGCCTCTTAGAATGCCCTAAGGAGAGCTTCTCATCCCAGGTATTAACTACTTTCTTTAGAGCAGGATTCGCGTGTGTGCGTGTGTGCGTGTGTTAACTACTTTCTTTAGAGCAGGATTCTCGTGTGTGCGTGTGTGCGTGTGTGTGTTGTGGAGTCCTCTGACCATATGGAGAAGCCTTTGGACCCTTTTTAGAAAAACATTTCTAAATGCATAAAATACGATAAATAGAGGTACAAAGAAAACCAATTATGTATATTGAAATACAGTCATCAAAATAGTAGAAAGACAAATCTGTGATGTAGCACTGAGCATCTTCATTAATGGATTACATAATAAGATCTAGTGGCAAGTCTAAAATTTCCATAATTTCAAAGCAGTGATGAGTGCAAACAATAATTCAAGACATCTGCAATAATTGGAATGTGATATGAAATATCTGTGATTTCTACTGGAGACAGTGTAGCAGGCTCTGACAGTATCACGGTTTGTTGTTTGCATTCATAAGTGAAAGAAACGCTTTGGGGCACCTGGGTGGCTCAGCTGGTTGAGCATCCGATTCTTGATTTTGGCTCAGGTCATGATCCCAGGGTTGTGGGATTGAGCTCCCATTGGGCCCCATGCTGAGCATGGAAACTGCTTAAGATTCCTTCTCTCTCTCCCTCTCTCTCCTTCTTCCCCTCTCCCCTGTTCATGCTCAAGAAAGAAAGAAAGAAAGAAAGAAAGAAAGAAAGAAAGAAAGAAAGAAAGAAAGAAAGAAAGAAGATAGAAAGGCTTCATTTTAGTCAGAGGTAAATGAAAGTAAAGAAGCAGTTTTTTCCCATCCAAGTTCATGAGCCCCGGGTTAAAGCCTCTGCTTTATAAAATATCTAGCACCCCTTTATCCTCAGCTGTGGGTCCAAAGTCACAGATTAGGAGGTACTCCCCAAATTCTCCTCACATCCCATTAAATGGCCTCTGATTGGAAGAGTAATTTCAAGACAGAAGTGCACAGTTCTACACGAATGGGCAACAGGCTGACAAACCACGACCAGCTAATGCTTATTGTGCAGTCCACGACAAGCACTAAGTGTGCTAAGTGTTTTTCGTGGGTTTTTTTTAAAATAGGCTTCACGCCCAACATGGAGCCCAATGCAGGACTTGAACTCAGGACTCTGAGATCAAGACTTGAGCTGAGATCAAGAGTTGGACGCTTAACTGACTGACCCACCCAGGCAGGTGCCCCCTAAGTGTTTTACAGATGTTGACTTACATATGTGGGTTTGAACATTCACAATAATCCTTTTAGATAGATAGATCCTATTACTATCTCTGTTTTACAAAGGAAAAAACTGAGGCACAGAGAGGTTAGGCAACATGCCCTAATTCACACAGTGAGTAGATGGTAGAGCCAGAATTTGTACTCAAGTAGTCTGAATCCATGGTCCGTGATCCTAGCTACCAGGCTATACTGTCTCTCTATTCTAGTGGAGAGGGGGAGTACGATTTAAAGAAAATTTTATTAACCTTAAAAATAAAGTAGCCAGTTATTTTACCAAAAAAAAAAAATGAGTTTATTTGGGAACTGCAGAGGAATTTATTTGGGACATACAAGCTATGGTAAACCGAGGGCGAGTCTGGAGAACAAAATGGGGGAACATTACTCCGTGGAGAGAAAGGAGGAAGTTGGAGGGGGCTGCTCTGAACAAAATTCCCTTGGAGCAAAGCAGGAGTTCAGGGTGGTAATGGTTTCTCATTGGCTGAGTGGTGGCAGTTTCTCATTGGCTGGGCTGTTGCTGGGCGAGGAGGAAATCTTCCTTCTTCCTGTTGGGGTAGTCCAGTGAATTTCTTCCTGCCCGGGAAAGCAAAAGGATCTGCGCTGGAAAGTTTGTGGGTGAGAGCTTCCCCTTGAGAGCTTCCCAACTCCACTCTAAGTGAGGTTGCCCTTTAATTACTTTCACAACCTTAAGGATGAATAGAATTAGTCAAAGAGGTGGCAGAGAAGGGAGGAGGGAGGATGGTGATGCAGGAAAAGGGTTGGGAGAGTATTTAAGTGGAGGCAACAGGAGGTACAAAGGCCCTGAGGTGGAAAGAATGTGGTGCATGTAGAGCCTGAAATGATACCAGTGGGGTTGCAGGTTGGAAAACAAGGGAGACAGTGGCATAATGTGAGTCTGAATGGCAAAGTTCCAGATCATCAGGACCAGCTTTATCACTATCCCAAGGACAGTGGGGAGTGACAATAGATTTGTTGTATAAAAATATTCTAGCTATAGAAGAGAAAGAACTGGAGAGAAGAAAAGGTGAAAGCGAGGAGCCTAGTTTGGAGATAAGCAAAGAGGTGCAAGCTAGGAGTGCTGACAGCTTGAACTAGGTGGGGGTCAGGGCGGACCCATTCGAGAAACGTTAGGGGGAAGGATCTGGTGCACTGGATATGGGGACAAGGGATAACTCTGTGGCCGACTGTATTCCCTAAAGGTGGCCACAGCTTCATCTTCCACCCACAGGCTCTGCTCCCAGCGAGTCCTTGCTATTCCTCCCATTGAGTGGAGGGCCTTGAATATGACAAGCATTATGAGGCTATATGACTTCTGAGGCTATGTCACAGAAGGCAATACAGCTCCTGCCTGGTTCTTTCAGCCACTCTCCCAGGGCCCTGAGCACCATGTAAGCAGCATAACTGCTCTGAGATCACCATGCTATGAGGAAGCCCAAAGTAGCCCATGCAGAGACTACATGGAAAGGCCCAGAGACTATGTGGGGAGAGAAAGATGTCCAGCCAACCTCCAGCTGCTCCAGCCCCCCCTGCTGTTCCAGCTGCAGCTACTGTCTAACTCAGAGCCACAACTACTCAACCAAGCCCTTCCCGAATTCCTGGGCCCCAGAAACTATGAACAAGAATAACATGCTTTTTTGCTTTACATCATCAAGTTTTGAATCTGGAACATTCATCCTTCAGATTCTGCCTCTACTGACTCGGCCAGTTATCCAGTTCCAACTCTCATTCTCAGTTTGAGTAATTTGGGAGAGACCCTGAAACATGGTAAATGCCTTTTAGGTATGTTATCTCTGTAATCACCAAGCCCCATGGTGTGTACACCTGGGAGGAGAGTTTTGTTGTTGTTGCTGTTGTTATTGTTAAGTATTCTACCCTAGACTCACTGAACCAGAATCTCCAGGAAACAATGAGCCAGGACTCGACCGAACTGTCCTACTTTCTGCCATCATCCTTAACCATTATTATAATTATTATACTTGTATTGTATTTCTATACCCCAACATATGAAGGCAAATTTAGAGATGGATCCTTTGAGAATTTCATGCGAAGGGAGGGATTAATTAGATTTCCCTGGCAATCTGAGTAGCATAAAAGATTTATTTACCTGCTCTTTAAACATTTTCTCTCTTTAAACATTACCTGCTCTTTAAACACTTCCATAAGTATATTTCACTTGGCTCTGGAAACAAAACAACTAAATATGTGCTATCTAGAGTAATAATAATTGAAACTCTGTGAATTGTCTCCAAAAGAAAGAGATATTACAGGATCAATGAGGAGCCCTGAATTTAATCCTCCTATAAAAAGTGCTATATGATAGAGAAGAGATACAAAAATGGTTTGGAGCTGTTATTTGGTGTTGAAATAGCTTGGGGAAAGAAGGAATCTAATTTGGAATCAAAAAGAACACATAATGTATGATGTGACAGCATACATCAAAATCAATGTTAATCAGATTAAATTATTAAAAGGGGAAAGATAAACCATGGTAACATTAGAAAAGGAAAATAAATATTTATTAAGTTTTCTGAAGGGAGGAAAGTCAAAAGTTAAAAATGAGTCAGCAAGGCTGTGTTCCTTCTAGAGTTTCTAGGGATAAATCTGTTTTCTTGCCTTTTCCAGCTTCTAGAGGCCTCCTGCATTCCTTGTCTCAAGGCCCCATCCTCCACCTTCAAAGCCAGTAGTGTAGTAACATCTTCCTCTCTCTCTCTCTCTCTCTTTCTCCCTCACTACCCCCTGCTTCCATCATCACATTTCTGACTCTGACTGCCTACTCCCCTCTTATAAGGACCCTTGTGATGATATTGGGCCCACCTGGGTAATTCAGAATCCTCTTCCAATCTCAAGATCCTTAACCTAATGACATCTGCAAAACACCTGTTGCCATGTAAGGGAATACACTCACAGGCTCCAGAGATTAGGACATGGACACTCTTCAGAGGTCATTATCTGACTTCCACAGCTGTACAAAACGGTACTGACATTGATGGCTGTGTCATAGAGACTGGTCTCCCTGATGGCTGAGAGGAGTCTTAGAGCGGCTATTCCATAGTTCCCTGAGCCACTCCTTTCAACGTACAACAGAACTTGTTGAGTGGGGATAGTCCCATTCTGATCCACTTTGTTGACAGAATCTTGCTCTGAGGAGCTGTTAGCTCTTGTTGGGGTTCACCAGGAACTTAGTATCACAACAAAGTCCCCTCCACTCCCACCCCAGTGTCCTGGGGAACAAGGACTCGTTGATCAACTCCCAGTGACATTTATTCTATTTATTCCACCTGTGAACAGAGTAGCCGATGAAAACCCAAGGGCCGCTGTTTTCTAGGGATGTCTCACAAACTGTGAACACAAACAAATCTATACAAAGACACAGACCGTGGGATCATAAGAAATCTATGAGCTGATGAACCTGCACGATGAGCTAAGCATGAATCTAAGAGCTTTGTGCATGATACTTACTACCTAATTTAACTTCACACTGACTTTAGGAGGCACGTGCTATTCTTTTTTAATTTTTTTGGTTATTTATTTTTGAGAGAGAGAGAGAGAGAGACAGAGTGTGAGTGGAGGAGGAGCAGAGACACCAGGAGACGCAGATTCCTTAGCAGGCTCCAGGCTCTGAGCTGTCAGCACAGAGCTCAATACGGGGCTCGAACTCACCGACCGCAAGACCACCACCCTGGGTGAAGTTGGACGCTTAACCGAGTAAGCCATCCAGGCACCCCAGAGGCACGTGCTATTCTTACCCTTATTTTACAGATGAAGAAAATGAGCCATGATGAATTTTGTATTAAAGATCTAAAGACCAAGTGTATTTGTCCATAGGCATCAGGCACAGCCTGCATTGGTCACAGGTGAGAAAAACTAGACAATACAATGCATCCCTGTTTCCTTCCTTCAAGCATTTACCTGTAATTACACACTCAAGTGTGATAATTCACCTATTTTCTCTTTCCACTAGGCAATAATCTCCAAGATAGCAGACATGGGTCTGCATTTGCTCATGATAGTGCTTTGAAAGTAGGTGTCTAATAAAGCATAGGGCCACCTAGTAAGTGTAAACATTCAATGAGCAAACGAGTGAAGGGATGAGCAAATGAGTGGTTGTCAGAGAAATCTGACTTCCCATAGCGTTCAAATTCCACAGCCACCGTGTTTGCTTGGCATGCACTGTTCACAAGGAGAAAAACTAGACCCCCACAGGGTGTGAGGCATTTCCTAATAAAAAAGCCTACCTGATTCATATAGCAATAGCTGTGATTATAATATTTACAATCATGTGAGCAAACTCCATTCCCTCCGACAAATTATTCTGGGAGTTAAATGAACGATACAACATTTTACATGCTTCACAGTCAGCACCTACATTCCGTGAATTTTTTTTTTTGACGTTGAATAAATATTCCAGGAAGAAATAACTCGAAAAGAACCTGTAACTCTATCACCAGAAGCTGCCTCTTGCCAGCGAAACTAATAGGGTACACTGCCTATTTAAATGTGAATTTAAATAAAACATTTTCTCTACCTCTCTGCTGTCTTTGTTCCTTGAGATCCGGAGGTTGCAGGAGTATGTACGCTACTCTCCAATACACATATCTAACGGTGTTTCGGGTTTTGTTTCGTTTTATGAAAAACTAAATAAAGTATTTCAGGATTTAGGTGAGCCGTTTCCACAGTTAGAATGGAAGGAAGACGCTCCGAAGACTAGAAGAAAGGCGCAGCCTCTTGGGATCAGGGAACCAGGCCCGGACCCATCCTTAGCGGGGGACGCCGTTACTAGGCAACCCCTAGCGTTCTCAACCGCCGCCCCACAGCTACTTCCTCTCTCTCATTGCTAAGGAGATCGACGCCCAACTCAGCCCTGCCGTAAACCCGCGCGCTCTTGCGACATTGCCGCGCCTGCCGCTGCGTGCGCGCCCTCTGCCCCCACTCTCCGCCCCGGCCGCCATTGCCTCGTGCCCGCGCCGGTCGGTTGGTGGCGCCTTTGTCCTACGGCGGGCAGGTGGGCTGAGGTGGAGGCGGCAGGGGCGGGCCTGAGGCGAAGGAGCGGCCGAGAGCCCGCCGCGCTGGTAGCGGTGAGTGCCGGGAAGCGGTGGCCGTCTGCCGAGACGTGGGGCTTGCGGCCGACGGTTGAGGGGGCCGGGGCCGGATGGGGAGGCTGAGGCGGGAGGGCCCGCTCGACGCGCGGCCGCGGCCGCGGCCTCGGCTTCTCTCCGGGTGCGCGCGGAGCTGCGCATGCCCGGTGCGGGGCGCGGCCTCTGGCTCCCGTCAAGCCCAGGCCCGGCCGGCCCGGGCGGCCCGTGGTGGGCTCCGGTCCGGGCGGCGCCGCACCGCGGCCGCCTCTCTGTGCGCGAACCGCCGACCGTAGTCCTCCGAGCTTCTCTGTAGGGTAGGGCTGCACACCCCGCGCCCCTTTCTCGAAACGGTGAAGTCGCTCGCCTGCGGGTCCTCAGCGAGTCGGTGGCGCAGGCGGGATTCGAACTCGGAGCGAGGCGGCCCGCCTCTCCGGGCGTTCTACGGGGCGTGCAGCGCCGTGCGGCGAACCGAGCGCTGGTCCCTGGCGCCGCCTCCTCGCCGCCCCTTGACAGCATCCTCGAGGCGACTCCGTGTCGTGTGACGCCCCCACCCATTTTGTAACGCGGACCCCGGCCCCAAAGGACGGGGAAAGAAACTGTGCCCGAGATTCTCGCGGAAATTAGCGACAGAGCCAGCGCCCCAAGTGTGACCCAGGGCACTCCGCTCCCGACTACCCGCCGGGGGCTTTTTTTTTTTTTTTTAAGACGGCGCTTCCCAGATTTCAGTCTCGCGTTGCACCTCTACGTCCGTGTACCATCTGTACTGCTGTTTATTTCCCAAATGTTAATTTTTTCCTTTGAACTGCCTCTATTTTCCTCCTTCTTAAATACATTTGTTTAAGGTGGAAACGTAAATCCCAAACCGTATGATGGAAAGCCAGTTATTTTTCCAATGCTCGTAAAAAAAAATAATAAATACCTGTCTATTAAAATAAACAGCGCGTCCTTGTTCCTGCTGAAATTATTGTGCGTTCCACGCTTTGGGAAACGCTGCCCTGCGAGTGTGGGGTTCACTGCGGTCCTGGCTTTCGCTCGGTGCACAGGATTTCTCTCTGAAGCGTAGCGGATTCCGTGAAATGCCCCCCAGGATCTTCGGGGGTGGTAACATGAGAAGCTTTCTCGTTGCAAAGTGTTGTCGGTGTTGACCTACAAGTGGCAGTCCCACGGAGTTGCACGAAGCGTCGGCCCGAGCGCACGGGGTGTGCCGCCTCCGTTTTCTCGTTGCGTGTTGTGGTGTGGTAGCCTCCTGACCCTTTCTGCACCCGACGATGGAGCCGTTTGGGCTTTTGACGACTGTAGATGTAATGTTTTCTGTGTGAGTCGGTCTGGGTGTGAAAACTAACTTTCACGTTGCCTTTTTCCAACCCGTAAAACCCAAGCTTTTGCACTGTGGGTATTGGAGATCACGTGGCTGTTTAACGTGTTTCTTCCCGTGTTCTGGTTTCTTTGTGTTTCTTTCAGCTCCTCTTGTCACCTTCCAGATGCTCTTTGAAACCTCTGGCACGATCTTTTAACCTAAAGCATAGAAACGGTAATTTTCCTTGTAGAATGTGCCGGAGAAACCGTATTTCAAGGCCCCGTGGAAAAATTTTTCCTAGGTGCAGGTTGTCCAATGTTACAGGCAGGTGAACGCCATACGTGTAAGGAAGGCATTAGGCTGGGCGCCTGGCTGGCTCAGTGGGTTGAGCGTCCGCCCTCGGCTCAGGTCACGACCTCGCAGTCTGGGAGTTCAAGCCCCGCATCGGGCTCTCCCTCCGCCCCTCCCCCACTCGCGCTGTCTCTCTCAAAAATGAATATACTTTAGGGGCACCTGGGGGGCTCAGTCGGTTGAGCGTCCGACTTCGGCTCAGGTCATGATCTCACCGTCCGTGGGTTCGAGCCTCGCGTCGGGCTCTGTGCTGACGCTCGGAGCCTGGAACCTGCTTCGGATTCTGGGTCCCCCTCTCTCTCTCTGCCCCTTCCCTGCTTACACTCTGTCTCTCTCTCTCTCTCAAAAATAAATAAAACATTTAAAAAAAAAAAAAAAAGGAAAGCATTAAGAGCTCCTTTTGATTTGCTAGGTCATATTGGTGAATTGTTGAATAAAGCTAATTAGGTCCTCCAAAGAAAGGGAGGCATTGACCGGTTAACTTATGTAAACAGCCTGTTCTGTTTGTAGTCTGTTCATAAACTTAATGTGTGAGAGAGCAGATTTACTCTAATTCATTGAAAGGAAACTCAAAAAAGTCTGTTCGGATCATTAAAGTGTTTCCTCAAGGGCTGTGTAAAAAAAAAAAAAAAAAAAAAAAAATCCATACTCCTTGGGGTTACTTTGGTATGAGCACAATGTAGTACTTACAGAAGGCCAGAGTGATTTTCTTCACATTTCTCAGCGTTGGTCCTGTGTAGAGAAGACAGAACTTTTTACTCAAGTCAGTTTCAGAACTTCAGCAAAAGGAGCCTCGGTCTCCCTGTGCTCAAAAGCTAAGTCCGTTGCAGAGGCTACAAGCGTGTGCGAAACAGGAGTGCCTGGTGGCTTGAAACTTCATTCTTAAGAACCGTTGCAAGCGTTCCATCCCTGTGGCCTGCAGATGGCAGTGCTTTTGTATGGCTTGTTACTGCTGTGAGAATTATTGGAATTCAGTTGTGCTTTTAAGAATGAGAAACCTTTGGAGGAAATGTATTTAATATTCCCTTCAACTGTCGTTGCTTCTTTGTTTTTGACTCCCCACGTAGAGAATGAAAGGTCTGTTCCTAAACTCACTATTTCTCTTAGTGGTAATGATAGCATACAACCAGCCGCACGTATGATTTACAAAGCAGGTGTACGATACCAGCGCGTTTGTTCCCGCCAATCTTGTGAGATAGGTAGGCTGATGTTGTATCTTCTTTGCGTATGAGGAAATAATGAGTCAGGTTAGATTTCTTGCCCGAATCACATATTTAGTAGAACATATTCAAGGTATTGTTGAAGATAAAAGATTATGTGGTCAAGCAAAATTGGGAAATTTTGAGATAAAGAGGTGTCCTTACTCTAGAACTTCTCAGAGGCTTTAATATGCTAAACATGGGCACTATAGATGTCCAAGAGAGGAAAATATCATTGGTGCCTTTCTCTTGCTATCCTCCTATAAACATCTTGGGTCCTACTGTTCTCCCAAACCTGACTACTCTTTCTGCCACACTGTTTCTTCTCTATACCTTGTGGTTTACTAATGATTACCGGGTGTCTTTGAGACAAGTGCTTCTAAAGCTCAGTCAGCTTTTTTTGTGCCAAAAGATTTGTCCTGTCAACAGCATAGGCATTTGTGTAGACTATTTGGCTTAAGCAGAGTTAAACTCTCAAGAAGTTCAAAGGGCAGTGACCAACAGAAAATTACCCTCTATTCCACTTTCATTAATGAGAAGTGTTAATGAAAGGATCAGGGTAAGGCCACTGTCTGAAGCAGCAGCACATTAGGGAAATATGAAGTATACTGACAGCTAAATATATAATACCAGCATGCCTGCTGCTTTTTAAATGGTGGTTTTATTACCACCAGATATGAATATTTATAGGGATGGTCATTTTCATTCTTTATGCTATCACTAAAAAAATAAGAGATGATAAGTCAGCCGGACGAATTACTTTTTTGTTAAGAAAATAATTCTCTTCAAAGAATCAGCACTTTTGCACACCATAAGACTCTTTTCCCTTTATTTCAATTCAAAACAACATTATTACTGACCTGCCTAAAGACCGACAACTTTAGGGAAAGATCAGGAAAACTTAGGTTGCATTGGAGAGCATTTATAAAGCAGTTTTATACCTTTATCTCTATAAAATATCTTGAGTGGTTCCCTGGTTTGGATCTAGAATGATTGAATTACTGAAGATTAGGTTGATCCTACAGTTAGTGGGCAAGCTTTGGAGAACTTTGAATTATGAGTAATTTGGCCTTAAGTGGATATACTTAATTATGCAGTTGGAGATTGAGATAATAATAACATGTATTTAGCATCAGAGATGATACAAGAAATTAATTTTTAAATCTCTCTTTGGAAATTATTCTTGATATCAAAAAGAAAAACTAAGAAAAACATGATTCCGTTCAGTACAAAAACTTAAGATTATGAACTGAACCTTTTTTTGGAAAAGTTATAGTAGGACAGCATCAGAGTCACTAGAACAGCTAGTTGGAAATACATATCCGTGGATGCAGCTCGCCACCCCCTCCCCCGCTAACTGAACAGTCTCTGGAGGGGCTCTGGGGGCTACAGAATCTGCCTTTCAGAACCCACCCCTGCGGTTGTTACGTACATTAAAGGTTTGAGGACCTCTGATTTAGGCTTTAGAAAATGAGTTTTCACTGGAAATAGAAGTTTGAAGTAGATTCTAGTACTAATCTGTTCATATCTCAGATTACTAATAGGAGTTAACAACTCTGGTTTATGGTTGTATACATTTTAAGCAAAACTGTAATTTAAAATGTTTGTTGGCTTGATAGTCTGGACTAGAGGTAATAGCAATAGTTAGAATATCTGTGCAGTTTTCAATATTATTCCTTCCATTCACATCAGTAGGATGATTTCACTTTCATGTGAACAAAGACAGCAGACTTACCAAGATTCCATGGTCTGCTTATTAAATTTAGGTTTGCTCCACTTTGCTTTTAGCGGTGTGGATATGAAATTCTGTGTGTGACCATTTTTCTCTTCTTGCAGAGAGATGCATTTAGATATGAAAACCAATTGCCTCAGAAGAAGCAGGAGTTTCAGCCCCTGCCAGCAAACCAATACCAACAAGTCTAGTTGGCAGAATTTAGAGAAAACTTTAGTTGGTAGTTTGCCATTTATTAGCCAAAGAAGTGGATAATATGCTATCAAAAAGTGGCAAGCTCGAGGGGTGCCTGGGTGGCGCAGTCGGTTAAGCGAACGACTTCAGCCAGGTCACGATCTCGCGGTCCGGGAGTTCGAGCCCCGCATCAGGCTCTGGGCTGATGGCTCAGAGCCTGGAGCCTGTTTCTGATACTGTGTCTCCCTCTCTCTCTGCCCCTCCCCCGTTCATGCTCTGGCTCTCTCTGTCCCCAAAAAAATAAATAAACGTTGAAAAAAAAAAAAGTGGCAAGCTCAGTGGTTAATATTTTTCTTGCTATTTCATAACTAGGTAATAGGGAAAAGACGCGTAAGTTTTCAGGGTACTTTTTAAAATGGTCAGATGAGGGGCGCCTGGGTGGCGCAGTCGGTTAAGCGTCCGACTTCAGCCAGGTCACGATCTCGCGGTCCGTGAGTTCGAGCCCCGCGTCAGGCTCTGGGCTGATGGCTCAGAGCCTGGAGCCTGTTTCCGATTCTGTGTCTCCCTCTCTCTCTGCCCCTCCCCCGTTCATGCTCTGTCTCTCTCTGTCCCAAAAATAAATAAATGTTGAAAAAAAAATTAAAAAAAATAAATAAATAAAATGGTCAGATGAAATCGAAGAGAAGGTGTTGGTGCACACTCCTCCTTGGGGAGCAGGGGCACAGACCTTATAATTGGATACTATCTTTAGTACTATGGAAACTTGGGTTGATGATTCCATTTCCTTTGGGGATAGCTATGTGATTATGTTTACTGTTTCCAGCGGTTGTACTTTGACAGATTTTAACCATTGTCATGACATTTTCTTTGTAACAGGTTATGTTCATGGGTTATTACCCCTTGAATACAGGAGTTTAAAGAGGTTTCTAAATGGAGGATCTAAGTATATGTTGTACATAAGCTAAAGGGATAAACAGAATATGGTTCTCAAATACCTGCCAAGAATCACCTGAGAAGCTTGTTCAAATACAGATTCCTAGGCTTCATCCTCAGATTCTAAAAGTTTGCGATGGGGCCTGAAAATGTGTTTAACTATCTTCTCAGGTGGTGCTGATACATCTTCAGTAAAGGAGTGCAGTGTGAAGAGTGAAAAAATGTGTATGTATATAAATGCGGAGAGGGGAGATGGGGAATTGTTTACTGGATATAAGGAGTTGCAGTTTTATGAGATGAAAAAGTTCTGGAGATCTGTTGTACAACAGTGTGAATAAACTTAATATGCTCACTTAAAAATAGTTAATATGAGGGGGGCTTAGCTGGCTCAGTCAGTAGAACCTGCTACTTTTGATCCTTAGTTCAACCCTCATGTTGGGTGTAGAGGTTGCTTTTTAAGAAAATAATAGTCAGTATGATAAATTGTATATTGTGTGTTTTTTACCACATTAAATTTTTTAAAAGATATTAGAAGAAAACTAAGGAAGGGTGCTTGGTTGTCCGTTTCTTCCTGAACGGTGGGTTTAACTCATTTTTGTTAGCTATTAATTACTGACTCTGGCCCTCAGTTTATTTTATATCCCTTTACTGAAGATAACCTTTTAAATATTTGTTTCGTACCTGAATAGGCAATATTTTTAAGGTCTGAGGTTTAAATACTCTTGCCCGCCCCCCCCCCCTTTTAGATAATATACATACAGTAAGCCTTCATTAGTTTGGCTTCATTGAGACTCTTTTATGGTAGCTCAATTTATATAGGCCCTCTTGCCACCAATCTCTTGCTTTTCAGTAACAAAGTTTTTTGTGACCTTTTTCCGATTCTGGCTTGCATCTGTAATTCCTCTTTTCTTCCTCTTATCCCCCTACTCCCTCTACTAAACTTCCTATAGTATTTCTAATTATGTTCTTCACGCCATTCCTTCACTTTTGCATGTGCCAAATGACTTATCTCTTTCTGGTAAACTCCTATTCATCTTCCAGGACTCAGTTTAAATGTTACTTTTAGGCCATCCCTGCCCCTTACCTTTCCAGTCTCCTCTCTGTCCTGTTCCTCTCCCCTGCGACACCCATGTACACAGAGTTAGGCCTTTATTATCTCTGCTATAAACCCATTTTAGATTATATTATGATTATCTGTATGTGTCCTGCTCTCCTTTATTAAGCAGCGAACTCCTTTAAAGCAGAGACTTTACCCTTTTTATTTCTATATGTCTAAGGCATAGTACATAGTACATAGTAGGCCTAGATGCATTTGGTGTGCTGGTTATGAACTATCCTTTCCAGTTTATTAATTTAGTTCTACAAGGATCTCTACTTGTACAGTTTAGTTGAAATTTTACCTGTGTTAAATAAACCTATACTTGAAATTTTTTGTAGCTCAGACTATTTTACTAGTTTAGATTAGCTCAATCTTTTTGAATCCAAATTAGTGAGTTTTTTCCTCTTAGCTGATGTTCTCCTTGAATCAACATAACCAACACAGGTGGAATATCCACTTCATCAGATTCAGAGAAATCAAATGACTTGACTAACCACATCCCACACACACACCAAGTAGAACTAGAACTCTGATATGCTGATCCCAGGCAAGTGTTCTTTCCTGAAAAGAAGTAAAAGGGGTAGGAAATTAAATGTTGATAGAGAATGTTTGTCTGAAGTGTTGAAGTGAATAGAATATCAGTAGCAAAGCCAGAAACATTGTACAGTTGACCCTTGAACAACATGGGTTTAAACTGTGTGGCTTCTTATGTGCAAAATTTTTTTTGGTACTGTAAATGATTTCTTTCTTAACATCTTTTCTCTAGCATACTTTATGGTAAGAATACATTATATAATACATATAACATACAAAAATATGTGTTCATCAACTGTTTATATTATCGGTAAGGCTTCTGGTTACCAATAGGCTATTGTTAAGTTTTTGGGGTCCTTGGGGCTCAGTGCCCCTAACCCCTGCATTGTTCAAGGACCAACACTGGTTTGAGGTGATAGGTGGGTGTCTGGGGTACTTAAACATTGGAGTGACTAGCATAGACTGGGCCTTTTCCAGGTTCTATCAGTTTGATCCGAGAGTCTTAGCAAGTGTTCATAATGGAAACCCTGTCTTTCCACTCCCTGTTGGGGCAGCATAGCATAATGTTTAAGCACTTTGGTGTCCGACAGACCTAGATTTGAATCCTAGCTCTGTCTCCTGATGATCATGTGACCTAAGATAAGTCATTTAATTTCTCTAAACTTCAAATTTTCTCATTCACAAAATAGAGATCATAATAGTACTTAACTCCAAGAGTTGTAGAAAGGATTGAATGAGGTAATGCACATAATGTTCTTAGTTCAGACTCTGGGACAGAGTCAGCGTTCTGTAAATATAAATTATCATTGTTTCCCCCGTTCCTATACTGAGGAATAATAATCTAATACAGTTAAAGATAGAATAATTATTTTAATTAGAGAATGAAGGAGATAATCAAATAAGAGGGAATGCATGGTTTTTAAAGTGAGCTTAAAGGGTTGATTTAGAAACCACAAGCAGAGCATTCTCTTTTCCTTAACTCATTATAGTATAACTGGTTATAATATTCCTGATGTTATACCGTCAACGTCATCTTCACAAGTATAGTTTAAATGAGAAGTGCTGTCCTTTCCTCTCCCGATTTGGGGCGTTTGATGTGTGATAACCACTTTATTGTCAGTGTGATTTTCCAAGTGGCATTATCTTTATAATCACATATTTTCAGTTTAGTGGTAACTGATTTTTAGGTGGTTTCAGCTAAGGCTTTGGAGAATTTTATTTCATTTGTAATCACTTGACAAAATTGTGTAGGCTTCTGGATTCTTTCAACAGCCAATGGTGGTAGTGTCACTAAGTGCAGCGATTCATATTGCACTTATTTAGCATAGTCTTTATGGTTTTCCATTGTGATAGCTTGTGATAAAAATTGATTTTAAGGGGCATCTGGGTGATTCAGTCAGTTAAGCGTCCGACTTTGGCTCAGATCATGATCTCACAGTTCATGGGTTCGAGCCCCACGTTGGGCTCTGTGCGGACAGCTCAGAGCCTGGAGCCTGTCTTTGGATTCTGTGTCTCCCTCTCTCTGTCCCTCCCCTGCTCTCTCTTCTCTCTCTCTCTCTCTCTCTCTCTCTCTCTCTCTGTCTCTGTCTCTGTCTCTGTCTCAGAAATTAAAAAAAAAATTAATTGGTTTTAAGTTGAAAGGAATTGATTTTATGATAGTACAATTAAAGGGGCACCTGGGTGGCTCAGTCGGTTGAGCGTCTGACTTCGGCTCAGGTCATGATCTTGCGGTCCATGGGTTTGAGCCCTGCGTCGGGCTCTGTGCTGACAGCTCAGAGCCTACAGCCTGCCTTGGATTCTGCGTCTCCCTCTTTCTCTGCCCCTCCTTACATTCCTTCTCTCTCTCTCTCTCTCTCTCTCTCTCTCTCTCTCAAAAAAAAAAAAAAAATTAAAAAAAATTTTTAATAAAAAGAGCAAAGCAGCTCTTGGTGCTGTGAATGAAACATGCATTTTTATTTATAGCATTATACAAAAACCATTGTGTGAACCTTGTCTAGCATATTAGTCTAAAATAAAATTGTACATTAGGCATTGTGTTGTTCTTTGAAAGTTCTTTAACACAGTCTTTTGTGACTTAAAACAGCTCTGCCACTTCCTCTGTGACATCATGTTTTCCAGATTATTTTCTAATTTTTTTCCTTTTATGTAGATCCCTTCAGTTGGTGTTATTTTTCTTGTCTAAAAATCCTTACCTGAAAAGTGCTTTTAACCATTTTCAGAAAACCACTTAGAAAATATTCAGGCCAAGGTACCTCGTAGTGATGGTGATTTCCAGTGGTGCTCACATTGCTAGTATAGTTAACAAAGTATAGAGGTACCAACCAGGCCGAGGTGAAAGAGGCGCTAAGAGACTGACTTTTGATCTTACAGGCATTTGGCCAGAATGAGATAGAGCAGGAGGAGAAAGAAGCATTAAAGTTTCCGCTACCCTCTTGTTGGTTACATTTTCTCCCATTATGTTCCCTACCTAATGTCCAGAAAGGTGCCCAAATTCTTTCCTTCTTTTTTTTCTTTTCCTTTATATTAATGTCATTTCTATTTCCTTGGCATAGGACTATATGTCTCTGAAAGGATGTAGGAAGAAAATAATCTGATTCAACTAATTAATACAAAAGCCCTCTTTCCCATTCCCAGTATTTGCATTTTCAAAGAGAAACTTGTTCAAATGAACCTCCAGCCTCCCAGTTGATGGGTTAAGTTGTATAACAAAAAATTGTAAAAAAAAAAAAAAAAAAAAAAGTAATGGGGCAAGGGTTTTTTCCCTTGACTTTTTAAATCTTTGCTATACTGTCTGATTAGCTCCCTGAAGTTATTTGTACTTTTGTAGCTTCTCTATTCTTCCTGTATTTCTGAACTCATAGGTTTTCCAGAAGTTCTGGGTGACCATGTGTTAGGATGTTTTGTGTATTGGGATTGGTGGTGACGATAGTTTTGTTTTCATAACTCTCACTGAAACCTGCCCCCCAGCTCTCCTGTAACCTGAGCAGCCCTCTTGGGTGGCACTGAAACGATCAGAAATTTCCAGGTCTCATTTTCTCTATAACTCATCCAAGATGGAAGTATAAGGAACTCTTAAATAGCTGTGAATAACCAAACACTTGGCGTAAGGGAAAAAAGAAAATGGTCTGAGAGTTCTCTTTTTTGCAGAAGAAACATAAGTCACATCATCAAAGTATAATTGCTTTAGACTATTCGATGAGGAGGCAAATTACAATCAAAATCATTTAAAGATACAATAATCTTGGGATGCCTGGGTGGCTCAGTAGGTTGAGCGTCCGTCCAACTCTTGATGTCAGCTCAGGTCATGATCCTGGGGTCGTGGGATTGAGCCCTGCGTCAGGCTCCACACTGAGCATGGAGCCTACTTAAGATTCTCTCTCTCCCTATGCGCTTCTCCCCCGCTTGTGCATGTGCTCTCTCTAAAAAATAAAAATAAGTAAAAAACAAAAAGATAAATTATTCTTGAATTTTAAATAATATTTCAAATAATTACAAAAACTTTTCAGTAACTTCAAAGTAAAATATTTACCTCCTTGAGTCTAACTGGAACCAGTTTTGACCCAGAGGTATGTCATACATGACTGCTTTGGTCTCTGCAGTCCTATATGTAGGTGCTCACAGAACAGGATATAATTACACAATGTAATAGTCCTTTTCATATCATATGGGCAAATTATATGGCATTGATAGAAACTTCCCTACTAAAAGAGTACCCTATGTTCTGTACTCTAACATAATCAATGTTCAAGTCAATCAATGTTTAGGTGAGTTTTCTTTATTCACAACCAATTAATAATATATAGAATCCTACTGGGAGTTACAGTGTTTATTTAGAAGAAATCTTTACACCACCACCACCACCCTCAGTGTATTCCAGAGATACTCTGAAAACTACCTCAACAATCGAAGAGATTACATTTCTCTCTGAATCATAGTCACTCCATATTAAAGAGCAGACTAGGTCAGTAGGCCCTTCTAAACCTGAACTGATATTCTTCACAATTACATAGAAGAGAGTTAGGTGTTCCTTGTAAGGCCTATCATTATATAATGTGTAATTCAGATGTTCATTAACTTTGAGGGTTACAAATTGCGAAAAGTGCCACTTGCCATACCAAAGCCATGATCAGAGATTATAGGCCAAGTCCTATATAGATATTATTTTCTGATTTTTTTTATTAGTAGTTCATTTATTTCTGTTGTTGAGTAGTATTCCATTTTATAGATATAACACATTTTGATTATCCATTCACCAGTTGACCGACATTTGAAATGTTTCCAGTTTTGAATATGTTATTATGTATAATGCTACTGTGAAAGTTTGCATATAAGTCTTTGTGTGGACACATGTTTTCATTTCTCTTGGATATATAGCTGGATGATAGCTTTTGTCTGCTTAATTGAAAATGTGAGAGGCAGTTTAGGGTGGACTGTGCTTCTCTTACTGTTTAAATTTATGTTACCTTCAATTTATCAAAAGTCATTCTTCTCCTAGACAGAATAGAAACTCTGACTTAAAATGGAAGTGAAGATCGTTCTCACTTGAACAGGAACTCAAAAGTTGACAACATAGCGGGGTAAAGTCTGTGCCAGACCTCTTAAATTTCTGGTTATTACTGTAGTCTCTCACACCATAGGACTCTGGTTGGAATTTTTTAAATACATAATTACAATTTTAAAGCACTCTAATTATGTGAGTGCTTAATACCATTTAATGTCATTAGATACACTACTAATCACTTAATATGGAACAAGGGGAACAAAACTACACCATAGCAGGACACAGTTTTATTTCTTCGTTCAACTAAAGAATGAAATTATGAATGAATTTATTCATTTTTAAGTCATATAAAAATTGGTCTGTGTTATCTTTGGACATAGATGGGTACATTTCTTTAGATACTTCATCATTTCTTTCTTATACATGGTGTTTTTATTCACTTCATTTTTGCAAAGCAGATTTGTATTTAGCAAGCAGGCTTTAACTGCACAAATTGGCTTTTCTAAGTAAGTTTGTACGATTCCACTGTTCTCCCTTACCTAGTTGTAAATGCCAGTCTTCTCTAATGAAAACTTCTTATGTGAAGTGTTTTGTTATCTAACCCTATTATACCAAATGCCAATTCTTAGCTACTTATCTGTGAGGGCTATAGATGTTAACATATAATATACTTTGTTTAGGAAGAAAATTAATTTCCTACATGTCATTCTGGAAGATTCTATCTAATGGGATGCAACACAAGGCACATTAAAAGTAGGCCTGCTTCATGGGATATTGGAAGTTTTAAGACAGCAGGGTCCAGTTGTTACTTCTTTGTCACATAAAGTGGAATTATTTGCCTTTGTTCTTTTTTTTTTTAAACTCTCTCCTTCTCTTTCTCCCACTCTCCTTCCCTCAAAAAAGAATCTTAGAGCTGGCTCTCCAAGAGTTTAGAAGACAACCGTTTCCCCTTTTGGAAGGGGCAGTTGTTAAGTTTGTGACTTGGCAGAGTGTTAAGCATTGACATAACCCGTTTTATACAAACTGTGTCAGCTAGAAAACTGAGGGACGTTCCTTACGAAACCGTGACAATGTACTGCCGTAACTTAATAAAAATTGCCCAAGTGACAGTGTGTCTGCTGAATGGATTTTCTTACACCATCTGGTTGTCATTGTAGTTTTTTTGTTGTTGCTTTCATTTGAAATGTGCTGATGATTTTGTTTTTATTCCGTAGCATTGAACAGATGGGTTGATTATTCTTTTCAGATATTAATAAGGCAGCGGAAAGAAGAAATATGAATACGGCTCCATCAAGACCCAGCCCCACACGAAGGTAAAGTACCCTGAAGCAGTGAGTTACCTTGGGAGAGTTGGGCTCTGGGGAGTTAAGCCCAACTTCGTACATCAAGGGTCTTTTCTTCCCCCCAACAAATCAGAAACGCTCAAGCAAACAATAAGAACATGAACCTTGTGTGAAAGGCCTTGCTGCTTTTTTTAAACATACATCAGGAGATGCAGAGAAGCTTTGTGTTTTCGGTGACAAACCCAGCAAGTTCAGCCTGCAACATGAGTTGTAGGCAATTGGAAGAGGATAAACCTCTCTGTCCCCAGCTCACGTGTCAATGGGAGCCTCCACAGCAGGAGGAGTGCCCCGGGGTCGTTGGTGTGTGCTTTGCTGCACTGCAGCGGGCATCAGAGATTCGACTCTTCATTCCACATGGCTGCCGGTCCAGATGTTAACCCAGGTTTATGGAAAGTGCTGCTTGAGAGATTGCTGCTGTGCCTGTGCTGCAGATCCCCTGTTTGCTCGCATGCTTGGGTTACTGTTCGAGGGGAAATAAAAAAGGGCAAAAAACACTCCAGCTCTCAAAAGTCTCCCTTTTTCTTAGCTTTTCTGGAAATAAAAGGCATTTCCCTAATATAGTCTTTCTTCTAATATATACAAAAGAGGTTGTCCTGATGTATACCCTTGAGATATGCATTATATTGGCCCCTTCTCTCAAAGAAGGGTCTTAGTAATGTTGCCATTTACATCAAAGATACAGTCGCCAAACTAGCAGATGCAGTGTGTGCACTTTTGTGTGGATTGCAGGCAGATACGCTGTATTTCATATCTGGTGTCTCTTCATGGCCCAAATGAATACTCAGTATGGATTTTGCTTTTTCCTCTAAGTAAAAATACCAATTTTCCACAATAAACTATATACCTAAACTATATACCATGATAGACTACGTTTCCTATAATGAACTGAACACTGCTGAGTACAATGAATCCTAGTCTGCAATGTACTAGGAGCTCCACAGGTCACCCGGGATATACCCAACTTACTTACACATAACATACAGCTGTCCTTTGAGACACCTATATTTTGTTACCCACTTATAGGAAAGAATGGCTGCTGTATGTTTGGTGTATATCGTCCCACTTCGATGTGAAGGATGGGTATTTTCTACGCTAGCGGGAATAGATTATACACTACTGCTCGGCAGAGTTCAAGCAGATTGTAGCAGCAAGGTGGTGGTTTCAGTTGGATTCTTTGAGCACTCTGCCGGTGCAGAGGAGTTGAATCTGACACCACAACTATAGCTACACTATAGCTGCCACGTGGATGCCCTGGCCCTCCATTAGTCTCGCTGCAGAAGTGAGCATATACGTTGGCATTATGTCTGTTGTCTTTAACACCATAAGGGATGCCTGTAGCTTGCAGGTAAATACTATGTTGGTTGATATTGTGGGTATGTGTGAGCATCCTGAAGAACTTAAATGAATCCTGTAGAACTGCAGCAGTTCCGTATGATGTCTGCTTCCATTATGCTGCATCAGACCATACTGGAGATGTTAGGAAGTCCCATCTGTGCTCCTCATTGCCCCAGTAAACATGGAGTACAGAGGACTAAGAGTTTGCATCTAACTAACAGTCAGAAATATGGGGCTTCCATTGGAAGCTGTGGTTGCCAAGTGGCTTAAAAGGAGATAACAGTGTGTATCCACTTTCCAAGGAGCTCTGATTGTGTTTCTGGACTAGGTAGCTTACCAGAAGGACTATGAAATTGGTAACTATGTAGACCCTGACTCCACTAGTAAAATCCTCTCCACTCTTTCTTTTCCCCACAATACTTATAATCTCTAGATAATATCTGTGTGTTTTTTCAGGCAAAAAAAAGAAAACAAAAAACAGACCAAAATAACAACAAAAAACCAAGGCACATTGCAAAATACAGAGTAGTAGATTGATGTCATCCTGTTAATGACACTTAACCAACTGCTTTTAATATTTCCAATTGATTATAGGTATTCAACAAACATTGGTAGTGTTGGGGAAATAACCATCTCCTCTGCTTGGAATCCAGTATAGCTATTGCCAGGACATTAAGTTAAAAAGATTAATTTCATCCCAACTTAAAATGCCACTCTGTAATTTCATCTGTAATGGAAAAAACAGCTGTATGCTTTTCTTCTTTTTTTAATAACATACAAACAACGTTAGAGGGGCCCTTTTAAAACGTTCTCCCTACTAGATACATACATATGATCCTTTTAAAATCCCCCCTTCCTCAGTAACAGTTTCTAAAATGAGATTATTTGGGATATAGATAGGACAGTAGCTTCCTGCTTTTTTTTTTTTTTTTTTTTTTTTAACAATCATTAGGAGGCACAGCTAGACTAATTCAATTTCCATCAAAAGTCAGTCTTCCCCCTTGGTGCTGTGTCCCTAACTGGGTTCCTCAGCATGTTATTTAACGTGATGAAGTATCATACTGTCATGCTTATTAATAAAGTTCAAGGAAGAAAGATGTTCGCATTTAATAAGATCTATTCTGAGCCCCATCTCAAACCTGAGCAGAGAGTCCCAGTTTTTTACCTTTAAGAATAAAAATGTAAAAACTGTAAAGCCAGGGGTGCCCGGGCGGCTCAGTCGGTTAAGCGTCCGACCTTGGCTCAGGTCATGATCTCGCAATTGGTGATTTCGAGCCCTGTGTCGGACTCTGTGCTAACAGCTCAGAGCCTGGAGCCTGCTTCAGATTCTGTGTCTGCCCCTCTCTCTGCCCCTCCCATGCTCATGCTGTCTCTCTCAATAATAAATACACATTAAAAAACATTTTTTTAATAAAGAAACTCTAAAGCCAGAAAAATTGAATATTCAAAACAGAATACTAACATTTTGATCATCGTACTGATCATGTATTGTCTCTTAAGGTGTACCAAGAGGGCAGAAATAAAATGGAATAAGTAGGCAGGATGGATGACTAGTGAGCCTGGAAGAATCTAATCGTTTCTTCAAGGATGAACACTAGATACCACTCTTTGGGTGCATACTTCCAGTCAAAGCCTTGAAGTAATTCCAGTCTCTTGACAACAGCCAAACTACCTTCATTTGGCAACCCTAATCATTTGTGTGTACCCTGCCATAGGGAATGCAATGTTTCCGGGGGGGGGGGGGGGGGGGAGGGGGGCGGGGCGTGTATTTGTGGCAAATATTTCCCTTAAGTTGTACTTTTATGTCTTCGGTGTTGCTACTTTTGATAAAATAGTTTCTAAGCATGCTGGCGAGACCTTTGTAACACCTTGTTTTGCTGGACGTTAACCTTGAGTGTCAAAACACCTCCGTATCTTTGGGAGTTTTCACAGGATTGTCACCTCTTCAAACATCTCCGTAAGCCACAGTTCTGCTGGCATTGCTCTCTGTTCAGTAATGTGCCTCCCTGATGACTCCAGCTGTCAGTGTGTAGTTCTAACAGTATTGGTCCAGCCAAGCACAGAATGGCTGCATCAGGGATCCCTGCTCCATATCAAATTTCGGCCTGAATTCTCATCATTTAGCCCTTGGACCGCCTCATTGGACTCTTGAGCACATTGCTCAGTTACCACGTAAGTTGTCTAGCTTTGGTACTAGGCGCTGGCCTTTACCTTCTTTAAAGACTGGACCGTGATTCTGACTGTACCTCAGATGTTCTCCGTTTCTATCTTCAGCTCAACACCCTGGCAATCCAGGTCTTGGGAGCATACCCCGACACAGATGTGACCTCCAAATGAGACGCCGTATTTCCTAAATCTTCCTGCCTGGCGTAAAAAAGAGCAAATAGAACTAATTTGTGTACATCAAAAGCTCTGCAGAGAATTTTTCCCACGGATTTGTTAAGGATGTTAGGCCTGGTGCCTCTTTGGTGAAGGTGGTCCAAGATCGGTTCCTCAGAAATACCCTAGCTGTAGACAGTTTTCTTACGTGGCCCAAGGTGATTTCTGCATATCCACGGCGCTGATTCCTCTGATGACCACTTGCTCTCGGGTATGAGACAGCGCTAGCTCTAGGTGAGCCTCACAAGTTAAGATACCAGGCACTAACACTTAAAGAACAGCCGTCGATTCTCAGAGCAAGTGCCACCTCCACCGACAGAAAAGTCATATTTGTGCTTGAGAAAATCACCAGTGTGCTTCCTAGGGAGAAGCGTGGACACTTAACAAAATTCGGATCTGTGAGGTGTGATACCTCATTGCACCCCATATCCTGCTGTCACCTAATGGCAAAATTCCACACAAGTCTGTTGTCTCCGTTTCTCAGTAGCACGGAGCCATCGTGGTGGGGGATCGACATCACACAGCAGCCAGCCATTTAGATCATGATATTTGTGGACAGTGTCTGTGACAGAACAGAAGTACCAAGAGCTATTGGAGAATTTTTTTTCAGGAGTAAACAAAAAACTGGCCCTCCCAAGGAAAATATTCCATTGAACAGAAAGGCAGAACGGAGATGCCAACAAAAAAGGACCGAGGTCTTTCTCCGGAATGTTCTGTGGAGCCAAGGACAAAGAACACCATCCTGGGCTTGAGGTTTCATTCTCTGGAGGAAGAAAAGCTCAAAGTCCATCGTGATCTTCCAAGATGGTCATTTGTCGTTCTTACTCTGTAGGCTCTCAAACGCCTAGTGCTCTGTGCACCTCTTTAGTCCCCAGGAAGAGAAGCACTTCTACCAGAGCGCATCACTTGCCACCTGAGCCATGGCTTTTCCCTTCACCCACCCTTCCCTTCCCTGTAACGTGTTTCCAAATGATATGACGATATTTCTCTCAAGGCAAAGAGCACTTGGCTTTTTTTCCCAGCTGAATAGATGAGAAATTTATAACAGTTTTAGTAGTGTTTGTCATCTGCCTTCAGTTTGTGGACTCCAGTGCTGAAATTTCTCTAACTGGTTCAGTTTAAAGGTTCGGTTTCATTTTAGCCTCTAGTGACCTGGTACCTAAGGGTACACTGCATTTGGTCTAAGTAAAACACCTCTGGTGCCATGAGATGAGATTGAGCCTTATTGGGCTCCAGAAACTTGCTTTTAATCCACTTGTTATCTAAGGTCACGCATCTTGTTCAGGGGCTTCGTCCTTGCGGCACTCTGAATCCTGCACGCTGTACCTCCCTTTTGTTAGCTGGTTCTTGTTTTGAGAAAGATGTTGGGGCCAGCAGCAGAAGCCCTTTTGTTCTGGGGAATTCTTGATTTGGGTCCTACAGTGACCCTAAAAGGTTTTTTGTTTTTGTCTCCAGAAGAACAGCTTCTGCCATACTGCTCATCTTTTGGAGAAAGGAGAAAAGCTTTGCCTTTTCATTTTAGAGAATTGTTATCTTCTCTGTTCCTACTTCCACCATTCCTTTGGTTCTTTCCACCTTGTGAATATCATCTTTTCTACATTTTACCCAGAAGGCAATTGAGGGGGAATTAGTAGTTTTGTTGCACATGGACTTTAGATTCATTGAGGGAAAGGGAGTGCTTGCCTTCTCACACTGGAAGCGTGAGCCGAGACTTTGGGAATCTCGGGTTATGGTCAACCTCCAGGGATGGACTCTGACAGGTAAGTAAGGCACTTCAGTGGATTCAAAAGAAGGAGAGTGATACGGCCTTTATAGTTATCCTAAGGCTGTGATAATGTGCTGTGACTCGGTGTTCTTATCCATATCCCCACCCCTCATTTCCAACACCCAAGGCTGTGTGTGTGGTCTGTGGTCTGTCAGGTTCATGATCTCTCTCATCCCTGATTGCCAAGAACACTTGAAATCTGATTCTACCTCTAATGACTGCTTCCAACTGCTCCCCAAGGCAGGTTTATCTACCGATCATTAATCCAAAAATACTTAATGGTTGTCCCTTCCCATAGAATCTTGAGTGTTTGCCCACATTATATACTCTAGCAGATGTTATACATGTGAGGAAGATTATATGACCTAATAAGAAAAACCAGAGTAAGAATCTTGGTCAGCCTGCACTTTAATAGGAAAACTGCTAGTACCTCATTTAAATTCCCTGGTCTCCCATATGTTTGCTCCCACAAATCAGGAGTACTTGTGAGCCTTAAAATGTATGACAAGGACTTTTCATAGATGCAAAATTGGCATTTAAATTGGTTTTGCTGTGCCCTTGTGGATGAAGTGGAACTGAGGCTCTCTACCAAGCTGATGGCAAGGCATCATGATGGCTGCCTAGTAATGTGTAATCATGATAGATGATGGAAGTATAAACGAAACAAGATGCCTGCTCATGAGAGGCTTATAGTTCAGTTGGAAAATTCAATTCATTAAACACTGAGCTCCGTGCTGTTGTCCTAGGGATCCACAGACGTCAAAAGAGCTTAGTCTTTAATAGAAAAGCCATGTAAACATAATTACAGAACGGTGTGATAAGTGCAGCGACAGAAATATGTACAGGAGCAAGGTTCATTGCACATAGTCATGGAGCATTCGCTGCATATGCCAGACATTATAAACCTACATAGTGGGTTTATAGTGGAGAGTCACACTGACAGTCCTTGTCCTCATGGACTCACAGTCTGACAGCAGACATTAAACAAGTAAATAGATGTGTCAAATTGTGATAAGTGACAAAAACAGTGCTATGAGAAAACATGGCCAGGATTTAAGGGCAGAAAGTAAACTTTTAGACTGTTAGAATCAGGGGTAAGAAACATTCATTGTGCTGAGACATAGAGAATGAGTGCAGATCTGTTTTTGCCGCTCAAGTAGAGGCATCAGGAAAAGCCTTGGCTAGTTCTAGCTGAAAGGCCAATGTGGCAAGATAATGGTGAACTTGGGAGGGGAGGGGACAAGATTGGAGAAAACAGCCAAGACCATTCAGCACCTGCCCAGCCTTAGTAGAGATTTTGGATTGAATTCTGAACACTGTGGGAAACCAGTAAAAGGTTTTATGTATTTGAAAGATCACCCTAGAATAATCTGGAAAAAAGATTAGAAAAAGAGGCAAGAGCAGAAATGGGGAAATCTTTCCCCACTTTAGAAGTCTCTTGCTTTGTTAGGGAAAGATCATTATGAGTTGGCCTTTAGTGGTATTAATGAAGGTAAAGAAATGGGCAGAATTGATAATCAGTTTCAGAAAAAGAATGGACAGAATTTGAAAATATGATTGGAAAGCAGTTGGGACTTTGGAAGAGATGACATTCAGTTTCCTAGCTTGAGCAACAGTGTAGGTAGATGTGGCATTTATCGAGATGGAAAGGACTGGAGGAGGAACATATTTGTTGGGGAAGTTCAAGAGTTTAGGGCAGATTTTATGGAGGAGGTAATCCTTAAAGTAGGTCAAACAAGAAGACATTGTTGTAAAAACGTAACTATATCAAGATGAGTAGTAGAAATAGTAAGTGTTCTAAGCATTGAGCAGCCAGAAAGATCAGCAGTTACTAGGGAGATTAGAGAAGATTTCTTGGACGATTTGAGACATGAATTTGCCTGTGAGGATTGGATGATACTTGCATTAAGTGCAAGAAAAATATTCCAAGTTGAAAAATCATATGAACAGAAATCCTGAAGCAGATAAGAATCATATGAGTTAAGTCATAAGAACAGACCTGAGGGGGTTGAATCAGGAAATGGAGGGAGGGATAATAGTTGGAAAGTCCAGATTTGTTATGGAGGGGTACACAGAAATGTGATCGTCAAGCCGTGATTGGCAACAGGTGGAAATTTGGATGGTTAATCTGATATTTATGTGTAGAATGAATTGAAATCTGGAAGATTGGTTTTTGGTTTGTGTTTTGGAAACTTGTTGGTACCGAGCATAAAAATAAGGGTTTGGATTGATGAATCCAGGGGGAATGAAAAGGAAAAATGAACAGGATTCAGGTGACTTAATGGGGATAGGAAAGAAAGAATCAATGTTAATTTTCAAAAACTTAAACCTTGGTAACTAGGAAGAATGAATCTCGGCAGAAGTGAAAAAGTCGGGAATGGGACTGAGTAAGAAATGGGTTGAATAAGAAGTTTAATTTTAGATAGGTTGAGTTTCCAGTGGAGTGGAATGTCTCATGAAGAATATTGAATGAGATCAGCACAAATATGTCTGTGACTTCAAACACTGTTTAAAAAGAGGGGAGGGAACTGGGTTCTGCATTAAACTCAGATTAAGAGAGACCACTACTCAATAACTATGTTGAAAAGACAGAAGCTGAGTGTTCTTCTACTTTACTGTGTGTGTATCATATTGTACTTTTTCTTTTTTCCCTTAATTTGATTATCGTACTATATATTTTAAGTGAAGTTTTCTGTACTTCAGGGACAACTACTTTGATCACTGTTCCTTTGTATGAGATTGTGCATTTGCTCCTTTTTTCTTCATGAGTCTTGCCCCTTACTATGTCCCTCCAACTTTCCCCCCCTTTTAAAATCTCTTTCAAACAAGTCTGGTTGGAAAAAACAGGTTCTAGGGGAAAGATGCTTTCACTCTGAAAACCTGTGGAGATGATAACATGGTGTAAGGAATACCGAATTACTCCCTGAAACCTGACAAATACTATGACCGCAGTCAAGACATTTGGCTTTGGGTCATACATTCTTCCTCTGACGTCCTAATCTTTTGAGATCCTGGAACCTACTAGTCTTTATTCGCTGATGAGATGGGTGACTGTCTTTAAAGTTGTAGTCATGTTCTCACTGTTTGGCTGCTGTGTTTTAGAGAAAAATGCTTGGAAAGGGTGGGGGCTTCCTCCATTAAAGAGCTGAAGGGTTGGCTACCTTCAATTTCTTTGTCTTAGCTTCTTCTTGCTACCTCCCACAGAGATCCATATGGCTTTGGAGATGGTCGAGATACAAGACGTGATCGATCCCCAATTCGAGGAAGTCCAAGGAGAGAGCCCAGGGATGGCAGAAATGGCCGGGATGCCCGGGATAGCAGAGCCATTCGAGACCCCCGAGACTTGCGGGACCACAGAGATAGCAGAGACATTCGGGATCACAGAGACAGCAGAAGTATGCGTGATGCTCGGGACATGAGGGACCTCAGAGACTTTCGTGATCTAAGAGACTCTAGGGATTTTCGGGATCACCGGGACCCCATGTATGACAGATACAGAGATATGAGAGACTCCCGAGAGCCCATGTACAGGTACATATTCAGCCATCCGCGTAGATCTTTGTTGGGGGTTTTTTGTAACAGTCTTTTTTTGTGGGTGTTCTGCTGAACTAATTGGAAACTCTGTAAGGACAGTGACTTTATCAGCCTTAGGTTTCCAGTGTCTAGCGAGTGGCAGATGTGCTCCTCAATAAATATTTGCTGAATGTGTGAATGTTCAATGAATTATGCTTAGTGAATGAATCTGGATCTCTCCCTGTAGCCTATGAAAGGTAGTATTGTGCAAATGGACAAAAAAGATGGAGTGCAAATTGTTTTGGCAGTGCAGAAACACAGGGAAGACACACACATAGCCAGTAAGTCTGTGAAAAGACTCTCCGCATCATTAGTCAACAGGGAAATGCAAATTAAAGCCACAATGAGATACCACCTCATACCTACTAGGACGGCTATGATGATTTAGTAAGGAAAACAACAAAAGAACAAGCACTGGCGAGGTGTAGAGACTAGAAGCCTCAAACATTGTTGGTCGGAATGTAAAATAGTATGGCCGCTGTAGAGAGCAGTTGGCAGGTGGTTCCTTAAAAAATTAAATGCAGTAGAATTGCTCTGACCCATCAATTTCACTCTGCGGTGTGTACCCAGAAGACTTGAAAAGAGGGACTCAAACAGATACTTGCATGTAAATGCAGAGCAGCACTCTCCACAGTGGCTGGGAGATGGACAAAACCCGAAAGTCTGTCAAAAGGTGAATGAATTAAAAAATGTGATATATCCATACAGTGGAATATTATTCAGCCATTAAATGGAAGGTAATTCTGACACCTGCTGCAACAGGGATGGACCTTGAAAACATGCTAAATGAAGTAATCCAGACAGACACAAAAGAACAAATAATGTGTGATTCCACTTACATGAAATATCTAGAGGAGACAAATCCACAGAGACAGAAAATAGATTAGAGGTTATAGGGATGGGAAGTGAAGAGTTCCTGCTTAATGAGTGTTCTGCTCAGGATGATGAGAAATTTATGTATAGATTTAGATGAAATATTTGTATTTTTGTATGTTAAATAACAATTTTTTAAGCACAGGCAGGGGGGATGGGAGTCCTCAAAATTAATATCAGTCATTACTATTAGTTATTTTGCATTTACTTTAAGCCAGAAACTATTGTGAGAGCTTTCTGTACATCCTCCCAGTCATTTTGCAAGGCAGGTTAAGAGTCACAGCTACCGAACTGATAAGCAGTGAATCTCGTTTGTCTAATCCCAGAGTCCACTGCCTTACTGTGCTATTTCCTCACAGCGGACTGGGTCTTGAAGAATTCTCTATATCTGAGTTTTGCAGGATAGGTGAGTTTTAACTTTGTGCAAATTTCTCCCACTTTTCAGGAGAGAAAGCTCTTATGACCGATACCTGCGAATGGATGACTATTGCAGGAGGAAGGACGACCCTTACTTTGACCGTTACAGAGATAGCTTTGATGGACGAGGCCCTCCAGGCCCAGAAAGTCAGTCTCGTGCAAAAGGTAACGTAGCAGTTTATTTGTTACTGATAGAACACTTTACAAATAACCAACTGGAAAGGGACTAACGACTTGGCTAAGCAATCCACAAAAAGAAGAAATACAGATAGCCTGTTAGTATGTAGGGAACATTTAGCTTGAAAATAATTTGTAAAATGCAAGATTACTATCATCTGCTTTAGTCATGTAACAAGAAATAAATACAAAATTGTAGCAATAAGAAATGAACAAAAGATTATAGCTGGAGAGGGTTAATAAGTGCTTGCTTTTTGCCTGTTAACCAAATAACTACAACTGTCTGCACTCTCTGTGCGGCATGTGATGTGGGGTTTTTTTGTTTTATATGTAATTTTTACCTAATAGCGTCTCTTTTTTAGATAAAGACAAAATGTTTTTTCAAAGCCTGATTATTCTCAATACATCCTTAAAGATCTCGTAATTGTTTTGTAGTTGAAATAAGAGCCTCATTTTTAATTTGTAATAAAACTTTACCACGTGATTTTTTTTTTCCGGAACAAATTAACAAATACCTGTCAATGAGAGTCTTAAATAGTTGTCCCCAAAATGCAAATTAGAATAGTAATGGAATACTATCTTTTACCTGTCAAGTTGGCAGGAATGTTTAAAAATGACAACACCCAATGTTGACCAAGATGCAGAGAATTAGCACTAGGTAATCTACCCCTGTGAAGAGATAAGTTAACAGCCTTTAGAGGGCAGTTTGGCAGTATGCAGCAGATGATGCATTTAAGTGACCATGCCCTCTAATCCAGCCATTCCATTTCAATGAATTTATAGTAATAAAAAATAATAATACTGGCTATTTTTAGGAGGTAGTCCAGAAGAGTAACTCAGAGTATATGTATATTACGACATTGGCCTACATACTTGTAGGATTTAAAGTAAGGTCTGTGGCTTATTTTTTTTTTTTTTTAATTTTTTTTTCAATGTTTATTTATTTTTGGGACAGAGGGAGACAGAGCATGAATGGGGGAGGGGCAGAGAGAGAGGGAGACACAGAATCGGAAACAGGCTCCAGGCTCTGAGCCATCAGCCCAGAGCCCGACGCGGGGCTCGAACTCGCGGACCGTGAGATCGTGACCTGGCTGAAGTCGTTCGCTTAACCGACTGCGCCACCCAGGTGCCCCTGTGGCTTATTTTTATAGAAAGGCACAGTCCATATTTCAGTTTTCCTTGTCGGTGTCTTACAGAACGTTTGAAACGTGAGGAACGGCGTAGAGAAGAGCTTTATCGTCAGTATTTTGAGGAAATCCAGAGACGCTTTGATGCTGAGAGGCCTGTTGATTGTTCTGTGATTGTGGTCAACAAGCAGACTAAGTAAGAATCCTTCGGTTATTTCTCCTGAATAAGGAGAATGGTCAGAAGAGAAATGAAGACTTCCTTTGGCAGCTGAACCCACTGAACTTGGGCTGTGGGTTCTAGCATTGCTCTCCTACATTGAGCCAGAGTTCTGTCAGTTGTGGCTTGACAGAAAACCCATTGCAAACTGGCTCACGCCCCAAAGGGAAATTTTTAGCTTGCCTGACTGGGAATATCAGGTATGGCCACATCCAGTGTCAAACCACGTCATCAAGACTTGGTCCCTGTATTACCCTCGTTCTCACGCAAGCTTTCTACTGGAAAAGGCAGAATGGCACTAACCCTATACATCTGTCTCGGCAAAAGCCTCTGTTTCCCAGTGCTTCCATTTAAAGGCCTGGAATTGTTTCTCATTGGACTGACCTGGCTCACTGTCCCATCCTTGAACCAGCGGTGCTAAGATTCCCGATTAGCCAGGGCTGGGTCATGTGCCCCATTCCTAGAGCTACAGGTGGAATTAGGCCTGTGGAATCATGTGGACTGAGTAGGAGAAGGGTGCTTTCCCAAAGGAAAACTGAAGAGGGAATATATGTTGGTCATGCAAAGCAATAGATGCCCCCTTCATGAAGCCACCCCGAATCCCCACCACTTCGGGAGGCACGTGTCTCTGCATTGGCCTGCCAGGCCTTCTTTATGAAGTGCCGTGATCTTGCAGAACTGTCAGGAAACCGTTCTAGCCAATCCAGAGTTCACAGTACCTCTTTGCTTGCCTCTTTTTCACATTGTTTCCTGAAGAGACCGAGCAGAGAGGCACAAGGGAGCGTAGCAGCTTGCAGGCTTGGCACTGGCTATGTTCCCTTTCCCCAGGTGGTTAGTAAATAACTTCATGTGTTTTCTAGCAGTTTGAGGTTAAAGAGCTAATTTCAAGGCGGAGACTAGGGAAATAGGTGTCGAGACACCAAGCAGCAGGCAGAGTTCCCAGGCTCTGGGCTGCCTTGTTTAGAGATAGATGCCACTTTTAACTGTGGATAGCTTTTTTTTTTTTTTTTTCTTGACACAGGATAATAGCTGTTATTTTCTAAGCACCTACTCTGCTATCCCTTGCTAGGCGATTTACTTAAATTATTTTTAATCTTCGCAGTCATCACGTTACATGTGTGTTCATTCAGCTCATCTCTTACGTGTATGGCGAAGCTAGGTACTGGGATGCAAGTATATAGGGCCTCTTCCTGTGGTGGAACTTACACCCTAGTTGGGCAGATGACAACAAAAATGGGGGTATTGGTGATGAGCCCTATGAGAAGAAATAGATCAAGGATCTAATTTAGATTGGAGAGAAGGTCAAGGGAATGACATGAGTGGAGCCATATTCCTGTTTTGTTGGTAAAGAAACAAGTTGGTAAGAGGTTGAAGGATTTGCTTAAATCCTCACAATTTTGTAAGTAAATGATAAGGTTGGGATCCAGACTCCTCCTAGCGTTAAAGCCCATGCTTTTTCCACTCTATTGTGCAGCACCCCAGAGACAGGTACATGCCTCAAGTCTTGGGCAGCAGGATGGTGTTTAAGGAAAGACCACTGCCCTGCAGGATCAAGAAAAAGACCTGGGTACTAAGGACTGTGCTGTTGGTAGCTTAATATGTGACCATTCTGAGCTAGGCATAACCATTCTGAACTCTGGTGTAAGGGATGGAATTGGTCTAGATTCGTGGAGCCTGAAGAGGGCACTAGGGAGACATGGGATGTGCTAAGATTTGAACTCTCCATAGGAGCACACACTGCTGGCTGAGGTGCAACAGTATACAGATCGGGAGCTGGTCAGGGAGTACTCACTTGGATCCTGTTTGTTCCTACAGAGATTATGCTGAATCTGTGGGGCGGAAGGTACGAGACCTAGGCATGGTAGTGGACTTGATCTTCCTCAACACAGAGGTGTCACTGTCACAAGCCTTGGAGGATGTTAGCAGGGGAGGGTCTCCTTTTGCTATCGTCATCACCCAGCAACACCAGATTCACCGCTCGTGCACAGTCAACATCATGTTCGGAACCCCACAAGGTACGGAGGCCCAAGTGGGTTAGAATTCCAGAGATAGTCACTAGTCCGTTAATTCTTTGATGCCCTACTGAGAAGAAGCAGGTTTGGGGCAAATGACTCGTATGTCATCTCAAAGATGGTGGGTCCCTTTTATAAGCACACTGGAGGAGACTTGCATAGTCACTTACTCGTCTGATATTCTTTCAGTGGATGCAGTTCTGGGTCTGCTATATGGAAAACATTATATTTAGCTCTCAGGTATACATAGCGGGATGCTGGTAAATGTGTAACCACTAGTTCTGGGAAGGGGGCAGGAGGCATTGTGGTTCACAGCATTTGCTGATGGTGTAAATGCTCCCCCTGTGTGTCTTGTTTCAAGCCACCAACATGCAGTCACTTCAGGGACGGTTGGGAAGAGACATGCACCATCAGCTCTCACCATTGAGAGCAGATGCTGGCACACCTCTGGCAGATGTGCACCGCATGGAGCGTGCTAGAACCCTTGGCTTTCATTAGACTTTGTAATAAGGGACTGAGGACACGACAGGCGACGGGACAGTCTGCAAGTGTGCTAGAGAAGTAGAGGGGGCAGGAGAGCAGGGAGGAGGCCCAGGAAGTCCTTGAAGCCCTTCCCTGAAGATGCTTTTAGTACATCGCACTCAGGATGTTAGGACTCAGCCAACCGATGGCCCTGGCCATTGCTCTTCCAGCCCAGACTGGACTTTGCCCTTTTTCCACCACATCGGAATCTCTTTGCCTGACTTGTTACCCATAACCATAAAATACATAGGGCTCTCACTAGGTCATTTGTGTCTCTGAGCAGTAGTTCTCAAGATGTGTGAGGGCATTTCTGTGACGTTCTGAGGCTTCTCACCACCCTGTAGGTCACGTTGCCCATGGGTAAGGAGAGGAGGTTATTTAGGGTCATATTTGATCTTAATGCATGACCTTTGAACTGATGAATTCAGAAACAGTAGGCCAGCTCTATCCTGAGTGTCACAGTAGAGAGCCAGACTTTACAGAAGAGCTTTTTGGCCCCCTGCAGCCTGCCTCCCATGGTTATTCCCCATGTGGTCTTTTTGAATCTGTGGGAGACTGTCATGTTTCTTTGGTTTTTACTACAAGTCTGTGATCTAGGAATTCCCCCGAAGAACCAGCTCTGTGAAAGGTGTGTGTGTTCCCCACCAAAGAAATCTATTCACCTGTCTTTCCAGCCTTCGTCTCCCCCACTCTGCTCCGCATCATAAGGCTTTTTGTCACCAGAATGGTTTTCTTGCTGGTTTGAGGTTAGAAAAGGCTTGGTAGAGTCCAGAAGTTGGGCACTCACAACTGTCATGGGAGAAAATAACTCCTGTCATTCTCTCCGACAGAGCATCGCAACATGCCCCAGGCAGACGCCATGGTGCTGGTAGCCAGAAATTATGAGCGCTATAAGAATGAGTGCCGGGAGAAGGAGCGAGAGGAGATTGCCAGACAGGCAGCCAAGATGGCAGATGAAGCCATCCTGCAGGAAAGGGAGCGCGGAGGCCCCGAGGAAGGAGTGCGAGGGGGGCACCCTCCAGCCATCCAAAGCCTCATCAACCTACTGGCAGACAACAGGTACCTCACTGCCGAGGAGACTGACAAGATCATCAACTATCTTCGAGAGCGGAAGGAGCGCCTTATGAGGAGCAGCACCGACTCTCTGCCTGGTGAGCTACGTGGCAGGGCCGAGGTGAAGTTCTGACTCTGCATTTCTCTAACCCCCAGGCTCTGTTGGGAGGGTGGCAGGCCCAAGCTCTTTGGGGTGGGTAAGGGGAATGAGCCCATCCCCTGGGTTCTCCTACGGGCCATCCTTGCTGATGTAATGATAACTTAACATTTGGGTACTGAATTTCAGTCCCTGTAGTTAATGTGGCGATGGGTGGGCTAAGATTGCCAGCTACCTGGTCACCGAGATGGATGCCCTTTGTTCCTTTAAGTAGTCCTCTGGGGCACCTAGGCTGTTTTCTGGAGACAGCATATACCATGAAGTAGCTCCTTTGGGAAATTGATGTTATAGTCTGTGTACTATGTGATTGATGTGATCAGTGATTGTTGTTCTTCCCTGGCTGTTAAGCCTCCTGCCCACGGAGGGTACTTTCAACTAGATACCTCCTCCTTCTGTCTTTTAGGCCCGATTTCCCGCCAACCACTCGGGGCGACCTCGGGTGCCTCGCTGAAGACACAGCCAAGCTCCCAACCGCTCCAGAGCGGCCAAGTGCTCCCCTCTGCTACACCCACTCCAGCTGCACCCCCCACCTCCCAGCAAGAGCTTCAGGCCAAAATCCTCAGCCTCTTCAATAGTGGCACGGTTGTGGCCAATAGCAGCTCTGCATCCCCTTCAGTCGCTGCCGGAAACACCCAGAACCAGAATTTTTCCACGGCAGCGAACAGCCAGCCTCAGCAAAGATCACAGGCCTCTGGCAATCAGCCTCCAAACATTTTGGGACAGGCGGGATCTGCTCGGAACATGGGCCCCAGGCCTGGGGCTCCTTCCCAAGGGCTCTTTGGCCAGCCTTCCAGTCGCCTGGCACCTGCTAGCAACATGGCTAGCCAGAGGCCCGTGTCTTCCACAGGTATCAACTTTGACAATCCAAGTGTACAGAAGGCTCTGGACACCCTGATCCAGAGTGGCCCTGCTCTGTCCCACCTGGTTAGCCAAACTACAGCACAGGTGGGGCGGCCCCCGGCCCCGTTGGGATCCTACCAGAGGCATTACTGAGGCTAAGTCTCTCAACTGTCCCCAGTCCCCTCATCCCCTGGCCTCCTCCCACCTACTGCGTTCAAATAGAGTTATTTGGAGGATGTTCTCTGCGCCTCTCCAGGTCTACATCGAATGTTTCTACCACCTGCTCTCTCTTCTGCCCAAGGCTTTGTTGCTTATTCCTTCCAGAGTCAGAGTTTATGCTGCTTTTGGGGGTGTATCTTTTTTTGTTGTTTTTGGTTTTTGTTTTGTAGAAAATAAATATCTCTGGGGTCACTTGGGCAGTATAGGTGTCCGGGCTCAGTTTATATTTCATGGGTTTCTCTGGTCTCTGTCAGCTGGATTTGGGGGTTGGGGAGAAGGAAGAAGCCACGCCCCGATCGACTGAGTTTGGAACAGCATTTTCATGTCCGTCGCCACCACCTTTGTTCATTTTGAACCTACCAAGGTTTTTTTCAGCTTCACACAGGCCGACCAGAGCTCAAGCTCCTGTCTGCAGCTGCTTCCTAGGGTTGCAGAAAGCCAGCCTGGGCTGGGCAAGCACGGTGTCCTCGTGCCCCGTTCCATGTGTATGGGGTCTGCCGGAGGATTCATAAAGCAGCTGCTCTGGAGTTGGTCTAGGAGAGTGCGTGGCGGCCACGGAAGCAGGCACTTTTCTGCCTAACCCAGGGTTGTTAGTTTGGGGTTTTCTTTCTTTCTTTTTTTCTTTCTTCTTTTCTTTATTTTTTCTTTCTCTTTCTTTCTTTTTCTTTTCCTTCCTCCCCTTTCCTTTTTTTTCTTTTTTCTTTCCCTTTCTTTCTTTCTTCCTTTCTTTTTTTCTCTTTTCATTTCATTGGAGGATCTCCAATGGATTGAACAGCTCCAGTCACCAGCAGTTCAACAAGAACTGTAATCTGGGCCCTGACCACTCTCACCCCCTTAACGTTTTTGTCAGCTTCTCCCTCTCCAGTGCTAGTTTCATGGAGGTTCTGAGAAAGCAACTCTAGACTCTGGCAGGGAACACCCTTTTTTTTTTCAGTGATTGTTTTGAGCTTTTGGCTCAGAAATCAGGCTCTTATTTTCATTTGGACTCTTCTGTTTCTGAGCAGCAGGAGGTAGGGACCATTTTGATGTCAGACTTTTGGTAGCTGGACATGTCCTTGATACAGGTGGTTGTTCATAACTTTTGAGCCAGAGTGAAATTATTAGAGGGAGGACTTCTGGCTGCTGCTCTCTATGGAGCCAAAGGAAGCTGCCCTCTCCCTGGGGATGGTGCTCATCAGAGCCCTGTGGGTCACAGTCTCAAGGGTCCCCTGCAGGGATGAGGGAGGGCAGGGACCTCAGCTGAGTCCTTGCCAGTGGCTGAGCAAACAATGCTTTCAAAAACTCAAGGTCCCCGATGGCAGCGTTTTATGTTCTGACCTGTTTGTGTTCTATAGTGTTTTTTTCCTCTTTGGAATTCTGTGTTGTTAATAAGATGAGATGATTACTTTTTATTAAAATGAAAAAGTAAAGGCTGTGTTGTCTTTTTGGGGTGTGAATAACTGCAGAGGCATTCCCTCCCCAGTCAGAAGGTGAGGGCCCCTGACGGAACATTGACTGGTTTCCGTCTGCCGTGACGCCTGCCCCCTCTTGTCCTCATCTGTGGTTGCGGTCAGCCCCGAAAACCTCCTCTGACCTTAGTCCTCTTCTGCCACACCTCCCCCGGTCAGAAGCTTTAACATCAGGTCAGAGCAAAAGCCTGCTGGCTAATTATGATGCTGTGTTAAACGTGCTTGTTTGTGGTGGACTCTCAGTGTGGCAGCAGGCTTGTCCGCTCACTCTGGGAAAGGGACGTTTCTGAGGAGGCCGTTTCTGGCCGCTGGCCAGTGGAGCAGGGTGCTCTCCCGCTTTGATTTGGCCTCAGCTGCCACCCTGTGTTCTACCCGCTATGTGGGGAGTTGGCAGAACCGTAGAGTCATAGAAAGTGGGCGCCTGGAAGAGCATTTAAGGGCCAGGAGCCTGGGGAAGGGGGCGAGGTCGGACCAGCACGGGCCTGACCTGGTTGTCCCAGGCGACCAGACCCTGAGGAGCAGCCCAGCCAGGGACCGTGGGTCGGGGTGTGATGAGGCAGGGCTCCTTCCGAAGAGCCACCTTGAGTTCCGCTCCTTCCCCCTCAAGGGTCCATACAGCACACCTCAGGCTGTGAAGGGTATAATAAAATTATTTTTATTGCATTTTGTGCAGACGGGAGTCTAAAAAATACAGTAAAAGCTGTAAAGCATTAAATGGGAGCGGAGGAGCATTCAACAAGAAAGGAAAGAACCAACGCGCTCCTTTCCATATTGGCACAAAGAACACAAGATCGGTACTGAGGCGGAATGCGGAATACTGAAACACACTGAAAATTAAAGGCAGGCCTAATAATAGTAATAAATAATCTTGATTTGGTTTGCAACCTCTCCTATTTACAAGGGTTTTCAACTTCATTGCATTGCCCTGCACATAGATCGGCTAAAACAAAAGCAACACTAGTTCTCACTACGAGGCTATTGAAATATTGCACTCAGAATAAAAGTCACTTGAATGGACATGAAACATCTAGCTACGATGATTGTAAAGATAATTTGATGAATGACCTGTGATAACATTCATAACAAATATTGCACATGTAGCACAGAAAAACTTGGGTTTTGTTATGGGATGTTTGTCTTCTTTAACAGAAACTTTGCTCTTGCCAACCAGACATTCTGGGCCCAGATAGTGCAACTTTGGTTCCCTAATTGGTGGTGTTGATACAGCCCCTTCCCCTTCTGCCCAGGCTGCCGCTTAGCCTGGGGATGCTCAGGCCCCCAGAAGGCTAGACCCAGCTGTGGTTCTCGGAGGTCTTTTGAAAGATGCAGGGGGGTCAGGTGGGGGGGGCCTGGTGTCTTAATATTTCCAACCTTCTGGAGAGTCCATCTTGCCCCCTTATCAAATCTCAGAGGGCCTTGGCCTAACAGGCAGATACTGAGACCTCCAGCCACACCTCCAGCCACACCTGACCCAGTCTATAGACAGCAACAGCTCCAGCTCTCCGCCTTGGGCTCAAAGGGAAGGAGGTGGTGAGGTCAGGAGTACTCAGTAGCCCCAGCTCTGGGAGGTGGGCAGGATGTCTAACTAGGTGCAAATGTCAGGGACCTGGAGCTGGAGGTACTGAACCCGGTCCCAGAGGGCGCTGGAACGAGCATGCAGTGCCTGTCCCCCTTAGTGACGTGCCCTGGGGGAAGGGAGCCCGCCCAATGCGCCTTCTCTAGGGATAGACGGCGCCTCCGACCCGGCTGCGTGGAGCAGAAGCGCCAAGGACTGGAGTTGGAGAAGCCAAAGAAAGGCTTTGGGTCCTGGTTGGAGGAGGGCAGAGAGGCGCTTAGAACAAAGCACATGGCGACTCCAGCCCTCCCCCAGGCCCGGGTGCCTGGGAGACGCAGCTAGAGGCCGCTGCTGGGCAGCAAGGCCCGGCCCCGGCACGCGGGAGAAGGCGGCTGGGTCCCCGAGGCCGGAGCTGCCAGCTGCCGGGTGGGGACAGGGGAGGGAACATCAGGAGCAGAGCTGGGGCCTCCCCGGTGGGTCTGGCCCCTAAACCCAAATCGCTTCCCCTCCTCCCTCGCCTGTCCCAGGGACGCAACTCCGGGGAGGGGACGCCCTCCAGCTCCCCGGTTTCAGTCTTTGGCGAGGAGCCATGGGATAGGGGGAGCAGGCGACCAGCCGACGAGGAGAGACGCCCGCTCTCCCATGAAGGCACGGGGGCGGGGCTTCCTCGGTCTCTCCGCCCCCCATCCCCTCACCACCCTCGCCCCCAGCAGCCCCTCCCCGGTCCCGGCTCCGGCTCGCGGGGAGCCGAGAGGCGGCTGCGCGCGTCTCCGCAGCCGCTGGGAGGCGGATCCGGGAAAAGCCGGGCGCTGGTCTCACCCCATCTCCAAAACGAACTTGCGGGAAGGGTCGGAAGCCGGGGGCGCGCGGGAAGGGCGAGGAGGCGAGAGCGGAGCGGGGGTGTCGAGGGGCCAGGACCACGACTCCCGCCTGGGCCGAAAGCACTTTTGCTTCCAAACTCGCGGACGTCCGGGAAAACCCAGCCTCCCGAGGCCGCCGCCTCCCCCGCGTGCCCCCAGCGGGAGAGCTCGAAGGCGGCGAGCTGAGAAGTCCGTTGCGCTTCTAGTCACAGAAATATGGGGACGTTAAAAATACACGCGATGTCTCCTGTACACTATGTATAGGCGCGGCCCCGCGCGGAGGGGCGGCGGGTCGGGCCGAGCGCGGCCTCCCCACCGCGCGCCCTCGGGCCGCCCGGGTGCCGGGCCCGCGCCGGGGCGCCGAGGAGAACCGGGCGGGGCTGGGGAGGGGATGCGGCCGCGCGGCCCGCGGGCGCTCCTCACGGCCCCGCGCCTCCGCCCTCCGCGCCTCCCCGGCCTTATTGCAGCGTCTCCTCCGGCGGGGCGAGGCCGGGCCCGCAGAGCGACGAGCCAACGGGGGCTCTCGGGCTCCGGCCTCCGCGCGGGGCGGTCCCCTCCGAGTCAGCCCCGAGCGGCGTGGCCTCCGGGCTTCAGGCAGCGGGGAAAGGGGCCAGGGCGCGGGCACAGGGTCTGTATGTAAACGGTGACAGCGGCGGGGGGCGCGGCGAGGGCTCCGGGGCCGCCGGCCGGGCGCGCTCGGGCCCGGGTGGCAGGTCCTGGCTCTCAGGAGTAGATGGTGATGACCTCGCGGCCGCCGCCGCGGACCAGCATCACCCGGTCCAGGTGCTCGGTGAGGACCTCGAGGAACTCCATGTCTGAGCGCCAGTCAAGGAGAAAAGCCGCGTCCCCTTCGCCCTGACGGAGTGGAGGGTCGCGATCGGGCGCCGGGGACCCCTGGGCCCGCCTCCCGGTCTGAGGTTCCTGACGCGGGAACGCCTCGGCTCTTCCCTCCCAGGACGAGGACCCCGTTGCCCCGGACGTCCGCCTCCCTCCCGCACGCCCCACTTTAGGTCCTGGATACAATTTTCGTCACCGTTGCGGTTGCGGGGAGGTCCAGGCATGTTGAGCAACACCAGCTTGGCATCCCGGGATTTCTTCACGATGACCTCGTTCAGCCGCACGGCAGTGTGCATGCGCCGCACGTTGGACTGGTTCCTGGGGGAGGCAGGAGGGGAGGCGGGCGCGTGAGCCCGAAGCCGGAGGGCAGGACCCAGTGCCCTTGCAGCCCCAGGCGCACTGGGCCGCTGGCACCGGTCAACCCCAGACCTCTCCAAGTTGGGCTGTTCAGAGACCCCAAACGGCCAGGGGCCCGCGCTGAGGGTTCGTGATAGACTGAGGAGAGCAGGGACCCTGGCCAACCCGGAAGAGAGAATTAAAAAATCCTGAAGCACTTACAAATTCTCCCACTCCCTTCAGGAAACACAAGAGAAGCAAAGAGAGGAAGAACAAGAGAGGGGTCAGAAGAAGGAGGGGCTGAGCGCTTGGGCCACCATCCTCCCCCTCCCCCACCCAGTGCTCGCGGGTCCCGCTCTCCCGGCCACACCCCCTTCGCTTCTTCACGGCGCCCCTGGGAGCGCCGACCCTCGGCTATCAGCCCGACCCGAGGTCCTCGGATGGGGACGCCCAGACAAGGTCTGGGCTGGGTCTTCCCACCAGGACCTCCTCTGCTCATCTGCTCTGCCACCGGGAGCAAAGACCCTGCGGGCTCACCCCAGCCCCCAGCCCCGAGCCCGCAGCCCCCAGGCCCCTACGGCTTCATGCTGAAGAAGTCCTTGATGCCCTCCGAGGAGACGGGACTGGGGCCCTTATTCTTCTCTGCCACCGACTTGTCCTTGGTCCAGGTGAGATGCACCTTCTCAGGATCGGCCTCGCCCTCCCCCTCAGGCTCCTCCCCCGGGGACGGAGAGCTGCTGGGGCAGCTGGGAGCGCTCTGGTCGTGGATGAGCTGCACCTGGGAGATGAAGGAAGGGGCAGGCAGCACGTGACTCCCTTGGCCGAGGCCGGAGGTGCGGCTCCCACCGGCTGGGGCCAAACCACCCAGGCGCACACCTCCTCTTCTGGCTTCTCCTCACTGTCCCCAGCGGTTTCTTCTGGGACGTTGAGGCGGAGCCGAGTGTTGGCTGGATTCTTTCTCCGGATTGAGCCGCGAGACTCATCTGTGATACTCTGGATCTACGGAGTGACACAGGTTAGCAGTGACACAGGTTAGCGCCAGCTCGGCTAGGAGTCACCACCCGTGCCCTGCAAACAGCTACCTCCAGAGCTGATGTTCAGCCACGATGCACACTTCTGGGAGCCGTACCAGCTGTTCAAACATTGCAAGGCTTCCATACCAAATAGCTTTGGCCCCGCTGGCCTGGCCGCCCCAACTCATCGGCAGAACCCCTGACCTCCCCACCGTCCAGCAAGCAAAGGGTTAACACTTGGCCCAGCAGGGCTCTATCTTAGCACCGTGGTCCAGTGTCAGTTCTAACTGGTCAGTGCACATGCCGTTTTTTTTTTTTTTATTGTGTTCACTATCACCCTGGACAACATCCTTGAAGTGTTCACCTTTCCCAGCTCAAAAAGGTACCCACCACTCATTCCCCTGAAGATCCATTAACCAAATCTGAGAAATATATTATCCACACCTGGGAGACCCCCTCAACCATGGTCTGTCGCTCTCACCTACAGGATCGATTCCACAGGCAACCTGTCACCTGCCCCCCAGAGCTCTTCAGTCCCCTGCCACAGAGTTACCATCACTCATTTCACCAAGGGGTGGGCTTTCATCCCAACTCGGGGCGCTAGTGGTCCACGTTACTCACACCTGGGAGATCTTACACCCATACCCCGTGGGGGGCTCATCATCATTACCCCCTGAGAACTCATCAACCGTACCCTAGGAGGTATGCCCCCAACTGCCAACCATCAGCTATATCCCTAAATAACCATCTGTTACCCACTCTCGCAGGGTCTATCACATGATCCCCCACACTCGGAGCCCACGCCCATGAGGAATCATCATCCATACATATTTAGCTTCCACGATTCTCCCTTGGGCCCCAGAAGTCACATACAGAGGAAAATCTGTCACCCGTGCCAAAGCCCTCTGCATCCTGGCTGGCAGGCTTGGTAGGTGCCATGTACCCCTGCTGCTAGGGAGGTGGGGTTGAAGGGAATAAGGGTGATGAGTAATGCTCTAGGGTGAAGGCCGTGCCAGTGGCCAGGAGTGTGAGCCCCGGGCCATCCCTAACCTGTGCAGACCCAGAACTGGCAGCAGCTTGAGGCTCTCAGAGCCCAGCCAGGGCAACCTCACCTCGCGTTCTCGCTCATTCTTGGTTAAATGCATCTGTTTGAGGATCTGAGAACGCTGCTCCATCACCAATGTCTTCTCGTAGGTGTATGCCGAGATATCGCTTTCATGCTGTGGGCGGACAGGGACGGGGGAGGGGGGGGCGGGGGGCAGGGTAGAGTGACAGGGGCAAGGGAGGAAAGCATGAGCTCAGGTGCAAGGCCAAGGGAAGGGAGGCGGACCCCCTTCCTTCTGCCAGCCTAGGGCTTCTCTCTCTAATGACCTAGTTTAACCAATAGCTGTGGGAGGCAAGGACGAAGCAGAGGACAAAGCTCTTTGAAGACAATGCTGTTCATTCCCTCCTCAGCCCAGCACAGGACCAGGGTGTGAATGGGTGAATTAATGAATGAGCAGATTAATTAATTACCCGGGTGAATGGAGAAGGGGAAGAAATTTTAAAGGAACAAAGTGATGAATGAACACATATATGGATGAATGGGTAGTTGAGTGAATGACTACATTAATGAATACACAGAGGGATGGGTGGACGCGTAAATAAACCGAGGGGGACGGATGGATGAGAGGCCATGCGGTGTAATCGCTAGGGGCCTGGACTCTGAAGTCAGCCTGCCAGGGTTTGCATCCTGGCTCTGACATTTGGTTGTCCTGTTGAGCAAATTACTTAACCTTTCCGTGCTCCAACTTCCTAATGTGTAAAATGAAAATGCTGATACTTGTATCTGTTTCACTGGTTGTTGTGAGAATATATATATATATATATATACACACACATATATATAAAATGTGGCGTGAAACAGTGCCTTACGTATAATGACTTGGCTATTCTTGTAAAGAAGAGAGGGACGGATGGGTGGATAGATGGGCAGACTCTTGGGTTACTCCAAGAGAGGCTAAGAGGTAGGTAAGATGAGGAAGGGATCCAGCATCATAAGCTGATCGATTTGGGGGTCGCCCTATTTGGCGCTAGGGCCAAGAGGAAAGAGGGCCGGCTAGGACTCCAGAACTTCATGGGTGGCTGGTAGGGACTCACCATCTCCACGACCTCGACCTCTGCGGTGATACGTAAATGGTACAGAAAGGTGGTCAGGTCCTTCTTCATCTGGATGCTGTTGTCGTCCATCTGGGCCACGGTGAAGATGCGCATCTTGCACTTCCGCCAGACCTGGAGGGGTGAAGGGGACCCAGAAAAGCCCAGCCCAGACTCAGTGAGAAAATTCAAGGTCAGAACCTAGAGAGGACCCTGTCCCTCACCCTTCCCACCCACCTTCCCCAACCCCCCCGCCACACACACACACACACACACACACACACACACACACATGCGCGCGCGCGCGCAGACCCAAAATCCTCTACCTGGGAGGCCACTCCCTACAAACCACCCCCCTCCCCCGCTTAGGTAAGAGTCCCCATTAAAGTATCGCTTGCAAGGGTGAAGCAGCACTCTCCTTTACAAGGCAAGGACACCCGCCAGAGGAGACACACTCAGGTCCTAACATCTCAGGGGAAGGGAGGAGATCAGCCCCCCTCTTCCAGGAGCTCCCAGGGAGGGGCTCACGTGGAGGCTGGCCCTGGCCAGAGCCCACGAGCCACGCAGAGCCACGCCCGCTCACCTTGTGGTGTCGCAGCAGGAAAGGCAGCAACATGAGCATGCCGCCGTCGTGCACAATCCACCAGACGTCGATGCTGCCCTCGGAGAAGCGCTCGGGGTTCCCAGGGAACATGGAAACGTTCTTGGTGACCAGTAGGGCCAGGTGACCAGCTGTGGTTTCCCGGACCAGCTCTGGGGACGGCCAAGGAGAGGGCCAGAGGGGAGAAGAGCGACCCCGGTCCCTTCCTGCACCAAGGCTCCTGGCACCCAGCACCCCCCCCAACCCCACCCGGCCCCGGCCTTGGCCTGAGTAGTCAGAAAACCAGCATCTACGTAGGTCTCATCACTGAATTGTTGTTTGGGTTGGGGAGAGCCTCTCGACCTTGCTGGGCCTCAGTTTCCCCACCTGTCAAGTGGCAATGAGACCACCTGCCCTTCCTATCAGGAGCTCTTCCGTGCACGGCCTGGTTTATCCTCTCAACTGCCTTTAACTATGATCCACCCGGAAAGGAGCCAGAACAGCCGAGAGTCAACAGGGCAGCCTCTAGGCGCCCAGCTGTGTAATCTGGAGCAAATTCCTCCATCTCTCTGGGCCTGGGCCTCCGTTTCACACCAGTAAAGGGGAGATGACACTGCCTCGCCAGCCCACACGGGACCGCTGAGAGGATAAGAGGCTTAGAGAGAGGCTCAACTTGTCTGGCAGGCAGAACACAGTCCATACATGTCCGCTATTATATTACTACCAAGGCGTCTAGTGCCCAGAGAGGGTGAGTCACTTGTGAACGATCACACAGCTAGGAAGGGCCAGAGGTGAGATTGAGACCCAGGCCTCTCTGTCTTCGAAACTGTAGCTCTTTCCGCTGCCTTCCACTGACTCTCTCTCTCGGGGCTGAGTCAGCTCTGCAGGGCCCAAGACTATCTCCCTCACACCTGAGTCCTCAGCGCCTGGCACATGGCCAGCTCTGAGCACTGACCCCCCGCATGTGCGACACCCGGGAAAGAGCCCCCGGGCCCAAGAGGGAGAGCCCACCGCCCCCCACTGTCCCCGGCCCACCCAGTGTTACCAATGAAGTTCCTCCATGTCTGATGATCTTCCTTCTGCCGCCAGTTGCGGGGCCAGCCAACCAGCACGGTGTTGTGCTGCAGCCCCCCGAGGCCCCCGGACTGGATCAGATGCGACACGCCGTCACGCAGGTTGGAGGAAATCACTACCTGGCAGAAGCCTTTCACTTTCTCTGCCTCCATCAGGCGCCGGATGGACTGGGAGATGGGGGGAGGGGCGTGTCAGACAAGGACGAGCCTCAGGCCTCCCTTCCGGCTGTCTCTCCCCTTCACTGTCCCCATCTTCTCGAAGCTCAGCTCTGATCACGTCAGCCTCTGGCACCAGAATCGCGCATGGCTCCCCATCACCTAGAGCCCCATTCCTTGTGGATCTGGCAAAGCCGTCCGTGACCTTAGCCCACACTTCCCGCACCCTGCCTTCACTGGCAAGCCCTCCACCCCCACCGGGACCCTCCCCCCATTGCATATCACACCCTGCTGGCCCAACTCAAATGTCACCTTCTCAGAAACCACCCCCCACCCAGACCAGAACGGAACTGGGCTGCTGTGCGTGCCCCGACGATTTGTTTTTAACAACTTTTAAAAGTTAGCATAATGATAAGCAATTTCAATGCACACTCAACCTGCACTATGAAGGTAGGGTTCTTATTAGTCTTATGTTATAGATGAGGCAATTGAGGTTCGGAGAAATTAAGCCTTCCTTAAGGCCACCCAGCTAATGGGTATGTTATTGTAGGGGTTCAACTCCAGGGCTCTGACACCATCCCCCACACTCTAACCCCCTACCCTGATGTCAAGCAGAGAGGGCTTCAACTCCTACCTCGGGCACCTCCTGGCTGTGTGACCTTAGGCAAATCGCTTAACCTCTGTGAGCCTCAGTTTGCCCATCCGTCAAATGGGGATGGCAGCTACCTCACTGAGGAATGGGCAGAATTACAGGACATGATGTGGGTAAGGTAGCCTGCTGCTTGACAGATTGGAAGCACGCAGCACATTCTATTATTCTGATGATATGAACCCTAGTGAAGCATCTACCAACAGCAGGAAGGCTTGAGAGCCTTCTGGGTACATTCTATCTTCCCACGAGCCTGTGAGCACCTTGAGGCCTGGGATCTGGTCTTATCCACCCCCCATCTCCCCAGGCCCAGCCCGCTGTGTGGTTCGCAGCACCTTCTCACCCACTCCATATTGAAGGAAGTTGACCAGTGGAGGCCTCCAGCCCTGGGCCCTGACAGATTGGTGTGAACGGCCCAGTGAGGCAGAAACAGCAACTGTCACAAGCCATTAGGGGTACTCCTCCCCATCTCTCCTCTCCCCCCTCCGGCCCCCTTTCCTTTCTCCACAACTAGTCACAGCCCCCAGGGGAGAGAAGCCTGGATCGAAGACAGAATCCACCTGCTCAGCTACCCACCAGGTTCCAGACACGTGTTAGTGCCCCATAACACAGAAGCCAGCCGCCCCTGCCCACGCTGGCCCTGTACACTAAGAGCACAGACCGGTGCTCTTAGAAGCAGGTGACCCAGAGCCAGGGACCCAGGCTCAAATTCTGACTATGCTCCCAGCCAGCTCTGTGACTTTCAGCAAGCTGTCTTCCCTCTCTGGGCCTGTTTCCCCTTGTACTAAATGTGGATGCTCACACTGCCAACTTCACGCGGCGTGAGGGTCGAAAGAATCATAGATGTGAAAACACTTTGAAAGATCTATACGTTGGCAGGGAGAAGCCTGGAGTAGGAGTCACGCAGTCCTAATTTGAGTCTGTTTTCTGTCCTTAGACAAATGACCTGACTTCTCTAAGCCTCAGTTTCCCTATCCATAAAGTGGGGCCCTTTTGGCTCTGAAGGTCTTTGGTTCTGACAATTGGATTCTAAGGAACTCACTCGCTGAGTCCTTAGATTCCTCTTCTAAGAAAGAAGAAAGAAAAGCATGAGCCACCTTTGACCCCAAAGGAGGTAAGAAGGCAAAGTGTAAAGGGTCAAGTCAAGGGACTTGTCCTTGCCCCCTTCCCACCAGGGACTCCTCTCACCTCCTCTGCCCGCTGGGCCTGGGGATGGTTGTCCAGAAAGGTGCCCTCAAGGACAGAGCCCACAATGGTCAGGCCCTTCCCTGCCTTGAGCTGGGAGGTCAGTGAGAGCAGCTGTGGATGTACCACATTCTGGTCTTGGTCCACGCGCACCAGCACCAGCAGCTGTGGCCTGAAAAGGATTCAAGATCCATTCAACACCCACCCAACTTCTACCCACCATACGCCACGCCCCCACACACCAAAACACTGGTGAGCTGACTAGCCATCCGTCCTCTATACCCCCACCCACTTACCCATCTCGCTGTCCACCTCATTCATCCATCCACCCAGTCACCCACCCATCCATTTTATCCTTCAGCTGCCCACTCACATCCATATTAACTTACCTATATATGCATTATTCACCTAGTTATCTAACATCCACCTGCCACCAACCATTCACACGTTCATCTATTCACCAATCACCCTCCCATACATACATACACTTAGCCATCTACTCATCTGTTTATCCATTCACTTCCTTTTTCGTTTGGCCATCCCATCCATCCAACCAACCATCAGTTTAAGAGCATTCTCTGAGCACTCTGGGCGAGACCCTGTGGCAAGCATTTAAGAATTCACAAACAACGCAAAGCCCTGGTCTCTGGAAGACCCAGTTTAGTAGACATCAGCAAGTGCAAGCCAACAGTGTCCTAGTCAGAGCTCAGAGTTCAGGCCTTCCTCTCGGCAAAGTGACCTGAGGGAGGTGAGCGAGGGCTGGGCTTGCAGAGCAATCAGCTAGAAAGCAGGCGGGGCTGAGAGGTGGAGGTAAAGATTCTGCTTCCGGTTCTGCCTTCCGTGGCCTCTGAGACCTTCTCTGGTCCCTGATGTTCACACGAATAAAGTGGAGGGATTGTTCTCAATCTAGAAATTTCTAGAAGCCCCCTATAACTCTCAAAGTGAATGGGTCCACCTTTCCCAGAGCAAATGCTACACGATATTACGTTTATCTGTCTCCGTGTGTGCCTGCTCCGTGGAACTATTCACTCTCTAGGTCCCCAGAGACTGGAAAGGGGCCCGGCACAGATCATGCATTCACACATGTTTTTAAACACATGATGAGGTGAACGGGGGGATGAATGGATGGTTGCTCAGCCTGACCCCGGGTACCGCAGGTGGGAAAGGTTCAGACTAGGCTGAGCAGAGGAGGAGACATTAAGGACACGCCATTGTGGCAGGAACACCACCCAGCAAACAAAACAGGTGAGGGAGAGTCAGGCCCTGCTCCCCTCCTGTCCTTCCCCTGGGCCCTCCCACGTGCGCCTGGCCACTTACCTCCAGTTCTTGGTATGTGGGGGCCCTTCCTCCAGGCGTAAGAGGGCGTAGCGTGCAGCGCTGAGGGACAGGCCTCGGATCCCATCACCCCACTCTTTCTCTGCCCTGGGGACCCAAGGGGATCAACCAGAGTAGAAAGCCAGGGGTGTCAGGAAGAACCACGCACACACAAGTGGCTGCCCCAGCAGACAATGTGCAGCCATTCTGCCACCTCCTTTTCTCGAAGCTTCAGCCCCTCCCTCAACTCCTGTCCCCTATCTCCCAATCCCACCCCTACCACCCTTCCCCCTCCCCTCCAGCCCCAGCCTCTCCCCACTCTTACCTCATCCCTACCCCCTTCCAGCCCTCCCCACTTCCTCACACTTACCCGCGGTACTCGATATATTTGTAGATGAGCCCAGCAATGAGCATGGCCACCAGGGCGTAATACCAGGAGCAGATAAACATGAGGGCCAGGCAGAGGCTCATGCCCAGGAAGGAGAGTGTCCTGAACAATGGGAGGAAGACCCAGCCTCTGAGTCCCAGCAGGACTGTCACTGGTTCCCGGGGCTCAGACAACAAGGCAAGAACTGGGAGGTCTAGGGCAGCTCAGGTCTGGGGGAACTCACACCATCATCTCTAAGAGCACCATGGGAATCTGGGAGCTTCTGGGTGAATGAGCAGCCACAGACAGCACCACTCCATGACACGCCCCCCCCCCAACTCCTGAGAACACACTGCCTTTTCCCAGTGCCTTAGACCCTGCCGCACCACCCTGCCAGATGGTTTCTGAGGCACAGGTGTCTGGAGAGAGTTGTAGGCAAGATCTCCTGGGAAGAGTGTGTCCCCAGGAGGAGGTAACTGGCAAAGCAGGAGCACTGAGATGGGAGTCAGGCAGCCTGGGTTCAAGTCCAGGTCTGCCGGAGACTTTCTGAGTAACCTTGGGCCACTCCCTTCCCCTGTTTGAGCCTGTTCCCTCTCCGTAGACCAAGCATGGTCATTCCTGCCCTGTCTGCCCCACAGGCCTATTGTGAGGATGAAGGACCATAAAGTAAAATGATCAGAAGAGCCCCAGGCTCCACATAATAAGAATCTTCCATGCACTAAACCCTGTAACACTCACGAGGGCCCCTGAGGTCAGTGCAGTTGTCATCCCCATTTCACAGCTGAGGACACTGAGGTTTCCTCTTCTAGACTGAAAGACGTTGGGCATTGTGGGGAGGGAGGGACTATAGCCAAGACTATTCACGACTGTGTTATATTATTATTTGTGGTTATAAGGTTCTCCAGAACCTTTCTCCTGCTACTTGGGCTACAAAAGCTGGACTCCTTTTTTTAAATTTTGGGACCCCTAGACCTAGGGGATGGGCTAGGGTGATGTGGGGTGGGGGTGGAGATAGGAGAGTGTTCTGTTAGGCAGGGAAGGGCACAGGGCACCCACCAGTGGTAATATCGAAAGCGTGGCCTCCAGTTGGGGGTCCTCAGCAGTGTCTGTACGGCACAGGCCAGGTTCACAAACATGTAGCACATCAGGAAGAACCTAGAACACAGAAAGGCCCCAGGAGAGGCAGAGATGCAAAGGGAGGCAGAAACAGAAAGAGAAACATAGGGAAAGAAAGCGGGGGAAAGAGGATAAGAAACTGAGGAGGTGGCCAGATCACATTCTGGAATGGGATTCAAGGGCCAGGTCCCCTTTCAGCACACCCTGATGTGTGTGGGAGTGAATCTTCATATAACAAAAGACAGGTTGTTACACTATTGGGTAGGCTATCCAGGGTCACAACTGGAGGATCCAGGTAGAGAGACAACCCCCCCCCGCCCAGAGCTGATGGGGAGGGCAAGAGGCCAGCACGCACATAGAGAGGATGGGGGCAACTTCGTCGAGGGATGCAATGAGGATGCCAATCTCACAGATGCAGGCCGTCAGGAGCAAGGCCCATGTTGGCTCTCCGTTGGCTTTGCCGTGGCCAAAGACCTGGGGACAGAGCAACCATCATAGAGGTCTGAGATCTTAGGCACTTCTTGTCTCTCTTGTCCAGTCTTGGGGACCAGTGCAATGGAGGCAGGAATCCCCTAACCAGTGAGGAAGTAGGGAGAGGATGCTGTATTCCTCACCCTTACCCAAGGGGAGGCCAGTCTTTGGCTGTGTCTCTCCCACTCTGACATTGGTACTTCAGTTAATGAAGTTCAAATGACCCCTTAAGGGGAAAAGAAGGACCTGTAGGACAGATGGAGAGGAGCTACAGGGGCCAGCAAGTGGCCATGACTGTATGCTCCATAAATCTTTTTTTTTTTTAAGCACCATGGAGAGAGCCACACTCGCCCTTTGGCTACCTCCCTGCCTGATCACTCAGCCAAAGGAGGGCTAATGGTTTCTCCCCTAAGAGCAGACAACTCTGCCCAAAGAGATAGCACTGACCATGGGCCAAATCCTAAATAAGGTACACCCATTCTTCGTATTGGTAGTGCAGAGCAGCAGGGCCCTAGGGGGCCTTGGCTCACCCGGTGGCCTCTCCGGGCAGTGGCTTGGCTGACCGGTATAATGGATGGGCTTTTCTTCCCACACTCCACCCCTCACTGACCTGCAGGAAGGGCACTATGCCGTCCCGGGAGATGGCCTGCAGCAGGCGTGGGGCCCCCGTGAGGCTCTGCAGCCCAGCCCCACAGGTGGAGAAGAAGGATCCGATGACAATGACCCAAGGGGATGGCCAGGCCAGTGTTCCCACCACCAGGTTGCCATTCACGGCTTCGCCAAACCTGGAATGAAGCAGCAAGGGGACAGGAGATGCTGGGTGAGCAATGCCACCTGGATCTCCAGGGCGTGTCTCCCACACCAACCCCAGGACCAGTTGTACACCCATCACAGGACTAGGCTCTCTAGGAGCAAGGGGGGAGACAAAGCTCCTAATGTCCTGGGCATTTCTGTCTGTGTGACCTTGGGTAAGTTGCCTCAGCTATAAAATGAGAATCATTATAAACCTATCTCGTATGATTGGTGACAAGATAAAAGGAAGCAACACAGGTAAAATGCTTTGCACTATGCCTGGAACAAGACACTAATAGTGATTCTAGTAAATGGTCAATATTGTAATATGTTAAGCTGGAAAAAATCTCTTGGCTTATTAGAACCTGTGTCTCCATCTGAAAAATGGGGTTCTGGCCTCATTTATGGTAATGATATGTAATGTGAGAAGCATAGAAAAGCATTTTTTAACAGTGACACTATCTTAAATTGAATGATGCTGCCTCAGTAGGTAGAGAGAGCCCTGTGGCTGGAGTGTGCAAGCAGAGGTGTGCTCAAATGGGCTGTTGCTGAAGGACTCCAAAATCAGATGAAGGGTTTTACCGGATGGCCTGCTGAATCCCTTGCAGTTCTGTGGGAGGTCTCTGATTAATTTTTTTAATGTTGATTTATTTTTTGAGGAGGGGAGGGGCAGAGGGAGAGAGAGGGAGACACAGAATCCGAAGCAGGCTCCAGGCTCTGAGCTGTCAGCACAGAGCCCAATGTGGGGCTCGAACCCACAAACTGTGAGATCATGACCTGAGCCGAAGTCAGATGCTCAACCAACTAAACCACACAGGCACCCCAAGGTGGGGGGGGAGGTCTCTGATTAAATGAAATAAGTGGAGATTAAGTTACCCTAAAAGCCAATAAGTGTAATATATGCAAATTGTCCACTTGGCCAGGTCACTCCCCTGCTTAAAACCCTTCAGGGTTTCCTCTATTTTTTTTTTTTTAATAAAATAAAGCTCTAATTTCCTGGTACCAAAAACCAGGCTTCCAGGACTGGCTCCAGACGCATGTCCCCATTCCCCACCTTACAGAAGCCAGGATGGAGCCATGGAAACTGACTTCTGTGACAAGACCTCCTACTTTACCCTCCTAGTGGTGCGTGACCATACCCTTCAAATGTGTAGTCTCCAGAAGCTTGAATTTCTTACAGCTATAGGCACCTATGTGTGCGCACGCACACACACACACACACACACACACACACACACACACGCACACACTACTGTTTCTCTCCTCCACCTTTGTTCATGCTGTTCCCACCACCTAGAATGCCCTTCCCACTCCTAGTTACCTAACTGATCTCTACTCAACATTTAAAGTGAGAAAGATAAGTGGGAAAATGTGTGTAAGGCACTTCCAGCATCACCTCCTCTTCCCCAACCCTCTGAAGACTGGATTACGGCCTCCTGTGCACTACCAGAGCCCATTCCTACTGCTCTACATTTCAAGTCTGTTGTTGAGCATGGTTATCAGCCCCCAAAGAGCTCCTTCAGGACAAAAAGCATGTGTTATTTATTTTTATTCTCTCCTAGAACACTGGACAGCGACCAACATATAGATATCTAAGAAATGTTAAATGGGTTAATAGATTTTAAAGCAAAAAAAAAAAAAAAAAAAGGAAAGTAGCATTATCCTAAAAACAACGAGACACCATCCAAGTTTCTTGAGCTGGAGTGACAGGAGAAAGATAAAATATAAGAAGGTGAGCTTGCAAGCAATCGCCTGTGATCTCCCTCCCACAAGTCCCCTTGCACAGACTCAACACTCTCTGCGGGGTCTGTTTCCCAAAACCTGGCCCCATGCACCCACTACCCAGAACAGGATCAGCCCCAATTCCCTTACTTACTTGTCCCGCAGGACGACCCCCTCAATGCAGGCCCCAAACAGAACAACAGAACTGATGTCTGTAGCAGAGGATGAAGGAGAATCCCCAGGATGACATTCCCCTTTCTGCTCCCAGGCCAGCTGGGTGAGGCAGCAGCTTCAGCTGCCCTCCTCCCAGCCCTCCCTATCCACGGTGGTCCCAGCCCAGCAATGCAGGATACAGACAGCAGAGGTGGTGGCAATGGCCAGGATGGTGCCGGTGGGAATTGACTTCTGGGCATCCCGTAGGTCTCCAGAACGGTTAGAACCAGCCATGATCCCTGCGAATAGAGGAGCAGCTAGTACAGGGGCCACAGGAGACAAGACAGAACAAGAAGAAAGGACACCAGCCTCGGAGCCAGGAAATCTGGGATCTAGTCCTGGCATACTGACTGGTGTGAGAACTTGGGCATGGCTTCTCCTGGCCTTAATTCCCTCATCTGTGCAATGGGAACTGGATTTTGGCTCCTGCCTATGTGATGAGATTGCTGGACTAAGAAATTCCCCACATCATCATTGACTCTCTCCACCCATCACTCTCAGGCAGAGTCCTCCCTCTCTGAGCTCCCCTTCACCTGTGACTGAGGGGAAGTAGATGCCAACCAGCAGGGTGAAGTAGGAGGTCATGTCGCTGAAGACATAAGGATGGTCCATGTCGACAGGGGTGCCATCTGCCAGGCCCACCGAGGGCATCCCACGTCTCTCCACAATCACCCCCTTGGTCAGGTAGGAGCTCCAGAGGTTCTCTGTGGGGAGGAGATATGATGCTTAGGAGGAAGACCAGAAGTCAAGGTACCAGAACTCCAGGGCCAGGAGGTGGGGTGGGCAGAAAAAGAAGGGTCAAGGTCAACCACTTCTCACTCCTTCAAGGCCTTTGCTCTATTTTATTTCCACTGACATTCCCTAAGCTCCTGCTTTGGGCCAGGCCATGTGCAGAGGCTTTGCACATGAATCACATCTAGTCCTTGCCCTCAAATAGTCCAGTCTAGTGGGGTAAAAAGACACAGAAAGACCTATCTCAGACTGATTCAATATGTCCCAAACTGGTCTCACTGGCCAGCCACCTCACAACCAGCTCCTTTTTTGTATCCCTTATCTCAGTAAATGGCACCATCATTAATTCAGACAGCTTTACATTGCCCTCAACTGTTCCCTTTCCCCATATCTGTTTCAAAACCATCTCCAATTTCTGTCTATTATCCCTTCTAAATATTTCTCAAATATGCCCCTCCTCTCCTTTTCAGGATTTCCTCACTTCAGCCTTACTGACATTTGGGGCCAGATAATCCTTTGTTGTGGAGGGCTGTCCTACAGCACTGTAGAATGTTTAGCAAAATACTGGTTTCTATGCATTAGATGTCAGTAACAACCATCTAGTTGCGATGGCCAAAAATGTCTCCAGACATTGCTATATGCCTCCTGGGGGGCAAAACAGCCCTGGGGGAGAACCACTGCTCCACTCCCATGGACATCACTCGATTACTCTCGATCAGAAAACTATCATCTGTCACCTGAACTCAGCATCAGCCTCCTCCTGGACTCCCTGTTCTCTCTCCCTTTACCTCATCCATATTAACAGCCAAAAAGAACCTTTAGAAATAACACTGACCATGTCCATCCCTTATTTGAAACCCTTTCATGGCCCCCATTGCCCTCAGGACATGGTTCAAACATTTCAATATGGCTTCCAAGGCCTGCCACAATCTGGCTTATGCCACCCTCTCCAACATCATTTCTTGCCCCTCCTTCCTTTGTACTTTATGCCCCAGTCATACCAAATTATCTGTGGTTGGAAGGACACAATATGCTCTTCTCTGTCTGCATGCTTTCAGGCAAGCTGTTCTTCTGCCTTAATTCCTTTACCCCCCTAGTATAACTCAAAATCTCTTATTTTTCCTTCAAAACCCTCCTCAGATGAGTCTAGGAAGCCTTGTCTTGCCCCTTTATACACACGACCACTCCCTCCCCTGAGAGGTCTCTGTTCATTGAAGGCACATCAACTCATACTGTAATTTATTTGCTTATGCATCTGTGTCCACCATTGGACTCCTTGAAGCCAAGGACTGTGACTTATTTATATCATGTTCCTGGTGCTTAACACAGTGCTAGACACCACGGAGATGATTAGTGGTGAATACTTGTTTAAACTGATGACTTTCTTTCCTACTAGGTAGTAAGATATTGAAGGCTCCCTTTCATCTCTATTCCTCCAAGACGCCAAGGAAAGATGGCCCAGAGTAGGTGCTCAATTAAAACTGATTGAGTTTAAGTGAATCCCAAGTAGAGTTCCTTAATCCTGACTGTTTAACCCACAATCCCTGTAGTGTTCCCTGGACACCAGCCTTCTTCCCTCCCCCCAGACCTTTGATGAGGCCACTGGCAGCGCCAGGGATGCCCTGGATCTCCGTGACATTGTTTCGGGTGAAGTACTCATCACAGGTGGCATTGAGGAAACGGGAGGAACAGAAAAGGCCCCAGAGCCGTGTGGTCACCGTCTCATTTCCTTCCCAAGCCAGCTTGGCACAGACATCAAAGCCATGGCGAGATAGTGTGCGGTTCCCCAGGAGGCAGATCCTAGGGAGAGCAACAAGGGAGGAAGATGGGGGAGGGACATAACCTTGCCTTGGCTTCACAATAGAACCACCAGGGGAGCTCTAAAAAACACAGATCTCAGGGCCCCATATCCAGAGATCCTGATTTAATTGGGATGGAGCCCAGAATCGGTGTTTTTTTTTTTCAAAGCTCCCCCAAGTGATTTTAATATGCAGCCACAGCAAAGAACCACGACTTTAGTACAATGCTATGTTTCAGAACCATGGACAGCAGTCTCTGTGTGCAGTCCTGGGCGGTGGGATTTAAGGGAATCTGTCCTCAAGAAAGAGGCAGGACCCACAAAGATTTGAGACTCTAGACCCTCTCTTCTGTGACCTTTCCCCCAATAGAGAAGGTATCCAACACTAATAAGGTGCCCTATTCCAGGAAGTTGTCTCCTGCCAGGAAATGCTTCTCTAACCCAGAATCATCCGTTCAGAAATAATCCCACTTGGTTCTTCCCAATTCTGCTCCACCAGCAAGCAATTGACCCTCACAAGGGAAACTCTGCCCACCTCCAGAAACATTATCCCACCCTGTAGAGATTTCCCCCAAACAAGGAGAGATTTTACTTCCCAAGGGAGGTTGCTCTAAATCCACAAGGACTCAGATTCTGAGAGATGAGGAGAGGGAGGTTGGCAGAGACTGGCGTCGCAGACCCTGAAACCTAACCAGGGAGGAGGAGGACAATGCCTTAGACTCAGAGCAACAGCACTTACGGGAAGTTGGGTGGGTCGAAGGCAGATTTGATGACCCCAGCATAGATGGCCAGGATGGAGAGGATGACACAACCCAGGAAGACAAGGGCAAACTTGTTGACATACTTGACGCCCACAAATACCACAGTGGCCATGCAAGTGAGCACACAGGTGCCATACACACGCATATTGTTCAACATGGCTGCTGCCTCCCCACTAGCATCTTCTGCCTTAAAAATGGCCATAGCTGGGAAGAGGTAAGCCTGTGGAAAGGGGGCAAGGAGGTCAGGTGAGTGACACAGCAAGAACCAGCTAAGAATCACCCCCAAGGATATAACCTGACGTGCAGGAAGAGCTTTGGAAAATACTTGCTCATCACGGTATATTTACAGTAGTATGAGACTGGAAATGACATCCAATGATAGGAGTAAATGTGATCATTTTTATTCCTACGGCATATTTGTATTTTCTAAAATTTTTAGACTGAATGTTGATATGTTTATATTCTTAAAAAAGTTATTTTCACTTATAAATGATATTACAAAGGGAGTTTCTAGTTACTTAGGGAAATCTATGGAGTCTATTTTACAAGGACAGAATACAATTTCACATGGTAAAAAAAAAAAAAAAAAAAAAAGAAGGAAATACACCAAAATGTTAATGGTGATTTTCTTCAGGCAGTTGTTATTTCCTTTTTTACATTCTTTGATATTTTTCCAATTTTGTGCATTGAGCAGAATTGCTTTGAGCTGAGACCCACATCACTAGCCTCTCCTTCAAACACTGCCCAGCACCCTGATTTCTTCTCATCAGTCACTACTCCTAACATGTCTCTTACTCGGCTCCCTCACATCCTTCTTCTCTTTTGCAACCCATTGGTCATCAGTCCTGCACAATTAACATTCACAGAGAAATCAGCACAGTCCCAGGCACATGGTAGGCAATCACCAGATATAGCTATTGTGTGACATTACTTTAATTATTTCTACCACTATTAACTCTTATCGACCCACCTCTGCCACTTGGTAGCTGAGTGACCTTGAGCAAGTCATGTCACCTCTCTGAGCTTCTCATTTGTAAAATGGGCATAATAATACTTAATCCTTGTGAGGATTCAAGATAATGACTGTAAAGCAATTGGAACTCTGCTGAGAGCACAGTGGGTGCCTGATGAACGACAGCTGTTCACGTTACGTAATTACTGTATCTTGTCTCCCCAACTAGACTGTGAATTTTTTAAAGACAGAACCACATCTGATTTCCTTTTGGCCTCACTGAGTGGCTTGGACCTCTCCCTAGGAGGTGTCCAGGGAGCATTGGTTAACTGATGGACAGCCTGGGGCCCCACACCTCCTCCTCAACCCCTCTCACCAGCAGGATTTCGATGGTGCCCAGGATGTACATGGCCCCAGCAAATGTAGTGCCCAGGTAGAAGCAGAGGCCAACGGCGCCCCCAAACTCTGGGCCCAGAGACCTGGAAATCATGTAGTAGGAGCCGCCAGCTGCAGAAAGAACCTAATGTCAGTGAGAAGTTCAAGGGGCACTGGGCTGCCACTGGGGGTGAGGGGGCTCCAGGACAGAGGTGGGAAAGGGGTTGTTCTGTGCCTCACGTCTTACAGGCTACAGCCCTACGACTGGTGGGAGACTCAGCCAGCCACTCTGAGTGGATTTTGCAGCACTAATTACCATGTTGCTAATTACCCCTCTAAGGAGGTCATGGCTCAGAAAAATAGGATGACGGAGAGGAGGGTCTCAGGCAAAGGGAGATCTTGCATTGCCCTGTTCAACTCCATCAACTGCCTCCCTCCCTCCCTCCCCCTTAATACCACTGTCCCCACCTACCCCACAAACATCATAGCCCAGCCCCCAGGTCTTCAATATTGCCTCTCTTGGTCCTGATGACCCCAAAGCCTATGGCCCTGTCCTTCCTTCCAACTATCTGGGCCCCCTCCTGACCAACCAGACCCCTTTCCCCTCCAAGAAGCCCCATCACATACCAGGTACAACACCATTGGTTGCGATTGCACTCATGGAGATGGCCGTGAGCATTGTCTGCAAGGAGAGAGATCATCAGAGTGGCAGCTAGGGCAGGGGCCGCAGTGCCCTGGGTCAGTGCCAAACCTTATACCCCATAAACACCTGCCAAACCCACAAGTCCTTGCTGAGCTTCTCTCTGGTCCTGTTCCAACTTCTACCCCTGCCAAGTCCTTCTGGTCAAGAAAATCTCTTATTCACCATGCACATGGAGGAAGCACAAGCTATAGCATCAGAGACCTCTGGAAATCCCAGCTTGGCCTCTGACCAGCTGTCTGATCTGGGACAAGTCACTTCACTTGTCTAAGCCTCAGTTTCTTCATCTATGAAATAGGTGTACTGTATTCCTGCCTAAATGCTTAAGCTGAATCTGGTCATGAGGAGATATCTGACCAACCCAGATCAAGGGACATCATACAAACTAACTGCTCCATACTCTTCAAAAGTGTCAATGTCATGAAAGAGCAGCTGTTACAGATTAATGGAGGCTAGAATCATGATATCATAAATGAGCATAAACGTGATCTTGAATTTTCTTCAGTTGGTGAGGACATGATTGGCAAAATCTGAAGAAGGCCTGCAGATAAAACGTTATTAATGTGTTACTATTAAGACATTATTAACGTATCAGTGTTAGTTTCCTGCCTCTGATCATTGTACTGTGGTTACATAAGGGAATGTCCTCATTTTTAGTAAACACACACTGAAGGATTTAGGATAAAGAGGCATAATGTCTGCAACTTGCTCTCAAATTCAGGGGAAAAAAGGTACTTACAGAGAGGATGGAATAAATACAATAACGTTAACATTTGGGAGTCTGGTGGAAGGGATATTTGTTCTATTCCTGCAAATTTTCTGTATGTCTGAAATTTTGTGAAAACAAAAACTTAAAAAGAAATAAAATAGGCGTTCTACCATCAGTAGCGGCCACCTCACATGCAGAGGTGGCTCAAGGGTCATGTGTGAAGAAATGTAAACATGATGAGAAGTAGGTGTTCCGTGAATATTTGATTTTCTAGGGAGGATGGAAAGGATTCTATTACAAAGCTGTTTGTGACACATAATCCCATTTTTTGTGAGTCTGGGCCTACAAAAATGTTAACCACTGGGGTTTTCTAGGTGAATTTTATTTCCTTCTGCACCCCTATCTTTTTCGTCAATGAATCTGCATTACTTGTGTAATTATACATGCACCCATTCACACACACACACACACACACACACACACACACACGATCCAGGCAAAACCTGGTTAGTGGCTATCAGGGACCAGCTTGTGAGATGCAGGAAGGACCAATCAGACCTGATTTACTCTCAAAGATCATACGCAGTGATTCCTACAAAACACTCAGGTCTCGTGCTGCCCCTTCCCCTCCCCCACCCCAGGTCCCTGGTCTGCCACAACGGTCAGGAGAGGGGGAGGTGTCACTCACACAGGAGCAGCAGATGAAGACCATGCAGAAGGCCTCCATGATGCCTGCGATGCCCACCACCCAAGTGAGCCTCAGGAAGAGGATGACACCAAAGATGTTCTGCAGGCATGGTAGGTACACACCCATGAAGGTGCCCATGCGTGGGGCCTGCCGGGGAAGCCAGTGTCAGTTTCTGCAGCCCGTAGTCACTATGAACACCCAGACCCCTCCTCCCCCCTATTTTCAATCCCCCACTCCCCTCCCTTCTCCGTCCCCATCCCTTCATCCCTCTTTCCTCTGGTCTTTACCCTCCCTCCCCTCTCCTCCCTCCACCTCTATCCCTTCCTCACCCTCAGCCCCAACTCCTATCCCTCTGCCTCCATCATCCACCCCTTCAACTGACTCTCTTTTGTCCCCCCACCCTTTGTCCCCTCCACCCCTTCTTCCTCCCCCATCCCTTCCCCCCCCCCCCCCCCGCAAGGCCCTCACCTGCACTGGCTTCTTTTTTCCACCCTCATTGTTTTCTGCCTCTTCATGCTCCCTACTTCCCTGGGGCAGGTTGGTGTAGTTGGCCAGGCCACTGAGCAGGGAGGACACCATGGGGCTGGTGTCCATCTCCTCCTGTGGAGGTGGGGGTGGTAGAGTTAGGACACAAGGGCCCAGGAAAGGAGAGGCGAGCTACATAGTAGGAGGCAGAGAGAGATGGGGGTGAGGAAAGCAAACCATTGGGGGTGGAATGAGATGAGGAAGGAGGAGGAAAAAGCACAGAGAACAGGGAAAGTGGATGTGGGATAAGGAGAGGGAGTAGCAGGGGTAAAGGGAAGGAGAAGGAAATGGAGAGGAGGACACTGTCCCTGAGGGAGGGAGAGAGGGAGAGAGGGAGGGAGTGGCGGATGAATGGGGTGTCACACAAACTAGCAACCCACCTCAAACAGGGCCATATTCTTGCCATCATACTCCCTTCCCTTCTCTGTGTCAGTGCTGTTGATGAAGGGGCTGCTCTCCTTGGGGTTGCCATCACCTGAGAAGGCAGAGGAGTCAGGGGTCTGGCACCAATGGGTTGCCATCCTTCTGCCTGGGCATCCAGCTATGTGGCCACTTTGACTCTCTGAACCTCAGTTTGCACATTGGAAAAACGGAGCTAACAGTAATGCCCCCCCTTGTAGAATTTTAGTTGACAGGATGTGTAAAGAGCCTAGTGCATTCCCTGGCACGTAGTAGGTTTTTAATGAAGATGTGAGTGCTTTCTTGCCCTTGGGGGGTCCTTCTTCATTCACTAGGTCACTCTAGACTCTCCAGGTGCCCCTCCTCGACCATAACTGGGACCACGCTGGTGTTCTGGGGTGAAAGCATGCTCTTTCCCAGAGACAAAGGCAGAGAATACTAAAGCCTGAGGACCAAAGGATACTTTACCTCTTGGAGAAGTGACCCATGTGGCATCCCCTATGCCCCTCATGCATCTTCAGTCAACACATTTACTGGATCTCTACCATGTGCCAATATCAGCATGGGAGGGAGAGGGAGTAAAACACACACGAAGACACCATCTCTGCCCTCAGGGAAACCACAGGCAGAAGAGATAAAACAGTATTCATGAATTTCCAACCCAGAGTGGTAAATTCTGTGATAGGAGATGAATAAGGGACTGTGGGAATACAGGAGAGGCATTCAGCCCAGCCTGGGAGGTCACGGAAGGCTTCCCAGAGGAAGTGACAAGTAGGCTGAGAACTGAAGGATGAGTAAGAGCTACGCTGGGAGGGAGGCGGGAGGGTGTTCCAGGCAGAGAACTGCAGAACAGCATGTTCGATGGCCCAGAGGGAAGAGTGAAGAGAGTGGGTCAGAGATGCTGAAAGAAGCCTGATCTGGCTGGAGTCTGAAGGAGGGACATGGAGGGAGGGGCTGAAAGGTGGAGAGTGACCTATGAAAAGATGAGCCTCAGAAGGTGTAGACTCAGTCCTTAAACGATTAGCAGGCCATGTTAAAGATTTTGGGCTTCATCCAGAGGACAATGGGAAGTCATTGAAGAGTTTCAGCCAAAGAGGTGCCATGAACAGCCTTGTGTTTTAGAGCAATCACTCTGGCCTTTAGATGGAGAATTTCATCTAAAGAAAGTTTGAGACTTTCAGTAATCCAGACAAGGGCTGAGGATGACCCAGGCCAGAGCAATGCAGGACAACGGACAGACCCAAGAATTATTGGCACATATTTTTATGCCAGATGTTTGGGGACATGAGAAGGAGAAACCTAGGATAATGTCTGGGGTTTCTAGCATAGGTCAATGAGTGGGTGATGGTGCTATTTAATAGATGTGGGAAGGGCAGAGACTGGGGGTGGGTAAGAAGCTGAATTTGACTGAGGGAAAGGCAGTATAGGACACTCAAGTGAATATGTCCAGAAGGCTCTTGGATATACAGAGCCTGGGCCCTAGAAGAAAGGCTGCGCAGGAGAAGGAGATGAGGGTAACCCATGACAATGTGTGGAGGAAATGTGTGAAACCATGAATCTGGATGAGATCACCCAAGGAGGAAGTCTTTTGGGCCCCTAGCAGAGGTCCTTTCAAAGAGACATAGGAGACCCCCATAGGCACTTTCCCTTGGCTTCAGCCGTCACCCTTTCTCAGCTCAAGGGCTGAATCCCAGTAGCAGACATCTGGAGAAAGTCCCCAATAAACAAATCCCAAATGAACCTGAGGCCCTACATATTCTGAATTTCCTGTCCCCTGGTCTCCTGTCATGTCTTTCTCCACCTCCATCTTCCCAATCCTCCCCCGTTTTTCTCCTCCCTACCTCCTGGAAATCTTCCTTAGTCACCCAGCCAGGGTCCACCCCTAGAGCATGACCTGTTACAAATCCAGTCTCATCCTGACTCAAAGTTGTGGAAGGGGGAAGCGATGCCTCACCAGCTCAAGGGACACCCACCACCTTCTCCTGCCACCACCTCCACCTCATCGATCAAGCCAGGAGCTCCTGGTCCCCAAACAGGGAGCCACCATCAGCTCGTTCTTCTCCTCACATATCTGAGTGCCTGGAAATAGCAGATCTGTCCTCCCAGTGAGAACCTGGCACATAATAGATGCTAAGGGGAGGGGGGGGGGGAGTCTTTCTCAGGAGGAAAAAGTATTTGGAGATAAATTCCCCCCGGCTTCCTTCCTGACCCCCCAGGATCTCAGAAGAGCTGCCCGGGGCCAGAGAACAGGAGAAATAAAAGAGAAGTGGGTTCCTCCTCCTTTTAAAAATGCCGACAAGATGCTTCATCAACACACTGGGTTGTGGGAACAAGAAGGGTTCAGGGGGATAACAAATTTCTTGGAAAAGGGCTGGGGGGGGGGGGGTGTCAAGATTTAGGCTCCAGTCCCAGCTTCACTGGCCTTGCCGACATGTTCGGCAAGTCACTTAAACTCTCTAAGCCTCAGTTTCCTCCTTTGCAAAGGGATAATAATTGTGCTTAACTCACAGGGCTGTTCTGAGGCTGAAGGGAATAACGCCTATTGGGTGTGCCTAGCACATAAGCGGAACTATTGCTGCTATTACAAGTACGATTATTATTCATGTTCGTGGTGCCCCACCCAGCCCGGCCTCCGCATCCCACACCTCTCCCCAAGCCGGAAGACTTAGGGGCCCTGCCTCCTGTGGCACTGGGTACCTCTCCCCGCCGCGTCAGCTCCGCGCCGGGACTACAGGCCACGAGAGCCCCTCCCCTCTACTTTTCCCGCCCCCTCCCAAGCCCCTCCTCCTTCCTGGGGTCCCAGGGAACGCGCCGGGCCGCGAGGGGGTCGTCCTGGCCCGAGACCCGGCTCTAGGGAGTCCCGCGCCGGTCTCCATGGCGACCGCGCGGGCCGAGAGCGCAGCGCCGAGCCGAGGCGGCCACGCGCCCGCAGCCGCTTATGTAACGCGACGCGCTGCGCGGAGCCAGACTCGGGGCCGTTTCCCAGCTAGGAGATGAGGGCCGGGGAGAGGGCGGCTCGATAGGCTGGTCCTGGGTCCCGCCCTTCCACCTGCCATCTGGACGGGATGCCAGGCCGCCGGCCTCCTCTGCCGGGGGGCTGATTTCGGCCCCTCCCTGGAACGGCGGGCGCACTGGTCGAGGGGAGAGGGGTGAGCTTCAGGAGTTCTCAGAGGAGCAGGGGGAACTGCGAAGGGGGAACTCGCCCCGAATCCCCAGAGCCAGGACGCAGGCTGCCGGGTAGCGGCGAGTGGCGCGCGCGCGAGAGGCAGGGCCAGACTGAGGCTGAGCCCTCTCCGCCTGGCCCCCGCCCCCGCCCCCGCCCCCTGGGAGCTCTCAGCCCGAATCGGCTTTCAATTAAGCTGCGGCGGCCAGAGCTCCCGGGGAGGAAACAGGCGAGCGGCGAGGGCTAAGGAGCCTCCCCCGGGGGCCTGGGGCCAGGCCTGGGGGAATCCCCAAACCAGATTGGGGTGGGGGAGGGCGTCAGACCCCAAGGGGATAGGAGGCGTGGGGGCCAGACACAGTATCCTTGGGTTCTTCCTTAGTCCGGATGAACCCTCCTGCTCAGGCTATTCCCACTTCCCTGAGGTCAGCACCTCACATTCCCAGGTCCTCCCCTACATCCCCAAGAACCTAAAATCAGAGATGGCAGAGGCTCTCAATCTGATAGTCCCTCTTCCCTCAAGTCCAGCAGGTCCTTAGAGCCCCCTACCATCACCTTCAGGCATCGCCGGGAGGCCTTATCTTTCTGGGACCCCAAACTCCTGACCAGGTCCTGGACCCTACACATAGAGAGAAAGTCTCCAGATGGACCTGCTACACTCAGAGTCTAGTAACTAATGGGGAGGGGGTAGAACGGAAGGGAGCTTTTAGCTGGACTCCTGTTCCACACACATAGATAGATGCCTCTTTTCTAGGCCTCCGGAGACCCCATGGAAACCCCAAGGCCCAGTAAGGCAGGAATCTCAGGATAGAGAAATCAGGGCTGGGGGATAGGACCATACCCCGTATATGGGGGGAGCAGAGATTCTCTCTCAGGCTGAGTCCCTGTCTTCAGAATGGAGGTATCTGAAGGGGATCCCAGATGGAAATGACACCCCCCCCCCACATACACACACACACACACACACACACACACACACACACACACACTCGTTCCCGGGGCACCGCGTCGGGATGCCTGGATCTGTCGCAGACTCGACTTTGCCAAACCCTCTTCCCCCGGAGCCTAAGCCTGCTGGGGAGGGGGTCGGCTACGGGATGAGGTAACCCCAGGGTCACCCGGGAGATGGATGAACTAGCTGGCTAGCTGGTGGTTCTGACCTCTGTATACCACTCAACGTCAGGAAGGAAAAGAGGGTCTCAGACAAAGAATTGGGGACCCTGGTGCCCACAGCCTTCCCAAGCGGCCACTTGGCTCTGACTTGGATCCAGGATCCGGAAGACTTCAAGTCTAGGCTGCCAGTCCCTGGAAGACCTCGCTCTTTCAGTCCTTGGGGCTCTTTGGTCATCCCCCGGGGAGGTCTGCAAGAATCTCAGCCCAGAGGGTCAAGCAATGCCCAGGGGACCGTTTGAAAGCGCGGAGCGCAGACAGCCGGAGCGGGAGGCGCGCTAGTGCGCAAGGGACGCAGCGCCGCTGGAGGGTGGGGGGTGGGGGCGGCTGACAGCCGTGATGGATGGCTGAGACCGCTGGGGGGCGGCGGGGGGCCTGGGAGCCCGAGGGGGTGGCTGGCCCGAAGACCTCAGAGCGGGGAAACTGTGGAGGAGGGCGGCAGAAAGCAGGAGCGGCAAAAGGACCTGCTTCAAGCCCCCGAGCTCCTAGCGAGTCTCCGCACCCACCGCAGCGCGTCCGCAGTGTCCGCGCCGCGGCGGCGCCGGGGATTCAGCTGCTGGGACCCCATTCCTGAGGCCTCGCTGGGGAAGCTAGCAGAGCAGACTAGAAAACCTCCCCCTTGCCCCGCCCTGGAAACCTCACTGCCATCCCAGTGTACCGAGAGAGGAAGGGGAAAGAGGGAAGAAAGGAGGGTGATCTTGCTTCCCGTCCTGAATAGGAACCCATGGGTATGCGAGAGGGAGAGGGAGATTCCGCAAAGTAGAGCTGAAAATCTCCGGAGGAGGTACGCTTCAGTCTGAGGTCGGACCTCCGGCAGCTTTGGGGGAGGGGGGCCCCCGATTGCACCAAGTGTCCCCTTAAGGAGACACCACAGCCCGGACGGGGGCTGTCATATGGTTCCAACCCCCCATGGGTACCTTCCCCCCACCTTTCAGTTGAAAGTCTCAGAGCGAGGGACTGCAGCAGACTGCACCCCCCCCACCCCCTCCCCGCGTCGCCGGTCAACGCTCTGCGCCAGGACGCCAGGGTCCCTTCTTGAGGAAAGGAACCCTTCCTCCCGCCCGTCGAGGTCCACGTCAGCCCATTCTAGCTCTTCCATCCCCTTCCCACCGCCTCCCCCGCTTAGCTAACCCACGTCTGCCCCCGGACCGTGGGCACTGGCAACCCCCTCGGCCCCCAGCCCTGCCACGGGCGCGGCGCATTCCAGCACCTTGGACAGCGCCTGGCGCATTCCAATGGAGTAGGGCTCCAGGCCGCCGTGGGCGCCCACCGCCCAGGTCAGTCCCAGCCTCTTCTCTGAAGGAGGCGGCCCCCGCTCTGCCTCTAACCCTAGAGCTGCCTCCTCTCCTCGTCGCCCCCTCCCTCGCCGCCCCCGGGCCGCTGCTTACCGGGGTTGGCTCCCCCATCGCCGTCCTCGCAGTCCGTCAGGTTGTTTAGCATGGTGGCGGCGCGGCGCCGGGCCCGGGGATGGCTGCTCCGCCTCGCCCGCGCCCCTCTGCCCGCCTTCGCCGCTCTCTCGCTCGCTCTAGCTCTCTCTCGCTCTCCGCTCCACGGAGGAAGAAGCTGCAGTGCCCGCCCGCCCGGCGCACACACACTCGCACACGGACACACGCTCACACCCGCGCGCGCCCCCTCTCAGCGGCGGCGCTGCTCACCTCATCCCGTATGCAGGAGGCGTGAGCCACTGGCGGGGTTTTGGGGGGGAGCGCGAGAGGGAGGAAGAAGAGGAGACGAGGGGAGGGCAGAGCGCGGCTGGAGGCCCCCTCGCACGAAAACTGGGGGCTTGTACGGGTGGGATGGAGGGGGTGCTGCGGGGGACGGGGGCCTCGCCTCCCACGAGCAGACGCAGCTCCGCCCGCCCCCCACTCCCCGGCGCAGGCGGGGCCGGCACGTGGGCAGGTGCCATCCCGCGCCCTAAAAATAACGGCAGGGAACTAGGTCGCGGCCGCGGGGAGGCGGCCCCGCAGCGGCTGCCTGGCTAGGGGTCTGGGGTGACCCCTAGGGGGAAGGCGAGGAGTACTGATGCGGCGGGGGTGGGGCGCCATGGAATACGGGTCTCTGGGGATCCTGCCTGCAGAGCTGGGGAGGCCAGCCCTGAAGAAGAGTGGAAAACCAGACCCTTTCCCAAATCGCTGGTCAAGAGGTTGGAACTTGGGGTGTGTTGAGGCCAGAGCCCTTAGTTGAAGCCCTGTGCTGCCCCCAGGGGTTCAGGGTCACTGGGCTGAGCTGTCTGGCTCATTCTGTCTTAAAATGGGAGGAGTGGAACCTGAGGAGTTGCAGTGAACCCTCTCATTGTGTTTAGACTGCATCCCAGCATCTCACCCCCAAGACAAATCCCAGGAGTCCAAGGCAGGGGCCCTCTGACTACAGAATGACCCTGGGAAAGAGATGCGATGAGGAGGAGAGAAGGCAGCGGTAAGGTTCTAGGGATCTCGGACTCCCCACTAGGATGGTACAGCCTCCAGGGAGGGCAAACTGGTAGGAGGCAGGCCAGGGACAGAGTGGGGGAGGGAGGAATGAGGCCGTCAGTCGGTTTGGGACCAGATTTTCTCCTGGGGCAGGAGTGTCTAATCCCCTAATCCAGGATTGCTTTCTGAGGATTCCAGAGCCAGCATGCTCTCTGTGTTCCTCCCCCTCCCCTGACACCAGTCCTCCAGAAGCTTGATTGGGACCTCTCACAACCCCTAGAATCCAGACCTGAGCCAGTGGTGGAGACATCTCAGGAAGAAGCATCCCAGGTTTGGACCGTTTGTGTCTCCAGAAGATCTAAACACCCAAAGGGGAGAGCAGGTTAAGGGGAAATTATTTTCAGACTCACCCTAACCCCCGGCACTAGCCCTCTAAATTCCAGGAGAGTCCCAGGGCTGGAGAGGATCACATCAATCATCTTATCTAATAGACAGCTTTCACCTTATGGACTGAAAAAAAAAAAAAAAAAGCTTAAGGCCCAAAGAGGAGAAATTACTGCCTATGGACACTACGCCAGTGAATGGCAGGATTCGGTCTAAAATCCAGTTTGCTTTATTCCAATTTAGGAGTCTTCTTCAACATAATTTCTTTTAAAATTGGTCCTGCCTCCAATAGAAGGGACAAAGATACATTCAAACCAAACTGCTCAGCCATCTCCGATCCTTGGCTACTAAAAAGGGAACAGGGATCAGTCTGAAATGAGCTGTCTCCTTTCTCTTGTGGTCAGGCTTCAGAGGTGCAGGACTGAAGTACCCCTTGCAACTGGAGGTAGGCCCAAGAGATCTCCAAGGGTCCTAAAAAGCCATCCACATGACTGGAGACCCCATTCAAGGGCACGGCTTTTCAGAGTCACGGACAGGGCCTGCTGTTCAGAGTCCTTGTACGCATCTGTCAGTGGCTTCAGATCAGGTTGATCACAGTTTTTGGCAGCTGACGGAAAGGGGCTTCTGAGGGATCCACCAACAAGGTATCACTGCCACTGGGTTTTGTGGATGCTGGAAGGACTTGTTAGGATGGAGAGCTAGCTATTCAGACAAGGTCTAAGAATTGGTTTTCTTGGCTTTCCCAGGGAGAAAACCACAAAAAAGGTGAGATGGGTTTGGCGTGGTGGCAGGGGTTAAAAGGACAGCAGGTGGATAACAGTGTTCAAGAATTCGTAAACACTCCGCTACATACACACCCCACCATCACCACCACGAGCAGCAGCATCGTGGTTTTCCACTACTCTGTAGGGACAGGTAACATAGCAAAATGTGTAGCATGTTTGTCCGAGAAGTACTGTGAAATAAATTAAAGGCTGAGATTTTTTTTTCTCCAGCAATCTCAGATCTGGGACGTTCCCCTGGATCTGTTTCCATCCGTTTGTGGTCCAGAGCCCTGGCCACTCAGGGACTAAGCCCACCCACAGGAGGAACCTAGATCCCAGGGGAGTAGAGGTGAAGGCAGAAGTGATACCTCTTCCTCTGGATACCCCCTCCGCCCACCCTCACCAGAGCTTCTCTATCTCACAGGACATCTGGGATTCAAGAGATAGTGATGTTCTCTTGCCGTCTGCCCCCAAATTCTGTGTATCCCTGGGGAAAATTAAGTTGCTCTTTCTGGGCTTTAGTATCTCCATCTGCAAAATGAAAGGGTGAAGCCACATAAATCCAAGGGACTTCTTCCCACTCTGAAACCTCTTAGTGCCCACTCCATTTATCTCAGACTAAAGCCTTGAAGCCCTTCCTAAGGAGCCCAGACCAAGTAAGGAGACAGACCCAAGGGGAGACCCTGCCCCTTCAGTTCACACCCCCTGCCTCTGAAGGAGACTGATACCTATTCTGGCCTCAGGCCAACCCTCTGCCACGAGACTTTGAGAAAACACATTGCAGGCATCTTCTGCACTGCCAGCCTGGCCTTGGCCGGTAAGGTCACCAGTAAGGTGACCCTCAGCCCTGAGCCCCAGGAACATGGCTGTCAGCTTAGCATCTCATCTCCACCCAGAGCCCTAGGAAGATTCCCCTAGGGCTAGGGGGATGCTCTCATTAAACCCACACAAGATGCTAGAGCTAGGAAGGGTCCCGTTTCTGAATTTGAAAGCTCTAAAGTTCACGGCCCCCCGCCCCACCTTATGCTTCTCACAGAGAAACAAATTTCACAGAAGCTGCCTGAGTGTCAGGATGTGGGAACTGGACGAGACTTTATAAGTTATTTTTGACCACCCCTCATTTACGGGGAAATTAAAGCCTCGAAGCGGAAAGGTACAAATTTTCTTCATGGGGTGAACGTGTGGCAGACTGGGGACTAGAATCCAGCTCCCTGACCTCCAGGCCAGGGCTCCATCCGGGGAACCAGAGTAGGAGGCCATTTGGAGGAAGCTGGAGCCACCTGACTGGATTTTCTTGCCACACGAGGCAGGCATAGCGTTCCTCTTTATGGCTTAATCCCTGTGCATCCTTATCTGCATATCATTACCCCCATGACCTAAGCCACCCACCCCAGCTTTGGCCTCCTGGAGCCAAGGCTCCAAACTCCCTCTTTCACTCTTCTCTCCCCAAACTACATGCCGGTCCTCCAGACCCAAAACCCTCTCAGTGAATTGATGAGTCCAGCGCATAGCACACCCCACACACACAGGGCTCGCCGCAGAGCACGTCAACCACCATCGTCTCCGTGGCAACCAGGGGCTTAATTAACAGGCTGCAGCCCTGTCACCATGGCAATGGCACCCCAACAGCCCCCTATTCCCCTACAGATTCAACCCGTCTTCCCTCTTTCTCAATCTGGACCCCCTTCTCACTGCACCCACCACCCCCACCCCCACCCCACCTGGAGAGCTGGTGCCCAGCAGATCGCTCTGGTTCATTGAGAAGAGGGGAGGGGAGATGAGGGGGATGAGAGAGAGAGAGAGAGAGAGAGAGAGAGAGCAGCCCGTCACCATGGCAACTGCAGCCCCGTTCATAACCAGTTTGTTGCCATGGAGATTCCCAGGGCTCACCTTGGGCTGAGGTACTGGGCTGTAAGGTTCTGAGTCCTGGCTTGAGGAAGGGGTGACTGCACAACAACCTGAACAGGCTGGAGATCTCCGGATCATATATTTATACCAATAACTCAGTGTCATTCCTCCCAATTTACAGATAGAGACTGAAATATGAGGTTTGGGTATGGGAGAGGCAGAGAACCTCACCCTTCTAGATCATCAAAGAATCCTAGCATTTTTAGGGCTAGAATGACCCTCAGATAGCTTCCTGTTCAAATCTTTTTTACTACAGATGAGGAAGTTGAGGCCCAGACAGGGAAGCAACGTGCCCAAGGCCACAGCACAGAGGCTGAGCTAGCGCGTGGATGGGCTGTACCGTGGTCTACCCCCTAGCATAAGGCGGCTCCTTGTCACTCATGGGAACACATCTCAACCCCCGTTAGCCTTAACCCGGGCCCAGGGTTCTTTCCAGTACCCTGTCTCCCTCCACCAGAAACTGAGGCACAGTGGGAAGTGGTGTAAAAGGGTGGGGAAATAGTTCAGAGTTGTAACAACTGGCCCTGGGTCCACTTCTAGCCAGCCAAGTCACCGTCAATCTCCCCATGGTACCAATGAGGCAAATGAGGTATGGGGGCTGCAGCTGAGGGTTAGTGGTGGATTCAAGGATCAGCCTCTGATTTGCTGCTGTCACCCCTCTAAGCTATGTTCCCACTATAGCTGATCCTCCGGCAGCAGGAGGCACTTCCGGGGACAAACTCCACTCGCTTGGTCCAGAGTTAAAGACAATGCTCGTACACAAGTGACCTGCCAAACGTCTCCCAACCCTACTCTACCTTCCACATGCTGCCATCTGTCCCCGTGGGCCTGGGTGAGGACAAGAGGTGGGGAAAACATCTCCTTGGGGCCAGAGGTGAACACGAGAACAGCTGTGGGAAAGATATCACCAGATTTTGGGTTCCCCTAGGGAGCCCTTTTCTACTTCCCCATGCAGTAACCTAGCAAGGAGGAGGTGCTGGACGCTGTCTCGGGGCCAAAGAGGTTAAAAGTCACCCAAAGCATTCCCAAGATGAAACTTCTAATAATCTCATACACACAGGTACCCACTCCACAGACAAACACGGAAATACATCAACATGCCCATCAACACCCCGGAATACAGTGACACATATAAGCTCTGACTCACTGACCGCCCCACAGGTCATCAGAGCTGGCGTGGGATGCTCCTCCCTCAAGACGCACAAAGACACACACACACACACCACCTCTGCCACGAACATACAGCATTCCAGATTCACATCCAGTTTGCACACATACCTGCACACCCAAAACTGAGAGCCATATTTTACTTCAACATTCAGGAGCTTGGAAATGGGAATGGGAAGACCGATCAATCACCTTGGAATGAGAGAGAGGGCCATCTTATTCTCAGGCCAGGGGATGAGAAATGGGAGGAGAGGAGAGCAAGAGGAGGAGAAACGGAAGCTTCCAGACACTCCCCTCTCGTCTGATAAACATTAAGCACCTACTAAGTGCCAGGCTGTGGGCTTGGAACTCAGAACACAAAGATAAAAGGATATGGTCCCTGCTTTTGAGTTGTAGGAGACATACAAGTAAATAACTTGCATCCACTGGGACACGTGCTCTAATGGTACAGTGGGTGGGCAGGAGAGGAATGACTGCCTTTGCCTGGAAGCAAGGGAAAGTGAAAAGGGTTTTCAGGAGTGGTTAAATGAGCCATAACCCATAGAGTGAGTAGGAGTTTCCCAGCTAATGGAGGTGGGAAGATGAACACGGACAGGTATGCCCGGGAGCAAATGAGGAAAAGAGTTCAAATATGGACTATGGGTTTGGCCTTTATCCTAAAAGCGATGGGGAGCTTGTGTGGAGGATGATTAGGACAGGATTGGAGGCAGGCAGACCAGTGAGGAGGCTGTGGCCGTGGCTGAGGCCTTGGGAGAAATGATGGAGGTTTGTACAGGGTGATGGTGACAGGAAGAGAGATGGGGACAGATTCAGGATCAGTTGGGGGGGAGGGGTAGGCAAGATGTGAGGACCAATTAGATCTGGTGGGAAAAGAAAAGGAGGCATTGAGAGTAGCTCCTGGAGTTCTGACTTTTAAAATTATAAGGATGGAAAGGACATTCATGAAAATAAGAAAGGCTACAGACAGTTGACAGAAAATATGAAGAATGGAGGGACCCCAAGAAATCCAAGTGGTCATGTCCAGGAGGCGGTTGGTTCAGGGGCTGGAGCCCTGAGGAAATCCAGGCCTCCGTTTGGTCATCTACACAACGAGGGGGTTCGCTAAAGAAGCTCCTAAAGGGCCCCCTCCAGGGTGGTTGGTGCTTAGTTTTACTGCAGTCCTGGTGAGCTCACCTGCGGCTCAGCAGCGACCCCTGGCGGCCCGGGGAGGCTCTTCCTCCTCCCCGTGCTGGGGCCACTCCAAGCCGATTCGCTGCGTTTCTTCCAGACCTGAGGGGCTCAGAGCCAGGAAGGGGACCCCTGACAAGTGCCCCCTGGGGAGGAGGCTGTGAGAGCATCCAGGGTGCTAGTTCTTCATTGAGAGCTAGAAGGCTCCTTCCCCTCTCCTCTTCCGTACCCTGGGTGTAACTTCCATTACGAGACAACAGCAATAGTTCCTCGAAGAAGACGCCCCCAATCTAGCCTGAGCTTGTTCCACCCAACCCTCTTCTGGGGCTGGAGCAGAGGGACTTCAATGGGTCCCCAAGGGTCGGGACTGGAGACCCCACAGAGTTCTCCCAAGATCTAGCGGCCCAAAAGTAACTTCTCTTTCTTCCATCTCCTTCCCGGGATCCCCAGGCGCTGTCCCCTCCAGGGAAGCCGAGGATTGGAAGATCCTCCAGGCACCAATCACCTGCCTAGCCGGCACCAGCCTCAGCGACCCGGACTCATTTTACCTCCCGCCCTCGACCCCACCCCAATCCTCCTGGCACAACCCGTTCCCTCTGGCCCCGCCCTTTTCTGCCCCCAAACAGAAATATCCTGCTTCCTCCCATTGCCTCTGGACCTACCCCTTAATCATACCGCCCTCCTCTTTCCCTGGTTTCACCTTCTCCTCTCCGGTCCCGCCCCTTACCCGAAATGACCCCGCCCCTTTGGTGCCCTCCAGTTCAGCCCCCTTTGGACTCTAGTCCCTCCAACGCAAGATCCGCCCCTTCGCCTATAGCCCCACCCTCTTCCCTGTGACCCCGCCCACCTCGAATCTGGCCCCTCTCCTCACCATTTCCCATCCAGCCTCCTTCCCTCCCCTCTAGGTCCCCGCTCCTCTCCCATCTCTGGCCCTAGGCTGAGACCACCCCACTGTCAAATCCCTGGCCCTGCCCCTTCCAACAGAAGACCCGCCCACCTAGGCCCCGCCCCTTCTCTCGCCCCGCCCCCACGCCGCCAGGCCCCGCCCCCTGCGGCCTCTACCTTTGGCGTCTTCCCCAGAGAGGTGGCGGAGATCGGCTGCCGAATGCAGTTGGGACTCTAAGTCAGGGGTCCCGGCGGGCGCCGCGGAGGGCAGTGAGGTGACAGTGAACCTGCGGCTCATGGTGCGGAAAGGAGCCGGGCGGCGGCGGTACGGGCCCAGATCGCACAAGTGGCTGCAGCCCGGCTCCAGCAGACAGAAAGAGCGGATTCCCCCCCGTCCACCGCCCCCCACCGGGCGCGGCGCCGCGCAGGGTCCTAGTGCCCGCTGTGCTGAGCCTCTGAATGTAGCCATTTCGCTTCAAGTCCATGGGCTCTCAGTTCCGGGAAGCGCCTGAGGATCCCACCCGCAGCTGAGAGCTGTCCCTACACCGGGGGCCCCAGTGTGTGGCTCCAGGAGCCCGGGCCCACCTCTGCTGGGGTCTCCTAAACACCTGGGTTTTATTCACTCATTCATTCACTCAACACATCTTGAGAGCTTTCCTGTGTTTCAGGCAACGGTCCTAGGCACTGGGGATACAGACTGAGATTGACTGGCTTTCTGCCCTCTTGTGGCTTAATTCTTTTTTTTTTTTTTAAAGTTTATTTATTTTGAGAGAGAGAGAGACAGCGTGCGTAGGGGAGAGTCAGAGAGGGAGAGAGAGAACCCCAAGCAGTCTCTGGGCTGCCAGCGCAGAGCCCAACTAGGGCCCAAACCCACGAAACCGCGAGATCATCACCTGAGCGGAAAACAAGAATCTGAGGCTTACCCCACTGAGCCACCCAGGCGCCCATCATGTGGCTTAATTCTAATGAGGAGTGAGGGAAGAAAGATTGTAAGTGAGCAAAAGCATAGACAAGATAATTTGAGATTATGGTACATGTTAAGGAGAAAAAAATAGTGCCCAGGGTTAATGACTAGGGGGAAGGACTACTTTAGAAGGTGATCTAAGAAGATCCCTTAGAAGACGTGATATTTGAGCTGAAACCTCACTGATGAGAAGGAACCAGCTATGCAAAGATCTGGGGGAAGAGCGCTCCAGCAGAGAAGATAGAAAGTGGAAAGACCCTGGGCCGAAAATAAGCCTGAACCATTCAGGGAGCAGCAAGAAAGCCAGTGTGTCTGGAACAGAGAGAACGGAGGCTGGAGTGATAGGAGATGAAGGAGGGGAGGAGGGCAGATCCTGTGTTCTCTTGAAAGTTTAAGGGAGGAGCCCAGATTCCTTTTTCATTTACAAGAGAAGCCATTGGAAGTTTTTGAGCAAAGGAATGATGTGATCTGACTTCTACGTTGACAGGATCACTCTGGCTGTTGCCCGAAGACTCAACTAAAGAAGGGCAGGAGTGGGAACTGGGAGTCCAGTTCGGAGGCTCCTGCAGACCCCCACGTGAGAGGCGATGAAAGCCTGGCTAGAGTGGTGGCAGGTATCCTATTCAAGATACGTTTTGGAAATAAAACCTACAGACCCCGTTGCTGAATTGGACATTGCCTGGGACGTTGCATGGATGGAAACTGTCATGCATCGCTGGTGAGAGTACAGATGAGCAGAACCACTTTGGGAAATTGTTTGGTCATACATCCTAAAGCGGAACACGCACATACCTATCTTCCCAGCAATTCTACCCCCAAGTATGTGCCCTGCCAAAGCACTTGTATGAATAAGTAAGATTTAACACATTTGAATACACAATATCCTACTTCTCGTTATGCAATTTCTCGACACATTTCTAATTGCATCATTAATCACTGTACTAGGTAAACTAGGTAATGCCCCAAAGAAATGGCTGCCCCTGGTCACCAAAAGACATTTACAAGAGCGTTTAGAGTGGCATTATTCCTAAGAGCCTCAAATTGGGCTATTAACGAAATGCCCATTAACCATAAAACGGATAAATAAAATGGGCAAATAAAAAAATAAATGGATAAAAAACATAGCACAACATCCTTACGGTAGAAAACTATACAGCAGCGTGAATGAACAACCTATAATTCACAAACAATATAGACGAATGATCGCAAATGTAACCTTGAGCATAAGAAGCCAGACACAAGAGTACATACCACAAAACACTATTTAAATAAAGTAAGAACTAGTCAAACTCTATGTAAGCTCGTAGAACAATGGTGGTAACCCTTGGTGTGGAGGAGTAGCGATGGCAAGGGGGAATGACAGGGGCTCTCGCGGTGCTGCTGACGTTTTGTTTCATGATCTGGATGTCTGTTACACAGTTGTGTTCGGTATGTGAAAGTGTATATTGAAATGTACCCTTATGACACGTGGACTTGTCCATATGTTTACTGTATTAGAGCCATGGTTCTCAACATGGTAGTGTTGAGATGTTCAGAGACGTGTTTGATCGTCACAACTGGAGAGGGGTGTTATTGAACATCAAGTGGGTAGATGCCACTTGTGGCATCCAGGCTTGCCCTAAGTCGGCCACACGTTCCCCATCTCCTCCCTGCACATCACATCTCCACACCCCCACATTGGGACATGAGGTGGGGAGATGTGGACTGACCCTGAGTGGGTCTGCCATCTGTCCACGATCCCACGACCTCCTGGAGGAAGACACCAAACAGCCTATAGCGTTCCCCATAATCCAAAAAAAAAAAAATCTGACCCCAAATGTCAAGAGTGCCCGGGCTGAGAAACTTACAAGAATGAGGAGTTTAACAGATACCTAGATTTTAGGACCGACCTGAAAGCAGGTGATGTCTTTATCAAGGTAGTGATGACTAACACAGAGGCATGTTCAGAAGGTGGAGCCAAAGAGTTCAGTTGGACCCATTAGGTTGAGAAGACTGTCAGGCACCTAAGGAGCATGCGGAGTCAGCCCTTGAACATAGGAATCTGGAGTTCAGGGTAGAGGTTAAAGCTAGGGATATAAACTTGAGAGTCTTTAGTAGAGAGATACAAAGCTGTAGGGCTGGGCGAGATCACAGGCAATGAGTGTACACAGAGAAGTCCAAGGATTGAGTGCAAGGGCGTGCTGTCATCTAGAGGTCACAAAGAGGAAAATCCACCAGTGAGGTTGGGAGGAGACCCAGGAAGGGGTGACCCAGAAATTGAGTGAAGAAAAATTTCAGGAACAAGGGCATTACCAACTGTGTCGAACGAGCTGAGAGATGTGTAGGATGAGCACAGAGTGCCCGTGGCACCTGGCTACAGGAAACGCATAGGTGGCTTTGAAAGGAAAGATTCCAGAGGTGTGCGAGTCAGGCTGGAAAGGGTTGCAGAGGGAATGGAAATTGAGGAAGTGGAGACCGTGAGTGGAGACTGTACTTTGGGAAGTTTTACTGTGGGTGGGGGCGAGAGGTAGAGAAATGGAACTGTATTGAGAGAGAGAGAGAGAGAGAGGTTCAGAGGGGCTTTAAACAAGCCTTCTGAGGGAATGTCTGTATGCCCTGCCCATGGGAATGGGTCATTTCTCAGTATGAAATGGATGAGGTGGGGGGCGCCTGGCTGGCCCAGTCGATAGAAGATACAACGCTTGACTTCAGGGTTGTAAGTTCAAGCCCCACGTTGGGTATAGAGACTATTGAAAAATAAAATCTTAAAAAAAATGGATGAGGTGGGTGTGAGTCCACCCAAAGGAATCTCAGGAGGACGCTCCCACTTGGGCCCAAGTTCGGAAGGCAATCCAGTCTGAACAAGCCCATCGCCTCCACTCACCTGCCCCAACCCTTCAGTCCAGTCCCTCTCTGTCCTGTGGCATCCTCAGCCTGGCACTCCAACCTTCTCTCATCTAGTCCAGACCAACGTTCCTACCTCAACCGTTCCAGAATCCTCTCTGCTCCCCTCTCATCTACTCCCTAAAACCACACACAAGAGTTCTGAGCCATTTGTACTTCCCCCAAACGCCCCCCCCCCCACTTTTTCTCCTCTCCCAGCATTTGCCCCAAGAGCCTACAGTCACATCCCACTGTGGCCGCTCACTGGCTCTGGGACTTCAGGTGGGTTGTGTAATTCTGTGTGCCTCAGTTTCTTCATTTGTACAATGGGGGGGAGGGGGGAGGGCAATAATACCTATAAGGTAAGGGTAGTACCTGTCTGCTAGGGTTGTTTTAAGGATTAGCTGTGTCAACACACATCAAGCACATGGAACCTTGTCTGGCAGAGTCAGTGTGCCCGGGGTGAATACCACCATCATGTCTGTGATCCGTATTTCACTTATCCCCCGCCTGACCTCGGCACACTGAGGTTTTGCCAGGTTCTCACTACTGGGACCATGCTGCAATCAATGTCCTTCTATCTGCCGTTTCGTGCACACGTGTGTGAGAGTTAGAGTTGGCCCATTTTTAGGTGTAATGGTTTGTGGTAGATTACCCTGTAAGAAGACAGTTCTACCTGCACGGGAAGAAACTCTTGCTCATGCTTCCAGATTCAGTTCAAGTTCAGACGTCACCTTGGCTGAGGAACGTTCCCTGCCTTCAGCCACAACATACAGAATCACAGAAATGCACCATTATTCTGGAATAAAGGACCACAAGTTGCACACTCTCCAAGGGTGATCCCACCCCCACCCAGCAAAGAATCATCCTGGTAACTGAGTGGGACTCTCTGGGGACAGAGCCTGGAGTCTGCATTTTAAGCAAGTCCTGAGGGCACTCATGGACCTGCAGCTGGAGGACCCTGAGAGGTCCTTGAGGAGAGAAACATAGTCCAACTCATCTCTCCTTCCCCAGGGCCCGGCACACAGCCTGGCTCCATGCAGGGGCTCAATAAATGTTTGATGAATGAATAATAGGTTGGCCATTTCCCCAGCTGTAAAATAGGAGTAATCACATTATATCTTCCTAATAGGAAGGATGAATGTTAATATTTATGAAGTGCTTAAAACACTACCTGGCACACAGGAGGCGCCCTATCAGTTACATACACACATGCACGCATACATACGTAAAGAAATCTGCTCCTCAAGGTTAAAGAATTCAAGTTTATTAAAAATATTCCCACAAAAGAGGAGGGTGGGAAGAGAGGGGCCCAGCCCACCTCGCCTCCTCCTTGTCCTCCAGAACAGACCCACCAGTTTGTATCCGGCAAACTGGCTCCTTCCCCATTGGGATGGTCCCCAGAGGACCCACTCTGCAGTGCTGAAGCAGGATGGGAAGCCCTAATCCTCGGGGCACTGCAGGAGGTCAAAGGTCACGTAGCCCACTTGGTCCACCTGGTTCACCTCATTCCGAGAACTCACACGCCAATAGAAGCGGTCCTGGCAGAAGTAAGCTTTCTCTGCAGGGGAAAGACAAGCCCAAGAGGGGTGATTCCAACCCTCCCACAAACACACACAGAGACAGGAGCAAGATCTCTACAATCGTCCCTCTTGCCCTTTCTAGATCTTTCATATGACGCCTCCATCTCCCCCACAGAGATGCCGGAGGGCAGAAAACCTCAATGTCCAAAGCACCGCCACGGAGCCTGGCACACAGCACGTGCTCAGAACAGTTCACCCAACGTTCATTCATTCATTCATTCATTTCATCAAATATTTATAGCGCTAAGCACTGTTATACAGCAGAGAGAAAAAATGCAGGCATGATCTCAGTTCTGCTGCTGTTTACACTCTAGTGGGGTAAGAGAGATGATTAACAAGCAAACACTTAATAAATGAGACTGTGGCAACGTAGAAAGCTATGAAGGAAATAAAAGCAAGTCAGTGAATATAGAACAAGGGTCAGAGACGGCCTCTTTGAAAAGGTAGTCTAAGTACTGAGACCCGAAGGGCAAAAGGGAGGCAGCCCAGTGACAGTCTGAGGGAAAACCTCCAGGCAGAGGGACCAGCTGGCACAGAGGCCCTAAGCTCGGTGTGACCTTGACCTTGCTGTGTTTAGAGCAGCCAGAGGCCGGTGTGGGTGGTGTGGAGCGGAGGAAATGACAGGAGAGTGTTGGGAGGGTCTGAGGAACAGATCAGATCCCCATAGTTTTCTTTTGTTTGTTTGTTTTTACCTTGGAATGGGTCTGGAGTCTCTCCCCAAGACCATGGCCCTCTACTCCATCTCCCTACTCCTAGAGAATATCATAATGGTATCGAACAACCAGTATGGCTTGAACTAGGGTGTTTGCAAGGGAGATGGTGAGAAGTGAACATTCTGGTAATGACGTCAACAGAACTTGTCAGTTGATTGCATGTGAGTGGTGCGAAAGACAAGGAAAACCCCAGCTAGCGTCTCCATTTTACAGATGAGGAAACAGGTTCTGTGAGCAGCAGTGACTGGCCCAAAGACGCAGAGTAATGAAGTGCCTTTTTTATCACTGTATCTCCAGCGTCAATGCAATGCCTGGCATATTATAACACTTGATAAATACTGTCTAATAGAGGAATGAGCCTCCATGCAAACCACTGTTCTGTACTTGGGGGGGGGGAGGCGGTAAACTTCCAGCTGGGGGGTGGGGTGGGTAGGAAATCTGGGTTCTAATTCTGTGTCCCTTTATGATCTGGGAAAGGTCCCTGCCTCTATGGGGAATGTACCTGTGCTGGAGCATTTGCCTCAATCTCCGGGGGATTTTTTTTTTTTTTCTCCCTCAGAATTTGACTAATCACTGAGGCAGGCAAGTGTGGGAAGTGTCCCGGGAGGGACCTGACCCCCATCAGCAGCCCTCACCTTGGAACTGAAAGATGTCGTGCGTGTTCAAGGGCACGCCGGGGAACATCTGCTCCACCTGGCCGGCGCTCTTGGCATCCACGGTCTGCGTCTTCACGTCGAACCTGCAGGAAGGCGGTGAAGAGACAGGTGCTGAGCCGGAGGGCGGGCGGACGGCGCCCGGGGTCCCCCTGCCGGCGGTCGCCGAGACTCTCACCTCCAGAAGCGCTGCCTGCTGAAGAGCAGCACCTTACCCCCGCTGCGCGGGAGGGCCCCAGTGATTTGGGCCACCTCCGGGCCCAGGCCCAGCTTGTCCAGACGCCTCGGGCCAAGCACCGACGTTCCTGTGTACACCCACACCTGGCGCCCTGCGGGGGAGGAGAGCCACATCGGTGTGGGGGCAGGGAGTGGCCACACATTGTCCTTGAATGTCAAGAGGAAGGACCCAGCGAGACCTTTCCGCGCCCGACCTGCCGGCAATCTGGGTGCCCAAGGAGCAGAACCCACCGCTCCGTCGGACGGTGCACGAGGACGGTGAAGAGCTGCTCAATTGCACCCGCCAGAAGGGGGCGCCTGTTCCTAATCCGCATGAAATGTTCCACGGATTTTACTCGATCTGCGGATCTTCCTAGATCCGCAAGGATGAGGAGGGCGGGGGCGGGGGAGGAGAAAGGAGGAAACTAACCAGAGAAGAAGAAAGTCTTCTTGGTCAGCGGGTCCTCAAAGGCGGAGTCCAGCTTGCGGGGCAACGCAGGCCACTTGTTGGTGATAAGGAAGGGGCCCCGCACCCGGCGTCCTGGGTTCTCAGAGAACTGCCAGTACTTCCTGGGAATGAGAGAAGGGACCAGCGGGCCACTGAACTTTGAACCGAAGGCCAGTGGGTGAAGAGGAGCAGGCAGGGCCCTCCTCTGAGTCCCCTCCCCCAGCCACATATCCCTGCCCCCTCACCCATCCTTGAAGAAATGCAGAAGATTCCCGATCTCCGCAACAGCGTCGAAAACGTTCACGTTGCACACATCTTCTGCTGGATCCAAAGACACTGTAGGGGCCTCAGAAGGGCCAGCAGTGGGGGGACCCGTGGGGCCAGCTGAAGGGGGGCCTGTGGGGCCAGCAGTGGGGCGCTCTGGGGGGCGGGTGGTGGGAGGCCCCGTAGTGCAGACGGTGGGCTGGGATTCAGGTGTGGTGGTGGTTGGAGGCCGTGGTTCAGGTTCAGGGCGAGGACCTAAAGAGAGACACTGGATGAGACCTTCTATTGCTACATACACCTGTGCTGGTGGAACGTATGTTCCCCAAAACGCATCAGTGAGGCCCCTGGCACTCACTGTCTTCACTCTAGATGTTGGAGCCTACCTTCCCCCAATCACAGGCTGGTTTTTTTTCATACATTCACCTTCCATTCCGATCATGCTTATCTAATCCCTGGGCTATGTCAGGTCCGGGCCAGGCCCTACGAACACAAGACATGCAGGAGCTCTCCCCATCTCCAGGCTAGTGGGAAAGAACTGGGTTTTGAGCACTCAAACTGAGTGGCAAACTTAGTGCTAAGAGCTTTATAAAATTACATTAGCTCATTTGACTTAAAAAAAAATCAAATAGATTCTTTACTATTCCCATTTTTAAAATGAGGGAATAATACTAATGATCATAGTGATGATAACAATACAAATATTAAACACTTACACGGTGCTTACTATATGTCAGACAATATTGGAACTCACTTAAACCTCCTCACAACCCAATGAGGCAGGTAACATTATTAGCCCCATTTCACAGGGGAGAAAATTGAGGGGTGAAGTCACGTACCACAGGTCACCTAGCCTGGAAGTGGCTGCACTGGCTTTTGAACCCACATCTGTCTCACTCTAGAATCTGGGCTCTTTATCATCTTCTCCAAGCACTGACCCGACAGCAATTGGACCCACTGACCCCAGGCTCTTCCGCAGATAAATGTTGAGGGGTCCCCACTTCACTGATCCCCATTTCCCCATTCTCGGTACAAGAGCAAAGGCACTGCCCTTCCTTGCATCCCTGCCCAATAACCTCACCGTACAGATGCTGGATGCCTTTCACGTCGTCCTCATGCAGGGGGGGGCCCTCCGTGAAGCTGTACATGGGGTACATGAGTGCCTCTGGCACCGATGAGTGATCTAAACCCAGAGCATGGCCGAATTCATGGGCTGCCACAAGGAACAAGCTGTATCCTGGAGGGAAAAGGGACCTTGAGATGTGAGCCCAGCCGAGCTCCCAGCCCTGGCCATCCCTCCCCCAACACTGCTGCCCCCAACCTTGGAACCCTGACCACCTTGGTCCGGGCAGAAGCCCCACTTCTTGTCTCTGTCGAAGTTCGAGGTGGTGGCGCACCAGAGGTGCCCATCTCCGCGGCCCTCCCTGGTGCATGTTGAGTACTCCTTGCCCAGGAAGATGAAGGGAAAGACACACAGCTCCCCAGCGGAGTTGCCACCGGTCACTGTAGAGTCAGCTGGAGAGACAAAGGGTGCTGGGTGAACCAGCTGAGTGGGCCCAATAAGGGGCCAGAGGCTGGTGGAACAGGAGCTAGATAATCCTGGTGTCCTATTTTATTTATTTACTTACTAATTTATTTATGAGAGAAAGAGAGAGAACGCGCGCGCGCACGAGTGGGGGAGGGGCAGAGGGGGTGGGAGAGCGAGTGTGAGAGAGAGAGTGAATCTTAAGCAATCTCCATGCACAGCTGGGGGTTGGAGGCCACGGGGTTCCATCCCATGACCCTGGGATCATGACCTGAGACAAAATGAAGTCGGCTGCTCAGCCGACTGAGTAACCCGGGCGCGCCCCCTGGTGTCCTTTTTATAAAAGCCTAGGGTGCTGGGGGCACAGCTGAGACCCGGCTAGGCTGGTGGGCAGGGCCTGGGGACCTGAGACTAAGGGAGAGGAAGCTGTCTGCGCTGAAAGGCCAAGGCACAGGGATGCGGCGGGGCGGGGGCAAGTGGAAGTCAGGGGGAGGGGCCGTGATCGCGGGCGGAGACACGGTGATCCTGAGGACCAACGAAGAGTGGAGAGACACGTTGATGGGTGGGGGAGCCACGTTTCGGGGACCAGTGCGGAACGAGGGGCGAGGCTGAGTCTGGTAGGCGGGGCAGAGGTACCTCGGGTTGGGCAGAACCCATAGAGCTTGTCCTGGTCGTAGTTGGCCGTAGTGGCGCACCAGCGGTAGCCGTCTGAGCGACCCTCGGTGGTGCAGGCGGAGTAGGAGCGGCCCTCGAAGGTGAACGGAAACACGCAGGGCTTGCCTTCTCCATTGCCGTCCTGGGTGTAGAGTCCTGAGGAAGCCCATACAATTACGGGGAGGGGAGGACGCGGGGCGGGGGGAGGATGTCACGAGTTTATTGACCCACAGACCATCGGTTGTACTCCATTCCTCCTCTCCCCGTTTCACAGATGAGAAACTGGGCCCAGAAAACAGGAGGGTCACTTGCAGGCCACACAGCGCTAGTGGCCGAGCCGGGATTAAAACCTAGGCCCCTCGAGGGTGGTGGGAGCCCCTCACCCCCGTCGCGACCCCGCACTCACTCTCGCTGGGGCAGAAGCCGAACCGGCGGTCGGTGTCGTAGTCGGCGGTGGTGCTGCACCAGAGCATGTCGTCGGAGCGGCCGTCCGTGGTGCAGGCCGAGTAGGAGCGGCCCTCGAAGGTGAAAGGGAAGTGGCAGGCGGCGCCACCTGCGTTTCCGAAGTAGGTGGGAACCACTGCAGGAGAAGGGGCACCGGGTCAGGGCGGCTGGCGATGGGCGTGAGAAGAGAAGGGAATGCGAACCGGGGCGGCTCGGGATCTCACCTACGCCCTTGCCCAGAGACCACAATTCCTCATCGTCGAAGTGGGCGTCTCCCTGAATGCCTGGGCCGGGAGGAAAGGCGTGTGCCAGGAGCCCGTCTTTCCCATCGAAGGGGTACCCATCTCCGTGCTCTAGAGAAGCAGGTGCAGGAGGAGGGGGTTGGCCGAGAGCAGTCGTGCAGACCGTGCGCTGCCCTGAGCGTGGGCTGAGGTCCCGCCTACAGCAGCTGTCCGAGCCCTGCGTCCCCGCGCTGCGCCGTGTCGGGCAGGAGGGGGCGCATAAAGCCAGAGGCGGCCAGGGCTGCAGGGACAGGCGAGACCAAGCGGCGTCCAGTGCCCGCTCTCCTCTCTCCGTGGCCCTCCCTCCGCTGTCCCCGTCCGAGACCCTCCCGGCCTCCCCCTTTTCGCTCTCTCACCCCTGACACCAAACTGGATGACGATGTCTGCCTCGAGGCCATACACGCGCGTGAAGGTGAGCGGCGTCACTGCGCTCCAGGCCGCGAAGGCGCGGGCAAAGGCGTCGTCGATCACGTCGCGCGGCAAGTCTTCCGAGTAGTTCTGGATCCTACAGGTGAAAGGCGAGAGGGTAGAGGTCCGAAGTGAGTCCGGAGCCGGGGCGGTAGCGACACCCGGTGTCTCAGCGACTTCAGCAAGCACGATGTTCCCTGCGTTCCACATTTTCACCTACAAGGTACTTTCAGACGCATTTTTCTCTTGGGACACTCACAGGGGTCCTAGCAGGAAGACTCAGATTGCCAGGCCCACTTCCCTGAAGGGGAAACAGAGGGCTCAGAGGTGGAGCCACCTGCCCCAGGCTGCACATCGAAACCTAGGGGTCTGTCTGAGGGACGAATTCGCCGCCGCTGGCCTGGGGTCTGGCCCTCCCGTCCCCCTCCCCCGCCTTCTCGGGGCCCTGCCGCGCACCAGTACGTGATGTTGTGGTGATGCCACTTGAGGTCGCCCTCAAAGGTCTGGAATTTGCCCAGGTCTGGGACGCCGCAGCGGGGGGTTCGTATGGCCTCCAGGGTGGTTCTGTCCAGTTCGCCAGTCTCAGGCAGAGCCAGGCGCCTCTGGAGAAGCCGCAGTCCCCTACTCAGGGACTGCTGGTCGTCGCTTATCTCCGCCACATGAGTATAGCCATAGCGATACAGATATTCCTGTGGATGGAAGGGCAGAGATACTCCAGAGCCCTGACTCTTACCCGGCCCTAACGGGCCAGGATTCCATCCTCCAGGCACTCGGGGACTATCGGCTCTCCAGGACTTGGTACCCTGGTTACCAGTGCTTATGCCCACCCACTAACTCCCTCCCCCGTAGACATCCTCATCTCCTTCCCACCCCTGCATGCCCCTGGCCCAGCCTACCTCAGGGCCTCCTAGCCTTTACCCCTGTTCACCCCACTCCAGAACCCTCCAAAGCATCATCACCCCCATCATGTCCCATTACCCACCTAGGAAACCCTTATTAGCCATTCCTGGCCATCACCCGTCCAGAGCCTCCACAGGACCCCTGAGGCCTGATCCCAGATACCTCTGTCCTCCAGGCACGACCATCACCCTCAACTTGCCCGATAGAATCTCCTCTGAAGCCTCACGCCCTCCCTGAGACTCCTGGCCAGCCCTTCCTAACTACATGCAGGGGTATTAGCCTACCTCTGCCAGCTGCCTGTCAGTGAGATTAGTTCGCAAGTCTCCTGGGAAGACCACAACGGTGGGCTTGCGTGGTCTGGGAGCGGCGGTGCAGCAGCCCAGCACCAGGAGCGCCAGGACCAGGGGCTGCCTGGGGCTCATGGTGAGGGTGGCAGTGTCTAGGTGCAGCTGTCCTTGTGGGGGCTTTAAGCAGGCGCTATTAACTGAATCAGTAACCCCGCCCCTCCCTGCCAGGCGGGGGCTGACTCAGGGGATGAGGTGTGTTTGGGGGGTGGGGGCAGCCCCAGCATGAGCAGGCAAACAAAGGGCTTACACCACCTCCTCCTGTCCCCACTGCCCACAGTCCCATTGCCAAGTCAGGCAGGACCCCAGACCCACAGGAAACCACAGGCCCGCAGGGGAAGGGTTGGGTTTTGCAAAATGCAGAGCTTAGGAGAACTGAATGAAGGCAAGGAAGGGAGGCTGGAGGGCTCCCTGAGCTCTGTGCCTGAAGGCCCCAAGTGGTCAGCCTAAGGGAAGGGGATGAAAGATTCCCTGAGGCCTCTTCCTGAACCCAGAGATTTCCCCCTTCCCAGTCACACCCCATCTATGGGCCCCTCCCCACACTGCTAGGCTCTGTCCTCTCCTCCCTTGAAGCCTTTCTCAAGGGGGACGGTGGGGGGCTTCCTCTCCCTGCCTCACCTAGGGACGGAAGGAGCAGCAGGAATTGAGGAATTGCGGGATTCCCCCAGGGCACCCCCCCCCCCCCACCCAGCCATCTTCCACAGGCTGAGTCTTTCAGGACAGTAAAGGGGGAAGTTTAGGGCATCTGGAAGCCAGCACACAGGCCTCACTCTCTTCCTTCAGGGCCTAGGGCAAATGTCCTACCACTCTGAATTTGTTTCCTCAGCTATAAAAAAGGACCCTTTGTCCTTAAATTGATGGAGGATAAAATGAGATCAAACACCTACAGTGCTTGCTCCAGTGTATGGTGCAGTTTCTCAAGAATGGCCATGGTTGCTTTTAATGACCTGGGCGAAGATGGTGATTCCAACTTGGAATCAGGAGACTCCAAGGGTCTTGGGTTCTAATCTGCCATGTGTGAGCTACAACAAATGTCTTCCTCTCTCTGGGTTTTGGATTCTTCAACTACAAAATGGTGGAGAAGGGACGATCTTGGGGAACCTTCAGTTCTCCAGCCCTTCTCCAGGAGCCCAAGCTGTAGCCCCGGTTATCACCCCTGTGCCTCCCTCCCTCTCTTCTTCCCAGCCGGCCCTGGTGGGGAAGGATCTGTGTTTGCCTTCCGGGAGGAATCCCTTGGGAAGGGCAACGCTAGCCATCCAATAAGCTGGGTTTAAAGGGCTCACTACGTGCCACGCACTTTCTGTGCTTGTCGAATAAATGAATCTTCGAGACGAGGACATTTCGCTTCCCTTCTAGAAAAGCTGAAGCTCTAGAGTTCACTAATTAATGGGCATCCACTTTAGATCTGGTGTTCAGTCCCCGCTCTGCCATTTCCCAGTTGTGTCGCCTTGGGCAAGTCACTTCACCTCCAAGCCATAATAATAATAATACATTTCTTGAGATTCACTGCGTAGACTACTGTGAGAAGTTGCTTGTAAGCATCTCATTCCACCATCTGCGAGGTAGATTTAATGAGTACCCTCTCGTATTTTTAGAGGAGGACACTGAGGCTCAGAGCAGTTAAGGAACTCACCTATGACCACACAGAGAGTTAATTCGCAGAACCAGGATTCAAGCCTAAGGCTGCCTGGTTCTGAAGTCTTTCATATTTATCACCATTTACAGGGAACCAACATGGCCAGGGGAGGCAGGGAGGAAGAAGAGACCTCAAACCCGGCACCTTCTCCCCTAATTCCCTGCACCCACAGAAGAACAGGGAGCAGGCTCACGCCTTTGGGGAACCAGAGGCTAGGACAGGGGACCCAGGGGAACTATATTCCAGATTTGAGAGTTCAAGGTCATTGAGCAATATCATTTTAGAGATGGAAACAAAGAGACCCTCCAATCCAGGGGTCTTCACCTGGTGGCAGACGCAAGCTTTAGGCGAATCCACGAACCACCCCCAACTTACCATCAATTGTACAAAATATGTCATATCTAAGTATGTATGTCACGTTTCTCAAATTTAACACTATTGACATTTGGGGCCCAATAATCCTTTGTTTTGAGAGTCTGTCCCGTGCATCGTGGGATGTTTCATAGCCTCCTCAGCCTCTGCCCACTAGATGCCAGTGGCACCTCCCCCTGCCAGTTGTGACAACCAGAAATGTTGCCAAACATTGCCAAATGTCCCCTGGGTGGGTGGGAGGGGCAAAACCACTGCCAGTTGAGAACCACTGATGTACGTTGATTTTTTTTTTTTATATAAAGAGTTCAAAACGTTTATCATATACTCAAACCGTTGATGATGATCCTCAAGTCTGTAAAGACCATTTACTCAAGTATTTGTTGAGTTTTTATGGGCCAAACATTGTGCTAAGAATTTGGGAATACGGTAGTGACCAAGATAGCTTTGTCACTGTGCTAGTGGAACAGAGTCCAGTACGGGAGAAATTGAATGAATAAGTAATTACCAGAGAGACAACCGTCACAAGAGGGAAGTGTACCAATCTACTCCAACTACCTCCATTATGCAGATGAGGAAACTGCGGGCCCAGAGTAGAGAACTGACCTCTCTTAGGTACCAGAGCAAGCCAGGGACAGCATGGGTGGGACACTAAGGAGTGGCAGCTATGAGCCTGCCCTCTGGAGCCAGGCTACTTAAGTTCCAATCTCAGCTCTGGCACCAACTTGCTGTGTGAGCTGGGTAATTGACATAACCTGCCAGTGCCTCAGTTTCCCCATCTGTAAAACAGGGGTGATCATAGTGCTTGCCTCATGGAGTTGTAAGGATCAAATGAGTTAACAGATACAAAGTCTCTGGCACATGGAATAAGTGCTTGCTGCTACTTTAAGTCTGATGGCCTCTAGGCAGCTGGCTGTTTTGACCAAATTGTTGGGGGGGGGGGGGGGACAGGAAGAGGGCACCTAGCCAGGAACCTCTGGCTTGATTCCTGGAGTTAATCCAAACAAGACCCCTCCTTTTCTCACCCTCCTCCCAGCTTCCTCCTTTATCCCCTGGCTCCCCAGCCCCCATCAAGAGGAACTTGGAAGAGCTTGGCTTTCAACACGGCAATGGCAGGAAGCGGTTCTGGTTACCACATCCCCTTCCCCACTTCCCTCAGCCCCTCCTTCCAATACCACAAGTTTAGCCAAGGCCCTGGGAGAGGAGGAGGCAGAGAGCAGGATATTCTTCCAGGTGGGCACCCCTTGACCCTGACCAGGGTCATAGCTTGGACTCTAAGCCCCTCCTTCAGGTGGAGACCCCGTAAGATGGGCAGGGGGCTGACCCCGGAGCCCTGAGTCACCAGCTGGATGACACAGCCCTGCGGGCTGCCCTTAGTAACACCAGGCCCCCAGACTGGGGTCAGCCTCACGAGGGGAGGAACCTCTCCCCTGATTTAGGATGGGGAATTCCAACCCTGTTCCTCCCGAACCTGTCAGAGAAGGGAGGGGCGGCCAGGCCTGAGATGCCCTGGCAGGAAATGAGAAAGACATTTCTGTCTGGGACGAAGCAGAAAGGTGTGGGTATACTGTAAGACACTGCCCCAGGGATAGAGCATCACCCAAGCACCCGCCCCCACCCACACTAGCCCCGGGTAGTGGCAATCACCAGGTCGATTCTCAGAGGCCTTAATAATAATCTCATGCCTCCCCCTTCTCTCTCTTTAGCTCCTCCAAAAGGAAGCCATATAGTGTAGCCCTCAGAATCAGACCTCCTGGGTTCAAATTCCAGCTCCCACTACATCTGGCTGTGTGACCTTAGGCAAGTCACTTTGCCTGTCTGTGCCTCCATGGCCTCATCGGTAAAATGAGGGAGGACAGTCCTCACCCAAAAGGTTGTGGTGGGGATCAAGTGGTAGTGTACATTGCGAGTTTTTAGCACACTGTAGGTACACACACCAAAAGTAACGTTAGCCGTCATGATTCTGCTATTTTAATGCTCTCTCTGCTAAGAATTAGGATTCACAAACCTCTTTCACTGGTGAGGAACCCGTGAGGCACAGGGAGTTGCCAGGCCCACACAACCAGCCAGGAGCAGGCCTGGGATTCGACCCAGACCTGGCACCAGCACCCTGTTCTTTCCACCACATTCGACATGTGCTAACCACCTCGGTGGGCATCCATTTCCGTAGTCCATGCACAATCCACTTAACTCTCCAGCGCTGTCACCTACCTTATTACCTCTGATTTGCATCCAATGGCAGAACTTCTTACCATTTTATTTGAGTCTGAGCTTTCACAGGAGGCAGAGACTGTGGCCCATTTTCAAGGTGGCAGACGCGAGGCCCAGAGAAGTGCTTCAGGTTGCTCATGGTCACACAGCGGGTGAGTGACAGAGCTCCTGCCCAGCCCTTCTGACTCCAAATCCCGTGCTAAGATCAGGTCACTGGATCTGACAAGAAGGAAGTCAGTGGGGGAAGCAGCCTGGGGGCGGGGTGGGGTCCCCAGAAGTCAAGCTGGATGGATCAACAGACAGAATGGGTGTGGGATATTTGGCTGGGTTCTGTAGGGAGAAAAATGGGGGGATAAAAAGGAAAATAAAATATTAAGCGGGGCTGGACAGGGCAGAGAACAGTCTAAGGGAGGTCCCGTTACAGTGAGAGGTTTGTGTCTATAAGAGGGGATGTGCCAGTTGACCGGGAAAGAGACTGGGCCTGGGACCAGTTCCCTTGACATTGTATCACCCACTGCTATGCATGGGTTCCCAGCAAAGCAGGTGCAGCCCCAGAATACACATTTAAAAGATTCTTTGTTTGTTGGGTTGGTATTTTTTTTTTTTATTTTTTTTTTCAACGTTTTTATTTATTTTTGGGACAGAGAGAGACAGAGCATGAATGGGGGAGGGGCAGAGAGAGAGGGAGACACAGAATCGGAAACAGGCTCCAAGCTCCGAGCCATCAGCCCAGAGCCTGACGCGGGGCTCGAACTCACGGACCGCGAGATCGTGACCTGGCTGAAGTCGGACGCTTAACCGACTGCGCCACCCAGGCGCCCCTGTTGGGTTGGTATTTTAAATTAAGACTCTGTTTTTTAAGGGGCACATGGGCGGCTCAGTCGGTTGAGCATCCGACTTTGGTTCAGGTCATGATCTCACGGTTTGTGAGTCTGAGCCCCGCATCGGGCTCTCTGCTGTCCTCGCAGAGCCCGCTTCAGATCCTCTGTCCCCCTCTCTTTACCCCTCCCCGCCTTGCGCTGTCCCAATAAATAAACATTTTTTTAAAAAGACTCTATTTTTTAGAGCAGCTTTACTAGCTATACAGCAAAATTGAGAAGAAAGCCCAGAGTGTTCCCGCATGCCCCGTGTCCCCACACAGGCAGAGCTGCCCCATCATCAACATCCCCCACCAGAGTGGGACATTTGGTATGACCCGTCAACCTGCATTGACATAGCGCAAGGCCTCACTGCTATGTTCTGTGGGTTTGGGCAAATGCAGCATGACGTGCCCCCATCACTGTGCTATCATACCGAGTAGTTTCGCTGCCCTAAAAATCGTCTGTGCTTCGCTTATTCATCGCTCCCTGTCACAAAGACTGTTGTCGATATTTGGGGAAAAAATCCTTACAGTAGCCAGCATGGGAAAAGTCGGATCTTCAGGGGATTTCCTTATATAGTCATTTCAGGGTTTGGCGTTGTTTTGTTTTGAATGACATATGGGGAAGGGCACCATATTCTCAGGGGTAGCAGCCCCTAAAGGTCTAAATCTGGTCCTGTTCACAATGGGTAGGGGGTTGAGGAAAGCCTTACTCCTTGGAAATCCCAGGTTAAACATTCAGTGGTCGAACATTCATCCAGGGAGCTGAGGGGGGCGGGGGATGGGGGGACACCTGGATGGCTCAGTCAGTTAAGCATCGGATTCTTGGTTTCAGCTCAGGTCATGATGTCACAGTTTCCTGGGTTCGAGCCCCCTGTCGGGCTCTGCACTGACAGTGCAGAGCCTGCTTGGGATTCTCTCCCTCTCTCTCTGCCCCTCCCCTGCTTGCGCGCGCTCTCTCTCTCTCTCTCTCTCAAAATGCATAAATAAAACTTAAAAAAAAAATGAACCCTAGGGTGAACATCCAGTCGGTCCTGGCCTGATGAATCGAGAGACTTGGGACCAGAGTAGGAGGGAGAAGTCCACACTGCACACAGGACAACTGGTGACTTCATTGCCCCTTTCCCATACCTGCGCTGAGCCTCTCCTCTTGGCCAGGCATACTTTCTCATGCATCTTCTAGTTCCACGGTTCTCCAAGGGTAGTCCCTGGACCAGCAGCATCAGCACCACCGGGAATTTGGTCGAAATGCAGATGGTCCACTGCTCCCACCTCAGAACTACTGAATCAGCACCTCTGGGTGGGACCCAGCAATGTTTGCTCTAACAAGCCTGCCATGTGGTTCTGATGCGGGCTCAAGTGTGAAACCTCTGCTTTACAGCTGCATCCCCCTGCTGACAGGAGGGGCTTTAGAGCCATTTCCAGATGAGGAAACTGAAGCTCAGAGAGAAAAAGCCACTCGCCCCGAGGTCACACAGTTAGTACTAAAATTAGCCTTTCTGACTGTGAAGTTGATGCTTCCCACAGCACTATAAGGACTAATGACTTCAAATATTTAACAACCAGGACCCCAACGGATCAGACTGATTCCATTCGAGGAACTTCAAGAGGCCCCTCATTGGAGGGGGGCGGGGGAGAGGGGGTGACTATTATTAACCCTTTTGTTCCTGGATCTGCAGTTCTAGGAGTCTGGGAGAAGGGGCTGCTAGCTAGGGCTCTGGGGCATTTAGAAGGCTCAGAGTATAGGACCTGTTACCAATGCGTAGGCAAGGAAATGTTTCAATATTTTAACAACTTGTGCTTACCAGCTGAACACCAGCCCTAAGGGTAGTTTGCTTCCCAGGAGAGGTTCCTGAAACTTGCATATCGGGTAGAGGGCCTGGAGCTACACAGCCCAAAAGAGAACATAGGTTCTCATAACAAACGTCTTATGAGAGTACCTGTTCAACTGTGCTTCTCAAATTTGGCTGTTCATTGTGGAGTCTCCGGGGATTTTCTTTCGAATAATGATGCCTAGGTTTCATCCCCTAGAGATTCTGACTGAATTGGTCTGGGTCGTGGCCTGGGCATCGTTGTGGGTTTATTTGTTTTTGTATTTTTTTAAAGGACCCGTGACTCAGGATTGAAAACAATCCTATACGGGTTCCCTGAAGCCTGTAAGAGACTCCAGACTAAGAACCCCTGGTTTGTACCAGTATTTCCCAAGGCTGTGGACTTTAAAAAAAAAAAAAAAAAATACAGATTCTGAAGAGATTCGGATTCAGTAATCAGTGGGGCCCAGAACTGGGTGTTAGCAAGCTCCCCTGGTTTAGAAATCAGTGACAGGGGCAGCCCCTGCAGGCCGTGGTAACTGAGAGAGGCTCAGAGATTCTACCCCCCCCCCCCCCCAGCCCACCCGCAACGTAGTTGAAGCAACCAAGAACATTTTGCCAGGAAGTATCCAGAACCAATTTCCGCAGCTCTTCCTTCCCCTGTGCTGCAGAGACATTGCTTCAAAGAACACGCTCTGAAACAGCCCAAGACGCCCTCCCCGGGGAGCCCTTTCCCGGCTGCACCTCAGCAGAGCCCCAGGCCTGCTCTGACTGCCTTTCTTTCCCATTAATCCTGGGACACCCTCATTTAGATGTGATCTGCATACATTTGCATATCGAGCTCCAGGGGCCCCCTTCCTCCTCCAACGCCCAACCCTGTGGCTTGTTGGGGGCGGGGGGGGGGGGGGGGAAGGGAGGAGAGAAATAAAACGAATGAATTCGCGAAGCCTGCCGAGATGTGTTTGAACCTCTTGCCGCGCCGGGACTTTGATACACCTGAAGCCGGGTTGCCGGGTTGAAGGGCCGATAGCACGGGCTCAGCGTGGATGCAGCAGGAAGGCAGACGCAGGAGGCCTCCCGAGGTCTAGCACCAGCGGTTGGGGCCCAGCTCCTGATGAGAGGCAATGCGGGATTTCTCCAATGGGAAAAGACGAGAGCAGCAGTAGAGGCTTTCGGAGAGGGGGCGGGGGAGGGGGTGGGGGTGGGGAAGGGTAGTTGAGATTCCTTCCCAGCTTCAGAAGAACCCAGGTTGAGGGTTCAGTCGGTTAAGCATCAGACTTCCACTCGGGTCATGATTTCAGGGTTGGTGAGTTCGAGCCCTGCATCGGGCTCTGTGCTGACAGCTCGGAGCCTGGGGCCTGCTTCGGATTCTGCGTCTCCCTCCCTCTCTCTCTCCCTGCCCCTTGCCCACTCACAGTGTCCTCATCTTTATAATGGGAACAATAATCTGATTACGCAGTGATGAGAGCCACCCCGGACCGAATATCTTTTCCAGACCCCTTTGGAGGCTGGGAAGGAATCTGCTAACGGGTGCAAGCGGAGGGGGTGCCAGGAGCCCTCAAGTCCTCACGGGCTGTCCCTGCAGCACGGTTCCGCCTGCTCACAGCTGGCCAGCTTCCTTTGCCTCTGGCTCACTTTCCTAGTCTGGTCTTGAGCCTTCACATCACTGCTGGGAGCCTCCAGAATCCTTTTCAGTCCCTTCCCTCCCCTCCCCTCCCCCCCTCCCCTCCCCTCCCCCCCTCCCCTCCCCTCCCCCCCCCCTCCCCTCCCCTCCCCCCCTCCCCTCCCCTCCCCTCCCCTCCCCCCTCCCCTCCCCTCCCCTCCCCCCCCCTCCCCTCCCCTCCCCTCCCCTCCCCCCCCTCCCCTCCCCTCCCCCCCTCCCCTCCCCTCCCCTCCCCTCCCCCCTCCCCTCCCCTCCCCTCCCCTCCCCTCCCCTCCCCTCCCCTCCCCTCCCCTCCCCTCCCCCCCCTCCCCTCCCCTCTCCCCCCTCCCTTCCCCTCCCTTCCCTTTCATTTTTTTAAGGCAGACCCAACCAGTTTTGCCTGCTTGCAGCCAAGGCCCCCAGTTGACACAAGGACCATTCTGTTCCTTCTCCTCCACCCTCCTGAGTGTCTGGTTCTGATGGCTTCTCTCCAGCCCCGCTCCTCCCCCCAGGCTCCCTTGCCTGCTTCTATGCCATTCATAGCACTCTTTCCTCCCTGGTCTTCCCAATTTCCCAACCATCTGTATATAATCCCATAGTGTGCCCTTCCACCCCATCTCCCGTGTCATCCAAACAGGTGACAAACTGTATAATTCTCTTAAATCCATCCGTCTGTATTCATCTACTCGGGGGCCATAACAAAGTACCACAGACGGGGGGGGGGGGCGGCTTACACAACAGACCCTTTTGGGTTTGTTAAGTTTATTTTGAGAGACAGAGCCTAGGAGGAGCAGAGAGAGAAGGAGAGAGAGAATCCCAAGCAGGCTCCGCGCTGTCAGCACAGAGCCCAATGCGGCGCTCGAACTCATGAACCATGAGATCATGACCTGAGCTGACACCAAGAGTTGGATACTTAACCAGCTGAGCCCCCCAGGGACATCCTGGTCAAGACCAGGGTGTCGACAGGGTTGGTTTCTGCTATGGCCTCTCTCCTTGGCTTGTAGACAACAGTCTTCGTGTCTTTGCACGTGGTCCCCTCTCTGAACAACTGTGTGTCCTAATTTCTTCCTCTTATAAGACACCAGTCATATTGGATTGGCATCCACCCTAATGACCTTGTTTTAACTTAATTACCTCTTTATTTATTTATTTATTTATTTTAATTTTTTTTTCAACGTTTATTTATTTTTGGGACAGAGAGAGACAGAGCATGAACGGGCGAGGGGCAGAGAGAGAGGGAGACACAGAATCGGAAACAGGCTCCAGGCTCTGAGCCATCAGCCCAGAGCCCGACGCGGGGCTCGAACTCACGGACCACGAGATCGTGACCTGGCTGAAGTTGGACGCTTAACCGACTGCGCCACCCAGGCGCCCCTTAATTACCTCTTTAAAGACCCTGTCTCCAAATACAGGCACATTCTGAGGTCCTAGGAGTTGGGACTTCAACATATGAATGGGGGGGGGGGGGCACACTTCAGCCCAGAGCACCCTCCACCCTCTGCGTGGAGGTACCATTTCCTACCTGGTAGTGCTATAGCTCAGCCCCCTAGTCCCCGGCATCCACACCCCAGATTCAGCTTCTTGCTCAGCCCTCAGAAAGCTTCCATGCCCCCCAGTGTCTCCAGAATAAAGACTAAACTCCTTAGCCTGGCAGCCAAGGCCTCCTTGTACCCTCAGCACCGTGACCAGGAAAAATGACAACATCGTCTAGCGTCTTGCTTTTCAAAGTGTAATTCTTGGACCGACAGCTTCAGCATCACACAGGGGCTTGTTAGAAATGCAGCATGTGGGGCGTCCAGGTGGCTCAGTTGGTTAAGAGTTCCGCTCTTAATTTCGGCTCGGGTCATGATCTCTTGGTTTGTGAGCTGAATCCCCGCATCAGGCTCTGTGCTGACAGTGCTGAGCCTGCTTAGGATTCTCTGTCTCCCCTCTCTCTATGCCCCTATCCTGCTTGCACATGTGCGCTCTCTCTCTCTCAACATAAATAAATAAACTTTAGAAAATTAAAAAAAAAGACTTATGCTCTTGATTTCGGCTCAGATCATGATCTCGCAGTTCGTGGGTTCCAGCCCCACGTTGGGCTCTGTGCTGACATCGCAGAGCCGGCTTGGGATTCTCTCTCTCTCCCTCTCTCTCTGCTCCTTCCCTGCCTGAGCGCGTTCTCTCTCTCAAAATAAAAAAAGAAAAAGAAAAGAAATGCAGAAACTTAGGCCAGGCCCCAGACCTGCTGAATCCGAATCTGGATCACCTGAACAGACCCCAGGTGATCTGTATGCACACAGAAGCTGGAAAGGTGACAGGCACCAATGGTATCCAGAGAGGGACTCACAGGAGTGGGACCTGTCATCACCTGGTTGGGTCAGAAACTTGACTTTGTCCTGACAGAACCATCCGATTCACAGGAGTTGGGGCTGCACAGCAGATGACAATTCTGAACAAACGAATGAACTTGACTTCCCAGGGCTATTAAGAATGCCTAACTCACAAGTATGAACAAATGGAAAGGTTGCTGGGGATGGCCCCCCGATGGGAAAGGCAAGGTTCTCATCTCTCATTCCCATTCAGTAAACATTTATTGGGCTCTGCTGAGTGCTGGGCTGGGTGCTGGGCATCAGGCAGGCATATGGAATGAAAGGAAATGTGAGTTTTGTCCTGTAGGCGCTCACAAACCAGGAAGGGAGACAGATCACAAAGACATGCATTCAATAACCAGCATACACACAGGGGGGCACCCACCCACCTCCTCCACTCCTCCTACTTCATTCTTAGAAGGCATCACGCTCTGGCCCCTGGACCTTTGCACTTTCCACCACCCCATTCTGCCTCAACCCTTCCACACCTCCCCTCTCTGCCCTCCTCCTGTGTCCGGCTAAATCTTATTCATCTTTCAGATTTCAGCTGAGATATCATTTCTTCCAAGAAAATACTGCTGATTACTCCAACCTGGGAAGTGGGGTTCTTCTGGGCTCTCATGACTCCCCTCACTCCACCACTTCCCTTGCTGTGGCATTTTTCATAATTCAGAGTGAATTTCCTGTTTATTCATCTATCGCTCCCCACAGGCTGAGATGGTTATGAGGACAGGACCTTTATCCACTGTGTTCACTATATTCGCAAGTGTTTCTTAAGCACAGAAAAATAATAGTCATGCTGGTCAGCTTTTTTTTAATTCATACTATCCTAAGGCACTGTCCTAAGTATTTATATGTATTAACTCATTTAATCCTCACAGCTACTCAGTGAGCGGGTGCTATTATTTTTCCCGTTTCACAGATGAAGAAATAGAGACAACAGAGAAGTTAAGTAGCTCACCTAAGGGAACACAGCTATTAAGTGGCAAAGTAGGGGTTCAAACCCAAGCAGTCTGGCTCCAGAGTCTGCATATTGGAAGAGGGGGTGATTAACTCTTTTTTTAAATGTTTATTTATTCATTTTGAGAGACAGAAAGGGAGCACGTATGAGCAGGGGAGGGCAGAGAGGGAGAGAGAGAGAGAATCTCAGGCAGGCTCCACACTCAGCGCAGAGCCCAACTCAGGCTTGAGCGCACGAACCTCAGCCAAAATCAAAAGGCAGATGCTTAACTGACTGAGCCTGCCAGGCGCCCAAGGGGGTAATTGATTCTATGGAGAAGTCAGAAGTCAGCTAATGCTTCAGAAACAGCACCTGAGCCAGATTTTGAAGGCTGCATAGGAGTTTGGCATGTGGAAAAGGAGCGGGGGATTTCAGACTTGATAACCTCCAATTTGTCAAGGCAACAGCATTTTTCCCCAAGGGCAAAGGGAAGGAAATTGAACGGTGCTGCAGATACTGGCCTATGAGGCTTAGACAGAGTGACTGCCTTAGCGTCCAGTTTCAGCCTGAGTCATGCATGAGTGGGGTGAGGCAGGTTACACACACCCTGGGGCTCTGGTCCTTCGGTCCCTGCGTGGGTGAGACGTACACTCCCCTCCCCTCTTGCCCCGAGATTCAAGGCTCCCTCCTGAATTGTGCCCCCGTTCCTCACAGGGATTGGCTCACCACCTCGGAAGGAAGGTCCCAGCAAGCGCATCTCTGGGCAGATGCAGGCCCAGCACAGATCTGGAGTCTGTAAGAAGAACCGAGGAGTTTCCCCAAAAACCCCACGCAGGCTGTCCTCAGCCTGACCTAACAAACTCTGGGATCCTCTTCTGGCTCAGGAGTCTCCCAACTTTTAAAGGCCCAGAACACTTTTAGGCAACTGGATCTCAAGAAATCCCCAGTATATAAGACAGATGAAGAGGTGTTCTGCTTCCCACCTCTATTGACCATGTCCCTCGCAAGGACCCCGAGGCCTGATCTAGCCCAGCCACTTCTTTTTACTGTTAGGAAAACTGAGGCTGGAGGAGGGAAGAAGTTTGCCAAGAACAAGAACGCAGGACAAGTCAGGGCCAGCACCCAGACGGGAACTTGGGTCTCCTGAATCGGACCAGCACTCTTCTCGGCAAACAGCACCTTCTCTCCTGTCCTCTCGGTCGTGGCCTCTCGAATACAACTGGAAGACTTTACCCCTACCTTCATTCCTCCTACCCAATCAGTCAGTCAGTCAGCAGGCGTTTACCAGGCTCCTTCTAAGTTTCCGGCACTGAGCCGGGCCCCTCACCTCAGTGAGTGACAGAGTGATGTGTGTAAGACAAACACATTCGCAGACATTTACAATCCCCTCTGATAGAGCCACAGTGGAGACCACGCGTCCTTTATTCTCAGGGCCTGGTACAAAGTAGGTGCTCAGTAAATATGTGTGGAGGGGCACCTGGGTGGCTCAGTCGGTTAAGCGTCCGACTCCGGCTCAGGTCATGATCTCACGGTTCATGGGTTCGAGCCCCGTGTCGGGCTCTGTACTGACAGCTCCGAGCCTGGAGCCTGCTTCGGGCTCTGTCTCCTCTCTCTGTCTGCCCCTCCCCCGCTCAACTCTGTCTCTCTCTCTCTCAAAAATAAATAAACATTTAAAAAAATTTAAATCAATGTGTGTGGAGCACAGAGGAAGAAGTGACGTGGGGACCAGTGGGCTGACGGGAAGGAGGGCCAAGTGACACTTGAGAGCCCCTCCCTCTCCCTCTCTGACCCCCCACCACTCAGCACCTCGGATGTCTCTAACTGTCTGTAACGTGACAGTGATGACCGGCTAAAGACAGGAATACTCAGACCCAGACCTTGCCTGAGCTCCCAGCTTTGTGTACCGGCTGGTCTAGACCCAGGCTGTCCGACCCCTATGGTCACGAGGCCCATGTGCCTGTTTCAATTTAAATTCATTAAAATTACATAAAAGGTAAAATTCAGTTCCCCAGTCTGACTAGCCACATTTCCAGTGCTCAAAGGCCACATGTGGCTAGCGGCGACCCCACCAAACGGTGCAGGTTAAAGGTCACTGGCATCATCACAGAAAGTTCCCCTGAACTGTACTGCTAGTCTCTAGCAGCAACTGGCAGATTTTGAATGTCAAGGACCAGTCCATGTTCAAAAATATTTGGGAAAGGACACAAGATTGGCAACTCTTTGGGGCACCTGGCTGGCTCAGTCCGTAGAGCACGGAACTTTTGATATCGCGGTCATGACTTTGAACTCCATATTGAGTGTAGACATTACTTAAAAAAAATTGCCAGAAAAATTTTCATTTTGCCAGAAAAATTTAAATGCAGTAATAATGATTTAATTTTTTTTAATCTTTATTTTTGAGAGAGAGAGAGACAGAGTGTGAGTAGGGGAGGAACAGAGACAGGGAGACACAGAGTCTGAAGCAGGCTGCAGGCTCTGAGCTGTCAGCACAGAGCCCGACGCGGGGCTCGAACCCATGAACCATGAGATCATGACCTGAGCTGAAGCTGGACGCTTAACCGACTGAGCCACCCAGGTGCCCCAGTAATGATTTAAAAAGAAGAAGAAGAGGGGCACCTGAGTGGCTCAGTCAGTTAAGTGATGGGCCTTGGCTCAGGTCATGATCTCTGGTCCATGAGTTCCAGCCCCGCATCAGGCTCTGTGCTGACAGCTCAGAGCCTGGAGCCTGCTTCGGATTCTGTCTCCTCTCTCTGTCTGTCCCTCCCCCACTCAATTCTGTCTCTCTCTCTCTCTCTCTCTCAAAAAATAACCATTAAAAAAATTAAAAGAAGAAGAAGGAGAAGGAAAAGAAGATGGCTACTAGAAGTAATATGAAATCGTGTACTGGGTCCTAGGCTTAAATAGCCCATATTAAGGGATATTCATGGAATAATTGGAGAAATTTGAATTTAGATTTTATATTGGATAATTGTACTGTGGTTGTGTAGACGATGGTCTATATTCTTCAGTGATTGAGGTGGAGGATTTAGGGGTGAAATATGAACATGTCTGCAACTAACTCCTTTGTGATTCAGGAAAAAAGTATTATGTATATTTATAAAAATATAAACAGAGGGGCGCCTGGGTGGTTCAATTGGTTTCCAACTCTTGATTTCAGCTCAGGTCATGATCTCATGGTTCGTGAATTTGAGCCCCCTGGGATTCTCTCTCTCCCTCTCTCTTTGCCCCTCCCCTGCTCATGCACACACACTCTCTCAAAGTAATATTAAATATATATATGTATATGTGGTGGCTCAGTTGGTTAAGCGGCTGACTTCTGGCTCAGGTCATGATCTGGTGATTCGTAAGTTCGAACCCTGCATCAGTCTCTGCAGTATGGAGCCTCCTTAGGATTCTCTCGCTCTCCCTCTTTCTCTGCCCCTGCCCAGCCCACGTGCACATTCTCTCTCTCAAAATAAGTAAACATTAAAACAAATTTAAAAATATATAAATATAAACATAAATGAACATAAATCTAAACGTAGAAGGAGCAAATGTGTCAATATATTAACAACTGGTGAATCAAACAAAAACAAAAAATAAATAAAACAAAAAACAAACAAAAACCTGGTGAATCGAGATGAAGATTACAGGAGTGCTCACTGTACTATTCCTGAAACTTTTCTGAAAGTTTAAGAATCTTTTGAAATAAAAAGTTGGGGGAGGGGAATCAGAAGTTAAGACAGTGGTTCCTCTGCTGCCGGGAAAGAGACAAGGAGCCTTGAAGGCCTGGCTGATTCCCTAGTTCTTTTTTTTTTTTTTTTTTTAAATTTTTTTTTTCAACGTTTATTTATTTTTGGGACAGAGAGAGACAGAGCATGAACGGGGGAAGGGCAGAGAGAGAGGGAGACACAGAATCGGAAACAGGCTCCAGGCTCCGAGCCATCAGCCCAGAGCCCGACGCGGGGCTCGAACTCACAGACCGCGAGATCGTGACCTGGCTGAAGTCGGAAGCTTAACCAACCGTGCCACCCAGGCGCCCCTGATTCCCTAGTTCTTGATATGGGACATTGGTTACATGTTGGTAGTGGGTTACATTGTATCCCTCCCCCCCCAAAAAAAGCTATATCCATCTGAATCTGTGAATGTGAGCTTATGTGGAAAAAGGGTTTTTGCAGATGTAACTGAGTTAAGGATTTTGAGAGGAGGTCATTCTGGATGAGGGTGCACCCAAATCCAATGACTGGTGTCCTTATGAGAGAAAGGCAGAGGGAGATCTGCCCAGAGACACAGAGAAGAAGGCCACATGAAGACAGAGGCAGAGGTTGGAGGGATGCGGCCACAAGCCAAAGAACTCCTGGAACCACCAGAGGCTGGAAGAGTCAAGGAACGATTCTCCCCCAGAGCCTCCAGAGGGAGCACGGCCCAGCTGATGCCTAGATTTCAGACTTCTGGCCTCCAAAACCAAGAAATAAATTTCTGTTTGTGGTCATCTGTCAGAGCAGCTCTAGGACACTAACATGGGCGTATTCACTCCATGAAAATTCATCAAGCTGTATACACCTAAGATTTGTGCACATTTCCCTATGTGCGTTATACTCCTTTAAATTTTTACTTAGGGGCGCCTGGGTGGCTCAGTCAGTTGAGCGTTGGACTCTTGACTTCGGCTCAGGTCATGATCCCAGGGTCATGGGATCAAGCCTAATGTCAGGCTCTGTGGTGAGTGTGGAGCCTGCTTAAGATCCTCTCTCTCTCTCTTTCCCTCTGCCCCTCTCCCCACCTCATGCACTCTCTCTTTAAAATAAAAAAAAAATAAAAAAAATTTACTTAAGAATGACTACTATCAGCATTCATTTATCTAAAAATTTTAAAAGAAAAAGTTTCGTAAGGACATAATCTCAAAAGAGAAGATGGACCCTTAAAATGAAATTTAACTTTATGACACTATTTTTCTTCATTTTCCTAAGAATCCACAAACATATCTCATCACAGGTAAGCACCAGCTACAGACGGACTGCATCAGAATCACGGGGCGGGGGGGGGGAGCTTTAAACAATCCAGAATCCCAGACAGAGGTCACTGAGAAAGGATAGGGAGTCCAGAAATAGACTTGAATACATGTGGGAATTTAGTATATGCTAAAGGTGGCATTTCAAATTAGTGGGGGAAGACAGATTACTCAATATGGTGTTGGTTCAACTGGCTAGCCACTTGGAAAAAAATAAAGCTGTATCTCTACCTCATTCCAATCTACCAAAATAAATTCCAGATGGATGAAAATGTTAATTAAGAAAAAAAAAAAAAAACCCATCCTAAAAGGACTACAAGAGAATGTGAGGCGTTTTCCTTTTATAATCTGGAGGTAGGAATTGCCTTTAACAAACATTTACTGAATTCTTATTCTCTAACTTTGTGCTTGGTGCTAAGAGATGGGTGGGAACAAGGGTGCTTGGCCTCCAGGAGCTCATCATACTACTGAGGGTGATCTAAATCCCTGGTGCCCAGGTTTTAAGATTTCACTAAGCATTAACAATCTTTAAATTCTTTGCTTTTTAATAATCTTAGAGTGAGGAAAGCATTTCTACGCACAATACAAAAATCACAAATTTGTTACAAAAAAAAAGGTTAATAAAGTGTACTACAGAAAAACAAATGGCCAAAAACACAAAAACAGAAACAAAACAAAACAAAATAAAAACAAATGGCCCTGAGGGCAGGGGAATGAAGATAGATTGCTTAATGGGTATGAGGTTTTCTTTTGGGGGGATAAAAATATTTTGGAACTTGATAGAGGTGGTGGTTGCACAACATCAGATTTCAGATTTCCGGCCTCCAAAACCAACATTATGAGTGTACTAAATAGTACTGAATTGCAAACTTTTAAATGATTGATATTATGTTATGTGAATTTCACTTCAATTAAAACGATAAATAGAAATGCAGTTTTTAAAGTCAACTTAAAAAACTCCAAATGCCTCACTGGGAAAAAATTTTTGCAATACAAAGGGGATACAAAAAATTCATTTCCCTAATATACAAAGAGTTCTTACAAATCAATAAGACAAAGGTAAACAATCCAGTGTTGCTGAGGGCATGGAATAACAGACAACCTCATATATGTCATTGGTAAGAATGTAAATTGGTGTGAACTTCTGGGAATGTAATTTTGAAATACTGTAATTTATTTATTTATTTATTTATTTATTTATTTATTTATTTATGTTTATTTTTGAGACAGAGAGAGACAGAGTGCGAGTGGGGGAGGGGCAGAGAGAGAGAGGGAGACACAGAATCCGAAGAAAGCTCCAGGCTCTGAGCTGTCAGCACAGAGCCCGATGCAGGGCTCGAACCCACGAACCGTGAGATCATGACCTGAGCCGAAGTCGGATGCTTAACCGACTGAGCCACCCAGGTGCCCCTGAAATACTGTAATTTAAGTGGACATAACTTTTGGCCCAGCAATTTCACTGCTGAGATTTTTTTTTTTTTTTTTTTTTACAAATATCCTTACACAAGAGTTCATTGTATTATCCTTGCAACTCAAGGAGCCATCCAGGTTCAAAGGTGTTTTTTGCTTCACTGTTTATAAGAACAAACAAATGAATATAAGTGGCCATTGGTAGGGAACTGGTTAAATATGGCACATCCACTGGGTAGTGAATCTTCTTTCGTCATTGAAAAGAAAAAGATGGGGGCGCCTGGGTGGCGCAGTAGGTTAGGTGTCCTACTCTTAGTTTCTGCTCGGGTCATGATCTTGCGGTTTCATGGGTGGGAGCCCCACATCTGGCTCTTTGTGGCCGGGTGTAGAGCCTGTTTGAGATACTCTGTCTCCCTCTATCTCTGCCCCTCCCCCACTGGCACTGTCTCTGTCTCTCTCAAAATAAATCAATAAACTTAGAAAAAAAAAAAGAAGTTGTATCTATATGTTCTTGTGGAAAATTATCCAACACAAGAACTTTTTTTTTTTTTTTAACATTTATTTATTTTTGAGACAGAGAGAGAGCATGAACAGGGGAGGGTCAGAGAAAGAAGGGAGACACAGAATCTGAAACAGGCTCCAGGCTCTGAGCTGTCAGCACAGAGCCTGACGCGGGGCTCGAACCCACGGACCGTGAGATCATGACCTGAGCTGAAGTGGGACACTTAACCAACTGAGCCACCCAGGCGCCTCTATATATTATTTTTGAAGTTTAATTTTTTTAAATTATGAAATAGCTTAGGCATAGGAAAAGTATGGATAAAAATGAAACAAACTCAGGTTTCCCCCACTTGATTAAGTAATTTAACATGACAGACACAATTTGAAGATCGCTGTGCATTTCTCTATGACCCACCCCCTTCTCTTTCCCTAAAAGTAGCACCATTCTGAATTTGGTTTTATCAGACATGTGTGTTTTTATTCCTATGCCTTGAAATTCTTTTTAAAACTTCCATACCTATCAGTAAAAAACATACTGTTTTGTATACCTTTGTATATACTTTTTTGGTATATTTTGTAGATAAATAACGTTAAGTTTTGCAGTATCGCTCTTAGACCCGGGCAAGTCAGGTCTTGGGTCCAGAGCTTTATGGGGGTCTCCCTCTGGCTCTTCTGTGTCTGTGCCCCTCTCCATGGGACAGGGGGGCCAAGGGAATGCACACATGTCACGCCTCTGAGCCTCTGTGACAGGACACTCAGGGTACACAGGACCCCAGGACTCCCAGTGAGATTGCCTCCAGGACTTTTTCCAGGATCCCTCCTCTTGAAGGTGGGCCATCTACCTGAATGTGCACCCTTAGACCAGAGGGGTGGCCAAGGGCCAAATGTTTGGGAAGGGGTGGGATGGGGGCGCAAAAGGAGTGGAGCTTGGGCTAGAGTGCGCAACACACGGCAGGGTTGGGGGGGGAGGGGGCGGTGAGGTGGGATGCAGATGGGGCGTGGGCCTGTGTTTATATTCTTGCCTTGGGCTCCCCACCCACCCCCCACAACCCCCCCTATACACACACGTTAAAGTCAGTACGTTTGACAACTTGCTTCTCCGCTCAACATTACATTTTTTAGCGTGATCGATTTCCATGCCTATGCAGTATTTCTTTAAAGTCTTAAAAGTTTCGGATCCCTGGCCCATCACCCAGGGGATTCTGACGTGGGGGAGGGACCAGATGGGGCTGAAAGCTCCTGCATCCTCTGGAAGCTCTGTGTGATGCCGCTGGGCAGCCCGGTTTGGGAACCGTGGGAGATAAGCCCCTCTGGGCATGCCTCTGGCTTTGTACAGGCTAACATTGTCACTTTCTGCTGCCCCTCCATGGGGTCCCCAAGGTCTGCCTGGACGGACCACTCACACGGCTCACGCCACCAGGCCAGAGGCCTGGTTCCCGTATCTGGGACCAGACGGAGGCAGCGGGCGCCCCCTGCTGGGGACAAACGCGAGTTGAGCGGATGCGTCCTTCCAAGCCTCCGCTCCGCTACTCTCACCCAGGCTTTCTCCATCCTTTAATGTGCATTTGGGCCTACTCCACGTGGACACAAGTAAGTGCCATCTTCTTTGCCTCCTGCGTTTCTACGAAGATGGCAGTATCTGTGCACGGAACACAGATATTCTAATAGCTTCCTTTTATGGAGCCTTTATTAGGAATGAAGGAGTGCTGTGGCACAGGGTCTGCGGGCTCAGGTCCTGGTCCAGTCCTCTGATCACTGTGTGACCTACAGCAAGTCATTGAACCCCCGAATAGCTCAGGTCCCCATGAGCAAAATGGGGCAGTAATGTCACTGATCTCACAAGACTCTTTTGAGGATTGGAGTTTAAAGTGACGCCTGGCATGTGGCAAGGACCAGTCATTGTTAGATGCCAGACCCAGGCATCTATTGATTACTCAAAGTGACAGAGAGCTTACTGGTGCCAGCTGCTGTTCCATGTTCTTTCTGTTGATTGTATCATTTAATCATTACAACTCCATGACATGAGCATGCTTATATTCCTCTCCCGTTTCCAGAGGAGGAAACTGAGGCACAGAGGACAAAGCAACTTGGTTAAAGACTCACAGCCTGTCACGGTGAACCATGATTTGAATCCAGGCAATTGTACTCCAGACCCCATGTTTTTGTTTTTTAATGTTTTTAGATGTTTATTTATTTTTGAGACGGAGAGAGACAGAGCGCGAGCGGGGCAGGGACAGAGAGAGAGGGAGGCACAGAATCTGAAACAGGTTCCAGGCTCTGAGCTGTCAGCACAGAGCCCAATGTGGGGCTCAAACCCACAAACCACGAGATCGTGACCCGAGCCGAAGTCAGATGCTTAACTGACTGTGCCACCCAGGCGCCCTAAGAGCCCATACTTTTTATTTATTTATTTTTGAGAGAGAGAGAGACAGAGAGAATGAGCAGGAGAGGGGCAGAGAGAGAGAGAGAATCCCAAGCAGGCTCCACACTGTCAGCATGGAACTCAATGTGGGGCTTGAAATCACAAACCACGAGATCATGACCTGAGCCAAAACCAAGAGTTGGATGCTTAACCCACTGAGCCACCCAGGCACCCCCAGAGCCCATACTTCTTTTTTTAAATTTTCTTTTAACATTTATTCATTTTTGAGAGACAGGAGAGAGACAGAGTGTGAGTGGGGGAGGGGCAGAGAGAGCGGGAGACACAGAATGCAAAGCAGGATCCAGGCTCCGAGCTGTCAGCACAGAGCCCGACATGGGGCTCGAATCCATGGACCATGATCTGAGCTGAAGTAGGACGCTTAACCGACTGAGCCACCCAGGCGCCCCTAGCCCATACTTTTTTTTTTTTCTCCAGATAGTGAAGTTCCCTTCTTAAAAGGTGCCCGTATTTTATTTATTTTTTTTAATATGAAATTTATTGTCAAATTGGTCTCCCTACAACACCCAGTGCTCATCCCAAAAGGTGCCCTCCTCAATACCCATCACCGGCCCCTCCTCTCCCTCCCACCTTCCATCAACCCTCAGTTTGTTCTCAGTTTTTAAGAGTCTCTTATGCTTTTAGCTGATACTTTTAATCGCTAGGTCCTCACGGTAATCTGGTGAGGCATGTACGATGACTATTATACTGCTGGGACCACTGAGGCTCAGAGAGGTGAAGTGACTTGCCTCAGATCAAACAACAAAATTAGTGCCCGGGCCGGGACTCGTCCCAGTTCTGTCTCTCTGAGTTGTCTCATGTAAGTCCACGACAAGCCAGAAGGCATGGTGGACCAGTGTGACAAGCGAGGATGCTGGACTGAGATGGTTGAGTGCCTTGCTCAAGGTCACAGAGCCAGTCAGTGGGGAGCTTTGTCTGTTGGTGGCGGGGCCCAAGGATATTCTGTCTGGGGCCCAGCACCTCCCCGGCGCCCTGCTGCCACCCCTGGCCATCTCTTGTCTGTATGAGCCCAGCTCCAGTTCCCAGGCATCCGAGTTTAGCACCGCTTGCTTCTGGGCCAGCCTCAGCACAGCTGTCAAAATTGAGCACTCCAGCTGTCACTCAGCCTGAGCCTGGCCTCCGCATTGGGTGCTGGGGCTTCCTGTCTGGCTTAAGGCTCAGAATCCACTCTCCTGCCCTCCGGGAGGCAGCTGGGACCGTGGAAGGAGCAGGAGTTTAGAACCAAACAGTCCCCAGTCCAGGGTTTAAATCTAGCCGTGCCCCTTCATTTCTGCACAACCTCGGGCGAGTTTTCTCATCTCCCTGGACTGCCATTTCGTCACCTCTAAAATGGGGGGCGGTGGGGGGGGGGGGAGGAAGATTGACACTTCGCAGGCTCCTGTGAGGCTGAAACACAACAAGGCATATACAGCATCTGGTACACCCTGCTCAATAAATGTTCGATCCCTCTGCCAGCCCTTTGCTCCGGACCCCTGTCTCCTGTTGTTCATGGCCCCTCTTGATAGGCCCAGTAGTCCCCACCTTCCCTTCCACGACAGTCACTTGACCTGTAGATGTCTGCAGGCCTGGGCTGAGCTGGCGTAGAACAGGCATCCTTTGTGGTGCCGGGGACTGAGGGGGAAGGCACACAAGCCCTGGCTCAGAAGCAGGATATCATCATGACATAGGCTCCGTCATTGGTCAATGGCCTAACAAAGACTGGTTGAGCACCTACTATGTGCCGGAAACTGTTTTGGTAATGGGGCTCCAGGGGGAAACAAGAAAATCAAGATCCCTTTTTGCCATACAGCACTAAGAACTTACCTGTTCAGTGTTCAGCTGCTGGGTGGGGCCCCATACATGATGCTAGGAGCCCGTATTCACTGCGAGCCTGCACTGTTTTCCACACATTGTTACACTGTTTCATTTAATGCTCATAGATACCATGTGAAGTATTAAAACCATCCCCAATTTATAGGTGAGGCAGCGGAGATGTGGAGTTAAGTAACTTGAAGAGGTGGGGGCTGACTGTAGACAGTGTGATTCCAGGACCTGAGCTTAACTGGGTTGCCACACATTCTCCCTTTCACTCTTCAAAGTCTGTATTGTTATTCCCATTTTACAGATGAGGAAACTACGACTCAGAGGGAATGAGGGCCGGCCAAGGTCACACAACATATAAATGTAGGTTCTGGAATACTTGCACCATAGGTGCAGCCCGACTCCAGACCCCATGTTACCCCTGGCTCATTCAACAACCATTTTCTTCCCAGTAGAGAAAAAAAAATCAGACCTGGGTCTGGCCTTGGGAGGCCAAATCTGTTGAGGATGCTGGGAGATAACTGGCAGCATTACACCGTGGTATATGTTATGACAGAGGCATGTAGAATGTGCTAGAGGAAGATACACTAGGAGGAGAGCAACTCTGCTGGGAAGGAGTCCCGGAAGGCCCCCTGGAGGAGGTAATGCTTAAGGTGAACGTGGGAAGATGAAGAGCCTTGGAAGGATCAGATGGAGTTGGGGGGAGGAGGACTGCCTGACGGCATACACACGATGTGGCTTCTTTGTAGGTGTGGGACTATTTGGGCCACTTAATTTTTCTGTTTATCTCAAATCCATTCACTGCCCTTCTCCTGCTCCTCTTCTTATGGTAGAGGCTGGTCCCTGCAAACCATGCCTCCTGGGCTCCTTTGCCAACTGGCTTCTGGCTGGGTTCAACCAACGGGAAGCCCTGGTGAGAGACGAGAGTAAAATGAAAGGAGAAGTCAGGGCATTTCTCCCCATCCCGGTCAGCCTTGGGAGGGCAGGGGATGGCTGCAGCAGCCAGGATGTCTCCTCCAGCGTTGCGGCTTCTGCTAGAAAGGCCACAAAGGCTCCTCTTTGTGGCCCCAGTCACTGGTAATGCCATCTCTTCCCTGCAGGGCTCCAGCCCTAGGGGAGGCCATGGCTTCCTGAGTGGTTGATAACCTCAAATTTGCCTCAGCTTCCCCAGGGGGTCGATCTTTCCGCTCACCCAGCAAACTTTGTAACTAACTCTCCATATTAGATGCCTCTTTAGAATCATCTGGCACAGATCTTATTTTCCTTGGGTAGACCTTTGATACTTTGTGTCTCTGCTTCACAACCTATAAAAGGAGGGCTCATTGATTCATTCAACAAATAGGAATGTCGTGGCTTCCTCACGATGCAAAACTGTGCTAAGTATTGGGAATATCACAGGCAACAAGACACCTTAAAAGACATGAAAATCCAGGGGCTGCCTATCCTTCATGTCTCTGTGGTGATCAGATGAGATGTCCGCATAAATGTCACCTGCCGCCTGGTTTTCAGGAACTGCCGCCACAGGCAAACACTGTTTGCCTGCAGCCTGTTTTCTGAATCCAAGTGTTCTGGTCCCAAGGCCATACCCCACCTTTCCACCAATCCTAAAAGAGAAAAATTTAGGACAAATAAAAAGAAACCTTAATTTACACCATGGGAAGTCAACTTAAGGGACTCATTATCTCAAGTGGTGGTACAGTTTCAAGCTATAAATAGGTTTTTAAGAACAGGTTTAGCTAAATCCATAGATGGCGTGGCACCGAGACAGAAGGTAGAGATGGACCCTGGAGCACCTACCTGCTGAGTGCCTACTCTCAGCTCTGCTGCCCTCCTGGGGCATCTAGTACAGTGGAAGGAGCACTGGACCGGGAGTCAGGGAACCAGGGTTTGAATCCCAGCTCTGCTAACCATCAAGTACATGATCTTGAACTAGTCACTTCACTGCTCCTGCCCCACAGTTTCCTCATCTGTCACATGGGAATATTGAGAGTACCCAGGATCTCTGGTTGTTGGGATGATTACAGTTTAAAAATGACTATGAAGGGGCACCTGGGGGGCTCAGTCAGTTAAGCATCTGACTCTTGATTTCAGCATAGGTCTCGCGGTCCACGAGTTCAAGTCCCACGTCAGGCTCTGCGCTGACAGGAGCCTGTTTGGGATTCTCTCTCTCCCTCTATCTCTCTGCCCCTCCCCCACTCTCTCTCAAAATAAATAAATAAAATTTTTAAAAATGTTGGGGCTGCTGGGTGACTCAGTCGGTTAAGCATCTGACTCTTGGTTTTGGCTCAGGTCATGATCTCATGGTTCATGAGTTCAAGCCCTGCATCAGGCTCTGGGTGGACAGCATGGAGCCTGCCTGGGATTCTCTCTCTCTCTCTGCCCCTCCTCCACTCTCTCTGTCTCTCAAAATAAACATAAAAAATTTTTTTTTTTTATGGGGCGCCTGGGTGGCTCAGTCGGTTGAGCATCCAACTTTGGCTCAGGTCATTATCTCTTGGTTTGAGTTTGAGCCCCATATCCAACTCTGTGCTGACAGCTCAGAGCCTGGAGCCTGCTTCAGATTCTGCGTGTGTGTCTCTCTCTCTGCTCCTCCCCTGTTCGCACTGTCTCTCTCTCTCTCTCTCAAAAATAAACATTAAAAAAAAATTTTTTTTAGGGGCGCCTGGGTGGCTCAGTCAGTTGGGTGTCTGACTTCGGCTCAGGTCATGATCTCACGGCTAGTGGGTTCGAGCCCCACGTTGGGCTCTTGGCTGACAGCTCAGAGCCTGGAACCTGCTTCGGATTCTGTATCTCCCTCTCTCTCTCTCTCTCTCGCTGCCCCTTCCCCACTCGCACTCTTTTTTTTTTTAATTTTTTTAAACATTTATTATTGAGAGACAGAGAGACACAGAGCGTGAGCAGGGGAGGGGTAGAGAGGGGGAGACACAGAATCCGAAGCAGGCTCCAGGCTCTGAGCTGTCAGCCCAGAGCCTGACGTGGGGCTTGAACTCACAAACTGCAAGATCATGACCAAAGTCGGTCGCCCAAGCAACTGAGCCACCCAGGCACCTCTCTGTCTTTTAAAAATAAATAAATATTTGAAAATTTTTTAATTGTTTTAAATAAAAAATGCATAAGAAGCACCTACTGTATCATTCGGTATTTGGTAAGTGCTCAGTAAACATTTACTAGTATGATTAATCCTCCCCAATCCTATTAGAAATTCACTGTGATCTTGAGCAAGTCTCTTTCTCTGGGCTTCAGTTTCCTCACCTGTAAAATGGGAAAATAGTAACCACCCTAGCTCAGGAAAGAACAGTTAAAGTATCACCTATTACTACTATTACTACATGAGCAACCGTACAACAATCAAAAAGTGTGGAGTCTGGGGCCACATTGCCTGGTTTCCAATCCCAGCTCTACCCCCTACTTAGATTCCTTTACTGCTCTGTGCCTGTTTCCTCATACCTAAAATGGAGACAATGATGGCAACTACCTCACAGGGTGGTTTTGAGGATTAAATAAATTAATGCAGGTGAAGTGCTTAGAACAGTGACCGGCAACAGAGTATTTTAAGTGTTGCGATTACTAAGCATACAGCACTTGGCACCTCAAGTGCTTGGGGCTTTGAAATCAGATAGATCTGCCTCTACATCCCACCCTCCTGGTGGTGTGACTTTGGACAAATCACCACCCTTCCCTGAACCTCAGCTTCCTCTTCTCTACAATGTAAGATGAGAACGACCCCTGCTTCCTTAAGGCACCATGATGCAGCAAAGTGCATGTGCAGCCTGGCACATGGTAGGTACTCATTCAAAGTGTTTCCCTCCTCTTTCCCTCTTGGTTCCTCTTAGCACTTCTCTCAATGGTGTGCTCTGTCCTTCTCACCCAGACCCACTTTGCTGCTTCTAAGAAATCCCATCGGGGCTAAGGCCACAACTACAAACTGCATGTTTTGGTGGGAAGAACCGTGGGTTGGCAGTCGGAAAACCAGGGTTGGCTTGCTTCTTTTTGTATCGGAAGGACTCTGACATGCTGTTTCCAACGTGACCTTGGGCCGTGAGCTTTCTGTCTTTGGGCCTTGGGCTCCTCAGTTCTGTTCCATGATGAGGTTGTTGCCTTTTATTTACATCATGACATTCTGCAATCTTGTGATTTGGTGCCAAAGACCAAGGTTAGGGTTGAGCCTTAGTTGGGCTGGGGATGGAATGGTGCTGTGGGACTAGTCCTGAGTACCCCCAACATCCTTGGCAGAGGTGACTTGTCAGAGGCAGGATATACCCTAGTGGCAAGTGGTGGGGGTTGGGGTGGCTCTACAGAGCTGAGAAATCAGGTCCTCATGGGAAACCTGCTCAGGGAGTGCAGAACCAACCTGTCATCATCCATGTCGGCCCAGCTTTCCGGGGCTGCTCTGGGGGCCTGATCCTGCTGGATGGGAGGTAGGAGGTGACGAGGGGACCTAGGCCATCCAAAGGCCTCATGCTTTATTACCCCTCGCAAAGCCTGCTCCTAGTAAAGGACCAGGGAAACCCCCTCATACTCAAGTACACACAGATTTTAACAACTCAAAGCACCTTTGCCCTTTTAAAGTTTTTTTTTTTCTTTTAATAGGAGTTTTTTGAGATTCTTCCTCTCCCACCCCATTTGTGTTTTTCAATTGAGGAAAGTAACTAGCGCAACGCAGAATTAGGGACAAAGGAGAGCACCCGGCTTAAACAAAAAGTAGGGCCAAAGGTGGCATTTGCAGTATCAGGAGAAAGGGGCCTACCTGAAGGGCTGTAGACCTTTAAATACACCTACACAGGTCTACACTGAGCAGACGAGGGTTGTGGAGGAGGTCTTGACCTCCATCTCTATTAATGCAACAAATACGTAAACAAAGTTCACTAAGGGCCGCGGTTTGATTCCCTCCATTTTCTCGCATGCAGCCATCCGGGCTTGCCTCCCGAGTGCCTTGTTGTGATTTTGGACCAGCCACTTACAATCTCCCGACCCGTACAGTTTCCCCATCTGGACGAGGATTATATGCTCCCCTCCTCCCAGGACATATCAAACCTAATCGGGAAGGATTCGATTAGGCTCGATAAGAGCGTTAAGTCATCGGTCACGAGCCAGGCGAAATGACTAATGATGTCTACTCCTCTCCCGCCAAGTTAAAACCTCCCGGTGGCCCACACTCTCAGGATTGGTTCCGGGAGGGGCGTGGCCAGGTCACTGAAAGCCACGCCCCCAGACGTGGGGCAGCCTTCGCCGCGCCCAACCCTGCGGCCCAGGGAAGGGACCCAGCAATGACGTCTCATAACCACTCCCAGTGTAACCCTCCGCCAAGCGAGAAAGTAGTCCCCAGCCCATAGCGGACTCCGTCACCCACACTTGGCGACATATAAAATCCTAGACTCTCTCCGGACTGGACTATGGTTCTGAGGCCTCAGGGCGACCTTCCGACACACCGGAAAGCGGTCTTTCTCTGGGTCGGCGTAGGAAGTAGTTCCGGCCTACGGTGGGCCGATGGGTCCCTCCGCAGCGGGGGAAAGAGGATGGCGACCTCGTCGATGCCGGAGTCGGAAAGAAGCACGGCTACGAAAGCGTCAGGTGAGCGTCTGGTAGAGTCAGGTCGCCCCACTGCACCCTGCCGCGAAGTGGGGCCAGAATACGGGGATAGCCGGCGGCGAGCTCCCGGGCCGGCGGGGCTGTCCGAACAGGGCCCCGGGGTCCCAGGCCCTTTAGTCGCTCTCGCACTTGCCTGAGCGGAAACCCGGCGCCGCCACAAGATGGCGTCGGGCCTGGAGCTCAGGCAGCGCCGGGGACAGCCCCGAGTCGCCAGGCCCCGGGACCGTCGCTGTCAGCCCCCTCCGCATGGGAACCAGGGGAGGGGGGGAGCGAGCCACTGACCCAGGGGGCCTGCGGGCTGTACCACCGACCCTGCACCCGGGGGGACTCGGGGGGCCGAAGGGCTGAACCACTGAGCCCGGACAGGGCTCTTAGAGCGAACCACGCTGCGGGAATCATGGAGGGGAGACGAGGAGGGTCAAGATTACCGGCCACTGACCATCCTCCTGGGGCTGGGGAAAGGCTCTAGACTGGGAGGCCAGGCTTCTCGGTCCTGTTTTCCCAAAGCTCCTGTCTCTGTACACGAGAAAGCCCCTCCCCGTCGGGGACTCCGTCATTGCACCTGCGAAATGGGCACACGGGTGCAGCTGGGTGGGCCGTGGTTGCCGGGGCCGGGAAGGAGGCCCACCTGTTCCAGCCCGGGTCACCTCTTCTGGCAGAGTGAAGGATCCAGACCCTGCGAGTCCCTGTCAGGCGGCCCCCCGAGCCGATGGAGGAGAACGAAGTGGAGAGCAGTAGCGACGCGGCCCCTGGGCCTGGCCGGCCCGAGGAGCCCTCTGAGAGCGGCTTGGGCGTGGGCACCTCTGAAGCCGTGTCGGCCGACAGCAGCGACGCCGCGGCCGCCCCGGGGCCGGCTGAGGCCGACGACTCTGGCGTGGGGCAGAGCTCCGACCGCGGCAGCAGCTCTCTGGTATGGACCGTGCTGGCCGGCGTGGGTGGAGGCAGGGACCGCAGGCAGCATGCCTGGCAGCCAAGGGCAGCAGTCAGAAAGGCTAGCTTGTAACTAATATTTGGTTTTGGTTTACTGTGTGTCAGGCACCATGCCAAACCCCTAACATGGATTTTCTCATTTAAGCCTCATACCTTGTAAGGCATATCACTCTTTTCCACATCTTACAGGGCACAGAGAGCAAGCCGACAGAGCCAAGGTTCAAATCTAAGCAGTGGCCTTACCCACTCCACTCTCTTCCTTCTTTGAGATGCAGGCGTCCTGGTTCAAGTCTTACCTCTACCTCCGATTCACTGGGGGACCTCTTTGAGGCTCATTCTTCTGTCTGTAAAATGGAGCAGGAATGCCTGCCTCATAGAGAATACTCTTGGAAATGCTTTGTAAAACTGTCTCCTTCTGGCTCTGCCATTCCTGGCTTTGTGATCTTGGACATGCCACCCCACTTCTAGCTCTCAGTTTTCTCATCTGTAGAGTGGGAATGATAAATACATATGTCTCAATAGGGCTTTTGTGAGGATTAAATGAATTAGCATATACAGAGCAATAGAAACAGTGCTCAGCACATAGTAAGCACTCAGTAGATATTAGCCATTACCATTGTTATTATCTGCAAGATAATGATTTCCAGGACATCACATTGTGGAGCTGCACGATGATGGACCCCATTTTGGGGTCCAGGATTTCATTAATTCAGCAGAGATGGGCCTACCGTGTGCCCAGCTTGTGCTGGACCCGGGGGATACAGCAGGACTCAAGACAGATGTGAGCCCGGCCTTAATGGAAAGTACCGTCTGACCTAGAACATATTACTCTAGAGTGAACCATAACGGAGGGGACGCAGACAACTACGGCACTGAGGACAGAGGGGTCCTACTCTAGCCTTGGGGGTCAGGGTTAACTTCCTAGAAGAAGTACCAAGTAAATGGTGGTGAGAAGGCTGGGCAGGAATTAGCCATGGTGCAACGCTGGGAAGCATTTCAGACAGAGGAAATAGCTAATTCAAAGGCCCAGTGAAAATAGCTCTGCCTGGTTGTTGTGTGGGTGTGGGGATTATGGGGCCTCTTACCTGACCAGAGCCAGGGACCCTGAGACTTGTTCTTGTGTGGCTCTGTGACTGGAGGGCTTCTGCTGGTCCTTTGTGGGGCTGACAGCGTGGATGCCTCTACTCACCATGGCCAAGGAGCTCTATCTAGTGGGTGGCAACTGGCCCTGCTCCATCCGTGGCTTCTAAAATCCCTGTTTCCAATCACCCAGGAGGAAGTATCTGAGAGCAGCTCCAGCACAGACCCCCTGCCCCACGGCTACCTCCCTGATTCCTCTTCTGTGTCCCGTGGGCCAGTGGAGGGAGTGACAGGCGGCCCCCCAGCACTGGTGCACTCCAGCGCTCTCCCAGACGCCAACATGCTGGTGTCCGACTGCACGGCTTCTTCCTCGGACCTGGGCTCAGCCATTGACAAGATCATCGAGTCCACCATCGGGCCAGACCTAATCCCAAGTGAGTCAGGCAGAGGGCGGTAAGAGCTGACCCACAGGGGTCTTCCTGTGGGGTCCAGCAGAACCAACCATGCAAACTTGGACACATAACCCTGCCACTCTAAGCGTACGATGGGGGAACGGCAGCCTCTGTCTCGTAGTGGTAAGTGAGGTGAGGATTTAATAAGACAGTTCAGTGTAGTGCCTGGCATGGGCATGTGATAAACACTCAATAAATATAGAAATAATAATACCTAATTTGTACTGGAGTTCGTTCCAAGCACTTTACATATGGTAGCTCATTAATCCTCCCAGTGACCCCAAAAAAGCTGGATGCTATTATCATCCTCACAGTCGAGATGAGAGTTTTGAGGTACAGAGGACCCACTGCAACCAGCAGGTGTTGGGCCATGGGCTCAGACGGTCTGACTCCAGATTCTGTACTCGTGATTGACCACACTGTACCTTCTGTTGTTAATGGTGTAAAGGCCACAGTCTTCAAATGGTCCTGGGGTGGTGTGGAAAGCCAACCCTGATAAAGTGGTGCAGGGGCTAGGCCTTGACCTTGGAGAAGTTTGGAGACAGGAAGGGAGACTCTCCAGGTTTAGTGGTCAGAGGTGGGGCAGCTGGGGTAGCCCTGGCATCTGTGTGACCGTAGGCCAGCTCCTGGGCCAGCGTGTCATGCACACTAGACCTCCCAACAGCCCTGTTCTGGGTGGGGGCGTGGACAGGGGCAGGGCACAGATGAGGCTCCGGGGGGCAATGCAGCTAGTTCATAGTTGCATGGGTGAGCCAGAATGAATATGGGCGGTGACAGTTGTCATTGTCAGCTGGGAATCCCCTCCCCCCATCTCTGCCCAGGCTGCATCACCGTAACCAGTGCTGAGGATGGCGGAACCGAGACTGCCCGGTACCTGATCCTGCAGGGCCCGGACGATGGTGAGACCCCAGGCAGCAGACCCAGGGCGCCCTGCAGTGGGCGAGGGAGTTGGAGAGGGAGGCTCCGCCACAAACTCACTGTGTGATCCTAGCAGGTCGTCCTCTGCTCTGGGCCCTAGTTTCCCCACTGCCACTCTGGTGGGGGGTTGGGTTCTAGGATCCCTGGGCCTGCCTGGGAGGGACAGCTGTTGCTCATGGCCAACCTTCCCCTCCACCCCCCTGCCCTCCGACTCCCTCACCCACCCACAGGTGCCCCCATGGCTTCGCCGATGTCCAGTTCCACCTTGGCCCACAGCCTGGCAGCCATCGAGGCCCTGGCTGACGGCCCCACGTCCACATGCCTAGAGCCCCCCGAGGAGGCACGGGGGAGGCCCAGCTCCCCAGCACAGCCGCCCCCAAGCTCTGGTACCGAGGAGCCAGACCTGCAGAGCCTGGAGGCCATGATGGAAGTGGTGGTGGTACAGCAGTTCAAGTGCAAGATGTGCCAGTACCGGAGCAGCACCAAGGCCACGCTGCTGCGCCACATGCGGGAGCGGCACTTCCGACCAGGTGCGTTGACGGCGGCCTGCCTGGCTGGGGCTGTGCGGGGGGTGGGGGGTGGGGGGTGCCGCCAGCCAGACGTGGCAAGCTTGTCTTCTCTTCACAGCAGCAGCAGCAGCAACCGCAGCCGGTAAGAAGGGGCGTCTGGTAAGGAAGTGGGGTACCTCTGCCAAGACCCCAGACGAAGAGGGGCCAGAGGAGGAAGATGATGATGACATTGTCGACGCTGGTGCCATTGACGACCTAGAGGGTAGGCCACCTTAGCTCCCAGGAGTGCCATCCCCATCCCCATCTACAAATACCGAATTCCCTCTGGCCCACATAGAGGACTGGGAAAGAGGAGTTGGTACACATGTGTGCCTCCGGTATAAAACAGAGGAGTTGGGGCTCTGGGGTCAGGACCTCTGTGTGCGGTTGTGGAGACTGCACACTGAAAAAGAGCACCACCTTTAAGAGGGCCACGTTCACATTTGTCCAACAGAAATAGAATAAGCTGCATATGAACTTCTTACATAGCTTTGTAGCTATGTTTTAAAAAGTTAAAGAAAAAAGATAAAATTAAGCTTTATCAGAATTATCAGTGGGTTGTTTTACTTTGCGTTTTTATACTAGTCTTCTGAAAGCCAGTATGTATTTTACACTTAATTATCTGTTACTGAAAAAAAAAAATACGTGTTAGTGTAGACAAGGCACAAGTTCTCGGTCGTTGCATATGGCCAGTGGCTCCTGCACTGGATAGCATAGTCGTCACAGTTTGTAGACTTCATTGTTTATTTCAATTATCTTCTAACAATGGCTATGAAGTGTCTTAAGAAACGGGCACCTTTTTCTAATTTTCATAGTGGAGCGCTGCCTGAGTTGGCGGTAGGAGTCAGGAAAGGTGCAGAGAAAGGGGCTTGGAGAGAGGCACTCATAGTCAGCTAGTGGGAGGCCAGGAGGGCTTTTTGGAGGGAGGCATCACTGGTTGATAGGCTTGAAGGAGGAGTAGGCAGGGATGGGAAGTGGGCCTCTTCCTAGGGAAGTTGGGCCAGGGATTAGGGCTGAAAGGGCGGGTCCGGCACTGATGCCCACCTTTGCTTTCGGCCTCCACAGAGGACAGTGACTACAATCCGGCCGAGGATGAGCCCCGGGGCCGGCAGCTACGGCCCCAGCGCCCTACTCCCAGTACCCCAAGACCCCGAAGGAGACCTGGCCGGCCTCGGAAGCTGCCTCGCCTGGAGACCGCGGACCTCTCAGATGGTGAGAGTTGGTCACGTGGGGCCGTGTGGGGGGCTGAGGGATGGCCTCCTTCCCTGCTTGCTTCTGTGGAGCCCTGGGAACTGAGGGTGCCACTCAGGGCAGCACATACAAGTCAGGGTGACCTGAAGGCCGCCTCATAAAGGGACGGCCCTCCGAGACCAAGCTTGAGAAACCCCGATAAGCAATATATCAGCTTTGTGACAGGGCCTCTCGGTGGTAAGATGTTGGAGCGCGGGAGAAGTTTGAATCTTTATAATTGAACTAAGAAGATAAGTTATAAGTGTGATTACTGAAATGAGAACAAGTCTGAGGGCTGAAACTGTGTCCAAGAAACACTGGCTTGGAGCATTACAGGCTGGGGACTAGAAAGCACGATCATGGCCATGAATGGCTCCACCACCTACTGGCTGTGTGACTCAGAGTGTGTTATTTTGCCTCTCGAATCCCCTGTTCCCTTGTTAGGAATGGAGGTGATAGCATCTGGCTTTTCGGGATCGCTTTAAGGGGTAAACATACACACACAAAAACACATGATAACTTTTTGTATGTGCTGTATAGGGGAGATTGTTACACATTTTCAGTGTCTTTTTTAAGAATAGCGTTTTATTAAGGTCTGTATGGGAAGGCACACACATCCTAAGTGCAAGGCTTAGGGAATTTTCACAAGATGAATGCGCCTGTGTAGCTGAGCATCCCAATCAAGAAGCAGGATGTTGCCAGCATTGTCTATGTCACTTTTAATTTTTAAAACATTGCATTGGAATACAATGGATGTTTTTGAATAGGTAGCACATTCAGACTGTTCAGACTTCAAAAGGTTAGGAGTGCGTGCAGTGATGCTCTGTCTTCTCTCTTCCTCCCATCTGCCCTCCAGCCACCCGGCCTCCCTAAAGAAAGCCAATGTTAAAGTACTGCTGTCATTCCCAGACTCTAGAATGTTCCCATGAGGTCACTAGAGCAGCACTTATCGTCTCCATCTGACAGATGGGAAAATGAGACTCAGAGAGGCGCGAGGAGGCACCGAAGTCTGGTGTCAGAGCTGAGCTGGCACGCGGGTCTCTTGACGGGGAGGTCGCCAGCTCTCTCGCTGCTGCCGCAGACCGTCCCGTTTAAGTTGTGCCATCTAGCAGCATGTCAGTTGCAGGAGGGGCCTGCGTCTGTCCCACGGCCTGATGTGCCCATCAGTGGTCTGTGACAGTGGTTGAAGGAAGTATTTTGGCTGGCCTCTGGCACACCTGTCCACGTCTGTCCTGGTGCGTCCGTGGCTGATTTGCCACCATGTGCACACAGGTGTGGAAGGAGAGCCTCTAGTGAGTTCCCAGAGCGGACAGAGCCCACCAGAGCCTCAGGACCCCGAGGCACCCAGCTCCTCTGGCCCGGGATGCCTGGTGGCCCTGGACAAGGCTGATAGGGGCCCCGTGGAACCTGGCGTGAGCCAGTCGGATGCAGAGAACGCAGCCCCCTCTTGTCAGGATGAGCCCGATGCCCCACCCCGCCGCCGGGGCCGACCCTCCAGGCGCTTCCTCGGCAAGAAATACCGCAAGTACGTGGAGCAGAGATGAGGGTAGGGGGAGACAGCCCGGCGGCCCCGGCCCAGCCACACCTCTTCCCAACACCCTCCTGGCAGGTATTATTACAAGTCACCCAAACCGCTCCTGAGGCCCTTCCTGTGCCGCATCTGCGGCTCCCGCTTCCTGTCCCATGAGGACCTGCGCTTCCACGTCAACTCCCATGAGGCCGGGGACCCCCAGCTCTTCAAGTGCCTGCAGTGCAGCTATCGCTCCCGCCGCTGGTCCTCGCTCAAGGTGCGCGGCGGGGAAGGGCAGGCGCGGCACGGGACCAACGTGAAGGTGCCAGGAGGGAGTGGAGTTGACGGGTCGTTCGCTGGCACCTTCTGCCCCTTCGCAGGGCACGTGCCTGGGCCGCTGCCGTGCTGAAGGAGCCGGGGGGGGGGGGGGGGGGGGAGCCGCGGGCACTTCCGCAGACTGCACGCGGCATAGTGGCGTCGCATCTTCGGGGGGGCTGTTCACGCCGCAGCCAGCACAGACGTGCCTGTTCACCACACGCACTGGCAAATGGCAGGGAAACGGGCTCTCCCTAATTCTGTGTGTTAGAAAGTTTTCCGGTAGGTGGCCGTCAGGTGTCTCCAGAAAGGGGCTCTTTTTTTATCATTTACCCAAAAGCGCCAGTGGGCTTGCTGTGACCCTGAGCCGTTTTTATCCAGTACCTGGACCTGGCAGGCAGGCACGCTCGGGTTCCAGGCTTGCGCAGCCTGGAGAGACTGTAGGTATCGATAGTGCCATTTTACTGACCCAGGAAACCGTGGCTTGGCCAAAGTGAGGCAGAGAATTGGCCGCTGTGGGGAGTAGGGGCCACCTGAAGCACAGCTGGTCAAAGCCCCCGTGCTTTCTGCACGCGGTAGTTCCTCCCCAGACAGGGCCCCGTGACCTGAAAGTTGTTCTCCGGAGCCCTACCGGGGCTGGGTTGTGCCAGAGTACGCTGGGGCTGTGCCGCTTGGGTTTGGCTCCAAGCTCCACTGTTCACAGGGTCACTGTGGGACCCCAGCACGTCCCTTCCCTGTGAGCCTCAGTTTCTGCCTCTGTCAGATGGTGAGCTGGCACAGGGCCTGGTGCCAAGTAGGTGCCCGTGTTGGGGAGAGTCCCCAGCCCTCACAGGCACCTGCCCTTCCTGCACTCGTTCTGGGAGCAGCTCTGAGGCTGTGGGCACAGGTTAGGGGGGAGGGGGAGGCCAGCCCCAGCCCACTGTCCTCTTGCCTCTGTCCTAGGAGCACATGTTCAATCACGTGGGTAGTAAGCCCTACAAGTGTGGCGAATGCAGCTATGCCAGCGTCTACCGGAAGGACGTGGCCCGGCACGCAGCCGTGCACAGCCGAGACCGGTCAGTGTGCGTGGGTGGGGTGGGCCAGGGCAGGAAGCAGAGGCCCGGTGTGACCACATTCCCCCTTTACTGAGCACCTGCTCTGGGCCACACTATTCACCGCACGTCACAGACCTGCGAAAGATAAGGCCGTTCATCCCAGCTCATGTGGCTCAGAGCAGTAGCAGGGCCTGAAGGGTTCTTGTTCTGTCTCTTCCCTGCTATGAGCTTTGTAAGATGGGGACAGTCATTGTTGAGGGGATTAAAGGAGCTCAGTAAATTATCTAAAGATCTTGCAGACTCCCGACTCTCAGCACTGACAGAGCAGACATGGGACAGATGGGTGGAGGAAAATCCTTAGGGGCCCTGTGATTGCTCACTACGTTGTCGTTAGATCTACAGCTTTGGGAAGGAGTTCACTCTGCTTAGGATGGTACGTGAGCAGAGGTCGGATACAGGATTTCAGGAGAAAAGTGACTTTCAAATTGTGCTTGTGGGAAAGGCTGTTCTCCATGATGCTAATGGGTTTTCTTAAGAAAAGGGGAGAGCGGAAGTAAGATTAGGGACACCAGGTTGAACACCTGCTTCGCCAGCTCTTTTCTACAGGACTTCTCAGGGCCTTTAAAATGCACGTGTATTTTGTGACAGGAAGAAGGCACCATTCTAGAATTTGTTTACAGCGTGCCTCTTAGCATCTCCTAGCAAACTCCACTTGGGGAAGCCCTATTCTGAGAGAAGGGCTTGGCTGGGCAGAAGGGACACTCAGGGCTGAGACGGTCCGGTCCGTGTGAGAGAGTTTGTGGTGGGGTTGGGGAAGCAGTGGTCTAACCCCTATGCCTTTCTCCCTCAGGAAGAAGAGGCCAGATCCGGTGAGTCTGGGGCCTGGCCCGGGAAGGGAGCCTGCTTGAGGGCTGCTTATCAGGTGGGGGCAGGAGGTGAGGTCTCCCCCTCTGTCCTCCCCTTCTCTCTTCATCTGGTCCCGTCTTGTCCCTTCCCAGACTCCGAAGCTGAGCTCCTTCCCGTGCCCTGTGTGTGGCCGTGTGTACCCCATGCAGAAGAGACTCACACAGCACATGAAGACACACAGCACTGAGAAGCCCCACATGTGTGACAAGGTGGGTGGGGCCCAGGGCTGGGGGCAGGGGCTCAGGGTCTCCCTGGGCACTCCCATCTCTAACTCACCCTACCCCTCACAGTGTGGAAAGTCCTTTAAGAAGCGCTACACCTTTAAGATGCACCTGCTCACACATATCCAGGCTGTCGCCAACCGCAGGTATATCCATCCCTAAGGAGGCCCCTGGGGCTGGAGCACCCCACCCGACCCCACCACTGAGCTTTCCTCCAACCACCTCCAGGTTCAAGTGCGAGTTCTGTGAATTTGTTTGTGAGGACAAGAAGGCACTGCTGAACCACCAGCTGTCCCACGTCAGCGACAAGCCATTCAAATGCAGCTTTTGCCCCTACCGCACCTTCCGAGAGGACTTCCTGCTCTCCCATGTGGCTGTCAAGCACACAGGTCAGGCCAGCCCCGCCCTGGCCCGAGGGCAAGTTGGTGAACCCTCCACTTGCCATGCCCCTAGGCGGCAGGCTCGGCTCTGTCCTCTTCCTCCCCCTCCGCAGCCAGCCGGGCTTCTCAGGTATCAGGACATCCCCTCTGGGGTGTCACCCGCTCTCCTGGGCCAAGCCAGCTCTTCTCTGTGTGGCCAAGGGCTAACTTGCTATGAGAGGGAGTCAGAGCACCTACCATGTGGTGGTTGCCAAAGTGAGTTCTGTTTGTGTCTGGAGCCCTGTCTGTACTGGGCGCTGGGTGCTGGGGAAGAGGTGTTTCTGGAGGCCCCGGTCTCACACGTGAAGTGGGAGAAGCGGCGTCACATGCTCGGCCCGCAGAACGTGGACAGAACAGTTGGTTCTTTCTCCTCCTCGGCGCGCAGCCCTCTGATGGGCACACTAGAGACGAGACACCGTAGTGGGCCAGATCCCCGTCTACCCGGGAGGGACGGTTCGTAAGAGAAGTGTGTGGTCACCTGACATGAAAATAAGACGCTCCTGGGAAGGCTGGGAGTGCCGGAGGTGGGCCTGGTTCCTCTCTGTCCTGGCCCACCAGATCGGACAGCGGCATGTGTTGGGAGCGAAGCCCCAGGAGTGGATCCCTCAGAGGGGTCCTTGGGACCACGGAAGGCTTCCCGGAGAGGGTGGGGAAGCCTAAGCGTCCCTTCCCGTGTGCCTGCAGGGGCCAAGCCCTTCGCCTGTGAGTACTGCCATTTCAGCACCCGGCACAAGAAGAACCTCCGCCTGCACGTACGGTGTCGGCACGCAAGCAGCTTCGAGGAGTGGGGGCGGCGCCACCCTGAGGAGCCCCCTTCCCGCCGTCGCCCCTTCTTCTCTCTGCAGCAGATTGAGGAGCTGAAGCAGCAGCACAGCGCGGCCCCCGGGCCACCCGCCAGCTCCCCAGGGCCTCCTGAGGTAAGCTCCGCCAAGCAGGCAGCGGACAGAAGGGGCTGGGGAGCATGGGCCAGGATGACCGTGTCCTGTCACCCCTCCAGTCCCTGGCATCCTCATTTACACATTGAGGCAACAAAATGGCCCCAGCTTCTCCAGTTGAGCAGATGGGGTCACACACATGTCAGCCCTAAGCTCAGAGTGGGCGTGGCTTTCCAGTGCTAGTAATAGAGCATGGAAATATGAGTTTAATTGTGGCAATAGTCCATTTTTCTCTTGCATAAAAGAAGTCCAAAGGTTAGCAGTTTAGAGCTAGTTTGGCAGCTCTGTGGTCAGTCATCAGGGACCAAGTTCTCTCAATATTTTTTCCCAGCCATCCTAGGCATACGACTTTTATCTTTGTGGTTGCCTCATGGTCCAGTATAGCTGCAGGAGCTCCAGCCTTCTAGCCACATCCCAGGCAAGAAGCAGGAGGAAGAGATGGGAGAAGGGCAGAAAGGAAGCCTGCCATCTCTCCCATCTGTCTTCCTCGTGAACTTAACCGGAAGCTCCTGCTTAGCCACAAGGCCACACTTTACCTAGCTGCAAGGCAGGCCAAGAAGTATAGTCTCATAGCTGAGTATACCACCTACTCTTTTTGTGCCCCAGAAGATGGACCACTGCGATGTGCTGGTAGAACACAGCCTCTAGTGTCAGTCTTGTGTTCAGACCCCAGTTCTGCTACTTACTCGCTGTGGGATCTTAAGCAGTCGCTTCATTTCTCTGAGCCTCGGTCAGTTCATCTGTGGCACCGAGCTGATAAATACCTGGCATTGTAGTTGTGTGAAGGTGAGACAAGCCGGCAGATGTGAAGTGCCTGACACACAGGAGGTGCTTGGCAACCGGTGCTCGAATCTGAGCTGCCCCCTCTCAGGTTTGGCCACATCCCCACTCCGCAGATTCCCCCAGAGGCAGCACCTTTCCAGGCACCTGAGACCCCCCCACTGCTCTGTTCCGACACCCTTGGTGGCGCCACCATCATCTACCAGCAAGGTGAGCCCTGGGGGAGCGGGGGAGCCTGGGGAGCGGGGCAGGGGCGGGGCACGTGCCGGGGCTGGAGGAGGGAGAGAGGGGGCCCCGGCCCATCCTAAGGCTCAGGTCTCACCCGACCCAGGAGCTGAGGAGTCAACGGCAATGGCCACGCAGACAGCCTTGGATCTGCTGCTGAACATGAGTGCTCAGCGGGAGCTGGGGGGCACAGCCCTGCAGGTGAGCTGCCCGGGGCCGCCACCGCCTCCCCCGTGCCGCCACCTTAGGCGCCCGCTGTGCACTGGACACTGGGAGGGGAGGAGGGTGGTGAGGCAGACATGCCCTGCCCTCGGGGCGCGCCCAGTTAACCGGGAGACAGTCCGCTGAAACCCTGTGGGCAAACACAGAGGAGGGGGACCCACTGTGCCAGGGAGGTCAGAGGGGCTTCCGCTCAGCTCCACTCACCAGCGGCCTCTGCCAGGCTGAGCGGTAAGCGCTGCTCTCGTGGCTTCTGGGGTCCTGCTGGTTCAGGTCTCCTAGCTCTGCGGCCGCCCTGTACTGCAGGTCCCGGCCAGCTTCTCATCCAGCCTAGCACCCTCGTTCCGCGACACCCCCTCCCACGGCCCGGAGGCTCCCAAGGCTCCCTCCCCTCTAGCCTGTCTTAACCCTGAACCTCATGCCCAGCAGACCCCCTGCCCCCAGCTCATCATCTTCACTTCTGCTGCCTTCTGGCCGCCTGGGGTCACCCTTCCACTACCCCCGCCCTGCCCGCTCTGCACACCCCACACTCCTCTAAGGTAGGGAGAGGTTTGTTATCGGTCTCCCAGCCTCTCGAAAAGATGTAGAATGTGTGTTGAGATGATAAATTCCAGGAACTGGGAGCAATGATGTGCTTCCAGGGGCTGGAGGGCAGACGGAACTCTGTGGAGGGGGGAGCCTGGTGTTGGGCCTGGGGACCTCCGTAGGGTTTCATTATGCCTTTGGGGGTGTTTGGAAGTTCTACGTTTTTAGTTAGTTAAATCGGTCTTTCATGGTTTTTGCCTTTGATACCATCCCTAGAAAGGCCTGTAATCACCCCAAGATTATATAAACATTTGTATATTCTTCTTAGGGTTTCTTTCTGCTTAGGGTTTCACTTTTTTCCACTTAAATGTTTACTCCACCTGGAATTTATTTTTGGTGTATACAGAAAGGTAGGGGACTCGCTTTATTTTTTTTTTCCCAAAAGTTGTACAGTGTAGTATATCAAATCTTCCCCTGTGGTTGGAAATGTCTGCTTTATCACGTTCTAGATTCCCATATTTATAGGAGCCCATTTCTATACAAGTTCTGTTTTATTGCTGTCTGTTGTTCTCATGCCAGTTTTTTTTTTTTTTTTAATCTGATTACAAAAACATATGTTAAACCAAAATGACCATTAGGAAATGTTCTATACAGAAAGTGAAAGTCCTTAACAACCCTCCCCCCCACCCCCACCGCCGCCAGTGGCAAATAGGCATTTCTCCAGTTTTGAGCACGTACAGGCTAACATGGAGACGTTGTTTCTAAAAAAGATGGGCTCACACAATTCATGCTCGTCAACACCTCCACTTTTGCTTGCTCTGGAGTGTGTGAGGCGTGGCCTGGCCGGCACACAGAGTCCTCTCTCTTAGTGTTCCCATTTCACATCCCCAGGCCACTACACCGTAGAGATGCTGTGAGCGCGTGAGCGCGTTCGGTCCTGTATTGCTTGGGTTTCCGGCTTTTTGTCAATCAGGGCAGTGCTTTAGTGCACACTTCAGGTGGTCCTAAAACATTCTTTAGTTGTAAAAAAAGCCTCCTAGAAGTGGAATTGGTAGGTCTGAAGGTGTGAAGCCTCATAAAAAGACAGTTTATGTGACCACCTCTAGAATTGTGCTCCATTCCACTCTTGCCAACACTTGGGTATCCTGAGCTTTAGAAATGTCTTCCGCATGGCAGAAGTATGTTTCATGGTTTTGGCTTTTTTTATATATAATTTTATAACCGTAAATGAGTTTGAACTATGTTCGTAGACCATTTTATTTTCTGACTGTGTCCTATATCTGTTTTTCTATTGTTGGTGTTTTTAGCGTCACTTTGCAGGAGCTCTTTGCAGATGAGGGAGACTCCCCTTTTCTCGTATTTACTGTTAAATACCCCCTCTCCCCATTTCTTCGTTTTCTAATTGCAGTTTATGGTTTGTTTTGCTGTAGGCTTTAGCATCTTTTTCTGTCACGATTATAGAAAAATCTTCCCACCCCAGATCATAAAATATCCATCCACATTTTCTTTTCATATACTTAGAGTTTTATTACATTTTGGTCTTTAATCTATTTGAAGCAGGCTCTGGAGCAAGATGTGAGGTCAAGCTTTTTTCTTCTTAAATGGTTTGCTAGCTGTCCCTTTACCAGGGTCTCTCAATCTTGGCCTTTTGTGCCAGATAGTTCTTCGTTGTGGGGGCTATCCTGTGCGTCGTGGGGTTGTCAGCTGCATCCCTGCAGATAACTCCTAGGGCCAGGACCACCCCTCTTCCGATTGTGACCACCAAAGAATGTCTCCAGATGTTGCCCGACACCCAGGGAGGGCAGGGTTGCTCTCCCCGGGTCTTGTTTTTTTGCAGGTGCCAGGCAGGGCTGGGAGAGCCAGGGTGTGTTTTAGATCACACAGTGGGGTTTGTACAAATGAGTGGTGGTGGCACGGGCCCTGGCCAGTGTGGGTGAGCTGTGAGGCCCTGCGTGCCAGCCTCTGTACCTGCTTGTAACACCCTCCGGTTCCCTCACAGGTGGCCGTGGTGAAGTCGGAGGACGTGGAAGCAGAGTTAGCCTCCCCTGGCGAGCAGCCTTCCCCGGCAGGTGCCGCTCCCCAAGTGGTCACCCTCCACGTGGCAGAGCCGGGGAGCAGCCTGGCAGCGGAGAGTCAGCTGGGTGCCCCCGACCTGCCCCAGATCACCCTGGCACCCGGTCCATTTGGTGGGACTGGCTACAGTGTCATCACAGCACCCCCTATGGAGGAGGGGACATCGGCTCCTGGCACACCTTACAGGTGAGACCTGCTGCCCGCAAGACCCCCTTCAGCCATTTATAAGGTGTGCTGGGAGGTGCCAGAGAAGGGCTCTGCCTGCTCGAGCTTAGTTGGCAGGAGGCAAAAGTCCTAATACATACCATGTGATTAGCCATCGGAGTCTCTCTTGTTAGGAGGTTGGAAGCTACTATTTCTTGGTCTCTTAGATGTTCCAGGCACTAGACCTAAACACCTAAACATTTGGTGCACTCACCAAAACCATTCTCGTGAGATCCAGGTGTCCCTCATCTCACAGGTGAGGAAATAGGCCAGGGACATTGAATAACTTACCTAAGGTCAGATATGTAGTGAGGAGTCGAACTTTGCGTTCCAAAACCATGTGCTCTTTGTTCTGGGTGATCCCTGAACACACCTGGGTGATTCCAGTTCTGACCTCCAGAGCCAGCTCAGGCTCCTTGCCAGCATTGGAGGCCTGACAGCTGCCCTCAGTGTCCTCCACACCCAGCAAGTTCAGGGCAGAAAGACCGTGTGTTCGCTGCACTCCTGGGCAGCCTAATAAAGCCCTTAATCCAAGCACCAAAGTACCACAGTGTGTGGCTGGGGTGGAAAGCAGGACCCCTGGGCTGGCGGCAGGCAGCCCAGTCTCCACATCTGCCCTCCACTCTCGGCCCCTGCTTGCCTCCCGCGCTGGCCCGCCCGCTGCCGCACTCGGCCAGACCCGGGCTGGAGCGCTGGGCTTCGCTGCCTCACCGCCATCACCCCTCAGTTGATGACTTTCTCGGGGAAGAGGACTCCCGTGGCCTTCCATCCCCTCCTAGAACCCCACCTCACTCCTCCCCGCCCTCGGTGCCCACAGCGAGGAGCCCCCAGGGGAGGCAGCCCAGGCCGTGGTCGTGAGCGACACCCTGAAAGAAGCTGGCACCCACTATATCATGGCAGCCGATGGGACGCAGCTGCACCACATTGAGGTGAGGCTTGGGGTGACTGACCCCGCCCCCACTCCCCGTCAGTCCCCCCCCCACCCCAATCCTCCCCAGTCCATCACGCTCCCCCATCTGTCTACAGCTGACTGCAGATGGTTCCATCTCCTTCCCGAGTCCGGATTCGCTGGCCCCTGGAGCCAAGTGGCCGCTGCTGCAGTGTGGGGGGCTGCCCAGAGATGGCCCTGAGCCCCCATCTCCAGCCAGGACCCACCGGGTGGGAGACCCCCAGGGCTCTGCCTCCCCACCTCCTGCAGCCAGCAAAGCCCCGGGCCTGGTAGTACCCCCCTCGCCGCCACCTGCAGGCACGGCATCATCAAAGAAGTTTTCCTGCAAGATCTGTGCCGAGGCCTTCCCTGGCCGAGCAGAGATGGAGAGTCACAAACGAGCCCACGCCGGGCCTAGTGCCTTCAAGTGCCCCGACTGCCCCTTCAGTGCCCGCCAGTGGCCCGAGGTCCGGGTAGGTGCTGCCCCCTGGTGCTCATTTGGCCACTTGTTTGTGTAACAAACTTTAACTGAACACCGCAAGCCGGGCCCGCTGTCCTTCTCTGGGGTTGGAGAGGACTCTGTGAGGCCTCAGCATTGACGGAGCTCTGTCTGGTGGGGAAGCAAACCAGATGGTGTGACTAATGCCTCACGGTGTCCCCAGTGTGAACAGAATGCATATGGCGGAGCAGAGACAAACCGGGAACAGGTCGTGTGGACTCGGGGTGCTGGCAACAACCGGGCTGGGTCCGTAGGGGCAAAGGCACAGGCATGGCAGCACCAGGCACGTTTAGGGAAACACAAGGCATCTAGAATAGGCAACGCACACGGTACGAGGATGGTGGTGGAGACAACATGGAGAAGGCGAGGAGGGAGTGGTTCTGGGTAGGAGGCGGGGGGCCCCTTTTGAGGACCACCAGTTTTCACTGCCACCGTGCACCAGATCCTCACAGCAGCTCAGTGAGGGGAGCAGGGCCTAGAACCCTAGAACATCAGGGCTGGAGGAGACCTCCAGGGAGGGGTTCCTTCATCTGAAGCTGTACCTTACGTGACATGGCGGTAACCTGAATCTAAGCAGGGACAGGACTTCCTAACTGGCCTAATGGCAGGGCCTGTGGCTTTGCCCTCTCTTGGCACACAGCAGCACCAGGTCTTGGTCTGGTTTGTACTTGTCACCCAGTTCTTCCATCTGAGGACAGACTCCCCAACAGTTGTCTCAGTGGGAGGCTGCTTGTCCTCACCTGGCCAGTGCCCCTGACTCTGCTCCTGCTCCAGGCCCACATGGCACAGCACTCGAGCCTGCGGCCCCACCAGTGCAGCCAGTGCAGCTTTGCCTCCAAGAACAAGAAGGACCTGCGGCGACACATGCTGACCCACACCAACGAGAAGCCTTTTGCGTGCCATCTCTGCGGGCAGCGGTGAGGCTGGGGACAGGTGGGTAGGGGCTGCTGGGCACGCGTGATGGGACTGCCCTGAGCCTTCTTCCCTCCCCCACAGTTTCAACCGGAATGGGCATCTCAAGTTCCATATCCAGCGGCTGCACAGTCCTGATGGGAGAAAGGCGGGGACACCTACTGCCCGGACCCCAGGCCGGACCCCCACCCAGACCATCATCCTGAACAGTGATGATGACACGCTGGCCACGCTGCACAGTGAGCCGCCCCTGGGAGACCAGGGTGGGTGCTGGGGCACCTCAGGTTTCCCTGGATCCGCTGTGTGAGCACCCTCTCTTCTCTGCCCAGCTGCACTCCAGTCCAGTCATGGGGTCCTGGGGCCAGAGCGGCTACAGCAGGCACTGGGCCAGGAACACATCATTGTCGCCCAAGAGCAGACAGTGACCAATCAGGTGAGAGCCTGGATTGGGGCCCTGCTGGCAAGTCACAGGCTGGGGTGGGGGCACACAGAGCTGAGGCTAGAGCTGACTTGGTCCTGGCAGGAAGAAGCCACCTATATCCAAGAGATCACCACAGCTGATGGCCAGACAGTACAGCATCTGGTTACCTCTGACAACCAGGTGAGCACCTGCTCAGCCAGGAGAGCCCGCCCTGCCCCTCCCCCAGACTCCACTCTGGGGAGGACCAGTACTTCCCCAACTACTCCTCTCAGGGTCTGTGCGGCTGCCATCGTTGATGGTGGGTGTCCCTGGCCCCCTGCTCGATCTTCCTGGTTCAGCAGGGCCCCCAGCTCCTGCCTCTTCTCCACCCTTCTCCAGGTACAATACATCATCTCCCAGGACGGAGTCCAGCACCTGCTCCCCCAGGAATATGTCGTGGTTCCAGAGGGCCATCACATCCAGGTGGGCCAGGCCTGGGCAGGGATGGGAATGAGGGGAGGGGTGGACAGCCTCCTCAATCACCAGATCGGCTTCCTCTCTCCAGGTACAGGAAGGCCAGATCACACATATCCAGTATGAACAGGGGGCCCCGTTCCTCCAGGAGTCCCAGGTAGGACCTTTGGGGAATCGTGCGGAGTTGGGGCACAGGCAGTACTCCTCCAAGGCCACATCTCACTGGCTTCTCCCCTCTAGATCCAGTATGTGCCCGTGTCCCCAGGCCAGCAGCTTGTCACACAGGCCCAACTGGAGGCGGCAGCACACTCAGCAGTCACAGGTATGGGGTGGGACCCTGAAAACCGTGGGGACCCAGGCCCAGCTTCTGGGGCCTCAGGCTCACCGTCCTTTCCCCTCCCCTGGCAGCGGTGGCCGATGCTGCTATGGCCCAAGCCCAGGGCCTGTTTGGCACAGAAGAAGCAGTGCCTGAACACATCCAACAGCTGCAGCACCAGGGCATCGAGTACGACGTCATCACCCTGACCGATGACTGAGCCCCAAGGGCCCAACGCAGACCGTGGATATTGGGGCCAGCCATGTTAGGGGTGGGGGGACCCAGTGGGACTCACCTCCCTGTTCCACCTAGGGTCTCCAGACACTGGGCAGCCAGCATCCTATCACTCTAAGAGAGCCAGACCTGTGCTGCTGGCTTTAGGGGACAGCCATGGGCCCCAGCCAGGACATGCTGGGTGCCCTAGCCTGCAGGCAGGCTTTGGGGAGAAAAATTTATTTTTGTTTGGATGGACCCACTGGCCCCTCAGTCTCAATAAAGGGACCAGAGTCCAGTCCTGACCATCTTACTTTGTCCGCAAGGACTTGGGAAACAGAGAGGAAGAGCCTGTCACAGCTCCCAGGAGCTGCCAAGCCCCACAGTGCGGCCTGCCCGGCCTCTCAAAGTGCAGTGGCCCGACAGCAGGGCAGGCCCTTGGGGCAGAGGCCTGATACTGGGACAGATGGCTGAGCTGGTAAGAGCCCCCTCACCCCCCACCCCCCAGCACCTTCAGACCCTCTTCCTCCCCTGGGCTCCAGGGGAACATCTCCATGCCCAGAGGTCCTCAGGACAGCTCAGCCGGGTGCCTGTCTGTACAGAGACCATACCCTGAAGCCCATGGTGGCTCAGAGCTGCTCTTCCTCCTGACCCTTGACTGTGAAGCATACCTGGCTGCTCACTCACTGTGGTGGCTGCAGGTCAAGCAGGAGTCTAGCTCGCTACCTGGGCGCAGCCTCCCGTCCTCTGCTCCCTAGAGGTACGAGGGCAGGCCTGGCTGTGGGAGTCTGGGACTTACAGATGGATGGTGCTGGGCTCTGGACTCTTCAGACCCGATGGACACAGGCAGAGGCCACCAGGGACCCAACTGTGGGGTCAGCAGGGTGAGAAGTTAGACACTGGATCCCGGGGCTGGGGCGTGGAGGCCCAGGGGTCCAGAAGGTGAGCCTGAATGTAGAGGGTGTGGACCCAGGACTAGCTCCAGACTCTCCGCCTTCTCTGCCCTCAAGACCCTCACGCGTTCTTAGGGAGGCTTCTGTATTTCCTTTTACAAATGAAACGAGGTGGCAATAAGACGGTATGGGTGAGGGGGTGGGGGTGGGTAGGAAGGGAAGGGATGGGGCCTATTTACACGGGAGCTGGAGCAAGTTTGAGGTGAGGAGTCAGGGGATCGGGCAGGGAGGGGGAGCCCTGGCAGAGCCATAATCTTCCTATGTCACTGGCAGCCTGAGCCCTGCTGCCACCTCAGGGGGAGGGTCCTGGGGTCTGCTCAGCCCCAAGAGGCCCAAGTCCCAGCAGTCCGTACCAGCACCCTGGGGCTCCTCCTCCCCGCAGGATGTGTTAAGTGGGGTGAGGCTCGCGGCTGGGGCCCTGCTCGCGGCCAGAGTCCCGGTCCTTGTTCTCGGAGGAAGACGACGAGGAACTGGAGCCGTGGCTGCGGCCTGACTGCCGGTAGGCGGTGCTCAGCTCCTGCAGCCGCTCGGGCGTCGGCCCCCACTTGGCAAAGCCAGGGTCGTTCTGTAGGAAGAGCACGGCCGTGTTGTGGACGGCCTTGTAGTGCATTTCCTCCCTGTGGGCAAAGGAGCAGCTCAGGGTGGGGCTTGGCCCGGCCCGATCGGCCGGCCCTCCTGCCCCTGCCCTCCCCAGGCACCCACTTCTTGCAGACGTGCTGGGAGCCACTGCGGTACTCGTGCTCAAAGGCAGGCAGGACCAGCTGGTGGCGTTTGAAGCGGCTCTGCTCCATGCGGGTGAGCGCCGGTGTGGGGGGTTCTCGCCACTCCGGGATAAACACGATGAAGGACAGGGGCTCCGGGGAGCTCTCGAGCAGTTTCTGTGGGAGGGGGTACGGGGTGGACGTCAGAGGCTGCCCTCCGGGTGGCTGGCGATCCCGCTTGCCAACCTACCCCACCCCCACCGCCAGCAGCACACCCACCTCAAAGTGAGAGACCATGGCATCCATGAGTTCCTCGCAGAACGGAGGGTTGGCCTCAAAGGAACCACTCAGCGGGGAAAAATCCAGGCAGGGCCTGGGGATGGAGGTGAGCACTCTAAGTCCTGCCAGAATCCCAGCCCTCAACCGGAAACAGGTGCCGCCCCCACCTCGTTGAAAGGACGGCCCTGGTCAGGCCACAGGCCAACATTCACCCTTAATTCATCCTGGGACAAGGTGTGGCCGACTCCACTGGAGTGCTGAGGATGGAGAGGCTCGGGCTGGGCAGCCAAGTCCACCAGGCTGCTTAGTGGAATGGCTGGAGCTCAGATCCAGTTCGAGCCCCGCTGCCACCACAGCACAAGCCACAGCCAGGAGTTCCCCAGCTGCTGTGCTTTCCCTCTTGCTGGCCCAGGCTGGTCTTCCTACTGGAAGCCGTGTCCCCTTTCACCCATGCTCACGCCCCTCCAACACCCCACATTAGTCTGTAAGGTCCCCGAGGTCTGAATGATCTCTGAGCTCTGAATTACCACTTCCCATGCCTCTCAGTGCTGGGAACCACATGCTCCTATCCCAGCCTGGGCTTATTCACAGAGAAACCCACAAGGTGAGTTAGGGACTATCACAGGCTCCCGAAGTTCAGCGATAAGTCCAAAGTCACACAGCTAGCAAGGGGTGAAGGCAGGGACTACACCCAACACTGCCCAATCCCAAGTAGCTGGCCCAGGTGCAATCTATGCTCTAGAGGACCCCTTCCAGGGCCTGGGCAGAAGGGTCCCAGCAGCCCCTGGCTCCTGGCTCTCACCCGCGGGAGCCGAAGTAGCCATCTGTGTCTGGGAAGGCAGAGCAGTACTGGCGGAAGTAGCAGTTGAGGGGCGAGGCGAAGCACTCAAAGCTGACACTGAAGAGCCGGTGGAGGGCCTCAAAGACGTGCACGGGCAGCGATCCCTGCAGGCCTGTCCCCTCGTAGAGGCCCACGCCAAACATCATCTACACAGAGGCCACAGTCAGCCTCCAGGGCTCAGCCTTCCCCCTGCGTCTAGAAGAGCCCACCCCCAGCTGCCCCAGGCCCATACCTGGTACCGTCGGAGAAGACACCAGACTCGGGGCAGGAACCGCTCAAAGGCAGAGTCGTCAATGCAGCTGTAGCGGTAAAGCAGCCACTGTGGGACAGAGAGCAAGGCCCTTACACAGCGGCCCCTCACTCCCTCGTAACTGGCCTCTTGCTGAGGACGCTGGGTCAAGGACGAGGCAGCCCTCACTTCTTGCACCTGTGGGGACCTGCCTCCCCTTCACCCTAGCTCTTACCAGCTTGCTGAAGTAGTTGCGGCTGACCTTGACCATCTCCCCCTTATACCGGATGCAGACCACGTTATTCTCCATATGCATCTCCACGCTGGGCATGGGGGGCGCAGACACGGCCAGCCGGACCGGGTAACAGTACACCAGGCGGGGCTCCACTTCTGGGGCCTCCACCTCCTCTGTGGGCAGGGAGAGCAATGAGGGGCCTCCCTGCAGCGGCTCTGCTAATCCTCACCCCGGACGGACGGACGGCCTCTGCCCCCCGTGTGCTCACACACGTACCCCAGTAACCAAGGGAGGTAAGTCTAATCCCACGGAGGAGCAGAATGCAGCTCAGACGGTTTGAGAACAAAGTTCTTGGCAGGGGCAAGAACTGGTGGCCTGTGTCGCCATGCTGCATACCGACACAAACCCCCGGTTGGCCACGTGGAAGTAGAACTGTGGCACGTCCGTGATTACGGTACCCTACTTAGGCATCTTTTTGGGTCAAGCGCTTCGAATTACCACTGAGTTCTCGTATGATTCTACGGCTGGGTATTAGCCTGCAGGGTGGGGGAACCGGGGCTTGCAGAAAGCAGCTGTGAATGCAAGTCGTCCACCCAACTGCTTACCCCCGGCCTGTCGTGTCCACCACCTTCCAGCTCCCCCATTCCCAACCCTTCTCCAGTTCCTGGAGGAGTGCTGGGAACCCTGCACCGAAAGACAGCAGGGCCTGCCTCAGACACTGCCGGGAGAAACGGGCTTGCCCAAACCAGCCGTGGCCTAGAGGCTCAGCCTTGCTTGTCCCTTCACTCAGGGCCTGGGGTACACCGTTGACGGCATCACAGCTGGCTCCCTGCCACCGGCCCCTCACCTGGGATGTTGTTTTCCTTGAGGATGGCCAGGTGTTTCTCTCGGATCCGTTTGACATACTCCAGGGAGATGTGGTAGATCTTACTGCAGATGCCCTCCACGGAGTCCTTGGCCGCGGCGGAGACGTGGGGGCCACACTGCCTCCGCAGATGCTCCAGGCGGTCCTGGAGGAGACACTCTTGATCAGGGCTCTCGGTGGCTGTTGAGGGAGGGCTGGTGGATTCTAGCAGTCCTCGCTTTGAAACCGGCTGTTACTTACTAGCTGTGTCACTTGGACAAGTCCCTTGGCATCTCTGAATCTTAATTCCTCTACTGTCAAGGGAACACACAGTACTCACCTGATAAGGCAGTTTAAGTATTAAATGTGATCATTCCCATTAAGGGCTTACCAAGCCCCTGGCATACAGCAAGTGTCCGATAAATGCCAGCACCTATGGTTGGGGTTACACTGTGCCAGATCCCATGATAATTGCTGGGGAAACACACAAAACCAGGCACAGTCCCCGCTTATAAAGCATTTGCCAACTATCAGGGAGAGACACCATTACAAAACGGGGTCCTTGGTCATTGCAGATTTGAAATTTGAGCTTTTAGCAACTTGCAAGGATTTAACTAGGCATTTGTAATTTTGCTGAATCACACGTGTGAAAGTGATGAGTGAAAATGAGTCACTCTGGCTAGTGAGCACACCTACCTTTGTCACTCTACGTGTCAAGTACAGTTACTATCGTGAAGTGCGAAACCTTGTCTCTTGTGAAAAATGGTCCTGAAAAGAAAGCCCATTGCTAGTGCTGGTGGACAGTTAGAGAAGTGACGGGTCTGGGCCAGAAAACAGAACTGTTGTGGACACAGTAAAGTAGGGAAATGAGTCTGGTGCCAGCTCGTAACTGTGATGAGCGCACACACCCCAGAAAAGGCAGTCTGTCAATCTGTGTCCAAAAATCTATTCAAGGGAGATGCTGAACATTAAGTTGAAAAAGCTACTTATGGTGTGTGGCTGAGCACGGGATTCTGTTAAGAACCTTAACGAAGAGAGTCTTTTAGGAGAGAGCCAGGAACCTGGACACACCTCTCTACATGCAGGAGTTTAGGGACCAATGAGCATCAAAGGTTTACTGAAGTGCACAGGAACAGGATGCTGTGGGGCTCCGCCCGGCCTGGGCAGGCAGAGTGGGCTTCTCGGAGGAAGCAACCCCAGAGCCTTTCCACGGGCCTCCTTACCCGGGGCCACTCACCATGTAGTCCTCCTTAGAGGCAGAGTGGTCCTTCCGCAGCCAGCTGAAGGTGTCCTCCACGTTCCATTTGACCACCTTCCTGCTGTCGGGGGACGCACTCCTGCCGGTGGAGGGAGCTATCAGGCATCTGTCCACACTCCTTACTCCTCCCACCCCACCTGCACTGACATTCGGGCTCTTGTTCTGCCTTTGAGAGCCAGCCCTCCTCCTGCCACCAAGCGTAATGACTGCACTCCATTAGATGGGCCACATGGCCCAGGACCTCCCCACTCTGATCACACACCCAGCTTGCTGGGGGCAGGAAAGAGCAAACCTGGATTCGATGAGCCGCCTAGCAGCCTCTGCATATTTAAAGAGCAGGCGCTTGGCTTCCTCCCGGAACTTGATTCGGGATAACCTGGGATAGAGAACGGATAGAGTTAGGAGCCTTCGATGCAGAACTGGCTACACAACCCTTAGCTGGCCCCAGCTGCGCAGGTGTACCTGATGGGAATGTCATTCATGATTTCGCGAAACATGGAGGGCGACACGACCGGTTCACAGTTGCTCGGCAACAGGGGGTCAGAGCCTTTGTCCACGACCTTGCGCTCCAGCATCCAGCGGTTGAAGGATTCTCGAGGGGGCTCGATGCCTGCAGGACAGAAGAGCTGGTGAAGGTCTGGCTTTAGACAGGAGGCATCGTGTGGGCACTGGAGGTGCAACAGTAAATGACAGCCTGTTAAGTCAGGAGCTCATGTTCCAGGCAACACCTCCCAAAGTATATTCTAAGAATCGCTAGTTTCATAAAGGGTGTTGGTAGATGATCCTTAGGGTAAAAGGGGAAAAGAGAAACACTATATTCCAGCAAAGTTAAGCAGGCTTATTTACTAATTAATAAAAGCTGCAGTTTACTGAGGACTTTCCATTCCTCTTACTCCTAGTAGTAGCAAGGCCATCAGGACAGATACTTCTGTTTTTGTATCACAGAGACATAAAAAGGCTTCAAATGATACCTGGCAAACGAAGCACTCTGGAAGTGTTAACGATTCCTTTTGTAGTTACTGATGCCAGCCACCCTTTCTGGAAGCGGTTAGAGGAGCTGGGGCTCCAGGCAGGCCCGTCCCCATCCACTGCCTATGCTCTGGGCCACTAGGCTCCCCTGCACCATTCCCCAAGCCCGGTTATTGCTCGCGGCAGGTGGAAACAGGGCTCTGAGGCCCCGGAGGCAGTTACCCTCTCGCTGCTGGCACAGCTCCCGATAGTGCTGCCGAAGCTTGAGGATGAGCTGGGAGCGCAGCAGCTCCACCTCGGGGTGCGGGGGCAGCACCTCTGAAGGCCCCCGGTGCTTGATGACCGCGTTGGTCTGGATGTCCAGATCCCAGTACACCCTTGGGGCACAGAAAAGAGCAACGAGGACAGTAGAGGAAAAGGAAGGAGGGGTGCCCTGGCTGCCACCACACCCCGGTCGCCCAGGCACGCAGGCCGCATCAGTGTGTGCCCCCAAGGGACTATAGCAGGGACTCACTCGGTGGGCCGGAGGAGAGCCGCCTGCTGTTTATCTTCAGGGGATGTTCCCCACATCTTCAGTGTTGGGGTTCCTGGGATACTGGGGGAGCTAGGCACCGATGGGCCCGTGGGTGTCACAGGGATTTCAATCTAGAGCAAAAAAAGGAGAAGGCATCAGGGTCAGGAGAGTCAGCCTATGGTTCCAGCACCAAACCCAGTGAGCTGTGCCCAGGCCCCGCTCCTGACCGACCTGCCACTGCCCGGCCTTTGCAGGGAAGCTGCTGGCTGCCCGCCTGGCTTGGCCACTCGCCAGCCAGGTCCTCAGAGCCCGCCAGCACTCACCTTGGGCTTCTTCACACCATTGCCGCTTGGCTGCTCTTCCGAGAGCTGCCGCTTTCGGGGCTTGTTCTCAGCCGGGGGGGTTTCCACCAAACTGGAGTCTTGGGGCAGTGGGGTCGCATTCAGCCCCAAAGGGTCCGACTGGTGGAGGGAGACCAGCAGAATTGCAACCGGGGCCAGTGGGTTAGGAGTCCCGGTAATACGGAATCCTGATGCCCTCCTGACCCCTGCTCCTACTGCTCAGAGACTGGGATGCAGAAAGAACGCTGGGCTCCAGTCCCACTGGCTACTTGCAACCATGTGACCTTGGCGGAGTTCCATCCTGTCCTAATTCCCTCACATTCAAAATGGCCCTCCTGCTAAACAGGCCCAACCTCCCATTGGGAAGACGATTAAATGAGTCAGTGAATATGACCAGCTTAACATGACCTCTGGCATGAGATAAACACACTGTACACATTGATTTCTTAAATACCAGAGAGTCAGGAATAAAGGAAAGAGTCAAGAAATGCTTGTTTTTGAAAAAGCAAGGCCCTGTGGGTGGAATGCCTTTGGCAACACCAAAAAGAAGCATGATGGTAGGCAGGGTGGCCCTGAGATCCTAAGAGGTTTGAGTCCAGCTCTGCCTCTTACTGGCTTGAGGTCTCAGGCCAATCATTTCCCATCTCTGAGCCTCAGTGTCTTCATCTGCAAAATGGGAGTGCCAACTAGCTTGATTATGCCCAGAAAAAAAAGTTCACCCCAACTGACAGGGATCCAAAAGCCCACGTTTCTGGCAGACGGCCCGTGTTGCTACTTCCCTATCACATTGACCTTTCCACTTCTAGAACGTGCTTCTCCCCTCTTAACAACTTTTCTCTTTGCTAACTCTGTCACCTTAAATGCTAATTCAAAGAGACGCTTTCCTGTCCCGTCCTGTCCACTCCCCTGCCCCAAACTGGACCATGGTCCCTGCTGTACTCTAACACTATTCTTCATACACAAGCCAAATGTAATTGTACTGGCCCCTCAGCAGACTGTGGGCCCCCCGAGAGTACAAGGGAACGACCATGTCTGTCTTGGTTCACAACTGCATTACAGGCACAGTAACAGGTAGTTCAATATCACATACTATTTACAATCGTCTCTTTACAGGTCAATCTCCCCTATTTGAGTATAGGTTCCTTGCTAGCAGGGAATATGTCTTCTCTCGTGTACTATATCCCCAGGTCCCAACACAGGACTAGGCTCATAATAGCTGCTCAAGATACGTTTGGGGGAAGGCCCAGACGCCAGAAGCTGCTTTGAGACCCCTGCCCTAGGCTGGCACTCACAATCACGTCATGTTGGCCCAGCACAGGCATCTCCCACAGGGACTGGTTGGTAAATCGGTTGAAGTAGTAGGGACGGTTCTCCCTCCTGCTCCAGCACTTCTCCCAGCCCGCGTGCACCAGCTCCTCTGCAAACAAGCATGGAACCCGGCCAGGGTCAGGGCTGCTCCTGGGGCATCTTTCCTACCCCACCACCCTACCCTGCCCCTCGCCAGTACCTGGGAGGTCCTGCACCAGGCGGATGGGCTTTGGAGAACAGGGCTGGCTCTGATTGGAGGTGCCCGGGGAGTGACTCAGCAGGGACGCTTCCTCCCGGGGGCTGCCGTGATTCTCATTGGCCATCTCCGCACCCACACCGGACCTGCCACACAGAGGACCGAAGGGTGTTAGGCCAGCAGGGTGTGGAGGTCAGCTCCACCCCCAGCCCCCCCCCACCAATTACAACCCACTGAGGGCCCCCCTGACCACTTGTAGATCTGAAAAAAGTCACTCTGGTCCTGTCCTGGAGGGCCAGTGTGGTACCACGGGAGCCCTGGGACCAAAGTTGCAGTTCTCTCAACTGTAAAATGGGTGCACTCCTGTTGCTCCTTCTGCCTGAAATGCTCTCCCCAGTTCTCTGCCTGGCTTGTCACTATGTTCACATGCTCCAGGAAGCCTTCCTAGACTCTCCCTTCCCAAAGCTAGGAGGTCAGAGCCCATCCGCAGGGCCATGAACACCTCCACCGTAGCACTCAGTCTGGTCTATGAACTGGATTGGTCTCCCCATCAGACTGTCAGAACTCCCAGGGCTAGGAACTGGGTCCAGTTCTCTCCAGCGCTCAGCATGGTACCTGGACCCAACAGGAACTCCATTCATTCTGCAAATATTTACAAAGCACAGAGTGCCACAAATGACAGAACAGGGTCTGCCCTTGGGAAGCAACTCCCACAAAAAAGAACAGTAAATCCTCCTCTCCCCTGTTCCTATCCAATACAATCTAACTGGAACAAAGTGCAGCCCAGAGTGGGCCATGGCATCTAACTGGCTGCTTCATTCTACACTTCAGGGCAGGAAACAATCTGCTGCTAAAGAAACCAGTGGGACTGAGAAGAAACATCTAATTCAGTCCTTCCTAATCCCCAGGTGAAAATTTACCAGGAAGCAGATCAGCTCCTTCCGATTTGTATTCTCCACTACCTTCGCCCAAAGCACACCCAGCACGAGCCTCAATGGCCAAAGTGGTTCCCAATCTGGCTGTTCGACTTCTAGGGGCCCAACTGAGATTGAACTGGTGATCCCAAAGTTGTTTTCAATATGCCACAGCACCCAAAGAAACATTTACCCACAAAAAGAGCACGAAGCCATGTTTAACCATCAGTTATCTTTGCTTGCTGACATTTTATCAACTCCTTGTGGTCACACTGATTATCTCATGCTGATCAGAAGCTCTGATTGGCTGTTGACGACATCATAGGAATCACTGGGACATTAATTTTATTGTACACTCAGTCATAGATGTCTTTGTTAATTTGGAAAGAGAAAAGTGAATGGTTACTTTGTCAGTACAGTTTGGCAGATAAAAAATGCACGGAGCAAGAGGACATACATACAACCAAAGGGGGCCATGATAACAAAAAGGTTCGGAACCACTAACCAAGGGGAGAAAAAGCTTGATTCTCTGGGTAGGAGGGATTCCCGATGCCTTGGGGCTGAGCCCACAGGTCTCAAGGCTGGACAAGGTCCCTCTTTTTCTCACCCTCTGGGGTCTGCAATGCTAGCATGAGAGGGTTTTCTTCTCCAACCAGGTGGACCCCCACGTCACAGGGTCCAACAGAGGCAGGGGGAGGCCTGCAGGAAGGCTCAGCACAGGTGGGTGGCCGGGTCAGCAGTGGAGTGAACGGGGGCCCAGGGACCTCCTCGCATCAGCAACTGCAGAGCAAATAGAAGAGAGAGTCACAGACCTGTGAAATGCTGCACAGCAGGGACAAAATAAGAGGGGCAATGACACAGCAAGTTGGGAGCCCCCAGGACAAGGCAGGAGACACTGTGGGAGATCTGGGGATTCAAGGGATGAAATGGTACTTCTCAAGGTTCCCAAACCAAAACATTTCACAGACTTGCCGCCTGAAGTCACATGGGCTCCGGGATGAGGAGGGCCCTAAGCCTGGTTTAATGCTCCACTGTTACTGTCTTTGAAATTTTTAATAAATTTTTAACAGAGGGGACCCACATTTTCATTTTGCACACGGGACCCCACAAATTGTGTAGCTGCTCCTATCAACCAAAATATCCCTAAGATAAAAGTGAACATATAGTTGTCCCTTAACAACATGGGTCCAAACCACACGGGTCCACTTACACATGGCTTTTTTTCAACATGATACAGCGCTATAAATGTATTTACTTGTCCTTATGATTTTCTTAACATTTTCTTTGCTCTAGCTCATTTTAAAAATACAGTATATAATTCATATAACATACAAAACATGTGTTCACCGACTGCTTATGTTGCCAGAAAGGCTTCTGGTTAACTGCAGGCTATTAGTGAAGTTTTGGGGAGTCCAAAGTTATACTGGGATTTTCCACTGCACTGGAGATCAGTGCCCCTAACTCTTGTGTTGTTCAAGGGTCAACTGTACTTATCACAGATCAGAGGCCACAAAAAACACGTTTCTTGGAATCAATCTTTTAACACGTTACATGCAAATGCATTACATAACTCGGCATGTTCAACTTTATTGAAAAATATTTTTGCCAATAAATATCGTGTGACGTTGAGGCACCACGTAGCTGAACCATGCACAGGCAGCACATGCAGCCCAGCTCGGTGAGGCCAAACAGGGACACTGCAGTGTTTCCAAAACCCGTATCACAGCCATCAGAGGGCCTGTAATAGAAATCCAGATTCCCGCCCGTCCCTCACCTCACATCGTAGGAGTCAGAAATGGAGAAGGGAGACACACAAGAATTTGTATTTTTTTAAACGCACTCCAGAGGTGGGACTGGGAAACAGGATGACAAATTTTACACCAGTTCAAACCTTTACCAATTTTTTACGATTAAAACTTTTTTCTTAATTTCCCAGGTGATTTGGAAGCAGCGGGTTGGTGGCCAAAGAACCTGCTCTGAGTGTGGACAGACCCGGGGTCCAGATCCTTCTGCCGCGCGTTCCGACTTACAAACAGGAATGACTCGATCTCTATGGTCTCTACACGTAGAGTCTAGTATATTGTACACTTAAAGTAAGAAATAACTCTATTATTAAGATAACGTTTTTATTTATCCTGAGGTTTCCCGGCCCCTCGCATACCACAGTTAAGTGCCGATCAGCTTAATAAACAACTGTATCTGCGCAACCGGAGGAACCCACCAGAAGGAAAAGAACCCGGTTACGGGATTGGAAGACGGGGCGGGACCATCTCAGTAATGTGCCAATCAGAACCCTCCAAACCAATAGGGCGGAGCCAAACAACTTCCAAAATGCGCAGGCGCGGGGGCCACAAGAGACGGGGACTACACCCCCCCCCCCCCGCCAGCGCGCGCACCCTTTCCCTTCCCCTCCCCCCAAACCCCAGCGGGGGCGGGCTGTTTGGCGCGCGCGCGCCGGCCCATCTCCCGGGCTCCGCCCCCCGCCCCACCGCGCGCTCCCGCCCCCGGGCTGAGGCGACTCAGAGTCGGAGCCCGACACAAAGGCGGTGGCGGCGGCAGCGGCGGAGGGGCCCTAGAGGCCGCTCCGCCCGCGCTCTCCGGGCCCACCTCCCTCACCCAAGCTACCGGCCCGGCCGCCCACCCGCGGGCCTAAGATGGCGGCGGCGGCAGAGACAGGGCAAGCGGTGGCCCCGAGCGGAAAGCGCCGGAGGGGCCACCGCAGCCCGGCTTCGGATCCCCGGAACCCGGAGCGGCTCGCGGCGGGACCATGGCTTCCTGGGGCTCTTACCTGCCCGGAGCGGACTGGAGGGGACGCGGCTACACGTTCTGCTCGACCTCCCGTTTTGCCGCCTCCGCCTCGCCCTCCCCAGCGCCGCTGCCGCCATCTTGTGTCCCGGGCCGGGACTCCGCGCTGCGCATGCGCCGGTACCGCCTCTGAGGGACCTCGCCGCTGCCGCGCCGCCATCTTGAGTGTGGCAGAACCGGCCGACTCCTCAGAGCCTGCTTGCTTTCGGCCCCTTCCCTTCCTCCCGTCCTTCCCTGCTATTCCATGCGGGTCTCAGGAGGGCAGGGCAGCTTTGCGGGCCGTGGGGTGTGAACTGAGGAAGGAACGAGCTCACAAACACGCTCCCTGCCTCTGTTTCCCCCGCGAGCACACCCGCTGGGGCTGGAGGACCTAGGTGGGAGGTGCACCAACCGGGCCGGACTGAGTGTGCGCACCGGGGGGCGCGGGGCGGGCTGGGAACCTGCGGGCGCTCGGCAAAGACGCCGGCCCGGGGGCGGGGTTGTGGTGACGCAGCTCTGGGCGTAGCGGGGGCCTGGGTCCTAGTTCCGGCGCGGCTGTGTCATTGATGTCCAGTCGCTTACCCTCTCTGAGCATCTGTCAAGAATGTTTTCCAGCCATTTTCTATGTCGAGGCTGCATGCAAATCGAATCTTCTCCCAGGATGAGGCTTCACAAGCTACAAGTGTTCCTGGGTAGAAGAAACTTAAAACAGCCGTGGGAGCCATAATAAAGGTGGCTTTGGCGAAGTTAGGAATGCAACTAAAATGCATCAGTGGGGGTCTTCCAACACTGACCTATCTATGGCTACTAATTGCGGTGCAAAACCTCACTGAGACCTCAGACCAGCCATAAATGCCAAGCAGGAGATACAGTTGCTAGGTTCCCCCACGCGCGGCTCCCTACAGGATTCTTGGGCAGAGGCTGTCAGACGACTCAATAGCCCCACCTCCGTCGGGCCTCCTTAGTAAACTGACCTCAACAGTGGCTTGAGACGAACACAAGGTTGCCATCTGCCGTTCGCCTTGCATCTCCCAAGTGGAGCCAGAGACTGCAGGTTCCCCGGGCTGGGCTGCACGCAGCCTCCGGTGTGCATGATGCCCGGCCCCGTGCAGCTGGGTGGGGGTGGGGGAGTGTCAGCAAAACGTGAGGCAAATAGTATGAACTAGGGTGCTCATGAGTCTGGCTGGTTCAGATCTGTATCCTCCGCCCTGGACGTGTGGCCTTGAAGGAGTTGTTCGACATCTTTAAGCTGTAGTTTCCTGTAATGGAAGAGAAGTCCACCTGGCGAGAACTGAGATGGCGTCTGTAAAGTACTCAGCACATGTGGGACCTGGCATTTAATAAATGTTAGCTGTTGTGAGGGTTTCTCCAAGTAGATTTGAGCCTTCCCCAAATACACCTGCTCCGGATAGGCCCAGTAAGTGCAGCCAAATCCTGCCCTTACAGAGAGTCCAGTTCACTTGGGAAGCTTGATGGGAAATCAGATGCCTGGTGCCCACCTTAGACCTATATAGCGGGGACCAGATGTCCTGCTCTCCCTGGGACAGCCTTGGTTTATATCTGTTGTCCTGGCATAATTATTAATATTGCATCCTTTCTCAAAAGCGCCCTGGTTTGGACAATAAATTATACGGTCACTCTAGATTTACAGAATACCTAGTTTTTGTTCTTAAGATTTTTTTTTTTAAGTAATCTCTACACCCAATGTGGAGCTTGAAATCACAACCCCGAGATCAAGAGTCTCAAGCTCCGCTGACTGAGCCAGCCAGGCGTCCCAAAAGGCCTAGTTTTGCAAGCTCCCCAGCTAGTACTTACTAACACAGGAGTGTAAAAACCATGTACTGATTGCTATCTGTTCCTGTTTTTTTGCTTTCAAAGTACGTTAATTTGTTTCTCAGAGTCTCTTAATTGGTAACTAAAGCACCGAGCATCCCAAGTGCCTATCCCTGTTTTACCATGTAACCCTTTCCAAGAATTATGAGCATAGAAATGATTATCTCAAGTCCACACGTGAGGAAACTGAGGCTGGGGGAAGGGGCAGGGGTCAAGTAATTATATGAAGTACCAGAACTGGTTTTTTCTTTTTGTTTTTTGTTTTTTTTTTAATGTTTACTTATTGAGAGGGAGAGAGATTCTCAAGCAGGCTCTGCACTATAGGCTCAGGGCCCCATGCGGGGCTCGATCCCACATACTGTGAGATCATGACCTGAGCTGAAATCAAGAGTCCGACGCTCAACCAACTGAGCCACTCAGGTGCCTCCAGAACTGCGGTTTTAAAGACGAAGGTTCCCAGCGTTAAAACCCAAAGCTGATTCCATGAAGCCACACTGCTTCCCTCTCTTGTGGAGAAGGGACTCTGAACTTGAGAAAGTGATTTTCCTGAGCTCACACAATGGTCCTGGGCATTTCCACTTCAGTATCTTCCAGGTCTCAAACTCAGTGTTAAACACTGCTCTTTGCTTTCATCTCCCTCCCCAGACTCGTTCCTCCCAAAGGATTCCTCACCTTCCTGTTCTCACTTTCTGCACAACAGTCAAAACCAGCCTCTTCTCTCCAACCTCATTCCTGCTACCTTAGAGCAAGCCCCATTATTTTTGAAACACTTTTTATTGTTAAGAGTAGCACACATACAGAAAAGTGCACAAAACAGAAATGTAAAGGCCACCTGGGTGGCTGAGTCGGTTAAGCGTCTGGCTCAGGTCTTGATCTTTGGGTGGTGAGTTTGGCCCTGCATCAGGCCTGCGTTGGGCTCTGCGCTGCACATGAAACTTCCTTAAAAGGAGAGAGAGAGAAAAATGTAAAACTTAGTGATTTGTCACAGAGTGAACACCCAGGGGAACGTCACTCAGGTCAAGGTATCATCGAGCCCAGGGGCACCTGGATGGCTCAGTCGGTTGAGTGTCCAACTTCAGCTCAGGTCATGACCTCACAGTTTGTGAGTTCGAGCCCCGTGTCGGGCTCTGTGCTGACAGCTCGGAGCCCGGAGCCTGCTTCACATTCTGTGTCTCCCTGTCTCTCGGCCCCTCCCCTGCTCATGCTCTGTCTCTCTCTCTGTCTCTCAATCATAAATAAATGTTACAACATTTTTTTAAAAAAGGGTATCATCAATCACTGTTAATTTTGTGATAATCACTTCTTTCTTTGATAGTTTGACCACTGGGTGTCTCTAAACACTATAGTTTCACTTTGCCTGTTCCTTGAACTTCATTTAAATGGAATTACGCAGTTCTATATATCGTGTTGGCTTTCTTTTGCTCGACATTGCACTTGTGAGACTCATTTATGTTGTTGCATGTAGCTGGAGTTCATTCTCATTGCTGTATTCTGTCTTCCAATGTATATTTATCTATTCTACTGTTGGGATATTTGAAACTGCTCCCCCAACCCTGTATCTCCTTTCTGAATTATTACAGATGCTTAATAATAATAACAAAACAATTATATTTAAATAAATAACAAGTTAATAATCCACTGATTCTTTACATGTTTGAGTGAATGAATGAATGAATAATAAGACTCGTCTCCACACTGGTCTTTTGGTCCAGCCTTGCTTCTCTCCTACTCCATAATCCACCCTGTAGTCACAGAGATCTCCTTAAGTCTGGTCATATGGCACATCTGATCAAGTCACCCTGGGCTTAAAACCCCTGAATGTCTGCCCACTGACTGCAGGATAAAGTCCCAAACCCTTAGCTTGGTTTACAACACCATAATGATAATGACAGCTGCCATGGCAGAGTATTTGCTGTGGGCTGTGCCAAGCACTTTAAATACATTCATGTTATTCACGATCCGGATCTTCAAACCACCTCTCCTCATCAGGCCCCAGCCATCTTGAACGACGCATAACTTCCCCCAAAGTGCCAGGTTCTCTCTTGACCCCCGGGCCTTTGCATACGCTGTTTGCTCTTCTCTCCCCCCGCCGCCCCCCGCCGCCCCCCGCCTTTGACTAATTCAGGCTTCAAGTCTTTATTTTTTTTATTTTTTTTTTAAGTTTTTTTTTTTAACGTTTATTTATTTTTGAGACAGAGAGAGACAGAGCATGAACGGGGGAGGGTCAGAGAGAGAGGGAGACACAGAATCGGAAGCAGGCTCCAGGCTCTGAGCCATCAGCCCAGAGCCCGACGCGGGGCTCGAACTCACGGACTGCGAGATCATGACCTGAGTTGAAGTCGAACGCTTAACCGACTGAGCCACCCAGATGCCCCAAGTCTTTATTTTTTTTAATTTTTTTGTCTTTTTCGAGAGAGACAGCAAGGGAGGGGCAGAGAGAGAGGGAGACCCAGAATCCCAAACGAGCTCCAAGCTCCAAGCTGTCAGCACAGAGCCTGCGCAGGGCTCCAACTCGCAAACCGTGAGATCATGACCTGAGCTGAAGTCAGATACTTACCCGACTGAGCCCCGCTCCAAGTCTTACTTTAGATGGCACCTCCACCAGGCAGGCTTCCCTGAACTTGCCTTCACCCAGACTAGGTCAGGCCCCCTCTTCTGTATTCCTATTCCTGCGCTCAGTGGACTGCTTGAGGGCGGGGCTGGGGCTTGTTCACATCTGGAGACCCCATGCCCAGTGCTGTGCTTAATTAACCCTCTGTAAATATTTTTTGACCACGAACAGACCACATTGGGCTGAAATCTGGGTGACTTTTTCAGGTATCCCTGCTTCTATTCCAGGCTCTGGTTTCTGCGGTGGGCACACCAAGGCTGTGCCCTTTAGGATGCCAAGAAAAGCATGAGCTGCCTGCCGTGGCAGAGTCCCTGCCAGCAGCCTAGAGTCCTCTACTCCGAAGATAGGGATGGGCAGGTCGAGCAAAGATCCTGGGGCTTTCAAGCACTCCATCAAGTTTTCCTGAAGTAAGATGCCTGGTGAGTTGGGAGAGATGGTTGAGATAAACGGGGCTCCTCCAGCTTTAGCCAGCTCTGGCTGGGAGCCTGCTGGCAGGGCCTCTGAGGACCTCAGCCTCAACTCAGGACAAAGCCCAGTCTCCATATTAAAGCAGAAACGTAAACATACAGGCTCAGGTTGCCACATACCTTAACCCCCTTGTTCTTTTCCACGACAGCAAGAGGCTGCGAAGACGGAACCACACATCTCAACCCCTGAGGTCCTGGCGGTCGGGGGAGGGAGGCTCCAACGCAATCCTGACCCAGGCCGCCCCCACCCGGGTCCGGTCAGAGCTGCCCATAGTCTCTGTTCTGCAGTTTAAATAACACTAAGGCAGTTTCCGAGGCCAGTGGGCCTGGCCCCAGGGAAACTGCAGAAGAAATTCTTCCAACCCAAACTGTGGTTTCCACTGGGAGTGGCTCTCCGGCCATTCTGGGGCCAGATGAGAGAAACCATGTAGGCCAAGAATAGATGAGGGGAGTGGGGCGTCTCCTCTGGTCTTCCTGGTCCCGTAAGTGTCTGATGTGGTGTCACGGCCCCCTCCGTTTCTTCATCTGACCGGACCCAACGTGTGTCGGGGCCTGCCCCAGGACCGTGAGCACCAGAGATACATAAGACAGATGTTTTGTCCTCAGGGAGCCCACAGAGGAGGCAGGGGGCGGACACATAAATAAGCCCTCTGCTATGGGGAGATAAGGGTTCCGTTGGGATGGCCAGGAGGGTGGGCCCTGCAAAAGAGAAGGCTTCAGGAGAGCTGGCAATGGACACAGCCTGTGCCGAGGCCTGGAGGGGGGGAAAGGGGTGGCATGTTTGGGGAACTAGTCAGCCGGAGCACCGCCAGGCACGGGGGAGGAGGTGCAGGTCGAGCCGGGGCCCTCGACCCCAAATTCAGTGTCTGTTCTGCGCCCAGCATCTCCAGGTGGCATCTGAGTCATCTCAGGATGGGGGCGGGGGGCACCTCCACCCTCCCCACCCATTCCTTCTGATGCCCGTTTTTCTACTTTGGGCAGAGTGGCCACGAACCAGGATGTTTATACTCATATAAGCTGAGTCTGCAGAATGAAATTCCAGACTTCTCCAAAAAAGAAGCCAGGGTGACAGCTGGCAGCTTCCTGAACGTCTGCCATCGGAGGAAACTTTGACCTAAAGAAGGGGGTGGGGGAGGACACCAACTGAGCCTGGGTCTCAGCTGAGGGGTTCCTGGGACACTTGGCTTCTAACCCGGATGTCTCAACCCCGGTGGGAAAAACCTGGGGTATAATTTATGTGCCACAATATTCACCTGTTTCACATGTACAATTTCAGTGATTTTGAGTAAATGTACACAGTGGTGCAAACATCGCCACAACTGAGTTTTACGACCTTTCCATTTCCCCCAAAATGAGCTCCTGTGACTGTTTGCCGTCACCCCTTCTTCCCACGCCCCAGGCCCAGGTGACCACTACTCTGCTTTCTATCCCCTTAGACTTGCCTTCTCTGGGCTTGTCATACAGATGGAATCATACAGAATGCAGTCTTCGCCCTGGTCCCTTCACGTGGCGTCATGTTTTTCTTTCTTTTTTTTTTTTTTTAACGTTTTTTTTTTTTTTTTTAATTTATTTTTGAGACAGAGAGAGACAGAGCATGAACAGGGGAGGGGCAGAGAGAGAGGGAGACACAGAATCCGAAACAGGCTCCAGGCTCCGAGCGGTCAGCACAGAGCCCGACGTGGGGCTCGAACTCACGGACCGTGAGATCATGACCTGAGCCCAAGTCGGACGCTTAACCGACCGAGCCACCCAGGCGCCCCACATCACGTTTTTCTTAAAAAAATGTTTTTTGGCGGGGGGGAGGAGTGCCTGGGTGGCTCAGTCAGTTGAGTGTCTGACTTCGGATCAGGTCACGATCTCATGGTTCATGAGTTCAAGCCCCACACTGGGCTCCCTGCTGACAGTGTGGAGCCTGCTTGAGATTCTCTCTCTATCCCTCTTTTTCTGCCCCTCTCCCACTCATGCTCGCTCGCTCTCTCTCTCTCTCAAAATAAATAAACTATAAAAAATACTTAAAAATGTTTTAATGTTTATTTTTGAGACAGAGAGAGTGGGAGCAGGAGAGGGACAGACAGAGAGGGAGACAGAGAATCCGAAGCAGGTTCCAGGCCCTGAGCTGCCAGCACAGAGCCCGACACGGGGCTCGAACCCATGAACTGTGAGATCATGACCTGAGCTGAAGTCAGATGCTTAACCGACTGAGCCACCCAGGTGCCCCTGAGGAAGTTAAAAAACAACAACAACAACAACAACAACAAAAACACCCACTGATGCCCAGGCTTCATCCCAGACCAAATAAACCAGAGTCTTGTGGGGCGCCTGGCTGGCTTAGTCCATACAGCGTGTGACTCTTGAGCTCAGGGTCATGAGTTCAAACCCCACACTAGGTATGGAGCCTACTTTAAAAAAAATCAGTCTCAGCATTTGGGGCCCAGACATAGGTATTCAAAACATAACAAAACAAAGCAAAACCCTTTCTACTTTAAAAGCTACTGACGTACAGAAGGGTTGAGAACCAGCGACCTAGCTCTGGGCCTGCAGTTCTGGCCTATGGGTCACTGAGAGGGGCCTCAGGCTGGCCGGCAGCCTCTCCCAGGCCAGGAAACATATGTGCTTGGGGTTAGGAAACAAGCTGCCTGCCAAGAAGTCACATGAAGTCCTGGGACAGATGAGACTTTTGGGAGGCGAGGTGAATGGGGCCTGGTGGTGGGTTGGGGCAGGGAGTCCTGATTTCTGCACAGACAGCTGAGATCCTGAGGGAGTACCCTCCCCCCCCCCCCCCCCGCCCACCGACTTCAAGGACTGTTCGGGCCTCTGAAGAGATTAGGAAAGTATGGCATTCCTGGCTGCAGACCAGCTCCAGAGAACCCCAGAGAGATGGAAGGGGATGCGTGGTGCCAGCAGGGAGCGGAGGGAGCTTAGAGGCTCAGGAGGGAATTAGGCTGGGGCTGCTCAGTCTGTGATAAAATATCCTCCTTTTGAAGGGTCTGCAGATGGTAATAACCGCCCACACTCCATGTACCAGACTCTGTGACGGGCCCTGGGGACACAGCCATGAGTAAGTGTCAGGCGTCTACCCCACTGGGGCCTTCAGTCTGCTGGGAGAAACAGACAAGGAGGAATTAAACAGAACAACAGGCAGCGACGGGGAGGGGGCCTTCCAGGGCAGGTGACGCTTGAGTAGAGACTCGAGGGCATGAAGGAAGCCAACCAGGCAAGGTCTGTGGAGGGAAGGAGGGTAAATGGCCAAGTTTGAGGCTGAGTGAGTGGGCGTCCCAACAGTGGTAGCAGATCGGTGGAGAGGAAGGTAGGCAGGAGCTAGACCACCTAGAGTCCTTCTGGGCTCATGGCCAGAGTCCAGATCTTATTTTGTGTGTGATGGGGGGTGACCGGAGGCTTTTGGACAGGGTAGTAAGATACCACGGTTTCTACTTTTTAAAGATCACTGTGGTTGGTGCAGGAAGGCTAGACCTTTAGGGGCAATCATGAGGCAGGGAGAGGAGACTAGTGGTCCAGGTAAAAGAGGAAAACAGCCTGGCCCGGTGGTGGTGCGAAGGGAGAGGTGTGCACGGATGCGGGGCACCTTTTGGAGTTAGGGACACCAGGATTTGCCGCAGAGGAAACAAGAGAGTGGAGGATGAGTCCTGTGCTTCTGGTTGGAGCATCTGAGCGAGTGTGGTGCCGTGATCTGAGATGGGAAGCCTGGGAGAGCAGGAGAATTTGGCACCCGCGTGGGGACAGTGCTGACACATGGCTCTAGCTGGGTGACAACGAGGAGGGAGGCCGGAGGGCTGTGATGTCCTCATGACTCCCGGCCGTGTGCATGTTGGGCCCTCACAGACTGTGGTGGCAGAGCATCTCGGAAAAAGCCAAGATGCTGGAACGTGCTGGGTGCTTCCTGCAACCTTTGCAAAGGCCGGCAGAGAGGCGAGCGTTGGCTGAAGACGGTGGCCCATCCTCATCGTCAAGAGGAAAAGTCCCTACCGCTCGCTGCCCGCTCCCGTCAGTTACTTTGAAATTATGTGTCTGGCTCGTGAACTCCAGACATCTAGCCGGCACCGTACAGATAATCCACCCCCTTCCTCAAAGCAGTGAGCAGCTGGGCAGCCCGTGCCCAGTGCTAATGAAAGCGGGGACAGGAGGTTTAGAGGGTCATCAGCAAAGAGGCCCCCAAGAGTCAGAGTCAGCTAGGCTGCAAGAGGCATAGAAACTGGAAACGAGGGTGAAGTGCGGAGGAAACAAAGGAGAGAAATCAGAGGGCGAGTAAGCGGCTCGAGGCCACATGGAGCCGGAGAGGTACCAGGACAGGCATTCACAAGACCCGGGATCCAGAAGATCCTTTGGGGGCCAGGTGGCCGGCTCCATCTCCCGAAAAAGGAGCTGGTCTCTGAGGAGAAAACTAAAGAAAAGGAGAAACCAAAAGGCCAACGTCCAGGCTTTAGAAGCCACAGAAAGGCAGTCAGCGGCTCTTCCCTGGCCAAACGCAGAGAGCCCCAGTCCTGTCTTCTCCCCATTTGGTAAATGTTCTGGCCCCCACGCGGGGTCATTCCGCCTGCTTGGGGAGATGTAATCGGAGGCTGTCGCTCTGACATCTGTCCCCCCACACATACCTCTCCCCCGTTCCAACACCATCCCCTGTCACACATTCCCAGGCACACCCACGCTGACCAACCCAGGCACGTACAGCCACAGGCTCCAGCGGACCGAGAGGGAGGGGGTTCATTTCCTGAGGGGTAGCTTGGATGGGCGTCGGGGGCGGGAGAATGGTCAGGAGGGGAGATGGGCTGACGCAGCTTCTCCAAGCCATGCGAGGATCCAAAGAAAACACAGCTGGAGACAGGGAGAGGGCGGGGGAAGCCGGGCTACACATGTTGACATCTTGGGCAGAAATCCAACTTGGTGTCTTGTGGTCAGCGGAGACTGTGTTTACTCACTCGGACCAGTTACTTCCTCCCGCTGTACCTCAGTTTGCCAGTCTGCAAAACCGGGGCAATAACAGCATGTCTCGGGGCGCCTGGGCGGTTCAGGCAGTTAAGCGTCCGACTCTTGATTCCGGCTCAGGTCCATGAACTCACAGTTAGTTCTTGGTTTTGAGCCCCGCGTCGGGCTTTGTGCTGACAGCTCGGAGTCTGCTTGGGATTCTTTCTCTCCCCCTCTCTCTGCCCCTCCCCTGCTTGTGCTCTCTCTGTCTCTCAAAATAAGTAAATAAGCTTAAAAAAAAAAAATAACTATCTCAAGGAATTGTGGTGAGGACTAAATGGGGTCATTTAAAAAGAGACACAGTTGAGTGGGTTGGTTAAGAGCATGGGTTCTGGAGCCAGATTGGCTTGAGCTAGTTAGGTAACCTCTCTGGGTCTCAGTTTCCTCATCTGTAAAATGGGATGATGATACCTGTCTTACAGGATGTTATGAATTTTCAAGTGAGTTGATATTTGATTAAAAGAATTTTTTTAATGTTTTATTTATTATTGAGACAGAGAGAGTATGAGCTGGGGAGGGGCAGAGAGAGGGAGACACAGAATCCGAAGCAGGCTCCAGGCTCTGAGCTGTCAGCACAGCCCAATGCGGGGCTCGAACTCGTGAACTGCGAGATCATGACCTGAGCCGAAGTCGGACGCTTACCCTACTGAGCCACCCAGGTGCCCCAGTGAGTTAATATTTTGTAAAGCACTTCTCGTTTGTTAAACAGCTAGCTAATGCTAATGACCAGAGACATTTATCGAACCTTAAGCATGCCAAGTACTAGGCTCATCACTTTATATACTTTATTACTTTAAAATCTCACTGCCACCCAGAGAGGTGGGCAGGCACTAGATTGTCTCCATTTGACAGATGTGGAAACTGAGGCTCTTAAAGAGATTTACTTTTTCATTTACTCTTGAACGGGGTTGGCCAACTGTGGCCCACGGGCCACATCCAGGGAGCCTTGTTTATAGCTGCCTCCAGGCTGCAGTGGCAGAGTTTGAACAGCTGTGACAGAGACCACAGGGCCAGCAGAGCCTGAAATATGTACTACCTGACCTTTCACAGGAACACCTCTCTGACCTCTGCTCTAGAAAATGACAGACGCAAGGTTCGAACCAAGTCTGTCTGATTCCAAAGCTCTTAACTGCTTGGCTCCTCTCATGTTTTACAATATCACTGTCCCGGGTGCGTAGCAGGGGCTAGAAAAGCATTGCTTTCCTGTCCCTTCGAGTGCTGGGAAGTCCCTCCTTCCCTCTTCAAAGCCGGGAGTGAAAGTGCAAAGGGGTTTGGGTATTCTGATCTCTTCATCCCTCCAGCCAAGTGTTGAGGAGCTTGGCAAAGTCCCTCCTGGGCTTCACATCTGCCAGTATCACTGAAATGTGAGGGTCGGGGGCACAAGCTTTGGGAGAAAGGGGAAACCAGTGTGATGGAGAGGGCTGGGCTGACCGGGCAAGTCCCTGGAATCAAGGCCACTGGGTACATCTTTTCATCCCCCAGCCCAGGGCTGTATTTAGGGTCAGTTGGGCTGAGACAGTGAGGTGCAGAAGTTGCGGAAGAATCCAGGGTGGTACAGGTATCACCTGCTCCCCGGGCACATTTGAGGGCTCCGAACCTGTCCAGTCAGTCCGCAAATGGGCACTGCCTACACTTAGTGCCAGGCACCGTTCTAGGTACTGGGAATGAGTGGTGAGCCCGAGCCCAGCTCTCATGGAGACAGGCCACGTCTCCGACAACTTGGTAAACCATTAAATAGTCACAAGATCAATAAAAGCAAACAAACCAGGCTGATGTGATTGAGAGTAACTGCTGCGTAGGCAGGAAAGTCCTCTCTGAGCAAGTGCCATCGAAGCTGAGACCGAAATGACAAGGAGCTAGCTGTGGGAAGATCAGGTGGAAAGGCATTTTGAGCAGAGGGAACAGCAAGTGCCAAGGTCAGTGTGGCCAGAGCAGGACGTGAGTTCGACTCAGATGGTGAACTCACGGTTCGTGGGTTTGAGCCCAGCTTCGGATCCTCTGTCCCCCTCTCTCTCTGCCCTGCTCTCCTCTCTCTCTGGCTCTCTCTCTCTCTCTCTCTCTCTCAGAATAAAGACATAAACATTAAAAAAGAAATGCCAGGTGCTTATCAAGCCCTTTAAATGCATTAACTCTTTTAATCCTCAGGAGAGCAATCCAGATGAGGAAACACAGGCCCAGAAGGTTAAACCACTGGCCCAAGATCACGTAGCTGTGTTTAAAGCTCACTGGGGCTGCTGTGGGGACAGGGAAGTTCAGGGGATAAGAATCTCCTGCATCTCCCACAGGAGATAACAGTGATACAAAGACGAAGCTTGCATTTCAGTGAGGAAAATGAGAGGAAAGAAAACTAACATCCACTAGGTTTTCTGCTTGAGCCAGGCTCCGGGAAGAGCGGGGTTACTAGAGTTCAAAGGCATTAAGGCACTTCCTCCTCTGGATATCCTTAGCACTCTCTTTGTTCCTGTCCTACATGCTTTCTGTCTCGTGTGCTTGTGGTTTGTGCCCCTAATCTTAACAGCCAGCCTTTATTTGGCACCAAATGGTGTACCATGTACCATGTCTAAAACATGCACTATGCCCATTTTTTAATTTTTTAAGTCTATTTATTTTGAGAGAGAGAGAGAGAGCGAGCACGAGGGAAGGTCAAAAAGAGAATCCCAAGTAGGCTGTGCACTGTCAGTGCAGAACCTGATGGGGGGCTTGAACCCACGAACCATGAAATCATGACCTGAGCCGAATTCAAGAGTCGGACGCTTAACCACCTGAGCCACCCAGGAGCCCCCATTTAAATTTTTTTTTCAACATTTATTTATTTATTGGGGACAGCGAGAGACAGAGCATGAACGGGGCAGGGGCAGAGAGAGAGGGAGACACAGAATCGGAAACAGGCTCCAGGCTCTGAGCCATCAGCCCAGAGCCCGACGCGGGGCTCGAACTCACGGACCGCGAGATCGTGACCTGGCTGAAGTCGGACGCTTAACCGACTGCGCCACCCAGGCGCCCCCATTTAATTTATTCTTGCAATAACTTTATTGTTTCTGTTCTAGGAAGAGGCAACTAAGGCTCAGAGCTGCCTTAGCAAGGGGTCCAACAATTGGACCTGAGAACTGACAGCCTAGGATTTGAATCCTGGCTGTGTGATAACTACTAGGCTGTAAACACCACCTCCCACCCTTTCACAAAACAGTTCACGGCTTCTCTGATAGTAACGGCATGATGGTCTCTTCTCCTGCTAAAGCCGGTCCATACTAGAGCCAGCCTCATAGGTTAAGAAGATTAAATAAGTTAATCTAGATCTAGTATGACTAGCCATCCTGGTTTGCCTGGGGACCCTGGAACCATCCTGGAAGGGAGACATTCAGTTTCAAAGCCGGGAAAGTCCTAGGCAAATCAGGACACGTTGGTATTCCTACCTGGATGAGTGCTTGGTGCTAAATACACGTTCAATGGACACTAATCTTTATTGCTTCTCCTTTCCTCTTTCATCCATTTGATAACAAAAAGGTAGCAAGCACTTACTGTGTGCCTGTCCCAAGAGCTGGGAACACTGTAGGCAGCATATGGAGATACTGTGCAGAGAACCTAGCTTCAGAGGTTCACCAAAAAACCCCACAGAAAACAAACAAGGTTCACAGTCCCTGAGAAACACCAAACCTCCCTCTGGGGTGATTCCAGCAGCCTGTGCACTGTCCTCCTGAGTGGGCAGCACTTGCTTGGATCCCAGTGGGAGACGTCTCTGGGCCTGTTAGGACCCTAGTCAGTGACCCAGAGACATTTAGGGGGGTCCCATAGTGAAGCCTGGCAAGGAGAGGTCTTCAGATGAATGTGGCTGGAAGGGAAGGAAAAAAAAAATGTGCCTCCGGCATTGATTTTGTGGGTGGTTCCAATTACCACGCACATTTTGCTGGATGAGGAAACTGAGGCTCAGTGACCCAAGTGAAGTGACTTGTCCAGGATCATGCAGAAAGACATGGGCGTTTGGCATCTGAACCAAGGTCCCAGAGAAGCAAGGACTGTTGGGACTGGGCGGGTCAACTCCTGCACTTCCCTCCCTCCTTCCCGGCTTGGGTCCCCCACTTGTCTTGACAGCGGCCGGGCCTGTCACGGGGCTCCGTACAGCCCTCTCCACCCTCCCGGCTGCCAGCGTTCCGCCCCATCCCCTCCCAACCCCCGAGGGAGGAGGGGAGAGCGGGAGAGAGGAGGGGGGTCGGAGAGGCCCGGCATTATAAAGGCTGCTGGAACAGCACAGCCCGCCAGACCCCGCCGCCCGGATCCCCTGCGCAGCCCGCCGCACCACGTGACCCCGCCGACCACCCAGCTCCGCCGCAGTGAGTCGGGGCGCGTCCCCATCCACCCCCAGACCCTCGCCGAGCCGCCTGGTCTACTGAGCCCGGGGAGGGGAAGAGATCCCATGAAGGAGGGTGCTGATATGGGGGGGGGTACCAGGCCGAATCTCGATGGCAGGAATTTAGGACCCAGCAGAGCCGGGAGACCCGGGAGCCCGAGTTTGGGCAGGCAGCCCCCTTTTCTCCCCCGGCGCGGGGCCTGGGAGACCGCAAGCCACCCCCCAGGAATGCGCGTGCAACCGTTCCCATGGTAACATGCAAGCCGCGCCCGCCCTCTGCTAAAGGAAAGGGGAGGTGGGGGGGGGGCGCTGGTCACTGGGAGGTCCAAACTCGTCACGCGGCGGGTGCACGGGGGGACTGAGGATGTCCCTTCCCCTTCCCCCCCCCGTGCCCCAAATCCTCTGGGAGCCAGAGCGCGAGTCGCATCGCCCTTCTGAGCCTCAGTTTCTGCATCTGCCAAATGGAGGCAATATAATTGGTTCCGAGTTCCCCGAAGAGCTATTTCGAGGGTAACCACCTCGCCAGCCCCTCTTCTGGCTGGACAACTGGGGAGTGGGTTTTAGCGGCCCAGATGACTCCAGCGACCCCACCCCACCCTAGGCCCGCTCGCCATGGCCCTCTTCGGGGCCCTCTTCCTAGCGCTTCTGGCAGGCGCTCAGGCCGAGCTCCCCGGCTGCAAGATCCGCATCACCTCCAAGGCGTTGGAGCTGGGTAAGGCGCGGGGCCGGATGAGGGTGGGTGAGGGAGGGGTCGCTCCAGCAGTGGGCGCAAGACCTAAGGGCCTCGCTGCTACTTCAGTGAAGCAGGAGGGCCTGCGCTTTTTGGAACAAGAGCTGGAGACCATCACCATTCCGGACCTGCGGGGCAAGGAGGGATACTTCTACTACAACATCTCTGAGTAAGTAGGAGACCCGGAGGGCGGGGTCTCGGACTCCGGGGTGGAGCCTCTGCGTTGGGGGCGGGACCTAGGGGTGGGGAAATTGGCTGGGTCTGTGGGGCGGGTGGGGGCGTGGCCAAACCGGGGAGGCGGGACTCAAGAAACTGGACGGGGCTTTGAAAATAAAGGTCAAGCCCTCCGACGTAGGCCGGACTAAGCACCGCGAAGCAGGAGGCTTGGGATTGAGGTGTAGCCAAAAGAGCACCGAAGAGGCGGAGTCACGAAACTTGCCCAGGGATGAGAGTGGGGGTCTAGGGTACCCGGGAGAGGTGGGACAGGTCAGGGGAACAAGAGATAAGAGCCTTGCTTGGGATGGTGGGGATAGGAGAATTGGGATATGGAGCGGAGCTCAGCCGATGGAGACAAAATCAAAGGACTCTGTTAAAAGACCAGGTCTAGCGACCATGGGGTGTGAGAGGGAAGGGAATGGAAGCAATAGGCTTCTAAGAGAAGGGGGGAAGCTCCTCTCTGAGCTGTCCAAGTCCAGGCTGGGCACTCGAGGGGCAACGGAAGAATTCGTTCCACCCGCCCCGGTTTCCCCAGGCCTGGACTGGAAGAGAAGGGAACGAATTTCCTGTAGTTGGGCGGGGCCCCCTCTTCGCTGTCCTGAATATGACCCCGAGGCCTCCTGCAGGGTGAAGGTCACAGAGCTGCAGCTGACATCCTCTGAGCTCCATTTTCAGCCAGAGCAGGAGCTGATGCTACAAATCAGCAACGCCTCCTTGGGGCTGCGCTTCCGGAGACAGCTTCTCTACTGGTTCTTGTGAGGATCTGGCACCCCTAGGGGAGTGGAGGGGGGATCTGGAGGGCTGGGATGCTGTGGGGCTGTGGGCAGCCCTTTCGCCTGAGTCACAGTTTCTTCATCTGTACAATAGGGAAAAGCATACCCACTACATAAGGGTTGATAGGGCTTGGTAAAATGGTAAACTGCCGAAGTGAAGCCTTATTAAGAGGTATCATGATACATATGGGGTGGGTAGCGGGGTAGAGAAGCCGCGGTTAAGCTCCAAACTGGACATTAAATGCCCCGCACCCCCTTGGCAGCTATGATGGGGGCTACATCAATGCCTCTGCCGAAGGCGTGTCCATCCGCACAGCTCTGCAGCTCTCCAGGGACCCCACTGGCCGTATCAAAGTGTCCAACGTCTCCTGCCAGGCCTTGGTCTCCAGAATGCACGCAGCCTTTGGGGGAACCTTCAAGTAAGCCCTGTCTCCAACCCCAGTTGCACCCAGGGCACCCCCTTTGAGCCTTACTGGCCATCTGCCTAGTGCAATGCAAAGTGCACAGGCTTGGGAATCAAGCCAACTGGGTCCAAATCTCAGTACTCTCATTTCCTGGCTGTGTGACCTTGGGTAAGTCATCGAAGCTCTGTGCCTCAGTTTCCCCGTTGGTAAGATGGGGATGATAATAGAAGCTCTTTTATATGATGTTAGGAGGACTCCTTGTTAATATATGTAAAAATATTTAGAACGGCACCTGGCATATTAGTGGCTAGCTTCCTAGACAGAAGTCATTGTGAGGATCAGTAGGCAGTTGGGCGTGAACTTGGTTCTCAATAATTGGTAGCTCTTGGGGCGCCTGGGTGGCTCCGTCAGTTAAGAGTCCCAGTTCAGCTCAGGTTTGAGTCCTGTGTCAGGCTCTGTGCTGACAGCTCAGAGTCTGGAGCCTGCTTTGGATTCTGTCTCTCTCCCTCTCTGTCCCTCCCCTGCTCACGCTCTGTCTCTCTCAAATGTAAAATAAAACAACAACAAACATAACTGGCAGTTCTTACTACTACTTAACAAAAAAAAATAGCACACTTCCAGGTTTGGGGCTGAGAAATGGACTTTGTGATAGTTCTCAAAGAGATGGGAGAGAAAATATGGTGGATTTATCATCTGGTGTTGGTACAGTGCAAGCTTGTTGTTGTTGTTTATTTTTTTTTGGAGAGAGAGGGTGCGCACAAGTGGGGGAGGGGCAGAAAGAGAGAGAGAATCCCTAGCAGGCTTCACACTGTCAGTGCAGAGCCCGATGCAGGGTTCAAACTCATGAACTGTGAGATTATGACCTGAGCCGAAATCAAGGGTCAGATGCTAAACAGACTGAGCCATCCAGGTCCCCCTCAAGTTTTTATTTATTTATTTAACAAATAAAGTGCATGCCGGTCCCTGAGGATGCATAAAGGAGCTCAGAGCCTAGTTGAAGGGACAAAACATTTACCATCAGGGCTTTAAGGGAGGAACGAAGAGAGTACTCCAGGGGTTCAGAAGAGGGTAGTCTGGGAAGACTGCCTGGAAGAGGAAGCATCTGGGCCCGGACTGGGGGAAAATATAGGACAGGAACATTGAGGGTGGAAGGGAGGGCATGAGTAAGCCTCTGGAGGTGGGGATGCTCGCAGCGGGTCTGAGGAACTGGGGGTAAATTCAGTTTGGCTGGTGGGAGCAGGGGTTAGGAGAGGTCTTTCGGATCAGGCTGGAGAGGGGATTTGGAAAACCTTCATTAAAGAGCTGGTGCTTCGGGTCAAAGTTGAGCCACCTCCTCGCCATGTCTCTGGCCATTGATTTCTCCTGGACCTGGGTTGGGGTAGGGCAGTGTCTGGGCTCACACGGTCTCTCCCCTCCTTGCAGGAAGGTGTATGAGTTCCTCTCCACATTCATCACCTCGGGGATGCGCTTCCTCCTCAACCAGCAGGTACGGCAGTGGTGGTGGTGGTGGCGGGTGGGGTGCCCTCCGTTTTGAAGGCCCTGACTCTGGACCCCGCCCTGCAGATTTGCCCCGTGCTCTACCATGCAGGGATGGTGCTGCTCAATTCCCTCCTGGACACCGTGCCCGGTGAGTTGGCGCTGGCTGGGCGGGGAGCTCTGGGCCACGCCTGGGGCTGGACTGGGGGGTAGGGAGGAGGCTGGGTATACAGCTGCCAGGCCATGGCTCAGAGCAGGCAAGGCCCCTGCCACACCCTGGGTTCCCATATGGCCTCTGCTGCGGACTTGCCCTGTGTGACCCCAGGTCAGTACTCACTTCTCTCTGGGCCTTGCCATCTTCGCCTGGCTGGGGTGCCTCCCCGTGGGGTTGCTGTGAGCATTAGCTGCGTGACGATTGTCAAGGTCCTCTGTCTTTATGTGCTCGCTGATCATTGGGACCCCGTGTGTGTTCGTCCCCTGCACTTAATAGGTGCTCAACTAACATGGATTCCCTTTTCCTAAGCTTTGACCTCTGTCTGCTGTGGGGTAGAGATCACCGTGCCCCCTACACGGGGCACAGGGAGGGAGGGAGGAGGCAGGGAAAACTCATGAGGGCAGGGAATCCCTTGTCATGTTGTTTCGTGATCTGATAAAAGCCCTGTAGTAGTGGTGGTGGTAGGAGGAGTAATAGCAGCTTCTTCCCACATAAAGCTAATTTGATCCCCGCAACAACCCTATGAGGGAAGATTGATGACCATCATTTACGGGTGAGAAACAGGCCCCAAAGGGTGAACACCTCGCCCAGCGTGACACAGCGTGAGTGACTGAGCTCCTTCCCACAGTACGCAGCAATGTGGATGAGCTTGTTGGCATCGACTACTCCCTCCTGAAGGATCCTGCAGCTTCTGCCAGCAATCTGGACATGGACTTCCGGGTGAGCTGCCTGGCTGGTGTGGCATCTCTGACCTGTCCCCTGCGTCGCTGCCTTTGTCTTCCTGAACCACAGCTCTGATGAGGCCACTCCGTTGCTGAGCCTGCCATGGCTCCCCATTGCCTACAGAATCAGGGTCAACTCCTGGGGCCGGCCCCACCTTTCTAACTTCACCCTGTTTCTCTGCGGTCATTCTTTCCCAAATATGCACCCTCGTTTCCTACCTCAGGGCCTTTGCTCATGCACTGCCCTTCCCCATCTTCCCTGAAGGAGCTGGACATACGGCTCTATGCACATAATCTCATTTCACTCTCACGCCTGTGTGAGTCAGGCACTTCTGTTTTATTTATTTTGGGGATGTGGACACTTGCTCGAAGGGGTGATGTCACTTGCCCAAGGCCACACAGCTACTACGTGGCCATTTCCTTTGCTCCCCACAGTGGATGGAGTGTAGCGGTTTCAGAGCAAGGATTAGAGCTGGCATGTCTGAAGTTCAGGTCCTGGCTCTGCCACTTACTTGCTGCGTGATCTTAAGCAAGTGGCTTAGGGGCACCTGGGTGGCTCAGTCGGTTAAGCATCCGACTTCAGCACAGGTCACGATCTCACGGTTCGTGAGTTCGAGCCTCACGTCGGGCTCTGTGCTCCCCTCACGTGGGGGAGGGGCAGAGAGAGAGGGAGACGCAGAATCCGAAGCAGGTTCCAGGCTCTGAGCTGTCAGCACAGAGCCCGACGTGGGGCTCGAACTCACAAACCGTGCGATTGTGACCTGAGCTGAAGTTGGACACTTAACCTACTGAGCTACCCAAGCACGCCCCCCCCAAAATTTTTTTAAGCAAGTGGCTTAACCTTTCTGTGCCCATTTCCTACTAATATGTAAATGGCTATAATACAGTAAGAAAACATCTCTCACGGAGGATTATGTGGATTAAAGGAGTTGGTGTATGTCAAGGGCATGGAAGAATTCCTGTGTAAGATGTAAGCAGCAGCTATTATTGCTGCCATATATCGTTCAAGGCCCACTGAAATGCCACCTCCTCCTGAACCCTTTCCTGAGCTTCCGTTCTCCAGTCTGACGGGAGTGCTCCCTTGAAGCTGCCCTCCTCTGCATGCCTTTTTAAGAATTGTGCTAATGAGGGTGCCTGGCTGGCCCAGGTGGGAGGAACATGCGACTCTTGATCTTGGGGTCGTGAGCCCAAGCCCCACGTTGGGTGTGGAGATTAAATAAATAAAACTTAAAAATTGTGCTGAGGAGTCCCCTAAGGACAGCAGCTGGGTCTGACCCCCACCATCCCTCACAGTGCCTGCCACAGGGTGTGGGAACATCTGGGTGCTGGGCCAGTCTGCCTCGGCCTTGACCCTGATCCCCCAACTGCAGGGGGCCTTCTTTCCCCTGGCGGAGGGCAACTGGAGCTTGCCCAACCGGGCGGTTGAGCCCCAGCTGCGGGAGGAGGAGCGGATGGTGTACGTGGCCTTCTCCGAGTTCTTCTTCGACTCCGCCATGGAAAGCTACTTCCGAGCGGGTGCCCTGAAGCTGTCACTGGTGGGGGACAAGGTATGCCAGGGCCTGTTTGTGGGATGGGCAAGAGGGGCCCTGTCACGGAGCTCCTGATGACCCTGCTTCACCCCCAATTTCCCTACCCAGGTGCCCCACGATCTGGACATGCTGCTGAGGGCCACCTACTTTGGGAGCATCGTCCTGCTGGTGAGTGCGGGCAGGAGGTAGGCACCTGGCCAGGGTGGGAGGGCATAGCACCTGCATACCAGTGAGGGAACGGTGGAGGCGTGCGGGTGGAGTCCCCCCGAGGCCACTGTGGAATAGACAGAAGGCCTGGCCTCCTGCCTGTGACCCGGTCCTCTTATTTGTCAAACTCATTTCCAAGTCCTTGAAGGGCCCTTGCTACTTCCTGCTCTTCATGAAGCTATGAGGACAGGCTGAGACCCAAGCTCTGTAAGCGTAGGGGCGCTTTAACAATGACTGATGTAGTCTTTTTTCTTTTTAAGTTAGTTAATTAGATTGTTAAATAATCTCTATGCCCTTTGTGGGGCTTCAACGCACGACCCCAAGATTAAGAGTCTTGTGTTCTACTGACTGAGCTAGCCAGGTGCCCCTGATGTGGTTTTCTTTTTTGCCTTATTTTCCCTTGTTTAATGGAGGAGTTCCCACCTACTCTTTCAAAATGGAAAAAGCATCTTAGTGACCATTAAAGGACTTGCCCTTAATTTCCTTTATACTATACAACCTCACAGAACTGTCATGAGTATTAGCTGAATCAATTCACGCAAAGGGACTGGAACAGCACCGGGTGCAGAGTAAGTGCTCAGGAAACACTCACTGGCTGCTGTTCTTATCATCGCTGTTAGCACCATCGTCTCCATCAACCTGATGGCCAAGCGTCAGTAAGAGTGTGGACTCTCTTGCCAGACTGCCTGGGTCTGAATCCCAGGTTCTGCAACTGGAGGACCACATAACCTTGGACAAGTACTTAACCTCTCTGTGCCTCAATTTTCCCATCTCAAAAATGAGTAGAATACCTGCCTCACATGGTCATTGAGAGGTTTCAATGGGCTAACACAAGTGAAGTAGCAGTGCCTATCGGACAAAGGACACGGCAGGTTAGAGAGAGGAAATATGGCAGAGAGAGGGGATATTTGATGCAAACACAGTCTCAGGAGTCTGGTTGAAGATGGATCCCCACGACCAAGAGCTCAGGAAGGCAGAAAAGGAGGAGACATTTCTAGAATGAGACATTCCCTTGTGTGAGCAAAGGCACAGAGGCTGGACACAATTTTGAAGGGTCTGGGAAGCCACACCAGCCTTCATATTTGTGTGCCTGGGCTCCCAGCGGGCAGAACCTGAGCCAGCCCTCCTCCCCTCCTGGTGCTCATCAGGGAACAGATCTGGGTTTTGACCCACCCTCGCTCCTCTGTCCCCAGAGCCCGGCGGTGATCGACTCCCCGCTGAAGTTGGAGCTAAGGGTCCTGGCCCCACCTCGCTGCACCATCAAGCCCTCGGGTACCACCGTCTCTGTCACCGCGAGTGTCACCATCGCCCTGGTCCCGTCCGACCAGCCTGAGGTCCAACTGTCCAGCATGATTATGGTGCGGGCACCAGATTAGGAGCTACTGAGGGTCAGGGAGATGCGGGCTGTTGATCCTCTGGGTCCGTAACACCCCCCTCCCAACTCCTTGCCTGCAGGACACCCGTCTCAGCGCCAAGGTGGCACTCCGGGGAAAGGCGCTGCGCGTCCAGCTGGACCTGCGCCGGTAAGCAGATGGCCAAGATCTCGGGCAAGCCCTTAACCTCCCTGAGCCTCCGTGTCTTCAGGTTAATTGCACCTGCCCAACAAGTGGGGAGCTGAAATTCACTCAGATCTACAGCCACTGGAGAGCTAAGGTCTTTGTTAATGCATAACAAATGCATCTTATTCAAGGGTAACTTCTCTGCCTTGTCTTACACCCGAGAGAGAGGCAGAACAGATATTATGAGGTGTCCAAATTGGCCCAGCAAGGTTAAAGAACGTGCCCTCAGTCACACAGCACAGAGCCAAACAACATGGGTTCGGGCAGAAACCTCAGCACAAATTCTGTGATCTTGAGAAGAGTCACTTTATCTTTCTAAGCTTCATTTTCTTCATGGGCTAAACGTAGGGAAAAGTAGCATCCATTTTGTAAGGTTGTGCTGTTTGTGATGCTAGCCACAGGTGCTAGGGGTTAAATGAGATACTGCAGGGCAGTAGTTAAGAGCCTAGATTCTAGAGGCAGATTCTGCCATTTACCAGCTGTTGAGACCTCAGACAAATTACTTAACCTCTCTAGGCTTGATCCGCCCCATCTAAAAAGCGCGAGTTGTTTAACAGTGCCTACTTCTTAGGGTTGTTAGGAGGATTAAGTCAGTTGGCATTTTAAAATATCTTAATGATAGTTAACTTTTTGTAACACGCTTAGTATCTGGTAGGGAGGAAGCTCTGTACGTTCTGTTAAATAAACACAAACAACACAGGCAAAGCTGCCAGCACGAGTCTGGCGTAGAGGAAGCGCTCAACAAATTAAAAGTAGTAGCCTTGGAAAAGAGGAACCCAAAGAGGGAGAAATGACTCACCCAGGGATGCACACCTGGAAAGCGGCAGAAGCCCCGGACAGGTGTGTAGGTGGGAGCATTGCGGGCTGAAAGTCAGGGGCCTTCTGGCGGGTAGGCCTGGGTGGCCTGAGGAAGGGGAACTTCCAGGGTTCGTGCCCACCAGACACTTGTCTCCCATAGGTTCCGAATCTACTCGAACCAGTCTGCACTGGAGTCGCTGGCAGTGAGTTGGGAGTGGCGAGGGGGCCAGGGCTGGGTTGGGGCCGGGCAGCTAAGGCAAGTCCGCTTCCTGCTGGCTGCCCTGACTTCCTGCCTCCTCCCTCCCAGCTGATCCCGCTGCAGACCCCTCTGAAGACCATGCTGCAGATTGGGGTGATGCCCATGCTCAATGGTAGGGCTGGGGACGGGAGGGAGGAGAGGGAAAGGAGAGGGGAGCTGGGTGGACCCAGGTTGAGCCCGCTGCTCCCACCCACAGAGCGGATGTGGCGGGGGGTGCAGATCCCACTACCCGAGGGCATCAACTTCGTGCGCGAGGTGGTGACCAACCATGCGGTGAGTGGGGGTGGGGAGTGAGTGATGGAGAAAGAGGGCAGAGCCTTCCCCCCACTTCACGACCCTGACCTCCCTCTGCTGTCAGATCCCAGCCCCTCCCTTATCAAGTTTCGCTCCCATTTTAATCTTCCATCAGACCTCAGCCCTCTGCACAGGCTGTGCCCTCACCTGACAACACTCTTCCTGGATCCCACTTTAACACCTGAGCTAAGAGGCCATCTCAGAAGCCCTCCTTGACCCCCACAGGCCACGCTCCTGCAGCCTCTTTCACACCCTTCACAGGAGTTAGAACTTCTTTGAGGCTCCTCTCCCACTAGATTGAGAGCCCTTCAAGGCCAAGGGCCTGTCTCGATCTTTAGATTTGGGTCTCTGTAATGGAATGAAGAGGCTCCCCTCTCTGCCCCACTGCACAGGGCTTCCTCACCATCGGAGCCGACCTCCACTTTGCCAAAGGGCTGCGAGAGGTGATTGAGAAGAACCGGCCTGTCAGCACCAGCGACACCTCGGCATCCAGTGCCCCACCACCTGCCACGACGGCTGCCTGAGCCCTCAACCCCACGCTGGCAGGGGCATCCAGGACTTCGGCCCTCTCGGCCCCTCCCAGCCTATAGCATCCTGTGTAACCCCCAGTGCCACAGAGAAGACAGGGTTTTAAGCTGTACCCAATTTAATTCCATAATCACACTCAATCCATCAATTAGTCCGTCCACCCTCCCCGCGGGCTGTCCTGAGCTCTGCTGTGTTCCAGTGCATTAAGGGAGGGGGCCAGGCCGCACCCCAGTCAGGAATAAAGTGCTAACTCCCCCAGGCTGTCTACGTGAGGCACTGGGGCCCGGTCTGGGAGGCAGAGGGCTGTGGGGGAGGCAGGGGCGGGGGAGCAGTTCTGGAGGCAGGGACCTGCCCCACAGGGGCATTTTGCATAAAGGTGGACCTCCCTTCTAGCAGGAGGGGCCAGGAAGAGGGGCTGGATCAGGCAGAAGGGGACCAGTCTCCGTGGTCATCAGTATGGCTGCTTATTCAGGAAGCGAGAGAACATGGTGAGGGCAGCTTGGGGCTTGTCGGTGGGGACCATGTGTCCAGCGCCCTAGGAGCAAAGCTCTGTGAGATTCCTCTTCTTGTGTAACCCCTGCCCCTGGGCGCCCCTCCATCCTACTGGATCCCCTCAGCCAGCGACCTTCCTCTTCTCCCAAGCCCTGCATTCTCCCCACCCTACCCAGAACGCTTGCCCTTAGGGGGCCAGATGGTAAATGGGTGTAAAAGGGAGTCGGAAGGAGAGGACGGGTGGGTTCTGCCCCATCCCCTCCAGCCAGGTAGCCCTTGCCAGGCCCAAGCCCTACCTTGATGGTGAGAAAGGCGATGTGGGAGAACTCCTTCACGAAGCCTGCGATCTGCTCCCCGCTGTCCCCATAGTCCACTAACCAGGGCCGGCGCTGGACCTCCATCTGCCCCACCAGGGAAGCCTTAGCAGCCTGTGGCTGTCCCCAAATCTCGCTCACATCTGCCAGCAGGACCTCAGGGGCCCGAACTCCCCCCAGGTTTGTCCTCTCTGTCTGCCAGAGCCAAGCTGCCAGGCACAGCTGCCCTATCCCTGCACCCAGCCTCACCCCAGAGCCGGGATCCTTGCCTTACCTTCTGGTTCAGGGAATCCACAAACCACTCGTCCCCCATGAAATTGCAGGCCATGTCCACATCTCCGTTGTAGAGCAGGATCCGGTATTTCTGGAGCAGAGCAGGGGGGGAAGTGGGAGGGTCTGGAATGAGCCCAGGCCCCAGCCCTTCCCGGGTTCAAGCCTTACCCCCTCAGGGAATTCGAGGGGCCTTGCTAAATAGCACAGAGCAGGAAACACTCAGGTTTTCTGACTGTTTCCTACATGACTGGTGTTTTACTAAATGCTTTACCTACGCAAGTAGATACCATTAACCCCATTTTATAGGTGGAGAAACCAAGTCTCAAGATGGGAAAAACTTGCCCAGGGGCGCATGGCTAATGAAGGGACGTACACACAGACGATCTGACCCCTAGAGGTTATGCTCTAACCACTGGTCCTAGCCTGGCTCTGTCAGGATTTCCTAGATGACCTTGGACAAGGCCCTCTCCCACCCTGAACCTCCATTTGCTCGTTTGTAACACATTCTCGCCAGCTCTTCTCAATCCAAAAGCTCCTTGGCTGATGCAGCCTCCTACGACAGAGCAGCATGGGGTGGGGACAAAGCAAGGTTCAAATCATGACCCTGCCAGTCACTGGACTTCATTTCTTGGAGTTTCAGCTCCCCGTGTCCGGAGTGGCACGCTAAAGGGGGCCCCGCCTTGTCGTGCCGCTCCAGGGTCCTGAAGCTGCTGGTGGACCCAGCTGTGCCGCTCCCACTCACCTGTGTGGTGAGCAGCTTAAGGTACTGGGACTGCATGCTTTGGTAGAGACGGCGGTACTGTATATTCACCAGGAAGCTGCGGGAGCACGTGGGCGGGTCCCAGGAAGACCAGGTAGAGGGAGAAAAAGAGATCAGATCTCCTCTCCCGTCCCCTCCTACCTCCAGGCTCCAGCCTGGGAGGCAGAGTTGGGATTCAGTCCCCTCCTCAGGCATATCATCTCTCTAGGACTTACGTGGATGGGGGGCTGGGATTCAGCCCACCCCCGTGCAGAAACGCATATGGGAACATTTAGTGATTGGTTTGCAACGGGCATTTAGTGTGCAGGAGCCCACCGGTGGGAGAACCACAGCCTGTAACAGCAGTAGGGCAGGGGCACTGGCCAATCAGCACAGACCTGAGTGGCCCCCGCTCTGCCAGGCGGCATCCTTTTACTCATACGGGTCATAGGAGATCTCTGCAGCTGGGGACTATATTGGGGTGGGGGTGGGGGACAGTGTCTATTTACTAAATGCCAGGGGGATAAATCGCTATTTTACCAGCCCAGGTGGCCATTTAAGAACGAACTGGCTAAATATCAATCAATTTAGGGGCTAAACACCTGCACGGGACCCTGTGTCACACCCTGGGTGCCTGAAGCGCCCCCACAAGAAACCCTAGCCAAGGGATCCTGGGAAACCTTTCTGATACCCAGGAGCCCCAAGTGCCTGCCACCCCTGGGGCCGCGGCTGGCCGCAAAGCCTCACTTGCACATGTCCCAGTGGGGCAGCTGCTCGGGGATGTGGAGGGCCTTCCGCACATAGGGGTTGTTGAGGTACGTGGAGGCGGCTGTGGTGTTGGTGCAGGGGGGATCCATGCGCAGCCTATCCCCAGAACGCAGCAGTGCCTGGGGGCACAGACGGCAGGTCAGGGTCTTCGTTTCCTTGCCTCCCCCACCCCCGCCACCCCCCCGCCACCAGGAGAAAGTCCATGCTCGTCCTGCACACCTGATGCCATGTCCGCTTCAGCGGCAGGCGAGTGAAGATGTTGCCCAAGTCATGGAGCACAATGGCGTCCTTCTCGTACCTGCAAGTGAAGCGGGGGACGTGTGCCTCAGCCTCCAGATGGGGGCTGGGACTGGCCCCCAGGGCACACGGCAGGGCCTACCTTAAACGGCCAGGCACACCCCCAGCACATGGGGCATAGAGGTTGTAAATGTTGAGGCCGGAGTTGCCCACGATGCGGGACACTTCCTGCAGCTGCAATGATACATGGGAGCCACCGTGCTTCACAGAACCCCGGCCTCCCCATGATCTCACCAACTCGTCCCAAGATTGACGGCTCTCCTACTCCACTTCTTGTCATTACCCTTCCCCCACTTTTTTTCCACAGGCAGGGAAACTGAGGCTCAGTGGAAGGAATCTGCCAGACCTGGGTCCAGAGCCTACTGCCGCTACATCCTAGCACTGTGACCTCAGGCGAGTGACTTTAACGTTCTTGGCCTCCGTTTCCTCTTCTGGAAAACGTGGATAATACGATCTCCCTTAAAGGAATCTTGAAGATTAAATAATCCATGTTGATATAGTTCGGCCCAGTGCCTGGCACAGAGTAGATGCTCGACAAGAGGGAGATCCTTTCCCTCACAGGGGTTATGGGATTTGCCTAGAAAGTCCCAGGAAGTAGTGGTGGGAACACATCCCTAGACGTGTCCCAGAGGACATCAAATTGCTGGAGGAGGCAGGATAGGAAAGCAATAGGGGATGGGGTCAGGGAGGCCCGAAGGAGGAGATGTGGTCCTATTCTCAGGGCCGGGGGTGTCAGGGGTGACACAGGTTGGGCGGCAGAACCTCACATTGGTCATGCATTCTGGGTCTGTGTTGTCATAGAAGTTACACTTGTTCTGAGAGCAGCAGTGGGTCTGGAGAGAAGACCAGAGCCTGTAGGAGACGCATGAAAGTGTTCAGGCCCAAGGTGGGCCTCCCACCTTCCACATCCAACCTCCCGCCCCCACCTGACCCCAGCCAATGAGGAAACAGATCACAGGGGATGGTATGCAAGTTCCAAACCTAGCTGCTCTGGGGCCACACAGCCAGCCCTCCTGAGTCCATTTAAGTTCCGGTCTCCATTCTTTGGCCTTTCAGCACCAAACACGTCTAGCAATCCCAGCCCCCACCCCCTGCTCAGAAACTAGGGTAGGGCCTGGGGTATCATGTGCCTGGAGGGCAGACCTGAGACCTCAAGACCTGCCCCACCCTAGAGATTGCCCAACTGCCCCCTCCCATACCTGTTCCCAAGGAGGCCGTGGTAGTAGGCGAAATAGACCAGGGAGTTGTCATTCTGCTCGTAGGAGGAGAGTCCGTTGCCCACAGCCAGCCCCTGTGAAACACCCAGGGCATTCAGGTCATCTGGAGCGAGAGGGGGAGCCTCCCCTGACTACACCCAGACCTTCAGCAATCTGGAAGCTGAAATCCAAGGTGGTTTGTGGGGAGGCCACTTGAAGCTAAGAACAGAGCTGGCTGGCTGACAGGTGAGCTTCCTGTTGTGGGAGGCACATGAGCAGAGACAGGCCACCCAGTGGCAAGCATGTTACAAAGGGGACCAGGTTGGACAGAGAAAATGGCCTCTTTCACGCTGCTAACCACAAGGCCAGGACAAGTTGCCTCTCTTCCCTCCTGCAGCGGCCCTGTACCTGAAGGTTCATGCTGGGATCCTGCATGACCAACACTGCCAGGGTGGGGATGTAAATGCCGGCATAGCTCTCTCCTGTCAGGAAGAGCTCGTTGTCCTTGTACTCCGGGAAGAGGCGGAAAAAATCCTTAAGGGCCTCAAAATTACTCTGGGCGACCTAGGGAAAAGAGGAGGAGAGGATCAAAACGCTTTGGTATTTGAGCTGGAAAGAATCTGAGATAACGACATCCACCCGCTCTGAGCAAGAGGAAGTGGCTTGGCCAAGACCACACATAGCATGTGACAGAGCCAAAATCCAGACTCCAAGGCCACGCTCTTTCCGTCCCGGGTCTCGCTGCCTTTAGAGAACCAGGGAGGCTGGGGCACAAGGGCAGGCACTGGACTCACCTCCGTGTCATTGGTTGCATAAGACTTGTCATCAGAGTAGGAGAAGCCCACCCCCGCTGGGGACTCAAGATACAATACGTTGGCAATCTGGAGGGGAGGAGGAAGTGAACTGAAGAGGAATCCCCAACCCATCCAAGTGCTCAGACACCCCCACAGGACCCCCCGGCTCCGGCTATACCAGGTTCCAGGAATAGGGGTTGTACTCCAGGGTGGCACCATCTGGCTGCACCTGAAGAGGAAAGAGATGGCTAAGTCCCAAGGACTAACTGGGCGGAAGGAAAGGGCGACCGTGCTGGGCAGTTCACATTTGGGCAAAACCCTTGAAAGGTACAGACAGTGAAACGAACGGTACAGATGGGGAAACCCAGGCTCAGGAGAAGGGCGCGCTTGGGAAAAACCTCCGAGTCCCGTTCTCCCTCCTCCCGGGCCCTTTCCTTCAGGAATGCTTCCCTTGCTGGTCAGGGGGCAGATGGTGGCTTTCGACTCACCAGGAAGGGGCCGTGCTCCGTGAGGAAGCCGTCTAAGGAGCTGCAGCCCGGCCCTCCGTTGAGCCAAAGCACCACAGGGCTGCTCTTGGGATCCTTCTGGGACTCCACAAACCTGGGAGGGGAGGCAGAGCAGGGTGGGTGCAGGCGGAGGGGCCCCTTCCAGCGCTCCCTGCTCTCAGGCTCCCTCAGGGGTCTTCAGACCCTCCCCCACCCCGCGCCCGTCACCTCCCCGCCCGGGAACGGGGTGGGAGGTGGCGCAGACCAGTAGTGGAGGTGCTTGGAGCCGGAGCCGCGGAGGTAGCCTGAGTACTGGCGGAAAGCTGGCTGCTTGGCCAGCCCGGGCAGGCACTGGATCTCATCCAGGTCCGGCGCTGCCCGGCCCGGGGGCGCCCAGGCCAGGAGCAGCAGCAGCAGCAGTAGCAACCACCGCGGCGACAGCGCGGCTCCGACCATCTGCGGGAGGAAGTGGGGCCGACTGTTTCCGCGCTCCCTTGCTCCTCCAACGCTTCGGTGCGATCGCCCCGCGGAGGAGCTGACGGCGCGGCGGCTATAGGAGCCCCCCAACCCGGCCCGGCCCCAGCGTCCGCCCGCCCGCCGCGCCGCCCAGGACCGCGGGTCCCCTCCAGCCTCCAGAGCGACCTCACCTCGGCTCCCCAGCGTCGTTGCTCTCCCGGAGGGGCTCGGCCACGGGAAGTCATGTGGAGTCCGAGTCACGTGGGCGCCGGCGCCACGTGACAGTCTTCCTCCGGTGCCTCTCAGGTCTCCGGGGACCCCGGGGACGCAGGCGGCGGCGGCGGCCGGCACTGGGTCAGAGTCCGCGGGCTTCTCAGGTTATCTCGCGGGCGCCAGCCATCGGATGACCCAGATGTGGGCGGCCAGGATCCCCCGGCCTCCCGGGGGCCCCGGTCCAGGCAGGATGGCTGAGCGAGCGGCGCTAGGACCCCCGGGCAGAGCCTCGGGGAAGGGGGTGGGGGGGGGGTGGAGTGGGAGGGATACCTTACAAGGTGCCCCCGCGGTCACCCTCAGAGCACGCCGCCCAAAATAGCCCCCGGCGCCCGCTGGCCTGTCTCACGGCTGGGAGATGGCTGCTGTCTCCGAGCCCGTGGACTTGGGTGCGCCTTGGAGAGCCGCGCGCCCCGAGCCCCCTCCCACCCGCTTCCACAGGGTGCATGGTGCCAACATCCGCGTGGACCCCTCCGGGACGCGGGCCACACGCGTGGAGAGTTTCGCTCACGGCCTGTGCTTCAGTCGCGAGCCGCTGGCCCCGGGCCAGGTATTCTTGGTCGAGATCGAGGAGAAAGAGCTGGGCTGGTGCGGGCACCTGCGCCTCGGCCTGACTGCGCTAGACCCTGCCACTCTGGCCGCGGTGCCCGAGTTTTCGCTGCCCGACCTGGTCAGCCTCGGCCACACCTGGGTCTTTGCCATCACGCGCCATCACAACCGCGTGCCCCGGGAGGACGGCCCGGAGGCAGAGGCAGCGGTCCCCAGCCGCCCCCCAGCCCTCCTGGTGGAACCCTATCTGTGCATTGAGCAGTTTCGCATTCCCCGAGACCGCCTGGTGGGCCGCAGCCGGCCCGGGCTCTACAGCCACCTCCTGGATCAGCTGTATGAGCTGAACGTGCTGCCTCCGACCGCGCGCCGCAGCCGCCTGGGCGTTCTTTTCTGCCCGCGCCCTGACGGCACGGCGGACATGCACATCGTCATCAACGGCGAGGACATGGGTCCCAGCGCCCGGGGGCTGCCAGCCGCCCAGCCCCTCTACGCAGTGGTGGACGTCTTTGCCTCCACCAAGAGTGTGCGCCTTGTCCAGCTCGAGTATGGCTGTAGGTATCCCACCCCCTGGGCAGCGACCCCTCCTGGCCCAGTGTGGGACAGGAACTTGCGAGGACTCCCAAGCCAGCTAGCAAGGCCTTGGTCTGTCCAGCATTTGTTTAGAAGTTGGGGAATCGAATTTCCAATTATGCCTCTGCTTGTGATCTTGGACAAGTGGCTCTCTGGCTCTGGGTCTCAGTTTAGCCATCTCAGCTGTGATGGATTAGGATGCTGGCTTTGCCAGTATTTTCTGTATTAACCTAGAATCCCTAGGGCAGGGATTCTAAACTGATTTTACATCCAGGCTGCTTTGAAATCGTGTGCCCTTTTATTCGACAAATGCTCCTAGATTTAGGCATACCAGTTCAAAGGCACTGTAGGCCCCGGATTGAGAGCGTCTTAATCCTGAGGTCTGGTTCTTTATAGCTCTGCTAAGCTCTTTATTTATTCCTGTGATCATTTTGTGGATTCACTGAACTAGAACCCACTCTGTCAGGCCTATGCCGGAAGCTGGGTGAGCATAGGTGAATCAAGCACTACCTATATCCCCGGAAGCTGCTAAGGAGGGGTTAAAATAGAAATAGGGCTGCAGCAATGTCAAAGTTTGGAAAAGAGGTGCTTATCTTGACCACATGAACAGCCCCATGACTCAGGCTGGGCCTGGAGAGCAGAAGGAACTTGCCCAAGTTAATGACAAAGGGAGAACCGAGACCTAGATCTTTTGGGTCTCAGCCTCAAGTTCAGTTTGCCTTTGACAGCCTTCTTTCCACAGTGCCGTCCCTGCAGACTCTGTGCCGCCTAGTCATCCAGAGGAGTGTGGTGCACCGGTTGGCCATCGATGGGCTCCACCTGCCGAAAGGACTTAAGGATTTCTGCAAGTATGAGTAAGGGCTTGCGGCCACCCCGGAACAGGGCCACCAGAGCATGTCCTGGCTCTGGAGCTGTGGCTGGTCCGAAGCTGGCCATCTTGCTGCCAGCCAGGCCTGGAAATAAACACACCGATGCTGACACTGATCACTGGAGGGTCTCCTTGCCCTGGAAGCCTGTGAGGGGCACTTTTTAGAATTGTTGTGGGTCAGCAGGTCAGAGCAAGAGAGACCATTTTATTTTTTTAAGTTTATTTATTTTTGAGAGAGAGAGAGAGAGAACGAGTGGGGAAGGGGCAGAGAGAGAGGGAGAGAATCCCGAGCAGGCTCCACACTGTCAGCACGGAGCCCGATGCTGGGCTTGAATTCACGAACCATGAGATCATGACCTGAGCTGAAACCAAGAGTCGGGCGCTTAACAGACTGAGCCACCCAGTCACCCCAAGAGAGAACATTTTAGACATTACCTAGACCAGTGGTACCCAGCCTGTCTACTCATTAGGGTTATCTGGGATACCTAGAAAGCTGATGCCCCAAACTCCATCTCCAGAGATTCTCATTCCATTTGTCAAAGGATTAGGCCTAGACATCGTTGCTTTGTAAAAACAGCCTGGAGGTTCTAACATAGAGTCAGGATTGAGAAGCGCTCCTTTAGAATAGAGGTCTTGACTTTGGCATATATTATAACCACTTAAAGACCTTTGAAAAATACTGACAACTGGGTCTGACCCTGGGATTCTGATTTAATTGGTCTGGGATGAGACTGGACCTCAGTATTTTTAAAAAGCTCCCAAGAGAACTTAATGTGCACCCCAGTGTGCGACCCGGGTCCCAGACCAACGATTTCATTTTGCAGTCGGGAAACTGAAGCCTAGAGATGGGCACGTATTCCAGAGGCACACAGCAAACTCCCTCTCTCATACTGCAGAGCACAAAGCACTCGCCTCCTTTATTTCTATCTCTGATCTTTTGCTTCCATACAAATAATCGCATTTAATCCTCACAACGCTGGTGAGGTGGTGGGCGGCCATTACTCCCACTTTAGAGAAGACTGTCCAGGAATAAAACTGTCAAAGTGACTCGCCCAAGGTAGAGGTAAGAACCTAGAATGTCCGGTCCCTGGTCCAATGCTCTTTTAACCCCATCCCATTGTCATATACGGGTTCTAGAATGAACAGGTCAGTGCCGTGAGGTGGGTTCCAGGTGTACAAGGGAGGGACTATGAAGTGACGTTCTAGAATGGTGGAAAGGGTAGGAGAGGAGGCAGGTGACTGTTCCCTCACAAACGGGAGCTTTGGGGCAGACATGTCCTATTTCATGTCTCCACAAGCTCATCAAGGTCTTCTGCCTTCCAGCCAAGGTGAGAGAGGGTCTTCTGGAACTGGAGGGGGCACCACAACTTCCCCTGAGAACGTGTTTCCTGCCTCCTGGGAGGTGGAGGTTCTGCGGGGGATTTGGGGGCTGGCCCTGGAGTCAATTCTCTGAAGAACGCCATTCCAAAAGTCCTTGCCGGTAGCTACCTGCCTGCTCACTCATTCATTCAACAAACACTTCTCCGTTACTTATTCGATGTTGGGGCCTGGGGATGTGGGTATGAGTAAAACACCTAGTTCCTCACCACTAGACAGCCCTGCTGGGGCTCCTGTTTCCAGTGCTCTGCTCCTATGCCCTGCCCCTCAGGGCCTCCTCAAAGAGACCGAGAATAACATTCCATCTCCTTCCTGTCTCTACAGGTGGGGCTGCTTCTCCGGGCGCATCCCTTGGCCTCTATAGTGCTGTAGAGCCAGTAGTGGTGGCCCCTGGTGGACTAGGCCCACTGAGCCAGAAACCTGAGCAGGTGGCGCCTGCTGCCCAGGCCCGGGCCCCGGCCCTGGCAGTGCCGGAAGCCAGGGGCTGCCCTGGGGGGGCTAGCTGGGAGACCCTGCGGCGGAAGGAGTACAGCCGATACCACCACAAGTCCCCCCACGCGAGGCAGCCGGAGAGCTTGGGCTGGGAGGACGGCTGCTCCAGAAACAGAGCTCCCCACCTGGGTGGCCCCAGCAGGCCTGGGCCCCTGCTGCTGTGTGGGCTGTCACCAGGGATTTTACCCATGCCCTCTGAGGCTGGGGGGAAGGAGGCCGGCTCCCAGCCTGACATCTGCATCCTTACCCTGGCCATGATGATCGCTGGCATCCCCACCGTGCCTGTCCCCGGCCTGCGGGAAGAGGACCTGATCCGGGCAGCTCAAGCTTTCATGATGGCCCATCCGGAGCCAGAGGGGGCTGTGGAGGGGGCGCGGTGGGAGCAGGCACGCGCCCACGCAGCCTCTGGGCAAATGCCCCTAATGGGATCCAGGAGAGGCCAGCCTCCTGGCTCCTGCTTGTAGCTGGATGAAATAGCACCAGACACACAGGGTGGCTTCTCCGTATGGTTTTTGGGCAGACAGGATTGGGGGTGCCTGTGGCAAGGATGGGGACAGGGCAGTCGTTGGAGCTGCTCTGACGAACGCAAGTCTTTCATCAGGGTCCAGACCCCAGGAAGTTTCTCCAGATAGCACTAAGTCAGGAAATAGATCTTATCAGAGGAGTTATGATGAAAATTACCTGAGGTAGGGGGCCCGGCTCGGAGTGGAGGTCGCTTTTGTATTGTTTTGGGATCCGATCAAGATTTCTTGGACAACGTCCTAGGCAATGTGAATTTTCCTCTTGCCTTACATTTCCCGGCCAGCGGAGGGCAGGTGATGGGAGCAGAGGCAAGGAAGGAAAATGAACAGTTATTTGAGCACCCACTGGGCACTGGGCCCATTACATGCAGGCTCTCCTTTAGTCTTGCCAATGCTGTGAGATCTCCATTTTTACAGATGAACAGATTGAGCCTTTTTAAGGGTGGCTTGCCTGAAGTCTCAGAGCTAGTAACAGGCACAGCTAGGCCTCAGAAATCAGGCAAGGAACCAGGATTTGCATGTAGTGTCAGACTCCAAGTCTTTCTGCGATATTTGCTCTGCTGCCTTCTAGAAGACAAAAAACTAGACAAGTGCTGGAATAGGCAACATTTGACTTTAATGACCTCTGGGTGGGGGATAGGGGACAAAGGCTGGGATCCACCTTCTCTGTGGGTCAGGTGAATCATCTAATGACTGGGGAAGCTGTTACCAGGCCCCTGCCCTTGATCTCCACTGTCTTATCCTAGAGCAGGGGGTCACCTGTTTTTGCAAGGCTCTTGAGCTAAGAATGGTTTTTAACCTTCTGAAAAGGCTGTCAACGCAAAACCAAGCCAAGAATATACAAGAGAGACTGTGCCCAGCAAAGTCTAGAGTATTTACTGCTAGGCCCTTTACAGAAAAAGTTTGCTGACTCCTGTCTTAGGAACTAGACACATTTTAGGTAGCAGTCTGCAGTAGAATAGAAGAGCCTTGTCCTTTCCTGGAGGGAGGGCCCATGGAAGTACAACAGTGTGAGGGCATGTTGGTGTGTGTGTGTCGGGGTGGATGTGAGTGTGTACGTGTGTGTGAGCATCTCTGGGCACAGGGTAATCAGAGCTGGACCTGCTCATAAGGGCCGATCCAGCTGTCGGCCAGTTCCCGCAAGGTGCTGTACCTCCGTTCAAACTCCTCCTGGCTGCAGTGCTGCAAGAGCTGACTCACCTCCTCAGTGAGGAGCGCCACGGCCAAGTGCTTGTCCAGTGTCTCACTCCACTTGCTGCCCAGGATGTTGTCTAGACTGGCAGCACAGCCTGCTGTCCACTGGGCTGGCAGCATGTCGGGCTGGAGCACCTGGTGGCGGGCACTGAGCAGGGCTAGGATGTGGCGGCAGGGCAGGTGGAAGGCCTGGTTAAAGTAGCAGCTGCAGCTGGCAGGGGGCTGAGGCTGCACCCTATGGGTGTCCTCCAGGATCTGTATGTTCACCTTTTCTGAGCCGGAGCCAATGAGGTGCACCGATTTCTGGACCACAGCAAGCTCACCCAGGCAGAGCTGGGCCGCTGGCCCCGTGCAGATGGCATTGAGGGAGTGCTGGATGCGGGCTTCTACTAACTGCTCCACTCGGGGGCTTTCGGGGCTGACGTCTAAGGGGGCGTGATTGTTCTGGGGACTCAGGCCCAGGCTGGAGCTTGCCTTGTCTCCAGAGTTCTGCTGCATGTATCGGAGCAGCAAGGTCATGCCTTGTTCCACACACGGGGTGGTGCCAAAGAACTGGCTGAGGACACGGGTGGTGACCTCCAGGCCCTGGAAGTAGCGGCTGCTCTCAGCCCGGCTTCTCCAGCGGTGGGCCAGCCAGATGCGGTCATTGAGCAGCCAGTGTGAGTGGAGCTCGGGCAGCTGGGCCGGAGGGATGCAGCTGCTCAGGAGCGTATACAACTTCCTCAGGTTGCCAGCTGTGGCCGAGCACATCGTGCTCTGCAGGGAAGTGAGAAGCACCCTCTCCACAGGCTGTTCAAGGGACAGCTGATAGAACTTGCCCTGGAGGAACTTACAGATGTGGAAGGCTGAGAGCAGGACCTCGGCTGCGGGGAACTCCATAGTGAGGGTGGGCAGGGGGAGGAAGTGGGGATCCACCAGGATGGTACAGACTCTCTCCCATGCTGGGTTAAACTTCTTAAACACCTGGAACATCTGGGCCAGGCCTTCAGCATCCTCCTTGGCGGGAATGGCGAAGTAGACCGCCCGGGCAAGATGACCCTCCAGCTGCACCCGAGGTCCATCTACCAGGAAGGTATATAGCACCTTGCCCACTGGGTTATAGGTCCGGTGGATAAATAAGATCTCAGGGAAATGGGCAAAGACACCTTGCATAAAGCAGCTCTGGTAGTTGAGGGTATCTAACTCAGCAGTCTTGCTAATCTGATACAGCAGCATAGGTGGGTTTGGGTCCTCAATCAGGAGCTCATTCAGCATTGTCAGGGCCATGGGGAGATGGGAGATGTCTTGATGCCAAGGTCAAAGTACTTTCTCTGCAAGGCTGCCGTCCAGGAGACTCTCAGGATCTCAAGCTCCAACTAAGTTGAAGCCTGAGGCTGGACTGTAGTTCCCAGATCTTGTTCCGAAGATGGGCCTAGGGAGAGGAACACAAGTTTAAGGCAATAGTAGGGGCTTAGCTCTTCAACTGTGTATCCAGACAATATTGCTCACTATGTAAGTATTGCTTATTACTGTGACAGTATTGCTTACTGTTCTGGGGGAGATACACAATAAACGTGTAAACAGATAAAGATATAACAAATAAGGAAGGTTACAAAGACCACAAAACTGGGTAACAGGTAGAGAGTAAGGTGGGGGAGGAAGGGATACTTTAGCTAAGGTGGCCAGGGAAGCTCTCTCCGGGTGGGGAGAGAGGATGACATTGGAGCTGAGACCAATTGGTAAGGTGGCCATAGGAAAATTCAGTTCCAAGAGATTGAAATGGGCGTGAAGGCTGGAGGTGCATGTGGCCTTTTTTTTTTTTTTCTTAAATAGCATTTTAAATATCTGTTTAGTGCTTTATATTTGCAAATTACTGCTGGCATCCATTCTTCCATTTGGTCCTGGTATATACAAGCGAACTGATTGCCCCCCAAATTGTATGATTCTGGGCAAGTCAGTGACACTCCCTCTGAGCCTCAACCCCTTGAACCACGAACAGGGGCTATCAAATGTGCTTGGCTTCTCCTGCCTCTCCATTAATCCCTCTATTAACTGCAGTACTCTGTTCAAATGTTTCCTCTATTTGGCCCCAAATCGGGTTACTGTCCCCATTCTACAGATAAGAAACTGAGGTTCAAAGAGGTTAAGTGACTTGCCCACCATTACTCTGTAAGTAGCCGGAAGCTGAGTCTTTGACTTCGGATCCTGACTGCTTTCCACACAGTACCTGAGGTCCAAACACCAGAGAGGGGCCGCAGCCTCTGACCTCTCACCTCTAACCCGGGTGGGAGGATGTAGATGTCAGACGTTCCCATTCGGAGTCCGGCCGGAGCCGGAAGAGAAGTCAACCTCCCACCCCTTTGGGGGCTGTGTCACGGCTGACCGCGGTCATCAACTGCCTCACACCTCCACGCCTTCAGAAATCACTCACCCACTGCCTGGCTCCGTCGCCATGTCTCCCTATTTGACCCTGCCTGACTCTGACTGACCTCTAGGCTCACCAACCGCGGCGCCAGCTTCGCCGTGACTCGGACCAATGGCCTCAAGAGTTCGCGGTCGATCTTTGGGGCATAGACCAATCGTAGCCTGGCGATTTGTGGGCGGGTGCTGTTCCTAGGGTTACGAGGGGCTCGGCTGGCGGTGACCAATGAAAGCCCGAAGATACTAGCATCCTGGCAAGCCTAAGCTCCGAGGCTGGAACTCCGGAGCCCCGCGTCTGGGGAGAAGACTCTGGAAGAGCCTGTTACTATGGAAACTCCTCAGAGGCCGAAAATGAAAAGGAAAATAAATTGCAGTGCTTTATGGATTTTTTTTTTTTTCTCTTTTCTGGCCAAATTCCAAAGCCCCGGGGATAGGAAAAGGTGCCTATGCAGTTGTACTGTATCTTCTGCCTAATGGGGAGATGGAGGCCCAGGTCTCAAATTCTGCCCTCTCCACCAGGGGTCAGGGGCCCAACCCTTAGAGTAGAGGAAATCCAGATCTCCTTGAGAGAGCTGAACCTTGGTGTTGCGCAGCCCCACCCCTTCCAGTGGTTTACAGAAGAAAGAGATCCAGAAAGGCGCTGTGACTTAAGATCCCGGTGCAAGCAAGAGGCAAGACCGACTGCTAACTTTGACCTCGGTTCCCCTGAAGGTGGTATCTTGGACAGCTGGGTAGCTCCCCAGCTTTAGGTGGTTAAGATTACCAACCAGCAACAACAACAAAAGTCCATGCTGGTGCTTAAAACTGAAACGGGGGCGTCCGGGTGGCTCAGTCAGTTAAGCCTCTGACTTTTGATTTCGGCTGGGGTCATAATCTCACGGTTTGTAAAATCAAGCCCTGCCTGGGACTCTGCGCTGACAGCGGGAAGACTGCTTAGGATTCTCTCTCTCCCATCCCCTGCTCTCTCTCAAAATAAGTAACTACACTTAAAAAAAAAAAAAATGGAAGGAAATGTTCTGTTTGTATACATCTAGAGGGTAAATTGGGGATTCGAACAGGGCAACATTTATTTTTACAGGTGAGAAACCTGGGGTCAAAGAAATTAGAAACTTGCCCACAGTCTGCCAGCAAGTTCAGGCTGTGGAGCCTAGCCCCCACCCCCCTCGTCTATGTGGCCTCCTCCTGCTAGAATTCTAGGCAGCCTGAAGTCAGTGTTGATGGCTTGGTTGGTAGCAAGATGAAGTCAGTGGTGGACTCCTAAGTCTTTGAATTTAAGGCATCAGATTCTGTTTGGCTCTACAACCCCCATTAGGTTCCTTCCCTGTTCAAGCAGCACACATTTTCCCTGCTTATTTGATTTTATTAAAAAAAAAAAAAAAAACCAAAACCAAAACTTTATTTAATATGAATAAAAATAAGTACAAATAACAGATTCTTTGTAAAGAGCAGCAACAGCTAAGGATCACCCTCCATCCCTTTGTCCCTGGAAACAGGTCCTTTTACCAGGTATATTTCGTCTCACCCTATCCTGGGGCAGGAATTCATCCCTCTGACAGGAGTAAGATCTCATCTCAGGAGTCAGGGCAGAAAGAGGGGTGGGTGACCTTTCAGCATGGAGATAACTTTGGCCTTGACAATGAACGAGGTTCCCGAGGAATGACAAAGGTAGGGCAGAAATGGGGTGGATTCAGAGGACTGTCACATAGTGGGGTTCCTCTTCTCCCTGTTGTAACAATCTTCCTAGCCCTACCTAGGAAGACATTGGTTAAAATGCTGACCCCTGGCATGGCCTGCCCACTTCGAGTTCTCAGACTTCCAAGGAGAGGGGCCTGTGGTCCAGTGCGCCAGTGCAAGTGCCTTAATCATGAATCGTGGCTCCAGCAAGAGGGAGTCCCTCCCCTTCCTCTTGCTTTCCCCAGAGGAAAGGGAGGCGGCCCACATCCTTGAAGTCCTCCGGCTGCTGACTGGGCTCAGGCGGCTGGCAGGGGTCAGCCCAGATGTCCACAATCTTGCGCAGGGTTGAACAGCGCTCCTCTAGCTCTGGCCCCTCACTCTGCATTAGCAGGTTTGCCAGCTCCCTGCTGAGGTCCTGAATCACGTCACTCCGTCCTTGCTTCCCAGGCTGGCCTATGTTTGGGACCACAACAGGGTCCCGGAGCTCCCCGTTGGGCCCGAGGAGGTGCTGGTACCTCTTCTGCCACCGGCGGCACACCATGGCTTCACCCACAGGCTTCTGGCTGGTGTGCAGCAGGGCCAAAATGTGCCGGCATGGCAGGTGGTACCACTGTTGAAAGGAACAGCTGCAGCTACAGCCATCCTTGCTCACCTGGTGAGAATCCTCTAGCAGCTGAATGTCCACAGAGGAGCCAGCCACGTCCACCAGGTGGGTGGAGTTCTGCACCACCTCCCACTCATTGTGGCACAGCTTATAGGCCAGTTCAGAGCCACTCCCGTGCAAGGTGGCTAGCATGCCCTCCTGGGAGGGCTGCACCTGTGGCTGCTGCCGCAACGGCGCCCGCTGTGGCTCTGGCTTTGTCTTTTCCACAGGGAGCCTGGTGAGGCTCCCCCCACAGACTCCAAATGCCTTCTTGGACTTTGGCGGCATGCTGGCTGGTCGGGCTCTTTTTAACTTGGGAGGAGCTGTGGGCAAGTTTTTCAAGCCTTTGGTATTAAAGAAGTCTATATAATCCACAAAGCGGAGGATGCAGTCCAGCAGAGACTGCTGTTCCCGAAAGAGGCTGGACACCTTGCTGGTGACGACGTCTAGGCTGTCCATGTACGTGTTACACGCGTGCAGGCCTTTCCTCACGTGCATGTACCACAGCAGCTCACAGGAGAACCAGTGGGCCTGCAGGAAGCTGAAGAGCTCCTCATCCAGTAGGGCTTGGGACATCTGACAGAGATTTTGCAGGCTGGCATCAGAAGTGACAAACACAGCCTCCCGCAGGGCTTCCTTCATGAGCCTTTTAAAGGATGGATTTGCTGAACTACGATGCAACTTCTTCTCCAAGAGCCGGGTGGTGTGGTAGATGGACAGGAGGATGCGGGCAGCAGGGAAGATCTCCTGCAGGATGGCTCGATGGGGGAAGGACGGGTCCACAAAGACCACCTTGACCTTGGGCCAGTCTGTGTTGAACTCTGTGAAGATACTCAGCATCTTGGCCACGGAGGTAGCTGTCTCAGCCTTGAGCACGGCGAAGTGTACCACTCGGCCCTCTCGCTCCTTGTTCTCCACCAAGAAAGCATAGAGGATGTGGCCCTGGGTGTTCTCCACGCGGTGTAGCAGGAGATTCTCTGGGAAGCGGATAAACAGATCGGTCATCTTGCTGCTCTGGAAGCTGAGCCGGTCCAGGTCTTGGCTGTTGCCCACGCTGAGAGAGGCCATGGAACCCTCATCCACCTTAAGAAAGTTTTTCATCACTTTTGCTATCTTGGCCAGGTCAGAAGGAGTGATGCCCTCCTGCTCTGGCTTGGAGGGTGCTTGGACCTTGTCTAAGCAAAATGATGGTTCAACGGGGGACTTCTTGGCTAGGTCAAGGTCTTTCTTGGTTGCAGGCTGCTCAGGCTGGGGTTTCTGCAGGTACATGGTCTTTTGAGGTTTGCCAGTGGTGTCTCCTCTGGGTCCTGCAGTTTTGGAATCAACATGGACATGCTGGGTGTTGAGTTCACTAATAAATAGTCGATCCAGTTTCTCATTGTACCGCAGGAGCAAGTATGCTGGGCACATGTCTGCCTCTGATGTTCTCTTCCTGTTTGACTGGGTCCGAATACAGACAAATTTCACCTGCATGTATCTAGGGAAGGTAGATGTGACAGTGAGAAAGGTACTGCCCACCCCTTTCCCTTATAAGACAAGACCCTGGAGGGATTTACAGTGACTGATGGGTTTTCCAGAGACCGCGAGGCAGTGTAGGATGTAGGGAAGGAAGACTGACATTCATACTCCAATCCCAATTCGGTGTCTTTTGTCAGGACCCTGTACAACTAACACTGCATCCATTCTCATGTATAGTAGTTTAAAGCCCCACTCCTTCCATTCACTCTCTGTGGCCCAGCTGAAGCTCCCAGGGATTCACTGCGAGACCAGACGGGAGAGAAAACAGACAAGAGGCAGCAGCAGGCCAGCTGATTATGCACTGGTTAAAATGTTGCCTCTGGGGCCCCTGGGTGGCTCAGTCAGTTAAGCATCTGACTCTTGATTTTGGCTCAGGTCATGATCTTGTAGGTTCGTGAGTTTGAGCACAGCGTCGGGCTCTGTGTTGACAGTGAGGAGCCTGCTTGGGATTCTCTCTCTCTCTCCCTCTCTCTCTGCCCCTCCCCTGCTCTCACTCTCCCCCACCCCTCTCGCTCACTCTCTCAAGATAAATAAACTTAAAAAATATATATCCCCTTCACTCCTGCCTTTTGGGAACTATTACCTTTGCCTCCTACTCCTCCAGACAGCAAAGATACAAGTGGCCCTCTCTCAGAGGAAAGATCTCTATTCATCTTTCATCTAAGGAAAAATGTCCAGATCCTAGGAGAGTTTGAGAACCCCTGGGCTAGATGATCTTCAGGTCCCTACCAGCTCTGCCATTCTAGGCTGAGAGTGAGGATTCAAAGGAGAAGGGTAAATAAATCGAAGCTCTGCTCTTTTCCTCTTCCTGTCCCCATTCAACCCAAGCTTCAAGGCCAAATCAGCTCCCACCTTCTCCAGGAAGCCTTTGTGGATGTTTTCAACCCATAGTCACTGCTCCTTTCTCTGAATTCGTAGCATTTACTTAACATAAAAGGCTCAAAATCTTCTCTGGGGGGCAGTATACCCAGTGGTTACATAGTGGAGATGCTGGAGGCTGACTGCCTGGATATTAATCAGGGCTCTAGCACTCAGAAGCTCCTTGCCCTTGGGCAAATCACTTTAAAATGAGGCTGTTTTATTAAGAAAATCACACATAAAATGAGACTCTTTTATTAAGATTGTTATGAAGGTTAAATAAGCCACAGACACAATATTTAGCCCAGGGCCTGGCTACTGTTATTATAGTTCCTATGCCTTGTGACACTCTATTGGGTGTTTATAAAGTACCTTTACAATTGGATGGGGCTAGGGGGTGCCTGGGTGGTTCAGTCGGTTAAGCGTCCAACTTTGGCTCAGGTCATGATCTCAAGATTCATGGGTTTGAGTCCCATGTTGGGCTCTGCACTGACAGCTCAGAGCCTGGAGCCTGCTTTGGATTCTTTGTCTCCCTCTCTTCCTGCCCCTCCCCCCTTGCACACTCTCTCTCGCTCTCTCTCTTTCAAAAATAAATAAACTAAAAAAAGAAAACAAAAAACAATTGGATGGGGCTGTCATGAAGTGGCAGGACTGAGTTACTTCTCAGTGTATTCCAAGCACCTAACAATGTTATTCCTTCAGCAGATGCTTACCAAAGATGTACTAGATGAATGACGCATAGATCATGGGTGGGACAGGTTACAACTCTGCCTCTTCAGGGAGTGTCCCGGCCCAAAGACCAGGAGAGAGGGGGGGAAAAACTCAGCCCCTGGCATGCAATGACACAGCCTGGGCACCTCACTAACTCTTTTCCAAACACTCTAATCCGGCTGGTCCTGTCTGCCCACCCTGTGGGGTAAGCTTAGAAAAACAGGATACGCCAGGCCTGCAATAATAGGGCGGAGTGGGCTGAAAATGCCTGCACCTGTTGTGTGCACAGTGCTGGGGCTACAACACCATCCCCAGCTCAGGGCTGGGAAGGGGCTGGAGCAGTCCAATAGTATGGCAAGGCCAGTCAGTGGTGGCCGCAGTGCGGCTTCTGCCTACATTTCCAGTCTCCTTTTCCACCCCCTCACCATCTGATTTTTTTGTGCCCTAGAAAGACAAAGTGTCTACAGCTTCCTGCATTCGTTATGCTAGGTCTCACTTCTCTGCCTTTGCTCGTGTTTGTCTCTCTCTGGAACACCCTTCCCACCTGCCTTCACCTCAAAGCTTACTCACCCTTCAGGACTACGTGGGACGGTCATCTCTTCTAGAAAGCCTTCCCCAAGCCCGTAGATTGGGCCCTGCTCTTTTGCTGGCTCCACATCTTAGCATGGCCCTAGTTCATCAAATTAGATGGACTTTGCATGCTCTTAGTGCGTGTTAGGCTTGTCCAAAAAAAAGAAAGAAAGATACTGGAGAACGTTAGCCATAAAGCTTTTTCAAACCTTTCCTGGTTCCATTAATGACTGACTGTGCCTCCAGGGGGGGAAACCTTGGCCTTGTTCTTAATTCCTCCTTCTCTGTGTCTGTATCCAATATGTTAACAAGTGTTTTACATTCTTTCCTACCAGTACTACATGTACTAAGGTATTCTATGCCAGGCTATATTAAGCCCCTAACATGCATCACTTTATACTAGGAAAAGGGTTCTATTATCCTCATTTTACAGATGGGGAAACAGGCTTTAAAATGTTCTCAAGGATGGGGATCCGGGATTTGAACTAAGCCTGCTTGGCTACAGTCTGTGTAGTTAACCCTTATGCTGCCTGTCTGCTTTCAAAATATTTCTCCTTTTTCAGGATACTCGACCCTCAACACACTGTTCAGGTTCAATAACTTGCTTAAAGATCTGTAAACATAATGTCTTTGTTGGCATCGTATGTTTCAAACATAATGGGTACTAGGCTGAAGTCTGTTATTTTTTCCCCCACTTCGTTCAATCTTTTTTATTGAGATAGCACTTACATACAGTGAGATATACAAATCTTTTGTTAAGAATTCGTTGAGCACTGCGGTTATTTTCATCTGTACTTAGTTGTCTAAGTTAAAGCATTGACTCTCTTCAAGACAGGAACATGGTTTCACACCTTTCTGAATCCCCCTGACTGCTTATACCTAAGGGTGCCCAGCCAGGATCTGGAGGGAGGGAGTCAGCCAGCCTTGCTTCCCATCTACTTTGCAGGTGTCTGTATTCCCTACTGGACAGCGCCACCAGTGTGCTCCCAGTGCCTGCTCCCGCGCGTGGAGCACACCCGGTGCTCTAAGCACGCGTACCGAATGAGAAATGATTGACTATGGCACAGAAGGTTCTCTTTATAAAACATGAGAAGTATACTAGGAAGACCATTGAGAGGGTTCTGTCCAACAACTTGGCTTCTAGTCCCAGCACAACTACTTTTACTAACTATGGACAACTCCTTTGTTTAATTTCAAACATTTACCAAGTCCTGCTATGTACCGAACACTATACTCATTGCTACACAGACTAGTTAGCCAGTCTCTACTCTCTAAGTCTAGAGAGCAGAGAGAGAATTACATAGGTAGCCAGTAAAGTCAAAATTAAGTGAATGGTTAAAGAGAGGTACAAGCAGTATATTTACAACTGACTGAACAGTGATTCACTCTATAGGGATTGGTACAGATTAACTAAGCCTTTTAATTTTACATAAGATTTGTGTCCTTGTGTGTAGATCGCACCTTGAGCAATACTAGGATCTTTATAGGTGCGGTAAAGCCATTTTAGAAAATATAACTTGAGTTAGGAACAAGACTCAGAGTCAGAAGATCTGAGTTTAAATTCTAGCTCTACCACTTATTAGCTGTGTGAACTTGGACAAGTCATTTCACTTCCTCTGAGTCTTCAACTCCTAATCTGTAAATTAGAAATAACAAGAAGTTAGAAATAGCAAGAGTACTGACTGGTCTGTAAAAGTCGGTACCTGATCCAAAACCAATCAGAACCACTACAAAGTGAATTCATTCAAAAGGTTGTGACTGGATCTGTGGGTTGCCCTTAGCCCCCTTCTTCCTTCCCAACAGAAAGCCAACTTAATTTGGGTTGCCATGACTCCCCCACAAAGCTAAGTACTTCAGGGCCAGTCTAAGCCAACTGAGCTCATCTCATTGGGAACGGGCATGGATACTGGCCCAATTCTGGAGAAAGAAACAGGATAGGAAATCTTCAGGAAACTGAGGAAGGCTTTTCCATTTGGATGTGACCCCTGCCTCTGTACCAAGCTGAGACCTGAGGGTGGCAGAGCAGTAAGAAACAAAAAGCCAGGGCCGTGGAAACAATCACCTTCACGGACCCACCTCTAGGCTTCTAAGAAATAAGCCATTTTGAGTCAGAGTTTTCAGTTAATTGCAGCCAAAACTGTCCCTCAGAAACAACATACGATAGTAAATAGAGGGGGAAGAAGATTTGAGAGGAACTTTATCTTGAAATAGGAGCCTAAAATTATGAAGTTAATATTATATTTAACAAAACATAGGTTATAATGGCAGCTATATACCAATTCTTAAAATAATCCAAGAATGACTTACAGTGTCAACTGTTTTTTTTTTTTTTTTCCTGGTGCATTTCCCCTCAAACACTAAGATATTTCATTTCCTGTCTCACTTTTACAACACGGAAAGGCCAGTTTTACCGAAACATTCCTGGGCTTTATCAGGTTTCCCAAAGGCCTAATTTTATTCTTTGCTATGCAAATCCTTCGTTTGTCAAATTCCTATCACATCGTCATCTTTGCTCATTTTTCTTCTCCTCCTGTTCACTGGTGTCAGGCTGAGGGTGATGTAAGTAAGGAGTTCTCATTACTTTCAGAGATTTCACGAAGTCTTGCTCTCGGGAGAGGTGTAATTTTGTTTGCAGTTAGTTTCGTTTCCATTGTATTATCCTGATGTTTACCACACTTACTGATTAGCCAGAAACTGACTGCCAAAGATATTAATGGGACTGGTAGGGATAAGCAGGAAATTATTAAGCAGTGACTAATTTTATAAGTGGCTGGCTTATTAGCAAGACTTTTGTAGGACATTGCTTTCCTACTCGGCCTTGTGACTATGGATACATAGAAAATGAAAAATCGGGTAACAAGGGCCTAGTTCACAGGGTGTAATGAGGATTAAATAAAACAATGCCTGTAAAGTTCTTAGCACAATCTCTGGAATGCAGCCCCCAAAAATGTTCCAAAAAAGGTAGCTATTAAACCGAACAGCAATGGAGAGAGACATGAGAATACTTCCTGGACTGTTTGAAGAATTATCAATCCCCCCCAAAGACATAACAAAAGCAAAAACACAACAGCCATGTATAAAAACATGAGAGGGAAAACCGGGCATAAAAGCATAGAATCTCCCAGTGGAGTGGGACTTTTGGTGGTCTAGTGATAACTCCCGCAGCGCATGTGATTCTCAAAGTACTGAGTCAAAGTACCGCTTTCTACCATGTACTGATTGCAACTGAGCACTGAGAAACTGAGCACTACGCTTCCGCTCCTACACGCGTTCGGTTAATCTTTACCATATCCACTTCAGTTTAGAGGATTAAACCGTCACAGAAATTAAGTCTTGCCCAAACTCAAGCGTAAAGCCTGTCTTTCTGACTCCAGAGCTCTCTTTTAACTCCTTGATGGGGTTTAGGGCAGGCTGCCCCAGAATTTGCTACTTGGACGTGTGGCTTATTTTGAGCTGAAAACAATCAAGGTCCAACAGACTCAAGATGAGCTTTTCACCTCTCCCTTAACTGCCTAGAATAATTTAGATAGACACTCTGCCCATACAGCTTGGACTTGGCCCACGTGGACTGTGTTCGAATTGGACCCGACTTTCAATTTTTAAAAAGTGGAGAAATTGACCTAAAGCCTGGATTTCTGACTTCCCTTGCCCCAAAGCCTGGCCACAGGGGATCTTCATTTCCACACGGCGGCCATTAGCTAATGGCAGTTGATTAGATAGGGCCTGCTCTCCATTTTGCCCAAGTCCCACTTCCGTGGTCCCTGCTGCAGAGACCTGGTGTCTGTGGTTATTTCATCATTCTTTCTCTTACGGTGAAATTAAAAGTTAAACTTTCTTACCCGGGGCTGTTTCACCTGAACCCTGAAGACAACTGAGTTGTCAACCCTTTTCTTAGCCTCTCGGCCTGTTTTCTCCGCTGCCAGATGGGAAAAAATAGCTTTTGTCTATAATTCTCAATTCAGCCCTGCGGGGTAAGTAAAGCACGCACACAACGGAGAAGGATGCCTGGGGCATGGGGAACGTTTGGAAAACGGCTGTGAATCTCAGAAGCTCAGGGACCATTTACAAAACGAATGAATGAACGAACAAACTAATCCACAACTGACCGCGTTAATTGCCTGGTCAAGAGAACACTGATGAAGGGAATCACCGCGAAGGCGTTTTTTTTTTTTTTTTTTTTTTAATCCATTTGCGAAAACAGTGTACTTTGAACTAGGGATACCGCAGGTGCTCAAAAAATGGGACAAATTACAGTTATTCCGGGAAAGCTGTAATGGAGTGAATGAGTGGAGGGGAAGTGGGTGGTCAAAAAGCGATGCCTGTGAAGCTTTGGCTCTTCTCACCAGGCACAGGGCAGGTGCTCAGCGCCCTGTGGAATGCTAAGACACCAGGGCCCAACTGCACTCCCTCCACGTCCAGGCCTCCCACCAGGGCACAGTCCGGCCTCCTCCCCACCCCCCTGCCCCGCCCCCTGCCCCGCCCCGCCCTTACAGGATGTCCTCGCGGATTGACGTGCCGTGGTTGAGGTTGTGGAAGCGGACGGAGACGCAGTCCCTGAGAATGAAGGAGCACCTGTTCTCCTTTTTGTAGGCGCTGAAGCACTCCTTGAAGTCCTCGTAGGTTTTGAAGCAGCTGCCCAGCTCCATGGCCGCCCCGCAGCCCGCACCAGGGGCTGGTCCCAAGACCAACACTAGGGGTCAGAGGTCACACTGGGAGGGCCCGTAGGCCGGCGTGTGTCCGGGATGCCTTAAGGGTGGGCCCCGGCGGAATGGCCTGTTACGGAGCTCAGGAGGAGCCCTAGGACTGAGAGGGCTACCAGGGGCCGGGGGCGTCTTTGCTATCTGACAGAGGGGAAATGACACTCAGCCCTTATTATCCAGTCCCGGGTTCCGCCCCCTCACGGCCACGCCCAATCACACACGGGATTCCCGGACTGGCACTCCTTTTCTCCAGTCGCTAGAGGAAAAATCGACGCTCTCCCACGAAGACTGACAGGAACATTGGCCAATCATAACTTGGATCCCGCTTTCTCAGGGCCCGCAGGGGGCTTCCGGTTGCTGGAACAAGCTGCCGGAAGAAGCTGCTCGTTCAATGCGGGTCTCCGCGTGTCTGCCCAGCGCTGCGTCCTGGCCGGCAGCGAGTGAACCCCATGTCGTCCTCGCAGGCTCCAGACGACCAGCAGGGCGGCGGCGATCCCCCCGGGGACCTCCGCAGCGTCCTGGTTACCAGCGTGCTCAACCTCGAGCCGCTAGACGAGGATCTGTTCAGGTAGCCGGCCGCATCTGGCCTGCACTCCCCCATATTGGGACAGAGGCTTCTGATCTCGACTGCCGCCACCACGTTGCCCCCTCCTCATAGTCTCCCGGACGAGGATGGGCTCTGCGCGGGATGCAGGCTCTGCATCCTGCGGTTGGGAGAGAACTTACCCTGAGAGATCTGGCTTCGCTGCCCTAGCTTCCTCCTTCTCCGCACCGGGTCTGCGCAGCCCCATCCCTAGGAGGTCCTAGCAATCTGGGCAAATAAAGTGGTGGCCTGAGATAGCCTTCTCAGCAGCCTCCCTTGAGGAGTCATGTCCCTGGGGGAGCCAGCCCCCAAAGGGCGGGGACTTGTCCAAGTGCACGCAGCTGATCAGGTTTAAAACTTAGAAGCAGCTGCTTGCGTATTCGTTGTCCTTTTCCTCTTACACACCTTATCCCCTCCACCACTAGGTGGAGTCTAGTAGCTCATTACTCATTCTGAGGCCTGAGCCAGTTTCCTTCCCCATGCTATTTAAATTCTCTCTGTAGCTAGGGATTTAATAATTTTGGTCTTCAAGGCTTTTCAGAAGCCATCTTCGGGTGTTAGCTTCCCTTCCCGTTACTGAAGAATTACAAAAAACTTCCTGGAGAGCTACTTAGAGTGCGTGATATTAAAAAAAGTCTAACCTTGGGCTGGGCTGGGCTGGGCTGGGTGATGGGAAACTGGAATTTCACCTCTGGGGCCTCAGTTTCCTCCCCTGTGCATTGAAGGGCTTCGATTTGAAGTCTGAGGGCCCTTTGAGCTCTAAATCTAGTTCTTGGAAGAACTGGGCTGTCCCAAGTTGAGAGAGGTAAGTGGCAGGTCTCAGTGCAGTTTACCCCCAGCTCTTGGGGTTCATCTTCGCCCTCACACGACCTTGAGGGGGCTTCTGCCTTACCCTGGAATCAGCAGTGGAAGAAACACTGGACTTGGGGGGAAAAGACGCAGATAGTGCACAGGAATGGTAGCGTTTAAGTTGTGTGACCTTGCTCAAGTCACTTTCCCTCTCTGATCCCTGTTCTCTGTGTAAAATAAGGGCATTGGTTCCTTGTCCTTAACCGAAGCCCGGAAGGGTTGAGCAGTCTTGAAGACCCTGAAGTTGTACGCTGTGTGCAGAGTAAGGGAATTTGCTTGGGAGAAGGGTCCATGGCTCTCACTAGATTCTCAAAAGGATCCCAGACCCCAATAAGGCCGAGAGATCCTGCCCTATAGGCTCAGTGATGGTCGCAGGATTTGGTCTGGTCCCCAAGTATTTCCTGCTTTCCCCTCTCCCCACAGAGGAAGGCATTACTGGGTACCCACAACCCAGCGGCTGTTTGGGGGTCAGATCGTGGGCCAGGCCTTGGTGGCTGCAGCCAAGTCTGTGAGTGAAGACGTCCATGTGCACTCTTTGCATTGCTACTTTGTACGGGCAGGTAAACTCCCCCCCTCCTTATCCCCAAGCCAACCCTGGTGGTCCATTAGCCACTTCTTCCTGGACTTGGGGGGCTGACCTAGGAGAAAGAGGGAAGGAGGGGGAGGGGGAGAGAGAGACTGTTAGTTGATTCCTCTCAGGGGAGCCTAGAGAGGAGCAAAGCCGGGGGCCAAGAAGAATGTTGGACCTCACATCTGCTGAGATCGCGGTGTACCTGTTTTCTGGGGCAGAATGACTTTGTTGCTTAACTGCTCCCTACAGGTCTTTTGTTCTTCCCTGTTTACACACCTTCTGGTGCCAAGTACTGTCCTGGATCCCCAGAGGGGTGCTGTCACCTCTGCTAGTTCAGCAGTAGGCAGCTTGGCTTGGAGAAGAGAGCACCAGCCTGCAAATCAGGAGACCTTGGGTCTGGTTTCAGCTTTGCCACTAACGTGCTCATCCATCTTGAGTGAGGTTACCACCGCCACCCTCACACCCCCACTCCCACCCCTCCTCTCTGCCAGGCTTGGTTCTTCCCACCTGAAAAATGGAGAAGGGGAGGGGCCTAGTATGAGATCCCTACAGCCGCTTACCGCTCTGGAATCGAAGGAAGGAGGGAGGGAGTAATCCTTTAAAACCCACGCTTTCTTTTGCGAAGCATAAACATCTCACCTTCCCTCCCTTTCCCTCACTCCTAAGGCAGATGCCTGAAATTTTGAGTCCCTGTCTTCTGCACAGTCTCATCAGCTGTGACGAATTTATGGAACTTTATAATATATGATTTATTTTTTTTTAATTTTTTTTTCAACGTTTTTTATTTATTTTTGGGACAGAGAGAGACAGAGCATGAATGGGGGAGGGGCAGAGAGAGAGGGAGACACAGAATCAGAAGCAGGCTCCAGGCTCTGAGCCGTCAGCCCAGAGCCGACGCGGGGCTCGAACTCACTGACCGCAAGATCGTGACCTGGCTGAAGTCGGACGCTTAACCCACTGCGCCACCCAGGCGCCCCTGTAATATATGATTTATGTTAAAACAGTAGTGAGGTTTTCCCCTTCATGTTACAGATATAGTTATAACTTTTTTAAAGTTTATTTATTTTTGAGAAAGAGAGTGCGCAAGTGGGGTAGGGGCAGAGAGAGAGGGGGGAGAGAGAGAATCCCAAGCAGGCTCCACGCGGTCAGCGCAGAGCCCCATATGGGGCTCGAACTCAAGAACTGTGAGATCATGACCTGAGTCAAAATCAAGAGTCGGACGCTTAACCGCCTGAGCCACCCAAGCAGCCCTGCAGATATAGTTATAATAGTAAGTATCCCTTTTTGTCATTCTACGTTTCCCTGCTGCCGCTCACTCCTTATCCTTGTGCTGCCTGCCCCTCCCTGACAGTCATTGCTGTAGAGTATCTGAATACTTACTGTGGGGTCAGCCCTGTTCTCACCTTCATGCTAGCTGGGAGCAGACGTGCTCTTACTTCTTCAGTGTAATCGTAAGCTCCAGAAGTGCTACGCTTACGCTTTCGATATTGTAACCCTTCCAGCCCAGTGCGACAGTTTTATTTTGTTTTGTGGCAGTGGGAGCGTTACCTGATCCCTCTGAACGGGCCTCTTTCTCTTGTTTCTAAAGAATTTTTGGTCTTTGTGAGTCAGTAAAGTATCCAGTGCAGGGCCTGGACTGTTGCTGGTTCTTTTTTGATGAGGAACTTATGGGAATAACTAAAATTTGCATGATACAGTGCATAGCTATGTCCATTACCTTGTTTAGTCCTTAAAAGTAAACACGAGGGGTGGGCATTCCTGGCACCATTCCACCTGTAAGGAAACGGGGACCAGAAGAGGTTATGTAACCAGCTCCCACAGTGCTCAGGGAGGCAGAGCTGGGATTTAAATCCAAGCTCCACACTCTTTCCTCTGCCTTTGCTTTTCTCTTTCACTCTTGGGAGATCATTCCAAACCATGAGAGAGCTACCAGGTGCTGGGGAAAGGATCCTTTTCCTTGGAAAGTCTCCATCCAGGGAAAGCATGAAGTGAGACATGCCCATGCTACTGTTTTAAAATAATCATCAATTATTTGTGTCCCTACCTGCTTCTTGAGAGGCTGCAAAACAGCTTAAAATAATTGGTAGTGGGGTGCCTGGGTGGCTCAGTCACTTAAGTGACCATCAGTGCACAGCCTGCTTGGGATTCTCTTTCTCTCCCTCTCTCTCTGCTCCTACCCTGCTCTCTGTCTCTCTCTCTGTCTCTGTCTCTCTCAAATAAATAAATAAACATTTTAAAAGAAAAAAACGGGGGCGCCTGGGTGGCTCAGTCGGTTAAGTGTCTGACTTCGGCTCAGGTCATGATCTCGCGGTCTGTGAGTTCGAGCCCCACTCGGGCTCTGTGCTGACAACTCGGAGCCTGGAGCCTGCTTCAGATTCTATGTCTCCCTCTCTGCCTCTCCCCCACTCGCACTCTGTCTCTCTCTCAAAAAAATAAACATTAAAAAAAAAAAAGAAATAATCGGCAGCTATTACAGGACTATTGAAATAGAAGTCAAGGGACAGGAGGCTAGTAACAGGATTTGGAAGAAATGATTGTGTTAAAAAAACCTAAGCTAAGGCATATTGTGGTTCGTTCTGAGCTTCCTGGCAGCAAGGAAAAATGGGAAGCTCTCTTACTAGTTTGTGATGTGACCTCTTACTGGTTCCAGTAATGATGGTTCCATATTTTTAACTTCTTTCTTTTTTTTTTTTTAAGTGAGCTTCAGGCCCAGCACAGAGCTCAGTGGGGGGCTTGAACGCATGATCCTGAGATCAAGGACTGAGCTGAGATCAAGAGTCAGACACTTAAAACGACTGAGCCACCTAGGTGCCCCTCAATATTTTTAAATAAAAGATGCTGGGGTGGGGGTATTGTCCTTGGCTATTTATCATATCAATTCTTTGTCTGAAAAACCGGGAAAGGGGCACCTGGGTGGCTCTGTTAAGCGGCTGACTCAGGTCACGATCTCACGGCTTCAAGCCTCACATCGGGCTCTGTGCTTGACAACTCAAAACCTGGAGCCTGCCTCAGATTCTGTGTCGTCCCCCCCACCCCCTCCCTGCCCCTCCCCCGCTCGCTCGCTCTCTCAAAAGTAAACATTAAAAATATTTTTTAAAAACCCAGGAAAGAAACAGTTTAATTTTTTGTTTGATTTGTTTGATTTATTTTTTTAAGGATGCTCTAGAGAGGTATAAGAATGTAGTGTAGGAGTCATCTGACTTGGTATAGGTTTAGAGCTTGGTGAATCTAGAGTCCTCACACATTAATCTGTAAAGGACCAGATAAAAAATATTTTAGGTTTTGGGGCCCCTGGCTGGCTCAGTCTGCAGAGCATAGAACTCTGGATCTCAGGGTCTTGAGTTCAACAACCCATGTTGGGCGCGGAGCCTACTCGAAAAAAACATTTTAGGTTTTGTGGGCAAAAGCAACAACAGACAATATGTAAACAAATGGGCTTGTCTGTATTCAAACAAATGTTAATGGCATCAGTTTCCTCATTTATTCAGTGGGGATAGAACTTTGCATAGTTATTGTGAGACCCACCTGACAAAACCCGCCTTAATTACTAATGCCACCTGGCACCCACCAGTCACTCCTGCAGCCAACAACCTGTTGACTCCCTTCCTTCAACACATTCCAGGGCCTACCTGCTCTGTTCCAGTAAAAATGTCCAAGAACTCATTGACACCAAAAGGTAAATCACTAGTAACTGAAAGTAGTACCTTTTAGCTGCAGCCTAAGGATAGGGTTAGGGCTTTTTTTTCTTTTTTTTTTCTTTTTTTAAGTTTGTTGGTAGGGAAAAGGGAAAGGAGGATTCCTTTCCAGCACCTGAAGTCAGACTGCACATGTAGCTGTTTCCAGGATCTGGACTCTTGGGAGGCCCTTCCTAAAGGCCTTTGACCTTGAGGAGCCCCCACCCTTCGGCAATGCCCAACAGCAGCCTGCTGAGCAGACCGGCCAGCTTCAGACGGTGATGTCTACCGCTGTTGAATGAGCCTCTGGTGCCTCGTTGGCTCCCCATTTGGATGACGGTGGAGGAAGCGACACTTCCTGAGACCTTCTCCTTTCATCTGAAAATTGAAAATCATCCCCAGGACCTCTCACTGCCAAGGTGTCAGAGCTCTCCAACATCGGCCTGACTCAGGCACTGAAGAACTTCAGGGACACCAAGGAGATGCTCCTAAAAATCCTCCAGACTAGCTTGTTGAGGGCTAATAGGCCTCGGGGCAGGGCCAGTGGCTTCCGCCCGACACTGGGGATGCAGACATCCAGAAGAGAAGGGCCAAGGGACTGCTATTTCCATCTAAGATGAAGTGACTGGCCGACAGTAGGCTTCTGAGGGACGAATAGTCAAACAGACAATGGCCAGACCATCTATAAAAATAGGATTCTGATCCCCAGTTGGCAGCAAGCAGCACAGGAAGCCAACCTAGTGTCTACACATCAGACCTGTAGGAAGTCAGACCACCATCGCTAGCAACCGGCACAGGAAGCCAGACCATAGCCTCTAGAATGATCAGCCCCAAACAGCCAAGACTTTATTATCAGAGATAACTTCCCTAGTTTTTGTCCCCACTTCCAACTTAGGACCAACCAGAGAAAGCCAAATATGCCCTGTTTCTAGTTCACTCCCTACGGACTTCCTGTGCCGACAGCTTCCGATCGTGGCTTATGGTGTATCTTTTTTCACTATAATGCTTTCCCACTTCTCTGCCTGCCTTTGAGTTTCTGCCACACACAAGTGATGGTGGCTGACTCCCTTGCTATACTAAACTCTGAATAAATAGCTTCAGCTTGTTCTTAGAAAACAGAAAAGGCAGCAGGCCAGAGTTACTGACCTCTGATCTAGAAGAATAGTATTGGACTCATGACAAGATCCCAGTCACAGATGAAGCAAGACAAAAGTGGAGATTATTTAGTTTCTTTAACAAACACTTATAGAGCACTTACTCTGTGCTGGATGTTCTAAACACTTTACAACTGTGGCTAATCTAATTATCATTAAAATACTGAGAGGGATTAGCACTGATGATCCCTATGTAGAGAAGGGTAAAATGCTCAGAGAGGTTGAATGATTTTCTCAAGGCCACACAGTGAGTGGCAGGGCCAGGATTTGAATGCAGGGAATCTGGCCATGCCCCTCTGTTCTGTGCTGTTGAGAGAGGGGAGCTCCACTTGTCCCAGGGTCTAGTATTGTCCCTGTATCCCCAGTACCTAGGCCGTAGCGGACCTCAGTCAGTTGCTGCAGAACAGAAAAGGAATAAAGAACGAGTAGCAGAGGTGCCTGTCCAGCCATTGTGATGATGACTTGTCCCGTGGGGCTTACTTGGGCTCAACTGTATCCCTTGTGCCCACTGCAGGGGACCCAAAGGTGCCGGTACTGTACCAGGTGGAGCGGACGCGAACAGGGACGAGCTTCTCTGTGCGCTCCGTGAAGGCCGTGCAGCATGGCAAGCCCATCTTTATCTGCCAGGCCTCCTTCCAGCAGGCACAGCCCAGCCCCCTGCAGCACCAGTTCTCCATGCCCGCTGTGCCCCCACCGGAAGAGCTGCTTGACCATGAGGCCCTCATTGACCAGTATTTAAGGTGAGAGACCTGGAGGCTCCGGGGCAACTGCTGCTGTCACCTGTTAGTGGGTCGTAGAGTCCATTTTAAAACTCTAGGGGAAAAAAACCCATATATGTGTATGTATGTGTGTATACATATACATATATATATATATATGTATATGTATACGTATATGTACGTGTGTATACATACATAGAGAGAGGGAGGGAGAGAGAAGGACCAGGAAAGAAGATATTGGAGCATATCGCATAGGGAGGGTAAGAACCCTTTTGTGAAGCTTTAGTTTCAGTTGTGTGTGTTGTGGAGTGTGCGAGTAGGTGTGCACGGGCAAGTGTGTTGGGTCACGATGTAAACACAGAGCTTAGTGATTCAGCCAGTTCAGGTACTGTTGCAGCTTTACTGATTGCGCAAATACTGAAATACTTCTGTAATTACTTGGTGCGTCCCTTCCCGGTCTCTGAGTGATCCCTCTCCTCCTCTGGGGTCACTCGTGATCCAGCAGCCCGGGAGTTCATGCCGGGCAGGGGTGACGGTCCCTGCTGCCTTTGCCTTCGTGGGTGCTAAATATTTTGAGTATCGCCTTGGTAAAATATATTTCTTACTTGGATCGTAGCTAATAAAGTTGGAAAAGTGCTGGGGCAGGGGAGAGAGCTCTGGGTCCCGACACAGGACAGACACAACGGATTCTGGCCGGGTCTGTGCCTTTGATAGCGCTCGCCTGCTGTGCAACTTTGCCTGACTCCCCAGCCTCTCAGAGCCCTGCTTCTTCATGTGGAAAATGGGAATGGTCATGTTTGTCCTGCCTACTTCACAGCTGTCTCATAAGGAGAGCTCCCGTGTCTTGTGCTGCACGCTGGGGACATAGCACGGTATTGATGGGATGAATGTGGGTTTTATCTTTCGGTAAAGGCCTGGGTTCAAATTTAGACTCTTTCTGCTAGCTCTGTGAGTTTGCGCAAGTTGCTTTCCCACGCTGAGCCGGTGCCCACAGTTAGGAAATGTGCTAATCATAATTCCTCCCTCATAAAGCTGCTGTGAGGATTAAGTGAGGTAAGAGACAATAAGGTACTCAGTGAATGCTCCATAAATTGTAGTCACACCACTACCGACAGAGAGGAATAAGCAGAGAGCCTGGTCTGCCGTCAGAGCTCAAAAACGTTTGCTGAAATAAAAGGAGGACGTTGTTCTTAAGGGTCCGTAAGTCTAGAGCTGTGCAGTCCAACAAGGAAGCCACTAGCCACATGTGGCTGGCGGCTTCTGTGGTGGAGAGTGCAGGTACAGAACATGCCATCGTCACAGGAGATCTGTGGGAGGGTGCCCTCGAGGGTGGGGTGAAAGTGGAAATACTGGTGAAGAGCACCAGGGCTGGTTGTTACTGTCACTAGAAATGGGCTCCTCCCCTGTGGGGACACAGTGTTCCCACTTGCTTAGGGTAACTCAGTCCAAGTTGTACAGCCTGTTTTCTGAAAGTTGAGAATAGTGAAGTAGTTAAGAGCATGCGCCACACTGCCTGGGTCCGGACCCTGCCTCCTCCACTTGCTGAGCAAGCTACTTGGACTGTCGGGGGCTTAATGCATTTATCGGATCGGGGTGATAATAGCATTGTCTCACGGGGTCGTTGTGAAAAGTGGGCGTACGCAAAATGCTTACAACAGTGCCTGTTATGGGGTACACCTTGGTACTCCGGTAGCTACTGTCATTATCTACATTTTGCAGATGGGAAGATAGGCCCAGAGAGGTTACTAACTTGCCAAGGTCACGTGGCTCATAAGTGGCAAAGAAAGGATTCACACACTCTCCTTTTCTGCCTGCCAGAGAGGAGGTGAGCTGTGGGGGGAAAGTCAGGAGTCCCTGTGGAGGACCGAGGGGGGGTCACAGAGGCAGCTCAGAGAGGCTCTCCCCTCCCCCTTTACTTTCAGGGACCCCAACCTCCAAGAGAGGTACCGGGTGGGACTGAACCGAATTGCTGCCAAGGAGGTGCCCATTGAGATCAAGCTGGTAAACCCACCGATCCTGAGCCAGCTGCAGAGCAAGGAGCCCAAACAGATGTTCTGGGTGCGAGCCCGGGGCCATATTGGTAAGAGGACCCCAAGGACTGGAAGAAAACACTCTCCAGGGGTCTCGGCCTGTACCTCATATGCCCTGTGTGGTGCTGGGCATGTTACTTCCCCTCTCTGGACCTGTTTCCTTGTCTGCATGGTGGGGAGTTGGCTTAGCTTCTCACCGGGACCCTCTCGGCCGCTTGTATGGGGAAAAGGGGGAGGGGACTATAATCATCCTGATGTCGGCCCTTTCTGGGGAAGGCAGGGTACCTTGCTGGTTCTTCTCCAGGACCTCTGCTAACCATACGGTGCCTCTGTGCAGGCTGGAAGAAGATACCCCTTAAAGGACCCAGTGAGGGAGACCTACGGAGTGAAGACTGGATTTCAGTCTTCACTCACCCCTGTCCTCTGCCCATCCCTGCTGCCTTTGTCACCTGCCACACACACACACACACACACACACCTCCTGTAGGCCAGGTGCCCTGATACAGTGAGTAGTCTACACATCTGTGTGTGGCAGCCCCCTCTCTGCCCCCTGCCTCCCTGCAGGTCCTGAGCTGTAAAGCCCAGGAGCCCAGGGCTGATGGGGCTGGAACGTGTTGCAGGGGAGGGCGACATGAAGATGCATTGCTGTGTGGCTGCCTACATCTCGGACTATGCCTTCCTGGGCACAGCACTGCTGCCCCACCAGTGGCAGTGTAACGTGCACTTCATGGTCTCTTTGGACCACTCCATGTGGTTCCACAACCCCTTCCGAGCTGACCACTGGATGCTCTATGAATGCGAGAGCCCCTGGGCTGGTGAGTATGGGGCCACCAGGACAAGGGTGCTGACGTTGGGGGGCAGGAAGCCTGCTTTCTGGGGTGATGCTGCCCTCCGCCCCCAGCCTGTGGGGCACTGCACATGTCACTTCCTCTCCTGCCTCCTCTAGGCTCTGGCATTCTTCTCTTCAAAAGGACAGGGTGAGGCTTGAAACGGGACACCTGCTCAGCTTAATATCTGTAACAGGCAGAAGGTACTAGAGACCCGGTTCCAGTCCAGAACCACTTCAGATTCTCTGTGTGATCCTGGGCAAGTCCCAGCGCCTCTATGAGCCTCAGTTTCCCCATCTGAACAAATAGGGTCCCATGAGCAGTGGTATCTGAACCTGGTGGCCCATCAGACTGCCACTTGGGGGAGCTTTTTCAAAATAGGTTCTCAGATTTTACCCTCAAGATTCTGACTCAGCACATCTTGGATAAAATCCAGGAAACTATTTTTGAGAGGCTCCCTGAGCAATAGTGCTGATTAGCCAACCTGGTTGGGGTCAGGGCCTTCGGTCGTCTCTGAGGGCTCCACAACTTGGACACTGTTAGTGCGCAGAGAAGCCCAGAGTCGTTCGTCAGTGCCTGGTCTCAGAGCCCCGGGCTCCTTTCTAGGGAACTACTTTTCAAAGGAAGAAAAGCCTTGCTTTGTAAAACAGGGACAAAACTTAAGGGATTCTATATTCAGGGAAGGGGGTACTCTCCAGTACCAACAGTATCACAATACAGGATCAACAGCCTTGCAGTTAGGACGCTTGGGTTCAGGTTTGGCCGGCTCCTTATGGCTGAGTTCCTGAGCCTCCTGGGACTTTGCTGTCTTCATCTGGAAAATGGGTGAGGCCTGTTTCACTTGGCTACTATGAGAACTAAGTGAGCTCTACTCTGTGTAGGGGAGACCAGCAGCTCCCTTCAGAACCTTCCAACTCAGGCCCAGGGTTAGCAGGGGAATCTCTAAGCAGGGAAGGAGGGCTGGCCAGCCCTGATGGCCCCAGGCCCTCCCAACACCCCCTTCTTCCTGCTAGTGGGGTGGGGGCAGTGTGGGAGTCTTTTTCATGAACCACCCTGGAGGACCGGTTTCATTTATTACAAAGGGAAGTGACAGGTTTGCTACCACAAGTGGCCAGGGTGGGTGGCTCGACCCGGCCAAGCTACTGACCAAGACTGTCCTCAGAACTCCTCCCCTGTGATCTTTTTGAGGAAGCCAGTGAATATGTGAAAGTGCTTTCAAACTGTCAAGTGGGGTTCCCACAGGAGTTACCCCCAGGGACCATCCATAATAGGCTCATAAAGGGGCACCTAGAGATTGGAAGAGGCCACAACACTCAGTGTGCCCTTGTATGGGGCTGTCAGACCAGTCGCACCCTTTTCAAGCAGCACATTATGCTGGGCTGTGAAGGAGCGAGAAGGTCATTCTCACCCTTCTCCTCACCCGCAGGTGGCTCCCGGGGGCTGGTCCAAGGGCGGCTGTGGCGTCGGGACGGCATCCTGGCTGTGTCCTGTGCTCAAGAGGGCGTGATCCGAGTGCAGTCCCGGGTCTCAGAGAGCAAGCTGTAGCCAGAGGTACCAGCTTGGCCTGGGGCTTCTCCCCCAATTCCTGAGGCAGGAATTACAGTCAAGGTCTGGGCCTTCTGTCCCCAAACCCAATAAAGAGACTAATACCACTGGAGCTGCTGGCCTTTAATTCCCCTGGGCCAGGCTGCAGCTCTGCTCCAGCCCTCAGCTCCAGGACTCCAGAGGCAGAGTCCCTGGCCCTCTGGCCAAGGAAGAGGTGACACTGACCTCCCCTGGGGCATCGTCCCCAGACATTCATGAGCTGGAGAGGCTGCATCCGGCTTCCTCCCTGCACCATCCCAGGGCAAGCCCAGCCGCAGCTTGTCCTGAGCCCAGCTCGACAGAAAGAACGTATTTCCTTGGTTTGCTACAAATTCTTTGTAGGACTTACAGGGGTTCCCAGCACCCCCTACCACTTCCCAACTGCTGTGTCCTTACTGCCCATCCCCATCCCCCATCCTGGGGCAGTGCCTCTCCCCACAGCAGCAGTGAGTCTAGTCCAGTACCTCCTTGATGAGCAATTCTTTGAGACTGGGGGGTGGCGTGGGGGTCAGACCTGCTTCCTGCAGGGCCTGGAGGCGGGCCTCTGATTGGCGTTTGTCCAGGCCCAGGCGCCAGGAGAGCCGCACGTGGGCCTCCAGAAAGGGTGCCAGCAGAGGGTGGGGGTTCTTATCCCCCAGCAGTTGCAAGGCTCTCTCACAGCACGCCCGGGCCTCCCCAGGGTCCTCCAGCTCCTGGTGGCACACAGCCAGCCCAGCCAGGGTCAGCAGGGGGCGGTCCGGGCCCGAGGGGGTGCCCAGCTGGGTCTGCAGCTGCCAGGCATTGGCCCAGAGTGCCAGAGCCTCACGATAGAGGCCAGTGCAGGTGAGGCTCTGTGCCCGTCGCAGCTCAGGCAGCACGAAGAAGTCCTGCAGGTCCGGGGCATGGCGCAGCTCGGGCACTGCCTGCAGGTGGCTCAAAAACTGCTCGAAGGCCCGGCTGCGGCGGGCGATGGTCTCCGCGGTAAAATTCCGGCGCAGGCGCTTCCGGGGGAAGGAGATGGCGGCCATGGGGCCCCGGAACTGTCGCTGCAGGTTTCGGTGCAACCGCTCAAAGTCCGAGTAGCGGCGAGAGATCTGGGCTGGCTGGCGATCAGGTGGCCCTGGACCCATCACGGCGAGGGTGTAGAGCTGCGGGGAGGGTGGGGTCAGGGCAGGTGTGAATTGTCCATGTACCCCTCCCCTCCCCTCCCCACACCCGCACTTCAAGCTCTGTTCCCCCACCTCTCCCCTTAGTCCCTGAGACTGGGCCCAGGAGGGTGGGAGCTGCTGGGGCAGCAGCTAGGGAGCCCAGTCCCATCTTACCTGAGGCTCGTCTGAAATGACCCAGGCCCAAGGCAGCACGGGGAGAGAAAGACAGAGATGAGCTTCAGTGCCTAGAGCTGCCACCCCTTTTGTCCCTTCCAGGGAGCACTCCCTTCCCATAGGGTAGTTAGCTCTTCTGATAGCCTCTCTGGAAAACCAGCGGTGAGCTGAAACCCAGGCGACTTTCTTGGGCCTCTGAACCAGCCTTCAGGACCAGCCTGGGGCTTTGCTCCACTCTGGACACAGAGCCCCCACCTCCTTAGCTAGGTTATTCCAAACTGGCGGAGAGGTCTTCAGACAGCCCTGGTACCGGTCATTGTGAAAAGGACATTGGGCACTGCACGAACTCCTGGGCAGCTACTCCCCTGGAGGTGTGTATCCTCAGGCAAGGCAGTGCTCCCCCTTGGGTCCGCCCTCCTCTCTAGTGGACGAAGCACTGGCCTAGGTCATGTCTACTCAAGTGGAATGTGTATAAATACATGTTGGTCCCGAGATTTTAGGTGCTATGTGCTGGAGTAAATAACACTGAATCAGAGACAAGAGGTGACTCCCCCTAATTTGAATCCTGACTACAGATTAAGAGGCTCTCAGTCTGATTTTTAAAATGCACTTCTCCAACACTTCTCATCTCCACCTTGAGAAAAGTGCTAGAAAGCAAATCTCCGGGCAGAGCCTTCGGGCAATAGCATTCACACAGGGTTTAATGACACGGTGTCATTTTTCACGGATTTTATTGTATTAATTTTTATGGTTCTCTTTATGGCAAACTAGGCTTTCCCCATACAGTAGAACTTTAAAATCTTTTGAACTTGTTTAAGACGAAAAAGGTTAAGCAAGGAGTAGTACAAGCAAGTAGCATTTAGCCAGGACAAGAACTGTGAAGGTGGTACTGGAAGGACCAGTGTCTGAGAAACACGGGGCAGGATGACCGTGAAGCTGAGAACCTGAACACGGATTAATCTGGCATAATGCTGAGCCACCAGACTTAAAAAGGGGGATTAGTGAGCATCAGGTGTTGAAGGCACACCAACACCAAACCCAGGCTTTTCTCGAATTTGCTCTGCGAAACTGCCAACATTACAGCCACCTCTGGTCAATTAGGCTTGCTTAGTCTATACTTCTCTGGAAGATTCAGTGTACGGTAATATTTTAAAGGATTAAGAAGTTTAACCTTGGGGTGCCTGGGTGGCTCAGTCCGTTGAGCATCTGACTTTGGCTCAGGTCATGATCTCACAGTTCGTGGGTTCGAGCCCCATGTCAGGCTCTGTGCTGGCAGCTCAGAGCCTGGAGCCTGCCTCAGATTCTGTGTCTCCTCTCTCTGTCTGCCCCCCAACCCCCGCCCCGCTTGTGCTCTGTCTCTCGCTCTAAAAAATAAATGAACATTACAAAATAAATAAAAAAAAAAAAGAAGTTTAACCTTAAAGAAATTTATTTTATTCTTCAATTCTGCTTTCCCAAAACATATCGACTGCAAATCTTTTTTTTTTTTTTAACTTCTTTTCTTTTTCAAAGGAACAATTGTTAACATTCCCGGAAAACAATTTCCTGCAGAATACACTTCAAGAAGCATTGGTCTAAAATGACCCCCTTATATTTATCTAGCTTTTACTTTTAGTTTTTTGGCAAAAAGAAAACATTTTAGATCCATTATCTCATCTGACTCATCAAACACGTCCCCCCAAGTCTCACAGCTGGTAAATGGCCCAGCTGGGATTGAAACCCAGGCCAACCTAATTCCACAGCCTGTGCTCTTAACCCCCAGAAGTTAAGTCAGGATGTAGGGTCCCCACTGGACAGAGAAGGGGATTTGTCTCCCCCAAACACGGGTCAGGACCTATCTGGCCATCCTACTCTGTCTTATTCTCTTCCCAGAGTCCCACCCCCACCATGCTGCCCAGCTGCTCCTCGGGGTCCCTCTCCTGTGCATGACGCCTGGCTGGGACTTTTGCCACTTAAGACTAGATCATCAGAGGCATCCCTGCTCAAATTGGAGCAGGCACCCCATGGGCGTGGCCCCTGTTTACTAACAGCAGCAGAGAGGAATGGAGAGAGGCCCAGATGTGGGACAGCGCTACAGGCCCCTTTCCTGCTGAGTCAGAAATGGAGGAGGGTGGCGAAGATGAGGGATGTCTGAGGCAGGGAGCTGCCACTGCCCAGACTGGCCAGGTCGGGCTGGGGCTCAGGACCTGGCGACCTCATTCTCCATGTCAGTTTCTCCTTTCCACAGCAAGGAAAACAGACTCCAAGGCCTTCCCCCACACTGCTTTTCATCCTAACCCCACCTACCCCCTAAATCCAGCCCTCAGAACAACATCATGGGGTACAGTGTGGGTACCTGGGAACTGGGTTGTAAGGATGCCACAACAGGCCCTACCTGGATGCCAGACATTTTCAAGCCAAGGTTAAGTCATAATAATAGAGGTGCCATTTTATCAAGCACTTCATAATGCCAGGCACAATGCTAAGGGCTTTCTTTCTGTGCACTGTCTCATTTAACTTCTGCAACTGCTCAGATGAGAAAATAGCATTATCAAGGTTACACAACGCACCGAAGGTCAAACAGCTGGTAATAAGTGGGATCTGAATCAAGATCTGGATCCAAAAACCTTTTTTTTTTTTTTTTTTTTAACCACTAACCAATGCAACTTGGGTTTCAGGTCTGACCCAGATAATATTTTTTCCTATATATCTTGTATTTTGCTACAGTCTGCAAAACCTAGGGTTGGGGGGCACACACACCAGTTCTCTTTAGTCTCAAAACCAGGATGGGGGGCAGGTCCATAATCCCTCAGAGAAGCTAAATCATTTGCCTGAGGACTTGCTCAAGTTATATCTCCTTTCTGGCCTCAGTTTCCCCATCCCTAAAAAATGAAGTGATCCTTTAGAACTACACAGCCAGACTGCCCCCCTCAGGAAGTTGGAGTCTCCCCTACTTAGCCAGAGTTCTAAACCTACAGCCCAGGGGTTCCTGGACCCTCACTCACCACGTACTTGGAGGGCGGGTCCTTGACCACGTTGGCGCTGGTCACCTCGAAGAGCAAACGCTGGGGAACCAGGGTGTTCCGGGACTTCTTCCAGAAATCCTGCAACTGCCTTGTGAGGGGCTGACTGCCCCGCTGCCCATCAGGTGGGGGGCTTCGTTCTGCATGAGCACATGACCAGTTACATCAATGGGCCTGGGGCTAAGGTCGACATAAACCACATGCAGTGACCTCACTCATCCTCCCAACAGGTGAGACAGGCTTTATCTCCATTTGACATAAATGTAAACCGAAAGCCAGGGAGAGGTCTGGGGCCAAACACCGCGCCTAGCAGAGCAGACGGTCGACTCTAAATAAATATTTCCACCCCCCAAACATCGCGAGCACATTGTTCGGATTTGTACATCCCGGATCCTGTACATTTAATGCCCGCAGCAACCTCGAGATGGGAGTGATTTCCCCCATTTGACACGAGGGAAAACTTGGCTCAGAGAGGTGTTGTGATTCTCTCAAGGTCACACAGCCAAGAGGTGGCTGGGGTGGAGGCCTAATGGAGCCCCAGGTCCCGCCTCGGTCCTCGGGAACTCGCCTGCATCTTCCCCCGACGCCCCGTCCCCGGCGGGCAGCGGGTCGGGGCCAATCTCTCCGTCGTCCTCGTCGTCCTCCTCCTCTTCGTCCTCGGCGCTGGTGAAGCTGAGGGTGCCGCTGAGGCGGGAGGACAGGCCCTCGGCGTCGTCGTCCTCTAGCTCCGAGCTCTCCGGGAACTGCTCGGCCTCCGGGCCGGCCGCCGCCTCCCCCGGGCTGTCGCCGGCCAGGGCGTGCCGCAGCCGGTGCAGGAGCCGTGAGGCCATGGCACCCTGGGGGGAGCGCGCGACGCTGGGGCTGGGGCCGGGGAGGGAGGGAGACCGCCCCCCCGCAACCGCGCGAGAAGGGGCGGGCCCAGTCAGGGGAGGGAGGGAGGGGCGCCGCGGAGGCCCCGCCCCTGCCCGTTGGGGGTCCTGCGAGCCCCGGGCGTCGCCTGGCGTCGTTTCCCTCCCACCCACGCAGCCTAGGGCCGAGCTCTGCCCGGGAGCGGCTGGGACCCTCCCCTTGTCTCTTTCGCCCCTTGGCGCGTCTCTCCCTCCGGCGCCCGCGGTGCACTCAGCGGCGCGCGGTCCCCCGGGGTCCGAGGGCAGTCCCGGCAGCTTACCGAGGCCGGCCGGGCTTCCCCGGGCTCAGGCCGCTCCGAGCGCCGCTCCGGCCGCTTCCTGCCGCCGCCCCGCCCCCGGCCCCGCCCGCTCCCCGGAGCCTCCCGGGAATCCCGGGCCTTTCGCTCCGGGAGGGACTTGGGAATCCTGGGTAGGCCTGGGCGAACCCGAGCCTCCTGCGGGATCCTACCCAATCTAAGGGGGCTCACGCCCTCAGTGAAACCTCCCGCTCGTCCCGAAGATCCCGTCAGTCCCGGTTGGCCCCAATCTGTCCCACAATCTCCACCCAGCACTCTTAACTTTCCAAAGTCATTATGCCACCGTTGGAAGCCCATCTCTGGTGAAAAATTTGAGGGCAGGAGAAGACACGTGATCTGAGTTGGAATCTGGCCTCGATGAGCCTAGGTTTTCTCCTATGTAAAACAGGAATAATTAAAACTAGTACTAATTTTTCAGCCTTTGAAAGGGCACTGACTGGTTCAATGCCTGGCACAGAGCAGAGGCTGACAGATTGATCAGTTACATAGTGATTATTGTTTCCATAGTGTTCTCAGGTTCTTACAACTTCATAATTTCATTTAAGCCTCACACATAGGAAGTAGCAAACGGGGAAGTGAGATCCAGAAAGGCAGAGTTCCTTGCCCAGAGTCACACAGCTTGCCAGAGGTCTCTGAGTGTGGAGCCTTGCAACCTAATTCTGGTTTTGTTTTGTTTTGTTTTTTCCCCCCACACACGGGAGGCGTGGTAATCTCAGCAGCTCTTCTAAAGGGCTGGCTGTGTTTCATCTTTTACCAGGAGGTCAGCAGGAGGAAGAATTTATTGTCACTTCTTGTCAAAAGCCCAAACTATCAGTCCCTAGCAGGGCAGATATTGTTGGTTATACAATTAAACAAATAAAATCTCTCTGACAATCGTTCCTACCCTTTTTGTTTTTTTTGTTTTGTTTTGTTTTTTTGTTTTTTAACGTTTATTCGTTTTTGAGACAGAGAGAGACAGAACATGAACGGGGGAGGGTCAGAGAGAGGGAGACACAGAATCTGAAACAGGCTCCAGGCTCTGAGCTGTCAGCACAGAGCCCGACGCGGGGCTCGAACTCACGGACCGCGAGATCATGACCTGAGCTGAAGTCGGACGTTTAACCAACCGAGCCACCCAGGCGCCCCGTTCCTACCCCTTTTGAATGGCACAAGAGAGAGGTGGAGGGAAATCGCTTTGAATGGAAAACATACTCCCTTGCCCCCCTATGTACAGAAAAGGCAGGGCTTTCATTTGAGGCTCCACTGTGTCCTACATCCTGTTCTAGGCACTTTATATGGGGTAACATGTCACACTCAACCTCTTGGGGGAGGGGCTGTTATTGGACAATAATGGTCCATTTTCAGGATGAAGAGGCAAATTGACTCCCCCAAATCCAGAGCTAGGAAATAGGGGAGCTGGGATTTAGGGCCAAGTCTGTGTAATTTCAAGGCTCTAACTACTCTTCATTCAGCTTAGCAGTACGGTGTTGGGGCAAAAAAGGGCCCCTTCATTCATTGATTGATTCAACACTCACTTATTCACCAAACACCAAACAAGAATATTAAGTCGTATTTTGGCATGTTTCACAAGTCTGGGTACAAGGCAGGTGTTCAAAAAAACCATGGGTTGTCAGAAATCTGGTTTGGCACTTCTGTTTTACAGATGGGAGGTCTGAAGGTCAGTGAGGGGAAGGGACCTACCTTGGGTCATACAAACAGGACCAGAACGAGATCTCCTGATGTCTTGTATCCTCCACTATCCTTGGATTCTGTGCAATATCTCCCTATAGCCTCCCTGAGAGATGGTCACTGAATTCCTGATTGCATACATTCAGTAACAGGAAGCTCATTATCTCCTGAGGCTTCCCGTTCCTGTTATTATTCAACCACGACAGTTAGGAAGTTCCTTCTCACAACCAGATGTCACCCAGTTCAGTTAGTCTTATAAAGAACAAGATATTTATTGAGCACTTGCTAAGTGCCACGTGCTGAGGTGCCGGGGAATGCAGTGATGAACAGGTAAGTGTCTCTGGTTCACGGAACTCAGAACAGGTCATGTCACGTGGCATGCTCAGGGATATGATTGAAGAAACTACCAGGAAACCGCCCTGGACTGCTTTGGCCCGGGTAGAGGAGGAGGGATCCTGAAGGAAGTGATGTTATTTTTGATTTGTATTTTTTTTGCAACTAATCTCTACACCGAACATGGGGCTCGAACTCAAGATCCCAAGATCAAGAGTCCCATGCTCCACTGACTGAGCCAGCCAAACACCACAAGGAAATGATGTTAAAGCTGAGAAAGACGGGGATGTCTGGGTGGCTCAGTTGGTTAAGTGTCCGACTTCGGCTTAGGTCATGGTCTCATGGTTTGTGAGTTCGAGCCCCGCATCAGGTTCTCTGTCAGCACAGATCCTCTATCCGCCCCCCCCCCGCCCCTCCTCTGCTTGTTCTCTTTCTCTCTGTCTCTCAAAATAAATAAATAAACTTAAAAAAATTTGAGAAAGATGACAGGGAAGTAGGCAGGTGTCGAGAAAGAAGACAGAATTACTGGCCAGAAAAAAACCCAGCATGTACAAAGAACTGAAGGCTAGAAAAGGTGGTGTTTGGAGCCGCATTTTAGTCTGACCAGAGCAGCAGGCAACATGTGGAGGAAAGGGGATTGGGATTGGAAGGGTCAAGGGGAATAGATAAGTTCGGACCTTCTGTATTTCCCTGAATAAATGAAAGAACAAATCAGGGAACAAATGATTGCCGAGGGTTCCACACTCTGTTCCAAAGGAATCCTGCAGTTCCAAGGGCTCACATCCAAATTGGAATCCCCTGGTGTCGCTGCCCCTTGGCCCTCTGCCTGGACAGGGGAGGCCTTCTGTAGCCTGGCCTAGCTCCACTGAGCTTTTCTTGGGAATGTCTATAAATAGAGGAAGATGGGCTGGGCTGCCACTGTCCGTCTGCCTTCCTTGGAATCCAGCCTCCTTTCACTGGCCCCAGGCTCTGTGCTTAGTTGTCTTAGTGCTCTTTCTGTTGACTTAGCCACTGTCCACAGCATCACCCACCCCTCCAACATCCACCCTAGGTTCTGTGGATTCTCGGGGTGGACCCCCTCTGGACTGGACTCGCTCTGCACATCCCTTCGCTCTCCGGACGGCCAGCTGAGCTGCTCCAGACTTCCTCACCGAGCTCTAGGAACGGGCCAGCTGCCCCTTTACCCACGTAGAGAACCTGCCCCTAGTCCTCTAGTCTCCCTCTCCCTCAAAAAAGTGAATCCCAAACATCTTTTCCCTGGAGAAGGTGTATTTGAGAGATGGATCTGCTTTATTTCTTTTCTTTTTTCTTTTTTTAAAATGTTTAGGTTTATTTATTTTGAGAGAGAGAAACAGAGCACGTGAGTGAGGGAGGGGCAGAGAGAGAGGCAGAGAGAGAGAATCTCAAGCAGGCTCCTTGCTGTCAGCACAGAGCCCGATGTGGGGCTCGAACTCACAAACTCTGAGATCATGACCTGAGCTGAAGTCAAGAGCCCCATACTTAACCAACTGAGTCATCCAGGAGCCCCTTGGGAACTGCTTTCAAAGTTTATTTCTCCTCCAACTGCATACCCATTTCCCGGACCCCTCCATAGATTTCTTATTTGGATAGGACTTCCCTTGAGGATTAATAAGAATCACCCAACATGACTATAGACCTTTACGATTTACAAAGGTCCCCTGGGAAAAGGGAATAATAATAGCTTCTACCTCAGAGGATGAGCACCAGATGAGATCACGTGGTTAAAATGCTTAGCACAGAGTGTGGCACGTCGTAGAGGTTCACAAACCGTGGCTGTCACTTCCTCCTCGCCCCCTCCCCTGCCTTCTACCATGGTTCAAAGACAGGACATTCCACTTGCCAAGCATCAACCCTCTGGAGCTGGCACAAGCTAGGTGACTTGTACCTGGGCCCCCGTTTACCGTGGTCTCTCTGTGAGGGAGGTTATGACCGTCCCCATCTCCGTCTCGCAGAGAAGGAAACCGAAGCTCAGAGTGGCATCGTCACCTGCCTAAGAGTGCATAGCTTGCAGAGACAGGATTTGGATCTTGGGTTTTAGACTTCAAGTTTTGTTCTCTTCCCAGTCTACCTTGCTGCCTCACTTGTCTGTCTTCTGATTGTCCTTACCCATCTTGGAGCAAACATGATTCTTGAGCAGGGGCTTGCTAAGGCGGTGAGCGGGGCGGGTTCTCCTCCCAAGAATCTAGGACATCAAGGCCTGCCACCTGCTCAGAGGCTTAAATTTCTCTGCAAGGGCCCTTGGCTAAATTAGGTAATGGGCTAGGACTCTGGGATGGGGCGGGGGTTGGGGGGGAGGCACTCACTGACCCCAGGATCTGATTGGCTGGGGCAGCCAGTCCTGGGGAGCAGGGAGGTGGGAGGGGAGCGAGCCCCTACAAATCCTAGGGGCTGGAGCAGGCCAGGGCAACTTTGGGTGGTGGAGTGTCTGAGGCGGTGACCTACAGCAGAGGAGGCCCTGTGACTAGCAACCATGGTAAGGACAAGAAAGGACTTCAGCCCTTTGCTTGCTGGAGCACCTCTGGACCTCTTCCAGGCCAGATCTGGGTGCTCTGTAGTCCAGTAATTGGATGTTTGAAGATGGACCGTGAAGATTCCTGGAGCCTGGGTGTCTAGAAGGAAGCCCGGGGAAGAAGCCCTTGGACTTCTCTAGAAAGGGGAGGGCTGGGATGTTCCGGGTATTGCCAACTTCCTGCAGACCTGAGGCTTTGGCAGTGTTGGTCATGGAAGTGTGAGGGGGTCCTAGCTTGTCTCTCTCATGGTAGAGGTGGGGACTCCGAGGGCCAGAGTGAGTCACCCAGTGAGCCAGTGGCAGGGGTGGGCTAGAAGCCTTGCCAAACCTTCCTACTGCCAGTGAGAGAAGACTCTTCTGGAAGAGGGGAGGTTTGCAGGGTCTTAAGTCTAAGAGCTTCAAGGGTGAGGAGAAGGGGCAGAAGAGGACAGACCCCAGCCTCTCAGAGAGGGGTTCTAATCTGGGGCTGTTATGTCTGCTGAGGTCCCCCACCCCACTTCACTTCAAGGGGTAACTAGACCCTGGAGGACAGCTGCTGTGGCCCACGCCAGACTAAAAATAGCCGACTCTCCTGCGTGGACAAGGAGGAGGGAGGAGGGGAGGGGGGGCAAGGAGGAAGGCATCAGCCAGCCCGCCAAAGAACACCTTGGCCACCTCAGCCCCTCCTCCTCACCAGCCTCAGTCCAAAGCCCCATAGCCAGTTGGCTTGGCTTGCATGTGGCCAGATCCCCTCTCTCGAAATCTTACTTTCACCTCCACAAGGCCCCCATTATATTCGGCCCAGCATGAGTGGTATTTACTCTGATGACTGAATGATAAGAAGGAAGCTTAAAATCTCCATCTCCGCAAGTTCTTGGAGGGGAGGGATGCTGTGTCTGAATCTTCTTGGTTTCAGTGCCTAGTCTTTGGCCCGATGGGCACTTAGTAGGTGCTCAGCGACTTTGCGTTGCATTATTGTTTATTTGAGAACATAAGTTTATTGAGCACCTATTACAGTGCCAGGCTCTGTCAGGAGCTAGGGAAAAGTGGGAAATCATGCTGGAATAGTGCTGGCACTTTACAAAACCCTTTCACGCCCCCAATGCTATCTCATCTCTGAGAAGCTGCTGAGAAGAGAAAGTTACAATAAGTGACTTGCCCAAGGTTAGTGGGTTAGGGATTCCTGACTTGGCATCCGACTGGCAAGTTTGAAGACCTTGGGCGTAATCCGTTTTCTCCCTAGTCCTTCATAACTGGGGCCAGGTGCTGTGAGAACATGGAGAAGGTGTTGCTAGTTTGGCATTGTTCTTCTGGAAGACCAAAGGGCACTGACAGAAGGGGGTTGAAGAGAATGGGGTTGAGACAGGAATGAGCTCGGGGGTCTGCCCCTTCTTCTCTCTGACTCTGTGTCTTCTGCAGACGGACCAGCAGGCAGAGGCCCGGTCCTACCTCAGCGAGGAGATGATCGCTGGTGAGTGCAGGTGGGCGGGCGGGCTGCCGGGGGGATGTGTGCTGGGCAACGGTGTTTGAACAGGGTGGGAGACAAGGTGTGAGGCTGACAGTCCAGGCAGCCCCACTTCGGTCTTCTGCCTCCTTCCTCCGGCAGAGTTCAAGGCCGCCTTCGACATGTTTGACGCTGACGGTGGCGGGGACATCAGCGTCAAGGAGTTGGGCACGGTGATGAGGATGCTGGGCCAGACACCCACCAAAGAGGAGCTGGATGCCATCATCGAGGAGGTGGACGAGGACGGTGAGCTGGTGGCCCTCCAAGGCAGGGCTGGGACGGTGGCGGGAGAGGTGGGCATCCAGGGCTCAGGCTCACTCACCACCTGCTCCCCACAGGCAGCGGCACCATCGACTTCGAGGAGTTCTTGGTCATGATGGTGCGCCAGATGAAAGAGGATGCGAAGGGGAAGAGCGAGGAGGAGCTGGCCGAGTGTTTCCGCATCTTCGACAGGTGCACTGGGGGCCTGGGAGCCGAGAAGGCGCTGGGCTGGGCGAGTCTGGCCGGCAGGGCACTTACATTCTCGGAGTGGGGTGGCGGTGAGGGAGGGGAGGCGTCGACATGGCCAGGGCAGCTCGCCCCTGCCTGCCCTGAGCCCTACGCTGTCCCTTCGCTCCAAAGGAACGCAGACGGCTACATCGATGCGGAAGAGCTGGCTGAGATTTTCAGGGCCTCCGGGGAGCACGTGACGGACGAGGAGATCGAATCCCTGATGAAAGACGGTGACAAGAACAACGACGGCCGCATTGACTTCGACGGTGAGGGCCGCGAGAGCTTGGTGGCGGTGGGCCGGGGGCCGGGGGGCGCGCCACGCGGGAACGTCCGGGGCGTGGCACCCACATGAACGTCCTTGGCTTCGTGGGCAGGGTGGGGAGCTCTCGGCGGTTTTGTGCAAGATTTCCTCCCCCTCTCCTTCCCCGCAGAGTTCCTGAAGATGATGGAAGGCGTGCAGTAAGAAGTCGGCTTCTCCTCTGCCCCGACCGCGCGTCCCTCGGGCCAGGGCGGTGCCACCCCGCCCCGTCCCACTCTCCGCCCCGGGAGGGAGGCGCGGCCCCTGCTGGCTCTGTGTCCAGAAAGAATAAAAACAGACGCTGAGAAGCACGTAGCCTGAGTGAGGGGAGGAGCAGGGGAGTGGGTGTCATGGCCCGCCGGGCTGGGCCGTGGTCCAGGGCGCCACCCGAGCGCACTTGGGATCCGAGGAGGCTGACGCGCCGACGCGCTGATCAGGTTCCCGGCCGGCTCCCGGTAGCTGGCGCTGGGCGTGGGCAGCTCGGCCGACGGGCTGCGGTGGCGCCTGGCGCTGGAGGAGGGTGGCCGGGGCCTTGGGGCTGTCGGGGTGAGTGAGGGTGCCTGGGATGGGGGTAGGGTGAGGGCGCCGCAGGCGACCGAGGCCCCTTTCCTTCCCTACCGTCCCTCCTTTCTGGAGCCTTTTTGGGTCTTCGGTGCAGACTGCCGGGCTGGGGAGGGAAAGGGGAGTATCCGTCCGTTCCAGGCAGCATTCGTTCCTGCTTGACTTTTTCTACTTCGTCTGTTCTGACGTCTTCGTCTCCACCCTGGACCCCTGCCTCCAGCCCCGGCCAACGCGCTCAACACACGGCCGTCAGCACGATGGAGCCAAAAGAAATCTGACCTTGCTCCTCCCCCGTTGAAAGACCTTCAAGGCTCCCCATTGCTTCTAGAATCCAATCCAAATTCCTTTCCCCTCCTTCCCTCCCCTCTGGGCTCCAGTCACGCTGGGCGATTTGTCACTCCTGCCCTGGACAGTGGGGGTGCACTTTCAAGCCTTCTGGCTTTTGCTCCTGCCTTCTCCCTCCTTGGAATGCCCTTCCTCCTCTAAAAAGCCTGGCAAGTTTCTCAGCCCAGCTCAGATACCACGTCAAAGATACCAGGACCCAGCTCAGACACCACCTTCTCCCTTGATCCCTTCTCCCACTGGCTGTGCTCTGGCTTCTGTAACTCTTTGTGCACGACTCGATCACAGCAGGCAGCAGGTCAAAGCGAATGCCGTGCAGTGGTGCCTTAGCTTTAGAGGCAGGGTGCCCCGGAATGAGTTCGAACCCTCACCGCCATGACAAACCACTCTGTAATTCAGTTTCCTACCCTGTAAAATGGGGATAATGAGAATTCTCACAACTTTGCAGGGTTGTGAGAACAAGTTCGTTTGTTAGTGCAGAGCGCTTAGAACAGAGTGTGACGCGTACTAATGCTATTATTATTTTTAAATGTTTATTTTAACAAATAAGTACATTCGAGAGCCCAACGTGGGGCTCGAACTCTCTCGAACGGTGGGATCCTGACCTGAGCCGGAGTCAGACGCTTAACCCGACCGAGCCACCCAGGAGCCCCACTAATGCCGTTATTAATATCACTACTACCACGTTGAAACCCTGACTTGTGCGGTTATTCATCGCTACAGTCCTCCCTTTCCAGTTCCTTCGTGTTCTTGGCTCCCCTTTCTGAGGCATTTATGTTTCCCAGTTTCTATTTCCAGCCGGGGTCAGCACTCGTCACCAGGACCGCTTGCTGTGTGCTGTGCCTTGCGGGCCTGTCTGATCGATGCACACAACCCTAGAGGCAGGCAGAGGCTGTTCTCCCCGTTTCACAGCGGAGGAAGGCGGGGACGTACCCGGGCACACACATGTGGAAACAGGAGCAAGGCTCTGAACTGTGGCACCACCTACCTGCGGACTGTTCTCCCTAGCTGCCCTTAGAACTTCACACCCGTCCTGCTCTAATCGCATAAATTCCCCATCTCAGAGATGGCACCCTGGAGTTCTGGAGCCGCCTTCCCACCCGCAGTTTGCTCTGGCCTGCTGCTTTCCTTCTGTCTCCTTACTCTTTTATCCGTCCTCTCCGAGCCCGCTCAGTGTTGTGACTCAGAACAGTAGTTAACCTCCTGGCCGTTCCCTCCCCTCAAGGCTGCCGGAAGCAGCTTCCGGACACCAAATCCTACTCAAGGCTTTATTAGGTGCCTCAAGGTAAAGCCCCTGTATTGTATTATTTTTACTTTTTTAAAGTTTATTTATTTTGAGAGAGAGAGAGAGAGAGAGTGAGAGAGAGGACTGAGAGCAGGAGGGGCAGAGAGAGAGAATCCAAGCAGGCTCCATGCTATCAGCAGAGTCTGGCGTGGGGCTCGAACTCATGAACCATAAGATAATGACCTGAGCTTGAAACCAAGAGTCAGTCGCTTAACTGACTGAGCCGCCCGGGTGCCCCAGAACCTTCTCGGTAAAGGCCTTTAATTTAAAGGCCTTACAAGCCCTTTGCGACCTGACGTCCATGCCACTATGCCACTATTCCATACTGCCGAACTTCTTGCTATCTAAGCAGTGTGCTCCCTTCCTTATCCCTCTCTCATGGCCCAGTCCATTCTCCAGAAAGCCCTCCTTGACTCTCCTGGTCTTTGTTAGGTGCCCCACCTCTGAGCTTTCATAGTACCCAACATCTAAGGAGGGCTTACCACATGCCAGGCACTACTCTAAGGTCTGTCTATCCTATGAGGTAGCTACTAATATTTCCATTTTACAGAGTGGTTTAGTCTAAACGTATGCAAGTAACAGGGAGGGGTGTGGGGATTCTAACAATTGTTCTGCCTGTGAGGTCTGAGCTCTTAACCACCACTCTTATGGCATTTATTCTACCCCCACTGACCTGCCTGTCTGCCCCCTGAACTTCAGCTTCTGAGGACAGGACTGTGTTTTCCCCCCTGCTTGATCCCCAGCCCCAAGCATAGGGCTCGTACTGCAGGCACTCAGTAACGGTATGGGGCGAATGGGAACAATACCTTCTCCGTCTTGTTGCAAGTGCCAGGAACCTAAATCAAATGGACTTAAACTAAAAAGGGATTTGCTGGCTCACGAAACTGGGATGCTAAGGCGTCAGCTGGAGGCCAGTCTCAATGTCACCTCCATCTCCCAGCTACTGGTCTCTGCTTGGCTTTCTCCCATCTGCAATTGTCTGCACCAGCTGCCCAGACTCCCTCCTCTTTTAAGCAACCCTGTTAGTAAAATCATTTTACTTTCTCCCAGGGATTAATTCTAAGGAACACTCTGATTGGTTCTGAGCTATAGTCCACCCCTGTGACTGACACAAGGCAGGCCACGTGGCCATCTGGGTGGCCCAACAGTTGGATCAAGGACCACGTGGAGAAGCTTCCTAATGCAGACAAAAAAATATACCCGCCTTGGCCAGCCTTTAGTAAGAACCATCTTAGTGCCACTTTCTGAGCTGTCTTCTTAGACATCCTCTAGTCACGTATTTTCAAAGTTGAGAGAGCCTCAGAATCCCGGAGAGCTTGTTGGGGCCAAGAATTTGCATTTCTAACAAGTTCCAGGTGGAAGGGCCACGCCTTGAGAACACCGCTCATCTTCAACTTCGGGAGGAATGCAGATCCTCAGGCCCCACACAGACCCACTGAATCAGCATTTGCATTGGAGGTAGAGCCCAGGCAGACTTCTCTGCACATCCCATTGGGCAGCACTGCCGGGAGAGCTAGCCACACAGGGTCATCCAAATCCCATCCCAGATCCACAGGCCACTTGTCACCTGCCTGCTCCATGGGGGCACAGAGCAGGGAAGGAGCCTGGGCTGGCAGGAATTAAGAGAAAAGTGAGAACCTTCCTGATGCCTCCCCCTCCCCCTCCCCACCCCCCCAGGCCTGCACAGTCAGCTGCTGGCAGAGCTGGGTGAGGCCAAGACCCAGGCGGTGTTGGAGGGCATCTTGCTGCTGTGTTGGTCCACGTTGGAGATTTTCCTGCAGGACCTGGGCTGGGGCCATCACCTTACTCCACCCTTCCCCCTGCCCAGACCCCAACTGGTCAGCACAGGAGTTTCCTCTCAGGGCCCCAAAGGCTGGGGCCTGTGACAGGCCAGTGGAGAGGGCCTAGGGGCTGGGGGCCTGGGCTAGTGGGTGCAGGAGCGGGAGGAATCGCTGGTGAGGAGTGGGTGAATGTGAGTGGGGGCATGGGGGGCCTGGGGTAAGGGGGGAGTCGGGAGCTGTCCTGAGGTCTCTGCCCGGGAAGAGGCATTCCCGGGCTGTCTCCCAGACCCCAGGCCTGCTTAGGGTGAGCTGAGTGCTTTCCTTTTCCTTTTTCAGGACCAGAACATCCCGCCATAAAGTAGGTGGCTGGTCCTCACCTCCCAACCCCCTCCTGTGCGCACATGTGTGCACGTACACGCTTTCTTTTTTAATTTTTTTTTTTTTAACATTTATTTTTGAGACAGAGAGAGACAGAGCATGAACGGGGGAGGGTCAGAGAGAGGGAGCCACAGAATCTGAAACAGGCTCTAGGCTTTGAGCTGTCGGCACAGAGCCCGACGCGGGGCTCAAACTCACGGACCACGAGATCATGACCTGAGCCGAAGTCAGACGCTTAACCGACTGAGCCACCCAGGTGCCCCCGTACACGCTTTCTGATCCAGCCTCATCTGTAACTCAGCTGGGCAGCTCCAGTATCCACTGACGTCCCTGGTTCATGTCACAACTCTACAGAGGCATTTTGTGAGACCCATCTTATAGGTGAGGAATCAGATGCAGTCATGAAATGACTAAGCTCATAGAGGAACGAGTCCTCGTCACCCCTGCGCAGCCACACAGCCTCTCAGCTGCTTCTAGTCCCTGGAGAGGAGCAGGGCAAGGGTCTGGACCCTACTCCACCCATGCTGAACACTCCCAACCCTGAGGAAATTACAAGGCAACTTGTACAAAAAAACCCCCAAAAAACCCAACCAATGTATTTATTTAATATATTCATCACAAGGGCTCAACCAGACACTTAATTTAAAAAACAGAAACAAAACAAAAATAACACCACAGTTTAAGATACAGAGTCCTAGGCAGAAATGAAGGAAAGGACAGACCATCTAAGGAGAAAATAAAAAGACAACACAAGGAAAGAGGCTAGACAGTCAGGGTTCCTGGCTGGAGACCTGCTTTGAGTAGGTTTCTTGCAGATACTTCTTGAATGCTGGAAGAGAACAGGCAGGTATCAGGGAGTGGTGGGGACGGGGATTAAGATGCACATGAGGGCAAGCAAGGATACAAAATCTGGGGAGCTGGAGAGGATTTCTTAGTACAACAGGGTCCCTTTTGCTGCCCACCCAGTCAGGTCTTGGGGAGGGGTTCTGCTTCCAGTGAGGCTGGGGCGGTGACTGGGGGGCCCCAGTGAGCAAATCATTTGCACAAAGCTTTGCCTTCTACTTAAAAAGCCCCTCAACCTACATTAACGTGGAAAGAGTTTCCTGATTTTTACAGCACACAGGCAAATCAGAAAACACCAAGGCAGAGGCAGAAGTGGATTCCCTAGGTTGACATCCACTCCCAACCCAGTCCTCAGGACACAATCCCAAGTCACCAAGATCCTTCTGTGTGAAGGAGCCTTTGAAGGCTGGGGAGGGATCACCCGGTGCCGGGAAAGGACGGAGGACCCACCTGTGGGGTTTTTCCAGAGCTCAGCAGCATGTGTGTTCAAAGGGCTATCGATGTTAGGTTCTGTGGACGGACAGAAAGAGAATGATCAGTAGGGGGAGAAGAGGCTGGCCTGGGGGAATCCCGGGAGGCCTGACAGGTTCCCGGGTTCAGGGGACGGGCTGGTCTCAGAAGTCACCTCCTAGCAGGCTCTGGATGGACAGCAGGATGGTCCTGACATCATACAAGGCAGACCACTTGTCCTTCAGGATGTCCAAGCAGATGTTACCCTGGGTGTCCACGTTGGGGTGGTAGCAGGGCGTGAGGAACTTGACCGTGGGCGCATTGTAAGGGTAGCCACTGGGGAACTCCAGGGAGAGTTTATACCTCAGGTCCTCGTATACCTGGCATCGGAGAAAGAGGTGGGGAGTATACCTCCCACCCTGAGCCTCACAGCCCGACCCAAGCCCCAGAAAGGGGCTTGCTAGGACCTTTGAGTTTATCTGGGACTTGACAAAAGACAAAGTGTTGCAATGGCTCTGGTTCTTTCTTGCATATCTGGCAGGGACATCAGTGATCCTTGTCCTACAGATAAGGGGCGTAAACTGGCATCCTGAGGGTTACCACAGCTGTGCTTTAGTCAGTTATAACATTAGATACTAACATGTAAAAGCCAGGATGTTTTAGACATATATCCAGATTTTTTTATTTTTTAAAAGATTTTATTTTTACGTAATCGCTATACCCAACGTGGGTATAGACACAACCCCAAGATCGAGAGTCACACGTTACACTGACTGAGCCAGCCAGGCACTCGTGGATTTCTGACTAATCGTAAACCAGATGTGGAGCAGGGCGCCTGGGTGGCTCAGTCGGTTAAGCGTCTGACTTTGGCTCAGGTCATGAACTTGCGGTTTGTGAGTTTGAGCCCTGCACTGGGCTCTGTGCTGACAGCTCAGGGCCTGGAGCCTGCTTCGGATTCGGTGTCTCCCTCTCTCTCTGCCCCTAACCCATTCGCATTCTGTCTCGGTCTCTCTTAAAAGTAAATAAACATTAAAAAAAATTAAAAATAAAATACCCCAAAACCCACCAACCAAAACCCAGACGTGCAGCAATGGCAAGCTGCCATCTTGGGACTTACTTGAGCCCTTTCATCGGCCAAAGTCCCATGTACCCTCCATTCTCCTTTTCGTCTGCCCCCCTATAGGCACTTAAGATGGGAAGCCCTGCTTTAAACCCAACCTCTTACTGTACAGAGGGAGAGACGAGGCCATAGGCTCAGAGCACAAGAACACAACAGGGGAACGTCCTGCCAGGCTGAAGACTTGAAGCTGACCTGCACTTGGACTTCTCCTCCTACCTCTCCCCAGACCCAGCCAAGTCACACTCACCGACCTCAACCCTACACTTACTGTGCCAGCTGCTCCATGGATGGTCCCCACCCATTTGAAAAGGTTGTCGGATTCAGGGAAGGCAGAAATTCCTTTGTCACCAGACATCTGGGGGAAGAAACAACACCTGCTGGGCTGCAGACTACACTTTTAGGGGCCAGTGGGTGAACTCCTTCCTCTGAAGCGCATCACATTTTGATCCAAAATAAAGCAACCAGACCAAATTGACAGGCTTTTCTGGGGAAGTGATTCAGTTCTTGGGGGCTGAACCTTCCCCTTTGGGGAGGGGTACTGGGTATGTTAAGGAGAGAGGGGTTATGCAGAGAAGCAGAAGGGAGCTCTGTACCTCCAATCTTGTTGGATGCTGGGAATTCAACTGAGCATGCCAGTGAGTGCTGGTTACACACAAAGCCTCCAGATCATTCACAGACTAGGTAGATCTACATAGGGGCACTGAAGGATTTGAGTTGATATTCAGGGTTAATGCAGACAAGGTCATCTGGGAAGAAGCATTTCAAAGTATGACAGGATTAAGAATATTAAGGGCGGAGAGCAGGGTATGGGTAAATCTCCAGGCAAGGAAGTAGGACCAGGCAGGATAGAGGGAAAGCCTTGTATGGTTTCAGGGAACTGTATTTTAGAGAGAACTTCATGGTGGGGGTGGGGGTGGGATGGGGAGTAGACACTGCTGGAAGGAAAGGTGTAGGTGGGGTATATTAACTTCTTCCCAGAAGGGCGCAAACTGGACTCGTGTTTTAATCCCCTGCACTATGTCTAGCAAAGAACCTGATGTACGAAAGTCGCTGATTAGCGGAGGTGAGTGGGAGGTGGAGGGTGGAAGAACTGGTTGGGGGGTCTGGGCACGTAGTCACTCACCATAAGGGTCATCAGCTCCTGCTGTAGCCTGCAAAATGAGTGCTGGGAGTCATCTGGGAGTCTGGAGGAGCCAGGGCTCCAGGCGGTGCTTCTCCCCCCACCCCAATCTCTCTGGAGGAGCTGTCATGGAGGCTTCCCCTACCCCGAGGTCAGACTTCAGCGGGGGCACACTCATTTCCACTTCCATAGGAGGGTCCCAGGGAGTCCTCACCCTTCCTAATTCCAGGCTCCCGCAGGGCGGTCTGGCTTGTTCTTCACTCCCTCAGCTTCTCTGACGTCTCTCCCCGTGCCGGGTCCCAATTTCCACCCACTTCCGTCCCCACTCTCCCCCCGCCAAGTCACCGAAGGTCCCAGTCACACTTTCATCTTGGCTTACCCGCGGAGGATCCTGGCAGCCTGCCTCCCCCTTCCGTCCTCCTTCGGGAGGCCCTCCCAGGGCGGCCCGAGCTCCCGGCGTGCCCTCCTGTCCCCGTATCTGCCCGCTCAAGGAGGAGGTGGGGGCCCGGAAGTCCGAGGTCTCGACCCCAAGGCCCAGGGCGTGCTGGGCACGGCCAGTGTTACCTCCATACCGCTCACCTCTTGCCCACGGGGCCCCGGGCAGCGCCCCCGCTGGGCTCGGCTCCTTTGCGGGCGGCGGCGACGCTGGCGGCGGCTGGGTCGCGGTTCTGGGAAGCCATCCGGGCGGCGCGGGCAGGGAGACAGGAACTCGGAGAGCACAACTGCAACTGCAGGGCTGGGGGCCCGCCCGCCCGCGTTTGAATTGTAACCCTCCGGCTGGACCAGCCAATCAGCGGCTCGCTTGGGTTTGATCCAGCCAATGAGGAGCGCCAGAGCACTCTGTAACTGCGCAACTGCTAGACCCACCCTCCAGCGTACCACTATTGGGCGGCAGGAACAGACTTCTGATGGACGATTGGTAGAAGAGGCCGCCATTAACTAACGGATCTGCAGCGGATTGGTGGCCTTTGGAAAACGCCGACCATTAAAGGGCCAAGAAAAAGTCCACGTGGGATGATGAACCCTTCCAGGACAAACGCCGGGATGCGGCTGGGAACGGTCGGTGCGCTCAGCCAGGATCCCTACGCCCAGGGGAAGGGAGCGTCCGGGTCTCGTCGACATTGGTACTTCTTCCCTCAACCCGGAAACCCCTGCTCCTCCATCTATTGTAATGTCCCGGGCACCTCTATAGGGACCTCTGAAAACTCATGCGAGGGGAATGATGGCCAGAACAGGAGAATTAGAAACGGGCTCATAACGCTGCCTCTCCAACCGTCCTCTGGGACCTGAGACACAACATTTCGTATCTTAACCTGTAAAACGGGGGGGTAATGAAAGCCTCTCCTCATTTTCTGGTCTGTCATCAACCCCTATGATGCCAGCCATCACATTCTGGCACTTCGTCTATACCTTAGGGGATGAAGAAATAAGAGACACAGGGAAGGTTAACAAAGCACATGATGTCCCCAGCCTCGTCTCATAAAGCAGATAATGCCTGGGGCAGTGGGACTTCACTGGGTCTGACCTGGAATGGGGGAGGGTAGCTGGTCATCTTTTCCTGTGCCCCCTTCTTCTAGAGCCCTTGGTAATCCGTCCATCCCTACAATGCAGACCACACAGCAAGCTCACTATGTTTATTACAAACTGTTTAATTGCTTCTTAACCCGGTAACTTTACAAATATAGAACCACGTGCCATTCTGGGGGTGCTCTGTAATGAGTCACTACAGACTAGCCCAGGCACAGTTTAATGCCGCTGAGATCCATCCAGGAGCAGTCCCGGCAGTGGCCTCAGCCATGTGGGGGAGGGCCTTGGGAGGAGGGCTGCCAAGTGTGGCCAGGGGACCTGGCTTCAGGTCTGAGGAGGTGCTTCAACAGCACGATGCTCATTCTCTGTCCGTAGTGTCTCCATGTACTTTCGCATCTTCTCAACCATCCAGGAGGGTAGCACAAAGGATTTCAGCTCCTCCAATTTCAGGTCCAGGCATCCTCTGGAACAGACATTGAGGAGAGTTGAAGCAAGGGAGGGTATGGGCCCAGGCTCACCCCAAGGGGCTACTGTGATGGGAGGGGAGAGGCAGGGGACAGATGACTGGTTTTACCTGTAGTCATCACTGGCAGCGAGGTCCCGGATGTCCTCCTCAATGAGGAGGTAGGCCTGAGGCAGGAGCAAAGGAGAGTGGTCACTGCCTTTGATTCAATTCAACTCAACAACACTTGATTAAACATGTGCTTAATGCCAGGGCTGGAAGGGAGAGGGGCATGGTTTACAATTTAGGAGGGGAGAGTGAGTAGGGAGAGACTGGGGAACAGAGCCCTGAGACCACCTTTCACACATATAGAAACTTTATGGGTTAGGGAGTGGGACTGGTGACTTATTTATGGCTCTTTCCTCTTAAAAAAGGCCTCTGAGGTAGCTTAAAATGAAATGGCAAGAGAGCTGGCAAAACACATATGGAAACAGGAAATCAGGAGGAGGAAGCCATATGTTAACTCTAAGAACGAAGATAATCTGGTTTCGAACTTCATGGCAAAAGGGAAAACATGAGAAGCTGCACACACTGCTGTGGTCCTGGGGCCTACGGAACAGCTTTGGCACAATGCCACGGTCTGCAGTGGGAGAGAGCCCTCTCATGAGCTTACCATACAGGGGATGTTATCCGTCACACGAGAAAGTCTTCTGGGAGAGACAGTTCTTTCTGCTCTCATGGTCAGGATTGTGTGTCCCCTGAGGAATCTGTTTTCACCTTATGAGCACTGTGAACTATCTAACAGATGAGGTGTCCTTGAGAAGGGCCTAGAGCTAAATTTGTGAAAACCCATGGAAGTGTGCTGGTTTATCAAGTCAGCAATTAAAAAAAATGAAAAAAAGTCAGCTGCTAGTCTTGCAGCGCCTGGGTGGCTCAGTTGGTTGAACATCCGACTCCGGCTCAGGTCATGATCTCATGGTTCGTGAGCTCGAGCTTAGCATCAGGCTTACTTCTCAGTGCAGAGCCTGCTTTGGATCCTCTGTCCCCCTCTCTCTGCCCCTCTCCTGCTCATGCTTTCTCTCTCAAAAATAAAAATTAAAAAAGAAATAAAGCTCGTCTTGCTTATCGCTTAACTTTAGATCCTGTCTTTCCTTTTTCCCATCGATTTCTTATTTATGTTATGTTGCGTTTTATGTATCAGTGCTAAGCTCCCTGACATCTTCTTAAACAGGGGGTAGGAATAAGAAGAGTACTAAAAAGAAGATGGTTTTTCCTTGCCAGAAAGGAGATGGCATACTGGCTTGCAAGGCCACGGAGTTCTAACAGGTGCAGTCACAGTGGTGCGACTGAGGCCTCAGGTGGGGGACACTGCATGTGATGAACAAAACCCTGCTACTTTTAGAACACACACAGCGATGATTTTCCCCAAGATTGTTGCTTGATATAAGCTAAGTACTCTTTAAGCAGAGGTGATTCTGGAAAGGGCTGCTAGGTGTGGCAAACAAGTTTTACTGCATGTGCTAACTCCTACTGACAAGAGGTGCTGCCTGGATCACACTGTGTTGGCAAGATTCTATAGCTGTGTCTGGTAGAAGAGTGTTGTGATCCACGAGTGCAATCTGTCAATGGGCACATGAGGGGAAAGTAGTGTTAAGTGTGTCTGGTGCTTGACATTTTTAGGCACAGCTAATACAATCCAAATACAAGGGATGATGTGGGAGGCTGAGGGAGTGGTGTGTGGGAAGGGAATCCAGGGATTAAGTCCGACCTTCAGCATGAAGGAATGGGCCCTCTCCACCCTGACAAGTCTCCCTTTCCACATTCGTCAGGCTTTGAGTCTCACGTGGAGGTAGGCTGGAACCTTGGTCCCCGGGCTGGGTGGGTCTCTGACATGGCACGTGTGAACAGTGCTTACCATCTTCCCTCCTGTTGCCCGCATGTGATGCTGCTCGGCCAGCCAGTGCTTGTCCTGGGGGTCAGCTGCGTACTGTGAGGGACGAAATCACAGACGTTAGCCTAGTGAGAGGAACTTTTCTCATTTGGTCCCAGAGCCATTTCTCGGTCCCTGAGTAGCTCTTACTAAGAAGACCTCGTCTCAGCCTGGTGGATGTCAGAGGGCTCGCCAACTTCTTCACAGCAAGTAGAGCTGAGCCCAGGAGGCCAGGGGTCGGGACCCCCATACTAGATCTTTAGCACTTCTAATCCCTACCCCTTCCTTTCTCAGAACACAGAACTCTGGCAACTGGTCAGACTGATGACTACTATTCTAGAGTGTAATTCCTCTTTAAAAAATGACCTGAGGTAGTTTATAACACATGTGAATGGTTATGGTGACCATTATTTTCTAAGACAAAAATCAGGACAGGTCAAGCAGAATAGGGGGAGGCAGAATAGTACTGTGGTGAAGAACCTGGTTTTGGAATTGGGTTAAAATTCTGGTTCCTGCCCCTTAGTAGATGGTGTCAGCCTGGGCAGTAATTTCCTGGAGACTCGGTTTCTTCATCCGTGAAATGGTGTTCATACTTATACTTACCTCATCGGGTGCTCGGTAAGGATAAATGATATAGTGCATAAAAAGTAGGAAAGATAGTACCTGACACAGTAAGTGCTCAATTAAGGTAGGTTTTATAAGACAGGCACAACATTTGAGATAGAGACAAAGCAGAGAGATCTGCATCGTTACCACTCTTTGAGTTTAAATACTTATTTCATTTCCCAAGTAACATGAATATTAATCAGAAAATTTTAAAGTATGCACTTTCTGACCCAGCAATCTCACTTCCAGGGATGTATCCTGCAGAATCACTCACACATGTACACAGGCATATTTGGGAAAGCATTGTGTGTAATAGCAGAACTACTGGGAAAAAATGTAAATATCCATTAATAGCGGAGTAATGAAGTAAGTTATGGAATATCTAGTCTATAAGTTCTACACAGCTGTTAGAAATAAAATGAAGGAGACTTAATAAGATGGACAAATCTCAGATATTATCCATAGATTCATAGTGGTCAGCATACTTTTTCTTTCTTTTTTTTTTCTTTAAAGGGCCAGCTAGTAAGTATTTTAAACTTTGCTGGCCACATACATTTTTGTCACGTATCCTTCATTTTTATTTTTTTAAATTACTCTTTAAAAATATAAAAAACCAGAGTTGGACAAAAATAGGCTACAGGTTGGATTTGGCCCCCAAGCCATAGCTGCTGGTTCTGAATGTTAGCTCTGTGGGACACCTGGGTGGCTCAGTCAGTTAAGCATCTGACTCTTCATCTTGGCTCAGGTCATGATCTCACAGTTCGTGGGTTCGAGCTCCAGGTTGGGTTGTGTGCTCACAGCATGGAATTCCTGCTTGGAATTCTCTCTCTCCCTCTCTCCCTGCACCTCTCCTGCACATGTGCTTGTACACATGCACACTCTCTCCTTCCCTCAAGAATTAAGAAAGAAAGAAAGAAAGAAAGAAAGAAAGAAAGAAAGAAAGAAAGAAAGAAAGAAAGAAAAAAGAATGTTAGCTCTGTGAAGGCAAGGAGTTTTTTGTGTCTGTTTTGTTCACTGCTATGTATCAGCACCTTGAGAGTGTTTAGCACTCAATAAATATTTGTTCAATGAATGAATTTTGGGGTAAAAAAATACAATCAGAGAACACTATGTACTTATTTTTTTTTTTTTTTTAATTTTTTTAACCTTTATTTTTGAGACAGAGAGAGACAGAGCATGAATGGGGGAGGGTCAGAGAGGGAGAGGGAGACAACACTATGTACTTACCTACATTTTATGGTTACTGACATATGTATTGTCAAATCACTAAAGGACACACACACACACACACACACACACACACACACACACATACACACAATCCCATGTGTGTGCACAGGGCGGGAACTGAAGGATGCTACCATGTTGGTGGTGGTGGCCTCTAGGGGAGGAGACTCCAAATCAAGGGTGAAGGGAAACTTTGTGTTTTGTTCCCTATTAGCTTCTGTATATTGAGTCTTTTTACAATAAGAATGAGGTGATATATTTATAATAAAAAAAGTTAAAAAGGAAAAAAATCTGAATAATGCGTCAGAAGGACAGAAGAATGGGCAAAAAATTCAATAAGCAGTTTACAGAAGAAATACAAAGGGATGCATCGAAATGATGCTCGTTGTCACTAACAGAATATAAAGTAAAACAACAAAAACATTTTCCCTCCACTTCTTAGATTGGAAAGGTTACAGTGAGACATCACACCCACCAGTAATGAGTGTGGATCGGCAGTTTAAGAATGGCGAATCTAAGAATCGGGAATGTCTGCTGGTTACAACGAACATTTGCTGAGCCCTTGCTATGTGCCAGGCATTGCTCTGGGAGTTCACTGCACTCTCTCTTAATTCTGCTCATCCTAAAAGGTTGGTTTGTATCATTTTCTTTTGGTAGATGACAAAACAGACTGGGAAATGTGAAGCCACTTGCTCAAGGTCACCTGGCTACTAAGCGGTGGAACCTGGACTGAAACTCTACTCTTAACCACTGCGCTACCGGAGTTCCAAGTAGGTCCCGGAGCACAGACATGGGAGATAATGCTAGAGGGGTTTCAGAAGACGTGGAGGTTACAGAAGAGTCAGGCAGAGATAAGCCTGGGGGAGGAAGGTCATCAAGCGCAACAGCAGGAGTGAAGGCACTGAAAGGGAAACGAGGTAGCAAGTAGGCATACTGTCCAGGTGCTGAGGAGCCCAGGACGTACGACTGAAAGACTAGAAGCAAGTCTGCCCATCAGAGAACTTGAACTTGCACAGAATGTAGCACACAGAGCCGTAATTTTGGGACCCCAAAGGAGCCGTGTGGTTCTGGCAAGGGGCACCAAGCCTTATGCACAGGTGCAAAATCACCTGTCTTCAACACACACGCACTACTATCTTTGTAATATATTTGGATGCTTTTGTGACTGAAAAAACATAAATTCATTTAAGGGGGTGAGGGAATTTGTGCCCCTCCCCCATTATTTTCTTAAATAGTAGAGACCAAAGTACCTTTGTTTGAAAAGGATTAGAACTGCTGCCCTGCTTCAATCTCTTTATTTTATAGACAACTGAATAAGGTAGTGGTAAAGAGCTCAAACTTTACCAAAGACAGGCCTGGCCTGGAATCCTGACTCACCACTTATTGGCTGAGTAACTTTGGGCAAGTCACTTAGCCATTCTTTACCTCTGGGTTGTTTTTTGTTTTTTTGTTTTTTTTCCCTTTGTAAAACAATATAGCAATCCCTATCTCAAAGGATAGTTCCATGAGATAATGTAAGTGCAGCACAAGAAACTGGTACACAATAAGCACACAAAGAAAGTTGCTGTTACTATTGAGATACAGAGTTGTTGAGTAAATTACAAAAGGTAAAGGTAAAGGTTAAGGGCAGAGGGGTGACTAGAACCCAGAAGTCCTGACTCCCAGATCAGTATTTGTTCCAAACTTCTCTGTGCCATCCAGAGCTCCCAACAACCATCTACACACACAGCAACGGCCTGCCTAACTCCTAGCACTCACCTACCTTAAAGAGGTGAGGGTGCTTGATGTAGATTCTCCCTCTGGTGCCCCCCATCCCCAGGGCCCTGAAAAGGAACAGACGAGTGGTAAGGATTCCAGCAGCTGCAGTCCTAGGAGCAGGCCCCAGAGTTGCCCCCCTCCCTCCGCGCCAAAGCCCTTAAACTTACTTGTTGGCTCGAGATCCCAACACAAAGGTGGTAGATTCATTCAGCCGGGCTGGGTCCCACTATGCAAAAGACAGAGGCGGGTGAGGGTGAGGTGTACCTGCTGGACAGGATGGAAATACTCTTCCTACCATTATCCTTGTCCACTATTCCAAACAGCTGATTCAAGTAACCAAGTACTGACGATATGCTAGACTAAATATTGGGGATAAAGAGACGAGTAAGATACAGTCTGCTCTCCGGGGACCACAGACGTATGTGTAGTAATTATACCACCACGAGACAGGCAGGGGTACAGATGAGGGCCGGGCATGAGGGATGCCAAGGGGGAGAGCAACAGGAAGGCTCCCTCGCAGACGTAATTCCCAAGTTAATTCTGAAAGGGTGGAGGAGAGGAAGAAAGGGACCAGGATGAATGCAGGAGGGGACAGTGGGCTTGGCATGCTAGAGAAACCATGAGCAATTCTGTTACACCTAAAGGAGAGGGAGCACAGATTAGCAAGTGGCAACTGATGAGACTGGAGAGAGAGGCAGAGAGGGCTTGAGGCCCTGGTATGCTTCTTTTTGTGGGTCTGTACTTTATTCTGTAGGCCACGGGGAGTTACTGAGGCCTCTAAATAGGGAGAGCCAGATTTGCTTTAAAGACAGCTCACTTGCCCACAATGTGGCTAATGGATTGGAAGTGGCAAGACTGTAGGCAGGGAGCAGTTTAGAGGGTGCTGTCCTAATGTACTTCTGAAAGATGAGGGTCTGAGCTCAGATGGCAGTATGGATGACGAGAAGGGAAAAGGAATGGTGATATATTTGGGAGGTACACTCGTCCAGGACTTGAGGGGATGTAGATGGGAAGGAGGGGGAGAGGGAAAGATGACTCAAGTAGAGAATGTCAAAGAAGGTCTGTGAAGAAAGATTCCGACTGCAATGTGGGATATTTGAAATGCTATGGAAATTCCAGGCAGGGCGTTCTAGCAGGCAGGGTATATAAATTTTACACCAGAAAGAGAGGTGTGGGACAAACAAGGGGGTATGCCAACTTCAGGACACACTGAGCCCTGAGTACATCATTCACAGAAACTTTGGGTGCAGGAGTGGGCCAGGGAGAGAATTCTGAGGAACGCCCATGTATATGGGTCATTGCTGAAGAAGAACTCACGAGAGACAGAAGGGATGTCTGGGGAGGAACAGAAAGATCAGGCAAATGAAGGAGCATTTCAATCAAGGGAGCAGAGTTTAAGACGAAAGGCATGGTCACCAGTGTGAGAGCAGAGAAGGCCAGTAATACAGGAGGTGGAACCTTTCTTTTCTTTTCTTTCTTTCCTCTTTCTTTCTTTTTAATGTTTATTTATTTTTGAGAGACAGACAGCACGAGAGGGGCAGAGAGAGAGGGAGACACAGAATCCAAAGCAGGCTCCAGCTGTCAGCTTAGAGCCTGACATGGAGCTCGAACCCATAAACTGCGAGATCATGACCTGAGCCAAAGTCGGATGCTAAACTGACTGGGCCACTCAGGCGCCCCGGAGGTGAAATATTTCTCCACTTGATCTTAGCCAAAAGGCCGAGAAGCAATGGGAGGTGAAACATTTCTACTGGACACAGCCTCAACCAGGACAGAGGAGTCTTCAGGTACCTTACTGGGCTTCCACACATGATTTTATTTGAAGAAAGGATTCTATTGCTAAAAGAGCTTGCAAACAACCGTTCTGGAGGCAACAGAGGCTAATGGTTAAGAGCATAGCCTCTGGTGGCAATGAACCTTGGCTTTGAGACTTGGGTTGACCACTCAGCAGGTATGTGACTCTGAGCATGTCTCTAAGCCTTCACATACGTTCAAGGGTATTAAGTATATAAGCTAACTAGATAAAATAGTTCCTTCCCACAAGGTCGTTCACAGGAAAGGAAGCTCAACTACAGAAGCATAACAGAATCTATCTCATAAGATTGTTATAAAGATTAAATGATACTCCTGAAACCAGTATTACACTGTATGTTAACTAACTAGAATTTAAATAAAAACCTGAAAAAAAAAAAAGATTAAATGCAACCACATAATCCGTACAAAAGATTTAGTACAGTGCCTGTTACATGTTAAGTATCCCTAGCTCCAATCCCTATTTAAGACCCTTCTGGGAGGCCAGCGGGGGCATGGGTGCAGGGCAGGGGTCGGGGAATAGGGGGATGGCTCTGGAATGGCATTCACAAATACCTCACACACTCGCCCCTTCCCTCATGGTGGGCCCAGAGCCTTGACCGAGTCTCCCTGGCATCGTGGTCACTGCCATGCTCACATAATCATACCTTGGGGCCTTCTCGGCGAATTGGTTCACAGGATTTTGGTTTCCATCTGATTGGAAGGAAAGAAGAAAGGTGACTTCTCCGAGGTGAGGCCCAGGACTGGAGCAGAGCCTGCTGGCGGTGGTGGGAGTTCCTCACATACTCTCACTTTGGCCCTGGCTGTCTTTCCTCCTGGTAACCCACAGGAGGAGGTACGAAGGCAAAAAGCCATTCTAGGACTGGCTCTGATGTTACCTAGCCACGCGGACAAGTCCGGGAACCTCTCTGAGCTGCAGTTTTCTCATCTGCGAAAAGGAGAGAACAGCAGCAACTACCCTCCCTCTCCTGTTTGTGAGCAGTGGGGCTGCTTCGGGAGACCACGCTACGGTACGATGACTTTACTGCTCCGTCTCCTAGACCAGTGGTTTCAAGCTGTCCCCGTTGTTCCCAACCCCACCCGTGCGGCTCTATCAAGCTTCCACGTAAAGTTTTGCTTGAAAGAAAGATTCTGCTGCTTCAAAAACCGTAGCGCAATTTTGTTCATTATTAGCTGTAGGACCTTGGACAAAAATTCTCTGAGTCTGTCTCCTTACTTGCAAAAGTAACTATACCTTCACTACAGGGTGGCTGTAAGGATGAAAAGGTCAAGTACATAAGGTGTTTAGACCAGTTGTGGCACCTTATGAGCATTTAATATATACTAACAACAAAAACAACTCTGGTATTTAATCAAGCTGGGCTGAACAGTTCTGGGGCAAAAGCAGGATAAAACAGTGTCCCCCCTTTGCTGCCTTCTTTCCCCAGCCCTCAAACCAGACTAACCCTCCTCCCTGGTGACTCAAATGCTGGATCTGATTTTGGCAGGCAGAACTCTGGCCTGTCCCCCTCCAGGCCCACTCCCTCCCCGTTCTCACCACACCGCTGGCCCCTACTCACACCATGCCGGCAGCCGCCCGGTCATTTGACAGCATGTGTCCAGGAGGCCGTCCCTTCCTCTGCCGTAAAGAACAGCTGTCAGAGGCCTGACCCTGTGGGAAGCCCTACCTCGTGCCACTGGCAGGTCCAGGGTCACTTGGTGGAGATGGTTTTCCAAAGAGACCAAATGAGAGTGAGCAGGGAGAGTAACAGTCTCCAGGGGCCCTGCCTCTTATGCTAGATAGGCTCCACGGTGCACGGAGGAGGCCCTCTACCTTCTTCTGGACTTGTAGGGCCTTTTCCCAGCCAGAAAATGGGGAGATGGTTTACCTTTTTGGGAATGGGGCTTCCTCGATGGGCACATTCTTCTTCTGTCTGTCGGCCACGCTGGAGGAAAATGGAAGGGAGGAGTCGGTGAAAGGCCAGAGCCTGGGAGCTGCAGGTCCCGTGGGGCTGCAGAAGCCAGAGCCTGGGACTACACCCTCCAGCCCCTCCCTGGACCAGGCTTCAGAAGCTCTCCCAGTGATGCTATTTGGACCTGGTCCTACAAACAGGTAACACGTGGAACCTCCCTGGGCCCACAGAGTTCACCTGCCTCCCAGCCTCATCGGTCTCCCCATGCAACACCCCAGACACAGTGAGTCTGACCTTTATCCCTGGAAGTTCATGGGTCAATCTGGGTATTACTTTTTCTCCATCTGAAAACAGTAGTTTAGCCTGAAGGGAAAAGACCAAGGTGCTAACAGTTATTATTTTGGTGGATAACAGCTAGGTTAAAACTCCAAACTGGGTTGAAAATTTTTCATGATCAGTACAAAGGCACCCCAAGATATACATATAAACAGAGACCTATTTTTTAAAATACTTAAGTACGATTGACCCTTTGAATTGTGTAGGTCTACTTACACACAGATTTTTCCCAATAAAAACAGTACAGTACTGTAAATGTATTTTCCTTATGATTTTCTCAATAACATTTCCTTTTCTTTAGCTTATTTTATTGTTAAGAATACAGTATATAAAACATACAACATACAAAATGTGTTCATCAACTGCTGATGTTATTGGTAAGGTTTCAGTCAACATAAAGGTGTTAGTAGTTAAGTTTTTGGAGTCAAAGTTTATAATATGTGGGGGCGTCTGACTGGCTCAGTTGGTAGAGTGTGGGACTCTTGATCTCAGGGTAGTGAGTTCGAGCTCATGTTGGGTGCAGAGATTACTTAAAAATTAAAAAAAAATGTTTTATCTATTTTTGCAAAGAAAGAGAGAGAGGGACAGAGAATAGGAGTGGGGGAGGGGCAGAGAGAGGGGAACACAGAAGATCTGAAGCTGGATCCACGTTGACAGCAGAGAGCCCATGTGGGGCTCGAACTCACAAGCTGTGAGATCATGACCTGAGCCGAAGTCAGATGTTTAACCGACTGAGCCACCCAGGTGCCCTGAGATTACTTCTAAAAACAAGTTTATACGTGCATTTTCTACCACAGGAAATTGGCGCCTCTCATCCCTGCCTGTTCAAGGGTCAACTGTAATTAATGATCATTGATGAAAAATTAGAAAACTATGTAAAAAAAAAAAATCAAACTTGAAATTTCCCATATGCACAGGCTACTGTTAATATTTCAATGTAAATTCCTCATTACTCTTTTCCTTGTAAATATATACTACATATTTTTCCTAACTAAGTGCATTAATACAATACATATTACTTCACAAGCCACTGTTTTTCATTTAATAAATATTTGGCACCAAGTATAGACGTGCTGGGGACATAGTAGTAAATAGCACCTGCAAAGTCCCTGCTCTTGTGGAGCTCACACTCTGTGGGCAATCTGGAAATAAGGAAATCAACAAACATACAAACAAGGTAATTTCAGATCATGATAAATGCTCTGGAGAAAAAAAGTCCAGGCAGATGTGACAGACAATTAGCAGAGGGGAGGCTGTTCGGAGAAGGCAGCCTTCTGGGCTGGGCAGGAGGAGGAGGAGGAGGAGGGAGAGGGGGAGGAGGAAGAGGAAGCAGCAGTTAGAAGAAAAGCTGAGGGGAAGCATGTCAGCAGCAGGGAAGAGTGCAAGAGCACCAAGGTGGGAACAGACTTGGCCTGTGTGAAGAAAAAGATGGCCTGGCAAACAACGGGCAGAGGAGAGAGGGGTGAGTGAGGAGCCCTATAGTCATGTGAACACCTGTGTCATGTGAGCGGCATTTGACAGGCCGGGGCACTCCCCTCTTCTGGAAACTTCCTACAGGCTCCTGTGGCCACACTTCCCTGGTTTTCCTCCTACTTGTGTGGCCACTTTCTCTCAGCCTTTTCTGCTGGCTCATCTTCCGCAATCTGGTTCATTCTATCTTCTTCCATTTGGTATTCTATCTACTCTCATCACGTTCACAGCTCCACTTAACATCTATAAAGTGACGACACCATAATTTAAAACAATTTTTTTGAGTAGAGTTGACACACAATGTCGACTATGATTTTTTCTCTTCAGCTGTGGCTTCTCCTTTGAGCTACAGATTTATACAAGTCTGTCTGATGTCTATGCGCTGAGGTCCCCAAATCTGCCAAGTCTGAACTCATGACCTTCTCCTCCAAACGCTGCAGTGTAGGGTGCATAAGTCTCCGTGTGAAATTATGTGCATATTTTGTGGTAATTTAATTCATACCTGTCTGCCCTAACCAGGCTGTCAGTTTTATGAGAGCAGGAACCCTGCCTGTTCATTTGCCATTTGTTCCTTTGTTTCCTCATTCATTTATTCATTCATTCATTCACTCACTCGCTCACTCACGCAATCACTCAACACTTTGTGTACACATATTACGAGTCATAGTCTCAGGCTGGGAATACTGCAGCGGACAAGATCAGGCCTCAACTCTTGCAAAGCTCAAGCTTTTAGCAGAGGTGGGGGTGGAAAGGGAGACAGGAAGTAGGTGCACAAACTATTAATAATTTCATATTGAAATAAATGGTAGAAATAAACAAGTAAGGTGACAGAGATTAACTGGAGGTGAGCAAAGGAGTGAGATGGGGTGCTACTTTAGATGGAGTGGCCAGGAAAGGCCTCTCTGATGAGGCAATATTTGAGCCAAAGCTGAAGAAAAGGAGGCACCTATATAAAGAGTTAAGGATAGAACATGCTGGGCAGTGAGAACAGCAGGTGCCAAGGTGCCGAGCTTGGTGTACTGGAGAAGCAGAAAGGACTCCAGTACAGCTAGAAGACGGCCAGCGAGGGAGTGGTGGGATGAGATGAAGCTAATGGAGCTACTGCAGGTAGGGAGGGCTCTGTGGATCATGTTAAGGCATCAGGGTTTTACTCTGCCTGCGGTGGGAAGTCACTGGGCTTTAAAGAGGAGAGCAACGCAATCTGGTTCATCTTTAAAGAGAAAGGTCTGGCTGCCGTGAGAGTGGACCGGAAGAAGGCAAGGGGGGAGGCACCTCCGGGCTCAGATACACATTTGAGAATCATCAGCAGTTAAACTGCTCCAAAGCCACAGGACTGGAGGGAATCACCTAGAATGAGAGTGAGCCGCAGAAGAGAAGGGGTCTGAGGACTGAATTCACGAACGCACCAATGGTTAAGAGGGCAGGTAGAGAAGGTGAGCGGGTCCAGGAAGCCGAGGAGGAGCGGACGCAAAGTCAAGGCACTGGAGAGGAGTGTTCGAAGAAACATGAAATGACCCCGTGGCACAAACGCTACCAAGAAGTAAACTGAGGACACTTCGGGTCCAGAGGATCTGACAACATGGAGGTTACTGGGGACCCTGACATGGGAGGGGTTTTGGTGAAGTGGTGACGAATGGCACCGAAACAAAGTGAGTGAAAGAATGAACAGCAGGTGCAAAGTGGAGCCAGTGACAGCCTCCTTTCCCAAAGTCTAGCTGTAAGAGGGAACAGGGTGGCAGCCGAAGGAGACCGTGGGTTCAAGGGTGGTCTGTTTTTGTTCCTCACTGCATTCTCAGTGCCCCCATGAGTGAACACACATAGGTGAAAACATACATAGGGAGAAGAAGAAAATGCACCAAAATGTTAATATGAGTTACTGCTGGTAGGGAGATCAGGAGGAATTTTAATTTTCTTCCTCATAATTTATTGTGTCTAATTTTAACATAAACCAGCAGCAGGTAACATTTACTGAGTCTTTGTTGCTGAATAAATGTTTTAAGAGTACCACCACATTTAAACCTCACAACAATCCTATGAGGTAGCACCTCTCTACTCACTTTGCAGATGAGAAAATGGAGATTCAGTGAGGTGAGGTAACTTGCCTGAAGTCACACAGTGAGTCCAGCCAGCACTCATGTCTGGATGGTGTAAATCAAGAAAAAGCCTGCCTTCTTAACTACTATGCCAAATTGTTAATGGATGTATATTACTTGCATAAATAGAATGAACAAATAAAAACAACTGCTGTGCAAAATAAAATGAAGGACACAAAAAATGCAAGGCAACGGGCTATAGCTAAGATCAGCCATTTCTCCCTAAGAAATCGCCATAAAGGGATATCTAAGGAGATTTAGGGAACATGACTGAGATGGTAAATGTCGGTAACAGAAGTGCAAGCAGGCAAATCAAGTCTTAACCCAAACAAACTAAAAACCCTACTCTAATTGTATCATGTCCAATGTGATGAATCTTTGCATGTAATGAAGTTCTGTGTGTAGTTTAGACAAGGGGACCCCAAAGAACTTCCGAGTACCTGGCCACCAAAAATTAGGTTCTGTTGTAAGGTAGTTGCGTATTACATTTACTATTTTTTTAAAAATGTTTGTAATGTTTATTCAGTTTTTGAGACACAGAGAGAGAGCCATGAGCAGGGGAGGGGCAGAGACAGAGGGAGACAGAATCTGAAGCAGGCTCCAGGCTCTGAGATGTCAGCACAGAGACCGAGGCGGGCTCGAACTCACAAACCGTGAGATCATGAGCTGAGCTGAAGTCGGATGCTTAACCGAGCCACCCAGGCGCCCCTTACATTTATTATTTTTATTTTTTTAAGATTTTATTATTTTTTAAAGTAATCTCTACACCCAACGTGGGGCTTGAACCCATAACCCCAAGATCAAGACTCGCACACTCTACTGACTGAGCCAGCCAGGGGTCCCTAAGGCAGGCGAGTGTTATAATTATGACTAGAACTCCCATGTATTTAATGTCTAGTATGTTCTGCATCAGTAGTGTATGTATATTTTCTCATTTAATCCTTACAGCAAACCTTGGGGGTAGGGGGGTGGGATTCTTACTCCTAATTTTAGGAATAAGGAAACTGAGGAACAGAAAGGTCAAAAGACTTGTTCAAAGTTTCTTGATTCGTCTCGTTTCAAGATGGACTTTGGGCTTTCTACCTTCCTGTGCTCTGGTCATATACCTTCTGTTCCACATGCTAGCTTCCCAGTCCCATCAATCCCAGCAAGGGGGGAGTCCACAAGGTGGACATGGGGATTCAGGAGACTGGAAAGGTGAAACCATTCGTGGAGTACAGACTATGCCCAGTTCACTTTAATCTCATCTTTCATGGGGACTCGGGCATAGTTTTCACACATTTCCCTTCCAATCTCCTCATGGCAGCCAGAGTGATCTTTCAAAATGCAAATCTCATTAGGCGGCTCTTTTGCTTAAAACACCATAGTACAATTCAGTTTGCAGTGCTCTGCTTGATTTGGCCTCTGCTTACCCTTCCGACCTCATCAAGTATTTTCTCCACCCTCTGAAAATCAGCAACCCTGCCCGCTTTCCGTCCCTTAGATGTACTCCGCTCCCTTACCTTGTAGTGTACTCTCTCACTGCCTCCCACACTCACAGCACTTAGAACAGTTTGTAATCCTAGGTCTATTGTATGATTACTGGAGTAACATCAGGGATCTGGGGGTAAGGACCATGCCCATCTGGCACAGTGCTGTCGGGGCGTGGCACAGAAATGGCACACAGTGGGCTCTCAATACATATTACCTGAAGCGAGAAATAAACTCAAAAAAAAGCATTCTAGGGGGCACCTGGGTAGCTTACTTGGTTAAACGTCCGACTTCGGCTTAGGTCATGAACTCATGGTTTGAAAGTTCAAGCCCCACATCAGGCTCTGAGCCTGCCTGGGATTCTCCCTCTCTCTCTGCCCCTCCCCCCCCCCCCCCCCCCCCCCAAATAAATCAACTTAAAAAGAAAAAAGCATTCTGGGATGCAACTGAGACTGAAGGTTTATTAATTTAATCTTGATTCAGTTCAAACTTATAGTAACGTTAGCAAACTGCCAGGTTTTATTACCAGCAGACGTTACAACTGATTATAATATACTACAGACCCAGAGTGAATTAATGAATTGGCCTCCTGGGAGTTTGGCTAGCTTAAATGTGACAGACCATGAGAAGCAGATCAGCTTTCACTGCACTGGTGGATGGAATCTTGTCCTCTCGAGGCTGAGGCTCCGGCCCTGGTCTCACTCTTTTCTGAGGCTGTGCCTGAGCAGCTGGCCAGCCAAGCACCCAGAAGACATCACTGTCTCATGTCTGAGAATCATCCTCACACGACTAAGCTCAAACTAGCCTCTGTGCCTCTGAGTATGAAAAAATTTCCATCTCTGATACCTAGTGGTTTCACAGTCGAGCACAAAATCCGGATGATGCTGACAATTCCTATTAGTAAGAACAGCTGACACACGCAAACAGGTTCACTTCTATCTTGGGAACACAGCCATATTTATAGACCTGATGTCATGCCTCCTGACCACACCCTGAGAGGCAGAAAGGGTGACAGTCTCCATGATGCCAAAAGGGGCTATAACTACTTGAAGAGTTAAGTCACCAAGTATTTGCAGAGGTGAGACAGTCCTTAGCTATTCTAACTCTTGCTTATTCTGAACCACAGTTTCTTCTTCTGTAAACTAGGGATTAAAATATGCCTTCTGGGATGTCAATGAACTAACACACGTGAAAGTATCTATCACAGAGCCTGGCACATGGGAGCCACTTCCCTCCTCTCTGCCAGCAGCAGCTCTAAGCCCTAGATGGATATTAGTGGCTCGTCAGGCACCACACCCCCCGCTCCCCCCAAATACCATGAACGAAGTGATCACATTTCTTAATAGAGCCCTGAGGACTAACCCTGTGCCTACATCTCTTGCCCCCTTTGGTCTCACCTGCTCCAGGCAGCTCCGACAGGCCTCCTGGATCAGCTGCTCTGCGTCCACTTCTTCCCCCACATTGTCTCTCACATTCAGTGCTGCCTTCTGGAAGAACTAGGAGGAAGCAGAACAGAGGACAAGGTCAGAAGACCTGCTAATTTGCATCAACTTGAAGGAAATGGAATATAAAAGAGAAGCTTTTGTCTTACCCTCATACAGAAGGGAAAGGGATTATGAATGTGGCTTTGAGATCAGACAGATTTATTAAAAAAATTTTTTTTAGGGGCGCCTGGGTGGCTCAGTCGATTAAGTGTCTGACTTCGGCTCAGGTCATGATCTCATGGTCCGTGAGTTTGAGCCCCGCGTCGGGCTCTGTGCTGACAGCTCAGAGCCTGGAGCCTGCTTCGGATTCTGTGTCTCCCTCTCTCTCTCTGACCCTTCCCCATTCATGCTCTGTCTCTCTCTGTCTCAAAAATAAATAAACATTAAAAAAAAATAAAAAAAAAAAATAAAAAAAAAATTTTTTTTAAATGTTTATTTTTGAGACAGAGGGAGACAGAGCGCAAGTGGGGGAGGGGCAGACAGAGCAGGAGACACAGAATCCGAAACAGGTTCCAGGTTCTGAGCTGTCAGCACAGAGCCCGATGTGGGGTTCGAACTCATGAACCACGAGATCATGACCTGAGCCAAAGTTGGACGCTTAACCGACTGAGCCACCCAGGAGCCCCAAGATCAGACAGATTTAGAGTCAAATCCCAGCTTCCTCACTTTATTCTCTCTTAAGGAGGGTAATAATCATGGAGATGCCCAAAGGATGGTCATTACAGCATTAATGTGTAAGCAGTACAAAACCAAAGAATAACTTAAATGTCCAATTATTGCTCAAATAAATCGTGGTATATCCATACCAGGAAGTAGTGTGCAAATATTAAAAACCACAGCGAGAAAAGGGGCGCCTGAGTGGCTCAGTCAGTTAAGTGTGTTGACTCTTGGTTTCAGCTCAGGTCATGATCTCATGCTGGTGAGTTCGAGCCCCGCATCGGGCTCTGTACTGACAATGTGGAGCCTGCTTGGGATTCTCTCTCAGGGACCCTCTCTCTGCCTCTCCCCTGCTCACGCTGTCTCTTCTCTCTCAAAATAAATAAATAAACTTAGAAAAGAAAAAAAAAGATTCTCTCTCTCCCCCACTCTGTTCCCCTCTACTGCTCACTGTTTCTAAAATTAAAAAAACAATCCCTTTCCTTTCCTTTTGAGAAAGAGAGCAAACAGGGGAGAGAGAGGGAAACAGAATCGGAAGCAGGCCCCAGGCTCTGAGCTGTCAACACAGAGCCTGATGTGGGGCTCAAACTCACGAAGCATAAGATCATGACCTGAGCCGAAGTGAGACACTTAACCAACTGAGCCACCCAGGCGCCCCGAGAATATATTTTTGACATGACAAGGCATTCAAGACATATTGCTAAGTGAAGGAAGCAAGGCATCAAACAGTTTCGTACAGAGTGAGTCTATTTATGTAAAACAGCATAAAGCAAACACAGACAAAAGAACTGTAAAAATTTTATTAAAGTAACAGTGGTGATATTATGGATGACTGTTGTCTTTCTTTTTTTTTTTTTTTTTTTTTTTTGCTTATCTATAGTCTCAATTTTTATAATGTACCTGTATTACTTTGTATAGGAAAAGAGCAACAGCCCAGGCCAGGAAAGATCCTGAGCGTAGAAGGTCCTCACTGAATTTTTTGCCCTATCTGAAAGAAATGTGTGGGATGGACAGCATGAGACCTGGCCAGGGCCCCAGGACACCAGAAGTCCCAATCAGCTGGGGAAAGGGAAGGCAGAAGGTTCCTCTATGGGGGAAGAGGGAGAGCTGGAACCTGAAAACACTGAGGGACAGGTGATGAGCGGCCTCAGATGGAGTCACTGAGAACACATTCACAGTAAGAGTCCAAGTTGTGTCCTAAAAGAGTGTTACAGAAAAATGCTGGCATCTATAATCACTGCTCCTACTGTGGGAACGTACTTTCTTTCTCTTCTTCTTTTTTTTTTATTTTAAGTAGGCTTGGGGCACCTGGGTGGCTCAGTCAGTTGAGCGTCCGACTTCAGGTCACGATCTCGCAATTCAGGAGTTCGAGCCCTGTGTTGGGCTCTTTGCTGACAGCTCAGAGCCTGGAGCCTGCTTCGGATTCTGTGATTCCCTCTCTCTCTGCCCCTCCCCCACTTGCACTCTGCCTCTGTCTCTCAAAAATGAATGGTAAAAAAAATTTTTTTTTAAATTTTAAGTAGGCTCCGTGCCCCCCAACTTGGGGGCCTTGAGATTAAGAGTCATGTGCTCTACTGAGTCAGCCAGGCACCCTCAAGGAGATACATACTTTCATTTTATTTTATTTAAAATAATTCTTGAAAAATGAATCTATCAGTATCTGTATTCAGCTATTTTTTTTTTTAATGTCGGTTTATTTTTGAGAGACAGAAAATGAGCAGGGGAGGGGCAGAGAGAGAGGGAGACAGAATTCAAAGAAGGCTCCAGCCTCTGAGCTGTCAGCACAGAGCCCGATGCTGGGCTCGAACCCATGAACCATGAGATCATGACCTGAGCCAAAGTTGGGTGCTTAACCGACTGAATCACCCAGATGCCCCCCCACTCCCTGCTTTTTAAGTTTATTTTATTTATTTTGAGAGACAGAGAACAGGAGGGAGAGAAAATCCTAAGCAGTCTCCACACTGTCAGCATGGAGTCTATGTGGGGCTCAAAATCATCAATGGTGAGATCATGACCTGAGCTGAAATCAAGAGTCAGATGCTTAACCAACTGAGTCACCCAGGCACCCACATTTTATATTTGGCAAGGCCAAATGCCTGATATTATTAATGTCCAGCCAAGGAAAAGAGTGAGAAAGTGTGGATTAGAAATCTCACGAGATGAAGAGGAAAATTCTTCAGGCCAAATTAAATGAATGGTCACAGTTTCACCTTAGAACAAAACCCTAAGAACTAGAGATTAATGCTGGTATTCAGTGTTGAGTACTGGCTAAGTGAAAGCTAGTTAAAACAGTCTGGATTCTTTACAGCCAGCAGGGGAGATGGCAGTGTGATGAATATACAGGGGTGACTGTAAGTGATCTCTGGACCTGAGAATGAAATTTGGTCCTGAATAAGGTGTTCGCAAATGCTGCTGGGAGAAATACAAAATTGTACGACCTTCTGGAGAGAAATTTTCTCGGGGCAAAAAATGTTTTCCTTTCTAGCCACCAATTCCATCGCTAGAAATTTATCCTCCAGAAAAACTCTCACAAGCGAATAAAGATGTACACTCAAAGTGTTCAGTGTAGCACTGTTTGTAATAGATAAAAATTTGAAATAATCTGAATGTTCTTGAGACTATCTAGTTGTGGTACATCCATACAATATGCTATTCTGCAACTATTATAAAAGAATCAGGGTGGGGCACTTGGGTGGCTCAGTTGGGTTAGGCAGCCACCGACTTGATTTCGGCTCAGGTCATGATCACATGGTTCGTGGGATTTCACCTCGCTGACAGTGAGGAGCCTGCCTGGGATTCTCTCTCTCCCTCTCAAAAGAAATAAATAAACTTAAAAAAAAAAAAAAGTATCAGGGCGACGGGGCGCCTGGCTGACTCAGGCAGTAGAGCACGTGACTCTTGACCTCAGGGTCGTGAGTTCAAGACCCAAGGTAGGCACTGGGATTACTTAAAAAAAAGAAAAAAAGAAAAAGAATCAGGGTGAGCTATTATGTACTGACCTAAAAACAGGACCAAATTATATTGTTAAATGAAAATACTGAGTTGCAGAACAGTGTGTGTAAAATGATGCCACGTAGTTTTTGAACATGGGTGTGCACGCGCGCACACACACACACACACACACACACACACACACAAATAAGTATGGGAGACTACGTAGTCCCTGTTAACAGTTTGGTATCTTTGGGAGGTTTAAGTGATTTTAGGTTTTTACTTTTTAAAATATTTGTATTATTTTTTCCCCAATATTTTCTTATGAAAAACTTCAAACGTAAAATTGAAACAATTATTCAATCAGGGACTACCTAACATCTACCACGTGGAGTCTATAATTAACATTTTGTTACATTTGCTATAACGTATCTACTTATTCATCCCTTTGTCCATCCATCAATCTATCTTATGAACTATATTATTAGGATATTTCTTTTAAAAAGAGGGGTGCATTTAGTCATCACACAAATCAATAACAATGAACAGATGAACAATGTCTCAGATAAGATCAGTCATGGCTAGAAGTTACTACCCTAAACATTTTTAAAACAATGGATAGACAGAAGAGGTCAATCAACAGTGTGAACTTATCTGAAGCAGTGATATAATCAAGTCTCTTATCTGAAAACAAGGGTGATAAGGAGATATACATTTTTTAAGTTTATTAATTTCTTTTGTGAGACAGAGAGCACGAGGTGGGGGAGGAGCAGAGAGAGAGAGAGGGAGAGAGAGAATGGGGGGGGCAGGGGGTAGAGCAGAAAGAGAGGAAGAGAAAGAATTCCAAGCAGGCTCTGTGCTGTTAGCCCAGAGCTGGATGTGGGGCTCGATAACACAAACCATGAGATCATGACCCGAGCTGAAATCAAGAGTTGGACGCTTAACCGACTAAATCACCCAAGTGCCCCAATAAGGAGGTATCTCGACAGACTACATAAGAAGGGAGCACAGAGCCACAAATTGTGTTCATCCAGCATTTGTCCAGGAGAGAAAGTTCTTGAATCACGGTATCCACTATTGGGAAATGATAAGGAAAGGGCTTTGGAGACCGGCAATCCTAGACTGACTCCTGGCCTAGCCTTTTCCTAGTGGATTAACCTCTTTACTTCTGCATATGTAAACGTGTGCAGGCATGAGAATACATGGTGCATTCTGGAACATGCAATATTTAGGGGTAGTAATAACCAGGTATATGGGGAGGTATGGCTGGGGTCTGATCACAGTGGGCCATATATGCCATGTTAAGGAATCTCGATTTCACCCAGAAGGCAATGGAAAGTCACCGAGGGATTTTAAATAGGGAAGTGACACCCTGAGATTTACACCTTAGATGTCACTGGCAGCTGTATGGAAGGTGAGTTGAAAGAGCGGCAGTTACAGCCAGAGCCTGGGTGAGAGAAGATGAAAGCGTGAACCAAGGCAGAGGCAAGGAAGAAGATGGGTGACGAAGGCATGTGTGACGGATGATGAAGTGGAAGGTACAGGACTCCGTGACTGGATGGGAAAGGTGAAGGAAAGGCAGAGTTCTTGGGTTTCCAGTTTCTAACGGAATGGTAGTCCCATTCAAACTTCACACTGAGCTCCAAAACTGAGCTCCCGATTCCCTCGCTCGTTCCTGCTTTCCTCATAGCAAGTCAGTGGCAATGCTATTTTTATAGCTGCCCAGGGCAGATAACTCAGAAATTGTTTACTTCTGCTCTTTTACCCCGCACATCTGAATTGCCAGCAAATCTTGTTGGCACCTTTAAAATACACACTAGAATAGAATAGAATAGAATAGAATAGAATAGAATAGAATAGAATAGAATAAAATAAAATAAAATAAAATAAAATAAAATAAAATACACACAGAATCTGGGGTCCCTGGGTGGCTCAGTCAGTTAAGCATCTGACTTGATTTCGGCTCAGGTCACAGTCTCGTGGTTTGTGGGATTAAGCCCCACGTTGGGCTCTGTGCTGACACAGCTAAGCCTGCTTGGGATTCTCTCTCCCTCTCTGCCCCCACCTTCCTCACCCCCCACTCATGCACAAGCATGTGTGTGCGCTCATGGGATCTCTCTCAAAATAAATAAAAACTTTAAAAAAATGCACATGGAATCCGACTCCCAACACCTTTACTGTTAACACTCAAGCCACTATCATCTCAAGCCTCCTAACTGGTCCTCCTGCAGCTGCTGCTTTTCACATCAGAGTGACCCTTTAAAAATATTCAGATCAGGGGTGCCTGGGTGGTTCAGTCGGTTAAGCATCTGACTTCAGCTCCGGTCATGATCTCATCGTTTGTGAGTTCGAGCCCTGCGTCGGGCTCTGTGCTGACAGCTCAGAGCCTGGAACTTGCTTCAGATTCTGTGTCTCCCTTTCTCTCTGCCCCTCCCTTGGCTCACACTCTGTGTCTCCCTGTTTCTCAATAATAAATAAACATTAAAAAAATAAAAAAAAAATTCAGATTACAAGTACTCTGCTCAAAACTCTCCAAGAGCTTCTATTTTACTCAGAGTAAACCCCAAAGTCCTTACTGTGGCCTCAAAGGTTCTGCATGAAAGGGGCCCCTATTTCCTCTCTGATTACCTCTCATTACCCTCCTACTGGCTCAGTTGGTTCTAGCCACACAGGCAACTTTGTTGCTCTTTTTTTTTTCAAAGTTTTATTTAAGTAATGTCTACACCCAACATGGAGCTTGAACTCATGACCCCGAGATCAAGAGTTGCCAGCCAGCCTTCTCTTCTGAGCCAGCCAGGGGCCCTGACTTTGTTGCTTTGAATGTGCCAAGCACACTCGTGCCTCAGGGATTTTGCCCTTGTTCCCTCTACCTGGACTGCTTTTCCCTGATGTGTCCACATAGCTTGTATTTTCCTCACTTTATTCAAGTCTCTGCTCACGTGTGGCTTTCCTAGATACACTCTATGAACTAGAACTGCTCCCCACTGGTCACTCTCCCCCTTCTCTCTGGTGTTCCTAATGCAGTACATATCAGTTTAAAGAGAACAAGGACACTGTCATTTTGGTCATTGCTACATCCTCAGTGCCTTGAACAGTGCCTGCTATTATGGTGGGTTCTCAGTAAATACTTCTTGAGTGATTAAACAAATACAAGAAGAGGAAAAGGTTTAGGAAGAAAAACAGATCAGTTCTCAATATGCTGAGTTTGAAATATCTATGGGACAATCAGGTAGAGTCATGTAGATGTTTATTTATAGGTCTAGAAAGGAATTTTTAAAATTTTAATTAATTTAGAGATTGGGGGGGGAGGAGCAGAGAAACAGGGAGACAGAGAATCCCAAGCAGGCTCTGCACCATCAGTGCGGAGCCTGACGTGAGGCTTGAACTCATGAACCATGAGATCATGACCTAAGCCAAAACCAAGAGTTGCATGCTTAACCAAATGAACCACCCAGGTGCCCCAAAAGGAATTTTAAATAATAATAATGGTGATACTACTAAACAAATAAAAACACTTGTTCGAAGCACAGTGCTGAGCACATTACACTTAAATCATTTTATGCTCATAATGACTTGACAAAGAGGTATTCAAATTACCCCCCAAAGAGGGGAGAAAAGTTCTCAGGTATTCAGAATAGGAAACCTTTACACATCTGTGCACTAGAGAGAGCCAGAGGGATTGTGATGCAGGAAAGACCTGTCCGTGAATCTTTGTCCTTCTTAATTTTTTACTGCTGTGTCCCTCTCACCTTCATGTACTTGTTGAAGACAGTCTGGATCTCCTCATTGATGCTAGGCTGGAGAACAGCTCGGAGGAGGTCCATGGAGATAGCAGGATCTGTGAAACTGCATTCAGGAGGGAGACATAGTTAGGGGTCATGTCCCAAACATATCTTTCCTGGTCTGCCCAGACAATTATTGACACAAACTCCTTTATTTATTTATTAAAAAAAATTTTTTTTTAATGTTTATTTATTTCTGAGACAGAGCATGAGTGAGGGAGGGGCAGAGAGAGAGGGAGACACAGAATCAGAAGCAGGCTCCAGGCTCTGAGCTGTCAGTGCAGAGCCTGACGCGGGGCTCGAACCCACGAACCATGAGATCATGACCTGAGCTGAAGTTGGACACTCAACCGACTGAGCCACCCAGGTGCCCCTATGTTTATTTATTCTTGAGACAGAGACAGAGCATGAACAGGGGAGGGGCAGAGAGAGAGGGAGACACAGAATCCGAAATGGGCTCCAGGCTCTGAGCTGTCAGCACAGAGATCATGACCTGAGCCGAAGTCGAACGCTCAATCAACTGAGCCACCCAGACGCCCCTGACACAAACTCCTTTAATGAGAATAATAGATAGGTTCTACTGAAAACAAGCTGTGTGCCCAGATGTAGTATGCACTACATAGATGTATGGCTTTATTCCATTTTCATAATAACCTGTGAAATGAGCATTACTTTTCTAAAAAAATTATTTTTTTAATTTACACCCAAGTTAGTTAGCATATAGTGCAACAATGATTTCAGGAGTAGGTTCCTTAATGCCCCTTACCCATTTAGCCCATCCCCCTTCCCACAACTCCTCCAGCAACCCTGTTTGCTCTCTATATTTAAGAGTCTCTTATGTTTTGTCCCCCTTCCTGTTTTTATATTATTTTTGCTTCCCTTCCCTCATTTTCATCTGTTTTGTACCTTAAATTCCTCATATGATATTTGTCTTTCTCTGACTAATTTCACTTAGCATAATACCCTCTAGTTCCATCCACGTAGTTGCAAAAGATTTCATTCTTTTTTACTGCTGAGTAATACTCCATCATGTGTGTGTGTATGTGTATGCATATATATATACCGCATCTTCTTTATCCATTTATCCATCGATGGATATTTGAGCTCTTTCCATACTTTGGCTATTGTTGATAGTGCTGCTATAAACATTGGGGTGCATGTGCCCCTTCGAAACAGCACACCTGTATCCCTTGGATAAATACCTAGTAGTGCTATTGCTCGGTTGTAGGGTAGTTATATTTTTAATTTTTTGAGGAACCTCCATACTATTTTCCAGAGTGGCTGCACCAGTTTGCATTCCCACCAGTAGTGCAAAAGAGATCCTCTTTCTCTGCATCCTCGCCAACATCTGTTGTCGCCTGGGTTGTTAATGTTAGCCATCCTGACAGGTGTGAGGTGGTATCTCATTGTGGTTTTGATTTGTATTTCCCTGATGATGAGTGAAGTTGAGCATTTTTTCATGTGTCAGTTGGCCATCTGGATGTCTTCTTTGGAGAAGACATTCATGTCTTTTGCCCATGAAATGAGCATTCTTCTTCTTTTTTTAAAATGTTTTATTTATTTTTGACAGAGACAGAGCACGAGCGGGGGAGGGGCAGAGAGAGAGGGAGACACAGAATCCGAAGCAGGCTCCAGGCTCTGAGCTGTCAGCACAGAGCCTGACGCAGGGCTCGAACTCACAGACCGCAAGATCATGACCTGAGCCCAAGTCAGACGCTCAACCTACTGAGCCACCCAGGCGCCCCGAAATGAGCATTATTCTTAAAGTGTTTTATGACATACAAAATCTATATGCTTTAACAAATAGTTTTAGTGAACATCCATTTAATCACTACCCAAGTCAAGAAATATAATCATCCTATAGGCCTATCTTGTACTCTCTCCCTTCACGGAGATAAATACTACTAGCCCCACTTTTTTCTGAACCTCCATGCTATTCTTCCTTTTTAGCAGTATATTTATTAATTTTTTTAATGTTTATTTATTTTTGAGAGAGAGAGAGAGAGAGAGTAAGTAGGGGACGGGCAGAGAGAGAGGCACAGCATCCAAAGCAAGCTCTACGCTCCGAGCTGTCAGCACACAGCCCAATGAGGGGCTGGAACCCATGAACTATGAGATCATGACCTGAGCCGAAGTTGGACGCTTAACCGACTGGGCCACCCAGGCGTCCCTCTGGATCTCTTTATAGCCCTCAGCCACAGAGCCAGTGAGTGTTAGGGATCTTAGGCACGGTTGAATCCATGACTACCCCTCATTTGGTACATCAGTTCAGAGGAGACAATGATTCAGCCAAGGTCACACAGAGTTACAGAATCTTAGTCTCCTCTTTCTTAGTCCAGTGCTCTTTCCAATGGCTCATTATCTCTTCTCAGCTCGGTGCAGTGGGGACCCCAAAGGTGCCATCCAAGCCAATGCCTGGGAGGTAAATACGCAAGACCAGCCTTACCTTGTCGTCATCTGTGAGCGGCGGCCCCTTCGCTGCACCTGCCGGTGCTTTATCATTATGTTCCAAGGGTTCTGTGGGGACCAAGGGAACGGGTGTCACTGAGGTCCATGACACTGGGGTGGAGGGTGGAGATGAACTTAAACGTAAACATCCCCGCTTCTCTGGGACGGGGTTGGCGGGAGGGCAGCGGTTGAAAGGCCCTGCCCGGGAGGAGGAACTGAAGAAAAGTTTCCTGCCTCGAAAGGTCCCAACCCCACCTTTTCTGGAACGGCAGGAGGAAGGTAACCAGTGTTTACCGAGGGGCTGGCTACTCTGGGGCCGGTGGTGTGCTGGGCGCTTTCCTCGTACTTACACCCCATCCCCACAACTTTATGAGGCAGGCACTAATCATCTCCATTTTACAGAAGAGGAAACTGGAGCTCAGGGGTTGGCAGGACTTGCTCACGTCACCTAGCTAGGAAGGCGGCATCAGAATTTGAATCCAGGTCGTTGGACTGCGAAAACGCCAACTCCCTGGGCAGCAGCACCAGCCGCCGCGTTCTCCCACCCGCGGGCCAGGGTCCCGGGAGCCCGAGGCCCAGCCGGCCCGAGCCCAGGCCCAGCCCTGGCCTCCCCGGGGGCGCCCTCACCGTGAGAACCAGCTGCCCCGCTGCGCCCGCGTCGCCCAGGTCGGGGCCGCCCCGCTCTGCCCCGCTGGGTCCCCGCGGCTGCTCGGCGTCGCCAGTGGCCCCCATGGCTCCCCCGGCCCCAACAACTTCAGACCGACTCTACCACCGTCCGGAAAGTGGCCTCGTGACGTCATTGCAGCGCGCCGTTCGCCGGCCCGGAAGCGCGCCGCGGGGAGCTGCGGCGTTTCCATGGGAACCAAAAGGCTGCGTCTCGCCAGGGTCTGAGACGCCTACAGGCGCTGTGTGCGCGGTCGCCGGGGCTGCGTCCGGGGCGGGGCCGCGCCTCCGGTGTAGGCTGTGGGTGTTTGGTCCCGGAACGCTCCCGGTTGGGTCAAGGCCGGTGGAGAAGTGTGGGGCAGGAGGAGGGCAGCAGGCTCCCTGGGCTGGGGTTGGGGAGCGGAGGGGAGCACAGCGGCGCCTACAGTCCAGTCTTTGAAAGCCGTAGAGTTTAATATGCCTCGTACTCATCCCCCCCGGAATGGAGGGAGTGGGCCTACTACGAGGACCCGATAACCCAACAAGAGGGGGTCTGGCCCATGCCGTCCCAAACGCTTACCCACCGGGGCCCTCCAGGCCTAGACGCCAGGGGCTGCCTCTAGCATCTGAAGGCATCATAATGAAGGTTGGGTCTTGGGCTGTGGACTCCCCAAGCCCCAGGGAGCTGGGCTTCTATCCCCAGAGGGGTGATTCTGGGATGGGCAGGGGATGCAAGGGGTTAACAGCTATGGAGCTCCTCTTAGCTCTGGCTTAGAGGTAAGAGGTCCGTGAAGAGAACTGGATCGATTTATGGGTGGTAGAGAAAGTTCCTTTTACCAGGTCACAATATAGGGGAGTAAAAAGTACACGAGTTTTACATGTAGAAAGATCTGAGTTCCAATTCAATATGATATGGTGATTAACAACGTTGACTATGCAATTGGGCTGCCTACCTTCGGTCTACTACTAACTGACCCACGTTTCTTTCTGTGCCTCAGTTTTTCCATCTGTAGAGTGGGGATAATAGTACCTAACCTATAAGATTGCAGTGAGGATTAACTACATGCAGTTAATTCATGTAGAGCACTTAGAACTGTGGCGCAAGTAAACCCTCAGGGAATGTCATCTATTGTTACTATTAGTAAATTCTGGTAGCCACTACTTACTAGCTTAATGACCTTGGGCATTCTTTCTCAACCCCTCTGAATCACCTTTCTTACCTCTGCAAGATTATTGTGAGGATTAAAATAAATAATACAAATAAAGCAGATGTTAGGTCGTCAACAAATGTTAATTATCTCCATGCTCCCACATCAGCCTTAAAACGATGAGGCAACTATATGGCACCAAACTCTGTGGCTCTATTAAGGAGATTTTTACTTTGGGCCTTGAATTTCCTCTGCCCTTTAACCTTACTGGGCTAAGCAGCGTCAGTGGATACCATTAAATATCATGCCTGCCTAAAGTCGCAAATAGTACAGACAGATAAAGTAAAAAGAAGCAGAGGAAGAGGAGATAAAGAAAGGAGGGTATATATTGTCTAGACTACTTGAGTCATAGCAACTTCTTTTGGATTCTGTCAGCTTGCTTTCACACAATCTAAAAATGGCCTGTATGGCTAGAGGGACCAAGATGTAGGTTTTTGGTGCATTTGTATTAGTTGTGAACAAACTCAAACATGGCTTTACTGTAGGTTTTTTGTTTTTTGGTGTGTGTGTGTGTGTGTGTGTGTGTGTGTGTGTGTGTGTGTGTTTGCTGGTTTCTAAGTAGTCTGTTCCATTCTCTGTTTTCTGGGTCGCTAGGATGAACAGGAGACACAGTACATTTTATTAGCTTTGGTTATTATTAAGTCGTGTCTCTGGTCCTTCCCTCTGTCACTTTGGCTGCGGCTGGGTCCTTCCAGAGGCTCCTTTATCTAGTGGCCCTCCCTACATTTCCCCAGCTACTGAACAGGTTCCTCATCATTGTCCAGGGATGTTGTGTGTATTGCATTACAGAGTCTGATCACCATCATCACATGGGCCTTTTGGGAGTGCCAGGAATTTTCCCACACACCAGCGACCAGTCACTTTTCTTTTTGTCAGGAGAAGACATCCTGGGGGATATTGCACAAGGGGAGACTTTGGGGCTGGGTTTGGGCCAGTCTCCTAGTCCTGCCCTTCCTTTGGTTGATGCTCTGGGCAAGGTGTATACCTCCGGCCTGGACTAAGTGCTCATCTCACTTCTCAGCACCATCGTCATGTTGAGCTGCCTTTTCCTCCTGAAGGCATTTCTTGCTCTTGGGTCCCTGATATCCTGGGTGGCTTCTGGAGAGCATGGTGAGCTATTACTTGGATTCCTTGGCTGACAGTAATAGAAAGTGACTAAGGAGAAATTATCCCCTGCCTCTTTCTGAAGTGAGAGTCCTTATTTGTGGAAATGGTGATCCCTGTAGGACAGGACTGGATGTGTAGATTCTCAGGACAGCCGGGGTAGGTCTTCCTGACTTGGAGGTAGGACTTCCAGTCTGGCTTACTAGAGGTTCTAGGTTTTCCCTAGGGCTCCTTAAATGGGAACAAGATCACCCCAACCTTTCCCTCTCTTTATCCACAAAGTGGCTGGTTGTTTAGTCGTGGTGGGCGCGTGTCACTGGTTGTGTGGGGGGAGGAGAAAGTGGTTGCAGAGATATTGGATAGGAATGTTTGCAGAGCCTGAAAAATCCTTGAAGTGCACTTGGCTTTCATTCCCTGTTTCTTGAGGCCCAGCCAGTTCCCCCAATCTCGCGTGCTATCTTTTGCAGTGAAAGAAGGAGAATGCCCTCCTAATAAGAACCTGTGCAGAGAGCTGTGCTGGGGGGACGAGTCATGTCCGGCTGGGCAGAAGTGCTGCAGCAACGGCTGTGGTCGGGTCTGCCGAGGAGGCATTCCGAAGGGTATGTTGGCTGGACGGGCAAAATCCAGGTGTGCTTTCTGACCTTGCCTCCGGGCTAGAAAGACCTGGAGCGCTTCCTACCTCCTAGATTGCTCTCTCTCTCTCTCTTTTTTTTAATGTTTATTTTATTTTATTTATTTATTTTTGCTCTAAAGCATTTTATTAGAATCCTTTTGACAAGACCAAGTATTTGATTACAATGAAGCAAAGTGGTCTGAATGATATTTAAATATCTCAAAATTTCTATGCAGTTTTTTTTTCTCAAGTTCAAAGCTGCTCACAGGTTAATGCAGGACAGCTAGATGAAGTTCCTAGGATTTGCTCAACACCAAATAAGACACATCCTCTCGTTAGCAAAGTCCATAGGAGCCAGGGAGAAAGGACATGGCTCTTCACTCATTGCAGCCCAAAGATTCAAGTGGCAGGAGCCACTATCTAGGCGACCCAGAAGTCTCAACAGCCCTCCTCCAAGAGGCTATGTTCCCAACTTCAGCCCTTCAGTCACCAGATTAGACACTGATCTGTGAAAGGGCACTGCCCCAAATAGGCTTCTAGAATAATCAGGCTAGAAAAGTAAAAAGACAACCATTGAGAAGCACAAGCAAACTTAAAGGCCCTCCTGTTGGCCCCTTCTCAGACTCAAGCATCCAGTTCTCCAAATGAGTCAGAACTTTAATGTTTATTTTTGAGAGAGAGAGAGCGTACGTGTGTGCAAGCTGGGGAGGGGCAAAGAGAGAGGGAGACACTCTGAAGCAGGCAGAGCAAAGCCAGATATGGGGCTTGAACCCACGAACTGCGAGATCATGACCTGAGCGAAAGTCAGACGCTCAGCCAACTGAGCCACTCAGGTGGCCCTGGATTGGTTCTTGAGATCTAGCTTGCTTGCAGACCCTCCTCCCCCTTTTGGGGTCTCTAATCACTCAGTTCCCAGTTCTTTGTCTTTTATCAGGAAAGAACACATAACAGATGATCTCTGTCTTTTATTGTTATTTTATTTATTTATTTTTACTTTTTTTTTTTTTTACTTTTTTTTTTTTCAACGTTTATTTATTTTTGGGACAGAGAGAGACAGAGCATGAACAGGGGAGGGGCAGAGAGAGAGGGAGACACAGAATCGGAAACAGGCTCCAGGCTCTGAGCCATCAGCCCAGAGCCCGACGCGGGGCTCGAACTCACAGACCGCGAGATCGTGACCTGGCTGAAGTCGGACGCTTAACCGACTGCGCCACCCAGGCGCCCCTATTTTTACTTTTTTAATGTTTGTTTATTTTTGAGAAAGAGAGACGCAGAGCATGAGCAGGGGAGGGGCAGAGAGAGAGACACAGAAACTGAAGCAGGCTCCAGACTCTGAGCTGTCAGCACAGAGCCCAATATGGGGTTTGAACCCACGAACCGTGAGATCATGCCCTGAGCCAAAGTCAGGCACTTAACTGACTGAGCCACCCAGGCACCCCTATTGTTATTATTTTAATGTTTATTTATTTATTGAGAGAGAGAGAGAGAGAGAGAATGAGTGCGGGAAGGGCAGAGAGAGAGAATCCTAAGCAGGCTCTGTGCGGTCAGTGCAGAGCCCAACGCAGGGCTCGAACCCACAAACTGTGAGATCATAACCTGAGCCAAAATCAAGAGTCAGATGCTTAGCTGACTGAGCCACCCAGGTGCCCCTCTGTCTTTTATTTGAACTTGGGGTTCCTGTGAAGACTGGAGGGCAAAGTTGTGCAGGGAAGCCTGTTAAAGGTAGATGATCAAAAGGGGCACCTGGGTAGCTCAGTTGGTTGAGTGTCTGACTTCGGCTCAGGCCATGATCTCGCGGTCCGTGGGTTCGAGCCCCATGTCAGGCTCTGTGCTGACAGCTCGGAGCCTGGAGCCTGCTTCGGATTCCGTGTCTCCCTCTCTCTCTCTCTGCACCTCCCCTGCTCACATTCTGTCTCCCTCTCTCTCTCTCTTAAAAAATAAAATGAACATTAAAAAAAAAAAAAAGGTAGTGATCAAAAGAGTAGACCCCCGAGCCAAGCAGGCTTTCCATGCCTCAGGTAAGCTTTACACTTGATCTTAGCCAAAAGGCCGAGAAGTGATTGCCTTAGGTAAGCTTTGAACAGCTCTTTGTAAGTGTTAAGCTTTTAAGCCTCAATTTTCTCGTGTGTAAAATGGGGATAATAGTTGTGAGGATCAAATGAGAGGTTCCTGGCACAGGTAAACTCTGTAAACCTTATAGTAAATGTGAGCTGTTATCACTGTCTCTGCCCTAGCACCAGAGCTGAGAGTCCTAAAGCAGCTTAGGGCTTCCTTGCTTTGATTTTCCCTTTTGCTACACCCGTGGGTGCCATCGGGCACCATTATCTCTCTCTCTCTCTCTCTCTCTCTCTCTCTCTTTTTTGAGTGTGTGGCTGTCTCCCTTTTTTGCTACAGGGAGGAAAGGAGATTGTCCCAGGGCTGTTCGGAAACAATCCTGTTTCCAAAGGTGCGTCACCGATGAGACGTGTCCAGGTAGAAAGAAATGCTGCGCGTTTGGCTGCAACAAGAGCTGTGTGGTCCCAGTCTCTCAACCAAAGCTGGGTAAGAAGCACTGCCTCGGGCCCCGTGGGCTCTCTGGGGGCCTGCTTGTTTCTTTCTCAAATAAGCCCATACCATGTTATTGCTGGTTTTACTTTACTTTGAAAAACAATAATTAAGTGCCTGCCATGTTCTGAGAACTTTTCTAAAAAAAGATAGACGAAGGGTTACCAGCCATGATGATCTGTGGTATGTGGTCCAGGCAGGCAGAGGAGGCTGGCAGAGTGGAAATCTTGGCGTGTCCTTATTGGCAGGCAGATTTGAAAGCTGTTGGCTAATTCTCAGTTCCCCTTGTCAGCTGCAGTCTTCTCTATTAATTCTTAGCTCGAGAATCCGCAGGGAGACAGCAAGATAGAATCTCGGTACCTATGCAAGGCAGCGAGCGTTTCCCTGCTCACTTGCTTCTGAGGCCTTATGTCCCCTCTGTCCGCACCTAGGATGGCCATCTCCTACTGGAAATGTGCCCTGTTTTATTCTGGTTCTGGTAGAGAGGTGTTTGAAAGAGATTTCCCCTGCCTTTTGCAGGATTCTCATGCCCCAAATTCTCCGTTTACACATTATGTCTTCACCAATTATTTGTTGAATGTTTATTGTTTCCTAGATCTAGCATGGGCTCCGGGTATATTGTGGTTAACAAAGGGGCTCCCATCCCGGCCTTCTTGGAGCTCATGGTCTGGTGCGGGAGAAAGAGGTTTCCCAGATGAGCAGGTGAACATACACTTTCCAACTGTGAGAAGGATATGGAGGAAAACTAATGGGTGCTGAGAGAGAGAAAGAGGGGGTGCTGGCTTTGGACTGGGTGGTCAAGGAAGGCCTGTCTGGGGCAGTGACATTTCACCTGGAGTTGAGGTTAGCCAGGCGAAGGGTGTGATGAGCATCCCAGGAGCTTTGCCACATTAGAGAAATCGAAAGAAAGCTGGTACAGTTGAGGTAGAGACAGGGAGGGACCGGATGCTTCTTGCTGAGGATGGAGTCCAGTCAGACCAGGGGGTTGGCAGTGGGGACGCAGGAAAGGTGACACAGTGGAGAGAATTTGGAGGTCCGGAGGTGGAAGTGACAGAACTTTCTGCTTGATTGCTTGCCTCCTCCTTCGTTCCCTGAGAGGCCCTCCCCCGCCCTCCGCCCCCACCTAAGGTATTAGGAATTGACGATGTGTCTGTCTCCTGTGTCTAGCTCCTTCTCATTTCTCTCTTGTTTCCAGATTTTTATGGTTAATTTTGCTTGTTTGTGCTTCCAAATATATTTTATTATCATACTGTCTATCACTCCCCCCCCCCCCCCCCATACAGAGGCTTTTTTTATTGGAGAGGTGTTAGATGTATACATTAATTTAGGGACAGCTGATATTTTTATGTTGAATCTTTGTCTTCCCCCTGTCCAAGTGTATTTGGTGTGTTTCAGGGTATTTTATAGTTTTAAAATACTGTTTGATAGAGTTTATTATCTTCTTTGTTGTCTTAAATGGGGTCTTACATCATTCCTCCCATTATGTTTTCTGAAGAAACTGGAACCATTCTCTCCTCTGAGTGCATGTGGCAGAATATTACAGTAGAAAAGAGTAGGTTTTGGTTGTCAGAGAGCCGGGTTCAAACCTGAAGGCTCACCAGTTACTGGCCAGCATGTCCCTGGTCAAGTGTCTTCTGCTTCCCCAAGCCTCAGTTCCCTTCTCTATAAAATGGAAAGAATAAGCCTCGGAGGTTGTTGCAATGATTCAAAGTATGTAAGGTGTTTAGTAATACATTACACATTAGCTTCCTTCCTCTCGCCTACTAAGGCGGGCTTCATCAGGAGTACAGTTTCTAACCAACTCCTTTTGTCACGAATCAGGATTGCTTTCTCCTCCCCTGATCACTCCCTTTCTGAGACCCCGAAACTCCACACAACATGTGACAATCTCTTTCCTTCTGGCCAAACCTCCCCAGGCGGTGGGCCCCTTCCCTGTAACCCAGTGGGGCTGTGTCTGGCTTAGGCAGATCTTTTGGGCGCCCTGCCCATAAAAGAGAATAGAGGGTTGTACTCCTTGCCAGGACTCTTGAGGCCCAGCTCTGGAAACAGAGCCTGGGAATCTGTGTTAGGCGGGTCACTCCCTGCCAGCCGGTAGGGCCCAGCACAATCTTCCCAGTGTGTGAAGCTGATGGCTGAATTACGGGGGCCGAGGGTGCGGCTGGCACCCAGGCAAGGCACTTTGTGAGCTGCTCTGGGGCCTGGCCAGCCCTGATGGGGATTCCTCGTCCCTTCGAGCCAGGCAGGCTGCAGTAGTGATCCCCCTGAAGATCTCCCAGAGTGCACTGGCCGAGTGGGGTTCCTAGACTGGCCGGCAGCGATCCTGGTTGCTGTGTCCATAGTTCATGACTTTTCTATAGCTTCAGTCCTGCACTGGCCCACTCACCCAATGGGACTGGTTGCTATACTCAAGGTCACAGGAAGCCGTCTGTCTTGGGCTCTGGGTGGTTCCTGCTTTCCCTCAGTTCTGACATTGCCAGAGGTTTACCATCGTCAGTGCTGGTCTGTTTGGTACAGTGGAGGGACAGTCAAGCCTCCAGAGGGCTCAGGGCAGACTCTGGGACCTGCTCCCCTCAGGCAGTTCTCGTCTGCACCTGCATCTGAGTCTTGGCTTCTCTGCTTTCTGTGTGGCCTCGGGCAAGTCCTTTCATCTCTCTGAACCTCACCTCTCTCATCTGTAAAAGTGGAGATGAGGAAGTTTACCTCAAAGTGTGGTAATGTAGTGCCTTAGTCCTTTGGGCTGCGCTAACAGAGTGTCATGGGCTGAGTAGCTTATAAATGACAGCAATTAATTTCTTATGATTCTGGGGGCTGAGAAGTCCAAGATTAAGGTGCCAGCGTAGTCTGGTGTGGGCCAGCTTCCCGGTTCACACACTGCTGTGTTTTCACCGTGACCTCACATGGCGGAAGGGCAATACGGGCATCATCCCATTCGTGGGGGCTCCCCTCTCCTGACCTCATCACCTCCCGAAGGCCCCATCTCCTAAAACCATCACATTGCGGGTTAGATTTCAAGATACGAATTTTAGGGGGATACAAACATTCAGTCTGTATCATACAGTTTGGAAGAGATGTATTTAAAAAGCCGGAACAAAACCTACCAAATAATGCTTAACAGCTCAGACTGTGATGCCAGTGCCTCCCTGTTCAGCTTTCCACCTGTCTGAAGTCTGGCCTGTTTGCTCACTCACTTATTTGCTCATTGGAAGTACAGAAGTGTGGAAGGAGAGTCCTGGTCCAGTTTTCATTCAAAAAAATTATTTTATTTTTTAGACAAAGCATGCACATGGGCAGGGGAGGGGCAGAGGGAGGGAGGGGAGAGAGAGAGAGAGAGAGAGAGAGAGAGAGAGAGAGAATGAATCCTGAGCAGGTTCCATGCTCAGAGCACAGCCCGATGGGGAACTCCATCCTACGACCCTGGGATCATGACCTGAGCTAAAATTGAGTCGGATGCTCAACCAACTTAGCCACTCAGATGTCCCCGGTTTTCATTTTAAAATCACCACCCTGCTGGTGTATGAAGAATGGATGGGGGCAAATGTAGCAGATGGCAGGCCAGTTAAGAGGCTGTTGTGGCAGGCTGGGGGAGAGGTGAGCACGGTTTAGACCAGGGTGGTGACGGTGTGGACGTGGGAAACTGGCAGACTTGGAGTACTTTTCAAGGTCGAGTTGACAGGTGAAGAAGCAAGTGGATGTGGGTGCTGAGGGAGAGGAAGTGTCAAGAACAGTGCTTAGGTGTGTGGCTTGAATAAGTTGAGTGATGGGAGCACTTGGGGAGGAAGAGGTATTGGAGCAAAGATTCAGATTATGGTCTAAGAGTTGTCTCCTTGGATCCCTCATGGTCCCCTCTCTCACACCATGAAACGTGATCACTCTCCATCACCTGTGACCACTGTTTTGCTTATTACAACATGTGTATTATGTCCTTTGGACAGATGGGTGGCATGGGCTCCCTGTGTGCTTGGATGACCTTTTCCTGAAACCTCACTGCTGGTTGTTGAGAAAAGAGTTAATGTAGCAGGCCTGAGATTGATGTTCTTAGAAAGGCCTGCCTGTAACATTGGCCCTGGCTGGCTTCTGGGAAGTTAGATTTTTGAGAGTGTTCCTACCACTGTAACTGGTAAGAGTCATATCTGCTAGGCAGAGAGTGCCCCGTAAAAACCCTGAGTCTCTCGTGAGCATTCCTGGGAGACAACACTTCACACGTGTTTTCATGTGTCATGTGATTCCACCGGAAGAAGACTGTTGGTGCCTGGTTTCTTCTGGGCTTTGCCTCATGCACCTTTTCCCTTAGATGATTTTGCTTTGTATCCTTCTGCTGTAATAAATCATGGCCATGAGTCCAACTGTACTCTGAGTCTTGTGAATCCTAGCAAATCACCCAGCCTAGGAGTTGTCTTTGAGACTCCCAACACACTGGTTTATTGATACATTTTCCTAATCCCTAAAACTTTCTACCACTAGGTCTTCTCTTTTGTCAGAATTGAGCTAAGCAAGTCCTAGCTCTTATTGATTCATTTTTGGGTAATCCTCGTGGAATGTAGGGAGTCGATGTGGTTTAAAGGGCACCGGATCTAGTGTCAGGGCTGGGAATTTGGGACCCAATTCTGCCACCATTGACCTCAGGCCAATCCTGCCCCCTCTTCCTGGATGTCTGTCTGTCTGTTTGCAAGAGAAGTGGGTTTGATAGCTCTGAGGGCCTGTCTTGGCTTAAGAAGTTTTGAGGTTTTACTTTTCTGCCAGCACCTGGAGTCCTTCCCTCAGATACAGTGGAAGGTTGGAGCTGGAGCAGCAGTAAAGCCTATGTCTGAGGATTTCCTGGGCTTCATTTTTTTATTCCACTTTTTTTTGGTGATAGCTTGGGGTCTTGGGATAGAGACATATTTGCAGGGTGGGGATGACCATTCCCATCCTGACTCTCTTCCCTATTTCTCATCCTGGTTCCTGGTAAGATAACTGTGAGGTGCCTAGAAACCATGCGGTATGAGGAACTAAACTTACCTAGTCTGGGAAAGCTGAGATGGTGAAGGGCAGAGGATCCTATCTAAGGGGGATGGCACAAGCCATGTTTTCCTCAGGTCTCTGGGGATAGGACAAGGGCCAATGGATAGAACTTCTAGAAAGCCAGATTTCAGTTGAGTATAAAGTACAAGGATGGGATAGTCCGGCTTGGAGGTCGTGACACCCCTTTCCAGTGTTTGAGCTGAGAGTAGGGAATTATTGGTAGGGATTTAGACATCAGACATGGGGGCCCATGCTGGGCCCTGGTCAAAGGGCATATGTTCTGACCCTCAGGGCTTTAGCCTGTTCCCCAAGAGTCCATTCAATGCTTCTGGTATTTGACAAAACCCCAGGGACCTCAAGGAAGCCTGTCGTGGAAGAGAGTAGAGGTTGGGTCTCAATGCCTGGTCCCGGGGATGAGGGCAGAAAGTGCAGAGTGCGCCTGGCATTGGTCAGTTTGGGGCCAAGCTCAGCAAAGTGGTGAAATCTGGGAAGGGTGCTGCTCAGTATAATTCCGTGAGGAGTTATGTTGCTAGGTTTTTCTCACCAGGAAGATTGTTTTTATGCCCAGCCTTCTTAACTGTGGATGAAAGGCTTTATTCTTTGTTAAATAGATTTTTAGTGTTTGTCAAACAGGAGGGGAGGTGTGGGGGGTACATCGGCAGTTACAGTGGCCATATTTTCTGGATAAAAAATCAGGTTTGAAGGGCGCCTGGATGGCTTAGTTGGTTAAGTGTCTGACTTCGGCTCAGGTCATGATCTCACAGTTTATGGGTTCAAGTCCCCACAGCAGGCTCTGTGCTGACAGCTCGGAAACTGGAGCCTGCTTTGGAGTCTGTGTCTCCCTCTCTCTCTGTCCCCTCCCCGCTTGTGCTCTCGCTCTCTCTCTCTCTCAAAAATGAATAAAATTTTTTAAAAATCAGGTTTGATGTGATGTGCCATTGGCCTAGAATCTTTGAAAGGGGGGCTGTTCAGGAAAATCCTGGGATGCAGGGTTATTAGACCTTGATTGTTCAGCTGCACGTGTTCTTGGAGTCCAGCACTTGCTTTTCCATCACGGCAGACTTCCCGGCAGCCATATGCATTTGTACTCACATGTTCTTACTCAAAGGTCCTGGGCCGCTCCTGCTTTGGTTTTCTACAATGCTTTTAATTGCCTGCCACTTCTTTTCTCCGTTTCAAAAACTTGAAACAAACACTGGGATGAATGAATCATGGTGAATCAGTTTGTTTTGGGTGTGACTTCTTAGGGAGTGCCTGCTCCAGAGGACCTGGCCTGGTGCCTGCGTGTTTTAAGGATGGTGTAGTAGAAAGAGTGCTTCCTTGCAAACCAAGAGGCTGAGTTGTGTCCTGCTTTGCCGCTGACTCACTCTGTAGTTCTGGGCAAACCCCTTCATTTCTCTGAGCGTCATTATCTTCATAGAGGTGGTGAAGGGGCGCATCAGGGATGTTTGGCTGTGTGCAACAGAAAATTAACGGAGTCGGTATAACATTTTTCTCATATAGGGAAAGGTCCTGAAGCAGGTACCAGGGCTGGTGTGGTGGCTCCATGATGCTAACAAGGATGAGGTTATTTTTTTCTTTCTCCTTTGCATTCCCTGACTTTGTCCTCATAGTAGTTGCCTCATGGTTGAGAAAAGACGGCTCTACCTCCCTGTGTTATGTCTGTCTTTGCACTGGAAGAAAGAGAAGCCAGGGGGCAGTTTGAAAGGAGCATTACCTGGGTCGGGAATGCAGAATTTTCCCAGCTTATGTCTTCATTTCTGGTCCCTCTAGTTACAAGGTAATATGAGGAAGCAACTCACTGTAGCTGGCTGGGCTCATTGATTCTGCACGAACCTGTGGCTTTATTAGCAAGTGTTTCTGTTGTCCATGGCTGCATAACAAACACTTCCTGAACTTAGTGGCTTAAAATCCCAGCAATTGACTCTTTCTCACAGCTGTGTGGGTTGGCTGAGCTTAGTTCTCATAACCTACATGGTGCAGCCACGTCACTCATGAAGCTGCCTGCAGCTGGGAGCTCAGCGGGGAACATGACGGTGGCTGGAATGTTCAGGATGCCTCTCTTCATGCGTCTCTTCGGGGCATCTCATCATTCTGCAGTGGAGCCCAAGCTGCTTCACAGCATAGCGGCTGGTTTCCAAGGAGGCGGTGGTGGTGGGGGGATTGTTTTAAGAGGATGAGCCCCAGTATGCAAGTGCTTACCACGCCTCTGCCTGCATCACACTTGCTGGTGTCCTGTTGGTCAAAGCAAGTCCCTTACAGCCCAGCCCAGAGACAGTATGGGAGGTGTGGCTCACTGGGGGCCACCACCTACCACAGGAAGGAGGGACGGAGAGTGACTGTGGGGCTGGCAATAGGTACGTTTGCCACAGTGGGTAAGACCTCAGCAGTGTTTCCCAGACTGCGAATCTTGAGATCAGTTTAGTAGTTGACGGCCAGCATTAAAAAAAAGAAGAAATAGACTATAGAGTATATACATGTGTGTACATAAATATATACGTTTGAGGCATGCATACGGATTAACATACACAATGAAAGATGCATTTTGCACTCAAGAGTCACAGTGAAAATAACCAGAAACACTGGGCTTGAACACCTCTGGGCCCCAATGCTATGATTCTATGGCAGAGCCTGGAGGTGAATGTCCGGCTGACCCCCTTCCGTGTAAGGAGCTGTGTGATGGGGACGTGTCCTGCCCCCAGGGGCTTAAATGCTGTAGCACCGGCTGTGGCCACTCCTGCCGTGGAGACATTAAGGGAGGTATGTTGGCTCCTTGGGGAAGAAGTCCTGAGTTCCAGGGTGGGATGGGAGGGAGCCATCTCTGGCCTTCCTGTCTTTCTTCTTTCTGGAGGGGGGGTGGTGGTGAGAGTTCTCAGGCTTCCTGTCCTCCTAGCCCCCCAGTCCAAAACAACCCCTCTTTCTAGGGCCCAGGGGCCCATGTTGGCATTGAAAGAACTAGGGGAAGGCAGCGTGGGTTCGTAGGAAGGGTCCTGAGGCCGGAAGATGGGCAGTGTGGCTTCTGGGCTTCATTCTGCTGCCGACTGGCTCTGTGACCTCAGGGAAGCAAACTCCTCTCACTGAGCCAGCTTCTTCGTTTGTAAAGTGAGGGAGTTGCCCAAGATCAGGATTTTCTGACTGATTTCTTAGCAACACGTATGCAACAGATAAAAGCATTGCTGCTCTGATTTCTTTGTTTCTTCAATATATTAAAAAAACATTTTTTTTAACGTTTATTTATTTTTGAGACAGAGAGAGACAGAGCATGAACGGGGGAGGGTCACAGAGAGAGGGAGACACAGAATCTGAAACAGGCTCCAGGCTCTGAGCTGTCAGCACAGAGCCCGACGCGGGGCTCGAACCCACGGACCGTGAGATCATGACCTGAGCCGAAGTCAGACACTTAACCGACCGAGCCACCCAGGCGCCCCTCTTCATTTTTTTTTTTTTAATTTTTTTTTCTCAACGTTTTTTTTTTAATTTATTTTTGGGACAGAGAGAGACAGAGCATGAACGGGGGAGGGGCAGAAAGAGAGGGAGACACAGAATTGGAAACAGGCTCCAGGCTCTGAGCCATCAGCCCAGAGCCTGACACGGGGCTCGAACTCACGGACCGCAAGATCGTGACCTGGCTGAAGTCGGACGCTTAACTGACTGCGCCACCCAGGCGCCCCCAGGCGCCCCTCTTCAATATATTTTAAAAAACAAATACATCTTTTTGAATGCTCCTTTTGTACCAGACTGTAGAACTCCATTAAAAATTTTTTCTTTAAGTTTATTTATTTTGAGAGAGAGAGAGAGAGAGAGAGAGAGAGTGCGTGCACGAGTGCACAAGTTGGGGAGGAGCAGAGAGAGAGGGAGAGAGAGAGAATTCCAAGCAGGCTCTGCCCCGACAGTGCAGAGCCTGAAGTGAGCTTGATCTCACGACCACGAGATCATGACCTGAGCTGACATCAAGAGTCAGACGCTTAACTGACTGAAGCACCCACGTGGCCCTGTAGAACTCCATTTCAGAATCACTGGCTCAGATGTTGTTTTTAGACAACACGTGGATTCCCAGGCAGGGTTCAAGGTTCTGAAGACAGATTCTCTTCCTTATGTAGCTTAGAGTTTATCAGGGAAGGTAGACGGATCAGGCATCGTAATAAATTCTGATGAAAGGCACACAAAGCAGGGCACCAAACCTTGTCTGGGAGACAAAGCCTCCCTGAAGAAGTAACACTATAAGGCCCAGGTGTGGGGGGGAGAGTGGTGGTCTTGACAGACTCCAAGCAGCCCCGCCCACAGAGCCGTCAAGCCCCGAGGGACCACCATAGGGAAATCTGAGATGCCATTTGAAAACTATTGGTCCAGATGCTCTCTTGGGGACCTGCCTATTCTCAGAGGCTGTAGTTTCCTGGTTTCTCAGCCAGATGTTTGGTTAAGATCTAGTTACAGTCAGGGATGGATTCATCTGGAGCCTCTGAGTCTCAGTGCCAGTCGGAACGTGGAGTCCATGGAGTTGACTGTCCTGTCTCTTTACCTGTGCCTGTTTATCTCGCAGGGCGGAGTGGTGATTGTCCAAATATTTTGGTGGGCTTGTGCATCGTCAGTTGCATGACGGATGAGAACTGCCAGGCCGGGGAAAAGTGCTGCAAGTCAGGCTGCGGCCGCTTCTGTGTCCCACCAATTCTGCGAGCCGAACTGGCCACAAACCCCAGCTGGACCCTCAGGTCTGATTCTGAATTAGGTGAGTACAGCCTGTCATCACTGAAAACAGCCAACTTAACTGCTAGGTGCCGAGCACTGGCTTAGGTGCCGGGCAGGGGGCTTCAGAAGGTCGAGGTAAAGTTCTTGCCCTGCAGAGGCTAGTTGGGAGTAAAAGGCCATGTGTCACAGATGAGAATCCTTGAATAGACGAGCTGGGGCTTCTAGGCTCTCTGTGTGGGAGTGGCTCCTTAGGAAGGTCTTTCTGCCAGAAGTGGGATCTGATCTGGGTCCTAAAGGTTAGGTGGGCAGTGACAGAGGGAGAATAGCACAGAGTACACGCTGGACAGCGAGTCTGGTGGTTAGCAGGCACAGAGGGTGGAATGTGTGTGACAGGTTTGGGGAACTGGGTGGGGGTGGGGCAAGTGTGGGTGAAGGAAGAGCTGGGCTGCTTTCATGCCAGAAGATAGAGGTTGGTATCTGAAGGAGTAGAGTCTTCACCACCAGTTTGGACTGGATTATCTGGGAAGCAGGGCACCATTCGAGGCTTTGGGGAGCAACGTATGCCATGCTTCTCTAGGGTGTAGAAGGGAACCTCTCTAGGGTAGAGGGGAGCTGGAGCCAGGAGGGCACAGTTGTGACCTGATGTTTCTTCTTTTTGCAGAGACCCGGGTGTCCTAGCTCTCCTGAGCTGCTACAGGGGGCTTGTTCTGGCTGCCAGGAGAGGGAGATATCCTGGGGCTGTGACCCTCTGGGGGGCTCTCACTGCCCTCCCTGCTCTGCTTCTGTTCCTGCTGCTGCCCTGAGCGTGGGAATATAGCCGTGGATTTGGGCAATGGTGTTCGGTGCTGCTTGTCCCCAGTAAAGGCTCATGCTGACCTTCTTGTCTGTGCTGTTTGAGGGCTAGGATGAGGAGAGAGAGCTAGGGGGTCTGAGCATGGCTGCAGGATTATGGCACCTTAGGCAATCCATCCTTTCTGAGAACACTGAAATGTTGCTGCTCAGGTGGGGAGGGCAGAGGAGGGTGGGAGCTCAACCGACTTGCCCCAGAAGTCTCTCTCAAGCCTCAGGAGTGGGACCCTCAGGCCTCTTCTTGGGCCTGCTGACCTTTCTTTTATCAGAATGTGAGTTGGGCTTGGAACTGGTTTACTGCAGTCGTTTGGATGTTCCTACCTTGGACCTCCTTCCTTAGGGGCTGGCCCGTGGCTCCAAGACAGGCAGTAAGTCCCCTCCAGGTCAGTTTGCTGTAGGGAGGAATTATCTTTAGGTTCTTGGAATCAAGATCAGTTTTTAAAAATTATATTTGTTAGAGGGCATCTGGGTGTCTCAGTCGGTTAAGCTTTGGACTTTGGCTCGGGTCATGATCTCGCTATTCCTGAGTTTGAGCCCTGTGTCGGGCTCTGTGTTGGGCTCAGAGCCTGGAGCCTGCTATGGATTCTCTCTCTCTCAAAAATAAACATTAAAAAAATAAAAAAAATTATATTTGTTAGGTATACAAAATGGATCACATTCTATATCTTTGAGAAATTTATGTCCTCACATACACTCTTGTAATGGGACTCCATGAAAATAGCTAATTTAGCTAGTCAGCTCTTGTTGGACCTTAATCTGTGTACATTTAATGTTGGCCTACTTTTGCAGGTAAATCTGGGGACAATTCTCAATAGTAGAATTCTAGGTTCTCAAATAGAGTCTGACAAAAAAGACACACACACACACAAAAAGCCCCTCAATCAATGTTCATTGAATGAACAGAAGAATTTTTTGAGCTGCAAGTAATAGAAAACCCAACTAACAGTGGCTTAGCCAATAAAGACATTTAATTTTCTCACATCAGAGTCTGGAGAGAGGCAGTGAGGCTGGTTCGGCAGCTTACCCTCAACACCAATGCGCAGACTCATTCCTTCCTTCCCCACCAACCTCAGCATGCTGGCTTTTGTCCTCGAGAGGGTCACCTCACAGGTGTGGGATGGCTGCTGTAGCTCCAGACATCACAGCAGGAAGATGTAGTGGTGAAAAGACCTTCACCTCAGATGGTGCTCTCCTTTTAATGATGGAGACCATCTTCCCCAGAAGCCATCCCCTCCCCGGATTTCCCTTGTCCTCTCATCGGTCAGAACTGTTGCCACAAGGGAGGCCAGAAAAGTAAACGGGAATGGGAAAATGTGACTGTCTTTGATTAAACATGCTTCATCCTTGAGGCTGAGGGATGGCCCCATCTGTATATAAAAGCTGAGATTCTATTAGCAAGGAAGAAGGAGAGAATGACTTTGGGGTTAGGTGGGTAATGAACCACACATGTCATATTGGGTCAAAGGACACATGCATTCAAAATTTAGAAATTGCTAACGTAGGCAGGGCTTTTATAACAAGAAAAAAAGAGTATTAGTGCTCACCTTGAATATTGCAAAGATGTTTTTGTAATTCCCAAGTCTAGTGGAAAAAGGCAAGTTACAACTTAAGAAGAAAGTTCCCATCACTGCTGTCTCTTTTGTTCCTCCCTTCCCTCTGTTTTCACACCGGCCTATGAAATTCCGGTTTCTGCTATGATCCAAGCATTCTTCTCTCTGAGCAGACGTGTCCGTTGTTGCCTGATCTGAACAAGAGTAGATGGTGTGAGCCTGTCCATGGCCATCCCGGGCTCCAGGCTCACAGCGCAGGGAACTAGGAGGACCCCCAGGTGTCAGTGTGACAGGCTGCTGCACATTTTGGCAGGTTCCTCTTCCATTGTTTTGCTTATCGTGTTATTGCTTATTAAAAAAATCAAAATAACACAGGCACACTTAAAAAAAATCAATGTGGAGAAACTTTCAATGAAAAACAGCAGTCCTAGAACCTTAAAATACTGTAAAGTAGGCTGATTTTTCTGCCGGGATGGGGGTGGGACTGGAAAGGAAGGTGTGAGCCCCAGCACAGCACAGGCTGAGCACCAGGAGAGAGGTCCCTTCCAGGTCTTCCCTCCTCATCTGGGGCTACCCACCTTGTCCACTTGGGAGCAATGACATGGGGTGGGGGGGAAGGGGAGGGGAGAGAATGAGGTGGGATGGGGGGAGAGGGAGAGAGAGAAAGAGAAAGTATGAACTGAAGGGCTGAATTTTTTTTTAAACATTTTTTAAAATTTAAATATAATTTATTGTCAAATTCGTTTCCATACAACACCCTGTGCTCATCCCAACAGGTCTGAAGGGCATCTGACCTCGGGGTTGTGTTGGAGTTGAGGGTCAAAAGCCAGATTCTTCGCCTCCCCCGCCCCCCTAGGCCTTTCTAGGCCTCTTTTCCTACTGTTGTACCCTAAACCAAAGCCATCAGAACCTTTCCTTCCTCAGAGTTTAAGGCCATTTCCACCTCAGGCCTGGGGGGAGCAGGTCTCAGTGGACCCTGCTCCTATGGATGCTGCAAACTTGCACCCTGAAATTAGCTTCTGACCAGATGGAAAGGCCACACACACGCCCCTCCCCATCCTCAGCTTCCAGGTGGTTCACCTTGGGAGGGGTGAAATCTGAAACCGGCCCCCAGACACAGAGGGCAGGGTAAGACAGAGGAAAGAGAAAAGAGGCCACTCTGATCTCAGCAGGTGGCAGGTGTAACAAGCAAGGGAATTTACACACTGGCAGGTGTAACAAGCAAGGGAATTTACACACTGGCAGGTGTAACAAGCAAGGGAATTTACACACGATGCTGGTCTTGGGCTCTGGAAGACAGAGGATCTCAGCGCCTGCCCACCAGAACCTTAACAGTTTACGGAGGGGCCTTAACCAGGCTCGGTCACAGGTACCGGCCAGAGGGTCTCAGCAACACTTTGCTCCCTCAAGGCTACATCCGTGAAAATGGCTCCCGCTGTGGGAATGGTGGGCGGAGCCTATGCTCCAAGGACGGGGGAGGGGGAGGAAACTCCAACTGCCCAGGGTCAGCTTGCAGGTCAACTGGCGGCCACCATGTCCTCTCTGTGACCTCCTCCAACACTTCCTTGCAGTGGGCGGGGATTTCTGGGGCTCTGATACTTGCCAGTCCTCAAGTGTGAGTCGTCTGAGACCTGTTCTCCGATCACTCCGTGGGTCTTGCAGCTCCCGGCTTCTCCATCCCTTTCCTTGACCATCAGGTGGGGGAAACCCCTGGCTGCACACCCATGTGCCACCTCAGTGACACCACGGGCCCTGCATCCTCTCCCTGCTGTTCTTCTGGATCTTACTCTCTGGGAGGCATAATGTCATTGGTAAGTGGGATATGTGGGGTGAGAGGGGCAGGCGGCCGAACCTGTGCCCCCTGCGAGGGGGTGCTCTTGAGGGCTACCTTCCTTTTCCTACCCAAGTGAAGGCCTCTTGTCAAGGGGATTGGTGCCCAGAAGGCCAGCTTCATATAGATTCACAAGCATCGGAAAAGAATGAAGAACCCCCCCCCCCCCCCCCCCGGAATTAACAGCTAATCCTTACCGAGCACTGACTATATCCCAGGTGCTGGGCTTGACGTGCACACTCGTATTTAATCTTCACAGTAGGCCTGGGAAGTCCTGAGAAAACTGGGAAAGTTTAAATAACTTGCCCAAGGCCTCAGAGTGAGTGGCAGGGCTAGTTTGAACCTTGGTCTGTAGGGGTGCAATAATTTTGGTATTCTGCCTTCTCTCGCTATAAAATGGCGGTAGGCGAGTGGTTTGGGATCAACTGTGATGGTTTGGGAAGTAAGGAAAAGAGAGACAGGTAGGGGTAACTCTGAGTTCCAATCCAGACTGGCTGCATGAGCTGGGGCAGGGTGCTTCTCCCTCTAGGTCAGAGAGGGAGAGAGATGCAGGGAGGGAGAGACAGGGAGAAATGGGGAGGGAGGGAGGGAGAGAGTGAGAGTGAGAGAGAGAGAGAGAGGACAGGGAGGGAGAGAGGGAGAGACAGGGGGAGAGAGGGAGAGGGAGGCAGGGAGAGAAAGAGAAAGAGAAGGGGACAGAGAGAGACATCGGGTTCCATGAGATTTACAGTCCCTTCCAGGCCTGAGGTTCTGTCCAGCTGAGCAGGTCCCAGGTGGGAAGAGCTTGGCCCTCGATATCTGTGACCTATTCATACTCTCCCTTTCATGCTTTCTCATTCATATTCTGGTCACTCTGCCATCCTGGTCTTACATACTGATAGCAACTCTTGAATTGTTGTCTTCCAACAACAATCTGGGTCCCAGCACCAGCCTGAATCAGGACACCAGTGCACCCAGGGGAGGGAAATGAAATGTAGTTTGTGAGGGCTGGGGCAGAGCCCAGACCCTGAAGATGGGGTGTGTGTGTTCAGAGAGGGCTCAAGGCCTGTGTGGAGTCGGGGGGAGCTCAGATGCTCCTCTCCTCAGACCCCGGGCTCCGCTGCTTTGCAGGCCTGTGAGAACAACCACGGTTGGGCAGTTTTGAGTGGAAAGAATTCTTGGCTGGGTGCCTTTATTCTCAGAGACACCAGAGGGCAGCAGAGGTCTAAATCATAGGCCATTCCCAGGCAAGAGAAATATGCTCGGAAATTCTAGAAGCCTAGTGAAGGGAAAAAGTTCAGTATTGTCTGAGTTCCTCCCAACTGTTTCCTGTCGCTTTGAGAAAAACGTTACATAGCAGGGTCTATAATCCAGATCCGTACTGAGTTGCACTTCATCAATTAAGACATAACATTAAGCCCTCCCTTTTCATACCAAGTGGAATGATCCTGCAGTTTGGGTACCACTTATCTTGGGGGCATGATCACGTTGTATCAGTGTTTCTTGGACAGAGTCACAGAGCAAGTTCTTTGTGGAGCTCAAGGTCAGGAGAAAGTTTCCCTCTGGCCATGAGCCATTCTGAGAATGGGCAGGGAAGTAACTTTACTGCCATCACCTCTGTTACTGGCCCCTGTGAAAAGGTGCTTTCTAGAGCCGATGTTTCATTTTTGCCTCGGCTACTGGGAAGCCACGAGCTTGGGTTTTGCAATGAGGCCTGGGTTCAAATCTGGACTCCGCTGCTGCTCATGGGCTCTGTGCAAAATGAACGAGGACAATCATGTTATCACATTACCCACTTCACAGGATTGCCGAGTGAATATATAAAGAAAGCACTTGGCACAGAACCGACACAAAAAGGGCACATTCAACAAATGTCAGCGATGGTTATTCAGCTTCTCTGATTTTCAGCTTCCTGTAATCTATGCCTGTTTGGAAGATGGTGTGGTATGTATACATGAGAGGTTAGCATCAGTGAAATTTTGGGGCAGAAAGAAACATCCAGAGCAGTGCTCTCCGATAGAACATAATGCAAGCCACGCATATAATTGCAAATTTTCTAGTAGCCACTTAATGTAATGAAAAGTGTGGTGGTGGCTCAAAAAGTTAAGCATGGGATTACCATATGGCTCAGTGAATCCACTCTCAGCTGTGTAACCAAATGAATAGAAGACAGGTGTTCAAAGGAAAACTTGTTCAACAGTGTTCATAGACATGCGATTTGAAATAGCCGGAAGGTGGAAGCAAACCAGATACCCATGAGAGGATAAATGGATAAAAAAAAATGTCACCTATCCCTCCAGTGGAGTATTATTCAGCCGCAAAAAGGGATGAAGTACTGATCCATGATACAATATGGATGGACATTGGAAACACTGTGCTAAGTGAAAGAAGCCAGACACAGAAGGCCACCGACGGTGGGTGATTCCATTTATACGAAAAATCTAGAAGAGGCAGATCCATACAGACAGAAAGCAGGCGAGAGGTTGCCAGAGGCTGGTTTTAGAACACAGTTACTTGAGTGGGCTTGTCAATGTGCAGATTCCCAAGTTTCATCCCAGATATTTTGATTCAGTAGGTCAAAGGTGGGGGCCGGCCAAAAGAAACTGCTTGTTTGTCTACCAGGAGCTACGTTTCAAAAAAGCTTATCAGGGGATTCTAACGTGTGGTGTGGTTTGGTAATCTCTGAATTAGAAGTTCGTGAAAGTCCTTCCGGGCTCTGAGGATATGGGAGCCTAACTCAGTAGCATTATGGGATTATGCATCTTTTTTTTTTTTTCTTCCTTCCTTCCTTCTGCCTCCTCCTCCTCCTTTTCCAGTTTTTTTTTTTTTTTTTTTTTTTTTTGAGAAAGGAGGTGTAATCACTGTTGAGATATTCAAACAACACAGAAAAGTCCAAAGAAGAGGATCCCTCGTCCATAGATAATGATTGCTAACTGGTGAACATTCATCCAGCCTTGTCTTAGGTATTCATGTTGATATGGTAGCAAGTGTGGGAAGGAAGTTCTTGCTGTTCTGTAATAGCTTTCGTCACTCAACGGTATGTCATAGACATGATTTTTGAAAAAAAAATTTTTTAACGTTGATTTATTTTTGAGAGACAGAGCGTGAGCGGGGGAGGGGCAGAGAGAGAGGGAGACACGGAATCCGAAGCAGGCTCCAGGCTCCAAGCTGTCAGCACAGAGCCCGATGCGGGGCTCGAACTCACAGACCGCGAGATCATGACCTGAGCCAAAGTCAGACGCCCAACCGACTGAGCCACCCAGGTGCCTCTAGACATGATTTTTAATTGTTAAAGTGTTCGGTTTCTTTAAATATATAAGAATTTTTTTTTTTTATATTTAACCACACCCTGGAACTCTGTAGCCGCCGCTTGCTGTGTTTCCCATGTTCTTTGCCAAATGGCCTCAGAGGCTTTTACTCTCAATCTCACTGCAATTAGACCAATAAGTGTATTTAGATGCAAAGCCTCTATTTTTTGCAACACTTCTTGGGCTTGCAGATAGATTGCTACAGATGTTTCTTGATATATAGGGATACTGGTTTTAATTTTTAGGCTCTCCTGTTCTGTGGTGCTCCATTTTATAGGTTACATCTTCCATTTTTAATATTTTTCCAGTTTTAACATTTTTTTTTTTGGTCTTTTGAACATAGGCTTCTTTTTATACCATTCTCTCCCCTGAGCCCAGATAGAAACAATCTAGTCTCTTTCCTCTCCCTTGTTTTCTTCTGCCTTCTTAGCACTGAAACTCAAAGCTAAAGCAAGCTTGCCTCAATACCCAACCAGTGGCCCAGACCACCGGGCTCCTAAGAATGAACAGTTTAAGGTACTTGATGAAGAGCTTACATTTAGACTGAAATTAAAATAGTTTCTTTCTGGTTTTCTGATTACAAGTTCTAGTGAAGTTCCTTAAAGCCACACTTTTCGTTACTTCGCTGATGCTTTATGTGCATGCTTAGCCTAGCAGCTGGGTGAGGCTACCCTTCCCTGGAGTGGAGCCCTCATCTGACTAGGTAGTTGTGGGTCAGGGTTCTTTGTTACCAGCAACGGAAAGATACTGGCTAACTCAGTGTTAGAAATAAGACCAATGACCCTATCAAAGGAGGGATACCGAGACTCGGAGCACAGTGAAGCGAGGCTTTAATCAACGTTCTTGCAAGAGCGGGTGTCTGATGGACAGGCATACTTGGGGCAGTTACAGCAGACAATTTATCTCCCAGCATGCAAGTCCCTCCCCTGGTTCCTCATTGGCTGAGTACTACAGAGGTTACAGCCTTACTGGGATGTTGCCTATGCCCATGTAAGGCAAAAAGTAGTCTGATTGGAAAAAGTGTACATTCCTTGGGGTGATGCAGAGACTTTTAGTCCCTCCTCCCTTCATTTCTTTGGTGCATGCTCATTGCAAAGCCCGTGAAAATAAGCCCGTGAAATGGAGAGGGGGAGAAGAACCAGGAAGTGAAGTGTCTAAGGGTTTGCGACTCCATTGTGTGGGGGAGTCCATACATATTTCCAGTAGATTCTAAACCTATTATTAATTAGACAGTATACCCTTTATTTAGTACTTCTGAAATGAATCATCTCCCTTTCGTCTCACATCAAGCAAACCCAGGAATGTGTTGGGACGATACTGGTGCTCACATGATTCATGGAAAGCTGGGGCTCCATGGTTGGGAACTGATGGCACTGGAGAGGGTCAACGAGGAAGAAGTACATTGTCTAAGCAGGAAGGTCATCTAGATTGGATTGTGGTGGCACTGCTGTGACAGCGATGTTCACTTTCTCTTTAGCTTTTCTGAAAGAGGAAGAATATGATTCCTAATTGAAGGTTTCTCAACCTTGGATCTACTATCATTTTAGACTGGGTAATTGTGTGTTGTGGTGGAGGGACTCTCCTGTGTATTATGTGATGTTTAGCAGCATCCCTGGCTTCTTCCCACTGGAGGCCAGCAGACTTCACCCTCATTTGTGACAACCCAAAGTGTCTCTGGATGTTGCCAAATGTCCTCTGGGAGCAAAATGGCCTAGCTGGGAATTTTGATCTTAACTAATGTGCTGCCCCCTACACACCCCATGTGTGGAGAAATGGTCTGGTTCCCTGGCTTCAGTTGGTCAGCAGGCTCCTGGAATTGGCCCTCACAAGACATCACAGAATGGGGGGAGAGAATTCCCTGAAAGAGAAGCCACTACTAGGAACAGGAAAGGGATGGAGGCGGCTCACTGTAAATCCTCAGGGCCATATAGACTCTGTGAAGAGTTTCACATTTTATGGGTAGAAGGCAGCTGGTGCAGGAGAAACTTTCGTTGTAAGAAGCTACTCAGGTAGATTTCTTTTCCTGATGCTTCCTGATTTTCCATAGGCTTGTACTTGCAAAATGAGCATACAAATCCCCAACGGGTCTTGTTAAAAGGCAGATTCTTTTCTTTTCTTTTCTTTTCTTTTCTTTTCTTTTCTTTTCTTTTCTTTTCTTTTCTTTTCTTTTCTTTTCTTTTCTTTTTACAAACCGGGGAAAGGCCTTGAGTTGACATTCTCGCAAGAAGATACACCAATGGCCAATAAGCACATGAGAAGATGCCCAATATCAGTCATTAAGAAAATGTAAGTCAAAATCACAATGAAACATTAAACAGGTTCATCCTCACTAGGATAGGATAGCTGTAATTTTTTTTCTTTAATGAGGAATAACAAGCGTTGGTAAGGATATAGAGACATTGGAACCCCCAAACATTACTGGAAGGAACACAAAATGGTGCAGCCGCTTTGGAAAGCAATTGGGTAGTTTATCAAAAATGTATGGGGTACATGGGTGGCTCAGATGGTTAGGCGTCCAACTTTGGCTCAGATCATGATCTCGTACTCCGTGGGTTCGAGCCCTGCATCGGGCTCTGTGCTGACAGCTCAGAGCCTGGAGCCTGCTTTGGATTCTGTGTTTCCCTCTCTCTGACCCTCCCCCACTCATGCTCTGTCTCTCTCAAAAAATAAACATTAAAAAAATGTAAACATAGCATTATCACATGACCCAGAAATTGTACTTCTAGATATTTACCCTAAAGAAATGAAAACACGTGTCCATATTAAAACTGATACATAAAACTGATTCTCAGGTCCACCAGAGAATTGCCAAATTAGAATTGCGTTTTAAAACTATTAGTCTGCTGGGGTGCCTGGGTGGCTCAGTCAGTTAAGTATCTGACTTTGGCTGGGGTCATGATCTCATGGTTCATGAGTTTGAGCCCCACATCCGGCTCTGTGCTGACAGCTCAGAGCCTGGAGCCTGGATCCTGCTTCAGATTCTGTATCTCCCTCTCTCTGCCCCTCCCCCACTTGCACTTTGTTTCTCTCTCAAAAATAAATAATAAAAATAAAATTTAAAAAAATTAGAAAAAAAAAATGGATGCTCACAGTAGCACCACTTATAACAACCAAAAAGTGGAAACGACCTAAATATTCATCAACCGATGAACGGACAAAGTATGGTATACCCACACAACGGGACATTATTCAGCAACAAAAGAATGGAGTACTGACATGTGCCACAACCTGGACAACCCCTGAAAGCACCATGCCAAGTGAAAGAAGTCAGGCACAAAAGAACACATTGTATAATTCCACTCACATGAACATCCAGAACAGACAAACCCACAGAGACAGAAAGCAGACTAATAGTTGTAATGTTTATTTATTTTTGAGAGTGAGACAGAGAGACAGAGCATGAGCTGGGAAGGGGTAGAGAGAGGGAGACACAGAATCCAAAGCAGGCTCCAGCCTCTGAGCTGTGAGCACAGAGCCTGAGCCCAATGCGGGTCTTGAACCCTGAACCGTGAGATCATGACCTGAGCTGAAGTTGGACGGTTAACTGACTGAGCCACCCAGGCGCCCCAGCAGACTGATAGTTTTAAAACGCAATTCTAATTTGGCAATTCTCTGGTGGGCCTGAGATTCCACATTTCTAACAAGCTCTCAAATGGCGCTGATGCTGTTGGGTTTTTTGTTTGTTGTTTGTTTGTTTTGTTTTTTAGATTATCATCTTTAGGTTATTTCATATTTTGAAAAAAATCCAACAATTTCTTAAAAGTCACAAAAGTAATATTTGCTTATTTTTAAAAAAATTATAAAAAAATTATATATATACATATATATCTGTATATATCAGAATATTACTCAGCAATCAAGAACGAAATCTTGCCATTTGCAACAATGTGGATGGAACTTAGAGTGTATTATGCGAAGCAAAATAAATCAGAGAAAGACAAATATATGATTTCACTCATATGTGGGGTTTAAGAAACAAAACAGATGAACATAGGGGAAGGGAAGGAAAAATAAGATAAAAACAGAGAGGGAGGCAAACCGTAAGAGACTCTTAAATACAGAGAATAAACTGAGGGTTTCTGGAAGGGAACTAGGTGGGGAGATGGGCTAAATGGGTGAAGGGCATTAAGGAGGGTGCTTGTTGGGATGAGCACTGGGTGTTAGATGTAAGTGATGAATCACTAAATTCTACTCCTGAAACCAATACTACATTATATGTTAACAAACTAGGATTTGAATAAAAAAATCAGAGCTATGAAACCTATCTGATAATTTGGCACCTCTGTCCTGGCTGGATTCTTGGAATATCACCTGCATATAAGAGACTGGGGAGACAATCAGGGATTTGAGAGGAGGTTGTATAAGGATGTTGGAGATTCCCTCTTGTGGTTGTCTCCTCTTTGGATTTCCTCCCTTGATACATAGTTGCTTTGGGAGTCCATCCTGAGTACTGTCTTCTGACTTCTCAGGACATAAGACTATGGCTTTCTGCTTGAACTTTATCTGCCTCGCTCAGGCTGGATTGGGGGTCTTCCTCTGAGAAAAGCCATGTGTGGATCTCTTCCACCGTGGCTCTTTTCTTTCAAGGATTAAATCCTATCCAGCTTCTGCTTAATTTTGGTCACTCTCCAGTGACTTAAAACCGTTGTTTTTCCCATTTTGTCAAGATAATATAATCGTCATCTGTAGAATAGTTTGATATAAGCTATTCTGCCGTGCTCAGAACCAGAATCCCCCGACTGGTCTCTTAGAAACATTGTTCTTCTTTTTGAAACCCTCCATTAAAGAAAAATTATGTATTTAATTTGGGGGCAGAGTGGGAAGGGCAGAGAGAGAGGGAGAGAGAGAATCCCAAGAAGGCTGTGCACTGTCAGTGCTGAGCCCGATGTGGGGCTCAAACTCACAGACTGTGAGATCATGACCTGCGTGGAAATCAAGAGTCAGATGCTCAACTGATTGAGCCACCCAGGCGCCCCTGAAAACCTCCATTTTTATTCATCACAGTTGAAATAAATCTAAACTTCTTTTCCTGACATATAAAGTCATACAGATGACCTGGGCCTGCTAACCTCCATATCCTCACTGTGCCCCCAGCTCTATGGGAGCACATTCAATTCTTAGAATATGTTATGCTTTATCCTGCCTCAAGGTATTCACGTTATCATTCTCTCTGGTGGGAATGCCTGTCCCCCTTATGCCTTGTTATGCTTCAGGTGTCAGCTTAAATATCATTTATTCTGGAAAGTATTTGCTGAATCTATTGATAGTTTAAGTTCCTCTACTGCACCTGCTAATAACACCCTATGCCTTTCTTGTAGATCGTGTATTAACATTTATCATCAGGTACCTGGGTGGTTATTGGATAAATATCTGTCTCCTCTTTAGATTGTCAATTCCATGAGAACAGGGTATGGCCCTCTCTGCTCACTACTTTATCCCATGCCTCATATGGTATCTGGCTTACAGTAGGTGCTCAATGAACGTGCTGAATGAATGAAGGAGAGAATGCATTGTGCATGGAAGAAAGTTCCCAACTGAGAGTCGAGGTATAAAACATAAATGAAACTATGAGATAACAGGGGCATTTGTCAAGTCACCTCACATTTCAGACCTTTCGTTCCAGTAAGCACAATAGGTCAGAATTGGATTAGGTCACTCTCCTCTCTCAAAGTCCATGCTACTCATAAAAGGACTCGTGAAGTTGAGACAAAAGTATAGGAAACAGTAATAATATGGGGCAGACATGGGAGACCTGGCTATTTGGTTAAAATCTTAACCACAGGCAGTGTGTGTCTTGAATCAAGGGCCTGAGAAACAGAAATGGTGCTTGAGGATAATGATTCTGGCAACAGCAGATAGAACTAATGAGGTTTTGAAGTGGCCAGATCAAGGACGGATCTGATAAAGAGAGCTTGGCAGGATGGAACTGGTGTCAGGCTGCTGGATATGGAATTTCATGTGGGGAGAATGATCTACCAGACCCAGTGAAGGCTAGCCTGAGGAAGGGTTGGAGCTTTTCTCCTACCCTATTTATTCCCCTACAGGGGATGGGATGGGATGGTTAGATGGGGGAAGAGATCAGTGTCTTCCTGATGATCATTAGATCTCCCTTCTTTCCATCTTCTCCCAGGTTCTGCTCTGCACCCAGATGTGAGGGTGGAAGGCACTGAGTATCTCTCGAATGACAGGCAAACTTGTGCCACATTCCAAGGTCTGCTGCACAAATTCCTTCTTTCTGGGGCCTCTTGGAATCAGAAACCAAACCTTCGAGTTTCTCTAGTGATCAAATGTGACCTTGGGAAGAGACCACCCTCAGGACTGTAATCTTTTCGTTCTGTCCTTGGTGTACCCCAAGACCTTGCTTTATGTTGTCATCTGTGGCCCCCCTTTTATCAGTGATCACCCCCTCAAAATATCTCACTTGAATTTAATGTGAAATTCATTTGGGTTTCTCATTAATTGATGTCCTATATTACTCCTTGGGTATGTAGTTCTGTAGGAAGGCCTGCAAATGTTGTGTGGCTTTGTGCCTTTTTACTGATCTTTGTTGGCACTTGTGAATATCATCCTTCAGCACCAACAGACAACACACACACAAACCATCCTACAGGCAAATTTAGGATTGAGTGAGAAGGAAACTTGGACAATCACTTGAGCGCCCAGGAGAAATCTGAAAACCTGAGGCTAAAATGGACTTTGGATACTAATTGTCTTCAGAGAGTACTTTACTTATAGTAATTCTTTGGAATACTAGACTACAGTTCTGAAAGAGTTTTCAAGGAAATTACACTCGTTTATACTTGTTTATGTGACACTGTGTTTCACAATAGTCAGAGGGTGGGAAGTCTTCAGAATCCATGAATGTGCACCAGATAGGTCATACCTGTGATGCCAGGCCTAGGAAGAAGTTTTCTATGGATTCAGAATGGTCTGGGTTACTAGACTTTCGTTCAATACCCAGAAACTACCTTTTTCATTTGTCCCTTTTTACACAGGAACAGTTCCTGGGTGAGGGGCCAGGGTGACTGACGTCTTTAACCTATGCTTCCTGCCAATTCCTGAGATGTCTCCAAGGCTGTGCCCAAAGTCCAGAGGCAGGGGTTGCCATTGTTGGGATTGACTTAGCATGCCCATATATGGACTTACCCTGGGCTACAGTGCCCCCCAGTGTTTATGGTCCTTAGAATGCTCATATCACTGGACTCCTTTGTGAAGCTGGGTCCTTGATGAGAATGTGAATAGGGAAGTCAGGGCAAAGAGGAATGACTCTCCATACTCTGATTATAGAAGTTCAGCTTCATTCAAGATTTGCAGCTTCCAGGTGTAAAGTCATAATTTCTATATTCCTGGTCCCTGGGGCACTGGAGATATTTCCCTAGAATATGAGCATTGTTGAGGGTTGAATGCTCATTGATTTGGGGCAGATGAAACAACTTAATGAGGATTATTTTGGTGCCACTTATATGGAAATCCACTGGGGTCAGTGACAAAATACAGGAGCAAACTCAGTTTTGGCGGGTCATGCCAAGGAGGTGCCAACAATGATGGCCTTTATGCAGATGAATTCATTACATGGGTAGGTTGGTATCTTCAGAGAGGCCATCAGTGGTTTACATTGGAAGAATCTAGGATGGGAGAGATGAATGAATTTAGACCGGGGCTGACATGCAGGAAGTTTTCAGTTAAATTTTTATACATATAATCAGCATGAAAGGCAAATCTGAGCAAGGAAATTAGCAAGAATTCTGAATTCAAAATCTTCCAGTAATAGTCCCATTTATATTCAGAATTATTTTGGCAGACTTTTGCATAAGGAATATTCCTTTTTCTTCATTTCTTCCTTATGTTGTGTTGGGTTTCCTTTCTTCCACTGCCTCTGTCTCTGTTAATAAATAAATGTAGCAATTGTTAGCACCTTTGGTAGAATCCATGGGTCTCTGCTCTTGAGTCTAAGGCTATTGTGTCGCCATTCACTATAGATACTGAACTACTCTGCCCATTCTCACTACTTTGCTTTTTAACTGTGCAAAAATAGGGGTTGAATAGGATCTTAAAGACCTGAGCTGATCATGGTAGTGGTGAGTTGTTGGGTGGAGAGCTTGGGCGTCTGGACCCATGTCCTTCTTCTGAATGAGCCTCTCGTTGTTAGCCTCTCTGGGCTCTGATTTTCACAATTTCAAAAGAGTTTTGTTGGACTAAATGACCTGAGACCTTGAAATTTGTGCCTGTGACTGATCGTCCCCAACTCAGGTACAATCTTGTCCCATTGCTCAATTTCCCCTGGCCTCTTTCTTGCTTTTTACTGAAAAACCAGGGTTTCTAGTATTTGGTGTCATTGGGGGTTGGGTGAGGAGCTGAGAGACTTACTTTTCAGGAATACAAAATTTTTCGCAGATAAATTTATGTTTAAAGCTGTTTCTGTTGCCTCCACAGCCAGAGAAGACGAAGGGCTCACACAAAAATGTCAAGGTGTTGTAGTAGAATCTCGTGTAAACTGACTTACAGGTGCCAAATACCGGAGGATAGTTGCAGATTTCTGGGCATGAGAATCCCAGAGTCAGGTTTTCTTTTCTTTTCTTTTTTAAAAAAAATTGTAATGTTTATTTATCTTAGAGAAAGAGAGAGAGAGAGAGAGCACAAGAGCAAGTGGGGGGAGGGGCAGACAGAGACGGAGACATGGAATCCGAAGCAGCCTCCAGCTCCAAGCTGTCAGCACAGAGCCCTACACGGGGCTCAAACTTGTGACCCATGAGATCATGACCTGAGCCGAAGTCCATCGCTTAACCGACTGAGTAATCCAGGCACCCCAGGTTTTCTTTTCTACTGCCAAGCGGACATTCTTTTCCTCATGGACTCAGATGACTGATGGTCATCAGCCCATGTGAATCTACCTGTTACTTTTTCATTGGGAGAGTTCCTTCAGCAAAAATATCACTGTATATGTGATATGGGGCAATGATTCTAGACTACGGCCTGGGTCAGTGACTCAGATAATTGGAGAAGGACGGTAAGGTAGAGTGGAAAGCAAGAAAGACCTGAGGCTTCTGCGCTCTATCACAGAATTTCATATTAAATATATCCCATTTCCTGACTCTCCACGGGCTTTCCCATGGCACTGGAAGTAAACATGTCATCTGCTTCCCCAAGGCCATAGGTCAGAGCCCTTACTTTACTTTTACAGAGTCTCTGCAAACACAAGCTAAAAAGGCCTTTGTCTGTCTACATCTACTCCTGAAGGATAGGCTCAAAATGCTTAATTTGCAAAAGATCTTCCTTCCTTCCACCAGTGTCTGTGTCCTCTCCCATCTAGCTACGCCCCTCCCCTTTTACCTACCATGCAGACTCACCTGGCCTCACTGAGACCATGGAGGTGGGTGGTCAGAGCAGGAACAATGACGGCCATGTTGGAGACAAAGAATGAGTTAATGTCAGTCTTCCTGAAGGCCAGCTCCAGCCCTCACCCACAACTGGGACTTTGCCACATTTACTCATGGATACATGAGTATTCCACATGTGTCCATCATGATAAGTAGATGTGAGTGCTCCAAGTGTGTGAATGATGGCCTTTGCTTCTCCATATCTGAGGAATGCAGAGTGGTCCTGTATATATGCGTTAAGTAGAATTAAAGTTCATCTAATACACACACACCCACACCCACACACAACAATAAAGAGGTTTTCTGGACACTGCTTACATTAATCCAATTTTCACAATCCCCCTCCTCTTCCACTGAAATCCCTTGGAAAAAACTTGATTCTGTTTTCTGTCTTCCTCCTTCTCCAATCCATAGACAGAAATGAATGAAACTTCTGGAATTAGATGCTCTAGGGCTGTGTGGTGTAAGATAAAAGCAGGACTTCATTACTGCCTATCACCCAGGCTGCCTAGATCACCTTCACCTTCACAGTGTTCTCCTGGGCTGCCCTTCCTATTTTGCCTTACCTCCAAGATGTCCACTTTCACACAATTGTTTTCTGAGAGGTAGAGGAAACAGGACACCTGAAAGTGTCTGGAGGGGCATAGACAAGATGAGGAGACATAGAGAAAAGAGGATCCATTCAGTCTTCATGGTGTTGCAGGCAGGAGATAGGAGAGTCTAGGACTGGACTGACATTTTATATTTGGGATGGAGCTCCTTCTCTTGGGAGGAGTTGAACCCATCTTTTTGATTTCATCTCCCCAGGGCCCAAGCCTGGGCAGGGTTCTGGTGCATACAAAATCAGCCTAGTGAGCAGAACACTAAATGCTTGGGTACCCAACCATGTAGCATCCAAGGTCATGGTTTGTCACAGCTAGACTGGTGAGCCTCAGTGCCCCCACTCTCTTCATATCTAAGGCTCAGAGCATCAGCATTTCTATAATGAACATTTAACATATAAATGTAAAAATTTGAAAGTAAGTTAATGTAGGCTTGAACCTAAGAAAATGGAACAAAAACAGCAAAATAAATGTAAAGAAAGTAGACGGGATATTGATGAAGATATTGATGCAGATACTGATGAAGATAGTTGAAATTAGTGAGTAGTAGAAAAAAGAAAATACAATTATCAAATAATATTAAAAATTTGTACTTTATTTTTTTATTCTTATTTTTAAAATTATTTAATTATTTTTTATTTTTAAAATTTACATCCAAGTTAATTAGCATATAGCGCAACAATGATTTCAGAAGTAGATTCCTTAATGCCCCTTGCCCATTTAGCCCATCCCCCCTCCCACAGCCCCTCCAGTAACCCTCTGTTTGTTATCCATATTTAAGAGTCCGTTATGTTTGTCCCCCTCACTGTTTTTATATTATTTTTACTTCCCTTCCCTTGTGTTCATCTGTTCTGTGTCTTAACGTCTTCATATGAGTGAAGTCATATGATACTTGTCTTTCTCTGACTAATTTCACTTAGCATAATACCCTCTAGTCCCATCCATGTAGTTGCAAATGGCAAGATTTCATTCTTTTTGATTGCCGAGTAATACTCCATCGCATACATATACCACATCTTTATCCATTCATCAATTGATGGACATTTTGGATCTTTCCATACTTTGGCTATTGTTGATAGCGCTGCTATAAACATTGGGGTGCATGCACCCCTTCGAAACAGCACACCTGTATCCCTTGGATAAATACCTAGTAGTGCTATTGCTGGGTTGTAGGGTAGTTACATTTTTAATTTTTGGGGGAACCTCCGTACTATTTTCCAGAGTGGCTGCACCAGCTTGCATTCCCACCAACAATGCAAAAGAGATCCTCTTTCTCTGCATCCTCGCCAACATCTGTTGTCGCCTGGGTTGTTAATGTTAGCCATCCTGACAGGTGTGAGGTGGTATCTCATTGTGGTTTTGATTTGTATTTCCCTGATGATGAGTGATGTTGAGCATTTTTTCATGTGTTTGCTGGCCATTTGGATGTCTTCTTTGGAGAAGTGTCTATTCATGTCTTTTGCCCATTTCTTCACTGGATTATTTGTTTTTGGGGTGTTGAGTTTGAGAAGTTCTTTAAAGATTTTGGACCCTAACCCTTTATCTGATATGTCGTTTGCAAATATTTTTTCCCATTCTGTCAGTTGCCTTCTAGTTTTGCTGCTTGTTTCCTTTGCTGTGCAGAAGTTTTTTATTTTGATGAGGTCTCAGTAGTTCATTTTTGCTTTTGTTTCCCTTGCCTCTGGAGACGTGTTGAGTAAGAAGTTGCTGCAGCCAAGATCAAAGAGGTTTTTCCCTGCTTTCTCCTCGAGGATTTTGATGGATTCCTGTCTTACAGTTAGGTCTTTCATCCATTTTGAGTTTATTTTTGTGTATGCTGTAAGAAAAGTGGTCCAGGTTCATTTTTCTGCATGTTGCCGCCCAGTTTTCCCAGCACCACTTGCTGAAGAGACTGTCTTTATTCTATTGATATTCTTTCCTGCTTTGTCAAAGATTAGTTGGCCATATGTTTGTGGGTCCATTTCTGGGTTCTCTATTCTGTTCCATTGATCTGTCTGTTTTTGTGCCAGTACCATACTGTCTTGATGATTACAGCTTTGTAATACAGCTTGAAGTCCAGGATTGTGATGCTTCCTGCTTTGGTTTTCTTTTTCAAGATTGCTTTGGCTATTTGGAGTCTTTTCTGGTTCCATACAGATTTTAGGATTGTTTGTTCCAGCTCTGTGAAGAATGCTGGTGTTATTTTGAAAGGTATTGCATTGAATATGTAGATTACTTTGGTTAGTATTGACAGTTTAACAATATTTGTTCTTCCTATCCAGGAGCATGGAATATTTTCCCATATTTTTGTGTCTTCAATTTCTTTCATAAGCTTTCTATAGTTTTCAGTGTATAGATTTTTCACCTCATTGGTTAGATTTATTCCTAGGTATTTTATTGTTTTTGGTGCAGCTGTAAATGGGATTGATTCCTTGATTTCTCTGTTGCTTCATTGTTGGTGTATAGGAATGCAACCGATTTCTGTGCATTGATGTTGTATCCTGCCACTTTGCTGAATTCATGGATCAGTTCTAGCAGTTTTTTGGTGGAATCTTTTGGGTTTTCCATATAGAGTATCCTGTCATCTGCGAAGAGTGTGAGTTTGACCTCCTCCTGGATGATTTGGATGCCTTTTATTTCTTTGTGTTGTCTGATTGCAGAGGCTAAGACTTCCAATAGTATGTTGAATAATAGTGGTGAGATTGGACATCCCTGTCTTGTTCCTGACCTTAGGGGGAAAGCTCTCAGTTTTTCCCCATTGAGGATGATATTAGCATTGGGTCTCTCATATATGGCTTTTATGATATCGAGGTATGATCTTTCTATCCCTACTTTCTTCAGGGTTTTTATCAAAAAAGGATACTGTGTTTTGTCAAATGGTTTCTCTGCATCTACTGAGAGGATCATATGGTTCTTGTCCTTTCTTTTATTGATGTGATGAATCACATCGATTGTTTTGTGGATATTGAACCAGCCCTGCATCCCAGGTGTAAATCCCACTTGGTCATGGTGAATAATTTTTTTAATGTACTGTTGGATATGGTTGGCTAATATCTTACTGAGGATTTTTGCTTGCATGTTCATCAGGGAAATTGGTCTATAGTTCTCCTTTTTAGCGGGGTCTTTGTCTGGTTTTGGAATCAAGGTAATGCTGGCTTCATAGAAAGAGTTTGGAAAATTTCCCTCCATTCCTATTTTTTTTGGAACAGCTTCAAGAGAATAGGTGTTAATTCTTCCTTAAATGTTTGGTAGAATTCCCCTGAAAAGCCATCTGTCCCTGGACTTTTGTTTTTTGGGAGATTTTTGATTAGTAATTTGATTTCTTTACTGGTTATGGGTCTGTTCAAATTTCCTATTTCTTCCTGTTTCAGTTTTCATAGTGTATATGTTTCTAGGAATTTGTCCATTTCTTCCAGATTACCCATTTTATTGGCGTACAATTGCAAATAATATTCTCTTATTATTGTTTTTATTTCTGCTGTGTTGGTTGTGATCTCTCCTCTTCCATTCTTGATTTTATTTATTTGGATCCTTTCCTTTTTTTTTTTTTTTTTTGATTAAACTGCTTAGGGGTTTATCAATTTTGTTAATTCTCTCAAAGAACCAGCTGCTGGTTTCATTGATCTGTTCTACTGTTTTTTTGGGTTTTGATAGCATTAATTTCTGCTCTAATCTTTATTATTTCCTGCCTTCTGCTGGTTTTGGGTTTATTTGTTGTTCTTTTCCCAGATCTTTAAGGTGGAAGCTTAGGTTGTGTATCTGAGACCTTTCCTACTTTTTTTTTTTTTTTAATTCTTTTTTCAACGTTTTTATTTATTTTTGGGACAGAGAGAGACAGAGCATGAACGGGGGAGGGGCAGAGAGAGAGGCAGACACAGAATCAGAAACAGGCTCCAGGCTCCGAGCCATCAGCCCAGAGCCTGATGCGGGGCTCGAACTCACGGACCGCGAGATCGTGACCTGGCTGAAGTCGGACGCTTAACCGACTGCGCCACCCAGGCGTCCCTAGACCTTTCCTACTTCTTTAGGAAGTCCTGGATTGCTATACACTTTCCTCTTATGACCACCTTTCCTGCATCCCAGAGGTTTTGGGTTGTGGTATTATCATTTTCATTGGCTTCCATGTACTTTTTAATTTCCCCTTTAAATTCTTGGTTAGCCCATTCATTCTTTAGTGGGATGTTCTTTAGTCTCCAAGTATTTGTTCCCTTTCCAATTTTTTTTTTTCTTGTGGTTGGTTTTGAGTTTCATAGTGTTGTGGTCTGAAAATATACACGGTATGATCTTGATCTTTTTGTACTTGTTGAGGGCTGATTTGTGTCCCAGTATGTGGTCTATTCTGGAGAATGTTCCATGTGCACTGGAGAAGAATGTGAATTTTGCTGCTTTAGGATGACATGTTCTGAATGTATCTATTAAGTCCATCTGATCCAGTGTGTCATTCAAAGCCATTGTTTCCTTGTTGGTTTTCTGATTAGAGGATCTGTCCATTGTTGTAAGTGGGGTGTTGAAGTCCCCTACTATTATGGTATTATTGTCAATGAGTTTCTTTATGTTTGTGGTTAATTGATTTATACGTATGGGTGCTCTCACATTTGAAGCATCAATGTTTACAATTGTTAGGTCTTCTTGGTGGATAGACCCCTTAATTATGATATAATGCCCTTCTTCATCTCTTGTTACAGTCTTTATTTTAAAGCCTAGATTGTCTGATAGAAGTATGGCTACTCTGGCTTTCTTTTGTTGACCATTAGCATGATAGATGGTTCTCCATCCCCTCATTTTCAATCTGAAGGTGGTTTAGGTCTAAAATGGGTCTCTTGTAAACAGCATATAGATGGATATTTTTTTCTTATCCATTCTGTTACCCTATGTCTTTTGATTGCAGCATTTAGTCCATTGACATTTAGAGTGAGTACTGAAAGATATGTATTTATTACCATTATGTTGCTTGTAGAGTTGGAGTTTCTGGTGGGGTTCTCTGGTCCTTTCTAGTCTTTGTTGTTTTTGGTCTTTATTTGTTTGTTTGTCTGTTTGTTTGTTTTAGTCTTTTCTCCCCTCAGAGAGTCCCCCTTAAAATTTCTTGAAGGACTGGTTTAGTGGTCATGAAGTCCCTTAATTTTTGTTTGTCTGGGAAACTTTTAATCTCTCCTTCTATTTTGAATGACAGCCTTGCTGGATAAAGAATTCTTGGCTGCATATTTTTCTTATGCAGCACATTGAATATATCCTGCCACTCCTTTCTGGCCTGCCAAGTTTCTGTGGATAGGTCTGCTGCAAACCTGATCTGTCTTTCCTTGTAAGCTAAGGAGTTTTTTCCTTTGCCGTTTTCATGATTCTTTCCTTGCCTGAGTGTTTTGTAAATTTGACTATGATATGCCTTATTGATAGTCAGTTTTTGTTGAATCTAATGGGAGTCCTCTGCTTCCTGGATTTTGATGTCTGTGTCTTTCCCCAGGTTAGGAAAGTTTTCTGCTATGATTTGCTCACATAACCCTTCTACCCCTATTTCTTTCTCTTCCTCTTCTGGGACCCCTGTGATTCTGATGTTGTTCCTTTTTTAATGAGTCACTGATTTCTCTAATTCTTAAATTGTGCTCTTTTGCCCTAATATCCCTCTTTTTTTCTGCTTTAGTCTTCTTCTTTTTTTTCTGCTTCATTATTCTCCACAAGTTTGTCACTGATTCTCTGCTCTGCCTCATCCATCCTTGCCGCTGTGGCATCCATTAGAGATTGCCTCAGTTACAACATTTTTTATTTCATCCTGACTAGCTTTTACTTCTTTTATCTTCCCAGAGAGGGATTCTAATCTATTTTCGACTGCAGCTAGTATTCTTATTATCGTGATTCTAAATTCTGGTTCAGACATCTTGCTTGTATTTGTGTTGGTTAAGTCTCTGGCTGTTGTTTCTTCCTGTTCTTTCTTTTGGGGTGAATTCCTTCATTTCATCATTTTGAAGGGAAACAAAGAATTAATGAGGTAAAAAATTAAAATAATTAAATTAAAAAAGGAAGATTGAAATAAAAAATTAAAAACAACACACACACAAATCAAATAAATGATGTCAGATCCTAGGTGTGTTTTTAAAAAAATTTTTTTAACATTTATTCATTTTTGAGAGTGATAGAAGCAGAGCATGAACAGGGGAAGGGCAGAGAGAGAGGGAGACACAGAATCAGAATCAGGCTCAAGGCTCCGAACTGTCAGCACAGGGCCTGATGCGGGGCTCAAACTCATGGACTGCGAGATCATGACCTGAGCTGAAGTCGGACACTCAATCCACTGAGCCACCCAGGTGCCCCAGATCCTAAGTGTGTTTTTGTCTGGTTGTTGGAAGGGTCTTGATAGAGAAATGGAGAAAGAAAAAAAGAAAGGAAATCATTTGAAAATTTGAAAAAACGAATACACTGAAATAGAATAAAATGAAATTATGTAAGTAAAACAGAAGTTGAAAAAATTTACACAAAAGTAAAAAAATAATAGAAAAAAATTAAAAATATTTTTAATAGAAATTGAAAATAAAAATAAATTTTTTCTCTTTCTGCATTTAAGAAAAAGAAAGGAAATGCAAAAGAGAAAATAATTGAATAGTTGGACCAGTGAACAGACTGAGAGACGATTGAAATTACTTCATTTTCACCTAGAAGTCAAACTTGGAAGCACTATATAGTCCGTAAACTAAGCAGCTGGAGAGATTTGTGTTCCTGAAGAGGAAGGTTGGCTCAGTTGGACGGGGCTTAGTGTAATGGCTCTGCTTTCCACTAGATGGCACTGCTTAGCTACTGGGGTGGGTTGGTGTGGCGCTTGTAGGTGTGTATGCGCATGCATGGTAGCAGTGAAAATGGCGTCACCCAGCTACTCAGTCTCTAGTATCGGGACTCAGTTCTCCCCGATCAGTCATCGTGCACCTGTTCTTCATCTCCAGCTTTTGTCCACTCCATGCTTTTACACTGTCAGTGACCAAGCCCCAGGCAACACCTCCCTCTTTAGTTTTATCTCAGATGTGGCTGTATTTCCCAACCCCTCACTTCTGAGGGACTGCGGCTTTGACCCATTCTGCCCCTCTGCAGTAGAGTCTCACTGAGCAGTGGCTGGGTGCTGGCCGCACCCAGGATTGTTTGTGGGATCGTGCTGCTGCCGAAGCCCAGAGACCGTGGCCAGGTGCCAGCCCGCCCCAGAAAGAGTTCACACGATCGTGTAGCAGCAGCACTTCAGGGATTATGGAAAATCACAACACGCATTTGGCACCAGGCTTCACCCCCAATGACCTTGTTCCAGCACCAGAGAATGTGGTTGTTCTCCTGGGTCCACTGGGGCACACAGCCTCTACCAGATGTCCTCCAGAGAGGGAAACTGCCTCTCCCCTGTGGCCCAAAGACCCCCGGACTTCGCTCTGCTCCTGGGGATTCACCCTTCTCACCAGAGCACCGCCAGGTATCAAGCTGCAGAGTTTCAGACTCTGCATTCCCCGTTTATAGTCTTAATGCAATTTAAACCCTCTCCTTTCTCCCTTTTTGGTCCAGTCCCTGCAGCTGTTTCCACTTTTCCACTTTCTCTCCACCTGCTTTTGGGGGGATGCTTTCCCATATTCTCCCCCGATCTCCGTCCTCTCTCCATAAGCAAAAACAGCTCCCTGCCCCCAGAAGCTTCTCTCTCCCCCAGTTCACCTCTCTGAGCCATGTACCTGCTGAGTTCTGTGGTGTGGTTCAGGTTGTGCATATTGTTATGTTAATTAATCCTCAAATCAGTTTTCTAGGTGTGCAAGATGGGTTTAGTGTTGATCTGTCTGTATCTCTTGGACAAGAGATGCAAAAAAAGCTTCCATGCTGTTCTGCCATCTTGGTCCCCCACCCCCCTCTTTTTTTAAATTTTAAAGAGAAAGCGCACTAGCTGGGGAGAGGGGCAGAGGGAGAGAGAGAGAGAGAAGGAGAGAGAGAGAGAGAGAGGATCTTAAGCAGGCTCCACATGTGGAGCCCGATGCAGTGCTTGACCCCATGACTCTGGGATCATGACCTGAGCCAACATCAAGAGTCAGACGCTCAACTGACTGAGCCAGCCAGGCGCCCCATGCAACTGTGTGCTTAACGTTTTGAAGAACTGCCAAGCTGCTCTGCAAAACAGCTTCTCCATTTCCCACTCATACCAGCAGCGCATGAAGGCTCCAATTTCTTTATATTCTTGCCAACACTTTTTACTAAGTTAAAAAAATTATTATTATTTTAATTCTAGTGTAGTTAACATACAATGTTATATTAGTTTCAGGGGTACAATATAGTAACTGAGTCCTCATAATGGTAAGTGTACTATTTTTTTTTTTAAGTTTACTTGTTTTGAGAGAGTGTGAGAAAGAGCGCAAGTGGAGGAAAGGCACAGGGAGAGGGAGAGAGAGAACCTTAATAGGTTCTGTGCTGACAGCGTGGGGCTCAATCTCACAAACTGTGAGATCATGACCTGAGCTGAAACCAAGAGTTGGACAATAAGTGTGCTCTTAATCCCCATCATCTATTTTACTCATCCTTCCACCTGCCTCCCCTCTGTAACCCTCTGTTCTCTATGGTTAAGAGGTTAACCTTCTGTTTTTTGGTTTGTCTCTTTTTCCCCCCTCTTTTGTTAATTTTGCTTCTTAAATTCCACATATGAGTGGAATCATATGGTACTCGTCTTTCTCTGACTTATTTTGCTTAGCATAATACACTCTAGCTTGCGAATGTATATGTTCCCAACCACAGAGGTCTAAGGTATGTAACAGGGAGTAACTTAGCATGTCTGACTCCATATTGCTTTTATTTCTCTTGCTGCTGTGAAACTGTATAGCTAGGAAACCTTTGCTTAGCTCTGCACATAAGCTTGTTACAGCTGAGTGGTAAAAACTGCTCTTTTTCCAAAACCTACCTCACCCAAGGAGATAAAGAAGGACATACAGAAATGACTATACTATGTTTATTTGCTAGAACGACAAGATCAGATTCCTGTATGCAGAGGTCAACTGACCAAGGACAAATAATTTACATGATCTTCCTCTTGTGTTATAGATGTCTGTCACCTTTTGACTCCAAGCCCTTCCCACTTCCCCCTTCTGCTAACATAAAAGAAGCTCAAATTTCATGCTGAGGGAGATGAGTCTTTAGGACAGTTGTCCACCATCTCCTTGGTTTTCTGGTTTTCTGAATAAAGTCATTTTCCTGCTCTCCTGCCCCTGGTATCTTGCCTGTTGACATTTGAGCCTATCCCGTTGAAAGCAGTAAGAGTTTAGATTTGATTACAGAGAAACAAACAGAATATTGACAGAATTGGACCAATTGGCAATCCGAATCATAATGTAAGATGTTTTAAAGGTTTTTTTTTTAACATTTATTTTTGAGAGACAGAGAGAGACAGAGCATGAGCAGGGGAGGGGCAGAGAGAGAGAGAGAGAGAGAGAGAGAGAGGGAGACACAGAATCCGAAGCAGGCCTACTGAGCCACCCAGGTGCCCCATAATGTAAGATTTTTAATATAACTTTATGAGAAACTGAGAGATCAAAAAGACAAAAACTCTAAATATATACATACATACATGTATCCATGTATATGGATATTTTATTTTACATATATACATGTATCCAAAAATAGATATGTTGGTTATTCTAAAGCCACTTGGATTGGAAGGTAATATAACCTCTCATCTGAGCGCCATGCCCACATGTTGAACTATCTATTGAACATACCCACTCACATGTTTTGGACAAGCCAGGTCTTTCCTTCTCATTCTTACATGTATTAGTGAATGACACATCCACCTACTTAACCAAGCTCACCTGGAAGGCATCCATACCTCCTTCTAATGCATATCGCCATCGTCCTGTCTATTTACAAATCCTTTTAATTTTATCTCAAAAGATGTCCCTACTGTGTTCACTTCTCTCTTTTCTACCACCCCTCTCCAGCCCATGCTATGGTCATTCTGCACTTGGGTGTCTACCAGAGCTCTCAACTGGTCTCCCTCACTCTACCTGTGGTCTGATTTAGTTTACTCTCTATAGAAATCAGAGTGAGTATTTTTTTAAAAATTTTTATTTGTTTTTGAGAGAGAGAGAGAGAGAGAGAGAGAGAGAGAGAGAGAGTAGGGGAGGGGCAGAGAGAGAGGGGGGAACAGAGGATCCCAAATGGGTTCTGAGATGACAGCAGAGAGTCTGATATGGGGCTCAAACTCAAGAACTGTGAGATCATGACCTGAGCCGAAATCAGAGGCTCAACTGACTGAGCCACCCAGGTGCCCCAGAAATCAGAGTGAGTTAAAAAAAAGAAAATATTTTAAAATAGGTTCATACTCAGGGCGCCTGAGTGGCTCAGTCAGTTGAGCCTCTGATTTCGGCTCAGATCATGATCTCACGGTTCATGGGTTTGAGCCCCGTATTGGGCTCTGTGCTGACGGCTCAGAGTCTGGAGCCTGCTTCGGATTCTGTGTCTCTCTTTCTCTGATCTTCCCATGTGCACTTTCTGTCTGTCTGTCTCTCTCTCTTAAAAATAAACAGCAGCAACAACAACAAAATAAAATAGGTTCATACAGCATCGTAAGAATAGTATGGAGAAGTGTCTTACACTCTTTGTTTAGATATCCTACTCAAATTCTGCCAATTGTTCCAGTATCCTCCTTTTTAATAGAAAGGATCACTCTAGGAGCATGTGTTACATCTAATTGTCATGCCACTCTGGTCTTCTCCAGTCTGAAACAGTTTCTTGGCATTTCTTGACTTTTATGAAGTTTCGTATAGGCCAGGCATCTTGTATAATGTCCCTCAACTTGAATTATACCAATGTTTCCTCATGATTAGGTGTAGGTCATGAATTTTGACCAGAATATTCCAGATACTGTGTTTTTGCCATTGCATCATATTGAGTGGTTCACAATGTCTATTTGTCCCATTATTGGCAGTGGTGATTGTAGTCACTTGACTAAGATGGTGTCTGCCCCGTTTCTTTATTGTAAAACTGTTCTTTTGCCTTTGTTATTAAATATTTTGTGAGGGGATCTTCAGAGATCATGCAAAAATTAAATTGCTCATTGCACTTGTGACGGTGATTCCCTCATCTGTCATCTTTTGGCCCGTATTCAGATGTGGGGTGTGGATGTCATGACCATAACTCTTAACAACTAGATTTTATGCAGCGTTCCGTGATCCTGGCCCTATCAAATCCTTTCCTTTAGGAGCTCTTGGCACTGTTTTCTTTCTTTCTTTCTTTCTTTCTTTCTTTCTTTCTTTCTTTCTTTCTTTCTTTCTTTCTTTCTTTCATTGAGATATAATTGACATTTAACACTGTGTGAGTTTAAGGCATACAACGTGATGATCTGATACATTCACATATTGCAATATGGTTATTGTTGACTATAATCACTACACTGTGCATTAGATCTCCAGGACTTACTTATCTATTATTTGAGTGTTTGTATCATTAAATAAAAATCTCCCTAATTTCCCCAGCCCCCAGCCCTGGAAACCACCATTATACTCTTTGTATTTAAGAGTTTGGCTTTTTAAGATTCTATGTATAGGTGATATTATATAGCGTTTGTTTTCCTCTGTCTGTCTGATTTATTTCACTTAGCATAATGCCCTACAATTCTATCCATGTTATTGCAAGTGGGGAGATTTCCTTCTTTTTCATGGCTGAATGATAGTCCATTATATATGTGTATAATGGAGTATGTTATTTTATTTATTTTTTCAAATTTTTACTTAAATTCTAGATAGTTAATATAATAGTGTAATATTGGTTTCAAGAGTAGAATTTAGTGATTAAGAGTCTCTTGATAAAGAAGATATGGCGTATATATATACAATGGAATATTACTCAGCTATCAAAAAGAATGAAATCTTGCCATTTGCAATGACATGGATGGAGCTAGAGTGTATTATGCTAAGAGAAATAAGTGAGTCAGGAAAGACAAATACCATATGATTTCACTCATATGTGGAATTTAAACAACAAATCAGATGAACATAGAGGAAAGAAAAAAAAGAGAGGGAAGCAAACCATGAGAGAACAAACTGAGGGTTGATGGAGGGGAGGTGGGCAGGGGATGGGTTGAATGGTTGATGAGTACTAAGGAGGGCACTTGTGTTGAGCACGGGGTGTTATATGTACATGATGAATCACTAAATTATACTTCTAAAACCAATGCTACACTATATGTTAATAAACTAGAATTTAAATAAAACATTGAAAAAAAATTGAAAAAAAGTCTCTTTTGGTTTACTTCCAAAATTTTTTTCTTGTGGTTGACTTCAAGTTTCATAGTGTTATGGTCTGAAAATACGCATGTTTTGATCTCAACCTTTCATACATGTTGAGGCTTGATTTGTGACCCAGTATGTGCTGTATTCTGGAGAATGTTCCATGTACATTGAAAAAGAGTGTGTTTTCTGCTGTTTTAGGATGAAATGTTCTGAATATGTCTCTTAAGTCCATCTGGTCCAGTGTGTCATTCAAAGCCATTGTTTCCTTGTTTATTTTCTGCTTAGATGATCTGTCCATTGTTGTTAGTGAGATGTTAAAGTTCCCTACTATTAATTTATCATTATCAATAAATTTCTTTATGTTTGTGGTTAATTGATTTATCTATTTGGGTGTTTCAAGTTGGGGGCATAAATATTTACAATTGTTACATTTTTCTTGTTGGATAGACCCTTTAGTTATGATATATTACCCTTCTTCATTTCATATTACAGTATTTGGTTTAAAATATAGTTTGCCTGATATAAGTATGACTACTCTGGCTTTCTTTTGAAGTCAATTAGCATGATAGATGGTTCTCTATCCCCTCACTTTCAATCTGGGGATGTCTTTAGGTCTAAAATGAGTCTTTTGTAGGCAGCATATGGATGGGTCTTTTTTTTTATTATTAATCCATTCTGATACCCTATGTCTTTTGATTGGAGCATTTAGTCCATTTACATTCAGTGATTATCGATAGATATGAATTTAATGCCACTGTATTACCTGTAAAGTTGTTGTTTCTGGAGATTTTCTCTATTCCTTTCTTTGTTTTTTAATGTTTATTTATTTATTTTTGAGATAGAATGCACAGAGGAGGGGTAGAGAGAGAGAGGGAGACAGAAAATCCAAAGCAGGCTCCACATTTTGGGGAGCTGGTATCAAAACTCCAAATTTTGGGGACCTGGCACAGCATGAACTTGGTGCTGATCTTCAGGGGAGGGTCTTGCCATGCTCATGCACCCATTAACTGCTTCTTTTGCTGTTTGCTATAATCTTGTAGGTCTTGTTGATGCAAATCTCACTGTCTTTCAGAATTAGTGTTCTGGGGGCCCATTCCTTAGGTGGGGCACTAAATTTGGGCTTGAAACACTTTGCTCCTCAAAAGGCTGGGAGTTGGGAGTTCCTTCCTGATTGTATGGCACTGTGCTAGGGGTGGGATTTATTTATTTATTTATTTATTTATTTATTTATTTATTTATTTATTATTTTAGCGGTGGCATTTATGATGAGAGTGTCTCAGGCTTTTCTACCTGTTTCAATATGAGTATGTTCTCATTTGCCCAGTGTATAGGAATCACTCAGCTAGTTTCTGGCTTTTTTTTTTTTTTTCAGAAGTAATTGTTCCATGTGTAGCTGTACATTCAGTGTTCAAGGTGGGAGTAGAGTTCAGGAGAATCCTATATTGCCATCTTGGTTGATCCCCTATCTCCTCCTCTTTAAAAGGACACTATTGCTGGATATAGGATTCTTGGTTGATGGTTTTTTTCTTCTGGCATTTTTATTGTATTAGCCCACTGCCTACTGGCTTCTAAAGTTTCTGATGAGAAATCTGTTGTTATCTTAATGAAGATCCCTTGTATGTGATGTGTCACTTTTCTCTTGCTGCTTTAAAGATTCTCTCTTTGTCTTTAGCTTTTGAAAGTTTGATTATAATGTGTCTTATAATTATATTATATAATTATATATAATTATATTTATAATTATATAATGTGTCTTATATTATAATGTGTCTCAGTGTGCATTTCTTTGAGTTCATCTTATTTGTAGTTTGTTGAACTTCTTGGATATTTATAATCCTATCTTTCATCAAATTTGGGAAGTTTTCAGTCATTATTTCTTCAAACAGTATCTCTGGCCTTCTCCCTTCTTCTTTTTCTTCTTCTTCTTCTTCTTCTCCTCCTCCTCCTCCCCCTCCTCCTCCTCCTCCTCCTTCTTCCTCCCCCTCCTCCTCCTCTTTTCCTCCTTCTCCTCCTCCTCCTCCTCCTTCTTCTTCTTCTTCTTCTTCTTCTTCTTCTTCTTCTTCTTCTTCTTCTTCTTCTCCCACGATGCATATCTTGGTTTGTTTAATGGTGTCCAAACATCTCTAAGGTTTTGTTCGCTTTTGTCAACCTTTTTTCTTTCTCCTCTTTAGACTTGATAATTTCCATGGTTCTATCTTCATGTTTATTTCTTTTTTTCTTCTGTCTTCTTCAGTCTGCCTTTGAATCCCTCTACTGAAAATTTCATTTCAGTTATTGTACTTTTCAGCTTCAGCATTTCTTTTAAGTTTTTTTTTTTTTTAAAGATTTAAAAAAATATAGGGATGCCTGGGTGGCTCAGTTGGTTGAGCGTCCAACTTTGGCTCAGGTTATGATCTCACAGTTCATGGGTTCAAGCCCCGCATTGCGCTCTGTGCTGACAGCTCGAGTCTGGAGCCTGCTTTAGATTCTGTGTCTCCCTTTCTCTCTGCCCCTCCCCTGCTTGTGCTCTCTCTCTCTCAAAAATAAACAGTTTAAAAAAAGATTTAAAAAATCTCCTTATTAATATTTCTGTTTTGTTCATAATTTTCTTGATTTTCTCCATGTTATTTCTTTGAGCATCTTTAAGACAGTTGTTTTAAAATCTTTGTCTAGCAGATCTGCCATCAGATCTTTCGGGGGGGGCAGTTTCTGTTTGTTTGTTTGTTTACTTAAAGTTTACTTATTTTGAGAGGGGGAAGGGGCAGAGAGAGAGGGAGAGAGAGAGTCCCAGTCAGTGCAGAGCCCGGCGTGGGACTCAGTCTCAGGAAGTGTGAGGTTATGACTCGAGCTGAAATCTAGAGTCGGACAATTAACTGACTGAGCCACCCAGGTGCCCCTGATTTATTTATTTTGACTTGAATGGGCCATACTTTTGTGTTTCTTTGCATGCTTTGTGATTTCTTTTTGGTGGAGACTGGACATTTGAACCTAATAATGTGGTTAACTCTGGAAATCAGATTCTCTTGCTTTCCCAGGGTATGTTGTTTTATTTTGCTCTTGTTTTTGTGAGGTTTTATTTGCTTTTTGGATTGCTTAGGTTGTCTCTGTGCTGAGGAACAGTCTTAAATGTACACTTAAGGTGTTCTCATATCTTTTCCTAGGTGTGTATGGTCACTTTCTAATTTTCCCTGTACATACAGTTGTTTTGAACATCCTAGTCTTTAATGTCTGGCTCCCAAAAAGAAAAAGAGGAAAATAAAGGGAGAGAAAAAAGGCACTGGCCCTTTAAACACCTGGAAGTCACTTTAGCATGAGAGGGAGGGGCTTGCAACAATGAGGGGAGGTGCTTCTTTGTGTGCACTCTGATCAGAGGCAGCAATCAGTGATCAGAGCCTGGATCCCTGACATTTGGAAGAGGGGATCCTTTTTTGCCTACCCTGGCTGCTGTAAGCTGTGTTTAAGTTGCTCCAGGAACATGTGCACAGCTGCCTGCCATAAGGCAGGATGAGGGTGGAGAATGTGTAGCTACTAGTATGCTAAGAACTGAAATTGATTAAAATTAATTGCAATTACCATCTAAGCCTTCCTGTGGAAGTTGCAAACCTCAGTAGACTCCAGTTCTGAATATAGTTCCATCAGACATGTTTTGTAAGTGCCATTGTTGTCTAGGCAGGGAGACAGATTCCTGGTGTTTCCTGCTCGGCCATATCGCCCTACCTTAATTTTCATATTTTAAAATTTCTTTATTCTTTTCTGGCATTTCAGAGGGCTGCTTGACCTAATCTTCTACCATCACTAATTTGTACTTTGGCTGTATCCTTTATTTTTATCTCGAGTTACTGTGTCATTTAGGTCACCTTTTCTATTTTCCACATCCTATTATTTTTTTATTGGTTCTTCTTTGATAATATATGTTCCTGCTTTAACCTACCCATATCCATTCTTACCTAGTTGAGAATATTAATTATGTCTATTTCATTTATCCCTTCAATTAATTCTGGGTTATTTAATATTGGTTATTTAGCTTGTTTCTCTTCGTTTACATGTTTGTGACAAATTTTGTTTGTGATCATTTGTGGAAATATGAGCCGGTTTTGCTTTTATTGTGTGTGTTAACCTTAAAACTAAAAACTATCAATTATTTTACCAGCAAAATATGGGTTTATTGGGGGAACAAAAGAGAATTATAATCTGGACAAACAAGCTGTGGCCAAACTGTAGGCAAGTTTGGGGAACAAAGGAGAGGTACACTTTTTTAATGAGAAAAGGAGTAGGTTCGGAGGGCTGTTATAAACTAAAAGTGCATTGGAGTATAGTGGGAGTTCAAAGTATGGTGGCTTCTCATTGGCTGAGCTCTTGCCCAAAGGGATGAGGGAAGTATTTCTTCCTGAGGCAGGAAGAGTAGAGTAGTATCCACATGCAAGGTCAAGTCTGTCTCTTCCTGCTTGGTCTACAATTGACTAGGAGAGGTAGAGCTCCCCCTGCTGACACCTCCCAACTCCATTTTAGTGAGGCTTCCTGTCATAATTTTCATATGTATGTGGTGGATGGGTGGTTGGTGGGGTAACTTGCACTTCTCTTGGTTGATTCAAAGTAGGTGGTGGAGAATTCCAGTCAAAACTCCACAATAATACAATCTGGTCTTACACTCATTTGCTACTTCCTAAATAACACTTTCCCTCTGTCTCCCTCCCTGCTTAGGGAACATTTCTACGTTTCTGCCCTAGATGTGTTTTCTATGGCAATTTTTTTTTTCTCTTTGGTTTAGCCATTATCCCTCAGTGTGTATAGGAAGAAGGATAAACAATAAACTCTGTGTCTGCCTAGTCCAATTGCACCTGTTTTTATATACTTCTTACTATAGCTGTGCTCTGGAACCGCCACTTTGTTGTATCAGTTGCACTTGTAGTATCTTGTGGATGTGGATGGTGATAGATCCAGATTTTTGTGGTGGGGAGAATAATATAACTCAAAAGCTTTCATCCAACTCCTTCTTTTACCATTGGTGCCCAGCAATCTGTCTTGGGCATCTATTTCTTTCCTCACCAAGATAACACTGCCCTCTTTCCTCAAAAAATTCTTAGTCTTGGGGCACCTGGGTGGCTCAGTTACTTAAGCAACCAACTCTTGATTTAGGCTCAGGTCATGAACATGCAGTTTGTAGATCTGGGCCCCATGCCAGGCTCCACACTGACAATGCGGGGTTTGCTTGGGATTCTCTCTCTCTTGGTCTATCTCTCTGTCTCTCTCTCAAAACAAATAAATAAACTTAAAAAATTCTTAGTCTTGACTTTAGTTATTCATATCCATATGCCTTCTTTTTACTTGTCCAGCATTTCCAGGATTTGGTTAGCAGAAGAAGCAAACAGGCTGGGGGAATATGTTATTTTGTCTGAAAGACTGTCTATTTCTGGGACACCCAGCTTCGTGACTTGCAAAAGGAAAATCTCAGAACTTCCACTTATGTGAACCAGTCAGGTTAGCCTAGTTCCTATTATTTCAGAGTGCACAGCATGTCTCCAACAGCTTATTTGGCTTAAGAATAATTTGTAATTCCCAGGTCTTCTCCAAAATGGAAACATGCCAGAATTTGGGCTTCACCTGTTCAGAGTAAACTCTCTTTGGATGAAGGCCTAATTTTGAAGTCAGAGCTCTTGAAGAAAATGGTCTCAATTTGGGGGATTAATTTTCTTATTTTTAAGACTGAGAAAAGACCAGGCTTGCATGTCTGGTTACAGGATCTCACTGGTTTATAATGTCTCTGATGTTGGCCCTAGCTACTAATAGTCCAGGATGCATTCTCAGGTAAGGCACTGGACTTGGTCAATAAGAGGGACAGGGAAGGTATGCAGGACAGGGATGTTTGGATAAATTCAGAGATAAGATGGTCAAGCTGAGTGTCCTACAGCTGGGAAGATCATGGCCATGTCGAACCTTGTGGCATTATATTCAGACACTTGGCAGCTAGTGTCTGGGTGATTATTTTCTTGGTAGTAAAACACAGTCATTGATTGAAATTGAGTTATTTTGCCAGAATGACTAAGAACAGCCAAGTCAAATTTCAATGACTGAGATACTAAACAGTGTCTAAATAACTACTTATTAATAGGGATCAAGTCAGGAGGCTAGTTAAGCTAACTGGGGCTCCTGACTTGGTGTCCATGAATCAGGAAGTGTCACAAAGAAACATTTGTCATGAGTGCAAGGACATGTATTTCATGTGAATGTGAGGCTCAGGGCTCATTCTGCTCATTTTGGTTTCATGGGCAAAGAGGAGCACAAGTTAGGTACTTTGGTTCTACTAACTAGTTCAACCTGAGAAGGGAGGTGATATAAACCTCTACAGATCTGGTTTGTGTGCATGAAACACCTGAAACATTGTGTGCATGTATAAGAAATGGTTCAATGGGGAGAGGGCAGCTAAGGATGGAACCAGCTGACATTCAACTCTGGATAAGGTGGGGGAGAGACATTTCAGAGAGCAGGGAAAACTGACACAAAGTTGCTTTCATTTTAATGGTCATACAGTTATTTCTCAAGAAAGAGAAAACTAAAGTCAGGAAAATAGCAAACAGATGGAAGTTTCCAGGATTATGGAAATATTACAAAGATCTTAAAATTGGTTTGAATTTTCTTACAGCTATGTTTCAGAATGATGTATCAACTCTTGACTTTTTTTACTTGGTTTCCCTGTTTAAGCAAAAACAAACAAAAAACAAACAAACAACAAAAACAGCAAAAATCTGCGTTATAGGTTTTGAAAAGTCTCCTTCGATTAATTTAAGTCATTTTTATCCCAGGGGAAGTCCTGAGGATGCCATATCTTTCAATGTCCCCCCTGTTCCATTGATTGATCTCTTACTCTTTCATTCCCTTAAAACTTAGTCATTGTCTACTATGTGCCAGGCATTGCAAAAATTCACTAGGAATATTAAATAAATAAAACAAAATTTCCGTTTTTGAGTTACACCCAAGGTTACTTTCCAACTCACTCTCCTAGAAACCAGCCATACCATAGCCTTGTTAGCCTCCATAGACCTTCTTCTAGTTCCAATGACTGGGGAATGGTCAAATTTGGGCTGAGACCTTAGTTGTATAAAACAGGATATTGCTATGGACAGATCACAGGTCTAGGATCACAAGGATTGGGTTTGGGTGAACCTGTGCATGTAAAATGGTCAAGCTGTAGGTGACCATCAAATCTGGTTAGAAACCTTGGTATGTCATTTAATGTGAACTTGGGCCAGTTAGTTACCTCTACTGGAGTTGGTTTCTTAATCTGCCACTTTAATAATACAAATCTACCTTAGGGTGATTTTAATTTTAAATTGTATCAATACATGTAAATTGCTTAGGGCAGCGCCTGGCACACGGTAATTATCTGATAACTGGTGACTACTATTTTTCCTCTGGACTTTTGATTTCCTAACTGAAAAATGACAAATGATCCTGAGATCCAACCCAACTATCAAACTTTTTGGTTAGGACAATCCTCCCTCTTCCCATCCCAGCCAGGGATCCTAGGATCTCAGAGCCTCTCCTTTTCCTCTCCCCCAAGGACCAAGGGCAAGATGGGACTCCTTACTTTATTCTGTATTCTTCAACACAGGCTATGTCACATTCTAATTTAAGCTTGTAGTTGTTAAGGTTGCCATTACAGCCAGTGAAGATAAAACTTTCACATCTTTTGGAGGTTTGGTTGTAGAAAATCTAAAGTGAATTTCAAAACAGCTGCCAGGATTCATATCCATTTTGCAGGGATCTGCATGAGAGGTTCCCATTGAGTTAGGGGGAATTAGTTAGGACTCAGCAGGAGATCTTGCCTTCCAGGGCCCTTAAAAATTCCTCATGTTAGTTTGGAAATGGGTGTTAAGTGATTGAGTGACTTGACCAAGAGCCCACATTTGCTAAGTGGCTGGGCCAGAGTTTGGGGTGTCTGACTTGCAGGATAGACTCTGCCACCTTCCCATGCTCCAGAAGCACCAAGCCTGTACTCATGATCTGTGGAAGAAAGCTTCATTATCTTTCACATCTACATTGTGAGCTTATTAAAACAGGGGCCATGTGTTCAAGTGTTCTCTATGCACTGGGAGCCAAGATATTGAAAATGCCTGTTTTCTCAGTATCCAACCCCCCTTTATTCTCATCTCAATATGTACTCTTGAATGGTCTGAGATTTTTGAAATTTGTCATAAAACCCCTAATTCAAAATACTTTTGGTCCTTTGGACACCCTTCAAAAGACGGCCCTATCTGGAAGGGTGTTATTTGCATCATAGTTTTTTTTTTCTCACCAGACATCCACAAGACCCCTAGATTAAGCAATTCCCAGAGTCAAAGGACTAAGAATCTATGGGTAATAACACAAAAGGAGAACCTTCATGGACCAGCTGTATATCACATTTTCCTTTTTACCACTTTCTCCCTCATTCATAATTGGTCTTTGGATTTATTTTCTGCTTCAGGTTCATACCTTTGAGGTCTCCACATATCATTTCAGCAAGTCTAGCAACACCACCCATTAATGGGGTAGTCAGCAAGAAGAAGATGAAGAGACCTAGAAGAAATCCCAACTCAGCAGGCTTCATGATGCAGCAGGCAGCAAGTAGGAGAGTCTTAGCATCAACTGATGTTATATTTTGGCCTTGATACTTGAGAGGGCTGAACCCGCTTACCCCAAGGGCCAGGACTGGGCATTACTAGGTGTTGAGTTGAACAGTGAATGCTTGGGTACCCAGCCATGAAGCTGAAGGTCCCAAGCTGATTAGACCCCTGATAGTGAGTCCCATGTTCATCTAGAAACTATAGAAACTAAAGCTTCAGAGCTGCTAACATAAGTTTAATCATGGAGAATAGAATAATTAGGGCAAAAATTAAAAAAGGCTTGCTTCCTTTCTTCTCTTCAGCCTTCCACAATAAGGAAGAGACTGATCCTGGTGAAACAGGAAGAATGTAATAAAAACAATAATAGTAATGACAGTAACTAACCCCTATGGTACTTCCTATATGCTAGGCTCTATCTATCTATCTATCTATCTATCTATCTATCTATCTATCTATCTATACAAAATCATTAAATTTCAAAAAAGTCACAGGCACCCTGTGAGTTTCATGCAATTATTACCATCATAGATGAAGAAATTGAGGCCGAGGTTAAGTTATATGTGTAAGGTCACCCATCGATTATGTAAGTGGAATCAAAATTTGAACTCACTATACCTAGGAATATGGGACAAATTTATCTTTTCTTAGTTTTGTTTTCTTGTAAGACTTTTGAAATTTTGACTTTCACATTTATACTCTTCTCTATCCATTTCAAATTAAGTTTCATGAGTGGTGTAAGATAGGGGTCCAGTTTCATTGTTTTGTACGTGAACATGTAGTTTTCCCAGCATCATTTATTAAAGTGACTATCCTTTTCCCATTGTGTATTCTTGGTTCCCTCGTGAAATACTGGCTAACCATATATGCGTGGGTTTATTGTTGGGCTTTTGGTTCTGTTTCATTGGTCTATGGGTCTGTTTCTTTTTAAATGTTTATTTTATTTTTGAGAGAGATAGAGAGCAAGCAGGGGAGGGGCAGAGAGAGAGGGAGACAGAGGATCCGAAGTGGGTTCTGCGCTGACAGCAGAGAGCCTGATGTGGGGCTTGAACTCATGAACTGGGAGATCATGACCTGAGCTTAAGTCAAACGCTTAACTGACTGAGCCAGGCACCCTGTGGGTCTGTTTTTATGCAAATACAATAATGTTTTGATTACTGTAGCTTAAAAATTTTTTTAAATGTTTATTTATTTTTGGGAGAGAGAGAGAAAGACAGAGTGTGAGCAGGGGAGGGGCAGAGAGACCGGGAGACACAGAATCCGAAGCAGGCTACAGGCTCTGAGCTCTCAGCACAGAGCCGATGCGGGGCTCGAACCCAGGAGCCGCGAGATCATGACCTGAGACAAAGTTGGACACTTAACTGACTGAGCCACTCAGGAACCCCTGATTACTGTAGCTTTTTAAAAAAAGTTAATTTATTTGTTTTGAGAGAGAGAGAGAGAGAGAGAGAGAGAGTGAGCAAGCAGTGGAGAAGCAGAGATAGAATTCCAAGCAGGTTCCGTGCTGTCAGTGCACAGAGCCCGACATGGGGCTTGATCTCATGGACTGTGAGATCATGACCTGAGCTGAAATCAACAGTCAGACACTTAACCAACTGAGCCATCCAGGCACCCTGGATTATCGTAGCTTTTAAATGTAGTTTGAAATCAGGAAATGTGGTGCCTTCAGCTTTGTTTGTCTTTCTCAAGTTACTTTGGTTATTTGGGGTCTTTTGTGGTCCATACAAATTTTAGGATTGTTTTTTCTATTATGCCTTTGGAATTTTGATAGGGATTGCATGGAATCTATAAATCCCTTTGGTTAGTATAAGGGAAAAATACACTCCTCCTGTGTGTCCTTTACTCTCCTGACTGTACAATAGCACTGCCTCACTTCTGAGACCAGGTGTGAGTGTGTGTGTGTTTCCACACATCAAGCAATTCTGTAACACCAACTGGGTACCCTACAATTTAACTAAATTCTCACACTATTTACCTGGAAATATCATCAGATCCCACAGATAAGGGCTCAGTCTGACAAGACCGCACCCCTCTACTCACATCAGATATCAATGACAAGTCCAGGTTGTTAAGGGTACTTCTGACCAACCAGTTGTAAATTGGACATTCCCATGATCCCCTCCTTGGGTTTGAGCAATTTGCTAGAGCAGTTCTCAAAATTCAGGGAAAACAGTTTACTTATTATGCTACTGATTTATTATAAAAGGCTACAACAGGTTTTGTGGAGCGGGAAACCTGTATAATTTCGGGACCTTATTTTAGAAAAAGAATGCAATGGGGGCGCCTGGGTGGCTCAGTCAGTTGAGCTTCCAACTTTGGCTCAGGTCATGATCTCGCGATTTGTGAGTTTGAGCCCTGTGTTGGCTCTGTGCTGACAGCTCAGAGCTTGGAGCCTGCTTCTGATTCTGTGTCTTCCTCTCTCTGTCTGCCCCTCCCCTGCTTGTGCTCTGTCTCTCAAAAAATAAAATAAAATGTTAAAAAAATTAAAAAAAAAAAAGAAAGATAATGCAATGGAACAATACAAAACTACAGATAAAAAATTAGGTAGGTAAGTGAATATGTACTTGGAATGAAAAAAGAAATTACAAAAAAATCACATGTTTCCAAAAGCTTATAAATATATCAAACATCATGAATCCTAGAAAAATAACATTTCATTACCATTATTTAAAATATCTTTATAATACCCTTTTCCTATATTTTGTGGCTGATTATTCTTTGGTCACCTTTTATTATGACAGTGATTCTGTAATATCTTATTTCTATAGGAAGAACAGAAAGATAATTCAGTCTTTTCTCTAGCATGGTTGATCAAAAATTTAAAGTTATAGTCCTGGAGAGCTAATACACAGCATAGTGGTTATAGTCAACAATACTGTATTATAATCTTCAAAGTTGCTAAGAGACTAGATTGTAATCATTCTCCACAAAAAAGAAATAACAATTATGTGACTTGATAGAGGTGTTAGCTAATGCTACAGTGGTAATTATATTGTAATATATAAATTTATCAAATCAACAGGTTGTATACCTTAAATGTACACAATGTCACATCTCAATTATATCTCAATAAAAAAATAAGTTACTGATTATTTGGGAAAAATCCTTTCCAGATTGATAACACTGGCAAAGCCACATCTGTAACTTTCTTCATAGTTTCTGGTTCAGGTGGTGCTACATGCCTGGGGCAAGCCCTTGGAGAATTCTAGCTCTTTGATCTGGATCCAATGGACTCTCATTGCAGCCTAATAGCCACTGATCCAGCTCCACCAAGTCCTCACCACCCTCACTGTGCCTGTCTTGGGTTCATGATATGGCCATGAAACCTTGAACTCTGGCTCCGAGCACGTTGTAGTGCAACATCTTATTGCTACTTCTGCCTGAGGTCAAACATGGGAGCATTTTGACCGATGGGTGCAACCAGGGGCAGATTGTCAGTGAGGGTTGTCCAGACATGAACACAGAAGTAACTTAAGATCGCTATTAGGATATACCCCCCAGCCCACCACCCTTCCATCCCCCATCTTGGGTTGGGACAGTGATGGCTGTCTCTGGGCTTAGACGGTGTTGTTCTTTCCTTTCCTCATCCTGAGAGAAGCAAGTGACGGATCTGGAGCTTAAACTACACGAGTTTCATGGTAAATTAGTCTTTTCTGCCAAACTCAAAATCTGTTTGCAAGTCAGATTTCGTTGGGGAGAATGACCTCAAATTTATTGCTTCTCAATGCCTTCCTAAAAGTGGACTAAGAAAAACAATATTGTGGAGGCCTGTGGGGGAAAAAGAGGATAATTAGTGCCTTTTTTCTTCTGAGTTCTTGAAACACATCCATGGATCATACCATGTAGGGCCTCCAAAGAGCTGTTGTCATTGAATTGTGTGTTGTTGGCTTATGCTTAAAAACCCTTGGAGAAATAGCCCCAGAAAACTTCCTGGAATCTAACTTGAGGTCATCATGGAGAGTGTTGTCCATCTTACTGCACAGTCTTTCCTCTTTGAGAACATGTGGAAGAGCTTGTCTCTTTTGCTGTTTCCTACCATGATTATTTCCACTGTTCCTGAGTATCTTTTTGGGCTAAACTTATGCTTACTCTAAAAGTTGTAACTGATTGTGCTGCCCTTGTTGTGCTGTTATTATGAAAGCTTAGAGCTAATTTTATAATATTTATTTTATTTTTTATTTGAGAGAGAGAGAGAGAGAGAGAGAGAGAGTGAGAGAGAGCGAGCATGGGTTAAGGAGAGGAGCAAAGGTAGAGAATCTTAAGCAGGCTTTATTCTCAGTGTGGAGCCCAACACAGGGCACCATCCCACGACCCTGGGATCATGACCTGAGCTGAAATCAAGAGTTGGATGCTCAACCAACTGAACTACCTAGGTGCCCTAGTTATGATATTTCATAGCAAGTGTCTGTGATCCTTGTAGCATGTATTTGCTGTGCTAATCTTCTGCATAGTTTTACCATACTTTATTATTTTTATATCTTCTTTCCTCTGTCTTACTTAGATAGGCTAAATTTATTTATTTGAATACTATGTATTATGAATCCTGGTAAGCTGCCTTAAATCCTTCAAAACAAGGTTGAATGTCAATAAATAAAACCATAAATTGATTTGAACCCAGGTCTTCACATTAACTTAAATTATTTTTTCTAGGACATCATGCTGCTTTGAAGGTGGATAGGAGGGGATAGGACTCTGGGGACATAAGATTCCCCTTTGTTCATTAGCTACATCCTGTCCTGCCCCAAGGGCTGAGAGGTAGTGAAGTGGGGAAGATGGGAACTAAATGCAAGAGGAACCACCAAAACTCTACGTCCCAACCTAAAAGGATAATCTTATCTCAGATGAAATTTCTTCCGTGTTGTCCTGATAAAATCAAGTAGGAGGTTCATCTGAACCCTTCTGGGTGCTTTACTCACTGCGCCAGATGATTAGACTGAATGGCATAGTAGAGCAGGACTGAGACCCCTGGAGGGGCTACATTCTTGCCCTAGCCTTTACCATGAAGGAGTGTTAGAATATTGCGAGGCTAGACTCTAGGTCAGGAATTCCTAATGCACTAGAGAGGTATTCTTTCCTGTAATCAGAACCCACAGTTTCGCTCTCAGTTTAGGAAGGAATGCCTAATGACAAAAGGCTGATGGAATGTAGGATCTATCTCTGACTTCTCTGAGTGGATGGTTTTCTGGAAAGCGGCCCAAGGGAGTAAGTACCTAGGTACTTTGTGTATGAAAAGCTTAATAAAACTGACTCCAGTTGATGGTGAGAGTGGACATACCAATCCCCCTGAGTCAGGAAGTGTGTGCCTGGCAGGGGGACCACCATGAAGCTAATGCTATCAGAGCTTCATGGAATCCCAACTGCTTCCCAGGCCACTGCTCCTGATACTTCAGAGTTCCCGGGTTAAGTCTTGAAAGCTTGGCTATGAGAGAAGAGGTGGGACTCTAAAACTTGGTTGCATGAGTACATGCTGCAGGTGAAGGAGTTCTGCATACTTGAGTATGGACACTATGTTACAAGGGGTCTGAAAGCAAGAGAAGTGTACCGCATGCTTCTGCATCAGTACAGCCCATTAAACCCATGGGGACAAAGCAAGACCCAAGATACTGTGCTTTGACTCTACCAATGCCACTTTCTTTTTATGTGGCCTCGAACATATCCTCCCTTTCTCTATCAGTTATTCTAACTTTAATTTTTTTTAATGTTTGCTTATTTTTGAGAGAGAGGGAGACAGAGCATGAATAGGGGAGGGGCAGAGAGAGTGGGAGATACAGAATCTGAAGCAGGCTCCAGGCTCTGAGCAGTTAGCACAGGGCCCAATGTGGGGCTCAAACCCACGAACCCTGAGATCATGACCTGAGCCGAAGTCGGACGCTTAACCGACTGAGCCACCCAGGTGCCCCTAACTTTAAAATGCAGAGATTAGACCAAATAATTGCACAGATCCTTCTGGTTCTAAGGTTGTGGGAAGAAGGAATGTGAATTGTGTCTGTCCAACCAGGAGTTTGAGGGTAAAAAAGGAAATAGATCTGAGGTGGTAGGTAATAAAAGCAACATATGGTTAAACAACAGTGGGCAACTGGGTGAAGAGAAGTATTTCAGCTGCTTGGCACCGCCATGATGGAGCTGTGGGCCCAGACATGGTAGAACCTGGCCATGAAAAGCTTGATGCCTGTTTGTTGGTTCCATGGACAAAAATGGGGGTGCAAATTTGATATTAGGTGGAGCTATGAAACCCCTTGCAGTCAAGGAGTCTGGGGCCAGCCTCTGGGGTTGGGTTATTATGGCCCTGATTTCCTTCCCAGACCCTGGTACATGCATCTCCTTTTCTTTGACAAATCCCAGGGCCCAGGAGTCATGGAGTTGGCTGATAGCAAGTATACAGTGTCTGACCCAAAGTTAGCAATTTAATAAGTCCTAGTTGTTGGGATCTTACTTGTTTTGTTGTGTACTTTTTCTCCTTGAGTCTTTTAGAGCAGGGACCTTTGGGGCTCCAAGTACTCCTCCATCAAAAGAACACCCTCACTCTTTCCTTTCCTTCCTTCCTTGTGCTGAGCCCAAGGCAATTGGGCATTTTTCTGAAGTATTTCAGATCATACTTGGAGCTTGACACCCAAGTTGCCAGAAGTTCACAGGGAGACTGCAGTGGCTGTAACTATAGCTTTCCTACCGAAAAGGCACGTGAGAGAACTTGTGCATTCTCAAAGTAGGAACCTCACAAAGCACATGAGTTCAGAGGTTGTGCTGTTAGGTTTTAAGAGCCATAGATGAATAAGCCAAAAGTTAAGAGTTTGGTGGGGGATTTACATGAGTGATGGCTTAGAAATAAGGATTTGCTTTGATTTCCAAGTGAACAGAGGTAGCTAGTGCCAATTGTTGGCAAAATTTGGGACGGATGATGACTACAATTCCAAGTCTCTCTTCATATCTCTTCCTATTAAGGCTGCTTGAGTTGTTGTGTTGCTGTCCTTGTAACTCTTGGGACTTCCAAACCTAGGAGCTCATCCTCATATCCTCCGTTTACTGTTTGTCCCACCATCTCACCCCTTGTGCCCACCACATGTTATGTGCCTATGGTAAATGAGGGAATTACAAGCAGATACCCCTGGACTCAGGGAGTTTTTAGCATTTGAACTCCAGAAAAACAAACTTGATCTGTTGGGAACAAATCTAGCTCTCAGGAGCATTCTTAGGTATGTTCCAAGGATCTTACTGTATCTTGCCACTGTACCCATATTGTATACACTCTGTATGTACACTCAGTATGCATTTCTACCTTAGGACTGTGCCCCTGGGCTTCTAACCTTTTTCTGTTGTATTCATATGGAAACTGTTATGCCAAGTCACTAGGAGCAGAGCACTCAAGGCTAACTGGGAAAAGATCTAAAGTCATAGCTCCACAGGAATAATTTTGTCCCAATGTCACTGTGACTTCTTTCCGTTCTCTTGGTCAATGCTGATGCAAGATATTTTATTTATTAGCCTAATACTACTTGCTTAAACAGCCCTTCCCACCACTGCTCCAAAAGATTCCCTGGATTTGTCTAATGGAAAGTTTCTGCCCTGAACTCCCTTCTTGGGTGTCCAACTTCCAGGACCAGCTTCTCTGATTGATTGCTGCATTAAAGTTTTCTTTTTTTTTTTTTTAATAATTTTATTTATTTTTGAGACAGAGAGAGACAGAGCATGAGCAGGGGAGGGGCAGAGAGAGAGAAGGAGACACAGAATCTGAAGCAGGCTCCAGGCTCTGAGCTATCAGCACAGAGCCCGACGCGGGGCTCGAACTCACAGACTGTGAGATCATGACCTGAGCTGAAGTCGGACGCTCAACGGAATAAGCCACCCAGGCGCCCCCTGCATTAAAGTTTTCTTAAGCAACTCAGCCATACGCATACACTACTATATTTATCATTTGTATCTTGAATCAATACACAGTTTTCCTAAGGCCTTCAAGTTCCTTTATACCTCTATTATGTAGCATTCTTGTGCTGCAGTCAAACTCCCATTTAAGATCCTTCACTGAAATAATTCCTTGTACTTATCCAGACACTCACTTAGTTCTGGTTGAATTGAAAAAGTTTGTTCCAATAAGGATGTGTAGATGGGACACAAAAGGACTTAGTGAAAGTTCCCATCAGGAGAGTCCCAGATTCCAACAAGGCGAAATCTCTGATCCCTATTTTTGGCTTCACCACCTTTCCTTTACTCTTCCTTTTGCTCTTTTGGACTACAATTTTTTTTTCACTTATTCACCATCTCTACAGAGAATACCTCATTAGGGCTTTGCTTCTTTCACATTACTTAAATGGTGGAATATAAGAGGTACAGGCAGTCTTATTCCTTATCCTCCTGCTTCTATCTTCCTAGCTCCCCTCCATCCTGTCCATTGCTTCCAGTAAAATGTTCACACTCTTTATACTATCATAGTTTTCTAAAAATTTCAGAGTCATTCAGAAGGGACTTTTCTCTATTTTGAAATGCAAAGTGTGAATACACTGGATGCATATGCATTTATAGTAATTAAGTTAACCTCTTTCTTGTTAACCTTATCAAATCCATTATTATTATTATTAAAAAAATTTTAATGTTTATTTAGTTTTGAGAAAGAGAGACACAGAGCACAAGCAGGGGAGGGGCAGAGAGAGAGACACAGAATCCGAAGCAGACTCCAGGCTCTGAGCTGTCAGCACAGAGCCTAATGTGGGGCTCAAATCCACAAACCGTGGGATCATGACCTGAGCCGAAGTCAGGCACTTAACCGACTGAGCCACCCAGGTGCCCCTCAAATCCATTATTATAGATCTACCCTCTTCCAATGGCCTCCAGGTGGACAGACTGTACTCCCTCTGTATTTTCTAGGTCTTTGACTTTGGACTTGATCCTTTTGTTTGCTTTAGTCAAAGAATAATATCAGGCTTGAAATATGCTTGCAGGTTGGATTTCCTCTTTTGAGCTCTGCATTTTGCCACAAGAAGAGTGTTTCTTGAGAAACAATTGGTCCAAGAAGAATGAGAGACACAAGGATCAAAAGTGGACTCTACCCTTGGCCCGGATCTAAGCTCCGTCAAATCCAGTTTAGACTAGTTAGACATCTGTTTTCCTGCTTATGTGTGAGAGAGAAATAAACTTTTGTTGTTGCTGTCACTGAGATTTACTGGTGGGGGATTGTTATGGAACAATGCTGACTAAAACACCCATGCAAAAAATTCTAATGTAAATATTACCTGCTCACATAATATAAAATAGTAGAAGAACATGGGAGATGGAAAATAACTAAAATGAACACACACACACAATATTAATGACATTTATATTTATAAACATCCATAGTATAGCAAGGAAGAGAAAATTATGGTCCTCTTTTCTGATCAGAAAGTCATGGCTGATATTTTTGACTTCTTCCTCACACTATTCATCCACATTCCCTTGCTTTCAGCCAGCAATGCATCAGCTGATTAATGTTGTTGTTTTTCTCACCTGGTAGAATGTTCCAAATCCTCATTTCTTTAAAAAAATTTTTTTAATGTTTTTATTTATTTTTGAGACAATGCAACAGACAGAGTGCAAGCAGCAGAGGGGCAGACAGAGGGAGACACAGACAGAATCCAAAGCGGGTTCCAGGCTCCAAGCTGTCAGCCCAGAGCCCGGTGCGGGTCTCGAACTCACCAACTGTGAGATCATGACCGGAGCCAAAGTCAGACGCTTAACCGACTGAGCGCCTTAGGCACCCCCCAAATCCTCATTTCTGAAGCGTGTGAGCTCTTCATGGCTCTGTCTGTATTGGTTGCTGTTATCTTCCACTATGCCAGACCTAGAAAGTTCCTGTGTTCTAGCTCTAATTCCTGCCCCACTGTTGAGTAGCAGCCTTATTTCTCCTTTGTAATGGTGACTGATCACTACAGCCAACAGGGCAACTTCTTTTGATTTGTTCAGTGAAATAAGAAGCACAAAGTGGCCACTTGGCAGTCTTATTCCATAAACTAGGTACGGTTTTTTGACATTTGGTAGAGGAATTCCGCCCTGGGATACTAAAAACCCAAAAAAAACCACACAAAAACAAAACAAAACAAAAAACCCCAAACTGGTAGAACACAATTGCCATTGTTGGGGACATTCTTGGAGCCTTAGAAGAAAGATCTGTGGTAAGACAGAAGGGGAACTGGGACTCTTGGGTTGATGAGTCTTTGGAAGATTTCTAATCTTTTTTTTTTTTAAATTTTTTTTTTCAACATTTATTTATTTTTGGGACAGAGAGAGAGAGAGCATGAACGGGGCAGGGGCAGAGAGAGAGGGAGACACAGAATCGGAAACAGGCTCCAGGCTCTGAGCCATCAGCCCAGAGCCCGACGCGGGGCTCGAACTCCCGGACCGCGAGATCGTGACCTGGCTGAAGTCGGACGCTTAACCGACTGCGCCACCCAGGCGCCCCAGAAGATTTCTAATCTTAAGGCATGTCCATACCCATCCCCCTCAGTCCGAGGGCCATTTTCAGTTCCAGACTGCAGCATTCCCTGATGAGGTGAAGCACTTTATGCTAACTTCTTCTATAACTGCCCCTGGCAACACACACTCAAGGTATCCACAGCTCGTAGCCTTCTTGCTGAAGTTTTTCCTAGATGTCCCAAGCCTGGATACTTCTGTTATTTCCATGGCTCACAAAAAGCCTCAGGCTTCCTAGCTTTTTCAGACTCTGGATGGGAAGACATCTCCCATCACCTCTCATCATCTGGACAATAGTCTCTATGCCTTTCAACCTTAGAGGACACACCTCAATCTCTTCTAAGCACTCTTATATGCTCTGCTTGGACAGCAGCAGGGTAGGGGATCTCCTCTTCCTGAAGTTCATCTGCACCCAGCTTGGGGCTGGAATGTCAATGTCTCTTCGGGCAGAAGATTCAACTCACCTGTGAATGGTTGATTCCTCTAAAGCCTCTCATTAGGCAGGGTGGAGAGGAGCACAGCATTCCTTAGTTCTATGACACCTCTTCCAAAAGCATGTTCACGAACCCTCTCTACATTAAAGATCTAACCTTCTCTTGGATGGCTAGAGGTTAAGGGTGGCCATTGGACCCACTGTGGCCACTTGTAAATACTTTCATCTTCAGGTATTTCACACTTCTCTTTAGAATGGGTGGGCACTCGTCGATAATTGTCTGTAGCTACAAAGTCTCAGCTAAAATCTATGAGACAAAGGACAAAGTTCCATTTCACAGCTTGTCATAAGTACATTTGTTTCACACCAGGGATCTATCATAATCTACATAACTAGTCTCCTATTGTTGAAAATTAAAGTTGATTCAAATATTTTACATTTATAGGTAATATTGATGACTATCTATCCACACCACTTTTAGTAACAGTTTTCATTTGGTTTGATGGCTGTGGGCCTTCCAGTCCAACACTCATCTAATCCTCCAAAAACATGGGCCCATTCCTGTATCACTCCCAATTCCTTCAGTTGGAAGATCCGCAGTGTGGGTGGCTATGAGATAGAAGACCTTCATTTTCCCAATGTCTTCACTGTCTGTCCCTACCTCAGGTTCTTTTTCATATTACACTGTTATACTATAGCAGAGTAAAAAGTTCAAATACATGCTTCGACAATTAGCACATATCCTCGAATTTTATTTCCTTACAAATAATTGGAACTAAATGCTAATACATTAAATGTAAAATAAAACTTCTATAATAGTAAACCCTTGTAAAATTCTCTGACATCATGATCTTTATTTTCCCGTTATTATTTAAACATTAGCTCCATATAACTCAAAGCAATGTTTCCAATAGAACTTTCCGCCATGTTGGAAATGTTCTGTTTGCATTGTTCAATACAGTAGCTACAAGCGAAGGACGGTTATTGAGCACTTGAAATGTGATTAGTGAGACTAGGGAGCTGATGGAATATTTCATTTTACTGAGTTGTAATTAATATAAATTTATATATATATATATTTTAAATTTTTAAATTCATTTTTGAGAGAGAGAAAGAGGGAGGGAGAGAGGCAGAGAGAGAGGAAAACACAGAATCTAACGCAGTTTCGAGGCTCTGAGCTGTCAGCACAAAGCCCGATGTGGGGCTTGAACTCGTGAACTTCAAGATCATGACCTGAGCCAAAGCTGGATGCTCAACTGACTGAGCCACCGAGGCGCCCCAATATAAATTCACCTTTAAATCGCCTCCTGTGATCAGTGTTCTTGTAAGGGACAGAACAAACTCAGGTGATTCAAACAGTGGTAGCTATAGTTTCAACCGGCCACTCTTAGTGTGAGAGGTCACCTTGAACCACATCAGGTCAGCTCATGGCAGTGAAGGAGCCTGTAGAGTTTTTGAACAATGTTTCCAGCTCAGGGTCAGGGGTCACCAGAGATCAGCTGGATTAGAAAGGGGGAAACAGAAGAGAAGAGTGCAACATGGAATTGTGATAAATTTATCTTGGAATAAGTTCATTTGGATGGGATGTGGTTGCGGGAGTGGTATCGTGGGACTAGGTGACCACAAATTTCTAAGTTGGCACATTCCCATGGGATTTGCAGGGGAAGAAACATCTTCCCTAGTTGCTGGAGGCTTAGTAGAGGAATCAAGATCATTGTTGAGTTATCTGGTTCTTCATCACGTGGTTTAATTATATTATCTCTCAGGGATGGAGTACTTTCCACAATTATGGTTGATTCCGTCTTAGATGTTTCCAAGGTCAGAGACATGCCGCTTATCTTCTCTGGGAGCTAATTTATTTGGAACCTAGAGAAATTTTTTAAAAACATGGAGTTTCAGATGGAAGATACACTTTGATTCTTTTCTAAAACAAGAATTTTGGATAAAAGAAGGATTGAGAAGACGTGAACAATGATGGTAACCTTCTCCTCAGACTCTCTATCAGGTGCTGTGGTACATGCTTTACCTGCATCATCTCATTTGGTCTCATGACACTCCTGAAGGTAGGTGTTATTCAGCTCCATTTCTAAATGAAGAGACTGAGGCCCCAAGGAGTTGCAAATGCCCAGCTCCCCCAGGCCAGCAGGGACAAAGCTGGACTGAGTCCCAGAGCAGCTAGGACCTAAAGCACTTACATTCCTATATACTAGCTCCACCACTGACCCGTTGGTTAATGCTGTGCGTGTGACTTTATGATCCTCAGTTTCCTTGCCTGTAAACTGGGTATAATGGCTGCTATGGGGACCAAATGAAGTGAAGCATGGCTAAAACATTAGCTCACATTTAAAAAGTTGGAAGCCCTTGGCCACGCCCACCAGAGCCCAGATTATATGGAAGACACTGGCAAGCTATGCCGGGGCTGTTCTGCCCATTTTACCGCCATAGGCAGCTGAACACAGCACTTTCTGGGAATAAGATGAGCATTTTTCTCAGGTCCTCACTGGCACTGCTATCTCCTTCCTCACTTGAGCTTCCCAGCCAACACCAGCTCCTCCAGAGCAGTAGTGGCCAGTCGAGGGGAACGGTTCTCCAGAGGACAGGTTGTAGGGTTGGGGAGAGCAAACATTCTGACATGGGGATCTAACAGATATCACAGTTAATGCAATACATCAAAGGGCACAGTCTTAGCTGAGCCTACCAGAAGATAACAGGATAGGGATGTCTATTTCTATAGAAGACACACTCAGGTCTATGGCAGTGTTTTTCTGCTTGTCGAAGATGAAGTCTTGTCTCTCTGGGCAATGCTTAAGATGAGGCTTGCTACGGCTCATATACCTGTAGCCACACAACCCTGAAACTGCAATAAAAATACTCTATATAGTTGCACCAGCCACCTTCTGTTACCTCTCACCTGGATAGAACCCCTGGGTTCTTATTACAGGCTCAGTATCTTCCCACTGTGCAGGCCGTGGATTACGTGACAATGCGGATGCACTGAAGGAGAGCCAGGGTGTGGTCAGAGTGCCTAATCATCTACAAGGTGCAGAGGAGTTAGCATGGCTGACTCACCAGGGTCTGAACAAGGTGGTATTCATGCACGTAAATTCCTCCACTGGACTCCACTTCTCACCATTTATCAAACTCCTTTGTACAGGGTTAATGAAAGGACCGTATAAGCTGAAATAACCCTTGGAAACTCTGGTGACTTCCGAAGGACTGTTAGAAGACCCTAAGGTCCTCCTCTTTTTCCAGTCTAAAACAAAATCCACCAAATTATAAATTGTAGCTTTGTTTTGGTGGTGGAGCTACAGAGGACTCTATTTTGCTCAGCTTTCTTGTACCATTGTAAAATAATAAAGATGACCCCCCTTTTTTTTAAGAGGCAAAATCTGAAACCCATAAAGAGTGGGCTGCTGGCAGCTTCTAACCTTTGCAGACCCTTTGCAACGATCAAGTTCTTCCATTCCACGTGGCTTCATGTAATCCTCGCAAAACCTGACACATGGATGTTCTCTTCATCTCTCACACGAGGAAGCTGATGGTCTCAGAGGTGTGAGGAAACTAAGGCCACACAGAGTGTGAAGGGCTCAGCTTGACTTCCTGCCTAGGACATCATTAACCCTCAGGCTGGCAGAACCTGATCCTTGGCAGTGGCTCAGATGTGAGGGCCCTGTGTTCCCCTGGGGCCATGACTCTGCCTCCTTATGTTGCTCTGTGAGGTAGAACTCACCCTGGACCACATCCTGCTCCAGGGAATGAGAGCATAAACGGTGGCGGTGTGTGTGCGGGGAGTAATGGAGAAGGGTGAAACTGGGATGACAAAAGGCTATTCTGACATTGCAGGAATGTTGGAGAGGCTAGAGGAGGAAAACTGGAAAAGGCTATGCTGGGAATCTCAGGCCAAACCCCCATACTTACAAAATGCTCTGAGAAACATGCCTCAGTTACCAGCCATGATGTTTCTTATGTTCCTGTGTTTGGTTCTGTAGAAGAAAAATATTTTCAAATATTCTCTGGTTAAGTTTTGTTCTTAGAAATGTAGGTATTTAGGGGTGCCTCGGTGGCTCAGCCGGTTACATGTCTGACTCTTGGTTTTAGCTCAGGTCGGGATCTCCTGGTTCGTGAGTTCGAACCCTGGGTTGGGCTCCAGGCTGGCAGTGGACTCAGCTTGGGATTCTCTCTCTCCTTTTCTCTCTGCTTCTCTCTCAAAATAAATAAATGAACTTTAAAAAAAATTAAAAAAGAAATATAGTTATTTAATTTTTCCATTACTTCCATCATTAAAACTAGACCATAAAGCTAAATTTTCCTGCCATAGAGAAAGCAGAACCTCAAAGAACCAAGTGACAACAAAAAGTCTTACTTATGCTTCTGCATTCCACTTTAGAGCCTGGAAACATGTGAAGTTTCACTGCAAAGGCCCACCTCTTAAGAAAGAAGTGGTTGCCTAATTGCAAAATTTACTGAGTAATTAATCTGTCATGAGTAACGTTTTTAGAGCTTGCATGGGTTATCTAATTTAATCTCAGTCTTGTTCCAGTCTTAAAGATGAGGAAGCTGATGCCCGGAGAGAGGTTGATTAAGTTGTCTGAGATCACTCAGCTAAGAGGTGATAGAGCCAGGATTTGGGTCTGGGTATCTGGCTCTGGGCCCCTACTTCATCACTCTGTTCCTTGTGTCCTATGTTGGGTATTGTGCTCAGGGCAGGGAATACAGCAGTAAACAAGACAGCTTAGAAGGTCACTGGTTGAGTCTCTTGCCTTGTGGGTCTTTATAGCAATCTTGTAAGGCTGAATTAAAGAGTCCTTATCTCATGTATGAGAAAAACAAAGACAAACATAGGAAAGGCAAACATGTCTTGCTCAAGGTCATAGAAAGACATAGTTGGAAGATAGAATTAGAAAACCAGATGTCTCATAGCTCTTTAATGCCCTTTCTCTGCTCTGGAAGCACTTCCATTCAGCAGACTTGGGACCAGCGTTAATGCCTCAGCAAATAACCAAAGTTTTGCTCAGGCTGGAGGATGTGCAGTGCCCAGGAACACTGGGGGCCAAAGGTTGGTGTTGGATGAAAGAGGGAAAGCAAAACCAGAAAAAACAGATTGACTTTGAGATTTGGGTGAGACTTGCAGATATAACGTCCCAGGCTTCTGGATAAAAGTGGATTCTGGGACAAGGCAGGGTCTGTGGATGGGTTTTTGGGTGAGTTCAGAGAGGCATATTCAGAGATTCACAGATGTGGTGATGAGGAGACAAGTTTGGGAGTGGAGGAAGGCTCTTTTTGTCAGGACATTTAAGGAAATTATTGTTGGTAAAGAGAAGGTGAATGTTCAAAAAATAGTTCCACTGTAGGGGCTGGTAAGAGACTCTTCTGTTGAATTCCCAAATGGCAGCTGGATCAGAACTGGGAATGAGAATCCCCTTACCTGTCATGGTTTATATTTATGTTTAGAGTACAGACTATCCCACAGAAGGCAGAACAGCACTGAAATCCTTTATGGCAGTCTTCCTGCAATGTACAGAAATGAGTACAGTTTTCAGGGTCTGATTTGCAGGGTGGCGGTTCCAAGATACTCCCTGGCACACAGAACAGGAAAGAGAAGGGATTAAAGTAGGCTGGAGTAACATTCAGAACTCCAAAAGCCTAAGGAACTTCCAGGCAATCAGCCACCCTGATCTTTCTCCTGTGGTTATAGGGAAGTGGAATCAGATTTTGTCTGTAGCTCCTGCCTTTCTCTGAGTTCTCAGCAGGGAAAACCAAGAACTCTGGGTATCTGATTGAAGACAGAGGTAGGCAGAACCCTACACCCACTGGTGATTCACCTCCTTGCAGATCAGATACCTTATAGACCCTGGCTGGGTCCGGTTCAAGGGAATGAACAGTGTGTGGTGAGCAAGAGAGGGGTGTGTAGGTGCATTTGCACTGACTCATTGCATAGTCCCAAACAAGTTGTACGAACTTTCATTAACAACATAGTTTATCTCAGGGTTGACCTAACATGTATTATTTGTGTGTAGGAAGAATGAGTGGGAAGGAAGATTTTGGGAAAGGGCGAAGACCACACAGTAAACTGATGATACTGGCATCAGAATGCTAGAACCCAAATCACAAATGAGTTCTGAGGGTGACTTATTTCATGGAGTTGAGGGTGGGCATTTCAGAATGGGGTGCAAATATTGGCTTTTCTTTCCTCCCAGGTCTCTTCTGATAAGGAAGCCAGAGAACCAGGATGCCCCCACTTTGTACTATTAGAAAAGAATAAGAATCTTCATGCTAACATCCCATTTCTCCCATCTCTTAGTTCTTGGGTCAAAGTCCAGACCACCTGCACCAGGAGATCCTACTGCAGGGCTCCAACTCACAATTTTCTTTCTGTTCTTGAACTCCATGGCATTAAGGATAGGCACCATAAACCCCTTTATTGAAGCCAGGCCAGGCCTTAATTTTTGTACCTTGTGACTTGCCCTTTCTCAGGGCAAATGTCATAGGTGGAGCATTCTATAAACCCCTGTTGACTTATTCCTTTGCAAGTATTTGCAATTAGGAGGGGATCCATAAGATATCATACCGACCTGGAAGGAACAAATGATGATGAAGTTGGGGGCTATAATTGTAACAGCAAATGGCACCAGAGAAAAAAGCCAAGGCCCAAGCTATTGACAACTTGGCAGAGACCAGTATGAAGCTCACCCTGGGTCTCCAAGTCATCCCATGGCTCATTAGTTCAGTGCAAGAAATTGGAACTGGCCCCCACTTTGGGGGAGCTTGGGGAATCAATGAAACAGTGTGGGGAAGGAGTCTGCGAGCCAGGGATCTCAGAGAGGCGGATCTTCTCAAGTTTTGCCTCCTTTTCTGGGTATCTGGTCCCAATTTTACTCACAAAGACTTACTAGTCTTTCAGGACCCCTCTTTGTATTTCCTTTCCAATTTTAGTCCTTGAGGGGCCCCTGGGTGTCTCAGTCTGTTAAGCGTCCAACTTTAGCTCAGGTCATGATCTTGTGGCCTGTGAGTTCAAGCCCTGCATGGGGCTCTGTGCTGACAGCCCAGAGCCTGGAGTCTACTTCGCATTCTGTGTCTCCCTCTCTCTCTGCCCCTCCCCAGCTCATGCTCTGTCTCTCTCACTCTCACAAATAAATAAACATAAGAAAATTAAAAAAATTTTAGTCGTTTATTCTCCAATTAACTCTACCCTGGATTCCCCCATTCTCTTGCATCTAGTTTAGCCTCCCTCAGTCTTACAAATCTACGTGCCCTCTCTGAGACCCCTAAAACAGGATCCCCCCTCCCTGTACACCTGAGATAGTACTCACATCCCTCTTCTGAGCCTCAGTATTCTGAGGATGCTCTCTGCATAGAAGGGTGCAGGTATGATGGATAATAGTTCTTTTCCCATTTGGCATTGGTCAAAGTCAACATAACATGGTCAGCACTCTTGTTAGGTTAAGCTGGGCAATGGTGGCTGCTGAGATGGACTCTGTACTTTGCCATTGATGACAGTCAATGGCAATTGTGCAGGTCCCTCTGAATATTTAAAATGTGGAATAGGGGTACCTGGGTGGCTCAGTTGTTGAGTGTCTGACTCTTGATTTTGGCTCAGGTCATGATCTCACCGTTCATGAGTTTGAGCCCTGTGTTGGGCTCTGTGCTGTCAGAGCAGAGCCTGCTTGGGATTCTCTCTCTCTCTCTCTCTCTCTCTCTCTCTCTCTCTCTTTCTCTCTCTCCCTCTCTCTCTCTGCCCTTCTCCCACCTGTGCTCTGTCTCTCTCTTTCTCAAAACAAAGAAATAAACTTAAAAAAAATGTGGAATAAAATGTAAGGCTTTCTCTCCTTCCCTCCCAAAACATTCTCCAAGGCAGAGATTATGTAGGTGACAGCTCGAGTTCTACCAATGTAATTTTCCTCTCTGTTTTAATGCTTGAAAAGTTGGCGCATGCATCCGTGAAGGAACTTAGGCAGCAAGAATAACCTGGATGATGAGGCTGATAACATTTGCGGTAGTTAATTCTTATTGAGCATTTACCATGGTCCAGTAAGAGTGCACTCTGTGTGCGTGCATTATCTCAGTTTCTCCTCCCAACTGTCCCAAGATCATTGTATCAATTGCAAAGATAAAATCTGAGTCCCAGATACTTTTGTCCAAGACCACTCAGTAAGCGCACAGCAGGGATTCAAACCTGGATCTCACTGACAATAAAACTTGGACCTTTGAACATGATACTGTATTTTTTTCACAATGTGTATCCTCAGGCCTCAGATCCTCTCATCTCTACAAATGCTGCTTCCCTCCCTGGAGCCCAGACCCAACACGTACTCATAAAATGTTGCTTGGGACTCCCAGACACCCGCTGAGGTGCTAAGTGAATCAACAGCAGAAGTTGAAGAAACAGCACAGGCTTCATGCTGCTGGCAGGATGGGTTGGTAAGTCCTGGCTGAGGACTGCTGGGTTTGGCCAGGCACAGCTCAAACGAGAAGAGAGAAAGAGAGAGCAAATTAGAGGCATGGTCATTCATTGTGTATTCCAGTGACACATCCAAGTGCCTCCCAACCACACCCACCCCAGGGACAGGTAGTGTTTTCAAATTCACACCCATTTTACCCCCTAATCTTGGACTTGTTATGTCTCTCATCCATCTTGTTGCTGTCCTCTCACAAAATTTTAATAATTCTTCCCATGTAGAGTTCTGGCATGTCTTTGTTATATTTATTCCTAGAGACTTGGACTTTTAAAATAAAATTGTAAGCAGTATGGCAACTTTTTGGTTATTTCTTTCTGTTTGTTGCTAATGTAGAGAAATGACTTTTGTGTATTGATCTGTTACTAGCTATCTTGCTAAATTCTCCCCCTGTTCATCTTAATTTCTTGGTGTGTTCCTTGCAGTGTTCTGGGTGGTCATCATCTGCAAATGATGACAATTGTATTTTTCTCTTTAAACTTTATGCCATTCTTGGGGTGACTGTGCGGCTCAGTCGGTTAGGCGACCGACTTCAGCTCAGGTCATGATCTCGCAGCTCGTGAGTTCGAGCCTCGCGTCGGGCTCTGTGCTGACAGCTCAGAGCCTGGAGCCTGCTTCAGATTCTGTGTCTCCCTCTCTCTCTGCCCCTAACCCACTCACATTCTGTCTCTGTCTCTCTCAAAAATAAATAAACATTAAAAAAAAATTAAAAAAAAACTTTATGCCATTCTTAATGCCTTCTTGTGCAGACTAGGGCCTCTATACATTATTGTATAGAAGTGAGGATGTGCATATTCTTGTCTGACACCTGATTTAAAACGAAAGCTTTTTGGGGCATCTGGGTGGCTCTGTCAGTTGAGTGTCCAACTCTTGATTTTGGCTAAGGTCATGATCCCAGGGTTGTGGGATCGAGCCCTGTGTGGGGCTCCATGCTGTGCATGGAGCCTGCTTAAGATTCTCTCTCTCTCTCTCTCTCTCTCTCTCTCTCTCTGCCCCACTCCCCCACTCCCCCACTTATGCACTTACTCTCTCTCTTTCTAAAATAAGTAAGTAAGTAAGTAAAAATAAAAGCTTCTTGAATTTCCCCTTTTAGGGTAGTATCTGTTTTAGGTTTCTCATAAACATCTTTTATCAGGTCCAGAAAGTTCTCTTTCATTCCTGACAAGAAAATTTTCCTTAATTTATGTGAAGTTATATTTTTGCTTTTTTCTGTTAATGTGTTGAATTACATTTCAGATTTTCTAACATTAAACCATTCTTGCATTTCTCTAGTCATCTAATGTGATCATTTTATATTATCATTTTTCATATCATTTGGTTCAGTTTCCAATTTTTAAGGGATTTTATATCTATATTTATAAGAGAACTGTGCCTGTAACTTTCCTTTCTCATACTGTCCTTGCTTGGTTTTGTAGTAAGTTTGCACTAACCTCATAGAATGTGCTGAAGAGCAGACTTTATCAAATATGCGGGAAATTTTGTGTAAGATAAAGATAATTAGTTACCCGAATCTTTAATTTCCTTTTTTTTTCTTGCACAAATATACTCACTTGCACTTTGTTGTTTTCATTTAACAATATATCCTGAAAATTACCCTAAGGCAGCTCGTAGCAATTTCTCCTTTTTTACAGCTGTGTTCTACACTACCGTGTACACACAAACTTAGTCATTTGGCCAATCTCCTTTCAATGGGCATTTATGTATTTTCCAAGATTTTGCTATTACAAATATGCTTCAGTGAACAACCATATGCATATTTTCTGTATTGTTGAAGGTGTAACATCAGGGTAAATGTTTGTGGGTATTTTTGTTGCCTAAAAGGGTAAATTTATACGTACTTTTGTTAGATATCACTAAATTCTACTCCATAAAAGTTTATACTATTTTGTAGTGCCACCAACCATGTGAGCATGGGTGTTTCCCGTAACAGACTGTATGGTCGTGTTTTTGAATTTTTGCCAAAATAAGTGAGGAGTGTTATCTCTGTGGTTGTTGTGGTTCATTCACATTGTAGTATGTATCAGTACTTTATTCATTTTTATATCTGAATATTCCATTGCATGTATATGCCACAACTTGCTTATCCATTCATCTGTTGATAGACATTTGGGTTGTTTCCATTCTTTGGTGATTGCAAATAGTGCACTACAAATGTTTGTGTACAAGTAATTTTTTTAGCACCTATTTTCACTTCTTTTTAGTATATATAGATATACATATATACGTATTTATGTATATATACATATTATCTGGGGTATAATAGCTAGCAGTGGAATTGATGGGTTATATGTTTAAGTTCTGAGGAAATTTCAGGCTGCTTCTAGTTGTTGAACTATTTAACATACACTTTTTTATCACTAATGCATAGGAGTTCCAATTTCTCCACATCCTTGCCAACTCTTATTCTCTTCCCTCTCTTCTTCTTCTTCTTCTTCTTCTTCTTCTTCTTCTTCTTCTTCTTCTTCCTCTCCTCCTCCTCCTCCACCTCCTCCTCCTCCTTTGTTTATAGTCATCCCTGAGAGTGTGAAGAGGTATTTACTTGTGGTTTTGACTTGCATTCCCCTAATAACTAATGATGTTGAGCATCTTTTCATGTGCTTGCTGACCATTTCTGTTTCTTCCTTGGAGAAATGTCTATTCAAGTCCTTTGCAACTTTGTCACTGGGTTATCTTCTTTGAATTGGAAGTTATTTTTATATTCCAGATATTAGACTTTTATCAAACATATATTTTTCAAATATATTTTACCGCTTTATGTGTTGTTTTTCACCTTTTTGATAGTCATTTGGTGCACAAGTGTTCTTAACTTTGATGAAGTCCAACTCACCTATTTTGTTGATGTTGTTGCTATGCTTTTGATGCCATTTCTTGCCTAATACGAGGTCATGATGATTTACCTCTACACTTTCATCTTAGAATTTTATAGCTCTTATATTTAAATCATTGATCAACCTTGAATTAACTTTTGTATATGGTGTGATATAGGGGTCCAGTTTCATTCTTTTGCATTTAGATATCTTTTGCAAATGGTCTCAATACCATTTGTTGATGTGACTATTCTTGGTCTTGATGCCCTTGTTAAAAATCATTGGCCATAGATGTGTGGGTTTATTTCTGGACTCTCGATTCTATTTGTTTTTGTTTTTAATGTTTTTTATTTTTGAGAGAGAGACAGAGTGTGAGCAAGGGAGGGGCAGAGAGAAAGGGAGACACAGAATCTGAAGCAAGTTCCTGGTTCTGAGCTGTCAACACAGAGCCTGATGTGGGGCTCGGACTCACGGACCATAAGATCATGACCTGAGCCGAAGTTGGATGCTCAACCACTGAGCCATCCAGGCACCCCTCAATTTTATTTGTTAATCTATATGTCTGTCCTTATGCAAGTACCACACTCTTGATTATTGTAGCTTTGTAGTAAGTTTTGAAATTGAGAAATGTGAGTTCTCCAATTTGTAGTACTTTATCAATATGTTTTTGTGTATATGGCATGCCCCTTGAAATTCCATGTGAATTTGAGGTTTGGCTTCCTCATTTCTGCAAAAAAAAAAAAGCCATTGGAATTTTATGTGGGATTCCATTGCATCACCATTTTAACATCTTAGATCTTCCAATCCACACATATGGGATGTCTTTTAATTTATTTAGGTCTTCCTTAATCTCTTTCAGCAATGTTTTGTATTTTTTGGTGCACAAGTCTTTCACCTTCATGGTTACATTTATTCCTAGATATTTTATCATTTTGTATCTTATTATAAATTGAATTGTTTTCTTAATTTTTCTTTTGGATTGCTAACTGTTGATGTATAGAAACACAGTTGATTTTTGTGTGTTATTTTTATACTTTGCAACTTTGGTGAATTTGTTTATTAGCTCTGCTAATTTTTTGTGTGGATTCTTGGGGAATTTCTCTACATGGGATCATGTCATTTGCAAAAAGACAGAATTTTATTTCTTTCTTTCCAATTTAGATGGCTTTTTCTTGCTTAATTGCTTTGGCTAAAACTTCCAGTGCAATGTCGACCAGCAATAATGACAGTTGCATTTTTTGTCTTATTCCTGATCTTGGGCGGAAAGCTTTCACTCTTTCACCACTGAATATGATGATAGTGGTGTATTTTTCATAGATACCTTTAATCATGTTGAGGAAGTTCTTTCTGTTGCTAGTTTCATGAATGTGGTGCATTTGTAAAATGTCTCTTCTGTTTCAGTTGAGAGTATCATGTAATTTTCCCCCCTTCTTTATATTAATGCGGTTGATTATATATCACTGAAACTATAGATGAAAGTTTCATAGTTTTTAAAAATAAGCTATATCTGTGTACTGAAGGAGACTGTATTTGGAGTTTAGAATATCAAAACAAGGTTCAAATCTTCACTGCTATCCAGCTTCTTCCCAGCTTCCCAGCCTATTGGGAACCCAGTGTCCACAGGTTTCCCCCTTTTCTCCTCTTAGGGGAAAGTCAACTTCTTCATTTCTGAGAGCATTTAATATTTCTCCGCAATATTTACACTCAATAACCACCTTCTCCTGGAGAACCTGCCCTGGGCTCTTGACTGACAGATCTCCTCTTCTGTCTGAGCTCTAAGATACTTACTGTGTGCTCCTATTCTTCCCATGTCCTCTTCTAGTCTCTCTGTATATAACATTTTTTATTATATTAATTACTTAGAATTAATATATATTAATAAATCTGGAAAATGTGTGTTAATATATATTTTAAGCTTTATTAAGATATAATTGATCTATTTCAAAATTTTTTCAAGCAGGAAAAAATACATGTGTGTAATGTATGAAATTATATATGTAATATATTGTTTTCCAGCCTTATTAAGATATAATTGATATAACATTGTATAAGTTTAAGGTGTACGATGTGTGGATTTGATATGCTTATATATTGTAAAATGATCTACCACTCCATCACATCACTTCCTTATCATTTCTTATTTGTAGTGAGAACACATAAGATCTACTCTCTTAGCAACTTTCAACTAGGTAATATGGTCTTGTTATCTATAATCACTATGCTGTATGTTAGATCCCCACATCTATTCATCTTATAACTAGAAGTTTATACCCTTTGCCAACATTTACCCATTCTCCAGTCTCCAGCCAATCATTCTACTCTCTGTTTCTAACAGTTCAGCATTTTTGGATTCCATATAGAGGTGTTATCATACAATATTTATCTTTTTCTGTCTGACATTTTACTTAACACAATGCCTCAAGTTTTATCCACGTTGTCAAAAATGGCAGGATTTCCTTCCTTCTCAGGGCTAAATAATGTATATATATTATATATAACATATTGTATATTATATAAGTATATAATATATAATAATATATATTTATATATAATATAACATATTATATATATATATGCCACATCTTCTTCATCTATTCAACCACTGATGGACTGAGGTTGTTTTTATATCCTCCTGCAAAAATAATGTTTTCTTCTTTTCTGTAAATTATTTTATAATTAGAATATAGAAATATTATTTCTTTCAGGGAAAAAAATTTTGTGTGCAAAAGAGGGGTTTAGACGTGTGAAAGGAGAGTGGTCTGCAGAAGCCCTAGTGCCACAGAGAAAAGGCCATGGTAAAGGCAGGCAAAGGAGAGGAAATGTTTTTGGCCAGTGGAAGCAGGGAGGAGCCTGGGATAACCACCCAGCTCTCCAGGGAAGCCTGTGCCAGACTGAGAGCTCTCCTCTCTGGCCAGAGTCATGCCAACCCAGGCTCTCCTGCCCATGCTTCTCCTCTGTGTGCTGCTGCTACAGGCCCAGGGAGGGCACCGTAAACTGAACAGGATGCAGGGTAGGTGATGGACTAAGGGGGTGGGGAGGGAAGGGGGCAAGAGGTGCTGTGTCGCTTCTGGGGAGGACCTGGAAACTGGAACTTTTCAGCGCATCCTGCTCTGACTACAGCACTATGAAGACTCTGGGTCGTCCAAAGTCATGGCCCTCTGGCCCCTTTACCCCGCACTGGGAACAATAATGGGGGTGGGGGGGAACCTATGTCTTTTGACTCTCCATTCCAAATACTAGGACACAAATGGTACATAGTGTAGTGAGAGGTACATCGGGGCTGAAAATCACTTGGGGACACCCAACCACTATTCTTGGATTTCTGCACGTATGTGATCTCTAAAGATCCGGAGATATTGATGGGAGTGGGTACAGAATGAAAGGGCCCTGGGAAAATAAGCTTTGGGGTGTCCAGGGTCAAGTCGAAGTTCTCATCAGAGGACCAGGATGGTGGCAGCAGAAGGGAAATAGTGAAAGTGGTATTTTCTGGGAAGGGGCAGGGGTCCTGGACACAGTGACAGGTCATCTTCCTCTCTGGACCCTGCAAATCCTGGGGAGTGAGAGGGTCTGCGGGGTGTCTCAGACTTTGCTGAGTTCTCAGAGTGTAGATTCTATGGGGGTGACTTCACCAAGACCATGATTAACATGGGAGACAGGTTCCTGTCTGCAGAGAAAGGAGAGGGCCCAGGGAGGCCAGGCATTGAGATCTGTTGGGGCAGAAGGTGTGTGGGTGGGGGGATATAGGATTTAAGATACTACAATCACCAGGTTCGGGTAAAGGGAAGAACTTGCGTTCCCTGAAAAGTTCAAGAGCGTCATGAGTAGGACTTGGGTTTTAGGGTTTTTGGGAGAGGATTTAAGCGTGAGAGGAGTGCTCTTGAGGGATCTGGTTCCACTGACTGATTCTGCTCTTTTTAGGTCTAAAGGCCTGTGAGAAGAAGCCCAGCGTGTATCTTTGCAGCAATCACTGTTCATATTTTCTAAAGTGTCCAAAAGCAAATACTGTATGTTGTTCAACCTTCTGTGGGAACGTTTGCATGAGCCTCCAGTGAGGGGGTGAGGGCGCTGGACTTTGCATCCTGCTCCCCCAAACTTCTATTCAGACCAAAGCACAAGGACCTCAGATCCTGGGCACCAGGATGTCAACGGGAGTACACCTTTACCCTGCCTGAACTGTTTGTTCCTGTCAAATAAACCAGAACAAATGTCCACAGACCTGCCTATCTTACTCCCGGGGCCTATAGTCATTGAGGACCCAGTGCAGACCCCAGAGCGCTCCCTTCTCTGGGTCCAGGGCTCTGATCTCTCCCCCCTTGTGATGTTTCTTTATTTTCTCTCCCATGGGCCCCTGCTCCCCCACCAGGGCCCCGAGGCCCAGCCTCATTGTGGATCTGCTCATTGAACCAGTGACGCCAGGGAAGAAACTGCTCATGTGTGGTACCTCCCAATGCTAACCAGAACACTCCTCAGCCTGGAGTCAGAAGGGCCAAGTTAAACATGAGGTGGGGTGGGGCTACACTCTGGGCACAAAGTAGGAGGTCCCCAAGGAGGCTTCTTCTTAAATTTAATCCACCTCCATCCTGTTCTACCCATTCTCCTTGTGAGGTTCAGGTTACCATATGTTTACAATATAGAAAACCCATCGCAGGGAGTTAAGTGACATGCTTGAGGCCAAAAGACAGTGAGGGGTCATGTTGTGGCTAGAGGAGGATGTTCGTCTGGACTCCCTGTTTGCTCACTGCTCCTCCATTATTGTGAGAACATGGGTGTGGAAGTGAGTGCCTACACTATCGTCTCCCATCCCATCCTCCATCAATATGGCCTCTTTTGTGATGGGGCACGGAATGGGGTCCCAGGACCTGAGACTCCAGTGTCTTCCATCAAATGAATGGTCCCCACCTTTCCCCAATCCTCCTCCTTATGGTCTCATTCTCTCTCTCTTTTAACCCAGAAAGAAGCCAGGTGGTGGGGAACAGGTGGTTCACGGTGATGCTACTAAGGATTAATTGGCCACTAAGGAGTCAGTATGAGTGTTGCCCATGGTCTCATGGTGAATCAGTGGAATTCTGTGCAAGCAGAGCTCCTCTGAGGTCCTGGGACTAAATCCAGGGACTAGGTCACATGTGCCCAAAGGAGACTTGGATTCAAGTGTGAAGAACTCAGGCAGGTAGGCAGGGCTTGCTGGAGGCAGGTGTGCAGTGTTAAACTCCAGGGCAGTGCTTCCTGTGGGCATCAGTGAGGATTTCCCACAGAAGAAACCAGCATCCCTCAGGCCAGAGTCTATGGCCCACCTCAGAAGCATCCCAGGGCTCCTGGTATTGGAGGAGCTTCTCCACCTATCCTGGGAGCTGGGACTAGGAGACTGTAGGAAAGAGATCATGATCCATTAGCAGCACAGACATCATCCGATGTAGGTGGATGGTAAGGGCATGCCCTGCAGGAGATCTTAGTGGGTGCTTCCTCAGACAACCTGACTCTGCAAGCATCTTCCCAGTGCTTGGCCATGCCCCCGAACACCCTGGGAGAGACTATTAAGAGAGGCAAAGCTACCTGCCAGGGCCCACATAGGGAATGACCTCCCGTGTCCATGACCAGTGTTCCCCACTATGTGGGTTCACCATGCTGCCAGCTGACCTATTCCTTGCCACCAGTGTGAGCACCCCAGACCATGAATTCTACTGGAAGGATCTGGTTTTCTCCATTGTGATAACTCGTGTCTTGGCCTGTTCCCCAGAGCTCTCTGGACACTCCACATTGCCTCACTGGACCGAGAGGCCACACCTAGACTGCTTTGGCTGGGAGGAGTGCTTGCCTGGCCAGCACTGCAAGTTCTGTGGTATGGGACAACTGTGTGCCCCTGTGGTAGATCAAGCGGAGGAGTGGGGACCCCTGCAAGACCCTGAATCTCATGGAGGCAGAGGAGGAAGCGAATGTAAATTGTGCCATGGCTTGGGTCTCCAGAAAGCCAACTCCCAGCTGAGGAGAATCGTTGATCAGGCTGGTCTGTCTGTGAGAAACAATGGCCTTGCCGTTGCCCTGGTTTCTGCACCGTTCTCTTCTCATGCCCCAGACATGCTGTAGCAAATTTTTTCTTCGCAAGTTCTCATCACGGTAATAAGAAGTGGCTTTCTCATATGCAGGGACTCAGCCACATGCCTTCACTATCTTAGTCAGGACTAAGTCATCTCCTTGGCCCTGTGACATGATAGAGGTTGAAGAGACTTTGATTACTTGATATCCCACAGGACATCATGCTGGTCTCTCAGGTCACTTACATTGTGCTAACTGACCACGGGGAAATAATAGGTATCCTACATGCTTCATCACATGCATGCCAGAGGATAAGACTTTCTATCTGGTGTATTTTCAGAGATCCACTGGTCTAGGTCATATGGAGACATTCTCTTGAGACAGGAGACAACTTCCTGCACCTTGTATTGTTCACCATGAAGCAAGAGAAAATGCATGGTGGGCCTCTGGATTTTGGAGATGACAAATGTCACTTTTGGGCATTCTCTATTTCCTTGGGAAATATAAGGCTGCTAGTTTTTTTTAATTTTTTTATTTTTTCAGAGTTTTTTTCTTTTTTAAGTCCAAGTTAGTCAACATATAGTATAATAATAATTTCAAGAATAGAACTTAGTGATTCATCACTTACATATAACACCCAGTGCTCATCCCAACCGATGCCTCCTTAATGCCCATTGCCCGTTTAGCCCATCACCTCACCCAACACCCCGCCAACAACCGTCAGTTTGTTCTCTGTATTTAAAAGTCTCTTATGGTTTGTCTCCCTCTCTGTTTTTATCTTATTTTTGCTTCCCTTCCCTTGTGTTCATCTGTTTTGTTTCTGAAATTCCACATATGAGTGAAATCATATGATACTGGTCTTTCTCTGACTGACTTATTTTGCTTAGCATAATACACTCTAGTTCTATCCACATTGTTGCAAATGGCAAGATTTCATTCTTTTTGATGGGCGAGCAATATTCCATTTATATGTACATTACATCTTCTTTATCCATTCACCAGTAGGTGGACATTTGGGCTCTTTCCATACTTTGGCTGTTGTCGATAGTGCTGCTATAAACATTGGGGTCCAGGTGCCCCTTGGAAACAGCATTTTTGTATCCTTTGGATAAATACCTAGTAGTTCAATTGCTGGGTCATGGGGTAATTCTATTTTTAATTTTTTGAGGAACCTCCATACTGTTTCCCAGAGTGGCCGCACCAGTTTGCATTCCCACCAACAGTGCAAGAGGATTCCCCTTTCTCCACATCCTTGCCAACATCTGTTGTTGCTTGAGTTGTTAATGTTTGCCATTCTGACTGGTGTGAGGTGGTATCTCATTGTGGTTTTGATTTGTATTTCCCTGATGAAGAGTGATGTTGAGCATCTTTTTGTGTGTCCGTTAGCCATCTGGATGTCTTCTTTGGAAAAGTGTCTATTCATGCTTTTTAAGGCTACTAGTTTTGAATAAGACCCAAATTAAGAAAAGATTCTGCAGCATGACCAGGGTATGTTGAAAGTTGCCTGCCAGTTGGGTCTTAGCACCTAGCCTGTGCATTTTACTAAATGTGTCTCTGGTGGATTAAGATGCTGGATAGAACATTTGCATACTCAAGTAGGAGAATCACAGAACACATACTTGGAGTATTGAGGTCAAGCCTTGTCCTCTTCTGTTGACAAGTGCTTTCCATTTGAGAAGCATCTCTTTACTTGCCAGTGGACCCCAGTAAAAAAACTGAATGCCTGACCATGGGACATTGAGTCACTTTGAAACTGGAATTATCCATCACAAATTGGGAGCTATCTGACCTATGAAGTCTTAAAATGGGATGTGTATAGAGGCAGTCCATTGTCAAATAGAAATGGTATAAATGAGACTGGGCTTGATCAGATAATTTCTTCTGGAAATGAGCAACCTACATAATCAGGTATTTGGGCTCCAAAGACCCACTGATATCTCCTCTTGCTTCATTCTTGCCTGCTGCCACTAAGTCTCCGACAGGGGCTCCCCTTTCCACACATACATTCCCTAAGAAGTGGTGTCTTTTAATATCTGCCTATTTGGGTCCCTTGGGTCCCTTCCTTATGGTTTCTTAGGAACCAGAGAGACCTGATCTACCAGGTATCAGCCTTGTGTTCTATGCTAAGCCCCCTGCTCATATCTCATTTCCATACAATCTGTGTATGTCTTTGCCGTTAACCTAAAATATAAAACTGTCAGTTATTTTTACCAGCAAGAATAGGTTAACTTGGGAATAGCAGAGAATTGCAAATCAGGGCTAACAAGCTTCAACAGAAGAATAGGCAAGTCCAGAGAAGAAAGGAGAGGAAGGTTCTTTTATAGAGGAAAGTGGGAATTAACAGGGAGTTCCAACTAGAATGGCTTTTCATTGGTTGTGATAGTCTCTTATTGGGTGGGCTATTGCCAGGGGAGGAGGAACACCTTTCGTCTTGCTGTGACAACAAAGCTAAGGTACTATCCACTTTCTGGGAACATTTCCTGTTGGGTCAGCAATTGATAACAAGTAGTGTGGTAGGAGCACTCCCCCTGGTGGCCTCCCAACTCCATTTCAGTGAGGTTTTCCTTTATTAATTTTCACATTGCATCTATGTGGATGCCAACACTACTAATCCAAATCTGCTGGATATGAGTGTTTTATTTCTCTGCTCACAGATTGTTTGAAATTTGTAGCATTCTCTATTTCCTCATTAGGCTGTGGCTATGGGTTATAGATTGATTTATTTGCTTTCCTTGTTGAGCTGTATTTTTCGTTTTGTTTTGTTTTGTTTTAGGAAAACGATCTTATAACACCTGATGGGATGAACTCTATTCTTCCCATTCTTACATGTGAGTAAATGAAGTTTCAGAGAAATGAGACGACTTACCTAAAGTCTTTCAGTCAGCAAGTGGTGGAGGTGAGTTTCAAATCTGTCTGATGAACCTAAGGTCTGTGAGTATGACACTATACAACTGTGCACTTCCAATCAATAATACATTGGCTCCTCTGAATGACATTCTGGATCATCTATGGTTCAGGGTCAGGATGAGGGAAAATGGGTTGACCCATATTCTGTTGGTGCAAGTATAACCCAAACATTATGAAGGGAGAATTGGCAACATTTATGCACAGATTAAATTGTGTGTATTTTCATTTCTTCTCACATTGGCTTTCCCAAGGAATAAAGAAATGCTCAAGGATTTAGTTATAAGAATGTAACTAATAATAGTGAAATGATTGCTTACAATAGGGAAAAACTGGAACAACCAATATGTCAATTGGCAGACCAATCTCTTAATCAATGAAGTTGTAGAAAATATTTAAGACTATGGGAAAATATTCATTATAAATGTTAAATTTTAAAATAGTCACAGGATTTTCCACTATAATTTTTCTACTTTTATTGTGATAAAATACACATAAATCTGACCATTTTTCTTTTTTTAATTTTTTTATTTTTTTTAATTTATATCCAAATTAGCATATAGGGCAACAATGATTTCAAGAGTAGATTCCTTAGTGCCCCTTACCCATTTAGCCCATCCCCCTCCCACAACCCATCCAGTAACCCTCTGTTTGTTATCCGTATTTAAGAGTCTGTTATGTTTGTCCCCCTCACTGTTTTTATATTATTTTTACTTCCCTTCCCTTGTGTTCATCTGTTCTGTGTCTTAACGCCCTCATATGAATGAAGTCATATGATACTTGTCTTTCTCTGACTAATTTCACTTAGCATAATACCCTCCAGTTCCATCTACGTAGTTGCAAATGGCAAGATTTCATTCTTTTTGATTGGCGAGTAATACTCCATCGTATACATATACCACATCTTCTTTATCCATTCATCAGTTGATGGACATTTTGGCTCTTTCCATACTTTGGCTATTGTTGATAGCGCTGCTATAAACATTGGGGTGCATGCGCCCCTTTGAAAGAGCACACCTGTATCCCTTGGATAAATACCTAGTAGTGCTATTGCTCGGTTGTAGGGTAGTTATATTTTTAACTTTTTGAGGAACCTCCATACTATTTTCCAGAGTGGCTGCACCAGCTTGCATTCCCACCAACAATGCAAAAGAGATCCTCTTTCTCTGCATCCTCGCCAACATCTGTTATTGCCTGAGTTGTTAATGTTAGCCATTCTGACAGGTGTAAGGTAGTATCTCATTGTGGTTTTGATTTGTATTTCCCTGGTGAGGACTGAAGTTGAGCATTTTTTCATGTGTCAGTTGGCCATCTGGATGTCTTCTTGGAGAAGTGTCTATTCATGTCTTTTGCCCATTTTTTCACTGGATTATTTGTTTTTCGGGTGTTGAGTTTGAGAAGTTCTTTAAAGATTTTGAATACTAACCCTTTATCTGATATGTCGTTTGCAAATATTTTTTCCCATTCCGTTGGTTGCCTTTTAGTTTCGCTGCTTGTTTCCTTTGCTGTGCAGAAGTTTTTTATTTTGATGAGGTCTCAGTAGTTCATTTTTGCTTTTGTTTCCCTTGCCTCTGGAGACGTGTTGAGTAAGATGTTGCTGCAGCCAAGATCAAAGAGGTTTTTGCCTGCTTTCTCCTCGAGGATTTTGATGGATTCCTGTCTTACATTTAGGTCTTTCATCCATTTTGAATTTATTTTTGTGTATGCTGTAAGAAAAGTGGTCCAGGTTCATTTTTCTGCATGTCGCTGCCCAGTTTTCCCAGCACCACTTGCTGAAGAGACTGTCTTTATTCCATTGGATATTCTTTCCTGCTTTGTCAAAGATTAGTTGGCCATATGTTTGTGGGTCCACTTCTGGGTTCTCCATTCTGTTCCATTGATCTGAGTGTCTGTTTTTGTGCCAGTACCATACTGTCTTGATGATTAGCTTTGTAATACAGCTTGAAGTCTGGGATTGTGATGCCTACTGCTTTGGTTTTTTTTTTTCAAGATTGCTTTGGCTATTCGGGGTCTTTTCTGGTTCCATACAAATTTTAGGATTGTTTGTTCCAGCCCTGTGAAGAATGCTGGTGTTATTTTGAAAGGTATTGCATTGAATATGTAGATTGCTTTGGTTAATATTGACATTTTAACAATATTTGTTCTTCCTATCCAGGAGCATGGAATCTTTTTCCATTTTTTTTGTGTCTTCTTCAATTTCTTTCATAAGCTTTCTATAGTTTTCAGTGTAGAAAAAATTAAAAATATTTTTAATAGAAATTGAAAATAAAAATAAACTTTTTTTCCCTTTCTGTATTCAAGAAAAAGAAATGAAACGACAAAGGGGGAAAAAAAAGAAAAGTGAATAGATGGACCTGTGAGCAGACTGAAAAACGATTGAAATTACTTCGTTTTCCCCTAGAAGTCAAACTATGAAGCGCTTTATTGTCTGTAAACTAAGCAGGTGGAGAGATTTGTGTTCCTGAAGCGCGAGGTTGTCCCCGTGGGTGGGGCTTAGTGTAATGGCTCCGTTCTCCACTAGATGGCGCTGCTCAGCTTACTGGTGTGAATTGTTGTGGCGCCTGTAGGTGTGTACACGCATGCGTGGGAGCAGTGAAAATGGCGTCACCCAGCTACCCAGTCTCCAGTGTTGTAACTCTGTTCTGCCGGACCCCCAATTGCACACTGGTCCTTTGTCTCAGCTTCCATCCACTCCCCGCTTTTACACAGTCCTGACCAAGTCCCAGGCAGCACCTCTCTCCTGAGTTTTCTCTCAGATGTGGCCGTGTTTCCCGACCCCTTACTTCTGAAGGGCTGCGGCTTTGACCCATCCTGCCCCTCTGCGAAAGGGTCTCACCGAGCAGTGGCCGGGTGCCAGTGGCACCCAGGAACGTTGGCGGGACCGTGCTGCTGCCGAAGCCCAGAGACCCGGCCGGGTGCCAGCCTGCCCTAGAAAGAGTTCACGTGATCGTGTAGCAGCAGTGCTTCAGGGATTATGGAAAATCACAACACGCATTTGGCACCAGGCTTCACCCCCAGCGACCTTATTCCAGCACCAGCGAATGTGGTTGTTCACCCGGGTCCACTGGGGCACACGGCCTCTACCAGATGTCCTCCAGAGAGGGAAATCGCCTCTCCCCTGTGGCCCGAAGACCCCCGGACTTCGCTCTGCTCCTGGGGATTCACCCTTCTCACCAGAGCACCACCAGGTATCAAGCTGCAGAGTTTCAGACTCTGCGCCCCCCCCGTTTATAGTCTTAATGGAATTTAAACCCTCTCCTTTCTCTTTTCTTCCTTTTTAGTTCAGTCCCTGCAGCTGTTTCCACTTTTCCACTTTCTCTCCAGCTGCTTTTGGGGGGGTGCTTTCCTACATTCTCCCCCCCCCCCACCCCGTCTCCGTCCTCTCTCCACAAGCAAAAAACAGCTCCCTGCCCTCAGCGGCTTCTCTCTCCCCCAGTTCATCTCTCTGCGCTGCGTACCTGCTGAGTTCTGTGGTTCAGGTTGTGCACATTGTTGTGTTAATCCTCAATTCAGTTTTCTAGGTGTGCAGAATGGTTTAGTGTTGATCTGGTTGTATTTCATGGATGCGAGACACACAAAAAAACCTTCCATGGTGTTCCCAGGTTTTTTATATATGGCTTTAATTATGTTGAGGTGGTGTTCTACTCCTAGTTTGTTTTTATTATGAAAGGCTGTTGAGATTTGTTGAGTGATTTTTCTGCATCAATTGAGATGATCATGTGGGTTTTTTTTTTCCCTTCCATTCTTTTAATGTGGTATATTATGTCAATCATTTTTCATATATTAAAGTATTCTTGCATTTCAGGAATAAATTTAACTTGATCATGAGTGATGTATAATCCTTTTAGTACACTGCTTAATTCAGTTTGATATTATTTTGTTGAGGTCCAGAACTTCTCTTTGGTGGAGGTTTTTGCTGAGATTTTTGATTCAGTTTTTCAGATTAGTTATAGGTAAGGGACCTGGGTGGCTCAGTCGGTTGAGCATCTGACTTCGGCTCAGGTCATGATCTTGAGGTTCATGAATTTGAGCCCTGTGTTGGGCTCCATGCTGACAGCTCAGAGCCTGGAGTCTGCTTTGGATTCTGTGTCTCCCTCTCTCTCTGCCCCTCCCTCACTTGTGCTCAGTCTCTCTCTCTCTGTCTCTCAAGAGAAACTGGGGACTTGACCATCTGGCATACATGGCTCTAGACTCACTTCCTTTTAAATCCTGTGCCTGGCACTTACTAGCTGTGTGGCCTTGGGCAAGTTGCTTAACTCTTCTGTGCCTCAGCTAAACTCATAGTGTCATTGAAAGTATGTATTAATTAATACATGTTACATATCTGACACATAGTCAATTTGCTCTTAAACTGAATGATTCTCAACACTTCATTGGGCGAGTGTTTCATTTGTTTACTTAACAAACAAACATAGACTCTATGCCAGACTTTGGCTCTAAGTGCTTAACACATAATCACTCCTGGAGCCTTCACAACAACCTTATTGGTTGGAAAGTGCTATTATCATCCCCATTAGCAAAGGAGGAAATTAGGGTGCAGAGAAGATTAGTGACTTGCCCAAGTAAGTGGAAGCTAGTATTTGGATCCAGATAAAGTCTGTGTGTGTGTGTGTGTGTGTGTGTGTGTACAAATGTATGTATTTATGAGAGTGGGCGCAAGTGAGCGAGAGAGAGAGAGAGAGAGAGGGAAGCGGAGCTCACCCAAAGAGGGGCTTAAGTCTGTGTTTTAAATTTCTATGTTATGTGGACTTTTGCAAGCTCTCTTGGCAGACCTCTCTCTTCTCATCAGCACAAAAGTCACAAGACATTGGTGATAAAGTAATGTAGGCTGATCCTAGCAATGGAGAAATTAATATCAAAGATGGATGAGGCTTTACAAAAATCTTCACATAGATGCTACAGAAAATTAGATACATAGATCCTCTCCCACCTCCACAATCACCCAGCCTTCCAGAAATGTGTGTGTTGGTGGAGTGCAGGAGGCTCCTGCAATTCCACAGTGATCTGCTTCTGTCTATGCTACCTGCAGCAAAAAGAAAGGGAAAAAGAAAGTACCACTTGAATAGGAATTCAGTCATAATGTTCTAAATGTACCCAACTTATGGCTTGGGGCAGAACTCCCAGATCTGTCACAGCCAGAACGATAATTACATTCTGAGTGTTTGAAATCTATTCTGCTCATCGTCTGCCCTGTGCAGGGGCTCTGGCATTCCCAGAGACCAGGAGGAAGAGCCACCAGTCAAATAGCTATGAGCTTCCAACTCGAACATCTTCAGAGGTAGGTAGAGGTCAGAGTCTTGGGGCTAGAATTGGAAACTTGCAAACACTTTTGTTTGTGGTTTGGTTGGATGAGTTCCCTGTCTAAATCATGCCTCCAGATCACGCCAACCCTATGTCTATATGGAAGAAATTATTGTCCTTTTTGTTCAAATGGAGAAACTAAGAGAGAGAAAGATGACGTGGATAGACACTGTGTCCCTTCATGCATGATACCCTGACAAGGATACTATGTATTGATTATGTAATATTCCCACTGAGCATGTATAACCTGAGTCTAATCATAAGAAATTTCAGACAAAGCCCAAAATGAGGAATGTTCAACTAAAAGAAAAGCTATTCAAAAATTTCAATGTTGTATAAGACAAAGGACATTACTGGGTGAATTTGTAAAATGGAATACTGATAGTAGCTTAGATAAGTGTATAAAAGTATATTTTGTCAATGTTAAATTTAATGAAATTGATAATTGTACTATGATCACTCACCAGAACTAATTACAAAAAGGTCAAATAGTTAAAAAAAAAAAAAGACCACAATAAAGTCAACAAGGTCAATGTTTACTCTTCTGAAGAAGAAAAGAGAGTCTGAGCTTAATAGTCAAAATAGCGGCCATTTATTTTGTGCATTCCATGTGCCAGACCCTATGCCTGGTACTTTCTATACTCAACATTTGCAATGTGGATTATAATATCACCTCCATGTTACAGGTAGGGAAACTGAGGCTCTGAGAAGTTAGGTGGTAGGCCAATTTCAAAATTTCAATTAAGCTCAATGCGTTGGGGTCAGGTTTCAAGCCCAGGTCTCTCTGATTCCAATGCGCATGTTTTGTTCTCTGTCTTATATGATATTGACAGTCTTCAGTGTGGTAACAAGTGGGAGGGAATTTCCCTTTTATGGTGAGACAAGATGAGCATCCTATTTGCAGAATAAACCAATTTTAATGGAGAAGAAAACTGGCAACAACTATGTAGGGTTCGTAATAGGCAGTACCCTTTACTCAGGACTTCTGGAGCTAGACATTTGTGCTCTGAAGCTAATACTGGATTTAACTGAATTTCAGTTGCAATATTCCTACTGACACTTTTTCCTAATGAAGAGAAATTTTCAGATATTACAAATTTTCAGATACCTTATGATCAATGGGGAAGTATGAATGCTATATGTAACTAGAATATTGGGAAAATATTCAGAGAGTGTTATTGATAGTATGGTGAAAAGCTTGTCCTTTGTCTCATTTAAATTTATTTATAAAAGCTACTTTTTTTCCCTACCTCCCTGTGAGACCTTGGGTGTAGAACTTGACTTTTCTAGACTTTAGAATATATAAAAAGAGTCTGAGCCCATGCAATAGTCAAAATACTAAAACTGAATTGAAATTGTGGCTTCCCCCACACCAAGAAACCTGCAACTGGGGAAGAGAGTGGACAGTTTCCTCTTCTCCTGCAGCTGGCTAAGTGCCATTTTGGGGGTGGGAGGAGAGAGAGGAGGAGAGGGGGTCTGGCAGAGAGGATTGTGCCTTTGTGCTTTGTGCTTTCTGGGCTTAGTATTGCTTAAAGTTTACTCTATTGTGGGTGGTTTCAAGGATTCTTTGAGTTTTCCCCCCACCCCAACTGATGCAAGTTTCTCACCTGTGGTTCTCTTGATATGGTGGAATCTACCTCCTTTCTGATACCTTTCCCAGGCCCTAGGCATCTGGCTACTCACTTTCTACTTCTTTATGCTGAGGTCCCCTGGCCTTCCCAGGCAGCCCGCCTGACATTAAGCTAGTGCAAACCTACGCTGGCTTTCTTCCATATGTTGCCTTATCAAATGCCATAGCACAAGCTGTAGTCTCTTGCTTGTGGCCATAGGTCATTTCAGCCAGTGTCCTACCCTTTGTTTCTCTGGTGTGACTCAGACACCTGCTACTATGTCTCCACAAAACCTTGGGGGTGCATAAAAAGCTCTATGGGAGGTATTCTTAAAGCCTTTCTGGTGACTTGGAATTAAAAGAGCACAGCAGTTGGGGCACCTGGGTGACTCCCCTCAGTTAAGTGTCTGACTCTTGATTTCAGATCAGGTCATGATCTCACAGTTCTTGATTTTGAGCCCTGCATTGGGCTCTGTGCTGACAGTGCGAAGCCTGCTTAAGATTCTCTCTCTTTCCCTTTCTCTCTCTACCCCCTCATCTCTCTCTTTCTCTCAAGGTAAATAAACTTTAAAAAAGAAAATAAAAGAACACAGCATTCTTTAAAAATGAGAGAGAAAAATGGCCAAAAAGTGGTTGGTGACTCTTAAAACTCTGACTTTTTTAAAGGTAGAAAATGACTAGGAATTTGACATATTTTTTTGCAGGTGATTTTTTTTTTTAAATTTTTCAACGTTTTTTATTTTATTTTTGGGACAGAGAGAGACAGAGCATGAACGGGGGAGGGGCAGAGAGAGAGGGAGACACAGAATCGGAAACAGGTTCCAGGCTCTGAGCCATCAGCCCAGAGCCTGACGCGGGGCTCGAACTCCCGGACCGCGAGATCGTGACCTGGCTGAAGTCGGACGCTTAACCGACTGCGCCACCCAGGTGCCCCTGCAGGTGATTTTTGAGCACATCTTCTTGAAAGTACAAGTTGATTGGTCTCACATGCTCACTTTAGGGTCTCTCTGAAGGTCTGGGCCAAAACTTTAATTTTAATACCAAGTTACACATTTTTAAATAAAAAGTCAAGATATATAAATAAATAATATATACATATATCATATATATATTTAAGATATATATATATATATATATATATGACATATATATATATATATATATATATATATATATATATATATAAAGTCAAGCCAGATAGCCTGATTTCAGCTTTATGTGCACATATAAAAGATAGAATAACATACACCAATATAGTGGGGTTACTAGAAATATTTCATTGTCTTCTTTTATGTTTTAAGAATTTTGTAAGCTGGATCTAAATTATCTTCTAATCAAGGGAAGGCAGCACATTTTTAAAAACACATTTTCAAAATAATTTTTTTTTTCTGCAAAAGGAAAGCATGAAGTGTGAGATGGAGGGAAACTTTTTAGCAAAGCCAATGTTCAGCTTAGGTGTGTGCCTTTTGCCGAGTGGGTAGAGGCAAGGAGGAATGAGTAGACAAAGAGTAAAGAAATTCTATGAGCACGTCTTCTTGCTTCACAACTCTGTTTATACTTCTTGGTCTCCAGCAGCAACTGGAAAGGGGAAAACATCCTGACAGTATATATTCAGACACATACGGTCAGCATCATGAAGCTCTGGATGCCTCAACTCATGACATTCCTCTGTATGGTGCTACTGTCTGTGCTGGGAGTGATAAAAGAAAAACACAGCTGTAGGTGACTAGGCTGGGCTGGGGAGTCAAAGGGGTGGGGGGTACTGTGCTTGTTCCTGGATAAGTGAAGGGGTATTGTGTCTGGCACATCTGACTCAGGACTCAGGACCTTCCCTGGAACACCTAGTGGAGATTCAGAGACTTTCTTACGCACAGAGTCCAAGAAGTGTCCAAGTTGAGGTCCTTTGATGCTTCCTCTCCAACCTTGAAAGTGGCAATGGGTACCTGTCACCTTTTATGTACATTTCATATGTTATAAGGATATAATATTTTCCCATGTCAGGCTACCATAATTTCTTGTACTTCCAGAAGCTCTGTGTCTTCGCTTGTGTGTACTTTAATGAGTCCCATATGGGGATTTCTTAATATATACACTTAGTTTCAGTGGCAGGATCTTTCTGAATATGAAAAGATAGAGAAGAGACCTGAGATGGGGCCCTAGTGGGGCAAAGTTGGGGGCCATGTGATGAGAAAATGGAATCAGTCGAGGGTACCAAGAAAATTGAGTGAGAGAGAGAATTTGGTGAGAAGCTGTTCTTAAAGGTGGAGTCAGCAAGGAAGAGAAGAAAAAGAGAAAGAATTTGTTGCTTACTCTCCCTGGTCTGGCTTCCCACACTAGGAATTAAGTATGGTAATAAGGCTAGAGGCTACCTTGGGCCCCTCCTGTTACAGAAATGTAGATTTTTATAGGACGACACATGAACATGGGGAGTATGAGGAATCCTGTCTCCAGGATGCTTGATGAGGGCCCAGAGGTCTGTGGGAGCAGAGAAGGCAGAGATCTGTGAAGACATAATGAGGAAGCTCAGCAGGGGGATTTTCTCATAAGGCAGATGGATAGTCAGGCGGGGCTTGGTGGGGCTTTGATTCTAGGAGGGGCTGTTAAGCTCATGAAGGACTTCTCTTCCCACCTTGGCTATGTAGCCCCTGTGAGCCTCTTCCCATCTCATCTCAATTACAGGGGCTGAAATGTTACTTGAGGAGTGCTGGGGACAGCCAAATGTCCTTGAATGCACCAAGAAGTGTTCTGGAACCTTTAAATGTATAAACAAAAATTACACATGCTGCTGGACCTATTGTGGAAACATCTGCTGGAAAAATAAAGTGAGTTGGGAGGTGTGTTTGGGCATGGATCTTCACTGATTCTCAGATGCTGTTATTCATAAACAGAAGACCGAAGCACCCTAAATCCTAGGCACAAAAATAGTGGAAGACAATGTACCCTAAACCTGGACAGCAGTTCACTGGCAAATAAACCAAGATACCAGGTTGGGGCATATTGTTCATTATGTAATCAATGCCTATGTTGTTCTCATTATATTGCTCAGTTGTTTGCTCTTTTCCTGATTTTTGTCCAAATTTCTAACCATTGCCTCTATAGTCAGACCTTTCTATGAGCCCTTTTGGCTCAGCCAGGCCCCAAATCTCTATGTTTCTCTGTTCAATGAACCAAACCCACCTCCCCACCTCAGAAGTGGACTTTTTATTGTTACAAAAAGTACTCCTGTCCCAGGGTCTGCCATAGATGGGTAATATTAAGCTTGGGAATGAATGCTTGTTCCTCAGAGTTCCCTAACCTCTGAGTATATAACCTTTCTGTCTTACAGGAAATCTTTGAAAGACATCTAAAACCGTAATCTCCCAGCTGGACACCAGTCTGTTCTCACTGAGGGCTGGGCAGGAGCAAATCCTTGACAAATAAACTCATTTATCAACAGTGGCTTTTAGCTTTTTCAACTCCATTTCACTACTTTTTTTTTTAACTTTATTTTTTATTTTTTAAAATTTACATCCAAATTAGTTAGCATATAGTGAAGCAATGATTTCAGGAGTAGATTCCTTAATGCCCCTTACCCATTTAGCCCATCGCCCCAACAGATCTCAATGCCTGGCCTTCCTGGGCCCTCTCCATTGTCTGCAGCCAGGAACCTGTATCCCTTGTAAGTCATGGCTTGGGCGAAGCTACCCCCATAGAATCTACACTCTGAGAACTCAGCAAAGTCTGAGACATCCTGCAGACCCTCTCACTCCCCAGGATTTGCAGGGTCCAGAGAAGAAGATGACCTGTCACTTTCCCCCCTCTCTCCTGTGCCTGTCACTGTGTCCAGGACCCCTGCCCTTTCCCAGAAAATACCACTTGCGCTATTTCCCTTCCGCTGCCACCATCCCGGTCCCTCTGATGAGAACTTCGACTTGACTGTGTACACCCCAAAACTTACTTTCCCAGGGCCCTTTCTTTCTGTACCCATTCCCATCAATATTATTGGATGTTTACAGGTCACAGAAGTACAGAAATCCAAGAATAATTGTTTGGTTTCCCCAAGTGATTCTCAGCCCTGATGTACCTTTCACTACTGAGTGTACTGTTTAGTGTCTGGGTACTTGGGATGGAGAGTCAAAAGACAGTTTCCCCCTCCACCCCCATCAGTGTTCCTGGTGCTGCATAAAGGGGACAGAGGGCTATCGTTTGGGAAGACCCAGAATCTTCATAGTGCTGTGGTCAGAGTGATGAGGGACCATAAGGCAGGCTGAGGGCCAAACACAAGCTAGCATTACCCCCCACCCCCAGGTGGGATATGAGATATTCCTCAGACACTCCTAACTGCACAAACACAAAGGAAAGGACAGAAAACAAATGACTAACTGATAAAGATCACAGTCATACAGGACATGGGTCTCCATCAGTTTACAAATATCTTAGTAAATTAAAATTTAAATAAATTTTAAAAATTTAGCAAATTTATCAATAGCCTAGTCTCTAGAAACCTATAGACCCAGTTTCCTGGAGTCCCTAATATCACCCTCCCCTCCATAGTGATGTGGGGAAGGATTAAAGGCAAGGAGGAAATGGCAGGTAAAATTAAATTTCTTTATAACCTGCAGCCCATCGACAAGTACTTGAGGCAAATATAGAGTAGAACATTTCTCCAGGAACATTTGTCCTAGAAGGCCCTGCCACCTTAATGCTTTGCTAGAAGGAAAAACAACCTTAGCTTGACAATAGCTAGGCCTCCAGTAATCTGTGAGTCTTTAGCTTATGAAAGTCTCTTTGGAAACTTCCCTTTTGACTTTACCTCCCCCAAGTGCATGGTTCTACACAACCCCAGTGAAGCTCTTCCTGCCCACTGGTCCTGTTCCCGTGCTTTAATAAAATCACCTTTTTGCACCAAAGACATCTTCAAGAATTCTTTCTTGGCTGTCAGCTCCAGACCCCACGAACCCCACCATCACCCCAAACCTCATCAAGAGCAGAATGTGCTGAAAGGCTCCAATTCCCAGGTCTCCCTCAGAAGGGACACAGCCCCTCCTGGCTCCCTTCCCTCCCCACCCCCTTAGTCCATCACCTATTCTGCATCCTGTTCAGTTTACAGTGCCCTCCCTGGGCCTGTAGCAGCAGCACAGAGAGGAGAAGGATGGGCAGCAGAGCCTGGGTTGGCATGACTCTGGCCAGAAAGGAGAGCTCTCAGTCTGCCACAGGCTTCTCTGGAGAGCTGGGTGGTTATCCTGGGCCCTTCCTGCTTCCACTGGCCAAGTAAGGGGCCTTTTCCCCCATCCCCTATGCCTGTACCTGACCATGGCCTGTTCTCTGGGACTTGGGCTTCTGCAGACAAGTCCTCCTCTCACGTGACTAAACCCCTCCCTTGCAAACAATTATTTTCTACTTTAATTATAGTGCCTTAGAGCTCAGAGTTATCCAAAGCACAAAGACTCAGGGGCTCAGGGCTGGGCTTTGTTTTGACCCTTAGGGATAAGAAGGACTTGGAACTGGAACTGGAACTGGATTGAGTGAGGGTGGTTATTCCTTCATGACAAAAGAGGTAGAGAAGAACAAAAGGTTAGGGACCCTCAAAGGAAGGATCAGGGAAGGAAAGCATTTGCCTCTTGGATATCCAGGATATTACAGGGGAGGAAAGCAATTTTTCCTCTACCCTTCTGGGTTCTTGTTTGAAACCCCCCTGCAGTAAAAGATTAGCAGGAGAAAAACAAACTGAATTTTCCTAACATGTATACCTCCAATATACATGGGAGAGACCAGGAAAACTGAGTAACTTCCCCAAGTGGCCCAAACGATCTCCTCAAAACCTGCTTCAGCTGAAGACAAAAGATGTGGAAAGGAAGGGGAAGACCAGTTATGGGAAGTCACCAGGAAAGGCACTATGAACAAAGGTATGGTTGTTATGCAGATTTCTGTTAGTCTCCATTGATAAGGAGTTTCTAGGGGTTGAAAGTCACCCTTCTTTCCCACTTAACAGAGAGGAAGACACGTTTACAAATGGAGACTTTCCTCATACGTGTAAATGTTTCTTAGGGGGAGCAAACTTTGCCAACCCAAGATCTGCCTCTATGGCATATTGATTATTTTACACTGGTTATTTTTAAGAAATAGCAGACACAGGTGAAACTCTGAAAACTGAATAGAAGTTACCATTTTGTAAGAGGTTGTTTAATGTAATCCCGGGTCATTGAGAGATGGAAGGGAGAGAAGATGTGTTGCTCCAGGTGAAGTGTTGCTTCAATTTGGAGTTTTGACTTTCTTATTTCCAGGCACCTTCTATTTCCCTCCCTTTGAACATCTGAAGGAATTTTGTTCAGTTCATCTAGAGTATTCCAAAAAAGGAAATAACTTTAAGGGAGACAGTTCCCTGACAGTCCGAATATCAGAACTGTATACTTTTTGTCTCCTCCTTCTCTTTCTACTTGAGTGCCCATGTAGTAGGAGAGTAGAGCCAAAGAATGCATGCCCAGCTGTAGATAGTACCTCCTAATCATCCTGTAAGTAGTTGCTTTTCCTCTGAGGGGGCTCCAGAATTCCTCAGCCTCTGCACCAGCTTGTCTGGTCTCCAGGGCCATACGCAGCAGCACCGGGGACTTCACTTCACCATCATGGAGGCACTTCAATTCCTCCCGGATTAGGAGCCCATTTCCTAGATCCCTCCTCTCCCTTTTTCTTGAGGACCTCATTTTGGTAACATACACTCCACAGGAGCTTCCTGAGAGAGCATGTGAGAAAGAAGTAAAATAGAGACTTTTAAGCCCCCATTCTACATTACCATATACTTCGGTTGGTATTTCAGTTCAGATTAGTTTTGAGCATATGATGACTACAACAACAAAGAAAGTAGTGGCTTAAATAAGATAGGTCAATATTTGTTCACGTGGAATATTCAGGATTTAGGTGCCCCAAACAAGTGTGGAGACCCCACAAAACGATGGAAGATCCAGGCTGCTTTGCCTCTTTGCTCCATTGTCCTTGGCATGAAGTTTCCATTTCCAAGCTCACCTCATGACCTACCAGGACTAAACAAGGTATGAAATATCACCCTCACCCAAGAATAAAATTCAGACAGTTAATTCAAAAGTGAAATCAAAGTAAGAAAATTCAAACCATAGCCAAACTAGATGGAAATGGAATATAGTATTACTCAAAACTGGATGAGGAAAGACTCTGTGGACTTCATAATAAATAGGGTGTTGTGGTGCAGCATTAAATTTTTTTTTAATGTTTATTTATCTTTGAGAAAGAGAGAGAGAAACAGAGTGCAAGCAGGGGTGGGGTAGAGAAGGGGGGAGACACAGAATCCGAAGCAGGCTCTAGACTCTGAGCTGTCAGCACAGAGCCTGACACGGGGCTCAAACCCACAAATCATGAGATCGTGACCTGAGCTGAAGTTGGAGGCTTAACTGACGAGCCACCCAAGCACCCCCATGGTGCACCATTTAAAAAAAATATTAATCTAGATACTGTTTTTTCTACTTTGCAATTCCTTATTTTTCCATCAAGGCCTTTGACCATGAAACTAGGACATGAAGCTGAGGTTTATTTCCCCAGGGAAAAGGGATCACAAAATAAACCAGTGAGGATAGTCATGTTCATGGATGTGAGGTCACAAATAGTTTTGAAAGCCATTACTGGTCATTGAGAGAGAAAAGTTGTTTCTCTATGTTTGTCTTGTGTTTGAAATAACAAAGGCTCAGCTTTGGCCATCACGAGTGTGGAGTCATTCCATAACCTCCGAATTCGGGAAAAAGCTAAATAATGTAAGAATAGATCTTGTCCACTGGGAAGGTATAAGCACTTGGAGAGAAAGGTGGACACCAGAAGACTGGGTTAGGATAGAAACAGAAACATCCAGATAGGTTGGAAATCCCAACACAAAAACAGGTCCACCAGGTAAACAGGGTATTTGAATATGAACATTTGTTTCCTATGGCTGCTGTAACAAGTCACCACAAATTTGGGAGCTTAAACCACGCAAATTATTACCTTACAGCTCTGTGGGTCGCAAGTGCCACACGGGTCTCTTCTGATTGCAATCAAAGTGTCAGCAGGGCTGCGCTCCTTTTGCATTTCCTCTCTAGATGGAAGGACCCACGTCTGTGTTCATTTATTTATTTAATTTTTTAAAATGTTTATTTATTTTTGAGACAGAGAGCATGAGCGGGGGAGGGGCAGAGAGAGAGGGAGACACAGAATCCGAGGCAGGCTCCAGGCTCGGAGCCGTCAGCACAGAGCCCGACGCGGGGCTCGAACTCGTTAACCGTGAGATCATGACCTGAGCTGAAGTCAGACGCTCAACCGACTGAGCCAGCCAGGCACCCCCTGTGTTCATTTAGATCGTGGGCAGAATTCAGGTCCTTGATGTTATGAGACTGAGGTCTCCATTCCCTTGTCTGCTGTCAGCTGAGGGCTGTTTTCAGCTTCTAGAGGCCACTCACATTCCTTGGCATGGGCTGTGTTCCTCTATCTGCAGAGCCAACAAAGGCCAACTGGGTCCTCATGCTTCAGGTCTCACCTTCTTCTGCAGGCCTCTGACTCACTGCAGTCAGGAAACATGCCTGCTTTCAAGGACTCATGGTTATACCCGTCCCATCTGCCTCCCATCTCAAGGTCCCTGCTCTTCACCATGCCAGGTCAGGTAGTCCCAGTTTCCAGGGACTAAGACATGAGCATCTTTAGATGGGCCTTTATCCTGTTTACCTCTGCTTGCACTTAAAACCTCACTAAAATGATGAAGAAGGAAAAAAACCCCACCTTAAGAGGTGAGGAAATGGTAAATGAGCATTTTCAAGGAATTAAAAGCTGGTATCTTACTTCATTAGAAAACATAAACCGTCCCTCCCCATATGTTCATCTGTTTTGTTTCTTCAATTTCACATATAAGAGAAATCATATGGTATTTGTCCTTCTCTGATTGACATATTTTGGTTAGCATAATACATTCTAGTTTCATCTACATTGTTGCAAGATTTTATTCTTTTTGGTGGCTGAGTAATTATCTATCTATCTATCTATCATCTGTCCCCCACATCTGCTTTATCCATTCATCAGGAGAGCACTGGTGATGAGCACTGGGTGTTTTATATAAGTGATGAATCACTAAAATCTACTCCTGAAACCAAAACCAAAACCAAAACCAAAACCCAACACCAAAACCAAAAACCAAACCCAGATTCCCTGGGGTATATGTCCGGATTCATAGGAGTTTAGGGCAGGGGCTGGGTGAGGAATGCAAACCCAGATGATTTAGCCAAAGAATCACAAAATGTCTGAGAACTGAAGCCATCAAGTGTCTGAAGGCGGGGATGTGGATGTGGTTGAAAAAAAGGTCGTTGGAAAACCAGAACAGTCAAAACTTGCCTTTATACATTGTCTTTATCTTCTGTACGTAAATTAAGCAGTCTTTCACTCTTCTCAAATCTCTTGAAACTCTTCTCGACTCTTTGAAATTCACCTTCTTCACAGAACTACGTATCCTTTGTCCACTGCCTTCTTCTTGAGATATTTGAGGCTATCCACCACAATTTGCTGTATCAACCCGGTGCTTGATTCCCCCTGCACAGTGATTGTGCTTAGCAATCTACGTATGTATTTTACTAGCATTAAAAAATATCATGCCATGCTCCGGTGACTCACCACAGCTTTCTAGAGCCTACAAAACTTTCATAATTCATTTTCCTGTGCACAGAGGAATCATGTGGTCTTTGATGTGTTCACCATCCTCAAGTGCTGAACACTTAGCAACTGTTTTCCTAATATGGTGGGTTTTTCCAGTCCCCCTTGGCTCATGCCAACCTCATTCATAAGGTTTAATTTGTGTAGAAGATGTCTTCACTTAGTAATGTGCGGAAGATGAATCGATAATGCACAATATGTGTAAATAATGTGAGCGTGGAACAAGCAGAAGTGTGCCGCAGGGACTATATATACTTCCTCTTGCCTGGGTTCACGGAGGACATGTCATCATTCTTGCAGGCACAATTCCTTAGAGGATTTTTAAAAAAAAATCTGGATGGATGTGATGCAGGTAAAGTCAAACTGTGACTTTTAACCTCTCCAATGTGTCCACACTTGGACTGTTTTTTTCCCAACAGTGTGATGGAACATCTCTGTTACACGTCCGGACTTCCACAAAGCTTGTCATATGTGGGTGATTGTCTAAATAAGGGTTCTCCCCTGGCTTCTGGACTGTGGCCAAGAGGGGAGAGTGCCAGTTCACAGGCACTCATGCCAAGGTCTCATGCCAAGACCGAGGTCTCTCTGCCGATGACCCAACCTATGGGTGAGACTCCTTCACCTCCCTTCATGTACGGAGCTTGATCCCCCAGCTTCCACAGAGGTACTTCTGTCTGTGGGTGGATGCCAAATTGTTGTAGGGGGATGATTCAAGCAGGGGTGTCTTATTCAGCCATCTTGCTGATGTTACTCCCTAAAAATACCTTAATGGAATTGAGTGATACAAAGTTAGTGTATCTCCAAAAATTGTAAGTTAAGTATGCTTCAAAAATGAAATGGGCTGGTATCATTTAAGAGTTAATTCTTGAGAAACACAGAAAAAGTAGGGGAAATTCAGGCTTAGAAAAAAATTGTTCCACTTCAAAGTTTGTGATCAATTTTTAAAAGTCTCTGGTGATCTTTGGGGCGCCTGGGTGGCTCAGTCGGTTGGGTGTTCGACTTCGGCTCAGGTCATGATCTCACAGCTTGTGGGTTTGGGCCCTGCCTTGGGCTCTGTGCTGACAGCTCCGAGCCTGGAGCCTGCTTCGGATTCTGTGTCTTCCTCTCTCTCTCTGCCCCTCCCCATCTCTCACTGTCTCTCAAAAATAAGCATTAAAAAAAATTGTTTTTAAAAGTCACTAGTGATTTTTAAACTTTACTTTCCTTACATTTGATATTCTTTAATGGCTCTTAAAATACAGCAAAATACTTTTACAATAAATACTTGTTTTTTTTTTAATTGACACATCAATTCTAAAGTTACCTTTCATGAAAGGCAAATGACCCTATTATCTGACTAGCTAATGGATAGCTTATCGTATCTTACTATTTTTGTTGTACTTTTCTGTGTTTTTCAAATTTCTAAAATAAGAAATGATAAACTTATGAAGAATTCATTTTTTTTTTATTAAAAAAATTTTTTTAACGTTTATTTATTTTTGAGACAGAGAGAGACAGAGCATGAACAGGGGAGGGGCAGAGAGAGAGGGAGACACAGAATCCGAAACAGGCTCCAGGCTCTGAGCTGTCAGCACAGAGCCCGACACGGGGCTCGAACTCACAGACCGTGAGATCATGACCTGAGCTGAAGTCGGACGCTTAACAGACCAAGCCACCTAGGCGCCCCATGAAGAATTCATTTCTGCAAGGAGAGGAGTAGAAAGCATAAGGAGAAGGCAAGTAGCTCAGGAGACACCCGTGCCCAGCCAAGGAGTGCTGCGTGGAGGAGAGGAGGCAGAACCAGATGGGGCAGTGAGAGACCAGTCACGTGTTTTCCACACCCCAAAGCCCTTCGCTACCCCCAGCAGGACCTGGTGAAATCCTGGGTCTCCTGCCAGGCTCACACTCAGACATCCCGAGTTCACATCATGAAGGGGTTGTTTCTCCAGCTGCTGATACTCTACGGCCTGGTGATCTCGCCAGTGCCAGGAAGTCTTAAAGACAAAACTAAGACTACAACGAAGCCTCCAAAATACAGTAGGTATTCTGGTTGAGCTTCAAAATGAAGAAGGGGTTGAGAGCAGAAGAAACAGGGACTGACTGACATATATGAAGGCATTGGTCCCTTTTATAAGCCAGGATGCTGAGGAAAGTTGAATGTGCACTTCTCAAGTTTGAGGGTCTCTACTGTTTCATGTAATGATGTTTTTATGTGTGATGCGGGGACTGTGGTGGCTACATGGAATTTTTTAAAAAAGGAGCTTAGCAGTGGAAACCTCCACAGGGTTCAAAACCCACGTGGAAGGTGCTTAGACTGAGTCACCAGGAGTTTGTGTCCTCCAGTTAGGAGTTCCAAGGGTGACTACCACATTGGGAAAAGGGTACTAAGTATTTCTTGAAATATGCCCTTTGCTTAGGGAATTGAGTATTTTAGAACATTGGGCGTGGGGTGCAGAAATAAAACACATGCTTATTGAAGAGAAATTTGGAATTCTTGGGGTAAAGAATTCAAATCAGCAATAAAGTGGAAAATTGTATATCCATAACTGATGGCAAAGGTTTCTGGGGAACAGCTAGGTTTGGAGGGCTGTCTCACCCAGACACAAAAAGTACAAGACAGTTCTTTTTTTCTCTGTAATCCATTCTCCCAACCCTATAAAATGAGAGCAGGTGGCAAGAGGATCTCTTGAGTCTCTTTGTTCTGAGAATTGGGTTTCAGGACTCTGTTCCTGTGATGTTAAGTTCCATGGAGGTGACTTCATGGTTGCTGGATTCGTTAGGGGATAGGAGCTGGATTTTGACTCGAGGAATGGAAAAGGCCACCAGATGCCTGGACAGGGAGAAGAGAAACCAATGGAATGGGTCCTGGGGCCTTAAAGGGGCTGATAGTAATGGGAAAATGTCTTCTTCTTGGAGTCATTGCTCATGTGTTCCTTCTCAGTTATGGTAAAGGCAAATCTGAGAAAATGCCACTTGGATTCCTAATGCCTACAAATGCTGAAGAAAATGCCAGCTTAACTCAAATTGTGATATAAGCTATGAATGCTGCATTTCTATCTGTGGAAATACCTGCATGAAAAACCCAGAACCTGGTAGGATCTTAAAAGCACCACTCTTTTGCCATTCAGTTTTCAAAGACTATGGACCCCCTAATTGTGAGGGGACAGACAGAAGGAGACTATGCCTCCCTAGTCCCAGTGCCCAAACCAACATTGAGACCCCCATTTCTTCATCCCAGCCCAAATCCCCATTCTCTACTTGCAGGCCTACCTGATTTATCCAAACTTCAGGAGGTCTGTCATTTATGTGTCTTTGCTCACTGGACTTAAAACATCAGAGAGAAGCCTTGTGTGGGCATCTTCTAAGCCACAGAAGATATTCCTGCCTCCTGGGTTTGGGAGGGTGTTGCACTTAGAGAAATGTATTTCACTACACCATGTGGCCACTGACTACCTACCCCTTCTCTCTTCCAGAGACTGGCACTGAGAACTATACACCCAGCCCTAGGGAAGTGCTTACATGACATCCCATAACCACCACCAAGAGCTGTGGGACAGACACCAGAGGGGCATCAGAATAATACTAGCTGAAGTCCAGTGGGACCATTGTCTTGTCCCAGCTGGAAAATGAGAGGAGAAAAGAGAAGGGGTCCCAGGACAATGTCTTTCCTACTTGACAACCCTCTTCCCTGAACCATTGTATCCTCAATTCCTTGACAAATAAACTGTGGCAGTAACCCAGAACCTTTGTCTCTTCTATAATCCCAGGACCATTCGCTGCCCTCACATTTTTCCTAAGCCCCAAACCCCTGCCTCCCAGTGGATTTCCCTGCCTTCTCAACATCCAGAAGCTTATTCTCCTTAGCCAAGAGTCTTGGACTCTCTTGGTTCATTGACCAACATCCCTGAAGAAGGCTGCTATGTGTGGAAGATTCTTATGGCTACAGGAAACATCATCCCTCTGGGTTCCCCATACCTTGGTGCAGCCTTTCTTTCCTTTTTTGTTTTTTTTAAATGTTTATTTATTTTTGAGAGAGACAGAGACAATGCGAGTGGGTTAGGGGCAGAGAGAGAGGGAAACACAGAATCTGAAGCAGGCTCCAGGCTCTGAGCTGTCAGCACCAGAGCCCGACGTGGGGTTCGAACTCATGAGCTGTGAGATCATGACCTGGGCTGAAGTCGGACACTCAACTGACTGAGCCACCTAGGGCCCCATTTCTTTCCTTATTTCAGGCCTGTGATTCTAGCAGGTTCCCACAAGTGGCCTCCCTTTTAACAATCTTCCTTAAAAGTGGCAGCATCCATGGTCTACAATTGGAAAGAAATGCCTTTGGCCTCTCCAAACTGTCCTCTCAGATGATGCCTCATTTATTACCATTATTTACTCAGTCACTTGGAATCTGGAAAAATTTTTTCAAATGTAAATACTCCTAGAAAGAATAGGCAACTTTTAGAGGTTATAGAGAGCTTACAATGTGTTCAGGTTTGTGGCAAGGGCTACTCCTCATGAGTGCAGGTGTGACCAACTCTCTATTGGCATATAGCCCAAGGAAGGGTTAAGTCTTATGATCCAAACAAGCAGAAACCAGGTGGGGTATGCAAGAAGGGATGAGTGGGGCATATAGTCAGTGCCTTAAGGTATAATAAATATAGAGGAGTTTTTACATGTCTGGGTCATGATATCAGGTTTCCTGGAAGAAGAGATGCTTGGTCCTACCTTGAGGGATAGAGAGGAATTGGGGTAACTCAGAAGGAAAGTTAGTTTTCCTCCATGACAGGGTTAATTACGGACTTGGGGGGAAAGGAAGGGAACTTGAGGGAAATGAAAGGTTGAAACCCTATCCTCCTCCTGCCCCCAAAACCAACAGGTGAAGTTGCAGACAAGGTTGGATTATGGATTTGGTATTAAGCTCTATGACCCTCGCATATTCAAACTGCCAACTTTTCCTTTTGGGTCCCTGTTGTTATACCCATAAAACCTGCAGAGCACAAGTATTGTTTGCTAAAATTAACAGAGGAAAACAAACAGACACGGACAGGTGGCTGAAACTACTCAGTCTGCTCTGAAGGTTGATGACAAACAGATACGTAGACTTCAGTGTCCCAGTGCCCCTGTACTCAAGTTTCCTGAAATATATACAAGTTAAGGGCCAGAGATGTGCTTAAACAGGGGTTCTAGTGGGAAATAGGGATGGGAGGGATGCTTTGCAGAAAGAGTATTAGCTGAGATGGGTTAAGGAGGACAGGTCTGTAGTGTTGGACTAGCAGGGGGTGATTGCCTTAGGACAAAACAAATGAACTGTTTCATGCTAAGCAATTAGCAAAAAAAAGGCAATTGAAAGAAACTCTGGGGACACCAGGTGGAGAGGACACTCTAAGCCACAGGTGCTTAAGGAACACACTGAGCTTTTATACTTGGGTGTCTCACTTCAAAGGCCACAGTTAATCCACACTGAAAGCAGAAGTGGGAGGTTATTTGTATCCAGCCATGGGGCTGGGTAACCCACAAGGGATTTCTTTTGCTCTCCTGGAAGGATTGGTCCCGAGTAAACTAGACTGGCATTGCCAGAAGAATTATGGACCAACAGGCAATTTGAACATACTTCCTAGGAACTTATATAATAGGAAGAAAGAACAAAACAAAATAAAACAAACCCAGTAATTATCTAAATTATGTTGTTTGATTTGAACAACACAAATAATAAGGGACTAACTTCTCTCAAAAAGAATTCAGAATATACAAGAGCAAATGGAACATTTTTTAAAAAGTCTCAACAAATGTCAGGAAATTGAAATCAAGCTGATCATGGTAGAAGTAAATAAAAATAAGTAATGTAAAATGGCTAGAAAAAATTTCCATATGATTAAAAATTAAGCAAAGCAATTAAAAGGAGTCAAGAGCCAAAATGAAATCATGATAGAAATAGAAAATATTTCAAACCAAAAATGAAAATATGACATCTCAAAACATATGCATACAGAGGGATGTCCACCAAATGACAACATATGAGACCCCAGCCTCTCTCCTCCAACAAAGATCAACAATTACACAAGTATCCAGGAACAGAAATAGTTCTGGGAAAGCTCTGGAGTCCACGTAGAAACTTTAGCAAAACAGGGAACATACACCTGAGAGTAATTGCGTACGAAGAGACGGAAGGGCAGCTACATTCACCTATGTCATCCCATCCCCCAGCTGGCCTTGCTCCATACCAAGGGGAAGTCTCCCATTAAAGCTCCCCTCACCACAGAAGGAGAAACCAGAGTGAGTCACTGCCCCCACCCCTAGCCTTCTGGGGTATCACACAAACGTTGGGCTTCAGTTTCACCCCACACAGACCAGCAAAGCTGAGACATTTAGAGACAGCTAGGAACAGGGATGAAAAGCAGTAGCAGCCACACAGTGGCAGTGATTGTGGTAAATAGTGACCTGCCCTGCAAACAAACCCAGCGGATTTTCCACTGAAGAAACCAATGGCCAGCATGGCCACCATAGACTCCTGCGGATTTCACTAGCTTTTGCCACACGATTATTTGCATTCACTGTCATCAACCACCTGAGTCTCTCCCAACTCCTTACTGCCTGCCCACCTGGAGTCCAGTAACTGCACTGGTAGCTGATCCAGACCTCTGCAGCTGTGCAATTGCAAGATGCCAGTCTAGACCCCCATGGCTGACTCCCACCAAAGGGTGCATACTTGGGGCTGGCCTTTCCAGCTGTCACAGGCCACCACGTAATGCACATGGCTGGGGGAAACTGTGAAGTCCAGGAGGGCATGCTCACCCCCACGGCCCCTGCAGCTGCTTGTGGTCCTGGATCAGGCCCTGTCTTCGGTCACTGGCCTGTACCACAGCACTCATCTATAGATGGCCCTCTAGCTGTGCAGCTGCACATTCCTGGTCCCACCCCCACCACAGGTCTTCACTGACAGGTGCTGGGGACCTATGTACAGCATGTTGACTATAGATAATAATAGTGTAGTGCATACTTGCAAGTTGCTGAGAGAGTCAATCTTACATGTTCATCACAAGCTTTTTGAGTCTATAGGATTGTGTCTTCCAACATACTTGGAAATTTTCAGTCATTATTTCCTCAAATGTTTTTTCAGCCTTGTACTGTTCTCTTCTCCTTCCATGACTGTGACAGATGTCAGGACTTTGGTTATTGTCCTTGAGGCTCTGTGTATCTTTTTTTAGTATATTTTTTTGTTATTAAAATTGGATAGTTTCCATGGGTCAGTCTTCAAGGTCACTGCTCCTCTCTGTCGTGTGCATTCTGATATTAAGCCCATCCAGTGAGTGTTTAATCTTAATTATTATGTTTTTATTAAGTTTCCTTTTCCTTCTTCTTTATGTTTTCTGTTTCCTTCCCAAGACATTCTATTTTTCCATCAGTTTCAATGGATAGAAACCATGATTACTTGCTTCAGAATTGTTGTAATAGCTGCTTTAACATCTTTGAAAGATAATTCCAACATTTATTTCATCTCAAAACTAGAGTCTGTTGGTAGTTTTTTTTTTTTTGCCACAGGAGTTGATATTTTCATTTTCCTTCATAGGCTACATAATTTTGGATTATATCTTGGACATTCTGAAAATTATAAGACTGAGTCTTACTTACACCGAATGGAGAAGGTTGATATTGTGTTTTGAAAAGTAGTTGAAATGATTAGGTTCAGGCTGAAGAGCTTAACCTGTCTTGAGTGGGTTGTATTCCAATGTTAGTTCAGCTTTTCAAAGCTTTGTTTGTAGTTCATTTATTGCCTCCCTGGATATGCACCACCAAGTGGTTAGTCTGGGACCTAGGTGGTGGTGTATCTGTGGATTCATTTCTCAAAGTATGTCAGTATGCACAGCTTAGAGGTGAACCCAGGAATACATAAACAACTGTATGTGTTTGCTTTCTCAAGTTTTTCCCTTGGTGATCTCCCCAGTGCCTTCTGTTTCTCCAAGGTTCCAAACAGCTTAGGCTTTGTTTACCCTGAATTGCCAGGCCCTTCCGCAACTATATCCATATCCAGAGCCAAGTGGCAGAGAACAAAGACAGAAAAGAGAAACAGGGGCAACCCACCAGGGGTTCACCCACTCTCTTAGAATTACAGCTGACCCAACAGAGAAAGAGTTCCCCTCTCTGAGTTTTCTCTCCTTCCAATCCTATTCCACCTGCTGCCCATCACTACTATAGATTTTGTTAGGGACTAGGAAGCAGAACAAGAATTAAGGGACACCTGGCTGGCTCAATTGGTAGACAGCGTGACTCTTGATCTTGGGGTTGTGAGTTCAACCCCCATGTTGGGGGCTAGAGATTACTTAAAAATAAAATCTTTAAAAAAATCACCAGAGTATTGAAAAAGTACCAAGTAGAATATCTAGAAATAAAATATATAACTGAAATAAAAAGCAAAAAGAAAGAAATTGTTTGAATCATTGAGGATTACTCAAGAGCAGCAAAAAAAGCATAAAGATAGTAGAAATAAATTTTCAACATGCTGGCTTAAAACAATTAAACAGTTCTGAATACTCAGTGGAACCTTCTTTTTATTTTTATTTTTTTTTTAAAGTTTTTTTTTGTATTTATTTATTTTTGAGAGACAGAAAGAGACAGAGCGTGAGCAGGGGAGGGAGATACAGAATCCGAAGCAGGCTCCAGGCTCTCAGCTATCAGCACAAAGCCCGATGTGGGGCTTGAATCCATGAACCATGAGATCATAACCTGAGCTGAAGTCAGACGCTTAACTGACTGAGCCACCCAGGCACCACCCTTCTTTTTATTTTTTAAAAAAAAATTTTTTTTTCAATGTTTATTTATTTCTGAGACAGAGAGAGACAGAGCATGAACGGGGGAGGGGCAGAGAGAGAGGGAGACACAGAATCGGAAACAGGCTCCAGGCTCCGAGCCATCAGCCCAGAGCCTGACGCGGGGCTCGAACTCACGGACCACGAGATCGTGACCTGGCTGAAGTCGGACGCTTAACCGACTGCACCACCCAGGCGCCCCTTATTTTTAAAAAATTCTGTCAGGGGGACCTGGGTGGCTCAATCAGTTAAGCATCGGACTCTTGATATGGGCTCAGGTCATGATCTCAGTGTTATGAGAGGGAGCCCCACGTTGACTCTGCACCGGGTATGGAGTCTGCTTAAGATTCTCTCTCTCCCTCTCTCTCTGCTCCTCCCCCACTTGCTCTCTCTCAAAATAAATAAATAAACTTAAAAAAATTCCAGGTTTTTGAGGTAGATTGACCAATAAAAATTGGGTATATTAAAGGTAGGTATCAAAAATTTTGATATAGGTACATATTGTGAAATGATCACCAAAATCAAGCTAGTTTGCATATTCATCACTTCAAATAATCACCTCTTTTTTTTTTATGTGTGGTGAGAACACTTAAGGTCTACTCTCCTAAACACAGTATTATTAATTACAGTCACGATGCTATCTTTTGGATCCCCAGAGCTTACCCATCTTTTAACTGAAGGCTTGTCTCCTTTGACCAGCATCTTCCCTTTCATACACCCCCTGAGGCCTGGAAACCACTATTCTACTCTCTTGTTTCTATGAGTTCAACTTTTTGAGATTCCACATGTAAGTGAGATCGTGTAGTATTTGCCTTTCTGTGCCTGGTTTCTTTCACTTAGCATAATATCCTCCAGATTCATCCATGTTGTTGCCAATGGCAGGATTTTTTTTTTTTTAAGGCTGAATCATATTCATGTATATCATATTTTCTTTATCCATTCATCCATCCATGGATACTTAGACAGTTTCTGTGTTTTGGCTTTTATGAATAGTGCTACAATGAATATGAGGGTGCAGATATCTCAGGATCGCGCTTTCACTTCCTTTGGATATGATATCCCCAGAAGTGGGGTGCTGGATCATATGGTGGTTCTGCTTCTGATTTCTGAGGAACCTCCAGACTGTTTTCCACCGTGGATGCATCAGTTTAAATTCTCACCAAACATGCACTAGAATCCTCTTTTCTCCACATCCTTGCCAATACTTGTTTTCTTAAGAATGTTGGATGATAGGCATTCTAAGAAGATATGAGGTGATATCTCGTTGTAGTTTTCATTTCCCTGATGATTAGTGTTGTTGAGCATCTTTTCATATACCAATTGGCCATTTGTATGTTTTCTTTTGAGAAATGTCCTTTCAAGTCCTTTGTCCATTTATTGATCGGGTTATTCTTTTTCTTGTTATTGAGTTGTTTGACAAACACACAAAATGAATTTGCGAATGCTGCAAATATCTGCAAAAAATAAGCATAGATTATAGATAACTCAAAATAAGATTGTAGAAATGAACCCACATATGTAATTAGGCCATAAATGTCAATTAATAAACACTGGCAGACCTGTTTTTTTTTTTTTGTAGATTTACACGATTTGAAAAATGAAACACAAGTGCATGGAAAGGTTGAAGCAAACTGAGGGGGAAAAGTCGAGGCAAATGCAAACAAAAAGAGAGATGGTATAGTTAGATATCAGGAAATACAGAACTGTAAGAGGAGTTTATTCTCAGGATAGAGGAGGAGTCACTGTATAATGATAAAAGATTCCATTCACCAGGAATGTTTGCATTTACCTAAATCAATAGAATCAAGATCTATTAAACAAACACCGATGCAATTACAGACATAAATTGAGAAATCTTTGTAGTGAGAGCCCTCCACACACCGTTCCGAATTATTGATCGTCAAAGAGACAAAAAATTACAAAGATTTAAGATATTTAAGCAACACACTGTGGAGATAGGCAGTGCTCTGCATGCCACACTTAGCGAGATTCAGTATTAGAATGTAGATCACTGGATAGGAGTTATGTAGAAGATCACATCTTTGGAGGAAGCATCTGCTTACTCTGCCCAAGCGTGGGACAAGGTGTATGAAGGAGATCCATGGAGCTAATCGTCCTCCTCAAGGTCTGCCAAGTGACTGAGGCAAAAGGCACATTGTTGGTTGAGTAGCCAAGCAGGAGACATGCCGTGCCATTGAGAGGAGGAAGATGTGAGGACGGAGCTCTCAGCCATGGAAGTGGGACCTGAGGCTGGGTGTACTCCCGGCATGGGTTGGGAGTGGGGGGAGCAGTAGGGGGTTATGGGATGTAATAGGATCATAGTGAGGCCTTACCTGTAGTTTCTGAAAATGGTAACCTGGAAATTCAACTGTTCCCCTCGCTCCTGACCACCTGTAGACCTTTCAGTTGCAAAATGCTCTTCCATTCACTGCAAAGAGCAACCTCTGCCATGTGGGGAAGCTGGGCAAAGAGGTAGGTTCAATGATGGGGTTCTGGGGAAGCTTCTGACTACCCAGGCTCAAGAAATGAGGAGCCCACTGGGTTTGGAACATTGTCAAAGGGACAGCTGGGAAATAGGAAAAATATCCCCACCATCGTTTTAAGTGACTTAGAATCTTATGGTCCCAGAAATTCAAGCAAATTACTTTAATCTCTTAAAATTTCTCACAATTGTACCACTACACATGTATTAGAATGACTAAATAAAACATTTACAATCTTAAATGCTAGCAAGTAAGTGAGGCAAGTGGAGCTCTCCTGTACTACTAGTGGAAATGCAAGATGGCACAGCCACTTTGGAAAACATTTTGGTGGTTTCTTGTAACCATACACTTATCACATAACCTAACAATCCTACTCCCTGGTACTTACCCAAGAGAAATGGCAATTTATGTTCATACAAAAACCTGTATGAAACTGTTTGTAGGGAATTAATTCATAATCACCACAAACTGGAAACAACCCAAGTGCGTGTTAACTAGTGAATGGATAAACAACCCGTGGTACCTCCATATGATGAAACATAACTCAGCAATAAGAAGGTCCAGACAACACACAACAACATGAGGGAATCTCAAATGCATTATGAAAACATGTTGTGAGTGTTAATATTTTAAACACTGCAAAATAACTTTTAAAACAAATCCTTTGGAGCCAAAATACCATCCTAATTTGATACCCACAATCATCCACTTAAAAAATATATGGGGGAGGGGAAGGGAAAAAAAAGCTAGAGAGAGAGGGAGCCAAACTATAAGAGACTCTCAAAAACTGAGAACAAACTAAGGGTTGATGGGGGGTAGGAGGGAGGGGAAGGTGGGTGATGGGCATTGAGGAGGGCACCTGTTGGGATGAGCACTGGGTGTTGTATGGAAACCAATTTGACAATAAATTTCACATATTGAAAAAAATAAAATAAAATAAAATTTAAAAAAACAAAGAGGAAAAAATATATGGAAAGCATTTCTTGAAAAGTTAGACATTTTAAAACTCTTCTCCTTCTCATAGAACTCATATTTCCATTCTTATTACCCCACAGACTCACAATCTAATGCAATATAATCTTATGCTCAAAAACCTTTTAATCATGATCTTTTCATACTGCTATGCCATAAACACATGTATGTATATTAAAATGTAAAGTTTTCAATTCCTGGGACCATAAGACTCTAGGAATAAAATGTTTTCTTACGGACTGATTTTTCATTCCATTTGTTACTTTAATAACATTATAATAGTGACCATATAAGTGAATACATTGAAATTATCAATTGGCAAAATTTTATTGATAAACAAAATTCTATAGGTAATGCATCTCTTGGTGATATGTAAGTGCATGGGAACAAAAGGAGTTTTGTTATAGGTATGTCACGTGGTTCTTGTAACTTCCAGATCATTGCCCCCCAATGACGTAATATTCTATAATAAAAAACTATTTTTAATGATCTAATCTAAATATTCATATAAGCTTACTTAAATCCCCTTTCTATTTTTACGAGGCATAGAACTGGAAACCTTATACTTCAAAGGAATTTGTTTCCTAGGAATTAGGATACTGATCACAAATCACACGTGACTTTCTCAATTTCTGGAAAGTACCAAAAAGGCTTTACCAGTATTTACCAAATGATCGATAATGTTATTAATTAGACTTGTTACTCTTTTATGTAGAGACATTGTTTAATCTGATACACTGTAAGCATTGGAGAGTTTGAATACTAGTAGCTTTGATAGACCTTCCATAATAAATATTTTATAAAATGCTTTTATCTTATTGCATGCTTTAAATAGATTTTAAAATTTGGGGGGGCACCTAGATGGCTCAGTTAAGCATCCCACTCTTGATTCTGGCTCAGGCCATGGTCTCGTGGGATTGAGCCCCACGTCAGGCTACAAGCTATAAGTGCAGAGCCTGTCTGGGATTCTCTCTGTCTCCTCTCTCTGCACCCCACCCCTGGCTCTCTCTCTCTCTCTCTCTCTCTGTCTCTTCAAATAAACAAATAAGCATTAAAAAAAAAATTATGCCGCAGATTTAACTCACTTTATTTATGGAAAATGTTAAATCAACTAATTGGCAAAGTCAGTCCTCAATCGGCCAAATCAGGCCACTTTCTCCCACAATACAGCTGACTTCATTTTTCAATTGAAATTAATGTTTTCATACACATCCCTGTGGATATGTGCCATCACTCTTGGGATTTCTAACTCTAGAAGAGGGAGCTAAAGGCACAACGACTTACTATGACTTCGTCACCTGAGTGAAACAGGGTCCTGACCAACCTCTTAGTATTTCCTACCCACACATTTTTGCTTTGCTCTTTGGGAAGCGTCCTCAGGAAAATGCACTCTCAAAGTGTTCCTTTGTTTGTAACTCAGTTTTTACACTTTGGACACATGCAAGAGATAGGTAAGAAGTATGGTCCCTACCCCTCCTTTTTTGGAAGCAGCACGGGGCTTTGTGCGAGACAGAAAAGGAGAAAGGCAGACTGCGGGCTCTTTCTCAGGCAGACCAACTTCAGGAAGAAGTAAATGCGGAATTTGAGAAGCAGGACATCATGTCCTTAAATCTGTCCGTGCCTCTGTACCCTCTGGAAAACCTTCCTGCGCCCTCAGGGGTACGTGTGCGCCAGCATGATCAGGACTGAGTTGAATCTTGTCATTTTCACATGGGTAGACCGACGTAAGAGTAGCCCCAAATGGCATGGCTTCAAAGTCTCTTCATTCCTGGTTCGTTGCTGTTCCTACAGCACTCTAGTGCCCATGCCTCCGACATCTGTCCCGTTGCCTAGGGCCACTGGGCAAGTCCCCCACACGCATTTGCTCATTCCCCATAGGACCCATGTTTTGTAGTCTCTTGCCCAAACAGATCCTCCTCAAATCATAATGAATCCACTGTTTTAAAGTTGCCAGATGTAGGGGCGCCTGGGTGGCTCGGTTGGTTAAACGTCCGACTTCCGCCCAGGTCATGATCTCACGGTCCGTGAGTTCGAGCCCCGCGTCGGGCTCTGTGCTGACAGCCAGAGCCTGGAGCCTGTTTCAGATTCTGTGTCTCCCTCTCTCTCTGACCCTCCCCCATTCATGCTCTGTCTCTCTCTGTCTCAAAAATAAATAAACTTAAAAAAAATTAAAAAAAAATAAAGTTGCCAGATTTAGCAAATAACAATATAAGCTGACCAACTAAATTTGAATGATAAACACCAAATAATTTTTAGTATAACGATGGTCCTTGTATTTCATGGGATATACTTCTATGAAAAATTCTAACCGGACGTGCTGTATTATATTTGGCAACCTTTGGTCTGCATCTCGCCCTGCACTCCCCCCACTCCCCCCCCCCCCCCCCCCCGGGGCTCTGATTCCTACTAACTGACTACAGGCTAATCAAACCAATGAATTCCGAAGACTGGGTTAACAGGTGTAAAACTTCACACCAAAAGGGTGATTTGATTACAAGAATTTAAGGCACCCTGGGGCCTTGGCTAATCTTTTGGGGGAACAAAAGTAATGATATACAAAGTCTTATACAGGAAACTCAAAAGCTAAAATATATTTTAAAATATTTTAAAAACATTTTTCTGCATTCAGTAAATTATTTGTTCAGTGACTAAAATATATTAAGTACTAATATGCTAGTCACCATGCTTTCCACAATAGTTCAGTTAATCTCATGTCTATGAAGTAGATGTGTTATATTTCTTTTAAGGAAAACTGAAGCTTGGGGCTTGTGGCTAGATCAGTCAGTAGAGCATGCGATTCTTGATTTCGGGCTTGTGAATTCAAGCCCCACATAGGATGTGGAGATTACATAAAAATAAAATCTTAAGGGCGCCTGGGTGGCTCAGTCGGTTAAACGGCTCTTGGTTTCCGATGAGGTCATGATTTCACAAATCATTGAGTTAGATTTGGGCTCCACACTGGGAGTGTGGAGCCTACTTGGGATTCTTTCTCTCCCTCTCTGCTCCTCCCCCATTCTCTCTTTCTCTCTAAATAAACTTACAAAAAAAATTTAATAAAATCTTAAAAAAAAAAAAAAAGGAAAACTGAGGCTCAGTGAGGTTCAGTGGCTGAGCCAAGGCCACATAGCTGGCAAGCGGGGGATCCACAATGTGAACTCAGGTCCAACCTCAAGCACTGCTTTTGACCATTCCACACCACTCAGGAGTAATCTCACACAATCTCATCTAATTCTCCCAGTGACAGCAAAGCTGCCAGGTAGGTGTATCATTTCCATTTCCTAGATGAGGAAACTGAGGATCCGCATACAGCTACACCTGTAAGTTACCAAGCCAGGACCCAAAACCAGTTGTCACTGAGTTTGGGGCCATAACTGCCATTCCGGACAGTCCAGGCATTGCTGTAACATTCAGAGAGGATACAGGATTAGAATTCTGGTGGCGGGGGTGGGAAACGATAAATTGCTACAAGTCTTTCCCCTTAGGCAGCCACGTAATACGGTTCAGGAGATCCGGAAAGGACTCCTGGCAAGGTCTGAAGTTCCACCAATAATATAGGTGCATTCTGGGCATAATGACGTTCTCTGTCTCTCTCTTTCTCTCTTCCTGCCTGCCTCCCTCCTCTCTTGTTGTTTTCAAATTGCATTTATGTATTTATTAATTTAATTTCTTTAAGTTTATTTATTTATTTTCAGAGAGACAGAGAGAAAGAGTGAGCACCCACCAGTGGGGGAGGGGCAGAGAGGCGGGGAGAGAGAGAATCCCAAGCAGGAGTCTCTCCGCAGACAGCGGGGGACCAATCTCGCAAACAGTGAAATCAGGACCTGAGCCAAAATCAAGAGTCAGATGCTCAGCCAACTGAGCCAGACAAGTGCCCCTCAAAACGCATCTTAGTTTGAGAGGTAACACTGTATGGCCTTATCAGTTCTTCACATCACAAAATGAAACAGTACATAAGGACCAGGAAGAGACATATGGAAACGGGGTTGAGTGAATGGGAGAGGGCTGTCAGTTTATTAGGTGCTCTAGGAGTAATTTAGGGGAGCAGGGGAGGGTGGGTGAGCAGAGCTAGTCCTCTGAAGCCACAGAAGTTCCTTCATCTGACACGAGTCCTTGCCTGCTGTCTGACTCTCAGTCCCAGGAAGGCCTCCTGAAGAAGGGGCAGCCGTAGCTTCCCTCGACCCACCTTTGACTCTTTTCATTGGCGATGAAGATGTCTCCTCCAAAGAGAGAGAGAGAAGCAGCAGGAACACTACATTCCTTGGGGAGAAGACTGAACTGTGGACAGGAAGGTGCCTGTGTGGGGTGACAAGAGGCGTGGGGATTAGGCACAAGCCAGACAGAGATACAGAGGGTGTGCTGAGAACCATGCAGATGGTCCACACTTCCCTCAGTTCACAGATGAGGAAATCAAGATACACGGTGGGGAAGGGGGCTGTCTGAGGTCACGTGGAGAGTACGGCAGGCCCTTCAAGCCCAGAACCCTCCTGTTGGCCCCACTCTCTGTCCCGGTAATGGTCCGTGTCTCACCAGGACACTCGAGCATTGTCTTTCTCCTACATGAGAGGTCACATATCAGTGATCACAGGGATTTGTCTGGAACAGTTGCAGGGCTGGTCTGCCCACTGTCATTCCCAGGGCAACCCCAGACACGAGAGAACACCTTTTTCTTGCTCCACTGATGGCAAGAAACTGATGGTAGGAGACTTTCAGGAGGGTCTTGACATGTTCCATATGGTCCAGGAGCAAAAAAGTCCCAGATGACCGAGGGTTAACCAAAGGATCCCTCATTTCCTTTCTGTTGTTATCCAAGCCTAGCTTCTGATACTCCTAGAGCACCTCATACATAGACGACCCTCCCCCACTCACTCAACCCCGTTTCCATATGTCTCTTCCTGGTCCTTATGTACTGTTTCATTTTGTGATGTGAAGAACTGATAAGGCCATACAGTGTTACCTCTCAAACTAAGATGCGTTTTGAGGGGCACTTGTCTGGCTCAGTTGGTTGAGCATCTGACTCTTGATTTTGGCTCGGGTCCTGATTTCACTGTTTGCGAGATTGGTCCCCCGCTGTCTGCGGAGAGACTCCTGCTTGGGATTCTCTCTCTCCCCGCCTCTCTGCCCCTCCCCCACTCGTGGGTGCTCACTCTTTCTCTCTCTCTGAAAATAAATAAATAAACTTAAAGAAATTAAATTAATAAATACATAAATGCAATTTGAAAACAACAAGAGAGGAGGGAGGCAGGCAGGAAGAGAGAAAGAGAGAGACAGAGAACGTCATTATGCCCAGAATGCACCTATATTATTGGTGGAACTTCAGACCTTGCCAGGAGTCCTTTCCGGATCTCCTGAACCGTATTACGTGGCTGCCTAAGGGGAAAGACTTGTAGCAATTTATCGTTTCCCACCCCCGCCGCCAGAATTCTAATCCTGTATCCTCTCTGAATGTTACAGCAATGCCTGGACTGTCCGGAATGGCAATTATGGCCCCAAACTCAGTGACAACTGGTTTTGGGTCCTGGCTTGGTAACTTACAGGTGTAGCTGTATGCGGATCCTCAGTTTCCTCATCTAGGAAATGGAAATGATACACCTACCTGGCAGCTTTGTTGTCACTGGGAGAATTAGATGAGATTGTGTGAGATTACTCCTGGGTGGTATGGAATGGTCAAAAGCAGTGCTTGAGGTTGGACCTGAGTTCACATTGTGGATCCCCCGCTTGCCAGCTATGTGGCCTTGGCTCAGCCACTGAACCTCACTGAGCCTCAGTTTTCCTTTTTTTTTTTTTTAAAGATTTTATTTTTAAGTAATCTCTACACCCAACATGGGGTTTGAACTCAGTTGCTCGAAATAAGGAGTTGCAGGCTGTACCGACTGAGCCAGCCATGTGCCCCAAGCCTCAGTTTTCCTTTTTTTAATGTTTCATTTGCTCTTGTAAAGAATGTATGTTCCACAGTATTTCTGAATTCTTTTCAATAGACTTCTTACTTTCGTTGCTCAAACTTGTGTTACTGGGTTTGTTGTACCTTGGTTTATAGTATCTTCCTATCGGTTACTGGGAAGCATGTTCAAATTGTCTTTTGTCCATAATGCTTCTGGAAATGGCAGGCCCATTACCTTGGGAACAGTCCTTCCAGGAAATCCAAATGAGATCCCTTGGGTGTCTCCTCACCAAACATTTAGATACTAATCACCTCCCACCTCTGCTTTCAGTGTGAGTTAAGTCTGGCCTTTGAAGTGAGCCACCAGAGTGTAAAGGCTCAGTGTGTTCTGTAATGCACCTGAGGGTTAAGAGTGTCCTCTTTGCCTGGAGGCCCCAGAGTTTTTTCAAATGCTCCCTTTTGCTAATTGCTTAGCATGAAAGAGTTCATTGGTTTTGTCTTAAGGCAATCATCCCTTGCTAATCCAGGAGAACACTACAGACCTGTCCTCCTTAACCCATCTCAGCTAATAGTCTTTCTGCAAAGTACCCCTCCAAACCCTATTCCCCACTAGAACCCCTATTTAAGCACATCTCTGGCCCTTAACTTGTATATATTTCAGGAAACTTGAGTACAGGGGCACTGGGACACTGAAGTCTACGTATCTGTTTGTCATCAACCTTCAGAGCAGACTGAGTAGTTTCAGCCACCTGTCCGTGTCTGTTTGTTTTCCTCTGTTAATTTTAGCAAACAATACTTGTGCTCTGCAGGTTTTATGGGTATAACAACAGGGACCCAAAAGGAAAAGTTGGCAGTTTGAATATGCGAGGGTCATAGAGCTTAATACCAAATCCATAATCCAACCTTGTCTGCAACTTCACCTGTTGGTTTTGGGGGCAGGAGGAGGATAGGGTTTCAACCTTTCATTTCCCTCAAGTTCCCTTCCTTTCCCCCCAAGTCCATATTTAACCCTGTCATGGAGGAAAACTAACTTTCATTCTGAGCTACCCCAATTCTTTTCTATCTCTCAAGGTAGGACCAAGCATCTCCTCTTCCAAGAAACCTGATACCATGACCTGGACATGTAACAACCTCAGGATATTTATACCTTAAGGCACTGACTATATGCCCCACTCATCCCTTCTTGCCTGCCCCACCTGGTTTCTGCTTCCTTGGTCCTAAGACTTAACCCTTCCTTGGGCTATATGCCAACAGATAGAGTTGGTCACACCTGCCCTCATGAGGAGTGGCCCTTGCCACAGTTTGAGCAGTGTAGGCTCTCTAGGAGTATTTACATTTGAAAAAATTCCTCCACGTTCCAAGTGATTGAGCAAATAATGGTAACAAATGAGGTCAGAGAGAACAGCTTGGAGAGGCCGATGGCATTTCCTTTCAATTGTAAACCATGGGCATGGTCACCTTTAAGGAAGATTATACTTCCCTAGATTAGTTAAAAGGGAGGCCACTTGTAGGACCCTTCTAGAAGCACTGGCCTGAAATAAGGAAAGAAAGGCTGCACCAAGGTATGGGGAACCCAGAGAGACAGTGTTCCTGTAGCCAAAAGAACATCCCACACATAAGCAGTTTTCCGCAGGGATGTTAATCAATGAACCAAGAGAGTTCAGTCGTCTTGGCTAAGGAGAACAAGCTTCTGAAAGTTGTGAAGGTGGGAAATGCACTGGGAGGCAGGGATTGGGGACTTAGGTTAAAGGTGGAGGTAGTGAATTGTCCTTGGACGAAAAAGCAAGAGACAGAGGTTCTGGGTTACTGCCATAGTTTATTTGTCAAGGAATTGAGGCTGATGATATAATGGTTCAGGGAAGAGTGCTGTCAAGTAGGAGAGACATTGTCCTGGGACCCACCCTCCTCCACCCTCTCCCTGCTTTCCAGTTGCAACAAGAAGAAGGTCCCACTGGACATCAGGCAGTATTATTCTGATGGCCCTCTGGTGTCTGTTCCTGGCTTTCAGGGATGGTTATGGGATATATAGTAACTTCCGGCCAAGGGTTGGGTGCATAGTTCTCAGTGCTGATCTCTGGAAGAGAGAAGGGGAGGGTAGCCAGTGGTCACACAGTCTGGCGAAATACATTCTCTAAGTGTAACATCTTCCCAAACCCTGGGGGCAAGAATATTTTCTGTGACTTAGGAGATGCCCACACAAGGCTTCTCTCCGATGTTTTAAGTCCAGTGAGCAAAGACACATAAATGTCAGACCTTCTGAGGTTTGGCTAAATTAGGTAAGTCTGCAAGTAAAGAACTGGGGCTTGGGGTGTGATAAAAAAGTGGGGGTCCCCAGGTGGACTGGTTAACAGGACGAGGGAGGCGTATTCTCCTTCTGTCCATCCCTTCAGTTAGGGGGTGCATAGTTTTTGACAACTGAATGGCGAGAGAGGGGTGCTTGTTAGATCCTATCAGTGTTTGGAATTTTCATGTAGATTTTTCCATAACCGGAATAGCAGCATTCATAGCGGAAACCACACTCTGAGTAATATTCACAATTTCTTTGGCAACCAGAGTAGGTGGCAACTTCCATGCATATTGATAGTTTCAGTGTTGGTTTAACTGAGAAGGAACACATTAGCAATGACTCCAAGAAGAAGACTTTTTCTCACTATTATCAGCCCCTGTAAGGCCCCAGGACCCATTCCATTGGTTTCTCTTCCTCTTCTACCTGTACAGCGATCTGGTAGCCTTTTCCATTCCTAGAGTCAAAATCCATCTCCCACCCCCTAACAAACCCAGCAATTGTGAACTCACCTCCGTGGAATTTAACATCACAGGACCTGAGTCCTGAAACCCAATTCTCAGAACACAGAGACCCAAGAGATCCTCTTGCCACCTGCTCTCATTTTACAGGGTTGGGAGAATGGATTACAGGGAAAAAAGAACTGTCTTGTACTTTTTGTGTCTGGGTGAGACAGCCCTCCAAACCTAGCCGTTCCTCAGAAACTTTTGCTACCAGATATGAAACCACAACTCTCTCCTCAATTGTGCTGATTTCAATTCTTTTACCCAAGGATTCCAAACTTCTCTTAATCCAGCACACATTTTATTTCTCCTCCCCATGCCCAATGTTCCAAAATATCCAATTCCCCAAGCAAAGGGCATATTTCAAGAAATACTTAGTACCCTTTTCCCAATGTGGTACTCACCCTTGGAACTCCCAACCGGAGGACACGAACTCGTGGTGGCTCAATCTTGGCACCCTCCATACATGCTTTGTACCCTGTGGAGCTTTCCACCGCTAAGGTCCTCCTCAACAAAACACCATGTAGCCACCACAGTCCCCGCATCACACATAAAAACATCATTACATGAAACAGTAGAGACCCTCAAACTTGAGAAGTGCACATTCAACTTTCCTCAGCATCCTGGCTTATAAAAGGGACCAATGCCTTCATATATGTCAGTCAGTCCCTGTTTCTTCTGCTCTCAACCCCTTCTTCATTTTGAAGCTCAACCAGAATACCTACTGTATTTTGGAGGCTTCGTTGTAGTCTTAGTTTTGTCTTTAAGACTTCCTGCCACTGGCGAGATCACCAGGCCGTAGAGTATCAGCAGCTGGAGAAACAACCCCTTCATGATGTGAACTCGGGATGTCTGAGTGTGAGCCTGGCAGGAGAGCCAGGATTTCACCAGGTCCTGCTGGGGGTAGCGAAGGGCTTCGGGGTGTGGAAAACACGTGACTGGTCTCTCACTGCCCCATCTGGTTCTGCCTCCTCTCCTCCACGCAGCACTCCTTGGCTGGGCACGGGTGTCTCCTGAGCTACTTGCCTTCTCCTTATGCTTTCTCCTCCTCTCGTTGCAGAAATGAATTCTTCATAAGTTTATCATTTCTTATTTTAGAAATTTGAAAAACACAGAAAACTACAAAGCAAAATAATAAGATATGATTAGGTATCCATTAGCTAGATAGGTAATAGTGTCATTTGCTTTTCATGAAAGATAGCTTTAGAAATGATGTCCAATAAGAAATATATATATATTTATTGTAAACGTATTTTGCTACATTTTAAGAGCCATTAAAGAATATCAAAATGTAAGTAAAGTAAAATTTAAAAATCACCAAAGACTATTTATTTATTTAATATAATTTACAGTCAAATTGGCTTCCATACAACAAAGACTTTTAAAAATTGATCACAAAATTTGAAGTGGAACAACTTTTAGTAAGCCCGAATTTCCCCTACTTTTCCTGTGTTTCTCAAGAATTAACTCTTAAATGATACCAGCCCATTTCATTTTTGAAGCATACTTAACTTACAATTTTTGGAGATCCACTAACTTCCTATCCCTCAATTCCATTAAGGTATTTTTAGGGAGTCGCATCAGCAGGACGGCTGAATAAGACACCCCTGCTTGAATCGTCCCCCTACAACAATTTGGCACCCTCCCACAGACAGAAGTCCCTCTGTGGAAGCTGCGGGATCCACCTCCGTACACCAATGAGCCCAGAAGGAGTCTCCCCCATGCGTGGGTCATAGACCTAGAGATCTCAGTCTCTGAGGCCAGAGACTCTGAAGGGGCCTGCGAGCTGGCTGTTTTCTCCCTCAGCCACAATCCAGCAGCCGCCGGAGAGCCCTCAGAGACAATCACCGCAGATGACGGAGTTTTGTGGAAGTCCAGGCATGTGACAGAGATGGAACAGAGGGAATTACAGATAGACGGATGCAGGGAGCTTGAGTCAGGCATGGCATGGGGGTTGCTCACCTACGACACTCAGAGAAATTTATTGTGAATGAGAATAAACCTCTACTGTGTTTACTGATACTTTTAAAAATCTCTGCATTTTGCTAGAGTCATGAGTCTACTTACATATGTTAGTGCCCATGGTGGGAGGGGGACAACTGTTGATTGTTGTAAAGAGAGAAACTGAACCACAGGAATGAAGTATAAAACAAGGCAGAGTCCTCAGGTTGGTTATCAGTTTATTTGTCAAGGACTCGAGCCTTCTCAGGGTGGGGAGGTCAAGGGGAGAACATGAGTCCTCAGTCAGGGCAAGTGAAACCCCAACAGAGAGCCAGGCAGCACTCTTCTTAGACTATAGAGACATCTTCTCAAGCTTAACAAACCCGAAATCTGGAACCTGAGCTCAAAGTCACAAACAAAATATTTCTATGTATTTTAAGAAAATCCTTTTCTTGAATTCTGTGTCTTTGCACAGGAAGCCATTCTGGCATCACATGACTTCCCTCTTTCTCCATGTCCCTATAGCCCTGCAGGCTTTCAGGCCCTCCTTAAGGTCCCTAAGGTTAAGACCCAGGACAACCTCACCATCATAGGCATCAGAAAGACTATTCTCATAGGATTTTGGATTTCAGGGCCTACAATATTCTGAAACTGTAATTTCCATGCCCACGTGCAGACTGGAAAGCTGAGCTGGAGGAGAAGAGGTACTGATCTTTCCCCTTGTGCGTTTTCTTCTGTGCTGATACCACCTAAGCAATCAGCCTCTCCCCCGATTCATATCTTTCACAAAATTTGGGGGACTTACCTAAGCTTTCCTGCGGAAGCAAGGAAACAACTAGCCGTTCTGAATGAATAATACACACAAGGGAGACAAAATAATATGATCACATCACACAAGTCATGCCAACAAGCCAACTATAAATATCACGATCAATCCCCCAGAGATGGTTAAGGAAATTGTTAAGGAAAAAAGAGTGAAGCAGAAGATGAAATAGCCTGCTGACAACCGGCAGCTGAGGGGTGGGGGGAAGATAATTACCAGTCAATTTTCCCAGTGCTCTACTGTCTGCCCCCTTTAACCTTTATCTTCTGCTTTGCCGTCCTGAAACCAGAAAGGAAGGAAAACAAAAGAGCCCAAGGAAAGATCAAAATTCTAATGTTATGATTGCATCGTCACAGGTAATGATTGTCCTTGTTCCTGAAAGTCTTTATATTTGCTCAGAAGTTTTCAACCAAGCAGAAGAGACTCCTCTGCACTGTCCAGTATGGTGGCCCTTCCCATATGTGACTATTTTAAGTCAGCTTAAGATTCAGCTTCCAGTCCTTTCAAGCATTCCATAGCCACACGTAGCTAGTGGCTATTACATTGGGCAGCTCAAACATCAAACATTTCTATCATCACATAAAATGCTACTGAAAAACGCTGCTCTAGACGAATCAACCAAAATGCCTCTGCTCAAAAGCAAGTGCAAGTCATACAGATCATTTAAAAGGTGCAAAATGTTTCCAAGGGGCCTTTGAAAACTTACTCTCCTTTCAGAATAAGTGAAATTTAGAAGCTGGAAAAATGCAAGTTTTAGGCATGTGAATCTTTGGCACGCTGACTTTGAGCAGGTTGGATTTAGGAGACCTGAAGGGAAGAGGAGAGAAGGAGATTGTGGGGAGAAACAAAGGAGAGCAGCTTTAAATGTAAAAGATCAGATGCTGGGGGGACTTCCACTCTTAGGTGCTTACATCTGCGCTCCCACATTCTCCATTCGGAAACTGTGTCCCTGCCAGCCTGCCTCAGCATGGCTTGATGAAGGAAAACTGCCAAGTGAAGGCATTGGGGCTCATTTACCATGGGGCAGTGTTTACCAGAGGATACAACCTGACCGGCGAAGCTCCAGGGCAAAGGCAAACTATCTTCGAGCACGACAGGTTTCCAGAAATCCTCTAAATCACTCACGTTGTTTGCACAAGCAAGCCAGCTCAAGGTGGCAGGGTGTCCGATTCCTGAGCCTGGCTCAGACTGTTTCTGTGGTCCTCTGAGGGCATCGGCACACGGCAAGAGAGACACGCAATGCCGACGCTCCGTCCTCCACTTACAGGTGGGATCTGAGGTAGGAGGTAGCTGGGTGAAGGTGAGCACGCACTGGGGTAGACCTGGGTTCCTGGAAACTGCCTTTTGCACAAAGAAGGAGGAAGACTGGTGCACAGTAAACCCAAAGCCATGGGTTCCATGCAGCTATTTATTTGCATCTAAAAATAGCACTCTCCACCTAAGTTTTCCAGAACTTTGAGATCTGTTCATTGACAAGGCCTTGCTCTTAGTCCACTTTTCTGCGTTCCTTACTTGCCCTTAAAGGGTGTTGACGATCCTGGGGATGTCCTATCCCCTTCTTCGCACACCTCAGGTGCCCTCACTGAGCCAGAGAAGAGAAATATAATCACGCCCAGGCTGGGCACTACTCACATAGAGAATTCTGGGCGACTCTTTGGGCATCTTTTGAGACAGAGCGTAGGGTGATGACAAGGCCCCTGGGCATCACAAAGACCCAGAACTACTGCTCCCCTCAGAATTCAGGGTCCTCGGCTTTCCAGATAATGTTTAAGAGGAGAAAGTGTTAGATTTAGTTAGAGTCAGAGATACGGGTGTCTTGTATCACGTCTGCCCCTTTTATTTGTGTGACCTCAGACAGGTATGTCACCTCTCTCCCAATTTTCTTATTTGAACACCAGAGACAACAATCCCCATCTCACAGAAATGGTGTCGACACCACCTGGGCTGGGAACTCCTCCAAGAAGCCACAAATAAAATGTCATGCGTCAAGACCCTTACCCCCACCTACCTCTGAAGGTGTCTGAGGTGAGTGTCTGCAGTAACTGGCTGAAAGCTCTTTTATGTGGCCACTTCCACCCGGGGAGCGGGAGGGGAGGTAGTGGCTTGGAATGGGGGGCAGAGGAGCAGAAAAACAAAGTTCAAAGGCCTGGAACTTAATGGCGATTGGGTTGTGGCAGATCTGTAAGTTCTACCCAGGAACTGCACGGTGGCCGTATCACAGACTCTTTCCTTTGATATTCTCCCATTCCAAAGTATCGGATTTTCTTTGATGTGAGCAGCACCTCCTGTAAGCTGGGAGGAACGCTGTGTACCCGAGTCAGCTCTGGCCACCTAAGCAAACCCAAGTCTAGACTCTTTCTGTGGCGCATCTGATTCTACCCAAAGGCGGGGAGTGAAGGGCAGTTTGTACATCTATTTGCCTTGGACTTGCTTTGTGCTAATAAGGTCCCACCCTCCTCTGTATTGATTCTCTTTTGCTATTTCAGGCATCACACTGTCTCCCACCAAATGCCCTGGGGGTCGTATGTGGATACAAAGAGACTGTGTAGGAAGGACTTTAGGAAAGACAGATGACCACCCAGCAAATGAGGGAAGGGAAGTGACGGAATCTATCACGAATCTTGGCAGTCTGTGAGGTGAGGGGTGGGGGGATCTGCTCACCAAATATCAGAGAGGAGCAGTATATTTATTGGGCACTCGTACCCATGACTTGGAGCTGATTAGACAAAAGAGAAGAGTCAGGTGGGCAGGGGCCAGGGCTCCCGAGGAGCAGACCTCCTTCTTGCAAACTCTGTCTCCAGGAATATTTCCTACACTGTCTGGAGACACCCATATACAAGTGATGTGCCCCAGGATGTGTCGGGTGCATCGAGCCGTGGGATTCCGGGGACTTGGCTGAGGAGGGTGGACTGTATAGAGACAAAGGGCAGAATTTGGGGACCTGGGTACAAATGTGTGGGAGCAAACTGAAGGGAGCTTTGAGGGGGACTGCAAATGGTGCCAAACCTAAAGCTACTGAATTATGGATTCCCAAGTCCTTGCTTTCTATGGTAGGAAAACGATGTTCTGTTCAGGGCAATCACAGCCCTGCCCTGGGTCTGGCCCAGATGTTAGGGGCCCTTCGGGGTCCGTTTGAGGAGCAGCGTCGCTGAGAGTGCCAAGGAGCTTCCTCCCAAGATTCTTGCCACTCTTGGTTCCGGATCATGCAGATGGGTATGCGAAAAAGCTGTGTAGGATTTAGGAAAACAGCAGGCTCTGGCTGTCGCTATCCGTATATTTTATACACACAGGCACACACGTGCACACGCACACACACACACACAGTGTATATGCACACACATATATAAACACACACATTTTTACACACATATATAAACACCCCTCATATACATACACACATGCACACACAGACGTACAAACACACATATGTTTACACACATCCACATGGGCACAGATGTATGTATAGGTACATACACGTTATTATGTATGTATACATATTATACGATTATATATACACATATACACACATATATTACACCTGTATATAATACTTGCTCATGTGTTTCTGATCCATAGTGTGCCTATGTTTTCTTCTACAGCCGCAAGGTTGTGTTGTTGGTGCCTGCTCTCATAGTCTCCGTTCCTGAGCTCTCCATATATCCTAGAAATCGATTACTCCACATGCATTTGCGTTTTCAAATGGATATATAATTGACATATAACATCATGTTAGTTTCAGGTATACAGAATAATGATTCAAAATTGGTGTAGTGAAATGATCATCACAATAAATCTAGCTAACAGTCATCACCACACTATTACACATTTGTTTTCCTTGTGACGAGAGCTTTTAAGATCTAGTCTCTTAGGAACTTTTCAGTACTGCTACACAGTATTGTTAACCACGGTCACCATGCTGCACAGTACATCCCCAGGACTTACTCATTTCATAACTGGAAGTTTGTGCCTTTTGAACACATTTTGTTCACACCCTACCTTCCACCTCTGACAACCACCGAATTGTTCTTCGGACGCGTGAGTTTGGGCTGTCTTTGTTTTCTACTCACATATAAGTGAGATCATACAGCGTTTGCATTTTTAAAGGGATCCAGTCTCCAAAGACAAAAATGGCTGCTCGTGGAAATGTAAGCATCACTTAGGAATTCTTTTTGGATAGGAATCCTTTTTGGATAGTTAGCCTCAGGGTAAAGGGTGAGGGTTGAGTGTCTTGGGCTAAAACTATCCCACCCAGGAAATGTTGAAAGAGGACACAGTTTGTGGAGATCTTCCCGCAGCCACTAGGATGAACAAGTAGAGAAGAGAAGGCAGGTGAGAAAGGAAAGGCTGAGGGGCTCCCCCTAAGGGAGTAGGTCGTGGAGACTATCGACAGGAAGGAATAAGTTGAAGGACAAGGTAGAGTAATTGGCCCTCAACCTCATAGGATGAGAAAAGGTCCCTGGAGCAGACTTCACCTCCTCCCTGCAGAAAACCAGAACAAATTCCCCCACATTGTCTGTTCTTTAAGAGAGTAGACATAGTTCATTTGAAATGGCTGTTTTGGGGTTCCTGTACGTCTACTCCTGGCTATGCCTCCAATCCACGTGGAGTCGGCGGATCTGCTTGCATAAGCATGAGAGTCCCACTGACTCCTGGACCAAAAGGTTTTTCTTCTAAGAGTCCAATTCCAGGGCTGGGTCTTAATACCCAGTATAAGCTAAGAGGTAAGAGACTTCTTTTGGTCCTTGTTTGTGCGGGGCTTGCTACGTGTGGTTGGGAAGGGAGAATGGAGAGAAGACAAATGTTACATTGAGCACTTGCTGTGTGCCAGGTAGTATGAAGGTGCTTATAGATGCCATTTTATTTCATCCTCACAGCGGAGGTGCCAAGAAATAATGAGTCAACGAAGTCTATAAAGGTCATCGGATAGTCCCAGTATTACAAAGCTGGCAAATATTGGAATCAGGATTCCACTCCTCATCTGCTTTAGCACAAGCACAAAACCTAAGGACATTCCTCTGCTACTCAATTTTTTATAGCCAATAGAGGGCTGATTCCCTACAACATCTCCTGATTTATGCTGTGGTGCCTTTCAAAGTTTGAGGAAATTGACAGTCATCCTCTGTTCAGTTCAACATGATGCAAACATGTTTAATTACAAATCTCATTCTCCTTCTCTCTGTTTGTGTCTCCAAGTATGTGTGTGTCTATACAGGTAAACATGTATATATGTGTGCATTTATTTATTTATACTTGAAATAACTCTTACACCCATAAATTCTACCTCTCTTATATTAGTCTAAAAACTAAAAGGTTTATGGTTGAAAATGCCCAACGTAATATTGTCTAGATAATCAGTAATTAGGACAAGGCAAATGCTTGACAATAGATAAGTTTTTAAATTTTTTCAATGTTTATTTATTTTTGAGAGAAAGACACAGAGCAGGAACAAGGAAGGGGCAGAGAGAGGGAGACACAGAATCCAAAGCAGGATCCAGGCTTTGAGCTGTCAGTGCAGAGCCCGACCTGGGGCTCGAACCCACAAAACTGTAAGTTCATGACCTACACTGAAGTCGGACACTTAACCAACTGAGCCACCCAGGCACCCTGACAATAGATATTTATCTTAAGTTAGACATGTGTAATTATGGAAAACCACACTGGGGAATGTTTTCCTGATTAGATGAGGGTGGGACCAGATGGGTAACAAAAGGTCAGTTGTTCTAAATGTGAGAAAACAATAGATACTTTATGTTAAATATGCAAAAAATAGAATGGTAATGCAAACAGGCACAGGTTAATTCTCTGCAGTTAGATTATGACAATTCTTAAAAATTATACCTTCTTCCCTCTTTCTGTGAATCATCTTATCATTAGAAAGTAGGAAATATTGTTTGCAAAGGAGAGAGTAAATCATGTAAGAGGAGGAGTCATCTGAAGAGTCTAAGTCCCAGAGAACAGGCCATGGTAAGGGCAGGCAAAGAGGAGGAGGGCAAAGCCTCCTTGTTTGGCCAGTGGAAGCAGGGAGGAGCCCAGGACAACACCCAGAGACTCCCAAACTGAGAGCTGTCCACTCCGGCCAGAGTCATGCCAACCCAGGCTCTCCTGCCCACCCTGCTCCTCTCTGTGTTGCTGCTGCTGCTACAGGTCCAGGGAGGGCACCGTACACTGAACAGGATACAGAGTAGGTGATGGACTAAGGGGGTGGGGAGGGAAAGGGGCCAGGAGAGGCTGTGTCCCGTCTGGGGAGGACCTGGAAATTGGAACCTTAAATCACACCCTACTCTGACCACAGCACTATGAAGATTCTGGGTCTTCCCAAACGATAGCCCTCTGGCCCCTTTACCCAGCACCGGGAACACTGATGGGGGTGGAGGGGGAAACTTTGTCTTTTGATTCTCCATTCGAAGTACCGAGACACAAATGGTACACAGAGCAGTGTACCCTCATCAGGGCTGAGAATCACTTGGGGACACCGAACCACTGTTCTTGGATTTCTGCCCATATGTGACCTGTAAGCATCCAGAGATATTGATGGGGGTGGGTACAGAATGAAAGGGCCCTCGGAAAATAAGTTTTGGAGTGTCCAGGGTCAAGTCAAAGTTCTCATCAGAGGGACCAGGATGATGGCAGCGGAAGGGAAATAGTGCAAGTGGTATTTTCTGGGAAGGGGCAGGGGTCCTGGACACAGTGACAGGTCATCTTCCTCTCTGGACCCTGCAAATCCTGGGGAGTGAGTGGCTCTTCAGGATGTCTCAGACTTTGCTGAGTTTCTTATAGTGTAGATTCTATGGGGGTGACTTCACCAAGACCATGACTAACTTGGGAGACACGTTCCTGGCTGCAGAGAATGCAGAGGGCCCAGGAAGGCCAGGCATTGAGATCTGTTGGCTAGAGTGGAGGGATATAGGATTTAAGATACTACCAATCACCAGGATTGGGTGTAAAGGGCAGAAAGTGAGTGCCTTGAAAAGTCCAAGAGCTTCATAAATGGGACCTGGGTACTGGGGTCTTTGGGGAGGCTTTAAGCTTGAGACACATGATCTCTAGGGGTCTGATCTCTAGGGTTCCACTGACTCTGCTCCTGCTCTGTTTCAGAAATAGAGCAGTTCAATGAAGTCAAGGTTTGTGAAAAGCACACCAACATATATATGTGCAGACGTCCATGTGAATATCACCAAGATTGTCAAGCAAATAACATATGCTGTTCAACCTTCTGTGGGAATATCTGCATGACACTCTAGGGAGTGGGTGAGGGGGATGGGCTGTGCACCCTGCTCCCCTAACCCTCTAGGCAGACCAACACCAGGACTGCAGATCCCTGGCACCAGGATGTCAAGAGGAATGCACCCTTCCTCCTGTCTGAACCGCTGGTTCCTGTCAAATAAACCAGCACAAATGTTCACAGACCTGCCTGTTTTACTCCCTGTGCCTGTAAGCATTGAGGACCCAGTGCAGACCCTTTCTCTGAGTCCGGGGCTCTGATCTCTCTCCCCTTGTCATGCTTCTCTATTTTCTCTCCCATCGGCCCCTGCTCCCCTGCAGGCCCCTGAGGCCCAGCCTCATTGTTGATCTGCTCACTGAAACAGTCCTGCCAGGGAGAAACTGCTCATTTATGGTATCTCCCAGTGCTAACCAGAACACTCCTCAGCCTGGAGTCAGAAGGGCCAAGTTAAAAATGAGGTAGATGGGGCTACACTCTGAGGCACAGAGTAGGAGACCCCAAGGGGGCCGCCTCTTAAATTTAATCTACCTCCATTCTGTTCTCCCCATTCTGTTCCCTTAGGGGGAGCCCCTCAGCCTTTCCTTTCTCACCTGCCTCCTCTTCTCTACTTGTTCATCCTAGTGGCTGCGGGAAGATCTCCACAAACTGTGTCCTCTTTCAACATTTCCTGGGTGGGATAGTTTTAGCCCAAGACACTCAACCCTCACCCTTTACCCTGAGGCCAACTATCCAAAAAGGATTCCTATCCAAAAAGAATTCCTAAGTGATGCTTACATTTCCACGAGCAGCCATTTTTGTCTTTGGAGACTGGATCCCTTTAAAAATGCAAACGCTGTATGATCTCACTTATATGTGAGTAGAAAACAAAGACAGCCCAAACTCACGCGTGCGAAGAACAATTCGGTGGTTGTCAGAGGTGGAAGGTAGGGTGTGAGCAAAATGTGTTCAAAAGGCACAAGCTTCCAGTTATGAAATGAGTAAGTCCTGGGGATGTACTGTGCGGCATGGTGACCGTGGTTAACAATACTGTGTAGCAGTATTGACAAGTTCCTAAGAGACTAGATCTTAAAAGCTCTCGTCACAAGGAAAACAAATGTGTAATAGTGTGGTGATGACTGTTAGCTAGATTTATTGTGATGATCATTTCACTACACCAATTTTGAATCATTATTCTGTATACCTGAAACTAACATGATGTTATATGTCAATTATATATCCATTTGAAAACGCAAATGCATGTGGAGTAATCGATTTCTAGGATATATGGAGAGCTCGGGAACGGAGACTATGAGAGCAGGCACCAACAACACAACCTTGCGGCTGTAGAAGAAAACATAGGCACACTATGGATCAGAAATACATGAGCAAGTATTATATACAGGTGTAATATATGTGTGTATATGTGTATATATAATCGTATAATAATATTATACATACATAATAACGTGTATGTACCTATACATACATCTGTGCCCATATGGATGTGTGTAAACATATGTGTGTTTGTACGTCTGTGTGTGCATGTGTGTATGTATATGAGGAGTGTTTATATATGTGTGTAAAAATGTGTGTGTTTATATATGTGTGTGCATATACACTGTGTGTGTGTGTGTGTGTGTGCGTGTGCATGTGTGTGCCTGTGTGTATAAAATATACGGATAGCGACAGCCAGAGCCTGCTGTTTTCCTAAATCCTACACAGCTTTTTTGCATACCCATCTGCATGATCCGGAACCAAGAGTGGCAAGAATCCTGGGAGGAAGCTCCTTGGCACTCTCAGCGACGGTGCTCCTCAAACGGACCCCGAAGGGCCCCTAACATCTGGGCCAGACCCAGGGCAGGGCTGTGATTGCCCTGTACAGAACATCGTTTTCCTACCATAGAAAGCAAGGACTTGGGAATCCATAATTCAGTAGCTTTAGGTTTGGCACCATTTGCAGTCCCCCTCAAAGTTCCCTTCAGTTTGCTCCCACACATTTGTACCCAGGTCCCCAAATTCTGCCCTTTGTCTCTATACAGTCCACCCTCCTCAGCCAAGTCCCCGGAATCCCACGGCTCGATGCACCCGACACATCCTGGGGCACATCACTTGTATATGGGTGTCTCCAGACAGTGTAGGAAATATTCCTGGAGACAGAGTTTGCAAGAAGGAGGTCTGCTCCTCGGGAGCCCTGGCCCCTGACCACCTGACTCTTCTCTTTTGTCTAATCAGCTCCAAGTCATGGGTACGAGTGCCCAATATACTGCTCCTCTCTGATATTTGGTGAGCAGATCCCCCCACCCCTCACCTCACAGACTGCCAAGATTCATGATAGATTCCGTGACTTCCCTTCCCTCATTTGCTGGGTGGTCATCTGTCTTTCCTAAAGTCCTTCCTACACAGTCTCTTTGTATCCACATACGACCCCCAGGGCATTTGGTGGGAGACAGTGTGATGCCTGAAATAGCAAAAGAGAATCAATACAGAGGAGGGTGGGACCTTATTAGCACAAAGCAAGTCCAAGGCAAATAGTTGTACAAACTGCCCTTCACTCCCCGCCTTTGGGTAGAATCAGATGCGCCACAGAAAGAGTCTAGACTTGGGTCTGCTTAGGTGGCCAGAGCTGACTCGGGTACACAGCGTTCCTCCCAGCGTACAGGAGGTGCTGCTCACATCAAAGAAAATCCGATACTTTGGAATGGGAGAATATCAAAGGAAAGAGTCTGTGATACGGCCACCGTGCAGTTCCTGGGTAGAACTTACAGATCTGCCACAACCCAATCGCCATTAAGTTCCAGGCCTTTGAACTTTGTTTTTCTGCTCCTCTGCCCCCCATTCCAAGCCACTACCTCCCCTCCCGCTCCCCGGGTGGAAGTGGTCACATAAAAGAGCTTTCAGCCAGTTACTGCAGACACTCACCTCAGACACCTTCAGAGGTAGGTGGGGGTAAGGGTCTTGACGCATGACATTTTATTTGTGGCTTCTTGGAGGAGTTCCCAGCCCAGGTGGTGTCGACACCATTTCTATGAGATGGGGATTGTTGTCTCTGGACAGCAGAGGACTCTCTTCTGCTTGGTTGAAAACTGAGCAAATATAAAGACTTTTAGGAACAAGGACAATCATTACCTGTGACGATGCAATCATAACATTACAATTTTGATCTTTCCTTGATATTATTTTGTCTCCCTTGTGTGTATTCTTTATTCAGAATGGCTAGTTGTTTCTTTTCTCCTCCTGGAAAATGTAGTCAGGAGCCCCACCTTTTGTGTGACTGCTCAGTCACAAAACATCTCAACCTAATAGTTAAATGTGCAGGTCCATGTGACAAACCACAACTCCACCAATTGTTGAGAACTGTGGACTCGTTCCTCCCTCAGAAGCTCTAGTTGTGGAAAAGGATGTGATCGGTATCTCCATCTTGGGCTCTTTGTGATTCTCTTCTGTCACCCCCATCTGGCTAAAAAACTTTTCTGCTTCCTAGAGAGTAGAGGCAGGGAGAACCAACAGGAGGAAGTAGGACAGCTGTCACACAGTAGATGCTATCCTAAGCTGGCTTTGTGCTGCTGGCGCCTTTTCGTGGGAGATTCCAAGGGTTCGCTGCAGACACAAAACACTATCTGGCCATTTACAATTTAGATGTGTCCCAACTGCAGCCCTCTTCTCTGCTACTAAAGGCCATTCTGGCCAGATCCCTCACCCTTTAGAGCCTTCAATCATGACTCAGATCTATGGTGTCCCTACAAACTTCTGGGACACACAGTAAGCTCTATGAGTAGTATCCACAAAGCCTTTTCTCTCAACTTGGAATTAGAAGACAGCTTCCCTGCTTCCCGAGCAGAGCTTTGTACCAATAAAATCGTTGAAGGCCTCTCTACAACTCCTTTAACTTTGGGTCATCTGATTAGATCAAAGTTTAAGAGGTCCCTGACCCGTTCTTGGCTGTCAACTTTCTCAAGTCCTACTGAGTAACCCATCTCTCGTAACTCATTTTGAGTTCACTCTGGCACTCTGTCATAGCGTCTAGACTAACACTTCCATTATATTATCCTATTACATATGTTCTTAAGTAAAAAAAAAAAAAATATTCAGGACACTTGGTGGGTTCTATTATCCAGGTTCATAAAAATATTGAGGGCAACAAAAAGGATACACATACACTGGTTATCTCTGGGTGGTGCAATTACGAATGCCTATCTATTTCCTTCTTATATTTTTTGTTTGACTAGTTATACAAACTGAAGATTTATCGATTTTTAGTCAGAAAACACAATGCATTTTTATTTTTTATTAAATATAATTTATTGTTGAATTGGTTTCCATACAACGCCCAGTGCTCATCCCAACAGGTGCCCTCCTCAATGCCCATCACCCACTTTGCCCTTTCCCCCACCCCCCAACAACCCTCAGTTTGTTCTCAGTACTTAAGAGCCTCTTATAGTTTGCCTCCCTTCCTCTCTGTAACTTTTTTCCCCCTTCCCCTTCCTTCCCCATGGTCTTCTGTTAAGTTTCTCAGGATCCACATATGAGTGAAAACATATAGTATCTGTCTTTCTCTGCCTGACTTATTTCACTTAGCATAATGCCCTCCAGTTCCATCCATGTTGCTACAAATGGCCAGACTTCATTCTTTCTCGCAATGCACTTTTAAACGAAAAAATTTTGCAAAGGAAGTGGCTGTAATGTGAGATGGGGAAGTAGCCTTGGGAAGCCAATGGCTAGTTTGATATGTTGTTGGATGACAGAGGGTGTAAAGGGACAGTAGGAGAAAGAATAACCCAATATTCATAAGCATGTTCTCTCTCTTTCTGATCCTACTCTCCTTAATTCCTGTTGTACCTCTGGCAGCATTGGGAGAAGACCAGAACTTAACCCAAACACGCATAGAGACTACTACCATGAAGCCCTGGGTTCTCCTACTCAACGTGATCATCTATGGGGTTGTGATGCCTCTGCCTGTGCTGGGAGGCCTCAGGAACAAGACATTTTGTAGGTGGTATGGCAAGGGAGGAGGGGTCTCTGCCCAGGCCCGGGATGTCTGGTGTAGCTGATTCAGGGACCACCTTTCCCGGATCCCAACCCTCCTTAGAGCTGAGACACCCAAGAAAGATTTTGGTTGGATGTTGCCAATCAAGTGCCCCTCCATGCTCCCCCTCTCATCTCTGAAAGCAACAATCATGGGTATATGGAAAGGGAACATAGTTCAGTCCATAAGTCCATTCCATAAGCTTGTGGGAAATGATATTTGACAAAGGTAGACTACCTTAGGTAGGGGAAGCACCAACACAGAGCTTCCCTTTGAGCCCTTCTTTTCGGAATCTCTGTGCCTTTGATGAATACCAAAAGGGCAATATTATTTCCTTGGAATATGAAAACTGGAAAAAACTAATAAGGGATCCTTAGAGTCTAAGTTTGGGGTCAGAGGATAAAATGGGGATAGTAAAAGGAGGGTACTGGGAATCTGGGGAGAGGCTGGGTGCTTAGGTGGTACCAGCAAGGAAGCAAATAGACAAGAGGAAATATAGGTGCCTATTCTCCCCCAGCTCAGTCTTCCATTCTGCAAACTGGGTGTGGAAATTGGCGCTACAGTATGTTGCAGGCCCTGAAATCCAACGTCCCATGAGAATAGACTTGGTGAAGTGGTGCCATTAGATGATGAGGTTGTCCTGGGTCCTATCTTTAGGGAGCTTGGGGAGGACCCGAATGCCTGCAGTGCTGTAGGGATGTGGGGAGAGAGGGAAGGCATGGCATGCAAGAATGGTCTCCTGTGAACAGACACAACTAGAACTCAAGAAAAGGATTTTCTTAAAACGCAGAGAAATGTTTTGTTTGTGACTTCAAGCTCAGGTTCCAGAGCTTGGGGATAGTTAAGCTTGAGAAGGGTTTCTTCTCTAAGTTGTGGGTGGATGTATCTGCCAACATCTATCGTCTCAGTTTCAGTTGGAAGAACAGTGGTTGAGCAGTGCTGGATACAGCCTCTGTTCCAGTACTGTGAGAAGAGGTGCACTAGATTACAGGAGTGTTTATCTCCCAATCATACATGCTGCTGGACCTTCTGTGGAAACATCTGCTTGGACAATGAGTGAGTTGTTTGGAGTGGCAAGGTCGGGCCTAGATATGCTTCCTCACTACTGGTCACCCTCATTCAGAAGGTGGGACCTGGAACGGAAGTCACCCAAATCCCGGACAAAGAAACAGGCAGCATAAGTCAATGCCCTACTATCTCTGTACCTAGGCTGACATTCAGGGCAAAATAAATCAAGACACAAACATGGGGGGCTCCACTTTTCTCCCTTCTCATTCAGTTCCCCCAAAAGGTCACCCATCAGTTATTCATCCCTCCTTTGTCCAAGGCCCCGATTATGGACTCCTTAGTCTGGCCTCTGTGTGGGCCCCTTGTCTCAGGCAGGCCCACGAGGCCCAGTCTCCACCTGTGTGATGAATTGGCAAACTTCTTGGGAGAAATTGCTTAAAAGTGGGTAACCCCTGAATTACAGAACAAATTCCTTTTCCCATTAACCGGGGCCAGGGGTGTTGTTAAGTTTGGGAATGGGTGTTCCCTGACTTTTAACCATCTGACTTTTCTCTTCCAGAGAACCCTTTAAATCCATGCTAAACCTCTAGGCTCTAGCTGCCCCACCACTGATGTGGGCTAGAGGATGCCTATGTAGTCTAAGAAGAGTGCTGCCTGGCTACCTGTTGAGTTATTCCCTTGCCCTGGCTGAGGACCATTCTATTCTCCCCTTGATCTCTCTGTCCTGGGAAGTTTCAAGTCTCAGCCAAATAAACTGACAACCAACCCGAGGGCTCTGCAGTGTGTTATACTCCATTCCTGTGGTTCCATTTGTCTCTTCACAGTGATCGAACTGTTCTTCCCACCCCACTACGGATTATAGACAACCCAGTTAGTCTGCCTTCCCAGTTATTCAGTAGACTCATGGCTGTAGCAACAATGCAGAGATTTAGAAAAATGTCAAACACAAAGCTTATTCTCATTCACAATAGATTTCACTGCGGGTGGTTGGCGAACACCCCCATGCCATGCATGATTCAAGCACCATACATCTATCTATAACTCCATCATCTCCCAGAGCCTCCTCTGCATCCAGCCAACAGATGGGAGAAGGTTGCATGGAAGCTCCTGCAGAAGGTTTTAAGAGCCAGGCCTAGAAGTGGAGCTCTGCTCCATCCACATGCTATTTGCCATAATGTGGTCATGTGGTCCCTTATTTGCAAAGGAGACTGGGAAATATAGTCTCACTGTATGCCCAAGGAGAACAGAAAGCAGGAGTTGGTGAACACAGGGTGGTCTCTGACCTGTCTACTTAGGCAAAACCAAACTCCTCAAGCAAGACCCAAGACCTTGGCCTCCACATCACTGCAAAATGGAACAAGCGCCCCCTGGAAAGCTGGTGGCTCCTCTCATTAGAGAAGGTGGTCCTGCCGTCAAGACGGGCACTCAGCTTCCAGAATTGTCCCTCCTTCTACCTCCTTATATCCTCTTATTCCTGCCTGTTGTGTCTGCATGGTAGTTTTACGTGGGTAATATGAGTCATATCCTGACATGTCTGGTAATGCCAGGCAGGCTTCCGGCCCATAGTGTTCCCTTAGATTAAATTCGAATATAATATATGTCATATTATATTCTGCCATTAGTATCTTAAGACCATTTTAATGTTTATTTATTTCAGGGTTGGAGAGGGACAGAGAGAGAGAGAGAGAGAGAGAGAGAGAATTCCAAGCAGGCCCCCCATTGCCAGCACAGAGCCCAAGGCAGGGCTTGATCTCACGAACCACAAACTCATGACCTGAGCCAAATCAAGAGTTGGACGCTTAAACGACTGAGCCATCCAAGCTCCCCTTGAAGATCATTTAGAGATATAACTTCCCTTGGATGAGGGGATTATAAAGTCCCTAGGATGTATTCATATCTGTGCCTCTTCCTGATCCAGAGGACAGTATATATTCATTTAGAGGGGCTGAGTCAGCAGATCACACTTACTAGCGGTGGAGCCCAAGGAAAGGTTCCACGATGTGATACAGCAAAGACCGAGGCCAGCAAGGATTAAGGCCTAACAGAACACTGGTTAGTGCCTTAGAGCTCAGAGTAAGGAAAAGGCACAAGGACTCAGCGGCTCAGGCAAACATCCTTCAGGAGTGGGTCTTCGTCTTGACGTTCAGGGATAAGGGTGACCTGGAGCTCGATTGAGTGAAAGTGGTTATCCCTTCATGACAAAAGAAGTCAAGAAAAACAAGAGGTTAGGGACACCCAACAGAAGGATGAGGGAAGGAAGACGGTATTGTCCTCTTGGGTATCCAGGATAGTATAGGGAGAAAAAGTGCCTTTTCCTCTCCCCTTCTGGGTTCTTGTCTGAGACCCCCCCACAACCCCCCCCCCCCCCCCGCCACTGCAGTCAAAGACAGATTAGGAGAAAAACAAACTGAAGTTGCCCAACATGTATACCTCCAGTATACCTGGGAGAGACCAGGAAAACTTAGGAACTCCCCCAAGTGGCCCAAGCCATCTCCTCCAATGACATCTTCAGCTGAAGACAAAAGATGTGGAAAGGAAAGGGAAGGCCCGTTATGGGAAGTCACCAGGAAGGGCACAGTGGACAAAGGCATGGTCGTTATGCAGATTTCTGCTGCAGGCTCCCTTGATAAAGACTTTCTAGGGGCTGAAAGTCATCCTTCTCTTCCACATCCAGAGAGGAGGACAGGCTTACAAATGGAGACTTCCCTCATGCGTGTAAATGTCTCTTACGAAGGGGAGAAAATTTTGCCGACTGAAAGATCTGCCTCTGTGGCATATTCATTATTTTAAACTGGTTATTTTTAAGAAACAGCAGACCCAGGTGAAGCTCTGAAAACTGAATAGAAGTTACCTTTTGGCAAGAGATTGCTTAATGCAATCTTGAGTCGTGGAGAGGTGGAAGGGAGAGAAGATGTGTCGCCCCAGGCGAGCAGTTGCTGACATTTGGAGCTTTGGCTTTCATCTCCTATTTTCCTCCCTTTGACTACTGGAAGGAATTTCATTCAGTTCATCTGGGGCATTCCAAAAAGGAAATCCTTTTAAGGGGGACAGTTAGCTCCTTGACAACCAGAATACCAGAACTGTATACTTTTCGTCACCTTTTCCTCTTTCTACTTGGGACAGAATGGGGGCACATCGGGCGGTACAAGGGTAGAGCCCAAGAATGCACCCGCAGCTGAAGCCACTCATCCTAAGCATCCTGGAAGTAGCTGCTTTTCCTCCATGGAAACTCCGAAAGTCTTCAGCCTCTGCACCAGCATGCTGTGTTCCAGGGCCATACACAGCAGCACTGGGGACTTCTCTTCACCAGCACGGTGGCACTTCAGTTCCTCCAAGATCAGAGCACCCAGTTCCTAGATCCGACCCCTCCCTCTTTCTTAAGGACCTCATTTTGGTAACACACAACTCACCAGGCTTCCTGAGAGAGCACGTGAGAAATTAAAAAGAGACTTCTTAAGCCACCATTCTCCATTAATATGCGCTTCGGCTGGTGTTTCAGTTCGGATTCGTTTCGAATGCATGATGACAGCAACAACAAAGAAAATAGCGGCTTAAAGTAGGACGGGTCAATATTTGTTCATGTGGAAGACTGAGGATTAGGTGTCCCGAACCAGTGTAGGGACACCACAAACCATAGAAGATCCAGGCCGCTTCACCTCTTTGCTCCATTGTCCTTGACATGAAGTTTCCACTTCCAAGATCACCTCATGACCCACAAGGACTAAGCAAGATATGAAACACCCCCCTCCCCCAAGAATAAAATTCAGACAGTTACTTCAAATGTCAAATCCAAGTAAGAACATTCGAACCATAGCCAAACTAGAGGAAAATGGAATGCTGTATTGCTCAAAACTGGACGAGGAAAGACTTTGTGGCCTTAATAATAAAATGGTGCTGTGGTGCAGCATTTTGAAAAATATTAACCGAGTCGCAATTTTTCTTCCTCTGCAGTTCCTTGTTTTTCCATCAAGCCCTTTGACCATGAAACCAGAACATGCAGGTGAGGTTTGTTTCCCCAGGGAAAAGAGGTCACAAAATTAACCAGCAAGTACAGAGTCACGCTCATGAATCTGAGGGCTGGAGTATTTTGAAAGCCATTACTGGTCATTGAGAGAGAAAAGTTGTTTCTCCGTGTTTGTCTTGTGTTTGAGATGACAAAGCTTCTGCTTTGGCTCTCACGAGGGTGGAGTTCATTCCACAACCTCAGAATTAGGAATAAAGGTAAATATGTAAGAAGGGCTCTCGTCCACTGCGAACGTATAAACACTTGGAGGGCAAGGTGAACGCTGGAGGAGTGGGTTAGGATAGAAACAGAAACATCCAGATAGGCTGGGTATCCCAACACAAAATTGGGCCTGCCAGTTAAACAGGGTATTTGAATATGAATATTTGTTTCCTGTTGCTGCTGTTATAAGTCATCATGAATTTAGGGGCTTAAACCACACAAATTATTACCTTACAGCTCTGTAGGTCGCAAGTGCCACACGGGTCTCTTCCAATTACAATCAAGATGTCAGCAGGGCAGTGCTCCTTTTTGCGTTTCCTCTCTAGACGGAAGGACCCATGTCTGCGTTCATTCAGATTGTCGGCAGAATTCAGGTCCTTGAAGTTATGAGCCTGAGGTCTCCATTCCCTTGCCAGCTGTCAGCTGAGGGCTGTTTTCAGCTTCTAGAGACCACTCAAATTCCTTGGCGTGGGCCGCATTCTTCCATCTGCAGAGCCAGCAAAGGCCAACTGGGTCCTCATGCTTCGCGTCTCACCTTATTCTGTGGGTCTCTAGCCCACTGCAGTCAGGAAACATCCGTGCTTTCATCCACTCATGGTCACACTGGACCCACCAGCCTCCCCATCTCAAGGTCACTACCCTTCATCTCATTTGCAAAGCCCCTTCACCACTCCAGGTCAGCTAGTTCCGGTTCTTGGAACTAAGACATAGGCATATTTAGAGGGACCTTTATCCTTTTTCTCTCTGCTTACACTTAAAACCTCACTAGAATGACATAAAAGAAAAAACTCACCCTAATATGCAAGGTTGAAGAGAATAGGAGAGGAAATGGGGAATAAGCATTTTCAAGAAATTGAAAGCTGGAAACAATGGCTTAACTAGTAAGTATCTTAATTCATTAGAAAAGATAAATCCAAACTGCGTGGAGGATTTGTATGGATTCCTGAGAGTTTGGGCGGGGCTGGGTGAGGAATGAAAATAGAGCTGATTTAGCCAAAGAACCCGAAAGAGAACTGAAGCCATTTTGCCAGCATTCAAAAATACCATGCCATGCTCCGGTGACTCACCTAGTTTCTAGAGCCTACAAAGCTTTCATAATTTATTTTCTTGTGCACAGAAGAATCATGTGGTCTTTTATGTGCTCATCATTCTCAAAGGCTGAACACTTAGCAACTTTTCTTCTAATATGGTGGGCTTTTCCAGTCCCCCTTGGCTCATGCCAACCTCATTCATAAGGTTTAATTTGTGTAGAAGATGTCTTCACTTAGTAATGTGCAGAAGATGAATCGATAATGCACAATATGTGTAAATAATGTGAGCGTGGAACAAGCAGAAGTGTACCGCAGGGACTACATATACTTCCTCTTGCCTGGGTTCACGGAGGACATGTCAACATTCTTGCAGGCACAATTCCTTAGAGGATTTTTAAAAAAAATCTGGGTGGATGTGATGCAGGTAAAGTCAAACTGTGACTTTTAACCTCTCCAATGTGTCCACACTTGGATTGCCTTTTCTCTCCAACAGTGTGATGGGACATCTCTGTTTCATGCCTGGACTTCCACAAAGCTTGTCATGTGTGGGTGATGGTCTAAATGAGGCTTCTCCCCTGGCTCCTGGACTGTGGCCGAGGAGGGAATACAGCCAGTCCACAGGCCACTTCCGAGTCCCTGGTAACAAGACCGAGGTCTCTATGCCTATGACCAAACGCAGGGGGGATATTCCTCCCAGGTCCCCTGGTGCAAGGAGCTGGATCCTGAAGCTTCCACAGAGGTCCTTTTGTGTGTGGGTGGATGCCAAATGGTTGTAGAGGGAGGATGCAAGCAGGGGGCTCTTAGCCATCTTGCTGCTCTCACTCCCCAAAATCACTGTAATGGAATCGAGTGATAGAAAGTTAGTGCATCTACAAAAATTGTAAATTAATTATGCTTTAAATAGGAAATATGCTGGTATCATTAGGACCTAATTCTTATGAAAGACAGGAAATATTCGGGAAATTCAGGCTTAGGAAAAGTTGTTCCACGTCAAATTTTGCGATCAATTTGTAAGTCTTGAGATTAAAAAAAATTTTTTACTAATATTTACTGATTTGTTTTTGTTATAATTTTTATGGAGGGGGGTGGGGGAGGGGGAGGGGGAGGGAGAGAGAGATGATATTAAGTGGCTCCATGCCCAGGGTGGGGACTGACTCCCAGCTCAATCTCACAACCCTGAGATCATGACCTGAGCTGAAATTATGAGTGGGACGCTTAACCAACTGAGCCTCCAAGGCATTTCCATGTGCTTATGTTCTTAAATGGCTTTTTTTTTCAGTCCTTTTATTTATTTTTTAAATATGAAATTTATTGTCAAATTGGTTTCCATACAACACCCCAGTGCTCATCCCAACAGGTGCCCTCCTCAGTGCCCATCACCCACCCTCCCCTCCCTCCCACCCCCCATCAACCCTCAGTTTGTTCTCAATTTTTAAGAGTCTCTTATGTTTTGGCTCCCTCCCTCTCTAACCTCTTTTTTTTTTCCTTCCCCTCCCCCATGGTCTTCTGTTAAGTTTCTCAGGATCCACATAAGAGTGAAAACATATGATATCTGTCTTTTCTCTGTATGACTTATTTCACTTAGCATCACACTCTCCAGTTCCATCCACGTTGCTACAAAAGGCCAGATTTCATTCTTTCTCGTTGCCACATCGTTTAAATGGCTTTTAAAATGCAGTGAAATACTAATACAAGAAATATGTATGATTTTTTTTTATTGAGAGATAAGCTCTAAAGCTATGTCATGATAAGCTAGATGACTATTATCTATCTAGCTAATAGATAGCTGATCATATCTTAATACTTTTCTTTGTACTTTGCACTGTTTTTCAAATTTTAAAATAAATGATAATGCTATGAAGAATTCATTTCTGCAATGAGAGGAGGAAGCATAAGGAGAAGGCAAGTAGCTCAGGAGACACCCGTGCCCAGCCAAGGAGTGGTGCAGGGAGGAGAGGAGGCAGAACCAGAGGGGGCAGTGAGAGACCAGTCACGTGTTTTCCACACCCCGAAGCCCTTCGCTACCCCCAGCAGGACCTGGTGAAATCCTGGGTCTCCTGCCAGGCTCACACTCAGACATCCCGAGTTCACATCATGAAGGGGTTGTTTCTCCAGATGTTCACACTGTATTGTGTGGTGATCATCATGTCAGTGGCAGGAACACTGAGAGAAAAATCTGAGACTCAGTCTCCTTATTCAGGTAGGTATTCTGGTTGAGCTTCAAAATGAAGAAGGGGTTGAAAGCAGAAGAAACAGGGACTGACTGGCATATATACAAGCATTGGTTCCTTTTTAAAGCCAGGATATGAGGAAAGTTGAATGTGCACTTCTCAAGTTTGAGGGTCTCCTGATGTTACAAGTAACGATGTTTTTATGTGTGTTGTGGGGACAGTGGTGGCTACGTGGCATTTTTTTTTTTTTTAAGAGGATCTTAGCAGTGGAAACCTCCACAGGTTTCAAAACCCAGGTGGAAGGTGCTTAGACTGAGCCACTAGGAGTTTTTGACTCCAGTTAGGAGTTCCAAGCATGAGCACCAAATTGGGAATGGGGTACTAATTATTTCTTGAAATATGCCCTTTGTCAAGGGAATCGGGTATTTTAGACCATTGGGCATGTAGAGGAGAAGTTAAATGTGTGCTTGACCAAGAGAAGTTTGGAATCACTGGGGTAAAAAATTGAAATCAGCAGAATTGAGGGGGGAGTTGTGGGTCCATAACTGGTGGCAGAGGTTTCTGGGGAGCAGCTAGGTTTGGAGGGCTGTCTCAATGAGACAGGGGAAAGTACAAGACAGTTCTTCCTCTTCTCTGTGATCCATTCCCCTACCCTGTAAATGAGGGCAAGAGACAAGAGGATCTCTTGGGACTCTTTGTTCTGGGAATTGGGTTTCAGGACTCAGGTCCTGTGATGTTAAGTTGCATGCAGGTGATTTTATGGTTGCTGGATTTGTTAGGGGTGGGAGCTGGATTTTGACTCCAGGAACAAAAAAGCCCACCCAGATCCCTGGACACAGAGAAGACGACGAAAAACCAATGGAGTGAGTCCTGTGGCTTTAAAGGGGTGGATAATAGTGAGAAAAAGTCATCTTCTTGGAGCCACTGCTCATGTGTTCCTTCTCAGTTATAGTAGAACTGAAACCGAGACACTGCCCGAGGCTTCCCAGTAACTACGAGTGCGGCAGAAGGTGCAAGTATGCCTGGCAATGCGGTGCGGGCTACGAATGCTGCTATTCTCTCTGTGGTCCTATCTGCATGAACGTCAGAAAACATGGTAGGACCTCAGAAGCACCCCTCTCTTGCCATTTGGTTTTTAAGACTGTGGACTCCCTACTGAGGGGACAGACAGAATATGTCTTCCTAGTCCTGGTACCCAGTCCAACTTGAGGTACCCCACCCCTTCCTCCCATCTCAAATCCCTGTCCTCCCTCCATTCCAAGCCACTTGCAGGCCTACCTGATTTATCCAAACCCCATAGGTCTGACATTTATGTGTCTTTACTCATTGGGCTTAAAACATCTATAGTGTGCCTGGGTAGCTCATTTGTTTACACATCTAACTTTTAATCTCATCTCAGGTCTTGATCTCAGGGTCGTGAGTTCAAGACCCACATAGGGCTCTGTGCTGAGCATGAGGCTTGCTTAAAGCAAACAAGCAAACAAAAAACATCTTGAGAGAAGCGTGGTGTGCGAATATCCTAAATCACAGAAAATATGCCTACCACCAGAGTTTGGGAGGATCTGTTATACTTAAAGAAATGTTTTTCACCAGACTGTGTGGCCACTGAATACCTACCCATTCTCTCTTCCAGAGGCTGACACTGAGGACTATACACCCGTCACCACCACCACCACGCCAGCGTTTACTTTTTCCATGACCACCACCCTGACTGGTTAATAAATGGATATGGGGCATCAGAATAATACTACTTGATGTCCAGTGGGACCATCATCTTGTCCCAGCTGGAAAGTAGGGGGAGGGAGGAAGAGGGGTCCCAGGGCAATGTCTCCTACCTGACAGCCCTCTTCCCTGAACCATTATATTATCAATCTCAATTCCTTGACAAATAAACTGTGGAAGTAATTCAGAAGCTCTGTCTCTTCTTCTATAATCCCAGGACCATTCACTGTCTCCACCTTTCCCTAAGCCCCCAAACCCTGTCTCCCAGTGCATTTCCCTGATTTCTTAACGTTTGGAAGTTTGTTCTTCTTAGCCAAGACTCCTGGACTCTCTTGGTTCACTGACTAACATACCTGGGGAAAACTGCTTATGTGTGGGATGTTCTTATGGTTACAGGAAACACCATCTCTCTGGGTTCCCCATACCTTGGTGCAGCCTTTCTTTTCTTATTTCTGGCCTGTGATTCTAGCAGGTTCCCACAAGTGGCCTCCCTTTTAACTAATCCAGGGAAGTACAATCTTCCTTAAAGGTGGCAGCACCCATGGTCTACAATTGGAAAGAAATGCCATTGACCTCTTCAAGCTGTCCTCTCAGACAATGCCTCTTTTGTTATCATTATTTACTCAGTCACTTGGAATCTGGAGGAATTTTTTCAAATATAAATACTCCTAGAAAGAATAGGCAAGCTTTAGAGGGTTATAGAGCCTACACTGTGCTCAGGCTGTGGCAAGGGGCACTCCTCATGAGTGCAGGTGTGGCTAACTCTATCTTTTGGCAGATAGTCCAAAGAAGGGTTAAGTCTTATCCAAGTAAACAGAAACCAGGATGGGAAAAGGCAAGAAGGGATGAATGAGACAGTGCCTTAAGTTATAAATATAGAGGGGTTGCTACATGTCCGTGTCAGGGTATCATTTTTTCTGGAAGAAGAGATGCTTGGTCCTTGACGGATAGAGAGGAATTGGGATAGCTCAGAAGGAAAGTTAGTTTTCCTCCATGATGGAATTAAATACAGACTGGGGGAAAAAGAATGAGAACTTGAAGGAAATAAAAGTCTGATATCCTACCTTCTACTGTCCCAACACCAACAGATGAAGTTGCAGACAAGGTTGGATTATCAATTTGGTATTAAGCTCTATGACCCTCGCACATTCTAATTTGCCAACTTTTCCTTTTGGGTCCCTGTTGTTATACCCACAAAACCTGCAGAGCACAAGTATTGTTTGCTAAAATTAACAAAGGAAAACGAACAGGCACAGACAGGTGGCTGAAACTACCATAGTCCACTCAGCAGGTTATTACAAATAGATATGTAGACTTCATTGTCTAAAAGCCCCTGTGCCAATTTCCTGAAATACATACAAGTTAAGGGCCAGAGATATACTTAAATAGGGGTTCTAGTATGGAATAGGGTTGGGAGGGGTGCTTTGCAGAAAGAGTATTAGCTTAGATGGATGAAGGAGGACAGGTCTGTAGTTTTCTTCTGGACTAGCAGGGGGTGATTGCCTTAGGACAAAACCAGTGAACTGTTTCCTGCTAAGAAATTAGCATAAAAAAGAGGTTGAGAAAAACTCTGGAACCACCAAGCAATAGGACACTCTTAACCTGCAGGTGCATTAAGGAACATGATGAGCTTTTGCTTGTGGGTGTCTCACTTCAAAGCCCAGAGCTTACCTACTCTGAAAGCAGAAGTGGGAGGTGATTTGTATCTAAAATGTTGCTGGACAATCCTCAAGGAATCGTATTTTGCTTTCCTGGAAGGATCTCAAGGTCCCAAGTAAACTGGTCTGCCATTGCCAGAAGCATTATGGACCAAGAGACAATTTGAACATACTTCCCAGTAACTTATAGATTAGGAAGAAAAAACAAAACAAAATACAGGAAACCCAGTAACAATCTAAAAGATTTGAACAACACAAATAATAAGTGACTAATGTCTATCAAAAAGAATTCAGAATTACTGTGGAACATACATTCTTAACAAGAGCAAATGGAACATTTTTTTTTTTAATTCTCAACAAATGTCAAGAAATTGAAATCAAACTGACCACGGTGGAATTAAGCTAGAAATAAATAAAGTAAAATGGCTAGAAAGATTTTACATATGATTAAAAATTAAGCAAAGCAATTCTGAGGGATCATGGGTCAAAATGAAATCATGATAGAAAATAGAAAATATTTTGAACCAAAAATGAAAATATGACATTTCAAAACATATGCATACAGAGGGATGTTCACCAAATGACAACATATGAGACCCCAGCCTCTGTCCCACAACAAAGATCAACAATTACACAGGTGTAATTGGGCAAGCTCTGGAGTCCACATAGAAACTTCAGCAAAATGGAACATACACCTGAGAATAATTGCATATGAAGAGAAGAAAGGGCAGCTACATTCGCCTGCATCATCCCATCCCTGCATGCTCCATGCCAAAGGGAAGTCTCCCATTAAAGTCCCCTCACCATGGAAGGAGAGAGCAGGGTGGGTCAGTGCCCCACCAGCTTTCTGGGGTATCACACAAAGGGTGGGCTTCTGTTTCACCCCACACAGACCAACTAAGCTGAAACATATAGAGACAACTACTAACAGGAAATAAAAACAGTAGCAGCCACACAGTGGCATTGACTGTGGCAAACAGTGACCTGCTCTAATGTACAGCATGTTGATTATAGTCAATAATAGTGTAGTGCATATTTACAAGCTGCTGAGCCAATCTTACATGTTCATCACAAGCTTTTTGAATCTATAGGCTTGTGTCTTCCAACATACTTGGAAATTTCAAGTCATTATTTCCTCAAATGTTTTTTCAGCCTTGTACCGTTCTCTTCTCTTTCCATGACTGTGACAGATGTCAGGACTTTGGTTATTGTCCTTGAGGCTCTGTGTATCTTTTTTAAGTATACTTTTTGTTGCTGTTGTTCAAATTAGATAATTGCCATGGGTCAGTCTTCAAGGTCACTGCTCCTCTTTCTGTCATGTGCATTCTGATATCAAGCCCATCCAGTGAGTGTTTAATTTCAGTTGTTATGTTCTTACCAAATTTCCTTTTCCTTCTTCTTTATGTCTTCTGTTTCTTTGCCAAGACATTCTATTTTTCCATCAGTTTCAAGGGTGTTCATGATAACTTGCTTCAGAATTGTGATATGGGCACCTGGGTGGCTCAGTTGGTTAAGCATCCAACTCCGGCTCAGGTCATGACCTCACAGTTTGTGAGTTCGAGCCCTGTGTCAGGCTCTGTGTTAACAGCTCACAGCCTGGAGCCTGCTTCAGGTTCTGTGTCTCCTTCTCTCTGCCCCTCCCCAGCTCACACTCTGTCTGTCTGTCTCTCTCTCTCACAAAAATAAATATTAAAAAAAAAAGAATTGTTATAATAGTTGCTTTAACATCTTTGAAAGATAATTCCAACATTTATTTCATCTCAAAACTGGAGTCTGTTGGTAGCTTTTTGCCATAGGTTGATATTTTGCCATAGGAGTTGATGTTTTCCTTTTCCTTCATAGGCTACATAATTTTGGATTATATCCTGGACATTATGAAACTTACAAGACTCTAGGTCTTGCTTACACCGAATGGAGAAGGTTGATATTGTGTTTTGAAAAGTAGTTTAAATGATTAGGTTCAGGCTGAAAAGTTCAATCTGTCTTGGGTGGGTTGTGTTCCAGTGTCAGTTTAGCTTTTCAAAGCCTCTGTTTGCAGTTCATTTAGTGCCTCCTTGCATATGCACCACCAAGTGACTAGTCTGGGACCTAGGTCATGGTGTATCTGTTAGTTCATTTCTCGATGCATGTCAGCATGCACAGCTTGGAGGTGAACCCAGGAATAAATAAACAACTGTATGTGTTTGCTTTCTCAACTCCTTCCCTTGGTGATCTCCCCAGTGCCTTCTGTTTTCCCCAAGTCTCCAAACAACTTAGGCTTTGTTTACCCTGCATTGCCAGGCCCTTCCGCAACTTCAGCTCCATATCCAGAGCCAAGTGGCGGAGAACAAACCAAAGAGAGAAAAGAGAAACAAGGACAACAGGGGTCCACCGACTCTCTTAGAATTACAGTTGACCCCCTGGATGGCTCGGTCAGTGAAGGGTCCGACTTTGGCTCAGGTCATGATATCATCGCTCTTGGGTTCAAGCCCTACATCGGGCTCTGTGTTGACAGCTCAGAACCTGGAGCCTGCTACAGATTCTGCGTCTCCCCCTCTCTCTACCCCACCACCACTTGTGCTCTGTCTCTCAAAAATGAATAAACGTGAAAAAATAAAAAATAAAAAAAAGAATTACAGCTGACCCAACGGAGGAAGATTTCACTTCTCTCAGAGTTTTGGCTCCTTCCAATCTTATTCCAGCTGCTGCCCATCACTACTATAGATTTTGTTAGGGACTGGGAAGCAGAAGAATTTAAAAGGCACCTGGCTGGCTCAGTTGGTAGAAAGTATGACTCTTGATCTTGAGGTTGTGAGTTCAAGCCCCATGTCGGGTGTAGAGATTACTTAAAAATAAAATCTAAAAAAAAAAAAAAAAATCACCAGAATATTGAAAAAGTACCAAGTAGAATATCTAGAAATACAACATATACCTGAAGTAAAAAGCAAAAAGAAAGAGATTGTTTGACTCACCGAGGATTACTCAAGAGTAGCACCAAAGCATAGAGAGAGTAGAAATAAATTTTTAGGGGTGCTTGGGTGACTCAGTTGGTTAAGTGTCTGACTTCAGCTCAGGTCATGATCTCACAGTTTGTGAGTTCAAGGCTCGTGTTGGGCTCTGTGGGCTCAGTACCTGGAGCCTGCTTCGTATTCTGTGTCTCCCTCTCTCTCTCTGCCCCTCCCTTGCTCATACTCTGTCTCTCTCTCAAAAACAAATAAACATTAAAAAAAATTTTCAACATGCTGGCTTAAAGCAATTAATCTAGCTCTGAATACCCAGTGGAACCTTCTTTTTATTTAAAAAAAATCTGTAAGCTTTTATTGAGGTATATTGATGTGTAAAAGTTGTGTATATTGAAGGTGGGTATAATAAATTTTGATATAGGTACATATTGTGAAATGATCAACATAATCAAGCTAGTTAGCATATTTATCACCTCAAATAGTCACCCCCCCCCTTTTTATGTGTGGTGAGAACACTTATGGCCTACTCTTTTAGAAAATTTCAAGTACACAACACAGTATTATTAATTATAGTCACTATGCTATCCACTGGATCCCCAGAACTTACCCATCTTTCAACAGAAGGCTTGTCCCTTAGACATCCCCTAGTCTCTGGCAACCACTATTCTACTCTCTGCTACTATGAGTCCCACTTTTTGAGATCTTGCAGTAGTTGCCTTTCTGTGTCTGGCTTCTTTCACTTAGCATAATATCCTCCAGATTCATCCATGTTGTTGCAAATGGCAGGATTTTTTTTTTAAGGCTGAATCATATTCATGTATATCACATTTTCTTTATCCATTCATCTATCCATGGACACTTAGATGGTTTCCATATCTTGGCTATTGTGAATAATGGTACAGTGAACATGGGGGTGCAGATATCTCTTCAATATTGCTTTCATTTCCTTTGGATATAGTATACCCAGAAGTGGGATTGCTTGATCATATAGTAGTTTTGTTTCTTATTTTTTTGAGGAACCTCCAGACTGTTTTCCACAGTGGCTGCACCAATTTAAATTTCCACCGAACACACACAAGACTCCTCATTCTCCACATCCTTGCCAACACTTGTTATCTTATGACTTTTGGATGATAGGCATTCTAAGAAGACATGAGGTGATATCTCATTGTAGTTTTGGTGTTTACTTCCCTGATGATTAGTGGTGTTGACATCTTTTCATATGTGGTTGGTAATTTGTATGTTTTCTTTTGAGAAAAGTCCACTCAAGTCCTTTGTTCATTTATTAATCAGGTTATTTGTTTTCTTGTTATTGAATTGTTTGACAAACACACAAAACCAATTTGCAAATACAGAATCTGCAAATAATAAGGATAGATAATAGAAAACTCAAAATAAGATTGTAGAAATGAACCCACATGTCATTAAATCCCATAAATATCAATTAATAGGTAAAGATTGTAGATTTTTAAATGTATATTTTTTAAATGTAGATTTACAATGTTTCAAAAATGAAACACAAGTGCATGGAAAGGTTGAAGCAAACTGAGGGGGAAAAGTCGAGGCAAATGCAAACAAAAAGAGAGATGGTATAGTTAGATATCAGGAAATACAGAACTGTAAGAGGAGTTTATTCTCAGGATAGAGGAGGAGTCACTGTATAATGATAAAAGATTCCATTCACCAGGAATGTTTGCATTTACCTAAATCAATAGAATCAAGATCTATTAAACAAACACCGATGCAATTACAGACATAAATTGAGAAATCTTTGTAGTGAGAGCCCTCCACACACCATTCCGAATTATTGATAGTCAAAGAGACAAAAAATTACAAAGATTTAAGATATTTAAGCAACACACTGTGGAGATAGGCAGTGCTCTGCATGCCACACTTAGCGAGATTCAGTATCAGAATGTAGATCACTGGATAGGAGTTATGTAGAAGATCACATCTTTGGAGGAAGCATCTGCTTACTCTGCCCAAGCATGGGACAAGGTGTATGAAGGAGATCCATGGAGCTAATCGTCCTCCTCAAGGTCTGCCAAGTGACTGAGGCAAAAGGCACATTGTTGGTTGAGTAGCCAAGCAGGAGACATGCCGTGCCATTGAGAGGAGGAAGATGTGAGGACGGAGCTCTCAGCCATGGAAGTGGGACCTGAGGCTGGGTGTACTCCCGGCATGGGTTGGGAGTGGGGGGAGCAGTAGGGGGTTATGGGATGTAATAGGATCATAGTGAGGCCTTACCTGTAGTTTCTGAAAATGGTAACCTGGAAATTCAACTGTTCCCCTCGCTCCTGACCACCTGTAGACCTTTCAGTTGCAAAATGCTCCTCCATTCACTGCAAAGAGCAACCTCTGCCATGTGGGGAAGCTGGGCAAAGAGGTAGGTTCAATGATGGGGTTCTGGGGAAGCTTCTGACTACCCAGGCTCAAGAAATGAGGAGCCCACTGGGTTTGGAACATTGTCAAAGGGACAGCTGGGAAATAGGAATAACATCTCCACCATCGTTTTAAGTGACTTAGAATCTTATGGTCCCACTGGGGCGCCTGGGTGGCGCAGTCGGTTAAGCGTCCGACTTCAGCCAGGTCACGATCTCGCGGTCCGTGAGTTCGAGCCCCGCGTCAGGCTCTGGGCTGATGGCTCGGAGCCTGGAGCCTGCTTCCAATTCTGTGTCTCCCTCTCTCTCTGCCCCTCCCCCGTTCATGCTCTGTCTCTCTCTGTCCCAAAAATAAATAAAAAAACGTTGAAAAAAAAAATTTAAAAAAAAGAATCTTATGGTCCCAGAAATTCAAGCAAATTACTTTAATCTCTTAAAATTTCTCACAATTGTACCACTACGCATGTATTAGAATGACTAAATAAAACATTTACAATCTTAAATGCTAGCAAGTAAGTGAGGCAAGTGGAGCTCTCCTGTACTACTAGTGGAAATGCAAGATGGCACAGCCACTTTGGAAAACATTTTGGTGGTTTCTTGTAACCATATACTTATCACATAACCTAACAATCCTACTCCCTGGTACTTACCCAAGAGAAATGGCAATTTATGTTCATACAAAAGCCTGTATGAAACTGCTTGTAGAGAGTTAATTCATAATCACCACAAACTCGAAACAACCCAAGTGCGCATTAACTAGTGAATGGATAAACAACCCGTGGTACCTCCATATGATGAAACATAACTCAGCAATAAGAAGGTCCAGACAACACACAACAACATGAGGGAATCTCAAATGCATTATGAAAACATGTTGTGAACGTTAATATTTTAAACACTGCAACGTAACTTTTATTTTATTTTAATTTTTTTTAATGTTTATTTTTGACATAGAGAGAGACAGAGCATGAACGGGGGAGGGGCAGAGAGAGAGGGAGACACAGAATCGGAAGCAGGCTCCAGGCTCTGAGCCATCAGCCCAGAGCCCGACGTGGGGCTCCAACTCACGGACCGGGAGATCGTGACCTGAGCTGAAGTCGGACGCTTAACCGACTGAGCCACCCAGGCGCCCCTGCAACATAACTTTTAAAACAAATCCTTTGGAGCCAAAATACCATCCTAATTTGATACCCACAATCATCCACTTAAAAAGTATATGGGGGAGCGGCGCCTGGGTGGCTCAGTTGGTTAAACGGTTGACTTCCGCTCAGGTCATGATCTCGCGGTCCGTGGGTTGAGCCCCGCGTCGGGCTCTGTGCTGACAGCTCAGAGCCTGGAGCCTGTTTCGGATTCTGTGTCTCCCTCTCTCTGACCCTCCCCTGTTCATGCTCTGTCTCTCCCTGTCTCAAAAATAAATAAAACATTAAAAAATTAAATATATATATATATATATATATATATATATATATATGGGGGAGGGGAAGGGAAATAAAAGCTAGAGAGAGAGGGAGCCAAACTATAAGAGACTCTCAAAAACTGAGAACAAACTGAGGATTGATGGGGGGTGGGAGGGAGGGGAAAGTGGGTGATGGGTATTGAGGAGGACACCTGTTGGGATGAGCACTGGGTGTTGTATGGAAACCAATTTGACAATAAATTTCATATCAATCAAATATATATATATATATATATATATATATATATATATATATAATCTCCTGAAATCATTGTTGTACTATATGATAACTAATTTGGATGTAAATTTAAAAAAATAAAATTTAAAAAATTTAAAAAACAAAGAGGAAAAAAATATGGAAAGCATTTCTTTAAGAGTTGGACATTTCAAAACACTTCTCCTTCTCGTAGAACTCATATTTCCATTCTTATTGCCCCACAGACTCACAATCTAATGCAATACAATCTTATGCTCAAAAGCCTTTTAATCACGACCTTTTCATACTGCTATGCCATAAACACATGTATGTATATTAAAATGTAAACTTTTCAATTCCTGGGACCATAAGACTCTAGGAATAAAATGTTTTCTTATGGACTGATTTTTCATTCCATTTGTTACTTCAATAACATTATAATAGTGACCATATAAGTGAATACATTGAAATTATCGATTGGCAAAATTTTATTGATAAACAAAATTCTATAGGTAATGCATCTCTTGGTGATATGTAAGTGCATGGGAACAAAAGGAGTTTTGTTATAGGTATGTCACGTGGTTCTTCAAACTTCCAGATCATTGCCCCCCAATCATGTAATATTCTATAATAAAAAACTATTTTTAATGATCTAATCTAAATATTCATATAAGCTTACTTAAGTCCCCTTTCTATGTTTACAAGGCATAGAACTGGAAACCTTATACTTGAAAAGAATTTGTTTCCTAGGAATTAGGATACTGATCACAAATCACACGTGACTTTCTCAATTTCTGGAAAGTTTACCAAAAAGGCTTTACCAGTATTTACCAAATGATCAATAATGTTATTAATTAGACTTGTTACTCTTTTATGTAGACATATTGTTTAATCTGATACACTGTAAGCATTGGAGAGTTTGAATACTACTAGCTTTGATAGACCTTCCATAATATATACTTTATAAAATGCTTTTATCTTATTGCATGCTTTAATACATTTTAAAGTTGGGGGAAGCAGCTAGTGGGTCAGTTAAGCATCCCACTCTTGATTCTGTCTCAGGCCATGGTCTCGTGGGATTGAGCCCCACGTCAGGCTCCAAGCTATAAGTGCAGATCCTGTCTGGGATTCTCTCTGTCTCCTCTCTCTGCACCCCACCCCTGGCCCTCTCTCTCTCTCACTCTCTCTCTCTGTCTCTTCAAATAAACAAATAAGCATTAAAAAAAAAAATTATGCCGCAGATTTAACTCTATTTATGGAAAATGTTAAACAAATCAACTAATTGGCAAAGTCAGTTCTCAATCGGCCAAATCAGGCCACTTTCTCCCACAATACAGCTGACTTCATTTTTCAATTGAAATTAATGTTTTCATACACATCCCTGTGGATATGTGCCATCACTCTTGGGATTTCTAACTCTAGAAGAGGGAGCTAAAGGCACAACGACTTACTATGACTTCGTCACCTGAGTGAAACAGGGTCCTGACCAACCTCTTAGTATTTCCTACCCACACATTTTTGCTTTGCTCTTTGGGAAGCGTCCTCAGGAAAATGCACTCTCAAAGTGTTCCTTTGTTTGTAACTCAGTTTTTACACTTTGGACACATGCAAGAGATAGGTAAGAAGTATGGTCCCTACCCCTCCTTTTTTGGAAGCAGCACGGGGCTTTGTGCGAGACAGAAAAGGAGAAAGGCAGACTGCGGGCTCTTTCTCAGGCAGACCAACTTCAGGAAGAAGTAAATGCGGAATTTGAGAAGCAGGACATCATGTCCTTAAATCTGTCCGTGCCTCTGTACCCTCTGGAAAACCTTCCTGCGCCCTCAGGGGTACGTGTGCGCCAGCATGATCAGGACTGACTGAGTTGAATCTTGTCATTTTCACATGGGTAGACTGACGTAAGAGTAGCCCCAAATGGCATGGCTTCAAAGTCTCTTCATTCCTGGTTCGTTGCTGTTCCTACAGCACCCTAGTGCCCATGCCTCCCACGTCTGTCCCGTTGCCTAGGGCCACTGGGCAAGTCCCCCACACGCATTTGCTCATTCCCCATAGGACCCATGTTTTGTAGTCTCTTGCCCAAACAGATCCTCCTCAAATCAAAATGAATCCACTCTGTTTTAAAGTTGCCAGATTTAGCAAATAACAATATAAGCTGACCAACTAAATTTGAATGGTAAACACCAAATAATTTTTAGTATAACGATGGTCCTTGTATTTCATGGGATATACTTCAATGAAAAATTCTAACCGGACATGCTGTATTATATTTGGCAACTTTGGTCTGCATCTCGCCCTGCACCCCCACCCTGGGAGCTCTGATTCCTACTAACTGACTACAGGCTAATCTAACCAATGAATTCCGAAAACTGGGTTAACAGGTGTAAAACTTCACACCAAAAGGGTGATTTGATTACAAGAATTTAAGGCACCCTAGGGCCTTGGCTAATCTTTTGGGGGAATAAAAGCAATGATATACACAGTCTTACAGGACACTCAAAAGCTGAAAAGGTAATAACTTTCTTTTTCATTCAGTGAATTATTTTTTTATTGACTAAAATATATTAAGCACTATATGCCAGTCACCATGCTTTCCACATACTTCAATTTGTTCTAATGTGTATGAAGTAGTTGTGTTACTATTTCCTTTAAAGAAAACCAAGGCTTGGGGGCGCATGGCTGGTTTGGTGAGCAGAATGAGCGACTCTTGATTTCAGGCTTGTGAGTTCAAGCCCAGCATTGGGTGAGATTTAAAAATAAAATCAAGGGGCGCCTGGGTGGCGCAGTCGGTTAAGCGTCCGACTTCAGCCAGGTCACGATCTCGCGGTCCGTGAGTTCGAGCCCCGCGTCAGGCTCTGGGCTGATGGCTCGGAGCCTGGAGCCTGTTTCCGATTCTGTGTCTCCCTCTCTCTCTGCCCCTCCCCCGTTCATGCTCTGTCTCTCTCTGTCCCAAAAATAAATAAATAAACGTTGAAAAAAGAATTAAAAAAAAAATAAAATAAAAATAAAATCAAGAAAGAAAGAAAGAGAGAAAGAAAAAGAAGAAAGAAAGAAAGAAAGAAAGAAAGAAAGAAAGAAAGAAAGAAAGAAAGAAAAGTAAAACTGAGGCTCAGTGAGGTTCAGTGGCTGAGCCAAGGCCACATAGCTGGCAAGTGGGGGATCCACAATGTGAACTCAGGTCCAACCTCAAGCACTGCTTTTGACCATTCCACACCACCCAGGAGTAATCTCACACAATCTCATCTAATTCTCCCAGTGACAACAAAGCTGCCAGGTAGGTGTATCATTTCCATTTCCTAGATGAGGAAACTGAGGATCCGCATACGGCTACACCTGTAAGTTACCAAGCCAGGACCCAAAACCAGTTGTCACTGAGTTTGGGGCCATAACTGCCATTCCGGACAGTCCAGGCATTGCTGTAACATTCAGAGAGGATACAGGATTAGAATTCTGGTGGCGGGGGTGGGAAACGATAAATTGCTACAAGTCTTTCCCCTTAGGCAGCCACGTAATATGGTTCAGGAGATCCGGAAAGGACTCCTGGCAAGGTCTGAAGTTCCACCAATAATATAGGTGCATTCTGGGCATAATGACGTTCTCTGTCTCTCTCTTTCTCTCTTCCTGTCTGCCTCCCTCCTCTCTTGCTGTTTTCAAATTGCATTTATGTATTTATTCATTTAATTTAATTTGTTTAAGTTTATTTATTTATTTTCAGAGAGACAGAGAGAGAGAAAGAGTGAGCACCCACGAGTGGGGGAGGGGCAGAGAGGCGGGGAGAGAGAGAATCCCAAGCAGGATTCTCTCCGCAGACAGCGGGGGACCAATCTCACAAACAGTGAAATCAGGACCTGAGCCAAAATCAAGAGTCAGATGCTCAACCAACTGAGCCAGACAAGTGCCCCTCAAAACGCATCTTAGTTTGAGAGGTAACACAGTATGGCCTTATCAGTTCTTCACATCACAAAATGAAACAGTACATAAGGACCAGGAAGAGACATATGGAAATGGGATTGAGTGAGTGGGGGAGGGTCGTCTATGTATGAGGTGCTCTAGGAGTATCAGAAGCTAGGCTTGGATAACAACAGAAAGGAAATGAGGGATCCTTTGGTTAACCCTCGGTCATCTGGGACTTTTTTGCTCCTGGACCATATGGAACATGTCAAGGCCCTCCTGAAAGTCTCCTACCATCAGTTTCTTGCCATCAGTGGAGCAAGAAAAAGGTGTTCTCTCGTGTCTGGGGTTGCCCTGGGAATGACAGTGGGCAGACCAGCCCTGCAACTGTTCCAGACAAATCCCTGTGATCACTGATATGTGACCTCTCATGTAGGAGTAACACAATGGGCGAGGGTCCCGGTGGGTCATGGACCAGTGCCGGGACAGAGTGTGGGGCCAACAGGAGGGTCCTGGGCTTGAAGGGCCTGCCCTACTCTCCACGTGACCTCAGACAACCCCCTTCCCCACCGTGTATCTTGATTTCCTCATCTGTGAACTGAGGGAAGTGTGGACCATCTGCATGGTTCTCAGCACACCCTCTGTATCTCTGTCTGGCTTGTGCCTAATCCCCACGTCTCTTGTCACCCCACACAGGCACCTTCCTGTCCACAGTTCAGTCTTCTCCCCAAGGAATGTAGTGTTCCTGCTGCTTCTCTCTCTCTCTTTGGAGGAGACATCTTCATCGCCAATGAAAAGAGTCAAAGGTGGGTTGAGGGAAGCTACGGCTGCCCCTTCTTCAGGAGGCCTTCCTGGGACTGAGAGTCAGACAGCAGGCAAGGACTCATGTCAGATGAAGGAACTTCTACTGTGGCTTCAGAGGACTAGCCCTGCTCACCCACCCTGGGACCTTTGAATCCTTCCCTGACTGGAGCCCCCAAATTATTTCCTTAACTTTGCCTCATTTGTATCTTTTCCAAGTTAATTTTTTGGAGGTGAATCAAACACTGGGGAGGACCTGAGGTCAGAGGACAGTGAGGAGGAGGTGGCACAAGTGGAAGAGAGACATGGGAGGAGGTTGGGAGCTGTCTTGGAAGTGGTGGCCAAGAGGGGAAGCCATGGGACTTGGAGAGAGATTAGGAGGAAGAACTGACCCGAGTCCATGTCTGACAGGATGCTGGGGTGACAGAGAGGGAGGAGTGAATCTCAGGGTTCTCTTGATAGCCTGGGGGCATATTGATGCCAATATAACGATGGGAGCAGAGAGAAGGAGGCACTGCTAAGGCATAGGGAGATGCTAGTTCAGTTTTGTACATGTGGGAAAAGAGGTCTTATGAGATGCCCAGATGTATGTTGCCAGGTGGTTGGATATGTGTCTTAGCTGGGAAGTGGGGATAGGTCAGGAGGGAGGCATAGGAACCACAGATAGCATCGTGGGAATGGATGTGGTCTGTGGGAAGTATGTGTCAAGGAATGACAGCAGAGAGCAAGACCCAAACTTTGGGGAGCATTCCCAGTAGCTGCAGAGGAATCCCCAGTTTGTGTGCTTCAGGGGAGACCACATGGACAAGCTAAGTGGCTGGAGAAGGCTGGCTGGGAGGGAGGAGGATTCTAAGTGGGAGCTGAAGCTGACAGAAGGGGAAGGAGCTAAAGTGTAGAACCCAAAAAAGGTTTAAATGCCCCCAGAAGCAGGAGAGAGGTGGGCCTGGGTAAAGTCAACCCTAGTGAGGAGACATTTGTCTTTATAATTCCAAGATTTCTGTGCCTTTTTACCTCTTTGGATGTGTCCCTCTTTGATTTGCTTTGCTCTCACTGTGCCCAAACCTCGAACAGGGATTCCCAAGTAGTAGCCTACATCATGATGCCTAACTGCTTCGGTGTCACCAGTGGCACTTTTAAAAAGTTGAGTCCCTCGGCTTCATTTTCTTGAGATTCTGATTCAGGACATGGTCTATATTTTCTAAAAGATGCACAGGTGTTTTCAATACACAACTCGGCATTAGGAACCATATACTCAGCCTCAGGGCATCCTTGGAGGGTGCATGAAGGGTGGTATGAAGGCTAAGAAATATAACTGGAAAGTACTAACAATTTCAATTCATCCTTCATCCACTATATTTTCTCATCTGACCTCATATTTTTTAACCTAAGAAAGTAAGAGGGTGATACTAATGATAAATATGGTGTTTCCAATGCTAAACTTCTATAATTCCAAGTCAGTGGTATCCAAAAGGATCATGCTTCTCCAGTAGATCTCACTGGAGGGATGCTCAGTTTAGAGCCTCATTGCCCCTGGCACAGGGTAGTAGCTATCTCTGGCTGTGTAACACACTACCTGTAGTTCAGAAGTCTGGTGTGGTGCGTCTGGCTCAGGTTCTGTCTCTGTTCAGGTTGTCACCAGGCTGACATCCAGGTGTCAGCCAAAGCTGCAGTTTCCATCTGGGACCCAGGGTCCTCGTCCATGCTTACTAGCTGTAGCAGTTGCACTATTGAGGTTGCTTCCAGAGGCCACCCTTAGTCCAGGGCAATTAGCTTCTTCCATCCTCAAAGCTACTAATAGCATGTTAGATTCCTCTCACCCTTCGAATCTCTCTTACCTCTTCTCTGTTAATCAGGGGAAAACCCCTCCTTTTTAAAGGACTCGACAGCTTCGGTCTGGCCCACTCAGATAATCTCTGTATTTTAAGGTCAATTAACTTGGGACTTTGCTCCCATCTATGAAATTTCTCCACAGCAGTACCTAAATTCATGTTTAATTCAATAACCAGACGATGGGAATCTGGGGGGTGCAACTTTAAGATTCTGCCTCCTACCGGGACGGATATGAGGCAGCCATGTTTAACCCTACAAAGGGAGGATGCAATCCCATATCTGCCATGCTGTTCCCATGTGGCAGGTACTGTGATGAGTGCATTACAGACATCACCTTCCTTAATTCTTATAAGCAGACTGTAAAGAAGAGATTGAAATTCTCATTTTATAGGTGGAAAGCTTAGGACTCAGAAGGAAGACTTTTTTCTCCAAGATAACTTAGCTAGTCATGTTGGAGTCAGGCTCCCACGCCAGGTCTGTCTTATAGTGCTCCTCTCGCTGCACCATTCCTGCCCACTTTAAAGGTAACTGTGAAGTTACATAGTGGAACTCAGGTTGTTCTCGAGCTCACAAGGAGTCAGGGGCCCAAATCGGGTATCGCGACCACAATATTCCTATTTCCATGATATTTACACCACTCCTTACTAATTTCCCTGTCAACTGAGATACTGGAGGCAGAGGGATTAGACATTAAAATATTAAATTTTAAGAGGAGAGAGGAGTTCCCAAACTTAAGGTAAGGCTCCTGGTCCCTATTTAACTCCCTGCTGTAGAATCTGAGATGCTTCCCTTCCCTTTCCTTCTTCCAGGAAACACAGTTTCCTGATTCAGATCAATCTAAATGAGCTACAAGTGGTGAGAGGCAGACCCAGCCCATAAGATAAGCAAAGCAAGCACTGAGGATGGAAGGTAGAGGAGAGGGCTGAGGGAATGTCACTATTCCCCTTTGCCATGGGGGGGGGGCGGGGAGGGAGAGCTGAAACTCTCAAGGGATGTGAATGTGGACATTGTTCTCTTGCAGAGAAACCAGGAGTGTGCCCCCATGAGAGGATCACCTGTGAAACTAAAGTTCCAGATTGGTGCCGAACTGATGGGCACTGCGTGGAACAGATGAAGTGCTGCTCATTTGCCTGTGGGAAGAAGTGCATGGATCCACTCCAAGGTAGTGGCACCAAGGCTGAGGGCCTTTTGAGGTGTCTTACTTCCTGCCCCGTCTAGAACTTGCTGAATGATTCCCTTGAATGGTAGGACAAAGAGGCCAGGGCTCATGATTTTCTCTTTTTCTAATTATATTCCAACCCTCAAGTACAAACAGTGAGTCTAAGCATGGTGGATGGCAACTGGATAATATTGATGTTAGTCTTCTTGGTTCAACATTCAAGCATTCACAAATAACTAATACTTGCCGTACACTTCCTATGTGTCAAGAGGCTATTGTTGCCACTGTGGTAAATGTAAACCCCAGTCAGCTTAGATGCTGGTCTTATTTTTGGACTCTTTGGCCTTCAAAGAGGTTTTCTGGTAACTCAAAGTATAGAGCATCTCATAAGAGGAAATTGTGCATTATAGATATAGATATCCATTTATTGACTCAAAAAATATCTACTGTTAGTGTCCTTTGGTCAAAGACCACCAGGAACACATATGTATTTGAACAAGTTGGATTTACTACTCATTGCAGTGAGGGAGAATGTTCACCATAGACAACCTGAGAGATCTCAGTAAGAAGCTGTTGGAAAGAATCTACTATGGGATTGAGGCTTTGACTGAGTAATTTGCAGAGGTGGATTTGGCCTATATGGGGTGTTGTCAGAAAGTGGGGCAATTTTATGATTATCTCATGTGATCTTATCTATAGAGAAGGGAGGCTAGACTGAGGATAAAGCCATAATGTAGAGAAACATAAATCACTCATAGATGTTGGGTATTCTGTGGCTTTCACAATTACTGTTTTTGGTCTCCCTTTATCATGGTCCCAGAGTGACCTTGTTTGATGTAGCTGTCTGGTGAGCTGGTTAATATCTGACAGGGGCACACCATGGCTCAGCTGTGAGCTCTGATCAATTTCCAAACATGAGAGATTGGTGTTTTTTTTTTTTTTTCCTTCTTGATGTTTCATTCTATCTATGTGCCAGGCACTTTGTTAGGCATTTTGGATATAGTCATTGAACAAGTCTTGTCCTCCCAAAGCTCAGGCAGTAGAGAAGAAAGATCAGCTCCAAAGCACCTCATATGCTTTTCACTATGACTTTTGAAAGGTGTGAATGATGCTCAGAGATTCAATGCAACATAGAGTATTTGTAGTAGAGCTAGGCTAGAAATTTTATTGATGATGGTCTCCTAATCACTTGGATCAAATACCAAGAACTGCACAAAGGTGAGGGCCTGAACCCTTCTTTGTTTTTGCTACCCTTTATGTTCTTCCCTCTTTGTTTCCTGTCCTCAGAACCCTGCATGCTACCCTCAGACCAAGGAAACTGTAACAGTAATATCATGCACTGGTATTTTGACAATAAACATCACCTCTGCAAACCCTTTACCTATGGAGGTTGCTATGGGAATGCTAACAACTTCATCAGCAAGGAACACTGCATAATGGCTTGCACATTAATTGGTAAGACTTATATGCCTGGCCATCTGAGGGCCTAGTGTAACTGGAAATAGTACATCAGAATATTCATATGCTCAGGCTTTAAGGTTAAAATGTTTTGTTCAACTCTTAGCTCAATAATTCACTGAACAGGTGGTCTTGGGTCAGTTTCCTGTTTCCATGAGCTTCAGTTTTCTTGTCTACAAAATGGGGGGTCATGATAGTATTGACCTGATGGAGTTGTTGTGCCAGGAAACTGATATAGTGCACATACCTGTTGAGTGTTACCTAAGTACTTACTCAAAAATGGAACATAAGCAGGTCAGCTCTGGTTTCCCAAGAAGTAGGGATAGAGCATGGAGTAGGTGAAGAATAGGGTGGAGTGAAGGTGAGGGCTGTGGATTAATTCCTTACTATAATGACCATTAGCAGTAATGTTGGGAGACAGTGTCTTACAGAGCTTAAGTGACAAATGATGTAGATAAAAATCCCCTTTTTCCCACTTACTGCAAATTTCTTCACCTGTTTGAGTTTCAGTTCCCTCCCCCATAATACTGGAATAACAAAAGTCATTGCTGAGTTGTTGGTATGATTATATGTGATCAGGACACAAATATTTGACATGATGGCTGTTCAGTAGTGTCAGTTTGCTAAATGGTAATAATTGAGGTGGTGGCCGTTGATGTTCAAAATGCACAGCACTGTGTGACTTTACAAAGCAGCACTAGAACTTTGACCTCAGATTCTGCAATGCAGGCTGAAATGTATACCATCACCTCCATTTTACAGACAAGAAAACAGAGAGGTAAATTTAGTTGCCCAAGGATTCACAGTGGGTCAGGGGTAGATCTGAAATTTTAATTCTATAGGCCTAGTGAGCCTGAATGGCCAAGGCAACCTTGTGGCCTGGCCCTTTATGGGAGGCTGTAAGGAATTATGGCACTATAAACTAGACCTTGGCTCTCTCTCAGAAACCAGAAGAAGAGGCCAGGGAAATTGGTTTGAGCTGGTTTGTGGGAAATTTATGTTTAGACCTCAGAAAGAACCTAACAATAGTTTTGAGAGTCAAACACACCATGGTCTGTTAGAGTCTGACCTGAGGAGGAAGAAGAAGAAGGACGAGGAGGAGAAGGAAAAAGGGGAGAAGGGGGAGAAGAAGAAGAAGGAGAAAGAGAAGAAAGAGGAGGAGGAGGAAGATAAGCAGTAGGAGGAAGAAGAGGAAGAGGGAGTAGAAGGAGAACAGGAAGAGGAAGAAGAGGTAGAAAGAGAAGGAAAGAGAAGAAGAAGGTGGAGGGGAAGAAGAAAGGAAGCACCTCCTACCCTCATAGAATTTGCAATCAGATAAGGACAACAGAAACATGAACAAAATTCTAAAGAATTCATTTCAATACCATCTCTACCCTAGTGACTCACACAGTTGTATCTCCAGCCTGAATCTGACTCCCAAACTCCAACTGCCTTGTCTTCTCCTCCATCAGGATCTCAAAAACATCTCACACTTCATTTGTTTAAGAACCACTCATCTTTGCTCTCCCATCTCAAACCTGCTCTGTCCATACTTCTCTCCAGCTTGGTTGAAAAAACAAAACAAAACAAACTTCTAAGTAACCCTTGATGAATCAGCATTGCACTTTCTCAATCCACATCCATTGCATTAGGAAATCATTTTAGATCTACCTTGAAAATAGATCCAGAATCTGACCACTTCTTACCACATCAACAGCTGCCACCCTGGTCTGGGGAGTCATCTTCTCACCTGGGGCTTCAAACACCCAGCCTTACTCTCTTTCTACTACATCCCATGAGATGGTGAGGCATTACATTCCTTCACAGCCTACCAGAGGCCATCAGGGTAGAGTGAACCAAGTGACAGAAAGAGATACTAGTTTGGAGGGGAAGAGAAAGCTGTTTAAAACAGTGAGATGGGCTGGGGTTTGAGAGAACTCACATCTGCTCTTGTTTTAGTCAAGAAAGGACATTGCCCACTCTTCCCTTTCAAGAACCGTATGGAGTGTTCATCTCTGTGTACGAGTGACATCGATTGCCCCCAAAGTGACAAATGTTGTGAATCCATGTGTGGCTTTGTTTGTGCCATGGCCTGGACAGGTGAGGACTGGGGGTATACCTCCCAAAGTCTCCGGGGCATATGCTAAGGATGTCATGTTGGCCCATGGAATAGGAGATACCCCTTCAGTTGACCTTAGGGGTCTCTTGGGAACTTTTCCTTTTTTGATGCCCAATCACTGCTCTTGTGTTGTTGTGCTGATCTCAGGAAACTTATTTGCTAGGCTTCAAAGACAATCATGCATAGTATCACTCCCTATTTTTCCCCATGAGAACTTATTTATTCTAAGTCTCATCTTCAATGGCTGACAGGTGACAATACCCACTTATTTGTACAAAAAAATGATAACCATTAGGTACATTCCTAATAAGCCCTTATGTCTGCACAGAACTTCAGAGCATGTAGAGCATATCCACATCCTGTAGGTATGCTGCAGTAATGATTGGCAGCAAAATGTTGTTGGGGCAGAAGTGAACTCTGTAGTTTCTGAGGTTAGGTCTCACTCCTTCATGTAGTGCTGAGTTAGTATAGTCTTGTCCCAGAGATTGTTAGTGTTTTGAGGTACAGCACAGTATGGTGGAAGAAATCCAAGTCCTTTCAACTGACTTCAACTCTTCTACTCATTTTCATTATGGCCGTAGACAACTCATTTTCCCTACATGATCCTCAATTTGTACAGTTTATATTTAAAAAGGAAGTTCTGGGTGCTCTCCCATATTCCTTTTATCTCTGGTAATCTGGGATCAGATAACCCAAATAAATCCATTAGCTCTTTGAGGGCCAGCAGGAATCCTATCAGATTTTGTAACTCAGAGATGTCAAGCCTTTTTGATACTCCTCAAATTGTTAGCCATAGAAAGTTGATAATCTGCCTTGTACAATCTATTGTTACTCTAGGGGGAAGGGTAAGAGACTTCATCAGAAGAAAGCCCTGTTTAGGGTTCCCCAAATCTCCCAACTTTGTCTCAAACTATAATCAAGTATTTCAAGATCAAGTGTTTTATTTTATCCCATAAAGCCAAATCAGGTTTCTGCCCACACAAGCCTGTGGTGTGTTCCACATTTGATAGACCCAAGTGTCTTCAGGATAATGATTGCCCAGTGTCACAGAAGTGCTGTTCACATTGTGGATTGAAGTGCCTGGAACCTCAAAAATGAATAGTAAGTGGAAACCTTGCCAAGCTGTCTTAAGAAGTATAACAATATTTTATTCCATTGATCTATGTGTCTGTTTTTGTGCCAGTACCATACTGTCTTGATGATTACAGCTTTGTAATACAGCTTGAAGTCTGGAACTGCGATGCCTCCAGCTTTGGTTTTCTTCAATAATACTTTGGATATTTGGGGTCTTTTCTTGTTCCATACAAATTTTAGAATTGTTTGTTCTACCTCTGTGAAGAATGCTGATGTTATTTTGATAGAGATTGCATTGAATATGTTGATTGCTTTGGGTAGTATTGACAATTTAATAATATTTGTTCTTCCAACTCAAGAGCATGGACTGTTTTCCTATTTATTTTGCATCTTCAATTTCTTTCATAAGCTTTCTAGTTTTTCATGTATAGATCTTTTACCTCTTAGGTTTATTCCTAGGTATTTTATGGGTTTTGGTGCAACTGTAAATGGGATTGATTCCTAGATTTCTCTTTCTGCTGCTTCATTATTGGTGTATATAAATGCAACTGATTTTTGTGTGTTGATTTTATATCCTACAACTTTGCTGAATTCATGTAATCAGTTCTAGCAGTTTTTTGGTAGAGTCTTTTGGGTTTTCCATGTAGAGTATCATGTTGTCTGTGAAAAATGAAGGTTTGACTTCCTCCTTGCTAATTTGGATGCCTTTTGTTTCTTTTTGTTGTTTGATTGCTGAGGCTAGGACTTCCAACACTATGTTGAATAACAGTGGTGGGAATGGACATCCTCGTCATGTTCCTGACCTTAGGGGAAAGCTCTCCCTTTTCCCCCATTGAGGGTGATATTAGCTGTGGGTCTTTCATTTATGGCCTTTATGATCTTGATGTATGTTCCTTCTGTCCCTACTTTCTTGAGGGTTTTTATCAAGAAAGGATGCTCTATCTTGTCAAATGCTTTTTCTGTATCTATTGAAAGGATCATGTAGTCCTTATCCTATCTTTTATTAATGTGATGTATCACATTGATTGATTTGTGGATACTGCACCAGCCCTGAATCCCAGGAATAAATCCCACTTTATTGTGGTGAATAATTCTTTTAATGTATTATTGGACCTGGCTTGGTAATATCTTGTTGGGAATTTTTGCATCCAGAAATGGACCCACAAATATCTGGCCAACTAATCTTTGACAAAACAGGAACGAATATCCAATGGAAAAAAGACAGTCTCTTCAGCAAATGGTGTTGGGACAACTGGACAGACTTGCAGAAGAATGAACCTGGACCACTCTCTTATACCATACACAAAAATAAACTCAAATGGATGAAAGACCTAAATTTAAGGCAGGAAACCATCAAAATCCTAGAGGAGAACACAGGCAGCAAATTCTTTGACCTCAGCCGCAGCAACTTCTTACTTGAAATGTCTTCAGAGGCAAGGGAAACAAAAGCAAAAATGAACTATTGGTGCCTCATCAAGATAAAAAGCTTCTGCACAGTGAAGGAAACAATCAGCAAAACTATAAGGCAACTGACAGAATGGGAGAAGATATTTGCAAAAGACATATTAGGTAAAGGGTTAGTATCCAAAATCTATAAAGAAATTACCAAACTCAACACCCCTCCCCCCAAAAAACAAATAATCCAGTTAAGACATGGGCAGAAGACATGAGTAGACACTTTTCCAAACAAGACATTCAGGGGCGCTTGGGTGGCTTGGTCGGTTGAGCGTCCGACTTCGGCTCAGGTTATGATCTCACAGCTCTTGAGTTCGAGTCCCGCGTCAGGCTCTGTGCTGACAGCTCAGAGCCTGGAGCCTGCTTCTGCTTCTGTGTCTCCCTCTCTCTCTGCCCCTAACCTACTCGCATTCTGTCTCTGTCTCTCTCAAAAATAAATCAACATTAAAAAAATTATTAAGAAGACATTCAAATGGCTAACAGACACATAAAAAGATGCTCAACATCACTCATCACCAGAGAAATACAAATCAAAACCACAATGAGATGCCACCTCACACCAGTCAGAATGGCTAACATTAACAACTCAGAAAACAACCAATGTTGGTGAGAATGTTAAGAAAGGGGAACTCTTTTGCACTGCTGATGGGAATGCAAACTGGTGCAGCCACTCTGGAAAATAATATGGGGGTTCCTCAAAAAGTTAAAAATAGAACTACCCTACAACCTAACAATTGCACTGCTAGGTATTTATCCAAAGGATACAAAAGTGCTGATTCTAAGGAGCACATGCACCCTATTGTTTATAGCAGCACTATCAACAATAGCCAAATTATGAAAAGAGCCCAAATGTCCACCAACTGATGAATGGATAAAGAAGATGTGGTATACATAGATACACATACAAGTGGTGTGTGTACACACACACACACTGTAATATTACTTGGTGATCAAAAAGAATGAAATCTTGCCATTTGCAACAATGTGATGGAACTAGAGTGTATTAATCTAAGTGAAATAAATCAGAAAAAGATATCATATGATTTCACTCATATGTGGAATTTAAGAAACAAAAGGGATGAACATAGAGGAAGGGAAGCAAAAATAAGATTAAAAAAAAAGAGAAGGGAAACAAACCATAAGAGACTCTTAAATACAGAAAAGAAACTGAGGGTTGCTGGAGGGATGTTGGGTAGGCGGATGGGCTAAATGGGTGATGGACTTTAAGGAGAGCACTTGTTGGGATGAGCTCTGGGTGTTACATGTAAGTGATGAATCACTAAATTCTATTCATGAAATCATTATTAGACTACATGTTAACTAACTTGGACTTAAATAAAAAAGTAAAAACAAATAAATAAATGAGGTTGGATTAAAATATGAAGAATGGATTCAGAAATATCATTTGTGAAGCAAAAACAATAGTATATTTAGAAGCAATGAAATGGAAAAAAAACACGACAGGTTCTAAGAAAATATTCTTGATTAAAACAAAGCATTTGAGATAATTTTAAAAATTGTTGTTGGGAAAAAAAAGAAGTATAACAATATTTAATGAGTTCACTTATATTTTATATATAATCATATCTGAAAATGATGAGTAATTTGACTCTTTTGTTTCCCAATGTCATGACTTTGTTTTCTTGTCTTTTTGTATCATGTAGAGCCTCTGAAATAATGTTGAAAATAAAGGTAATGACATCTATCCCTGTCTGGTTCTTTATCTTAAAATCAGTGTCTCCTGCAGTATGAAATGTCATTTGTTGTGGGCTTTGGGATAAATAGATTTTACTGCACTTGGATGGTTTTCTTTTTATACATTTACTATTGTTATTGGATATTACTGTGGAATTTTATCAAATACACTTTAAGCATCTAATCATGTAATAATTTTCTCTTCTAATTTGTTAGTATAAGAACTTATATTATTAAATTTCCATAAGTTGAACCATCCTTGCATTCCAGGACTGACCTTAATCATATTGAGGGTATACTTCTATTAATACACCAAAGGCACTTTAAGCAAATAGTTTATTCAGAAATTTCACATCAACAATCAAGAGAAAAATAGGCCTATTACCTTTGTATGTTTTGCTATTGGAATCATATTACTTTCAACAAACTAGCATGGAAAACTAATTGGGAGGTTACTTATTTTTCCTATGATGTGTAATATTTTAATATCTCAATTTATTTTTATTTTCTTTTAAGTAATATATATGCCCAACATGTGGGGCATGAATTCATGACCCTGAAATCAAGAGTTGCACACTCTACCTACTGAGCAGCCAGGCACCACCTATGGTCTGTAATATTTTAAATAAAAATTTCCATAATAATATTTTAATAATATTCTCTATTTTTTAGGGCTACACAAAATTGAGCTCCAAAAGCAACTAGGTAAGGTTTCTTCTATAGTGGTATATTTGAAATAATTTTTTATAAATTTTAATGTTTATTTCTTTATTTTGAGAGAGAGAGCGAGCACGAGCAGGGGAAAGGCAGAGAGAGAGAGAGGAAGAGAGAGAGAGGGAGAATCCCTAGCAGGCTCCACACTCAGCCTGGAGCCCAACACAGGGCTTGATCCCACAAACTGTGAGATCATGACCTGAACCAAAATCAAGAGTCAGGTGTTGAACCAACTGAGCCACCTGGGCAACCCTATTTTTACTAATTTTTTTCTTGTACTTTACCTTACAGTGTATATAGGCTCTCTACCTCCTCCTCTGTAAATTTCGGTCTTTTATATGTTGCTAAAATTGATCCATTTTCTCTCTATTTTCAAATGTATTACCTTAAAGTAGTATAACTGATTTTGTACATAATTCTTTTTTTGTCTTTAACTTTGTTTAATGTTTTCTTCAATATACTCATGTTTCCACCCCACCCACACTATCCACCAATCATTCAAAGCATTTACCACCTATCCATCCGCTCACCTAGCTTGCATTGAAATACCTTTAAACTTATTGATCCTTCCACCCATTCTCTCACTCATATATCCACCCACTTACCCTTCTCACCCACCTTCTTTCTACATATCCAGCTGCCTGTTTTATATCTAGCCTTTACTCATCTTTCATACAAACACATTCTCTCATACCTGTCAACATAGGTCTCCATCATTTCTACACCCATCTCCCCTCCATCCACGTAACAATTCACTCATTTACCTGCCAGAGTTTCCATCAATTACCCGTTTGTCCCATTACTAACCTATCCATCCTTATGTTCAATCCAATCCATTTATTCACCCAGCCATTCATCCCCCCAGCCATGTTCAGGCATTCATGCACCCAAATATCCATGATACCCTCACCCATCCTTTGTATTCTTCCAACTGTATTCCCATTCATCATACTATGAGCCATCCATCTATCCACATAGCTACCTTGCTCATCCAATAGTCTGCACCGAGTGTTTATTCTGGCCCTATTAATGTTCTAAACACTAGGTCCTAGACACAGACCTGTTCAGTGGAGCTCAGGGTTTATTTGAGGAAACAAACACGAAACTCAGTAACACACTTAGAGGCACAGAAAACAACACAGAAAGCCAAGCACAGGAAGCTTGATCAATGTCTTGGCCTAATTACAAGCAGAAATCTCCAGGTAGAGGCCATCTACCTTGGTACCCCTTGGAGTCCCTCATTCTGACCAGCAGATTGGTGCTAGAATAGAAGTGTGGCTGAGGTAGAGGGAGGGCACCATGACTGACCATCGGTGAGAGGAGATAAGGGAAGGAGGGCAAAGATCCACATGGATCCTTACTCAGCCTTCTTCAAGAAACTGAGCAAGGAAGGGGCAAAAGAGGTCATTCATCCTAGGCCCCCAAGACATAAATTTCATCTCATCTGCTTGAAAAGTGAGACCCTTGGGTGGGACTTGAAATTAGGCAAGGCAGAACAGATAGAACAACTAGAAATTCTGAGTTTTCATTTACTTTCAAGAAAATTTAGAGAAGAATTCAGCCTTCCCTGGGGCACTGGGAGCCATTTGGACATTTAGTCTCTGTGGGTCCCTAGCTTCTGTCCCCACTATGGACGTCACCTTTATCCCCTTTGTGTGCACTATTCCTCCCTACCTGCAACTCCATAGTAAGATATATTCACACCAATATCAGAAGGTTCCATAGTGACCTCCGACAAGAACTCAGATACTCCTTTTCCTCTTACCTTTATCTCAGACACTCACTCACTCGGTGACATGGAGTCATAATTTGCACTCCTCTGGGCCTTATGACCCCTCTAAGATGAAGAAATGGACGTGTGCCCTCAGAGTCCTTGCACCAGGTGGTTCAGCTTTGTATTCTCTCCTGGCCTGCGTATGGGAGGGACATAGAATAAGAGAGGAGGGACAGCACTGCTCAAGACATCTTGGTGGTTCATTAGAAATTCTATTCCCTGCTCCCTTTGTGGGGTTCAGTGGGATCCAGAAACTGATGGGATTGGACGGTGTGGTATAAGTGCCTGATATGCAGCTTTTTAATTTTAATGTAAGTGCCTGACACTAAGCTTTTGAGTGCTGAGGCATCCATTTCTAAGACATCCATATCAAATAAATGCAGCGCCAGCTGTATAACACAGATATTAACAACACAGCTAGATAAGGAACCAGGCTGTCCTCACCCATGAAGTTCCCCCTTTGGAAAGGCCTCGAGGATCCCAGATAACAGACCACCCAAGTGACCCTGCTTCTCCCTCCCCACACCCTGATTCCCACTTCTATATGCTTTAAATTCGCCAATAAAAAGTGAATCCATGAAACCCTAGACATTCCACCCTTGGACCCTAATAAAGGCAGAGAGCCCCAGGTCCACTCTTCCTACCCTTCTCTTTGTCCACAACCTTCTGTGTGGCCTTCTGGCATGCCATATACCCTCCAGGGCTTGTGAGTAATAATAAATTGTGTGCTCTGAAGTTCCCTGGTGGTGTGGCAGAGGTAAGTCCTGTGATAACAATAAGAACCACAAAGGCTGTTCCAACCACAATGCTTCCCCGTGGTGGTGGAGGCATGTCTGTCAAGGGAATGCCTCACTTTGAGTAAATATGCCCCCAAGAGTGTCTCGGGCCTTCCTAGCTGAGAATATCACTGTCAATAGGCTGAGACACACACCACAGATTCCCACAGGGGGCTCTGTCTGTGATCCTAAATTTTGTGACCATATAGTCACTCACTGATGATACAGCTAGCTTTGTCTGGCTTCTGCCCATCACGTAGGACAAATGGAGAACAACTTGACCCAAAGTGCAACAGCTAGTTGAAGAAAGAAACAGGGGCCCTACAGACAACATTTACTCTCTAAGGAGCGTCTCTCCCTCTACTGGGACTGACTGGCTGGCTGGCAGGCATTGTGGAGTCCATGTAGGAATGCTGCCAAATTCTCCAGCACTCTCTCCAGGGCCCTTTCACCAGTCCAGTCAGAAGCCAGCAACTCTACTGTCTATGCACTTTAACTGGGATGTGATCTCTCAGGCAGGCCTTCCCATTTTACAGTTCCTCCTCAGACAACAAGATGCACCAGATAGAGGACACTCACTATAAGCTCTGCTGACATTCTCCACTGCTCTCAAAGCAATATGACCTTGACAAACAGTATCTGAAAATTCTGCTGACAGGCTCCTCCTCCCTCACACTCCACTCTGTGGTAACATATTTACTCTTTGGCCTTTGTCAAAGAATATGAACTACCCAAAGAGAAAAGGGAGAAGGTTGGATGAAATGGTGGGAGAGGGAGAAAGAGACACAGAGACCATGAGAAGCCCACAGAAAAAGAGAATAAGGCAGACACCAACACAGAGAAGCACATCTAAACAAAGAGATACCAAGACATCCATAGAGATACATTGTCAGAGATAAACAAAAGGGGCATAGCAGTTAGTGTGCAGATAAAGTGGAAAATGAATGGAGAATGAGGACATTCCATAACTCTCAAAGTTATCAAGACCCCTGATGGTGGCATGTACTCCTAAGTTCACATGGAAAGTGAGATAAGCTTTGCCCACACCCCACGGTGGACCAGAGGGCCTAGCCTAGCCCGGGCTGTTGAGCATCATGAACCATCCAAGAAAAGACTCTTCCCCAGAGCTGTGGGCTGTAGATGCCAGCTGGCCACATTGACGATCTCAGGAACTTGGCGTTCCCAGCAGGATAAGAGGTGTCTGGCTTGACTCCAGTTCTCACATCCAAGATACTGACTACTGAAGAAATAGGCTGGCCAGACATTTTCATATTCTGGAACCACTGAACAGGCCAGCTCTTCTTCAGAATGGCGTCTTCTAGACTTTTGAGCATCCTGGTCTTATCCGCCTTTCTAGTGAATGTCCAGGGTTTCGGTGACTGGATCTTTCCCAGTAAGTAGTGGGGCCTCAGCCTTCGCGCTGAAGAGAGGGAGGGTGCTGGGAGAATGAAACAAGGAACAGGTGCTAAGACTTGAGTTGCTTCCCACCATGTTAGCCCTGGTCCAAGGTTGGGAGGTATTTGGAATATTTCTTCCAATTTCCCCCTTTATGGAAATGCCCTCTCTGAATGCAAGAATCTGGACCTGAGGCAACCCCCAATTTCAGCCCCTTTGAAGTAGAGGGTCGATTGGGGGTGGAAGGAAGAGTCACAGGATCTTGCATTTATGGGAGGGGCTTTAAGAATCTGGGAAGTCTAGGGGATCTTCCCCTTACCCCACAAAAAATAGCCTCCTTCCTCAGGATATTATCTCTATCAACTCCTGATTCTTTCAAATGTAGTCTTATAAAGTATTCCTGCATCCCCAGGGGTTCCCTACCTTTGGGATAAAAGACAGTATCCAGAAGTTTCTTTGAACTGAAGCCAGTAATCCTCCATGACTATACAGTAATAATGACAATTGGTTACCATTTAGTCAACACTCAGAAAGTAGGGAGTTAGAGAGATCTGGAGTCAGACATGGTGGGTCCAAACTCTGGTTTCACTGTTCAGTAGCCATAAACTAGGGCAAGTTAGTTAGATTCCATGTGCTTCAGTCTCCTCCTGCACAAAATGTGGATGTCAGTAGAACTGACCTCTTAGAGGTATTAGGAGGATTATGGGAGATAGCATTTAAATTTTTTTTAAAGTTTATTTTTGAGAGAGAAAGTGTGAACAGGAGTAGGAGAGGGACAGAGAGAGAGGGAAAGACAGAATCCCAAGCAGACTCTGCACTGTCAGAACAGAGCCCGATGCAGGGCTTGAACTCACCAACTGTGAGATCATGACCTAAGCTGAAATCAAAAGTTGGACACTTAACCTACTGAGACACCCAAGCGCCCTGAGATAGCATTTAAAATGCACAGAAAAGTCCTTGGCGTATGGTAAACAGTGGATAAACGTTAGTTAACATTGCTATGCATCGGTTCCTATGATTGTAACTTTACGCACTTTGTCTCATTTCCTCCTCAACAACTTTGTAAGGCTAAAACAAGTTTACAAGTGAAGAAACCAAGGTTCAGAGAGGTGAGTGGTAAACCAAGATGTAGAATTTAAAAACCCAACTCTCTGACGCCAGGGTGAGTGTTATTAATCATTGTGCAATAGCGCCCCTGGGAGGAACTCCAAAACACTGACTCCTCAACCAGGCCAAAATGACCAGATTAATTTAGACCAGTGGATTTCAATGGGCGATTTTGCCTTCCAGGGGACATTTGCAATATCTGCAGATATTTTTGATTGTTAAACTGGAGACTGCTATTGGCTTCTGGTGGATAGGGGACCGAGACGCTGAACACCCTACTGATAGGGGCCCAAGACGCTTAACACCCACAGGACAGCCCTCCTCCTCCCATAAATAATGATCATAAAGACTGGCAAGTTTGAGAAATCCTGCATTAGAGGGGATGGGGCTAAGGGGTGGAACTAGGGATGGGGTAAGAAGGTAGAGAGTGGTCAGAAGGAAAGTCAGTGTAGGCAGTGCTTGGAAATACATGAGAGCACCCTAAGGAAAAGGACTCCTGTGGATGAGCAAAGAGAAAGCAAACATCCCTGACTTTACAGAGTTGCCTTGGGTTGGGAGAAGAGTGGACACTGTGCCCTCTAAGATTCACGGTTGTAAAACTGTCCTTTCCTTTAGGGAGATGCCCCAGAATCCAAGAGAAATGTGAATTCAAAGAAAGGGATGAATGTACGAAGGACAGACAATGTCTGGACAACAAGAAGTGTTGCATCTTCAGCTGTGGAAAAAAGTGTTTAGACCTCCACCAAGGTAATACTAGGAGCCTCAGAATAACCAGCCCTTCTGCCCACACCCTCACCTTCTGCCCACCTGTGTAGCATCATCCCTGCTTTACTAAGGGCTGGTCTTTCAGCAAGATTGCTGGACGGGAAGACCTGTAATTTACATCCATCACTGCCCCTAATATTATGTGTGACATTAGGTAGTATCTTCATCCAATCTGGGCTTTGATTTCCCCAAACAGAATGTGAGTGTAGGATTGAAGCAGATAGTCTCTTGGCTGCTTTCATTCTTATGGTTTTCTTTTTTTGTTTATTTCTAACTCATGATTTTCTTAGTCTCCATGTGGCCATTGTTGGCACATTGTTGCTGCAAGTGATAAGTAAGCTATTGGTATTTACCAGCTTTTTGTTGCTGAGGGGCTGCCTCTCTGCTTCTCTAAGTTCAATTTAGCACCAGGAAACATCCCTTGACTACTGCAGACCAGAGGGTTTTTCCTTTGTTCCTGCGATCTTAACTCCATGCCCATCTTCTTGGGCTCCAAAAAGACTATCAAAGATTCTTTACTCATTTATTTAACAAATATGTATTGAGTGTCTCTGAGAGTCATAATGGGATTTGACTCGTGTGGTCAGGGAGGTAAGGAAGGCTTCCCTGAGAAAGCAAACCTGAAGTTGAGTTCAGAAGGATGGGTAGGAAATTTAGGCAAAGAGTGGATGGGAGGGATTTCAAGGCACAGAGAATAACATGCACAAAGGCTCAACGGTGGGGCTTAGAGAGGCCAGACAGCAAGAATGTGTATGCGCACGGCATGAGGGAAAGGATCTGGTGAGACAGGGTCTGGTGGGCTGGCATCTCACTTTGATCCCAAGAGCAATGAAAATCCACTGAGGTGGACAGTGATGCGACCAGGGTTTTATCACTAACAGAGGAGAAACAGAATGTCTTGAAGAATTTCAGGAAAAGAGAATATGGTAGCTTGGACCAGAGAGGTAGCTGAGGGGATGGAGAAGAGTGGGCTGTGTTTGAAAGATGTCTAGGCAGTAAAGTAAGCAGGACTTGACAATGGACAATGGGGCAGAGTGGGCAAGAGGATGGTGAGTTGTTCATTTGCCTAAAGGTGAGGGTTTTTGAATCTAGGTTTTCTGAGTTCAAGTCTTAGTCTGTCACCAGCCTGGGCAAATTAACAACTTTCCCCTGTTGTTCCTCACTTTCCTCAGATAAGAAAAGAACCAATGTTAAAGGCTATTTGGAGGACCAAACAAGATGATCCACAGGAAGTGCTTAGAGCAATTCCTGGACACAATTTAGCCAAGTGACACATATTAGCTTAAGTTATTTGTTTAGGGAGTTCCTAAAAAGCAGAGGCCATGCCTTTTGTCTCTTGAAGCATCTTGAGGGGCACATGAGTGGCTCAGTGAGTTGAGTGTCACACTCTTGGTTTCAGCTCAGGTCACGATCTCGAGGTTCGTGAGTTCGAGCCCCACATGGGGTTCTGTGCTGATGGTGTGGAGCCTGCTTGGGATTCTCTGTCTCCTTCTTTCTCTGCCCTTCCCCTGCTCATGTTGGCACTTTCTGTCTGTCTGTCTCTCTCTCAAAAATAAATATTTATTTTAAAAAGCATCTTGCACATAGTAGGTGCTCAATGAATGGCTTATTCGGTTCAGGTCAGGGTGCATTTTGTTTTACCCTCAACGTTCTGCAAGATCCTATTCTATGCCAGACCACCTGCTAGGAATGGGGCTCCAAGATGAAATCAGACACAATCTCTGCTCCCTTGGAAGCTCATGACCTCATGGAGAAGACGGAGGAGGGAATCCATTGACAACCATGCACAAGAGATTCAGAAGCATGGTGGAACAATGAAGGATCGGTCCAGGAAGCTATGGGGGTGTGGGGTTTAGACTGGAGTCAGTGACATCACAGAGGAGCTGATGTCTGAGGAAGGTTTTGAAGGGAGAGTGGGACTGTCGCTAATGAACAACAGTGGGGTGGACAGAGGAAATGAAAGTGAAAGGTGTGGAGGTGTGGGATACCATGGGGTGTTGAAGGTTGCAGGAGCATGTACCTCAAATGGTACTGTGGTGTCAGGTGGTGGTGCAGAACTACAAGCGGGAGCCAGACTACAAAAGGCTTGTGGGTCAATGGAAGACTTTGCCATGAAGTAAAGGTCCTAGCTGTGGAATGACATGATCAGCTTTGTTTCAGGTCCAGTAGGTGCTTTCCTCTGGCAGGCAGAATGAAGGACTGATTAGAAGGGCCAGAGACAGGGCCAGGAAGATCAGTTCCAGGCTATCCCAACAGCCCAGGCATGAGACACCAAGATTTAAAGAGAGTGTCAGAGAGGTGAGCTAAGAGGAGGATAAAAATCAGCAGGACTTGCCTGTTCAGCTATGGGAAGTTTTCCCTCATGGAACTCAGAGTTGAGTTCAGATCTACATTCATTTGCTAGGGCTGCAGCCACAAAGGACCACAAACTGGGTGGCTTAAACAACAATATATTGTCTCACAGTTCTACAGGCTACAAGTCCAAGGTCAAGTGTTGGCAAAGCAGGTTCTTTCTCAGGTTGTGAGGGGGAGAATCTGTTCCATGCTTTTCGTCTAATTCCTGATGGTTTGCTGGCAATATTTGGCAATCCTGGGCTTGTAGACTTCTGCCTTCAGCTTCATATCTCTCTCTCTCTCTCTCTCTCTCTGTGTGTGTGTGTGTGTGTGTGTGTGTGTGTGTGTGTGTGTGTCCAAATTTCCCCCTTTCTATAAAGAAACCAGCCCTGTTGGATTAGGGATGCATCCTACCCCAGTATAACTCATCTGAACTAATTACATTTGCCACAACTCTATTTCCAAATAGGGTCACATTCTGAAATCCTGAGGATTAAGATTCAACATACAAATGGGGGCGGGGTGAGTAGGGAGAGACACAATCCAACCCATAACAGGACTGAAGCTAACTGAGGGAAGAAAGGTGCTGGACCATCTAAAATACTAGTCCCTGGCTTCCCTGAGTGGACTTCCCCTTTACTCATGATCCCATATTCTCTCTTCCTGGCATGGTTTAGGGGGCAGAGTATGTGGTTTATAATTTGCCATTTCCAAGGCACTTCCATATCTTTAACCCATTCAGGATGTATTTACTGAGCAGCTACTCTATGCCAGGCACTGCTAGAAGCTGCACATTCAGATATAATCAAGGAGTTCACAACCTCAAGTGCCATGAAGGCAGTCTCACTTGTACCTCAGGATGGTTCTGTGCCACAAGCAGGGTGAGATTTTGCATTCCCATTGTACAGAAGAGGAAGTCAAGGACAAGACAGGTAATGTGGGAGGTCAATACACACACTGATTTGGGAGCTGAGCCTTCAAATTAGTCTCCTCACTCTCAGGAAGATAACAGGGACAGTGACCAGAAGGAATGGGAGAGACCGATGTTCTCCAGGGATGCAGACACCCAAACAGCTCCACTCTGGGGTCTCCCTACAATGTGCACAATATACCAATGGGTCTGGGCTCCTGAGATGTGAAAAGGTGAAAGGAGCCTGCTCAGTTTCATCTCTGGTGGTGTCCAGGGGTAACAATAACAGCTCCTTTTTTGAGGGGTGGGCACTCTTATTTCTCAACTCTGGGGTCTCCCTACAGACATATGTGATATGCCCAAAGAAACTGGCCCCTGCATGGCCTTTTTTCATCGTTGGTGGTATGACAAGGAAAAGGGTACCTGCTCCAGGTTCATCTATGGTGGCTGCAAAGGAAACAATAACAACTTCCAAACCAAAGACATGTGCCAGAACATGTGCTCCAAAAAACGTGAGTCCCTGGGGCTTCCCAACCTCATTAGGGCCATGCTGAAAGGTCTGGGTGTTGGTTGCTTTGTTCAGGGTTGGCTACGTCCTTGGCAGACCAGTGCTGGCAGAGCCAGCTCCACTTGGGGGGTAAGTATGCACCTGGCAGAGGGTTGGATAGCAGCTTTCTGGGAATTGAGTTTGGGAAGGGACGTGGTCATGAATCAAAGCTGGCAAGTATGAGGGATGGAAGGAGGATGCAGACATGATGAAATCCCAGAGACCAACTTCAGAGAGGTCACAAGACGTCCAGATTAGTGCTGGATTGCCAGCAATCTGCTCCCAACCACATCCAATTCCACTTTTAAGGAGGAAGCCATAGCTCCCCAAAGCAAACCCACTTTGTTTTAATCTGCTGTGCAAAGATATACGAGCATAACTTCAAGACTTGTTCTGAAGATAAGCTGAGCGCAAGTGCTTAACTGGTCCTGTCCTACATTCTCTCCAGGCTTATAATCCTCATTGCATTAAGGATGTACCTGAACAACCACCAGGATTTGGCTCATGATCCAAGGCTCTGTCTGTGTGCCTGACCAATGGTCCACGCTGGTTTCCACTGTTCTACTCTCACATTCCAAGACCTCAGCTCTTCCCCTTACGGAGCCCCAGGATCTGCATTCGCCTTCCTCTATCTCAGACTCTTAAACATGGTATCATTCTGTTTTGACCCATCTCTATGCTTCTTTTCTTTATGTCCAATGTCTAGAGCCCCCTGCATAGCTCCCAATTTACCCCAATAAAGTACTTTGTGTAGTCCTGTGCCTCTGAGGCTGAATAATTCACATCCGTTGGTACATTACACTTTGCAGAGAATAAAGGGTCACTGAGGCCTCTTGTGACACAATGAAAGGGAGGGGAAACAGTCAGCTCTCGAGAGCTGAGAGCTCCAGGGACATTGTCCTCCTCTGTTTCTTCAAAAAATTGTAAGACCCTTTTAAGACAAAGGTCTTTGGGCATTGCCTTAGTTTGGATCCCCCAGAAACTAATCCTGGGACAAGGACATGCGTGAAAGCAGTTTACTTGGGAGATCTCTCAAGACACACAAGGTGGGGATCGGGTAAATGATACAGGCAAGAGAGGAGTCGACTATAAGCTGGTTACTGTGGGGGGAAACTGCAGCTTATTCTCCCAGGGGCCTTCTAAGGAATGCTGTAAAACATGTGTCCAAATGTCTGCATTCGTCTCCAGTGACGGGGCAGTTGAGTCATTTAGTCATTGATTCCCATTCCTTCCTGGATGCCTGGGGGTATTCAAGCCCTTGCTCTTCCAGACTGTTCCACATGCAAGCTTAGCAAGATGTCAGGGAGCCAGAGAAAACCCATAGCACAGAAGTAGAGACTCTGACACTTGAAGTTGGAAGCTGTCTCTAAGCATTGGGTGTCATTCGGCCACAAAAGGAGCAAAACACTACCATATGCCACAAAAACCGAAAACGTTACTCTAAGCAAAAAAAGTCACACACAAAAGGTCACCTACAGTATGAATCCATTTTTATGAAGCATCCAGAATAGGTAGATCCATAGCAATAGAAAGTAGGTTAGTGGTTGCCAGGGATGGGATTGGGCTGGGGGGAAATAGCAACTGCTAGTAGGTATGAGGTTTTCTTTTGTTTTTGCTTTCGTTTTTTAAGTTTCATTTATTTAAGTAATCTTTACACCTGACGTGGGGCTTGAACTCACAACCCCGAGATCAAGAGTCACATGCTCTTCCAATTGAGGCAGCAAGGTGCCTTCTTTTGGAGTGATAAAAATATTTTGGAACTAACGACGGTGGTGGTTACAGAACATTGTGAAGGTACTAAAAAGCCACTGATCTGTCCTCTTAAAAATGGTTAATCTTATCTGATGTGAATCCCACCTCAATTTTTCTAAAAGTGGGTTAGGAAAAACAAAAATGTGCACCAGGTCTGTCTCCTGTGGCTACAGGTGAAATCAGAGGCAAGCCAAGAACATGCCTTATTAAACCTTCAAACCTTAAGTTGGAGAACCCAATGGAAGAATCTTCACGCCCCATAGCTGCTGGTTCTGATGTCATAACTGATAGTTATTATTTCCCTCCTGCATCAACCATTCCAAATTGCACCCAATAATAGAGGCTTTCTGTTAGTGCTGGCATCCTCTCCTGCTCTCAAAGCAGCATGATCTTGACAAACACTTTTTGAAGATTTGGTCCAACCTGAGATAAACCTGTCTCCTTCCCCACATGCTACACATGGTAATACCTTTACTTTTTGACGATGGTTAAAGAAAAGGGATGGCCCAAAAAGAAGAAAAAGGAGAAGGACAGAAGGGAAATGAAGGGCAGGGAGAAAGAGACCCGGAGGGAGACTCACAGGAAAAGAGAAAAACGCAGGCACACAGCAAAAGGAGGAAGCACAGAAAGAAGAAAAATAGGAGCGCCTGGGTGGCTCAGTTGGTCGAGTGTCCAGCTTCGGCTTGGGTCATGATCTCGTGGTTTGTGAGTTCAAGCCCTGCGTCGGGCTCTGTGCGGACAACCTAGAGCCTGCTTCAGATTCTGTGTCTCCTTCTCTTTCTGCCCATCCCCCGCTTGTGCTCTGTCTCTCTCTCTGTCTCTCAAAAATAAATACATAAATGTAAGGAAAATAAAAAAAAAAAGAAAGAAGAAAAATAAAGTGTGAGAAAAATAAGGAGACAAATAGACATGTCAGGAGAAGGGTAAGACTGGAAAGAAAACTGGAATATTCTTGATCTCTAAACTCCACTGGAAAATGGAAGATGCTGGAATTGAATTTCCCTTTCTCCAAGGGAGTCTAGAAGTCCCAGACAATCTTTGCCTCTCTCCCTGGTTGACCAGAGAGCCAGAGAGCCGCAGCGAGCTGAGGAGTAGGAGCTGCTTTTCAAGAGTTCCTTCCCCTTGGTTGGTTGGTGCTGTGGGTGCCAGCTACTCCCACCGGTGGCCTCGGGGACTTGGCGTTCCCCGGCACAGGAAGTGTGGCTCCTGTGGCAGGACAGCCAAAGATCAGAAGCAGGAGCTACTGCGGAGCAGTTCCTAATTTTCGTGCCAGCAGCCAGGCCAGTAGCTCTTAAAATGGGGCCCTTGGGACTTGTGCCAGTCCTGGTACTATTCATCCTCCTGGGGAGAGTCCAGGAGCCTGAGCTGGTTGAGGGGTTGCTTGGCAGTAAGTATCAGGGACTAGCCCTCCCAGCGGAAAAATGGAAGTTTCTGGGAGGGAGAAACAAAGAATTCTACAGAGGAGGAACACTTCCACCTTCAGCCTGGGACCCTGGGCAGGAGAAATGGGAGATATTCTCAGTCCTTCTCTCAGACCCCAAACTCCTGGTCAGATGCATTCCACGAGCACAGGGACCTGAGTCTGTAGCAACGGACTCCCCACTGTCATTATGAGAGGGATTCCTTCTAGACCAGGGGGCCATAAGATGGACTAAAAAGGTGCTGGAACCTTATGGACCTTTCCTATAAGAAAGATCCCCCCCCCCAGCACCACCCTTAGCAGCTTTAAATCTCCCAGTTGCAGCCCCAAAAGTCTCCCCATACCCACACCCCCAGAAGGTCCTTGCTTTTGGAGTAAAGAATGGTCTCTGGAAGTCCCTTGAAATGCGGAAATATGAAGATCCCTTAAGTAGCAGCTAAAATACACTGAGCACTCAGCAGTGAAGCCATACATTGCAGGTTCAAATCCTGGTTCCTCTCCTCAGTAGCTGTGTGTGACCTTGGAAAGGTTCACATAACCTGCCTGTGCTCCAGATTCCTCTGTTTATAAAATGTGGATATTGATAGGACTCACCCATAGAGGTGTCATGAGAATTAAGGAGAAAAGGACAAGGGCACAGTAAGCATCTCGTTAATATTAGTTATCATTATTACGCCCCAGGCAGCTTGACGATGGCTTACAAGATTTGTCGCCTAATCCTCAAACCGACTCTATAGGCAGATGAAAGAGGCAAGGTCCAGAGATGATGCCTGTCATACTAAGGGTTACACAGAATTCAAAGTCCAGCCACTTGACTCCACAAACGGAGGTCTCAGTCACCTGGAGGAGCTACAGCACTCTTGCCCCCACCCAGGGAACATCCAAATACAAGAAAGCCAAGTGACCAGAGTAGTCCTTGTGGAGAGCATCCTATGAGTGGTGGGGTTGGGGGTAGGGCTGGGTGTAGGTACTACATGGTGAGTCGTTATCGGGTTGGGAGTGGGGACAGTGGTGTGAAAATCCTGTGCCATCTAAAGGTCACTACCTTCTGGGGACGATGAAGTGAAAAAAGGCTTCTCTAACTCTGCAGTGGTGCTCTGGGCCTGGCAATGGAGGGTTCTGGCCTCCCTTCTTCCCTTGTTTTCTCCCTCAGAGAAGTGTCCCGAAAACAAACCACCATGCAGTTTCAAAGAAATCGACCACTGTGGGAGGAAAAAACGTTGCTCGGGGAAGATGAAGTGTTGCAAGTTTAACTGTGCAAAGAAATGTGTAGACCCCGATGAAGGTAACACACAAACTCCCTGAACTATCCAGTGCCCTCACTCCTGACCTGCACTCTCTGCCCATCAGCACTGGCATTGCTGGACCCCTCTCCTTGAATGATGGCTGGTCTCTGACCAAGAGTCTGGATGCATCTTCTGCCTGACACAAATCCTAGCAGTGCTGGACTGGGATGGAGTTTATTTCTTTTCTCCCCTATTTAGGTATGTGGTGTGAGTAACAGAGATTTTCCTTCATGGGCGTTAGTTTCCCCATGTGTAAGAAAGATACAGGCATTAGACCACATGGTCCCTTGGCTATACTTCTGCGATCCTCTGAGATGTCAAGGAACCACGGAGGTCCTATCAAATGCCAACATGGCATCAGGAGATATGATAGCTCTAAGAAACAAGTATCTTTCCAGGCCTCTTTGTCTATATAAATCCAGGATGCCTTCCCTAACCATTTTTGACCTCCTACACTCTTTCTGCTGTGCCCATATGATTGAGCTCTAAAGAGAACCATCAAGGACTATTCATTCATTCATTCATTCATTCATTCATTCTTTCTTTCTTTCTTTCTTTCAACAAGTATTTGCTGGTGCCTCTTACACCCATGATGGTCTCTGCTTACTCAATATAATCCAGGGAAGCAAGAAGGTTTTCGTGGGAAAAGATCCAAGATATAAGATCAGAAAGATGGGTTGTAAGTAGGCAAAAATTGGAGGGAACAGCTTTCAGGCACAGGTAATAGTATGTGCGAAGGTCCTGTGTGAGGAGATAGCATGCTCAAGTCTAGAAAGTCTAGAGACCAGAGAGCAAGCGTGCCCATGATAAGAGAGAGAAATATGAGGATGGTAAAGCCAGGCTAGGTAGGCAAGACTCTGACAACGTTGGTTTTTGCCAGCCAGAGTAAGGGATCTTGTCTTGATCCTACAAGCAATAGAGTATTTATGTTCAAATCCCTATGTCATCTTCCTTAGGGAAGTTACCTAGCTTCTATGAGCCTCAGTTTCCTCATCTGCAAAATGAGGACCATAAGAGGACCTACCTCATAAGGTCATAGGTTAATATGCGTCAAGTGCTAAGAACTTTAATAAATACTGTTGTTATGCTTTAGACAATGAGGTTCTAAAGAACTCTATTTGTACTTTGTAGTATTGTGAACAAAATGGTTACTCAATAAGTATTTCTTGAAGTGCAAGATATATATTCCTAAAGCATCCTCTCAGTGCCAAATTATCTGCTAGGAACTGGTGTGCCAAAATAACATAAGGTGCAAACCTCACATTCTGATGGAGGAGTCAGAAAATATGAACAAATAATTACACAGAAGTGATCAATATGTGTGCAAGATTGAAAACAAGAAGAGCAAAAATTTAAATTTAAAAAAAGCAATAAAGGAAAGCAAAGAGTGAGGAATAGGGCCAGGAAAGACATCAAAGAGTTTGATGTCTAGGGATGGTTTTGAGGAATGAATAAGATTGCACCTAGTAAGCAAAAGAGGGATGGCACTCCAGGCATGTGCAAAAGCATGGAGGAGTATAGCAGCATAATATTTTTTAGCATGTTCATGTAGCTCTAAAAATATCATGCCTTACATTGTTCCAAGCCTATCCACAAGCCTGGAATATTCTCTAGCAAGGCAGAACCCAAAGAGTACTGCTCTGCAATCTCCCTGCAGACGTATGCAGTTTGCCCAAGGAAGTTGGCCTCTGCCTGGCCCTCATTCCACGCTGGTGGTACAACAAGGAAACCAAACGTTGCTCCAAATTCACCTATGGTGGTTGTGCTGGAAACAACAACAACTTCCAGTCTGAAGCTGTCTGCAGGTCCATCTGCCCCGATGTGTGTAAGTCCCAGGGGTCCCATCTCCCAAGCTCACTTGCACCAGTGGGAGGTCTGGGTGTTAACTGGTCCATTCCAGGAAGTTGGCAGGCCTGGAGCTGACAGAATCAGTCCAATCATGAGATAAGAATGCACCTTGCAAAGGGTAAATAGAGGACGTTTTGGGAAAGAGAAGGTGGGAATAGAAGCAGTAGTCGAAGGGAAGTTGGCAAGTAGGAGATGGAAACGGGGTGCAGAAAGTGGAAGCACAAGTGGTGGAGTGCCCAAGACCATGTCAGAAGGAGGCCCAGTGAACCAGCCCAGAGCCCAGGGCTGGCCACCATGCACCATCACCCGTCCTCTTCATTTTCCTTTTTAAGGTGATTATAGCTAGGACAACCACATGCTTTATTGACCAAACAGAGAAATTTGACAGTGAAAGGGGATGCCATTCATTACTACATTGGGATAACAGGCTTAAACTGGGTCTTGACAGGAAAAGACGGAGCACATGATCACCCTATGAACCCCCAAAATCACTCCACTTCTGTTTTCTCTTCCTGTGAAAAGATATAAATATGACCCCATCTCCTTCTTTCCATTAACTATAGGATATGGTTCCTAAGGTGAGTATGGCCCAAGCATCTCATCCTTTTCTATTCTGTTATCTTGCAGAGTCACCAACTCCCTGGGCAGGATAAAGAGAAGTAGAACAACCTCCAGAACTTGGTTGTAATCCAGGGCTCTCTCCATGTGTGCCTGACTGATGCTTCTTATTGGCTTCCTCAGCTGTCAAGACATTGGCTGCTCCAAAACTGAACCCCCGCATTTGCTTACTCTTTCCTCCAGCTCAGCTTCTTTCCAAACATAATGCCCTTTACCCTTTGGCTCCTTCTCAGTGTGAGATCCTATCTCTTCAACTCTCGGGGCCCCCATGTATCTTTCAGAAGCCACCAGTTTCCCTAATAAAGTTTTCTGTGAGGTCTGGTATCTGTGAGAATGAATAATTCACATCTACTCCTATGCAGTGTTCGGAGAACAAGAAGTCATTGGGTCCTCCAGGAACACCAAAAGAAAGAGAGAGGAGTATGGAAATCCTGCAAAATGGGAACTCTGGTGACCCTGTGGCCCTGGGAAAATTGTCATAAGATGCTTAGGAATGGAAGTAGGTTTGCTCAGATGAGGGATCATGAGGCTTGAGCTCCATCAACTTCATGGTAGATCCGTCTCCAAAAAGGCTCATAGATTCGTTCCCTGAGCTTTCAATAAAGGATACACTTCCAGAGTCCAGCACAGTCACTACAAATAGAAGGTAACTGGGGAGAGGCATGAGAGGAAGACTTAGGGAAAGCAAAGAAAAGATGCAGAAGAAGGAGGAAGAGAGGAGGGATGAAGGAGGGAAAGACACAGTTTTAAAGCAGGGACTCACAATTCTTTCACATACTTCAGTCTAGAGGTAGAGTCCACATCCTGTCCCTTTGAGTCCAGGCAAATGCTGGGACTGTTTTGACCAGGAGAGTAAAGCCAGATGATGCTGTGTGACTTCCAAAGATAGGCCAGGAAAAGTGCTCTCGATCCTCTCTGGATGCTTGTTGGGGGTGTGTGTGAAGCAGCTTCCATGTAAGAGGGTCAGCTACTCTGAGACAACCATGCTGGGGAGGCCCAATCATACACTCTGGCCGAAAGCCCCAGAAAAGCTCTACCTGAGAATCAGTGTCACGTCCCAGCCACATGAATGAGCTTCCACCAAGCAGAGCTTCAGGTGATTGTGGTCCCAGCAGATATCTGGCTGCAACCAGGTGAACACCCCAGGAGAGCACCACTGGGCTGATTCCCTCCCAAAGTACCCACCCACAAAATAGTGAGAAATAGAAAATGTTTGGGGAAATTTCGTTCGCTGCAATAGGTAGATAACTGGAACATATGGAAAGGAAGTAGAAGGAGGAGGAAGGATAAGGAGGGGAGGGATGGGGGAGAGGAAAGGCAAGGGGAAGAATGACAGGGGTCCCCAAAGGACTGGGCAAGATAAGAAGGTGCCAGGCTTGAGGATTGAGCCCCACAGCAGGAGGTTTGGCCACCACCGCACACCAAAACCTGGATGTATCTTTTGAGTAAGTGCATTGTTTTGTACAACTTGAATCAAGAGGCTCTAATGAAAGTCTGGGGTCTGCTTACTGTTCAGTAATTCCTTTCCTCTCCACATCCCTCAGTTTCACCTTCTTTAAAAAGGGCTGGTTAAACTGTTGGGTATTTCTGAAAATGCTATTGACAAACACTTACATTAGGTCATTTGGGGTGGGCAGGGGCTGTCTAAAATACAGCTCCTTCAGGCCTTGCAGACACCATCCAGCCACAATTGACCCCACCGTGTTCTTCCATATCAAGGTGGAATGCAACCCTTTGGGCCACATGTCCTTCCAGCTGTTTGCAGACACAGTACCAAAGATAGCAGAGAACTTTTGTGCTCTGAACACTGGGGAGGAAAAAAATAGGTGATAAAGTTTTCTCCTTTCACTGGATTATTTTGGGACTATTGGCCAGGGTGGAGACTTTACTTCCCACGCCATAATGGCACTGGCAGCTAGTCTGTCTATAAGGGGAGAAATCTGATGGTTAGAATTTCATCCTGAAGCACACAGGTCCTGGCATCTCATCCGTGGCAAATGCTGGACCCAACACAAACAATACCCAGTTTTCCATCTGCACTGCCAAGACTCAGTGGTTAGACGGCAAGCATGTGATCTTTGGCAAGGTGAAAGGAGGCATGAATATTGTGAAAGCCATGGGGCGCTTTAGGGCCAGGAATGGCACAAACAGCAAGAAGGTCACTGTTGCTGACTGTGGACAAATCTAATAAATTTGACTTGTGTTTTATCTTAACTACCAGACCATTCCTTCTTTAGATCAGGAGAGCATCCCCTCACCCCCATCTTCTTGAAATATCCTATAAGCTTTTTGTTCTTTTGTTGCAGTTCTATGGGTTTCGTATTTTCCTTACTCTCCTCCAAGTCTAGCTGGATTGCAGAGTTAACTTTATGATTATGAAATAAAAACTAAACAACAACAACAACAACAACAACAAAATAAAAATTGGGTCCTCAAGACACCATAAATATGCATTTTTAACAAGTAGTGCCAAGTGATTTTAAAGTTTCAGAATTTGTGGATTAGATGATAGTTAAGGGCCAATCCACTGATAGGGGGTGGGAAAAGGGCTTAAGAAGTATCTTGGTGCTTGCTCCTTTTACAGAAGGAGATCAGGAGAAAATATTAAAATCATTAGATGAATGTTAGAATCATTAAAAGTGGGAGCATTGGGGAAAGATTGTGTGGAAGACCCCCAAAGCCCTGCTAATCTGGCAGTTTTGCAGAGTGACCATCTAGCCAAATGGCTCCTGTGTGTGGCATCTCCCACATTTACGTGGCCCTTGCCTGCACACATCTGTGAGAGTTAGTCTCCTTTCCTGGGAAACCTCTTTGTACATCTTTATGATTCAGACCAAATTTTCAAGTCATCACTGGTTGACATCCTGTGGGAAGAACACTTATCTTGGAATAAACATATCCAAATACAAATCCCAACTTTGCCCCTGGTTGAATGTATGACCTGGTTGAGACAGGGTAGGGTGGAGGGATGCTCCTCTCAGGACCTCAGTTTCCTGTCCATGAGTCGAGGGTGATGGATTAATAATGTCAAAGAGTACTTCTCAATTTGAAGAACTATGGCTGTTCAGGTACCCAGCCAAATCTGATAAGGACCTGAAGTTTGTCCATCCCATTAGTACCTCTCAGTTCTTGATTACGTTTACATACGTGAATGACTGGAACAAAATAATTCTGCCCTAGAAGGTCCATGGACCAGAGCAGTCCTTGGAAATGGCCAGAGTGTGCTTTGCAGTTGACAGTGTCTGCTCACCTGCTGTCCTCAGGAATGAACTCAAAGCCCTCAGGGGCTGAGCGTAGGGAACACTCTACTTTACAAGGTCCTCAGTGGAAGATGCTGTGTTTTTTTGTTATCAACTATTTTCTCATTACTCTGCCCATTAGAACCCAGAGGACACCTCAAATAGAATCTTCGAGTGTTTCTCATGGTGTCATGCAGACCCAGGACCCCTTATCTTCCCTCTCCTTATTCTCTCTTGGAAGCTGTCTCCAGAGCCAGAAATGCCCAGAGGAAGCTGGAGATGATTTGGAAACTCAGGAAATGTTGAGTTCCGCAGCCCCAATAACTTTCCTTTTTATTTTTACACGTGTACAAATGGAAGCTTCTAGTAGGAAATAGACTCGCCCAAGACCTCACAGCAAATCAATAGCAAAACTGAAGTTAAAATCCAGGTTTGAAGAGTAACAAGGTGTTGCCAGATTTTACGGCCTAGTTGGAAATCAGGATGTGTCTAATGGCTCTTTGTCAGCCATTCCTACATCTTAATCCCATTCCTACAGTTGAAGAAGTCCCTACAGGGAGTCTTGATATGAGGTAAAACCAGAATTCCACTATAAAAGTTGAAAGAGCTAGACTCCCTATCAGTCAAGGTTCAGTAAAGGTCACAGAAACTATACTCAGTATCTCAAACAGAGATGATTTAATGCTGAGAATTGGTTATACGAGCACTGGCAGTGGTAGGGAGTGCGTCCATGACTCCAAGATTTGAGAGAATAAATTATTTGGGAATCTCAGACCTAGGCGCTCATAAAAGGGGCCCAGCCACAGCTGGAGCTCACGCCTCTGGCGGGACAGAGTGATGGGGGCTGTGTGGCTGGGACTCAGTCTTCTAAAATGCACTGTGACTGGCGTTCAGACCTCCGAGGGGAACCTGGCTCAGAGAGTGCTGGGCCCACTGGGTTGGGAGGTGCATCCAGCTGGTGCTGGCGTGTCTGGGGAGGTGCAATACATGTGGCTTCAAAACTGCCAAAAGGATCCAGAAGCTGGAGGTGTAACTGGTTTTTGCTGTTGGAGACATGCTGACTGGAGCCAGAAACAGGAAGAAAAATCCCATTTCCCCTCATTTCTTTCTTTCTTTTTTTTAAACCAGGTAAAATTTATTTATTTGTTTGTTTGTTTGTTTAAAAAATTTATTTTCAAGTTAGCTAACATACAGTGTACTCGTGACTTCAGGAGTAGAACCCAGTGATTCATCTCCTACATATGACACCCAGTGCTCATCCCAAAAAGTGCCCTCTTTAATGCCCATCACCCATTTAATCCAGGCCCCCACCCCAGAAACCCTCACTTTATTCTCTGTATTTAAGAGTCTCTTATGGTTTGCCTTATCTCTATTTTTATCTTATTTTTCCTTCCCTTCCCCTATACTCATCTGCTGAGTTTCTCAAATTCCACATATGAGTGAAATCACATGATAACTGTTTCTCTGATTGGCTTATTTCATTTGGCATAATACACTCCAGTTCCATCCACGTCATTGCAAATGGCAAGATTTCATTATTTTTGATCGCTGAGTAGTGTTCTATTGTGTGTATATATACCACTTCTTTTGTATCCATTCATCAGTCAATGGACATTTGGGTTCTGTCCATAATTTGGCTCTTGTGGATAGCGCTGCTATAAACATGGAGTGCATGTGCCCCTTCAGGTCTGCATCTTTGCATCCTTTGGATAGATACCTAGTAGTACAATGGCTGGTTCTTAGGGTAGTTCTATTTTCAATTGTGATTGATTCTTTGATGTCTCTTTCTGTTGCCTCATCTCCCCTCATTTTACTTTTTCCCCTCAATTTCTTCTATGTGTCTCCCATGCAGAGTGTAACTAGGCGCAACTGACAAAAGAATGAGGGAAAACTCAGTTTTCACAGTCCCACTGGCTGCATCACAGAGAAGAGTGTGAAAGGATGGGCTTACAGCCGAGAGACAGTAGGTAGTTACTAGCATAAGCACTCTCCCTTGAAGCCTCTCTTGCAGCTATGAAGTAGGTACTTATCGTGGGCTCAGCCAATCAGACACTCCCACATTGAGCAGACACTGAACTAGGAGCCAGTAGGCAAGGAAGCAAGGCCAATGGAGAATTCGTTCTGATGGCAACAGTGACAACAGACAGCCTCACACTTTTTCTGGGAACAGTACTGGCAGGGATGATGGTGATGGCATTGATGGGGCAAGACAGTACAAGTGCTCAGTGTTCTGTTCACTGTGGCTCCAACTTTGCAGCCTTCCTTGTTCCCAGCCATTCTCCTAGTCTTATTTTCCAGTCCTGATGGTGATCCTGTGAACTACCCCAATTTTTTAAAAATAAATTTCCTTCCTGCTCAAAATAACCAGAGTTGCATTTGCAATTAGAAATGCTGATGGATACGGTGAAGATGGTACCTGGAGGGGACTTTGAGCCTAAAAGTCTGAATGAGCACAAGAGACCTTTTTTCTTGCCAGAGAGTTTGTCACCCTTATGTGATGTGTCCAGTGGAGTCCTTCCCCATTATTGGTTCCTGAAGCTTGTCATCATATGCTGTGGACCCCATATTCCTCTGAGTTAAATTTTACCTTGGAAGAGGTGCCCTTTAGAACATGGATGTCCAGAAGTGTGCAACACCGAGGTCATTTACTATCTTACTTTCTCATTGGAAAGATCTAATTATCAGAAAGAATTGGAGCTTGAGTGAGAAACAGAGAGAACATTCTCTCCAAAATAACAGGGTAAAGCTAGACTAGTTCCATAAACAGTAGAGAAGTTTTGGGCTTGAGGAACTCTTCTGTAAAGCTGACCCCAGCCCTTATTTTCTGTGCAATAACGAGCCAATCAGTCTCTTCTCTGGGCCCCAGTTACCACACCTGAACCACTGGGAAAGACAAAGAAAGGATCTCCCCCCATAGACTCACCTGAGGATCTCATCCTTCCCACCTCCAGTGATGTTCAAAAACATATTAGTGGTGGTATTGATGGGAGAAGGGTGGATCTGTGCAGAGCCACAGAGGCGTCAGTAAAACATACCGTAGACCACACACCTCCCAGGAAGACCTGAGGCTCCAAGCCCTTGTTCTACGTCTTCCTCTCACCAAATGAGTTGCACTCCGTGGGGATAACATATCGGGAAGGATCAACAGAGTCCATATAACTGTCATTGTCTCCTAAATCTTCCTCTTGGATTTCTTAAGACATAAATTGACTCTAAAAGTGATTAACCTTATTTTTGCCCTCTGGACATTTATTTGGGGCATAAATAAGGTAAAAATATTAATCAACTCATTTGGTATGTGCATGCTTATGATAAATGTATTCATTATATGTACAAGCATGTCTTCTCTCTAAGCCTTGGTTCCCCTGTTCTATAAAATGAGTATGGCAATAAAATCTATTCCAAGGACTTTTTATGAGAATGTGATAAGACAAGGTAGAAATCTCCCTGACATATAGTTAGTGCTCAAGTGTTGTTAGTCTCCTTTCCTTTCTAGATAAGAGAAAGGTTATATGGAGGTTAGAATATAAATGGGGAAACTTCATTCTTCTAAAATTCCATCCAGTTTACTTCCCCTATCCCCATACCACCCAAATCAAATGGGTCTCAGTCAAAAGTAATTTAATTAATTATTTACACACATACAGACATACACATACACACATGCATGCATACACATATAGTTGATGTGGGGTTAGTAAGAGTCCTTTGATAAGTATAAGAGGTGGATAACCAGCAAGAACCTGCCAGCTTCTCTAATGTGCACTTAATAAATCTTAAACTTGCCCTCCATCTTCTGGAATCACAGTAACCCTGCACCCAATCACCTGAGAAAGGGCCAAGTTACTGAGTCATGGTCAAAGATCCCCCAGGACAAGCAGGTACAGTGTGCCTGGTTTTCAAAGTCCAGTGCCTCCCACGCCCACCCACAAAGGCTGTACAGCAAAAAAAATTACAGGTACACCTTGTCAAGTACTGCCCTCACTGCATGGAGTTCTTATCATGCTGCTAATGTTAGAAATGTTTTTTAATTTAAAAAGTACTTACGTCCATAATTCTTCTGCAGGGTTTCCTAACCTTGGCAGTACTGATATTGGGGCACAGACAATTCTGTGTGGTAGGGCTGTTCTGTACATTGGATGATGTTTAGTAGCATGCCTGGCCTTTACCAGTAGGTCCCTTCCCACCCCGGAGTTGTGTCAATCAAAAGTCTCTAGACATCACCAAGTGTCCCTGGAGGGAGCAGAATTGCCCCTCTCCAGATGAAAACTGCTCTTCTGTATAGTATGTTAAAAGACCAATTCTTACTTCTAGGCCAGCTACTCTAGAAGTGGGAGCACCCTGGTAAGTTCTCACAAAGGAGCAATCCTGCCTTTCCTCTGCCTGAATGGCGAATGCCAGGCTGTGCACTCCCTGGGCGCCTCCTTCTGCCATTATTTTGGTTTCTGATGAACTGACTTAACCACCTGAGAGAGCTAAGGAAAGAGATCCCAGGAACAATGCTGGCGAACCACCAAAGTACAAAAGAAGATGAATCCCAGAGATGTTGCTATGTAGATATGCATCTCCTCTGAAGAGGAGATAAATAGGAAATAAAGGTAGAGGAAGCAGTGAAAATCGGCAGGTGGAGGGAGTTTACCAACCATTTTGTAAACTACAGTTGGGAGAAGCAGTGCCCAAAGGATGAGTATCATAGCTTCAGCGCATTTCAAGAGAAGGAAGAGCTACTAGTGATAAGAAAAATGTGTAACACTTGTCTTTAGGGACCAAGCATGGTCCTGATCTGGTTAGCACCTCATTTCCAGAAAGGCTTCATGACCCCACACACACACCTGCAAATGGCATGTGCCTTTGTGTGCATTTACAATGAATGATGCAATTACAGTTGCATGTTCATTGAACACTTGTGCCAGATTCTGGGAAGCAAGCCAAACCAGCATAATTCACTTCAATGTATATGTGAGAAAACTGAGGGTCAGAGAGGTTAAATAGTTTGCCCAAGTTCAAGAGCCTCTGGACTCAAAAGCACAACCTCAGACTTCAAATCCAAGGCTCATTAAATCCCACTAAAGCATGCCAGCTTTGTCTTCTGAAAAATCAAATCTCTGGAGGATCCAGGAAAGGAGGTGGGTGGGGATTGTGCTGGACTCTGGTGATTGGACATGTGGTTAGACAAATGATTCTCTAGCCCAAACAAAGTTGGGCCCTCTTTGCACACTGTGCTTTTGATATTTCTGTTTAGATATACTGAGTCTGCATCTTCTCCAAGTAAGTGGTTGTTTCTGACCTCTGGACAATGTATGTGTTGTTCCAACAATTCCTTGGCATCCCCAGAGGGAAGGGAGAGAGCACCTAAGACTATGCCCGGCACATTATGGGAGCTCAGTAGGTGTCTGTTGAATGAATGATACAAGAACATTGGAGCTGGACAGGCCAGGGTCCCAGTCCTGACTGTGAAACCTGCTATCCATGTGACAACAGTCAAAGTAGTTTAACCTCTCCTTGTGTATAAGATGGGTTTTAAGCTTTGTGGGAATCCTATGTTGATTCAAGAGAGGTAATGTGTGAAAAGTATTCTATATGGTCCCTGGAAAGATAAGGCACTCAACAAATGGTAGCAGTTGTTTTATTGTTGTTAAAGGGGCTTCCACCCTGAAGTGTAGTAAAGTGACCTTAGATAAAATCGGATCAGATAAGGCCTAAGGAGAAAGGCAGAGCTGTGCTTTGGTTGGACACTATGTTCTAGGGGTGGCCCAACCTTGTAAATAGCAGAAGTTAGGGGTAAATTAGCTGCACATGGAGCTAGGCTACTCCCATTCTGTCCCCTTTCCCCTTCAAATGCCAGTCCCAGGTAGGGCCACAGGCTGGGTGGCAGCTTGCAGCTCCAGGTCTCTCTCCCATTCCTCCTGCTTCTCACCCTCTGCCAAGAACCTCAATCAGCATTAGGACAAAGTTGGTACGGAATGTTAGAGCTTCAAGAATAGCCTCAGAAGGGGGTTGGGGAAAATGAGTGATGGGCATTAGAGGGCATGTGTTGGGATGAGCACTGGGTGTTATATGTAAGTGATGAATCACTGGAATCTACTCCCGAAGCCAAGACTACACTGTATGTCAGCGAACTTGAGGCAAAAAAAAAAAAAAAAAAAAAAAAAAAAAAAAGAATAGCCTGGGAATAGGGCAGGGGTCCAGCATCACAGAGAGAGTCCATTTCTTAACTTATAGGATAGGGAGTCAATTCAATTCACTTCATCAAATATATGTTCATCAAATATATGTGTACACTATGCCAGGCACTGTCCTAGGTGCTGAGGCTAAAGCAATGAGCAAAACAAAGACCCTGCCTTTGTGGAATTCATATTTCAGTGGGAGAGAAACAGACAATACATAATACACATAATAGATGGTAAATGTGCTATAGAGAAAAGAACAAGTAGAATAGGGTGAGGGGTATTCAAGTCCAGAATGGGGTTGGTGGCAAGCAAGATGAGATGAAGAAGGGGGAGATAGGAGTCAAAATTTGAAGGTGAGGGGCTTAGCCAAGTCAGACCTACTTGTAGCAGAATGCTCCTTTCTGGACTTTCAGAATGCTTCTTTGCTGAATCTTAAAATCTGCAAATGGAACTGAGGGAGATGAAATGCACTCTATCCAAGATCACTGGAAATGAGGACAGTTAGCAGTAGTTTCCAAGATTTTTGAGCAGCCAGTAAGATTCCCTTTAAAAACTCTTATAATGTTTACAGAAGCACTATCAACAGTAGCCAAAGTATGGAAAGAGCCCAAATGTCCATCGATGGATGAATGAATAAAGAAGATGTGGTGTATATATACAATGGAATATTACTCGGCAATCAAAAAGAATGAAATCTTGCCATTTGCAATTACATGGATGGAACTGGAGGGTATTATTCTAAGTAAATTAGTCAGAGAAAGACAAAAATCCTATGACTTCACTCATATGAGGACTTTAAGAGACAAAACAGATGAACACAGGGAAGGGAAACAAAAATAATATAAAAACAGGGAGGGGGACAAAACAGAAGAGACTCATAAATATGGAGAGCAGAGGGTTCAGGAGGGGTTGTGGGAGGGGGGATGGGCTAGATGGGTAAGGGGCACTAAGAAATCTACTCCTGAAATCATTGTTGCACTATATGCTAACTAATTTAGATGTAAATTTTAAAAAATAAAAAAATTAAAAAATCTTATTATAATAAATCATTATAAAAGTAATGCCTACATTTTATAGAAAATTCAGGGGCGCCTGGGTGGTGCAGTCAGTTAAGCGTCCGACTTCAGCCAGGTCACGATCTCGCGGTCTGTGAGTTTGAGCCCCGCGTCAGGCTCTGGGCTGATGGCTCAGAGCCTGGAGCCTGCTTCCGATTCTGTGTCTCCCTCTCTCTCTGTTCCTCCCCCGTTCATGCTCTCTCTCTCTCTGTCCCAAAAATAAATAAAAGTTGAAAAAAAAATTTAAAAAAAAATTCAAACATACAAAACTCTAAGGGAGAACATTAAAAATTCAAAGTCAAAATATTATCTTCCAGGAGAGGAGCCAAGATGGCGGAACAGCATGGAAGTTTTTTGTCTGTTTTGCATCCAGGAAATACAGCCAGACCAACACTAAACCATCCTGCACACCTAGAAAACTGATTGGCGGATTAACACAACAATCTGCACAACCTGAACCACAGAACTCAGCAGGTATGCAGCACGGAGAGGGAGCAAGAAGCTGCAAAAGGTAGGAAACGCTTTTGCAGGCGGAGAGAGGACGGACACTGGGTGGGGGAGAATACGGGAAAAGCACCCTTCCCCAAAAGCAGCTGGAGAGAAAGTGGAAAATTAGAAACAGCCGCAGGGACTAAACTAAAAAAAGGGAGAAAGGAGAGGGTTTAAATTCCATGAAGACTGTAAACAAGGGGAGCGCAAAGGCTGCAACTCCACAGCTCGATACCTGGCGGTGTTCTGGTGGGAAGGGCGAATTCCCAGGAAGAGAGTCGGGTCCGGGAGGTTCTCGGGCCACACGGGGAAAAGTGGTTCCACGGCTGGAAGGACATTTGGTAGAGACGGTTGAAGCCACTTGGTCCCAGCAGACCCCGGATGGCAGCCACATTCGCTGGTGCTGGGGCAAGGTCGTTAAGGGTGAAGCCTGGTGCCAGATTTGTGTTGTGATTTTCCATAATCCCTGAAACGCTGCTGCTACACTGTCTTGCGAACTTTTTCTGGGCCGGGCTGGCACCTGGCCGCAGTCTCGGGGCACCGGCAGCAGCAGGGTCCAGCAAGCGTTCCTGGGTGCAGCCGACATTCGGCCATTGCTTGGTAAGCCCCTCCCACAGAGGGGCAGAACGGGTGAAAGCCGCAGTCCTTCAGAAGTAAGGGGCCGGGGAAAACAGCTGCATCTGAGACAAAACTCGGGAGAGAGGTACTGCCTGGGGCCTGGTCACAGACAGTGAAAAAGCGGGGAGTGGATGAGAGCTGAAGACAGGACGGGTGCGCGATTGTTGATCCGGGAGAACAGAAATTGCTGGGTGGCGCCATGGCACCACTTCCACGCATGCGCATACGCACCTCCAAGCGTGGCAACAATCCACCCCAGTAGGCTAGCAGCACCATCTAGTGGAGAGCGGAGCTGTTACACTGAGCCCCGCCCAACTGGGCCAACTGCGCTCTTCAAGAACACAAGTCTCACTGCCGGCTTAGTTTATGGACTAAAAAGCGCTACATAGACTGACTTCTAGGGGAAAACGAAGCAATTTCAGTCCTACTTCAACCTGTTAGCAGGTTCATCTATGCAATTTCTTTCTTTTTTTTTTTTCTTTTTCTCTTTTACACTTCTTCTCTTTCTTGAATACAGGAAGAGAAAAAATTCATTTTTATTTTCAGTTTTTATTAAAATATTTTTCTTTAATTTTTATTACTATATTTTTTACTTTTGTGTAAATTTTTTCAAATCCTATTTTACTTCCATCACTTTATTTTAGTCTACTTCATTGTACTCACCTTTTCAAATTTTCAAACAATTTCCTTTTTTCTTTCTTTTTCTTTTTTTCTCTTTTTTGTTTCCTTTCTTTTTCTTGAATGCAGAAAGAGAAAAACTTCATTTTTACTTTCAATTTCTATTTAAAATATTTTTATTTAATTTTTTACTATATTTTTGCTTTTATGTAAATTTTTTCAAATTCTATTTTCAAGCAATTTCCTTTTTTTCCTTTCTTTTTCTTTTTTTCTCTTTTTTGTTTCTTTTCTTTTTCTTGAATGCAGAAAGAGAAAAACTTCATTTTTACTTTCAATTTCTATTAAAAATATTTTTATTTAATTTTTTAACTATAGTTTTGCTTTTATGTAGATTTTTTCAAATTCTATTTTACTTCCATCATTTTATTGTAGTCTACTACAGTGTATTCACTTTTTCAAATTTTCAAACGATTTCTTCTTTTTCTTTTTTTATCTTTTCTCTTTTTTGTTTCTTTTCTTTTTTCTTAAATACAGAAAAAGCAAAAATTCATATTTATTTTTAATTTTTATTAAAAATATTTTTCTTTAATGTTTTTTTCTACTATATTCTTTACTTTTGTGTATATTTTTTCAAATTCTATTTTACCCCATCATCTCATTTTAGACTACTTCAGTATATCCATTTTTTAAAATTCTCAAACAATTTCCTTTTTTTCCTTCCCCCACTTTTTTTTCTCTAATCTGTCAAACCACTTTCAACACCCAGACCAAAACACACCTAGGATCTAGCATCATCTATTTGATTTGTGTGTGTGTGTGTGTGTGTTTAATTTTTAATTTTAATTTTTTTAATTTCAATTTTTCTACCTCATTAATTCCTTTTCTCCCTTCAAAATGACAAAACAAAGGAATTCACCCCAAAAGAAAGAGCACAAAAAAACGACAGCCAGGGACTTAACCAACGCAGATACAAGCAAGATGTCTGAACCAGAATTTAGAATCACAATAATAAGAATACTAGCTGGAGTTGAAAATAGACTAGAATCCCTTTCTGTGGAGATAAAAGAAGTAAAAGCTAGTCAGGATGAAATAAAAAATGCTATAACTGAGCTGCAATCATGGATGGATGCCGCAGTGGCAAGGATGGATGAGGCAGAGCAGAGAATCAGTAACATAGAGGACAAACTTAAGGAGAATAATGAGGCAGAGAAAAAGAGGGAGACTAAGGCAAAAGAGCATGATTTGAGAATTAGAGAAATCAGTGACTCATTAAAAAGGAAGAACATCAGAATCATAGGGTCCCAGAAGAGGAAGAGAGAGAAATAGGGGTAGAAGGGTTATGTGAGCAAATCATAGTGGAAAAATTTCCTAACCTGAGGAAAGACACATACATCAAAATCCAGGAAGCACAGAGGACCCCCATTAGATTCAACAAAAACCGACCATCAACAAGGCATATCATAATCAAATTCACAAAATACTCAGGCAAGGAAAGAATCATGAAAGCAGCAAGGGAAAAAAAGTCCCTAACCTACAAGGGAAGACAGATCAGGTCTGCAGCAGACCTATCCACAGAAACTTGGCAGGCCAGAAAGCAGTGGCAGGATACATTCAACGTGCCGAATCAGAAAAATATGCAGCCAAGAATTCTTTATCCAGCAAGGCTGTCATTCAAAATAGAAGGAGAGATAAAAAGTTTCCCAGACAAACAAAAATTAAAGGAGTTTGTGACCACTAAACCAGCCCTGCAAGAAATGTTAAGGGGGACTCTCTGAGGCAAGAAAAGATAAAAATAAATAAATAAATAAATAAATAAATAAATAAATAAATAAATAAATAAATACCAAAAGCAACAAAGATTAGAAAAGACCAGAGGACACCACCAGAAATTCCAACTCTACAAGCATCATAACGGCAATAAATTCATATCTTTCAGTACTCACGCTAAACGTCAATGGACTCAATGCTCCAATCAAAAGACAGAGTAACAGAATGGATAAGAAAACAGGATCCATCTATATGCTGTTTACAAGAGACCCACTTTAGACCTAAAGACACCTTCAGATTGAAAACGAGGGGATGGGGGGCGCCTGGGTGGCTCAGTCGGTTGAACGTCTGACTTTGGCTCAGGTCATGATCTCTGTTTGTGAGTTCAAGCCCCGCATCGGGCTCTGTGCTAACAAACAGCTCAGAGCCTGGAGCCTGCTTTGGATTCTGTGTCTCCCTCTCTCTCTCTCCCCCTCCCCTGCTCATGCTCTGTCTCTCAAAAATAAATAAATGTTAAAAAAAATTAAAAAAAAAAAAAAAGAAAAGAAAATGAGGCAATGGAAATCCATCTATTATGCTAATGGTCAACAAACGAAAGCCAGAGTAGGCATACTTATATCAGACAATCTAGACTTTAAAATAAAGACTGTTTCAAGAGATGCAGAAGGGCATTATATCATAATCAAGGGGTCTATCCACCAAGAAGACCTAACAATTGTAAACGTTTATGTGTCAAATGCGGAAGCACCCAAATATATAAAGCAATTAATCATAAACATAAAGAAACTCATTGATAGTAATACCATAATAGTAGAAGACTTCAACACCCCATTCACAGCAAAGGACAGATCATCTAATCAAAAAATCAACAAGGAAACAATGACTTTGAATGACGCACTGGACCAGATGGACTTAACAGATACATTCAGAACATTTCATCCTAAAGCAGCGGAATATACATTCTTCTCCAATGCACATGGAATGTTCTCCAGAATACACCACATACTGGGACACAAATCAGCCCTAAGTAAGTACAAAAAGATTGAGATCATACCGTGCATATTTTCAGACCACAACGCTGTGGAACTCGAAAACAACCACAAGAAGAAATTTGGCAAGGTAACAAATACTTGGAGACTATAGAACATCCTACTAAAGAATGAATGGGCTATAACCAAGAAGTTAAAGAGGAAACTAAAACTAACCCTAACCCATAAGAAACCGCAGGCTTTGGATTGCTCATCTGATGAAAAATTTCCAGAGGGGTGCTTAAGGTATGAGGGGCGCAAACACTGGGGACAGCAGCTCAAGGGGTCCCATCTTTGTGTGTAATGAGCTCACCCCAATAGGTCTGGTCTGGCTGGGCCTGGGGGTTGATGTCTCTGCTGCGGGGGAAATACAGAGACTTCTGAGTTTAGGACCTCTTCTCTCTGCAGGCAGGACCTACCAACGCCAAGTTGCTCTGTGGCTGAGGGGGTCGCAGCAGTTCGCCTAAGTACCACCTTTCAGAGCTGAGCAAACCAAGACCCTCACCAACACGCTGTGGCACTGAATGGAGGGTTGGCATTCTGTCAGCTGTCATTCTGTTCTTAAGCTTCCTCACCCTCTCACTTTTGCCATGACTCTGTGGTAGAATTACCAGCTGGGGCAGGAGGTGGGTATTTGTTGTGTTTGCAATGTGATTATTTCACGAGTTAGTTTCCCGAAGATGCATCCACGGGCAGAAGGCAGAGGGATCCAGGCAGCAGCCACAGAAGACAGCACAGCTGGTACATCCCCAGCTGTTGAAGCATCTGTCAGCAGTTGCACGGAGCGGTGGGGATGGGGGTGGGGTGTGGGGTGGGGTGGGGGGGAACTCAAGACACTAGATGAAGACACAGGAACAAAAAGGCGTTTCTTCCCTGCCCCGTGGCGGTAGTGTAACCGCTCTCCCTGCTCCCACATCGCCCTCTAGAGTCTATTCTTAACGTAACAACCTGAAAGATCGTTTCAAACACAAGTCAGATCGGGGCACATCTCTGCTCAGACCCCTCCCGTGGCTCCTAAATTCCCTAGAATAAAAGCCAAAGTCTCTGCGGTGACCACAGCGCCCTCCATAATCTGTGCCCACGCTACCTCCCTGAGCTCATCTCCCCTCGTGCCCCTGACCCCTCATTTACTCCAACCACGTTAGCCTCCTGGACCATCCTCAAATACTCAGAGCACACTCTGACCTCAGGTCCTTAGTCCTGGAAGTTTCCTGGGTCTGAACCGCTCTTCCATGGATTGTCACATGGCTCATACTCAACTCAGTACTTGAATGATGCTTGATGAAAGACCTTCCCTGAACACCCTCTGCAAAGAAACCACACCCACCTCAACCCCCACCTTGGGGTTCACCAGTCCTCTTACCCATCTTTGAGTTATCACTTGACATGATATACATGGTAAACATGAGTTCATTCACACACACACACACACACACATGAACACACATACACATGCACACACACATACACACAGACACAGATACATACACACACGCACACAACCTCCTTGGTACCAACCTCCCACCATCTATACATAGTAGGCACTCAATAAGTATTTCCTGGGTGAGCAAATGCCTCTGCTTATGTTGTTCCTCAGTCAGGGCTATCCTCTACTGGCCTGTTTTTAGAACTTCAGTTTTTTGTGTGTAACCTCCTATTATCCATCCAACCCAAAGCCTGCGCTTTCCTGCTGAACAGATGCTTGTTTCCGCAGATGCTTGTTCCGCAGAACAGCCCTTGGGACTGGAGATGGGGCGCAGAGGCATCAGCAAAGCAGTTTGTTGCTGAAGTGAGAGAAAGTAAAGGCAGGAAGAAACTCTGCCCTGAACTCTGGGGGTGGGGGAGGGGGTCAACAGGACCGAGGGGTTCTGGGAGGTTCCACGAGAGTGACAGTCCCATCTGGAGCCAGCAGTTTACCAGGACTCCTGGCCCTGGGAGCCACCACCACCCCGCCCCCCCCCCCCCCCCGAGCCAAACTAAGCATGGCTGTGGTCTGGCTACATAATAAATAGCTCATCGAGACCTGGAAGAGGGGAGGAAGGGGCCAGTTCAGAGCAGTCCCCCCTTCTTTCCTCTTCACACCCCTCAACCAAAGACCCTCAGAGTCCCTGGCCTGCAGCAGCCACTCGGCAGCAAAAGTTGATCAGAAGAATGTGCTAGGCCGGGGGCTCCTCCAAACCCACCCATTTTCTCACGTGACCCACTCTACCCCTTAACCCTCTTTTTCCAGCAGAGTTCTTCCTGTTCATCACTGGGATCCTTGGTAACTCCAGGAACCCTGGTTCTCCCCACCTCATCTTCCCCAGGAGGCCCGTGGGCCGGGACCCCCTTGAAAAAGTCCCACCCCCACTTAAGTTTCTGGCGGAGGCCCTGAGGGTCCATCTCCCTCAGACCCCAACTCAGGGTGGCCCCGGGCAGCCTTCTCATGCAGTAAAATCTCAGCCACCAGGTCTGATATGCTGTCGGTGGCACTTCATTTGCGTTAAATCGGGAGCAGCAAATTTGCCCACTGGCCCCGGTCAGTGGGGAACTGGTAGCAGCTGCTGGAGCCCTGGGTTAGGGAAAGGAGGAGCATGAGCGATGCAGGTTTGCAGAGTGGGTGCCGGAGGGGAGAGATGGCATGCATACGAAAGGCATACCTCTGCCATCCCTGGGTTAGACGGGACCCTGCCTAGGGCTCTCTCCCCGTACAAACCTGGGGAAAGTGAGGAGAGAGTGGCGGGGGTGGCAGCCACACATTTGGTCCCATCACGGGGCTTCTACCGAGCCCATCTCTGGATGCCTTTGCTGCTGCCCGCAAGGGCTCAGGCGACTCAAGCCTGGGCAGGGACAGAAATCAGAAAAGAGAAGGCTACACTGCCATCTATCGCCAAGGACAGCCTTATGCACTGAGCACCCACAGGTCCATGTTCACCTTGCATCCCTAACGGGGTGGATGGAGAAGCCCTGGGTCTTTCCTGGTTCATGGCCTGGGGCAGGGACTCACAAGAGGATGAGAAGGATAAGACTGGCCAAACACCAAACCACCAAGCTCTTCCGTCTCCAGACAAGCTGCCCTGATCTCTCACATCCAATGGTGGGTAGAGCAGAGAAGGAGATAAAAGCTGTCCTGGGGTGGGCAGAGGAACATTGAGAGAAGGGGATAAAGCGAGAGGGGCATGGAGGGGGAACAGAAAAAAAAAAGGCAATGCGGAAACAGAAAGGGGCAGAGGGAGAGCAAGGGGAAGAGAGAGAAAAGAGAAAGGGATGGTGGGGAAAACAGAGAAAGAGAGAGAGAGGGAAAGAAAAGGGGTGGAGAGGGTGAGGACTGAGGGCTAGGTCTCTGAAAGAACACAGAAGAAACTGCTAGAATTGGTGCCTTCATAGGGCACGGGGCAGGGGGAGGAGGTCAAGGGTGAAAGACCCTTTTTGTTGTTGTCGTTTTCACCTTTCGGATTTTGGTCCGTGTGACTGCATTACTTGTACGAAATAATGGTTTGATTTAAAAAACCAGTTAAGGGGCGCCTGGGTGGCTCAGTCAATTAAGCATCTGACTCTTGATTTCGGCTCAGATCGTGATCTCACGTTTCGTGAGTTCAAGCCCAGTGTCAGGCTCTGTGCTGGCGGCATGGAGCCTGCTTGGGATTCTCTCCTTCTCCTCTCTGCCCCTCCCCTCTCTCAAAATAAATAAACATTACAATAAATAAATAAACAGATAGATAATGAAAAACAATCAAAGAACCAATCAAAGGACCCCAGTTTTGCCAATTTCTGTCCATGTGGCCGCAAGCAAGTCACTTGCTAGACTCCTGGTCTAGAACACGGGACTGTCATTAGCTACATCAAGGGTTGTTTTGAGATCTCGCAAACAAGTCTCGCAGCCCTGGGTCCGGGGCACAGAGAAGTGTTGCAGGCCCCGGCAATGAATGGGAGTGACTTTGGAAGCATTCCATCCCATCTCTGAGCCTGTTCTCTCTTCCACGTCCCTCCCGCCGAAAGGACAACTACCAACCTCCCAAAGAAAACGCTATTACACGAGTAGTACACGAGCCAAGCCCTGAGTGTATGTTCACTGGCTCACAGTTGATCCCTCCCTGGACTTCATGCCAGGATGACCTGGTCGCCACCACCCCCTCCCCCACCCCACCCCACCCGCCATCAATCCAGAGTCGGGAGAGACAGGGACAGAAAGGTTAAGAATGGAGGCCATGGCCCTTCCCCCAGTGCTGGAAACGGTCACTTTATTGGTTGGAAAAGACAGAAGCTGTGCTCGGCTCTGGAGGGAGTGCAGAGGCCAGAAAGAGGGGAGCCCAGCTGGGCTGGAGCCAGGCAGGGCCGGGCAGAAACTTCCACTCCCCCACTCCTCGGGTGGTGGTGGCTAGAGCTGGAGGAAGAAAACCATAATAATACATCAACGGCAATACGCAAAATACTAGACAAGAAGACAGAGCTTAAATTCTGGACCAACCCCCCCCCCCGACTCCCCCCTTCCAACACACACGCACAGCAAAGCGTCACCTTCCTGAGGCCCTGGGGCTCTGCCTGCACTTCTCTGCAGGTCCTGGACTCACCTCTTCTGCTTCAGACCTGCCCGGAACATACCTGGGTAACCGTGGCCCAATTGACCACTGGGGCCTTCCTAAGGGACAGCCATCATTTATCTCCCTCAAAGCCCTTCTGCCACCAGGAATGTCTCCATTCCTTGGGTTAAGCTGGGATTCGCTGGTCAAGGAGATCTTATTGATCTCATTTTACAAGCAAAATAATTGCAGCCCCGGGAGGTAAAAAGTCTAGTGAAGTGAAATCCACATCCGGGTCTTCCTGGCCACCAAGTCCAGCCACCTACTGGCAGTCAGGGAGGCAGGAGATGATTGGCATCACTGGAGAGCTCTGGGCCCTTGGAGACCGTGGTTCCCTCCCAGGCACTGAAGGGACACCTTGAAATAGCACCCACAGGGCCTCGGGCACACCCTCCCCTCTCTGTAGCCTCAGTCCTCTCACCTGGGCAATACCGGGCCCCACCAGTGACCTGTCAATCCCCCGGGGTGAGGGCTTATCAAGGCAGCCCCACCATCAATACTGAGATGTCAACCAAAGGGCACTTCCAGGTTCTTGCTCCCCCTGCACCTCACCCCACAACCGACCTTCCAGTCGTCCCTGAGGGCTGGCCAGGATCATCCCTCTGCCAAGCCTCCTCCCTCCCACCACCACGCCACCTCCCACCCCATGAGGCTTTCTCCTCTGTTCCCCCAGCGCTCAACCCTTCCCCCAGTGCAGCACTGATGACAGGCTCTCGGAGTGTCTGTCCATCCATCTGCCTCAGCCATGGGGCTGCAAGCCCTGTGAGGAAGGGCAGTGGACACCTTCTGCCCCAGCACCTGGCACAGAGACCTGGTCACAGTGCCCGACGTCCCCAAGGGCCAACCAAACCCGAGTTTGGGGTCTTGTATTTACTCCCTCACACTTACTCTAGGACTTGATATTGTTTTATTTTTAGTTGTTACTAGAGGAAGAGAGGCTCCACAATCCTTTCCTTACATGGGCAGAGCCACCAGAGGTGGCCAGATGTGGCCCCGGCCTGCTACAGAGCAAGTGCCCCTCACACTTCAAATATACATTTGATGTCTGCCGCGTGTGTCCTGAGAAGCCACGCTTTGGGCGAAACTAAGGATCAGCCTTTGGCCTCCCACTGGCCACATGCAAAGAGCCTCTCACCTCCCCACCTGCTCCTGGCACTGTCCACTGTCCTCTCTCCCAGGGCACAGCTGCTCCCCCAACTGCTGACTTTCTAAGTGCATGCTAAGGCAACAGAGGAAACCTCTTTCCCTCACAGCCCAATTCATCAGCCGTCCCCTCTGCCTTCACATACGTCCCAAACATAGCCACCTGCCTCCCCTGGTCTATCACCTCCCAGCTGACTCTCGCAGGAGCCTCCTAGCTGGTCTCCTGCTTCTGCCACTGCCCCTCTACAGCCTATTCTCCACCGGGCAGTCAGAGCAATCATTTCCAAATCTGAGTCAGAGCACGTCCATTTCCATGGCGGCCACATCTCCGGGTCAAGACTAAAGTCCTGTAATGACCTATCAGGCCCCTAAGACATGCTCCACTTACCCGTGACCGACCTTCCTCTTCCTGTGCCCTCCTCGCTCTCACCCAGCCTCCTGGCTTTTCATGAAACACCAGGGATGCTCCTGCTTTTGCACCTGCTGCCCCTGGCCTGTGACACTCCCCCCAGATATCCTCACGCTCCCTCCCTCAAGTTCTGGCAAGTCTTTGTTCAAGTGCTGCCTTCTGGGTGGGACCTTCCCTGAGCATTCCTGTGGGGGGAAAAAAAACGGCAACCCCACTTCCTGCCCACCCTGCCCCACCCCTACTCCCCTTCTTTTTTTCTCCGGGGTACTTTTCTCCCTCGAACAGTCTACAGAATCTACTTCCTTATTTATTTTTCTTTGTTGCCCATTAGCACATAAAACCCGTCAGAGTTTCTGTCTGATTTGCTCACTCATGGGCCGCCCTCAGTACCCAGAGCTGTGCATGGCACATGACAGATAACAGATACTTGCTGACTGGAGGAAAGCAAGTAAATGGACAGACATGAACAGAGCTGTGTTCGCCAGGTCCTCCTTTTCAACCATCTTTACCCATAGGCATCAGTGCACTTCCTTCCCCCCTCCCACCTACCTCAGAAGACGGGAGTGATGCAGGACACCTTCCCGCAACCATTGTAGCAGCATTTCAACAGGCCAGGACACTGGCTGTCCACCTTGCACTGGTCCTGGCAGAGGCCGAGCTGGGGGAAGTCAGTGTTCACGTGGGGGCAGGAACCTTGCTTTTCTGGGGACAAAAAGGAGCAACGGGAAGTGGGCAGAGGGGATGCCGGGAGATGAACACCCCTCCCGGCACCCCCCCACCCCGCCCCCGTGTCACAAACAGTAAAGCTGCCCGCCTGTCTGAGTTGATCCCAGAGTCGCCTAGCAAGACCGTCTGCAGACCTCTCCTCCTCCTGCTCCCTCCACCCTCGATTTTGAAATCACAGGACGTGAGGTCGAGGCCCAGCTCTGCCTTTTCCTATCTCTGCGGCCTAACGTGGAGAACAGAAATGTCCCAGAGCCGCTGTGCCTTCGGGTGCTACGTGAAATCAGCGCTGCCCACATCATGGGGTTGTTGTGCAGCCATGGGGGCCATGCACATGCACTCCTCACCGAGAACCAAACTGCTTTGCCACAGTGATGAGAATGAGCACTGCTGAGTTAGCACTTGCTTAGCTCCTACCGTGTGCCAGCCATTATTCTCTGCACTCGACATATATTAACCCCTCTAATCCTCACAATAATTCTACAAGAGGGAGAGGTACTGTTAATATTTCCTCAGGTTACAGATGAGGAAACTGAGGCACCAAGAGGTTAAGTAATTTGTCTATTACTCCACCCATGGAGGCAGGACTGGAAACCCAGGAATCGGGCTTCAGAGTCTGCGCACCAGACACCCTGCTGCTTCGTAAGCTGTGCACGTGTGAGGGTTTGCACACCCACGGTCTCTTCACTCACTCCACGCCCCCCCCTCCATATACTCTCTCATCCGTGGCTCACTCACAGACAACACCGCAGAGAAGTGCTGCTTACAGTGTTCTTGGTGTAGATCCATTACCTCCTCTAATCCTCACATCAAGTATTTCCTCTGTCGGGGCTGTTTCTAACCCTGCTCCTATCTCAGACCAGGAAAGTGAGGCACAGACAGGTGCCACCAACACCACACCGCTGGTAAGAAGCAAAACCAACACCTGAACCCAGACTGTCACCACCCATTTACACGCACACACACACACACACACACTCACCCTATGCTCAACTTCCTGGGTCAAGGAGAAGGGAGCTGGGCTCAATTCCCAGAAGCCCCAGGAGCAAACCCAGCCAAAAGTCAAACACAGGCACAGAAGTGGCTGATTAGCTGCGGAGGACAGGAGTGGCTGATTTCCTAGCACAAAGAAATCCATTCCCTTGCAAAGGGCAGGAGATTTGGATACTGGGCTTCTCTGGGACGAAAGGGAGTCGGGAAAGGGTTACCGACAAATCGCGCCACTGTGTATAGAGTATCTACTCTCCACAAACACATCTTCAGTGTGTTATTTCATTTAGCCCTCATGTTAATCCTACAGGGTTTGGGATTATTATCCCCAGTTTGCCGAAGAGAAAGCAGAGGCTTGGAGAGGTAAAGCGACTTTCTCAGGATCACATGACTAGCAGATGGCAGAACTAAGATCCTAGTCCAGGAGGCCATCTGGCTCCGTCCCTCTTCCTGCCTCAGTCTGTCCATCTGAGACAAGGGACCAGAGAAGACGGCACCTAACAGTCAGGCACTCCATCTGTCCCCAAGGACCTCTCTCGTCTGTCTGTGTGTCTGCCTCGTGCTTCCTCTGTCTCAAGCTCCACCTCTCCTTCTGGTCCTCCAGGAGCTGCTGATGGGCAGCTGATCAGCCAGCTGATGGGCCAGTCGTCCCTCCACCTCTCCGCTTCCTTGTTCATAAATCTGAGGTCTCTAATTATAAACAGTCCCAGCCACTACTGGTATCTTGGGAGAAATAACAGACCATGAAGATCACAGGGGCTGTATCCTGGATAAAGACCAGTAATCACAATACCTGGGTACCCCAGGTCATATCCCTGCTTCTAGCCCTCAGTTTTCCCTCTGAGAAGTGAGAAGCTTGGATTCCACCTTGTCTAAGCCCAGTCCCTGCTCTGATGACCGTCCCCATAGCCTGGTGGGAGGGTAAGCTCTAGCAAGGACCTTTTGTGGACCCCCCAGGTCTTCACATAATTCCCTCTCTCTCCTTACAGTGGAAGAGATTGTTTTAAAGAGGAGGAAGGGGGAAGGGGTGCTCTGGGAGGAGTCCCAACTTCCTTCAAACCAGCCTTCCAAGAAGGGGCAAAAGTTGAACTTCGCTAGGACTCTTGCGGAGCTACGGAGTGACGGTGCGGCCTGGGCACGAGCCTTTCTCTGACGCTCACAACCACATCTTTAAGATGGGCTCGGCGCTCCGCTAATTCTGTAAAGTGTCTTTCCGTCTGGACAGGGGAAGCCAGGGGAGTCTTGCCAGGCCAGGCGCTCCAAGTCCTTCCGCCAGAGCTGGGGGACGCCCCAGGGGAGGGACTCCGAGAGGCCTGAGCGCCCCAGGTGTTGGGACCCAGCCCACTCGCCTGCCCCGGGCTTCCCTGCGGCTCCAACCAGCCGCGGAGGAAACTGCGAACCGGGTGCCCTGACCTCCGGAAACACCTTCCAGCCTGTGCTTGCCCGGAAATCCGTCACGCACTGGGGAATGGAATCCGGCCAGGGGTGGGGGACCTCCCTTCCCCCGCTCCCCCGCTGCGCTTCAGCGACGCCTTTGTCCCCCCCCTCCCCCCGCCCGGGGCCCCGAGAGGGAGCGCACGGCGGATCGGGTTCCATCCGTCTCCACTCTGCAGGGGTCCCTGGGTGCGGCGGGAGCGTCCCCCTGCCCCGATCGCAGCGCTCTGCCTCCTCCAGCGCACGGCGCCCTTCCCCGCCCCGCACGGGGCGCCCCGGGGTTACCGTCGGGCAGGTGGCAGATGGTGGCGCAGCCGGCCTGGCAGCACTTGAGGTTGTCGGCGCATTGGGCGTCAGATTGGCACTCCTGCGTACAGTTCAGGTCCGCCTGCAGCTGGGGGCACACGCCCGTTTTCTCCGCTTCTCTGCCTGGGAGGCCGACGGTCAGTGGGGCCAGGAGCCCTAGTCCCGGAAGACGCCCAACTGGGGCCCCAGATCGCCAGCTCCTAGGAATTAAGTCTCTGGCCCTAGGCGCCCCCCTTACAGCCTTCAGAGGGCCCCACCTCCAGGCCCGGGGTCCCCGACACTTGTGAGTACAGGGTTTACCTAACCCTTGTCCTCAGAGCCCTCAATCCTCGGGGGACCCCCCCCCCGCACAGCTGAGCATCTAGAAGCTTCCGATGTGTCGGCAGAGGGTCCCCCCACCCGCCACTAAGTCTCCACCTTCGGCACAGAGCCTCTGGCCCAAATTTCAGTCTTCGTTGGTCTCCCCCACCTCCAGCACATTGGACCCCACACCTTCAGCTCCAAGGGTCACCACCTCCAGGCACCAGGGAATCCTCAAATTTTGGTCTTCATGGGTGTCCCCACTTCCTCCCCCAGGAATCCCCATTCCTCCAGCTCTCAGAGAGGCTACGTGCAGCTAGCCCCGGGCTTGTCCTGGTGCTCCGGGAGCGGCCCCTCTGGGCGCCGGGGTACCCCCGCCCGGCTCACCTGGGACAGGGGAGAGGCCGAGCAGCAGCAGGCCGAGGAGGAGGGGGACGGCGTGAAGGCCGGGGCGGCAGGCAGGCATGGTGCTGCGCCGGGCGGGGTGCAGGTGTGAGCTGCCGCCCGGATGCGGGGATTTAACGACGCGCGCGGGGAGGAGTGGGGCAGGGGTGGGGCGACGCCGACGGGGGGGAGAGGGCTCAGCGGCCACCGCGGGCGGGCTGCCACCTCACTCCGTTTCACAATCCCCCAGGATCAGATGTCACTCTTGGCCCCGGTGGGAACCAGGAACCTGAGCAGCTTCCAGGCCTGGCGCAGCTATAGACCAGCTGCGGCCAGACCCTTGTCCCGCTCCTCCCTTCCCTCCTACCCCCTGGGGCCTGAGCACCGAGCTGCAGTGGCGAGGGCCGGGCCTCTGACTCCTGAGTCTCCCTGTAATGCCCGGAGAGGGAAGGGCAGGGCCCACAGGAAAAAGCAGTAGAGCCTGGGGATTAAGTGGTTAGATTTGGGGCAGCTAGATCAGCGTGTTGAAGGGTTGAAGGGTTAGTGATGGAGGGCTAGTGTAGTGATACAGAGCACACGGTAGGGGCTACAGAAAAAGCAGTTGTTTTAAATAAATGAACCCATTTGGCACAGAAACTGAGGCCCATGAAGGTGAAACCCCTTTTAAGAGCTTCAAACCATTTTGGACATGTTTCTCTCTCCCTCACCTTGTCTTGTCCTGTCTGTTCGTTTCCTTTCTTTCTTTCTTTCTTTCTTTCTTTCTTTCTTTCTTTCTTTCTTTCTTTCCTTTTTTTCTCCATCTCTTTTCCACACCAACACTCTGTCAGGGCTGACTGTGTGCCAGGCTCAGTACTCATGGTCTCATGGAGTCTCATCCATCTTCCCAGCAGAGCTATGAATCGAGAATTACTATTATCATCAGCTGTATATGCCAGTCAGAGATTTCGACCTTTCCCTCAAGGTCCCATGCAAAGCTCTAGAGACAAGGTTCTGGACCCACATCTCCTTCCCTTCAAGCCCTTGTGTTTTTTCCCATTCCATCATAAATATTCACTAGGTGCCTACCACGTGACACATATCGGGCAAGACAGCTGGTGCAGAGAAATGGAAGGAGCCATCTGGCGTTGACTGCGCGGTGGTGGGGTCTGGGTATGATTTCATCTTCATTATGTCCCAGCTGAGGAAACTTGAATGAATCACCTCCCTGTTCTGAGCTTCCACTCTGTCATCCACAAAGATGGCGACCGTATAAGAATTCAGGGAGAACATGAATGTAATGCTACTGCCATGGACCCGCTGTGTACTCACTGAGGGCTGGGTCCACTTGATTGGCATAGGAACTCCAGCCTGGACACACAGCACGTAGTAGATCAGCGAGTGTGAGAGCTCGATAAATGGTGTCTCCTGTAACCAACGAACCTGATAAGTATATACGCAAGCTTTAGAATCCAGGCTGGCAAAAGTTAGGGTTACCCAGGGCATTAGACAAGACCCTTCCTGCACCAACAATCTGAGGCTCTGTAAGCCCCAGGAGGTCTTTGCTGCTGGAGGCTAGAGGGTATCTGGGGCACCGACCATTGGGATGACCGGTGAGTAGGGCTTTGGTGACATGAATATATCAGACCACTGTCCCCACAGATGGCTCCTGCTAAAAGAGGCCGAGAATGCCTCCCCCACCTTCCCATGCCCGTCCTGGGGAATAGAGATGTGCCATGGTTGCAAGGGGCCAGGGCTGTTTACTGAGGTCGGAGAACAGTCAGCAGCAATGAGGCAGGAGCCAGGTGGGGGACAGCACTAGGCACACTCCTGAAACTCAGTCTAGGGCATACAAAAGGCTAAAAGCCTTTGGACCCAGTTGGCTACTGGGCTGTATTCAGCCTTGGGCACAGCTTCTTTCTTACACAGCTACCCAGGCAGGGAAACTGCCCAGCCATGCTCCTCCCCAGCCTTTACACCCCCCACCTCCCAACCCCGCCCCACCTTCCCTACTGGTTGGCTCCGGCTTCTTGCAGAAATGCCACTTAGTCTGAAGCTGAGGGGGTTGGGTAGGCCAGAAGATGGAGAAGAGTTTCCTCTGCCAATGGCCGACAGCATGAAAAGATGTTTCACTTTTGTGATCCTAGGCTCTGTGCTAAGAACATGCATATATATATTTCCCTTCTCCGTAAAAAGTAATAAGGGCAGAGGCTTTAGAACCAATACATTTGGGTCTGAGTCAGGGATTGGCCACTTCCTGGTGTTAAATAACACAAGTTAAATGGAGTAAATTTTAAAGACCTAATTAGCTTTGCTAATTGATTCATGAATGGGGCGGCATTCCTTCCAGCAAGTAGAGGGGAGCTCCAAAGGGGGCTACAGAAAAGGAAAGGTTTTTAAAGGTAAAGAAGGAGCAGAAAAAAGGAAATCATTAACAAAGTATCTATTTATTGTCTTGGGCAAGGGTCACCCTCCTAAGAGAAATAGAAGGGGTGAATCGGTCAGTTTCCTAGGGCTGAGCAGGAAATTCCCATGTTGACTAGTGAAAAGTTACATTTCTAGGGGGTTGAGACTGCAGTCAGGTTGGGTGTTAAGTCTTGGTTTACTGACTTGGGGCCTGAACTTAGTTGAAGCCATTTGGGGCCTGTGGTTTTCTTTTTAAAATCACTCCCTTTTTTTTTTTTTTAATTAATGTTTATTCATTACTGAGACATAGAGAGAGACAGAGCATGAGCAGGGGAGGGGCAGAGAGAGAGGGAGACACAGAATCCGAAACAGGCTCCAGGCTCTGAGCCATCAGCCCAGAGCCCGACGCGGGGCTCGAACTCACGGACCGCGAGATCATGACCTGAGCCGAAGTCGGACGCTCAACCGACTGAGCCACCCAGGCGCCCCTAAAATCACTCCCTTTTGACCAGAATCTCAGCTTAACTGAGAAATGGGCTCAAAATTTAAGGCATTAGCTATACTCTCGGCTACTCTATAGTTCTTGCGGCTTCTGCTGATCCCTTGGGTGGCATTCACAGGTCATGATGTTTTTGGTCGATCGCTATGATATTCACAGGTTATGACTTCAGGTTCACATGCTTTCAATTGGTCATCTTTGTTCCTTTTTTGACATTTCAGTCTCAGAGAGGTCATTTGCTTGGTGGTTAGTGGCTATGAACACACATTTAAAGCTTTTGAGAGAGTATGATTACGATTACTATAAACGGGATAATTCCCAATATTTGGTCTGCCCTTCGAAGCCATGGTCCCCAAGACTCAAGCCAATCAAAATTAAATAAGTGAAAGAGAGACCCCACTGAAGGAATCGCTCTTTCAAGCCAAGTAGCTTACTCAGTGATCTTATGTAATTGAATTTCAACTCCCCCAGTAGTGTTAATCCAGGTATAGCAGGTGGTGTCGGCCACAGCAGACATCCCCTGGTTCAGATAAAACATAATCAAAGGGCTATTTTATTATCAAGAACAACTTTGGCCAGAGAGTCTAAGGGATCTTCATTGGGCAACTGTGGCTTTAGCAGCAGATTTTGCAACAATTTCAAGAATTAATACGTTCCTGATCACAGCCTCATTTATATTTATCCTTAACCAGGGAGGTAGGAACTTGCCAAAAGGAGTGAGTCCTGAATCATGAAAGCCTCTTGGTAGGTCCTTGTAACTCATGATGTAAATTTAGGGAATGTCTCATTTTGCTTATGAAACATTAGGAGCACAGTTAGATTTTCTGCTATCCTGAGATAAAAACTAGATGCTAATCCCCTTAGCAGTGACCTGGGAGATACAGATGAGGGCATTACTTTCCAGGCCAATGCCACAGCAAAGGAAAGGAAAAGAAGGAGAAAGAGTGTCGCTTTTAATTAAAGTATGCAGTCGATCAGTCATCTTGGGAGGAAGTAGTCTACCTAGAAGTCAGTTACTTCTCTTCCTCTGCCAACCTGATTTGGAGATCTCCGGTGTCTGCACAGGATCAGGTGACAGGTGGAGCCTCATTTAGCTGTGTAATGTGGACTCAAGGGTCAATGCCTTCTAGTTTTGCAATAGTGTTAGTCATCAGGAACACTTGGTAGGGTCTTTTCCAACAGGGCTCGAGGGCTGTCTTCCTCTGATGACATTTCTAAAATACCCAGTTACCAGGCTTTAGAATGTGACCAGCAATTTCCTTTGCATTGGGATCTGGGAAGTCTCCCTTAACCTGTTGATGATAGGCTTGAGCATAAGACTTTAGAAGCTTACAGCAGCTGGGCATACTAGCATGAGACAAGGGATTGGCAGAAGGTTATACACTGATGGGATTCCAAGAAGTCTGCAAGATTTTCATTAAGGGTTGTATGATTTGTCCAATGAAGTAGGTGCTCCAATCACTGGAGATTATAGAAGGTATATCCCAAGTGGGAAACACATTTTTAACAGTTTTCTCCCTACACAGTGAGGGCATCAGCCTCGCAAGAGGGAAAATTTCAACCCATCCAGAAAACATACAACAATGACAAAACGCATCGGTAACCCATACTTGGCAGCAGTTAAAAGAAATCAACTGTAGATATTCAAAGTGTCTGGAAGAAGGAGGTCTGAGGTCTCTGGAGACAAAGAGAGTTTTTCCAGGATTATGGACCCGACAAGTCAGACATTGCTGGTAGACTATTTTTTGCTATATTATACAAGTCTCTGCACCAACGTCCATTCATAATTTGAGTCCTCTTAAAGGGCCTCTGATGGGTGAAGGAATGCAAACACCAAAAAAAGAAGTTTGTCAGAAAGCTAGGAAGAACCAAGCAGTTGTCTGGGTTTTCCCATAGCCCTGTCTGTCTGCTTAATTTTACAGCCATTGTTTCCCCACCTCAATTTCTCTGCTTGGGTTGCTGACTATTGCCATGTTACCAGGACATCAGGATGTCCAAAGGTCTGGCAATGAGGGACCATCATTATAGAAGCAGAATGGAGGTGCCACAATCTTACAAATACAACGTAAAGAAAACTTAGTGTCACTTCTTATTGGACAAAGCTCCCCAAGCAATTGAACACGACAAGTAAGCCTAATGAGTTTAGCAAATCTTTTGGAATGTTTGAGGTCGAAAAGACTTACGCAGAACACAAGTCTAAAAAAAACAACAAAAAACAAAAAACACTGTCCTTTTAACAGAGAGAAAACCAAATTCTAATGTTGCACCAGCTTACTTTTGATATTAAAACTCAGCTCATTCCAAAAGAAATTGTGCAAAGGATACAAATAAGCAATTCACCAGTAAGTAATGTAAAAAAACACACAAAAAACAAAAAAACCAACCAAACAAAACCCTCAAAACCCCCACCTTATTCATTCCAATCTTCCTCAGTTCTGACCACACATAAAATTCCTTCCCAACGATTTTTTTTTCATGAAACTTCTACAACTTTCTTTTTTCACATCCAGATGTTGTCTTCAGCTTTCTCTCTTTAAATAAGAGCCTCACTTCGGGACAAAATTACTTTCTTTTTCCTCAACAAAAATGAATTTCTATTCCTCATACTTTCTTTTTTACCAAAAACACACATCTTACTTTCTTGCATAGAGAGCTGTTTCCCTTATTAGAATTTTTAACTCTTAGAAACTTTCATTTCTAGTGAAAGCTAATAAGTAAGCAGCTGTGACCTGTATACCAGCATTCTGAAGATTGGCAAATTGATGAATACATTTCATAATTTTTAGACATGTACTTTTTCATAGTATAGTCTTATTTTATTTTTAAGTTTATTTATTTATTTTGCAAGAGAGAGAGAAAGTGTGCACAGGGGGGAAGCAGAGAGAGAGAGAGAGAGAGAGAGAATCCCAAGCAGGCTCCATGCTGTTAGCACAGAGCCTGATGTGGGGCTCAGTCTCACAAACCGTGAGATCATGACCTGAACTGAAGTCGAGAGTCAGACGCTCAACCTACTGAGCCACCCAGGTGCCTCATATAGTCTTTTAATAAAGCACAAAACATGTTTATTAACAGACTCAAGTTTATCTTTAGTTTCCTTGTAATAAGGAAGCCAAAAGTAGATAAACTTAGGTTCAGTAATTAATGTTGCAGCATTTCATCTTATTTGGAAATGATCTAGATATTTAGTGAATTTAACTTAACTTATCGCTTAACCTAACTCAGCAAAACTTGAAGGTGTTAGGTTACCAAAAAGATTTGGGAGATTATTTAAAGTTTACTTAAAAATTGTTTTATTTGATTTACCCCTACATACTTGTTACTAACAATTGTGCTTAGATTACCCATAAAAACTTTATAAGACATCAAAGTCCGTCATTTTCCCAAGCTATTTAAAAAAAAAATTTTTTTTTTTTTGGGTAACAGAGATCATATCAACTTATTTAACTTAAGTAAACCCAGGCAGAATAAAAGTTTTAATTTTGATGCTGATAACTCTGAAGACATGTCTATTTTTTAACTTTATTTTTTTTTTTTAGTAATCTCTACATTAACATGGGGCTCGAACTCACAACCCCAAGATCAAGAGTCTGTATGCTCCCCTGACTGAGCCAGCCAGGCTTAAGCCATGTCTATTTTATTTTATTTTATTTTATTTTATTTTATTTTAATTTTATTTTTTAATTTTTTAATGTTTATTTATTATTGAGAGACAGAGAGACGTAAAGCATGAGCAGGGGAGGGGCAGAGAGAGGGAGACACAAAATCTGAAGCAGGCTCTAGGCTCTGAGCTGTCAGCACAGAGCCCAACATGGGGCTTGAACCCACGAACCGTGAGATCATGACCTGAGCTGAAGTTGGTTGCCCAACCAACTGAGCCACCCAGGCGCCCTGAGCCATGTCTACTTTAACTAAACAAACAATCAAAATGTTTTCCCAGATCAGGTGAACTTGAAAAAAAAAAAAAATAGGGGTTAGTTTCTATTTTTCTGAGAGTTTTAGAATGTCCAATCCTTACAAGTGCTTACTTTCGAACATACTAAATAGGGCTTTTACAAATTAATTTTAGCAATACCGTCCCAAAGTAGAACAGTATCTCACATGTACAACATGCACATGAACACACTGATTTAAAGTCTTTGTAGTTACTAATATTTGTGAAGAAGATTTTTAAAATTTGTACTTGTCCCTAAAATTCTTCTTAAAGAGATATATATAGGAGAATTTGGGCACAAGAGACCTTTTAGCAGTTCGTGTTTTAAAAAGGCCTCTTCCCCTCCCCTCCCTTTCTTTTCCTCCAGTCTTCAGTGATTGTGAGCTGTGTTCACATTTCAAAAAACATGATAAGATGTATCATTTTAAGGGAAGGAGAAAGAATGCAAGTTTTCCTAAGGACTTTGGTTTTCTAAAGCCTGTAACTTACAAGCTGTAAATTCAAGACAAATGGGGCAAGTTCAGGGATTGGGAAAGGAAAAGGGGAACCCTAAATTGCCTTCAGACCTGTATTTCCAGTTTTGTAAAATTTGTAAAATGTGGAAAATTGCTTTCAACCCTCAAAGAACTGGTTCGTAACTTAAATGCCATCGTAAGTTGATCCGCCTCTTCCAGCTCCAATCTCCTCACCTTGCTTCTTTCCCTTTGAGAACATAGTTGTCATTTTAAATATTTTTTGGGGCGCCTGGGTGGCACAGTCGGTTAAGCGTCCGACTTCAGCCAGGTCACGATCTCGCGGTCCGTGAGTTCGAGCCCCGCGTCGGGCTCTGGGCTGATGGCTCGGAGCCTGGAGCCTGCTTCAGATTCTGTGTCTCCCTCTCTCTCTGCCCCTCCCCCGTTCATGCTCTGTTTCTCTCTGTCCCAAATAAATAAATAAATAAACGTTGAAAAAAAAATTTAAAAAAAAATAAATATTTCTGGCAGTGTTGAATAGCCCCCCCCCTTTGGCGTCAGAAGGGTCCCTAAAGGAGAGTGCAGAGAGTATTACCTTTCTGAAATCCAGAGTCAGTCCCAATGAGAGCCAGGAGAAAGAACCAGGCACCTGTCCGTCCCAGACAGGCAGGCAGAAAGCCAAGCCCAGTGACAACGAGGCAAGAAGACAGTAGCTATCTCTTGGAGACAAAAAATCAATAGCCAGTGAGTCTGGATTTGGAAAGAAGGCACAGTGTGAAATTTTCTTTTCCTCCCTCGAATGGGCACTACGAACAGAAAGAAAAAAAAAAAGCTTAAATTCCTGACACAGTCCTCTTTGAGTGGGGGACAGTCCTTTTTGACACATCTAGATCTTTTCAGAAATGGTGGAAATCGGCAGCTGGGTACTTTCGGTCTAGACTGATACTCATCACACCTCAGATCTAATGCAGAATGTTATATAGTTGTACTTTACAAATGATGGTTAAATGGAACGGTTCAAGCCATGTTTATAGTTGTGCCTCACAATATAACTGAAATAAGGACTCTCTCAAAATACTTCTTCAGTAAAACATGTGTAGTTGGCTGCCCAGGATGAGCAAAACACGAGTATTTATCACCGGCTTGATCTGAATGATTCGCATGCGATCCAATGCCCATATTGTGCCATATCACTTCTCACCAGTGCTGTTTTCACCCTTGTGGAGTGAGTCGTGTGCAGAGCCGTTCATCAGTCTGCCTTACCCTTCATCTGTTCATGGATATTTATCTACCAACGATTTTTAAAAGAGTCGTGGGGTAAGAAATGAAGTGTTTGTTCACCATTTCCTAAGGGATTGTAAACTTGAGTCTTTCAACAAGATAAAATTCCATTGTTAAAAAAAAAAAAAAGTCTAAAGTAAATCCAAAAACCCTAAGGCAGGAACATGCCTGATGAATGCCAAGAGCAGTAAGAAAACCAGTGTAGCTGGAGCAGAGACAAAATTGTGCAGGGCCCTGTGATCCAGGATGTCTTCTCAGCACAATGGGAAGTCATGGGCTAGCTTCAGCTAGGAGGTAGGGGGATGAGATCATCTGATTTCTAATTCAGGAAAATCACTCCAGCTGCTCTCAACAAATGGATTGTCAGAGGGCAGCTGTGGAAGCTGGAGATACAGTGTGAGGCGTTTTGTTCGTTTTGTGTTGTTTTGTTTGCAGTCGACTGAGCAAAGTATCAATGGTAGTGGTTCCTTATACTGGGCAAAGGATCCTGAATCACTTGGTGGTGGTCAGTCCATCCAGAACATCTAGAACACAGGGCTGATTTATTACACTTGTCACCCTAAAGGAAGATAAAGCCACAGAGAGGCGCTGTGTGGTGACCGATTCATCTGCTGGGATGCACGTTATTTGTCTGAGCCCCTCCAAGCTGCTATCACAAAGTACCACAAACAAAAAAAAATTATTTCTCACTGTTCTGGAGGCTGGAAGCCCAAGATCAGGACACCAGCACAACCAGGTTCTGGTGAGGACACTCTTCCAGGTTGTAGACCGCCAACTTCTCATTCTAGCCTCATGTGGTAGAAAGAGCTAGCTAGCTCTCTGGCCTCTCCTTAGAAGGGCACTAATCCCATTCACGAAAGCTCCCACCGTCATGACCAAGTTACCCCCCAAAAGCCCAACCTCCAATTTCATCACACTGGGATCAGACTTCCAACATATGAATCTGGGGGAGACATAAAAAATCAATCTAGTGCTCTTTCTGGGCCCTCCTGGGACAGAAAGGATGGAGATCCACATAATTGTCATGCATGTCATGGGCATCCCAAATGGAAGCATGTTGGAGAACCACGAAATATTCCTACCTCGAGACTAAGAGTAACGTGGCAATGTTTAGACACGACTGCAACATTTTTGACACTCCTTGTAACTCCTTGTTTTGAGAAGTGAGGGTCTATGTCCCCTTCCCTTGAATCTTGGCAGGCTTGTGATTGCTTCAATCAATAGTCTAATAGAAGTGATACTATGGACTTCTGGGGCTAGGTCATAAAATGTCATGCAGTTTCTACCTTTTCTCCTGGAAGTTTCTATCGGAATACTAGCTCATGGAGCTCTGAGCTGCCATGGAAGAGGTCTGACTATCCTGACGCTGCCATGTTGTAAGGAACCCTAAGGCACATGGAGAGACCACATGTAAGCACTCTGGACCACCATCCCAGCTAGCCCAGCCTTACTGTAATCTGAGCCCAGACACACGAGTGAAGAAGCCTCTACCAGATAATTCCAGCCCCAGTATGGAGTCACCTCCAGCCATTTGAGTTTTCCCAGCTGAGGCCCGAAGCGTTATGGAACAGAGACACCATTCCCGCTGTGCCCTGTCCAAAATCCTGACCCATGGAATCCGTGAACGTAGTAAAATGATTGTTACTTTACACTAGCTTTAGGATTGTTTACCATGCCAATAGGTAACTGAGCAGGTGAAAAATGTTGGTAGGGTTTTTTATAATCCTATTGGCCTCGTCAGTGAACTATGTAGAATTAGAATAGGCTCTCTGTCAGTTACTGAAGTTAACCCACAGAAATCATCCTGCAGCAGAAGTGAAGAAGAGACACCCAGCAAGTGGGCTCATCATCGGCAAATGGCCATCTACTCCCCATCCCTTGAGAATAGTTAAGAGCTGGCCATTTGGAGTCAAGAAGATCTGGTTTGAAGTCCAAATCTACCACTTCCTCGCTCTGTGACCTTGGGCAAGTTCTTTAACCTCTCTGGGCCTCAGTTCCTTCATTTTAAGGTGAAGATAATAGTTCTAGCCTCATAAGGTCAACATGGATCAAGGGATAGTTTTTTGCAAAGCAACCAAGATAGCACCAACATGTGAGCAATAGCTCTTGTCAAAATGCTATGTAGGTGCCCTGGGCTCTTTATAGCTGGCTCTGCTTCATCCCCTCGGGCTCCAATGTTATCTTCCGTCACACTCAGACAGCCTCAAGTTCTGGACCAAGATACTCTGTGCACTCACTCTGCACTAGGTCACGACACCTAAAAATTGTTTGCCTTCGCAACATCCATGATGTGAAGTAGAAAGAGAGGAAGAAGGAAACCCTCCCTTCCTCCCCTCAACATCTTTCCCCAGGGTTTATCTAATCATATCTTCCATGTATTCCTGGGAGGTGGGCAGGGCAGGTTTTATCACACCCACTTCATAGAGGAGAGAACTAAGGAGGAATTGGCATCTCGAGGTCAGGCAGCACCACACAGGTCCTGAGGGCAGCCTACATACACAGCCACTAGTCCAGGAATCAGTGGGGGAGGCTTCACAGAATCGTCTAAGGAAGGAGCAGACATGTACAACATATTTTCATGGTGGTTGTTCTTCATGTTATTTCATGGGGGCACCTAGCACCACCCTCCACAGTAAATAGACCCGTCTCCAGGGTCACCTGACAAGGCAAGAACAGGGCTGCCTTCTCCCTGTTGTTGCTGTTGTTCAACTCAGTCCCCAGGCCATATCATCGGCCCCTGTTACACCGTCTTCCATCTAGAAGAATCTCCAATGTTCACCTCTAACCCAGACCTCTCTCCATTCTTGGTGCATTATATTCTCTTCCTGGTGGCCAGTGGGTGACTTGGAAAAAATTAAATCAGGCCATGACACCCCCATGCTCCAAGCCCTTCAGTGGTTGCCCACCACACCTGGAATCACAATCTAACGTGGTGCCACAGCCTGTGAGCGAGCCCCTGCCTACTTCTGTATTTTCTCTATGCAGGCCTTTGTGTTCCTCGACCATCCTGGATCTTTGCATTTCTTCTTCCACCCGCATCCCCCCAATACTCACATGGTTCCTCCTTCACTCCATCCAGAACCACCTGGACTAATGTAGCCCTCTTGGCCCTGTACTCCGTGTACCTTTCTTCCTAGCAGCTATCACTATCTGAAACGTATCTTGCTCATTATCATTTACTTGTGTACCATCCCCCAGCCCCACCTAGAAGGTCAGCTCCATGGCTATGACCCAGAGCCTAGAACAGTGCCTGGCACACACAGTGGGCACTCAGTTAGGACACGGTTATTGAGTCCTTCCTGAGTGCAGACACTGACGTCTTTACATGAATTAACTCCCTGGGTCCTCACTAAGAACCAAAGAGGTAGGTAATCTTACTACCCGTCCTGCTTTGCAGGTGAGTCAGACGATGACAGAGAAGTGAAGTGGTTTATTTGCTCGCACAGCTAGTGAGTTGGCAGAGCCAGAGTTTGAGGCCATGGAGTCTGGTCTTTGCTTTCAATCACCACATATACTCTCCCTAATAAACATTTGCTGAACGAGTGAATGGTTGAATCAATGTCAGCTCAACATCTTCGCCTCAATGCTCTACAGGCACCACGGACTCAACATTTACAAGACTGAACTCACATCCTTCCCCCAAAGACCTGCTTCCCCATTCTCCCAGAAAGCAGACTCTTGTCCTTGATTCTTCCTTTTCCTAACCTCCCCTGTGAGAAATCCATCAGTAAAGCCTGTTGACTGTACTTCTCACCATCTCCTCCCCAGGCCATTGCTCTCTGCTGAGTGCAGGCCACTCTCCTCTGCCATCTAGACAACTGTCATGCCCCCACACCACAGGCCCTACCCTTCCTCCCATCCAGCCAACAGGTTCTGAGATGCTCAGGCCCTTTCTCTGGCCTTTGGATAAAGCCCCAAACTCTTAGTTTGTTTTCCAAGACTCCTTGGGTCCCTACTTTTACTCCCATTACCATCTCATCCTGGCCTCCCACTTATTCTCACAGTGTCTTCTCTTCTGCAAGCCACCTCTTGCTTTCCCATCTGCTTAGAACACTCTCCCCCAACACACACACCTTCCTCCAAGTAACTCTTGCTCACCCCTTGGGTCTCAGCTGCAAGTTCACGTCCCCAGGGCATCTCTCCCATCCACCACTATGGCCTCCACACTTGACCAGGTCCCTTGCTAACTTTTCCATCACACCTTGCCCTTCCCCTTCACAAATGGTCACCACATTCATTGTTAATCACTTGTTCAATGTCTCACGGGAATTCCTGCTCGGAGGTGAAGACCGTGAGAGTAGAGATTGTCCTGCATGCAGATGCACAAGTATTGTATATTAATTATTCCTACTAATTTGTGACTTATTAACTCACTTTCTCTACAAAAAAACACACTTTTTTAAATTTTTTTTTCAACGTTTATTTATTTTTGGGACAGAGAGAGACAGAGCATGAACGGGGGAGGGGCAGAGAGAGAGGGAGACACAGAATTGGAAACAGGCTCCAGGCTCTGAGCCATCAGCCCAGAGCCCGACGCGGGGCTCGAACTCACGGACCGCGAGATCGTGACCTGGCTGAAGTCGGACGCTTAACCGACTGCGCCACCCAGGCGCCCCAAAACACACTTTTTTAAAAGCAGATACCTAAAGAGCTAAATCTTCCCTGTCACAAGGGAGGGGCGGCACTTCCTCCTGCTGCCACCAGGGGGCAGGCAGAGCTTTCCTCAAAGAGAGGTTCCTACCCGCTGAAGACGAGGTGTCCTTGATCCCAAAGAAAATCAGAGGTATCTTCCACCTCCTGCTCACACTTTTGACAGACCGGAAAGTCAAATTAAAGGCAAGGTGGGGTGAGCGCGAGAATGGACCTGGGTGAGGCCTATCACTAAAGCAAGAGGGCTTTAGTTACCCCTGAGGAAGCCTGGGACCCATTTGGAAGAGAGATTGTGACAGTCCTTGGGCACTGGAGGGAATTTCCAAGGGCAGACTTCCGGGAGGTGACACTACGAAAAAAAAAAAAAGTTTATTTGTTCCTTTCTTAAATGCCACCAATGGCACATTTAAAAAGCAGTCAAGAGCCAAAGAAACTAAACACATATGTGCTTTTGGGTAAGTTGTTTTGGTGTGTGGTCTTCAGAGCACTTCGGCACCATAATCATCATAGTCCTCAAAAATAACCAAACTTGCGGGGCGCCTGGGTGGCTCAGTTGGTTAAGCGTTCAACTTTGGCTCAGGTCATGATCTCACGGCTCATGAATTCAAGCCCCTGGAGCCAGGCTCTGTGCTGAAAACTCAGAGCCTGGAACCTGCTTCAGATTCTGTGTCTCCCTCTCTCTACCCCTCCCCTGCTCGTGCTCTCTCTCTCTCTCTCTCTGAAAAAATTAATAAACGTTAAAATTTTTTTTTAATTAAAAAAAAAATAACCAAACTCATGAATGTCTGAAAGCAGACACCACCACCCTGTTTGACAAAGAAAGTAACTGTGGCTCAGAGAGGTGAAGCAACTTGCCCAAGATCACACAGCAACATCCAGAGCTACTCCTCGTTAGTATCAAATCTGTTTTTTATTGCACAGTTTTAAATTAGCAATTAAGTAATGCATTTATTAATAGCAGTATTATTGCTGTTATCAGAGCTCTCGTACTCTGCCAGCCACTTGTACAAAGCATTTTACAAACGTCATATCATTTTAATCCTCCCCATAATTCTATGAGATTGATACAAGACAGAACAAAGCAGCCCCTGGCTTACTTCTGAGAGCTGACCTGGCACTCACAGTTGACCTTTGATGTTCTCCTGCTGAACACAAACAATTTCACAGAACATCAGCATCAGACAAGGCCCTTCTGTGCCTGGGGTGGACCAAGACAAAAACAAGGCCCTCTGTGATCTTGGTTGAACAAAGAGTGAGCGCTGCACAAGCCACAAAAATAAGCAAGCATCCCCTATCCTAGCCAATCTGGAGGACGGTTCCTTCTTTACCAACCATGGCTGTAACCTCTACCTAGCATTCCCTTCTTATTGTTGGGGTTAAGATACCCAGTCAGAGAACCGCCCCACTTCCTGACAACATCCGATCCAGAGCAGAGCCAGCTTCCTTGAACCTGTCCCCAAATCACCCGACATAAGCCCAAATCCCGTAAGTCCTTTCTAACATCCTCTTAATGAGATGTGTGTGTGCGCTCTCCCTTGCCGCAACGAGTAATAAAGCCAACTCGTTCCAGCAGAAACAGGAATGTTTCTAGTGATCTTTGGATGGAGACATCAAAAGATATTCTCATTACCCTTGTTTTATAAATAAGGAAAGTGAAACTTGGAAAGGTTGAGAAATTTGCCCAAGACTACAAGGTAATGTGTGACAGAACCAGTTCTGTCTCTGTCTCTCTTCTGTTTAACAATCCTGCTACGTGAACACTCTATGGCTCACTTTCCTCATCTGTAGAGAGACAGTTAGACTGCTCTCCCGAAGCCCCTTCGGCTCACGTCTTCCCAGAAACCACTGTCAAGGGCGTCTGCTTGCAAGAGCTGGGAACTCTGGCTAGGGGGCCTCCCTTTGGCTGAGCACCCCCTGGATTTTGAAGAAGTCCCACAATGCCTTGTAGCCGGGAAGGTTTAATGATGAACCGAAGAGTGGTACGTCCTAAGAAATATCTCCATGAGCTTACACCCCACCTCCTCCCTGCCCCCCTCGAGATCTTCTTTCAGTTGTCCATATTTTCACATTATCTGATTGCCACTCTCTTGCCTAACTAGGGGAAGCAAGTCAGGAGGGCGGTTCGAAAGCTCTTACCCTACCGACCATCCTGTTCTTACATGAACCTCTCTCCCCCCACACAGTGAGGTGGCGTTCTAGCAGCCTCTGCATAAATTGTAGGGAACTGAAAAAGACGGATTCCTCCCACTTCAAGTCCCAAGAATCTGAAAGCTGATAGAGGGGACTTAGCAAAATGTTGCACAAGAACCTAAAAGACACTTGATGGGAGATGGGAGTACTTTCTTGGTGGCCATCTCCCAGTCTGTGTATAATTGTCGGTGGCTGGGTTTCTCGGGAGTAGAGTCAAGACCAATGTGGCAAGCCCGGGCAGGGGTGAGGGAGAGACTTACTGGTTCAAAGAGAAAAAGAGAGTATTCTAAATTTGACTGTCTGAGTCGCTCCTTCTCCAGCAAAGGACAGTACAGTTTAGTCAATTATAATCCTAGCAAATGTTTCAGTTGCACTAATTATATGCCAGGCTCTCTGGTCTAAGGGATCAGCATGGATTAAGTCATTTATCCTCACAACAACCCCACGTAGGGAGAAGATCGGAACGGAGAGGTTAAATAACTTGTTCAAAGCCACATAAACAGAGTGGCACAAGATATGTGCCCTACCCTTACCTCTGGGAGCTGCCGCGTTCAGCGCTGCTGGCTGACTTCCAACAGCCACTACCGGCACGTCTTTGCCCGAGGGCTTTCTTGGAAGCCACGCAAGGAAAGCCTGTGAACAGAACAAGCCAGAAGTCCTCAGCCAATGAATAACAGGGAGTTGGTGTGTAAACACTTCTCCTTCTCCTCTTGGGGGAGGTAACTGCAGGGACAGTGTTCTACCCACTTCCCTGAATCCCCATGTGATTAAACACCAGTCACAAACAGAGGTAGTGGGCTTGAGAACTCAATGTTTATTGCCTGCCTCTCTTTCCCTTTCTCACCTGCCTCCATATTACATAATAAGCTACTTCCCTCTGCTTCTTAAGAGCCCCAAATTCAGACAGACGCAGGCATTTGGACCCTTGCAGCCTGGCTGGAGAGGCTGGGCTCTCACCTTCTGCAGTCTTCCTCCATCCAAAGGACAAAGGCTGAGGTCGACCAGGTCCACATTTCGCCATTTCTTTGCTATTATGGGTTGACTTGTGTCCCCCTCAAGAGAATGTGTTGAAGTCCCAACCCCGAATACCTCAGAATGGGGTCTTATTTGGAGATAGGGTCTTTACAGAGATCAGAGTGAAGATAAGGTCAGTAGGATGGGCCCTCCCTGTGACTGGTGGCCTATAAAAAGGGGAAATCAGAATATGGAAGGAATGCCATGAGGAGATTGGATTTATGCTGCCCCAAGCCAACGAACTTCCACGAACTAGGAGAGAGGCCTGAAGCAGATCCTTCTCAGTGCCTTCAGGGCGATCATGGCCCTGCAGACACCCTGGTCTCAGGTTTCTGGCCTCCAGAACTGTGATAGAATAAATAGCTGTTGTTTAAACCACCGAGTTTGTAGTATTTTGTTACAGTGGCCCCAGGAAATGAATTTGCCAGCTACGAGACATTACCAAGCCCCCGTTTCCTCCCCCACAGGATCCTTAGGGTGATTAAGTCACATGCTAAGCACAGAGCCCATACATGGAAAGTGCTCCCCAGATGGGTAATCGCTCTTGTTGCAAGAGCCCTCCCCTGCACGCACACACATCTACAGGAAAGGGGTTCCTTGGACAAGTGGACAATTGAGCCCCATACTCCTTCCTCTCTCCTTCCGAGCCCACAACAGCCTGCCCGCACAACTGACCTGGCCCCAAAAGGTAAAGAACAAAAGTCTGAATGGAAAAGGGGCCTTAAAGTCACCCAGGGGTTTTGTGTGGCTTGGGGTAGTCGCGAAGAGGTAGATGGCCCTCTGATGGCTTCGCTTCCCTTACTGGTTCGGCCCAGTCTGAATACAGGAAAAGAAGAGACGCCACAGGTCTGCAGGAGAATGTGAAGTACCACCACTTTGGCAGACTGTATCAGCGAAGGTTCTTAGCTGCCCACAACAGAATCCACTCAGGTTAGCTTAATGGGAAAACGAATTTATTTAAACACAAGGCCACAGAGTTTGAAGTCCTAGACCGGAAAATGTACAGCATCACTGAGGGGAGAAAGGGGCTTCTTTGGTGAAAGCACTCCTTCTGCCACGATGCTTGGAACTGGGTGCCCGAATTCTACCGCCGTCTACCCTCAAAGCCCAGTGATATTGGGGGATGAAGGTGAGGATGAGGTCGGGGAGGAGTCCTGGCTTCCAACCTCTCCCGCTATGCTCACTCTGCTAGCGAGGAGATGTGCTCGCGCATTGATTCGTTCATTCCACCGATGTGTATGGACCGTCTCCTTCGTGCTGGGAACCACGCTAAGTGTTAAGGATAAAGCGGTGGGAAAGAACAAAGGTGCTTAGTTCTTGCTCCCGTGGTTTTGGGGTCTACTGGGTAAGGCAGAGACAGGGCTAAACCAAGTAGGCCCATGCGGAGAAGGAAGGAGGCAGGGCTGTGCTAAGGAGGGTAGGGTTGAGGAGGCTGAGTTATTTCAGGAGGCAGCCACGGCCCAGCCCTGCTGGGGCTTCCTCCAACTTCAGCATCTCAGGGGAGTTCAGGAGAAAAGAATGTGTTGGCTGTCATCACTGAAGTCCCTGACCCACATAGCTTAGGCCCTGACAGGTCCTGGACCGTCCCAGGAATGAGCACCCTGGATCCTCCCACTATTGGGATGGCCGGCAAGAAGAAAGGGAGCTTACGAAGCCTCCGTGGTGGCTGCTCAGGAGCACGACAGACCACTCAGCAGGGAGCCTGCCTCAATGTTTCCATCTGAAAAGGGGGTGCGGGGAGGGGGGGGCTGGCTCGGATTATCTCGGGGCCACCACTAGCAGGAACGTTCTGTGGAGCTGGTCCCTGGAGAGTGTGCTCAGTGTGTGTTTTCCCAAGACACTACGGCCACTTTCTCCTCCGGAAGTGGTGAGGGGCACCGGGCTCCTGGACCCCACCTCTTCCCTGCCTCTTCCCCTCCCTGCCTTGCCCCCCACCTCACCCACCTGTTTTGGGCTCTTTCCCACCAATGCAGGTGTGGATGCACGCCTGCTCACCCCAGAAGCAGTCCTCTTTCCCTCTGCAGCCACCATATGAGAAAGTCTGGCAGTGCCCAGCGTCGGCGTTGAAGGACCACTGATCTTCAGGACCCTGCAGCAACCCCGGGTAAGGGCGCTCCGGGCAGAAGGCCGGCTGCAGCCTACCGGGGTGCGAGGGGGCTCTGGGTCACTTATGAGGTGTCAGCACACCTGAGTCTGCACAGTGCACAACTGAAACAGCCCACATGCCTCCAGACAGTGGTAGGGGGTGGGGAGCATGAGGTGTGCAACCTCCATTTGGTGGCCTGCTTTCTGGGGCATTACTCTTGATTTTGTTACGTGTCACAATGACATAGTGATAATGTAAAAAAAAAAAAAAGGTATATAATTAATCAAGTATTTATGGGTTAACTGGCAGGATGCCTCAGATTAGCTTCAAAAAAAAAAAAAAAAAAACTCCAGAAAAAAAATGACAGACATAAATAATACTCTCCATGTGTTGATAATTGCTGAAGCCGGATGATGGGTACATGGGGATTTATTACACTATTCGCTGTATTTTTATGTATGCTTGAAAGCTTATACTATTTTCAAAAAATGTTTTAAAGAATCCTGCTGTAATGAAGAAAGACACGGAAGCAAATGTAGCAGTGTGTTAACCATGGCTGCCCCAAGGGGCTGGGAATAATGGGATACTGAGGAGATGTGGCGTTGTGATTTATAATAAGAACTATATACTTGATCTTCCTCCCTTTCCTGGCACAAAGCTCCTAAAACTTTTGGCATTCCCCAAATGATGAGAGCCATAAAGGTGTCTTTCTAACCATAAAGGTGTCTATCTAACCTCAATGATGTTACTTTTGGAAAGCTCCTAAGTAACCAAAGGAGAGGGATTTGTTGCCAGGGGAACCAACAGTGTGATTTAAGGGTTGGAAATTTCAGCCCCGTCCCCTGCCTTCCGGGAGGGGAGAGGGGCCGGAGATTGGTTTAATCAACCATGGCCAATGATTTTATCAATCATGCCACTTTGCTGAGAGTTCTTCAAAACCCCAAAGGGGTTTTGGGGTTCTGAGAGCTTCAGGGTTGGTGAACACATGAAGATTTGGGAGAGTGGCACCCTTGGAGAGAGCATGGATGATTCAGCCACAGACTTCTAACCCCTTCAATACACCGTCAAGTAAACAGGAAAAAAATCCTGTGCAACACAGGCTGAAACCATCAACTAGGTGTCCAGAGGGCAGAGGGAAATCTTTCATTTATGAGAAAACCTTTAAATTGATTTGGAAGTTGCTTTCTTGCACATAAAGAATCACAACTCTCTATTTAAAAGAAAGATTTTTTCCTTTTGAAGTAGGAAATCACATTCTGATGGACATCTGAACTTGAAGTCGGGAATGACTCCTATTCAGGTCTGAATGTAAAGGTCTTGATTTTCAGCTGAGCGGGGCCAGGACTGAGGTGAGGCAGGTCAGCAAGTACAGGGATGGATCCTGCATTTATTGAAATGTTAATATTCTGTTCATAATGGGCTTTTTGCATTAGTTATGATTTTTAACTATTGTATTCAAATACAGCTTATCTGAATGATTAAGTACATTAAACCTTGGATTGCAAGTAAGTGGTTCTGTGAGTGTTCTGCAAGATGAGCAAACATTTCTGATAAATTTTAACTTGATAAATGAGTGATGTCTTGCAAAACGAGTAATATGTGACACTGAATGTCACATGATCATACCTGAGCCAATGGTTCTTCTCTCTCTCTCCTCTCTCTCTCTCTCTCTGCGGGATTGTAGGTGATTGTCTCCCATGCTTGGAGGCCATAGTGTTTGGCAGAGATCAGTGATTTTTCGGAGTGATGGAAGGTGCCCACAAGTGGCACTAATGTATTTTTTGTCACTTCACAGCACCTATGGACAGTCCTTTGCTTTTCCATACAAGTGTAACCTTAAGAATACTTTGCTTCATTCTAAGTCATTGGATAAGTTCCTTGTTAAAGTTTCACAAAAAGAAAAAGATTCCACTGAGCCAATAGATAGCAGTGATATGTGAAAGTTGTCCTATACGATAACCCTCCTCTGTCTTGTCCCCCTCACACCAGCCATGGAAGTTTTCAAAGGTAAGTGCAGGTTAAGTTGTTTATTTTTCTTTATATTTTGTACTTTCTTTATTATTTTGTATTACATTACAGCATTGTAATCATTTTTATATGAATATTTTGGGGTTGTGGAACGAATCGTCTGAGTTTCCATGATTTCTTATGGAGAAATTCACTTTGATATATGAGTGCTTTGGGTTACAAGCATGTTTCAGAATGAATTATGCTCACTAACCAAGGTTTGGCTGTATTTGGCTTCCCTTATATTCTGTGTGAGAGGCAGGTGCCTCCCTGTCCAGCCCTCCTGCTGAGGTGAAGTGTGTCCTCTCTCGGGGTGGGCTTCATGAGTTGGATATTCTCCTGAGAGGGACTTGATAGGGACCTAGAGGGAAGATGGCACCAGGGCCCTGAGGAGGGAAGGTGGGGGGGGGGGGCACAAGGAGAAATGAAAGGGAAGGTTGTGGTTCCAGAGAACAGTTTCGCCTGCTTGGTGGCTCTTCCTGGCATGGCCAGGCTCCATGATGAGCGAATCAATTCATTCATGTACATGAAGAGCTCTCAAAGTAGAATGGTTTATCTGTAATCTTTGAGTTGTAGGATTTGGAAATCTTTATTTTTTAATGCTTTTCTTTATCTTCTAAGCCTTCTGTAATGAACACATTACTGCATGTATTATCAGAAAACAGCAAAGAAAGGATGTTTTAAGAAAAGAAAAGATGTTTAATTACTCACAAAAGGAACAGAATCATTCTTTAATCTTTTTTGTTTTTGAAGTTTTAATTATTTTTGAGAGACAGAGCGCAAGCGAGGGAGGGGCAGAGAGAGAGGGACACACAGAATCCGAAACAGGCTCCAGGCTCTGAGCTGACAGCACAGAGCCTGACGCGGGGCTCGAACTCACGAGCCACGAGATCATGACCTGAGCTGAAGTCAGACGCTTAACCGACTGAGCCACCCAGGAGCCCCAGGAAGAGAACCATTCTTAACAGAGTAAGGCATTTGTTTTATTCAAGAGAACTGGATAGACTGCGGGAGTCGCATACGTCCACACTCCATCATTGTTTGCCTGCATTATTGCAGTACCCTGCCCATTGGTCCCTCTGTCTCTACCCTTAGCCCCCTAGGGACCACTCTCCACGGTCAGAGGGATCCTTGAGTGCTATTGAATTGCTCCTACATCCAAACACTTAGCAACTCCCCATCCCTTTCTTAGAACCAAAGTTGGAGTTCTTATAAAGCCCTACAAGGCTCTGCACGACCTGCTCCCCAGGGCCTCCCGGCCTCCTCACCTTCCGCTGCCCCACCCCACCCGCTCAGGTCCAGACACGCTGGCCTCCTCACCGCTGCTCAAACACTCCGGGCAAGTTCTTTTTGCTGAGCCCTCTTCCTGAACTGCTCTTCCATCAGCTGGTCAGCTGGCACACCCTTGGTTTCTCCAAGCGCTGCTCAAACATCTCCTTTTCAAAGACGATTTCCTTGACCAGTCTGTAGAAAGGGCATAGCCTTCTTTATACCCGTCACTCCCCATCAGCAAAACACTTGTCGTGACCTGGCATCTTATTTCCCTCTTGCTCTATTGTCTGTTTCCCTCCTAGAGGGGAGGGTCTTTGCTGTGTTTTGTTATAGCTGTGTCCCCACACCAAGAACAGTGCCTTGTAGGTACTTGATAAATATTTGTCAAATGAGTTAATATTTGTCAAATGAATTCATCTCCCATCTCATGTTCACCCAGGTGCACAGTCATTGGATAGAATGACTATAATGAAATTCCCGTTAGTAAAATATCTGTTTGATGATGGGGCACCTCTGTATATATAATTAAGAAGCTGGTTCCACCATTCTGTATCCTGAGAGGATAATAAAATAATAGACATGGGGGCAAGTGGAAGGGCCTTGAGTTATTACTAATATTCTAACAGCCTGGGAGAAGCACAGCCTTGGTCTGGAGGGCAAACTCGCAGAAGCGTTATATTTCCTGCTCTCTGTCTGCGCTTGCCTCAGGCACAGCAGAAGCTCCATTCAGCTGTTCCAGGCCCTTCTGATTAATTTTAGTAATGGAGAAATAAAATCATGATTTGACACCTGAATATTTTTTCCTTGGGGGAAGGAGATGGGTAGACCAAGTCTTTCAGACTGAGACATCTTAGTGGAGAGTGGACATCCTGGGCCATGGTGTGTTATTAAATCTTTATATTCATGGTTGGTAATCCTTTCAAAGAACCTGGGTGGCAGGTGACAGGTGAAAAAACTGAGCATAAGTGACTTTCCCAAAGTGACACCTATTATATGGTAAGGTCAGACAAGATACTAGTCCACCACAACCCCAATGATGAAACACCCGACTTCTGTGGGAAATTGTTAAAATGCAGGTGACAAGTAGATATTCAGAAATGTAGATAATAGGACACTCATTACTCTCCTGTCCCTGAACCTCACCCCAGCCCCCAGAGCACAGGGGTTAATGAGTCTTGGGGTTTTTTCCTGACACCAAATATGTGTTGTCTCTACCAACATCAACCAATTTTCCAACACCACCTGGATGTCTTACAAGTCCATTCACTTCTGACATGAAATCCTCAGAGTTAGAACAGAGCCTACAGGTTAAGGGCTCAGTCCCAGAGGACTGCCCCCTCTTGAGGTGCCAGTCACAAGTCCCTGGGGCCACCCATACTTCTGGCCAATCAGTTATAAATACAGGGTTCCTTGACCACCACCACTCCCCCAGGCTGAGTAATCACTAGAATGATTTAGAGAACTCAGGAAAGCACTTGATTTGCCATTACAAGTTGATTACAAAGGATAAAACTCAGGAACTGTCAAACGGAAGAGATGTGTAGGGCAGGGTGGGGGGTGGAAGGACCCAGAGGGTGACTCTCACAGCACCTCCATGTGTCATCAGCCCAGAAGTTCTCTGAACCTTCATGGTTAAGAGTTTTTATGGAGTCTTCATTACATCGATATGGCTGATTCAATCATTGGCCATTGGTGATTGAACTCTCTCAGTACCCTCCTCCTCCCCAGAGGTTGGGTAGGGGTAGGGGCTGAAAATTCTAGCCCTTTAATAACTTGAGCATTTTTTCTGTCCACCAGCCCCTCCAGATGATATCCAGCCTGTAGTCATTAGCACCCAAAAGACAGTACATCCCAAGGGTTTCCTGAGTTGTGGCTGGAAGCAAGACAAAGATGTAATAGTCATTTTGTTCATTACACTACAGTGAGGTTCAGGGAAGAGGCAGAAACCAGGAACAGGGAGTCTCAGAGATGGGGCTCAGGTTCTGGCAGAGTTGTCTGATGAGCATTAAGCAGGATAATGTTTTAAGAGCTGAAAACATACTGATTTACTTCTTAGAGTCATGAAAAATCCCTGCAATTAAAATTTCCTAATGTCCCTGGAGAAATGCAAAGGGATGTTTGGTTCCCCTTTCACAGAATGTCTCTCTTTATGGGCCCCAGCCTGTAGAAGACAGGGGAGTGGGACTGACTTGGGGATGAGGTACTAGTTTCATCCCCCCGGGTACTGGCCAGCAGGGTGCTCAAGAGGATGAGAACGACTACAGAGAGGCAGAGGGAGCTCATCTTCAAGGCCTTCAGAAGGGCTTCTGTGGAAACCTGGGGTCTGACAGAGCTTTTCACATCCCTGCAGAGGAGTGGAGACAGCCAATGGGGAGTGGAGTGGGGAAGGGGAGGAGCTGGGTCAGTCCTGTTCATTTTGTAACCTCCCCACCTCCCCAGGCTTCTGCCTGCAGGGGCCAAAATGCTGGGTGACAGCCTCCTCCAACTTTATCATGCTTGTGAACTGCCTAGGGGCCTTGTTGAAATTCACATTCCTGTTTTATATATAAAATTTATTTATTTATTTTGAGAGAGAGGGAGAGAGAGGGAGAGAGAGAGAGAGTGTGTGTGTGTGTGTGTGTGTGTGTGTGTGTGTGTGTTGGGGGGGGAGGGGGAGGGGCAGAGAGAGAAGGATAGAGAGAGAATCCCAAGCAGGTTCTGAGACACCAGCGCAGAGCCTGATGCTGGGCTCGAACTCACACACTGTGAGATTATGACCTGAGCTGAAATCAAGAGTTGGACGCTTAACTAACTGAGCCACCCAGGCGCCCCTGAAATGCACATTCTGTTCAGCAGGTCTAGGGTGAGAGAGACCAGAGAAGCTGTATTTCTTATAGGCTCACTGCTACCGGGTGTCCCCAGCTCCAGTTTTTCCCCTTTCAAATTGTCCCCAGGACCACACTTTGAGCGGCAGGCCTGGAGGAAACCTCATCAGACATAAAAGCTGCCTTTCCCACACATCTTGGGAAAGTGGCAGAGGAGACAAGATCATGAAAGGGTGAGTCTCAGAGAACCCCAAATTCTCTCCCATTAATCTCCCCCTTTGCCTCAACCTCCGCCTTTACCTTGCTTCTTTGGAATGGTCACAATGTCCACCATGTGACCAATACAAGTCACTTGACCTCCTTTGGCTAAAATGAACGAGTGCCCTCAACCCCATCTCCCTCAGAGGATTAAACAATTGAGTAGATTTCAACGCACTTGCACCACATCACACTGTGTGCACGAGGTAAGGAGGCTCCACATTATAGTGCCACCCTCACCCAGCTACAACAGAGACACCCTCTAGTCCAGTGGTCATTGGATCACCAGGACCCTCTAACACGTTACAAGGACCCTTGGGAGAGGAAACACCTAAACTCCTATCTCATGCTTGAGACAAACTGGACTAGGAGTACCAGGTACCAGCAAGGTGGTGTTGGGGAGGAATAATTTTCCTTTACCTTTTAAGGACTCTTCTGGCTGGTCTAAGAATTAAATTGACATGAGACAGATTCACAGGAGAAAATCAAGTTTAATTCTGTACATGTGGGAGCACCACACACATGACAGGTTCAAAGACACAAAGGTAAAATGTGGTCAATAGGCCCTCCTGGGCAAAGGTATGGGATGGGGTGTGGGGCTTCCAAGGGGAGGATGGCAAGTCACAGGGCAATAAGAAGGGCAGATGTTTGGTAATTAGATGTTTGCCCTGCCACACAGGAGAGTCGGTCAGATAAAATTGATCTCTGGTAATAACTCTTGCTTTGGGAAAGATCCCCAACTTAGATTCATCCAGGGAGTTAAGGGAGGTGCAAAAATTTCTCTTCAGCCTGCAGGATCTGGGCGCCTGGGTGGCTCAGTCAATTAAGTGTTCGACCTCAGCTCAGGTCATGATCTCACGGCTCGTGAGTGCGAGAACCACATTGAGCTCTGTGTTGACAGCTTAGAGCCTGGAGCCTGCTTCAGATTCTGTGTCCCCCTCCCTCTCTGCCTCTCCCCCACTCATGCTCTGTCTCTCAAAAACAAATAAAAACATTTTTAAAATTAAAAAAAAAAATAGTCCATATGCCAAAGTGACCCACTTGGGGGGAATCTTGTCCTGAACCCCTTCCACAGCATGCGTCATAGGCAAGAGGGCCTGAGTTTGGCAAATTTCTCAGAGTTTCTGGGCCTCGGTGCCCTCATTTGCAAAATGGGGTTGTTTATAAAATCAACTCCCATTTCTAAGTGTTGTTGTGAGGGTATTTGAGACTAATGAATGTAGAATGTTCAGCTTTGTGCCCCTGGGTAGTAAATGCTCAATCATTCAAGCTTCCTATCGTGATCATCATTATCACACCCAAATCCCAGTCAGAACGTTTGGATCTGAGCTTAGGCCTGAGTTGAAATAAATTTCTCAGCCCAAGGTGGAGCCACTCCTGCCCAAGCTGTCATGTCAGGAAACTGACACTTTTTTTTTTTTTTTTTTAACGTTTATTTATTTTTGAGACAGAGAGAGACAGAGCATGAAAGGGGGAGGGGCAGAGAGAGAGAGGGAGACACAGAATCGGAAGCAGGCTCCAGGCTCCGAGCCATCAGCCCAGAGCCCGACGCGGGGCTCGAACTCACAGACTGCGAGATCGTGACCTGAGTCGAAGTCGGGCGCTTAACCAACTGAGCCACCCAGGCGCCCCTGGAAACTGACACTTTCATGTTCCTGCAAATGCTCTACTTGACCAGGAACACAGTCTAGCAGGTCAGCAATCCCCAAAGGCCAAGCCAGCTCTGGGCTCTATACTTATCTCCTTGCTCCTTCCTCACCTTCTATCTTTCTTTTCCTTGCCCCTTATTTTTTAGCCTGTAAAATCTTCCTGCCCTCTGCCCCACTTGGAAGTTCTCTGGATCCTTGGGAATGGAGATTGCCCACTTCGCGAAGTGTTAAGTAAAGCTATTTGGTATCATCAGATTGTCTTTAATCATTTTTTTTTTTTTTCTTTCAGTTTTCGGTATGAGGAAGAGATCCAAAGTTGCCTGTTAACAGCCTGTGGTACAACAAGACACCCAGGCCAGGAGCCCACTGAATAGTCTGGGCTCACTGATCCTCTCATGGTTCCTGAGGATGGTGGGTGAGTCACTTTCAGATTTGAGCTCTGCTCCCTTGTGTGCAGCTCTCTGGTCCAAACAATATACATATACGTACAGGTAGATATTGTCCTCAGAAACGTTCTGGGATCCTGGAAAGGTTACAGGACAGTTATATTGAGAGGGCACAGTGGGTGGCAGCCATTGCAAAGCCTTGAGGAAGTTTGCAGCATAATCTGCTAGGGAACTTGGGTTAATAAATTAAGATAAGGAATGCTGACTGTTTTGACCAATGGCATATCAAATTCTCCGTAGGCACAAGTTGGACTATTAAAACCCATTAGGACATCTGCCACTTTAAAGGAATCTTCTTGGAGCACCCTGGTGGCTCAGTGGGTTAAGCATCCAAGTCTTGATTTCTGCTCAGGTCATGATCTCACAGTTTGTGGTTCGAGCTCCATGTCGGGCTCCATGCTGGCAGTGCGGAGCCTGCTTGGGATTCTCTCTCTCTCTCTCTCTCTCTCTCTCTCTCTCTCTCTCTCTCCCTTCCCCTCCCCTGCTCACTCTGTCTCTCAAGATAAATAAACTTAAAAAATAAAAATAAATAAAAACATAAGTAAATAAATAAATAAATAAATGAATAAAGGAATCTTCTTGTGCATGGAATAACAGATCTAGGACAGATGGGGATCTCCAAAGCCAAAGCTGCAAAATTGGTAGGCATGGGTCAAACACCTTACAGCTTTCAGAGTGCTCACCACCTAAATCCAAGACCCCTGTGCTAGGCTAAGTTGGTCGTATGCGTATGTGACTGACCACAATAAAAACCCGAGAAACCCAGGCTTCAGTGTGTGGGCAACACTTCAAACGTGTTGGGCTGGGGGAATGAAACACATCCTGTGTAACTGGACTGGGGAGGGAAGTCTGTGCCTGGTTTCCTCCATTCTTCACACCCTATGCTTTTTCCCTTTCTTGATTTTGATCTGTATGCATTGGCTGTAACCTTAAGTATAACAACTTCTGAGTCCTCTGAGTCCTTTTCATGAATTGAACCTGAGCATGGTCTTGGGGAATCCAAACGCAGGGAGCTTCCATTGTTGTCTCCAAATAGAAACTATAGTCCAGGGAGGTTAAATAGATTGGCAGAGGTAGCACAGATAGTGAATGGAAAAGCTGACATTTAAATATGTCTTTCTTGGGGCACCTGGGTGGCTCAGTCAGTTGAGCATCTGACTTTGGCTCAGGTCATGATCTCACAGCTTGTGAGTTCGAGCCCGCGTGGGGCTCTGTGCTGACAGCTCAGAGTGTGCTTTGGATTCTGTGTCTCCCTCCCTCTCACTGCCCCTCCCCTGCTCACTCTCTGTCTCTCGAGAATAATAAAACATTAAAAAAAAAAAAGAATGTGAATTTGTCTTTCTCCAGGGGCCATACTTTTAACAAGTACAAGAAGACAAATGATGATAATCAGACATAACTGATGTCTCTTGAGTAGAAAATTCAGCCATTGGAACAGAAAATATTCCAATAATAATACAAGAAAATTTCCCTTAAAAAATCTGTAGATTATAAAAGCCCTCCATGTCCCAGTTAAAAAAAAAAAAAAGATGCAGAATGATGTCAAAATAATCTTGTTAAGATACTGGATCTCAAAGAGAAGCAAAGAAGTCCTTAGACATTCAGGTAGGAAAAAAGCAACGTTTAAAGGACAAAAACATTCAGGCCACTTAGCAACATTCCATGGCAGAATTTGGTGGAGCTAGGTCCACCCTGGTCCCAGGTTCTGGGAAAAGAAAGTATGACCCAGGATTTTTTTTTTTTTTTACCCCATCAAATTGTCCTTCAAGTATTAAGGCAATATGCAAAAATTCAGGGAAAATACTGCCTGTAAACTCTAATAGTCACTAATAGTTACTTCATGTGGTGGAAATTCACTGTTCAGTATGGTAGCCACTAGCCACATGTGGCTACTGAGCACACGACGTATGACTAATATGAATCATGATGTGCGATAAATGGGAAATACACACCTGATTTCAAAGGCTGGGTACAATATTGCAGAAGAGGAAAATATTGCATTAATATTTTTATTACATGGTGATCATATGTTGAAACGGTAATATTTTGGATATATTGAGTAAAATTAACTGTTATTGGAACTAGCTTTACTTTTCTTTTTCCTTTTTTAAAGGCAGATACTAGAAAACTATACGGTAATATATTGCATTATATTTCTGTTGCACAGGACTATAGTAGAATCTGGGGAGGGATTTGCTTCTTGTTTGTACTATTCAGTATAGCTTGATCTTTTAAAAATAAGTGTGATAATTTATATAGAACAATCAACTCATTATTCCTAAGTTAAATAAATAAAGCAATGAACAAAGAGCTATGTTTTCTCTCCTGGGATGTTGAGGCAACTAGCTGGGAGGATCTGGATGGGAACCAGTAATAACAGAATGGAGAACAGCTAAGCTGGGTTCCTAGGGACCGTGTTGTCCAGCCCACTTGTTTGACAGATAGGGAATAGGGAAACTGAGGCCCCCAGAAGCCACTTACCAGTCCAAGGTCACAGGAACTCAAGTGTGCAGCAGATGAGGCTGAGGACTGGCATTCCAGATGCTGAAGAAGCACTGACTTAGGGCACTGGCTCAATAGCCTTCAAGAAGTCCTCCCAGGCAAGTGGCACTGCCTCTGGGTGAGACGTCCAATTCTTCTGGGCCCACACTCCTTGTCGAGGGTACTTCCTCTTCCAAGTAATGAAAACCCAGATACTTCCCACAACTCTGAGGAAGAGGGCACACCTGCTTTTAGCTGCAGGTATAAATTTTAGTCTCCCAGCCCCACTCTAGAACACTCAGCTACTACTGACACCATGAAGTTCAGCCTGTTCCTTGCCCTCTGCTTCCCCTTCTGCCTGGTGGGCATCGCCAGCTCAGAAAAGACCTCAGGTGAGCTGAGGGGTTAAAAAAGAATATCTGAGGGGTGCCTGGGTGGCTCAGCCAGTTAAGTGACTTTTGATGTCAGCTCGGGTCATGATGTCACAGTCATGAGATTGAGCCCTGCATCAGGCTCTGGATGGAGACTGTTTAATATTCTCTCCCTCTCTGTCCCTGGCCCTCCCCCACTTGCATGCGCTCTCTCTCTCTCTCCCTCTCAAAAAAAAAAAAAAAAAAAAAAAAAGAGGACCCCTAAGACCCATAGCCTGTGGGGGAGAGGGAGGCATAGGGTGAGGGGCTGGCTGCATAGGGCTACCTGGTCACTTCCACCTCTGGAGGAAACAAGAAGTGTTCATCTATGGTCTCCATGTAGTCTGGGGAAGATCTGGGGCCAGACCTCACAGATGTCTGTTTGGTTTAATTCAATCCTCACCAAATTTAATTTTTATTACAAAGCAATGCATGGGTTTCTCTTAAAAAGACAAATAATATGTAAACATATGAAGTTAAAAAGTGAGTCCCCTATTTTAGCCAGCCTGAGCAATCCTGCCCTCCAGAATCCTACTCCCAGAATTCTGACAAGAGGAAATAGATTTTCATATTGCTTTTAAAAGGAAATCAGGGGCACCTGGGTGGCTCAGTTGGTTGAGTGACTGATTTCGGCTCAGATCACGATCTTGCGGTTTGTAAGTTCGAGCCCCACATTTGGCTCTGTGCTGACAGCTTAGAGCCTGGAGCCTGCTTCAGATTCTGTGTCCCCCTCTCTCTCTGCCCCTCCCCTATTCGTGCTCTGTCTCTGTCTCTTTCTCTCTCAAAAGTAAACATTCAAAAATTTTTTTTAAATAAAAAGGAGATCAGGTTCTGAAACTTGGCTATACACTGGAGTCACCTAGGGGCTACGTGGGTCCCATACTCCCAGATTCTGATTTAATTAGTCTTGGGTAAAGCCTGGGCATTGGGATTTCTTTAAAGTTCCCCAAGAGGAATCTAATGTTCCACCAACATTGAGGATTGCTGCCCTAATGAAAGACCTTGAATTCCCTTCCTAGAATGGTTTCTCTCCAATTCTAGCGAAGAATGGGTTCGGCCTGGAGCATGTCCTATCAATTGAAGATTCACAAAATGGTACCATGGAGCAGAGTTGACCCATGAGCTCATTGTCTTAGGGGTGCATCCTTGTTGGGGAGTGTACATATCCAAGTAATGTGTATTGCATCCCATGAACACTGGGATCCCGTGTGTCTACCGCCAAATAATGGGTGAGGATGTGTGTGGGGGGATGGGGGGGAAGAGGTATACATACCCATGTTTGATAAATCACTTCATGTGATAACCAGAGTCAGATGTGAAAGGAATTAAAATAACAGGTGATTTAGTAAAATACGTCCATGCCTTTATTTTTTCGTTACTCATGGATAGTGAATATTATTTAAACACCTTTTCCCTAGTTATAAAAATGATACTGTTCATTGTCATTTAAATGATACTAAAAATAACTAGAATATAAAAATCACTTGAAATCCCACCACCCAGGAAAACTACTACAAATACAGTGGCAAACAACTTACTAATCATCATTGCACGGTTTTATCGGTATATTTTACATCAACGGGACCATTCTAGATCTTGTCTTCTTTCATTTGATTTTTGTTTCACAAGATTATAGACTTCTCTCCATGTTGATATATATAGACCAGCACTATTCTCATCCACGACTGCGTGTAACCCCTCAGTCCCCGGTTGGTGAACACTGATATTTTATCCAAACTATGGTTGTTGGCAATTATAAACAAGGCCACAGCACATATCTTGAGTGAAGTTATGAGAAGATGTAGCATGCAGAGTCCGGGATTTGAAATTGGAACCGGCTTTAAACCCCAGGCCTCGGGGCGCCTGGGTGGCGCAGTGGGTTAAGCGTCCGACTTCAGCCAGGTCACGATCTCGCGGTCCGTGAGTTTGAGCCCCGTGTCGGGCTCTGGGCTGGTGGCTCAGAGCCTGGAGCCTGTTTCCGATTCTGTGTCTCCCTCTCTCTCTGCCCCGCCCCCGTTCATGCTCTGTCTCTCTCTGTCCCCAAAAAAATAAATGTTGAAAAAAAAAAATTAAAAAAATAAATAAATAAACCCCAGGCCTTGACTGCTGGGTTTCATGATTTTTGGAAGATTACCAAACATCTCTGCACCTCCATTTCTTCATTTGTGGGGGAAGGACAGTAATATCTGCTCTGTGAGGTCATTTAAATCGTGCAACCCGTGGCAAGCACTTAGCGAGGGGCTTGCTGTAAAGACATGCTTCTAAAAGAAAAACACATATCACCTCTTTAAAAGGACACCTACGTGATAGTCCCTGTCTCTCCTCACCCCTGCAGCCCATCTCGAGCGAGAGGCTCCCCAGGAACTGCTCCAAACTCTGCCTGCCCTGTGCCGGCTCCCCCCCGTCGAGGGCCCCTGCCGAGGCCGTTTCTACCGCTATTTCTACAACTCTACAGCCCATGAATGTGAGCACTTCACCTACGGTGGCTGTCGGGGCAATGCCAACAACTTTGAGACCACAGAGATGTGTCTGAGGGTCTGCAAACCCCCCGGTGAGTCCTCTTACAGAAACGGCAGAAGCAAAGGTGGCCATCGGGTGGTGGTGCTCGTGGGAAGGGAGACGGTAGGATGAGGACGGTGGTGGTGATGCCATGGTGATGTTGCCACGGGAGGCGATGACGTCAGGAACGACCAGCACGTGTCATGAAGAGGTGCTGGTGGCAGTGGAGGGAGGGCCGTGGGGTGGAGACAGCAAGGCTGCGGTTGACGGCGGCACGGGTGGCGAAGACGAAGGCGGCATTGGCGAGTGTAGTAAGGCCTTGTCGTGTTAGCGGTGCTGCTGGCCCAGGGAAGGCAGCAATGTAACCTTCACGGGGGATGACGGTGTTGACAGAGACGACGAAGGCGAGGGTGGCAGTGATCAGGGTGAGAGGTGAGAGAGCTGCAGGAGTCCCCGGGAGGGTGGCTGTTGAAGGGGGTGGGTAAGGGGTCCAGCTGATGGCCCTGGCCCTAGGCCACCAAAAGACCGGCCAAGAAGGAAACTGTTATCTCTATTACAGGGACAAGGTAAAAAGCCACCGAAGACCGGGCCTGCATCCTCCTAGCCTTGACCGAAGGCTGGCTGGGCCTCCCTTCCTGCGCTCAGGCCCTGCTTGGAACCCATCCCGGAGCCCTCTGGGCCTGGGTCAATAAAGCATTCCAAGCCAGTGTGGCCTGAGGCCTTCTTGCAAGGGCGCAGAACCTGTCCTCACAAATTGCCCACGGCCACCTCAGCAACCAAGGGTGATCAAACCTGCACCACCCCCACCCCTATTCCCTCAGGCCCTCATTGTCCTGTGCCCTCAGAAGGATGAGGACAAAGGACACAAGCTCCCTACCGCCAGGGGGTCCTCCTCATGGGGGCCAGACTGAAGGCAAAACTGGGGACCTGCGTGTCTGTCCCCAGGCCCCGGCACCTCTTTGCTGCCTGGGGCTCGACTACCAGCTCAGCTTCTACTCCACCTGTTCAGCTGGAGCCACCTCCTAGAGCACGGAAAGAGCTAGAAATTCAGGGGATCTTGGTCAGTCAGGTGGGAATTTCCCCCCATGCAGAGGGATCTTGGAAAAATTAGGATTTTATATATTCTTTTCATTGTGGTAAAATATATACAACATAAAACTCACCATTTTACCCATTTCTAAGGGTACAATGTAGTGGCCTGAAGTATACTCACTGATGTGCCAGGGTCACGACCGTCCGCCTCCAGAACATTTTCATCTCCTCAACGGAAATTTCGTGCCCATGAGAACTGACGCCTCATCCCCCTTCCCCAGTCCCGTCACCTCCACCCCACCTTCCGCGTCTGCGAATGGACCCCTCCTCCTGAGAGAGACATCCTGCAGCATTTGTCCTTTTGTGACTGGCTTATAGCGTTAGCATCATATTGTCAAGGTTCATCCCTGCTGCGGCCTCTGTTAGGATTTCTTTCTTTTTAACACTAAATAATATTCTGTTGCTCCATAATTTTTGGAATGCCAGGTGGCCTCTGCCCTGACCACCGCTGCTGCCTCCCCCATACCCTGTCCTGCTGCCCCCCCTTCCTTGAGATAAACACGGCTGCCAGGGACCAAACAGCAATACTAGAATCCAGGACCTGGGATTCCAGACTAGACACTTGTCCTTGGTGGTTTCATTCATGTCTTCGGTGTGCCCTTCCCAAGTACATATAAATAATATACAAATATTCCCAAGTACATATAAATAATACATATTTGAGAGAAAGGACATGTTTTCCCCTCTATTTCCTCATTCTCTTTCACGTTCTTAACTACCTGAGAGATTGAGCTCTGGAAGATTAATCGAGGATAGACTTTCCCTGGTATATGAAATAGTGTCTTTGCTCTGAAGCTTATACATTTTTAAAAATATGACTATTAAAAACGATTTTAAAGTAAAAAAAAATATACATCGGCATACACACAACTAAAGAATTTAATCAGTTGCTCAGATCAACTCATGACATGGGACAGTAAGAACTGAGAACCGGGGCTCCTGGGTGGCTCAGTTGGTGAAGTGTCGGACTCTTGATTTCAGCTCAGGTGCTGCCACAGCAAGAATTTCAAGGTCCAGAACCCAGATGTTTGGGTGACCCGGCTTGCTTCGCAGCAAAATTACCGCCTGAGATTCATCCTTTCATTCGCTCATTCGTTCAGCCATCATTGGAATGCAAACCGCATGCCAGGCTCTGTTCCGGACACTGCAGCTACAAGACAAAAATCCTTGTCCTTATGGAGCTTAATTATTACTAAACGAGATAAGTAAGACATGTTGCATGCTGATGGCGGTGAGAGCCAGAGGGAAACCACAACAGCAAAGCGGGGAGCTGGTTGCTGGGCAGCGCTTTAATTTTTTTTTTTTTTCAACGTTTTTATTTATTTTTGGGACAGAGAGAGACAGAGCATGAACGGGGGAGGGGCAGAGAGAGAGGGAGACACAGAATCGGAAACAGGCTCCAGGCTCCGAGCCATCAGCCCAGAGCCTGACGCGGGGCTTGAACTCACGGACTGTGAGATCGTGACCTGGCTGAAGTCGGACGCTTAACCGACTGCGCCACCCAGGCGCCCCATGGGCATCGCTTTAAACAGGCACTGCCGGTTAGCCCTCACCACAGGTTAGCCCTCACCACAGCGCCGCACTGGGGGTGTGAAAAGGGAGTCGGCTCCTGGATTCACTTTGAAGGTAGAGGAGGGCACACACGGCTCACGAGGGCAGAATCAAGGACGGCTCCAAGGTTTTTGGCCTGGGCAACCGGGAAGATGAGGGGTGCTGTTAACAGAGATGAGCTGACCATGGATGCGCCTGTTGAGGGTAGAAGGGGAGAGGATCGGAAGCTTGGTTTGATATTAAATCCGAGATGCCCTTGGACGTCCAAGCGCAAATGGCAGGGAGGCGGTTGGGTAAATGGATCTGGAGTTCAGGGAGGAGCACGGTGTTGTCAGTGCACGGATCACGTGGGACATGGTAGCGGAGGTTGTTCTGAGTGCTGACCCAGCTGGGGGTGTAAAGACAGCCAGGCCATGACCCCCTGCTGACTTGGCTTGCAGCCCGCTTCGGCCACCCTCCCACCGCACTCTCATCCCATTTACGCCCTGCTTATTTACTGCTTGGAAGAAAAACTCAAGTGACCAAAACCGAGATGGTTTTGCCCGTGGTCTCAGTTAGCTCATCACCTTCTTCCTACACACACACACACACACACACACACACCTGCACACACATCACTCGTACAGTCTGGGGGCTCTTGGAAAACCCTCAGAGGTGACCTAAACAGCCCCATCTATGTTGGCTGTACAGACATCACCAGTACTATTGTGCTAAAGACCCAGCACTCATACTTGTGGGGTTTCTAGGTGCCCCTCACTCTTCCCCTCCCTACCCTTGAACCCCAGATCCCAGGCCAGAACAGCCTATACCCATTCATACATACGCTGATGGAACACTTTCATGTCCCGAGCTGGATCAGGCCCAGACAGAAGACAGCCCCTGTGCCCCCAGGGACCTTAGGAGTTTAATGGACGTTTAAAAAAAAGAACAGCCGGGATGATAAGGAACCTGTGAAAGTAAGTCCAAGGAGCTCTGGGAGCGGAGGGAAGGGGCACCTACAGCAGTCTGGTGTGTCAGGGAAGACTTCCTGGAGGCAGCAACATCTCTCTGGTTTTGTAAGAGTGAACCAGGCAGTAGAGGGGAGTGTGTGGTTGGAGGAACAGGGCATTCTAACGCTAGGATTGAGAGCTGGGGAAGGGACAGGCAGACTGCAAATACGGATACAACTAATGCCAAATGTGCCAGAGGCAGAGACAGAAGATGAGGGGGGGGGGGGGGGGGGAGTCTGCCTAAGGATCTGCTACAGGAACCCAGGGCTGTAGAACCGGAAGGGGAGGTGGGCAGGGGCAGGCCTCCATCCGATGGGCCTGGCTCCAAAGCCTGTGGGAGGTCTAAGGACCACCCACAACACGTGCTCGTGAAGAGCCTGACAGAAATGCAAAGGCGGGGTGGGCTACACTCAGGCCAACTGAATTCACAGGGTCTGGACCCCAGGAAGCTGCATTATTTTCACAAGCATCTCAAGTGATTCTAATGCACAACATGGTTAGAAAACCAACACGCAGGGCTCTTCTGCCTCTCCAGCCCTACCCCTGGTGATCGGGGACTGGTTCTCGGGGCCCCTGGAAGGTGGAGGATGATTCACGGTCATGGTCATGGATATGCTTATATAAACACTCCTGGCCAAACCCAGGGAGTTCTGGGAATCACCAATGAGGGCACCAGGGAAGCCAAAGAAGGAATTTTCAGCAGGTGAAGGAACTTTGTTTGTCAGGGTTTGGGGGAAAGTGTAGAAGTCTTAGGCAGGCGCCCAGCAAAAGGCCCTAGACCCCTCTTCCCGGGCCTCAAGAACAGGAGGCCAAGAACTAAGAAAGTCACTTTTTATTCCACAACTAGCCAATTCCAGCTACCACACAGTGATACAAGTTCTTCAACGTGCCCCATTATCTAGGTCGGTACTGTCCTAGAACTTTCTGCAATGACGGAAATGTTTGTCCGCACTCTCCAATACAGTAGCCACTAACCACTTCTGGTTACTGAGCACTTGAAACGTGGCCAGTACAGCAGACAAAATGAATTTTTAATTTAAATTAAATTCAAATGTCATATCTGGCTTGTGGCTACTGAACCAGACAACACACTCCAGGGCTTGGCCTTGTCCAGGGGTGGTTTGGTTCGAAAGCCAACTCTGTAGGGAACACGTGGCAAAAAGAGCCCTGGGAGTCACCACCGCCCCTCCCCAGAGGTTCACAGCAGCCCCGCCGTGAAGAGGGCAAACCTCAGAGCGGCGGCACGCCACGGGCACGCCGGATAAGATTAGCCAGCCGCTTGGCCAGGCCGCCCGTGCTGGGCTCCTCGATGTGGAAGGTTCGGGTGAGGAGATTGTAGAAGGAGCCATAGCACACGGCCACCACCGTGCACGTGAGGCAGATGACGTTGTAGGGCATGCTGAAGTCCGGCGTGGGCAGGTTCACCAGCAGCGGCTCCGTGTAGAGGCGTACAAAGTAGCTAGAGCTATCGGAGACCGGGTACCTGGGGGTCGGGAAGGAAAGGTGAGGCAGGACGAGGCTGCTCCAACCCGCCCCACCCTGCCCCACCCCGTCCCCACTCTTGGCTGCACTGGGTCCAAGCGCAGCGGCGAGGGTTTGCAAAGCTTTCTTAGCCTCAAAACCTTTTTGACAGAAGACATCTCGGATCAACACAGAAACACGTAAGACAGCACAGAAACCTGTTCAAAGGAGAGCTGCCTTGTGCTGACGTGAGGAAAGGGGCCCGGCCTTCTCTGGGCTGCCTCTTCCTTAGCCTCCGGTCTCAGCCTCGAGACTGTCTCCTCAGAGAAGTCCTCCTGGATAACCCACTGAAATACTCCCCAGCACCACCCGTGACCCCATCACTCTAGACCAGAATCTCCCCTCCAGCCTCTTGACATGAGCAGGGCAGGGGCAAGGCTGCGCTGTGTCCTGCCGTATGCCCGGGGCTCTCTGAAGCACCTGGCATTTGATAAGCACTCGATGAAATATTCGTTAAGAGAATCAATGAGTAAGCGCAGGCTAGAACTACAGCTCTCCTCGTCTCTTTATTCTTCTGGAAGCACTTCAGAATCATTTCACAGAGTCAGAACAAATATTATAGACCACTAGGATTTTTATTGGGATTGAGTTAACTCTGCACATTGCTTTGGCCAGCAGAAACCTGATCGTCCGTGTGGATGCCCGCCCCGAAGCAGGCAGCTGAGGTCATACTTACAGGGACTTGAACAGGGGGCTCTCTTCCCAGTCCACGGGCTTGGCTGCCACCGTGCTGGGCACGAGGGCACTGATGACAGACGGGCTGTGGAGAGGCAGACAGGCCTTCCGTGGGTGGGTCTCCCCCACCAGGGGCAAAGCAGCACAGCGGGGGGTCAGGAGGCTACGGGGCAGTACGTGAGGGGAGCCCACCTGACGTAGAAGCCGTGGTTGGGGTCCGGGGTATACTCGGTCCACTTGAGCAGCGCCCGCTCAAACTGAATGGACACCTTGGTGGCCGAGTTGGCCGGCAGCTGAATCAGCATCTCCAGGAGGTGCGGCTGCAGCCGGTCCTGCGCGGGCTGGTAGTGGACGTAACCTGGGGACAGGCAAGGGTCACCCACACCTCTCTCCTGGGGTCAGACTACCTGCACCCTCGCCCCTACCTATCAAGGTCTTAGGCTTTGGATCGCAGAAGCCAGGCAGGCTCAGGGAGGGGAGCAGGGTCCTAGAAAAGGGGAAAGATGTTTCCAGGGCAGCTGTCCCGAGACACATTCAATCTAGTTAATCCTCCCATCGCTAAAACCGGGGCGCCAGGCATCAGATGCCTGATGTGATGCAACAGGAAGTTCACAGAACCGGAAGTTTCCTGACCAAAATGTGGAACCCGAATCTAATCAAGTTTCTATATCTAACCACCAGCAACCAAGAAACGTAAGGGAGGGAGGAACATGTTAAACACAGGCACAAGGATAGATTCGGAATGTAGAACATTCCATATAACAAATGACCGAGTTTCTCCGAAAAACAGACTTGGGGGGAAAAAAGTGGGAACTGTTATAGATTGAGAGAGACTTAGGAGCAAACACCCCAATGCAAGACGTTAATAATGGGGAAACTGAGGGTGGGAGGAGACGGAGTACATGGGAACTCTGTGCTTTCTGCTCAGTTTTTCTCTCAACCTAAAATTGCTCTAAGAAAATAAAGCCTATGAATTAAAAAGAGAGAGAGAAACTTGAGAGCTTATCAAGCAAATGCAATGTGAGGACCCTGTTTCGATTCTCACCCAAAAAAACAATTATAAATTGTTATTTTTAAGACCACTGGGGGAAACGAGAGTGCCAAGAATGGGTGGTATTCTTTTAGAAGCCCTTTACCTGTTAGAGACATAGACTGAAGCATGGTGGCTATGGTGTCTAGGATCTGTTTTAAGATACTCCAGCAGAAACGCAACAAGATCGAGAAACGGAGTAAGGGCAGAGATCACAAGCGAGGGGATCTGGAGGCCGCTGGCGCTGGTGACAGGCACAGGGCAGCGTGACATGCTGTGCATTTGACACCCTCCAGAGCGAAAGGTTAAAAAACAAAACAGAAAAGTCCACAAAATACAGGGGTGGGATGTCCGAAGGAGAGATTCTGAAGGTGATACAAACAGTGGTGCGAAAGAGAAGTACAACAACCCCAGGTTGAAAAATGAGGCAGCAGCAAGTGTTGAGACACGTTAAGTCTGGGTGTTCGGGATGTGCCAGAACCTCTGCCTGAGAAGTCCTCTGTTAGGTCTCCCTCCAGTCCAAACGACAAGCGCCCCAGTGCTATGCCTGCCACCTAGCGGAAGGCAGGCGGTAAATATTGACTCCTCCTCAACACAGAAAATACAAATACATTTTTGAAACTACAGCTCTTTACCCCTCCCAAGGAGACAAAACCGTCCACGCCAGCTTTATCGTTTTTTGTTTCTACACTGTTTCTCCTGCTGCTAACCTGTTCTCTACTGCAAGCCCATGAATCAGCACAAAAGGACGTGCCCAGGGCACCAAGGAAGGAGGAGCAAGTAAGTGAAAACGATGAGGAAATCACTGCCCTCGTAAAGCCCTATTAAGAATCAGCAGTACCACGTGTTGAAACTATTTGTCTTGTAGAAATTACTTCCGCATCTGGCACCGTGAGGCTACCCTGTCCACGTTTCAAACCCTTCCGGACTTTGTGCCGGTGCAGTGTCTCCGAGACACTTGAGGAATGACCTGGAGACATGAGGGTTTGGGGGACCCGGGGGGACAGCAAGCTGGGGAGGGGGGCCCGGTCCAGGACTCGGCTCTCACTCGGTTTGTTGTCCTTGCCCTTGGAAGTGATGGTGAGGGTGTGCACATACAGCCGCAGGTGCCAGGGCACGGTGTCCAGCAGCAGCACGGGGAAGGCCCGGTGTGGGTGCGTGTTGTACAGCAGCGTGTTCAGCTTCCCGTTCTGCAGCCCGTAGCCGCTCACGTACCTCTGGGCATGCAGGAAGGGCACCGGAGGGGCCTCTGCACAGAGAAGTCCATGGTTAAGAGCCCCTAAAGGCAAGGGTCACTCCTCACGCCCACTCCCCTGGCCTCGTTCAGACTCTCTGAGCCAGGAGGCAGTGGGGAAGAGCTTTTCCACCAGAACTGGGAAACTTGCATTCTGGAATTATCCGCGTCTTCCCCGGCCCACAACATGACAGAATTACTATAACTTCCTAAGCACTTGTATGTGCCGAGCTCCGTGCCCCCTCCAACCCAAACCAGTTGCCCTTGTGACAGTCCGCACTTTTCCTTGGTAACACATTCATGCAATCACAATTAATTAATTGTCTCAGGTCTGCCTCAATCAACAGACATAATGTTTCTCAAATGCAGGGTATCTTAGGTCTTCAAAAAATATTTGCTTATCGAATGAACGAACTCTGTGTTTTACATTAATTACGTCATCTACTCTGCTGGGTAATTATGACCCCATTTTCCAGATGAGACAGTAAGTTTAGGAACCTGCCCAAGGTCACAGAGCTTAGAAGATGGAGTTAGATCAGAACAGCGACTCAAGGGGAGTCTAGGTGGCTCAGTCGGTTAAATCTCCGACTTTGGCTCAAGTCATGATCTCGCAGTTTTTGAGTTAGAGCCCCACATCAGGCTCTGTGCTGACAACTCAGTGCCTGGAGCTTGCTTCAGATTCTGTGTCTCTCTCTCTCTGCCCCTACCCCACTTGCACTTTGTCTCTCTCTGTCCCTCTCTCTCTCTCAAAACTAAATAAACATTAAAAAAAATAATAATAAAACAAAAAACAAAAACAGCGACTTGGGACCTGGGTCTAAATACAAGCTTCATTCATATCCATGGTGAAAGGAAGGACTAGGAGTCTCCCCCAGAGATGAAACCTCTGTAGCCCACTGTGCCAGCGGCCCGTCCGCACCCACCGCTCTCTGGGGGGCTCTTCCACTTGAGCTGGAGGTTGAGGTTACGAGAGTTGTTGATCACAGCCGTGTCCAGCAAGTCGTAGACGGCGTAGGTCTTCCGGGCGCCGAGGATGACGTCCTGGTAGGTGGTGGTTGGGGGAGGGGTCACCTCCAACGTCTCATTGTCCTGGGGGCACAAGGGCAGGGCTGAGAAGAGAGCAGAGGCGCAGGCCGGCCTTGGGTGAAGGGGGACGGTTGTGACTGGAGACATCGGTACCTGGTTATAGCCGGTGATGTCCACATAGACTCGGCTCTCTGAAGCCAGGGGGCAGGGCTCCGTCAGGGTTCGGGAGAACATCCGAAAGAGGGACCAATCTGAGGGGCAGAGGGCAGGGTTCAGCGGGGGCTGGGGACAGGCCTTGTTTGCACAGACAGGGCAGGACCAGTGATGGTGGGGGGCGATAATGAGTTGCCAGGGCAGCCTACCTTTCTTCCCCTGTCCTGTGACGAAGGCATCAAACACAACAGAAAGGGTCTGCCTCAGCTCCCAGGAGACGCTGGTACAGCGTGCATTCTACCACAAGGGCCAGACAGCAGCCGTGAGGACGCATCACTCCCCGCCCCCTACCACACACACAGCCTCGGGGACTCCCACCCGGACTCAATTCCTTGTCTAGTATGTATCTTCCCACCCATCGGTTTCCTACTGTTCACTACTGAGCACTTGACCCTGTGCCAGCGGCGTTATGTACCAGTCGAATGAACCATCACCAACACCCGTAGGAACTGATCCTACTATTGTTCTCATTGGACAGAGGAGGAAACCAGGCTCAGGGAAATGAAATGATCTGTCCAAGGTCATGCCCAGAGTGACTGGGCTGGCAGCTGCACACACAGCTATTGTTCTTAACCACCTGCCAGGCAACCGCTCAGTTTCCTTGGTGTGTGGCCAAATGCCCCAAATAATCAGCATCACGGCTAGCACTTACTACTGGCTCAGCCCGCGACAGACACTAGGCTACGTGCTTTACCTGCACGTTCCCTCAGGGGCCCTGGATGGCACCCCCACTGCCATTCCCCATGACTTACCCTGCAAACAGGACGGATATGCACTGCCTGGGAGTGGTAGCTAGTGTGGAACAAGCGGTCAGCCTTGAGCAGCACAGACAGGCCTGCCTGGAGGGAAGCAGGAAGAAGGGACAGGTCAGTGCCCTGCACGGTGAGACACCTGCTCCGAACACCGCCTGGGGGGGGGCGGGCAGGCAGAGAAGGGGCACGCGCGCCAGCCCTGACCGCTCTCCAGGGCTCCCACGCACATTCAGGGCACTCCGGCCTCACCTTGGAGCTGCAGGGCAAGAGCTTCTTCCATGGGGTGAGGTTCTCAGTGCAGACAACCTCTCGCGGTAGCACAGCGTAGCGCAGGAAATTGTGATCAGTGCCTGAGGGAGACTCAAGCTGTCTGGGGTGGGCTTTGGGGCCCAACTCTTCAGGACCCATACTCCAAAGTTGGGGTGACCCCCCTCCTGCTCGGCAGGCAATTCTCCAGCACCACCGCCCTAACAGTCTCTGCTGGGGATGGGATCCCTCCTCTCCTCGGGAGAAGAAGGCAAGGCAGAGACAGCACGGCCTCAGGAAGCCTTCCTCCCGGGCCTGCACACCCAGGGGATTTATGACCCAGCCCAGATGAGGAAGGAGGAAGCTGAGGAGAAAGGAGGCAGAAGTTCAGGCAAGAGGTACCAGAAAGAAGCAAAGGGCCACGGGGCTATCTCACCATTGGCCAGTCCCAGGGGTTTGAAGGAGGCAGTGGGAGTGACCGTGTTGGTGGAGTCAATGAAGTTCAGAGAGGCGCAGAAGATACCCGAGAGCACGTTACTGAGCTCCTTCCAAGATTTATCCACGCTGGATGGAGACACAAACCCACTCACTGTCACGGGGCTGCCTCTGCTCCCTCCGTCCAAACCTGCACTTGGCTGCCAAATCATTAGACTGACTAGCTCCCGGAGCTGCCAGGGCCCAGGGTGCCCTGCTCAGCCACCTCCTGGGTCTCGCCCTACCCACCTCTTCTTCCTCACTCTGGACATCCCTGCATCCCCACAGGTCTCTGTGCAGGTGATTCCTCCTCCTGCCTGGGAATGCCCTACTCACCCCTCTCTGCCCACCATCAAAGAAGCCCCCTCCTCCAGGAAGGCTCTCCTGCCCTCCTCAACCACAGCCTCCTCCTGTGCTGTGATCGTTCTGACCATATGGGCCTCTCACAAGGTCCCTCCTGGGACATGGCTAGGTGGTGGCAGCATCTTGTTTTAAGCATCTTTTCTCCTCAACTAGGCTATGAGCAACCAGGGGACAAGGAGCAAGTCTGGGTCACCTACGTATGTTCCACAATACCACGTAAAGTGCCCCACATCTTCAGAGGCTGAGATCATCCCAATGAACCACCTGAGGTGTGCCCAGCTGGGCAAAACTACATATTTCCCTGTGAATGCCCTGGGCGTGAAAGTAAGTCCTGGTTCCATCCTCAGAGTGGGAAGCCTTACATCTATAAAGGCTCACTGAACAAGGGGAAACAACCATTCTAGGACCCTACAAAAACATCAAATTAAATCAGAAAGAGAAATATCACAACGGACTAAATATTCACAACAGAAAGCATAAAACCAAAATTCTCAACATCAGCTCCACATTACAGGCAATTATGAGCTGAGGGGAGACAGTGACAGCAAAGCAGATGGCAAGAAGGCAAAGGAGCCAGAGTTCAGGCAAGAGAGAAAGGGTTGGCAGATCTGGAAATCACCGCTTGCTCCTTAGCTGATACCACCTCAGTGTTGTCCTGGGGTTTTTCAATAATCCTCTGCTCAGAGTTTTCCAATCGCCCCAATCCTGAAGCCTCAAATAAAGACTGCAAACTTGGAAGCCTGAAAGCTCTACCCAAGCCACAATCCGGTTTCACTTGGTGTGCACAATATTGGCCCACACAGCATTTCTTAAATTTTGAAATTACCTATATTTAAATTTGCCAATTTGCACACTAAAATCCAGATTTCTGGCATCTCTGGCAAATGAGAGTATCTGACAACAGTCGGCAACAATGTTCCCACGAGGCAACAATCTACTGAGGCGAGTGGCAGCTGTCCTCTCAAGCTCCCTAGCCACAGTCCCTACCCCTCTCCATTATTCCCCCCTTTTTAAATCATACTTGTGCTACTGATTTCTCACAGTTGAATTAAGAGGAAATTGTGATACAACAGCAGTACCTAAACCTGTCCCTCTCCCAAACAGAAGCTATTCCTCTAACATGGAGATCTGGGGTCTCGTAGGCCAATTCTAGCCCACAGATGTTTTGTTTGGCCCTCCTGGTGTGATGATGATGAGGGTAGTGAATGTCTTTTAAAAGGTTATCCAGTTTGCCACAGTCTTCTACTGCCTTACATCTAAGTAAGCTTCAATTCTTTGTTACCTGCCTCTGCAGATACATGCATGTGCTACCTTGTGGAAGTATTAAGGGAAGTAAAAAAACCACCAAAGTAAAGAATGCCACTTAGTGGTAATATCATTTCTTACTTCTGATGCCAGTTTCACCCCCCACAGAATTGCTGCCCACTGGAACTGCTGCCCCCCAAGATCAGTGGCAGGATGACAACACCCGTGGCTGCTACGTCCCCTCTATGGCCTGCAACAGTCCTCAAGGTGGGCACTCACTCAGTGACGGTGTCTTGGAACCAGACCCAGAGCTCTGCACCTGATGGGGCCTGCAGGAAAGGTGGCCCCCAGTATCGAGTCCTCCAAAAGCCTTGCGTGAATGACAAGTGCAGCTCTCGTAGAGAATATTTGGAGATCAACTGCCCCAGGGCCTTGGGAAATAGCCTATAATGAGATACTGGAAAGGGGGAGCAAGTGAGTGATGATCCTGGAGGACAGGTTCTCAGCCACCCCAAAGAAGCAACAGAACCCAGGCGCTGGGGCCAGAGACATCCGAATGCCATACCAAACTGTCATTTACTAGTGATGTGATCTTGACCAAGTGCCCTTACCTCTCTACATCTCCAACATCTCACAATCGCTCACAGAACTTAGCACTGCGCCTAGCACCCAGGATAAACAGTAACCGCCAATAGCATCATCGTCAGTTTTGTCGACGCAGCGTTCTAACTAAAGGGTTACAGAGTGGCAGCCTGGGCCTGCGGAAAGAGCACCTGAACTAGGAGTCAGGAGGAGTCACTGCCCCTCTCCGGGCCTCAGTTTCACCACCGGTATAACGGGGTTCTTCAATAACTCTCCCATCTTTCCCCAAAGAGCTAGTTTGTCGGGGCCCGAGTCCAGGGACCAGAAACCCTTCCCGGGAACCAAGCCCCGCCTCCCAAAGCTTGTCTCTACCCACCGTCCCAGCAAGTGCCACAGACACCTTTCTAGTCTCACCCTCTCACCTTCTTCCCGCTGCAGCTCCGAATCCCAGCGCGTGCGGAACTGGAACGTGGCGGCTACGTCCCCAGAAGGCAGCGGGGTGATAACGAGCTCCTCCCTCAGGCTGTCGCGTGGGGGCTCTGCATGGCCCCTGCCCACCGGACCCAGGAGCAGCAGCACTAACAGGACAAGCGGCAAGGCCGCCGCCATGCCTGCGGCTGCTTCCGCCTCCAAGCGACGCCCGCCCCCACGAAAGACCGGCCTCCAATAGGAAGAGCGTCTGAGAAAGGACTTCCGGTGCCGTCCCGGAAACCGGGGTGAGATTACCAGAGAGACGGGCTAGCTAGGTCCTTCGTGGCTGGTTCGTCTAGGGACGCTCCGTAGGGCACGAAGGGCGGTGGACGTTTGGCCTGACGGGGGTGGGATGGGGGGCTGAATGGATGACTCCCTACTTTGCGGTGTTCCTACCCATTAGAATTTGCTTAATAATACCGAGTGTCGCCACTGCCGCTGTGCCTATGTGATGATAGTTGAGGAAACAGGCTGAAAAGGTTACTTTTGCTAGGTCACGTGACAGGTCTCGTGCTTCTGGTGACTCCATCTGCTCAGTTCTAAACCTGATGCAGAGCTTTTCCTGTAAAACCTCCAAATAACTGTCCCCTTTATTATGAAAAATGTCAAACATACAGCATAATTGAAAGAATGAACGCCTGTTAATGAACGTGTATTTCCCCATCACCTAGACTCCACCACTGACAATTTACTATACTTGCTTTATCACATATTGGTCTGTAAATCCCTCAATTCTTATGTTTTGATACATTTCAAGGTAAATTGCAGACATAAGTACACTTCTCCCCCCTAAATATTTCAGCATGCATGTCATTAAATAAAGGTTAATATCTGTTGATATTTTTCTTTTGGTGTAAAATTTACATACAATGAAATGCACAATCCAAGGGCACATTCACTGAGTCTGACAAGAGCATACACCCATCAAGATCTAGAACATTCCTAAAACCCTAGAGAGTTGGTTAGTCCGCTTGCCAGTCAATCTCTGCCTCCTCCTTCCTTCCAGAGGCAACCAATGTTTTGATTTTTCTCCACGAAATAGCTTAATCTGTTCTACTGGCCCATATAAGTGAAACCATCATATAGTGCGTATACTTTCTTGTGTAAGACTTCATTCACAGGAAGAATGTTTCTGGGAACCATCCATGTTCTTGCATGTATGAGCAGCTTTTCTTTTTATTGCTATGTAGTATTAAATTGTATGAATACACCTTAGTTTATCCTGATGATGAACACCTGAGCTCTTTCAAGACTTTAGTTCTTATGAACTAGGTTGCTGTATAAGTTACTCTGTAGACATATGTTTATTTCCTTTGGGTAAATACTTAGGAGTGGTCAAAGAATAGGTAAATGTTTAACTGTTTAAGAAACTTTCAGAGCTTTTTCCAAAATGTATCATTTTATACTTGCACCAACAATATGTGAGAGTTCTGGATACTCCACATCCTGCTCAACGTTTTTAATTTTTTGGATTTTTTAGCTTTAGCTATATGGTATATATATATATATATATATATATATATATATATATATATATATATCTATCTTATTGTGGTTTTATTTTGCGTTTCCCTGGTGTAGAATGATGTTGAACATCTTTTCATATGCTTATTGGCCATACATCTGTTTTCTTTTGTGAAAAGTCTGTTAAAATATTTTTGCCCACCCCTCCCCTTTTTTCTATTGGTTTATTTGCCTTTTTATTATTGAGTTGTAAAGTTCCAACATTAAAATTCCTGCTTTGGTTTTTCCAGCTGCCCTATGAGAAACACAGTCACAAAAGATTTTGCCCATAGTCTCTTGGGGAAACTCACAACCATACTTCTACAAAGAGCCAAATTTGGTGTTGGACAGGTCTACCAAGATATGCCCCAACCAACCAGAGAGGAAGTGTCAAAAGGTGTCATTATGCCCTCATTCTACTTATATATATAGTGTTCTTCTCCCACTAGACATGGAATGGAAGAAAGGCCCTGAGTTTAGATGTCAGACTGAGAAGGGTTCAAATCCCCACAGCAGCTTTTAACCCATATGAGCATAAGCAACCCGTGTCACTTTTCTTCCTCTGAAAAATAGATAAACCTACTCTCGGGGTTGTTGTAAGAATTAGAAAGTATGTATATGTAGGGTCTAGAATGTAGTAAGTGCTTAATATTTACTATCATTTACTCAATCTTTGATATAGGGTCTATGATCTCCATTTTACAGAAGAGAAAACTGGAGTACAGAAAGGAAGATAATTGCCTAACATCACATTGAGTCATGAAGCCAGGACTAGAGTCCACACCATCAACCTCAAGAAGGAAGGAAGGAAGGAAGGAAGGAAGGAAGGAAGGAAGGAAGGAAGGAAGGAAGGAAGGAAGGAAAAGGGGAAGAAAGAAAGAAAGAAAGAAAAAAAGAAAGAAAGAAAGAAAGAAAGAAAGAAAGAAAGAAAGAAAGAAAGAAAGAAAGAAAGAAAAAGAAAGAGCTGCCATCGTTATGATTATATTTCTGTGCTTTGTCTCCATTTGAATTGCCTGTCCCCATCATAAAGACCCAGCCACCTCCAGGAGACTTACCTTCTCCCTCTCTGGTGTGCTATAGTCCCCTGTGCACTTCTGCTACAGCCTGTGTCATATTTCCATTGTGTGTGGCCGTGTCGGCTCCTGGAAGAGCTCTTGGTCACCTTAGTATTTGTTTCCTAAGCAAGGAGGCTAGCACATAGTAGGTGCTCAGTAATGTCTGAACAAACAAAAATCACAGCACAGTCCCATATTGTCCCCACACTGTCATGCTGTTCAGTGTCAAGTTCTGTGCATTCCTAGGGACTGCCACAGTGCACACCTTCCAGGGAATCTTCCCCAAAGCTGTGGCCCCTCCTATTTCCTCCACAGCATAGGATTCTACAGGATGCGCTTGTCTTCTTCCCCTCCCCCCCAGAGTCTGTGACCAGTCTAGGCAATAGACAGAGAAGAAGCCACACTGTGGCTTGGAGACTGAAAGCTGGGCCACTTGCCTAGGAGTTGGCTCCGAATCCCCTTTTCCTCTCCAGGGGCACTGTGTGGCCTCAAAAAACAGTCAGCTGGAGATGCTGGCTCTGAAGGCTAGCCAGGACCCTGTGGTTTAGCAGAAGAAGAGATCATTGTCCAAGGAGGAAGTAGTCCTGGGGTCTCAGCTGACCCTAGACTTTTCCAGGCAGGGCTGGGGCTCATAGCAGCTGAACTGAAGGCTCCCCAAAGGCTCACAAACAATTCTATCTCTCCAGAAGGCTGGAGTCCCTCTCCCCAGGCAAACTCCCTGCCCTAAGCCCCACAGACCTAAACATCCTGTGCCTGGAGTGCTAAGAGATTTGTTGACCTGTTGACAGCAACCAAGCAAGTCTAGCTTCCCATTATTTGCCTCGGAGGGGAATAGGGTGCCCTTGGGAGCTGCGAAGCCCTGCATAGCAGAGCCACGGAGCTCATAGGCTGCAGCCCAGGAGAAGGCTCAGCCACAGTTGGGCGGCTGAACTTTGCTACTCCAAAGGAAGGGAGAGGGCAAAGACAGAGACCATGTCTTTTGTGTGCAGCAAAGTCCCAAACAACCCAGAACAACTGCAAAATTTAACATGAGACTGAGTCCCGGCCCAGTTTAGTGGATGATCTCAACTTGGACACAGAGGCTTTTAGACAAAAGGAGCACAAAACTCCCACAAGTTTCTCACCAGTGCTAGGAAAAGCACTCAAGAGCTGTCACTTACAATGGCCTCCTGCAGGGGTGGAAGCAGGCTGGGATGACTGGAAGACTGCAGGCCTGTCACTCACTCAGCCTGGGTGGCACCAGGAGCTTTGGGATTTAGGCTGAAGGTCACTGATCCCATGGGTGGTGTTTGATGTATGAAGTGGGGTGGAATGCTTTATTTATTTATTTATTTATTCATTTATTTATTTATTTGATGTGAGAAATGCCTTGATGCCCCTTATGGCTGGGTCCTAGAACTCTCCTTTCTTCTTCCACTCCCCATCCCTCCCTGGACACACTCACATAGCACCTACACCTGGTAGCTCCGTCTATTTATTTTCCCAGCCCAATCCTCTCCAAACCCCACACTCGGGTCCGAGTGCCTACCCAATATGCCCTCTTGCACGTCTCAAAAGCACCTCAAACTCAACACGTCCAAAAACAAATGTATGACCTTCTTCCCAAGCCTGGTTCTCTCTGACACTCCCCATCTGGGGAAATAACACTCTACATGGTCCTGTTGCATGAGGGAGAAACAATGGTGGCACCCTTAACCCCTTCCTCTCTGACCTACCTGTCAGATCTTTTGGAACTTGTCTCTCAAACATCTCTTCATTCCTTCCACCTTTCTGTATCCCGTCCACCTCCACCCTCGTCCATTGCCTGCCTCGTCCATAGCTGGCTGCCATCACCTCCTGATTCCCAGGCATCCACTCCTCCAGTCAGCATTGCACAAGGAGCCTCTCCCCCCGCCCCCACCACCTTGCTCCCCCTAGGTGACTCCTTCTTACCCTTGAGGGCTCGGCTCAGCTCAGATGCCACTTCCTCAAGGGAGATGTTCCGTGAGTGCTCCCAGTAGGCTATTAAGTCCTTCCTAGCACTGGTCATAATTACAATTTTACATTTGGGCCCCCACTAGACTAGACCCCCATAAAAGCAGCACGGTGCCCCCCCTTTTTTTATTCTTGTCATTCTACGTTCCCAAGCCATGCTCAGTGTCTTATATGTGTTAAACATTGACATTTAATAAATATTTACTGAATGAATGTCATTTATTTGTTTATACCTTGCCTCAACCCAGTCAAGCTGATCATTATTACCATTATCTCCTGCATGGAGTATTGTGTTAGATGTCTGTCCTGAGCCTCTCTCCTCCTCCGGTATATTCTTTCCACTGCAGCCAGAATTACCTTTTTAACAAGCAAGTTCAACCACCTGTAATTCTTCATTACTCCCCATAAAGTTCAAATTCGTTAACGTGACCTCTAACATGTAAACTGCCAGTTACCATTCCAAAGACTGTCTTCTTGTTCCTTAGTAACATACCCCTGATTTTAACAAGAGAGTAGTGTACCCCTACTAAAGGATTATCCTGCCCTCTCCAGTAGCCCTGGTGCTTCTGAGAGGTTTGAAAGGTAGTACAGAAATCAGATGCATTGGTAACTCAGTGACTCGAAAAGGTTACGGTCTTTCCAAAGACCAGAATTTTCTTTCTTGTAGATAACGTTGTGTCCCTACGTCTATAAAATATCTGTAAGTGAAACATTTCTCACGTTAGCAAGCTCTGATCGGTGAGCTGAAAGTGGACATCGCTGGACAGAACTCCCAAGAATGCTTCCTGAAGTGGAAACAGACCGCAGGCTGTGCTGTGCCCATCCCCAGTTTTCTCTCCGTCTTTCTGCCGGCTTCAGGGACGTGATGGCTGGCACCGCAGCAGCCATCAGACATAAGCTATCAATGAGAATCCCAGCCGTGTGGCTGGGACGGCTGAGAAAAAGAGCCAAAACGGACTCAGGCGCCCAAAAACTCTGGAGCAGTCATACAGCCCTGTGCTTTGGGCTTCTTTTCTATAAGGAAAGAAAACTGTAACTTAAGTCTCTGATCTTTTACTAGCAGCCAAACTGAAACTTGATACAGGCTTCAAAGTATTTCATGACTAACCTTTGTCAGTCTTACCTCTCCCTTCCTCTCATCCTCAAATTCCACAGTTCGGCCAAGCTGAATGTTTCAGTTCCTCGGAGCTGTTTCTCCCCATTTAAAGTCTTCTCAAGCTGCTCTTTCTGCCTGGATTACAGCCCCCATTTGGCAAACTCCCACGCAGCCTCTGGATCTCAGCTTAAAACTCAGCTCTTCAATGACCATACGAGCTATTTTCTGACACCAGAGTTGCTCGCTCATCACGCTGCTTATTACACTGTGAATTGTGGTATTTACCTGATTTTCTCCTCCAGAGACAGTAAACTGCATGCAGGCAGGGAGACAGCCTGTCTTGTTCAAAACTGCATTCCAAGTGTCTGGCATAGGTATTCAAGAAATACTTCCCGAAGATACAGAGTACATGAGAGATGGGGACACGGTGTTGGCTAGAGAACTGAAAAAATACAGCGGGTTTGATATCTCTGCAGTGTGATAAATGAAGGGGGATGGTTGGTATATTATTATCTGTTTATTACTTATTCCGTGCCCTGTTCCCAAACAGGGGGTGGGGGAGCAGGGGTACCACCGCACGGGGAGTGCTAGGAGTTCACGTCCACTTAGAGACACTGGTGTAGGAGACTCTATCAGAAGACTGCAGGATAGTCTGGGGGAGGCAGGGGCGCTAGGAAAAGCAGCGGCATCTCGTCCTACCTCATCTTCCATCCCTGCGCCTGCAAGCCCTGCCTCAGGAGTAAAGCCAAAAACTGGTGGGGGGGGGGGGGGGCGGGTCGCAGCAGGAAAGGTTAGCAGTAAAGCAGGAGGGTTGATTCCCAGAGAGGCTCACCATCCCACCATCCTTGCCTCCCCCCAGTGCCTGCTGCAAGTAAAGAGTCTGGTCTTCTCCGCAGGGCTCTGGCTGGGCCTCTCGTCTCCTGTGTGGAAGAGCCAGCCCGCTCAGTCTATACATGGACGCCCACTGCTAGCTGCAAGCTCCAGGCTCTGCCCCCCCATCGGCCCCATCCTCTTCCTCATCAGACTGTGCCAAGGGCGTGTCCGCTCCGCCGTCACTGGGATTTGGGCTGTGCAGGTTGGTGGAGTCGTCAGAAGACGAGGAGGAGGTGCGGGACGCGGTCCTGTCTGGCGTGGCCGTTGGCAGGCCCAGCTCCTCTGGACGGTCGTCCATCCCTGCCCAAAAAGAAGAGTTGGTCAGCGCCACAAACAGGGCTTCAGGGGGCTCTGAGAGATGCTCTGGCCAGCAGGGGCTGAAGCCCAGAGAGGCGCAGAGGCCTCACCAGTCAACTGAGCCAGTCCGGCAGACAGCCAGGTGTCCTGACTCTCAGGTCCCTTCATTTCACTACGGCATGTGTGGGCCCTGCAGTCTGCTCCATGGACTCAAGCGTGCAAACTCCACCTACGCCACCTACTTGATATTGGGTAGCTTTGGGCAAGTCATTTTCCCCCTCAAGGACTCTGAATCTTCTCTGTAAAAATGGGGTTCCAGAAGGGTTTTGAGGATGAAATCGAAGAATGATTATAAAATGCCTGGCACGTAGCAGGCCATCAGTAAACAGCAGCAGTTTTAGAGAAAAGAAGAAGCCTGGGTGGTTTCATCCATTAAGTGTCTGAATCTTGATCTCAGCTCAGGTCTCCATCTCAGAGTCATGAGTTCAAGCCCCGCGTTGGGCCCTGCATTAGGCATGAAGCCTACTTTAAAAAAAGAGAGTATCTATCTTATAAGCTAAACATATGGGCTTTGGAATGAGAAAGCCATGGTTTGAGCTCAGCTCTTCCACTTTCTGGCTGTGTGGCAATTTCTAATTTCTTCCTTTATAAAATTAGGATACTACCACCTGCCCTAATAGGATATTATAAGAATTGAGCTAATTTGGCACAGTATTAGCAACTAAAAAAAAAAAAAAAAAAAAAAGTGCTCAGTAAATGTTCATATGAAGATGACTAAATCAGCTTAAGTTGTGTAATATAAAAATTATATTTTATATTATTTTAATTACATGAACTAATTATGTTAATTTCACAAATGTAAAATTAACAAAGACTAAGGGGGGGTTGGGGCATTCCCAGAAGTTTTTTTTTTAGATTGATTGAATGATTGATTGATTTTTATATAGTGTGCGGCACCCAACACATTTAAATGTTTATTTATTTTGAGAGGGAGAGAGAGAGTGTGCAAGAGCATGTATGCGAGAGCCGGGGAAGGGGCAGAGAGGAGAGAGAATCCCAAGCAGACTCCTCGCGGACAGTGAGGGGCCCAATGGAGCGCTTGATCCCACAAACTATGAGATCATGACCTGAGCCGAAATCAAGAGTCAGATGCCTAACTGACTGAGCCACCCAGGCGTCCCCGCCTCAGAATTTTAGATTGAGGATCTGTCATCCAGTTCCCCTCAGAGTCAGCGTCCCTAAAATCAGAACAGACAGCTGTTTTATTGGTAGAAACACCCACTTCCAGGCCCTACGTGTATATTTCCCCGGTCCCACTTGCAGCCTCATTTCAGAGCCTGACGCCTGTTTCTGGCTAACTGGTGCCCAAGTCCCCAAAGCCAAGGGGCATACCAGATGTCTGGGGGGTTGGTGGAGGGTCTTCGCAAGGCAAGAACACATCTGCTCCATCTTGGTCCCCAAGGTCAATAAGTTCTACCTGCTCCAGGGCATCCACATTCACTTCCATGGATGAGATACTTCCTATGGGGGCTGCAGATCAAGGGGGCAGGTCAGGAGGATGCGGGCCAGAGCACATAGGATGGTCAGAGATATGTGTCAGGTCTAGAGACAGAAGTCTCGAGGGCCAACAAAATGGGGGGATGAGGCTCCCATACTTCAGGACGTACAAGACGTGCCTCCCCTACCCCACCCCAGTCCCTCTCCCCAGGACTCAGAGCTTACGTCTCTGCGACTCGAGATGCAGGTGGGACAGGGGGAAGACAAACTCTGTCTCTGGCTGTAAAATGTCCTCAAAGAATTTCTGCCGCTCCCGAAGGCGGAGCTGCTGGCGCTCCAGGGCTGCCCGGGGATTTGGGTCCATGTCAGCTCCTGGAAGGTGGAAAAGCAAGTACAGCTATGAAGGTGAGAGGGAAGGGGCGGGGGGGGGGGGGGGGGGGGGGAGGGAGGCTGGGCCTGGGGAGCGTGGGGAGCTCCGCTGCAGCTGGCATCCCAGCCGTGGGGCCTCCAGGTGCAGCCGGACACCTCTGGTCTTGGCTACCTCCTTCCCTTCCTCGAAACAAAGTCCGTTACCACAAAGTCCATTACCACAAGTCTCCTAAAGCGACAGCGCTGACCCTGGCTCCACAAAGGGGATGCCGGTTCCAGGCACGGCAAGAGAAGCTCCTCTGTATTCAGGGAATGGGGCCGATGGCCAAGACTCAGTATCATGCCCTCGTGAGAGGACTGGTCCAGCCCAAATGGGGGAGGCACTTTTAGTGGACCCGGCCTCCCCTCAGAAGGCCAGGGAAGGGGGTGGGCTGGGGATCTCAGGGTGGAAGGTCATCTTCCTCTAGTGCTGCAACTCTGGGTCATGCCCTGCCTTCAAAACCCAGACAAAAGCTAAAGCACCTCCTCCCCACCATACTCCCCATCACCACCATCCCCTCCAAACCCTGCTCTGAAGTCACAGATCTGACTTCCAGACTTGGCTCTGCCCCTAAGGAAATCATCTTTCCAGCCTCGGTCTCCCCATCTGAAAATGGCCTAATAGTCCTACCTGCCTCAAATGGGAGAGGCTGCGGGTGCAGGTGCGCCGTAAAATGTAAAGCCCAGATACTCTACTATCCAGAGGCCGCCCATCTCTTCTCCGCTTTCCCCAGCTCGTTATTTGGGCGCCTCTCCTCTGACATCTCGGTCTTACATCCCTACTAGTCAAAGTAGCAATTGGAAGGGCGGGGCCTGGGTCCAATTCAGGGCCCCCGGACCCCCAGTGCTGAGAGCTTGCCGGAATACCAGAACTCTGGGCCAGCCCAGGCTCCACACATTCACTCCCATTTGCTCGTCCCTCCGGAGCCCATCACCGGAGGCAAGAGCTTGAGGACCAGCTCATCATCCTCTGCAGCCTGCCTCCTCGACTCATCTGGAATCAGTGTCCGAGACCCCGGCCAGCTCCACAGGCGCTGCTGCGGGCCGCGAGGGGCCCAAACCCAAGCGGGCCAGCCAGGGCCAAAGGCAGTGTGCGGGACCGGGTGGCCGCCGGCTGGCAGCGGGGGGAGGGAGGCGCTGACGCCGATTCCTGGGAAAAGCTTTCCGAGCTGCCGCCCAGGTCACAGCGCTAAAAATACCCGGGGCCCCTGGGGCCGTCTGCTCCAGCGGCCGGGTGGAGGGGGGGGGGGGCAGGGGAAGGAGAGAACGAGGGTGGGGGCGCCCACGGGCTGGGGGCGCGGGGGCTCCCCCTTCCCCCTCCCCCAGCCCCATCCTTCTCCCGAGACCCAAGGAGCTGCCCCAGGGGGCATCGGAGCCGGGGCCAGGGAGAGAAAAGGAGTTGTTTACGAGACGAAAGGTGCTGGGAGAAGGGAGTCCAGGTCTGGGGAGCCCGGGGTGCCCGTGAAAGGCAGAGCGCCCTCCTGGTCTCCGCTCCACCCGCCCTTGAGTCCGCAGGAGCTAGAGAATTCCCTAAAAAGGGCCGGGGCGCGCCCGCCGGTGGGCGGGCGGTGAGGGGTGGGGGTGGAGAGGAGGCCGAGGGCCCCGGGGCGTCCAGTTCGTGCCGCCGGCCCCCGGCCCCCGGCCAGCCCGTCGTCCCTGCGCCCCTGCCGCAGAGCCCCTACCTGCAGCGCCCCGCGCCCCCGCTGCCTCGGTGGCTGGGCTCCGGCGAGACGGCTGCGGGGGCGTGGGAGCGAGACGCGCCGGCCGGGGTGGGGCTGCGCTGCCGGGGCTCCCGCGGGACGGCCGGGCCCTGGGAGCCGGGAACGAGGAAGCGGCGGGCGGCGGAAGTGGGGGAGGGGTGGCGACGGGCACCCGCGCTCGCCTCCCTCCCGGCCGCCGCGGGGAGCCCCCTCGGGCGCGGCCGTTCGCACTTCCAGGCCGGGCGAAAAGTTCCCCGCGCGCATCCTTGCCCCGCGGCCGGCCACGCTCGTCTGCACTCCGCCCGCAGCCCGCCCGCAACCCGCCGCCCGGGCGCTGGGCTCCGCACGTTCCGATCCACTTGCTGCGCCGCGCCCCGGCGGCGCAGCCCCGCCGCGGGGACACGCGCGGGTTCCCGGCCCACGCGCACTTGCTGCTGGCGACTCGTGGGCAGCCCCGCCGGAACGCACCCGCACCCCGGGTGAGAGAAGGCGCACGCGGGGAAAGGGGCCCGGCGGAGCCGGGAGGGCACTGACCCGGTGCCGCGACTCAGGGCAGGTGCGCCGCGGCGGAGGGCCTCCTGAACCTGGGACTCACCCGGCAGCCCCCGGTTCTGGATCCGGGACCGGACCGAGCCGCCGCCCAGCCTTCCAGCGCACTGGGCGGGGTGGGCGCCGGGACGGGGCGGGTCAGGGCTGCAGGGGTGGGCCGCAGCGCCGCGCCCCGAGACGCCGGCGAGAAGCCAAGCCCTCCAGGGCGCGAACAGGGGCGCTGTGCATCCGGGCTGGCGGGGGTGGAGGGGCGACGCGCAAACTGAGGGAGGAGAGGAGAAGGGCTTGCCCCCCTCGCCGCGCCTCCTGCTCAGACCAGCGCCAGAAGTGTCCAATCTGCTTAACTCCTGGACGGAGACTCTTGCCCATTCTCTTCCTCCTCCCTCCCTCCCCCCATCCCCTTGTGCTCGCGCTCGCGGCTCCAGAAGCCTCGGGGACGGGACGGGACGGGACCGGGTCGGGGGTGTCTGTCGGGGATGCTTCTGCCGTGGGGTCATTCGTTCATTCACTCAACAAACATCCGCGAGCAAGCCAGGAACTAGGAGTCATCCTTGGCACCTCTCTGTCCTGCGCTAAATACACCTCCATTTCCTGTCGATTCTCCTTCCTGAATAACTTTCCAATCCACCAACCCTCTCCATTTCCACCACCATCTCTCCCTTGGCTCTTCCAGTAGCCTTCTATCTGGGTACCCGGTACTCGCTCGGCCCGGCTACACTCCATCCCCGCCCCCCGCCCCAGCCGTCAGCCATCATTTCAGACCGCCAACTCTGGTGTTCCGCCCCCTGCTTAAATCCCTCCATTGTTAGAATAAAATCCAGGTGCTGATATCTGAGCCGAATCTTGAAGAAATGAGTTCAACGGGCGGAGAAGAGGGGCGGGGGTGGGGTGGGGAGGGGCATGTGCAAAGAGAGGGATGGAGTCGTGATACATTCGGGTTTCCCTGTCGGGGACCAGCGCTCTGGACAAGTACCTGAAGCGCTGTTGCTTCTCTTGTTAGTGGGATCCCAAAACCCTGGGAGAAACACAGCCGGCGGCTTTCCCACTATTTTACAAGCAAGGAAACTAGTTTATGGGAGGCAAGTGGTTAAGGGCACAGGCGTGGTCGTCAGACCCTCCTGGGTTGCAAACCTAGCTCTCCATCTAGCTGGTTGTATAAACACTTAATTTCTCTGTTCCTTGATTTCCTTGCTTATTAGGTAGGAATAATTAATCCCTACTACTTATGAGGTAATTCGTATAAAATGCTTAGTACCGGACGTGGGCACTTTGGAGATGCTTAATAAACATTAGGTGTTTTGATGGTAATGGGTTCTGAGAAAGGGAGGAAACTGCTTTCTTCCACGAATTTCTGTAATTATAGGAAGTACACCCTGATAGTTAACACTTCTTCAGAACTTATTATATATCTGTTGCTGTTATAAGTGTTTTGCCTATATTTATTAACTCTTTTAATCCTCTTAACAATCTTGTGAGGTAAGTACTATTATTATTATTTCCATTTTCCAGATGAAAACTGAGGTACAGAGAGGTCAAGGGACTTGTCCAAGGCCATACAGCAAATGATGGATTTTGAATCCAGATCGGCTGCTCCAGAGACTGTGTTATCACCACTGGCCCCAGCCTGTTCCCCTTCAGTCCTGTTGCAGTTTTCATCTTCCAAGAAAGGTCTGTCAGTTTGATTCTTATTCCTCATTCGTGGGTGGAGTAGACACTCGGTCCCATTTCCTAGCACAGAGGAATGAGGCCAACTTGGAGTGTGGTGGGTGAGAGCTCAACTCCCAAAGCCGCTTCCCCCCTTTCCAGGCTTATTCCTGGGAACAGGACTCCATGAATTGCTTTGAGCTGTCCCCAAGATGGTGACAGATCTGGAACCTCTGTCTCTTCTCTTTGCCAGATAGTTGCCTCATAAAGGGGTAGAGAGGGGAAAGCGTCCAAGCTAGAGAGAATTCAGGGGGCTAAGCCGGAAGGGTGCCAGCCCAGAGAAGGAGCCAGGCAGCGGACCCAGGAGCAGATGGCCAAAGGGGGTAAAAGGAGCCGTGGGAAAGTAGATGGCCAAGACCTCAGGCTCCACGCAGGATGCAGAGAGCTGGGGACAGCATCATGACCACACTAATCACAATTTTTAAAAATTGTTAGGTAGTCTATAAAATTACAGCTTTTGCCAAACCCATCAGAGAGCTGAGTTTGCAGAGCAACCAATTAACCTGAATTCCAAAGAAGGACGGGAGCCTCCGAGAAGAAATGGGACACAGGCGCTGGCACGCTTGTGAAGCAGGAGGAAGACGGGGCCTCCATTCAGACAGGTAGGAGTTCATTTCCTTCCTAGATGCAGGTTGCTCGCCGGTATCGTATTCTTTCTGCCTCCAGAAAGATCTACATAAACACGTAAAGATCTCTGGAAATGGACAGAATGAAGGTAAATATAAGAGACATTTTTCTGTGTTTAATCACCTTAAAAGACAATTGACTAAGGCAAAAGAGTGGCAATACACTCCTCTTTCACTTTCGAAGTCATGGGGATGTCAAGTCCGGAGTAGGGAATATAGCCAATAACTGTGTGGTGAGAGGTGATAAGTACACTTACCATGGTGAGCATTTTGTAATGTATATAATTGTCGAATGACTATGTTATACACCTGAAATTGATATAAAATTATGTCACTACATTTAAAAAAAATCTATTTAAGAGAGAGAGAGCACAAGTGGGGGAGAGGGTCAGGGAGAGAGAGAGAGAGAGAGAGAGAAAGGGAGAGAGAAAGAGAGAGAGAGAGGAAATCTTAAGCGGGCTCCATGCTGACTGTGGGGCTCGATCCCACAACCCTGGGATCATGACCTGAGCCGAAATCAAGAGTCTGACACTCAACCGACCGAGCTACCCAGGTGCCCCTATATGTCACAACACTTCAATTTTTAAAACAGCAGCAGTACGTTGTGGGTATATAGCATATATAAAAGTTAAATTGTGACAATAACAATAGTTAAAATGATGGGATGAGTAATTGGAAGTATACTATTTAAGGACCCTCTGCTGTATAAGTGGTATGACATTATTTGAAGATTGCCTTTGGTTAATTGAAGACATACACCATAAATGCAAGGGGAACCACTAAAAAAATTTTTTAAGAGGTATAAATAACAAGCCAATATGAAGATAAAGTGAAATAATAAAAATATTGGGAGCCAGGGCATCTGGGTGGCTCACTCGGTTAAGCGTCCGACTTTGGCTCAGGTCATGATCTGGTGTTTCTTGAGTTCGGGCCCACATCGAGCTCTGTGCTGACAGCTCAGAACCTGGAGTCTGCTTTGCATTCTGTGTCTCCCTCTCTCTGTGCTCCTCCCCTGCTCTCTCTCTCTCTCTCTCTCTCAAAAATAAATAAAATATTTTTTAAAATTTTTTTTAAATATTGGGAGGCATTCTCCCTGGCCCTTTTGGTGTTCAACATGTCTTGTTGACTATGTCAGGATTGCAAGGATTTGACTTCTCTTCTGCACCCTTGCTTAGGATTGATAATTGTTAATAGAGCTTGAGAGACCAGATCATGTCTTTCTCAGACCAAGGCAGGTTTGCTTACTGCTTGCTATAGAAGTTCTGGGCCTGGTTCCCCAGCCACAGGGTAAAGCCACTATGTGTGTGCTATGCATCTGGGACCACCATATCAGTTATTGGACCTGGGGCCAAGTGGACCACAGACAGACAGCTATGCTCCTGTTCATGTTGTTTGGTGTGCTATGAGTAGTGTTTCAATCAAATGGAATAAGTCTTATTGTCTATTTTTGGTACCCAATAGGTTGATGTTTTTCCCTGAAGAAATGTAATTAATCCAAAGTAAGGGAAAAAAAAAAAAAAAAAAAAGAAAAAAGAAAAAAATGAGAAAAAAAATGGATGGAAATATAAAACAAATATGTAAGATTTTAATCCAATTGCCAATGAAAGAACCAATTAAAGGACAGACTAGTACATTTGGAAATAAAGCAAAAGGCAATAATGTGCTGTCTATAGAAACCGAATTTAGCTATAAAGAAACATGTACGTTAAAAGTAAATGGGTGGAAGGACGCCGGGGTGGCTCACTCGGTTAAGCACCCGACTTTGGCTCAGATCATGATCTCGTGGTTCATGAGTTTGGGCCCCACGTCGGGCTCTGTGCTGACAGCTCAGAGCCTGAAGCCTGCTTCGGATTCTGTGTCTCCCTCTCTTTCTGTCCCTCCCACTCACACTCTATCCCTCTCTCTCAAAAATTAATTAATTAATTAATTAAAAATTAAAAAAAAAAAGGTAAATGGATGGAATGAGATGTACCACACAAACAGCAATCAAATCAAACTGGAGTGGCAGTATTCATAGCAGACAAATATAAACCTTCAAAAAGACTATTAGCAGTGATTGAAGAGGGATAGTGATAACAATAGAAAGTTCAATTCACCAAAAAGACTTCACTGTTATAATGCGAATACATCTAATAACAGAGTTTCAAAAACAGATGAAGTAAAAACCAATAGACCTAAAATAGAAAGAGAAAAATCTATATTTCAGTTCGAGAATTCAATACTGCTCTCTCAGTAATCAATAAAACAAGTAGGAGAAAAAAGGAAGGAGGTAGAAAACCTGAACGCTATCCACTGACTTGTTCCGACTGCCACGTTGCTAACACTTTAACCCGACAACAGCAGGATAAGGATTCTTGCAACTGCACGTAAAGCATTCACCAAGCTGCATCACAGCCTGGGCCACCAAACGAACCTCAACAAATTTAAAAGAATTTAAATCAGACAAAATGTTTTATGACTATACAAGAATTAAAATGTAACCAATAAAGGCATCTGGGAGACATCCCCAATCCTTGGGAATAAAACAGGACACTTCAAAAAAAACCGAGAGTCAAAGGTGAACTCCAAAAGGAAATGAGAAAAATATCTTGAATTGAATAAAAACTGAAACGCAGCTGCCTGCCACCAAAATAGCCCCCGGTGCTCCCTGCCTTTCCTTTATTCTTACCTTTGTGTCGTCCTCTGCTACACTGTATCGAGGCGACTCTCGATACAGTCACAAACGGTGGTGGGGTGGGTCCCGTCCAAAACTGGGATTGAAAAAACAAAAGACCACAGCTCCCGTCTCGGGTGTGTGTCCTCTGTTGCTTGGCTCGCTCGCTCTGGGGGAAGCACCCTACTGTGTCATCAACAGCCGTGCAGACAGGCCTACGTGGCATGGCACTGAAGATTCCAGCCGACAGCCAGGAAGAACAGAGACCGGCCGGCAACCGCATGCGGGCGCAGGGAAACGGAACCGCCGGGCCCGGTGGAGCCTCGAGAGAGTGGACTGCGGTCCTGGCCGGGGGCTTGACAGCCACCTCGAGAGATGCTGAGACATCACCACCTCAGCTAGAGCACTCTTGGATTCCTGATGCCCCAAACCCCTGACATAATAAATCCCTCTTGTATTAAACTGCTACATTCAAGACTAGTTTGCCATGCAGCAGGAGACAGGGCCTAGACTTTGGTACTGTGGGAGAGTGCTGCTGTGTCAGCTCCGAAATGTGGCAGTGGCGTTAGCACTCACCACAAATTGATGAGACTGTAGGGAAAGCGCCTTGGAAACGCTGTTAATAGAAGCCTCGGGCCTTTGAGAAAAAGGCAGGGCCGACAGCAAAGTGGGTAAATGCTATTGGGAACTGGGGAACTGGGGGAGAGGAAGCCGGTTATGTCCTAGCACAGAGGTTAGCAGCCCCGTCGCCTGCAGTACAGTGGGCAGCAGAAAGTACGCCTGATGAGCTGGGTGGTCTAGCTGAGGACATTTCCCAGGAAGGCGTCAAAGGCGCCACCTGGTCTCTTCTCGCTGCTGACAGTAAAATGCCAGCAGAGAGGGCGGAACTAAGGCAGCAGCTCCCGAGTGACAGCGAGGTTGCCTCCTGCGGGGCATTTGGCAATGTCTGGAGACATTTTTGGTCCTTGAAACTAGAGAGGTTGCTCTTGGCATCCAGTTAGTAGAGGCCAGGGATGCTGGTAAATAGCGTCTAATTGCAAGACAGACCCCTCTCCCTACCTCCCCCCGCACAAAGATTCATTCTGCCCAGAATATCAGTAGTGTTGAGGCTGAGAAACCCTGAGCCAAAGGGAAGCAGTGGTAAATATAAAAGAGCCAGAACTTCATGGTAGGAAATTCTCAGCCTCTCCAAACGGCAAATGATAGTAACAGTAAGAAGTGCTTTCCTAGCAAAGCTCAAATAATCCGGGGCATTGAAAACCTTAAAAAACAAAAACAAACAAACAAACAAACAAAAAACCCCACCATGGTCCAAAAATGAAACAGGTTGTGACTGTTAAGATCTTGAGTTTACATCTCAGGAAGACGAAAGGCAACGCCTCAGAGTACTACTATTCAGTCAGATAAAAGACCTCTAAGATTATAGGTGTGCTTTACAGATCCTCTAAATCAAACAATAGAGATTCTAGAAAGCTGAAGGGTGTTGTCCCTTAGCCATTTCAGCAGAAGCCAAATGCAGAGAAGGGCTTATCTCAAAGACATTGTGGGCATGGCTTTTGTCTAGCCAAGTGGACCTGGATAAGATTCAGAGTGACCTACAAGTTCTTAGAGGGATAATAAATCCAGAAATATCTCCAGTTTGGATTTATAAGAATGAAGAGAGTATAAAATAAAAGGAGGACTTTGGGCTCTGAATAAAATGGAGTAGCTGCATTCCTCTCTTTCCTTCTCACAAGTACAGGTTAAAATGCTGGACATTTTATCTCAAACAAACATAAGAAGACAGATCAACCAGCCCCCCCCCCCCCCCCCCCGTAGGCTTTCTTTTTGCTAGGGTCTGGAGAAGCCTGCAACCTGGAAATGCCAACAAGGCACAGATTAAAGTAACCTCCATGAAAAGCCTGTTTTCTCTTGTCAAAGGACTGAGAAAGGGGCACCCTAGCAAGACAGAAATCTTCTGACATTAAATGGCCCACTCCAGCAAAATACTAGAGGAAAAGGCACTCCTAGCCTCCACCTGCAGACAGAGGGGGACAGCCTAGACTTCAATGTTTGTCTTGTAACAGAGGTTACAGGGCACCTCCCCCACTTCACCTCCAAGCGGTGTTGGTGGGGGGAGGCTTCATCATTGCCCAACAGTAACAAGTACCTCTCTCCAAGTACCCTTCCCCATTTCCATGGTGTCAGAGGAGGCCATGGGGGGAGCTACACTACCATCCCCATCCAGCAATGATGAGGCCCCACTCCCTTCCCTCAATGTAAAGGAGGCCCAGTATGGAATCTAGATGACCACCTCTGCCCAGCAGTAATGAGGCAACCCTACCCTACCCTTCCCCTACTGCGTGCTGTCAGGGGGTTCATGTGGGTAGTGCGGGTTTTCACTCTCATCTGGTGGTAAAGAGTTGGTATCAGTGGACCAGGTCATCCAAGGCCTGGTTTAAAACAAGGTTTTAAAACAAGGTTTAAATGAAATCCAGAGTCTCATAACATAATTTCCAAAATGTCCAGGTTATAACTGTAAATAATTCATCATACATAGAACTGGGAAAATCTCAATTTGGATAAGAAAAGACAATCAACAGATACCAACAGATCAGTGTTGCTGGATTTATCTATGATTTTAAGACAGTCACTATAAAAAAGCTTCGACAAGCAATTACAAACATTCTTCAAATACATGAAAACAAATATCGGGGGTGGGGGGGCATCTGAGTGGCTCAGTTGGTTAAACTTCCAGCTCTTGGTTTTGGCTCAGGTCGATCTCAGTTTGTGAGTTCGGGCCCTATGACAGGCTCTGTGCTGACAGTGCCTACTTGGAATTTTCTCTCTCTCTCTCTCTCTCTTTCTCTCTCTCTCAAAATAAATAAGTAAAAATTTTTAAAAAATTATTTTAAAAATCTCAGAAAAAGAAATAGAAGTCACAAAGAAAATAGAAATGTTAGAACTGAAGAAAAAAATTACTGTGCTGGGTTGAATCATGTTCTCCAAAATACCCAATATTACAGAATGTGACCTTATTTGGAAATAGAGTCTCTGCAGAAATAATTAGTTAAAATGAGGTCATACTGGAGTAGTGTGGGCACTAAATCCAATAACTGGTGTCCATTATAAGACAATGTGAAAACACAGAAAGATACCCAGGGGAGACCACCATGTGAAGATGGGACGCAAATACTGGGATGATGGGTCTATAAGCCAAGGAGCACCCAGGATGCCTGGTGATCACCAGGAGCCAGGAGAGAGGCATGGGACAGGTTCTCCCTTGGAGCCTCCAGAAGGAACCACCACCTTGGGTTTTGGACTCTTGGCCTCCAGTACTGTGTGAAAATAAACTTGTTGTTTTAAGCCATCAAGTTTGTGGTCATTTGTTACAGCAGGCAGGCCTGGGAAACTAATACAGAAACTAAAATGTAAAATAAAACCACCTCACTGGGTAGGCTCAATAGAAGGATGGAGATAATGTTTGAAAGGACAGGTGCATTTGAAGATAGAACAGTAGAAATGATCCAATCTGAAAGAGAGAGCAAATTATATTTAAAAAGGATAAAAAGCAAGAACAGAGCTTCAGAAACCTGTGAGACAGTAACAAAAGATTTAACATTTGTGTTACAGGAGTCCCAGGTGGAGAGGAAAAGGAAGTGAAGCTGAAAAAACATTCCAGAAAAGAATGGCTGAAAGTTTCCCAAGTTCGACAAAGACCTGAACCTACAGATTCAAGAAGCCGACTGAATCTCCAACATAAGCCCAAATAAATCCATGATAACACACACCATAATCAAACTTCTGAAAACTCAGGTCAAAGAAAGAATCGTGAAGGCAGTCAGAGAGAAATGACACCTTTCCTGTGGGGGAACAACAGTTCAGTTGCAGCAGATGTGAGCTGCCAGAAAGAAGTGGGACAGCATTCAAGGAGCGAAGGAAGATACGGTCAGTCCAGAGTGCCTGACAAAGATTCTCTCCTTGACCAAACTCTAGCTTGGCTCCTCTGAGCCCTCTTTTCAACATGGCCTTAAACTTGGTCTATACAGACTTGAACAAACACTAACATAGTTTCTAACAACTCAAGGCTGAATCCCTAGGATGACCCCAGACCCCTTAAATTGCCTGCCTGAGAAAACTCGAGGCTGCCAAATGAATTTACTGTTTGCTCTAGCCAACGCCCCCCCTCCCAATATAGGGCCCTGTCTCCCAACAGCAAGATATGCATCTTTCGTGGAAGTGTAGGAGCCTAACTTCAATAGTGTCAGTTAGCAAACCTAGATAGGTCTCACAGGGACCAATACCCCCTTTATGCTTTTTGTAAATTTTCACTTCCTTGGCTCTACAGAGCCCCCACTTACCCCCATTCCCTATTCCTGAATTCAAGATGCCAAGTTGTCTATACAAATCAAAGCTGAATTCAGTTCACACTGGATTCTTTTCCCTATTACAAGAGTATATTAATGATTAAAATCTGTCCTTTCTACTTTAGCTAATTTGTTTATCTCTGACATGCTATACCCAGAAAGAAGACCATTTAGGACTGAAGATGAAATGAAGACATTCTCAAATAAAAGAAACACTAAGAGTATCTGTTGTCTGAAGACCTACCCTAAAAGAATGGCCGACGCAGTTGGTAGAGTGTGTGACTGGATCTTGGGGTTGTGAGTTCGAGCCCCACGCTGGGTATAGAGATTACTTTTAAAAAATGGCTGAAGGAAGTTCTTCAAACATAAAGGAAATGGTAAAAGAAGGAAACTTAAAACATCAAGAATGAAGAAAGATAAATAAAAAGAATGGAAATACAGGTAAATGTAATAGACTATCCTTCCCCACTGGTGTTTTCTAAATTATATTCAATGGCCAAAGTATAAATTATAACATATAACATTGTCTGATGTGGTTCTCAGTGTATGTAGAGGAAATATGTAAGACATTATAAAATGGAAAGTAAAGATCTAAACAGAAGGCTTCTGTACCTCACTTGGAAGTGGCAAAATGTCGATACTGTGACTCATGTAGACTGTGATAAATTATGAATGTATAATGAAACCCCGGAGCAGTCACTAAAAACTCTGCACAAAGAGATACACTTGAAAACGCCATAGATAAATAAAAAATGGAATCCTAAAAGATGTTCAAGTAACACAAGAAGGGTGGAAAAACAGAACAGAGGAATGAAAAATAGAGGGAACCAACAGAAAATAAAATGGCAAATGGAAACACTAAGACGTAAATAATTACATCAACTGGAAATGGCCTCAATAAGTCATTTAAAAGTGAGAGATCTGAAGAACAGAATACAAAAATGTGACCCAGCTATAAGCCATCAGCAAGAAATTCACTTCAAATATAATGGCATAGGTAGGTTGAAAGTAAAAGGATGTAAAAGAAATATGCCATACAAACATTAATCAAAAGACAGCAGAGTCTGCCATCTTAATATTAGGTAATAGCAGATAAAAGAAAATCACCCGGAAAAGAAGTTACATTACGTAATGATAACAGGGTCAAACCAGGAGGAAGACAAAGTAATCCCAAACGTATAGGCACTAAACTGATAAAACCCAAAGGAGAAACAGGCAAATACACTATCAGAGTTGGAGACTTCCACACATCTCTGAACAACTGATAGAAATACTAGGCAGAAAAACGGCAGGATCTGTAAGAACTTAACAAAACCATCAGCCAAAAGGATCTAACTGACACTTAGAGACTACTCCATCCAACAACAGCAAGATACACATTCTTTTCAAGGGCCCATGGAATATCCACCCCAATAGACAATACCCTAAGTAAAAAATCAAAACAGCAAACCACACACAACCTCAAGAGATTTAAAAGATTGAAAGAGATTTAAAATTATACAGTGAGTATTCCCTTGACCACAGTGGAATCAAATAGGTCCAAGTTAGCAACAGAAAGGTGACAGGAAAAATCTCCAAACACATGAAAAGTAAACAACATACTTCTAAATAATCTATGGGTCAAAGTGAAAATCTCAACGAAATTTTTAAAAATTTTGCTGAATGAAAGTACAAAGTATCAAAATTTGTGGGGCACAGCTAACTGGAGGCTGAAAGGAAAATTTACGGCACTAAATGTTTACTTTCAAAGGAAGAAAGGCCTCCAACCAACAATCTAAGCTCCTGCCTCAAACTAGAATCAGAAGAGCAACATAAACCCCAAAGAACTGAAAATAGAAAAACAATGAAGAAAACCAAGGAAACAAAGAACTGCTTCTTTGGAAAGATCTGTAAAGTTGACAAACCTCTAACAAGATTGACAAAGGAAAAAAAGAAACAGGAGACCTAAACTATCAATTTCATGAGTGCAACGGAGGATATCCCTGCAGACTCCCAGACATGAAAGAGATAATAAGGGACTACTAAGAACAATTCTACACACATCAATTTGGCAACTTAGATAAAAAGGACTAAATCCTCAAAAAGTACAAACTGCCAAAACTCACCCAACATGAAATAGATCATAAAAACAGCTCTATAACTATAAAAGAAATTGAATCTGGGGGCACCTGGGTGGCTCGGTTGGTTGAGCGTCCGGCTTCAGCTCAGGTCATGATCTCACGGGTTTGAGTTCAAGCCCCTTGTCGGGCTCTGTGCTGACAGCTTGGAGCCTGTTTCAGATTCTGTTTCTCCCTCTCTCTCTGCTCCTCCCCTGCTCGTGCTCTGTCTCTCTCTCTCTCAAAAATAAATAAATAAACATTAAAAAAATTTAAAAAAAAGAAATTGAATCTGTAGTCAATGCAACACACACACACACACCTCTTAAAAAAAAAAAAAAAGAAAGAAATATCTAGGCCCAGATGGTTTCACTGGAGAGATCCACCCAATGTTTATCAGGAGAATTATGTAGAAGAATTAATACCAATTCTATACAATCTCTTTTAGAAAATGGAATAGGAAGGAACCCTTCTCAACATATTTTAGGAGCTTGGTATTACCAGACCCAGACAAAGACAGTACCAAAACACAACACAATAGACATATTTCATCTAAGTTATCAAATTTGAGGGCATGGAGTTGTTCATGATATTCCTTTATTATCCTCTTGATGCCCCTAGGATCAATAGTGGTGGTCCCTCTTAAATTTCTGATATTGGTAATTTGTATCTTCTTTCTTTTTGTTCTTGGTTAGGTTGGCTAGAGATCTGTTTATTTTTACCTTTTCAAAGAACAATTTGTGGGGTTCATTGATTTTCTCTACTGTTTTCCTGTTTTAATTTCATTGATTTCTGCTCTAATTTTTATTATTTTTCTTTTGCTTGCTTTAGGCTTAAATTGCCCTTCTTTCTCTAATTTTGTAAGATGAAAACTTAGATTGATTTCTGATCTTTCCTCTTTTCTAGTATATGCACTAGTACTATAAACTTCCTCCTAAACACAGTCTTCACTGCACCCTACACTTTTGATAACTTGTATTTTCACTTTTGTGTAGTTCAAAATATTTTAAAATTTCTCTTGAGATTTCTTCTTTGATCCATGTTATTCAGTAGCAGATTGTTTAATAATATCCAGGACTTTCCCAACTATCTGTTATTGGCCTCTAATTTAATTCCATTGTGGTTTGAGAACATACTTTGTATGATTTCTATTCTTTTAAAAATCTGTTCAGGTGTGTTTTTTTAAAAAAAATTTTTTAATGTTTATTTATTTTTGAGACAGAGAGAGACAGAGCATGAACAGGGGAGGGGCAGAGAGAGAGAGGGACACACAGAATTGGAAGCAGGCTCCAGGCTCTGAGCCATCAGCCCAGAGCCTGACGCCGGGCTCGAACTCACGGACCGTGAGATTGTGACCTGAGCTGAAGTCGGACGCTCAACCGACTGAGCCACCCAGGCGCCCCAATTCAGGTGTGTTTTATACCCTGGAATGTGCTCTATCATGAATGTTCCATATAAGCTTGAGAAGAATGCGTATTCTGCTATTTGTTGGATGAAGTATTCTATAAATGCCAATTAGATCAAGCTGATTGCTGGTGATGTTCAACTATATCCTTACTGATTTTTCTGCCTGTTTGACTTATAATTACTGAAAGAGAGGTGTTGAAGTCTCCAACTATAACAGTGTATTTGTTTATTTCTCCTTGGAGTTCTACTGGTTTTTGCCTCACATGTTTTGACACTCTATTGTTAGGGGCATATATATTAAAGATTATTATGTCTTCTTGGATATGGACTCCTTTATTATTATTTAACAATCTTCTTTATCCCTGATAATGTTTCTTGTTCTAAAGTCTGCTTTATCTGAAATTAATATAGCTATTCCAGCTTTCCTTTGACTGTGTGAACATGGTATGTCTTTCTCTATCCCTTTATTGTTAAACTATCTTCAGCTTTATATTTAAAGTGGGGTTCTTGAGGCACCTGGGTGGCTCAGCTGGTTGAGCGTCTGACTTTGGCTTAGGTCATGATCTCACAGTTCACAGGTATGAGCCCCACGTTGGGCTTTGCACTGATAGCACTGAGCCTGCTTCGGATTCTCTATCTCTCTCTTTCTCTGCCCCTCCCTGCTTGTGTTCTCTCACTCTCAAAAATGAATAAACATTAAAAAAATTTTAGTAAAAAATAAAGTGGGGTTCTCTTAGACAACATATAATTAGGTCTTGGGTTTTTTTTTTTGTTTTGTTTTGTTTTTTTGCTTTATTTTGTTTTTTGTCTACTCTAACAGTTCCAGTCTCTTAATTAGAATATATTTAGGCCATTCACATTTAAATTCATCACTGATATAATTGGCATAATATCTACTATGCTTATAACTATTTTCTATTTGTTGTACTTGTTCTTTCTTTTCCTTCTTTCCCTCTTTTTCTGCCTTCTTTTGCTTTGAGCATTTTACATGATTCTATTTTCTCTCCTTTCTTAGCCTACCAATTATACTTCTTTTTAAAAAAAATTTTAGTCATTTCTCTAGAGTCTGTAATATATATTTACAACTATTTTAAGTCCCCTCTCAAATACTACCTTGCCAGTTCAAGAGTAATACATGTAACATATAAAGGACCCATAGCCCTCACAAAAATAGACACAGAAATCTTCAACAAAATATTACCAAATATTCAATCCAAAATTACATAAAAAGTGTTCAACACCAAAACCCAGTGGGGTTTATTCAGGCATGCAGGCCTACTTCAATATTCAAATATCAATTAATATAATCTACCATAGTAATGAACTAAAGAAGAAAAAAATCACATGACCATATTGACTCATGCAGAAAAATCATTAGACAAAAGCCAATGCCATTATTATAAAAACTCTCAACAAACTAGCAATAGAGGGTAACTTTGAACTTGATATAGAGCATCTACAGAAAACCTACAGCTAACATCATATTTACTGGTGAAAGATAAGATCAAGAATAAGGCAAGGATAACTGCTCTCATTACCTTTATGCAATGTGGTGCTGGAAGTTCTAGCTAGCAAAATAAGACAAGAAAAGGAAATTAAGGTATTACAGATGGGAGAAAATATTTTCAAATCATACATGTTACAAAGGACTTGACTCTAGAATATGTAAACAACTCTCAAAACTCAACAGTAGCACCAACATTCTTCACAGAGTTAGAGCAAACAATTCTAAAATTTGGATGGAACCAGAAAGGATCCCAAATAGCCAAAGTAACATTGAAAGAGAAAACCAAAGCTGAAGGCATCACAATTCCAGACTTCAAGCTGTCTTACAAAGCTGTAATCCTCAAGATAGTATGGTACTGGCACAAAAACAGACACATAGATCAATGGAACAGAATAGAGAACCCAGAAATGGACCCACAAACATATGGCCAACTAATCTTCAACAAAGCAGGAAAGAATATCCAATGGAAAAAAGACAGTCTGTTCAGCAGATGGTGTTGGGAAAACTGGACAGTGACATTGCAGAAGAATGAACCTAGACTTCTTTCTTTCTTTCTTTCTTTCTTTTCTTTCTTTCTTTCTTTCTTTCTTTCTTTCTTTCTTTCTTTCTTTGTTTTTTAATTTTATTTATTTATTTTGAGAGAGAACACAAGCAGGGGAGGAGCAGAGAGAGAGAGAGAGAGAGAGAGAGAGAGAGAATCCCAAGCAGGCTCCGTGCTGTCAGCGCAGAGCCCGACATGGGGCTTGATCCCAGGAACCATGAGATAATGTCCTGAGTTGAAATCAAGAGTTGAATGCTCAACCAACTGAGCCACCCAGGTGCCCTTAGACCACTTTCTTATACCATACACAAAATAAACTCAAAATGGATGAAAGCCCTAAACATAAGACAGGAAACCATCAAAATCCTAAAGGAGAAAACAGGCAACAACCTCTTTGACCTCCACCTCAGTAACTTCCTACTTGACATGTCTCCAGAGGCAATGGAAACAAAAGCAAAAATGAACTATCGGGACCTCATCAAGATAAAAGACTTCTGCAAAGTAAAGGCAACTGTCAGCAAAACTAAAAGGCAACCAATGTAATGGGAAATGATACTTGCAAGTGACATATCAGATAAAGGGTTAGCATCTAAAATCTATAAGGAACTTATCAAACTCAACACCCAAAAAACAAATAATCCAAATGGGCAAAAGACATGAATAGACACTTTTCCAAAGAAGACATCCAAAAGGCTAACACACACATGAAAATATGCTCCCCATCACTCATCATCAGGGAAATAAAAATCAAAACGACAATGAGACACCACCTCACACCTGTCAGAATGGCTAAAATTAACAACTCAGGCAACAACAGATGTTGATGAGGATGCAGAGAAACAGGAACCCTTTTGTACTGCTGGTGGGAATGCAAACTGGTGCAGCCACTCTGGAAAACAGTATGGAGGTTCCTCAAAAAATTAAAAATAGAACTACCCTACGACCCAGCAATTGCACTACTAGGTATTTATCCAAAGGATACAAAAATGCTGATTTGAAGCACATGCACCCTAATATTTATAGCCGCACTATCAACAATAGCCAAAGTATGAAAAGAGCCCAAATGTCCATCAACTGATGAATGGATAAAGAAGATGTATCAATATACATTATAGAATATTACTATATTACATTATAAATCTTACTCAGCAATCAAAAAAAAATGAAATCTTGCCATTTGCAACAACATGGATGGAACGAGTGTATTAGGCTAAGTGAAATAAGTTGGTCAGAGAGAGACAAATATCATGTGATTTCACTCATATGTGGAATTTAAGAAACAAAACAGGTGAACATAGGGGAAGGGAAGGAAAAATAAGATAAAAACAGAAAGGGAGACAAACGAGAAGAGATTCTAAAATATACAGAACAGACTCAGAGTTGCTGGTGGGGTGTTGGGTGGGGGGATAGGCTAAACGAGCAATGGGCATTAAGGAGGGCACTTGCTGGGATGAGCACCGGGTGTTATACGTAAGTGATGAATCACTAAATTCCTGAAATCATTATTACACTGTATGTTAACTAACTTGGATTTAAGTAATAATTAATTAATTAATTAATTAATTTTTAAAAACTCAGCAGTAGACAAACAATCCAATTAGAAAATGGACAAAACCCAGATGTTTTATCAAAGAGAATACAGAAATGGCAAATAACACAATAAAATATGTTCAGCATCAATAGCCATTAGGGAAATGCAAGTTAAAACCATGATGAGGTATCACTACACACTTACGAGAATCATTTAAAAAAATAATGACCAGGGGCGCCTGGGTGGCGCAGTCGGTTAAGCATCCGACTTCAGCCAGGTCACGATCTCGCGGTCCGTGAGTTCGAGCCCCGCGTCAGGCTCTGGGCTGATGGCTCAGAGCCTGGAGCCTGTTTCCGATTCTGTGTCTCCCTCTCTCTCTGCCCCTCCCCCGTTCATGCTCTGTCTCTCTCTGTCCCAAAAATGGATAAACGTTGAAAAAAAAAAATTTAAATGAAGGGACCTCTGTGTAGTATCTTAAAAATAAATAAATAAATAATAAAAAAAATAATGACCATAGTGGGGCGCCTGGGTGGCACAGTCAGTTAAGCATCCAACTCTTGATCTCGGCTCAGGTCGTGATCTCACAGTTTGTGCGTTCCAGCCCCACACTGGGCTCTGTGCTCATGGCGTGCAGCCTGCCTGGGATTCTGTCTCTCCTTCTCTCTGCCCCTCCCCTGCTTGTGCCCTCTGTCTGCTCTCAAAATACATAAATAAACTTTAAAAATTTTAATAAATAAAAATAAAAAAATAGGAACCATACCAAAAGCAGATCAGGATGCAGAAAAAACCGATCATTCATACATTGCTGGTGAGAATGTAAAATAATATAGTCACTCTGGAAAATAGTTTGTGTCTTCTTAGAAAACTAAACAGACACTAGCAATCGCACTCCTTATGGAGAAATGAAAACTATGTCCATGCAAAAATCCATACATGAATGTTCACAGCAGCTTTACTTGTAACAGCTCTAAATTAGAAACAACTCGAATGTTCTTCAGTAAGGGAATGGTTAAATAAACTGTGGTACATTCTATACTCTGGAATAAAACTCAACAACAAAAAACCCAAACTATTGATACATGCAATAACTGAGTGGATGTTGAGGGCATTCTTCTGAGTGAAAAAAAAAAACCGCCAAACTCGAGCCAGAGCAGGCAGAGGAGCCAGGAGTAGTGGGGTGGACAGAAGGGAGAGGGGAGAGCGAGTGTCCTTCACAGCTTCCCTCTCAAGCCACCTCCAGGTTTCTGGCCTGGGTCACAGCATGTTAACCTTCCCCCTTCACCCTAATAATAAAGGACGTTGACATGCACGAAGTTGTTCTGCAGCCTAGGCTTGGTCCATCACCCCTAAAAGGCAGAGCTAAGCACCCTCTACGCACGTGTCTCTGCCCTAGAGGCGGTGTATTGGAGAGTGGTTCTCACACTCGGCTGGGTATCAGACCGGCCGGCTGAATGGGGTGGTGCCCGGGGAAGCTGTGTTCCACAGGCTCTTCCAATTCCTGATGTGGCCAGCTAGGCAGATCCTTCAGAGCAGCCCTCATCTCTCCCTGCTCTTCACCACAGCCCCTCCCTGTCCTCATCTCCTGCCGCCACTAGTCTCCCCTTCTCTCACCTCCTTCGGGCCCTTGCTCACATCTCTTCTGGTCAGTGAATGCTTCCCGTTCCATCCATTTTAATATGGCAAACATTCTGCCTTTGCTCTCCCACTGCCCTCTGCCCCGTTTACTTTTCTTCCCACACTTATTTCTCTCTGACAGGACAGTGGTGTGCTGGAACTGACTCATAAGAGCTTGCAAAAGCCTATTACACTCTTACAAGCTCTGCTGGCTGGTTGTTACGCCTAGCCATCATTAAAAATCAAATTACACAAACTTAATTAAATTAATGATATTAAAAACAAAGGCAAAAAATGCTCAAACTCATCACTTCGTAATTGTTTGCTACCTTTTGTTATTTATTATCTATGTTCCTGAGAGTCTTCACTGTTGTGGAAATATATAATCATATGCTACTATGCATTTCCATTCAATTCTCTATTCAGTGATATCTCATTGGTAGCTTGAATTCAGCCCTGGTAGGAGTATTCACACCCAAACATAGGTACGTTATAAATCAGGTTTATTATTTTGTCGATTGTCTGCACCAGGGGTTGATCATGGCCCAAATCCAGCCCAACTACTTTTGTAAATAAAGTTTTATTGCAACACAGCCATGCCTACTCATTTGCATACCATCTGTGGCTGCTTTCACCCTACAATAGCAGAGCTGAGCAGGTACAATTATATGGCCTGCAAAGCTTGACCTGTTTACTATCTTGCCCTTTACAGAAGAAACTTGCCCACCCATGGTCTAGCCTTAACATCTAACGGAGGAGATGTTAATAATGCAATTAAATGTAAACACATATGTCCTGTCTCTAGCTACTACATTGTAAACAGCACACACACCAAAAAAAATTGAGAAAACATACTGCCGGTATTTGAAAACTGATCCAATACAGCAAATAAGTCGATATGTCATTAGTGAATAAGTGAAATTCCAACATTTTATTCTTTCACTTTTTTACTTTCTTCCTCCTGAAAATGTCAACATTTATGTTGGAGCTACATTTGTTCATCCATAACAACCATAGATTGGCTATGGGTAGGAGTTAGGCAGGACCCAGGAAAAGCATACTGTTAAGAATGAACTGGCTCTTTGGAATTTACAATAAAGAGTATTGTAGAATTTTATTATTTTATATTTGTATTGGTAAAACTTATAATACACACACAGAGGCAAACACATTTTGCTTTACAAGCACGCGTACTGTTTTGTTTCCCCTCCAGCAGAATGTAAACTCCTTGAGAGGAAGAATGTTCTTTTATCCCAGTGCTTAGAACACCTGACATGTAGCACGTGCACAGTCAACATAGGACGGGAGAGAACAGATGAGCATAGTTGGGAACCCCTGGTTTCATGCATTGACTGTCAGACCTTAAATTTCCAGCTCCACCATTATCCACATGTGTGGCCTTGAGTAAATTATTTAACCCCTTTGAACCCTGGCTTCTTTATTTAAAAAGAGGAGACAATTCTCTTACCTCACAGGGAGGTAAGAGAATGCCTCTACCTGGCACCTACTAGGGTTTTCCACAAATGGGAGTTTCCTCCTCACCCTCCACCCCTGCCACACACATACTCCTTGGAGACCCAGCCCTGCTGCTGTCACAAATTTCAGTGATGTCACAGCCCCCCTCCCTGGAAGCTCCAGCACAGCCCTCCTGACAGCCAGCCTGAGTGCTGGCCGAACTGAGAGGGGCAGGGTGCAGGTGGTACCTGATTCCAGTCTTGCCCCAGATATCTGTCTTTGAGGCCTCACGGCCCCAGTATGAGTCCATCAGCAAGGAAGAGGCCCAAGAATAGAATGGTTTCCAAGGTTGGACTTGGGAACGCACATGGAGGGGGTCCAGCCACACCCAGAGCAGGGGCCATCCAGCCTGGGGGAAAGGGAGAGGTGAAGGGTGAAGAGTGAAGAGAGAGCAGGAGAGTTAGAATGGTCTCCCCATTTCTGCCCCAAACCAAGACAAAAATCCCAGTCTAAGTTTGGTCAAACCACGCTCAGCCAAATGGAACAGCATAGTGGAGGTGTTCAGGGGGATTCCTCCTATATTAGCGCTCTCTCTGTGTCTCTCCGTCTCTCTATGTCTCTCTCTCAGCTACAAGATGAAGAACCACGGGACAAGATACCGCAACCTGTCAGCAAAGCAATTAGGCGGAACCGACTTAAGATGGTGAGATGCCCCATTTTGGTCCCTCCTGGTTGCCAGGCTTCTAGTGACCCAGAAGTCACCAGGCCCAGCCCTGACCTGAGTTGAGCCAAAGTCTAGGTGGGTTGTGGGAGACTACAGAAAGCTGAAGCTTCTCTCTTCCTTGTTTCTTGACCCCGGCAGGTATTAAAAAACTTGTCGCTCTTGAAGCTGCTCAAGAGCTCAAACCCCCGGATCCAAGAACTGCATAACTTGGCCAAAAGGTGTTGGAATTCATTGCTCAGAGTTCCAAAGATCCTTGGGATCTCCACCAGGTGAGCTTGGCCCACCATGCCCCCACCACAGACCCTACAGCTATCTTTACTAGGAATAGGCACAATCTATATATGCTAAGAAATTAAGAAAACCTAATTTTTACAAAGGCTCTGTGAGAAAGGTATTTATTAGCCCCATTTTACTGATGGGGAGCTGAGGCTCAAGAGATAAAGCGACTTGTCCCAGCTACCTGAGCTGGTAAGTGGCAGAGCTAGGATCTGAAGCCATTCCTGTGTGATATCAGAGCTGTGGTCCTAATCATGGTCACAATCATCCAATTATGGGACTAACCACCAGCCAGGGCACCACCCAAGCAAGAGGGGCCGCTCATCCTCCTCACCCTCAAGTCCACACAACGCAGAGATTCACCTGCAGACCAGTCACCTTACTAAGGCTTGGCTTCCTCATAAATCACACCAGAATATTAAGAAAGTTGACATTAGGCACCTGCTAAGTGCCAGGTATATGCTAAGCACTTCACAAGCATTTCCCAGTTACATAATTCTTCACAATTAGGTAGATAGAATTATCCCAGTTTTACAGATGAGAAAACTAAGGCTCTTAGAGGTTGAATTTCTTTCCCCAAACGCACAGATGGTAAGAGGCAGAAGCGAATTTGAACGCCAGTTTGTCAACCTTGAAAACCTTTGCTTGCAAAGCCACTCGGCCACTTCGCTGCCCCCTACTTTGGGGAACTGGTGTGAGAGTGTCCTGGGCCTGGCATGTAGCAGGCATTCAAGTCACAATGGTGGCTGTTAACAGTACTGTCATTATCTTGAGGCTGAGTCCTCACTGATTCACACACTGAGCTAGGACAGTGCCACCACTGTACAGAGAACCCAATGGTTCTCTACAGAGAACAGACACCCTTGGGGAAGGTCTCCTGCCAGCACTGAATACCTCTGGTTAACACCCCCTCTCTGGGCTCCTCACTCTGAGCTGGCCTCCTAGATGCTGGCAATCAGGAAACACTGAGCTGGTAAGGTCAGGCCTATCTCATCCCACAGTTTCCCAACCTGTTCAAAGCAGCACAACCTCTCTTCAAGTATCTGTCCTCAAGCCCCAGCTGTGTTGTTGGGTGGAAAGGTATCCTGCCCTCACCCTGCCCCTCCCAGAGCGGAGAGGGCATTTGAGATACCTCCCCAGAACCTTAAGGTTTCTTGGAACACAATTTGAAAACACTGGACTAGTTCACCCCTTCACCTGAAATCCAGAAAGGAAGAACCCTGGCCAGCAGCCCATGCAGACAACATACAGTCCTAGGGGTCCTAGCAACCTCTCCTGGCCCTTCGCCCATCCTTATCCCATCCCGTGCCTCCAGGCACATCCCCTGGTGGTGAAGCTTCTCTTCTGGTCCTCTCTAGCTTTCCCCCCTGAGCTGGCTGCATAGCAACTCTCTCAGGGTTGGAGGGTCAGGGCCTCAGTCCTGCTCTGCTGACTGTCTGCCCTCCCCCTGCCAGGAGCAGTAATGTCTGCGATAGAGTGGAACAAGATAATGAAGAGCTCCAAGAGGCTGGGTGCCCTGAGAAGACACTGGAATCCAAGAAATTACAGTCCACAGGGGAGCTCAAGCAGGGGTTGGGGGAGAAGAACAAGGCACAGGAGTCACCCGCAGCAGTGCTCCAGGGCAAAGAGCAGATGGAGCCTGAGCTCCCAAGGACATCGAAGGATCATGGCCTGACCACTTTCCCTGGAGCCCAGGGAAGGCAATCACCTAAAGGAGAACCCCGCACATCGAAGGATCATGGCCTGACCACTTTCCCTGGAGCCCAGGGAAGGCAATCACCTAAAGGAGAACCCCGCATCATCTTCCTGAAGACCTACCAGCACAAAACTCCCATGGGGGACAAGCAGCAGCTGGAGGCAGCTGACCAGTGGATCTGGTTTGAGGGGTTGCCCACCCGAATCCACCTCCCCGGGCCTCGGGTGATGTGCAGATCGTCCACCCTGCGCTGGGTCAAGCGCTGCTGCACGCGCTTCTGCTCTGCGTCACTCGAGCTGCCCATGTGCCATCCGTACAGAGTGTGACGACACCACTGCCAGGCCGGGGTGAGACCTGGGCCCAAGGGAGGCCTGGAGATGGGTCCCGGAGTCAGGGGCTCATGATCCAGACTCTTGGGGACTGTGGCTAGCAGTGCTGGGGGGGGGGGGCTCCTCCTGCATGCCCAGAGAGTTGGGGGGAAGCCATTGACCAAGGCCACATGGCAGGGAGATGACTAGGCTGGGGCCTCTCAAGATCCAAGCAGGGGTTCTGGGGAGGGGCACTGGAAGGTGGGCTCTAAGGTGGGTCATCTCACTGCCTGGAGGCCTCAGGAGGGTCCACAACTGCTATGGCTCAGAATCTCAGTCAGGAGTCTGAGTAAGGGACTTCAGGGATTTCCAAATGAAGAGGGGGGGGGGGAGGGGGGGCAGTCAAGTAGATCTCTGCTGTATCCTTTCCCCTTAGACCAAACCATCACCCACATTTGTTGCATTTATTCATGCCTCAAATAAGATTGACTCTGAACAAAAAGTTCCTCAGCGAAAGAAAGAAAGAAAGAAAGAAAGAAAGAAAGAAAGAAAGAAAAAGAAGAGAAAAGAAAAAGAAAAAATACTTCACCAATTGAGGTCCCAAGAGAGGAAGGGGTGATGGGCTTGGGGATCCAGCTGAAAGGGAGGCTTCCCCTTCACAAAACCCCTATCCCCAACCTGCTGGACTTAGGGCGCCCTGGTTCCTGAGCCCGCTCCCAGGGCGGCAGCTCCCCCTAGCGGCCGTCTTGGCTCCTAACACCAAGGTCTCTGCTCACAGGTGGTGTGACCTTGGACGGGAGCCAGAGGTGTGACAACGGAGACGGAGACGGTGCAATCATCTGAGCGGGAGGGATGGGCGGGAAAATTCACGAGTGTACAAATAAAATCTCCCATAGGGACTGAAGAATATTACCGCCAGTTCTTCCTGTTTGGGGCTGGAAAGGATGGAGGAAAGAGGCCCTCGGCGGAGGTGGGGAGGAAAAAGTGTGCATCACGATTTTACGTTTCTTCCACTCCATTCCCAGGTCCCTATGGTCAGTCTAGAACGTGGCACCCAGAAGCCAGTGAGCTAAACCCCTCCCCACCTCTGCGAGCTGGCCTCTCGAAGGATGCATTCTATGAAGTCACAAAAAGGGAACATCTGTCTGGTGCTTTCTGGGTGACAGGTACCTCACAATGGCCCTGCAAGCCAAGGAGATGAGAAGACCGTGACGCCAAAACAGAAGGTGATTTGGCCAGGCTCACATGACTAGGGGGTGGCGGGGCCAGAACCCTAATCTAGAACTGCTGGCTGCTCCCCATTCCACCTTCTGAAGAAAGGAAAAGGCACAAGGGAGCATCCAAGCCCGTATTCACGCGCATTGCGGCCCGGTTATTGCAGCATCGGCTGTTAACAAACCGGCAGCAGCTGAGCCTCAAAGTGTGCCCAGCCTGGGTCAAGGAAAGCACCCAGTCAGGCCCCGAGTCAGTACTTCCCTACAGCTCCCAGGTGACACGGCACACCCACCCTCCAATCCCAAGCCCGGTCGCCCCCTGTCTGCAGGAGCCATAGCCCTGAACATGCAGTCGGGGAGAGGAAAAACCAGGGAGCCGGGGTTTCTGGGGATCTTCCCCTAGAGGCGGGCTGCGCGGTGTGGCGCCCTCAAGAAAGCAGCGCGCGATCGAGGGGCGCAGAGCCCTCCCGGGAGGGACCCAGGCAGTGGTGGAGAGGCCTAGATGCGGAGGAAGGGCAGGAGGGCCTCCCCGGGACGCGCCTGCACCCTCCTAGGCCCCAGCGCTCCACTCCGTGACTGCGCCCAGCGGGCCTGCACGGGCCTGCACCGGCACAGAACGACCCCGTAGCCCTGGGAGGCGCGGCCACGGCCGGCCTGAGCCTGCGGGTGTGGGGCTGCTCGGTGCCACCCCGCTCGGCTCTCCGCGAGCCGGCGTCTGGGCGCCACGATCCCCACTCCCGCCTCCCCTACCTCTACAGCGCCACTCCCCGTGCCGCCTCCACCCCGCAGCCTCCACTCCAAGCTGTCTCTCCGCCCGGCTTGCAGGCCGGCCCACTTCCTGCGTCGTCGCCATTTCGGTTCGTTTGCTGGACATCCTCAATCCCATCAGTCTTCAAAAATCACCCCTACTCGATCTTTCCCCCCCCCCCCCAAGCCCCTTCCATTTCATCAACCTTCGCCTGAAGGTTTGTCCCAAACGCTGTCAGCAAGCAATCAGGGCAGCGCGCTCCCAACCAAAACACACCGTGTTGGGGACCCCCTGCACTTGTCCTCATGGGAGCCCGCCCAGGGGACCCCAAGTGGGTAAGGTGTGAGCCTGAGCAAGACTGGCAGCTACCGCTTTGCCGCATAGGCAGTCAGAGTTGGGTCCAGGGTCAGCGTCAGCATCAGCTGATGGACTGTGTCTGTGTCCTGAGGCTGGGATCTGTCATGTCCAGGGCACCTCTGGGCGATGGGCGGGGGTGGGGGGTGGGGTGGCAGGGAGGCAAGGATGCAGGCACTTGGGCCTCAGGCAACGTGCCTCCCACAATCCCACAGCTGGGTTGTCCCCTTACCACCTTCCCTGTGCTTGACCACTCCAATCTGAGGCTTCTCTTCTGGGCTCAGTTAGAGCCTGCTTTTGGGGGGCAGGAGGCTGCAACAGATCTGAGATCACAAACCACTCCAGAAATGGCTCCCTACCAGTTAACTGTGGGAAAAATTAACTTTAAAGTGTTGGATTCAGAGTGACTTTTAAGAAGTCACATGACCTCTCTGAGCCTATTTCATTTTTTTATAAAATAGGGACGGATATGGGGCACCTGGGTGGCTCAGTCAGTTGAGTGTCCGACTTTGGCTCAGGTCATGATCTCACGGTTCATGGGTTCCAGCCCGCATGGGGCTCTGTGCTGACAGCTCAGAGCCTGGAGCCTGCTTCAGATTCTGTGTCTCCCTCTCTCTCTCTCTGCCCCTCCCCTGCTCATGCTCTGTCTCTCTGCCTCTCAAAAATAAAGAAACGTAATAAGAAAATTTTTTTAAATAGGGATTGATACTAATATCCATTCCAGAGGGCTCTGTGCAAATCAGGCTTGATGCAGGTAAAGCCAGTTTGTAGGGTGAACAAATGTCCTTTTTTTCCTGCCTTCTTCCTGGACCTGTGCCATAATAAAGCCCCTTGCTTCCCACTCGAGCACTTACCTAACTGCTCACCTTTAAGGGAATTAGCTGCTTGTTAAAAAGCCAAGCTTAGGTTCACGTTCACGACCTTTTGATATAATGCCACCTGGATTCCAGAGACTGTCCCTCTCCTACTCTGAACCACCTGCCACTAAACATGATTGGAATGTGCAGAGGATGAGGCTGTTGAGGCAGACAGACCTAGCTTCTCACCAGCTGTGTGATGCTTGGGAAAGTTGTTTACTCCTAATCCTCAGTTTGTCTGCAAAATGGGGAAATAATGGTGCCTTGCTCATTGGATTAAGTGAGAATAAGTCACTCTGCAGTGCATGGCACATAGGAGTGCAGTACTCGGTAGGTATACCCTGATCACGGGCAAGCCTACCTCCCCATCTAACAGCTGAAAACACTGAGGCTTGGAAGAAAGGTGTCTCCTCCATAAGAGGAGGGATGGGGCAGTGGCCCAGTAACTGCTTAGATTTCTGGATGCCGGCCACCGGTTAAATGCTTTGCACATATCTCATTGAATCCTCACAACACAGAGAGGTGTATCTTATCCTCATTTTAGAAACAAGGAAAACTACGCTGGGGTGGGGGCGGGACGTGGGTGGGAGTTAAACAGCTTTTCCAAGGCCTCACGGCTAGTAATGCAACCCAAGACTTCACCCCACACTCCAGTGGAGCTCTCTCGTCATCTAGCCTTGGCCCCTACAATTCTGCCTTGCCCTGGGAGTGGCAGGACAGGGATCCAAACTCTCAGCAATCTGGACCCACTCCTGGCTCAAGGCTGTTTTCACCACCACTTGCCACTTTCCTACAGAAACCTTCAAGCAAGGCTTTGATTCCCTCTCCACAGAGGGCCTCTTTTGTGCTCTGAATCCGCCCCCACTTCCCTTGCCCCTAAGGCTCTGTGCTCCTTGGGCTACAGATACGGGGAGGAGATCCATGTCTGTGCACAGACTGCCCCTGGGGACGCCAGAGGAAGTTACTCTGATCTGGGAGTCACTGAGCAGTCGAAGAAACTCTGCGTCCACAGGAGCTGTGCCCCCATAGGATTCATGGGGACCTGGAGCTTCCCACCCCATCACCCCCCACTTGCTGGCTGCCATCCTGACCCCCATTTAGCTCTGATCTGGAAAGAGCTGCCTAGAACTAGGGGTTAGGGGCACCCTCGGAGTTAGACATCCCTTTCTCCTTTCCCATCTTCCTTCTGGGTCATAAATGACTTTGAGCACCACCTATGTACTCATCTCCACTTCTCTTCTCCAAAGGGAAGTTGGGAAGTGGCGGGGAAGGGGGGTGGGATGAAGAGAGGTTCAGACTTTAGACCATAGAAAGTCAAGAGATAACGCCATCTCCGTGGCTGGGTGGTGGTAACTCTCCCTTAGCCTCTGGAAATAAAAACTTCCTGCAGTTACCGGTTCATTTGGAAATGTGGCCATATTTCATGTATCGTCTACCAGTTTTTCTTAGAAAGCTCACAATGTTTACAAAGCACTATGTATCCTTTGTATTTAAAACAATAACAGTAGGATGCAGAGGTATGATTATGAAGTGACAGACTTGCACGTCCTTTAACTATTAATGTCTTCAGAACGAGTTTATTGTCAGAACCAGAGCCCAAATCCTGGGTCTGCCAGCTCCTAACACATAACCTTGGGCAAATGCCTTAGTTTCCTCATCTGTAGGATACGGATGGTTCCTTCCTATTTCCAAGTGTTCCCGTGAAGATTAAGTGAGCAACATGTAAAGTACTTAGCCCACTGCCGGACATCTATTAAGCACAGCTACTTAGGGCAACAATGGTGCCTCGCTCATTGGACCTTCGACCAATGGACAGCGACCTGCACAGCTACTTATTACTAACATGACAAACGTGTTCCTGCCACTGCCCAGTTCTCTCAGGAACTTGCCTCTAGACACTGCTTTTATCGTCACTTTAGAAATCGTAACAATTTCATTAAGGTCACAGATTTTTCACCCCCAACTGTCATTCAGCTCAGTCACTATATTGTTGGAGAAAAGAAATCGGCTCCCCTGATGCCGGGCAAAGTTTGCCCAACTTTGGCAAAACCAAATTACCACTCAAGGGGCAAAGATTCATCATTACAGAAGATATGCAGAAGAACAGGCACAGTTCTCTGAAGGAAACTCCCAGAGAGGTGAGCCAACACAGTTGGGGCAACCAGCCCACAGCTGACCAGGGGAGACTGCAGCCACATGACATGTGCTCTGATGCCCTACCCGAAATAACATTAGCCACATGCCTTTATGGTTTGCGATGTCTGGGGGAAATCCATCCACCCGAGGGGAGTCTTCTCAGCTGGTCCTGCCTCCGGGACCCTGTAGCCAGGATCCGAGTCCCATTAACCAGCTGCTTCCTTCCAGCCTGGCCAGAGCACCAAGTGACCGAGGTGCCTCACCCTCGCACTTTCCCGTCTCCACTCAGGCACGTTCAGTCTTAAACCTTCATCCTGTCAGCCTCACCTCCCTTTTCTGCAGGGCTGGGGCCCAGGAGGCTAGAAAGGCTTCCTGGGCAGAGAGCAAAACCCATTTGTGAAGACCTAACACTGTAAGCTGCAAGCTGACTGCTCTCTTGGGCAGGCTCTGGGCGACCCAAAGAGGAATACTGATGGTTTCAATACAGAAGTGGGTCTAGACCAAGTGTGTTCCACTGGACACATTCAGAAATCAATGGCAAGAGAGAAAGGACACTGAGTCATGGGACTTCACCCAAGACATAACACAGGAGGCTGCAGATGAAGGGGGTAGGACACAGGAGTTCCCCACACCTAGTATTTTAACCAAATGAAAGAATAATCTGGGGTCTACGAGAGAAAGTGACCTAGTCATTCTTTACAGCTCCCCGTCCGACCGTGTGGGTCTCTCACCGGCCCAACTGCGGCACTACAAAGTAAGCACAGGCAGAACCGTGGAAAATACTGTATTTATGTACATAGGAGGGACAGCTGCAAGCCCCTAACAGAGGACAGGCCACCCCAAAGAAAAATCTTAGCAGCAAATTTCTATCTCCCTCAGCACTCCCAGCACAGCTCAAGTTGGAAGGCTGGGCCTCCTGTCTCTCGGCACCCATCATACCCTTTCCACTGTAGAATTCCCAGTAAGGCAGGGAAAGGGAACTATTGCCAGAAGTGAGGCCCGGTGGGAGCTGGGGTGCCTAGTCATTCCTAGAGAAGAGGCAGTGACTCTATCGTGAGGGGTGGACCAGGAGCAATGCTGGGACTTCTTCTCCGGGTCCTATGGCCTGCTCTGTTGAAAGCTGGCAGTAGAGAGAACTGGAAGAAAGTTAGTCATGGATTCATGGGCGTGTGCACACATGCGTGCAGCAGGACACGGGTTGTGCGTCTTCCTTGTGCTTGATGCCTCCGTCTGCCGTCCTCTCCGTGACGGCAGCCTAATCCTCTGCACCTCTGCCTCTCTGTGGCTATGGATCCAGAAACCAAGTGTTTCTCCAAACAGAACAGCTGCGGTTCAGCAACATGGCAAAGGTAACAGCTGTCTCGGGGGAGGTAAGACAGATGACTAGAAGAGTGGTTTGCTCCAATCAGATATCCTTGATTTGGTTCTTTTTTAAAATAACAGGCTGGTGACAGGTAGAGTGGCTCAAGAATGACATGGTTCCAATTCTGTTATTACCCTGAAAGAGGTCCCCTTGCTGACCTCCCAGATAGCAACGCTTCAGCAGGCAGAGGCCATTCTTGCGGCTGTGGTTCTGACTGCTACCTGCCTTCTTGACAGGGCCTCACTATCTCTCCACCAACAAGACTTCACATTTCCAGGGTTCCTCTCACACCTGGGCTGGACCTCGTCTGGAGAGTCTGAACAGCCCAAGGTGTTGGGGGGCAGGGCGGGAGGGAAGGGCGCCAAGTGCCCAGCAGGGTGTCCAAAGGACCCGATTCTAGACATTGGATTTAGGGGCTGAGTTGAGGGGGATCTCCTTGAGCTCCGTCCGCATGCACAGGTACTCCCCGATGACAGCCATGAGCGCAATGCACACGGCTTGGACCAGCCACCAGGTCAGCGCCGAGGGGAAACGGGAGCTGTAGAACCAGCAGCCCAGGAGGTGAAAGAAATGGACAGTGACAGTGAAATCCAGACACTGCTTCCCTCGCCGGATGAAGTACAGCAAGCCCAGAGCACTGTGGGGAGAGGACAGCAGTGAGTTGTCACTGGGTTGTCCTGGCCTTAGATCATTTGGGGAGTAGGGACAATTAGGAGAACAGCATAGTGGTGGGAAGCAAGCAAGAGAAGCGTGAAGCGGGGGTTCCACTATTAGATGCCTAGAGAGAGCTGGCAGGTAATGCGGGGGGAGGATCGGGCTGGGCAGAAGAAAAACAAAGTACAAGCTTGATGAGAAATGGCGACTGTCACCCAGGGGAATCCTAGGGACTGGTGGGGACTGCAGCACCCTGAGGCACACGTGGACCATCCAAAGTGGGGACCACAGAGACCTGCAGCTGGGCAAATCCTCATGCCGGAAGGTTGGCCTGGGATCAGTCAATCTTCCCATTTTCCAAGAGAAGCCAGAAATCTGGATTTATTTTTTTAACATAAAATATCCTGACTTTCAACTCAGTGGAAAAATGTTTTAAATGCCACTTGGGGGATGGTAAAACAGAGCATAATCTAGGAGCCAAATTCAGGTCATAGTCAGCCCACCCGTTTTTCAGTCTCCAGTGTGAGCTTAAGAATAGTAATGTGCAAGGTACTGTTTTAAGTATTTCCCACGAATGCATTCGTTTCACCCTTAAAACTATGAAATGGGTAATATTATTCGCCTCATTTTACCAAGGAGGAGACTGGGGCTTAGATAGATCAACCTGTCCAAAGTCACGAGACTAGTGGGAAGCTGAGATTCAAAGCCAAGTAAGTCTGCCTCTACAGCCTGAGATCTTAACCATTATGCTAAACTGCCTCTCAAAGGGCAGGCAATGGTCACGGGTGACCTTAAACGTTACCCAGCCAAACCCCTCAGTGTACCAACGAGGTGCCCGAAGCCGAGAGAAGGGAAGTAACTTGGCCAATGGCACACAGACCGAGAACAGAACCGACTTCTCCTGACCCCCAGTCCCACCCCTTCCTCACCTCGTTCCACAACAGGGAAGGATCTGAGATGGAAGCTAACCCCCAGGCGGCATGCAGAGTGAGGTAAGAGCTTTCCAGCTAAGTCAAACAGCAATGGAAGGAGCCCTATAATGGAGCCAGTCCCAGAACCGGCCTTTGCCACCCACTTTAGTCCACCATGCCCCAGGAATAAGTGCCAGCCTGTCTCATGTCCAAATTGAGGAAGTTAGTTCCAGTGCTAGGACCCCCAAAAGCTGGAGAGCAAAACTGGTGATACTCACCAGGTGAGGGCGTTGAGGATGAAGGACATCATGGAGAGCCGGCCTGGAGGGGTGGAAAAGCCCAGGATCTGAGGGGGAATCACAAACGGAAATATGCTGGAAAAGTGACTTGGCTTGGCAGAGCTCCAGGCTCCAGGACCTCCCAAGGAACAATCATTCTTCCCAGAACACAAAAGAAAATAGGTCCCTGCATCTGTGTGCCAGCTTATTTCCAACAGGGTGCTTTCACAGACCTCCACTAGAGTATCTCACTGGACCCCAAACAGCAGCCGGGAAGAGACTTACAAAGGAGAAGCAAAAGTTCAGAGAAGTAACTTGCCCAAAGTGATACAGTCAGTAAACTGCAAGAGTAAGGTCAATTACAGGGTTCAGTAAACTGAGGCCCCACCAGCCAGACACCTAGTTTTGCAAATAAGGTCCCAGGGAAATGCTACCACACCTATTTGCTTAGTACTGATGCTGGCTGCTTTTGCACCACAACGACAGAGGTGAGTTGGTGAGAAATCTCCTGTTACCTTGCCGAGGGCTACCCAGAGAAGCAGCAGCAGGAGCAAAGATGCCGGATCTCCTGGCTCTGAGAGCTGTGCTCATTACCATACACCACAGCTGCCTCTCAGATGCGAAGATCTCATAGCCCTCCTTGACTATAAAGCACTTTCATCTTCCTAGGCACCTCTGGGGTCTCTGCCTTCATAACATTTTGCTGCGCATTATTCTGCCCAGTTTCCAGAAGAGAAAACCGGCTCAGAAAGGTGAAGCAACTTGCCCAGAGTCCCACAGCTAGTATATCTGGACCTAGATTGGACGCTAAACCTCTCTGAATCCAAAGTACAGGCTCTCTGCGTTGCAGTCCATAACCTCTCCACTACTGGTCTCATGATTTTGCAGACAGGAGAACTGAGGTTCAGAGGGGACAACACTTGGCCCACATCACACAGCTAGTAAGCGGAGTTTCAACGGAGGTCTGATTCCAAAGTCTAAGCAGTTTCCATTATACCTCCGTGAATGTTCTTTTATCCACCCCCCCCCCTCTTCCGTTTGGCACCTGAGAATTTGGGGCCTAGGGAAGTGAAGTCACTTTCTCAGAGTGTCAGAGAGGAGATGCATCAGGTTGCCTGGAACGCAAAGCTGCTCCTTGACATCCAGGCCCTTTCCTTTGAATAATCTGCTTCTGTTAACAGTTACTAAATTTTATGGATAGGGCACCTGAGGCTCAGAAAGATGAGATCCCTCCCCCGGGACCACAAAGTAAGATGGTGGTCCAGCCAGGTCTGGAGCCCAGTAGTGTCGGACCACAAAGTACACCCGACGAGGCCGAGACTCCGCCCGCGCTGGCCCAGAGACCCTACCTCGGCGTCGAACATCTGGTCCAGCGAGGGACTGCTGCGCACCAGCCCGTCCACCAGCGCCAGCCACAGGCCCAGCGAGCCGTAATAGACTGTCTGCATGAGGACGATCTGCGACAGGATCAGCAACGGGTCCCACACGTAGCTGCGGAACTGGCCCGCCATGCCGGCCCGCGGGGCCCGGCCGCCACCCGGGGCCTGGGTCAGCGCCGCCGCGCCATGGGCCCCGGGCCGCCCTGGCACCTGCGAGGACACACGCCGGGCCTCAGCCAGGGAGCCGTCACCATGGCAACGCCGCCCCGCCCGGGAGGAGGGACCTGGACGGAGGGGGCGAACCCATTCCGGGAGCGGGGGTGAGGGCGGGGCGGACAGACCCATTCCCAGAGTAAGGGGAAATCCTAGCCATTCCGGCTGCTCGGGCCCCGCCCGTCCTCAGGCTTCTTCGGGGTCCACTTACCGGTGACGGACTCGAGGGTCGAAGCGTCCGAAGACGGCCCAGCCTCACCGACTGACCCCCTAAACAGCGCTGACAGACAGGACCATGGAGGAGAAGCCCTACCTGCCTAGAGAGGCAAAGATCCAGCTACAGCGGCGGAGCCGCGACCGCGTAGGAAAGAAGCGTTTCCGGGGAAGGCGGTGGAGGGGCGGGGCTGAGGTTGCGCAGGCGTAATGGACGCAATCTTCGGCCGAGCCACCTAAACTGGGTACGGGCCGCGGGGAAGCGAAGTATGCACATGCGCAAGATGAAGAATGAAGGCGAACGGAAGTGGGGCACGTTAAGCGGTAGAGCTTGCGTGCCCTCTACAGGGGAGTCTTGAAGACAAGAGGCGCAACCAGGAGAATAGGGAGCGGGGTGGGCAAGAGCAAGGGAAAGATGTTTAGGAATTAACAAGTAGATAAGTGCTGACTCTACCTTCCCTCTCCTAGTTAAAGTCTGGGATAACTTTAAATGAACCTGCCAGGTCTTCCACACATGATTTTGCCACGGTTCCCGTTTGACAGATGAGTAAGGCTCAGAAAAGGAAAGCAAGGTACCGCCTCAAAGAGTTAGAAGACAGAGTTAGTGGCAGTCAGGATTAGAATTCACGTGCCAACATCGCAGCATTGATTTCGTGCTACTGGATTACAGCAAGGTTTGGACACGTACGAATGGGAAAGTCCCTGCCCTCTGACACAACCTAATTATTAGAAAGGCAAAGTAGTGAATGTTTTATAATGTGGGTATCAGTTTGTATTTATATGTACATATAAACTTCAACTAGAAGACAGGACAGATTCTGAAATCATAACCTAGGAGCAGATTCTGACCCTGCCTTGCCTCCATGACTGCCTTTTCTTTCTGCCTTTTCTGAGTCCACATAGTGTAGACGGTCGGTAAATATTTGCTGAGTGAGTCAAAACAGAGGAAGAATAACAGCAAATGGATGAATCACGTTCTTCCTGCCCCAGCAGATCAAAACCCCTTAACCTCATTGAGTCTAGAGCCCCCTTCTCCAGAATGGAAAGAAAGGAAGTAACCGGTTCCAGGAAAAGAACCTGGGTTTTAGAGCCAGCTCCACTAGCTGTGTGACTAGCAAGCTACTTCCTTCTTTAAACCCCAGCTTCCCTGATTATGAAATGAGGAGTTAGACAAGATTAACGTTTGCCAACATTCAATCTACCCTCCACTAATTAGTTTCCCATTAAAAAAACTTCTAGAAGACTGATGTAACTGCCAATCAGAACTTCTGAACAGCATGTGATAATCATATTATCACCTTGAGTTGATACAATTCCAGACAAAAGTAAAGAAAGGTGAGACCTTATCAAGAGTAAGTATGTGATTTCCCTTATCATTAAGAAATACTGTAAACAGTTCCCTTGGACTCCAGTTTGGAAGTCATTAAGGCCCAAAGACTTCTGAGGTGCTTTCCAGCTCAACCATTCTTTTAGGTGCCTCAATTCAGATCAACAAATATATATTCAAATCCCTCCGGTCCACTGATTACTCGTGTGATCTAGTGTTCCCGAGAAAACATCTTCCGTTTATCAAGTACCTACATGATCGTGATCTTGTTTCATCCTCACAATCTGAGACAGTTGATATTATCCCTCTTTTTTTTTTTTTTTTAATTTTTTTTTCAACGTTTATTTATTTTTGGGACAGAGAGAGACAGAGCATGAACGGGCAAGGGGCAGAGAGAGAGGGAGACACAGAATCGGAAACAGGCTCCAGGCTCTGAGCCATCAGCCCAGAGCCCGACGCGGGGATCGAACTCACGGACCGCGAGATCGTGACCTGGCTGAAGTCGGACGCTTAACCGACTGCGCCGCCCAGGCGCCCCTATTATCCCTCTTGTTAAAAGTGAGGAAATGGAGGCTCAGAGAGGGGGCGTGGCTCTACGTAGGTAAGAGAGCTCATAAACTGAGCCGACATTCAAACCCAAGACACCTCACTCCAAAACCCAGATAACGATTTCCGAAGAAAAAGATAAGAATGAAATACGTGGTGGAGTGAGGAGGTCAGGAAAAGGGCTTAAGACGTTTTACTTTGTTCCCGCAGGCAGCTTGGTTTCCCTTCCAAGTGCCAGAATGTTTGGCTTCTCCTGAGTCAGGCCCCCTCACGTCATAGCTGGGCTCTCTCCACCCGGCTCCTCCCACCTCCCACGGAGAGAAGGCCCTCCCTACCTACTCTCCTGAAATGGAAAATGCAGGTAGCCTGAGGTGTTAGGGCGCTGAATAGCTGGAGTCTGACGTCATTCCTGGAGCCCGGAGCTTGCCTCTGGGAAACCCCCGTGGGCCTGCGGGACAGCCTATTGCACTTTCCTTTTCACCTGTAGGAGTTCAGCTCTTGATCTCCCACCTTTCAAAACTTGGGAAATGGGGCACCATCCCGTGTCTTAATTTGGATACAACAAGGAAACCAAGAGCTGGGGAAAACCACAGTAACTCCCTTGGCCAACCTCCTTGGCCCATTTTGAGAATCTGACCACAGGAAGCCTGGAGTAGAAGAATGAACTTTGAATTCAGACCACAAAGCCTGAACTAGGGCCCCAATGACCTGCCATGTGACCTTGGGTGAGTCCCATGCTGGGTCTTAGTATCCCAAACTACAAAATGAAAGAGGAGCGTTGGACTCCAACTTCCAAATGCAGTCCATGGCCTTGTGCCATCTGAATCACCTGAGGAACATATTACATTGTCAGATTTCCAGGCCTTGTTGGAAGCCAAAATCTGAATCTCTAGAAGCGGAATACAGAAATCTGGATATTTAAAGAGCTCCCCAAGTGATTCAGAGATAGCCAACATTTGGTAATTACAGAACAAAATGATCTGTAATTGACCTCAAACCAAATCCTCCTTCTAACAGAAAATTGCTCTGTGACCTTGCCGTGTCCATGACTCTCTTTAGGCCTCAAGGTTTTTTTCCATCTGTAATCTGAAGGATTTGGACTAGAATAGCTGATCTCCAAGGGCCTTTCCCACGCTTTGTGGTTCCAAACTTATGAATGAAATTTTAAACTTTAGGTCAGAGACTGAATGACAAACAGCCACGAGCTGGGACAAACTGTCCTCTGGGTTGAGAGAAAAGGAGTGCCTCTGGTTACTTAGTCACTTACGTCACTTCCCGCTGAACTCCCACTGTGGGTTTGCAAGGTCGACTCTTATTGGGATCACTTTCCTGATCGATCCCCATAAATCCCTTGGGAAATGTCCTCATACAGGTCTGTGGACTTTGAGCCCTGCTTGTAGTTAAATCCTGGCTCTACTACTATCTTGCTGGATGACCTTGGAAAAAGGACTTCATTTCTCTGAGTCTCAGTTAGTTTCCTTCTCTATAAAAATGGCGATGAGACTAGTACCCGTGTCATGGGCTGTCCTGAGAGTCAAATATGTGCTCACCCCACTACCAGATATGCAGTCAGCGTTATGTAAACGTTAGCAATATTAATTATTGTTATTATTTCTTCCCTTGGAATGCAGGAGTGGTAACACCTGGTCTCTCAGATTTATGGCAAAGATCTAAGTAAATGTCAGATACAGTGAGCCCGGTGCCTGGCACATAGTAGGAGCTCAGTAAATGCAGTGCCTTCTTTTCCTAATCCCACCCACCTGCAAGGTTCTCCAACTCGCTCCCTTTTTCCCTTCGCCCTTCCCTAGGCTGCCAGCTCACGTGATCCCTTTCTGGGGAATGCTTGATGAAAACACTTTAGGAGAGACACGTGGCTCGGGGACAGGTTATGCAACTCTGCGCTCACACTTTTCGGAAATTCCATGTGGGAGGTTGCATTTGGCTGCCTGTCCTCCGCATGGACTCTGGCCAGTGATTTCCCCTCTCGGGAGAGAAACTGGAGAGAAAGAACTCATCATTGTCTGTTTTCTCCTCCCGACTAAGAACCTTTTGTTACCCAGAGTGTCTTCAAGGCCGTGTGTGTCTCTGCGGAACATTTGCTGAGTTACCTACTATGTGCCAGACACTTACACGATCTCATTTGATTTTTATGTAACTTCTAAAACAAACTTATAAATTGTAGCTACAATTAATAGTCCCAGTTAACAGATGAGGAACCAGAGGCTCAGAGGAAGGACACCATTTACCCAAGGCCACACTGCCAGTGAATAGTAAAGCTGGAACTCCGCCCCAGGCCAACCTGACTCTACATGCTACCTCTTCCCAATGCACAGTAGAACATGCACTTGGACATTACTGTTTACACAGGGTTTTCACCTACATGATCTTCCTACCGTCCCAACAGCCCTAGGGAGGTAGGTATAAACATTTTCCCCATTTTACAGATGAAGAAACAGGCTCAGAGGAAGAAGCCCACTGGTCAGTGCTCTTCTGCAAATCCTCTAGGGAGGATGGATGCTGCCAGGGATTCCGGCAGGTGGCTGGGCCTCCGAGGGCATTGTTTCTCTTGCACAAAGAACTCATTTCCAGGGGTTGGTTGCCAGGTCTAAGGTACCCTGGGAGGAAGAAGAGAAGTGAGATTTTCTGAAACAGTGGCTGCACTCCTCAAGTTTTCTGACCCCCACCATGTATGATACTCTCTGCCCCTCCCTAAAAATTATTCCTTGCTCTGACTTGAAGAATTCAGGGTTTTATTTTAAGAAGAAAAGCTGTTTTCTTCGCCTTCCTTTTCATCATTCATGCATTCAATCAGTCATTTGATAAATATTCACTGACCACTTCCTATGTGGTCAGCAGGAACTGAATAAAGTAAATGAAGAGAAAAACTCTGACCTCGTAGACTTTGTAGTCTCATGGAAGACACAGACAATAAACAAGGACAAACCAACAATCTAACACTCAACATTAAATAGTGAGAAGGGCTATGAAGGAAAATGGGGGTAAGGAGGGAGAGAACAATGGAGGAGGGAGGGTGAGAGGGATTACTTCAGAAATGGCAGTCAGCAAAGACCTCCCCAAAGAGGTGGCATTGAAGCAGAGGTGTGATGGAAGTGAAGGATGGAGCCAACCGGATATCCGGAAAGAACATTCCAGAGAGATGGAACTCAAATACAAAGCCCTGAGGCAGCAATGAGATTGGCATATTCCCCGAATAGCAAGGCCAGTGTGGCAAGAACAGGGAGCGGTGGAGGCCATGGCCATCCACTCTCGTCTGAGAACTTCCAGCTTACAATTCATTATCGCCTTACAACACCCCTGGGAGCTGTGGGGAGTTGGCAGGTGGGGGAAGGTAGGAGGGATGGGAAGAGGAAAGCAGATTCATTCATTCACTCATGCAACAAATATTTATTGAGTGCTCACTACATTGTGGGCACTGGGCTGGCCTCTGGTATAAGAAACAGACATAGTCCCTCCCCTTGGGGAGCTTCTGATCGAGCAGGGGAGATACACAACAAAGCCAGAAGAAAAGAAAAGGGAAAATAAAAGAGAAAAGGAAAGAAAAAAGGAAAGAAAAGAATCGTAGAAATAGAAGTTGTGAATGCTGTGAAGGAAGCAATGTAAAAGAAGTTGGGCAGAAAGAGTTTGGCCTCAGGGGAAGGTCTCTCTGAGGAAGTGGTGTGAAAGTATAGACTCGAAAGATGAGTAGAGTTACCCAGGGCAAGGATGTGCCGGCAAAGGAGACCATGTTTGTAACAGCCCTGTCATCACATGAGGATTCTCCTTTACTGGGGAGGAAACAGACCGATGATGGGGGTGAACTGCCCACGTCCTAAGTCAAATTGCCCGTGACGTTTGCTTTTGCTGTTTGCAAAGAGCAGAGTCTGATTTCTGTGGCATCTAGAAAATAGTTGCACTATCTTCACCTTGACCAGATGGTGGGTGGAGGCTGGGCGACAGGGCCTCAAAGGGACAGGGAAAGTTGGGAAGAACAGGAGAACTCAGCTGAATGTTGGTAAGGGAGGTGGGGGGGGGGGGTTCAAAGCATCCCACTCTGTATGCTGCACTCCAATCCCAGGGCTGAGGAATGTGAGTCCCATGGTGCTATCCCTCCCACAGGTAAGGGCTCAGATGATGGTCTCTGTCAAGGACGCAGAGGAAATAGGGTATATGGAAGGAGCCCAGGGCTGGAAACCAAGGGATCTGGGTATAGATGAAGCTTTGTAACCTCGCTGAGCTGAGCTGTATTTCCTCAACTGTAAACTGGTTGTAATAACACCAGCCCTGGCTACCCTCTGGGATGATTTGGAGTATATAAATGCAATGACTTAGATAAAATTTCAGAAGAACCGCCTAGCACTCTGTGAATGGTTGGGATTGGTATTATCTGTGCTTTTCTCTAGCTATCAGAGTAGGGGGACTGAATGGGAAGCACAAGCTTGTATGCAGGAGGTTCTCAGGGACAAATCTCTTAATCTCTTTTCCAGCATCTTCCTCTCTGCTCCTTTGGGGACAGGACACTTCAAAATGTTTTTATGAGGAAAACAGGAATCAGAGGTATAAACTCAGTGAGACAACATAGTGAGACTGGATCAGAGAAATCTGATTTAAAGCCTGTATTAGTCAGCTGTTGCTGCATAACAACTACTCCCCACCCCCCCACCCCCTGCCCCCACCGATCTCAGTGCTGCAAACAGCAACAACATGTATTTCTCAGTCCTGGGTTTGAAGGTCAGCTGAGGCAGCGTTGTTACAGTTTTGTTACCATTTCTCTCTGAGGCTGTTTTCTCATCTGTAAAATAGAAGAAACACTACTAACTTTACACGGTCAAGGTGAGGGTGATGTTCAACACTTCCTTCTAGCTAAAGATACTCTCTGCTCTTATAAGGTAGGTTATGTTCACCCTTGAGGTCAGCTAGTAATCTAAGAAGCAAGTTTGACCTAAAAACTCTCACTCTGGGAGACAATGAAGGCCCTTGGCTAAGCCAATCAGACTGACTGTCTCCCAGATTCAAACCAGAAAGAGAACAAGTCAGTCAGAGAGAGAGAGGCACCCATCCAGGAAGAAGAGACACCCTCAAATAAAGACCACCCAGGCTTCAAGAGCTGGAGATAAGCTGACCAGGCCCTGGAGTCACCTCAGTTTTTGATGTCTTCCTTTCTGTATTTAGCCTTCCTATATCCTTCTAATAAGGATCAAGCCCTTCCTATATCCTTCTAATAAGGGTCAAGCCCTTTTTCCTTAAGGAGTCTGGGATGAGACTTTGCAATTGCGGGAGCTGCACATGCACAGAGAAGATGCCTGTAAAGTTGCCAGCCCAGAGCTTGGCATATAATAGATCCTTAGCCACTGGTGGCTACTGTTCACTAATCAGGGATCTGCTTAAGAGCAAGGGCAGTGTCTCATTCACTGGGAGTTTTCAAAAAGCCTCTCACATAGAAGATGTTCATCAAATGTTTACTGGATACGTGAGCAAATGAGTGAATGTCTGTGTCTAAGCCTCTAAGGACAGACATCCAAATGGCATTCATTCATTTATCTATACAGCAAACATTTACTGAACATTGACTTGTGCCAAGATCTTGGGCAAGATGCTAAGGATACATCCATGAACATGACAATGTCCCTACTCTCATGGAGCTTACATCTGGTGGGGGAAAAGACGATAAACAAGTAAGAGGATACATACATAATGTCAGGTGGGGAAAGTGTTAAGACAAAAAATAAAGCAAAGCAAGGAGAAAGTGATTGGAGGGGGTGGGACTATTTTTAGAATTCTTCACCATACCTCCAGTAGGTGCTGACTCACTGTGTGGCCCTTGGTTTGCTTGCCTTACAATGGGGGTGCTGTTGGAGCGAACGGTCCGGGAGGGCCCCTCCTTACCTAGTGTTCCCAGTTTCTGTGGTTATGCAAGGCAGTGGCTGGACATTCCACGGCCTCTGGAAACTCCAGGCTGTCATTATCGGGAACTGGAGAGAGATTTGCATGGAGTGAGGAAGACCAAAGAGGGTTGGCACCATTCTGGGAGAGACACCCCCACGCCCACTCTCTCAGCTGTTCTGAAAATAGTGACATGATTACCTGTTATTTACTTTGTGTGAGGAGCTTTTGGAGAGAAAGCTCCCCAACTCAGGACTCTTAGAGGGAGACGTCTGTGATCATAGAAATGGATATCATTTATGCACTGGGTGTTGTGCTTAAGCACCCTCCTCTCAACATGTGTGGCTCCCAAGTTACTAAAGAGAAACTGAGGCATAGAATAGTTAAGTGTCTTGTCTCCATCACACAGCCAGGATGATAGCCCAGATCTCTCTGACCCTGAAGCCCGTGCCCATTAATCTCCAACATAAGAGGGAAAGGGATGTTTGCCCAAGGAGACAGATGGAGTGACAGGGGTCTCAGAGGAAGGAGAGAGGAGAGCTAGAAGGAGAAGGTGAGGAGGTTTTGAGAAGCCTTCCAGGAGAGGAGGCATTTGAGCTGGGCCATTAAGGGCAGAATTAGTTGTAGTTTCTTGGGCCGGTCACCTCTGGATGCTCCAGGTATGCACTTAGCCTGGGTTACGTCCAGCCTAGGAGGCCTAAGAAAAGGGGGAGGGGCAGCTTCACCCCAGTTGTAGGCCAGATCTCTGCTCCGTTTTGAGCCACCTGCTCCCTGTTGACTTCCCGAATCCCTTCTCTTTGCTTGAAAGGAAGCTGGTGGGAGGATCCGTATATGGCCCATGCCACCCCCGGACTCCTTCCACCTCAGGGGTAGAAAATGAGCAGGTGGCATAATGTGGGGCAGGCATGGACTTGGTGCCCAGTGCTTCACCTCATTTCATCCTCCCCATTGCCCCAAAGAGGTAGGTCTTGGGACACAGGTCCCCATGTCACTGAGGAGCAAAATGACTTTCAAACTTTCCTCCAACTGGCAAGTGTTGGAAACAGGATTTTAATCAAGAACTTCCAGCCCTAAAACCCTTGTGGATTGTGTTTACTTGGTTATCATTTTGTTTTGTTTTGTTTTGTTTTGTTTTGTTTTGTTTTGTTTTACTTCAGTCCCATGTAGGGAATTGGGGACTTCGGTTAAATTCACCAAACCTTTGACTAGTACATTTTGTTTTGTGGGAGCCAGAGAAGAACCCATTGAGATGTTTTAAAGGGCCTCAGGATGTGTTCAAATTGTTTTTAACCTCTTGGTGGGTCAGGAAGAGAGAACCTGAAGTTTCTTACCCCAGAAATTTGCATAGAGACACAAACCCTATGACAGTAGTAACCATCCATGCTCCCCCTTGTCCCCAATCCACAAAGCACAGGTTAAAGCCCCCACAAATCTACAAATAACTACATTCAAATGTGTTTCATGACTTCAGAGAGATTCTTAGAACTTGGAGGAAGTGAAATAATTCCTTCATTTCAGAAGGTTAGGATAGCTTTATAGAAGAGCTTCTGTTGTCTAAACAGGCACTACTCAATCTTTTTTGTTAGCGTGCTCTCCAAATGATTGTTGAAAACTATGTACTTCCTGGCACGTTTTTTAGTTGAGAGCTAATCTTTTTCATCCAAAGTTTAAAGAGTTGCAAAGGTTCTAATTTTTGACATATTGTAAATTCATGTACTCAGAAATAAATGTCTATGTCATTCTTTTAAGTGTATCCAGTTGAATGAAATACCCTAGCAATTTGATACCTATAATTATCTGTTAAAAAAATACGTGAACAGGGGCATCTGGCTGATTTAGTGGGTAAAGCATGTGATTCTTGATCTTGGAGTCGTGAGTCTGAGCCCCATGTTGGATATAAACAAACAAACAAACAAACAAACATGAATAGGCTCTTCTCTAATGGAAATTTTACATCACTTTTTTTCTATTCAAACTCACATTTCCATTCCATGTTTCAGAACATAAAAATTTTACAGTACGGGGCACCTGGGTGGCTCAGTGGGTTAAGCATTGGACTCTTGATTTTGGTTCAGGTCATGATCTCGCCATTTGTGAGATCAAGCCCCAAGATAGGCTCTGTGCTGATGTGTAGAGCCTGCTTGGGATTCTCTCCCTCCATCTCTGTCTCTCTCTCTCTCTCTCTCTCTGTCCTCCCTTGCTCTCTCTCTCTCTCTCTCTCTCTCAAAATAAATAAACTTAAAAAAAATTTTGCCATCAATTTTTTTTTTTTAGTAGGCTCCTTGCCCAACATGGGGCTTGAACTCATGACCCTGAGATTAAAAATCACATGCTCTATAGACTGAGCCAGCCAGGCGCCCCACCATAATGTTCTTTTTTTTTTTTTTAATGATTAAATAGCTTATTAATAGCTCTATCATATTTCCCTGCCAAAAAATATATATATGTAAATTGGATCATTATTTTACCTCCTATGACCATAAGACTAGGTATTAAAAATTTATATCATGGGGCGCCTGGGTGGCGCAGTCGGTTAAGCGTCCGACTTCAGCCAGGTCACGATCTCGCGGTCCGTGAGTTCGAGCCCCGCGTCAGGCTCTGGGCTGATGGCTCGGAGCCTGGCGCCTGTTTCCGATTCTGTGTCTCCCTCTCTCTCTGCCCCTCCCGCGTTCATGCTCTGTCTCTCTCTGTCCCAAAGATAAAAATAAAAACGCTGAAAAAAAAATTTAAAAAAATTTATATCATTACAATTATCATAAGGATGCATTTGATTGGGATGCTGGATGGCTCAGTCTTGATCTCAGGATCCCAAATTCAAGCCCTGCTTTGGGCTCTGCACTGGGTGTGGAGCCTACTTAAAATTTAAAAAAATTCAATTGATCAAAACAATGTAAATATATTCCAATTTTTTAAAGTCCTAAAAATGGGGCACCTGGCTGGCTCAGTTGGTCGAGCATCTGGCTCTTGATCTCAGCTCAGGTCATAATCTTTGTTTGTGGGTTTGAGCTCAGCATCAAGCTCTGCACGGGGCCTACCTGGGATTCTGTCTCTCCCTCACTGCCCCTCCCCTGCTTTCTCTCTCTCTGTCTGTCTCTCTCTCTCTCAAAATAAATCAACTTAAAAAGGGAGATATATACCCCACCCAAAAAAGAAAAAAGTCCCAAAAATATTTGTAACCGTTTGATTAAAATATAACTGAAATAAAATAAATTACACATAAAGTGTGCAATTTGACATATGTACACACTTGTGAAACCAGTTCTACAAACTATGATAAATAATTATTAAACAGGGGCAACGTTTCCTTACCAAATAGTCACGTGTCCCTAGATGAATATTGCATGTGCTAAAGTGAGATAGGTTTTAGCAATAATTTTATTCCTACTTTAATTTTTGTATAGCTGTCAAGCAGTGGTGTGCCAAAGCTAGTTTGTACTGGTTCAATGTTTAGGAATTTTGTGGGTGGTTTAGGCATCCACAAAGGCTAGGCACCGTTGGTAACATGACCATTACTACAAATTAAATTATATAAACTCACAATTATATAAACTATATTAAAAACAAAGGAAATATGGACTCAAAACTCATCATTTCCTAATTATTTCACTGCCTTTTATTGTTATCTATGCCCTTGATATTATTTGCACCTATTATTTTGCACTCTGTGGTACAAGAATTGCTCATCTCTAACCAGCGCTATGTTTAGTGACGTCACATTGGGAGCTTGAAATCCGCTCTGGTGGGAGTATTTATACCACAGAAATTGGCAAATGGTACAGATTAGCGCTTCCTGCTTTCCCCAACTTATTGTTGAACACTTACCAGCACACTACCGGCTGTAAGAAGTTGCTGGGAATGAAAGGAGTTTTGTTATAGTGATGTGTTGACAGATAACCAAAATCGCATAGTGATCTATCATCAAAAATTATTTTTAATGATCTATGTACTGACAATTAGATTAGGCCCTCCTTCAATTGTGTGGAAAGCAAAGATTGCAAAACCCATCTGACTTGCAAAAGGATTTCTTATTCTGACATGAAATTCACTCATTTGCTCAGTTTATTTCTCAATCCTAAGGAAGGGTAATGAGAGTAGCTGGAAAAAATTGCTTATCTTTAAATCCGTGGGGAAAAATATGATCGGCATTTGAAGCTTGCTTGACCGCCAAGGATCTCTGCCCTACATGAGATTTTCATCCTTTGATAATAATTAAGGGAGGAAAGAGGAGAAATCACTCCCAACTCTCTACTCCACGAAGTATATGAATTCACAGTATCCCAACAGAAGCCAAAACACCCTGGTTATGAAGCCATGCTTCTGCCCTAGAAAGCTACATAGAGAAATCAACCAGGGCAAGAGATAAATCTAGGTACCTTTGGTAATTTGATTGATTATCATAGGATGCTTCCCTCTAATAGTTCCAACAGTATCTGCAGTATCTGTACTTGGGGTCTGTACTTGGGGGCCCGAGAGGATTTGCACACCCAACCCTACCCTCCCTTCTTGGGAGGATACAGGGGTAAGGCAGACACATAACTTTACAACTTTTATTATTATTTTTTTTAAGTTTGTTTATTTATTTTAAGGGGAGAGGGAGAGAGAGAGAAAATAAATCCCAAGCTGGCTCTGCACTGTCAGTGCAGAGCCTGACACGGGGCTGAACTCACGAACTGGGAAAGCATGATCTGAGCGGAGACCAAGAGTGGGGCATTTAACTAATTTAGCCACCCAGGCGCCCCGCAACTTTCTTTTAAAAAGGGTGGAAGTAGATCTGAGGCAGACTTGCAGACTAGTTCTCAGATCAAACTTTTTTGAAATTCAAAATCAGGAAAACGAATCCTTTAAAACAGGTCAGCCATCCTCAAGCCAAAAAGTTTGCCCATCGGTTGTTTTTGTTCAGCTTGCTGCTAAGAATGGTTTTTACATTTTAGAATTGTTGGGGAAAAAAATCAAAACAAGAATGATATTTCGTGACACGTGAAAATTATATGAAATACAAATTTCACTGTTCCATAAATAGTATTTTATTAGAACACAGCCACTCTCTTTCTTGCAAGTATTTGTAGCTGATTTTGAGCTACTGTGTTAGATAGAGTTGGAGCATGACACAAGACCGAATGGCCCGCAAAGACTAAAACATTTAGCTCTTTACAGAAAAATTGTGCTGACCCCTTAAGGCTACGCAAGTCCACGTCCCATTTGGAATGTCTTCCTCATCCTCGGAAGGGAGTGTACCCGGTTCAAGGAGCGCGGGTCTAAACTGAAGACCCTGGGCAAGTCCTTCCCATCGAAGGTCTCAGTTTCCCCCAAGTATGAAATGGGGTTAGACACAGTGATCTCTGGGAGCCTGTCTGGGGGGAAAGCAAAGAAATAAAGGGGACAGGAACTCGGGGTAGATCGGGAGCCGGTCCCTCGGGGTTTCCAGCCGCGTGGGCGGGCCCAGCGCCCCGAGGCCCAGCTTTCGCAGGGGAATTCCGGGCGGGGTGCGGCGGCGGGGCGGGGCCGGGGGCGGGGCCGGCCACCGCCTATAAGAGGGGCCGCGCGCCCGGCCGGACCACTTGCCTGCGCGCCCTCTGCGGACCGCCGTGCCATGGCCTCCGCCCGCCTGCTCGCGCTGCTACTGCTCCTCGTGGGCGTCCCCGCCGCTGCCCCCGAGTCGGTAGGTGCTTGGGGATCCCCGGAGGGCGGCCTGGTGCCTCCTTTGTTCCTGGGGGCCCGGGCTAGGGGGGCCTCAGGGGTCTGCACCGCCCCCAACTAGACGCCGAGGCCGGGGAAACTTTGCTGGAAAACTTGGCTCCCGGGTCACAGGGAGGCTCCGGGCCGGGGTGGCTCCCGCGCGCGAACGTGCGCCCCAGCCTGTTGCTCTTCCCGCCCCCTCTGGCCTCGGCCCCGCCGCGCGCTCCAGGCTCGGACGTGACTAAGCCGGTGTCACCTCTTCTCTCCCCCACACTCTCTCCCTCCCCTGGTGATCTTGGGGCCCTGGATCCCCCTGCACGCCCTCCGTAAGCGCCCAGAGCGGCGGCTCTAGAATCCGATAGGGCCTGGGCACGAGGGGCAGCGTACTCGGAAGGGGGAAGGAGGAGGGTTGTGCGGAACCTTGTTTCACACACCGGGGAATGAAGGACTGAACCCTGACCTCAGGTCTGGCCCCAACCCCGCCACTGGGCTTGTAACTTTGGGTAAAGCCCTGCCCCTTCTGAGTCTCAGTTTCCCCATCTGTACAACGGCAGGAGGGAGCCCGGCAGGAGATGGCCAGTGCCTCTGTAGGGCCCCTCCAAAGTTGGGGCTCTGATCTTCCAAGGGCAGACGGGAAGGATGGTTTGGGGTCAGCACTTCACCAAGAGTTGAGCCTCTGCTTTCTTCGAGAATGCGGTTTATTTCTGCTGAACTGCAGAAGAGAAATTGGAGTACCCACCTTGAGTAGGGTGAAGGGGGGTGGGGGACAGAGGGCCTCAGTGAGCCCAGAGAAGCTCTCCTTCTCACTGCTCTCTGGTCCCTGTCCGAGTTTACAAAGTCCTGGGCCACCAGAACCTCCATTCATCCCCTGTCACCAGTGTGGGGGAGGAGGATGGCAATCTCATCTGGGAAGTTGGGGGAGCAGGAATTGCTGGGAGGGTCTGTCTGTCCTCCAAGAACCCCATTTTTTGCCCCCTTGATTCCCTTAATTAAGCCCCCCTTTTTAGAAGCAGCAAGTCTGTGGAGTTTAATCATTGCAGATTTTTTTATGGGGCTCCTGTTTCTCTGGGCTTGGGCGGGGGAAGTCTTTTCTGCCTGGCAGGCTTCTTTTGGGGAGTCCGTGAGATCCTGATGATAACCCACCAGCACGATTGCAGGCATTCAGTGATGATAGCAAACATTTAGTGCTTATGGTGTGCCTTATGATGTTCTAATAGCTTTCTAATGGCTGTTCCAATGTCCTATCAACTTGCTTAATTCTGACAACAACCCTGCTGTTTACTGTTCTTAAATTGGTCCTGAGGCTGAGGAGGCTAGCTAACTTACCCAAGGTCACACAGCTAATCAGGGGCTGAGTCATTCAAATTTAGGCAGCCAGGTGTCCAAGTTCCTGCTCTTATGATAAGCTGCAGTGTGATGCTTTCTGAGTGGTGGCCCTGAATCTGTTGAGATTTGGGGCTGGCCGCCCTCAACGAATTCTGAGGTGGAAGGAAACAGGAGACCAGAGTGAGGTGATGACTTCCCCAAACTAAGGGCAGCCAGACCAAAAGGTTAGTGTCTGAGCCAAGACTCCAACCTACACCTGCTGCTCCCTGGTACAGTGCTCTAAATTAGGCCCTGAAAGATGTGTTGAGTCCAGCAACTGGGGAGACCTCCAGAGGAATGCCATGTTGGGTCCTGTTGGCCTGGACAGTGTGGGGAAAAAAGAAAGACCCAGGAGGTCGTGAGGTCACTGCATGGGCAGTCACATGGCAGTCTCAGTTCAGAGGCTGCTGAGTCTGCAGGTGCTTCAGGGTGAGGAGCAGACAGCTGTGTCCTGGGGGCAGTCAGAAGGATATGGTTTGGGGGAGGGCAGCTGTGTCAGCCCTCGCACGGTGACCCATCAGCTGGGGGAGAAGTAGGCCCTGAGCAGCTGCTTCCTGAGAGAGGTATCTGGCTCTCATCCTGACCTCAACACTCCCCTTCCTGGTGAATGTCAGGGACCTTCCACCTCTAATTGGGTCACAGGGCTTCCCCTTTTGCCTCCGCCACCCCCTTCCTTCCAAGATTGTGGCCGGAAAAATCAGACCTAGTCATAGTTGGATAGATGTAATGGAGGCCCGCCTTTTTCTTTTTGCAGGTGGAGAAAACAGGCCCTGGGAGAAGGGATTTGCTAATTACAGTTATGATTTGTTGAGTTTTCCACATGCTAGGTCTGGGGCATTTTATCCTCACAAAAAAACCCAGCATCTCGGGATTATATTATGCCCACTTTACAGATGAGGGAACTGAGGTCCATCTCCAGTAGTGCTGTTGAGGCCCCTCTCCAAGTTTAGGTTTAAGCCAAAGGCCTGCCCTCCCCTTGGGTGATACCCTACCCCCACCCTAAGGGCTTGGTGCCACAAGTTTTGGGAAGGGAACCCAGACTGTGCAGACAGCCTCTTCCCTGGCTGTGGGACTTACCATCCCAAACCAGTTCTTCTTGTCCAGCTGGGAGCATTCCCCTGAACTGCCTTCCTGCCACTCCTTCCCTAGCCAATTAAAGGCAGCCCTGTTTGGGGAGCTGGACCCCTCCAGAGGGGTTGCTGCCCAGAGGCACAGCCTTCTGATGTGGCACCAGGCCCAGTGGGTTCTGGGGAAATGTACTTTAGCTTAGAGATGTTTTCGGTCTCCTTGAAAATTCTCTCCTTGATTGCCCTGAGGTAGGAGTGGGGCAGAAGCCCAGAGGGTCTAGGACCCTTGAGTGGTCAGTGAGAGCTCTGTGGAATTCTTAAAAGCCTAGAGAGCTACTAAAGAGCCTATTTTGGGCCATTGTTTAGAGGGTTCTGTGAGCTTGATGTCCCCCATCTGTAAAATGGGGTTTGAAACAAATGACCTTGATTGCCCTTTTCAGCTCAAGTATTCTATTCATATCCATCCCTCCAAACCTACCACACACACCACTCCCACCCACATACACCCAGTGGGGAATTCTGCCCTATTCATCTTCAGCGAAATACTTACCCCTTACTTAGTACGCAGGAAATATTTGCATGAATGAATAAATTCATGTGTGTAACTTCATTCGAAAGGGTGCATTGAGGTAATTTATCACTAACGTGAATGCCTTCCAGGGAAACCGTGAGGTAGGTTTTATTATCTCCATTTATACAGGAAACTGATGCTCAGAGGAAGGTAGTGGCTTGCCAAGGTCAGAACCAGGTCTCTGATAATACAAGGTGTCTGGTTTGAGCCTCCTCTGAGAACATTCCAGATGAGAAATTCCGGCTGGCTTTGAAGGAAGATACTTTGGGTTCTACTTCCTGAATTGGAAGCACGTATGCCCTATCTCTGGGTCTCAGTGTCCCCAACTCTATAGTAAGGAGGTAGGACCAAAACCCTCCCAAGGGCCCTCCCTGCCCTGAAAACACACTGATGGGGGGAGGGGAGCTTTCTTGGCCCCCTTGGTAAAGAACCTAAGAGGAGAAGAGCTGGGGGGTGGAGACATTCAGCTCCTGCCATCCCCAGCTCCTGGAAACAGAAGGCTTTTGCAAGGACTTGGAGTGCAGGGCCGCCCTGAATGAGGAGCTGGGAGAGCCAGGCTGGGCTCCCCGCCCCAGTTCCTTCTTGGGAGGAATTGGCTGCTAGTTGTTCTCAGCCTCCTGGACTGGTGGGTGTGATTTCCAAATGACCATTTGAAATTGGGGGAAGGGGCTGGACTGGGCCTGTGAGTCACTGGAGGAGAGCGGTGGCTGGCCTGAGTTACCCATTTCCTTTCAGCCTCTTGGCTAGTAGGATGGCTCTGATGAGGGTGTTGGAATGGGTTCCAGAGTTTTACCTTGTCCCCTGAGAGCCTATTAAAGATAGTCAGCGTCTCAATGTCCAGGGCCTTTGAGGGGATGCCCAGGAAATGTTAATACTAGGCCTCGGACCTTCCCAGTGCCCCGTCCGTGTGGACTTTGACAGGGTGTGAATTCAGCCAATTGTTTGTTTCCCTTGAAGCAGAACTGAAGCTGCCACTGCTCTGAGCTCCTAGAGCAGAGCTGGTATATAGTCCAGCTGGGGTTGGACCCCAGGAGTCTCTGACTTGTCTGATGTCCTCCTCTCCCCTTACTTCCTGGAACTGGCAGGAGGGCACTGGAACAGTGGCTTGGGGTTAGGCAGACCTAACTTCAGAGGTGTGAAGGCCACCTCTTCCTAGCTACATGGCTTTGGACATGTCACCCAGTCTCCCCAGCCTCTGCTTCCTGGTGGGTAAGAAGATCAGGGTTTTGGTGGGGCTGGTAGGAGGGGACAAGGCTGCAGTGAGTGCCTGGTAGGGAGGCCGCATTCTGTGTGACAGACATGTCAGCCGTGCCAGGTGGCCCTGTGCCTTTGAGGATTCTACTCCCCGCCGCCCCCCCATGGCCCCTGGAACACTTTCTTCCCTCCCACTCCCCAACAGCTGCAGGGTGGTAAGGGAGGAGTCGAGGGTGGGGCTGATGGAGTTCAAATCTCCTGTTTGTTTGTTTTAGAAGTGGGCTGTTTGCTAATTATCAGATGGGTTCATATTTAAACAAGAACCAGTTCTCAGCGGCCCCACCCCTCCCGCCAGGATTTGTAGGAACCCTTTGCGGAGCAGTTTGCAGCCTGCTGGGTGATGGCAGGGTTTGCTAAGGGTATGGGACCACCTAGACACTGTCCAGAAGGGGGTCACCCTTCCTGAGCTGGAGGGGCAGAGTTTCTAGTCCTACGGAGGCCGAGTGAGTTGCAAGCTGCGCTCTGCGCTAGGAGAGGGGGTGTGGTAGTGGGCAGGAAGGTACAGTGTCTGAAAAGCCAGTTTTCATACACTTTCAGTGCACAGTGCCTAGAGAGGGAGGTGAAGGCCCGTGTCAACGGTTGGGGCCTGATTTAACTCCAGAAGGGCTAGAAACCTGGCTTCTTGAGCTGGTTTGTTATTAACTCACTAGTGACCTTCAGGCGTGTTCCTGCACCTGGCCAGGCCCTTTGGCCCTGTCTGCTGGAGGCAGGGTGACTGGAAGTGGGTGCATTTCACAGCCACAAAAACCTGAGTCACCATCCCAGCTCTGCTGCTCACCCCGGGACATGCAGTTAGTTAATAAGTCACTTCACCGATGTGTCCTCTACAAAACACCTGTGTCACTCAACTTGTAAAGTGTTTGGCAAACTTGTAAAGTGCTGGCTTGATCTGGGTTTATCATTAGCGGCTAGACCAGGGTTCTTAACCTGGCTGGATGTTGGCTTCAGGGAGATGGTATCTGAGTGCACACTGAAAAATGTAGACTGATGGTTACAGTTCTCGGGGTTCAAAACTTTTTATCCTTACCGGAGAGCTCCAGGAGTCCCCAGGAGATGACTCTGTGATTTGAACACTTCTTCCCAGCTTTGGCCTTCTGCAGTCCCCTGCCCAGTCTATCCCTGCTACTTTTCACCACCTCTGTGCCCCTGGTTACTCAGCACCCCCACCCTCTGGCCAGTCCCTCCTACTCAGCGCACCCCCCCCCTCCTTATTCTGCCTCTCTCCTCCCCCACCCTGCAGGCCCAGAACTCTGCTGCCCCAGTTTTCTCTGGCACAGTAGAGGAGGCTGGTAGTCAGGTGACACCTGGGGTAATGGAAAGGGGAGGCAGGGAGAGGCTGGTATGTGTGGAAACAGTGACTTGGTGGAGCCGCCGGTTGCAGCCAGGCCTGTGGGACTGGCTGTACCACTGGAACCTCAGGGCGTGGGGGCAGGGATGACCCATGGCCGGTCACAGGCAGTGGGGACACTCCTTGCCCGCGGTAGGGGGCGGGGTAGGGACTGGCTGGGAAACGTCTGTGGGACAGACCCACTAGGTCTGGAGCAGTGGCTTCTCCGAGTGGGGGCGGGGGGTGCACAGCAGGGAGTCTGGGAAGGGGCAGGAAGCCAGCACCTAGTGCTGATCTAATCAGCCTAGACTAGAGGCTATCGACTCTGCGACTCTGCTCCTGAGAACACGGGAGGCTTGTTTATGTCCCCGCCCGCAGATCCAGCAGGGACTTCGGATCTGCTGCCTAGATTACAAGCCCCAGCTTCAATGCACCTCTGTCTCTGCAGCCCTCAGGGAGCCAGCCCCCTCCCGCCTGTCTCCAGCGGTAATCGGAGCAGTGCCCGGCTTGGTTACCAGGCCTCGAGACAGAGGGAGGCTTGTCTGTTCCAGAACCGTCTTTTACAGGTGGGGAAACTGAGGCCCAGGGAGGGAATCTCCCAAGATCCACAAAGGAGTTAGTGGCAAGGGTGCTGCATCAGCTGCCATCAGGGGGGTGTCCAGAGCTGCAGAAGCTCCCACCTCTGCCCCCATTCCTAGCTGCACCCCAGGATCCTGGAGCCCTCGCTGTGGAATGGGCTGCCCTGGGGGGGTTGGTGAAAAGTTGGCTGCTGGCTGTGCCAGGCCTGGCTTGTCTCCTGTGTGATTGTGTTCAGAGTAACCTGACCTTGGAGTGGGCAGAGCTGACATTCGAACCCCCACCCTAGCCCCACCCCTATTCCCAGACCTGGCTTAACCCTTCAGTTACCAGAGTACCAGGCTGTGGATTGGTGTGTGGTTTCTTATTGCCTTCTGGATATTTTTTTTCATCCTCAGGGCAGGTCAGGAAATACTCTGGGATCCCCAAGTAGAATGTCAGGCATCTCTGGTCACTGCCATTTACTCCTTTTGGAAAAATACAACCCAGTTTCCTCTGCCTCTATCTTCTTACGACAGGTGCTCCAAGTTGTGTAACCTTGAGCAGGTCTCTGCCCATCTCTGGGTCCTTTGCAGTCTCCAGGGACCTGATTGGTTGTTGAAAAGTCTCTGGTCTCAGAAGCAAAATGAATACTCATTACAGGGTTATGTCCCTTCATGATTTGCAAACCCCGCCCCCCCCCCCCCCCCCCATCCACTGACCACCTTTCTAGCAATGGAACTGTTCTATAGCTTTTTCCAGGTCTCTCTGACCCTTTGACCACTAATCCCTTTAGCCAGAAGGAAGGCAGGTGGGGATTAATAATAGCTACTACTCAATGAGCACCTGCTGTGTACTGGGCCATATGCTGGGTCCCTTGCACACACTAATGCATTTCACTTAATCGTCATCGTCCTGCAGGGTGCTCCTAGCCCTGGTTACCAAAAGAGAAAACTAAGGGTTCAGGGTTCAGTATACCCCAAGGTTCCTGGAGTTAGGAAGTGGCCATGGCCAGACTGTGCTTTGCTTGTGGGTAACCACTCTTCTGGTGGGGATCCTTTGTTTCTGGCGAGGTGTAGAGCTCTGATTGTGGCTCCTGGGTTTGCTTACCCTGGGGGATATCTGGCCCTTCAAAAAGGCAGGGTGGGGGAAAGCAGTGACTAACCAACGGCCCCTTCTGGGGATCTCCTGTCCGGATAACAGGTGGCTTCAGTAGTTGGAGTCCAGTGTCCTTGCCACTCCCTGTTGAATTTGGCTTGCCCAGTTGTCCTTCTGGTCTCACCTCCTGAAAGAAGGGTCAGATGTGTCCCTGACCCTGTCTCTGCTGGGGAGGAGCCTGGGGGCAGGAGGTGGGTGTGGGGGGCTCTCCTCCCTCTTTTCCTCCCACCAGCTCTTGGTTAACCAGGCCTTGACCCTGAACTCCCTGCTGCCCCAGCCAAGTTTTTGTTCTTTTGTTGAATATCACTTTCACCTTTGTTTGCTCCTTGGTGGAGCCTGGCCTGGCACTGTGGGGTTGGGGTGGAGAGGTGACTCGGGGGTGGCAGTGAGAAGTCTGGTTGTAGCTGAGGCGTGGTCTTGAGAAAGATCTAGGTTCAGATCTCAGCTCTGTTGCTTTCTAGTTGTGTGACTTCGGATAAATGACTCCCCTGCGCCTCAATTTCCTGCAAACATGTTACAAGACTCGTGCCAGTAAAATGAGTTCATAGGGAAGAGCACCGCGTGGTGCCTGGCACGTCGTGGATACTTGAGCTAGTCACCCCAGCCCCTGTGCTTTTCCCTGGTGACGGAAGCTGTAGGACTTTGGGGTGGGGTTGGCGACCTTTTCCTAGCTTCTTTTCATGCTTATAGCATAAGGACTGGAGTGACAGCTGCAGCCTGTGGGTTTGCTGAGACCCTTACTTTTGCAGCCCAAACCCTTGAGGCAGGGAGGGAGGACAACTCCAGCCTGGAGCCAGAAGACCTAGCTTCTAAGTCCAGCCCTGCTGCCAACAGTTTGGGTGACCTTGGCAAAGTCCCTTGTCTTTTAATTTGTTTGCTGGGTTATAAAATGAGACCATTGGGCTCAGTGGCCTCAGATACTTTCTACTGGCAGGTGTTAGTTCCTTTAGAACAAAACAGCACCTGCCCCCTCTTCTGGGGATAATCTGGGGAGGCGTCCAGCATCTCAGTCCCCAGGCACTCATCCCAGGTGTCCACCAGCCCTGGGGTAGACAGGGTCTGTGAGACCCAGCCCACTGCCTTATTCTGCTGGTGATTTCTGTTGTGCTCTGGGAGAAGGGAGGCCTGAGGGCCCAGAGAGGGTGCCTGTGTGTGCACACACACGTGAACACACATTCCCCCAGGAGGGATGGGGTGAGTGGAGAACAGGTGGGGTAAGCTCGGCTGGGATCAGGGTGGGGTCCCTCTCTGGTCAGGGCTGGGCTTGGCTACTGGGTGGCCTGGTGGCTTCTTCAAAGCCACCCTGACTGAATGGGCCTTGTCTGCAAAGTAGGTGAGGCAAGGGAGGACTGTTGGCATTCCCTCCCCTCTGCCCCTCTGCACATGAAGGGATGCTTGCCCACAGTTTCATGGAGCTTGGTCCTCTCTTGCTGGCCTCGTCTTAAAGGGTTCCCACTGGGGAATTTCTCTCTTGTCAGGAGTCAGGGGCAGAGAAGATGCTTCTGGAGTTGAAGGTTTTGTTTTCTTGTGTCCTTCCCTGAGCATGCCCCCTGCCCCCCGGGCCTCGTGACTTGTGACTTGCTGGAGAAGGAACCGTTGGCTCCTCTAATGCAGTCTTGAGCCCTGGAATAGGTATCTGACAGGGTCTGATGCCTCCTGTGCCCCTGGTGCAACCTTGGACAAGTGTATCCTCTCCAGGAACCTGGTATAAAAAGGAAGGGTGAGGGCTGAACTGGGAGTGAATCTGGGTTTCAGTGCGGACGGGGCCTGCCTCCTCTCTTAGCCTTCCTTTAGCTACTGTGAAACTGAAGTGGTAACTCTGAGCCAGACAGCATGCTAATCCCAGGAGTTGTTTTGAAGCACCCCTTAGCACTTTCACACACCCAAAGAAAGGCAAGATGTAGAAACAACGTTCTGTGACTCCTGGGGACCAGGGGTGGGGAAGGTCTCCGCCTGAAGCCACCCAGTGCTGGGACCCCAGCCCCTGACTTGAGGACTTGGAGCTCAGGAGCTCAGACTCCCACAGCCAGTCTGGTCTCCAGGCTTGGTTGACCACTGGCTGAAGTACCTTCTTTCTCTCCTGGGCTGGGTTTGACCTCCACGCAGCAGGGCTCCCTCCTAGCTTGGGTGGTCAGGCACTCTGTGGACGCGTATGTTCACGCAGGTGTTCTTGTGTGTGTGGTTAAAAGCTCAGGTGACCCATGCCTGGGTTCTGGTCCAGTGTGGCCACTTTTTACCAATGTGACCTTGGGCAAAAATCTATCAGGAGGACCTACTTTAGGCTAAGTGCTTAGGAGGTCCTGCTCTCAGAATCTGGGCCTGGGGGAATTTGCTTTGCGGCAGGGACCTCGCCCTAGGGACAGTTTCGCAACCATCTCGGAGCCCTCCGGAGGAGCTGCCAAACTAAAGCCACAGGCACGGGGCTGTGGGGCTGTGTGCGGGGGCTGGGCTGGAGTTCCAGCACTAGTAGCTCAGCAGCTCCTGATTCCCGAGTCATGAAGTCATCCGGACCAGGACTTAACCCCTTCTGGCTCCCCACCCCCGTGTGTGCCAAGTATTCAGCGAAGATTCTCCCATCCGGTGGAAGAGGGCTGCGTGCCCGCCGCCTTCCCCCTGGTCTGACCCTGCTCCTTTCCGGGAATCCAGCACATGCCCTCACGGTGGGTGGAAGAGGGCATGACAGTCAGGTTCTGCCCGCCTCTCCCCAGAAGCCCCCGGAGGAAGTACAGGAGGAGCCCGGGCCTCGCCTGCAATGGTTACCTTGTCCTGGGAACAGATATTCCTTCTCGGGCTCCCCTGAGTCACTGGCAGTCTCCCTCAGGTGAAGGACAGCCTGGGGCAGTCAAAGAGAGACCTGACCTGACTTCTCTCCATTCTGACCTGTGCAGCTAACTCAGCCATGTGACCTTGGGCAAGTCACTGCCCTGTTCAGCATTCGAATTCTGTCCAATTCTGTGAGATGGAAGGGACAGGACCTCCCTGGCTTCTGTGGTTCTGAGCAGAGCCCCAGTCTCCTACAGGCAGGGGCTTTGGGAAAGAAGAAGAGAATGTTTTGAGGAGGGGTGTGTATGGAACTTCATGAAACCCAATCTCTTTTGGCAAAAGTAGGGACTTTAATATTTGAGTTAATTAGCAAAAAAAAAAAAAAAAAAAAAAAAAACTTTGCCCAGGACTGCTGTTCTGTGGGAAGCCTTCGCCCCAGAGCTAAGGAGAACGGCAGTAAGCATTCAGAATGCTTCCTACCCTTGTGAGCTCTAGGAGATGGGAACAGAGAGAGTAGCTGATGTACTTGTAGGACCCTGGGAAAGTCTTTTCCTCCCTGGACCTTGATACTTTCCTTTGGAAAGCTTCTCAGTGGAAGTAGGCTTAAGATTCTGCTGTGATGTCCTAGACTGGGTCCCCGTGGGTAGGGGCCAAGGACATTTGTGGGTGATGGAGTGGATGGTGCCCCACTCTGTGCTGGTACAGAAAAGATCCTGTGGGAGATGCTTATAAAGCTGGATATGAGAGTGTGTTCGTGTCTTTGTGAGTCACTAGGTCTGTGCAGCACCTGGACTGAGGCCTCCCTGAGGTGTGGGTGAGCCAGCCCTGTCTGTCCCAGCCCAGTCTGACTCAGCTGGGAAAGGTGTTCTGGACTGGGAAAGACCAGGGCCAGCAGCCCTGTCCCTGCCACAGGCGAATCAGTGGTGACAGTGTCTGCGCCCTAGAACCCTAGAGTGTCCTACCCTCCAGCCTGTGTGGCTCCTGCAGTCAGGCAGCCTGAGGCGGAAGCCTCCTTCTTCCACCCGCTACTTGTGTCAGAGGGAAACGCCCAGTTTCCTTGGTTGTAAAATGAGGTTAAAGACATGCCTTTGGAGTTAATAAGAACAGGGGCTGGCACGTAGTAATTGCTTATAGTAAATAGTACCTAGTAATGTTTAATGTTCTGATTATTACCAACTTTATTATTTTTATTAGCCCAGGATGGGAAAGAGATTTGCCTAAGGTCACACAGCAAGTTAGGGGGCCAGGAGGAGAGCAGGACCCAGGTCTCCAGGTCCTGGCCTGCTTACTTTCCAGCACCCCAGGTTACCTTACCGAATGCCCACTTCATTGCCTTTTGGGGCTTGGGGGCTGTTGTCAAGCACCAGGGGGCTACTGATGTGTCTTCAGAAGTGGCTGACGTAACTCCTTTTTTCACTCTAGATCCGAGAGACCGAAGTCATCGACCCCCAAGACCTCCTAGAAGGCCGATACTTTTCTGGAGCCCTCCCAGATGATGAGGATGTCGGGGGGCCCGGGCAGGAGCCCGATGACTTTGAGCTGTCTGGCTCTGGAGATCTGGGTATGGAGGGTGTGGTGGGCAGGCTTGAGGTCATGGGGCTGGAGGGAAAGTGGCCTCACAGACCATAGGGGGGTGAGCATGTCTTGAGACTTGGATTTGTATGGGGGTTTTCCAGCAGAGCTCCTCCCCTCTCAAAGGGGAAACAAAAGTAACTATCAAGCCTTTCCACCCCTTGGCAACCCTCCTTGGGCGGGTTATTTGTTGCTTTGAGTTCATTTGTAGCTGTAGGTTTTCTGAGCACCAGCCTGGACCTGTCTGCCTATCGCTGGGGGCCTGGTGGGGGTGGGGCTGGAAAGAACTGATAGTGTTTTCTTCTTGTGAAAAGGAGAAGGGCCAGCTCCAAAGCCTGGGAGCGTGTGTGGGCAGAAGTATGGGTGGAGAACAAGCCCCTGCTTCAGAGGGGGATGGGAGTGTGTGAAGGGGCCCAGGCCTCTGGGGGCTGGACCAGGGGCCAGGCCGGTTCATGGTCTTCAGTGACTCCTATGTGCAGGATGGTGTGATCTTTGAAGTTTGAGCTTTGGAGTCCCATAGTCTTGAGTTCAAACTGCCTCTCAGTGACCTGAGACTTGGTTTCCGAATCTGTAAAATAGTGAATCAGTGAGTTGGGGATTGGACTCTTGGCACATGCTAAGCACTCAGTAAATATTTTAATGTTGCGATTTCTAACATTTAATGTTACAATCTAGAGTAGGCTCAAAGGAATCCCTTGGGGCTCTTGTTCAAATGCAGACTCTGATTCTATGAGCCCTGAAATTCTGCCTTTCTAACTGACTCTTGGTCCCTGACCCAGACATTCCAGAGCAAGGGTTTGGAGCTGACAGAGCATCTGCTCAGCTACCTGCCTGGCATCCTTGTGAAAGAACCGGGGAGTAAGGTCTTGAGAGCCCCATTTTACAGATGAGGTGACTGAGGCTGGGGTGGGAATGGTCACTTACTGTACACTGAGCATTTGAGGGCTGCTTGTAAGGTAGGACTCCCACCAGCCATGGCTGAAGAAGGGGGAGGTACTTTAAGGACAAATGTTCACACAGCTTTTCTGACTTTACAGATGACTCAGAGGACCCCCGGATCTTCCCGGAAGTAATCCAACCCTTGGTGAGTAGTTAACATGCTTTTGCCTCTCCCCATTTGCTCCACTGTGACACCTGTTGAGAGGAGCCCATAAGTGAGGGTCTGACCTCACTCTGCAAGAAAGCTTGTATTGGTGGCCCTGGCTCCTTAGGGACAGGCACGACTGTGGGTAGGCCATCCTTCCTGCAGGGATAATCACTGCCAACACTTAGATGTGTTTCCAGCACCTTTTCTGTGCATTTCTAGGTATTTCCCAGCATTAATATCAAATAATATATACAGTCTTGTGTGCTGCACTTTTCACTTAAAGTGGGCACGAGCTTGCTTCCTCACATAATTAAGTGTTCTTTTTCATTTTTATAGGCTGCATAATCATCTTCCATTATTTTCCCCTTATTGATGGAAAAGTTGTTTATGATTTTTTGATACTCTAAAATTATACCACCACAGCAAGCATCTTTCACTCAAATCTCTGATTAGTTCCTTGGGATAGAGTCCCAGAGGCAAAGCTGCTGCCTTAAAGGGCAAGCACTTTCTATAGTTTTGCCCAACCGCCCTCCAGGGTGGTGATTCTAGAATCCCCACTGACCAGCAGTGAGTGGTAACACCTGCTTCCCTGTACCCTCGGTCACATTCATTCCTCTTTTGGGACAGATCCACTAGAAAGGTTGAGGGTAAGCCTTTGATGGCATAACTGTTGAGAGATTGGTGCTGAATTCAGCTCCAGGACCACACGGTTCATCCGGCAAGGTGGCGGAAGCAGATTCCCTCCCTGGCTGAATGTTCCTGTCCCTGCCCTGGGTCCCTCCCCAAAGCACACTGAGTCTTCATCTCTCCTCCTTCTGCCCCATCCAGGTGCCTCTAGATAACCATATCCCTGAGAGGGCAGGGCCTGGGAGCTGGGTCCCCACCGAAGCCAAGGACCTGGAGGAGAATGAGGTCATCCCCAAGAGGATCTCACCCTTTGAAGGGGACGAGGATGTGTCTAACAAGGTGTCCATGTCCAGTGCCACACAGAGCGGCAACATCTTTGAGAGGACAGAGGTTCTGGCGGGTAAGGTCCTCACGAGATACTTTGAAGGGGGAGAGGACTGGGAGGCAGTGTTGCAGACAGGGATGCCTCTGGCACATTGGGCTTCTTGGTACCCCTTCCTTCTAGCCACAGGGTGCCCTGGAGCCTCAAGGACTACACCTTAGTCGTAAGGGGTGGCTCTGACTGGGTGAGCAGCCCTGTGGAGGGGGAGGAGAATTGCATATCAGAGTCTTTTAAAGAACAGCTAGGAGCCAGTCACTGGCCGTTAAGTCCTTCTGTCTTGTTTTCAAAGCATTTTCGTAACCTGGGATTGGTATCTAGGGAGTTTATTCAAGGTTAACTTCCCTTGAAAGCACAGAGACTCCTTTGGATTGGGCCGGTTTCCCTCCCTCCTGCTCTGTCACTTGACAGCCTCGTGATCTTGGCTGAGAAGCTTGCCAGCCTCAGTTGAGGATGTGAGCCTCCGTTTCTTCCTCTGTAAACGGGTACAGTGCTACCTCCTCGGGTTGGTGTAATAACTCCATGAAAATGAGAATCTGAAATAATTTGGCAAACCGTAAAGGGCTTTTCTGATTTGTTGGTGTAATCTGTCGCTGGGTCTTCATGGGGCTTTAGGAGTGGCTCTTTCAAGGCTGGCTGTGGGGCCTTCAGCTGGGGCGGTGCCTGCTGGCTCTCTCCTTCCCTGGCGGCTTGGGGGGTCTCCAAAGCTGCGGGCAGGGGTGAGTTGTCAGAAAGAACTCTCTTTCTGGCCAAATGTCATAGGCCAAGGGCGGGTCTTCATGAAGCAGCCTGTCGAGTGGCTGCCCTGGGCCCAGTCTGGGTTACTCCTGTCTCCGGACAGCCACAGCCAGTTGGGCCAACACCTTCGCGGAGTCTTGAGGTACAGGGGGGAGCCCTGTGTCCTGCCTCCATCCAGGACAGATTAAGGGTCTTGCCTACATCTTGCAGATAAGGCTGGCTGGGAATGTAACCCTAGGTGACTTTGGGCCCAGCTCAGCCTTGACCCTGACCTCCTGGGACCCGAGTATTTATTCTTTCTGCTTTTCCTTCGCTACTTTTTGTGTGATGTGAGGGGGTGGTGGTGCTATCAGAACTAGAGGGGCCCTTAGAGACCTTGTGATCTTCTAAGCTTCAAAATCTTCGGTAAAACCTCCCCCCATCTTTTTTCAACCACAGAGTTTCACTTTTAGCTGGCATATGTGGGGTTAGCATAAGGTTTTGCTTTCACCAACAAAGGGTTCTGCTGCTTTTAAAGAAAAGTTTAAAAACCACTGATCTAGGCCAAGCATGTCTTTTAACTCGGGGAGACTAAGGCCCAGAGAAAGCAGACCACTTGCTTGGGTCACATAAATAAGCAAGAGACAGAACCAAAGCTAAGTCGTCTCTTAAATCTCGCGGTTGAGAATTATCCAAGCATAAGATCTTCATGTGAGAAGTTCCGTTGCTGTGTTAGTTGGCATCTGAATGGCACCTGGGAGTTTCTCAAGTGCTTGCCAGGTGCTACCTGCTGCGTGTGCCCCCCTGAATCTCCACGACCCTATCAGACAGGTATGGCTGTCTTTACTCTTATAAGTAAGGAAACCGAGGCTCAGAGAAGCCAAATCACTTTCCAAAGTCACAAAACTAGGCATTAGTATTGAAACCTAGGGCCGCAGTCACTTTTGAGACTGCCCTTGAACCTTCTGACCCTGTGGGGTCAAGGTTCCAGCACAGACCAAGGTCCCACTAGAGGAGCTGGGGGTCATCAGAGGGAAGGGCGATAAAAACAGGAATGGGGTTGATACCTTATTCCATTGTGCTTTTTCTGGTATTTCCTGGGGGCACTTTGTGGCTGTTTTTTCATGAGTTTTAGCTAAGAAGGAACCTTACTGGACTCCCCTGTGCCACTCTGCCCTCATTCTGTGCATAGATTCAGAGTGTGTGCAGGGATGGAAAATTAATCTTCTTAGCCCTAGTAAGACCGAATTAGGGGACTCAGTCTGCCGCAGCAAGGATTCTGTGAGATGTCCCTGCCCCCTCAACAAACAGGAATGAGCCCTTCAGGCGACCTGGCATGATGCAGAACAGCTGCCCACCTGAGGTTAGCAGCGCGCACCGGCCTGATGCTAGCAGGTGCCCGTAGGCAGTGCTCCTCTCTGAGCTGAACTGTGAGTGTCATTTATTAAGCACTCACTGTTGTGCCAGGCCCAATTCAGGGTGCTAGGGACACGGATCATAAAGCCACAAAGGTTTACAATCCATGAGGACTGAGCATACGCTGTGCATTGTTCTAAGCACTTTGGGTGGATTAATTTATTTAATCCTAGGACAGATGTGTGAGAAAGGTACTTTTATTTCCAGTTTGCAATGAGCGAGATGAAGGCACTTGCCTGATGACATAGCCAGTGCTGAGTAACGGGAGTGGGACCTAGGCCTTAACCACCGAGCTGGAAACACGGGAACGTAAACCACTGTCTGTAACTGTCAGTGACGTAGCAGCCTGGCCGTGTCACCGTGTTAGAGCTGTGTCTGGTAGGACACACCTGTGTGTATAGAGGATGTGCACACCTGTCTGTGGGAGCGGAGGCCTGTGTAGGTGTGCGTACCCAGAGCCAGCTAGACTGCGATGCTCTGAGGCCTGCACTCTTAAGTGTGTCTAGGCGGGTTTTCAGGCCTGCGGGTTTGCTTGCTCCTGGCCCAGTTAGTGCTAAGCTGTTGCAGGGGTGTCAAGCTGGTGTTTGGAAGGTGCTGTGGGCTCCAGCAGGCGTGGGTTGGAAGGGTAGCTTTGCCACTCCGGCGCTGTGGTCTTCAGTGACCTGCGATGACCCCCTGTCTTGTTCACGAGGTCACGCCTAGCACAAGTGACAGCAGGGGTGAAGATGTCTAGTTGTAAGAGAGCCGACTAGGGGGAAGTGGTAGTGTGCCCGAGGTCCTGACCCGCAGCTCTCCCGTCTCTTCCTCCGCAGCTTTGATCGTGGGCGGCGGCGTGGGCGTCCTGTTTGCTGTTTTCCTGGTCCTGCTGCTGGTATACCGCATGAAGAAGAAGGACGAAGGCACCTACGACCTGGGCAAGAAACCTATCTACAAAAAAGCCCCCACCAACGAGTTCTATGCTTGAAGCAGCCCCCTGGGCACACTGGCTTGGACCTCAGCAGGGAGGGAAGCAGAAGGATTTTGAAGGGTGGACATTAGGGTAGGGGGAGGGCAAACTAATACTGACCTGTCAGCATCTCCAGCTGTGATTATGTTTTAAGCGTCAGAAGAGGCATCATCTTCTGTTCCTGCCTGCCTCTTCTTGATTCTCTGGGCCTCGACTGTCCCGGCAGAAAAATGGGGTTACGCCTGGCCTTGCTGAAGGCAGGTCTGGGATTGGATCATTTCTTAATTTTCCACTTTAGAATGTGGGCCCAGGTTAGAGTCTATATTAAACATGCCTCATCCAGAGCCCCTCTGAAGCTGGAGCTCGGCCCCCGGCGGCCTTCTCCTTCCCTCTTGTGAAAAGGAACTGGGAGAAGGAACTAGAACCACCTGCACCTTGATGTGTCCGTCAAAGGGCACTTGTGACCACACTACAGGAGTCTGTGGTATACCTTGGGCCATTCTCGGCTCTCTCAAGTGACTTTTGGAAATCAGCCTTTTTTATGAGGGGGAGGGGGTGGGGAGAAGAGCTGAAAGTTACATACTGAAATGGATTTGCAAAGTATTTGTAAATCTACTCTTAGCGGGGTATTTTTTTCTAATGGTTCATTCCTTGGTGCAGAGCCTCTGCCTGGGCAAGAGTGTGCCGATATCAAGATGTTCTCCGCCCTCTTGCACTTTCCACAGTACCTGCAAGTTTGTATTTAATGGTTTTTTGTTTTTGTTTCTCGGAAATGAGAGAAGAGACGGAGATAGGATTTTTATTAATTGTTTTTTTTGTTTTTGTTTTTTTTTTACTATTTATAGCTTCAGACAGGGCCTCTTTCTCTCTTTCCTCTTTTAAATATCCTCCTCATTTTTTTTTTTTTTTATACTTAACACTCTCCCGCTCTTGACCTTGGCCCTTTCTGAAGCTGCTTCCTCTAAGAAGTGGCTATTGCCGAAACATAGTTTTCTAGCAGATCCCAAAATATAATGTAGGGGATGGTGGGATATTTGTGTCTCTTTTCTTGTAATATATTATTATTCATGGTTCTAGAAAAATAGATAAATATATTTTTTCAGGAAATAGCATGATATGTCCCATTTGACGTTGGCTGGATGGTTGAGTGAGTGGAGTTTTGTGTGGCTGAGTGGGTTTTTGCCTTTCTCTCGCTCTGTTCGTGGTGCCTTCTCCTGATTGGGCCGGAATAGTTGAGGGTAGACAATTCTACCTTCTTTCTAGCTTCTGCTTTGAGCCCAACTGGTGTTCCTTTGTTTGTTTTCTCCAAATTTAAGAGAACATTGGAGAGCCGTCCTATCCATTATGGTAAGCACTAGCCACGCGTGGCTATTCAAATCAATTAAAATCACATAAAGTTAAAAAATTCATTCCTCATTTACACTAACCACATTTCAAGTGCTCATTTGCCACATGTGGCTCGTGGCTGCTCTGGTGAGCACGCAGGTAGAGCCCGTGTCCACCTGTCGAACCACAGTGCTAGAAAACTGAACTGGTATAACAAGTCCCAGCCCCAGCCTTGCTGGGGTGATCTTTGTCTCCCTGGGCAAAGGGGGCATGGGGGAGGGCTGACTGGCTCCTGGCTTTGGAGCTTATCTGTGATCCTTCCTTCACAAAGAGGAGGCCCGGTGGGTTAGTTAGCCCGTGCAGGCTGCGTCTTCTCCTGACCCCACTGGCTGGGGAGGGGGGAGTCGCCCTTGCCTCCCGCACCCTTCACCACCTCAAGCCAGGGGCCCCAGCTGGCTGGGTCCTCTGGGCACCCCTCCCCCACCCCTGCCATGCCCTTTCCCTCTGGCTATGTTGGGAGTGAGCACCTCTTCTTGTAGCCACCTGACACTGTTGTCTGTTACTGATTTTTTTCTTTTTGATAAGAAGATAATAAAACCTGGTACTTTCTAGATTGCTTGTCTCTGTCATTTCAAAGTTTGTAAGAAGTCCTTCTTTCTGGGTTCTGTATCCTTTGACCTTCGCGGAGCCTGAGATCATTGCCCTGACCAAATGCGCTTTGGGGTGCCGGACATTGGAGGCAGAGAAGAAGCCAAGAAAGGGCCTGGAGAGGAGGAAAGAAAGAATGTGCCCCTGGCGGCCTGTGGGGCATGTCATGCCTAACTTGGTGTGGCGCTTAGATGGCACCTGGTTAAAAAACACAAGGTGGGCGGTGGGGGCTCCTGGGTGGCTCAGTCAGTTGAGCGTCTGACTCATGGTTTAGGCTCAAGTCATGATCTCCTGGTTCGTGGGATTGAGCCTTGTTGAGGCTTGGGATTCTCCCTTTCTCTCTGCCCCTCCCTGGCTCCCTTAATCTCTCCCTCAAAATAAATAAACTTTAAAAGAAACCCACAAAAATCCTTGGATTAGAGGCTAACCATAGAAGTGAGGATGTTCCCCATGTAAATCCAGATTCCCTGCTTCTTTTGGGAAAAACTCAAGATTTGGCTCCTCTCCGGCTGCATGGCAACAATTGAAAGTTGCTGACAGGGAGGATCCTGTCTGGATGTGGGTTTTCTGCTTTGCCACAGTCTTTACCTGCTTCACTCCTGTCACCTGCGTGGCTTCTACAAGCACTGCAGTAGTCGGGTCTGGACAAACCCCATTGATGCCTCTCTCAATCCTGGTAAGAGCCTTTTTACCAAGGGGGGAACCTGCCCTTAGCTCATCTGCAGGGTTAAACCTTAATTCCAAGGCCTTGGGTTTGGTGGTCTTCCTCTGGTGTCATATCACCCAGTGCTTGGCTGGGGTCGGGGGAAGGATACAGAGGAATTAGTAGAAGCAAATCCTCGTGTCACATGCATGTGCCAGAACCCATGCCGTCTCTGCTTCATACCTGAACCCACTTAATCGGCACAACAGTTCCACAGAGTAGGGTCTGTTAGTATCCCCGTTATACGGATTGGGACACCACAGCTAAGAGGTTACTTGTCCAAAGTGACACAGTTTACCAACAGTAGAGGTGGGGTTTGAACCCAGGCATTTGGGCTCCAGAGGCTGCTTGGGACCTACACCCCCCCCACTGAAGCAGCAAGTGTGGTCTCCGGGGCCCCCGCCACACCTTGTTTGCCTGAGCTCCGTGAAGCTTGAGTGGGGCTCCCTGTTCTTTATAACCTGATTCTTGCAGAAGGTCCTTGCATCTGTTAGACCTGGGCCGTCCAGTATAGTAGCTGTCGGCCACAGGTGACTCTTTCCATTTAAACACATTTTCAAAAACGAAAATTCGGTTCCTCAGTTGTGCTAGCCACATCTCAAGTGGTCAGTAGCCACATGCAGCTGCTGACTACTCTCTCAGTCAGTGCAGATACAGAGCATTTCCATTGTCTCAGGAATTTCTGTTAGGTCTGTGTTCGGTGATAAAGACTGTGGGTCATGACCTTTCGACTTGGGATTTCAGCTTTTAATAGCTGCTACCTTGTGCTCCAACAGCCTACAGGGAGGTAGGTCGGAGCCTAGAGTACTGTAAGTGCTCACTAAAAGCACTTCATTCTCATCAGCGCCATCTTTGGGTGAGACAGAAGCTCCACAAGGCCCCTGTGTTAATCTATTGTGTAAGATTATCCCCAAATTTCAGGGCTTCTGACCACTGTCTCACATAGTGTCTGCAGGCCAGGAATGTGGGAGCTACTGAGCTAGGTAGTTGTCTCATGAAGTTGTAGTCAAAATGTTGACCTGGGCCAGAGCATCTAGAAGCTTGAGTGGGCTGGAGGGTCCACTTCCAGGATGGCTCACTTATATGTCTGGCAGGTTGATGATGGCTGTTGACAGGAGGCCACAGTTCCTTGCCATGTGGACCCTCAAAGGGCTAATGTCCTCATTACATAGTGGCTGGCTTTTCCCAGAAAGCGATCCTAGAGAGCCAGGTGGAAGCTACAATGCCTTTTATGGCCAAGCCTTTGGTCACTCACTGTTACTTCCACACTATCCTATTGGTCACACAGGTCAGCCATATTCATCGTGAAAGGAGACTGCAGAAGGGAAGGGCAGGAATACCTTCAGGAGGCAAGACTCCTTGGAAGCCATCTCAAAGGCTGGTTACTATAGCCTTGTTTCTGGTCAACTCTGCACAGGACTTAATTTATCTAGAGAGTGGACTCTGAGTGGGACTTGGTATAATATTATTTCTGAGAATTGGGCACAGGATGCAAAGTGGATTTAGACAATATTGAGCCTTTTTTGTTCATGATCCTGCCATTTTTTCTGAAACCAGAGAAGCACTGACCCCTACATGGGGCCATTCTTCATGGGGCATTGGGAGGCCTACAGGCCAAATAGATTCCTCCTTGGAAATCATTTTCTATGTAGTTTTGGGGGATGGGATGGTCAGAATTCTAAGATGGCCCCCAAGATTTTTACCTCCTGTTGTATACACCAGTATATTCCTTCCCCTTGAATGTGGGCAGGATCTGTAACCATGATGGATGCCACTCCTATGATTGGGTTACATCAGACGGGAAAGACAAAGGGGTTTTGCAGATGTAATTGAGGTCCCAAATTAGTTGATTTTTTTAGTTATTAAAAGGGGAGATTACCCTGGGTGGGCCAAGCTTAATCAGTTGAAAGCGCTAATAAGAGGATCCGGAACCTTCTTGGTAAGAGAGATGCTCTCCTGTTGGCCTTGAAGAAGCAAGCTTCCATGAGTTCTACAGCTACAAGGATGTGAATTTTGCCAACAACTCTGTGAGCCTGGCGTAGGACCCTTTGCCTCAGAGAGACCGCCCTTTCAGCCCCGGCTCACACCTTGATTATGGCCTTGGGAGACCCATAGCAGAAAACCCAGCTAAGCTGTGCTTGGGCTCCTGATCCATGGAAACCATAAGGGCAATAAATGGGTGTTATTTTAACTGCTGTGTTTGTGGTAGTCTGTTACACAACATAGACAACCAATACAGGCAGGTCACTTACTCCCTCTGGACAATCAATTTCTCCATCTGTCAAATGGTGGGGAGTGCAGAGTCTGGATCATCTGTAAAAATATTTCTGGAGTAACGACAATGACAGCAACTGTCCCACAGAAAGTGGTTACAGTGGTCCAGGCCCTGTTGCTTTACATATATTGGTTATTTTATTCCTCGCAACATCCTGTGAAACAAATACTTCCCCTTTTACAGAAGGGGGAACTGAAGCACAGAGAGGTTAAGTGACTTGAACTTGCCAAATGTGCCTGGCTCAAACACACAACTTTGTTTCCAAGATGGGTGTTGTCTGGAAAGCCACTGTTTGAGCTGCATTCCTGGATCTTAAGGTGATTCTTCTGAAAATTCATATGAGTAATTAGTGTGGGAAGAAGAAGTGTGTACACACACACACACACACACACAATCAGGACAAAATCAGCCAAGCCTAGGACACCCCTAGCCTGGATGAGTCAGGGATGGCACTCTTCCAGGCACCAGCCAGGGTTGGGGAGGAGGATGTTTTGAACTAGATGAAGTCTTGGGAATGAGCTTGGTAGAGTGGGCTCTACTTCAGCACTCTATAATCGAACCCATTTAGAACCCATGTAATGAAACCATAAAGACCTTGGCCACAAGGCTCTGCCTTCCCCTAGAACTCTGCCTGCCTCTGGGGCGATCAGCCAGCTAAGGCAGGTGTTGACCACTTTGCCCACTGAAAGCATTATTATGCCAATACTGCCCCACCTGCCTTTGTCCCTTGGGGTCCAGAAGAGAGCCAAGCCTGCCTGGAGGGCCTTTTTTTTTTGGTAAGTATGGTCAGGGATGACTCTTGGAAAACTTAGTGGATATTATCTTATCGGTTTTATTCCCATCAAATAAGGCTGCTTCCTCCCTCCCTCTCTGTCTTCTCGGTCTGTGCCCTCAGCAGTCTACATCCTAACCCAGGGAGGAAGGTGTCTGAGAATTTTACCCACACTGTGGTTAATGTGAGACTCTTCGGGGAAGCCCCACTTAAAAGAAACAAATGAGAGAGAGAAACCAAAAAGTCAATGCTTAAGCATGTAGACTAGTAGTTCATGGTGGAAACTCAGGCAACATGAGAGCTGGTAAGCTAGGAGATTTTAGAACAGAGATTTTGACTTTATTCTCACTCTGTGAGAACCTCAGAGTCCCAGATTTAGCATTAGGAGTATAGGACTTAAATTAGGCTCTGCTATCAACGTGCTCTTGGAGCTCCATGGGCCTTCTCTCCGAGCCTGAGTTTCCCCGTCTGTAAAACGAGTGGGGAATATGGACTAGAGCAATGATTCTCAACCCTAGGGTTCCCATTCTGACAGCGTGAAAATGTGAAGATTATCTTTTAATACCCTCACAGTTCTCTAAGGATACTCGAAAACTTAATTCTTGGGAGGGAGACAGTGCCACCTGCTGGTCTCACTTTACACTCGCAAATATACAAACTGCCAAGACAATGAATGCTTGGCCATTTGGTATTTATTGAGCCCCCGCTCAAAGTTCAAGGTCTGGTAATGCACCCTCTAGGACACACACCCATGAGCCTCTTTCCCCATGAGCTCACAGTCTAGAGGGGACAATTGACATATACATAAAGCCCTTTCATCCAGGGTGGGTGGTGACATGGTCCCAGGGAAGTTCTAGGGGAATACGGGGGTGGGTCCAGGGCATGTGAATTGTGCACTCAAGGCTTAGAAGGGCCTTTCTTGATTTTATGCTCTGTTGTCACGGTCTTGAAATTCTAAATAGTTTTTGCACAAGGGGGCCATACATTTTCATTTTCTTCTTTTTTTTCCCATACATTTTAGTTTTGCACTGGGTCCCCTAAAGTATGTAGCTGGTCCTGCCTTGGGGAAATCTTGAAAGAGGTGACATTTGAGCTGGATTTGGAGATCAGGGCAGTAGGTGGAGGGAGAGGAAAGAAGGAAGTTTATTCTAGTGCGGAAGGCAAGGTGAAGGCCTCTGTGGCTGGATGGCGTGAGGAAAGGACGCAGACAGTGGGTTGCTGCAAGGGGGTGGAGTCGGAAGGGACTGGATGTCAGATTCAGGTTCAGGGCTAGGAGGACCTCTGAGCACAGTACTGCAGCTGGAACTTAGAAGACAGGCCAAGGCTTTGAGGTCACAGACTTCCACGTGGGTGCATACATGGGACCGAGGGTCCTATGGTGCCCCAAGGGGTGTGCAAAAGAAGACAGGGCTGCATGGAGGGGCCTGGGCTTTCAGGCCAACCTAGGATCTTGGCTTCCAGGACTCCTGCCTTGTGAAGTGGCAGAGGAAGTCCTCGAGCACAGGGCTGAATGGGCCCTTGTGCCCCAACACCCTGCTGTGAAACTCATTCTAAGTGGCTTCGTGCTTCAACAGTATCACGGGGCAGTGAGAGCAAACTCTTCTGAAGCAGGCACTCACGTAGGGGACATTTCCCATTCAACTTGTTCCCTGCATTCCTCGGCCAGGATTCACTCTCAGGGGCCATGAAGGGCCCTTAAAGAAGCTTCTCTTTCCTGATCATAGTGAGTTTCAGCCTGCTGATGGCAGATGACAGACCTTCACTATAATTTGGGGAAGTTTAAAGAGCAAAGGTCACTTCCTCCCCTTGGGAAATGTCAGCTTCTTCCTCACGGGCTTCCCACCCCCCTTCCCTCTGGGAGAGAAACTTCCTGGGGAATGAGCCCTTCTCAGAATTCCAGGAAGGGCCCAGAGGAGTGAGAGCCTTGAACCCACATTTTAGAGCAGTGGTCCCCATGGGGCACCACAGGGACTGGACCAGGTAGCTGGCACCCACATATATCTATATCCATGGCTCCAACGGCCTGAGCCAGGACCCTGCCTGGTTTTTCTGCTTCCCTGTAAAGCACAGACTTGACAGGGGGTGGGCAGGTTGATCAGGGCAGACTGTCATTTGGTTCCTGGTTCCCATGCTGAGAAGCTCCTCTCTCAGCTGAGTTATTGTCCAGCTGATCCCAGGAGTTCTGCCTGGAACTGTCCTGTTTTTGTGTCTTACATTTGCCCCTGAGCCTGGGGTGCATCTTTGCTTAGACTGGGGGGATAGCCAGTAGGGAACTCAACCCCAGAGCCAACAGGTGGGCCCCAGGACAGGCACAGGAGTTCAAGAATGCTAGCTGCTTCTGAACCTCATTCCTTCTCCAGAAAGGGTCAAAATGGCAGGCTCTCTGCTCCATTGGACTCATGGTCCCTTCTTGTGTGTGCGAGTGGGGGGAACTACACTGAGCTTCTCCCTCCTTGGGGAGGTGGGTCATTCAGATCAGACTCTGCCCTGGGATGGCAGAGGAATCCCTGACCTGCAGGATCTGTTGGGCCTGCAAGAGAAGTGCCTGGGTGGACAGTGAAGATGGCAAGACCTGACCACCGTCCCGGGCACAAAGCAAGCACAGGCAAGGGTGCTATGCCTGGCCGCAGCCATTGGGAGCACCAGGAGGGGCAGGTCTTGTCTTCCAGGGCGGAACCCAGTACTCCAGGGCAGGCCTCTCATGCTCCAGGAGGGACTCAGTGTTTCCAGTGGAACCCAGTGTTCACATGGGACCTGGTGCTCCAGCAAAATCCCCTGCGCTGGGTGGGATCTGGTGTCCTAGGTGAGTCTAGTGCTCCAAGTGAGACCCAGAGCTCTAGGAGTGACCCGGTGCTCCAAGTGGAACCCAGTGCTCCGGGCAGTGCCGGGTGCTCCAGGTGAGAGCCAGCACTTTAGGCCCGACCTGGGGATCTAGGTGGGAGCTGGCATTAGGGGTCAGAGCTAGCAGTCCATGCAGGACATGGTGCTCCAGGCCTGGGTGTGTGGAACTGTGTGGGTCCTCTTCAAGAGGAGACACAACTGCACAGAAGGTAAATGTCCCAGGCCTGGCTCTTAAGAGTGTGTGAAATCCTACTGAGACACAGGGAGAAACAGACAAAGTTGGAGGCATGGGGACACACAAATGGGGAGATGTGCAAAGGTACTGTGGGGGACAGACAGAGAGAGAGAGACTGCTTGATTTAGAGAGTGAGACAGACAAACACGGGGAAAGCCACGCTGGTGACTGGACAGCATCACTCTAAGTGGCAGTTTCTCCGGGGAGGGCCCTCCGCCGCCCAGGCTCTGGCCTTGACTTCCCAGCAAAGGGGCAGGGGGCAGAGCCCGGGCCCCAGGGAGGCCCGGGCCGGGCGTGGGCGCGGACCTAAGTCTGGATGAAGAGGTGGAAGTTGCTGCGCGTGAACTCGTGATGGATGCTCTCGAGCAGCGCGTCGGCGTCGGCGGCGGGCTCGGGGGCGCCCGGGGGGCCGGGCCGCGCGCTGTACTCGGGGGTGTAGGTGAAGGAGAAGGCGCTGGGGTAGAAGAGGCCGTCGGCGCGCACCAAGCTCACGGGCACTGTGATGGGTGTGCGCAGCCAGCGCCAGTCGCTGCCGAAGGCGGCGATGTCGGGCACCACGCACACCAGGGACCGCGGGCTCCTGGGGTGGCACCGAGGTTAGGGCTGCAGTGCCGCCGACGGCACGCACCCGTCCCGTTCCCCGCGGCCCGAGGGAGGCTCCCCCTATACCTGTACATGGTTTCGGCCTCCACGTCCCCGAACCACACCTTGAGCCCCGCGTGGAAGTTCTCGCCGTGGAGCTCGAGCGTGGCCACGTCTCCCCCACCACTCAGCTGGGGGCGGGAGGGAGCGGGGGCGGTGGCCGAGAGCCTGCTGCTCTCCCTCGCCAGCACCCCATTCCCCCCCACCCCACACACACACCCTGAGCCAGATCCCCGCTCGCCCGCGCCCCCTGCGCCCGCCAGCGCCCCGGATTCACCTCCAGGGTGCTGATGAGGGGCACTGGGGTGACGGGTTCCCGGGTCCACGCCAGGCTGGTGCTGAAGGAGAACTCCACCGACTCGGTACCAATGATGGTCCAACAAGAGCTGTCATTGAGCAGCGCCCTGTTCGCCTCTTTGGGGCAGGGGGAGGCCTGGGAGGAGACCCAAGGGGATGGTGGCCACCAGCATGGGTGGCATGGGTCAGCATAATGCCTGGGCTCCTGCATCCTGGGGTCCAGTCCTAGGCTCTGAGCTTTACCTGCCCTATGAGCTTGGACAAGTCCCTTAAGTTCCCTGAACTAGCTGGCTTCCAAAGGTCTATTTTCTTAGGATTCTGAAATCCTATTTTTTAACATTGTGCAATTCTATTCTCCAGGTTTGAAATGCTTGGGGAGGCAATATAGCTCAATAATAATGTTATTTTCTATATATTATGATTTTACCTCAACATTCCATGATCATATTCTTTTGGGAGTTGTACTGCTTAATAATAATTTTCCACATTCTACAGTTCTGTGGCTTAACATTTTATGATTCTTTTAAAAAAAATGTTTATTTATGTGGGGGGGCACAGAGTGAGAGAGGGGGAGAGAGAATCCCAAGTAGGCTCCACACTGTTAGCACAGAGCCTGACACAGGGCTCGATCTCATGAGCCCTTGAGATCTTGACCCAAGCCGAAATCAAGAGTCTGATGCTCAGTCAACTGAGCCCCCCCCCCCCAGGTGCCCCTGAACATTCTATGATTCTAATGCTCTTTGCACAATAATTCTCAATTCTATTACTTATTATTTTCATTCTAAAATCTTATCTCCCAACATTCTAAGACTCTAACATTCCTTGGGAAGGAGTATTGCTCAATTAATACTGTTACTATTTTTTCTACATTCTTGGATTCTGTCCTGATAGTCTATGATTCTAACATTCCATGGGAGGCAGTGTCGCTCAGTAAGCAGCAGTCATTATGATGATGACCATCTTACGTTCTCCGGTTCTCTATGTTCTGACCTTCTAGAACACTTGGTGCCAGTACTTGTTCCCTCTCACCTGGAATTGCACCACCTTGTCTGCGGCGAGGCATAAGTAAGTGCCACCCTCTCCGGCAGGCTCACCGGGGAACTGGAACGCACACTTGTGCAGCTGGGAGATGGGCTCGTCCACGTCGAGGAGTGCGTACTGTTTGGCCACTTTGCGGATGATCTACAACAGAAGGGGTGGTAGGAAGTATGGCGGCAAGGTGCCTGGGTGCACAGAGGCTGCCCTCCCAGCTAGCTTTCTGCTATCCTGTAGCCATATGGGCTCTGGCAGATCCCCCCACCCCCCACCCTTTACCTCCATCCAGCCCCACAAAGCACTGAGTATCCAGAGTGAGAATGCATGTCTTTATGCCTTGGGCCCTCACCTTCCAGCCCTGCCCTTGTGGGTCAGACTTTCTGCATGGATCTGGGGGGACCCCCCAGGTATGCCTTCCCTTCTCATACCATTGGAGGTAGTGTGATGCCCGTGACAGTGCAGACGAGTTGCACTAGGGAGCCATAGCGGACGTAGCCCTCTCGAGGCGGGAAGTCCCCCTGGGAACAGTGTTCATCAGCTGGCGTGAAAAGAGGGAAGGGAAGGAAGGAAGGTTCTCAGGGGTCCCAAGTTTCTCCCCTGAACCCTGCCTTCCCCGCCTCTGGCCCCACCCCACATCACACTTGGATCCTGCGGGGAGGGTCGGCATGCAGGGAGACAGCTAAGGCTGACGGTTCTCATTCTGGAGGGGTCATCTGTGGCCATCCTTGAAAGTGTCTGCTCCCAGGGTGGGGTTTGAGAGGAACGGAGAGGGCTGGACATTAGAGTCAGAATGGCTTGGACTAGTCACAGACTCACTGGGACTTTGGGCAAGCCTCAGTTCCTTGGGCAAAGTCTACTTTTCTCGAGGAGTTGTACTGAAGAGGAAATAAGCTGATGCATGTGAAGGTCCCAGCCCCGGGCCGGCTGGTGCGGTTACCCAGGTGGAGCGTGAAGGCAGCCCACTGGCGCGCGCTGGCCACGAAGGCGCCGTCCTCCACGGACAGGTAGCGCGTGGAGACCGTCTGGGAGCGCAGGCGGTTGAAGAGGGAGACCTTTGAGCCCGAGGATATGCACACTGTGAGGGGAGGTGAAATCAGCGCCCAAGCCTGCCTTGGTTCCTTGTACTTCCAGGCAGTTTCTGGTCCTCTGTCCCCTGGGTCAGTCCCCTCGTATGCTCACTGGCCTAGACACACTGGGCATTCCTAGTTCACGGCCCTTTACCAAGTACCGGCTGGAGTCCTGCTTTTGTATCCTTGCCTGTTCCTTTTTGCTGCCTGGACGCCCTTCAGTTCGATAAACAATATTATCAAGTATTCACTAAGTGCCTCCTTTGGGGCAGGCACTGTGCTGGGTACTGGGCACCAAAGGGTGACTTAGACCCAGTTTCACTCTGGAGGAGTTCACAGTCTCAGAGAGGTGGGACATACATATAAAGTTTCAAAATGAGGTGGTAAGGGCTGGGGGAAAGAGGGCTTCCTGGAGGAGGTTACACTCTCAGCTGGGGAGCAGGAAGTAGGTAGGAGTTGCTCAGGGGGCTGCATAAGCAAATACCATGTGGTGTGAAACAGCAGTGTGATATTTCTAGGGTTTGACACCGATCTCCTCCAGCTTATCACACTCAGAACCATGGTTTTGTTTTCTGACGGAGCTTTGACCACTTGGGGAGAAAGCACTAGGTCATCTTCTCTCCCCTCCTAGTGCGAGGCATATTGTAAATGCTCAATTTACACGTAGCCTAAGTTCCCATCCATTGGATAATAACGAAAGCTAATGTTTGTTGTATGTCAGATACTGTTTTAAATGCTCTATATGCATTAGCTCATTTGATTCTCCCAACCCTGCTCTGGGGTAGATACTATCTCTGTTTAAGAGAGCAGCTTGGGGTGTCTGGGTGGCTCAGTTGGTTGAGCATCTGACTTCGGCTCAAGTCATGATCTCGTGGTTCATGAGTTTGAGCCCCGCATCAGGGCTGCCCCCCTCTCTCTTCCCCTCCCCTGCTCGTGCTCTTTCCCTCTCAAACAAAACAAAACAAACATTAAAAGAGAGAGAGAGAGAGAGAGAGAGAGAGAGAGAGAGAGAGAGAGAAACTTGATCCAGATAGCATAGCTAGCCAGTAGCAGCCAGGATTCAAACCTAGGCCACCTAGCTCCAGAATCCGCACTCCTAACCACCACACTATACCACTTACCTGATACCAAGGGCCAGACAGAGCACTGCCTGGGTCCGAGACGTTCTACAGGGTTTTTAACAGACAGAAAGTAAGTATGGGCTTTGGAGTGACACTGACTCAAGTTCAAATCCTGGCTGGGTCTCTTCCTAGCCGGGCACTCTTAGGCAAGTCACCTGGATTGTGATAGGCCCAACTATTTCATTAAATGAATGGATGAATGTTCCAGACCTCGTTTCCCTCATGCCCTCCTATCACTCGAACAATGATAGTACCTGCTTCAGAGGGATGCAGTGAACATCAAATAGGATGATTCTTGTTAATGTTAGCAAGGGAAGTCCACCTTCTCCTATGCCTTCCCCCACCTCACTTCGTGGGTAGTGACAACAGTGTTGTCACTGTGCTTCAGGCCCCGTCCCCCTTGGGATTTGTCACTTGGCACCCAGGGCAGTCCTTATTTCAAACTGTCTCTCTGATGAGCGATGTGTGTCTATCTCCCGTGCTAGGCTGTGGGTTCCTCCAGAACAGGCACTTGTCTTTATGTTACAGGGATCCAGCGTCCAGCACAGAGCCAGGCATACATCAAGCACTGAATAGATATTTTTTGACTGCCCTTTTATTGTCACTTTTGTCTCTAGTTCAGCACCTGCTGGCCATTTTTGTCTGCGCTGGACTCCCCACCCCCCACCCCACCCCCGGTCCCTTTCCCCAGGGTCTGGCGTCTGTCCCCTTTCCTCTGCTCTAGTTTCTATTTCCCAGACCTGAGCCAGACCCCGCCCCTCTCTCGGCTCAGACTCCACCTCTCCCACTCTGGCCCGACCCTTCCAATCTAGGTCTCCTCCCTCCCCAGTTCGGCAGCTCTGGACCCGGTGGCACCTGACCGCCCCGCCCAGCCCTCGCGCCCCGCCCGGCTCACGGTCAGTGTTCTTCAGCGACTGCTTCTTCTGCGAGGGCTTCGAGATGACCTTGATGAGGCGGCTGTGGAAGGTGCCTAGCTCCCGGCCCCCGCGGTGCACCAGCCGCAGCACCAGCCGGAAGTGCTTCCTCTTGTCTGCGTCCGAGATGTACAGGGTCTTGGCGCAACCGAATTCCTACGGGGTGCGCGGGCACCGGGCCGTCTCATCCCAGCCCTCCGCCACCAGTTTTCTGACGTCTGCCCCATCGGACGTGACAGGAAGCAGCACGATCCCAGCTCTCAGGCTCACCCTCGAGTCAGAACCCCGGTCCCCCCGCCTCTTCACCTATCTTTTGGCTTCTGCGGGGGGCGGGGGGGGGGCGTTGTGGGCAGGGGGTAGATGAGCCCTCCTCGCCAAGGAAGGGGCAAGGATGGAAACAGGAATCAGAGCCCGTCCCTCGCCCTCTCACCCTGGAGTCTGGCTGCTCTTCGAAATTCAACTTCTGCGTCTCGGCGGCGCTGCCGGACGCGCCATCCAGTCCCATGTAACCGCAGACCGTGGGTCCGGTTTCCCCTGGCTGGTGGGCTGGAAAGGGACGCGAGGCAGCTCGGGAAGGACTCGGGTGCCAGGCAAGCGGAGTTCTCGCCGCCAGGGGGCGCGGCGAGACAGCGCATGCGACCCCGCCAGGCTCCCAGGCCGCACTGTGCTGTCCTCCCGCAGGGAGGCGCCTGGCAGTCCAGGAGTCCACCCTCACCTTGGCCTTTCACTGGCTTCACCCTCCAGCCGGGACCTGCGAGGTAGACACAGGGCGGGGGGCAGAAGAACCTGCGGAGACATACAAACGCTGGACTCGCACATCCATTCTCCACTCGACTGTCTCTAGACGTCTCAAAGGCAGCACAAATCGGGCAGAATCTTTGATTGCTCCTCCTCCTTTCCCAGTGCCCTCCCCAGGCTTCTCCATGACCGTGGACCCCAGATGTTAATACATCTGAACTTGCTTTTATCACTCCTTTCATTCAACCCATTAGAAAGTCCTGTCCCCTCTGCATTCAAAACACATCTAGAATCCATGGGTTTCCTGTCACCTCCACCTCAGTCCCAACTGCCATCACTTGTGCCTGGACCACAGCATCAGCCTTCTCCCCTGCTCTCTCTGCCTCCACGCCTCCCCTCTACGACCTGCTTAGAGCAAAGTGGGCACACTGCCTTTTCGTTTCTTTAAAAGCAGGGGTCAATCATGTTAGTTGTCTTCCTAAAACCCTCTAGCGGTTGATGTGGTCCCTGCTTACCTCTCCACCTAGTCCCCCCTCCTTTTCTAATTCCAGCCCTTCTGACTTCTTTTGTACCAGAAAAGGGCAAGTCTGTACAACCTCAAGGTGTCTGCATTTTCTTTTCTTTCTAATTGGAACACGCTTCCCCCAGATTTTCTCCTGTCTGGCTCCCTTTTAACATTCAAATCTCAATTCAGATGTCACCTCCTTAAAAGGCCTGTCCGCCATCTTGACCTTTCTAGCTAAAGTGCCCCCACCTCTGTTTCTACTACATCATGCTGTCCTATAATTCTGCTCTAACAGCTGTCATCACAGTCTGGAATTTCTTGTTCACTGATTTGTGCGGAGTTTGTTGTCTGTCTCTTCCACACCACAGTGAAGATGCCATGAAAGCAGGGGCTGGATGGGTCTTCTGGAGTCGTATGTCCAGGGCCCAGCATTGTCCAGAGAGCCTGACACCTGATAAGCACCCAGTAAGTAGTTGTTGAATGAAAGAAGGAATGAATGGGTGGATGATGAGTGAATGGGGACACTGTAGATTCACAAGGAGGTTCTGTTATACGCCAAAGTGGAGGCCAGTGGGGGCAGAGGGAAAAGGCTCCTGATGGGCCAATAGTCGAGCTCTGTGTCCTCCCCAGGTTCTAAAAGACACTGAACTGGTGGGGTGCCTGGGTGGCTCAGTCAGTTGAGCGTCTGACTTTGGCGTCTGGCTTCGGCTCAGGTCATGATCTCGCGGTTCGTGGGTTCGAGCCCTGCATCGGGTTTTGTTCTGACAGCTCAGATCCTGGAGCCTGTTTCAGATTCTGTGTCTCCCTCTCTCTTTGCCCCTCCCCCACTAGTGCTCTGTGTCTGTCTCATAAACAAACATTAAAAAATAAAAAAAAAAATTAAAAGACACTGAACTGGGGGCGCCTGGGTGGCTCAGTTGGTTAAGTGTCCAACTCTTGATCTCAGCTCAGGTCATGATCTCACGGTTCCTGAGATGGAGCCCCCTGGCTGTCAGCACAGAACCTGCTTGAGATTCTTTCTCCCTCTCTCTCTCTGCCCTGTCCCCACTTGCTTGTGCGTGCTCTCTCTGTCTCTCTCTGTCTCCAAATAAACTTAAAAAAAAAAAAAGATTGCCTTAAATAAAACAAAAATAAAACATACAATAAATAAAAGACAAGGCAAGCACAGAGCAGAAGGTGGCTGCAGGGACCTCCAAGGGGCCAGCGAGGCACCTACCGCTTCTCATTTCCATATGATTTTTGAGCCACCTTGGCATGCAGGATCCACACCGTCTGCTCACACTGTTGCTGTAGGCACTGGCGCACGCCTTCCCTCAGGACCGTGACATGCTCTGGGGGTGACCCGGGGGTGGGTGCAGGCTGGCAGCTGGGCAGGAATGAGCGTTAAGGGGAGAGGTGGCCTGGAGCCCAGCAAGGAGGTTGAGTGAAATGCATGGGGGGTCAGGGACGGAAAGCATTGGGTAAGAGAGGGGATTCCGCGATTAAGTTGTGGGTTAAATATTTAGGCGGCCCATACTCAATGAGGCCTGCAGGGAGCCCACCGGGACCACCCAGGCGCCACTCTGCAGGTCTGGCTCCATGCCCATCACAGCCTGAAGCACTGGGGAGAGGCCCCAGCGGCACAAAGGCCACACTTGTGCCGGTCTTGGGACGGAGACAGAGTATGTGAGGGTGCATGATTTCCTTACACTTTGAGGGGACCCACCCCGGCGAAATCTGGATGCCGGGGCGAAGAGCTTTGCTGGACCCCTGGACCAGAGCGCTCTCTTGCCTGCCCCCGGAAGCCTGTAAAAACACCCAAAACGGTGTCCCCGGGGATCCTAAAGGAACATTTGCGGTCTTCCAGGGTCAAAGCAACCCTCCTCACCCCCTTTCTCCCAAGAGAAGGGGCCTGTTACTGTCCTAGCTTTCCTTCCCTTGATTTCAGGGCCTCCAGAATCAAGGGAGTGGGCCAGTCAGAGCCTAGGGGCCTGGTGGCTTGTCGGCCTCGGAGTTTTGACGAGGGAGGGTGGTGGGTAGGCCCAAGACTTAAGGAATTGCAGAGACGGGGCGAAGGAGTCCGAGACGGCAGAGATTTGAGGGGCTGCCAGGTGGGGCCTGGGGGAGAGTCGGGAGCCCTGCGGCTACCCTTCTGAGCCCTTTTGCCCGTCGCGCAGGACCAGAGTCCCGGGCCTCTCACTCCTGGAGGGGGCAGCGGAGGGCAGGAGCCCGGCCGAGCCAGGGCCCGCTCCGCCCCTTGGGGCTCTCCTCGGGGAAGGGCCTCGGAGGCATCCGACGCATTCCGGCGGCGGAGAGCGGAGCCGCCCAGCCTCCCGCCGGGAGCCGAATTCCGGCCCCGCAGCTCGCGCCGTCGGCTCCCGGGGCGGCAGGAGCAGGGGCGCCGCGCTGGCCCCGCCCCAGCCCTGCGAGGAAAGGGGATCGCTCCCGGCCGGTGGGAGGGGTCGCAGCCCGCGCTCCCCCTCCCCACCGCCTGCCCCGGGTTAAATGCGGCCGCCCCCGCCGCTCGCTCCAGCCGCCTGGCAGTCCCCACCTCGGGCGCGCTGCCTGCGCCGTTACCTGGTCCAGCTGCCCGGGAGGCTCCGCCCGTCGGCTCCGCTCCGCGGCCGCGCCACCGAGCTGTCCGGCGGGCTCAGGTGAGTCAAAGGGCCTGGGGGCGCGGAGGGGTCTGCAGGGGAGCAGGCGTCAAGCCAGGCCAGACGACCGCGTCTAACCGCCGCCGCACCGCTTACGGTGCCCCCATCTGACCTGCAGTGCCCTTCTCCACTTCTGTGGGGTCCTTTCCAAGTTGAGCCTCCACCAACAAGGCCACCAAAGGCGGGGGTGTGGGGGGGGAGGGTTGCTTGCCTCCTAATCTCCTCCCTCCAGGAACCGCCAGGAATGTCCCCAGGTATTTATTCATCAGCCAATTCTTGAGGAGTTATTTGCAGACCTCTCCTTCCTTTTGAGCCCAGTCTCCCCACCCTAAGGCATTTCTGAATCTTTTAACGGGAGGATTAACCTCTCAGAGGAGCTCGGGGTTCTAGTATCAGACCTGTCACCACGTTGCTGTGTGATTTAGGGCAAGACACTAGTCTCTGGACCTGGTTTCTTCCTCTGTAGAATAAGAGGGTTGGGAAGGTGATGCACTTCGAGGCAGTCGATGTTTTGACTTTCTAGGATTACTGGGCAGGGAGAAGGGGGTGCCAGGGGAGATGTTGGCTCAGGCCAAGAGCAGGATAAGGGGGACCTTAGGGGGCCCAGAGGCTTCTGCAGGTGGGAAAGAATGGGAGGTGGCAAGGGCCCCTTGTCTCTTCCCTCCCTCCCCCTATGCTCCGCAGAGGTGGCCCTGGCTATGGCCCAAGCTAGAGAAGGCATTCTGCACCCTCCCGTTTGCAGCGGCAACTGGCACATCTGGCTTAGTCAACCTCCCACGACGGGCCCTGCCAGAAGGATTTTGTTCTTCTAGCAGGCCTGGAAAGCGAAGGCAGAGAGGATCCGGGCCGGGAAGGCCGCCTGGAGTGAGCTGCACGCACCCGACCTTGCTCAGAATAGGCCCATTCACGGAATTGGGGGAGGGGGCCAGAGGGGCTGCGGTTGGGTTAGGACAGCTGGCCCCCTCTGCCAGGAAACAAGCAACAGAAAAATGGCTAACGCAGCTTCAGCATGGGGCGTCGGGGGCAGGGTATAGAGTAGGGGGAGTGAATGGAAGGAAAAGAGGTTTAGTGACTCCTCGGCGCCAGGTTGCTAGGCAGCCAGGCAGCCCAGAAGGGAGAACGGGAACCAGGAGTCCCAGGTTCCTTTGCAGTTCAGCGGGCAGCCTTCCTGGGCCTCAGTTTCCCCATCTGTACAACGGGAACCCTTCGGGATTATCAAGGGGCGTCGTCAAGGGCGGTGGAAGAGTGAGCGCTCACCTGCTGCCGGTACAGGGTCCATGGGCGCGCTGGGGCCTCACTCACCGCCTTCCGGGCGCATCCAATGCCGCTGTCCCAGGAACCCTGCGCTCCCCTGCTTCTTGGCCCTGGTGTCGGATATATCCTGACCCGGGCTTATCTCCAAGGCCTCGGGGCTCTCGGCCACTGTTTGCTCTGGGCAGGGGCACCTGCGAGGCAGATGTGGTCTTCCCACGGCCACCTAACCAACGCAGCCAGATTCGGGAAGACGCCCCCTGGCGGTGTCTCCTGAGAGCAGGCGGGAAGTGCAGGCTCCAAGCCCGCGTAGCGCCTTTTGGCGGTCGCGCTGCGGGTCCCTACCCCCCACCGGGTGAAAGGGTGCGGCTCTCCCCAGGGGCCAGAGGCTGGGCCCTGCGTGTCTGGGTGTGTGCGCGCGTGCGTACGTGTGTGTTGGAAGGACAGCCACACAGAAGCGCCTTGTGTGGGGAGGGAGGGGGCCAGGGTGGGGGATGACGGCTTTGTTCTTGCAGAGGTTCTGCCGGCAGGAGAGGCCGCGGAACGCGTCGCTGGTCTTTGGAACCACTTAGGCGTAGGACTGTATCCTGGCGAGCCACTTTCTTGCCGAGTGACTTTGGGCACCAGCGCTTCTCTTTTCTGAGACGGTTTCCTCATCCGTACGATGGGAAGAATTGCCGAGATTAAATGTCCCAATGCATGAAGAACATTTAACACTGTGCTTGGCGTTTAGAAAGGCCTTTTTCTTTTTCATTTATTTTTGTGGATGTTTTCTTTTCGAGGGGCATTTTATTTTTAAATGATATGTTTTTAAATCTGCTTTCCGTCTATCTAAATACTACTCTGCAATTCTGCAAAGTAGGATTCCCTGTGTTTCCCAGCACTGTACTGCAATTTTTTTTTTATTATGAAAATTTTCAAACATGCACAAAGGTAGAGACGTTAGTAAAGTAAATCCATGATCCTTCCCCCCGCTCCAAGTGCCCATCACCCAGAGTAGGAGCTCTGTCAATATTACCGCGTTGCTATTTTCCTTGCACCCTCCAGGCTCTGGCACTTCCCTTCTCTGTCCCCCAAGCACCATGAGGGGCCTTCTATGCTCGCCACGGCTTATGTTGCTGCTGCTTCTCCAGCCCTGGGAAAGCCAGCTCCAGTTCGCAGGTGAGCAAGGCTCAGCCCTCGCCAGCAGGGGGAAGGGAACAAAAGCTGGTTCTCCCTCTGCAGCCAGCTAGGTCTGCTGGGGAGAGAAAAAACAAAGGCTCTGAAATCATAACGGGCTAGGTTCTCTCTAGTTCACAGCTTCGCCTCTCTGGGACTCAGTTTCCTTATCTGTAGCACGTGGCTTAGAGGTAACAAAGTTGGCAGTAACATGCAAAAGTGCCCATTTGGCGTTTAATTTTTAAAAGTGAACTGAAAAATCAGGAGACTTCACGTAACAATTGTGGTTTGGGACCTCCCTTGAAAAATCCAAGGATCTGTCAACATGGCGTCCGCGTGGCAACATTTGGCTGGGGGAGGGATATGGGTGTCGGTCAGCGTCACCCAGGTTCACTCATTCATGTTGCCTGCCTGGTCTCTGTAGTCGTTTGAGTTTGCGCCATCCCTTCGCCCACTCCCGAATGGGGAAATGCCTCCTCAGAATAGCTCTAAGAGCTGTAGGATAGAGAATTGGTGAAATCTGGCCTTAGCAAATGCTGGATGAGTGGAGGTATCTAGCTCGCATTTGCTAGGTTAATTCTGCGCTACGCGCTGTTACGCCGGAAAAGCATCATTTGCCTTGGGTTTCCCTGGGGATCTCCTCCGAGATGAGGTTTTGCAGACCTAGGAAAGTCCTTCCCGATCTCCTCGAAGGTCCCAGGTGTCGAACGGGGCCCCTGGATTTGGTGTTCGTGATTGACAGCTCGCGCAGCGTGCGCCCCTTTGAGTTCGAAACCATGCGGCAGTTCCTGGTGGGCCTCCTCCGCGGCCTGGACGTGGGGCCCAACGCTACGCGCGTCGGAGTGATCCAGTACTCGAGTCAAGTGCAGAGCGTCTTCCGGCTCGGCGCCTTCTCGCGCCGCGAGGATATGGAGCGCGCCATTCGCGCGCTGGTGCCGCTAGCTCAGGGCACCATGACCGGGCTGGCGATCCAGTACGCCATGAACGTGGCTTTCAGCGTGGCCGAGGGCGCGCGCCCGCCGGAGGCGCGCGTGCCGCGCATCGCTGTCATTGTGACCGACGGGCGACCCCAGGATCGCGTGGCTGAGGTGGCGGCTCAGGCGCGCGCCCGCGGCATCGAGATCTACGCCGTGGGGGTGCAGCGCGCCGACGTGGGCTCCCTGCGCGCCATGGCGTCTCCCCCGCTGGACGAGCACGTCTTCCTCGTTGAGTCCTTCGATCTTATCCAGGAGTTTGGCCTACAGTTCCAGGGTCGGCTGTGTGGTGAGTTAGGGGAGCGCTGGAGCGATTTCTCATCGAGTAAATACCGGCTGGTCCCGGGAGGCACCGCCCACTCTAGCTTCAGCCCCGCCCACCAGAAAGTTAAGTGGCGTCTGGGCTACCGCAGGCTCTCACATTCCAGGTCTGCCCACTTTTGCTTAGGCTTAGCCCACAAGAAGCAACATTTAGCATGCCTGCTCACCCGATGAGCTGTTGTGGTTTACTACTGGTCTGAGGTCAAACTCCAAAATCCCCTCTCGACACAAGAAGCACCGCCTGTCACAGCTGAGAGCAATCGCCCACCCGTAAACTGTCATGCCCCGCCCACATGGGCATGGCCCCGCCTACTCTGTTTAGTTCCTCCACAATGCTGCCCATCTATTCTGCACCTTGAATTATTCCACCCACCTTGATTTAACACCTCTTCACCTCCTCTACCTTACCCCTCTGCAGTCCTGCCCCATCCCATTGACACATGTAGCCCGGTGATGATCTCCTGAGATTATTCATAGTGACTACTCAGGCGCTTTCTTTCCCCAAGCCCTCCCATCTAGATCCTCCCTCTCACCTGAGGTTGGTCCCATCTAAAGCCGTACTTGAACTTGGTGCCTGCCTCTGACCCCACCCAGTTTTTTTCTTGTTGGAGGGTTCTTCCCATCTGTCCCTCGCTGATTCTATACTTGTGTGTCCTCAGGAAAGGACCTGTGTGTTGAGGGGGGACACGGCTGCCAGCACCAATGTGTCAGCGCCCTGGGCACGTTCCACTGTGCCTGCAACCCTGGCTACCAGCTAGCTGAAGATAACAAGAGCTGTTTGGGTGAGAGCTGCCCCTGCCTTTGCAGTCTCACTGCTCCTGAATCTTCTGTGGCTCCCTATTGCCCCAGCATCAGACCAGTGAGTCTGGAAAGGCCTTTGGAAGTAAAGGTTCAGCACCTTTACGGGTCTAAAAAAAGGGAAGCTATTGCCTGCGGTCACACAATTCCTTGGTGAAATCTTGACCCCTCAGTTAAGTGTGCTTTCTACATCATTCTCTCCCTTATTTCAGGCTTGCCTCCTCCCTGGCTCCAATACGCCTCCCAAACTTGTTTGTGAATGCTCCCGTGCACATCTTCTTACTGTTTCTGTTATGCAGACACTCACTTTTGGGGTCTTCAGTTAGGGTCTCCATACCCCTGCCCCCCGATATATGGTGGGGGGCATTCCTGCTTCTGCATCTCAGCTCTTTCTGGGCTGCCCTTGCTGCTTCTCTCGGCACCTGCAAATCCTTCAAGGCCTGGTTCTTCATTTTTGTCTCCTGAAAAGGTATGCCACACTATGCCTTCCTTATACAATTGGGGTTTGCTTTTTCGCGTGTATGTGTCCACTCCTTTGAACATGATGGCAGCTACCACTCACCGAGTGCCGATTTAGTATTAGACGGTGCACTTCAACGTTCACATACGTTATCTCTCAACCTCATAACGACTGGGGAAAAGAAGTCATGTGTTTCCAACAATGCAGATGTCAGCTGGGGTCTTCTTGTTTCTAGAACTTAGAAGAGGCTGGCTTGAAGCCATTTGAATCTTTCCCCAAGACCTCTGGGGATTCCCCAAGTGCTTACCTTCTGCGGTCACCTCTTGCTCTGAGCTTCTGCTGAATTCATTCAACTTATGGGTCCTCGCTCAATTTCTCAACCTGCACATGCTGTTCCTCCGTGTATGTAAATCAGCCTCTTCCTTGGTTTACACGCTTGTGTGCACAGGGCCATGTGTGTGTATATGTAAGTGGTGCGTATATCTGTTTTACTAAAGATGGGGGTGAACAGAGTGTGCATCACATTTAAAATTCTTTTTTAATGTTTTTATTTGTTTTTGGAGGAGAGAGAGAGACAGAGCATGAGTGGGGGAAGAACACAGAGAGACGGAGACACAGAATTCAAAGCAGACTCCAGTCTCTAAGCTGTCAGCACAGAGCCCGATGTGGGGCTCGAACTCACGAACTGTGAGATCATGACCTGAGCTGAAGTCGGACGCTTAACCGACTGAGCCACTCAGGCGCCCCGAGTGTGCATCACATTTAAGTAAAGTCAAACATACACACACAAAAGAAACACCTATTGATTTTAATTGAATATTAGATACCATTGATCCCCAAAGTCCTCTGTCACCCCATTACAGGTGATTTTTCATGGGCAACTTCAGCCCACACAGGTACTCGTGCTCACATCATCTCTCTTGTTCTTCGTTCCCATCTTCTTTCTAGGAACCCCAAGTTCTCACTCTTTTGTACAGGGCAGTCTACACCTCTCCAGTCCCTACTTCCCAGCTCAGCTCTGGCTGTCTTTGTACATCTAAACCATCAAGCTACTCAGCAGGCAATAGTTCACCCTCTTTAGAAGGAAGTTAGAAATAGCAATTGCATTCTTCCATTATATTCCCATTTTGTGGATGGGGAAATGGAGGCTCAGATAGGTAAAGTGGCAGAACCTGGTCCTCCTCTGTGAGTCAGTGACCATCTTGAGAGCAGGGGCCCTTCTACACTTGTGGATTCTTGTTCTTATGCCTGGCTTAGTAGTGGGCACGCTGGGCTGCAGCTGGGCCTTGAGTTGGGGGAGCCACTTGGCCCACGAGGAAGGTGACCTGTGCTTATAGAAATCACAGATGCCTGGGGACCACCCCGGGCTAATTAGGTCAGGATCTTTGGGGGCTGCGGCCCAGGCGTAGGTCTTTTTCAAAAAGCTCCTCAGATGATTGTTCTGTCAGGGCTGAGAAGTGCAGGCCCAGGGCAGATGCTGAGCTCACCTCTTCCTCAGCCATTGACCTGTGCACTGAAGGGACCCACGGCTGTGAGCACCACTGCATCAGCTCCCCAGGCTCCTATTCCTGCCGCTGCCGAGCTGGCTTTGTACTCCAGCAGGACCAGAGAAGCTGCAGGGGTGAGTGAGCCCCACCACCCGCCTCCTGGACTGAGGTCCCTGATGGCTCCGATCAGAGGTGACACCTTGCTGTCTCTTCCCTCCCACCAGCCATTGACCACTGCAGCTTTGGGAACCACAGCTGCCAGCACGAGTGTGTTAGCACCTTTCGTGGGCCCCGGTGCCACTGCAGAGAGGGCCACGACCTTTTGCCCGACGGGAGGAGCTGTCAGGGTGAGGAGGGCTCTCTTGTGTTTGTGTCGAGGGGCAAGGAATCTTGGCTGGTGGAGTCCACCCTGACTCATCCTGATCTGTCTCTCCTTTAAGCCCGGGACCTTTGCAATGGTGTAGACCATGGATGTGAGTTCCAGTGTGTGAGTGAGGGCCTCTCTTACCGCTGCCTGTGCCCTGAGGGCCAGCAACTGCAGGCAGATGGCAAAAGCTGCAACCGTGAGTGCCGGGCGGGAGGGTGTTCCGTCGGCCTCCGCCCCACTGCCCTCGTTCTGAGCGTGCTTGGCTCTGCCCTCGCTGTGGCCCAAGGGTGTGCTGTGAGTGTGTGTGTGTGTGTGTGTGTGTGTGTGTGTCCGTGACAGTGAGGTGGGGGCGTGCAGAGGGCGTGCCGTGTCCTGCCTCCATGTCTTTCCCCCTCTTCCTCTACCCTGCTGCCAAGGTTCATATCAAAAGTACACATTTGATCACATTTCTCCCTTTTCGAGAGTCTTCTGGGCTTACTAGTGCCTACCCCTGGGTTCAGATGCCTTACCCCTGAGCTTTTCGCATGGTGGGTACAGCCACATTAGTGGGTAGTGAAATCAAATTAGTGGATTACGACTAGCCTTTTGGGTTTGTTTTTTTTTAAAGAGAAAATAGAGTTACTGCCTATAGAAAGAGTAAGTGAGGTTTCACGAAACTTAATTACATGCAAGCATACCAAGTGTGTCATTTGTTATTGTTATTTTTTACTGTGGGGTGTGGTCGACATTTTGAAACCACCAGCTTAGCTCATCACAGCCAAGGTTTCCCACCACGCGCGTTTCCCACCATGCCTGCACACTTCATCCAGGCTGGCTGGCCCATTCCGGAAGGTGTCGAGAGCTGCCAGCTTCCGTGCCTCTGCACGTGCTGCTCCCACCATCCAGCATGTCCCTTCTCGCCTTGAAGAACTCCTGCCCATCCCTGAAGAACAAGTCAGATGTCACCACCTCCATGCAGCCTTCCTCACCAACGCTGGGAAGAATGAATTATTCCTACCTTGGGCTCCCTATCTGCCCCTCTTCCCTCTGCTGCAGCAGATAGCATGTCTGACCGCTCTGTTCTATCCTGATTTCGTTAGGATCAGGATTATGTTCCTTTATTATTGAACCCCCTTCAGGGCCTCGCAAAGTCCCTGATTCAGAACAGGGGAGGCAACGCTGTAGAGTGATTTAGGAGCAGGGGTGTTGGGGTCAGACAGACCTGGCTTCAAATCTGGCTCAGCCACTACCAGCTATGGAGTCTGGGGCAAATCACTACCCTTCAGAACCTCAGGCTATATCAATGGGGATAATAACCCAAGATTATTGGAAGGATTGAGAAAAAATACATAAAGCACTTAGCCCAGGACTCGGTACAAGGTAAGCTGTCAAATAATAACGTTTGTGTTCTTATTTGTTATTTTTACAGCTTATATATTAACAATATATATTCTTTCGCTATATTATTATTGATAAATTTATTATAAAATTATATTCTTTTATTATTATTGCTATTATCACCTAGTACAGTGCCTGGCACAGGTAGGACTTCACACGTGGTACCTGTTATATAATAACTGTTTGCGAATGAATGACCCGGGGCGGGGGGTAGAAGGCTGCCACCAGCCAAGGGTCTGGCCCCCAATCCAAGTTCTTCTCACTACCTAGGGTGCCGGGAAGGCCACGTGGACCTGGTTCTGCTCGTTGATGGCTCCAAGAGCGTGCGCCCGCAGAACTTCGAGCTGGTGAAGCGCTTTGTGAACCAGATCGTGGACTTCCTGGACGTGTCCCCCGAGGGCACGCGCGTGGGGCTGGTGCAGTTCTCCAGCCGCGTGCGCACCGAGTTCCCGCTGGGCCGCTACGGCACCGCGGCCGAGGTCAAGCAGGCGGTCCTGGCCGTGGAGTACATGGAGCGCGGTACCATGACAGGGCTGGCGCTGCGCCACATGGTGGAGCACAGCTTCTCCGAGGCGCAGGGCGCACGGCCCCGCGCCCTCAACGTGCCTCGCGTGGGCCTGGTGTTCACAGACGGCCGCTCCCAGGATGACATCTCGGTGTGGGCGGCGCGTGCCAAGGAGGAAGGTGGGCTTGGCGCGGGACGCACTGGGCTGGGGTTGGGTGGGACGCGGAAGGGGTCCTTCCTGAGGCCTGGGGCACCCGCTGCGTCCTCCTGCCCTACAGGCATCGTCATGTACGCCGTGGGCGTGGGCAAGGCTGTGGAGGAGGAGCTGCGCCAGATCGCCTCCGAGCCTGCCGAGCTGCACGTGTCCTACTCCCCCGACTTCGGCTCCATGACGCACCTGCTGGAGAACCTCAGAGGCAGCATCTGCCCTGGTGAGCACATCTGACCCGGGACCCGTCCCCTCCAGCCAGTGCCCCGCCTCGGATCTTGCCCCTTCCTATGCAACGCCGTCCTGGATAGAGTTATAATCCGGCGACGGACCCACTAGACAGAGCCTTGTTACTCAAAGTGTGGTCCGCGGACCAGTGGCAGGGCTGTCGCCTGGTGGCTTGTTAGAGCCGCAGCATTTCCACAGCTGCCCAGGCCTAATGAATCCGATTTTGTCCTTTAACAAGACCCTCGGGTGATTCCCAAGGACGTGGAAGTTAAAGAGCACTAGACTAGGCTGGCTCCTGCCCCTCAGATTAGCGGGTGCTCAGAGTAATTTCTTTCCCAAAGGCATGCGAAACTCCTTGTTCGCGGAGTGACATCATAAATCCCTTTAACTTGTTGGAATTCAACTATACAGACCTGGCAAAGTGGCAGGACTGAGAGTGTTCCAAGGACACAAAAACGTGTGCTTTTTGGACACTATAGCCTCCCAATTCAGTTCATCTACTTCATCTGGTGTGCAGTTGAGGAATAAGGGACCCACTCTATCTGTGGAGGAGAAGAGGGCTGTTGACCCTTGTGTCCTGTACTTTGTAGGTCGTGTAGGGAACTTCTCGGGGGGAATTTTTACCATGGAGTCTTTGCATTCCAACCCGGAGATGTGGCTTTTCTTTCCCGTTACCGGGCCCCTCCACAGCTAGGTTCGGTAGAGCTGGGCTGGTCTGTGGAGTCTGCAGTTTTGAGAAAGAGTTTAAAAATATATGTACATAAACATAGGTGTGTGCATACATACATGTACATACATGAATATGTATACACGCGTGTGTATGTATATACACACACACCCCTACCTCTCTCCCTGTCCCTCTCCCTCTCTCCACGCTAATCTAACAATTAATTAGCTAGGGTATTGTGGAGGCACCGGAATAGATGCTCTTTCATGGCCCTCCTGTCCTGACTCGTATGTCCCCCGCAGTGTGTCTTTGAGCAAGTCACTTAACCTCCACCCCTACCTTAACTTCTCTCTTCTGTAACAGGGGAAGGTGCTGGCTGCCCAAGCTTGCTTCCAGCTCTAAAATTCTTTTTTTAAATGTTTATTTATTTTTGAGAGAGAGAGAGAGAGAGAGAGAGAGCAAGCGGAGGAGGAGCACAGAGAGAGGGAGACACAGAATCCGAGGCAGGCTCCAGGCTCTGAGTTGTGAGCACAGAGCCCGATGCGGGGCTCAAACCTACGGACTGTGAGATCATGACCTGAGCCAAAGTCAGCCGCTTAACTGACTGAGCCACCCAGGTGCCCCTCCAGCTCTAAAATTCTAAGAGAAATCTGGGCTCTGTGGTTGAAGCTCTTCACCAATTGGCTGTACAACTTTGAGCGGATCTTTCTCCCTCTCTGGCCCTTGGTTTCCCCAGCTGTGAAGTTAGGAGTCTTTGCAGGACTGTTATCAGTCCCATTGATGACATGACATACAGCAATTCACTAAGGGTCCAACAAGACTAAGAAATCACTCTTCAGTCATAAAAGCAATTCTTTTGTGAAGGCCACGCACCAGGCACCGTGCTGTAATATTAAAAAGGGCACATGTTTACAAAATTTCAGTGAATCTAAGACCATCTATTGTAAGATTCCCCATTTTATATACTTCTGAGAAAAAACAGGTGCCAAATTTAATCATAAGACATGTATTTTGATTTCAGAAATGTTGAAATGTGCGTGGAGATAGACTTGGGTCAGTGGGTTTTAAAATTTTTTTTAATGTTTATTTTATTTTTGAGAGAGAGAGGGAGAGAAAGGGGGGGAGGGGCAACAAGAGAGGGAGACAGAATCCAAAGCAGGCTCCAGGTTCTGAGCTGTCAGCACAGAACCGGACGCGGGGCTCGAACTCACAGACTGTGAGATCATGACCTGAGCCGAAGTCAGATGCTTAACCGACTGAGCCACCCAGGTGCCCCATGGATCAGTGTTTTTGTTTGGTTGTTTGTTTTGTTTGTTTATTTTTTGATCAGTGGTTTTTAAACATCAGTGTGTGACAGATTCACCTTGAGGGTTTGTTAAAACACAAATTGTTGGGCTCGAACCCCAGAGTTTCTGATTTAGTAGGTCTGAGGTGGAGTCTGATAGTTTGCATTTCTTTTTTTTTTTTTTAACGTTTATTTATTTACTTAGAGAGAGAGAGAGCAAGCAGGAGAGGGGCAGAGAGAGAGGCAGAGAGAGAATCCCAAGCAAGCTCCTCAGTATGGAGCCTGAAGCGGAGCTCGAACGCATGAACCCTGATACCATGACCTGAGTCGAAATCAAGAGTTGGACGCATACTGGCCACCCAGGGACTCCTGATAATTTGCATTTCTAATAGCTTCCTAAGTGCTAACTGATGGTGGTGGTCCAAGGACCACACTTTAAGAACTATTAGTCTCATTGAAACACACAAATAAAGTGTATACTTAAGCTGGGCAGTGTTCTAGATATTCCCTCTCTAATGAGAGTGCAAACAGAACACTTCCATCGCTGCATCAAGTTTCATTCGGAGAGCACTGCCGTGTGGACTCTTGCTACTCAAAGTGTGGTCCGTGGACCAGCAGCATAGGCATCGCTCGGTCTTAGAAGCGTGGAGTCTCCTCTCTCCTTTGCCATTCCAAATCAGAATCTGTATTTTAACAAGATCTGGTGATTCCAGTGAGCATTAAAGCTTGAAAAGCACTGTTCTAAGATGTACGCACACACGCACACACACCGTAGAATCCTCAGCACCACCCAATGAATAGATTTTCTCCTTGTATCCGTTTTTTACAGACAAGGAAACTCAGGCTTAGAAAGGTTGGGTGAGTTTTCCAGTATCTCACAGCTACCTAGCTGGTATTCATCCCAGGCCTGTTTGAATCCAAAGCCCACATACTCAGCCACAGGCGAGCGGAGCCGCCAGGGCCGGCTCGTCTTCCTACAGATTCTCATTCCCCTGACTCTCTGTGCCCGGCTGGCAGAGGAGGGCATCGGCGCGGGTACAGAGCTTCGGAGCCCGTGCGAATGCGAAAGCCTCGTGGAGTTCCAGGGTCGCACGCTGGGGGCGCTCGAGAAGCTAACGCAGAACCATATCCTTTGGGGCCGAGAGCCCGGGCTGGAGGGGAGGGGATGGGACCCCCGAAACCCCCATCGGCTTCCTTAACTGCTCACTGGCCCAGCTGGCGGCGCGCCTGGAGGATCTGGAGAACCAGTTGGCCAGCCAGAAGTGAGGGCCGCCGGTGGCTCGGAGCCGGGCAGGGACGCGGCCCTGCGGACTGGGTCCCCTGTGTGCCGTCGGGGCGCCGGGGCCGGGCAGCACCGGGGCCCCGGGGGCTTGGGCTGGCGGGGAGGGGGCGCTGGCGGGCTCCCAGCGCTGCGCTCGAGCTGGCCTCGCCTGGACCAGAAGCCGGACTGCGGCGGACGGAGGCGCGAGCTAGCTCCGCACGCCGTCGCTTTGTGCTGTGCTCAGTTCTTTGTTGGGTTTCCTTTTTGTTTTCTTTTTCTTAAAAAAAAAAAAAAAAAAAAAAAAAATTTTTTTTTTTTCCACGGGGTCGGTTTGTGGGTCTTGCTCTGCCGCCAGAGGGAGGGGAGGACAGACGGAGCGCGCTCCGGAGGCGCCCGGGCGGCGTCTCCTCGGAGAAAGGCGCTTTGTGCGGGGGGTCGGCCTGGGGGGCAGGGGGCCGGGCGCTGCTTCCCCCTCCTTGTTTATTCAGCCGCGAACAGACGGCTCCTTATGCGCGCTGCGGGAAGGGAGGGGGCTCGACGCGAACCCTCGGGGTCCGAACGAGACTGCGCCCCTCCATACTCCGCCCCCCCCCGCCCCCCCCCCCCCCCGCCCCCGAGGGTCCAGCGCTTCGCTCTCTGGTCTTGCGTATCTCGTGGTGCCCCCAGATCCGGCTGAAAAGCTGCTAGAATTGGGCCAGGGGGTTGGCGAGGAAGCGAGAGGCAGTCATTGAACCCCCTAAATGGACGGGGAGGGGGCGTATAGGTGAGTTTCATTTTCTCTCCCTCCTGCACTACTTTGGGAGAAGAGGAGGTGTCAGCCAGGACCCCTGGCCAAGAGCTGCCTGTTCAGGGCTTCCTCTGCCCACCACTTCCAAAAATAAAACAAACAAACAAAACCAACCAAACAAACAAAAAACAAAACAAAAGCCAACCCTCAATCAGGAAAGAACACAAAGCATGCCGTTTCCCAAGTGCATGTGAGAAACTGATTAAAATACTGCAGTCCTGGGTGCTTGTGGCCATTACTCTGGGTTTGTTTCCTTACCTGTAAAATGGGTCCTGAAATTGTTACCCCCAAGGGTGGGGGTGAGAATGGAGGAAATTATTCCAAAGCATCTGACATTGTGCCTGGTACATGTTAGGCCCTCAATTAATGGTAGCTATTAATCTTATGTTAATACTATTGTATTTAGTCTTGGGCATTATTCCAAGTGATTTGCAGGTGTTTTCATTTTACCCTCACAACAACCTTATGAGGTAGGAATTATTGCCTTTATCATCCCCATTTTATAGATAAGGAAACTGGGGCATAGAGAGGTTAAGTAAGTTTCCCAAAGTCACAAAACGAGTAAGCAGAATCAGGGTGTATTAGTTTCCTGTGGCTGCTGTAACAATTACCAAATTCAGTGGCTTTACACAACAACACATTTATTACCTTATATATTTTTTAGTTTATTTTGAGAGAGCACTTGCATGTGCATGAGTGGGAGAGGGGCAGAGAGAGAGGGAGAGAATCCCAAGCAGACTCCAAGCTGTTAGGATCCCACAAACTGTGAGATCATGACCTGAGCCAAAATCAGGAGTCCGGTGTTTAACTGACTGAGTCACCGACACCCCCAAATTTATTACCTTATGGTTCGGGAGGCCAGAAGTCTAAAATTGGCTGGCAGGGCTGCATTTCTTCTGAAGGCTTCTGTCTTCATGCAGCTTCTAGAGGCTGCGTGATTTCCTTGGCTTGTGGCTTCGTGTCACCTCCACCTCTCCTTCTGGCGTCACATCTCCTTCTCTGACTCTGACCCTCCTGTCTCCATTTTACAAGGACCCTTGTGATTATATTGGGCTGCCTCAGATAATCCACACCAGCCTCCCCATCTCCAGCTCAAACTTCATCACATCTGCAAAATCCCTTGCCACATCAGGTGACAGATTCACATGTTCCAGAGACTGGAATGTGGACATCTTTGGGGGTCCATTATTGGGCCTACACACAGGTCTGAAGCCCCACAGATTGGCCTCAGAGCAGAGCTCCGAAGCACTTCTGTGCCTGACACCTTGCTAGGCTTGAAGAAGGAGAAACGTAATTGAGAAAAACCCCTGAGGTTTTTATCGCCTCTGAGGTGGGGGAGCTCAGGGCTGAGAGGTGAGGTGCACCTGGCTATAACCGCCGCAGGAAGAGGGACCTTCAGGTGAGAAAGGAGTAGTGGGTAAAGGGCAGGTAAGCAGGGAGAAATCCTAGAGGAGGAGACCTTTGAGCCTAGACTTAAAGCGTGGCTGGAGTTTCTGTGTGGCGTGAGTGTGTGTGGCCAGGAGTGACTGGAGTATCGGGGAGCAGGACGATTGAGCTCTTACCCACACATGAGCCCAAGTGCCAAGCACAGTGCCTGGCGTGCTACCTCATCGGCCCGCCAGGCCTGGAGGACAGATTTGCGCGCCCAAGATCCCACAGTGAGAGAACCCCAGTTGGATCAGGCAGCAGCCTGGGTGGGGGGATCTGATTAGGACCGGGTCCTCAACTGATAGGGGGAGCTCTGAAGGCAAAGGGCGCCTTCCTCCTTCCCTCCTCCCCAGCGTGGCAGGTACTGACAGCTCTGGCCTTTTTTTCTCACCAGCTCTTTCCTCCCGCAGTCTCCCCAGCTGCCACTGGATGGCGCCTGGAGCCCTGATTTGGAGTTGGGTTCCAGAGCCCTAACAGGCACTTGGCACCCAGCATTTGGACTGATGAGCCAGGCCTGCCCTTCCCCATAAGATCCTCCTTTCCTATCATGCCCCTACCCCACTCTGGAAGACCCGGCACCCTAGCCTAGAAGCCGCTTCTATTCCTTAGGCATTGGCCATACACCCCTGGCTTTGCAGACCAGACCTGCTACTTACCAGCTGTGCGTCCATGTTGACAAGTGCTGGCTCCCTTGTCCATCTTCCAACTCGCTCCCTCTCTTATTTCCCTTTCCTCTTATTCCTTTTGTCCTTTTGGATAAGAAAAACGTCCCACATATGGGTAGCTTGCCCTTGTTTCTTTGTTGGCCTCCTTTTCCTTCAATGGACAGAAGACTTATAAAGGGTTCATCAGTTCAGCAAAACAAACATCCATTAACCCAAGAACAGAAAGTAAGAAGCCAAGTTAACAGTGGAGGGAGGGGAACACTGCCAGGCAAGCTTAGGTCGAGAGAACACACGGAGACTGAGCAGACCCTGGTCTTTCCGGAGTCCGGGCGAGCAGGCAAGTTGTGTATCTGGTAAGACTGGGCACAGGCAATTATGTTTTGGGGGACGCTTGAGCCCTGGTCTCCTGGAGGGAACTTGGCGCCCTCAGCCCCCTTGGTTCCCTGGAGATTTGAACGTTTAAAAAGGACAGTATCTTCTGCAGTGGCTGACCGAGATGTGACTCAAGGAGCTGTTTCTAGACGTGGTCTGGGATGGGAAAGCCAAGGGCAGGAAGAGCCTGTAATCTCAGCCAGTCACCCTGACTCCTTTCTGAATTTCACCTCTCTGCGTTCTCTGTTTCTCCATGATTTTTGGCATTTCCATCCTTCTATTCTGTCTCCAAGCTCTCTCTTCTCCGTGTCTTCAGTTGGCAAAGCTGCTCTTTCTGAGGGTTATCTCATCTTCTGGATCTTTGGACCCAAGATAGTCAGAAAAGGGAGAGAAGAAAATTATCGATCACAAAACACCTACAGTGTGCCAGGGACAATGCTACGCCTTACATCTTCTTGTTTAAACCCCTCAACCTACAGGAGGGAAAACAGGTTCGAAGAGGCCAGTTGTCAAGGTCACAGAGCTTCAACGCTAGGATTTGCACCCAGGGGTCCCTGATCCCAGAGTGGGCCCCTTTCTCGTTTCTACCCTTCAAGTTATCAGGCACAGGTTTGAACTTTTTTCCAAGAAACTCTGACTGGGAAACTTAAGAGGCAGACAGAAGCAACGCCCGAAGTGTGGAAGGGAAGAGGGGGCAGGGTGGTGGCTCTTTGTTCAGGGGCATCTCAAACACGTTTAAAACTCCCAGGTCTGTGAGGCAACTGTTCATTACGCTCTTCGCCCTGCCCTGGGCAGCCCCCCACCCTCCACCTGCCCCCACGCCCCGCTCTGCCTTTCCCAAGTTGAAGGTGATTCTTTTTCCTGAAGTGAATATACCTTCTGGTGCTCCCCTGGGACTTCCCCCTCCCCGGCCAGGGGGCACAGGGCAGATGAAGTTTTCCCTGGCAGCTAAGCTGGGGGGTGAGGGTTCGTGGAGGGAACCAGCAGAGGAAAGTAATGATGGCATCACTAAAACACATCGAGGACAGCCAGATCCATTTTGTCCCAGGAGAACGAGAAAATCTCAGGGTGGCCTCTGTCCCCTGATAGGGGGCGACTATTCCTAATCTTGGCAGATGCTCAAAACATGCCTTCCCAGAGAGTATTTCTTGAATGTCTAGTTCAGAGACATGTTAGAGATTATGCTAGGCACTGGGGGTGCAATGGTAAAAAAAAAGAGGGTCACATTCCTTTGTCTGCAACTTATGTTGTAGGAGGGAAAGGCAGACAACAAGTAAGTGAATAAAGATTCAAATAGTGATAAATACTAGAAAGATGCTAAAATAAAGGTAGGAACAGTGCCGTCCAAAAGAATTTCTGTGATGATGGGGCTGTTCTGTATCTTCACTGTCCAATATTAGTGGCCAACATGTGGCTACCGAGCCCTGGAAATGTGGCTAATGAAGCCGAGGAACTGAATTTTACAAATCTCTCTCTCTTTTTTTTAATGTTTCTTTTTTAGAGGGAGAGAGAGTGGGGGAGGAGCAGAGAGAGGGAGACACAGAATCAGAAGCAGGCTCCAGGCTGTGAGCTGTCAGCACAGAGCCTGATGCGGGTCTGGAACTCATGAACCATGAGATCACGACCTGAGCCAAAGTCAGACACTCAATCGACTGAGCCACCCAGGTGCCCCTGAGGAACTGACTTTTAAATATCGTCTTATTTCATCAATTTGTGAATTAAGTAAAAGTTAAACAGCCCCCTGTGGTTATTGGCTATTGTACTGGAGAGCATGGGGGTGGAGGGGGACCTGGCAGGGGGAGGAGAGGTGAGGACTTCGGAAGGGGTGGTGGTCTTTCAGCTGAGGTCCTAGTGGGGAGAAGGGGCCAGCTTTGCAGCGTTCCAGGGCGAGAGTGCAAATCAGGGCTTCAGGCCCAACCAGCCAGGTTGGAACAGAAGGCCTGGGGGCTGGAACTCTGGGGGGACAGCAGGGTGGGAGTTGAAGGTGGGGGGAGAGATGACTGCTGAGCCGGGCAGGCCGTGAGGAGGGCGCTGGATGCGTTCCTGAAGGCCCCCCTCAGTCTGCACCTGTCAGGCTCCTCTGCCCCCCTGCCTTGCCCGCCCCCTTCTCTCTCAGGGCGGGCGAGGCTTCCGTGAGATCAGGTGATGTTCACTCATTTCAGAAACTTAAAATACTGCCCGTGAGAGAAGGATGGACCCTCGGCTCTGAGTGTGGTCCCAGGCTCAGCATCACGTGGGAAGCTGCAGGAATGCACATTCTCAGGTCCCACTCTAGATCTGCCTCCCAGCTCCGGGGGTGGGCCCAGCACTCTGTGTTTCCACCAGCCCCCCAGGGGGCAGTGATGCACACCCGAGTTTGCCGGCAGCTGTGGAAGAGCGACGGCCTTCACTTCCTCTTCCTCAGCCTGGTTCATGGCTCCTCCACCAGGTGCCCCACAGTGTCCCCCACCCCCAGCCCTGACAGAGCTCCAGGAGGGCAGGTGTCCGTGCTCACCAGTCCTTCTACAGGACTGGCTCAGTTTTTAGCTCCACGTACACAGATTAAAAAAGCAAAACAAACACAAAGCCAGCATGGGGTGCCTGGGTGGCCCAGTCGGTTAAGCATCTGACGCTTGATTTTAGCTCAGGTCATGATCTTGCAGTTCATGGGATTGAGCCCTGTGTCAGGCTCCTTGCTGACATCTCGGCGCCTGCTCGGAATTCTCTCTCTCTCCCTCCCTCTCTGCCCTTTCCCAGTTCATGCTGTCTCTCTCTCTCTCTCTCTCTCTCTCTCAAAACAAATAAACATTAAAAACAAAAAACAGGGCACCTGGGTGGCCTGACGGCTCAATTGAGCGTCTGACTTTCGGTTTCAGCTCATGTCATGACCTCACAGTTCATGAGTTCAGACCCCACATCGGGCTCCGTGCTGACAAGGCAGAGCCTGCTTGGGATTCTCTCTATGCCTCTCTCTCTCCCCCTCTCCTGTCTCTCAATAATAAATAAATAAACTTTAAAAACCCCAAATAACTGGTAAATAAATTCTTTGTATTAAAAACAATTTTTGATTATAAGAGGAATTCAGGCTCATTATTAAAATAAAACATGAATAGCGCAGAGTAGCCAGTGAAAAAAAGATCGCCTGGCTCTCCAAATCCCATTCCCCAGAGGTAACCACAGAACAATGGTTTCTTGGGATTCTTTCCAGATGTTTCCTGTGCCCACAGAGGCAGCCAGGGTAGTGCTCTGAAGCCAGTCTGCTGGCTTTGGAATCCTAAGTTTGTTTTTTATTTGCTGAGTATGTTGGACCCCTTGTCTTAGTTTCCTCATTCATAAAATGGAGCTGATAATAGTTCCAACCTCATGGAATTGTTGTGAGTGTTCAATAAGTGAATTCTAGCAAACTTTTCAGTGCTCAGCATCCAGGAAGCACTACCTAAGTGATTTCAGTATGTGTTTTTATAAGCCTTTTTTTCTTTTCTTTTTTTAAGTTTATTTTTGAGAGAGAGAGAGAGAGAGAGAGAGAGAGGATGAAGTGGTGGAGGGGCAGAGAGAGGGGGAGAGAGAGAGAATACCAAGCAGGCTCTGTGCTATCAGTGCAGAACCCGACTCAGGGCTCGACCCCACAAACCACGAGATCATGACCTGAGCCGAAACCAAGAGTTGGATGCTTAACCGACTGAGCCACCCAGGCGCCCCTCTTTTTTTTTTTAATTTATTTTTATTTTTTCCAAACCAAACTGTATGCAGCTTTATTAAAGATATTTTTCATAGAAAATCATGGTATTTCAGGCAGGACACGGGCAGATGATTGTTAACAGGGTACGACAATTTCCAAACTCCCTTCTTCAATGAACCACCAATATCAGAAAGCCAATGAAGTCTTCATGGGATGCTCCGAACAGGGAAAGTATAGAGTGAGGTTGACAGTTCATATTTAGCATGTTGTGGAACAACTTTTCACAAGCCGACCCGGACTTCCAGGAAATGAGATGAAAATGGCAGCATTATCCATCTGAAGATCCACAAGCTAGAAAAGGAACTCTTTGGAGGTATGCTGTCTCCATGGTGACACGGTAAACTCCAGATCACCTGATGTACCGGGGACCATGTTTTGGAGTCAGGCTCCAATAGGTCTCTGGGTTTAAGGGGGTCAGGTCTAAGTTGAAGGCGGAGGGAGAAGAGGACATAAAAAATGAATTTTAGTTTTTCCACACCACAAGACGTCTGTGCCAAGGTGGCTAATGTGTGTCAACATCAAGGAATCCCTCCTCCTGGGAAGCAAGAAGAAGTTTCTCAAAACTGTAAGGGAAAGGTGTTTTTCCCCTTGTAGCAATCTAGCTTTGGAGATACTCGAGTCGTGACATATGCCCTTCCTCCAAAACAATGAAGTGTTCTGTGTGCTAACAACAGAGCTTAAAAAAAAAGTGAAACAATTCTGTTTTTATAAAATTGGATAAAAAATCGTATTTCAAACTGTATATTCACCAGAAGTGCACACTTATCAAAAATGCACACACTTCACTTGGTATCTCCTACAAACTTCTTTTTATTTATTTTATTTTATTTTTAGAGAGAGAGCGAGAGAGAGCATGTACATAGGGGAGGGGCCAAGGAGGGAGAGAGAGAGAGAGAGAGAGAGAGGGAATCTTAAGCAGGCTCCACACTCAGTGTGGGGCTTGATCCCATGACCTGGGATCATGGTCCAAGTTGAAATCAAGAGCCGGACATTCAATTGACTGAGCCACCCAGGTGCCCCTTTATGACTTTTTTTTTTAAGTTTATTTATTGATTTTGAGAAAGAGACAGCGCAAGTGGGGGAGGGGCAGAGAAGGAGGGAGAGAATCCCAAGCAGACTCCTTGCTGCCTGCGCAGAGACTGGCACGGGGCTCAAACCAACGAAATGTGAGATCATGACCTGGGCTGAAACCAAGAGTCTGACGCTTAACCGATTGAGCCACACAGGCACCCTTATAACTTTATTTTTAAGAAAGGAGGTGCTGTGTGTCCTTTCCTAACCTCTCTTGTTGCACAAATGATTGGCTATGGCCAGACCTGTTTTCATTCCCCGAGTGCCCTTGAGGCAGGTTCCATGGGCACATCCCTCTCTGCTCTGCAACATTAAACAAATCAGTCAGCTGTCACAGTGTTTGCCGAGAGAAACTTCTCGTGGTTGTAATCATTTCATGTTCTATTTGTTGCTACGTGTAAAATTTATATTTCTGAGGACTGGGCAAGGATCTTGGTATGATTACTTAATTGTTATACTCTATTAATTTTTAAAAATTAATCACTAAATTGAATTTAAGTAATTAGAAATTCTTTTTTTTGTTTGTTTTTATGTTTAATTTATTTTGAAAGAGAGAGGGAGAGAGAGAGAGCAGGGAAGTGGCAAAGAGAGAAGGAGAGAGAGAGAATCCCAAACAGGTTCCATGCTCAGTGTGGAGCCCAACACATGGCTTGATCTCACACTGTGAGATCATGACCTGAGCTGAAATCAAGAGTCAGACGCTTAACCAACTGAGCCTCCCAGGTTCCCCTCCATTAATCTATTTTTAAACCAACAGAGAGAAAGATAGTTTTATTGTGAGTGTTGCAGGGTCTCCAACTTATTTATACAAGGCATTTTGATGAAGGTTCTCTTGAAAAAACAGCCAACAAATTTAACAATTAGTAGATGAGGTCACTAACGGCAAAACGCAAATAACAGCCTTATCCCCCCAAATAACTTTGAAATAAGAATTTTATGACCCTTGGGAGGATGATAAAAGGAATAACATTCGCAAAAAGAGAGCAAGTGATTGTAAAATAAAAATAGGAGGATATGAATCAAGAACTGATTGCTATGGAAAAAGAAAGAAAAAATTAGAAAAAAATTTATACAGCTCAAGTTCTAGAATGAGAGGAAACAAAGTCAGAAGAAATATACAAAGAAGTAATGGGAGAGCATTTTCCGGAATCGAAAGAGGTTGTGAGTGTTCACACTGAAAGCATAGATCAAGTATAGAGCAGAGTGAATACATTAACATCTAGGCAAGAAGATACTTGGCTTTGGTTACAAGTCCACAGCATTGACTGGAAGCAAATGGGCCAGAAACCGATGAAAGTTATGGGTTGTATCGGGAACAGTCCAACAATGGCCAAGGGCATTGCTTATTCTGGAAGGCAATCCTCAGGATCTATTGTACCTATAGGAGAGGTGGGGAAGACCCACAGAGATGAGGATCACCTTTGGCCTTGTTCTTTCCTATTGTGATGAAGGAAGGCTGGACATACCCAGAGGGGAGTATGTGATACTCGGACCCCCTCACAGCTATGAGACGAAAGGCCAGGGCTGCAAGGTTGTGTCTGGACAGGCGTGTGCTCCGATTTTGAAAAGATCCAGAAGAGGGTGGTCTCATGCGACCCATTTATGACTGCAGCCTTTGGCGCCCTGGGCCATGGATAAGGGATCCTCTGCCTGTGTTTACCTCTCAGGGAAGCACCTGTCTGGCATTTCTATCTTCAACACTTCCTTCCATCACCTCAACAATTTTGCACAAGAAGCTGTGGTGTAAGACGTCAAATTGAGACTCAATATGATGTGTTGCCTCGACATCTGGTAAGACTGGGGGAGCTCTGGAATGTCCTAATCTCAGCCTCCCCTCACCCCCACTCTGCACCCACTAATAACGTCTCCTAGCTAAACAACCCCCTTATCAAAGAACCAGGCACAGTTCCTGCTTATCCCTAAGTCGCCTGTTTCAGTTCCCTGTAGTGATGGAATTATTCAAACCAGCCAATTATATCCTCCCATGGGAACCAGAGGACATCCCACCTTCTCGATACTACAAACCCATCTTCCCACAACCCATTGAACCCAGTGTCTGCTCTGTTTTCAAGTGCTACCTCCATGTTCCACTGTGCGGTATGTGGGTCTTCCCTCAAGCTGTGAGCGTATGTCACTGGTAAACTGCTCTTGATATCATCTGTCCAGCGTTGAGGGTCATGTGTGGCCATCCTCAACCCCTAGGGCAGGAATCCCTCCCTCACCAACAGGGTCTGCCCTAGAAGTCCCTTCTGATCAGGGTTCTGGGACTTAAGGCTGCTTGGGGCTGGGGAACAGGGGGCCACATCTTACAGAGTCTTGGATTGGAACTTCAGCTCTGCCATCGACTGGCTGATTGACCTCAGGCAAGCCCTGTACCTCTCTTATTGTCAATATTGGTTAAGGGTTGGTTGCAAAACCAGGAACCACTGTGGCTAAGTTTAAGCGGAGAGCGATTTATTGTCAGAAACTGGCATTCTACCGAATTGCTCAGGGGGGCTGGAGGAGGCTGTAAGCTGAGTTTCTGGGAAAATTTCCTCCCCTGAGTCATGCTGCTTTGGCACAGTTCAGGAAGCTACCTACTGGAGAACCATGCTGCCTCTGCCACGGTCTGTGCCCTGCACTCCGCGTCCTTGCAGACTGAGTTCTGTGTCAGCATTTTAGAGAGAGCATCTGATTGGTGAAACTCAAATCGCAGCCAGAACCCTCGCTCTGAGAGGTCAGGAAATGTAGCTTTAACTTTCTCCAGCTTCTGTGCTATAGAGAGTTACACCAGAAAGAAAGAGGTCGGAGTGGATGTTGAGTGAGTCAATCCACAGATTCTGCCTTAGCTTCGGGCTCCACCTCTGAAGTGGTTTGCTGGGGTCCCTGGGTGGGTTGGGAATGAATGTGGGGGTGCTGCCTCGAGTCAAGCCTAAACTTATTTCATAGAGTCCTTCTGGAGGGATCTAAATAAGTGTTTTTCAACCCTGTGGACTCAATGTTCTTCCCCCCCAACCCTTTTAACAACAAATCTTTTGTTACATCCCCTTTATTAATCTACACCTGTTATATCAGAAACAGGTCACTATCACATACTAACTGTAATGATAGAAATGAAGTAAAAGGAAAGTATAATTTATAGTAAAAGGATATGTGTTTATATACATGTACATATACATATATGTATATATGTATTAGGGAGAGAGAGAGAAAGCACAAGCAGAGGAGGGGCAGAGAGAAAAGGAGAGAGAGAGAGAGAGAGAATCCCAAGCAGGCTTTTCACTGAGCCTGATGCAGGGCTCGAACCCATGAACCGTGAGACCACGACCTGAGCCGAAGTTATGTGTTCCAATGTTTCAGTGCTCCACCAGGGCTACTTGAAGATGCGATCAGGTTGCCAAGAGCTCTTGAACTTTTGGGATGTGATGGACACAGATGCAGACACGGTTGTAGTTACGACTGAAAGATTATGGAAGTGTTTCTCTTGGGGCTATCATGTTGTAAAATGGCCAACAGCTCTTGATAAAGTTCTGAACAAAAGGTAATCTTCCCTGGGGCATCTGGGTGGCTCAGTCAGTTAAACATCTGACTCTTGATTTGAGCTCAGGTCATGAGCTCACAGTTTATCAGCAGTGTGGAGCCTGCTTGAGATTCTCTCTCTCTCTCTCTCTCTCTCTGCCCCTTGCTGGCTTGTGCTCTCTCTCTCTCTCTCAAAAATAAATTTAAGGGCGCCTGGGTGGCGCAGTCGGTTAAGCGTCCGACTTCAGCCAGGTCGCGATCTCGCGGTCCGGGAGTTCGAGCCCCGCGTCAGGCTCTGGGCTGTTGGCTCAGAGCCTGGAGCCTGTTTCCGATTCTGTGTCTCCCTCTCTCTCTGCCCCTCCCCTGTTCATGCTCTGTCTCTCTCTGTCCTATAAATAAATAAACGTTGAAAAAAAAAAATAAATTTAAAAAAAATTTTAAAGGATAATCTTCCCTGCATTTACATGCTAGTTGCATTCCTGAAAAAAAATCAGTGGTTCTTAAAAGTTGACAAAATATTTTGTGCTTATACATAAAATGAGTTTGGTACTAGGCTCATATAAACAGATGCTTCACCTTCAAAGTGTCCAGCAAGATATTACAAAAAAACCTTTAAAAATGAAAGAAAAATTAATATAAAACAAATTTCCTGTCGGCCATCTTCAGGTGTATAATTCCATGACATTTATGCCTTCACAATGTTGTGCAACTATCACCTCTATTTAGTTCTAAGACATTTCCACCACTCCAGGTTTCTTTTGAAACCTGTCCCCATTAAGCAGTTTCTTCCCATTCCACTCTCCCCCAGGCCCTTGGGAACCATTAGTCTGCTTTATGTCTCTATAGACTTACTTATTCTGGAAGCTTTATACGATGGATTCATAAAAGTAGGTGATCTTCTGTGTCTGGCTTTTCCCTCAGCATAGTGCTTTCAAGGTTCATCCACATGGTAGCATGGATCAGTATTTGAATCCTTTTTATGGCTTAATCATATTCCATTGTATGGGTGTACCAACACTGTGGAAAAACAATTCAGTCCTTCCTCAAATAGGTAAACACAGAATTACCACATGTAATTACCATAAGACCCAGAAATTCTGCTCTTAGGAATATATCCAAAAGAATTGAAAACGGTATTCAAACAAATATTTCTACACAAATGTTCATAGTAGTGTGGCTCACAGCTGTGGAACATTTTGAAAGTTATGCAAGATGTTGGCACTTGCTAGGTATGAAGGGTTGTCTGTGCGATGTACGATGTCTGCCGTCTTTGGCCCTCACCCACTAGAGGTAAGTAGGCCTCCCCAATCATTTTGAAACCCCAGAACACCTTTATATGTTTTCCAAAGGTCCCTGGAGCTTTGCCATTGCCACCGAGATCACTGATGGGATGAATGTTCCATGAATGGACAGGCTGAGGCCCAGAGAAGGCTGTTCACACAGGGAGCCTTCCTGGGAGTCAGTAGAAGCCAGAGTTGGAACTTGCCTCTCTCCAACCCAAGTTAATGCTCATTCTGTATGGAGCCTCCATCCACCCCACTGAACCCTAAGGGTGGGAAAAAAACACAGCAGGTTCCCAGTGCCTGGGTCTGATTGCATCCCCAAGACCTGATTCCCACCACCAACAGGAGAGAATGGAAGCTCCCTCATAGAATATAAGCTGCTCTCAGTAGAGCATAATCTCCTCATTTTCTATAAGGTTCAAAAGGACAGAGAGTTAGAGTCTTCATTATTTCTGAATTCCCCATGCCTAGGGACATGCCTGGCACATGGCACATGGTAGGTTTTAACATGTATTTGTTGAATGAATGAATGCATGTGTGAATGAATGAAGACTGTGTGGTCCTGTGGTTCAAAGATTCTCTTTCTTCTCCCTGGATGGAAAAGTGAAAGATTTGTCCCTAGTGTGAGCACATGGTTTAAGAATAACTTTGGGCTCCATTCATCGGTGTGCCCCCAGCTCTCAACTCAGGGCCAGATACGTAGTGGATAATGCACGCAGTGAATCAGTACATGCTTTCTACATGTTCCGTTTCTGTCTGGGACAGAAGTCTGGCCTGGGGCTTAAGGGATGATGGGAGGAGAGAGAGAGTGGGATTTGTGGCCTTCCTCTCTCAGCATGAGGAGTGGAAAGAACAAAGGGCTTTGAACCAGACAGATCATAGCTTGAATCATAGTTGTGCATTATTAGCACCCAAATGTTGAGCTGGTGACTTCACCTCTCCGAGCCTCCATTTCCAAGGGCGTAAAAGGGTCAATAATACTTGCTTTCTTCTATGGTGGTGAGGATAAAAGATGTTAAGTTTGTGAGATGAGAATGCGGTGACTGTAGGTCAATCGTGGTACATGGTTATTTTCCTTTAGGATGAGCTCCGGGTTCTTTCCTACACGGATGCACGCTCCACCTCCGATTCAAAGTGTTGCTAATTGCTATTGTGGGTTGGGTTTAGGACTTTCTATTGGGCTTTATGCAGAAATTAGCCCACACATGGCTGTGATCCTCCTTGATTTCATTTTTCAGGAATTGTAACAAGGGTCTGAATTGAACTGCTCTAGTGGAGACCAGGTATGACCAGCCTTTCTTCTCTCTTTGTCCTTTCTGGGTTCAGGAAGAAATTCAAAAGCTGAATAAAGATATGCTCATTAAAGAATTTTATGTGGCAATTAAATTTCTCCCCTAGTAAGAGGAAATAGGCTGAGATATTTCAATTTGGTGATTAAATTTCTCCCTTCAAATATGGAAATGATGGGTGATAGGTTAATATTTTACCCAACTTCTACAAAAGAGATGATTTCAATCCCAAATTATTTCAGAGACCAGAACAAGGAAAACACAGATAGAAACTTTTGTGGCTTTTATTTTTGATACCATGTATTTGATATTATAATTAGAGTTTGAGAAGAAAATTGTGGACTTTGTTTTTTCCTTATGAAGATATGGTGGGAAAATCCCAATTAAAATGTCAGGAAATAGTCAATGTCGAATTTCCTGAAGTTGATGACTGTACTGTGGTTATGTAAAAGAATGCCTTTATTCACAGAGAATACATCCTGAAGTATTCATGACTAAATCTCATGTAAGCAACTTACTTTCAATGGTCAGTATTGAGCATTATATTCTCACTCATAGATGAAAGAAAGACAATAATAAAACAAATGTGGCAAAATGTTAACACTTAGTGGATCTGAGTGAAAGGAATATGATCGTTCTTTGTACCATTCTTCCAGTTTTTTCCATGCATTTGAAATTATTTCAAAGTGACGAGTATAATTAAGCGTTAGGATATTGAATATGCTAAAAAAAAATCCCTAAATAAATAGCATAGGTCTTAGGAATGCAAGGATAGTTCAAGAACAGAAAATCTATCAATGTGATGAAGCAAATTAAAAGTTTAAAGAAGAAAAGCCAAAGGAGTTTTTAAATTGATTTCTAAAAATCATTCTATATTGTTCAGTGTTCACTCATGATAAGAATACACGCTATACTAGGAACAAAAACGAACCTTTTTAACCTAGTAGAGGGTATTTAGCAAATACTTACAGCAAATATTATATTCAATGGTGAAACTAAAGAAGCAGTATCCTTAAAGATAGTATAAGGCCCAGATGCCCTCTATTACCACTCTCATTCCAAATCATATCAGTGATCTTAGGTCAATGCAATAAAACAAGACATAAAAATAAAGAGGATATATATATATATATATATATATATATATATATGGTTCCCAGAGGGGAGGATGGTAGGGGGATGGGCAAGATGGGTGAAGGAGACTGGAAGGTACAGGTTTCCAGTTATGGAATGAATGAGTCACGGAGATAAAAGGCACAGCATAGGGAATACAGTCAAAGGTATTGTAGCAGTGTTGTTGTATGGGGACAGATGGTAGCTACACGTGTAAGCCCAGCATAACATAGAGAGAAGTTGGATCACTCTGTTGTACACCTGAAGCTAATGTAACATCGTGTGTCAACTATACTTCAATAAAATTTCTTTTAATAGGGAGGTATACGGATTGGAAAGGAAGAGAGAGAGTTGTCAATGCTTACAGATGGTATGTCTTCAGATGAAAGCCAAGAGACTCATGAGAAACTATTAAAACTCATGAGAAAATACATCGAGTTTGCGATGGCAAAAGTCAGCATGCAAAAAAATTGATTGCATGCTGACACATCAGAAACTAGTAAAGATGTGAAAAGAGGGAAAGATCCTATATTCACTATAACCGGAAAATGGGTAACTACCTAAAAATAAACCAAGGCAAAGTTTGCAAAGTTTATGTGAAAATAATAACACTTTTTGTTGTTGTTGCTTTTCCAGATAATAAAACTTTATTGCGCGACTTGAAGAGGCCTTGGATAGAGTGATGCTCATTGTTTTTATATTTGGGAGGACTCACTGTGGTACATATTGTGGCTGCCCCAGTAATTTATGGCTGTGATACCACTGTAATTAAAATCTCAACAGATTTTCTTAAGGACCTCGGAAAATTGACTCTAAAATGTATATGGTGGAGGAGAAGTGCAAGAAGACCCAAAACAATTCTGAATAAATAAAACAGAAATGTGCCGCAAAGGACCAGGATATATAAAGCATATATAGTTAATTAAAAGATCACCCAAGAATGCTGGTGTGAGACTGGACAGGCTGAGTGAGAACACCTAACGTCATGCAAAAACACATCCATCTGTAAGTGAAAACTTGGTACAAGATAGATGTGGGGTTTTTAAAATTTTTTTTTAACATTTATTTATTTTTGAGACAGAGAGAGACAGAGCATGAACGGGGGAGGGGCAGAGAGAGAGAGGGAGACACAGAATCGGAAGCAGGCTCCAGGCTCTGAGCCATCAGCCCAGAGCCTGACGCGGGGCTCAAACTCACGGGTCGCGAGATCGTGACCTGAGCCGAAGTCGGACGCTCAACCGACTGAGCCACCCAGGCACCCCAAGATGTGGTTTTATAAATGAACAGGAGATCAATGAGATGGGGGAACAACTGGCATTTCATATTGGAAAAAGTTGAAACAAGATCCCTAGTTTGCACCTTTCGTAAAAAAAAAAAGAAAAATAAATTCCAGATGGATTAATGACTGAAATGTGGGGAAAGAATCTTTTAAAAATGTTTGAAGAAAATATAGGAGATTGTTCTCAGGTGAGGGTAGTTTGCTTAATATTGCCATGGAAAAGTGTAACCCATAGGGGCGCCTGGGTGGCTCAGTCGGTTAAGTGTCCGACTTCGGCTCAGGTCATGAACTCACAGTTTGTTGTGCGTTTAAGCCCCGTGTCCGGCTCTGTGCTGACAGCTTGGAGCCTGGAGCCTGGTTCAGATTCTGTGTCTCCCTCTCTCTCTCTGCTCCTCTCCCGCTCACACACACTCTCTCTCTCTCTCTCTCAAAAATAAATAAACATTAAAAAAAAAAGTATAACCCATAAAGGAAGAGGGGAGTAAAATTGATCCCATCAAAGCAAAAAGAAATATTCTTTTTAAAAGATAACACCAAGGACAGTAGGTGCTAATATGCTAACTGATGGTTCTTTCTGGAGCTCATTCATCGTTTGCACATGAGACCCATCAACTACACAGACTAGAGGTGACCCTCCCAGGGTTTCTCTTCTCTGAGCCCCAGCTTTGGACACATAGCATCAGTTCGTAGGCAGCTCTCTGTCGACTTCATCCAAAGTGTTCCCTCCTCCCATCACATTACATGGGAGGCCAACTCTGAGCCTTATTTTTGCTGTTTGTAAAATCAGGTGACTGTAACACCTCTCAAAGCATTTTCATGAGGTTTGAAAGTGACAAAGCACTCAGTACTGTGTCTGGCATGTAACAAGTACTCAGTAACTATTAGGTATAATTATCTAAGAAAGCATATTTATTAAGTGGGGGAGTCAGGATTTGAAAGCAGGTGGGTCTAGCTTCAAAGTCTGTGATCTTTTAACAAAAGTCCCTGAAATCAAGCAGAAGGAGTTAGAAGTTGGTCATTTGGGGGCTATTTCCTGAGCGCCTCGGGTCTGTACCTCTTTGCTCTGGAGTTTCATGGCCTATTTTTGCTCTAGCATAGCTGACCATCACCTCGTCTCCAACGCTTGTTCCTCTCACCAACATTTCACATTGTAGGATAAAAATACATTCAGAAAAGTACATAAAATGAGAGGACGATTTAATGGGTAATTACAAGGCAAATACATGGGCCACCACCACCGAGGCCACATCTGTTTTCAATCTGGTTTCTCATGCCCCCAAACCACTTCTTTATGGACAGGTCACAAAGCTTCTTTTCTGTTGTTCGTAGAGTAAACAGACACCTTCCTTTTGGGAAATATCCAGGTCTTGGGGAAAAGTGTGAGAAACCCCTGGTCTGAAATCAGACACGATCACAAATCATTTTGAGCATGGCGAGGTCTCAGAAGCTCCAGCCATGGAAGCTCCCCGGCTTCTGCTTCAGATTCAGATATTTGCTACCCCTGTCCCCCAGCCCCCCCCCCCCCCCATTCTCCTCACCCCTGGCGTCTCTAGCTCTCCTTTGTACTGATTTCTTTTCTGACGGGAACTACCTTTCTCAGTCTCCCCAGAATCTCAGAGAAGAATCCAACCTGGACAAATGGCAAAACTTCAAGACAAGGAAGCGTGATCGGGAAAGCATTGAAGACCCAGCTTGCTCTTGATGCCTGGATATGCTGACTCTCCCATGTTCTCATCCCTTCTCAGCATCTTTTTCCCCATGTTACGTGTCTTCTTTTCAAACCTCCCACTGCTTCTATCATACCTGCATCTAGCAAGTCTCCTAGGGCTTACAGCCTTGAGGTTCTTCACATCAGGGAAAGGAAAGCCATGGAGGACTGGAGATGAACAGATGGTTGCTGGTGGCCTCTTCCTGGGTTCATTCACTCAGTCATTCATTTATCCAGTGGTTCATTCGTTCATTCATTCATTCATCAAATTGTTCTTATGTGTCAGGCTTTGGGTTAAGCAATGGGTATGCAGCAAAGAACCAAATAGACATAATTTATTTAATAGAACTCATGGAATTTACTATCTACATTTATTGAGGCCTGCTGACTATCAATACTAATAAAAAGCAAAACTGACACAAGTTTTCTCCCTCCAGGAGATCATAGTCTAGTGTGGAGACATACAAATCAATAGGCAGAGAGATAGGGAAAATGAGGCACAGAAAGGGGCACCTAATACAGAAAGGGAGTCAGAGACCCCCTGCTCCCCCAACACCAATGGATGGCAGGGCAGATGGTATCTGTGAGTGAAAGAGGAAAAAGTCCATCAGACAGAAACATGGGCTTGAGTCTTAGGGTGAAGAGGAACCAGAGGTGAGGTACAACTGCCTCCCTTTTCTAAAAAAAATTTTCAAATGTTTTTATTTATTTTTGAGACAGAGAGAGAGCATGAGCAGGGGAGGGGCAGAGAAAGAGGGAGACACAGAATCTGAAGCAGGCTCCAAGCTCTGAGCTGTCAGCACAGAGCCCGACGTGGGGCTCGAACTCATGGACTGTGAGATCATAACCTGAGCTGAAGTCAGACGCTTAACCGACTGAGCCACCCAGGTGCCCCCAACAGCCTTCCTTAAGAGGGAGCAACCACAGTCTTCTCCTGTACCCTTTTCCCACCCTAAACCTTAGGAGCCCAGTCTGTGGACAGAGCCAAGGCAGGCCCTTGAGAACAGGAGATGCCATCAGCAGTGGGGTGAGGCCTCCTCAGCCTCTGTTGAGGGTCTTGAGCAATGGCAACATCAGTTCCAGCTGAGACCTTCGTCTTCTTCTAGTTCAATATTCTCATGTACAGGTGGAGAAATTGAGCCTCCAAGAGCCACCATGTCCTGACTAAGGTTGCACAGTGGATCAATGACAAAAGCTCTAGAATCTGGAAGTAGATTAGGTTGACAGTTAACTGGACTAAGATCTTTCAATTTATAATAATCTCAGTTGGTGAAAGACCTGATATCTTTCTGTGAGCTCCAACGTGTGTGTGTGTGTGTGTGTGTGTGTGTGTGTGTGTGTGTGTGGTGTTAGTACCAAGATTTGAATCCAGATTGGGTTAATTCTGATGTTCATGCATTTATCCACTATATTGTACTGCATCTATGTGTCCTATTAACTTTTGTATCCCCAGGACCTGGCATAGTGCCTTGTTGATGGTAGGCTCAATAGTCTTACAGGATATAGGACCATAATGGTTGGATGGAAAAGATGGAGTAAGAATCTGGGATCCAGATCAGGTCAGGAAGGACAAGGCCAAATAGAGCAGACTCCTGGTATTAGTTGGGAGTGACCAAATTCAGAGAAACAATATCTCACATATGGTAACTAATTTATATGTGATTATGGTTGGATCACCTCCCTTTCAGATTCTGTTTTCTTCTCTGTAAAATAGATTGGCTTAAATCTATTCTGAAGTACATTTCAGTGCAAACAGTCAATGATTTTAGGGTCAGAACCAATTATAAGCAGCTTATGGATGATAGGTATCTGGTCCCGTCCCATCTTCTGTGTCCACTGATTACTTATTAAGCACAATGCTGTCTTATGAGTTCTTCTTAAAGTTCAGGAGCCATTACCAACTGCTCAGTGACAGATTCTTTTAGGATTGTGCGCACCAACAGAGCTACTATTCAAAAGAAGATATTAGACAGATCCAAACTCCAAACCTCATGAACCCAAGGTGTGTGCATGAATTTATCAGAGGACAGGGAGAAGGAAAGGGTGGCCGGTCAGCAGGAAGAGTTAGAGTGCCTCTAACCTTCTCCTGGGTGGTTATGGTGAGAACCAGGAATTGAAGCCAAAGCCACGGCTACCCCAATGACCTATAAAAAGTGGTAGAAACCATTTCAACAGAGATATCAATCTGTATTTCCTATATGAAAACTATGAGATACATACTCAGTTACTAAATGATGCTAAATTCCTTCCTTTCCTTCCTCTACCAATAGGTAACTCATGCTTTTTTTTTTTTTTTTTTGTAAGGAATGGCTCTTGGTTAGCTGTCTAATTGGAGAGGATCCTAAAATTAAATTTATATGGAAGCACCACTGATCAATAGTTTGATTCTCATTCATGGGAGGAAATATAACACCAAAGAAGACAGTTATCGTTAGGTACTTGTTGCCTGAAACTAGTTCTCTTTTGACTTCATTTAAAAATCAAAAATGATGCTGAATGTTAAGGACATGAAGATACCTAATAAGTGCTCAAAATTTGTATTGCTTAATTTCCTAAAAGGGTAGCAGAAAAATACACATCATTTAGATTTCCCAGGTAGAGATGTATATATACACATATATACACACACACATATACACACATACATATAAAAATGTATGTGTGTATATGTACACACATATATGTGTATATATACACATATATATACACACACATATATACACATACATATACAAATTATATATAAATAAACTCATATATATATTTCCAAATAGAAATTCTGGAAATAGAAAATGACTGGAGACTAAAAATTTGAAGGTTTAATAATTAGCCAATGGAAGTTCCAGAAAGAGAATGGAGAGAATGTCAGAGAAGCAACATTCAAATAGATAAACAGAAGAAAAAAATTTCAGAATTAAATTAAGACACGCATCTTTAGGTTAAGAGTACACATTGAGGACCGAGCAGAACAAATAAAAGACTACTACTAATGCGCTCTTATTTGAAGCAAATGGATTAGCAGTCAACTAAGTAAGAAACCCAAGCGTCAGCAGCAATGGTCAATGATCGCTCATGCCAAAATGGATATCCTATGAAGTGTGCCCTATGAAGTGAATTCCCAAAAAGGTATACTTCCCTCACCCCCAAAGGGCATCCTCTGAAGTGCTTCCCTGAGATATAGCCATGGAAGGCATTGGCCAAGAGAGAGGCTCCCCAGAGAGCAGAGGTAGACCAGCAGGAACAAGAAAGTCACTCCACTTCCAGATTGGAAGCCCTCACATCCCTGTCTTCCGGGATATACAATATGAACTATGGACCAGTGACTGCCTGCATGTTGCTTCACATGTTTCTCTTCAGCAAATAGGAGTTTTCAATACAGTTATTCAGTTCTCATCCTACCATTTTATGTTGGGCACGTTCAAAATGGTTCAACTTATTTTAGCTTATTATATTTACTTAATCTGTAAAGTCTACAGAGAGCCTTATCTGGACTTCACTGAGAGAACTGCTGTCAGCCAGATTTCGGAAGTGAAGGTAGTACTAGAAGAGACATCTTGTTGTCTTTCTTGGGAGAGAGATTGAGTGCACTTTATGTATGTGTTGGTGGTTGAGGAAGGGTTTGAATGAGAATTTATGACTACGTTGATTTCTGCAGCCATGAGGGGTAGACTTTAGAGGACATTGTTGCCTTTACCACTGGGTATCCTGTCACCCTTCTGGTAGCTATATCCTAATTTCTCCTGGAGAATCACTCCCCCTCCCAATTTCGGAAAATCACATTGTATTTAGGAGTTTCACCCAACGATAAGCACAGTGACCTTGGCTTAAATCAATCAGTACATCCATGTCTCTGGCCTCAATCATGGGTTTAAAGGTTTACTTCTAGTCAATTCTAAGCAGCTGGGTTACCCAGAAGTGTTTAGGCTTTCTTACAGGACCTGGCTTTGAGAAGATGGAAGGAGGTGTGACAGCCCCATATGACAAATTCCAGGAGAGAGCCTCACTATGAAGGGCAGTGGAGTGGAGAGAATCTTCTGGGAACTATAATCTGAGCCCCTGATCAAATTGCACCTGAAAAGAACACCTGTTCTTAGTTTATTCGGTTTCCTGAACCAGTAAATCCTGCTTTTTCCTATGCCTATGTGAATTAGATTTTTCTCTCAAGTGTAGCTGGCAACAGGGTCTGACATGGGCCCCTACCTCGCTCAGAACTTGGCCATGCAAGCTGGCAGTCTGCTCGTTCCAGTGAGATCCCCTGCTGCAACGTTTTCCGTTTTACCCCCACCCTGTTCTTTGAGGCCTTCGGGTCCTCCCTGGAACAGATAAGCCATTATCATTGAGCCAGAACTGTGGGGGTCTGACTGAGCTTCCTGACTATGTAACATCAGCTCAGAAAAGCCCAGCCAGTTCTGGAAAGGGAAGTAAGGAACATATAAGCCACAAGGCTGGGAAAGGACCATCACAACCACTGTGTCTGCCCCCACTATAAAACCCAACAGCCCTCGAAATCCTGGCACCTGAGGCTGTGGAATTTGCCAATAATGGTCACAAAGTCATGGAAGAGGCTCTGGCTAGAGGACAGGTGGCCACAGTGGACCACCTGCTTCTGTTGGTGGGGTTTCTGAGCATCCAGAAGTATGTTTCTTCTCCCATTCTGTGGCTCTTCTTATCTGCCTATGTCTAACTGACCTTAAATCCGTGTTTCTCTCTCTCTCTTTTTCTCTTCACTCTGTCCCTGATTCCAGATCTGTCTCCTTCTCCGTCTGGATCACTCACTGGTTTTCTCTTTCTTTCATGATCTTCGTTTGACTAGTTGTCCTTGCTGCTGTCTCTCAGTCTCTGTCATTCTGTTCTTAAACCTTCTCTGCCTTTCTCCCATCTCGGTCACTCTGCTGGTTTCTGTTTCTCTGGCTCCGGGGGTCTTTGACCTTCCCTGGGATGAAACCCCTGACTAGGGGCCCTGTACTTGTCCTTGGGTACCATTTCTCCTTTAGCCAGGTAACCGGCTGCTCTTTACTCCTGCTTCCGCAGAGTCCCGAGCGTCCCAGCTGCTGATCCTTCCTTTGGCTTTGAGGCCGCCATCTCCCTCTCGCTATGGGAAGTACGTCCTAATGCTCAGGGTCAAGAATGGTGTTTCAAGCCTCAACAATCCCCCTGAATCTTTGATCTTCCTTCTCAGAAGCTGGCTCCCTCTTCCCCGAATGCCATACCCGCAACTGCAGGAGTGACCAGAATTGCTGGAGAAACAGGAATATCAACATCAGATTTGTGGCCACAAATATCAGGATTAGGTGATTCTGGGCTTAGGTGATTAGATCCTGATTAGGCAAAGAGGGACCAGGAAGGTCAGAGTCTGAGATCACAGAATCTCAGAACATGTGGAAGGCGGATTGGGGGGTAGGGAAGGAAATGCACAGCCAGACCTCTTTCTCTCCTGGCTTTGTGAATTTCAGTCTGTCATTCCACGATCAGTCAGTCGGTCAGTCAGCAAACCAACCACCTAGCCACCCAGTCCGTCAGTGTCCCAGGCGGCCTGCTGGCCGGGTAAGCTTTAGCACTGACTGTGGCTCACCCTGCTTCCAGGCCCACCCTGCTCTTCCTGTGAAGAGCTGGCCCTGGGACTAAGGTAGGTGGCAGGGACGATGTCCACCGCCCCAGGCAGGGAGCTGGCTCCTGGAGTGCTTGGTGGGTGTTAGGGCTTCTGGTTTCCAGCCTGTGGCTTCGTTCTCTCCAGCTGAGGTGAAGCCTGGAGAGTTTTCAGTGGTGCCTTTCCAGGGAGGGAGTTCATCATCCCAGACTTCGAGGAAAGGGTGGTCAGGGCCAAGGATATTTCAGGCGCCACGAGGAACCATGAGGGAAAGCAACATGCCCCTCCCGTATGTCAGGAGGAGGTCTGGTCTACATCATCCCACTCCTTTTAGTTGACGCCTCTGGTGGCCGCGGTGTCCTGGTACTCGGGGCCCGTGGGTGGGGGGCTGCCCAACCTCTCACCCCTCAGCAGGGCTTCTGCTCTTCTCTCTGCCTTTCTGCATCACTCTTGCTTGCTGTTTAGAGCCTCAGGGGTCATCTGGGCGTCTCCAGCCTGGGTCTGGGAGTGACGCCTTCGGAGGGACCAGAACGAGGCAGCGCGTCGCTGAATTCTGCAGACTCACTGTGCCGCTGACTGGCTATCATGTCATCTCGGGCAAGTGGGCCGACTTCTCTGAGGTTCCCTTGTCTTCTCTTTAGGATGGACTGTGAAAGTGCTTGCTTGCCTGTGAGATTCTGTATGTATCATGTCTATTTCTAGGATTATTCTCTGGGAACATTGGGCTCTCTGGCTCCTGAGTATGGTGGGGAGCGCTCCTACGGTTAAATCCCCACTGAAGTCCAAGATCTGCCACCTCTAGGGATCATCGGTTCCAATGCTTGGATCTTACCGATGCGGAGATTTGAGGCCCAGGGAAGCAAAGGCCTTGCAGTGACTGAAGGACTCTGGCCCAGTCTCCTGAGGACCGCAGGGCCCTGGGGGCCAGAAATGATGCTGTCAGGTGTGGGTCCTCCACCATCTCCCAGCCCTGGGTGGGCCGCAGAGATGCTCTCCACTGACCCCAGGCCTGGCCAGGCGGACCCCGACCCTCGGTCATCCTTATGCCACGTCCACCCAACATCTTGCCACCGCCTGTCACGCTGCAAGGAGAGCTTCCGGGAGACTCGTTTTCCTCATTTGTAAAATGGGACTGCACGTGCACCTGTCCAGTGCTGTGTGAAAATTAAATGTGATAAAGCACGTGGGGCGCCTGGGTGGCTCAGCAGGTTGAGCATCGGACTCTTGATCTCAGTTCAGGTCTTGCTCTCAGGGTTGTGGGTTCAAGCTCCACGTTGGGCTCTGTGCTGGGCGTGGAGAGTACGTAAAATAAACAAACAAACAAACAAATAAAAAAATAATAAATGTTGGGGCGCCTGGGTGGCTCGGTCGGTTAAGAGGCCGACTTCAGCTCAGGTCATGATCTCGCGGTCCGTGAGTTCAAGCCCCACGTCGGGCTCTGTGCTGACAGCTCAGAGCCTGGAGCCTGTTTCAGATTCTGTGGCTCCCTCTCTCTGACCCTCCCCCGTTCATGCTTTGTCTCTCTCTGTCTCAAAAATAAATAAGCGTAAAAAATAAATAAATAAATAAATAAATGTGATAGAGCACGCAAAGCACGTGACGCTGTGACTGCCGCAATAAATGTCTCCTGCTGAGTGTTCGGGATGGTGACTGTAACTGTCCAAAGAAATACAGCTCTTACGTGGTGAAGGCAGGATCAGTCCCAAGCTGATTTCTGGGTCTAATGTTCGCGGGAGACCAGACTATACTCCATGTGGGAGGAGTTGGAGCCCGGTGACTTGGGGAAATGAGGTCCCAGGCTGCTTCCGGGTCTGCTCCAGAGTTAAAAGTTCAGTTTTTCTTTCCCTGGCCGCCTTCCGCAAGTAGTCGTGCCTGCAGGTTCTTCGTGTCCAATGCCTGTTTTCTTTTGGTCTTACCAGACCCCTCAGCATTTCCTCACGACAAACCACAGCCTCTGATTCATCAACCTCACAGCAAACAGGTGTCCTCTCCCAGGGAGACACTCAGCCTTTAAAGGAATGAACTGCAGAGTGCTGATCTATACAGCGACCTCCTCTCGGGTAGATAGGAGGACTCTTGAGATCTACCTTTGTTGGTGGGTACCTCCAGCCGCATCTTGGATGGATGGCCGCTTTTCAGCTTTGCCTAGATTCTGCTTAACCTGGTTAGCTCCCCACCCATTCACACTGACGTCTAACAGAACAGTTCATTCTCCCCAGTTTTGTCGGGAGTATGACAGGTGGCTCGGGAGGAGATTCAAATCTTGTAACATCCAAATTTTCTTGGGTGAAGAAGTGCTAAGAAGGAAGTGGCTAAGGCCACCTTTTCCCGAGGTGCGCAGAGATCTGCCGCATTTGTCCCCCACGGATCTCCAGAGGTGATTGAAATGGCCCGCCCTGCCCTCATTCTAATTTCTTCTCTGTCTGCTCTTTCTGTCCCAGCTCGATGGTATGCTTCCCCGACATTCTCACCGCCTCGCCCGGCTACGGCTCCAGCCCTCCTGGCTTCAGCGTCTCGGTTCCCCTCCGGTCATTATTGGATATGCTGTATGTTTTGTTCGAGGGAGTATTTCGAGTTATAAAGGCGACTGCAAAAGTCACAACACGGGCTGAGACTCCTGGGGTGTGTTCATGACCTGAATGAAGCAGGGTGACGTTGTGTCTTACGAAGTCACGCTAGCAACTTGGGACAGAAGGAGGCGCTGAGGCACAGAGATGGGCAGCGGCTGCCTCATCCATACACAAATGAGCTATGGCAAACCGCTCTCCTGACTTCTGGATTCTGAAAGGGTTTGGGTTCTGGTGTTTGGTTTTGATACCGAGGCAGAAAATGAACTTTATCTGTCAAACAGCAAAGGTGCTGTTGGCTGTCGGTGTGGGGAGCTTGGAAAACAGCCTCCTTGGACACGGTCACTGGGGCTCCTGCCCTGGGCCTCACGCCTCACAGGCCCTGCGCTTTGGAGCACCTTCCTCAAAATGCTCTGTGTCCCGGGGCGCCTGGGTGGCTCAGTCTGTAAAGCGTCCGACTTTGGCTCAGGTCATGATCTCGCAGTTTGTGAGTTCGAGCCCCGTGTCAGGCTCGGTGCTGACAGCTCAGAGCCTGGAACCTGCTTTGGATTCTGTGTCTCCCTCTCTGTCAGCCCCTCCCTGGCTCGTGCTCTGTCTCTGTTTCTCTCTCTCTCTCTCTCTCTCTCTCTCTCTCAGAAATGAATAAACATTACAAAAAAAAATTGTCTGTGTCCCCTCCGCTGCCTGGGGCCGGCCAGGGCCAGCAATGCTATTGGGCTGAAGCACTGCCAGCCCGAGACCTGCCTATATACTGGTTCTCCCTTCTCCCCTTCTGGGCTCTTTCCCATTTTCTACACCTCCACTCACTGCTGGCATCCCGGGCAGTCACCCTACAGGACCCTAGAGGCCCTTCTGATGGATTTGATTTGGGGTTTTTTTGTTTTGTTTTGTTTTGTTTTGACCTTTGATTGACATGTGCTTTCCCATGTCACACTTGAGCCATGTTGGATGAGGACCAGACGTTGCCTGTGCAAATGGACTGCCTCTCTCACGTCACCCCTGAGCCCCTCCAGCATTGGCTACCTAAGTTGTAGGGCCCGGGGTAAAGTGAACATGTGGGCCCTTTGTTCAAAAGCAGGGAAAAATGCCATTAAAGGCACTTAAAATACCCCTGGCCAAGCAAAAAGCCCCACTTTTCCCCTTTCTTCTGCGATTGGTCATGGTATTTTTTGTCTTGTTCTATTATTCCCTCTCAGGGATACACACAGGGAGAGCACAGACCTCACGGCGGGGGGGGGGGGGGGGGGCGGTCGGGGGCCGGGTCCCTGCCGCACTACTCAGCACATCCGTGGGCAGGACCCACCAGCCACAAGGACCCTTCCCCCGAGCTGCACTGGTGGTAACGACAAAGAACAACCTTCGAAGCCGTAGTTGGAGGCCAGTACTGAGGGGAGGCAGAATGGATGATGCAGTATTAGGGGCAATGGTGCAACCGGCTTTGAAGAAATGATGTTGGGAATGGGGGGCAGGGGGAAGAGGCTTGTGTCGGCCAGGGCTCTGCGGAAAGACAAGCAATATGATATGTGTCATATTAACATATACAATATTACATAGTATGCACATACTGTACATGGCACTATTATATGATAGATAGATAGATAGATAGAGGAAGAGAGAGAGAAAGCACATGACATTTATTTCAAGGAATTGGCTTATGCAATCCTGAGGCCTGGCAAGTAGGAAACCCACAGGGCAGGCTCCAAATTCAAGTAAGAGCTAATGCTGCAGTCTTGTGCCTGTATTCTGCAGAGCAGCAGGCCAGAAAGTCAGGCAGGATTTAGGTTTCAGTCTTATGGAACATTCCTGTCTCCGGGAAACCTGTTTTTGCCCTTAAGGCCTTCAACTGATTGGATGAGGCCCACTCACACTCCAGAGGGTAATCTGCTGGGCTCAAAGTCTACTGACTTGAATGTTTAGTCATGTCTAAAAAATACCTTCCCAGCAACACCTAGGCTGGTGTTTGACCAAACAACGGGGCACCATAGCCTCGCCAAGTGACACAAAAATTAATCATCACAAACATCTACGTTGTTTTAATACAGACAACATAAAGCCTTGGCACTCTCTGAGTCAGAATGGGTTTGCGGTCTTTTCTTGTGCTGGGAGATCTGAAACTAGTCCCTCTGACCGTAAAGAACATGGAGGGGTGCCCGGAGGTGGTTCAGTCAGTTAGGCATACGACTTCAGCTCAGGTCACGATCTCATAGTTTGTGAGTTCAAGTCCCGGATCAGGCTCTGTGCTGACAGCTCAAAGCCTGGAGCCCGCCTTGGATTCTGTGTCTCCCTCTCTGTCAGCCCCTCCCCTGCTTGCACTCTGTCTCTCTCTCAGAAATAAATAACATTAAGAAAAATTATTAAAAAAAAAAAAAAAGAACGTGGAGAGCTGGTCTCAGGACCCCTGGAGGAAGAAATGGTGTGAGGAGACTGAGAGGAAACTTCGCTTGTTCTCATTGGACAATAAGCAAATACACTGGCATTTCTTCTCATTATTCCAAATCTTCATAAATAAATCACTATGCCTGTCACAGGCACAGTGAATTTTGCAAAGTATTTAAAAAAGTTTTTAATGTTTATTTATTTTGGGGAGAGAGAGAGAGAGAGAGTGAGCGGGAGAGGGGCAGAGAGGGAGACACGGAATCTGAAGCAGGCTCCAGGCTCTGAGCTGTCAGCACAGAGCCCGACGCGGGGCTGGAACTCCCGAACCGTGAGATCATGGCCTGAACCGAAGCCAGACACTCAACCAACTGAGCCACCCCGGCACCCCTATAATATATTTTTTAATCATATTGTTCCTATAGACAGAGGGCCCTCAAGAAATATTTGCCCGGGCCCCCACACGTCCTAAAAGTAGCTCTGTCCTGAAAGGCTCAGTTGGGCCTTTAATGGGGCAGAGCAGGCGGGGCCCAGACCCAAGGCCTGGGGCTGAGTTCGAGCCTGACAGCTCCCTGTGTGCCCAGCGTACAGATACCGATGAATAAGAACACGTCTGCCATTCTGAGTGGACCAGACACTGTGCTGAGTGCTTGCCAAATACTCCTCACGGCCACCATGTGGCATAGGAGAAACCAAGACCAAAGCTGAGGAAACTGAGGCTCAGAGAGGTTCAGTGAGTTTCTTCCAGCCCAGGGAACTCCCACTTGTTTAGGTTTTCAATGACCATGTGGTATTGACCCCGCGTGTCTTCTTCACTGTCGCCTCAGGGCCTAGCACAGCTCCTGACACGCAGTAAGAATTCATTAAACAACTTCTGTGTGAATGAACTTAATGAATGAAAGAACCTGTAGTATTTAGTAGAAGGCAACGGAGGGCGTGTGAAGCAGGCTGAGAGAATCAGTGTCAGGTTAAGATCCGGTTAGGAGGGCAAGTGTCCACCACCAAAAAGCTTCCGGGGTTCAGTAAACTGGTTTTGGCAAATCTCAGTCTGGTGCTGTGTAATTAACTCATTATGCAACTCTGGGCTTGTGCCTGCTCTTGAGGGCCTCAGTAGCTTCCTGCAAGTTGGAGGTTTGGTTTAGATCAGGAGTCCGTAAACATTTTCTGTGAAGGACCAGAGTGAACATTCTAGGCTTTGGAGTAAGTTTAGGTCTCTGCCGTTAACTACGCAACTCTGCCATCTGTAGGGGGGAAGTACCCACAGAAATACAAAAACAAATGAATGTGTGGCTGTTTCCAACAAAACTTCATTTAGAAAAACAGGCCGCTGTCTGGAATTTGCTCTGGGGGCTGTAGCTGGCTGACCCCCTGGTCTAGATGACCTCTGAAATCCTCTTTTAATCTTAACAGTTTATGATTTAAAGACTTAGAGAACCGATGTTATGAAGGACGGAAATGATCACCCAACGTCATTATCCTCCTATGGCGCCCGTGGCGGTCATTGCCAATTGATCACAACACTCCTTCCTGACAGGAAAGGGGTTGGCTTGTCTAATCAATCACAGATGAAGAATTCCAGCTGGACCATTCTCCCTTTCACTCTTTAAGAAGCAGATATTTAGAAGACGCCAGACACTCTCGGGACTGTGGCGTTGAGGAAGATAGGAAGGAAGAGAAAGTGGGGAGTGTGGCAGCATTTCCCGCTCTCATCCCCGTGTAAGAGGAACCAGACTTTCTTCAGGTGGGGGAAGTGAGAGCCCAAATCCTGAACATGAGCCAGGTTATTTGAGCTGACCGTGCTATTACCCACGGGGGGGGAAGTCAGACCCTCTATCTCTCTCTTACTTGCCCTACTGGGTGCTCGAGCTAGGAGTGGACACCTGGAGTTTCCTTCTTCCCCAGGGCATACGAATTTTCTTCCTTTTCTTTTCCCATCAGAATGCAAACGGGAGAGTGGCTTCTGCACAGACAGATCTGCTGTCATTGGACTGTTGGAGAGTACTTTACGAATTAGTTCATGTGGAGCCGTTATTGCAATGACAACCCACAACCCTAAGTGTCTATTTCGATTTCCACGAACCTTCACACTGAGGAATGGATGGGGAAATCCGAAACATCTACGAGCCACCCGATATAAGAGCTTGGGCCGTCAGACAGGTTTGGGTTGAATCTTAGACATGATGATCACCTTCTTGATAATTAGAAGCAATCTCTGCAGACTGGGTAACCCAAGGAGTAAGTTCAATATATGGCAGCCATCTTTTTTTTTTTTTTTTTATCACGCAAGATCTGTAGATTTTGGGGGTAGGAAACATCCCTCTAGTATCTCAAATTGTACACTGTAACCACATGTTGGGTCTGGTGGCCAGGGAGCTGTTTGCACCTTGCTCTCAGATTCATTTCAATGTCCTTCACTTGTAAGGAATACAATTCATTTGTTCTTTTTCAAGTTCTTCCACACCCTTCATCTCACGACTCTCTGAGAGGGGCGGATTTGTTAGTATCACCCCATTGCATAGTTGGGAAAACGGAGCTCCAAAGAGATTTTCTGTGGGCAGAGCTCTTCTTTCTTTACCTTTTTCTTTGACAGCTGCCTATTTTATTTTTTAAAAAATGTTTATTGGGGCGCCTGGGTGGCGCAGTCGGTTAAGCGTCCGACTTCAGCCAGGTCACGATCTCGCGGTCCGTGAGTTTGAGCCCCGCGTCGGGCTCTGGGCTGATGGCTCAGAGCCTGGAGCCTGTTTCCGATTCTGTGTCTCCCTCTCTCTCTGCCCCTTCCCCGTTCATGCTCTGTCTCTCTCTGTCCCAAAAATAAATAAACGTTGAAAAAAAAAATTTTAAAAAAGTGTTTATTTATTCACTTAGAGAGAGCCCCAAGCAATCTCCACACCCAGCATGGAGCCTGATGTGGGTCTAAATCCCACAACTGCGAGATCACAGCTTGAGCCAGTACCAAGAGTCAGATGCTTAACCGACTGAGCCACCCAGGCACCCCCTATTTTTTAATTTTTTTTTAAGTAAATTTTACACCCAACGTGGGTCTTGAACTCAGGACCCCAAGATGAAGAGTCACATGCTCTACCAACTAAGCTGGCCAGACATGCCTGTTTGACAATCATTTAGCGAGCACTTTCCATGTATCAGGCATGGAACAGGCACTGGAGATAGAATGGTGTCAATATTTGGGGGAAATATCTGTTGGTTGATTGATATATCATCTGAACTTTTGAGAAGGAAATTGTATTGAGCAGTCAGGAGAGAGTTTCACAATCCCTGAGAGTCCAGGGGGCCCTTGCACAAGGTCTTAGTTGAGAGCTCACTCTCCGTGGTTTCAGCTCCAGATCTTTTTTTTTTATATATAAGATTTTATTTTTTTTTAAGTAATCTCTACCCCCGATGTGGGGCTCGAACTCATAACCCTGAGATCAAGAGTCGCACGCTCCCCTGTCTGAGCCAGCCAGCTGCCGCTCAGCTCCAGATCCAAATAGCTTCTTTGCAGCTGGCTTTTCTTGCCCTCTCCTCCCTCTCGCCAGGCCAATGGGGTTGGGGTCCCCAGGACACCTGAGATGACCTCCTTATCAGCCTGGTGACATCTTCCAGGCCGGCCTCTTGCATTTCTTCCCTGGCGGTCACTCTGTTGGCCTCTCGGTCTTGCCTGGGACAGGAAAGAGCCCTGTGTCCATGGTACCAGCCCTGCTGGTCTTCACCCGGCTTCTTGTATATACAATCGCAGCTGGGAGGGGCCGAGGAAATTCTGCTGGGGCCACACCCACTAGTGAAGATATAAATAATGAGGTTTGGCGTTGACACTCAGAGTCACCCCTCACCTCACAATGCAGTCCGGCGGCCTCTTCCCCCTCGTGCTTCTTGCCCTGGGCACTCTGGTACCTTGGACTGTGGAAGGTGCTGGAAATTGTGAGTTGGAGCCCTTGGCTGCAGGGCAGAGGTGGCAGCTCCTGGTGGTGGGGGGATGACTCCTTCTAGAGGCTTTGATCTCTCAGTTTAGTTTCAGGAGACCTCCTTGAGGCGGGGAGGGGGCTCATGTCCATCTGGGCTCCAAGGACTCTGCACGCTTCTGAGCATTGGGCTGTGTTCTTTTTTTTCCTTTTCTTTTTTCTTTTTTTAATTTTTTTTAATGTTTATTTATTTGCTTTGGAGAGAGAGAGCACAAGTAGGGGAGGGACAGAGAGAGAGAAGGAGACACAGACTCTGAAGCAGGCTCCAGGCTCCTAGCTGTCAGCACAGAGCCCGACGCAGGTCTCAAACCCACAAACCGTGAGATCATGACCTGAGCCAAAGTTGGACGCTTAACCCACTGAGCCGCCCAGGCGCCCCTGGGCTGTGTTCTTTTACACAGTATCTGGTCGGCCCAGACCCCACTCCCTCTCTTCCTACCTGTCTCTCTTCACCCTGCCTGTGAATCTGCAGTCATCTGTTTCTGGCTCTCCCTGGTTCCTTGTCTCTGTTTCCGTCCTTTAGTGTCCGTGTCTCTGCCTCTGGCTCTCCCTCTCAACCTGGCCCTTGTTCTCTCTTTACCTCTCTCCATCTCCTTCGCCTTTGTGGAGGCCTGTTTTCCCCGGGGCAGGAAACCTTGGCTGGGAGCCCTTTGCTCTTTTCCAGGATCTGTGACTTTCTCTGCCCATGTGTGTGGCTTCATCAAGCCTGTCACTCTTCACGGAGGTCAGACAGGCATTTCCCTCTGGACTTTGCGGACAGTCACCTGGGTGACCGTCTCTCCTGGGGAGTGGTGCTTTATCCCGGAGTCATGATGGCTACTCAGCACCCAACTCCTTCCTTAACTCTCAACATTCTCTCCAACAGCGTTGAAAGCTGGAGCCTGCCCTCCTGTAAACCCTGGTCGATGCCTTAACGTATTTGAGACCCCTGAGTGCCAGAGTGACTGGCAGTGTCCAGGGAGGAAGATCTGCTGCTCTGATGCTTGCGGAATCAGATGCCTGGACCCTGTCATCTCTGACCAAAGTGAGGAGGGGGGAGGACTCACGGGAAGGGGGTGAGCCCGAGAAGGCAGCACCTCGGGGGACAGGACCGGGTGCTGGTCCTGCCAGGTCTCCTCCTCCCCAGGAACTGTGGAGCCACATTTGTCAGCCGGTCAGGGAGTCACAGTGTCCCAGACGGCAATTTACTCACCTGGCTGGTGAAACAGCCAGCGTGTCGGGAGGTCAGTTTTTCAGTCTATAGTCACCTGGTCGTTCAGGTAAGCAGGCAGTTGGTAGCCACCCACCCAGTCAGCACTGGGCAACCGGTCGCCTTCGTGGAGAGGGGGCCCGACGTCAGGGGAGACCCAGATCCCGCCGTCAGGAGATACAGGGGCCCTGGGAAGGAAGAGGTGGTGCTGGGGATGGAGAAGAGAGGATTCTCCCTGCGCACTTGGGCTGGGGCTGAGTCCAGGAAGCAGGGGGCGGCGCCCGAGGCATAAGGCTTCTGACCTGTGGCCCTACTTTCACCAGCGTGTATGAAGCCTGGCAAGTGTCCTGTGGTCAATGGCCGGTGTCTGATCCTCAATCCCCCCAACCACTGTGAGACAGACCAAGAGTGCGTGGGTGACTTCAAGTGCTGTAGGGGCCTGTGCGGGAAAGCCTGCGTGGAACCTGAATAAGGTAGGGAGGGGCCCCGGGGCCAACTTTCCCCCGCCCACCAGTCCTCTCTGTTCCAAGCCTCTGGTGGTCCTTGCGTATGAGCAGGGGGACTCCTGATCTCTCTCCCAGGACAGCTTCTGCTTAGCCCCCTTGTCCTTCAAGGGCACCGCTCCCCAGGCCCCAGGGCCAGGATTTCCACAGCATCACTCGCGGCTTTGCTTCTATTCGAGCCCCTCTGAGTGAGGACCCCCCCGGCAAGTCTGAGTCTCAGTTTCCTTATCTGTAAAACGGACATAATGAAAGCGCTTTGGAAAGCACTGTGTGCGCTAAGAATTTATTATTAAGATGATCTCCAGCATATTGTCTAGGGTCAAAGCCCAAAGGATCAGTGGATTTTGAGGCTTAAATCCAGCTTAATGCTCTGAGTTTAGAGTTCTATAGTAAAATTGAGACTTGAACTCAGTCTCCGGATGCCAAGACTCTTTCGACTATATCACCACCTTGTTATTTTCTTTGTCTCAGGGAAGTTTCTTGGGGGAAGAATGGGGAGATAAGTTGTCTGGTTCCTGTATTGAAGCCCTGATCTGAATTTCTCTCGTAGCCTGACTCCTGTCGTTCAGAAGAGGTTCTGGATTCCTAGTCTGTGGTCTGGGGCTCGGATCACTGGGGCACTCCATGGCGAAGACTTGGTTCTACCATTAAGATCTTCTTGGGGGGAAGGCGTGGCACACAGTAGGCTTTCAGGAAATTGGTGAATAAATAAATGAGCGTATTTCTTTGTGTCCATGTGCTTCTGTGGTTTGCCGGGGCTGCGGGGCTTGGGACGTGATGACGGAATGTGTGGATGTGAGGCCTCCCTCCTGCACACACGGAGTGGAAGGGGCAGGCTTCGGGGCCAGATAGACGTGAATTTACATCAGGAGTCTGAAAACACCGGTTCTGCGATTTTGGACACGTGACTTTACCTCGTCCATCTTAATTTCTTTAGCTGCAAAGTGGCAATAAAAATCGCTTCCTCGTGTGTTTGGAGCACTGGGGTATGCAATGTGTATGAAATGAAAAGCAACGTTGCTAGGCCACAGCGGCCTCAAAAAAAAGTGGATACTTGCCTTCTGTGGTGATTTTGAGCTTCTTGTATTTCCCTTCTCTCCCAAGACACGATTTCTTCTTCCTTAAAATTAAGTGTTGAGAAGAACAACACACTAATTATCGGTCCTGAGAGAGGACTCCAGACCCTTCTGCCCATTGCATCCTGGTATCGGAGTCTCCAAGGAAAGCACAATGAGGTCAAGCACTGGGTAAAACAATGTCTTATTTACCTAGAAAAGAAACAGCAAGATCACCTTCCACCTTGGGCTCCACTCCCGCCCCATGGCCTGCAAGTTTCTCCCAGGAGCTGATGCCGGGCAATTTGCACCACCCCTCCCCCCACCTCCACCCCTCTCGTGCCACAGAAGGAGGCTCCACTCCCTCCCCAAGCACAACACACAGCAGTGGGGTTGGCCAGAGGCTCTGGCACACACATGTGCACAGAACAGAGGAGCCTACACTGAAGCTGGACACAGGGAAAGATACCTTATCTCTTGGTAAGTAGGTATTCCAAGCCCAAGGCCGTTCTTATGCAGCTGAGTGGGGGACGCATGCATGGGGCTGTCTTTCCCCACAATGAGAGTATTGTCACGGCGGGTCACGTTATGGCAGCTGCTGGCCAGTAGCACATGAGAGAGATGTTGTTCTTGGCCCCATGAAGCAAAGAGTTAACAGGAGCTGGACTCCCAGAACTCAGGGCAAGCAGGGAACTGTGCTCCCCGTTCCTCTGTGCTCTTTGGAGCCCAAAGGAAGCAGAGAACTTGATTGGATTGTGACATACAAAAATGGACGAGACACAATTGTAGTTCAGTCTTTTCCTGGAAAATGTCACTGATCCGGAAAAAGCATTCCATGTACTACACGCAACCAATGTTCTAAGAGAAGCAATTGGATGTATTGACTTGACTTTCAGGAAAGAGGGGAAAGAGGAAGTGCCATTTTATTTATGCAGAGAGTGGGGTGGCACCCCCCTCCCACCGGGTTGCCTCCCAGTGACCTTCACCTCTTAGGATTCACGCCCTCGTGTGGGTCCTCCCATGTTTTTGCATGGTGGGCTCACGTGACAAATAAATTATTGCAGAGTGAGAGACAGTTATGTCTTGATGAGATGAGATGGGTAAAAGGTGGCATCTTCCATCTGGGGAGCACACGCCCTCTCTTTGATCACCTGCTCTGGCACAACTCAGCCACCATGTCACGAGGACACTCAGCCATCTGTGGCCTGGCCCATCACGTAAGGAAATAACGGATCTGGTCAACAGCCCGAGAGGAACTGAGGCTCACCAACAAACACGTGAGGGAGCGTGCAGTTTTCAGCCCCAGTCTAGTCTTTTTTTTTTTTTTTTTAGTTTTATTTATTTATTTTGAAAGAAAGAAAAAGCATGATCAGGAAGGGGAGGGGCGGAGAGAGAGGAGAGAGTGAGAATCCCACGTAGGCTCTGCACTGCCAGAGCCCAATGTGGGGCTTGAACCCACAAACCATGAGATCATGACCTGAGTCGAAGCGGAGCGCTTAAACGACTGAGCCACCCAAATGCCCCCACCCCAGTCTAGTCTTGAAATGACTGTAGTCCCAGCACACAACTCGATTACAACCTTGTGACAGACCCTGACTCAGAAGCAGCCAGTGAAGCTACTCCTGGCTTCCTGACCCTCCAACTGTGAGACAATGTTTATGATTTTAAGGTGCTAAGTTTGGGGGCAATTTGTTATGCAGCAATAGATACCTAATTCAAGGAGGTCAGCAAAAATCTGCTATTGCAACCAAATACGGACAGTAGAAGAAAAGATAATTATAAGGCAATGTCATTTTCTCTGAACAAAGTTGGGAACATCCTAAATAAAATGTTAAAACTTAGAATTCATGAAAGTTTAAAGAGTTTTCAAAGAAGTCCAACATGAATTCTTTATTAAAATTAAGAATAGAAATGAGAGGCGCCTGGGTGGTTCAGTCAGTTAAGCATCCAACTCTTGGTTTTGGCTCAGGTCGTGATCTCACAGTTTGTGAGTTTGAGCCCCATGTCGGGCTCTGCGACGACAGTGTGGAGCCTGCTTGGATTCTCTCTCTCCCTCTCTGTCTGCCCCTCCCTTGTGTGCATGCATGTGAGCACTCTCTCTCACTCTCTCTCTCTCAAAATACATAGATAAAAACTTAAAAAAAACTAAAAAAGAATAGAAATGAAAGGACAGAAATTAATGAAAAAAAAAAACAAACAAACAGGAAACCTACCTGAAACTGTAGCAAAACCCACATTCAGCTGAATTTTCAGAGTGACTGTCACTAAAGTCAGAAACAGAATAAGGATCACCGCAATTTTCCAACGGTGTATGAGATACAGCAACCTATGTAGTGAGATGAGATCAGGGGATAAGGTATGTAAGAGCAGAAAGAAAGATACTAAACTGTCAGTATTTGTGGATAGTATCATTTCCTGCCGAACAGTTGAAGATATTCAATGAAGTTGATGAAATAAGTTTCATCAGAGTTGCTGGATATACAACTCTGATGTATAAAATTTTACAGCATTTCTCCCATTATGTATAATGAATCAGATATAATAGAAAGTAGAGATAATTAATCAAATTAAAAAACCCTACAATTCACCTAGGAATGAATCTAAAAATCATGCCAGACCTTGTGGATTAAAGAACAAATTTGTTGAAGGTCTAAAATAAGAACTGAACAAACAGAGAAAAAATGTTTATGTGTGGGAAGACTCAATGAGGTCAAGATTATAACTCATTAAAGGATCATTTATAAATTCAATGTAACTGTAATAAAAATTCCAACATGATTTTTTAAGTTTATTTCTTTATTTTGAGAAAGGGAGAGAGAGAGCAGGAGAGCACAAGCAGGGGAGGGGCAAAGAGAGAGGGAGAGAGAGAATCCCAAGAAGGCTCTACACTGTTACTGTGGAGCCCAACTTGGGGCTTGAACTCATGATCCATGAGATCACGACCTGAGCTGAAGTCAGGAGTTGGAGGCTTAATTCGCTGAACCACCCAGGTGCCCCTAACGATTTTTTAAACACAACTTGACAAAGTGATCCTACAGTTCATATATTAGTAGAAAGTTTGCAAAAGGACCAAGAACATTTTTTAAAAGTACAACAATAGGAGTAATCCAGACCAGGTATCAAAATGTTATTGATTATATTAATTATTATTATTATTATTTGTTATTTTTTTTTTAGAGAGAGTGAGCAGGGGAGAGGGGCAGAAAGGGGGAGAAAGTCTTAAAACATCTTTTAAAAAATTTTTTTAATGTTTATTTATTTTATTTATTTTATTTATTTTATTTTTTTAACGTTTATTTAGTTTTTTGGGACAGAGAGAGACAGAGCATGAACGGGGGAGGGGCAGAGAGAGAGGGAGACACAGAATCGGAAGCAGGCTCCAGGCTCTGAGCCATCAGCCCAGAGCCCGATGCGGGGCTCGAACTCACGGACCGCGAGATCGTGACCTGAGCTGAAGTCAGACGCTCAATCGTCTGAGCCACCCAGGCGCCCCAATGTTTATTTATTTTTTAGAGAGAGAATGAAAGAGAGAGAGAGAGCAGAAGAGGGGAAGAGAGAGAGGGAGAGAGAGAATCCTAAGTAGGCTCCCCACTGTTAGTACAGAGTTGGACACAGGGCTCGAACTTACTAACCAAATCATGAGATCATGACCTAAGCTGAGATCAAGAGATACTTAACCAACTGAGCCACCCAGGTGCCCTGAGAGAGAAAGAGAGAGACAGAGAGACAGAGAGACAGAGACAGAGAAAGAGAGAAGGAGAAAGAGAAACTTAAGCAGGCTTCAACTCAGTGTGGAGCCTGATGCAGGGCTTGATCCCATGACCCTTGGGATCATGACCTGACCTGAAGTCAAGAGTCAGGTGCTCAACCAACTGAGCCACCATTAATTAATGGAATATGATGTTGCTACAAGAATAAACAAATAGCCTAATGGAACAGAACAGAATATCTGAAAGGAAATCTGTGCATTTGTGGACATTTGTTATATAACAAGGAGGAATTTTTACAATTACTTAGGGCAAAACTCTAATAATGAAATCAATTGGTTTTGTTTTGGGGTTTTTTTTAAGTTCACACTAACAACTTTTTACTGAATTTAACAGTAATCTTTAACACAATGTATTAGTCAGGGTTCTCCAGAGAAACAGAACCAGCAATTTTCTGTCTCCCTTCTTTCCTTCCTTCCTTCCTTCCTTCCTTCCTTCCTTCCTTCCTTCCTTCCTCTCTTTTTCTCTCTTTCTCTCTCTCTTTCTCTCCCTCCCTCTTTCTCCTTTCTTTCTTTCTTTCTTTCTTTCTTTCTTTCTTTCTTTCTTTCTTTCTCTGTCTCTGTCTGTCTCTCTCTCTCCTCTCCCTCCCTTCCTCTCTCTCTTTCTTTCTTTCATTCCTTTATGATGAGGAATTGGCTTGCGCAGTTATGGAGGATAAATCCCATAATCTACAGTCTGCAAGCTGGAGACAGGAAAGTCTGTGTCATAATACAGTTCCTGTCTGAAGGCTTAAGAACAAGGGGATATGATGGTGTAAATTCCAGTCCAAGAGCAGGAAAAAAATGAGGTGAGATGTTCCAACTTAAACAACGAGGCAGGAAAAAAAGGTGTGGATTCCTTCTTCCTTCACCTTTTGTTCTATTCAGGCTCTCAGTGTATTGAATGGGACCCATCCACATTGGGGAGGGAATTCTACTTTACTGAGTTCACATATTCAAGTGTTAATCTTATCTGGAAACATCCTCACACACACACCCAGATAAAATGTTTAATCCGGGCATCTTGTGGCCAGTTAAGTTGACCCAAGAAATTACCCACAAGCCCAGCCCATGTCAACTTGACACCCATATGCATCTCCTTAAATCCTATTTAATCTCCAAAGAAAGACAATAACAAGGTCATGGTTCTTCCAAACATGATATAGTTATTCTTTGTACAACCTAAAACACACTAATTCCTTCCCCAAAAAGGAGGTAAAAATCCTTGAGTGATATCTGATTTCCTCCTTGATATCTGGTAACTTAAATACTATAATGTAAAATTAACAAATGCTATGATATAAAGTCTATACAGCTTATGTTACATGATAAGGTAATAAGACAGAAGAAAGCAAACACACACAAATGTATTCGTAGCAAAATAAGGAGGAAATGTCATGACAATTATGTCATGGTCCTCATTTCTGTAACTGGTCACGTGCATGTGGCTGGTATTTATAACTATCCTCTTCTGCTACCCATTCTATATTCCTTTGTCTTCAGCAAGTGCCTCAGCTCGTTGTAGTTCTTGGTCACCTGATAGGGTGACCCAAACCTTCATTCTTGAAGGGTCTAGGCCATTAGGAGCCTTGCTTGGATCGGGTTGTTGCAGTTTTCTAATGACCTTACTCACAGAACATGACAATATTAAGAGGTGCCCTAAGAAATCTCCTATATTCCAGACATACTCTTCCATTGTGGGAGAGTACTCCAATTTCCCCTTGGAAGTTAGGACCAATCATCCTGGCTAACACTGTAACTCTCTTCTTTGCCCATTGACTTAGAGGCATGAGGAGCCCCAAGTGAGCGGGTGACAGTCTTAACTTCCAGTTAATGGAATCAGCATTGTGTCTCCTGGTGGAAACATTTCTCCTTTTGGGACTAATACCTCTAGGCCAACAGCACACAGAATCATGGAGACGGGAAGCAAAAATTTTGCTAATGGGTGACTAGGGATGATAATGAGTAGTATCACCCCCATTTCCACCTCTTGATTTTGAACCTATGAATCCTGGTTATGGGAGAAGCAGCATAATATATTAGAAACTGACTGAGATTATGTACAGGCTTCTGGAGAACCTTGCCCCAGCCTTGCAAAGTATTGCCACCTAGCTGACATTATAACTGAGTCTTCCAAAGGCCATTCCACTGTTCTATGAAGCCAGCAACTTCAGGGTGGGGGAGACGGTAATACCAGTGAATTCCACGAACAGTTGCCCATTGCCACACTTCTTTGGCTATGAAGCGAGGTAGGTACTTGATCAGAAGCAATGTTGTGTGGGGGCACCTGGGTGTCGCAGTTGGTTGGGCATCTGACTCTTCATTTCAGCTCAGGTCATGATCTCATAGTTGTGGGATTGAGCCCCGTATCAGGCTTTGTGCTGGATGTGGAATCTCCTTAAGATTCTGTTTCTCCCTCTCCCTCCGCCCCTCCCCTGTTGCATACGCATGCTCTCTCTCTTTCTCTCTCTCTCTAAAAAAAAAAAAAGAAGAAGAAAGAATGTTGTGCAAAATGCCATGATGGTAGAGAAGGCATTCTGCAAGTATATGGGTGGTAGTTTGGGCAGAAGCATCACATGCAGGGAAGTCAAATCCATGTCCAGAGTAAGTGTCATTCCAGTAAGAACAAAATGCTGCCCCTTCCATGATGAAAGTGGTCCGATGTAACCAACCTGCCACCAAGTACTGGTCGATCACTCTGGGGAATAGCTCTATATCAGGGATCAGTGTCGGTCTCTGTTGCTGGCAGACTGGCGTCCAGAAGTGGCCACAGTCAGGTTAGCCTTGGTGTCTGGAGACCATGTTACTGAGCCCATGCATAACCTCCACCCATGCCCCATGGTCACTTTGAGCCACAGGGCATGAGTCCATAGGGCAATGCAGGGGTGACTGAGGAAAGAGGCTGAATAGTATTCACAAAACAGATCATGCTATTTACTCGATTATTAAAATTCAAGGTTGAGGTCACCCTTTGGTGAGCATTCGCATAAGACATAAATGTCTTCACTTTTTTTTTTTTTGCCTATTCAGAGAGGTCTGTCTATATAATTCTTCTCCAGATTTGTCACCGATTTTTTTTTTTTTTGAGTGGGAGACAGAGGGTGCAAGTGAGCAAGGGGCAGAGAGAGAGAGAGAGAGAGAGGGAAAGAAAGGGAGAGAGAGAAAGAAAGAGAGAGAAAGAGAAAGAGAGAGAGAGAGAGAGAGAGAGAGAGAGAGAGAAAGGGGGGCTCACCCAAAGCAGGGCTCACGTTTCTACCTGAAGTGGGCTCAGGCTTACCTGATGTGAGACTTGAACTCACAAACTGTGAGATCATGACCTGAGCCAAAGTAAGCTGCTTAATGCCTGAGCCACCCAGGCACCCTGTCACCGATTTTTTAATCATGTCTCTTCCAGGTCCAAATTCCCCTTTTGTGGTAAGTTTCCTGAATTCCATGTCACCTACACTCACAGACTTTAGCAGCTGTCCGGTAAGGTGGTCATCTGATACTGGTCATCAGTGTTTCTGCTCAAACGACCAGCTCTTTCAGGACATCTATAGCCAGAAGGCTATAAAGTTCTCCCCTAGTGACCACCCTATGCCTCCATGGGGGAAGGCTTCCACCTGGGATAGTCCACATTGGGTGGCAGTGGGAGCTCCACGCTGGTTCTGTGGAGTAGTAAGTGAGGCAAACGCCAAGATGCCCCATGGTACAGGCTCCAGGCAGGTGTTATTGGAAGCTTAAAAGCAGAGGGTGAAACAAACAAAGTCCACAGCAAATGGTCAGCAAGATGTGTGAATCTCCCTTCCTCTAACATCTGCTAGAATTTTCCAAAATTCATTTGGAAAAGCAAAAGAACAAGAATAACAAAGACATATCCTTGAAGAAGAATAGAGGAATAAGGCAGAAATACTCCACAAACTATCAATAATTTAGTAAAGTAAGAGTAAATAAAATACTGTGATATTGGCCAAGGCTAGACTCACAGACCAATGGTACATTAGCACCAAGTGAGAAGACAGAAAGAATATAGTAATGTGAACGGGGCACATTTAATATGAATATTATTAATGGTTACAGGGAGTAAAAAGGAATGAAAGAGTAGGCTAAAGAAAGCCCCAGCGCTGAGGAAGAGTAGTCAAGGAAGGGACCAACTACCAGGAGAGTAAATCCTCTCCAAGGTTGGGATTCAGACTCACCGGAGAGGGTGTGGTGGCAACCTGCTGGTTGGCGGACAAGTGGCTGGGTTGTCCAAAACCCGAGCGTTGCACAGTCCCTGGGCAGAGGCTAGCTAGGGTGCTGGAGAAATGCTCCGAGAAGCTGCCTGCTGGGGGTGCTGTTGAACTAACTGGGAAGCCGTAAGCAAGCAGCAAGCTGGGGCACCTGTAGGACTCATGCTTAAGAAGTCTGCCAGGTTATTCATGGAAGCTTCTGGGAGCTGCCTGTGTGAGCTTTCACCGAACACACCTGCTGGGTGAGCTCCACCAGCGGTGCTGTAACAGCACTCCAACTGCTCGGAGGGTTAACTTGCTTTAAGCTTATGCACCTGCTGCTTAACCTAAGTCCCTCGGTCTGTAGCAGAACTAATTTCCCTTGAGATTTGCAGACCACTGGCCTTGAGGAGTGAAGGACCAAACCCTCCCAGAAGATAAGGCCTGACCACATTCAAAAACAGCAGCCCCTGATGTCAGCAAGTGTGTTCAGGGTCGTCTTCACATATGACTAATGGCTGGGCACCTGCTTCTCTTCCCCTTTTTATGCCTTCCCCTTTACAACCCTCCGGCTTCCCCTGGACAGGGAAGGTGGTCTTTGAGGTGTTAGTCCACCATCTTCTCAGCTTCCTGAATGAAAAAACTCTTCCTTTCTCATCATCACTTGTCTCTCGAGTATTGATTTCTGAGCAGCAAGCAACCGAAACTGAATTCGGACTAGGTTCTCTCTCTGGTAACAGTACCACACATCAGGGCAGCAGGGCAGAAGCAAGAAATAGGAAAGCATATCTGGACCAGGAAGGGAAGCCCTTTCCTCCTCCAATGCCTATCCTGCACCCACTACTGACAAAGATGAACCGCATGCAAGCTGGTAAGGGAGAAATATTCCCATATGACAAGCCAGCAGTGAAGGATGGATTTGGAACTGAGAGGCAGTAAATTGAAAACCAGCACAAACAGAATAGGATAAAGAGCCCCCAAGTAGTCCCCTACATACATACAGGAAGTTGATTTATGTCACAGGTTGTCTTGCAGGGAAAAGAGAGTCTTTTCAATAAAGGTCGCTGGGACAAATAACAAATATCCATATACATACCCGTACTTCTAAAAAAAGAAAAAGAAGAGAAACTTGATCACTGCCTCTCATCACATGCAAAATCAGTTCCAAACGGGTTGTAGACTTAGTATAAAAAGCAAAACCAAAAAGATTTTAGAATGTAATAGAGAGTAATATTTTCATGACTTCAGTCTAGAGAAAGACTATTTAAAGAGAACACAAAAACACTAACTATAAAGAGGATTGATACGTTTAACTACAACAAATTTAAATTTTCTGTTTAACAAAAGATACTGTTAAGAAAATTAAAAGGCAAACCACAGGTGGTAGAAGATATTTGCAGTGCATGTCACCAACAAAGGACTCACATCCAGAACATACATAAGAAAGAACTCCTATAAATAAATGTCAAGAATAGTCAGTCTAGTAAAAAGATCTATCAAATACATGAATAGCCTCCTCACAAACAAAAATGAAATGCAAATGTCCAAAAAACATCTTAGAAGCATTCAGCCTCATTACTACTCAGGAAGATGCAAATTAGAACCAAAAATGAGACACTAGTACAGATCCACCAAATTGCAAATGTTGAATTGTTTAGCAACACTGAGTTGTTTTTTTACAAGGATGAGGAGCAACCGGAACGCTCATCCACTGCTGGGGAAAGAGTAAGCTGGGGGCATTTCTTTGGAAAACAATTGGTTGTGATCTAATAAATTTGAGAAAACACATTGTTTCTGATGCAGCAAACCCCAATATAAGTGCATTTACATGTATAGAAGAGGCAGGTAACGGAAATATTTGTAATGGCATTATTCAAAATAACCAAAATGTGGAAACAACCCAGTTGTCCATTAGTATGCACTAGAATGATGGAAAAAGTGTGATTTATTCATACTGGATATAAATGTAAAATGTACATGTATATGTATATGTAAAAGCTACACTCAACAACTTGGATGAACTTAAAAGCGTAATAGTGAGTTAAAACATAAATGGCTCAAAAAAATTTATATAAAATTCAATGTATGACTAAAAAGCAAGGAGGTGATTACCCCAAAAATCAGCTTACTTGTTCCCTTTGCTTGAAGAAGGGGATTACAGCTGGGAAAAGGTGGATAGTGGCTTTGAAGTCATTAGAAATTTTTTTTTCATCTTGATCTGAGTGGAAAAATCTCTGAAGTAGGCATCCATACCCCCTCAGAGAGAATGGAGACATTCTCTCAAGTGCCTGAATGTATTCTCTCCTGTGGGAAGTTGTCTCGATGTCCTAAACAGGAGGTGAGGCTGTAGCTGGCTTCTTCATCAGACAAACTCGTCTTAGGGCAGGCAATTCGCTGGCTGGGGTTGCAAGGTCAACTGAGAGGAGGGGCACGGGTTCCAAAACCGCGGACCAACACTTTCTTCTTTAAGGGTCTCAGTTTCCTCATGAATACACTACGAAGACTGGATCACATGACCCCTGGAAGATCAACTGAGTAAAACACAGGCGTGCAGACTGTCTGAGCTGGGGGTAGCAGAAAGGAGGTAAGAAATTGGTAAGAGATGGCGATGGGTTGCACCCTCGTGCGAAGACGGAGAGACTGGGGCTCTGAAAGGGCAGGGTGTCGCCCATGTGTTCATGGGACATCAAGTGTGGGACAGAACCAGAGCCACAGTCCCAAATGCCCCTTTTCCTGACGCTGCCTGCCTTTCTGACCCTGGGGCAGTTGAGAGGCTGGGGCAGTGGAGGAGCTAATTGCCTACTGGAGGCATGGATCTGAGGAAGGGAAGGCTGCCAGGTTCCAAAGAGGTGGGATCTGACATTTCGGGAGGAATCCAAGCCCTATTTTGTGGGAGCAGCACTTATTTCAGGGAAACGTTGTCTCGATTGTCCTATCCTGTCCTTCTCTGTCCCACCTCCCCCGCCCCCGGCACTACCTGAACCCTGGCCACTGCTTTTATCTGTTCCCTCCTCCCTTGGCAAGGGCCAGCCGGTGTTTCAATGCAGCCCCCACAAACCACAGAGCATAGCTTTTCTTAGGTTCTAGGTAGGTGCTAACATTGTTTCCATCAGGCATGGGTCCATGCGCTTGAAGTCTGACTCCTGTTTCCTATTGTATTTCTGAGAAATTGTAAATGCATGTCCATGTGGGGGTTTTTACATATGCCTACATGTGTGTTTCTAGGTGCCTGTTGTGTCTTTGTGACATACCTGCTTAGCACCCAAGACGTAGTCCCCAGGCCAGCAGCATCGGCATACCTGAATGCTTAAGAAATATAGCAGCTCAGGTCCCATCCAAGACCCACTGCATCAGAATCTGCATTTTGTTCTTTTTTAATGTTTATTTATTTTTGAGAGAGACAGAGTGTGAACAGGGGAGGGGCAGAGAGAGAGAGAGAGAGAGAGAGAGAGGCAGAATCCAAACCAGGCTCCAGGCTCTGAGCTGTGAGCATAGAGCCCAATGCAAGGCTCGAACTCATGAACTGTGAGATCATGACCTGAGTCGAAGTTGGACGCTTACCTGCCTGAGGCACCCAGGCACCCCAGAATCTACGTTTTGTGGTTCTTTTCACATTAGTATTTGACCAGCCCGGCGTGCCTGTTTGTAGATTCCCAGGAGAGCATACACTTTATGTGGACGAGAGGGTCAGTACCAAGTGGGTGGGTGCATTTGTATTATAGATCTGTATGTTTACAGGCACCTTTGTGCATCTCTATATGTAAGTGTGATGTGTCTCTTGTTTAAAGGTGGGCAGCATTTCTTGAGGACTGACTATATGCCAGAAAGTCTGGGAGTTCCTAACATGATCATTTATATCCTCTGTCTCATTTGATTTTCATAAAGGCCTTGCAGGGAACAGAGAGTGAGGATGATTTGTGTTGAAAGCCTTAAAAATATCCAAACCTTTTGACCCAGTACATTGCACTTCCAGACATCTGTCCTAGCACAAAAATCTGAAATAACGAAAAAATGATTCACGTACAAAGATTTACATGTACATGTAATCTATAATAGGAACCAAGAACTGGGAATGACTGTTTGTCCAGTGGAGATACAGGAACGATGACACAACCTTGAAGTGAACAATGTGGCCATTAGCTGAGTTCAGCTGAACCATGGTTTCCTGTCCATGCCAAGTACATGCTGTGCAAAAGGTTGATAGGGCAGATCGACCTGGCCCCTGGTCTCATGAAGATCATGAGAGCTATGAGGTTTGCATAACACTGGGAGATTGTGTTATCATGTAAACCAAAAAAAGAGGATCTGAAACGGTATATCAAATGTAATTGCAATCAAGGAAAAAATGCACTTGAATCAGAAAGAACAAACCATATCTCCCCTCCAGACTGGGAGCTGGGAGGGGGCAGGTGACCTGCTGGGCTGCACACACAGTCCTGTGAAAGCCTTGACTTGTTTTCTGTATAAACTGTTTCCAATTCCCCACAGGTTGCAAGAGTCGCAGTTTGAAAGGAACAAAGGGAATGTTTTGTGAAATAACATTCAATACTAGCTCCTTTGTGGAAAGGATAGCTTTGCAAATTATGGGGAAAATTTTTAGGAAAATGTTTCTCTTTCTCTGTGTAGATTTAGACTGTACATTATCTGTGACTTGTCCATGCTTCAGGGTGTGTGTGTTGTAAGCCCGTCTGTCATCCGGTCCAACCAATACTCACTGGACACTTGGAAAATAAAGATTGCCTGGAAGTCACAGCAGATGGAGAGCTGAAGACGACTAACCATGTTATGTCAATGCCCACTCTGGATCATTTGAGGAAACTTGGAATGCCAAAGACCTCCTCCCTAGGCCATCTTGCGTCACCCTTTCCAGAATGAGGACCCCAGGCACAGGGAAATACAGTGTCGGGCTGTGCCCACACATCACTTCATAGGAGAGGGAGGCTGAGCCCTGAAAAGAGAGGGATTTCTGGGTTACACACAGAATGTGCTGCACAATTTGCTTGGCTCTTTGTCTTTCTACTTGTCTTCTCCAATTGTTTGGATAATCATTACGTTAAAAAAAATGAAACTCTTGGGGCGCCTGGGTGGCTTAGTCAGTTGAGCATCCTACTCTTGATTTTGGCTCAGGTCACGATCTCACAGTTCATGAGATGGAACCCCACGCCTGCTGACAGTGCAGAGCCTGCTTGGGATTCTCTCTCTCCCTCTCTCTCTGCCCCTCCCTCACGTATTCTCTCTCTCTCTCTCAAAACAAATAAATAAACATTTAAAAAATGAAACTCTCGTCAACAAATTAAAAAATACTGAAAGAGTTCAGAAATTATATTTGATTCCCTAATTTTTTTTAAGACAGGTGTTTTTTTTTTTATTTTTTTAATATTTATTTATTTTTGAGAGAGACAGAGACAGAATGCAGTGGGTTAGGGGCAGAGAGAGAGGGAGACACAGAATCCGAAGCAGGCTCCAGGCTCTGAGCTGTCAGCACAGAGCGCGACGCAGGGCTCAGACTCATGGGCCGTGAGATCCTGACCTGAGTCAAAGTCAGACGCTCAACCAACTGAGCCACCCAGGCGCCCCTTAAGACAGGTTTTTTAAAGAGCAGTTTCAGATTCACAGCAAAATTAAGAGACAGGGACAGAGATTTCCTGTAGCCTCCTCCCCCACATGTGCAGAGCTTCCCCCCCGATCAATGTCCCCTACTAGAGTGGTACATTTGTCACAATCCATGAACCTGGGTCGCCTGGAGTCCCCAGTTTCCATTAGGGTTCACTCTTGGTATTAAACATTCCATAGGTTTGGATAACTGTATAATAACATATATCCATCATTATCGTATTTCACAGAGTAATTTCGAGGCCCTAAAAATCCTCCACCTCTTGATTTCCCCATCCCCAATCACCGGCAACCTCTGATCCTTTTATTGTCTCCTTAGTTTTGCCTTTTCCAGAAGGTCATAGAGCTGGAACCATACACCATGTAACCTTTTCAGATTGGCTTCTTCTACTTAGTAATATGTATTTACGTTTCTTCCCTGTCTTTCCATGTTTTCGTGGTTCATTTCTTCAGAATAATATCCCATTGTCTGGAGGTACCACAGTTTATTTATCCATTCACCTACGGAAGGATATCTTGGTTGCTTGCAAGTTTAGGCAACTATGAATATAGGTGATATTAACATCCTTGTGTAGTTCTTTTGTGTGGACATAAGTTTTCTGGTCCATTGGGTAAATACCAAGGAGGATGACTGCTTAGTCATATGATAGAAGTATGTTTAGTTTTGTAAGAAACTGCCAAATTGTCTTCCAAAGTGGCTGAACCATTTTCTGTTCCCGCCAGCAACGTATGGGAGTTTCTTGTTGCCTCACATCCTCGCCAGCATTTAATGTCGTCAGTGTTCCAGATTTCAGCCATTCTGATAGGTGTATAGAGTATCTCATTGTTATTTTTATTTGCATTTCCCCGATGACGTATGATGTGGAGCATCTTTTCATATGCCTATTTGCCTTTGGTTTATATCTTCTTTGGTGAGGTGTCTGTTCAGGTCTTTGGCCCATTTTTTAATCAAATTGTTTTCTTGTTGTTGAGTTTTAAAGAGTTCTTTGTAGATTTTATGTAACGATCCTTTATCAGACGTGTCTTTTGCAAATATTTTCTCCCAGTCTGTGTCTGGTCTTCTCATTCTTTTGACATCGTCCTTCACAGTGGAGTTTTTTTGTTTTTTTTTTAACTGTAATGAATGTTTTTGCAGTGGTCCCTTTGAATATTCTTCCTTAGGTCAGATGCCCTGGGAAATGTGTCAGAGGCAGAGATTCATGTGCAAGAGGTTTACTGGGGTGTATTCTGAGGAACAAGAGCTGTGAGAAGTAGAAGAAGTGGGGCTGGGTAGAAGGACAAGTGCACTTGTGATGCAGTTACAACAGGGGTTCAGCCGATCCCATGGGGAGCTCAGGAGTTACAAGGGCCCTTCAAAGGTGTCCCTAGTCGAACTAGGAAGCTAGGCCTTTGTGCCCCCAAGATCCACCAGTCAGCAGACACAGGTTGCCCCTGGGAACGGGGCATTACCCTTGGATGAAACAGATCACTTTGGCCGGAGAAATTCCCAGGGAGGGACTCAGCTGTGTGCGTCAGCAGCCAATCCTCCCTGCACTCAAAGGCATGGGCACCTCAGTCCCGTGGGAGGATCTGGACGGCACACCACAGCATCCACTATATCATCTGAAAAATATAAACTTGCAAATAAAGAAAAAGAACGTGAGGCTTTGAGTTCCACCACTGATTTGTTGCATGATCTCAGGCACATCCTCTCTTTGGACCTCACTTTCCCCATCTATCCACTAAGACATTACTAGACAGACAGCCTCTGATTTTCTAGTTGTGGCTAATTGGGACACTCGTAAGTCACAATCACGAGGCAAGCAGGTGTCCTGGAAGCTGGCCACAGCAACCAGAGAAGAGGAGGCTGAGGTGAGGCCAAGAGATTGGGGGAGTTCCTAGAACAAGATGAGGTGGCCTATCTTATCGGGGGTTTCCCTCAAAGGTACTTCTATGAATCATTAGTTTGTAAAACAGCAGAACAACGTGTGGCATTGAAAGTCAGCTGAACCAACCCTTCATTACACAAATGAGAGGTCATGCCCAATATCACACACTGAGTCAACAGCCATAATTCCTGAAGCCTGGCCAGGTGGTTTCTCAATGTCCCTGCCACCTATCCCTCCAGAGACTGAGTCAAGGTTTGTTTTGGCTGAAAGAAAGGGATGCCCCCTCCAGCCAACTTCCACGAAAGGAGATCTATTTGAAAAGAGTCAGGATGAGAGGAGATTTTTCCCATCCTCTTCTTAAGAAGGGGAAAAACCAGGGGATTGGAAAGAAGCAGCTTGAGCACAGAGCCGTCGGTCAGTGTAGGGCAAGTTCAAAATGTACCCAGAGTGCTGGAGACGCACACACTCTCTTAGCGTAATAAGGTCAGAATTAATAGACCCCATGTCATAAGGTCAGATTCCTTCATATAAACCTCAAGAGACTTTCGGGGAAAAATTCAGATTAATTTTGTGGTCTAGGTATAGGATTTTAGACAAGCTGCTCACTCTCAAGTGACCTTGAGCCAGGGTGAAAGATTGCAACCTTTTCCCCTTACTCACCTCCAAAAGATTGTTTTTTCTTCCTCCCCTCTTCTAGACGATCACTGCTCTGGCCACACAGAATCCACAGACACTGAAATTTGAGTCCCATGCCTCCCCACCAAACACCAGAAGCATAGGTGAGAAAGTGACTTGCTATTTAGTGGACTGGAGGGGGTGGTTCACGTGTCGATGCATGGTATTCCTGTCGTGAGGGATGCCACACTCCAGGAAAAGGAGATATAGTAGCACAGAGAAGGGAACTTCATAAAAAAGGAAAAGGCTTTGAAAAAGAGCTGGGAAGGAAGGAACACTTGGGGAGTCCTCCAGAGTTCTAGGGCCTATCCACAGGGATACCCCAGAAGGCCTGGCCCCAGAGCAGGAGCCGGGGAAGGCACTGTGTGGTCTAAGAGAGCAGAGGGTGAACACCTGCCTCTCCTCCAGCAGCTCAGCATGGCTACAGATGGAAATTTCTGGTGAAACTGTCTAACCCCGCTCATGAGCTGTCGCACATAATGTTGCATCAGGGAAGGTTCTCACCTGCAGTTGACAACCTGGCCAGAGAGAGCAAAGCTGAGGTTTCAGGTTCTTCTCTCTTCTTTCCCATCCCCAACCCCATCCAGAGATGGACTAGAAGCCCTTTCATAGGGCGTCCATGATGAAATGAAGCATTACAAAAAACCCAAAGGCAGGACATGAAGCAAGGCCACCCAGGGGACTGAAAACAGACTCCAAACAGCAGTCAGGAACCGTACGATTCACGTAACACACAAATTCCAAATCTCAGTGCCTTAACCCAGTACAAATTTATTTCTTGCTCATGTAGCAGTCCCAAGCAAGCAGGGAGGACAGGCCATGATCCACACAGAAATTAGGAATCCCAGACTCCGTCCTCCAGGTCCTTGACGTCCTCTCCATGACGCCAGCAGACGGCGAGAGAGTTTTATGGGGCAGGTCCAGAACTGGAACACATCACTCCCACTCTCTTTTCACTGACCAGAGCTCAGTCACGAGCTACACTCAATTGAAAAGGGTGGTGAAAACCTCAGCCTAGCCGTGTTCCCCGGGGAAAAGTGGGCACCGTGGGTACTGGCGATCGCTAAGGTTAGTTATCTTGAGTGCCGTCTCTCTGTGGCTGCAGGATCTTTGCTCTGGAGTAGTTCAGCTTTTCCAGAGAAGGATCCTCTCAGTCTCTGCCTGATGGCTTTAGGCCTGGCTGCAGAAGGTCAGCAGCTGGGGGGAGTGAGGCTGGGGTGCCGCTGAGGTGCCGGGAACCTCACCATTAGCGAGCAGCTTTTCACCATTTCCTGTCATTAGGGGACAGTCAATGGGTTACTCATTTCACGTGTTGTACCTCCCATCCTTATAATTTTATGGAATTCGCACGGCTATTATCCTCCCCATGTTACAGATGACAAAACTGAGACTCAGTGGGACCAAGTCCCACAGATTTGCCTCGAATTGCAGAGCCCATAATGTACAGATGCAGGATTTCTTTTTTATTTTTCTTTTTAAATTTTATTTGAGAAAGAGAGGGGGTGGGGAGAGGAGAAGAAGGAGACAGGGAGACGGAATCCCAAGCAGGCTCCATGCTCGATGCGGAGCCCAACAAGGGACTTGATCATGACCTGAGCCTAAATCAAGAGTCAGACGCCCAACTGACTGAGTCACCCAGGCGGTCCCAGATGCAGGATTTAAAGCCATATCTGCTTGGCTCTGAAATGCTCTCTTCTTTTCCATTTCCTAGCTTGGGGGATAAAACCACACACACGCAGATCTGTCTTTCTTCACCTCACCCCTCATCCCCTAGACCAGACGCAATGAGTCAAGGAAGACAGAGATGCAGAGAAAACAGTGTATTTATTTTTTCAAGAACCAGTAGACATTTCCCTCTTGTGTGCCAAGCCTCACATTGGCTGCTGGGCACACGCAGATAAACCAAGCCCGACCTTAGGCCCCTGGAGGTGTTGGTCCCAAAGCCACACATTCATCAAGGCACTTTCCTCTTTCTCTGGTTTGGGGAGAAAAGGAATCCTCCAACCACACGTACCAGGAAGTCCTAATCTTGTTGAAGTGGTGAGAACGTATCTGTGGAAAGAAAATAAAACAGAACCTCAGCACAGGAACAATCCCAGTGATCCTCGTGTTCCTCCCACCCAGAAGGTCCTCCTTTCAGAGGGCCCTATGTTCCTTGGGATAAGAGAGAGAACACGGTGCTGGAATGGTCAAAACAGCAGTGGTCTTTGATCTAGGAATCAAGAACGAATCCATGTTGTCCGTTGACTCTCCGCTTCCATCTTCATTCCAGTAAAATCAGGGCATTGGGCCAGATAATTCAGGAATGGCCTCTACACCTGGGCATCACACTGGGCTTTCTTATGGTTCCAGGTGACCTAGCCCTAGTGAGGCCACAACCATGGCAACACTCTCTAAATGCACACAGCACTTCAAGTTTTAAGAGACACTTTTACATTTAGTATCTCAGTGGACATACTTGTATCCACTTTACAGATGGGGACACTGGAGCTAAGAAAGACACAGGCATTGCTCACCGTCACATGGTCAGCCAGAGGCAGAGGTGATAGGAAAAGATCAACTTCTTGCCTTGGGTATCATGGCTCCTTTCGCCTGGCTCATTCCAGGAATCCTTCCCTCCCAGGACCCAGAACGGCCAGTCATAGGTGACCCTGGGGACTGCTTGTTTAGAAAACTGGGGGTGAATGGTGTCGAAGGGCAGTGGGTCTGCGTGGTGGGTGGGGAGGATACATAGGGAGAGGCCAAGCATCCTCCTTCATATGGAAGAGCACCAGGGAGTTGAGACCTGTCATCGGCTAGGGAATATGGGTCTGTGCCAGACCTTACCTTTCAGTGGCTCAACACATGAATTCCCACATGGCCCCTTGCAGCACTTCAGACCGGTCAGGCAGTCCCTGTCATTCAGGCAGGTGTCTAGGGGGTTGGGCTCCTTACACTCGCCAATGACCAGTGGACACCTCCCAGGATTGACCTTAACTGGTGAGAACAAGGCATGCCAATCACTTCCTCTCTACCTCAGCACCCAAACTGAGGCCCGTGAGTGTCCCGAAGGAGCCCCCTTTCCGCCAAGGGGGCCCCAACCAGTGCTGCAAGTGTCTGACAGACAGAGTGACTCATTAGCTGAATGAGTGGCTGAGGGGCTGGCCGGCTGCCCCCCCCCCCCCCCCACGGCTACCCGCAACTTCTCCAAGATGTGTGTCCTCAAGTTGAAATCTCTCTGGTCCTCTCTTCCAGGACTCTGTTTCCTCACCTTGCTCCGATGGGTCTACAGGATCCAGGCATTTGTTGCTGCAAATGCTGGGACAGCATTTCTGATCCTTTGGACACTCCCAGTCATTCAGGCATTCGTGGGGCTCGTACACAAGGCATAGGCCATGAGGTCTGAAGGGGCAGGCTCCACTCTTAACTTTTTCTATGGGCAAGAACAAAGGAGGAAGAAGGAGATGATTCTGAGTCATGACCACCATCCTGGACTGCCACCATGGCTGATTCCCAGCTACCAACGCAACGTGGACTGGCTCAAAAAGTCTTGAAAGTGTAGCCTTCAGCTGTTGTGAGCCAGTATGAGCCACCTCCGGCACGCAGCCGGATAGAGCTCATGGTCAGGTGCTCCCAGCCGGGGATCGACTGGGAGGGAGGCAGAGAGGGACTGCCATAGCAGGAGAGGCGACTCGTCAGAGCCCGAAGGGAAGATTGCAGATCGGTTGACAAGAACATAGAGAAAGAGAGCGACCTTGAAAAAAGAAACAGTAAGAGAAAAAAAGAGAACATTTTGGAAGAGTGACCAGACAGAGACTGAAATGATGTGACAGAGAAAAAGACCAAACGGTAAAGAAGAAACTGTAGAGAAAGAAAAGCAAGCAATACGGGGGCTGGAGTCAACCGGTCCATCTGGCAGAGGGTGGGTTTCTGGACGCTCAGAAACTCTTAGCTGAAGTCTTCAGAGAGACACTTGAAATTAGGGGCCAGGAGGGGCGCCTGGGTGGCTCAGTTGGTTAAGTGACCGACGTCGGCTCAGGTCATGATCTCACAGTTTGTGGGTTCGAGCCCCGCATCGGGCTCTGTGCTGACAGCTTGCTGGGAGCCTGGAGCCTGCTTTGGATTCTGTGTCTCCTTCTCTCTCTGTCCCTCCCCGGCTTGTGCTCTGTCTCATGCTGTCTCTCAAAAATAAATAAATGTAAAAAAAAAAAAAAAATTCTTTTAAAGAAATTAGGGGCCATGGGCCGGACCACTGGAAAGGTGGCTACAGGGTCAGTCCCTGGGTTAGCAGGAAGAGGCTACCGCCATGCGGAGCCGTCACTGACCCTGGCACCTGGATACGGCCTGAGAGACTCCAACTCACCTGTGCTAGTACCTTCTGCAGTCCAGGGCGTGAGGATTTCAAGGGCAAGGAGCACCGTGAAGGTGATGGGGCTGCTGGGTTTCATAGTGACAGCAGATGGGGCAGTGGTGGCCAGAGTCAGCCTCTCCCTTTGTACCTCCGCCTGAGGGTGTGGTCCTTCCAGAACTGCCCTGGGCCCTCCCAGCTGCTCATTGTAAGCAGGAAATTCAGGGGAAAACAGGAACTCCACTGTATTGATGACTCTATCCCCCAGAAGGGACATGTGTAGAACAGGGGGGGTGGGTTGTCACCAGGCTGGTCAGGAAACTTCTGGAACCACCTGCCTTTGGCCTTCGGAGTGGAGTGGGGGAGGGGCCACGAGGGGAGAGCACAGGGTGGAACAGAAGGACATTACAAAGGAGCCTCTCTACTTGCCTTGACTGTCCCACACTCCTGGATTACCGGGGTCACTCCCTTTCCCAGACATCAGGGGACAGATTCGCCTGCTCGCTCCAGACTTGTTTTCACGTAACACATGCAGTTCCAGGCACTCGGCCAGTCCCACCGGGGTTTCTCAAAGAGCCCCTGTAGGATGGTGAAGAGAGGACAACAACCCAAACCACTTCAGGCCTCAGTCTTCCCATCTAAGAGATGGGGTAATAATACCCAACTGGGTCACTGAGCAGGACTGGAGACAAAGGGGGTGGAAGAGGCTGGAGGAGAGGGAACACGTTGCCCCGAGCACTGGGTGGAGGCGAAGTGCATGGGAATACACCCATTTTGAGCTACTTGGCCCTGAGATGAGCCCATAGAACTCTTCCCAGCTGTCAACTGAACAGCCGGGTAAGCAAGGAACGTCGTTTAACATGCTCAGAAAGTTTCCCCATATCCCAAATTACCCCCACCGTGCTTTCATAATTACACGAAGGTTCTCATTTTACTGAGCATTGGCTATGTGGCAAGAAGTTCGTGTGGAACATTTCTAAATATCAAAAGGAAGCCCATTACGGCGTAACCAAGAAAAAAAAAATGCATGGGATAGCCAGGCCAGACTGGAAAGGGTCGGAGGGCTCCAGGAAATTCACCTTCTGGAAGGTGAAATTAATAACACACCTGATGCATATGAGCTCATGCGGAGAAGATTTCGGCAACCAGTGAAGAGCGTGCAGTTGAAAAGTGGTATGTGCTGGAAAACCAAGCAAACACACCCCCTGACAATTTTTCATGTCAAAGAAAATACAAAGTTGCGCCAGAAAGGAGAAGTAGGTGGTTTGCTCCTAGCTCAGCTGTGGCTGGTGTTCACACAGGCATAGTAATGTAAACAGTAGTGCTGATCTCATCAAATTGTCACAGGACCCTCCCGGGAGGGAGGGGAGGGAAGGGTGAGCCTGTGCGCTAGAGGCGGAGGGGGCGAAATCTTATTTTCTTTTTTTCTTTTTTTTTAATGCTCATGTTTTAAAATTTAGTTTTGAGAGAGGGAGAGAGAGACAGAGCATGAGCGGGGGAGGGGCAGAGAGAGAGGGAGACGCAGAATCCGAAGCAGGCTGCAGGCTCTGGGCTCTCCAGCTGAGAGCCCGATGCAGGGCTGGAACCCACGAACCGCGATGATTAAACAACTGAGCCACCGGCACCCCAAAGTCTCATTTTCTTTTTAAAAAAAATTTTTTTTAACGTTTATTTATTTTTGAGACAGAGAGAGACAGAGCATGAACAGGGGAGGGGCAGAGAGAAAAGGAGACACAGAATCCTAAACAGGCTCCAGACTCTGAGCTGTCAGCACAGAGCCCGATGCGGGGCTCAAACTCACGGACTGTGAGATCATGACCTGAACTGAAGTCGGACACTTAACCAACTGAGCCACCCAGGTGCCCCAAAACTCAACCAGTTTAGTGTGCGGTTCTGAATCTTGACAAAGGTGCGAAGCCACATAACCACCATCACAACCAAGAGAGAGAAGAGTTCCATCCCCCTTCAAAATTCTCAGGCACCCTTTGGAGTCGATCCTGTGCTCCGCCTTCAGCTCTTGGCAACAATTGGTGCGTTTTCTGTCCCTATCATTTAGCCTTTTGGAGGGTGTCATATGAACGGAACCAAACAGGATGTAACCTGTTGAGTCTGCCTTCTTTCACTTAGCAGAATGTCTATGGTCCCAGGAGTTTGTTCCTTTGCAAGGCTTAGCTTAGCAGTATTCCCATTGGATGGAAATGTCCCAGCTTAGGCATTCCCCAGTGCAAGGAATTTTGGATTACTCCTAGTTTTTGGTATGATGAGAACAAAACTGTTGTCAGTATTCATGGGCAGGTTTTTGTGTTCATGTGACTTCCATTTCTCTTGGGTAATATCTAGAAACAGATTGATAGGTAGCGAAGAAATGTATGTTAACTTTATACTAAATGGCCATCTCCGGAGTGGCTGCACCATTTTGCATTTCCACCAGCAGTGGATTCCCACCAGAGCTGTCATCGCTTCACATCACTGACAGCACTTGGTATTGATGGTGTGTGTGTGGTTTTGTTTGCTTGCTTTCTGTTGTTGTTGTTGTTTTGGTTTTTGGTGTTTTTTTGTTGTTTTTTGGGGGTTTTTGTTTTTGTTTGTCTGCTTGCTTTGGGCCATCCTAATAAATAGGTAATAGATTTCATCGAGATTTTACTTTACATTTCCCTAAAGACTAATCGCGAAGTGATGATTTTCGTGTGCTGATCTCCTACCTGTATGTATTCTTTGGTGAAGTGTCTGTTCAAATCTTTTACCCATTTTTATTGGGTTGTTTTCTTATTACTGAATTCTGAAGTCTTTGTATATATTCTGTATACAAACACTTTATCAGATATGCATTTTGCCAGTAGTTTTCCCCAATTGGCGGCCCGTCTTTATTTTAACAATGGTTTTCAAAGATCAGAAGTTTTTAAAATTTTTGTTAAAATTTTAATGTTTTTATTTATTTTTGAGAGAGAGAGAGAGAGGCAGAGGGGCAGAGAGAGAGAGAGAGAGAGAGGGAGACACAGAATCCGAAGCAGGCTCCAGGCTCTGAGCTGTCAGCACAGAGCCCCACGCAAGGCCTGAACTCACGAGCCGTAAGATCATGACTTGAGCCAAAGTTGGACGCTTAACCGACTGAGCCACCCAGGCGCCCCCAGAAGTTTTTAATTTTGATGAGATACCACTTATCATTTTTTCTTCATTATGATTTTGCTGTTGCACCTGAGAAATCTTTGTATAGCCCAAAGCCACAAAGATTTTCTCCGTATGCTTTCTTTTCAAAGTTTTATAGTTGTAATTTTTGCGATTATGTCTGTGATCGATTTTGAGTTAGTTTTTATAAATGATGTGAAGCATGGATCAAGGGTAATATTTATATATATATGGATGTTCAGTTGTTCTGGCATCGTTTGCTGAAAAAACCATATTTTTTTCCTCCAGTGAATTCTCTTTGTACTTTTGTTAACAGTTGACTCTATTTCCATAAATCTCTTTCTGCACCCCCTATTGATGCACAGGCCTGTCTTTTGGCCAGTACCACAATGCCTGCGTTGCTGTAGTGCTATGGACTGAATGTTTGTGTTTCCTCAAAATTCACGCGTTGAAGCCTTGGTCCCCATTGTAGTGGCACCAGGAAGTAAGGCCTTTGGGAGATGTTTAGGTCATGAGGGTGAAGCCCTCCTGAGTGGGATTAGTGCTATTATAAGAAGAGATATGAGAGAGATGATCTCTCTCTCTCTCTCTTTCTCTGTCATGTGAAGACACAGTAGGAAGGTGTCCATCTGCAAACCGGGAAGAGGGTTCTCACCAGACACCAAACCTGCCAGCGCCTTGATTTTGGACTTCCCAGGCTTCAGAACTGTGAGAAATCAATTTCTGCTGCTTAAGCCACCCAGTTTAGGATATTTTCTTATAGCAGCCAGAGCAGATTAAGACATGTAGCTTCATAGTAAATCTCGATTCCAGCTCAAGTTTTTTGACTATAGTTTACAATTAAGTTTTATAGCTGACCCTGTCTGTGCCCTGTCCATAATTTCAAGGCATTCACCATCCCGGTACCTTCTAGTGGCATCTAATATAAGTACCTGGGCTATCCTGCCTGAAGGTTGTCTCTCAGCCCAAGTCAGGGGAGCCAAATGCTTCAGCCAGTGACAGATAGGAACTGGAGGATAAATACCCCATCTTTTTACCCTGGATGGGAAATTCCAAGGCAGGTTCTATACCACCTTCCAGAGTTTTCTGATAGTATTGAGCCCCAGTTGCCCATAATAGCTATCTTCTCAGGATTGCACTCTTCTTGGCTTCCTTCTTCCCTGTCTCACAAACCTATTCTCTGAATAGTGTTCCTTGGATCACCTCCCAAATAAGTCACTTGTCCTCAAATTACTGCCCCAGGGTCTGCTTCCAGAATAACTCAACCAAAAAGATATATCCCAGCACCTAGCTCAATGACTGGCATATGTAGACTGCAACTGTCATCAGACGAAAGACAATACCTCTTTATGTAGTTCAGGAACATAACACGGTACATATTGAATGAGTGAAACAATAAATAATTCATTGAATGAACTAATGAAGGAAGCCTGGAAGAGCCATTAGCCAAGCATGAATCCCCCCTTCCCAATTCATGGTAGTCCTTGGGGACACTCATTCAAGTCCGGATTTGTAGGGCTCCTTTCTTATATTTGGAAGAGGTTCTCTGAAACACGCTAACAACAATCTCTAAGGGGAATGAAGGGTGCCTCCCCCGTGAGGCAGGTCACTTGAGATGGTGGCCTGGTGCCAACACGTTGGTGGAGGGTGTCAGGGTACAAACCTGCTGGACTGAGCCAGAAGGTACAGATTGAGAAATGGGGTAAAAAATAAGGGAGCATCACATCAACCACACCCCCTCTCTACCAGCGATCTGATGGACAATGGTAGCTGTCAGATCTCTTCCCACGGGAAATGAACTTTACAGATGAAGTCCTTCCTGCTCAGGTTTTCCCTACCCGGCTCTTCCTAGATGGGTCTTTTGAAGCTTACAGAAGGTTTGAAAGACCTCTCGACCACCCCCACAAATCTGTTGAGTCTGTGGAAATAAACTCACACAGTGCCATGCCATGAAGACTTTGCAATTGCTTGCTAATGCAGCACCAACTACATGGATATTAACTATATCGTGACTATTGGAGTTCTTGAATATATATTTGGCCTCATAAATAATCATGTATGTAAAATGAAAGAAGACCGCAGTTTTCATCAGTGATTGACAAAAATTTTAAAGTCTGATCATATATTATTATTTTTTTAAAGCAATAGATTTTTTTATTTCTTTTTAAAAATGTTTATTTTTGAGAGAGATGGGACGTGCAAGTAGGGGAAGGGCAGGGAGAGAGAAGGAGGGAGAATCCCGAGAGGCTCCATGCTGTCAGCACAGGGCCCGACGTGGGGCTCGAACTCATGAACCGTGAGACCATGACCTGAATTGAGGTCGGATGCTTAACTGACTGAGCCACCCAGGTGCCCCATGTTGTAAGTGATTTTAGAGTGAAGAGGGCAGAAAGGTTTCACCTGCAATTAGATCAGAAATTTATTTTTTTTAAGTTTATTTTCAGAGACACAAGGCACCTGAGTGGGGGATGGGCATAGAGAGAGAGGGAGAGAGAGAATCCCAAGCAGGCTCCATGCCATGAACAGAGCCCCACCCAGGACCTGAACTCACGAAACTGTGAGATCATGACCTGAGCCAAAACCAAGAGTCAGATGCTTAACCAACTGAGCCACCCCTGGAAACTTAATTTAAAAATAACAAACCACTAGGGGCACCTGGGTGGCTCAGTTGGTTAAGCCCGGACTCTGGATTTCAGCTCAGGAGATGATTCACGGTTGATGGGATGCAGCCCTGAGTAGGGCTCTGTGCTGACAGTGTGGAGCCTGCTGGAAATTTTCACCCTCTCTCTCTGCCCCTCCCCCACTCATGCTAGCTCACTCTCTCTTTCTCAAAGTAAATATATAACATTACAAAAAGTAAAAACGTTCTTTAAAAGAAAAAAAAGCAAAAAAAACCCCACTAAAAGCAAAATATAGGTCTCCTCTGACACGACCACACTCATTTTTATCCTCCCCTCTCAGAGGCAATCACAAATGTCAGAACACCAGTGGGGCTGAGGGATTCAAGAAATTCAAATACCTATAAAGAAGTAATCAAGGGGCGCCTGGGTGGCTCAGTCGGTTAAGCGTCCCACTTCGACTCAGGTCACGATCTCACGGTCTGTGAGTTCGAGCCCCGCGTCAGGCTCTGGGCTGATGGCTCAGAGCCTGGAGACTGCTTCGGATTCTGTGTCTCCCTCTCTCTCTGCCCCTCCCCCGTTCATGCTCTGTCTCTCTCTGTCTCAAAAATAAATAAACGTAAAAAAAAAGAAAGAAGTAATCAAGGTGGGATAGTAATGCCTCCAGGTGAATTTCATTATAAAAGTTTCCATAATCAACGAACAGACTTTGGGCGGCTCCTCCGGGCACAAGGCACATACACCAGGTCAAGTGTGGAGAGAAGAAGGACGACCAGACGACCCAGAACCTACCTGTGCCAGCTACATCATCTGCGGGGCCCAGTGCAAACCAAAAATGCAAAGCCCCTTGTTAGAAACCGTTAAGGATTTCAAGGTGGGGGCAACAGAGATTCACCCCAGTGTGACTGTGCGGGTTCCTGCACCCACGAAGCTGGCGCACCTTCTGGAAAGTCCCAGTGCTGCAACCAACCACCTCTGCGATGCTGGAAGAATCACCAGCCTTCTGAGGCATGGTCTCCTCTTGCCTCCAAGGAGGGCTTTAACTTCCTCACTCGGTAGAGTTATCACATAGAAAGCTGTCACCGTCACCGTCAGTAAATAGTGGCTATGATTTTTACCTTAAGGGCCCCGCACATATCACCGCAGCGGGTGCTGCTGAACTGCATTCGGGGCCTCAGGCTGTGGTGTCTGCACTGCGGTTGTTCTGTGCCATCCACCTCTTGCCCGCTCTTGGATCTGTTTCTCTCTGCTCTGACCAGCACATGCCCTCTTGGCCTTGGTTGCAAGTCCCTTCCTCCCCCCGACCCACTGACACTGTGTCACCAACTTGTGGCTGTGCCTGGGGCCACCTGACCTTGTCCAGATATTGTCATTTTATTTCATGTTATTTAAGAAGGCTATTTTTTTTAAAACGAGACTTCAGTATTTCTTCTTTTTTTTAATGTTTATTTATTTTTGAGAGACAGAGAGAGAGAGAGAGGGAAGGGGAGGGGCAGAGAGAGAGAGAGAGACAGAGGGATCCAAAGCAGGCTCTGACGGTCAGCACAGAGCCCCATGCGGGGCTCAGACTCATGAAATCACGACCTGAGCCAAAGTCAGACGCTTAACCGACTGAGCCACTGAGCCACCTAGGTGCCCCAAGGCTATATATATTTTTAAAGGCAATTATGCCAATTCAGAGATAGGACAAGTAGAGAATCCTTCTTTGGGTCAAGATCTGAGTGCACGTGGAAGCTCCAGGAAAGAAACCTGAGACCAGTGCCACAGAGAGATTTGGAAAGAGTGGGCAAAAAACAGGGAGTCTTACAGATAAAATTCTTCCCATAACACTGTATATTAGCTATACCGGAATTTAAAAAAAATAAAATAAAATAAAATAAAATAAAATAACTAAGATCCTTCCCAATCATCAGAGGGAGACAGCTGTGACCCCAAGACTTCCTACCGTCCTCATAGCCTCATCGATCCCCACAGCCAGATTCTTCCTGGTTTGAATTTTGGAGGTTTTGACAAAGCTGAATTCAATTCCCTCCTAGGCACTGCCCCAAGTCTCTGCTGAAATGGGAACTGAAATGGGTCCCCAGGGGAGTGGCCCTGGAGGGTGGTGAGGGAAAGAGAAAGTACGATCGTCTGGGGAGCCAGCAGAGAGGACGCGGTGGGACAGTTGGGGGACTCAGCCAGTCCCCCAACCACATAACCCCCAGCACAGAAGCTCTGTTAAGGGTGCTGGGACCGCACTGGAAGACTATAACCTGCCAGAAAGCATAAACGAGAAGATAAAGCTTGCCAGCTGTTTCATTATAGATACTCAATATTCTCATGTATTTACCCCAGCTTTTGTTCTTCTTCTTTTTTTAATGTTTATTTCTTTATTTTTGAGAGAGACAGAGCACAAGCAGGGGAGGGGCAGAGAGAGGGAGACACAGAATCCGAAGGAGGCTCCAGGCTCTGAGCTGTCAGCACAGAGCCCGACGCAGGGCTCGAACTCACAAACCGCAAGATCATGACCTGAGCCGAAATCGGACGCTTAACCAACTGGGCTACCCAGGCGCCCCACCCCAGCTTTTGTTCTGTGTGTTATTTTACAAAATTGGAACTATACTGTCTAGAGTACCTCAAATTAATTTGTTTTCCTTAACGTAGCAATGCAGTACACAGCTTGAAGGTTAAAATGATACTTTTATTGGTAAAATTCGTATTCAAGGATAACAAGGATAATTGTCACTGCTGGGTCAAGTTGTATGCCATGATTACATTTCATTCTTCGTACAATTTTTGTTTCTTCCAGAGATGAATTGCCTTATTATTTCATTTTTCTTCCCCTTAAAGAAAAACGATTCTAGCGAAGTCTGTGAGTCTCCAATGGCACCTATAAAACGCCTCTGACCAAGACAGTAAAGATACAGAGGATCTAAACAACATAATTCACACCGTACTTTTGTAGGTGTGTGTTTAATTTTGGACACTGATAACAGAAACTGTACTGTTTCTCAAGCAGTGGAACATTAAAAAATATTCATTATATACCAAATCACAAAGAAATCCCCAGTATGTTCTCATAAAATAGAAACAATACAAATGATATTCTCTAGTAGCCATGCAACGTAGTAAGAGATTAGTAATACTTTTTTTAAGTGATTTTCTTCCCAGAAATTTAGAAATTCTGTAAAACAATGGTTGGTTAGGTCAAAGAGGAAATAAAAACTAGAATCACAGAATTTCTAAAAATTACTCATAATGAAAATGTTGTATATGAGACTCTAAGTGATGTGAGTTAAGCAGTAATCCAAGAAGCATCCATAGTTTTAAATATGAATAGAAAAAAAAAATTGAAAGTGTGAAAATAAATTAAATACCCAGCTCAAAAAGTGTAAAAGAAACACAAAAGTAAACCAAAGTGAGAAAAATAAAAAGCATTACTATAGATAAAAGCAGAAAGTAACAAGTTAGGAACCCCAAAAGTATGCTGAACTAACCAATAAAATGGTATCTTCAGAAAAAGATCCATAAAAATAAATCAATGGCGAGCTAATCTAATCAATAAAGTAAGGAAGCACAAATACACAACATAAGAAATAACAAGGGAAAATAGCTACCTACCCAACAGGGAAAATTCTTTTTTTTTTAAGTTTATTTATTTTGAGAGAGAGAGGGGGAGAGAGAGAGAGAGAGAGAGAGAGAGAACAGGGGAGGGGCAGAGAGAGAGGGAGAGAGAGAATTCCAAGCAGTCAGCTGTGCTGTCAGCACAGAGCCTGATGGGGGACTCAATCCCAGGAACTGTGAGCTTATGACCTGAGCCAAAATCCAGAGTCAAACGCTTAATCAACTGAGCCACCCAGGTGCCCCTCAACAAGGAAAGTTTCTAAAATCATGAGAGGTTTATTTGCACAGAATTATGTAAGTAGATATAAAATTTTCTTACAGATGCTGAAAAGACCTTCCAAAAAGTCAACTCTCATTCATTCTTTTTAAAAACTATATACACATTTGATAAACTAAAAACTTGACCAAGACCTACTTCATGGAGAGACCCAAATCCTTTTCCATTAAGGTTAAGACACAAATCCTTTTCCATTAAGGTTAAGAAGAAAGATATCCACTAACTTCACTACCATTTCATATTATACTGGAAGAATTAGCAGTGTGTTGTACAGGATTTTAAAAATTAGACACATGAAAATTACAAATAAATAATTAAAATTATCATCGCAGATGACATGATCGTGTATCTATCAAAGCCAAAAGATTCTATGCTAAACCCAACAAAGAATTTTGTATTAATATTAAAAAATCATTGCTTTTCTTATGTATCAACGAGAAGTTAGAAGATTTAATGTAAGAGAACATTTCATTTATAACACAACAAAACATTTAAACACCAGAAATAAACACCATAAGAAATTACCAAAATTTTAAAACATTTCTGAAAGACTCAAAAGTACACTTAATTAGGAAGACATCCCTTGTCCTTGGATGGAATGCTTGCAGCAAAATAAAACTGTCCAATTTCTTCAAGTTAATTTCACATGACCTCAACAAAGTACCGATTAGGTTTTTTTTCTCCCCAGGGCTTAGAGGAGTTGATTGATTCTAAACTTCATATGAAAAGTAAACAAGCAAGAATAACTAGGAAATCCCTGAAAAAGGAAAGTATCAAAGGACTAGCCTTACCATATGTTAAATGATAGTATCATGTCTCTAGAGTTAAAGCAGTGTGGTATTGGTATACGAATAGATCAGTTAAAGGAACAAAATAGAAAGCTCCAGAGAAGACTCAGCTACAAATGGAAATATAATGTATGATAAACGTGGCATTTCAAGTCACTGGAGAAATGATATAAGGAAAACTGTAATAATTTTTCAATGCATGTCAAAAAAAAGAAAAAGAAAAAAGAAATTATAGACAAAATCAAAAGAAAAATTTGGAACAAATATTCTCCGTTAATATCATAGAAAAGGAGCTAATCCCCCTGATATATAAAAAGCTTTTTAAAATAAAGAAGAAAATGATCAGAAACCCAAGAGGAATGTGGGTAAAACACAGGATAGAAGATTCATAGGAAAAAAATTAAAATTGCTCTTGAAATAAGGAAAAAAATAAATATCAGCCTCTCGTATAGGAAAACTATGCATTGAAAATTATGCTCTGATACCATTTTCTACCAGACTGGCAAAAATCTAAAAGTTTAACAGCAAACTCCATTGGCACAGCCATGAAGAAACAGTCTTTCTCAGACATAGCTGATAGGAATCCAAAAGAGTGCTGTTCCCGGGGATGGGAATTTATCAGTGTTTAACCAAATTATTCATGTATCTATACTGTCAGTAATCCCATTCTAGGAATCTCCCCCGAGGACGTATGTCAACAATCATGCTAACATAATTAGTGACATTTGTAATAGCAAAAGATTGTAAATGCAAGACAAGGAAATGAGAGAAATAAACTTATGATCTATCCACACAATATTACAACACCATTAAAAAAAAATCGAGTGATGGTCTCTATGAGCTGAGATGAATTCTCAGTCACACTGCTAAGTGAAAATAATGTATGTACTAAGCTATCCTTCACCATAAGAGACAAATGCAAATAAGAATATATATTTTTCTCTATCATAATATATATTATTATTATTTATATTATATATTATATATATAATGAAAATGTAAGAAAGATAAAGCATAAATGAATAAATGAGTGAAATTGTTACTTAAAGGGATTGGGTGGAAGAGGAATGAGAAAAAGCTGCTATAACTGTAGCGTTTTATATAATTCTGATTTTTCACCCCCAGCTTTATTGAGATATAATGACCTATAATGTGTAAGTTTAAGGTGTGCAATGTGATGATTGGATACATGAACATACCGTAAAAATTTTCCCACAATAACACTAGTTAACACGTCTTTTATCTCAAATAGTTACCATTTTTGTTGTAGTTGTCATTAGAGCAAGAACATTAAAGCTCAACTCTCATAGCAACTTTCAAGCATACCATACAGTTCCGTGAACTACAGTCACCATGCTCTACACCGATCCCTGGAGCTTAATTCCTCTTTTATTCCCAAACTTAGTTATCTTACGACTGAACGTTTGTACTCTTGGGCTATCTCCCATTTCCCCCACCCCTCCACCCCTGGCAACCACCATTCTAATCTGTTTCTATGAGTTTGATGTTTTCAGATTCCAAATGTAAGCGGGACGGGATAGTATTTGTCTTTGTCTGGCTTATTCCACTTAGCATAATGCCCTCAAGGGCCATCCATGTTGTCACAAATGGCAGGATTTCCTTCCTTTTTAACGTCTAGAGAATATTCCATTTTATGTATGCACCACGTTTACTTCATCCATTCATCTGTCAGTGGACACTTAAGTTGTTTCTATGTCTTGGCTATAGTGAATAATGCTGCAGCGAACATGGGAATGCAGGTATCTTTTTGAGATGGTAACTCAGTCTCCTTTGGATATATACTCAGAAGTGAGACTGCTGGATCATATGTTAGGTCTACTTTTACTTTTTTTTTTCTTAAGGAACTCTCCTACCGTGTTCCCTAGTGGCTGTACCAATTTGCATTCCCACCAACAGGGCACAAGGGCTCCCTTTGCTTTACATCTTGCCAGACTTTGTTATCTCTTGTTTTTTTGATGATGGCCATTCTATCAGGCATGAGGTGGTATCTCATTGTGTCTTTGATTCGCATTTCCGTGATGTTTAGTAAAGTTGATCACCTTTTCATGTACTCGTTAGCCATTTGTATGTCTTTGAAAAAATGTCTATTCAAGTCATCTGTCCACTTTTTAATTGTTTAGGGTTTTTTTTTTTTGCTATTGAGTTATATAAATTCTTTATATATTTTGGATATTAACCCTCATATCAGATATATGGTTTGCAAATATTTTCTCATCCTGTAGGTTCCGATGTCAGGAAGCTTTCCCTGTTCTAGTAGTTATATGGTTTCACTTCTTATGCTTAAGGTCCATTTCAAGCTAATTTTTCTGAGTGGTGCAGACAGGGGTCCAATTTCATTCATTTGTATCTGGATATCCAGCTTTCCCAACACCATCTATTGAAAAGACTATCCTCTCCCCACTGAGTATTCTTGGCTCCCCCGTCAAACATTAGTCAACCATGTATACGAGGGTCCATTTCTGGGCTGTCATTCCATTCGTCCATGTGTCCACCTTCATGCCAGTAATATGCTGTTTTCCTCTGTGCCCAATGTGGGGCTTGAACTCATGACCCCACGATCAAGAGTTACACGTTCCGCCAACTGAGCCAGCCAGGCGCCCCAATACTACACTGTTTTTATTGCTATGGCTTTGCAGGAGAGTCTGATATCAGGAGGGGTGATGCTCCTAGCATTATCCTTTCTCAGTATTGCTTTGGTGCTCCAGGGTCTTCTGTGGCTCCACAGGAATCTTAGGATTGTCTTTTCCATCTCTGTGAAAAATGCCATGGGAATTTTGGTAGACGTTGCATTGAATCTGTAGATAGCCGGGGCGCCTGGGTGGCGCAGTCGGTTAAGCGTCCGACTTCAGCCAGGTCACGATCTCGCGGCCCGTGAGTTCGAGCCCCGCGTCAGGCTCTGGGCTGATGGCTCAGAGCCTGGAGCCTGTTTCCGATTCTGTGTCTCCCTCTCTCTCTGCCCCTCCCCTGTTCATGCTCTGTCTCTCTCTGTCCCAAAAATAAATAAACGTTGTAGATGGCCTTGGGTAGTATGGACATTTTAGCAACATTAACTCTTCTAACCCATGAACACAAGATATCTTTCCATTTATTGGTGTCTTCTTCAATCTCTTCCATCAGTGTCTTTAGTTTTCAGTGTACAGATCTTTCACCTCCTTGGTTAAATTTCTTTCGAAGTCCTCTGCTTCTTATCCTTTACAGTCCACATGCTTTTGCAGGGAGGCCACACACGCAGATGTCTTGTCACTCATTTTCTCCATCCAACCACCAGACCAATGAAGCCGTATATGAAGAAGAATCATGTTCATTTGTTCATTTTCCAATCAATGGGCCTTTCCAGCATGTCCACTCTGTTACTCAGAGTGTGCAAGTCCTACCCTGGCTGCTAGGGGCACACAGATGAGTCAGGCCAAACTGGAACCCAAAGGAGGTATTAGTGATAAAACCAGGGCTTCATCAGGGACGCTTGGGAAGCTTTGGGGCTTAGTGGGGAAAGAGAATTCAGAGACCACATACACCAGGGATTCGTCTGTGGAGAGAAAATCAGGTCAGAGCGATCATACTAGAACTAGCCAGGTTACCTCCAGGTCCATAGGCATCCATGGCCACCAGCCCCTCGCATTTCCTTAGGCCAAGCAGAGAGGGAGAATGGAGGTGGTATAGTTACATGAACACTGCTCATGAGGTCAGGACGCTGACCTTCAAATCCTAGCTTTTTACTGCATCGGTGCCTTCATTTTTCCATCTGTAAAATCTGGCCATTGGACTAATCCAAGGAGTTCTTTATATTCTGGTCCTATTGGGTTTGGCCCTTGGTATCAGACTAGACCCATTCGACCTGGGGAATGACCACAGCCACGGCCCTCCAGATACATGAGCTCCGCAGCACACAAGATTCCCTGCACCACTGTTGGCTTGAAGGATGCGATTATGGCCATCGTAATGAAGAAACTGAGTGTCACTGAGTCTCAGAGAGGTGCTGCCACCTGCCTGAGGCAACAAGCAAGTCAGAGGCAAAGCGGACATTCAAACCTCGGTCTCATGAGCCCTGTGACAGGGCTGCTTCTCCAAGCTTCTCCCTCCCAGGGCCCAGGTCAGAGAGATCGGGCCTAGAAGCACAGACACAGGTGACCCTCTAGGTTCTGCGCCTGGAGGACGGCAGGAGGTGGTGTGGAAAGGCAGAGGTTCTGCCAGTTGTTAGGGGTGAGGCAGCCCCTGGCCAAAGACAGCAGAGCATCAGCGGATTTAGGCCACGCTGGGGGAGGGGGGTGGCCGGTGTGTCCTCTATCTGAGCCTAGCCCTTCTTACCTTCCTCAGAGTCCTTGTACCAGAGCCTCAGCCCCGCCTCACCCGGCCCCACAGAAGCCAACCCCTCTCCCCAGTGCCCCCAGGCTGAACCATCTGGTAGAGGAAGGCCTGATTCCTTTAATCCAGTGGGCCCCCTGGTGGACCGGCTGGTGGTTGCCCTTCAGTCAAGAAATAAGATTTACAACGTGGGCAGTGGCAGGGACCTAGCCAGGCCTTGTCCCCAAGCAGATACAGAGCGAGCCCTGTTGCACCCCAAGACTCTGTCTTCAGTCTCAGCCTTTGCCCCTTCCTTGTAGATAGGAGCTTCTCCCCCAAGTCCAGAACATTCGTAGGATTCCTGCACCTCACACAACAAGCACGAGGCCAGCATCGCTTCTTCTCTGAGCATGGCTGGTCATCCTGGCACAAAGCTGAGGGCCGACAGACCTGGCACCAGTCCAGGGAGGGGGCAGGCTCTAGCTTTTTCTGCTTCTGCAGAAGGACAACAGGGACAAGGAAGGAGTGCATTTGACAAGTGTGCAAGAGACCATCTTCCCAGAAGCCCAAAGGAAGGGACGGGGGTGTCAAGATCCTTCAAGACCCGAAGCAGCCATGACCCAGAGACGGGCGAGGAGAGAGTGCCAGGGACCGGACTGATAGGTGGGCAATGAGAGTCCCCGGCTCAGGAGGGAAGGTAGAGGGTTCAGATTCTGGTGCTCCTGGCCCAGGGAAAGAGACACACAGAACAAGGAATGGCAAAAACAGAGAGAGGGAGGAAACGAAGACAAACATCTGGAAACATTATGATGAAAACTGAGAGTCAGAGACAGAAGGGCAGGCAGAGAGAGAGAGAGAGAGAGAGAGAGAGTAATAAAAATTTAAATGACCCAGAACTTAAAAGAAATCCAGATAGATATCGAGAGGTAATGCGGTGAAGAATAAGGGGACAAGGAGATATATGTGAGGTGACACATATACGTGGAGATATACGTGAGGTGAAGGACAACAGAGAGACAGAGGGAAATGTGGCAGACAGAGCTGTTTGGTCAAAGGATGATTTCGGGTGGTCAGACACACTCGGAGATGGGGCCCTCATAAAGAACTTGCCGCTGTTTGCCAGGGTGCCCTTTCTTGGCCTGCCCAGTAGAAGGACTTGACTGAGCTCCTGCCTTGGGAAAGGAAGAGAAGGTCACCCCCAAGCTAGCCAGGAGCCCCTCCATCTCTGACCCACTCGGAGAGATATAGTAGGTGAAATTCATTCAGGCACCCTCTGTCAGCGTGGCCGACGTTCTAGATTGTTCTGTGTTCTGAGACTTCCTCCACCATTCCCCTTCTTGTGCTCCCCCTCCAGAGGAGGCAGCCCTGCCTTGCGGTCTGGGGGCTCCCCTTGTTTCCTTGCCTCCCACTGACCACCCCTGCCCCCAGGCATTTCTCCCAAAAAACTCCTGATTATCTAATCTTGTCTTGACATCTGCTTTTCAGAGGCTCCAAAGAACGCACACATCCATTTGTTTTGGCTTGAATTATTCAAGCAGGGATGGAAAAGAAAGTGCGGAGGCAGAAGAAGTTTTGGAAAAGTAAGAACATGTGTTTTTCTAATACATATCATTATTAAATGAAGACGGTTTTCAGATTTCATTAGAAACATTAGAATGAGTGCCTGGGTGGCTCAGTGGGTTAAGTGTCCGACCTCGGCTCAGGTCACGATCGCACTGTTCCTGAGTTTGAGGCTCTGCATGGGGCTCTGTGCTGACAGTTCAGAGCCTGGAGCCTGCTTCGGGTTCTGTGTGTGTGTCTCTCTCTCCACCCCTCCCCTGCTCGTGCTCTGTCTTTGTCTCTCAAAAGTAAACATTGAAAAAAATTACAAAAGGAAAGAGTGAGGTCCCCGTTGTATTTATTTATTTTTTTAAAAGTTGATTGATTTATTTTGAGAGAAAAAGGGGGGAGGGGCAGAGAGAGAGGGAGACAGAGAATCCCAAGCAGGCTCCGCTGTCACTGCAGAGCCTGACGTGGGGCTTGATCTCATGAACCATGAGATCATGACCTGAGCTGCAATCAAGAGTCAGATGCCTAACTGACTGAGCCACCCAGGCACCCCTCCCATTGTATTTAAGTGAAAATACTCACCATATCCCTAAAATTTTAGCACTTGCAACCATGTAAGTTATGATGAAAAATATTATACGTCAGCTTGAAACATTCCAGGCAACGGCAGCTTCACAAAACTTTGTTTCAGGTGTGTGTGTGTCCAAGAAAAATAAATTTCTTGAAGGCCACGCTCCCCGACCTGAAATCCTTGTGTGACTCCTAATTAAGACTGAATCACATAGCAGAAGGTAAGAAATGCAAGGGTATCATTTCATTATTAGGTAGCTTAGGGGCTGCACCCCCACACTAAGACTTAAGGTTGCTAAACTGGGTCACAGTGTTTCTTTTCCTGATTTATGATGGGTCTACATTTGAGACCCTAAAGTAGCTTGGAACAAAGGCACGACCTGCTCCATTTCCAGCCCTAAGTTCCAGACGTGGCCCGAGAACACGCTACTCGCACAAGTGGAAAGGCAGCAACACCAGAGACAATCACCCGTCTTCCTCATCCACCTGGGGGTAATGTGTACAGCTGTCACAGGATCCAGACCCAGAAGATAGGACTCAAAAATGCCCCTGGAATCTGATCAACAAAAAATCTGAAGGTCAGGAGACATTGCGAGAGAGAAACATATCCGAAAAAACAGAAGTGCAAGAACCAAACAAAATGAAATGTGAAACAGTAACTTCTTCCCTTTTAACAAACTCTAAAGGACCCCCCCCCCCCCCCGCAAAGGCTGAAGACAGAGAAGCGAGGTGGGGGGCGGGGGGACATCCAGGAGTCATAGATTTTCATGTAGTTTTAAATATACAACACTATTTCTTTCTGTTGTTTTCATATTAATAAGCATTTAACTTTTGATGAAAGAAAGTTTGGGGAGTGAGAAGAGTGTGGAGGAACTGGGGGTCAGTTATCCAGGTCTCAGCCGGTGCCATGGGTCTTCTCAGGTCTGGTTAAGAAGGGGTTTCTACCTGGGGAGAGAGGAGGGAATCAGAGATGTGGGAAGGTGCAAACTGTAGCGGGGTGGGGGGCATAGACTGGGTCCCCAGACCACCCAGGGCCTGAATCCTGCCAGCTACTCTCTTCCCAGGGGCACTGGGAGGTGCTGCCCAGGAATCAGGGACAAGGGAGAGAGAATTCCAGGAGAGACATCCTCAGGAATGAGAATCTTAGAATCCCTTACCTCACATTTTTAATGTGGAGAGTAAAGTGATTCACTATTATAAGCTGTAAGGAAAAAACAATGGCAATTGAAAATAATCATACTAAAAATTCGGGAACAGTTGAGGGGCTTGGAGATCACTTCATCCAAACGGCACCACCATTCAAAAGAAAGGCGTGATGTCTATTACAGGAAATCAAACTGCGCCTTTTCCTCGGAAGGGGTTCTTGGGGCCTCCCTCTCTAGGGCCCACGAGACGAATTTCAGGGTAGATCCCAATTGTAAAGCTCTGTTCTCCAAGGTTTCTCAGGGCAGTGACGGTTCTCGATTCCCTCCGGGACACCGTGTTCTTCGGGAACATTCCTGGGGCAGAGGCTAGAGCAGCAGACGCGGGGTTGGGGCGGGGGTGGCGGTGTCTCACCTCAATCCCAGCTTGTCAAGGGCTCCAGACACTGCTTCTTGCAGTTGTAGAAACAACACTTCTTCGTCCTGCGGCAACCCTTATCGCGCTTGCACGCAGGGAAGAGGGTGAAAGGGCATTCAAGAAGAAACTCTGGGCAATAGCCAGGTTTCTGGTAAGCTGGGGAGAAATGCCACAGGGTGAGGTGGGGGCCCCGGAGCGTCGTGGCCAGGCATCGAGGCCGGCAGGTCCCCGGGACCGCTCCGAGGAATGTTCCCCCACCCCAGCCACACGCGAGCCCGCTGCGCCCGGACACACTCACGCCTCTGCCGCTTCCGCTTCGCGGGATGCGCCGTGTGCAGGCAGACGAGGAGGAGGAGGAGGATGAAGGCGAGCGCGTAGAGGCCAAGCAGCTTCATGACGCGGCCAAGTGTGTGCCTAACGCGCGGGCAGATTCTTGGCTTATATCGCCTCTGGCGGGGGCCCGCCAGCAGGGGGCGCTGTGGTTCCCAGGGTCCAAGGTCACAGGTGCCTCTCTGGGACCAGGAAAGAGCAGCGGTTTCCTTCCCCACACCCTCTAGGAGAGGCTCTGCAAGAACTCCTAGGCGTCACTTTGTAGCTTGCGAGAGCCCAGGAGAGCTCCCGCCTTTTCAGGGAGGTTCCGGGCTGGCCTGGCCCCTGATTCTTCGTGCTTTATGGAGTGGATTTTGAGGCAGTAGGAGGGAACTGACTTTCCCCGGGGGCGCTCGTTAGATCGGACAGACTCCTCCCTTCTCACTGTGTATCCAGAACGATGTAAAACCCATCCCTCTGAGCAGATTTCAGAAATGGGTACATTTGAAGAGCTTACTTTGAACAAATGAACATTGGAAACACACACAGGCACAACAACAAGGCAAGAAAATGAGCTATTAGCAAGATAATATCTAGATTTATGGAGACTATCAATACATGGGGCCCTGACGAGACAGAACTTTAAGATGTGTGATGAATGTTTTCTACCGCCGGTCTTTATGCCTCCATGACCTCGTATAAACTTCATTTGCTGCTGAGGTCAAAAGTCTAACTGCAGGTCACTTTGGAATGTGAAACCAAGGCCCCAAGACCATGCTGGCTCTCCCTGCCCTCCCATAAAAGTGTATGATGTCCCTGCTTGCTTGGTGGCCCTTTTCTGCAGCTCTCTGCCTCCCACAGCTGATCCCGATTCTCCTGTGTGTATCCGTAAGTCTGTTTCTTCCCATTGCTTAAGATGGGTATGGTTTTTTTCAACACTATATGGTCGGTTTAACTCTCAGAAGTCTAGAATACTTCTTATTAACAAATAAAGGGAAAATCATGATCATCTTCACATCAGCAGTAGAATATATTAAAAAAATCGTTTCTCTATTGATGGTAAAAGAACATACTGGCACAGGGTTAGAAGTTCACTGAGTTCATTTGATAGCAAGCGTCTATGAAATCCCTATTACGGAGGTAAGTACTTTCAGAATGCTGGAGTCAGAGCTGCTCCTCCATAAAAGCTGTTCGAATACTACAAATATTGTCAAAATCAACCTTTTCAGAATGTTAGGACTTACCAAAGGCTTGCAACAATCTATGAAGTCTTTATTCAAGAAGAACAGGTGAATCTCAGCGAGAAGAGAGAGCGCTGTGGCCAGTTGATTTACTCCGTTCCCATCCCTTTCTTCCTGGCTGTGCGGCAGCCCGGAGGCCAGCAGGCTTGCGCTGCGGTAGCTCTGAGGACCAGCAGAATGGCAGGTGCAGAAACAGAGAATGGATTTGATGCTGCTCAAAAGCTCCGTCTCCAGAAAATTGTCACTATTTGACCTGTCTGGCACCTTCCTTTTTTTTTTATGAAGAGCCCGTATTTATTCCACCTAACTCAGAGCTTGCTTTTTGTGCTCAGTCCTCTCCCTGGGTCAGTCCTTTTGACATCGTGGCTTCTTCAGACAAGGAGACCAATTGGAGCTAGTGAGAGGCTGACCACAAACCCTAAAAGGAGGAAGTGGGGAATGAAATGTTTAGGAGGTTTTGAAGATTCTATCCTATTCACGAGAATTCATGGGAATCGAGAAGCCCACACACACGCGTGGGGTTGTACTTCTGTCTGGGGCTGTGTACATGCCTCTGAATAGGGGCCTGCTGCTCCATTTACATATTGGCCACATCCTTAATCTCGATTAGGATTTTATGGCAGATTGTGATGGTTGTCATGAACTTACTATTCAGGTTGGATACCATCACTATCTTGGGATCTCTCTTGGTGTCCACCTTGTTGTATATGATTGAGTGGTTCTTGTTTTGTTTTGTTTTTTAATTTTTTAATGTTTATTTTTGGGGGAAGAGAGAGAGAGAGGAAGAGACAGCGTTGTGGGGGGAGGGGCAGAGAGAGAGAGAAAAGGAGGCACAGGATCTGAAGCGGGCTCCAGGCTCTGAGCTGTCAGCACAGAGCCCCGCATGGGGCTCGAACCCACAAACCACAAGATCATGACCTGAGTGGAACTCGGAAGCTTAACTGACTGAGCCACTCAGGTGCCACGAATGGTTCTTGTTCTTGATATTAGCCTGGCATGTCACTGTATATAGGCCATGCCCTTGATTAGGATTTTGTGTCTGATTATGATCACTGTCACATACTTGCTTTAAAGTTAGGCTATAAAGTTGGTCTTTGGAGCCAGCCTGGTGTCTGCCTTTTTGTTCAGAATCGTGTGGACCTTGTTCTCTTTAGAAATCTATATGATCCATCTGGTAATTGATAATAAGAATCTTGGGGCTCAATAGTCTCCAAAGTTCCCTTCCATCTCTTACCACTACCCACCTGTTCCCAACCACTCATGATATTCCCCAAAGGGCTGTGGTTTGTGTGGTTTGGGTTGTGGAAGACTTTGTTCCAAAAAAAAAAAAAAAAAGGAATTAGTTCCCATCAGGGAAGAGAGTATGTGGTTCTCTCCTAGCACCCAGGATACCCTTAAAAGCCATTCTCCTTGACTAGCTTTTCCCCTAAGACCACCTCCTACACTCACTACTGAGTCCCTTCATAGCTGCTTGCTTCTTAAAAATGAGGAGCAGAGGAAGGACAAAGATGTGGGACTTCATCTTGCCAGGAAAACCTTGGCTGAGAGCTGAGCTGAGTTTCTCATGTATGCCTTCCCTTGACTGTGTGTGTCAGGGGTCAGCCAAAGTTACGAAAGGCCCTGCCCTTTCTTCGCTTATCAGTAAATGCCAACTTCCTCACTCCTGCTCAACAGGGGCCACTGTCAGAGTCCCCAGGGACTTTGCAAAGGGATACAACGTCGGAGGCCTTTGTCTTCCCCTATAAGCTCCAGCAAATCTTTATCAACACTCATAGATCATCATGCTAAGCCTTCTGTATTTACAGAAGAAACTCAGTCCAGAGAAAAGAGACTTACTTCAGGTTACAAAACTAATCCTTCCATGATGCCATCATTTAAATATTCCATCACAGAAACGCCTGTATGGCTCAGTTGGTTTAAGCGTCCAACTCTTGATTTCAGCTCAGGCTCATGAGATCGAGCCCCTTGTTGGGCTCCGTGCCGACAGCGTGGAGCCTGATTGGGATTTTCTCTCTCCCTCTCTCTCTCTCCTGCTCACTCCTACTCTCTCTCAAAATAAATAAACATAAAAAATTTAAAAAATATTTAAATACTCCATCACAAATATAACCCTGTACTTCTCCTTGTTTCAAAATGGTCTTGAGACAACATTCTATTTTACTGAGGAGGAACAGTCATAGAGGTAGAAAGACATTGAAGACAAATGAAAGCCAAAGAAAGAAGACTTCAAGAAGTAAACAGTGTGCACCAATTACAAAACTGACTGTGAAGTTCATCACAATAAAGACTGACATGTGCCCAAAGCTTTATTGTCTCCAGCTGCTGCTAGTAACTTTAATTACAGAAGATTAATACAATTGTTGGGTTGAGTTGTCAGTTGGAGGATAGAGAACAGAAGTAGTCTTTTCAAGAAGTCCGAATTTGCAATGGCATGGGAGTCTGGGCTGTACCTGTGGGTAAGGTGAGCTCCAGAGATATTTTCAAAGGATGGGAGGAATTTGGCAGGTTTTAATGGTGATGGCAATGAATATTGGATAAAGAAGTAAGAGTGTTGGTTTTTTTTATCGAGTTCTTTTCAGTAAATCTATCTAAACAACAAAATTAAATTTTTTAAATGTTCATTTATTTACCAAGAGAGGGTGGGGAGAGGAAGAGAGAGAGAGAGAGAAAGAGAGAGAGAGAATCCCAAGCAGCCTCTGTGGAGCGCAACAGAGGGCTCGATCTGTGAGATCATGACATAAGCCAAAATCAAGGGTCTGATGCCCAACTGAATGAGCCATCCAGGTGCCCCCAAATTAATTTTTTAATAAAAAAATTTCCTGCATCAATAGTAAACAGCTACAGCCCAATAGTCTGTGAAGAATGTTTGCCACCATCAATGAATTTATTAATATATTGAGAGAGGATGCAAAGAGAATATTTCCAACTTATCTAGAGAAGTGCAGCTTTCTGCAAATGTGAGAAGGTCCTGAATAGTCCAAAGAGCACTCCTTTACTTTGACCCATGAAATTGGCTAGTGGACAGACCACAGGACCAGTGAAGCATCCCAATAGTGACCGTGTGTGGATTCAAAACACCATGGAAGGTGGTTCTGAAGGAAGGATGGCTTTGACAACACATTTCCAATCATTCTAGCCTAAAATCCTGATCTACTTGTAGGGAATGCCATATGTAAAGGTAAAGATCAACCAAGCTTTTTATGTAAAGAACAGAGATTAAAAATTACTAAGTTGTCAAACATAATGCATGTGGGCTAAATGGTTTCACTAAGCCATTCTGAGCTCCTACCAAGGTTATGTGTGTGCCCCAAGGGTGGTAATATCAAAAGCTGAGGGGCAAAATTCCCCTTGGTCAGAGACCTGAGCAGATTAGGTTGAAATGTTCCTGAACTATAATTGTCTACAGTGCCTATTGTGCCCTAATTACCTTTGTACTCCTTCCTGCCATTCCCTCAGGAAAATACCAGAAACCACTCTGTTCCAGGTGGGCCAGTAGAAGAAAGGATCTGACAGCATTAATTTTAGTTATGAATCCAAGAACAAAATCTTTGTTGCATCCTGTGTGCAGAAGATACAGATAAAACAAAGGGGCTGAAGATTTGCAAAAACAAACCAGAAAATCGCAGACCAAAAATAGCATGAGATTATGATATTCATATTATAATACAATTCAGGGGTGCTTAGGTTGCTCAGTTGGTTAAGTGCCTGACTCTTGGTGTCAGCTCAGGTCATGATCTCATGGCTGTGGGATCGAGCCCCACAACAGGCTCTGTGCTGACAGCAGGGCTGACAACATGGAGCCTGCTTGGGATTCTCTCTCCCTCTCTCCCTGCCCCTCCCCTGGTCTCTCTCTCTCTCTCTCTCTCTCACTCACTCTCTCTCTGTCTCAAAAAAAAAACTTTAAAAAATAAAATTCAATGAAATTTGAAAAAAAATGCATTTCAAAATTTAAAAAGAATGTATTGATACAAATGAAAGAAGCAATCAGTGTTTTCAAAAGCATAAAAATGGTATTATTGGTGAATAAGTCCTTGGTATGATGTCTTGATAGGGAAAGGAAAAGCTCCTCCTGGAAAAATCAAGAAGAGGGAGGAAAATATTAAAATATGTAAAATTTGATATGACAATGGGAAAATAACACACCCAAAGGAAAAAAGAGGGGAATTTTACAGTGTTTTGCTCAGTTCAATGCAAAATTACTTGACAACATAGAAAATGTTACAGAATGAATTACCTCATTGCTTTAAGAATAGACAGAAAACCCGAACTGTACAAATATGAAAGAGGTACAGGAAATTGTCTATTCATCTCTTGCCTTAGTGCCACAAAGCGCTAGGCCTAGATGATTTAATATAGAGCAACAGGATGAGAGAAATCATAGTAGAAAGCTCCTGCAGAAACTTCCTTAAGACTGTGGAAGAAGAAATGGTTGCGGAGAAAGTACAAGCCCCACATTAACATGTACAGGAGCAGGATGGGTGACAGGGACATTCACCGGGCTGATAGTTTGGATCAGCTGATACAGCAAAGCCTACCCCTCTCTACCACTTGTATTTGGAGTAGTGTTCATTTCCAAGAGTTTTACATCTAGCAAAACTACCCATCAAAAATGAAAGAGAAATTAAGACACTCCCAGAAAAATAAAAACTGAAGGATTTCATCATTGCTAGACATCACCTATGAGAAATGCTAAATGGAGTCCTTGAGGAGAAATGGAAGAACACTCCACAGTAATCCCAAACCAGAAAAAGAAACAAAGGACAATAGTAAAGGTAAATATTTCATCCACATTCCTGGTTACAGCTGCCATAATAATTCAGCATATACATGTGCCACCATTGATTAATCACCCTCCTTCCTGTGTGTGGGCATTTAGTTTGTTTCCAGTACTTTGCACTTGCAAACAATACTGCAATTAATACATTTACTTTAATTCCACACTTTGGCTTATATTGTTCTATGGGTTTGGAATTGCTACTGGACAAGTATCACTTGCCACCGGAAGGTATAACCCTATACTTTCATTCAGGGTCAGGCTAAACTAATGCGTCAATGGTCGTTTTTGAAAAACTCCTAAATCCCCCTGCCTTGGTCTACCTCCTGTGGAAAGAAAAATGATTTGAAATCAGAACAGATAGTTCCCATTCCCAGCTCTGCTCCTGACTCCTAAACAGTTTTCCCATCTGTAAGGAGGATGCGGTTTTCTGATCCTGTCAACAGGGATTTCAACTCCAAACTCAATGTAGGGTTGTGGCTTGCGGTATCTGTTATGAGCTGCAAAGAACCTGGATGCCTGGGGACAGACACACATGGCTGGCTAGAACAGAGTCTGCAAGGTCCTGGAAAGTGGCTCAAGTGTAGCTAAGCTTAATACTCGTTCTTCTAACCCCGGGGTGCACAAAGACCCTGGAGAGGGGGTATCTGATTCTTTGTCTCAGCAACAGATAGGTGGTACTGGGGAACTGTGGGTCTCTTGTGGAGGGTGGTGTCAAACAATGACCTATTTTCTGGGCTCTTTCCTCACAAGCCACACTGAACACTATCTCCAACACAGCTCCATGGATGTAGCTCAGAGATTCTGCCCAGGGTAAGAGGCAGTCTGTAACAACAGAGGGCTCTGAAGCTCTCCCCCCAAAACTGACTTTATTTAAAACAGAACGTGGGAAAGTTCAAGCCTGTAGGCGCTCTTGAACACAATGAAGATTTTGGTGGGAAGCAATTAAGAAGAAGGTGGCAGCTCCGTGAGAGCAAAAAGCTCAGTGACAGGCCAACTAGTTGACTAATTTACAACTAGTAATTCCCTGAGAGATTCATGGAAAAAGAACCCTCCTGGGTGGGAACAAATCTCAAAGACTGACCTCATAGACTACTTCTGCAGCGGGGCTCAAATAATTGGATAAAACTGTGAAACAATTTCTGCCACAGGGAATGTTTGGAAAAAATAGAGCAATCAATTGTCAATTTCGTGGAGCCTACAAGCTGGGTGTGATGCTGACAGCCACACAGCTTAACAGACAGCCTGGAAGAATGATGGTGATCTTTCTAAAGTAACACTCACAGGCTGGGACATGGGAAAGGACCTAAGCTTGTTAGAAATTTTCAGTATTTGAGTGTTTTTGGTATTTGGAGGGATCCAACGTGCTCTCAACCAGGGCAGTTTTGCCCCCCCTGAGGACACCAGACAATGCCTGGAGACATTTAGTCACACCACAGGGGGATGATCTAGGCAGAGGCCAGGAATGTTGCCAAGCATCCTACAATGCACAGGAAAACTCTGATCCCCACAAAAAAAAAGAATTATCTATCCCAAAATGTTAACAGTGCCAAGGTTGAAGAATCCAGGGTTGGGTGTCGTGGACCAGTACTTGTGTTCATCAGGGACAGTTAAGGAAAGGATGTGATTGGGTGTTGAGTCCTCCCTGAAAGGAGCAGGGTCAAGCAGACTTTGGTCAGCTGTCCTTCTGCATCTTAGTCTTTTTTTTTTTTAATTTTCTTTTTTACATTTACTTATTTTTGAGAGTCAGAGACAGAGCACGAGCGGGGGAGGAGCAGAGAGAGAAAGAGACACAGAATCGGAAGCAGGCTCCAGGCTCTGAGCTGTCAGCACAGAGCCCAACGCAGGGCTTGAACCCACAAACCGTAAGATCATGACCTGAGCTGAAGTTAGACGCTCAACCAACTGAGCCACCCAGGCGCCCCTGCGTCTTACTCTTTATGAAACTTTGGTTCTTCCAGTGACTCTGTTGCTCACAATACCTAACGGTGTCCTAATCCATAGATTCCAGATTCTCAGCAGGAGATCTTCCGCTCTTGGTTTTATTTTGAAGATCAATTTTTTAAACCAGGAGTTTGTTTTGATTTTTAGTTTATTTACTTTTTAGAGCCCATTGAACATATTCGGCAACATGCTTGCAATCTTCTAACTGGAATTTCCCAATGCAATTAATGTTTTCATAGCAAGTGCCCTATTTCAAGTAGAAGCCTATTTATGAAAGGACAGGACAAGTCTCCGTTTACTTCAGCTGTTAAGTCCACCCACAAAATTGTTTGAAAATTTTCATTCTATTTTTAAAGGCTCTTTATCTTTATTTTGTTACAGATTTGGTTCTTTGTGCAGTTTACCCTTGAGAGACAGTGTTTCTGAAATGACCCTAGTGTGTTTCCTGCTTTTCTAGTGCTCTCAAGGCCATTTTAAATAAGAAATTACCATATTTCATAGATCAAGTAACTTTCCTACATTCAATAACCAGTGAGAAAACATAGCAAAAGATAAGATTCCATTCACAAAAACAGATATATATATATATATATATATATATATATATATATATAGTTTTTTATTATTATTTTAGAGATAGTGTGAAAGCATGGGAGAGGAACAAAGAGAGAAAGAATCCCAAGATCCCAAGCAGGGCGCACCCTCAGTGCAGAGCCCCATGCAGGGCTCGATCCCACAACCTTGGGATCATGACCTGGGCCGAAATCAAGAATTGGATGCTCAACCTACTGAGCCACACAGGCGGCCCAGATACACTATTTCTTACACTATAAATTTGATGCATTGCAATGAAATAACCAATAGTTAGGGTTTCTAAATGATTTAAAATTGTTCTAAATGCCACCTGATAAAGAAAGCATTTGAGATTTGCCAGGACAAAACTGATGATAAATTATCATGGGAGGAGTTACCCAATGACACATTTTCCCCCTTGTGCTAGACTCTCAGGAATTTTATTTTATTTTGTATTTTATTGAGGTATAATTGACACATGACATTATATTAGCTTCCAGTGTACGGCTTATGATTAGATATAAATATGCACTGCGAAATGATGACCACAGTAAGCTCAAGGACACATAAAATTTTTTTTAGTGTTTATTTATTTTTGAGAGAGAGACAGAGTGTGAGCGGGTGAGGCACAGAGAGACAGGGAGACACAGAATCCGAAGCAGGCTCCAGGCTGCCTGGAGCCCGACGCAGGGCTCAAACTCATGAACCATGAGATCATGACTTGAGCTGAAGTCAGATGCTCAACTGACTGAACCATCCAGTGCCCCAGCTCAATGACACATATTAATGCAACCAAAATTATCATAAAAATACACCAACATAGTTAGGACATACAGTAATGGTGGGGGCATACAGACACATGTCAATGGAAGAAAAAGGAAATTCAGGGCCTATAGGAATTTATAAATGGTAAAGGCAGAATTCCACATCACCAGAGAAGTGTCAGAAAATTCAGTACGTGATATTGAAAGAGATGGTCAGCAATTCCAGCAGGAAATACTGGATTTCTGTCCCATCCATTATCTCAAAACAAGTTTTAGATGATGAAGGATTTAAGTTATAAAAATACTCAAAGAAAACATGACTACAGTTTTGTATAATACTGATATGGAGACGACCTTCCGAAAGCCAGTTGATATAGCTATACACATACAAATGGAAAACTTTTGTAGGGCAAAAATCAATCAGAGAGTAGGAAAAACAATTCGAAATTGGAAAAATAAGAGTAAAGACATATGATGGAAATATACATTCTATAATGTATCAAAAGACTGTTTATAAAATAATAAAGAAAAGAGATGACCTAATAGAAAAATGAGGGGCGCCTGGGTGGCCCAGTCGGTTAAGCATCCGACTTCGGCTCAGGTCATGATCTCGTGGTCTGTGAGTTCGAGCCCTGTGTCGGGCTCTGTGCTGACAGCTCAGAGCCTGGAGCCTGTTTTGGATTCTGTGTCTCCCTCTCTCTCTGACCCTCCGCCATTCATGCTCTGTCTCTCTCTGTCTCAAAAATAAATAAATGTTAAAAAAATAAAAAAATAAAATAAAATCTTAAACAAATAAACATGACTCCTTTTTTATTTGGGCCTATGAGACTGGTCCCCCACCACTGATTTGGGCTAATTCCGTCTGTCACTGGCCTTTGCCTCCCTTACTGTGAAATGGGTGGCTTAGTCGCTTAGGACCTTTCTTGCTTGAGAAACACTCCAAGAGTCTCAGCAAAGGTCTCTCTGCCCTGTAAGGAGGAAATTGGCAAGAGAGGAGCAGAAAGATCAATGTGAGGACATCAAAATGATGCAGAATGCCTCGTGATGATGGCTACCTGGGCCTTTTGTGCACTGTCTTCTTATCTTCTCCCCAAACCTGCATATCTTTGATTCTACTCTTTGTCTTGAGTGATGTTGTGACCATGGAATGCCTGCTGTGAACTTGATTTCTGGTTCAGGTAGAATGAATAGATCAACAAGTCTTTTTGGAAAGGCTACCAGTCCCCCCAGGGTTAGTCAGCTAGTCGGCATCCTATGGAAAGAGAAAAAACAGTATCGGGACAGGTAGCTCCTGGCCCAGCTGTGCCCTTGACGCCTAGTGTGGACTTTGATGGCTCCCCTAGGCTTCAGGTTTCCCATTGCAGGAATCTGGATTATGGCGAAGGGGATTTCCAATCCAAATGCAGCAGAAGGTTGCAGCTCAGGGCATCTGTGACAAGCTGAGAAGCACGCGGTGTCTGTGCATGACCCTTGTCACGCTGACCTCCTCGGGGCAGACACACATGGCTGGCTGGAACAGAGTCTCCTCATCCGAGGATATTCTGGACAAGGAGAGCCTAGAAAGAGATCAAAGAATGTCCAAAAATTATCAGTGACCCTGCCTTTTCAGCCCCCAACGTGCACACAGAGCCTGCAGATATGACATCAGGGTTTTATCTCAGCAAAAAAACTCCTCAGCTGGAGAACGTTATGTCTTCGGGAGAAGCGCGGTAGCAGTTGAGCTGTTCCCAATTAACCTCTCAGGGTAATTTCACTAATATCACACAGCCTCTCATTTCCCACCTTTCCCATCGTCACCACTGCATGCAGAGTTAAGAGGCAGTGGGTGGTTTCGAGGATGCCGGCCAAGAGGCCTTGGAGACCCTCCTGCTCCGATCCCCTTCCTTTTCACACGTGGTTCAACTACAGGCAGGAAGTTCGGCCAGACCCTTGAGGTGGGAGTGTTTTAGACAACGTTCATTTCTTGACTTCTTTTTTTTAAAAAAAAATTTTTTTTCAACGTTTATTTATTTTTGGGACAGAGAGAGACAGAGCATGAACGGGGGAGGGGCAGAGAGAGAGGGAGACACAGAATGGGAAACAGGCTCCAGGCTCCGAGCCATCAGCCCAGAGCCCGACGCGGGGCTCGAACTCACGGACCGCGAGATCGTGACCTGGCTGAAGTCGGACGCTTAACCGACTGCGCCACCCAGGCGCCCCCATTTCTTGACTTCTAAGCGTACAGACACCGTTCCTGTAATGAGGGAGTCTCCTGCCAGGCTAGTCTTGGCAGTGGGAGGCTGAGGCCAGGTCCCCCGCAGATGATGGAAAGTCCAGAGGCCTGCTGTCCCTGCCTTCTCTGCAGCCACCAAGTGTGGTTCAAACAGCACATGCACGGACTGTCACGGATGTGAGGACTAGTGGTAGTAAGCCGTAGACACGGGGACAGAAAGAAGTGAGGATTTATTCCGGCAGCCAATGGCTGCAGCATCTCACTGCCAGGGAGGGGGGTGAACACGATGGCCAAGGCTTTGGCCACGTAGACTAACAAGATGTGACGTCAGCTTGCCCGGAGGCAGCAGTGCTGTGCTTTACTGTGGTTCAGGAGGAAAAGACCGTGGGACAGTGTTATTGAATGAGTGTTCCCATAAAAACACCAGGCTGCAGACTAGGGAAGAGCAAGCACCGTGTAGTGTGGAAAAGCGGAGAAAGTAAACCAGGATTAAAATAGGAGCAGACCGGAGTCGGGCTCTGTGCTGACAGCTCAGAGCCTGGAGCCTGCTTGGGATTCTGTCTCCCTCTCTCTCTGCCCCTCCCCTGCTCACATTCTGCCTCTCTCTCTCTCTCCCTCTCTCAAAAATAAAACATTAAATTTTTAAAAATAGGGGCAGAAAATTGATTTGGGGTTTATTAAAAGTCGCCTTGTGAAATAAATGACTGTCGAGGGAGAAACTGGTAAGACAGCTGTCTTGGTGTTTAGCTCAGTATGAGAAGGCACTTTCCCAGGACATTCCCATGGTGACTAAGGAGTGTGGCCTCTGTTTCAGAGGCAGGAACCTTTATGCCATTCCCTTTGCAAATGTCACCTCAAAGAGCTTCGTGGGGAGTTTCGAACCTTATGGAAATCCACAGTGGAGAAGCTACTTAATGTCTGTTGACTGCCCACTGTGTGGGACGCCCTTCCTATATGTTGGGCGCCCTTCTTTCTGAGTCTGTATTTGAGTCTGGATGAGAGGCAGAGACGGTTTCCCACTGCAGGAACTGAACAAACAGACTCACTTTCATTCGCCCCCGACACCCAGGGCTGCTCAGCAAATCCGAAGTTCCCCTGGCACGTCATATCTCCCCGAGTGGCTCCAAGCAGCAAGGACGAAGGGGCATTCTTCCCCAGGGCCACACAGTATCACTGTCCACGCCAGCGCCCGAGTCACGGGCACCGGTGGCCCCGGGGAGTGTGCGGCAGCCAGGTGTCCCCATCACACAGCTGTGGAACTGGCTGTGTTTCTGGCTGTGGTCACACTGGACGCTCTCGTTCTTATGATACCCCCCTCAGCCCTAATCTTCATAAATCCCTGGAGGCACATTTTGCAGACTGGGTTCTTAGCGTAGCAGTGGCTGGGACACAGGGAGGGGCGCAAGTTCCATTGCAAAGTGCCACCAGCAAAAGTACCAGAGAGAAGCAGGACTGGGCCCACGAAGGGAGCCAGCGCCATGCTGACCTGACCGCGTCTCTGCCGGGAGCCCACCGGGAGCCCTGGAGCAAGCATTTACCATGAGGAGTCCTCCCTTGGGCAGAAAGTACCATAGCCCTACCCTGTCCCTGGCTGGGGGGCCCCAGCTCGAGCACCAAGGTGGTGCCTGAGAAGCATTCAGTTATGCTTGCGCAGCTGGGCCGAGAGGGGCTCCTTGAAGGGGGTCTGGGCTGCACCTGTCCCAGTCAGACCCAGTGCCTGCCTTGTGCTGCAGTCACACTGGGGGGCAGTACCTCCAGATGGATGCTTTTGCGGAGGGAGACCCCAGAGGATGGGGGTGAGTGGGACAAACTTCAGCGCCAGCCCCTGCTGCTGGCGTCAGGCCCACAGCCACTCTTCCTCGTCACCCTGCTGGTCACCCCATTCCACGGCCTCCTTGTCCTTGGCCGCCATCAGTGTTACGCTCAGCGGCTTACCTGGTGGTGCGACCAAAACCCTTCTTCTGAGGATCACCACACCTTTCTCGGGCCAGGCCGGCTGCACTTGTCCATTCATGGCCGCACGGGGAAGATGCGGCTGAAAACCTCAGTGCCTTTGCTCTGGACGTCTTCCCTGCTGCCCCCTGGCTCTGCTGGTCTGGTCCTCGCTGAGATCCGGTGCAGGTTTAGGAAACCTTTTCAGATTGGTTTCATGGATCAGCTCAAGAGTCTGCACTGGGATTCTCCTGACATTTGTCCCCAGCCCCGCTCTGTAAAGCTGAAACATCATTCCCCATCAGCCTTGAAAATAGCAGCCCGCCTGTGCATCGGGGGAGACAGTCGCTGGTCCCCTCTGTCCTCACCCTGACAACAACCATGCACGCAGCACCTGGCAGCCTCCTCACCCTGAGGACAGCAGCCAGAAGCGGTGAGGAAGGAAGCTGGTCTGCCAAGTGGACTCAGGATGATTTTGTCTCTCTCAATAGCGTTTTCCACTGTTGTACTTCATTTTATTTATTTTTGCTTTCTTTCGTTTTATCAAAGAGGGGCGCCTGGGTGGCTCAGTCGGTTAAGTGTCTGACTTCGGCTCAGGTCATGATCTTGCAGCTCGTGAGTTCGAGCCCCGCATCGGGCTCTGTGCTGACAGTGTGGAGCCTGGAGCCTGTTCCTGATTCTGTGTCTCCCTCTTTCTCCCTCCCCTTACCCCACTCATGGTCTGTCTCTCTCTCTCAAAAAATAAATAAATAAATAAATAAATAAATAAATAAATAAAATAAACATTAAAAAAAAGCAAAGTTAAGTAGGTAGAGATTTGCCTATTTTGTAAATATTTTTAAAAATAAGATTTTGATTTATTAACCAGAGCTACTGTTTTCCTAGGCTCAACCTCATAAATGTATTATTTTGCCCATATTATTATCACTTTTTTAAACATCCTCCGGTTTACTCTGTCCTTTTTTTCCTTTTTGTTTGTGTGTGTAAATTTTGATCTACTTGTTTTTTTTTTTTAAATGTGTATTTATTTATTTTGGAGTGGGGGAGGGACAGAGAGAGAAAATCTCAAGCAGGCTCTGTGATGTCAGCAAAGAGCCTGACACGGGGCTCGAACTCACGAACTGTGAGATCATGACCTGAGCCGAGATCAACAATCAGACCTTTGACTGAGCCATCCAGGTGCCCCCATTATTCCTTTTTCACTGATGTAAGTATTTAAGGATACTCTCCTCTGATCTTCTGTATCCTTATTTTTTGTTGTCCGTTTGAACCATCTTGCAGTGATGGTGTGTTAAATTCTCCTGTGGGTGACCTTCAATCTATGTCTCCCTGCATATCCTGTAGATCCTGATTTTTTTTTAATTGAAGTACAGTTGATATATGATATTATATTAGTTTCAGGTGCACAACATAGTGAATCACCGATTCGATACATCATGCGATACTCACCACAGTAAGTGTCATCACAATCTGTTGCCATACAACGTTATTAAAATATTATTGGCGGGGCACCTGGGTGGCTCAGTCGGTTGGGCATCTGGCTTCGGCTCAGGTCATGATCTCACAGTTGGTGGGTTCAAGACCCGCATGGGGCTCTCTCTCAGAGCCTGGAGCCTGTTTCCGATTCTGTGTCTCCCGTTCTCTCTCTGCCCCTCCCCTGCTCACACTCTCTCTCTGTCTCTCAAAAATAAATAACAATGTTTTTTTTAAAATTTAAAAAAAGTATTGACTGTATTTCCTATGCTATACTATTCATCTCTGTGACTTATTTATTTTATGACTAGAACCTTTTACCTCTTATTCATGTTTTGCACATCCTCCACTGCCTTCCCCTCTGGCAACACCAGTTTGTTCTCTGTATTTATGAGTCTGTTTCTGTTTTTTGCTGGTCTGTTTCGCTGTAGTAACTTCTTTATAAAGGAACATGCTGTATGTATTATGTGGTGTTTATACACCTAAAATGCATATCTTAAAAAATAAAAAATGAAAATAAAAAATAAATTAAAAATTTTTTAAATTTTTAAAAAGGGGCACCTGGGTGGCTCAGTCGATTCCGACTTTGGCTCAGGTCATGATCTCATGGTTTGTGGGTTTGAGCCCTCCATCGGGCTCTGTGCTGACAGCTCAGGGCCTGGAGCCTGCTTCAGATTCTGTGTCTCCCTCTCTCTCTCTCTCTGGTCCTCCCCTGCTTGTGGGCTCTCTCTCTCTCTCTCTCAAATAAAGAAATAAATAAACATTTAAAAAACTGTATATCTTTACTGTGAATTGTGGTTATTAACATTAAAAATGTCCTTCTGACAACTTGAGCCACAAAACAAAATACAACCCAAAATCATAATGTCTGTAAGTCTACACTGATATAAATGGATAGTTAAGTAAAAAAAAAAAAGGAAAAAACTAAGGAGAATAGACAAATCTTCCATACAGATTAATTCCAAAGAATGTCTTGAGCCTCCTCTCCCTCAAGGAGTATCGTAAGTGTGGGGTATGCAGAGTGACTTTCTCCCTGAGAGAATAACATGGAAAGAGAGGAAAAAGAATAACTTTACAGCATAGAAGCCTGACGAACCTGACAGCCTAATCATCAGGTCAGCATCACCAGCGCTAAGTCAAGTTGGTAGTATGGACCCTGGACATGATGTGACGAGAAGGGCACTTCGCCTTGGTGGTCTTCCTCCGAAAAACCATAACCCCAGTCTAATCATGAGAAAAATAATCAGACACACCCAACAGCCTAACCAGTGCCCCTCTCAACTGTCAAGGTCATCAAAACATGGGAGGTCTGAGAAACTGTCACAACCAAGACCCTCAACAGCTAAATGTAACATGATATTCTGGGCGGGATTCTGGTGGGGGGGGGGGGGAGAAAGAACATAAGGCAATATGAATGAAGTATGGACTTTAGTTTGCAATAATGTATAGATATTGCTTCATTAATTGTGACACCTGCACCATAGAAATGCTCTACTCGGGACTTTTTTCTGGTATTTTCACACTTACCGGAGCCATCTTCTTGGAATGATTTTAGTTCGGTCCTAAGCTCTCCATTCCTCTCGTCTTCTTTACAGATATTTCTGGACCTCGCTTTTCTCACAGAAAGGGGTAGAAGCAAGAATTCAAGAGACGTCTCCTTGAAAATCAGGAGTCTTTTCAGTAAAGGTAATTTGAAGGTTTTGCTGTTCCCTGACTTCTGACTACATTGATGTCAGGGGGTTTATGTGGTTTTATTCTTCTTCTTGTTGAATTCTATAGTTACGGAAGAATGGATTTGGAGATTTAAATTTACAAGGACACCAGCTGCCCTGGAAATCTGGTGAATTTTTTTCCCCCAGTTATAGTGAGATGTCAGTGTCCACTGACAGATGTGTGAAGAAAATATGGTATATACAGTGGAATATTATTCAGCCATATAAAAAAAAGGAGTTCCTGGATTTTTGACAACATGGATGGACCTTGAAGGCATTATGCTAAATGAAATCAGTCAGACAGAGAAAAGCAAATACTGTATGATCTCACTTATGGGGAATCTAAAAATATCAACTCATAGAAACAGAGTAAAATGGTGATATCCAGGTAATATCCTGGGAGAGGGGAGGAAATTACCTGGTCAAAGGGTACACTTTCAGTTATAAGACCAACACATTCTGAGGAGTTAACGTGGAGCTTGGTGAATATAGTTAATAATGTAGTATTATATCCTTGAAAGTCACTATGAGAGAAGAGTATTAATGTTCTCATCATAAAAATAACAAAAGGGTAATTATATGAGGTGAAGGATTTGCTAACTACCCTTATGGTAAACATTTTGCAATATATACATGAATCAAATAATCACACGTACCCTTCAAATCATACCATATGTCAGTTTTATCACAATAAAGCTGGGGAAAAAGTCAATTGAAGAGGTAAATATTGGTATCTTCACCATGTGGCATCGGCATCTTCCCACAGATCAGTGAGTATTCAATCCTTTTTTTATGTACCTCGTGAACACTTGTATCGGTTTCTTTTTTAAAGTTCCTCCTGCCTCTTGTTACATTTATTTAAAGGAATGATATAGGGATGCCTTGTGGCTCAGGTGGTTGAGCATCCAATTTCGGCTCAGGTCATGATCTCGCAGCTTGTGGGTTTGAGCCTCGCACTGGGCTCTGTGCTGACAGCTCAGAGCCTGAAGCCTGCTTTAGATTCATATTCTGTCTCCCTCTCTCTGCCCCTCCCCCACTTGCACTCAGTCTCTCTCTCTCTCTCTCTCTCTCTCAAAAATAAACATTAAAATTTTTTAATAAAAATAGATAATGGAATGATATAATTTTGTTGATAGTGTAAGTGCAATTTTAAATTTTTTATTCTGATTATTGCTTGTTTATATTAAAAATAGGATTTATCATTTACTAACTGTGTGACTTTGGGTGGTTACCAAACCTCTCATGGCTTCAATCTTTTAACGAAATTAAAGATGTGTGATAATACCCATTTGAGAGTGTTCTTCTGAGACACAAATAAGACAGTACATATAACACAGCTAGTATAGGGTCTGGAACAGAGAAATAGTACATAAAGTAATCCTTGTGGGGTGCATGGGTGGCTCAGTCGGTTAAGCGTCTGACTCTTGGTTTCAGCTCAGGTCATGATCTCACAGTTTGTGGGTTCAAGCCCCGTGTTGAGTTCTGTGCTGTCAGCACAGAGGCTGCTTGGGACTCTTTGTGTCCCTCTCTCTCTGCCCCTCCCCTGCTCATGCTCTCTCTCTCTCAAAATAAGTAAATAAAAACGTTTTTTAAAATGTAATAAAAAAATAATCTTTGTGCCAGTGCTGCATTTTGCACTTGTCAGGCCAGAAGTTTGGGCACGGCTCTTGCCTACTGTCCAAGATGTCCTGGGATCACGGCTTCAATGCAGTGCAGCCGGTCCCCTGGAGAACGAGAGGGAGCCCTGGCTTGCATGCTTCTGGAAAGGGCAAAGGACACTGCACTCCCTGTTCTTTCACCCTGAGTCTCTGCCCCCCCACTTCCACTCGCAGCAGGAACTCAACACAAACAGAGTTGTCTCAGGTCCAGAATGGCTAAACTGTACTTCTGAATAATTACATCCAACCCCCTCAAATTTAATAGACAAATGAAGCTCAGGGAGGGAAAGACATTTGTCCGAGGTCATCCAGTAAGTGGGGAGGCTGGACTGGGACTAGAACACAGGTCCTCTGATTCCTAAGCCTGTGTACTTTCAACTCCACCCCGAATTCTCCTCTTTCTGTGAGAGCCTCCTTGTTCAAGGGCAGTGGAGCAGGTGGGTCAACAGCAGAGCCATGAGGTCATTCAAGTTCGCCTAACACGCACCGTCCACAATCTGCACTACTCGAGTCTGCCTGCCCCCACCTTGTGTGTCTCCAGAGGACACTGTTCACCGTCCACACTAAAGGATCAAGGACTTAGTGCGTCTTGTCTCCTCATTCACATCTTAAAATAGAAAGCTGGGGGAGGGTATGGCTTAACCCAGAGGAATTATGGGTTAATGGAGGCATCTCAGGCACGGACAGGTGAGCCAGAGGGGATTTCCAGTGTCTCTCTAGGGCCTCTTGAGAAGATCCCTGGGGAACAAGAAAGGAAAAGAGGGAGGGCCACTGGAGCTGGCTGGTCACACTGGCGGGCTGGCAGTAGCGGGGTCAGGATGTGGGGTCGACTGGAAAGAAACTGCCTGCTGTCTGTGCAACCTTTTGTTTTTTATTCCCTGGTCTTAGGCGAAAGGCAGCATCCCCTAATGAAATGGAGACTCCAGTTGTGGGGTCAGTTAGTGGAGTTCTCATATGAAGCCCTAGGAATGGGCCTCTTCCACCCCTGCTCTCCTTCACATCCCGCTGAGGGGAGGGACACTCAGCCCCTCACCCATCTCCCTGGGGCTTCCAGGAGCACAAAAATCATGGGAGCCAGAAGCAAATGGAGCAGAAAGTGGTCTTTTATTGCAAAGTCAACGAGAGAAGCAGCCAAGTCCGGTCTTGGACATCCTGAATGAGAGCGAGAATGTGCTGGCCGGAGAGGGTGGTGCGACAGGGCCAGGGCCAGCAGCCCTGGGGACTTCACAGGGGCAGCAAGGACACGCCCCACCTGGCCGGGAGAGAAGAGGACCAGAGAAGTGATTCGGCAGGTCAAAGCACTCAGAGGCAGTGGAGGGCAGGATCAAGTCCACGTGACGGCCCTCTCAGGTCGTCAGTTACAGGCTCAAAGAGCCTCAGTCCCTCCATCCCCTCTCCACAGCCTCCCTCTCACCCGCCCAGGCTCATTCCCATTGCTCAGCCTTCTCTGTGCCCTCGGGGTCTCCTCCTGCTCCACCAGGTTCTCACCTCACTGGGGATCCAAGCAGGCCAGCCCACAAGGGCCGTGACAGCACTTCTTGGCCCCGGGGCACTCGGTATCCCTCAAACAGTGGTTAGGGGGGTTCATCATGGCGCACCGCATCAGAATGTTGGGGCAGGAGCCAGGCTTAGTGGACACTGGAACTTTGAGCAGATCTTTGGTTTTGACTGGGTCTTGACCTCTAACCGGATCTTGTCCTTTGACCAGAACACGACCTTTGTCTGTGCCTTGCCCTTTAGGAGGAACGGTTGAAAGAAGAAATGTAGCCACATTTAGACCCAGTGCGCCTGCTTCACTATCTAGTCTTTCCTCTTCGTCCAACCACTGCTCTCTGCCGTGTTTCCCAAACCATGGCCGGAGATGGGGCAGGGTCATCTGGGCTAGCTGGGGCCTGTGCCCTAGGAAAGCTGTGCTCTGGGCTTTGGGGAGAGGGTCTACAGGACCACGGTTCCCTTGGGTATCCATTTCTCCCCCCGCCCTCCATGACAAGTCCTCTCAGGAGGAGAGGCCAGACAGGGGTGACTTCCAGAGGTGAGAAGGACACATTGTCATCTCTGAGGCAACTTGGGGGGTGGGGAAAGAGCCCTGAGACATACACCAGGAGCTGAGCTCCCTCCTGGCTCTGGAGGTGGTCTGGACAATCAATGTCCTCCTTGGTAAAATGGGGGTCTTCAAACGACAGGATTTCTGAGGTCTTGTTGGTGTGCAACCTCCTTTTAGAGGCTGATTACTCAGGTGCTTTCTGGGGGCAGACAGGCAAACCCCACACCCAGGCCCAGATTCCTGGGGTTCCCCACTTCATTGCACATTCTGCCCAGCTATCAACCCCTGAGGCCAACGCCACATGGCCACGCTTTGTCCGGCAATGGTCCTGATAGCTCAGTCTTAGCATGGAAAGCACATGATTCTACTGGACAACTTCTGCTCTCTCTGGATACAGCAGAAGCAGCCACAGACCAAAGCATGCGATCCAGCCCTGCCTGCTGCCCCAGAGTGCTCCCTGCCAGGGCCCAATCCAGCCTCACCCAGGCCATTTGTCTACTCACCTATGACAGCCGCCTGTGCTGCCAGAGTCCCAAGGATAAGGAACACCGCCAGGACCAAGAAGCTGCTGGGCCTCATGATGTCAGGAAGATGCGTGTGGCCAAGAGCTGAGGCCAGCCCGTTTTATGCTGTCCAGCGTGGCCTGGAGCCAGGGGGCGGGCCTGTGCTTGTCTCTGGCACAAGACCTACATTTTCTTAATTCTACCAGGAAGTATCCACCCCTATCCTGGGAGGGGCCGTGGGACTTTCCCCAAGGATTGTTCACAGAAGAGAAATGGCAGATACCATGTCACATCAGCCCAGGAGCTGTCCCACTTTCTCACAGAGAAGCAGGGCTGGCTGGCAGGTCCAGTGTTCTGAGTTCCCCCATTACTCCTGTTCCTGCGGGCCCCACCCAGATCCATCCTAACCGTTCACCCCTTCCAGCATCAAGGCTTTTCTTTCATGCCTTCCAGGCCCTGAGAAACACTGTAGAAGGGAAATCTGCTTTGCAAGTCTAACGACAAATCACCTCACTTTGCTATTTCAACGGGCAGTCTCCGAGATGCACCACGAAAGTAATAGGGAAGGCGGGATTCTAGATCTCACAGAGCGACTCTAATCAAACTAATGCTGGGTGAAAAATGCAAGTCTCACGAGAAAATATTTTGAATTACACGCTTGTGTCTAAGGCTCAAAACGAAGGCAAACTAATAGATTGTCTAGGTGTACTTAGATATGTGGTAAAACTCATTTACTCGGGGGTAGATGAAAATGATGAAGCCATATACACACAAAATCTAGGATCGTGGTTAACTCTGGAAGTGAGGGAAGAGATGTTTTGGATGGGTGAAAAGTACTCAGGTTGGTTTAAGTTTTTGGTTTCTGATAATGTGCTAGTACTTGGGTTGATTGGTGATTTCCCTTGGGGTGTGTGAGTGTGTGGGGGTGGGTGGGTGGGTGCACACACGCGTGCGTGTGTGTGTGCGCGCGCGCACGCGTTTCCAAGGCTACGGGGTAAATCATTTATGAATTATCTTCACTTTCCATAAACCCACACCTGTTGCTGTCTCAAGTGGTTTCCAGTCTTTTACTGTTACAAAATACACATGTGACTTTTTGCATTAACTTGCAAGCTTGCTTCCCAGAAGCAGATTTACTAGTACAAAGATTAAATGTATTTGAAATTTTTTCCTGGCATAGTGCAGTACGGTTGACAAATGGATTTTATATTTATTTAATGTGTACGATATGATGTTTTCACGTGTGTGTACATTGTGAAGCGATTACCACAACCAGGCTCATGAACATATCCATCGACTCCTAGAGTTACCATTTTTTAAGTGCTTTTGAAATTTTTACAATCTTGGCTTAATGCGCTCAGTGGGGGCTGTACCATTTTGTACCCGCACCGGCAGTGGGCGACACGTCCTGTGCCATTCCAGACACACACGGTGTGTCTGATGTGGGGATGAGACTAATGTCTCAGTCTGGTAGGTGAGAAATGATATTTTACTGATGGCTTTAGTTAGCATCTCTCACATTTCCATGTTTGCACATTTTAGGAGCCCCTGACGTTTCTTTTTCTGAAAGCTTCTTTTCCTTTGCTCACTTCTCTATAGATTCATTAGCCCTTTTCTTCTTCATTTTTAAGCACTCTTTATATATGATGGAGAAAGGTCCTTTGTGACATGGTGTGCAAATGAAAACTTTAATGTCATGCTAAGACCTGCTCAGAACAGCTCAGGCCACTGTCCTTTCCTCGTCTTACCTGGACATTACCTCCTATTGTTTGGGTTTTTTTGCACATAGTGAGAGTGTGTTCTTAATATAGTTATATTAAACAAATCTGGCTATGGTTCTATTAAGAAGGCTGCACGTCCTATTAGTAGAGGTTCACCAAACAGTTGATGAGGGGATAGAGGTTAGGAAGGTAGGATAGGAGAAGAAAAAAGGGTAAATAAAAGAAACAAAAAAGTATTGTTTCATCAAAAAACTCATCATGTCTGATGCGATTCTATTATACTTATAAATAGAAAAGGCATGAATATCACTAGATCTCTGTTTACTGAATCCTAGCAATGTTCACAAAATCATACCAACAGAAAAAAACAAGTTAGAGGGTAACATATGTGTTTGATAATACTTTGGTAGAAACAAATAAAACTGCTATGCATGGCTTTATTTATGTAGGAAAGAGGAGAAAGTTATGAAGGAATATATGCTACCCTATTAACATTGCTTACATCACTGTGATGGGAATAGGAAAAAGCAAGATAAGTAAGTTTTCCTTTTTTAAAAAATTGTATTTATTTATTTTGAGAGAGAGAGAAAAGGGGAGAGGGAGAGCAAGAATCTGAGGCAGATTCCATGCTGTCAGTACAGAGTCTGATGTAGGGCTTGAACTCACGAACCATGAGATCATGGCCTGAGCTGATATCAAGAGAGGGACACTTAACTGACTGCGCCACCCAGGCGCCCCAACTAGGTTTTCCATTATACATACTAGTTTCTCAGTTTTTCACTTGTCACAACAAAAAGTCACTGTTGTGATCTAAAATATCAAAGAAAATTATCATCAATAATTAAAAAAAAGAATTCAAGGGGCGCCTGGGTGGCTCAGTTGATTAAGCAGCTGACTTCGGCTCAGGTCATGATCTCATGGTTTGTGGGTTCGAGCTCAGCTTCGGGCTCTGTGCTGACAGCTCAGAGCCTGGAGCCTGCTTTGGATTCTGTGTCTCCCCCTCTCTCTGTCCCTCCCCCACTCATGCTCTGTCTCTCTCTCAAAATTAAATAAAAATTTTTTTAAAAAAGGAAAAAAGAATTCAAGGAAACACGTGAATGAAGAAAAGAGTATAACGGACAGTAACATCTAAATAAACTATATACATGGAATATACACATGTAACCATTGGTGCCAATGTTAATAAGGGGTGCTGAAAATGTAAGTGTCATAATGTAAAAATATAATAGTGTGTGTCGGGTATGATTCAGATGCAGTGGAAAGAAATCAGTCCAGGTAGTTCAAGCAGAAGAATCCAGCTATTGTGTGAATGCATTTGATTGTAAGAACTTGAATCACATCTGCAGTCCTGGAGATGAAAGAGTCTGGGACACATAGTCACTGGATTTCCAACTGCTGCAGGAAAGCATGCTGGGAGCAGCTGAAATGCACGTCGATGAAGACACTGAACAGTGCATGCCACCATCCACTCTTTTTTTCTCCTGCCACTGTTCATGCCCCTGGTCCATCCCCTACTTACACTTCCAAACATCAGCAAATATTCACCTCCTAGAAGGAAGAGTGTGCACCTTGAGTGGGAAGTTGAGGTGAGCAGGGCTGAGAACAAGAAAGGTAAGGTACAGTGCTGGGAGGTGTCCAAAGAAAAGAAATAAGAAAACGCATCCGGGAGAAGGAGGAGACGTATTGAGGAGAGAGGTCATCATCTTGAAACACCGGAGCAGTATCTCTCTGGCCATGGCTGATGGTAGGAGACCTCTTGTTTCAGACCAGTACGTAAGAATCAGGAAAAGCCCAAGTATTTAAGGAACTGCCCACTATTGTAGCAACGGAGGAGGGAGCCCTTGAGCTAAGAAACTAAGAAACCCCTTCTAACCCCCTTGCTAACCCCCCATACTCCCTCCCAACCCCCCACACCCGTACCCCCACTCCTACTATATTCCTTTCAATAGCTGGTCCTTGAAAATCTAGCGATTTTAAAATAAGAAAGAAATTTGAAATCACATAAGCCATACAAAAATACTAATTTTGAAAGCAGAAATGAGTCGCAAAACTTAAAAACATTTAAAATGGGATTTTGGGGTGCCTGGGCGGCTCAGTCGGTTAAACATCTGACTCTTGATTTTGGCTCAGATCATGATTTCACAGTTTGCGGGTTCAAGCCCTGCTGTGCTGACAGCACAGAGCCTGCTTGGGATTCTCTCTCTCCCTCTCTCTCTGCCCTTCCCCCCTGCCCTCCCCCCTCCCCTGCACACGCTAACGTGCTCTCTCTCCCTCTCAAAATAAATAAATAAAATGTCAAAAATATATACATTAAAATGGGATTTTAAAAGTCCTAAGTAAAATGCCACCACAAAACTGAAAAGATGGATATTCCAAAATGAACATGGAAAATTACTGAAACAAATTGAAAGTATGAAGAACCACATAAAGCAGAAATATAGAAATTCAAAGAAGCGATAGCAAGGTAGCAGGAAGATGTGAAGTGAAATCTGACGGAGCTCAGAAAAGAAATTGAAGACAAGGAGAAAAACAATGCACAAATAAAAACTAAGGAAGGAAAATAAGGAAAGCAAAGAACACAAAATAAAAATTAAAAACAGCTTTAAAATGATTACAGAGAAAGCCTTAAGTATAAAAAAGTCAGTAGAGACCCAACAGACATATAAATCAAGTCCCACAAAGAAGAAAACCAAAACAACAAAATAAAAGAATTATTTAAAACTGTAATTGAGGAAAATATTTCTGAAATAAAAGCAGGCTTGTGTCTACATATTGAAAGTTCACATCGTGGAAAACACAAAAGGCATGCAAGTCAAGTATTTAGAGTGTAAAGATAGAAAATAGAAGCCCTTAGGAAGCCAACACCCCTCAAAAAATCCAAAATCCGAGTTAATCAGATTAAATGATAGCCCGAAAAGAGCAGAGCCAAACTTGAAAGAAAGTATGCACTGAGGATTTTTTACACAGCTAATCTGTCTGTTAAGTAAAAAGGCTACAAGAATATATTTCTGAGCATGCAAGAACTCAAGGAAAATTGTTTCCAAGAGCTTTCCTGAACGTTCTAAGGGATGAGATATACCCGACTCAGAAGGTTTGTAGGAATTACCAAAATGACTCATGTTGAACACTGGACATTTTATTTTATTTTATATTTTTTAATTTTAATTTTTTTTTCCAACGTTTATTTATTTTTTTGGGGACAGAGAGAGACAGAGCATGAACGGGGGAGGGGCAGGGAGAGAGGGAGACACAGAATCGGAAGCAGACTCCCGGCTCTGAGCCATCAGCCCAGAGCCCGACGCGGGGCTCGAACTCACGGACCGCGAGATCGTGACCTGAGCTGAAGTCGGACGCTTAACCGACTGCGCCACCCAGGCGCCCCGATTTTTTTTTTTAATTTTAATTAATTAATTTTTTAATTTACATCCAAGTTAGTTAGCATATAGAGCAACAATGATTTCAGGAGTAGATTCCTTACGGCCCCTGACCCATTTAGCCCATCCCCCCCTCCCAAAACCCCTCCAGCAACCCTCAGTTTGTTCTCCATATTTATGAGTCTCTTCTGTTTTGTCCCCCTCCCTGTTTTTATATTATTTTTGTTTCCCTTCCCTGTGTTCATCTGTTTTGTCTCTTAAAGTCCTCATATGAGTGAAGTCATAGGATTTTTGTCTTTCTCTGACTAATTTCACTTAACATAATACCCTCCAGTTCCATCCATGTAGTTGCAAATCGCAAGATTTCATTCTTTTTGATATCCGAGTAATACTCCATTGTATATAGATACCACATCTTCTTTATCCGTTCATCCATCAGTGGACATTTGGGCTCTTTCCATTGCTGCTATAAATATTGGGGTGCATGCGCCCCTTCAAAACAGCACACCTATATCCCTTGGATAAATGCTTAGTAGTGCAATTTCTGAGTCATAGGGTAGTTCTATTTCTAATTTTTTGAGGAACCTGCATACTGTTTTCCAGAGTGGCTGCACCAATTTGCATTCCCACCAGCAGTGCCAACAGGTTCCTCTTTCTCCGCATCCTCGCCAACATCTGTTGTTGCCTGAGTTGTTAATGTTAGTCATTCTGCCAGGTGTGAGGTGGTATCTCATTTGAACACTGGACATTTTAACTGCGGAAATAAGACTAAGGCAAAGTGGTAACAAACAGTATGTAAATATGCCATGCTGTGAAAACATATAAACAGTACAACTTCCATCAACAGGAGGAAGAGGGGAAGGAAGGTAAATAAAAGAGTAAGCTCGTTGATTGCTTTACATATAATAGTTTCAAGATGAAGGATATTTAAAACACAATAAGCTTCAACAGAGTTAAACACTTCGGTGCATCAAAGGCCACTATCGGGATAATGAAAAGACCACCCGCAGAATGGGAGAAAAGATTTTCCATTCAGGCATCTGATAAGGGCCTAGTATCCAACAACAATAAAAAGATAAATGACCCAATTTTAAAATAGTCAAAGGCCTAAATGTCCAACAACTGATGAATGGATAAAGAAGATGTGGTTGAGAAAGAATGAAATCCTGCCATTTGCAGCAACATGGATAGAACTGGAGGGTATTATGCTGAGTAGAATAAGTCAGTCAGAGAAAGAGAGATCATATGTTTTCACTCATATGTGGAACTTGAGAAACTTAACAGAAGACCATAGGGGAAGGGAAGAGGAAAAAATAATTACAGAGAGGGAAGGAGGCAAACCATAAGAGACTCTTAAATACAGAGAACAAACTGGGGGTTGACTGGCGGGTGGGAGAGAGGGAAAAATGGGTGATGGGCATTGAGGAGGGCACTTATTGGGATAAACACTGGGTGTTGTATGTAAGCGATGAACCACGGGAATCTACCCCCAAAACCAAGAGCACACTGTCCACACTGTATGTTAGCCAACTTGACAATAAATTATATTTAAAAAATTAATAAAAATTTTAAAACATGGTCAAAAGACTAGAATATACTTTTCTCTGGAGAAGATAGACAAAAGGTTGATGAGCACGTGAGAAGGTACTCAACATCATTAGCCATTAGGAAAACGCAAACCCAAATCACAAGATACAACTTCACACCCTGTAGACTGACTATAAATTTTTTTTAATTTTAAGTTTATTTATTTATTTTGAGAGAGAGAGAGAGAGAGAGAGATTGAAAGAGAATCTGTCAGCACAGAGCCTGACACAGGGCTAAACCAAAGCAAAATCAAAGAAACAAATATTTGCAGGATGGGATGGGATTAAAATAAGTGGTTATTAAGCTCATCTTATTAAATCCTCAGAACGATCCTGTAAAATAAATATTATCTCTATTTTATAGAAAAGTAAACTGAGGTTTAAAAAAGTTAGGTGACTTGGGGCACCTGGGTGGCTCAGTCGGTTAAGCGTTCAACTTTAGCTCCGGTCATAATCTCAGGGTTCGTGAGTTCGAGCCCTGCATCGGGCTCTGTGCTGACAGGTCAGAGCCTGGCCTGCTTCAGATTCTGTGTCTCCCTCTCTCTGTCCCTCCCTCACTCGTGCTGTTTCTCTCTCTCTCTCTCTCTCAAAAATAAATAAACATTAAAATTAAAAGAAAAAAAAAGTTAGGTGACTTGTCCAAAGTCACACAGCTAGAACCTGGTGGTGTTATGCCCAGAATTTGTGATCTCCAAAGACCGCCAGGGAGCCGAGTCCGATGCAAAAGCAAAAGAGCCTTTATACGAGCTAGCTCGAGCTCAACCCCCTACCTGCACAGACGCAGGGGTGAGATGGGGGGGGGGGGGGGGAGCGAGTTTCAAAAGCACAAAGGTTTTACAGGGGTCTAGGGTCAGTTGGTGAGGTAATGGCTGTGGCCTCAGCTGATTGGCTGGGGAAGGGTCGGAGTCCTGTTACGCAGGTCCCTGGGCGTGTTTTGATCAGGAAGTTTGAACGGGTGAGCAGGAGGTTACTCAAGGGGAGGAGGCGTGGTCTAGGTGAAGGACACAGAACAAGATGGAGTCGGCCAGCGTAGGCCCGCTCATTCAGTGGCAGTTGGATTCAAATCCAGGTCTGCCTGACTCCAGTTTACATTGGCTAACTACTTTACCATACTGCCTCTTGCGTATGACATGTTAGTAGTGTCCCTAATATGTAAACAGCTTTTACAACTCAATAATAAAAATAAATGTATTCCCAGTAAAAGTGGGCAAAGTATAAAAACAGGAAATACACTTGGTCAGTATAAACATATGAAGAAATGCTGTCACCAATTTCAGGGAAAGGTAAATTAAAATGAGATACTTTTCCATTGGTAAAGGTTTTATATACTTCTCTCTTCATATCCTGTCTTTCTTTGCTGAGTATATCTGTTAAGGATCCTGGGTCGCAAGCAACAGCAACTGAATTTTAGACTGTTCTCTTTATGACACTGCCTTCTCCATTCAGGATTTGAATGGAGGGGTGGGCAGGTAAGAGAAGAGTCCAGTTAACTCAAGCTTGAGTCAAACGCCTCACCTGTAGCAGGGGAAGTATCTGGTGATTGACAGCCAACCAGAATTACAGGACTGGGGAGCAATGACTCCACCAAAGGAAGAGATACCAGGCAGACAAAAGCAGGAGATTCCTGCTACAGAACAACAGCGGCTCACACACTCATTTACATCTTTTCTGAAATGCAATTTGACGGGGTATTCCAAACCTGAAAAGCGATCACTGCTGTTGACCCGGCGTTTCTTTTTGTTTGTTATTTGTTTGGGTTTTTAAAAATTGGGTTTTGGTTTTGAGATTCTTTACTGAGGTATAATTGACATATAACATATTAGTTTCCAATGTACAATGTAATGATTTGATATTTGTATGTACTGTGAGATGATCACCAAAATAAGTCTAGTTAACGTCCATCACCACATGTAGTTACAAACATTTTTCTTACGATAAGAACTTTTAAGACCTACTCTCTTAGCAACTTTCAAATATGCGATACTGTATTATTAATTATAATCACCATGCTATATGTTACATCCCCATGGCTTATTTATTTTATGCCTAGAAGTTTATACCTTTTGGCTGACCTAGCATTTCTACTTTGACAAATTTACCCTAAGAAGATAGAGATGTGGGGGCACCTGGGTGGCTCAGTTGGTTAAGCATCTGACTTCAGCTCAGGTCATGATCTCATGGTTCATGAGTGTGAGTCCTGTATCAGATGAGCTCGAGCCCCACATCAGGTGAGCTGGAGCCCCGCTTCCAGTCCACACTGTCAGCGTGGAGCCTGCATGGGATTCTCTCCCTCTCTCTCTCTCTCTCTCCCCCTCACTCACTCGTGCTCTCTCTCTCTCAAAAATAAACCTTAAAAAAATGACAACTTAAAAAAAGAGAAAGAAAATAGAGATGATTCAAAATGTATACACAAAGGTTGCTGTCACGGCTTTATTTGAGTGAAGAAAATGGAAACCTAAGTGCTACAATAGGAAACTATATGCTTTAGCATATCAGTCTTACAAAATACCATGTAATCATTAAAAATGATGAAATTGGAGAATACTTCATGACACAGGAAAATGCAAAATCATCTTAATTGAAAAAGCATTTCTTCAATATATATGTGTAGTTCATAATCAGGGGAAAAAACCAGTCCCATAAAATTCTCCTATTCCAAAAGAAACATCACATCATAGAACATAGGGCCCTTCCCTCTTTTCCTGAGAGCTTCAAAGACAGCATGAGGGATTCTAGTTAAACCCAATGAAGAACTTCCCAACTGTGAGGGTTGAAAGGAATATCCTCTTTCTTTCTTGGCATGAGATGAAGTTATACCTTGCTCCCAAGGCCTGGTAACTGATGGGGACCATGGGGAGGCAATGACAGAAGTCCCACCTTAGTTAGGAATTAACTGTGGGTTCTTGAGTCAGTCCCCACCCATCCCCGGCTTACAGTTTCTTCATCTTTCAAATGGGAGGGTGACGAGGAAGGCCTTGATCCCCTGCGGTCCTGGTTAGATGCTATGGTTCCACGGGGGTTTCTGTTTGGGGCTCCTTAAGACTCTGAGCCCCAGTGCCTCTTCCACCAAATGCAGGAGCCAAATAATGTGAAATCTAAGGTGCAGTCCTTGGCTCTGATGATTTTTTGCTCAGGATCTCTCAGGGCCAGGGAAAGAGGCCCAAAAGCCACCTACATCTGCTGCAACCGGTAACCTCAGCCAAACAAACGTCCACCCAGACAGCTGAGCCAGCCCAGGGCAGAGGGCGGTTCTACCAGAGGCCACTGGAGGTGGCGTCACCGAAGGCGGGGAGATCTCTCTCTCTCCCATCCACAGAGGCCCAGGAGGGGCCAGAGCTACCCTCACTCACTGTGCCTGCCTGACCTTAACCCCAATTCCCCCTAGGCAACCAGAACTCTGCAACCCCCTTCTTGCCATTCCAAGCCGACCTCTATCTCCTGCCTAAGCCATTGTTGGGGCTTCGAGACCTTCGAGAGCCAGGAAAGGGATTGTCTGTCTCAACAACCTTCATCCTTTAGACAAATGAGAAAAACCGAGGCCTGAAGAGGGAGCAGACTTGCCTGAGATCACAGCCCAAGTCAGCAATACAGGCAGGACTGGATCCTGGCCCCCAACACCGAGCACCTGCTCCCACCTATCTTTGGTTCTTGCACAAGGGCCCTTGCACTGGAGCTCTGGGGCACGGGGTGGGGCCAGGACAAGGCAAACAGGTGCCATTCCAGCCACCTCCTGTCCTTCCTCCCCTGACTCAGCTGCTCTAGCCTCCCTGGAGCTGCAGGAGTTCATTTAAGGGCCCCTGGGCCCTGGATTTATTAAGTGCTGGCAGCAGAAACATGAGGGCCTGGGGCCTTCTCCTCCTGGTGGCCCTCCTGGCTTTGGGGAGCCAGCTGCCTGCTGCCTTGGCCAGGAGGAAGGGAGGTGAGTGTGGGTAGGTTTCTCTACTCTGGGGACCTGGCAGCTCCTACCTCTCTGGGGAGAGTGAGGGATTGGGGAAAGCAGGCAATGTAGTGTGTGTGTGTGTGTGTGTGTGTGTGTGTGTGTGTGTGTGTGTGTCTGTGTGTGTCTTTGCTGTGTCTGCACAAGTATGTTTAGGTATGGCCAATGTGTGTGTCTGTGCACCTGTACATGGGTGAACACACATCCCTTTGTGTCTCTGCGGTGGGGGGAGCAAACTTGTCTGTACCTGCTCTCCCACGTTGTCTCCATGGAGGTATTAGGGTCTGTGGGCCCCCATGGCAACGAGATGACCCTTTCTGTCATCTTCTGTTGCTAACAAGGCTGTGACGGGTCTGGCCCCTGCCCGTCTTGTTTCCATCTTTCTCGAGTCCTTCCTGTCCCAGAGCCCAATCTGTGCAAGGGACTCTCGAACTGGGCAGGGATATGGTTTCTGGGATCTGTTGTTAGGAAGCTCCGCCCTCACCCCTCTTTTCCCCCAGCCTCCTTGAAAAGCCTGGGGCTTACCTGTCAACAAGTGAGGGAGGATGGGGCTGTTGAGTAGCTAGACAGGTGCCTCCCCACCTGGCCAAGGTCTCCACCTCCTGTCTTTCTGCGACGGGTACACTGTGACCTACATACACCTGTTCGTCCCTGGCCCTGCCTTGGGGGAAGCAGACAGTAATGGGGACAGGTTCCCTCCTAAACAGGTCCTGGAAAGCAGTTCCCTGCATCTTCTCTGCTCCCTCTACTCTAACTTGTGCCTTCCTCAGAGGCAGGGTTTGGGGAGTAGAGTGCTCAGAGACCCCAGGCTGAGGAGGGAAGGTTGCTAGCAAGTTCCAAGGCCAGACCCCTGCTGGCTGGGATTCATGTGTCCTCACCACATTCCTCCTCACTGAGATGCTGAGAGATCGGGACTATTTTTATCCCCCTTTTGCAGGTGACAAACTGAGCCACTTGAAATGCCAGTCCTGACCCTCTCTTCCTGTCTGTTCCTCAAGTCTCACCTCCTGGTCCCTCCTCCTAGAAGCCCTCCTGGCTGTATGATAGGGTCCCCAACCCCAGCCCACAGGGAGCTCCTTCTCTGACTTCAGACAGCTCCTCCCAGCTCACTCCCCAAGGCTACCCCAGGGACCTCAGGGTCTTCCCACCCATCTACCACCAGCCTGGGGAAGAGGTGCTAATCCGAGTAGTGGCCTCCCTCACAGACTAGCTGTTCTTTCTCCAGCAGGGGGCAGCAATTTAGTATAAGACAACCCAATCCAAGCCAGTGAAGTCAGTTTTGAGCACTTACTGTGTGAGCAAGGTGCCTACTGTGTGTGTGGCCAGCATCCAGTCAGGAGCTGGAGGGGGGAGGTAGACACAAGGTAAAGTCCCAGCACCGGATCCAGCTGGTGCTGGGGACTCTTGCACCTTTTCTCTGATGCTAGACTAAATGAAGGCCTGGGACTGGCCTCCATCCTCTCTACAGGACTCAATGGTGGCCAGAGCAGAGGGGTGGGTCATCAGAGGAGTCAGAGTCCTAGTCCAGGCCCTGTGGGTCTGGGCAGTCAGTGCCCTATCAACCCTTGCTTTCTCCCTCTCAATGGAAGAAGGTACAGATTCAAGCCTTCTGCATGACATCTGGAAATGGCCCAAAATGCTAACAAGAAAAATGGGGGGATAAGCTCTGGGACAAAAAATTCTAGAGCCGTCTGAGGACTACCTTAAAGTCAGAGTTAATACAGATCCCTGAAACAACGCCACTTGGAACAGGACAAGCACACAGTGCGGTTGTGGCTGACTGTGGCTGTGTGACAATGCACCAGGCTGGCAGCCGCTGACATTGTCGCGATGCTGGACCCCCTTCAAAATCCTTTCTTTCAAATAGTCGCTGAGCCACTGGTGTTCTGCATTAAGGGCTGTACTTTAGCCTAATGGTGAGAGAAGCAGGTGGGGGTGTATTCTCATAGCCTCCAGTCAAGTGAGAGAAGGAGACAAATAGAGTCGGAGTCACAGCCGGAGAGGTAGGTCTCCCTACCGCTGAGACCTGATGAATGGGGTGTAGGCCAGAGCACAGCAGAAGCAAGGCTCTGAAAAGACAAGCAGATGGAAGCAGAGCAGGAGCCCCAAACGGGAAGGTGTGGAGGCTGAGAACAGTGAGGTGGGCAGCCCCAGACCAGGCACAGCCTGGTGGCCCAGGTGTAGATTTTGAACTTCATTTTTTCCTATCCTTCATGTCATTGGAGCCTCAAACCAGCTCCGGGAGGAAGGAGTCCAGTTTTCCATTGCACAGACAGAACACTGACGCTTGCAGTAAAAAACAAACAAAAGAACAAAAAACCAAAAACCATAACCCTTGCCAGCCATTTGTAACACTGTGAATGGACCTCGAAGGCATTACACTAAGTGAAATAAATCAGCCAAAGAAAGACTAATACTGTATGATCTCACATTGGAATCTAAAAATCAAAACTAAACAACAACAACAACAACAATAACAACAAAAAACAAGCTCATAGGTACACAGAACAGATTGATGGTTGCCAGGGGGCGTGGGTGAGAGGTGGGTGAAATGTGTGAAGAGGAGTCAAAGGTACAAACTTCCAGTTATAAGAGAAATAAGTCCTGGGGATGTAACATACAGCCTGGTGACTATAGTTAACAATACTGTGTTGCTTACTTGAAAGTTGCCAAGCGAGAAGATCTTAGAAGTTCTCATCATAAGGAAAACGATGTGTAACTGTGTGTGGGGACAGGTGTTAACTAGACATGTGATCATTTCACAACATGTACAAATATCGAATCATTTTGTTCTACACCGGAAACAAATACAATGCTATGTCAATTATACCCCAGTAAAAATTTTATTTATTTTTTTTATTTATTTTTTTTTTAATTTTTTTTTTCAACGTTTATTTATTTTTGGGACAGAGAAAGACAGAGCATGAACGGGGGAGGGGCAGAGAGAGAGGGAGACACAGAATCGGAAACAGGCTCCAGGCTCTGAGCCATCATCAGCCCAGAGCCCGACGCGGGGCTCGAACTCCCGGACCTCGAGATCGTGACCTGGCTGAAGTCGGATGCTTAACCGACTGCGCCACCCAGGCGCCCCTCCCCAGTAAAAATTTTAAATAAAAGTAAAAGCAAGTCCACCCACCCACCCCCGCCCTAAAAAACAAAAACAAACTTGCCAAAGGACAGGCAAGAGGTAAGGGGTAGAGACTTCAGACCTTGTGATTTCCAGGTGGGTGCTTTATGACGTGACTCTGGACTGCCTCCAGTTGCAAGATTCGGGGGGTTCTCTTATAGAGAAATCTGGGGGCTGCCCACCGGACGACGGGCCCTGCCTCCTCTCGGTGCCTGACCACTGCGTGGATGACAGCCAGTGTCCCGCAAGGATGAAATGCTGCTACAAAGCTTGCTTCCGCCAGTGTGTCCGTAAGATCTCAGGTAAGTGTCCTCCACCTTGCGGAGCGCCCGAGCCCCGAGCCCCGAGCCCCACGCAGAGCTCAGCCAGGCCCCTGTGTTGCAGTCAAGCCCGGCAGCTGCCCGGAGGACCGCCTGCGCTGCCTCAGCCCCATACAGCATCTGTGCCACCAGGACTCAGACTGCAAGGGCTCGGCTCGCTGCTGCCTGGGCGCCTGTGGCCGTGACTGCCGCAGCCCTGCACGAGGTACGCTACCTGCGCATGCGTGGCAGGGTCTTTCCCTCTCAGCCCCTGCCTTAGACGTTCTTCCAGTTCGGTAAGCCTAACCGGATACCCACCTTCCCAGAGGCCTGGGGCTGCCCACACCAGACCTGGGGAAGAGGGTGGGATGGGAGGGGTCCTCGTCAGGCCCATGGAGGAAGCGGACACCCTCCGTTCTCTTGTGGACCTTGCTGTGTGTCCCCTGGACCACAACCCTAGACTTTTAGCTCTGAACTTTGGTTTGTCCTTGGGAAGGAGGGTGGGCCGTCCTGCCTTAGTGGCCCAGGGCTGGGCTCAGGGGGTGAATGGGGGATCAAAGTTTCTAAAGAACCCGGAGCCATATGGTGGGTGGGGTAACGCTTTCCTTCTCTCTCCTCAGGCTAATTCTGGTTTCGGATATTCAGGATGGGGTTCCTAGCAGGAAGAGGTGATGATGGGGGGAGCCTGGGACCCCACCCAGACAGCACTATCTCTGCCAGCGGCAGTTCCAACCTTCTGATGAGCACTGATCTGCTGTCACTTCCCATCCACCTCTCGTTTCTCTTCCTGGGAGTCAAGGTGCACAGATAGATTCCTGTCACCTTGTGCCACCAACAATTTCTTCGTACAGTTTCTCCTAAAATGCCCAATTCAGATAGGCCCTTCTTTTGGGGGGTCCTAGCCCCTCCCTCAGGCAGCCCAGCCACCACCAAGGTATGTTCTAGCAGAATTTTCCAGACATTACCTAGCCACATACCCCTTTCCACAACTTTCGCCACGCCTGCAAAATAGCATTGCGATATCTTGTGTACTCTCTGTACTATGTATCTAATGTTTTTCTTTAAGTGGACTTGCTTTTGTATATAAATAAATTTATTTCCAAAGAAAAGCTTGCTACCATCACTATAAAATGGGACATGCAGGATGACTGCCTCAAATAAAATGTAACTGTAACAGCAGATGCAATGAAAATGGCGAAGTTCCATTAAAGTCGGTCTTGTCAGATCACACGGTATTAAATAATGGTACTGCATTCTACCTAAATGCTGCCACCCGCCAAGGCTGCTCTCTGTCTCTGTTGTAAATGAAGATGAGCGGGGGTTAAAGATGTGTTAAAGACACAAATCTCAGAACTGTGACCTCCCTCCTGGGGTAACTGAGTTGTACAATCTTGCACCCCAGGTACACCCTATGATCATTTCGAATTGCTGCCCATGTGGGGAATGTTGCTTGAATGGTTGGGATGTCGTTATTTTGGGGAGGGTGTGTCTCCCATTGGGCAATACCTCATTTACCTCGATTTCTCAAGGGCCGGTCTATAGTCAGGGCCTAAGAGGGCAGAGAAGGGGGTCAATGAGGGAATGACATGCTAAGGGACATTCCTGGACCCACACAGCTGGATTCCTGACTGTCCCATTCACCCAGGATTTGCTCTGGGGAGGGGAAGGAGGCAGGCAGATTTCTCCCTGTTTTATCTGCTGGGTTTCCTCTTGTGATCCCAAGAGAATCTGGGGCTGGGAAGTCAACTGTGCAGGTTAAGTTGGGAATCCTGGGTCTTCTCTCCTTGTTCCCTTGACCTGGCAGTGTGGTCGCAGGTGAATCACCACTCAGGGATTCTATTTGCCCTTTGGAAAATGGAAAGGATTCTACTTCCTTCTCTGCCATAGTCCTTCTCATGGGGTTCAAATGGCTGAGCTGTTGACTCCAGAGGAGCAAATGCTAATGTATGGATACATGGTGAAGTCCAAGAGAGGAGAGGGAAGAGAATAATCTATGAGCTTGGATATTTCCCGTCTTTCTGGGACTCAGTCTCCCCATCTGTAAATTCAGGTGCTTGGAACAGATAATACAGTACATTGTACTATTGCCCACAGATGCCTCTTCCCTCCCCACCGTTACCATGGCTTCCCTGTGGGGGGAGAGGTCATCCGTGGCCCAAAAAGTTAGGGCTTGGCCCTGGAACTGATGGGACACGGATGCAAGTGACAGTGTGCCAATTTCAAGGCAAGGCACCAGCCTTCTTGGAGCCTCTGCCCTCTGCCATGAGAAACGTTTGCCCAGAAGCCCTCTGGTCTCAGGATGAAGGATAACTGGGGCCTGGGCTGGAGCTGTCAAGACTCTAACTTGGAAGAGCAAAATAAATGTTTGTGATAGGAAGCCAGTGAGATCTGGGGGCGGAGGGGGGGCGTTCATTATTGACCTATAGCAGTGAGAGCTTGTGGAATTCAGATAATGATTGTTTCTCTTTAGCGAGTGCCCATTCTATGCCTCACACTCTAAACCATCATCTTATTCATCCATCCCATCACCCTGAGAAAGGTCGCCATTGTTATTCCCATTTGACAAGAAGAGCCTTTGAGATAAGTGATTGTCCGAAGTGGGTTCCCTGGAAGCAAATCTTTAGATGAAGGTTCACAGGATGGTGATGCTTTGGAAACATTCCAGGAAAAATGGGTCTGGGAGCAGAGAAGTGTACCAAAAAGGGAAGGAGGCCAGTAAGGGTGTGACAACAAGCAAAGTCTCACAGGGGGGTCTAGAGATGAGGTAGGTGACTCTTCAGAGCTGTCCCGCAGAGCAAGGGAGCTGGAGCATTTATGCCTCTGTATCCCTCAGGCATCAGTTAGTAGTACCTATGGGACGGAGGACATAAATTCCCAGGCACCTCAGGGACATCTGGGCGGCTGAGTCGATTAAGCGTCCAACTTCGTCTCGAGTCATGATCACACAGTTCTTGGGTTTGAGCCCCACATCAGGCTCTCTGCTATCAGCACAGAGCTTGCTTAGGATCCTCTGTCTGCCCCCCCCCCCCAGCGCATTCTATTTCTCTCTCTCTCTCTCTCTCTCTCTCTCTCTTTCTCTCTCTCAAAATAAATAGCCTTAAAAAAATCCCCAGGCACTCCAGGCTCTCCCTGTGTGTGGCACAGCAAGCTGCAGGAGGCTTAAGGACGCCAGTTGACAAAGAGATTCAGATACTAACTGTCAGGAGGGAAAGCATCCCAGGAGCCGGTGTGCACAAAACTGGAAAAGGGATCTGAGGTGATCTGGGCAATGCATGGACCTCACCTGCTACAAAGATGAGAGCCACATGAGGACAGTGGAGGAGGAAGCGACAAGGAGCCTGGGTCTTCAGTGCCACTCACGGACAGCTGCTCCCAGGCTGCTGAAAAGAGTCACCTCCCCTCCAGTTAAGCCACCAAGGCTCGGTTTGTATTCTTGCAGCTAAGTTGAATCGTACCTGAGATGCCGGGTGAAGAAAGGCAGGAAGAGTTGTTCATGGAGGAGCGACAGCGTGCGTTACTTCTCATCACGCTCCTGAAAGACAGGCGTTGTTCCCGTTTTACAGATGAGGAAGCTGAGAATCCAAGAAGAGACATCACTGGGCCCATGATCCCACAGAGATTTGGTGGGAAAGGCAGGACACAAACCCACTGTATTCGTTATTTATCACTGAGTAGCAAATTACCACCCATGTGGCAGCTTAAAACAGCACGCATTTATTATTTCGTAGTTTCTGTGGGTCAAGGATCCAGGCACAACTTAGTTGGGTCCTCAGCTTCAGGGTCTCACAAAGCTGAAATAAAGATGAGCAGCTAGGGCTGGTATCTCACTGAGTCTCGACTGCAGAAGGATCCACTTTCAAGTTCATTAGGTTGTTGGCAGCATTTCAGTTCCTTGAGGGCTGTAGGACTGACTTCCTCAGTTTCTAGCTGGTTGTTGGCCAGAAGTTGCCCTCATGTCCTTGCCTTTCCAGCACGGCAACTTGCTTCGCCAAAACCAGCAGGAAGTCAATCTTATGTTACTCAATCCTGGAAGCAACATTCCCTCACCTTTGCCATATCCTGCTCATTGCAGACAAATCAGGAAATCCTGCCCATCCATGCTCAAGAGGAAGGGATTACACAAGGGCATGCATACCAGGAGGCAGACATCACTGGGGCACATTCTAGAAGCTGCCTGATGCGCCGAGTCTACTTAAGTACAAAAATTTCTGCACTTTATGCAACATCAGACTTACTCTTTGGGGTAAAGCCTCACGGATCCAGATGGCCCTTTCTGGCCAGGACTGAAAGAGAATTTGGGGCACAGCCCAATGTAATGGGTACGGATACCTCTTTTAGCCTCAAAAGCCCATGATGACCCTCTTCCCACTCTACATTCGTGAATTCATCCAACACTCCATTTACTTCCCACATGATCTGGGGATGAAACCAGATCCTAGATTCAGTGTCTTCTGCCCTTGGGAAATAGGTCTGTCTTTTCTCTTTTTGGAAGCTACTGGTCCAACTCCGGGGTAGAGGGCACCTCTAGGTGGGGGCCGTGAAGGCTGCAGAGAAAGTACTAGGCCAAGAAATGGGAGACCTGCTTCTCTGCAGATCTTCATTTCCTTTGTTGGTAAAATGAGGGAATTGGGCAAGTTGTTTGTGAACTTCCTGCTCTGACTTCTTACTTTGAGGGAAGAACTGAACCGGTAAAGTCTAGAGCTGCAGTGTCCAGTATGGCAGCCACTGGCCCCATGAGGCTACTGAGTGTGTGAAATGTGATTATTCCAAATGAGAAGTACTGTATGTGGATATAGGAGTCAGAATTCTATGATGATTCCCGGTGACCCTCCCCCCTGTATAACCTCCTCCTCTTCGAGTGTAGATGGAACATGTGAAATGTGTTATGTGAGGAAAGGGAGACTGTCCTGGGTGGGCCTGTCCTAAGCAGATGATGGTCTAAGGGCAGAGCATTCTCTCTGGCTGCTCACAGAAGAGGAAGTCCACACACTAGGTTGCCTGGAAGAAAGCAAACATCCACGCGGGGAACTGCCCATGGGGCCATGTGGCAAGGAACCACAGGCAGCCTCCAGAGGCTGAGAGTGATCCCCAGCAGATAGCCAGCAGGAAGATGGGGAGCTCAGTCCTGCAACCACAAGGAAATGAACAATCTGTGAGCTTAGAAGTGAACCCCGAACTTCAGATGGGAACCACAGCCCCGGCTGATACCTTGACTTCAACCTGGTGAGACCCTGGGTTGAGAATTCAGCCATGAGGTGCTCAGATTTCTGACCTAGAGGAACTGTGAGATAATAAATCTCTATTGTTTTAAGTTGCTAAGTTTGTTGTAATTTGTTACACAGCAATAAAAAACGAATATCTTGGATTTCCAAGACTTAGTACAAGAACAAAAATGTGGGGTGCCTGGGTGGCTCAGTCGGTTGAGCGTCTGACTTCAGCTCGGGTCATGATCTCGTGGTCCATGAGTTCGAGCCCCATGTCGGGCTCTGTGCTGACAGCTCAGAGCCTGGAGCCTGCTTCAGATTCTGTGTCTTCCTCTCTCTCTGCCCCCCTCCCACTCATGCTCTCTCTCTCTCTCAAAAATAAATAAACATTTAAAAAAATGAAATTATAAAATACCTCCTTAGTAATTTCTTTATCGATCGCATGTTGAAATTATATTAATTTGAATATAGTGCGTTAAATAAAATATATTATTAAAATTAATTTCATCTGTTTTTAATTTTTTAAGTTGCTATCAGAAACATTTATTAAAAAATATTTTTTAATGTTTATTTATTTCTGAGAGAGAGAGAGAAAGAGTGCAAGTGGGAGAGGGGCAGAGAGAGAGGGAGACAGTATCCAAAGCAGGCTCCAGGCTCTGAGCTGTCATCACAGAGCCCGACATGGGGCTCAGGCTCATGAACCGCAAGATCATGACCTGAGCTGAAGTCAGATGCTCAACCGACTGAGCCACCCAGGTGCCCCTTGCTATCAGAAAAATTTAAGTCACATATGTGGCTCACAGACTATTCAGTGGACAGGTCTGTTCTAGAGGTCCCGGAAGTTAGCCATATGACCTTAGGAGTGAGTCACCTCACTCTCAAAGCCTTGCATTTCTCTTTCATTAAATTTTTTAAAGATTTTTTTAACGTTTATTTATTTTTGAGAGAGAGAGACACACACACAGAGTGAAAGCAGGGGAGGGACAGAGAGAAAGAGAGACATAGAATCCAAAGCAGGCTCCAGGCTCTGTGCTGTTAGCACAGAGCCTGACACTGGGCTCAAACTCACAAACCGCAAGATCATGACCTGAGCCCAAGTCGAACACTTAACCAACTGAGCCACCCAGGTGCCCCTATTTTTTATTAAATATTTTTTAATGTTTATTTATTTTCGTGAGAGAGATAGAGTGTGAGCAGGGGAGGGACAGAGAGAGAGGGAGACACAAAATCCCAAGCAGGGTCCAGGCTCTGAGCTGTCTGCACAGAGTCCGATGCAGGGTTCAAACTCATGAACCGTGAGATCACGACCTGAGCCAAAGTTGGACATTTAACTGACTAAGCCACCCAGGTGTCCTAAAGTCTTCCATTTCTTATCTTTGAATAATAATAGCACCTATCCATTTTGCAGCATAAATGAGATGAGGCCTATAGGACCCGAGACACAAGGCAAGGTCTTAAAAAATGCTGGTTATTATGATTATTAATAATAACAATTAGTATATGTGAAATAGAAATCCTTTCTTGAACCCAGATCCTAGTCTCCAGCACCCTCTCTCCGTCCAGACACACAGTAGGCACTTGATGAATGCTTGTGGATTATATAATCTTTCTTTTTAAAAAGATTTTATTTTTAAGTAACCTCTACACCCAACACGGGGCTCGAACTTGCAACCCGAGATCAAGTCTCACACAATCCATGGACTGAGCCAGCCAGGCACTCTGGATGACATAACCTTGACAAAGCTCTGACACAGTTCTCCTTTACCCTATCAACCCACTTGGAAGGTGGAAATCAGGGACCCATAGCTAGGGGGGAGACAGAACTTCTGGGGGACAAAATGATCTGTTTCAAGCTTCACAGCCCCAAGGGGCTCTCGGGGAATAAGGCCACCTTCTCTAACTCCCTAAGTCAGAGCCCCACCTGCAGTCCTGGAAGACATGAGACACAAGACCAAGCTAGGTGACCTGCGCAGGTGACTGAGCCTCATCTGTCCTCGTCCAAGTCTGTGTCAGGAAGGACTTGGATAAGTCACCTGAAGCAGAGTGCCTTACACATGTCAAGGGCGCAATTAAGGAAGGGATTATTACTGCTGTTGTTGTTCCTTTGTAGGCAAAACCCGGGCTGAAATCCCTCCCTAGTGGCACCTCAGTCTCCTAAATGACCCCTCCTCCCCTGGCCCCTGACTGGGGGGAGGGGGATGTCCTGGCTGTTGGGCCCAGTCTCCAGCCACCATCTCCACCCAATCGAGTCAGGAATAGAAACAACCGCCTCCGACAGCCCGCGGTCTCCCTCCCTCCCTCCCCCGGCAGCGATCGATGTGGCCTCCCCCGCGGGGGACAGAGGAAGACAGGGAAGGAGGGGCGGCGGGGCCTCCGGCAGCAGCGAGGTTCGGCGGCGCCGCTGGGACAGAGACGATCCCGGCCTGGCCAGCGGCTCCCCAGCCACGGAGCCCTCAGGGACTGAAGCACCTGGTGGGTGCCCTGGAGGGGCCTTGACAGGTAAGGGACCTCCCCTGGGGAGGGGCGTGGCCCGGGACGGGGCGGGGGCTGCACAGTGGGAGGCGAGGGTGGGGGCACTGCCCTTTCCGCTCCAGAGTCCCCTCCTTGAGACCCTCCCCCTCGCCTGGAGGGAGCGCTGTGGGGTGGCGGTGACCTGGGGTCGGTCCTGTTGGTTCATCTGTAAAATGGGATTAGAAAACCTCCCTAGCAGGGTCGGTGTAGGCATCTAACCGAGTGAAGCTGTATATAGAGCCCTGCGAAGTGACCAGCACATAGTAGTTGCTCAAAATAAGTTTGTAGAGAGAGCCTTCAATGGAAAAGCCTAGTTTCCAACCTTAACTGTGTGCCATGGACTAGCTGGGTGATGCTGAGCAAGTCATTTAATCTTTCTTACTGATATTCAGATTCTTGTTAGGGAAGGTTTGTTGAATTCATGATCTCATAATCATAGAGCAGGAAGGTGAGTTCCAGAAAGAGAAAGGGATTTGCCCACCGTTATGAAGCTATAATGGGTGATGCAGCTGGGTTAGAAGCTTCATCTTTTGACACCAGGTGCAATGGAGGAGGTGGGAGTGGAACTGCGTCCGCGTCCCAGGTGTTTACTGTGCACAGAGTATGAACCAAGGGCCGTGCTGCCCATAAACATCTTGCCATAGTTAAGCCTCATAACCTCTCAAGGGAAGTGTGATGTCCTCCAGTTTACAGATGGGGAAGCTGAAGCTCGGAACGGAGCCCCTCAAGGTCAACAGTCAGCAAATGGCAGACTCAGAATTTGAACCTAGCTCTGACCAGAAGAAATTGCAAATGATTAACATTTATTGAGCACCAACTGTGTTCCAGGGGCTTTGCACATGCATTCACAGTAAGCTTTCACCCTAAGTGCTATTGTTACTTTCCCTGTTCTATAGATAAGAGACCCAAAGCCCAGAGCAGGAGGAGACTGGCCTGAGGACGCAGAAGTGACGGAGGTAAGGACACCACCCTGATCCTGACCAGCTTAACACCAAGCCCAGGGTGAGTGAAGGGCACCCCACCTGGCTCCCTGCCAGGCAACAGGCGAGCGGCTCGATGGTGTACATTCCACCCTGGGAAGCGGGCATTGCTGATGGGATGGGGCAGATGGGATTACTGAGGATCAGGAGGCGAGTCACTAGCCATCAGTCCCAGTAGAGTTCGGAGACGTGGGCAGTGGAAGGACCCAACATCTTCTGGGGTCAACTAAGGCGAAGCACTTTCCCCATAAGCTACTTTAGTCCTCCAGCCTGCCTTGGGTAGGTGCTGTTGTCTGCATTTGGCATTGTGTAGGAAACTGAGACCTGGAGAAAAGCATCTTCCTCAAGGCCCTGGGGGGCATCAGGGATGGAGATAAACCCAGGTTTGGCTGACTCTGGGAGACAGTGAAACAGGTGGATAATTTACTGAACCCCTTCTGGGAGCCAGGCCTGATAAAGACAACAGTTCAATTAATCTTTTTAACCACACTTGGAGGTGGATCTTTTTATCTCCACTTGACCGAAGCTCAGGGAGGTGACAGGACTTGTCTCTGGTCACAGAAGACAGTGTTCCATCTGACTGACTCCAGAGATGCTTCAAATGGTCTAAGCCAACGGCTCTCAAATTTGACCATGGATCAGAGTCACCCTCCATGCTTGTTAAAACCCCAACTGCTGGACTCCATCCCCACAGTTTCTGATTCAGTAAGTCTAGAGCAGGCTGAGAATTTGCATCGTTGACAAATTCCCAGGTGGCACTGATGTTGCAAGTGCAGGGGACACACTTTGAGAACTACTGATCTCTTGGTCTAAACTGATTCTCCCAACACCCCCTTCCCCCCCAGGGATGGTCAGTATTACTATCCCCATTTTGCAGAGGAAGAGACTGAAGTTCAGAGTGCTCATGTGTCCAAGATCCCACATTAAGCCCCTGGCATATGAAAATCCAAGTTTGGAAAAGGGAGACATCCTATCTGAGCACACCCTGGGGTGCCAGGACATCCTGCCATTCAGTCACTTTCATAACCCCCCAAGATAGATCCCAGCATTTGTTCCGTGCCATTGAAATGGGAGGGGGGGGGCAGGCTCAATGATTTGGCCAAAGACCCTGAGTCGGGGGAGTGAGGGGCATTCAAACCCTAGTCTGAGATCAGAGGGCACTTACCTCCCGAGCGCCGCGCCGTCTGCACACCAGAGCTGGTGGAGGGGGCAGGAGGGTTAAACCCGGCCTTCTGGAAGGCAGGCCCGGAGACAACCCCCGCTCCACATCCCGCCCTCCCCGTGTCCACAGGCCATGGTGAGCGAGTCCCCGGGGCCCGGCGCCCGCGTGCCCTGGCGGCGGAGCGACGAGGCGCTGCGCGTGAACGTGGGCGGCGTGAGGCGGCGGCTGAGCGCACGCGCGCTGGCCCGCTTCCCGGGCACGCGGCTGGGCCGCCTGCAGGCCGCGGCGTCCGAGGAGCAGGCGCGGCGCCTGTGCGACGACTACGACGCGGCGGCGCGCGAGTTCTACTTCGACCGGCACCCGGGCTTCTTCCTGGGCCTGCTGCACTTCTACCGCACCGGCCGCCTGCACGTGCTCGACGAGCTGTGCGTCTTCGCCTTCGGCCAGGAGGCCGACTACTGGGGCCTGGGCGAGAGCGCGCTGGCCTCCTGCTGCCGCGCGCGCTACCTGGAGCGGCGCGTGGCGCGGCCGCGCGACTGGGACGAGGACAGCGACACGCCGAGCAGCGTGGACCCGTGCCCCGACGAGATCTCCGACGTGCAGCGCGAGCTGGCGCGCTACGGGGCCGCGCGCTGCGGCCGCCTGCGCCGCCGCCTCTGGCTCACCATGGAGAACCCCGGCTACTCGCTGCCCAGCAAGCTCTTCAGCTGCGTCTCCATCGGCGTGGTGCTGGCCTCCATCGCCGCCATGTGCATCCACAGCCTGCCCGAGTACCAGGCCCGCGAGGCGGCGGCCGCCGTGGCCGCGGTGGCCGCGGGTCGCGGCACGGAAGGCATGCGCGACGACCCGGTGCTGCGGCACCTGGAGTACTTCTGCATCGCCTGGTTCAGCTTCGAGGTGTCGTCGCGCCTCCTGCTGGCGCCCAGCACGCGCAACTTCTTCTGCCACCCCCTCAACCTCATCGACATCGTGTCGGTGCTCCCCTTCTACCTCACGCTGCTGGCCGGCGTGGCGCTCGGCGACCGGGGCGGCGCGGGCGGCGAGGACCTCGGTGACCTGGGCAAGGTGGTGCAGGTGTTCCGCCTCATGCGCATCTTCCGCGTGCTCAAGCTGGCGCGCCACTCCACCGGGCTGCGCTCGCTGGGCGCCACGCTCAAGGTACGGCCTCTGGGGCCCCGCGAGGAGGTGGGGGGGGTGAGGTGGGGGGGGGGCAGGCGGGGGTGACCAGAGGACGGGTTAGCAGGTGAACTTACAAGCGCGTGGTGTCCAGGCACACAGTGATCCAAGGCAACATTCTGTTCCTGTGCCAGGCACAGGGCTGGACACCAGGTGTACACGTCACATCTTTTCTGATGTTCCCAGCAGCCCTGGGAGGGCTCTTTCCTAGGGGTGAAAACTGAACACCGAGGTTTGCTTTTCTTTAAAAAAAAAAAAAAAAGAAAAGAAAAGAAAAGAAAAAGCAGGGGGTGGGGCGTCTGGGTGGCTCAGCCTGTTAAGCATTCAACTTTGGCCCAGGTCATGATCTCACTGTTAGTGAGTTCGAGCCCCATGTCAGGATCTGTGCTGACATCTCAGAGCCTGCAGCCTGCTTCAGACTCTGTCTCCCTCTCTCTCTGCCCCTCCCCCACTCACACTCTGTCTCTCAAAAATAAACATTACAATTTTTTTTAATTAAAAATATAAGACAAAGGTCACTTTTGGTCTGTCAAATATCAGATAATAAATAAGTGCAGAAATTTGCAAAGCAGAATGCTAAATGCCTTCTCCACTGAGCCTTTCCTCTGGCATTATCAGGGGGCACAGATATTGTAGGTCACCCTTGATGGGCCAAATCTAGCAGCAGCCCCAGAGCTAACACTTACTGAGTGTTAATTCTGTGCCAGTTTTACATCCATTATCGACGTTCTCAGGACAACTTCCTCAGGAAGATGCGGTTATTTATTCCCTTCCCGTAGATGAACAACCTGAGGTTGGAAGGTTGGCTTTTTAAAGCCTGGTTGCAATTTACTGAGCACCCTCCTTCTGCTGGGCCTTGCACTGGGGTGAATCACTGCCCTGGCAAGCTTAACCTTGAAGGGGTGAACTTAGCCTGGTGTGGAGAAGGAGGAAATGTGAACGGCTTGGACAGAGGCCTGGAGAGAGAACAGGATGAACGCTGGAGTGGGTGTGGGGGGGACATGGAGGGAGGGGTGTCAGTTGATGAGGTTGATGAGGTGAGAGGGACAGGGTACTGAAGGGCCATGGACTCTTGGACCAGGATTTTGAACTTTATCCCGAGTATTAGGGGATGGAGCCTGTGAGGGGTTCAAGCTGGGGCAAGTATTACTGTCACTACTTTGCAGATGTGGAAACTGAGGCTCCAGGAGGGGACAGGACTTGTCAGAGGTTCCTCAGTGAGTAAATTGCAGAGCCCAGAGAAGAACCCAGCTGTGCCTAACGCCATGACCTCCTGCTCTTTCTCCTAAAGCTCCGTGCAACCCTCCTGAGGATCCCTAGAAAACCCCTTCTACTCATGGCTTCCTAAAGCCCTTTTCATGCCCTGGAGGCAAGACAGCCAGCAAGCTGGGTACAGGCAGGGTGACGTGAGCAGAATGCTGGGGCATCAGGCATGTACGTGGGATTCAGTATCTGTCCAGGGAAGACCCCTTTGCCCCAGAACTCTGCCTTGTCTCCAGCCATGCAGGGATCCAGGGCCTGGTATCACTAGCATTTTCTGCAAGGAGGGAAAAGGATGTTGATGGAGGCTGCCAGATTCCAAGACACGGGTGTAAGTCTCCAGATGATAGCCTTGCTACTCAAAGCAAGGCCCTTGACCAGCAGCAGCTTTCTCGTTACCTGGAAACTTGCTTAGAAATGCAGAATTTCCAGCCCTACCCCAGACCCGCTCAATTGAGTTCTGCCTTTTTAACAAGATCCCAACATGATTCCTCCACACATTACAGTTTGGGACTAGGGGACTACAGTTCTAGGCTAGGAGTCTCAGCCTCAGCACTATTGATATTTGGAGGGAGATAATTCTTGGTTGTGTGTGTTGGGGGCGGGGGGATGGCTATCCTGGCATCGTAGGATGTTTACCGGCATATCCGACCTCTATCCAGTAGATGCCACTAGCACACCTGTCCAGTTGCGACAAGCAAAAATGTTTAAGGACTTTGCCATATGTCCCCTGGGGCAGATTGCCCTATTTGTGAACCACTGCTTGGCCTCCGGGTAGGCAGGTGCATTCAGGAACGTGTATCCTGTCAGCTTTCTCGAGGGGCAGAATGTATTTTTGTACTTGTCAGAAATGAGATAGACCAGTCAGAAGTACATGAAACCAATGCTTTGCATTGTGGAATACAAACTGTGGTCCCCCCTTGGTTCTGCAACTGTGGAAGAGTCACAAGCTTCTTATTCACTGGCTGGTGCCGCCAGTGCCCCCTGCATTAGAAGAAACCACTATGGCTTAGTGGGAGCCCTGGACAACAGAAGTTAGGCCTGTGTTTGCTCCCAGGGAGCTGGCTGCCTCTTGTAGATGAAAGATCTTAGTTTGGAGTCAAGGGGCCTGGGTCTTGGCACCAGCTCTACTTTGCTCTGTGACTTTGGACCTGCCCCTTCTACTCTCTGGCCTCAGTTTCCTCATATGCTCCATACCAGGTCTGTGAGCCCACCCGGCTCTGACTTGGCTTCCTGCATTCTCTTCCAGCACAGCTACCGCGAGGTGGGCATTTTACTGCTGTATCTGGCCGTGGGCGTGTCCGTGTTCTCCGGTGTGGCCTACACAGCCGAGAAGGAGGAGGACGTGGGCTTTGACACCATTCCCGCCTGCTGGTGGTGGGGCACGGTGAGCATGACCACTGTGGGCTACGGGGACGTGGTGCCCGTGACGGTGGCTGGCAAGCTAGCAGCCTCAGGCTGCATCCTCGGGGGCATCCTGGTGGTGGCGCTCCCCATCACCATCATCTTCAATAAGTTCTCTCACTTCTACCGGCGCCAGAAGGCTCTGGAGGCTGCTGTGCGCAACAGCGACCCCCGGGGGTTTGAGGATTTGCTGAGCAGTGTGGATGGGGTGTCAGAGGCGTCTCTGGAGACCTCCCGTGAGACCTCCCAGGAGGGAAGGTCTGCAGACCTGGAGGCCCAGGCCCCGAGTGCACCTCCAGACTCTCAGGTTTATTAAAGCCAGGGCTCAGTATCCTCCTTCCCACACTCCTACAGTCAGCTGAAGCAGCAGAGATCCTTCCCTGCTTACATGGTTCATGGTGGCCTCACTGCTCAGAATCACTCCCCCAGCCCTGAGAAATGGGGACTGGGTCCCTTCCGCTAAAGGCCCAGGTTAGGATGGTGTCACCCTAGGTTCTGTGAGCCTGGAGAACAGCCCAGAGACTTTTGTAAACGAACCTCCAAGCTACTGTGAAGCAGGCATGTGCTACAGAGAAAACCAAAAGGATGCTAACGGGTCATGAACACTCCCTGCCTGTCAGCCCTATCACACTCAGCCCTGTGTTGGAGGATGAGAATTGGACCCATTTCGCAGATGAGGAAACTGAGGCCCAGAGAGGTGCAATGACTCGCCCAAATGTCTCCCAGTTAGAAGTCGTGGAGCCAAGTTGGGAATCCAGACTCTTTGGTCGACCAAGCCAGTGTTCCTTCCATGCTGTCTTTCTTCTGCCCTCCTAAAGTTTGCATGTGGTTTTAGGGGGTTCATGAATCCTGAGAAGATCCTCTATCAGGGCTAGGGAAAGGCCCAGACAGAGGATTCAGATGTAGGAGCGCTGGACCTCAGCTGTGGTCCTTTTCCATGAGATTCTTTTTTTTTTTTTTTAATGTTTATTTATTTTCAAGACAATGTGAGACACAGAATACAAGCAGGGGAGGGGCAGACAGAAGGAGACACAGAATCTGAAGCGGGCTCCAGGCTCTGAGCTGTCAGCCCAGAGACCGACGCGGGGCTTGAACTCACGAACCGCGAGCTCATGACCTGAGCTGAAGTTGGACGCTCAACCGACTGAGCCACTCAGGCGCCCCCTTTCCCATGAGATTCTAACGGCAGTCGGCTCTAGGTGAGGTTTGGGAGGAAGGAAGAAGACCTGCCTTCCTAGCTGCTGTGTGAGCTTTGCTGAGCAATAGTCTTGCAGCTTCCTGCCAGGGCTGGCTTGAGATACAGACCCTGGAGGGGCCCCTGCCTGTGGCCTGAGGTCTAGACCCAGCTCTGCTAGGACACAGTGTGGGAGGTGGACGCCCCATCTCCAGGTCCCAGCCCACCTGTCACAAGGTCACAGTCTGTGCCCCGGAGGGAGATGAAAGCCAAATTCAGCAGGGAGTCACCGATTTAAAGCCAGCTCAGCTCTGAGAGGTTGGTGGCAAGAAGCTGCTATGCATGGACACCTGTGACCCCCCCCCCCCGCTGTCCCCAGTCTGACTGTGGCAGTTCCCTTCTTTGCGCCGCTAGGCCTCCAACCCTTCCTTGAGTTACCGTCCAGGCAGACGCTTGAGACCTCTGCTTCTTTTGACCCGCTCCAGCCCTTCATCCTTGCCGAGGACTTACCCTTCTACTCACCTGCTGAATCCTTCTTACTTACTGAGACGTTGGGAGGGAAGACTCCCGTAGCCCCATTTACATACTGTTTCTAGAACACTCATCACCGTACTGTCTTTGGCTGGCCACGGCTCTGTGCGCCGCCACCCCCCACATGCTGCACTTCAACACAGAAGACGTGTGGTGGAACCCAGGCTTGGTGGGGAGTAGGTGCTTAGTGAATACCTAATGAATACCTACTGATGGATCAGCCAGTTCGAACAGCACACTGTGTGTCAGGCGCCGGGAAGGAAGAGGAAATGACCAGAGAGGCCTTGCCCTTGAAAGGGTATGGACAGGACCGAACAGCATGTCCTTTGGTCCTGCCCCTGGTTCCTCCTTACTTTACGAGGCTTTTATGGCCATTTCTCTGTAGATTCTTCATTCACACATTCAACAAATATCATTGGAAGACTCACAAGCCGGGGCTTCATGTGTGGCCTGCAGAGGCGTTTTATTTAGCTGAACAGTACTTTTAGTATATTTTTTTCATTCAAATGCCTTTGAGTGAGGCATGTACTTTCCAGTTCCCCATAGCGTCTCCCCCGAAACACACACACACACACACACACACACACACACACACACTACTGTGGTAGTCCCGCTGCTTCTCAGATTTACTTGCCACACCTGTCCTCCGATTCATTGACTGCTAGGTTCAAGAGATATAACGGGGAACCAAATATATATATATATATATATATATATATATATATATATATATATATATATTCAAGAAGCTTACAGACTAGTGAGGGAGATGGATTTTAATCCAGTAATCACAGAGATGTGTAACAGTGAGCTGTATACTGAGTCCAGGAACTCCAGGCACACATGTAGCAGGGACCGTTAACGGGGGTCAGAGAAGACTTTCTTGAGGGTGACCATACAGATGAATCGTTAATTAGGCAGCGGGGGTTCCGGGAAGCATTTCCAAGCACAGGGCACAGCCACGGGCAGGCCTTGGGTATGACGTGGTAGGCCCCCGCGTATGGTTGGAACCCAAGTCTCCAGCCTGAGCAGAGACTGGAGCGGCGCCCGACCCCCCGCGTCCATACCAGCCCTCCCGCAGGCTCACCCCCGTATGCACCGCCCTTCCTGAACCGCTGAACGTGTCAAAGAGCCAGGTAGCTTCCAGACTTTCTCATCCCACAGACAAGTCCCTAAAGCCGGTATGGAGAAAGCTCCGGGGTGAACTGACCAGCCTGCGTCCCTCCCCAGGTGTGTGTCATCCTGGCAGAAAAGCAACAACTCACTGTCACTCCTACTCCTGTGTGTCTGTGAAAACTATTATGCAAATAAAGAGGCGGGGCGCAGGGACCTGTTTCTGCCTGTACTGGAGCTGACTGCCCGGGTGTGTGTGCTGAGTGAATGGGGAGGGTGGGGAGGCTCGTGGAGTGACTCCTTCCACGTCCTCTGGTTCCAGTCTCGAGTTTGGCACAGGACACAAGGGACAGGAATCCGGTGGGAACTAACTTGGTCAAAAAGAGTAACGCATTATAAATAAGTGATGAGCAACCATCACAATTATAGTCCTTTGGTTACAAGCAACAGAAACGGACTCTCTTAAGGAAAAAAAAAATTTATTGGAAGGTGTATTCCTTTCCTGTTGATGGCATAAAACAATAGAAATTTGTTCTCTGACAGTCTGGAGGCCAGAAATCTAAAATCAAGGTGTCAGCAGGGCTGCGCTCTGAGGCTCCAGGGGCGAATCTTCTTACCTCTCCCAGCTTCAAGTGGCTGCCAGTGTTCTAGGCTTGTGGCTGCATCCCTCCATTCTCTGCCTCTGCCCTGATGTCACCTTTCCCTCCTGCGTGTGGGAGTCTCCCAGTGCTCCTCTCATAAGGACTTGTGTGATGGCATGTAGGCCCCCCCTACCCGAGCTAATCTAAGATGATTTCAAGACCCTTAGCCTAATCACATCTGCAGAAAGACCCTTTTCCCGAATAAGGTAACATTTACAGGTTCCAGAGAATAGGACTTGGATGTATCTTCAGAACCACCATTCTGCGCACTACAGAAGGGTACCAGTGATGCTCACCTGTCAAAGGAAAAGCTGGCTGGCCAGGCCTCAGGACACGCAGGAATGAGGGGAACTCTGGGGACCTCAGTGGTGGGACCCATGAGCCTTCTGCCTACGGCACTGCCAGCTAAATGCTCAGCCTTCAGTGGCCTTCCTCCCCTGTGTCAATCCGCGCCCAGTTCCGATCCCAGCCTGCCTTGAGTCCCACGCCTCTCCCTTGGTGGAAGGGGGCAGGGCACCTGGGCCACGTGGGATGGAAGAAAGGTAGTTACCCAAAAGAAAAGGCCATGTGACGTCACCAAAATAAAGGGGAGGGATGTTAGGCAAAAAGAGCAGGTAGTCCACAACCCTTGGCTACCCAGCACATTATATGCTCACATCTTCTCTCCATAAGCACAGTCTAAAAAAGTGTTTGTAACATAAGGAAACTATCTTGTATATAACGGAAAACACACTTGGTGTGTTTGGGCTCTATTAATGTGATTTAATCAGTGTAGTGGATCAGTTTGATGTCTTGTGGGATAGGACAAAGTCAGAGATCTAATCAAATCTTTCCAGTGTAGAACTGGTGAACCAAAGTGTCCCTGAGTCAAACAGTAGAGGAAAACTGTTCTCTCTTCCAACTATTAGCAAAAGGCTTCCAGTGGTTTGTGTTTCTTGGAATAGAAAATGAAACCAATAGATGCATATTAGCTCCAGAGATTGTAAGGAATACATATCTAACACAGCAGTTAAAATTGGAGTTGTCACTTCATTAAAATCATCCACGGCCATTTTCCAAGATCCATCTAATTTTACACCAGCCAAACAGGGGAAACTAATGGTGTTTTGATGGGAGTCATCACCCTGCAGGGTCTTTATTGGAGGTACTAATCTCTGCAGCCTCCCCCAAGATGCGGTACCACTCTGAGTTTTCCATTTCAAAATAGTCATTGGATTCTATTGGCCTTTTATATTATAATGGCCTCCCTGGGTCAGGGAGCCAACGTGGGGATCTTTTCCAGCTGTCACTCAGAAACTGGAGATCTAGCCCTCCAGTGACATGGACAAGGGCCAAAATCTGACTTTTCACATGATGGGTGGACCTACAGTGGTACTCTCAGACCCAGAAAATTGGCATTGATTCAAAGTCTTCATCCAATGCCTCCTGAAAGGTTTGAGTATTTCCCTTTCTTCTCCCAGTTCCCCCGGTGAATGACCACAGGCGTTTTTGGAGAAAGCAAGACAAATGTTGCCATTACACTCGTGTGGTAGTATAGCGGACATGCTTCCCAAGGGCAAGTAGCATATCCTTCATTCAAGGGGCTTTAGATCAATAAATGAACTCAAGCCTAGGTGTTAGGTGATGGTTGCAGTGACGTAAGTTAGGACTTTTTTTTTTTTTTTTGCCAGGACTAGGTTTTGTTTTGCTTTGCTTTGTTTTGCTTTGTTTCTTATGTTTTATTCATTACTCAAATCAAGTAAGACCGGTGGTCACCTTTACCTCTTCAGGGCCCTCTAGCAGAGATCCTGCCTCATTCAGAACCTACTGAATATTATGACGACCACTTCACTTCGTTTCTGAGGCACTTCAATGCCACCCCCGGCCTCCCACACGTCTCCATTCTCCCTCCCGTCTGAGGTCAGTGAACCCATTTCACTGCAGTTGCAGCCCCACCACCAAGCTCTCCTGATGTAGACTTTCCTCAAAGCAAAGGTGAAGTGTTCTGGGTTCAGTGAAGGCCATAGAGATATTAATGGGAAGGAAGCACAAAATAAATCCAGTCTTCAGAAACTTTTGAATCCTTTCCTCTACGTGATGCCCAGGGGTTTCGGGCCTTTATATTGCATTTCACGTGGGCCAGCATTCGGTCCAAGTTTGCTTTAGCCAACCCATCAATGGTCAGAACGCGGCCAGCTCCTGGAGCTAGCACAGAGAATGCCGGATCCCTGACCCGTGCGTCCCTACCAAGGAGACCAGCCTGGTCCCACATTACATTTCCCCTCCCCTCATCAAGCACCACAAAAATCCATTCTCACAAATATTGCCCAGATTTCCACTGGTATCAGTGAACAGATTTTTGCAGTTCTGTATGTGTCCAAGATTCTTTCCTACTCAGTCTGTTTTTCACACTCCAGGCCAAAACTCATCCCCACCATCCCGGGAGCTTGGGAGCTTTCTCCACAAGGAAGGTGGGGACTGCTTCCACCCAGTGTTTGAGATCGCCTTGGATTTCTCCCACATTCTCTTGCGTGGCTGTTCTGCTGGTCATAAGCCACACATAAAAGTGTAGCCGGCCTGTCAAATCAGCAACCGGCATAATCAGTTACCAACTTTGGTTTTTGGAGATCTCAGCCCTATTGCAGGTCATGAAGTTCTTTTCACTGTGGTCATAGAAATGTTCTATGACCGCCACCCCCAAATTATATTTCGGCTTGCTTTGTTGAGTTTCCGTTTACATTATTCTATGCAGTTAGAAACAAAACATTCTATCCCACAGCCTGGGCATTTCTCATCTCAAAATTGAACCGTGACAGAAGCTATCCTTTCTCTGAGAGCCACATTCTCGGTGGTCAAATGATACCAAGTAGTACAGGAAACAACCCTTTCCTGCTGTATATACTGTGGGCTGCTCTTCAGGACCAGAGCAACAGCAGCAACTTCCCACTGTTTTGCCCCAGGAAAGCCCAACTGTTTTTAATACCCCACACTTCCTGGAGGACATGTGAACTATGACTCCATTCTTCTTCCAATTTCTCTGTCAGAAGACTTGGGCTGCAAACAAGTTAATCCAACTCTGGGCAACTTAAGCAAAAAATGGGTGCATTGGATAGATACCAGTTGGAATCAAAGTAAAATTAAACAACCAGGCTTTGGGGGGGGGGGCGCCTGGGTGGCTCAGTCGGTTAAGCATCCGACTTCAGCTCAGGTCATGATCTTGCAGTTCATGAGTTCGAGCCTCACGTCGGGCTCTGTGCTGATAGCTGAGCCTGGAGCCTGCTTCGGATTCTGTGTCTCCCTCTCTCTCTGCCCCTCCCCTGGTCGTGCTCTGTCTCTCTCTCTCTCTCTCTTAAAAAATGAATAAACATTAAAAAAAAAAAAAAACCCAACCAGGCTTTGAGAAAAAGATAGGAATGAGGGCAATATGGGGATGGAGGTACTTAGAGCCCACGAATCACCTTTTTCGGGTGTTGCCATTAAAATGCTTGGGTGACAGCACTCTGCTCTAGCTAAAACTTCCCGGAGAACTGGGTCTCCCTGGACTAGTTTGGGTCACATGCCCACCCCACGGCTGAGGGAATGGAGGAACTCCCACTGACAGTCTCCCCAGGACACAGATGGTGGGGGCGTAGTTTCCTGAAGAAAACGTGGGGTGCCTTCATTAAAAACGAGGGAAAGGGATCCTGAGTGGGCAAAACGAACAAATATTTATTATAATACCACTGATGGGAATGGTAGATAGGTGGCTTGGCTTCAGCAACAACAGAAACCAGGAATAAGAGAGAAAGACAGACATTGAATCTGTACGACACGGCAGACAACAGGGTCACCAATATCTCTCTCAGTTCCACATCTTGTGGTGCCTCCACCAGAGAACTCTTTCCCAGTTCTAGGTTGAAAACTGTGTCAGAGATGACTGGCCCAGTTCTGGATGAGGTTGCTGGGTCACTCCACTGTGGCAAAGGGTTGGGTCTATGAGAACACAGCAGCCACCATGTGAACCCCTGGCTGGCGTGGGAGTCGAGCAGTTTCTAAAAGGACAGATCCCATAGTTATCCCCCTTACAGTCTTGCCCTCTTGGGCCTTAGTTTCATGTTCTGTAAAATGGAGAGATGATGTCCAGAGATGTTCAGGAGTAACCGGGGCACTAGCCTGGAGGGTACATAGGAAAGCTCAGGTCATTTGGGGCTCCGGGATGTGATGTCTGTGGTAGTTTCTCCCTGTTTCCAATGACCTGGGGGTGCAGACTTCCCTGGTTAGTGAGACACAATGTTCCTCAAGGAGGATCCAATTTAAGATCTTCCCCCTCCCCAGCCCCATGTTATAGATCAAAAAACAGAGACCCGGGGAGGTCCAAGGTCATACCTGAGTCTCTCTGTGAGGAGAAGAGATTTTTGGCTTAAATAAGGCCAAGAGGAGTGTTCCTATTGGAGAAAGGGGATGGAAGGGAATCTGGTTGCCTCCTAAGGTACTTCTTGAGGCTCCCAAGAGTGAAGGTGACCTGTCAACTAATAAAAATAACCACTCATCACTTACCTGTGGCACTCTAGTTTACAGCATGATTTCATGTCCCTTATCCGCTACTTCTCACAACAGCCCTATAAGGCAAAGCCAACAATGAAATAGAATAATGTTTTTGGACAGCTGAGGAAACTGGCCCACCGTCAGATGATCAGAAAGCAGTGCATCAGGGATTCAAGCTCAGGCCACCTAATATGGGGCTGTACTCAACTGGGCACCACAGCTCACTGTTCTCACTCTCTTTGGCAAACTTAACTCGCTGGGTGCCATTGAAGGAAGTGGTTTTGAAGTGTGGGTCTTCATGCTCTGGACGTGGCCTTCAGGTGCTGGCTGGGATGGTCCTTGATGACTGCCAGATCTCATATTCCAGGCCAGCCAGGCCCTGTGCCTGAGTGTGGAAGGAATTCTCCGGGAAATTTAGTAAGTTGAGACACTAACCTCATAAGGCAGGAGCTTTTGAGATGAAAGGGACAGTGTCTTTCAGAATCTTGTCTGCTAGAAAAGAAGACAAGGTCATATGTACACTGGTGATTAACCTGTTCAAATGGAGTGGGTTCAGAACCTTCAGGAAATTCATGAGCTGAAGGGGAGGAACGGCACACACCTTGCTCCCAGAGTCAGACCTGGGTTCTGACATTGGCCCTGCCGCTTACCAGGTACATGACCCTGGACCGGATCTTTGATCTCCAAGAAGCGTGTCTCAAGGTCGACCTCCAACCTCTGTCAGGCTGGTATCCAAAGCCCTCCCTGCTCCACCTTTTCCTGTCTTCTTGAATGGGTAAGGAAGCGTTCAGTTACAAGTGACAGAAATCCAACACCGTGGCGTAAGTTCAGGTGGATCCAGAGGTTCCACAGAAGTCATCAGGTCTCCTCCCCTGCTGCTGTCCTAGCTCTGCATTCCTGTGTTGGCTTCAGTCTTAGGGAGTTACCGGAATTACTTGAATAGGATGGGAGAACACGAGTGATACCACATGGTGAGGAGGAAAGAACATGGGCCCTGAGGCCAGATGGACTTGTACTTGAATCTCTGCTACCAACAAGCTGTGTGATCTTGGTTGTGTTTCTTGCCTCTCTCAGCCTGTTCCTTCACTTGTCTTGATATAATGACCCCGACACCTCAGAGTGTTGATGTCAAGTTCAAGTGAGGTAACCTATGTGAAAACGCCTGGCACAATAAATGCTAGGAAGAAAATAAAAAACACATATGAAGGAAACGTAAATCCAGCAGCGCTCTGGTTTTCTTTGAGAATGGTAGAGCAACTTCGAGAAGAGGCTGCTGGGAAGGGAAGTAGTCTGCATGGGTAGAGATCACAAACCAGACGCATTCTTGTACTTGAAGCCACAGTTGGGGTCTCAGAATGAGTAGTGGGGTCAAGAAGTCTGGGGTGGAATCCAGACCCGACATGGCCAAACCTCGGGCCTCAGTTGCACTGTCTGTAAGGCAGGAAGCGGGCTGAGAGTAAGCATCTCTTACATTGCACAGGGTGGGGTGGTTTCCCTCCGATGCTTCAGTCTCATCAGGAATGACACCCCTTCCCATGGACCACAAGGCCCCACCTGCTCATCTTCACTCACCCCTCTGATGTCACTGCCACCTACTCTGTTCTTTGTTCACCGTTCCAGGCAGGGCGGCCATCCTTCTAACAAATCAAACTTCTGTCCTGGCCTCAGGGCCTTTGTTCTTGATGCTCCTTCAGCATGGAATGTCCACCATCCATGGGCTCTGCCTGGCTGGCTTCTTCCTGTCATTCAGGTCTCACTTCAAAAGCCATCTCTTCAGAAAACCTGCCTGGATCACTCTACATAAAGGTGTCTCTGGGGCGCCTGGGTGGCTCAGTTGGTTGAGCGTCTGACTTCAGCTCAGGTCGTGGTCTTGCAGTTTGTGAGTTCAAGCCCCGCGTTGGGCTCTGTGCTGACAGCTCAGAGCCTGGAGCCTGCTTCAGATTCTGTATCGCCCTCTCTCTCAAAAATAAATATTTTTTAAAAATTAAAAAAAAAGCTGTCTCTCTCTTCATCTTCGTGCATGCACATGTGCAAACACACACACGTACACACACACACACTCACATATCGCTCACAATCTCATTACTGTTTTACTTTCCTTATGGCACTTCATCCTCCTCTGAATGATGGTTTATTTATTTACACGTGACACAGACTCGCCGTGAATATGTGTTACAAGTGCACTAGTGACTCAACTATTGCCGGCATCGGTGCCGCGGATGATGTGGTTTTCTGAAATGGAGACCAGCTCTTGGGAAAGCTCCACACAAAACAAACCGCAAGTGTCCCTTCATTCCACATAGTTCATTCTTGGAAAATTAATAGTGAAACCTTGCACAAAGTACTTTGTGTCTAGAGGTCAATGAGGTTTGGTTTTGAATGAGGTGTTGATAAACAAGTTTCTCACCAACAGAAATGTCCAGTGGGGTTTGATGCTGTGCAGGACTGCCCAGAATGCACTGCAGGACACCTAGCATCCCTGCCTCTGCCCATTAAATGCTGACCGGATCCTGTGGTCATGGTCACAACAAAACCATTCTGAAGCATTTCCAGAACACTCCCTAGTGGTCAGTACCGCACACTATTAGAATCCCCTATCTATAGAAAGGGCGTAGCACTAGGGGCGCCTGGACGGCTCAGTCGGCTAAGCGTCCGACGCTTGGTTTCGGCTTAGGTCACGATCTCACAGTTCATGAGTTCGGGCTCCACGTTGGGCTCTGCACTGGCAGTACGGAGCCTGCTTGGGATTCTCCTCCTCTCCCAAGCTCTCTGCCCCTCCCCCACTTGCTCATACGTGCATGCTCGCTCGCTCTCTCTCAGAATGTAAATAAACTTAAAAAAAAAAAGCGTCTAGTACTAAATACCTCAGAGTCTGTGCAAAAAGATGAAACAACCTGAAAGGCTCGGCAGTGTGTCTGATGTCTAGTAAGTGCTTAGTAAACGGGAATTTACTTCATCTCTTCTTTCCACCTTCTGGCCACAGGTTCTGAGTCTGAGCAACAGGGAACACCTGTCATCAAACCCTGGCAACAGGAAGGAAGACACTGACTCTTTCAGGGAATAAGGGGAGTAAAATTAGGCAACAAGAGACACCCATCACCCCCACTCCCAGAGGGCTGACAGAATAGCGTGATGTTATGCAGAGAGACTGTGGAACTATTATATTAAACACTGTAGAGCAATTTGACTCAAGAGACCCATACTCACTTTTTGGTGTAACTCCGTTCCTTCCCTGCTTTGGTATAAACTTTGAGACTGAGAAAACCTGGGGTGGGGCGGGCTAGCGACGTATTTCTGGACGAGGATGGGCCACAGAAGGACAGCTCCGCTCTGAATGCTGGGCTGTGCCTGGCCCAGTTCCATGCAACAACAGAGATGAAGGATGTCATGGTGACCTTACATCCAGACTCTCACACCAGACCCTCTGCATAGGCCGGTCACTCTGCCCAGGAGGTCTTCGATCCCTCACTTCTTGCCCTTCCTTGACCTGGCCATCTCTTGCCTATTTCAAGTTCAAGATGCACGATTTCCAGAAAAGCTTCCTTGGACACCCCAGCAGAATTGACTGTCATTCTCTCCTCCTGTGTCCATGGTCGGTGAACTTCTTTCCACTATGGTATTTCCATATGCACTTGACTGACTCCCCATCTGGTCTGCAAGAACTATGTCTGGTTTATCTTTATCTCCCTGACGACTAGCTCAGACTGGGCACACAGTCGGCATTTACTCCCTACCCTACCTACTTCTCCCCCAGCTTTGGATTCTAAAATAAACATACGACACAGTCAGTGTCGCAGAGGTTCCCAACACCATTATCCAGGCTACAGAGGGAGGATCTCATTTTTAAAAAGAAGAAAGTCTTGTGTTCCAAAGGACAGTTTATTTAAAACAAAGGTGACAATGTGTAGGAAGTAGGAAAAACAACAATTCTAACATAAAAGCACACAGGAAGCACCTCAAATTAAAAAAGGTGCAGGGGAGGAAGCTATGTTTCATACATATACAAACTGCTGACCTCAATTGATTATTTACATCCAAACTTTATAAAATAGCATTTCAAGTCAGCACTTAAGCCAGTGTTATTAGTTTTTATTACAAAAAGTTAAAGCTACAAACTTCACATTTTTAAGTTGTACATCTGCAACAGCATTTAAGCTTTTTCCAAGTTGGTTCGAGTGCAAGCTGGTAGAGGAGATTTTTTTTTTTCCCCAGACACAAAAAAGAACATGGAGTCCAAATACAATGAATATAATCCTGATGAAAACACAGAGTGCATTAGAAAGGATGGGGTGGGAGGCTGAGGACTGGGAAGAAACAATTTTCCAGGAAATAAGGAGCTACAGTCTTTAGAGGCAATGTGGTGTGCTAGAAAGGGCACTGGAATAAGAATCAGAAAACCTGCATTTGAATCCTAGCTCCACCATATTTTAGCTGCATGACCTTGAGCTTAAAAGACTTCACCTCTCTGAGTCTCAGTTTCCTTATCTGTAAAAAGAGGACAGTAATACCTATACCTCCCGGAGCTATTAAGTTTTAACAGATATAAGGCTATTCAGATTATCTATTTTCTTCTTGAATGAGCTTTGGTGTTTTGTATCTTTCAAGGAATTCGCCCATTTTATTTAAGTTACTGAATTTATTAGCATAAAATTGTTCATGATATTGTTCTTAGCCTTTTAATATCTGTAGGAGCTTACTGATGCCACCTCTCTCATTCCTGATATTGGTAAGAGCTACTGAGTTTTAAATGGCATAATAAATCTCTGGCATCTGACAGGTGCTAAAGAAATGTTTCCTGGATCAGAATACACAGTCTCAAGGAGTCAAGCTATAGCTCTCCAGTGGCTTCAGAATTTTGGTTCTATCTATCTATCTATCTATCTATCTATCCATCCAGTCACTCATCAGCCAGCCCCCAGCCAGCCAGTCAGCCAAACATTCATCCATCCATCCATCCATCCATCCATCCATCCATCCATCCATCCAGTTGGTGACTGGGAGAAGGGACAAAGAAAAAAGGAAAAGAGAAATTTCTTCATAATTACTGATGAGGAAGCAATCAAGATATTCTTGGAGAATTTGAGATTTTTAAATCTCAAATATCAATCTTTTTAGGCTACAACTAGGTGAGGGTCCTTGTTTCTTAAAAGTAGAGAATAGGCGAGGTGCAGAGTCCCTGGAAACTTGAGTCAAAAATGCTGAGGCAATTACTGAAGCTCGGGACTCAATGAAAGCAAGCTGACCTAGCCTGAAGTTGGTATTCAAGGGGAAAAAATGACTGGGACTTGCTCCTCTGGCTTTCCGTCACTAGAAAACAAATACACCTTGTCGGGAAATGTATGTGGTCCAAAGAAATTGACTTCTCGCCAAAGGGTTCTGTCTCGCTAGACTGGTGAGCAGTGTTCTTTGTTGGACGAGCATGGTGGGTGCACACATGCCTGAAAGAAAATAAACTACGGATCAAGATTCATGACCCAAGAATATTTACGGGGAAAAACGAAAACCTTCTTTTACTTGGATCTAGCTTAGGAAGGAAGAAATGGGCATTCCTCTCCTGTCTGGCCAAGTGCAAAGTCCTTTCTAAAGAGAAAGAGGCTGAGGCAGGCCTGTTCGTTAGCACAGCAGATGGTGTGGGGGAATGCACGCTCCGTGCTGTGGTTGGTGAGACTCACTTGGCTGTCAGACTTGACTACTAACTCAGCTGTTTCCCAGCCTAAAAATGCCAGTGAGAGTTATTTATTCTGTGCGAGAAAGGTGGTCACTTCGTTTTAAAGATTTGTGACTTTCTTTTTCCCTGTAAATATTGGTCTCACATGGTGATGCTATGAATCCTGATTCAGCCACTTACTAGCTGTACTGCCCTGGGAAAGAACTTTTTTTCTGTCTGAACTTGCTCCTTCATCTATGAAGTGGAGATAAAGTACTTAACATATGGGGTTATCCTGAAGTTTGGATCTCACATATATAAAAAGCCCACCTAGCTCAGTGCCTGGTGTATACTAAGTGGTCAATGAATATTAGCTGCCATCGATTATTCTAGCGGGATCCTCTAGTCGTCCTCTGTTCTCTGTATCTAACACATAACTGCCTAACTGGCCAAACCCTGCAGATCAACCACTGCCTCTTACATTTTTAAAAACTTGCTTTAATTGCAAAGAACAGAATCTGGCCAGAGAAGAGGAACATTCCCTGCCTTTCCATTGATTCCCAGGTTTGGGAAGCAAAAGCAATTATGGAGTCGAATTACACTATCCTTAGGTGCAACCCAGTCAGTGCTCTCCCAGCAGGGGCGCGGGGAGGGGGGGGGAGGGGGGATAATTAAAAATGAGCAGACATTTGCCTTTCCTCACTGTCTACTCTTTGCTGTGTGATGACAGAACATGTGGCCTTGAGCCCATGCTGCAGAGGGATGGCCAGTGCTGTTCTGTGAAGCCCTCTGATCTTAGGCCCAAAATTGCCCACATGGTGCCTCTTACTGGCCAGCAGGCGCTGCAGGGCTCCGGAAGGGCCGAGATTCAACCATCAGGCTCCCCCTGGGGGTCTCAGAGCCAGTAGCCCTCTGAAGGGACCAAGCAAGACCAAGTCTGCCTTGTAGGCCTCTTGGGGAAACTTTACCAAAACTGACACAGGTTTCTCCCCTTGGACGGGGCTGCTTGGATCAGGGCCCAGGGGTGAGGAGCTCTGGTCTAGTCTCAGCTCTTCAGCTTGCTTTGTGATCTTGTCACCATATCACTTCCCCTCTCCAAGCCTCATTCGGGCCAGAAAATGCCTATGGTCCCTTCCAGTTGTGGCATTCTGTGGGCCCAGATGGAGCCTCCTGGAGAACAGATCTTAGTCTGATATTCAGGTATCCTTTCCAGACCCCTCAGCAGTAAAGTAAAAAAAGAAAACAGTCACATATTGGAATATGATCACCAAAAGCAATGCCATCTACCCATGTCTGTAAGGAATGCAGAGCAAAATGCATGCCCCTGTGCGATCTTCACATGATCAATGAGAAGTCCGAAGACACCTTCTCTTCTGTGGCCTGCACACAGCCCCGTGTTTGCTGAGAGGACCTGGCAGGCCCATTCCTGCACGGGGTCACGTCTCCTCTTAAGGCACTGGGCAGTATCTGTGCTGTGACTTTAGGCGGTCGGGAGAGTGGAAATGGATGAAAGGCATTGAAGCCACAAGGGGCAGTTTACAAAGAGGGTGCCAGGCTTCTCCTGGGACTCAAAAAGTAAACACAAACTCTCAAGGCTTTCCTGTGGACATGGTCAGTGGCTCCAGAAGCCAGAGATGACCCACCCAAGGCTCAAACCATGGGGAGAGAACTGGCCCAAACCTAATTTTTAATTGCAGCCCTGCAAAAGGGTGAGGTTGGCCCCTGGGAGCTGAGTGACCCCAACAGCCTCCCGCTGTCCCCTGCCCTCGTGTCCCACAGTACCATAATCTTACAGAAAAGAGGCCAACTGTTTAAAACTGTACCTGTACAGAGATGCCACCACCACACTCAGTGGGGAATCCAGTTATAATTTATATATATGTGCATATTTATATATTTTTTAAAAGTTTTCCAGAAAGAACAATTGAAAGCTATTGGAAGAAGAAAAACAAGACAACATGTAACATTTTCCCAGCTATCACTCATCTAGGAGTCTCTGTTCCTGGGGTTAAAAACTGAGTTTAAAAGCGCTGATATGAATCCTTTGAAATAATATAACTGATCGATTTAAATACATACACAAGATGGCGCGCTGACGGCAGGCAGCCCTTCCCACTGGTGCACTTCCTGAGTTCACGGAGGCGAAGGTGCCGTGGAAAAATGACGGGGCGGAAGTGTTGGCTGACAAGCCTGAGTGGCGAGCAGCCAGGGTTCACCGAAGGCCTGGTGCGCAGGCCGGGGTCCTCCTGGCCGGGCCTTCTCAGAAGTTCTGCTGCCGCCGCTTCTTAGCCTCGATGGCATCCAGGATTGGCTGCCTCTTGGACTGGTACTTCTGCCGGATCTCTTCGATCTCTTGCTCCATCATGGGGTCGAGGGCCAGGAGCCTCTTCTGAAGGTCCTCTACTGTCCAACTCTTAAGCTAGAAGAAGTGGAGCGTACAGTCACGACAAAGCCAACGTCAGCACAGAATAGCCGAGAAGCCCAGCCTTTCCGGTCACCCAGAAGGGAAGGGTTTGTGGTCAGACCAAGTTGGAGGGGGTGCAGTGGCTGGAAAGGGACAATTCATTCATAAATAGCATGCCACCAGGCTTTTTGGAGATAATTTATCCCTGGACAAGTTGTAAGTGCTAATCTCTTTGACTTACCTTGCTTTGACCAGAAACTTAACCAATACTACTTTCATCTCTCCTATCTTTTCAACAAATTACGTATCAATTTATTAAAATAACAGCCACTTGGTGTAGGCAAAATAATGCTTGCCCCCCTAGTTCTTGTCTCCTGCTTGTTCATGTTACCCGTGAGATGAGTGTCTGGATGGTGACCGGTCTCTTTCTGGATACCACACCAGGGAGGAGGGATGCTCACTGAGGATCAGATGCCATCCCCTGTACCCCCAGTGTCTCGGCACTTGTCTTACTAATAATCATCGGGTGCTAATTACATACCAGGCACCACTCTAAGCACTTCCTATGGATTACCGACACAGGCGTCTTGAGAATGCAGATACAACCCTTGGGCAGGGAGTGCGAGGGGTAGTTGGAAACTTCTGAGATTAAGTTTCCATCATCCGGAGAAAAAAACAACAGAACTTGATATATAAATTAATAATAAAAGGTAGCATTTATAGTGTTTTTCTATGTTCCAGATGCTCCGTGCTTTACATACATTGACTCGTTTCATCCTTGCGACAAGCCTACGATTTGCATGTATCATTATCTCCATGTTACAGATGAACAAGCCAAAAAAGAGGGTGGTGAAGAAAACTGCCCTCGGTCTCATGGCTAGTAAGTGGCAGAATCGAGATTCAAACCCAGGCAGGAAGGCCCCAGAGTTCATGCTCTTAACAGGGATCACAGAAGAGCAGACGAGCAAAGCACAGGTTTGAGAACCAACTCAATCTGTGGTTAAAACAAACATGGCTCTGCCTCTTGCAAATGCTGAGATTCAGGCAAGTCACCTGTCTCTCCAGGCCGTCCTCACCCATAGAGATGGGACAGCCATGCCTCGTCGTGCTTATTTTAAGAATTAAATGAGAGCATGTCTGTAAAGATGTTAGCACAATCCCTGGTACACCGTGTGCTTAAAGATGGCAGTGCGTGTTACAACCCTCCCTCTACCAGAGCCCAGGAGTGTGTTCATGTTCAACATGTGTCTGCAGCTGTCGGGCAAGTGGTTTCACTGCCATATGTAAGGAGGGTCACTGACTCCAAGCAAAGCCAGTCCTGGCTGCCAGGGATGAGAATGAAAGCCAACATTATCCACAGCGGGTGGTGATAAATTCTGTGAGCTCACAACCAGTTTAATAGGTGCCGTGTTTCAAGAACTCAAAGGCTCACTCAAGTCTTAGCAGAGATTTATGGAATCAACATGTCCCTCAGCCCCTCCCTGAGGCCCCAACAGGGAAGTGGTAGAGGAAGGGGGTGAAGGAACCTCTTTCTGTCCGCCCTTCCTCTACAGGGTGGGGTGTGACCGAGTGTGAAGTGCTTACAGTGGCTTCCCCAGGAATGGTTTAGTGACCTGTCGCCACAGGAATTTACGTTGGCCAGCTTCAGGGAGGTGGTCTGAGAAGCAAGAAAGGCCTAACAGTTCAAGACGAAAGGCTCTTTGTGATGTGGGAATGCAGAGAGCGAGTGTGGGGGATGCTGGAAAGTTGGGCTGAAGAAACCGCATCTCGTTTCCAGCCCAGCCTGTGGTTTTAGACCAGCAGGAGGGTGTTGTTCTGGGCCCAGGGACTCTCCCCAAGAGCAATGCTCACCTCGTCGTTGGCTTTTTCAGTTCCTTCTCCAGAAAGAAGCCACCCCAGACCTAATACTTAATGTTCCCAGCAGTTGAGGTGTTAATCTTAAGGGTCACAGATCATCAGTCTGAAGAGGCTGTGCAATCTTAGACAAGTAACTTCCCCTCTGAACCCCTCAGTGTCCTCCTCCGGAGAAGAGACCCCAGTTCTGCCATCCCTGGGCTCTAATGAAGATCAGATGACTTCACGGGTTGACGTTCTCAGCACAGAACTTCACATGGTATGCATTTCCCAGACAGTAAGCATGCCATAAACTGTAGTGGTCACCACAGTTATTAATGACCGCTATTGTTGCTGGTATTAATACTATCATTATTATTAATATTTTGGAAAGTCTCTAATTAATCTCCCATAAACAAGCTGTTCCTATAACCTCCGATCCAAGCCAGAGTCAAACAAGTGAAAAAGAAAATACTCTACTCTATTTTGGGCTAACAATGCCTAAGGATTGGCATTTTCGCATACCATCTGTTACCTTATTTATAGTTTAACAAAATATGTTTTTATCCAGCCATCGTATATTCACTGAACACCTACCATGGGCCAGGTAGGCACACAGGATACTCCTGTGAAAAAAAAAAACCCAAAACAAAACCCCCCAAATCACTGCCCTTGTGAAGCTCACATTTGAATGAGGTGAGACAGGCAACTGAGAATTAAATGACTCAGAAAATGACTCTTACATTAGAGGGTGATGGGGAAAGAAAAGAAACAACACAGTGAAGGAAGGGGAGCTGGGGATCGGGAGGCTTGCTCTTCATCATCCATCAGAATGAAGCGTCAACTGCGAGATGAAGAAATCAAAGTCAGTGGAGCAGCACTGGCTTTCTGGTTTGTTCGGCAGCTTCGGGCAAACCCCTTCTCCTCCCCAGGCCTCCGTTTCCCCACCTGTAACAGAGGGCTGCTGAGATGACTTCAAAATCTTGTTGGACGCAGTATTTCTCATCTATGACCCATGGATCGTGTGCATTGGAATCACTTGTAACCGTTAAAGGTTACAAGTCGTGAGCTACTCGATCACTCCCCCCCCCCCCCCCCACTAGGTAAGGACTTTGCATGCTAAAGAAGCTACTCATTTGTTCCTTGTAATTCCTCAAGTGTGATGAGCCTGGTTCTACATCCTCCTTCCCGTTTTCCTGACAGCAAAATTCTCACAAAGTAATTGCTGCCTGTCTCGGGTCAAGGCTTCTAGGTTTCCAGTTTCTGCACAGCCCTTCTGCCCTTGATCTAATCTAAAGGCCACAACATGAACCCCTGCTTTATCTCCACCACCTTTGGGCTAATTTACTTGCCCTAAGGCTTTGTTTGGGCTTAAGTTACACCTGACCCATTAGAACACTGCCAGTCAGTCACCGCTAATGCCTCAGTCACACTCCAGATATGGATTTTTCTGAAAACAAGCTCAGAGAATGGTTTCATGGCGCCAATGTAGCATCTCACCTTCCTGGTCCTTGGTGGCATAAATAAATTTCAAACGGATATCTTGCAGAAGAGTAACTGTGATGCTCAGGTTTTGCTATAGCCAGAGTTGTGACGGAGCACACCGCGGCCCGCCACCCCCCTCCCCGGACCGTGCAGGGGCTGAGCCGTTTTCACCAGCTGCAGGAAGTCCCACCCTGTAGCACACCTCATCTGTCCCCTCGCACTTACATAGCCTCTCTAGACTGTGACTCCCCATGTCCATCTGCAGACCAGCATTCTCCTCTGAATTCCAGGCTCACACACCCAGGGAAGGTCCTGCTTTATATCCCCATCCCAGATCAGCTCGTGGAAATCGGCACCTTGATGCCAACCAAAAGAAAACTCTCGAGTCCCACCCCTCCCAAACGGGCAGATCTATTCTCCTTACATCCAGGTCTTCCCCGTCTCAGGAGTGGTACCACCGTCCTGCCAGGTGCACAGAAATCATCCCTGATTCTTCCTTCCCCTCACCACCCCCTGCCCACAACCCATCCTTCGATCTCATCTCTAAAACACTAGGGTGACCCAAATCCAGCCCCTCAATCCAGGCCACCATCATCTCACAGCAAGGAGCATCATTAAAAATACAGAGATGAACCTGATCGAGTCCCCCTGTGTTTCCTGCCGCACTTAGAATAAAATCCCCAGGGCTACAAAGGCCGTCCATCTCTGGCCCCACAGTCCCCTCGAACTGCATCACCTACCACTCTCCCTTTTGTTCGGGATACTGGCTACCCTGTATTTCAAATCGTCAGACAAGCTGCACTTTTTCTGGCCTCAAGGGCTACATGGTGACTGATCCTTCTGCCTGGATGGGTCGTCCTCAGTTCTTCCTTATCTTTTAGGCCTTGGCTCCAAGGTCAACTCCTCAGAGAATCTGAGAAAGCCTTCCCCTAAGCACTTATCTAGAAAGGTCGCCTGCCCTACATGCATTGTTGTGCCTCAGCCCATAGTTTGCTTCCTTCAAAACGATGTGGCACGAGGTAATCAATCAATCGTTCTTATTTACTTTCTTTCATTTAGTGCGTCTCTCACTAGGACAAAAGTTCCAGGAGAACAGTGACTCTGTCTTGTTCACTACACCATGTGCAGGAATGAATAAATTGCCCTTTGTTTCCAATCAAATAATAACGGAAGCCACTGAAGTCGAGGGGGAAGTTCCCCAAGCACCGCCACAGGCAGCAGGGCTCTGGGCGAGGAGCGGAGAGGCCCCGGTGTGGAACAAGGAACGAGGTATGCCCTTCAGGGAACTTGTATTCCTCTCATTCTCAACATTCTTTTGGCATCGAAGGAAGTCTCTGCTCCCTGGAATCCCATTGGTGTGTTTGATGCTGAATGACGAGGAGGAGGTCTCCAGCCCTGGCTGAGTCACCTCTAATGGGCACGTCCACTTTAACTTTTCCTTCTGACAAAAAGGAACTACTACTTTGGAAAAGGATGAGGTAATCAAGAGAATAAGACCTGATCCCTGGGGACAAGACAAAATGAATGCCAAGCCCCGAGCCCCAGGCTCATTAATGAAGGTGGGTTGTGCTGAAGAGAGCAGACCAAGCGCAGGGAGAGGTCACAGAAGGAAAGAGAAACTAAAATAAGCCTCTTCACAACCATGGTCATTTAGAATTCTCTGACCACTCGGATGCTAATCAACACATCAGTCTTGAGTGCACGGCAGTGGGTGGGCTCCGAATCTGACGGTACTGATGCTCTGGCGCTGTGCTCACTGTAGCTGACCAACACTTGGCCTTCCCTCACCCAGTGTGACGTCTGTCGACGGATGTCTGAGCAAGTAAAGGCAACCACACACGCGCAGGGAGATTTCTCTTAGAGGCTGTCGTCTCCGGAAATGTTCCGTATCCTCAAGGAGGCAGTTTTTCAGTGTGAACTTTGGCCTCACCCTGTTTTAGCCAGATACGACGCCATCTTACCACTGGATCTACACTTAGACATCGAGGCGGTAGTTAATTTCTTGAGCTTATGCCATGCGCCCAGCACCGAGCTAAGCGTGTGTCCGCACAAATCAATCTATCTGCAAGGCAGGTATTATGACTGACCTCCTTTTACAAATGAGGTCAATGAGGGTACGAGTGAGCAAGCAGTTTGCCCGAAGTGATACAGCAAGGAACCGGAAAAGACTGTAACCACCACCCTAAGGGTTTCTGGAAACAGGCCTATCCGTTAGTGAACAACATGGAAGGCCAGAAGAATTACAAATTCGGCTGGTGTTAAATCCGTTAGATGGCCTTCGCATTCAAAATTGCCACTGCTAGTGACGATGGGTGACTTCGGGGAAGTCACCTGACCTCTCTGGGATCTGGTTTCCTCATCTGTAAAATGGGGATGATACTGTCTATTTGGCTGCCTTTCCTCAAGTAAAACCACCAAAGGCCTACCATGTGCCAGGCACCACTGCAGAGGGGCAGTGACTCAATTCACGTTTGCTAAACACGCTGCAAACTGAACCAACCAGCTTTCCTGGCAGCTCTACCAGGCCAGGCACACTGCAGGGCAACAGGAACGTAAAAGGCCGTATGTGTCGGAGAAGCAGCTGGGCTTTGGGGCAGGAGCACCGGCTTTGGGTCCCACGGACCCACGGACCCACGGCTTTGGGTCCCACGGACCGGGGTCCCACGGCAGCTCTGCCCTTGGGAGCTGGACGCCCTTGGGCGTCACACACATAATGTGTGCCTCCCCTGCCCCATTTTTAGAGAGCAGTATTTCTCCACCAGGGGAAGTTGTGAGGTTCAGAGGTGTTGGGAAAGTGTATAACAGAATTGGTACACGCCAAAAACAAAGCGGATAAGTGGGAGCCACCACCTTAAATCCCTTCTTCGGGAAATGGAGAAAAAACAGAAGCAATATAAAGAGTAGCTGCTGCTGCTGTCAGAGCTGAGCTTGATGAGCTCATGGTAGGGTGAGGACACAGCACACACACAGAGCTGTCTCTAGTGAACTCTGCGTGAGAAACCCCAAATCTCAGGAGTCGGGCTTGTCTCCCCTGGGCCAGACCACAGCGAGAGCCTCAGATTCCCAGCATCAGTACGAGTATAGAAGGCTGATGGGAACTGGTTTCTCCTCAAATGGACTTAGGAACTCTGAAATTCTGAATTACCCTGTGTCAACCAGCCCGAAGAACAACCGGGAAGATCCGGCTGGTGTTTCAGACAAGCGGGGACTCAGGAATCACGGTGACAGTCGGCCCACCTTGCATGAGCAGAGTGAAGCTGAACTAAACACATCCGAATATACAGCACAGGTTCATCCTGTCCTGGCAACAAGGCCCACGGTGAACAGACAGGTCTGGTCTATGTCCAAGGAACAGGGCCCAAAGTTCTGCTCCTCCGCTTCTAGAAACTCACCTCAGAAGTCTATTGTACAAATAGTGTCGTGCTACGTCCCTTAAAAAAACCAGCAGAGAGAGAGAGAGAGAGAGAGAGAGAGAGAGAGAGAGAGAGAGAGAGAGATGCCAAAGCGTTTGAGGACAAGCTTCAATTCTGTACTTACTGTATACTTAAGGACTCATAATTCTGCATCTAATATCACAACCAGGATTTCTCAAACACCTTGCCCCTTCTGAACAGGTGAGTCAGGCTGATGCCCTGTCAAAGGTGATGTTTTTATAGTGGCCAAGAATGAGGAAAGAACACGCCTTTGGAATTTAGCAAGACGACAAGGAAGCTCGACAGAGCTGAACGAAGCCACCAATGTGCCAATCCATACCTTCAACACCAGCCGCTAGAAGGTTAACAAAAATACCCTAGAGAAAAGGTACCAAGGTCTGTCAAAATCACGTAGGGCATTGACTTAAATCCACCAAAGATACTTATCCTTCCTTGATGTAAATTTGTCTCTATCAAGGAATGGATTCTAGACTGGAAGGAGGTGACTCTAGGAAGATTCTCAGATGATGCAATAATCTCTCAGCAGATGACTGAGAACGTAGTCATGCAGAAAAGCAGGGAGCTGACAGTCAAAACAACTTGTGTGGGTTAAGTAAGCCCTAGGCCACTGAATTTCGAAACATCTTACTGCTTAAATGAACCTTGTGAGAATGTTAATGGGAAATTTCCTCTGATTCAAATTATGGTCATGCCAAAGTATGCTTCCATCAGCCCCTTATAAAATCTTCCTAATGCAAAACTATTATTAATGATTACTTCAACCCCACCTTGAGTTTACAATTACTTCAAGTCAATACATGGAACTGTTGTCAGAATTCTAACCAAAGAAAACATGGCTGCATGTATTTAAAATATTTACCAAGAAGACTGGAATGAAATGCAGACCTTTGAACCTGGGTAAAACAAAGAAATGTGGCTCCAGGCAGGCCCAGTGATATAATGACACAAACTCTGATGCGGGTCAGAAGACCAGCCTCAAACAACCTGAAGACTGCATCCAGAGAGCCTCCCACCTAGAGAGCTCAGTACATGGTGCGTGTGCTGTGTGTATGAAGGATACAATTTGATAAATGGCATAAGCCAAAAGACGAAAAGCAAAAGTGTTTTCTTTAAACAATGGGGTTTCGCTATTATATAAAGTATATTACTTGCATAGTGTTAATTTTTTGTGATTTATCGAAGATCATCCTTCAAGTTACACAACAAAATTAATTTTTGTAGTTTTGCGTGCTTAGAATTTACTCCAACGTGAACTTTCACCACTTATTCTTGAAAATCACAATGCCCCTGCTTTTGTTGTTATTTTGTTTTCCTTCTGTGAGTTTTACAACAGTCTTTGGCCAAAGGTAAAAATGTTTCGACCAAACACAGATTGTTGTCCTACCATCATGCCTCTGGCTTTCCAGAGCAAGAATGCATAAGGAACTTTCATACCCCAAACACAGATGACTGACAGATGTTAAGAGGCACTGCATTGCTGCTATGGAGAGTTATATCTTTAATTATGAATCTGTAGCGAGTACCGGCTGACACACGTGTGACGGGGGGCCTGGACAGGGCAGGAGTAGGGACGACAAAGGTGAGGGTGAGTAAAGGTGTGCATGGGGCAGAAAGAATATGGCAGGATCCCTGCACAGTAAACGTAGAGCTAAATGAGGTAGTCAAACGAGCTACAATCCATGGCGTTACCGACTCATGACTGCTAAGTAGGTGTCATCACAGAGCCACCTTTCATTGAGTGCTGTGTGCTCAGCACCTTATGTGCATTATTTCATGTAACCTCAGAACAGTCCATGAAATAAGTAGTAATAACCTACTCTACGGAGGTGGAAACTGAGGCATAAAGAAATACAGGAATTTGCTCCTGCCCTGAAGCCAGCAAGTGTAAACGATGGAGTTAGGGTATGAGCCCTGGCACGTCTGACCGCAAAGCCCAAGCCAACCTCTTGTCAAGGCAACGTGCTACAGGAGTTGAGACAAGGAAGAATCCCTGTGGTTGGAATATCTGAGAGACCTTCCATTTTCTTATACATTTATAATAGTGTATATATATACATATATATACAATATAACAGAGGAGGAGCACTCACTCTGACTCAGAGCAAAGTCTGAATTGCAGAATTCTTAAAAATTACATGCAAACCTTGTTACTTCAAGTATTTATTGCATTCGAGATACAGGGGACTAATAAAATTAGGTTAAGTAAACAAAAGGACTTAGGAATTCACTTGTCAATATTATTAAAGCCACTCCAAATTCCTTCAGGCGCCACATTTTTTCACACCTCCATGCACCTGCTGAATATAATCCTGTCTTCAGTTTAGCGAAAGCCCATTCCACCTTCCAGCCTAGCCAGAGCTCTAACTCCTCCCTCTCCCCAACTACCTTTTCCTTCCCTGGGGTGGGAGCTATTTCAGAGAAGGAACTACATCTATTTTCAGAGAGTGAGGCCAGCAGAAAAGAGTTCTCAATAAATATTTAATAAAGAAACATATCCTTAATCTTTAAGCATTTATTTGAAAATGGTACTAACTTTTTATTCGGTTCCCTCAAGAAGCTTTGGAAATAGATAATCAATAAACAAACCTAAGAGTATAAGCTTGTTAAATAAGATTATGCCAATCAGCCCAAACTGACCCCTGCATGCCAAAATCAAAATGAACAGCTCATCTGGTATCATGACTGCAATAAAGCTACAAGGAAAAAAATGGACCTAAAAATCCACTCTAGTCCTGGTTGCTTATGACAGCTAAGAAAAACTCTATTTTAAGAGTATCTCTAAGCTGGTTTATAAATTTCACACTGGAGGAAGCTAAACTGTGAGCAGAAAACTTTCAGGAAGTCGGCAAACACATAATCTAGAGTGATGGCAAATGTCTAAAGAAGGCAGAGCACAAGAACAGAGCAGAGTGTGAGGCTCTTGACATCTGGAAGCACTGAAGGGAGACACCCAACGTCCCATCATTCTTGAGGGAATATTAATCTTTCAAAAGATATGAAAACCTAAAGCACAAACTGTACCAAGCTACTGTTTTAATGTAGCTTAATAATTCAGGAAAAGAGCTAGCTAATCACCTGAGAACCCCTGCAAGCTGGGCCTCTGTACACTTTCTCAGGCTGGAAATTTCCAAGATAACAAAAAGGCCAGGCCTTTTTCTCTCATCTTGCCAAATGAAAGAAGCCCAAAGAATCCCAAGCAAAATCTGAAAGCTAAAATACAAATTGATCTCAGTTCATCTAATAGAGGCAGTCTTGAAAGGGATCCTCGACTAAAGAAGGTCCAATTTAAATACACCCAAAGAACAAAATGTTTACAGAAAACTGGCCAAGAACGCAAACCAAAGTACTCTGAGTAAGCTACTTTGCAGGCCTGAATTTTTACAATTTGGGCTTTCTGATGTGGGAAAACTTGTAAGTGAACAGTACTTAATTTCTGGAAAGTATATAAAACCTCTGTACACTCTACTGCTGGGTAGTCCCATGTAATGAAGTGTCAGAGATTTACAACCTAAATAACCAAAAAGAAATATCCTCTCAATATCCTTTGAGGAAAAAAAGAATCCTGTAACAAAAGCAGACTAGTTCTATCTGCAAAGCATGTCACAATCCTTATATAATGGCCATTGAGTCTTGGGACCTGAGCCCCCTGCAGTGTCAATAACATAAATCAGGTTAGAGGGGTGGGGTGTGGGAGTGTGTGTGTGTGTGTGTGTGTGTGTGTGTGTGTGTAGACTTTCAATTCTGCCAAAACCACATAATTGCTAAAGAGGAATCTGCATCATTTTTTCTTTTATTTTTCTGACTCAGGATTGTCCAAAAAGGACAATTAAGATGGCTTAATTCCTTATCCTTTCAAAGCATTAATATGTATATGTTCTTGGTGCTTTGAGACAGCCCTTTATTCTTTTCAACAAGTGTTTAATTGGGTATAGATAATCAAATGTGATTTAATTTATGCCATCGTAATACTTTTCACATGTGTACAAATTCACAAACCAGAGAAAACTCTTTGTAAAGCCCATGTGTCCTAGTTTTTTGGTTCAGAAAGAATCATCACCATATTTCTAGCATGAGCTCATCTAAGCTCAGAGATAAAAACCACTTAGCTTTTCAAAAAACAACACTTGGTTCTTCTGGTATGAAACTTTCTTTTAAATGTGTATCCTAAATGTTTTCTATAATGAGCAAGCATCATGAAGAAAGAAACTGCCTCTAACCCGCGGTCTGACACAAAGCTTTCAATCTATACTGAACGGGAGCGGGAGAACTGTGATAATAGCATGATGTGTAATATACCATGATTCATATGATCTTTATTTGTGTCTGTAAACGTATTGTTTGCAAGTTCTAATTTTCATAAATCCTTGTCCCCTCATGGAAGTGTCTGTGAACAGCACAAGCACATGGGTACTACTGTTCTGACTTGATGGTATTTCTCTTAAAAAGAACAGGCAGAGTCTGTCAGTTGCCAGCCCCTGGCTTCTCTGCTCATGCACTGAGGTGAACAATGGCAGTCTTAGCACTTCTCCTAGAAAGCGTGTGTGATGCTAAGCTTTCTCAGCAGAGAGGCTGGAGGAACAGTGCAGGGAGGAAGAGGCTCTCCTGAGTCTCCAGCACAGGGGCTGGCAGTGTGGCTGGGAGGACAGCTGGTGAAGTACGGCCCAGCAAAAGTCCAGGACCCGTTTTCTCTGAGACCTTGAAGCCTCGGCTTGGCCATGACCTTTCGGCAGCCACGGTGACACGGACACCGGCACCCCACCAGGGCTAACAGACTCTGAAGGCCGCCTGCCCCCACCAGCACCCACCTCTCCTTTGCTCACCCATGCTGCTGGCTGCTGATCACCTGCTCCTCACCTGTACTGCAGAGGGTAGTCTATGGCGGGCCCCCAGCCTCTGCGCCAGCTCTGGTCTAGCCAAACCAGCAAACTCCCCTGCTGTGCCGTGGGTCAAACTCTACTTTCTCCACTGAGGCTGGAACCTCTGGTAGTTTGTCTCCCCCGTGGGCATGCTCCCTTAGCATGGGAGCCATGCTAAGAGTTTCCCTAGATCCCCAAACCACAAAGAGTTTCCCTAGATCTTATAGTAACTCCTTTATCATAGGCAATAATTCCTTGTATTAGTTTAACTCACTGTGTGGCTTGTCTCTTCACTGGACCCAGACTGCTACAGGGAGGAAGGCGTACGTGAGTACACATGAGCACATGCTTGGCCACTAACGGGAATACTTCCAAAATGCCAAACCCCAAATACAAATTTAAACATGAAAACCGCCCAGACAACCTCAAATCCAGAATAGTCTAGTGTATTTACAGCCTGCGTGTGGAATTAAAATACTCTGACTTGCTCCCACTGAAAACTGTATTATTGGTGAATAGATACACCAATTGTGGTATATCCATACAAAGAAAACTACTCAGCAATTGAATAGAGCAAGTCCATATACATGCAACGACACAGAGGCATCTCTCAACATGCTAAATGAAAGTACCAAACACAAAAGATGATATTCTGTATAATTCCACTCACATGGCCTTGTAGGAAAGGAGACTATTGGGACAAAAACCAGGGCATGACGGAACTTTTCAGGGTAATGGAAATGTTCTAGATCTTCATTATGGCAGTGTTTATACAACTGTATCCATTTGTCAAAAGTCATCAAACTGTGCACTTAAAAAGGAGCAAATTTTATGGTATGTAAATGAAATCTCAATAAGCCAGACTTTACCAAACAAAAAACTATATATTAAAAATTGTGGAAGGTATTTAAAGTCATCCTTAAAGGGAATTTTATAGTCTGATATGCATAAATTAGAAAAGAGAGAGGACTGAAAATTAGTAAACTTAACTGTCCAACTAAAGAAGGAAGAAAGCACCCAGAATAAACCCACAGAAAGTAGATAAAGGTAAGAACACAAATTTATGAATTTAAAGCCAATTCAATGGCGAGGCTCAATAAAACCAAAAGGTGGTTGTTTCAAATGACAAAAAGAAAAGAAAAGAAAAGAAAAGAAAAGAAAAGAAAAGAAAAGAAAAGAGAAAAGAAAAAAGAGAAAAGAAGAAAAGAAAAAAGAAAAGAAAAACCTCTGATAAGTCTGATTTTTAAAAAAGAAGAAGAAACAAATATTGGGAATGAAAAGCAAGCTGGACTTAAAGATACCGCAAAGTTTAACATTCAAAACTTTATGCCAAAAATGTTTAAAACTCAGATGAAATCAAGATTTCTAGGGAGAAAAAACGACTAGATTTACCTGGCAAAAAACCATAGAGACCATGGACTCAGAAATCTGGCCCCAAGGACAAAGGAGGAGAGCGGCACTGTTCAGGCACAGTTCACAACGTACACCAAAATGAAAGCCACAGAGGATGAAACAACCTTGCAAATACACACAACCCTGACACTACTGAGCGAAGGCACTTCCCTACAAGCAGGAAAAACACATGAATTCCCAGAACTTCCAGTTCTGGCAACAAGGTCCCCACAGAGTTACCTCCCAGAACTTCCTCCTGGAAAAGAGGGGGAGCTCTCCAGAGGCCAGAGATATGGTTTGTGTGCCCACCCCCCTTCCTCAGAATGCTGACACTGCTATTCCCAGTAAACCAAGGAAGCATAGAGAAAGGTAGGGCAGAGGGACCAGCCGAAGCTCCACCGGTGCTGCCTTGCTGAGACCGCAGGATTTAAGGACCTGGTTGCGTAACGATGACGATAGTAATAATAACCGTAACAATGATTGAAGCCAGTGTTTAAAAAAATATTTATTCACCATTATTAGCTGGTCACTACATTAAGCACTCTTCCTGTGTTAAAATCTCATTTGTTCTTAATTAAATCTACAGCTATAATTATTAATCTGATTCTGTGGACGGGGAAATTGAGGTTTGCAGAATCGCATAATTTGTCTGGGCAAGAGACCCAAACTGAATCTGGTTCTGTCTGGTTCTGTCTAACCCTAGTCTGTACTCTTAATGAAACATCACTCAATATCTACTATTGGTCAGGTGCTTTGCCCCTCATAATCTGAAGTCTAGGGAGGATAAAGCACAAAGATACCATCAACGCAACACTAAATAAAGAAAGAGAATACCCAAGATTTCGTTGCTTGCCTTGCTAAGAGAGGCTTAACATGAAGACAGACAAGGTTTACTCAAGTCAAGCGACCACAATACAAAGTGGTTAAAAGCAAGAGACTTTCTTGCATTCTCTACCTGTAAAATGGAAAAGCCAGATAATCCTAACCAACTGTACAGTCTCTGTGAGAAATAATCAAAATAGACACATGGGTAGAAGTTCCCTGGGGACAAATTTTGGGCAAAATAAAACAACAGCATCTTTAGGCAGAGCTTTCGAGCAATGGTCTGGACTACTTCCCAGCTGTGGAATCCCCCCTTTCCTCTCAGAAATGACCAGACACAGTCAAGTGCCTCTTGTTGGAAATGCTGCAGGAGCTGGAACACGTACCCTTTAAGAACCCGTTCTGTTCTGACAGCCTGTCGTTCTCTGAGACGGTGTTGGAATAGCTTATTGAGAGATGATGGCTCCAAAACGTAGACCACTCGTTACCTGTGCTTCCTGTGAAGCCACAAGGAAGCGACCTCAGGGCCTAAGGTGCCAAGAGATGATGTGCAAGTCTTAGGGTCCATTTCTGATCTTCTACGCTAAGCTACCTAGATGGAAATTCTTTCGTTATCACTGTTCTCACTACTGCTACCAAAACTCGCAAAACCATGGTCTGCACTCTGGCTCACCATGCGGTTGGGATGAAAATCATCCTAGGGGTGCCTGGGTGGCTCAGTGGGTTAAGCATCTGAATTTTGACTTTGGCTCAGGTCATGATCTCATGGCTTGTGAGTTGAAGCCCCATACCGGGCTCTGCACTGACAATGCAGAGCCTGCTTGGGATTTTCTCTCTCTCTCTCTCTCTCTCCCTCCCCCGCCCCCCCCACCTCTGTCCCCTCTCTCCCCCTCCCCCACCCACATGCTCTCTCTCTCTCTCTCTCTCTCTCTCAAAATAAATAAACTTAAAAAAAAATCATCCTATATTTTAACAGCAGAGAATCAATGACCATGAAGAACGAACTTTAAAGAAAGGTGCCAAGCAGTCACAGATCAAGCAGTCTCAGAGCCAAACAAAGGGAATGAAAAACAGTGGCAAGTTCACAGCGGCTGAGACCATTTAAGCAACCTCCTGGGGTCACAAACCACCAGCATTTAAAAGGTCTTGCTCTCAGTGCCATTTCAATAACTGAGTTAAAAACTAAGCTCAAACTGGCTAGCACGAGTCACCAGCAGAAGCAGGCTGCTGTGACTGGAGACAAAGGCGACATTCATTTGCTGTGTGGTTTCTCAGAAAGCGTATCTAAACAGCAGGTTTCCCTGGCAATGTTGGATACATACTTCTCTTTCAGACTGCTATTCTTGGCTGGTTTTCTGAAAGTAAAAAGTACAAGATCTCATTATAGTCCCAAGTACAAGTGAATTCAGCCTTAACATACTTTAAACCCAGCTTTACAGGAAAAATAAGAAATCTGAAACAAAAATAGTATACCTTGTCAAGAACAATTTAGGGCAGTCTTCTTACCAGAAACCGCTCGGTATGATTACCCAGTAAAGATCCATTAACATGCAACTGGTGTTTATCCTGGCTAGCTCCCCGGCATCCTCGTGGCCCTGGAGCTGGAGACCATAATACTAATCATGGTCTCCATTCATCTTTCTTCCAGCACAGGATTAGGAAAAGAAACTCACCAAAAAAAAGTGAGAAAGCAAACAAATATGGAGATACTCCAGAACAGAAAGGCAAGAGTCTGAGGGCACAGGGTCTCATGTTTAAAATGCTGCCTGAATTCACACTCGACAGACAAAACAACAACAAAAGCAAATGTGAAGCCTCAACTCCTAGAGCTGCCCACTGACAGGAAGACACCCAGGCTTCATAGGGCAGAGTGACCTAAAGGCAACCTAACTGCAACCAAAAAGTTCCAAATACCGAATGCCAAATAAAAGGAGAATGATTAAGTCAAGCAAAAGAATACAATGTGAGGGACTATTATGTAATCGTCAAGTCATAATTTTATAAATGTTTTTAATGATATGAGAAAAAGTTTAAGACATTTAAGTGAAAAGGAATCAAGATGCCATATTACACACAGAATGATCTCAGCTATGAAAAACAATATGCAAGTATAGAAACCAGAAGCAGGTATGTTAACTGTAAATAGGGTAGTGGTGTGATGGGAGAAATTTTCTTCCCTAAGCTTTTCTTCAATTTCTAAACTGTCTACAACAGGCACGTATTCTTTTTACACAAAGAAGGGGGAAAAAACAGCATTGCAACATCTCAGGAGAACAAAGCAACAGTAAAAAAGATGATGAAAAACAACACTTATCGAGTTCTTACTGTGGGCCAGGCGCTGTCCTAAGTGCTTTGTTTTTTGTTTTTTTTTTAAGATTTATTTTATTTTTAGAGAGGGAGAGTATGAGTCAGGGAGAGGGGCACAAGGAGAGGGAGAGAGAGAATCTCAAGCAGGCTCCACGTTGTCTGTGCAGAGCCCAATGGGGGGCTTGATCTCACGAACCATGAGATTATGACCTGGGCCAAAATCAAGAGTCAGATGCTCAACTGACTGAGCCACCCAGGCACCCCTGTCCTAAGTGCTTTGTACACATTATCTCACATGATATTCTCACCAGTCCCATGAGACAGCTGTGACTTTTACCTATATTTGACAGGTAAGGAAATTCAGAGTTAGCCAGGTGACCTAACAGGTGCAAACAATGGGATATGCAGCCAGAATGCTTCTGGTGGTTTTAACCACCACGTACACTGCCTTTAACCACAACTGTAGGACCTGCCTCCCTGCCTGCACACTGAGCCTAAAACAAGCATTGATAATAAAATCTACCTTAAGAGAAGTTCCAATAATTTAGGAGACTATGACTGCAAAAGAGGAAACTGCCAAGATACTAAGATACTCAAGTAATATTTTCAACTACTGAAAGCACCTCTAATGAAAGCTATAAAGAGAATCTATGTGAGCAACCCATCACCGTAGGGGAAATTATACCAGCACAACAAAGCCAACCCACAGCTAAGGTCCCCAATATAAGAGAAAGCTAGGACTATCTGGCAGAGGAAGACTTCTGCTATCTAGTCATCAAACAGCCAAGGAAAGAAAAAAGTACTTGAAAAATACAATTGGTAGGACTTGAACAAACAGGATCTGAATTTGCCCTTCCCTCCAGAAAAGTCCTCAGTTACAAGAGGCATTGACCACTGGAGGCTAGAGAACAGAAAGAAACTTACAAGAAAAGTAAGCATTGTCCTTGATGCCAAATTCTAACATGCAAGCAGCTCAGGAGGACCCCCTGACTCTTTTTTTCAGTCCAGCACTGAGGGCCTTTTGGTCAGAAATAATCGATTTTGCTTGGCAAAAAGGCATCAAGACATGGAAATAGTCTGGATCCAATTCTGTAGAATCAGCCTATTTCAGAGGCATTAAAGTGAATGCCAAAACCAGTCTGGTGTTCTGTTCACAGATCCTTTCTAGAGGTTTTAGCAGCAGAAAAATACTGAAACTCAGAGTTTTAAATGGAAATTTTCTATCTATAAAAACAGACACTATTAGATACCAGAAGCCATCAAGATTTGGTAATTCCAAATTCACCAGGGATATTAAAATTTTTTGGTTGTTAGGAAAACTGGCTAGCTGATAAGAAAAATATGAAGGTGGATTGCTACCTTACCCTTTACATCAACACAAATTCCAAACAATAAATAGTGAAAAAAGAAAAAAAGTATATGTTCTAAAACAAAGGGTTAACATTTTTTATAATCTTGGGATATGAGAAACTTCTAAATATAGCTTAAAATTCCAGAATCCACAAAGGAAAAGCTGCTAAATCAAAATAAAAAATTTTAAATATCTGAACAGTTAGAGACTATCAAGTTTTTAAAAACTGGGAAAATCTGTATTTTTTACATGTACCCCAATGTTTTTAGCAGCATTATCAACAATAGCCAAATTATGGAAAAAGCCCAAATGTCCATCAACTGATGAACGGATAAAGAAGATGTAGTGTGTATACACACACACACACACACACACACACACACACACACACACACACTGTAATATTACTCAGCCATTAAAAGAATGAAATCTTGGGGCACCTGGGTGGCTCAGTCGGTTAAGCGTCCGACTTCGGCTCAGGTCAAGATCTTGCGGTCCGTGAGTTCGAGCCCCGCGTCGGGCTCTGGGCTGATGGCTCAGAGCCTGGAGCCTGCTTCACATTCTGTGTCTCCCTCTCTCTCTGCCCCTCCCCTGTTCATGCTCTCTCTCTGTCTCAAAAGTAAATAAACGTTATAAAACATTTAAAAAAAAAAAAAAGAATGAAATCTTGCCATTTGCAACAACATGGATGGAACAAGAGTGTATTATGCTAAGTGAAATAAGTCAGTCAGAGAAAGACAAATACCATATGACTTCACTCATGTGTGGAATTTAAGAAAGAAAACAAACATAATGGGGAAAAAAGAGAGGCAAACCAAGAAGCAGATTCTTACCTATAGAGAACACACTGAGGGTCACTGGAGGGAGATGGGTGGGGGGATGGGTTAAATAGGTGATGGGCATTAAGAAGGGCACTTGTTGTGATGAGCACTGGGTGTTATATGTAAGTGATGAATCACTGAATTCTACTCCTAAAACTAATATTACACTGTATGTTAACTAACTGGAATTTAAATAAAAATTTGGAAAAAGAAAAAATAAATAAAAATAAAAACTGGGAGGGGTTCCTAGGTGGCTCAGTTGTTTAAGCATCTGACTCAATTTCAGCTCAGGTCATGATCTCCTAGTTCATGAGACTGAGCCCCAAGTTGGGCTCTGCACGGACAGTGCGGAGCCTGCTTGGGATTCTCTCTCCCTCTCGCTCTGCCCCTCCCCTGCTCACGCTCACTTGTGTGCATGCGTGCTCTCTCTCAAAATAAATAAACGTGAAAAAATTTTTTAAAAACTGGGAAAATACCTTTACCGTACATGTTAAAAGGCCTGTAACCTTACTTTGAAATCAATCAGGAAAATAAGAATTCCATTAATAACTGCATAAATACACAAACCGGCAGTTCAGACACCAAAAACAATAGGAAAATCTGAGAACATGAATCACAATTTCAAACTTATAAACAGTTTGGCCCAGGCATTCTACTTGCAGGAATTAATTCTAAAGCCATACATATCATGCAAAGATGTTTATTAAAGCAGCGTTTAATATTAAAAAGCTGGAGGCCACCTAAATGGCCACGGTTTGGGGATTAGTTAAATCGGGGGTCACAAAAGCAGATGTTTTCAGGGGCTGGCACAGGCAATGAAAAAATAAGCTCAACAGGCCAGCTCTGAAACTGCAGACGGGAAGTGGTGCGGTCTGCAGTGAACTGGAGAGCTCCGGCCCATTTCAGCAATTCCCACCGTAAACACCGTGTGTGCCCAGGCCCCCCACCCCCCAGGGTGCGATGTGTGATCCCTGTGATCCATTGCCAGGGGAAGAGTACTGCTGCCTGGGGCTTCTCTCTGAGAGCAGCTGGGAGGATCCCCTAACTGCCAAGGTTCCTCAGGCTGGAGCAGCTCCAAGAGGATGGCGCCAAACCTGACAGGCATCTGCTCCCGCACGGAGCTTTCCTCCAGGCTCCGGCCGCCCAGCCTGGTTTTACGGGCCCAGGCTCAGATCGCAGAGAAGGGAGGGGTAGGGGGGCGGGGGCCAGGGCGGCGGTCGGGGAGTGAACACTAGGCCTTCTGTGGGGTCTTCCCTCTCCAAGGGAACAAGATGGAGATGGGAGGAGTGTGAACGGGGGCGAACACACGCAGCACGAACCTTGCTGAAGGGTACATGAATCGCCGTAGTGATCTCACACCAGCAACTCGAGCACTGTTTCTGCAAATGCTCACACCAAGTGCTGAATTCACAGGACGGTAGTTGGACATTCTTTCAGCAATAAACCTCTGGGCCGAGGCTGCCTTCAAGGGCCCAGCTGCCACAGAGAAGTGGGGCCACAGATAACGTGGTGGGTGGCATATGGTATTTTATCACAGGGGCTGGACTCATCCCAGGAACTGGTTTAAGTTAATCCTAGTTAATCCTGGTTTCGGTTTATCAGTACAGCCTTGGCAGCCCTCGAAAGCGGGAAGCTTCCACGTGGATCTGGAACTGTATGTTTCTTCACAATGCGTGAGGATGACCTTGTACTTGGGCCTGCCATTTCTGGGAATAAGAGCCCCTGGGAGAGGGCAGCAGATTTCCTGACTTCACTTCATTTGAAACACCACTCCCTTAAGATTTTTTTAACTCCAGAAGAGACACATCAAATGGAGAAGAGATTAGCAGTCACCAAGAGTTAGGAAACAGGGTGTGTGTGTGGGTGCCTTATCAAAGCCAGCAGGGGTGCTCCTTGTGGCAATGAGCTGTCCTTCATCTCCACGTATTAATGTCCATATCCTGGTTGTGATAAGGCACCGTAATTTTGCAAGATGTGTACAAAGGACCTCAACACATATTATTTCTTACAACTGTATGTGAACCTACAATGACCTCAAAATAAATAGTTACAAAAAGGGAATATAATCTTTAAAAGATACCTCCATGTCTGAAGGCTACAAAATCCTAGAAAAGTGTTTAATATTCAATAGGATTTTCCTGAACAAAGAGCAAATAGAAGGGACCGGTGGCTCTGTAACGGGGATCTGAGTTTGCCCTTCCCCCGGCAGCTGGCCAGCCTCGGACCCAATGTTGTGCACAGTGCAAACTCAGCATTTACAAACGGAAGCGCTCGACAGGTGTGGGTGCCCAGATCCAGCTCTCGGTGTCTCTCTCTTTTTCTCTGATCCTCTTTCTGTCTCTCTCTCTCTCTCTCTCTCTCTCTCTCTCTCTCTCTCTCTCTCTCTCTCACACACACACACACACACACACACACACACACACACACACACACATATCCATCTCTCTCTCTCTCTCTCTCTCTCTCTCTCTCTCTCTCTCTCTCTCTCAAGGGCATCATCAGGATTAAAGCGGTTTTGAAAAAGAACATTAATGTGGGAACTTCCCAGGTCTTACAGCTTCTAGGCAGGCACAGAAGGGATACCATCTGATCAGAGAACACATAAAAGGTCTGTTTGAATCAGTGTGTGTGATATTTGAACCCTGTGACTAAGAAAGTCACAACAGAATTAGGCTCATCTTAAGTACTAAATAGACTCTTCAAAGCAGACAACATTTAACCAGGAAATGGAGCTACCACAGCAGGGCCCTTGACAAAACCATGAAGTAAGTTGGGGACCTGGCCCCACCTCTGTGTTTTGGGCAGCCCACATCGTTATCTTTCACTCTTCCCCTAGTGGTTCATCTCTCCCACCTCAGTATTACGCACATAAGTAAGATTTACTGAACGCCTGCTATGTCAGGTACTCTGCTAAGCACTTTAAAAGCATTTTCTAATTTAATTTTCTCAATAACCCTGACATAAATGCGATTAGTATCTTCCTCCTAGGTTAAGTGGCTTGCCTAGGGTTACGGATCTCATCAACAGTGAAGCTAGGACTGAATCCAGTCTCTTGGTCAGTATGTTATACTGCTTCCTATGCTCATTTTGGTCTCCAGGGCATCCAAGGCACCCCCTGCATTCTAAAAGGACGGGGGGGGGGGGGAAATCCTGCATAGACTGAACATCTTTTATATGCTTTACACAAGCTATCTCTTCTAGGCTCAAATAACCCCTTATGACAGATATGCATTATCTCCATTTTAAAGATTAGCAAACAAAGACAGAGAGTCTGAGGGCCCTTGAAGAGTTTTAATCTCACATTTATTTAGCAGATGAAGAAACCAGAGCCCCAGAAAGATTAGGTGGCTTGCTGAGAGACACAAAGCTAGTTACTGTCAGAACTGAGATCTGATTCTCAATCTGTGGCTCTCTCTAACTGTATCGAAGTTGTTGCTCTGAAAGGAACCAGCATATGAATAATAGAGCAGGACTGCCAGGCACTTCGCTAAATGCTTTTCATGCTTTACCAACTCCAATCTAGGGGATTCCCAACACTTCAGTTCCAATCAATGTTCTCTACCAACGTCTTACCAAAGAAGTGGCAAAGAATTTAAATTACACATCAATCCAATTTATAAGCCAACTAACATGCTCCTACACACACAGATGAATGGCTGTTGCAAAAAAAAAAAAATGATGAAAAGATGTGGAAAGTTTTTCAAAGAACACACAGTGGTTTCAAACAACGTAATCAAATAACACACTCTGAGCACCTGTGTGTCATGACTAAGGCTAGGCACGTCCAAGAAAGAAAATATGGAGCCTCTGAATTAGACAAAGGCTTACCACCAGTGCACACATAACACTTCTCACATAAGTTGTGACAAAAACAATGGTCTTATCATCAGAAAATCAGGATTAAAAAAAACCTAAGGCCATCACTTATTCACCTCGAGTCTCTGGGCCTCACTGTCAAGTGCATGGGCATAAAACCCATTGTACGAGGGTTCTGTGAGAGGCAAATGGGAGAAAACATTTACAGGGACCAACCACACAACATGCACTCAATAACTGCTACTTTCACCATTTTCTCCTCAAATTCTACAACCTTAAGAGAACAAGTGTCCCTGCCAATAAAATTTAAAGACAAGGTAAAGGGGAAACAAAGACGTTATTAGTCAAAGCTTCAGGTAGACAAGATGACTGTGTCCTAGAGCTCTACTCCACTGCCTGATGCCTGCAGTTAACGACCTGTACGGTACCCCTAAACATTTGCCAGGAGGGTAGATCTTATGTTAAGTCATCTTATCACAATAGTAATAATAATAATAAAAGAGGGTGGGAGGAAAAGAAAGACAAATAACCAACATGAAGGTTACTACAAATATTCAATACCTACGTCTAAGGTAAGAAACGGAAATTTACAGAAAAGCTAGCATTGAACAGACAACAGAGTATGAGAGAAGGAAAACCAGGGACTGAGTGCCCAAATGACACTGACAAGCACACTGTGACAGAGATACAATGGGAGAGTATATCAAATGTTCGCCACAGCCATTAAGACTTCTCTACAATGGATACCTTTGTTTTCACAGAGGTTACATTTAGTCAAACTGAAAGTGTTCTGAAAATAATGCCTTTTTGGTTAGCATGACATTTCCTGAACAACAGCATAACTACTGCATAACCCATAGTTACAAAGTAAACAGAAACAGCGGAAGAATGTAAAAATTAAATTGTTCCAACAAAGAGAATTATTTATATAAACAATGAAATGTAAGGCCTGTCAATCTGCAGTATGTTCTGAATCAGCATGAAAAAAATCATTTGGTGTCAATAGCAAATACTCTTCTAGTATCACAGAATTCCCAGTAATACACAATAAACCTGAAATCAGTTTTCCTGGTCTCCATAGTCCCCAACACACATTATCTGAAAGAAGATTCTTTTACTACTTTGTAGCATGGAATAAGTACCTAGTATGTGCCTGGAGCTCATTGTCGGTTTGTTTTGTTTTGTTTTCTTCATGTAAGAAAGCACTCGAGGATTAACAGAGACCGGAGGCAACCTGGGGATTTGGGTTCTAGGCCTAACTCTGGCATTAAGTAGGAAAGTTGCCTTTTAATGTCTCTGGACTTCAGCTCTTCAAACTCTGAAAGACATAAGAAACCTTGCCTTGCCTCCTTCACAGGAACACAATAAGCATCACCAAATTGAAGAGGAAAGTATAAATGCTCTTTTAACTATATTAAGTGTTATATTAACCTAACATGTGATGGCAGTGATAACGTTACCACCATCGGCAAACAAAGGTATACCAGAAGTCTGAGCTTAACTACTCCCTTGGCCTTCTGCGTCTGGGTTGTTATTGTTCGAAGATATCATTTTCTTTTACTAAAGTAAAATAAAAAGTGAGATGCTAATAAAATAAGTAATACTTAATATACTGTGAACCAAAACCAAACATAAGCAATCTTACAATTCTCTGCTGGTAGAATTCTACCATAGTTCTAAAAATAAACCTAGTTCAAATAACCCCAACCTACATTTTCATTTGATCCTTCTTCTAGCTCTTTGGGAAAAACGGGACAGGTGGTATTATGCTTTTTACAGACCACAGAGACAGGTCGTATAATGCTTTTTACAGACCACAAATCTGAAACTCAAAGAGGAGAGTGACCCCTCCACAGTGCCGGCTGAAGCCAAGGCCACGCGCCCATCTTCTGACAGGACTGAACATTCGTTCTGCTCGCTTCACACAATGTCCAACTTCCAGAATGATGAACTACTTTTATCACTCATTTTATGCAGCCGGCCACCTCTCTGTACCACAAATAAGTTCCACACAGGAGGCTACATGCGCGAGAAGCGAGGGGGAGGCGTCTCTCGGCACCAGGCGTGTGCTGCAGCAGAAGCAATCGAAAAGTGGCCGGATTTGAAAACTGCAGCATGTTAACGATTTATGAAAGGAGGGGCGGGCGCAAAGAAAAACTATACGGAACAGACAAGTAAGGGAAAGCAAGCAAGCACTGGGAAGCCCCAAGAACGGTACCCACGATCACCCTGGGTAATCCATTTCCAGCGGGCAACAGCCCTCCTTCCTCTCTCTTACAGCAGGTCGACGTCAGTGTCTCTGGGATGTGTTTCTGGTTTTCAAGTGGAAGTCAGTGTCAAATCACCAGGGAAAGGGGATTGGGTTACTGCAGTTTCCTCTGCGGACAGTGTTTCAGGAAAGGCAGGGGGAAGGGAGGGAAGGAGGAGGAAGTTAACATTTATGAAGTGCCTATGTTGAGGGCACTTAATATGCACTACCACATTTAATTCTCATACAGACACAAAATCCATCTGATAGGTGCTAGGATTACCTCTACTTCGCAGACGAGGAAACTGAGGCACAGAGGGGAAAAGAAACTAGCCTAAAACTAGACTCAGTGAGTGCTGGGGTCAGGATCAGGAAAGTCTGACTGCAGGGCTTTTAACTAGCAGGCGTTAGCAAACCAGCAGGCACTTAGGCACAGGTACGCATAGGCAACTCATGTGTCCTCACAAACAGACCCAACGGCAACGTTGTAAGACCTTCTAAACAAATGTGAAATACAACACTTGCCTGTCTGATACTTAGATGTGCAGAACAACCTATGTACCCAAAGAGCTCGATCTTTCTCAATAGTGTTTCAATACATTTCTCAGTAAATATCAATATTTATTTCTCAATAAATTTCTCAGTAGCATTTCAATTAAACCAACCATTCCTCCTGTCTGAATCCTCTTCTCCCTACCCCTTCTTCCCTCAAAATCTGTCCCAACAGCATCCAGCTCCAACAGTGAGATGAAGAAAGGAAAAGAGACGTGCATCCCAAATGCATTCCATTCAGTTTCTGCTGCTTAGAGTAAACGTGTCATCAAAGGCAGAAGACGCTCGATTCTATTGTGTTTCATTTGAGTGGCGGAACAACAAGATTTTTTAAGTAAATGTACTCATGTCAGAAGACGGAATGATACCAGGAATACATCTCAGGTAATGAGAAAAGTTCACATCATGTTTTTTCTTTCAAAGGCATGAGGCTATAAAAGCAAATACTGCTCTCAGAATTCTAAAGGAGATTCTTTCTTCAGATGGGGGTGAGAAAATTGGCATAAAGCTCCTTGTCTTCTCAGTATTTCATGTTCCAGAAATATAGATTACTGAACTGTCAGGAGTCCATGTGAGAAAAAAATGGGAGGTGAGGCTGAGAAGGAAGACTGGGAAAGTATCTTTGAAGCTCAAAGGAAGAAGAGTGAACACAGATACGTCTAGGTGAGTGAGATCACAATTCTTTTTTTTTTTTTTAGTTTTTGTTAACGTTTATTTATTTTTGAGACAGAGAGAGACAGAGCACGAACGGGGGAGGGTCAGAGAGAGGGAGACACAGAATCCGAAACAGGCTCCAGGCTCTGAGCTGTCAGCAGAGCCCGACGCGGGGCTTGAACTCATGGACCGTGAGATCATGACCTGAGCCAAAGTCGGCCGCTTAACCGACTGAGCCACCCAGGCGCCCCGAGATCACAATTCTAAGTCATGGCTGTGGGGTCGGCAATAAAAAAAAACAATTTACATTTGCCCCAACTGAAAATTTCAAGTTCTGCTTTCTAGATTGATAAATAATTTACATTTAAAAATATTTTTTAGCCTTTGGAACCTTCTTACTGATGAAGAGTAAATAATACTAAACTTAGAATAGTTTTCCTTTCTCTCCTCTGACTTCAAATTTAGCAAAATTAAAGGAACTGAACCAAACCTGGCTTTGGTTGTAATGAGATTCATACTCAAAGAAATTTCAGGTTCTGATTACAGCAATTAGGAAATCCCGTCCTCCGAGAATTCCTTCACTTGTTAATACCAACCCAAGAACATTCGGACACTCCCACCTCTAAGTGTTTGCCAGGAGACTGATCACGCACCTTCCTGTGATACAGGTGCTATGACTACGTTGAAGTCTAATTGGTTTATATAAACAGCACCAGATTGTGGCAGAGAGAGATCTCTGAATAAATTTACTAGCCGCCAATAAAACAGAAAACAAACAAACAAAAACATTAACTACAAAAAAAAAAAGAGAAAGAGAAAGCTATAAAGGCATAAGTATGTAACTCGCTTCTCAAAACTGAAAGACTAAAGCATGAGCCTTACAAAACAAAAGTGGCAAATTACAGAAAGCTCCGTTCTCTGTTTAGGAATGGGTTGATGAAGTGATCGACTTTAAAATCACTATGAACAACCTAAATGTCTATCGACAGAGGACTGGCTGAATCAGCTGTCATACAGCCACACAACACAACACTAAGCATCAGAAAAAATGGAATGAGGACTCTCTCTGTACAATGCTGCGGAGTGATTTCTAGGCTATACAGTTAAGTGAAAACAGGTAGATTAAAGTACATGATGAAAGTATGTGAACTATTGCTTATCTAAGGAGAGTACAAATACACATGTATATGTAAATATATATAACCAAAACGTAACAACAAAAAAGGAGAGAGGCTTTAACAGTAGAAGTTTTAATAGTAGAGGGTTTAAGGACAGAAGCAAAGTCCAAATAACTCTGTTCTGTAAATCTACCTTTGGAGCTGTATAGTTTATATAATTGTAAACTGAAACAACAAAAAGCAGTATCTAAAAACACAAGATGAGAAAACAAATCTATCTACATACTGTGTCTGTGGCATAACCACACAGACAGAAATTATTGCAAGTGACTTAAGCATACAATGATTTGACTGCACATCTCACCGGGGATATGGCCTAAGGACAAAGAGAAGTGCAATACAAATATTAAACCGTTTTCAGTAATTATTGTTGGTGGAAGTGATGGTATTGTGATTCGGGGATGGCATATGTACTGTGGGACATAAAGCAGATGACAAGTTACATTGCAGTTGCTGAGACCCTTAGGGTGACGGAATGAGTTACAGATGTAGGATCGATGTGTTTAAGAGCAAGCCCTGTAGTATTCAACCTGTACTGGAAATAGCGTAAGAACTCATGAGTTTGTAATAAACATACTTTCTGGTTTTACCCACTGAAAAGGCCTATGGGAAAATGATGACCTAACTGAGGTGAGCACTCCCTGTACCCAGAACATGGTCTCTAAATACTATTTCCCACTAAAAGGAGGCAGAAAATTCCTAACAATGGCTGTTTCCGTGAATTCAAAACGAAAAACAAAAAACAAAAAACAAAGAACAACAATAACAACAACAAAAAACAGCAGAATGGTGGTTGCCACAGACTGGGGGTCAGGGAAAAGGAAAGATGTTGGTTAAAGGGTACAAAGCTCTAGCTATAAAATGAGTACTCTCTGGCAATCTAATGTACAGCATGGTGACTATAATTAGCAATAGTGTATCATATACTTGAAAGTTAAGAGAGTAGATCTTAAAACTTATCAACACACACACACACACACACACACACACACACACACACACACACAATTGTGTGTGGGGATAAAAGAGTTAACTGACCTGACCGTGGTAATCATTTCACAATATATACATGTATCAAATCATCATGCTATATACATCTTCAACTTACATATATTCTGTGCCAATAATATCTCAAAAAAGCTTTAAAAATGTGGCTGCTTCCAGGTTTGGAGCAAGAAACATACAACATGAGCCTGGAACAGCTCATCCCATTAGAAAGAAAGGAGGCCATGAGAAAAGTTGCTGGGGAGTATATACATCACTAAACCAATTTTTTTTTTAAAAGAACTATTGGGGTCATAGCGAGATGGAAGAATTTGAACATAAAAAATAGTAACTGCAAAGATTGAAATGCATCAAATATTTTAATATCGCTGCTTTTCCTATATAAATTATAGCTGAGATTACATAATTAATGAAGCACCTCACTATAGAAATATTTCAGTTGGTAAATGGAAAAGGAGTGATCAAATGTCACAATTTTGCAACCCCTAATGAAATAATGCATGTAGGCAATGACCCTCAGTGGCTTATAGAAGAGAAAGAGAGATGAGCATATATTCAGGTATTCTGAACCTCCTGACGGAAGTGCACATGCCATCTATGAAATATCCTTGCCAAAAAGAACTGATTTTAGTCTGAGTTAGCTTCTAGATCAGCAGTTCTTGGAGTACAGCCTGCAGACACCTGGGAAACCCTTCACACCCTCTTAAGGAAACTGTGGAACCAAACTGTCTTCACAGAGATATTATTTGCCCTTTCTACTGTTGCTGACATTTACACTAATGGTACAAAAGCAACAGTGAGTAAAACTGCTAGCCCCTCTGTATGAATCAAGTGGCACCAAACGGTACTAGCAGCTATTGAATTCTTCACGACCACAGGCTCCAGTTAAAAAACAAAAACAAAAACAGAAACAAAAAACCTAACAAGGGGCAACTGGGTGACTCAGTTAAGCATCTGACTCTTGATCTCAGGGTGGCGAGTTCAAGCCCTGCCTTGGGCTCCATGCTGGGTGTGAGGGCCCACTTAAAAAAAAGAAAACAAACAAACAAACAAACAAACAATTTCCTTAAGAATGTCCTTGATGGGGCACGTGGGTGGCTCGGCTGGTTAACTGTCTGACTCTGGGTTTTGGCTCAGGTCATGATCTCTTTGTGAGTTTGGGACCCGCACAAACACACTTTGTGAGTTTGGGACCCGCATCCAGCTCCCCGCTGACAGTGTGGAGCCTGCTTGAGATCCTCTCTCTCTCTCTCTCTCTCTCTCTCTCTCTCTCAAAATAAATAAACTTCAAAAAAAAAATGTCCTTGATGAAGTAGTAAAAAGCAGTAATTTTATTTGAGTTCAATCTTGGAGTATGTCTTTTTAATACCATCTGCGACGAAATGGGAAGTCTGCATAAAGCACTCGGGCCGTGCCGTGCACTGCACTGGGCGGGCTGGCTTGAAGCGGAGTGCTTGTGCAAAGAAGCTGTGATGCGAACGAGCTGCTTTTCTCATGGAACACTGTTTCTCCTTGAAAGAATGACACACCGTGGCCACTCGGACTCGGGAAACGTGGAAGCCACGTTCTCACAAATGAACAAAGTAAGGCTTGTCGCTTCACGGGAAACCACGCAAGAGTGTGCCCTGCCAGTGATAAAACTCCAACTTGCAGACATTAGGTTCCATTCGGCCAGTGGGATAGTTAAGGCTGTGCACTCGTCTTTTAAAACTCATTTCTAAATAAATGGGCAACAAACTCAAAGACAAATTGTTTGGACAGTGATTCTTTTGTTTCTATACAATGGCAGATAAAGTTTCAAGCTGTAGATACCTCGTTCCCAGAAAACATCAAGATGCATCAATTTAAACATGAGTCAATAAAGCATTCCTGCTACCATATTGGTAATTTTAAATTACAAATAAAGTATTCATTCTTACCTCCCACCTAATGTCTAATTGCTGAAGTGCATAACTAAAAGCAAAGAGCGCAGCCTCTCACACAATGAATAATCAATTATGTCCTGACAGCAGCATAAAGCTTCTTTACAAAAACCCATAGAAATCTCTGCTTCACAGTCACATTTGGAGCCCTGACCTAGGAAAGTAGAGTTAAGACAAAGTTTGATGAACTCATAGGCTGTTGTCACCCTCCTGGGGAAAGCTCAGCGCTAAAATTTATCTTTCCCTACCACAAAGAGCCATCTGAATGGCTTTAACTGCATAGGGAATCCAGACAATCAATCTTGTTCAGGTTCTGTTACTTTTATCAAATTAAATTTGAATTAACAGTTCAATGGTTTTACATCCTGATGGGCCCATTATCGCACAACTTCAGAGAGGTATTAGTTTAGCTCTTTGGGTTGCATTAGGAGTCTATTATTAATTTTTCTGATACACCAAGGAAAAACCCTAAAAGACTACTAAATATTTCCCAAAAAGGAAGGGCACACGGGGCATTTCCTTATCGACCAGCTGGCCTTTAGTCCCGCACCTCTCCGCTCACACACCCACACCCGCTGGGCTCCAAAACACGATCTCTCGTGCTTCCCGGCATCCCACATTCCTCAAGGCCTCCACGTACCCTTTCCCTCCTCTAGATCAAGAATTCCTTTTCTTGGGGCGCCTGGGTGGCGCAGTCGGTTAAGCGTCCGACTTCAGCCAGGTCACGATCTCGCGGTCCGTGAGTTTGAGCCCCGCGTCGGGCTCTGGGCTGATGGCTCAGAGCCTGGAGCCTGTTTCCGATTCTGTGTCTCCCTCTCTCTCTGCCCCTCCCCCGTTCATGCTCTGTCTCTCTCTGTCCCAAAAATAGATAAACGTTGAAAAAAAAAATTAAAAAAAAAAAAAAAAAAAAGAATTCCTTTTCTTCTTTCAAAATACACTTCAAATGACTTCCTGATGCCTTCCCTGGGGTTCCTGCTGAGGTTCTTGCTCCCTCTTCTGGGCTCCTACAGCAATTTTTATATGCACTTTATAAACAGAATTTACCACAATAGCTTAGAGAAGGTGGTTAAGAGGATGGACTCCGGTGCCAAACTGCTTTGGGTCAAATCCCCGCTGTGCCACTTACCATCTGTACCACTTTAGCCCATTACTTACTCTCTTTAAGCCTCACTTTGCTCATCCGTAAAATAGCAATAATACTACCTGCCTCCTGGGAAAGTTACAAGGACTGAGCTAATACATAGGAAGGACTTAGTCCAATGCCAAGCACATAGGAAGTTCTCAATAAATGTAAGCTATTATTAGCACAATGTATCAAAGTGATTTGATTTTTGCTACACTATCAACTCTCTCAGGATAGTGACTGTATTTGTTGAATTAATTCAGAGACTGTGTCAGTATAATCAAAATAGTGTGCTAACCATGGGGCTCTCTGCTGTCAGCGTAGAGCCCACTTCAGATCCTCAGTCTCCCTCTCCCTCTGTCTCCCCCATTCACACACTCTCTCTGTGTCTTTCAAAATAAATAAATCAACTTAAAAAAAAATAGCGTGCTAACTTTAAGTCAGGCAATTGCTAGATGTTAGGAATACAAAGATGAGTTAAATCAGTCCTGGCTGTCAAGGATCTCTCAGCCTTGCCTATTCACACAAAGTATACATACAGAGGGCTTCAATGAACAGAGACTGAGTTAACGTGGGGGGCAACTACTATCAATTCTGTAGAACGAGTCGTAAGATATCTGGAAACAACCTCATTTGAATAAATAAGAAACTTGCTCCAAAAACTAACATACCAAGAACTAATAATCAATAATACTTAATAAAGTTATTAAGACTGAAAAGTACTAGATCATTTAGATCTGCAGAAGCTCTGGCTGACTCTATTTAGACTAGAACCAGGAGTGGGGGTGCACCTGGGTGGCTCAGTTGGTTAAGCATCCGACTTCAGCTCAGGTCATGATCTCGCGTTTCATGGGTTCAGGCCCCAGGTTGGGCTCTGTGCTGACAGCTCGGAGCCTGGAATCTGCTTTGGGTTCTGTGTCTCCCTCTCTCTCTGCCCGTCCCCTGGTCATGCTCTGTCTCTCTGTCTCTCTCAAAAATAAACGTTAAAAAAAAAAAAAAAAGGTGGGGGGCACCTGGGTGGCTCAGTCGGTTGAGCATCCAACTTCAGCTCAAGTCATGGTCTTGTGGTCCGTGAGTTCGACCCCTGCATCGGGCTCTCTGCTGACAGCTCAGAGCCTGGAGTGTGCTTTGGATTCTGTCTCTCTCTCTCTCTCTCTCTCTCTGCCTCTCCCCTGCTCACACTCTCTCTCAGAAATAAACATTAAAAAAAAAAAAAAAAAACCCACACAGAAAAACCTATGCAGAATTTTTTAAAACATTCTATTTTTTTCAAATTTAAGCAATAGTTTAGGAGTAATAAATACGTTCTTGCTGTAAAAACAGTTAAAACTGACATTCTCAAAGGTTATGACTCATCAAATCATTTCATATGCTGTTTTTTTTAATCTCTGCAGTCACCTGTGTGCATATACACAGAAATATGTACCATGTTTTGTGGTTATTAAAAAACAAAAATGGGGGGCGCCTGGGTGGCGCAGTCGGTTAAGCGTCCGACTTCAGCCAGGTCACGATCTCGCAGTCCGTGAGTTCGAGCCCCGCATCAGGCTCTGGGCTGATGGCTCGGAGCCTGGAGCCTGTTTCCGATTCTGTGTCTCCCTCTCTCTCTGCCCCTCCCCCGTTCATGCTCTGTCTCTCTCTGTCCCAAAAAAAAATAAACGTTGAAAAAAAAAATTTTTTAAAAAAACAAAAAAACAAAAATGGTATCACACTGTTTACGTTATTTTGCATTTTACCGTTGTTACACAGACTCCTATATATACACAGATATGTTTCCTGACTATTCTCTACACCTCTAATCTGTGTTCTATTCTTATGCCAGTTATCACAATGCTTTCATTGCTGTGGTTTTGTGCGATCTGACGCCTGGTGGTATAGGTCCAACCTCATTATCCTTCTGGTTCAAAAACATCTTGATACATTTCCATATGGGAAGTAACTCTGGCCTATGTTTTAGACATCTATGTACCTAGGTTTTCAATTGTAGAGACATCACATCATAAATAGTAATATTCTCTTCCCACTCTGACATTCCTCTATCTTTAGTAACTCTCTCTTCCCTTCTCTCTTGCAGTTTTTTGGGACCTTCTTCCTTTTCAACTTGATCAAATCTGTCATGCGTGGGTCCTTTCCAAGAACCAGCATTTAGTTTTACAACTTTGACAACTCTGTTGTCTGTTTCCTAATGCACCGAATTCTGCTTTTACCTTTATCCTATTTTGTCTTATTTTCAGTCTTTCTTATATCCTGAAAATACACTTAAGGCTATAAATCTTCCTCAGAGTACCATTTTTGCTGCATCCTATAGGTTTAATTTACAGATCTGAACCCTGCAGGGTACTTGTAACTCATTTCTAAATAGTTTACAACTTCTACTTTATCTTGAAAACAATAAATATTTGGAGATATACTCTTACATTTCCAAATGGAACAAAGTGGTTTTAGCTATTTTATTGTTAATTTCTAATTTTCTTGTGTTATAGTCTGTGAACGTGGCCTGTATGATTTCTTTATGGGATTTTTTTCTGAGCACTTTAAAACAGTCAAATTTTGTGACTCTTCCATATATGTCTTCAAAGTGTCATAGAGATTTTTTTTTTTTCAACGTTTATTTATTTTTGGGACAGAGAGAGAGACAGAGCATGAACAGGCGAGGGGCAGAGAGAGAGGGAGACACAGAATCGGAAACAGGCTCCAGGCTCTGAGCCATCAGCCCAGAGCCCGACGCGGGGCTCGAACTCCCGGACTGCGAGATCGTGACCTGGCTGAAGTCGGACGCTCAACCGACTGCGCCACCCAGGCGCCCCTGTCATAGAGATTTGAAAAGTGTTCCTATTTTCGGTTTTATCAACCTTGTTAACTGTAGTCCTCTGTTTTTTTTGTTTGTTTAACTGAAATGTCCAATTCTGAGAAGACAATTTACGCCTTCATCTATGGCTGCCGTTTTCTCATTGCCGCCTGTGTTTCTAGCAATTTGGGAGAAGTATACATACTTACAGAAGTTCACGACTTAGGTCTTCTGACCAAGCACAGCTCTTAGCAATAGAAAACATATCTTTTTCCCATGCACTTTATCTGATATTAATATTCTTTCAGCTACTTCCTTTCAGCGAGGATTTTGCTGAGTGTGTCTTTTTCTTGTTTTAAACTTTTCAGTGATATTTTATTTTTGTTATTATCTCTTATTAACAAGATTTAGCTGGATTTTGACTGTTATTTTGATCCCAAGGTGATTTTAACGCGCTCACACGTCTATAATTACCGAAGTGTTTACATCGGGGCTGCTATCAACCATGTCACTCTGCTCCCGCCACGACGGGCTTCGTTCTCTCCTGACATCACGCCCACCACATCCGGCTTCAGAGCCTTTGTACATGCTGCCCCTCTTCATTCAGGTCTTGGTAAATGTCTCCTTGCTCTGCAAGACCTTCTCTCATGCTATCTCTTTACTGTGGCTTTTTTTTCCTTCAATGCCATTATTACCTGAACAGATAGATTATCTGACCTCACGTCTGTCTCCCTCACCACTGCAAGCTCCAGCCTCATCTGTCTTGTTCACCCCTCCTGGCATTCGAGCCACCTTAGACTAAAAGATTACAGTGTGTTTCTGGAAGATTCGTGAGTCAAACTGGATTTAAGCTTACAGCTTTTTGTGGTTTTGCAAACGGCAAAATGGGAGGGTCTGAATTCTCCTTGAAGCAACTTTCATTGCTTGCAATGTGTTTACAGACTCTGAAATGCTGATTTTAGAGAATATTGCATTTTCAAGCATCTTTTATTATACTTTTATTTATTTACTTATACTTTAATCACAATATATATTACACATTAAAGGAAACCTTTGTTGCTTTTCCAACATGGTAAATAAGGTAATTCATTTTAGAAATGCAAAAGTATTCAATTTCAGATGAAAATATGACGGTTTTTGTCAGTATCCAATTCTACCACTCCTGACAAAATTACTTCCTATTTGCCATTTTGGGCAAAAAATTCATTTCAAAATAGCAACTGCCTTCACAGGAAGAAAGAGAGTATCTTTTTCATAATTAAAACCTGTTAAATGTATTAAATTTCATAGCTAAATGGTGTTAAATGCCTGGGAAATCAGCATCTCTAAGAGATTGTTGAAGGAGACATGTTAGCTAGTCTGACACACAACCTTCTACAAACTCAGTGAAATTATTCAGAATACTTTCTTCACGCCACAAATTGGCTTGTTCTTTGCCAAATGTCACTTACAAACAGATACTTTCCGGGACGCCTGGGTGGCTCAGTCGGTTCAGCATCCAACTTCGGCTCAGGTCATGATCTTGTGGTCTGTGAGTTCGAGCCGCATGTCAGGCTCTGTGCTGACAGCTCAGCCTGGAGCCTGCTTCGGATCCTGTGTCTCCCTCTCTCTCTCTCCCACTACCCCGCTCATGCTGTCTCAAAAGTAAATAAACATTAAAAAAAAATTTTTTTAATGGATATTTTCCTTCTTTTATGCGCTTCTTTGGAAACTCCAGTAGGAGTACAGGAGACGCAAAAGGAGAGTAAAAAAGAAATTTAAAAAAATCACGCAATGCTAATAAATCACGAATACATCCTTATTTCTGAATTTCTATACTGCCAATAGGAAAGAAAAAAAGCTATACCGCACTCTCAAAATCTTTAGACCAGAATTCAGCAAATTAGAATCGAGTGTAAGGTTGGTTAGAGCACAGATCACTCGGCACTGCCCCCAGAGATTCCGATTCACGAAGTCCAGGGTGGGGCCTGAGAAACCGCATTTCTAACAAGTTTCCAAGAGATACCAACACTGCTGGCCTGGGGAAGACTCTTCAAGAAACTGTCTGAGGCCATTATTTCAAATGCTCGGTTTGGGGTTAAGGCAAGAGCTACCTAGCAAGAACTTGAAGGCATTAAAAATCATTTTCATCTGCTCTCTGGTACTTTTTGAAACAGCAGCTCATGTACACCCCACCTAAACTTTCTTTCATTGCTTGGTCTGAGATTCTCTTAAAAGAGAAATTAAAAAGTTTTGTTGAAGTTTGGACAGTAAAAGTAGAATAAAATTTTACATGGTAGGATAGGTTGGTTCAGGTACAATGTGGACATATACTCATCCTAAGGATTTACAGCAAGAATCCCAGTCAAATGCCCCTAAATGCCAGACAGGTCAGACAATACACATGAATAAAGGAGGCCAGACATTGAGAACCAGACCTAAAAAGGGCAGCTGCTGTGCAGCTGCAGACAGTTATGGTCAGGTCTTCCAAGTTTTCAAAATAAGCTAGCGATCCACCATTTTATCTAAAAGCTCTCAATTTTCAAACCTGAGCAACTACTCAAAGGTTTGTAAACACAATACAGGCACACAAAAAGGTCTGTGGGCCGGAGGCTGCCAGTTTACAAGCTCTGCGTAGAAGGAGTCTCAGGACCTCCTCCCACCCGGGGCAGGCACAGTCCAGGTTGGGCAATGTGCTCACCTACTCGCGGCGCTCGTGGCCACTCCCTCCAGCAGCTGCCTATTCCCAGAATGGAAAGCACGCTCTCTAAACACCTATGAAAGAAAGCCTCTCTGCATAAGCAGCTCGCCCACCAAAACAACTTCTCGGCCAGTAATCCTAGTATGGGAAAACTATGGCAGAGAGAAGAGAATTCTTCCAACACTGGAGCTACCGATCCAAAAACAGTGATTAAAATGCCCGGAATTTCGGGATCACTAACTTTTTTCAAAGAAAAGGACACTACAGATTTGAGAAAAGGAATACAGATTTGAGGATTCTGAAGCTTTCTGTCACACTGATGGTATCCGGTATCCAGAAGTTATTTCATCTTTGCCCAGAGACTCACTCAACCGAGAAAATCAGTCCTTACAAATACGCTGAAGGCAACCACGTGGGCAACACCAAATCGCCAAAATAATTCAAATCTCACGAGTCTAACAACAAATGAGTGAACAGCTGACAGTAACACGTGATGCTGAAGAAGTAAATGAATGAACAGATGACAAGGCACATGAAGCGGGCTCTAACAGGGCTTCAGGGACTCAATAGTAAAACAGCCTCAGGTGGGTTATTCTGATGCTCAAATGACCTCTGTCACCGTTAGCACACACGATGACATTCCTGCTACTGTACAGTGGTAGAAATTACATATGGGATAAGGAGGTCATTACCTCAAGGCCAGTGAGTAGGAGAGTAGAAAGACAGGGCCAGAAAGGCCTCCCAGAATCCATCCACAACGTCCAATCCAAATTCTTTCATAAGTAACATCAGAATGACGACAGAATTTAAGAGTGTAAAAGTTAAAAATCCCTAAAGAGAAAATTCTTTTCTAAAAACGTTCAAAAAAAGGAACGCAGACTCCTTAGCTTACTTTTTCCCCCAATTTTTTATTGCCTCTGCTCACTGAATCTCTGTGAACATTAACACGTGTCTGTGGTTGAGGGAGAATGTTCCACTGCAGAGAAAGGAAAAACACACCCAGTTTTTCATAAGAAACTTTGGAACAGTTTAATATTCATCCTCAGGCAACATTCAGAATAGTCCTCTCAGAGTCTAAAATTAGGGTAATGATTAGCAAAACAGAAAAGACACCACACACCAGCATGAACTGCCCTCCAGTGTAATTCTTAACTATAAAGTCACAATCCCAAATCAACTAGAAATGTGGGTCCTTACTCGATGAGGATTTCTTTTACCATTAAGAATTCCAAGCTCGACAAAAAGACAAATGGCAAGTGAATAAAGGATTTTTAGAGCAAAGAAGATGCCATTAGACCCAGACCTACTCAAATGTCAGCGAAGATGTCGTCTCGAACCCATGAGGCCCTCAGCCCAATGGCCAGAGGCTTACACTGCACAAGAAAATGCTCTAGCGCTTTTGGTGAAGTGACAGAACCGGATGTGTGTTGTGGCAAATAACTCTGCCCAGCAGACAGAACCACTGGCTTCCAGCACTACTTACAAACTCATAGTCTCCATCCTGCGGCACTTTCCAATCTGAGGAGTTCCTCAGGGGGCCAGGTACACTTTTGCCGAAGCTATTGATCTGATTTTCCTTTTCTTTTTGTTCAAAGTATTCAAGGAACGATGGTTTTGCAGGCTGCATGGTCTCATCCCTTCCTGAAAACCAAGAACAACAAAAGGAGAAAAATGATATCTTCGACCTCAGATAAGTTTAATGGATACATCCATCTCCAGACGGCCTTCGTTCGGCCTGTGTGTCAGTGGCTCTTTTAGAGAAGGACCCTGAGGAGAATCTAGTAGAAACCACAGGAAATGCACAAATGCTCACTCCAAATACTTCTCATGGAATTTCAGAGGACTGTGGCCCCCCTCAAATACATGCAAATACTTTCCCAGGGCCCCTTTTTCTGGATGGAGAGACTTGGGTGATGTAAAGACCCCGAGTAAGATGCAAGTAGTATTTTGGGGGTCTCCGATGGCAACATGTTCCTGTAACATTTAGACTGAAAACACAGAAGCAAGCAAAAATATTTACTTATCATCTACGTAGACAACATTTTCTAGAGCCAACGGAGTAGAGAAGGGGAATGATACAATAGGGTGACTCCCTTTTGATAAACTCATGATCGGACTGGACTAATAAGAAAAATATGCATGAAAAAGCAAATAGAAATAAATCATAATCCATCCACTCCAGGAAATATTACGTAACTTTTAAAATCTTATTTATAAACGGTTTACAATAAAGGTAAAAGTTAAAAACAGGATACGATATTATATGTACAGAATGATCTCAACTCTGTAAAATCATATATGTAGGGGGGAAAAAAAAGACTGGAAGAAAATATACCAAAATGTTAATGGGGTTTGTCTCTCATAAGTAGATCTCAAGGTCTCACAGAAGGAAAGATCTTGCAAGCTGGCATGGTCAGGGAAGACTGGTAGAGGGGGGCTTCGGCTGGGCCCCAAACATCCCTGAAGAAGAATCAGCACTTAGGTGGCAGGGCAGTTACACAGCAGAGGCAGCAGGTATGAAAACAGCAGTCCGTCACTAGTTAGTAACAAGGGCAAAAAGAAAAATTGTACCTGGCACGACTTAACAACCTAGCTAGCTGAATGTATCTACTTCACACGTCAAAGTAATCTGTACTTCTAATTAGTATTCTAATACCAGGAAGTACAGAAGTTTTTTCCCAGTGCTTTCCATGAATATGTGGGTTTATACTGCCCTTTTCCCCAGTAACCAGGAAAAAAGACCAGAAGGCTCAAAGCCTTGAGAAATGAATGGGGAGGGGCATCTGGGTGGTTCAGTCAGTTAAGCCTCCAACTCTTGATCTTGACTCAAGTCACGGTCTTGCGATTCAGGAGTTCGAGCCCCATGTGGGGCTCTGCACGGACAGCACAGACCCTGCTTGGAGTTCTCTCTCCCTCTCTCTCTGCCCCTATCCCACTCGTGCTCTCTCTGTATAAATAAATAAGTAAACTGAAAAAAAATTTAAGAAGTGGATGGGGAGGGGTCTAGAAGAGAAACACCAACAAGTGTTTGTCCCATGCAACCTTATCTCCCGACACCCCCTGGTCCAGTGTCAAGCAGGCACCCTGACTGCCTCTCAGACATTTGTCATCTCACTTTACCATTGCCAAGTTCAAGAGCAGCCAATCCTAGATCTGCCCACTTCCAGATGCTGCCCAAAGCCTACTTCACTGGTGCCTCCTCACTAATGAGGGATTACTCACAGTATTTACTAAGATCAGTGATTATCTGGTGAGTGTGTGTGTTCTTTTGTTTGTTCTAGGTACCACATTAAGGGCTTTGCACGCTTATTTTATTTAATTGTTGAGTTAAATGTAAGGTATCATTTCATAATCTACTTCTGAAGGGACTGCAACAAAATAAAACCTGTAGAAGTGGAAGTGTTTTGGATTTGTCGACAAGTACTTTTGATCGGTTCCCCCCTCTGGGACGAGGAACAACCGTGCAGCAAGCCTCCACAAATCCCACACACAGACAAAGAGTTCTTAGAGAGCCTCCTGGAGCCATGTAACCATGGCTGTGCTAGCGACAGCTGTCACATATAGCACACGGTGTCCTTTCATACAGAATCTCCCGGCACAAACGGTGTATGGTGTCCTTTCATATGGAATCTCCTGGCTAGACAGTCCAACCAGCTGACCAGGACAGGAAGTCCTGAAACAAAATAGAGAGCCCAAATGGCTTCCAAACAATTAGTTATTTGGAAAAACACTGAATTGGATCCACACTTCACATCTTAAACCAGGAAAACTCCAAATGGGTAAAAGCTCCGACTGTAACAATGGAAACTATAAGCACTGTAAGAAAACTTGTGTGAATGCATTTAAAACCTGGGTGTGGAAGGGGTGCCTGGGTGGCTCAGCCTAACGGTTAGGTGTCTGACTTCGGCTCAGGGTCATGATCTCACGGTTCACGAGTTCAAGCCCCTGGTCAGGCTCTGCGCTGACAGCTCAGAGCCTGGAGCCTGCTTCAGATTCTGTGTCTCCCTCTCTCTCTGCCCCTCCTCCACTCATGCTGTCTCTCAAAAATGAATAAATAATAAAAATAAATGTAAAAATAAAAAAAAAAAACCTGGGTGTGGAAAAAGGCTTTCTACCTATGACAAAAACCCAGATGCAATGAAAAATGGAGAAATAAAAACCTTTTATGTAAAGAAAACATCATACATTTTTAAAAATTAGTAAGCACATATATAAGCTAAGACAAATGACAAACTGGAAGAAAATACTGGCAACAAGTACCATAAATTTGTTTAAAGAATTTAGGGGCACCTGAATGGCTTAGTCAGTTAAGCCTCTGACTTCAGCTCAGGTCATGATCTCACGGTTCATGAGTTCAAGCCCCGCGTCAGGCTCTGTGCTGACAGCTCAGAGCCTGGCGCCTGCTTCCAATTCTGTGTCTCCCTCCCTCTCCACCCCTCCTCTGCTCATGCTCTGTCTCTCAAAAATAAATATTTTTTTAAAAAGATCCAGATTTTGGTCCAACTATAAAATCCTGGGAAAACCATAGGTTCCAATCTACAAAAAGAGGCTCCTGGACCATTATTTCCCATGCCCCTTTACAGCTCCGAAAATTTCCCAATTCTATGAGTTGGCAGTAACTTATGAAAACGTATTTATGCTCAGTTACTGATAACCATTCAAAAGAAGTTCTTATCTCCAGAGGGATTATCACACTTGATAACCTCTAATCTAAAATATGCCACAGCTTAGATGTGTATGGGCATAAACCAAAGACCAGACCAAAGCAAAAAGTAGTTAGGACTCAACAAATACTTGTGACAAGACTGTCTCTGGCTCTTTGAGTTTTTTGTTGTTGTTGTTAAGCGGGGTTTTTTTTGGAGGTGGCAGGGGAGAAGTTGTCTTTTTTAAAACAGATGGAAGAGGTGACCAAATTTTTCTTGGCCCAAACTGTAATAAAGATATCATCTAGAGATGTTGGTTATAAAAATGTTTTATATAAGTAAAGCTGAAGACATGAATGAATCTACTAGTAGGAGAAGCCAACTCAACTGGCAAGAAACAGCATGCATTCAAAAAAGAAAAATGGTTAGGTGTATTTGTGATTCCTGTTATTTAGTGGTTCCAGAAATTAACTGACTGCATCACAATATTCTTCCTCTGTGTTAGGACTGCTTCCGTATTAAGTTCACATGGATCAGTCAGCACTCCTGTTGTGACCAACATTTTCTTACTAACACTGTGATTATAGTACCTGTTTTCACTCTGATTTTGTAGACTGATAATTCTCAGTAAATAGATCTGTATTACTGTAATAATTAGTATCTCGGATAGAACGTTTGCAAAAAACGTCCATGAGAATTCCCTCCCAGTGTCATCGCCCGTTGGTAATGCCCTCCCGCAAGATCAAGATCATGACCTGAGCTGAAGTCGGATGCTTAACTGACTGAGCCACCCAGGTACCTCTCAAATTCAATTAAGATTTACTGAGTATTTGGGGCGCCTGGGTGGCGCAGTCGGTTAAGCGTCCGACTTCAGCCAGGTCACGATCTCGCGGTCCGTGAGTTCGAGCCCCGCGTCAGGCTCTGGGCTGATGGCTCGGAGCCTGGAGCCTGTTTCCGATTCTGTGTCTCCCTCTCTCTCTGCCCCTCCCCCGTTCATGCTCTGTCTCTCTCTGTCCCAAAAATAAATAAACGTTGAAAAAAAAAAAAAAAAAGATTTACTGAGTATCTTCTAAGTTTCAGGCATTTTACTAGGTACTTTTGCATGACAGTCCTATCCAAACTTCATGAACACCACGAAATGAAGCAGGAGGGAGGAGGACCCGCATTTATTAGGCACCAAGTAGTAGATCATATACCATTTCACGTAATCCTCGAATCTTCTGAGGTATGTATTATTTCCACCTTACAGGTGAGAAATCTGCTTAAGATTACGTAGCTAGTTACCAACAAGAATGGGATTGTCAGTTTAAGTCTGGTGAGCTGCATCTCATACTGCAAATTCTCTAAAATTGAAATGAAAATTCTTGGTATGTCAGAACTGCCATTAAGGTGAGTGTATAAAGACTGAGGGAATGGGATTTTCCCAGTAACCTTATCTTTGAACTTCTCTTTTAGTGCTCCTGAGCTGGGTAATCAAGTGTGCTGGACAACAGCCTGTCAGTACTGAAAAGTGTAAGAGAATCAGTCCAAGCTGATTAAAGGCAATGCTGTCCCCAGGGCTTCAGCTGGCTGGTGGGCTTTTTGTTTCGCTGTGAGCTGGGATATTTTTTCAGATGTATCCCAGGAAATGAAGACGTTCCGCTGAATGATAATTCCAGAAACCTGAAGCCGTAGGGAGAATAGACAGAGCCGAAAAGTCAAACTTTCTAAATGGCCGTCTCTTGCCCTGATTCTTTGATCTGACACAGGAAATGCATGAATTCTTATACTATGACTGACCCATTTTTCTTTGTAAGCAGCATCTGGCAAGCTCAATGGAGGATCTGTCTAAGCTCACAGACCAGGGGTGAATTCATAAGCAACTGTATCCCATGTTTATTTTTCTTTGAAAAATGCTATATAAAAGGAGAAAGACCTAACAAGCCAATGTGCATCAACTGAAGAATGGATACATAAAATATGGAATATCTATACAGTGGAATATTACTCAGCAATAAAAAGAAATGAAATACTGATACATGATACATGGATGAACCCTAAAAGCATTATGCTAAGTTCAAAGAGCCAGTCACCAAACACGACATATTTTATGCCTCCGTATGAAATGTTCAGAAAAGGCAAATCTGTAGAGACATAAAGTAGATTAGCTGCCCAGGCCCATGGGGTGAGTGGGTAGGATGGCAAGTGACTGCTAATGGATATGGAGTTTCTTCTAGGGGTGATCAAAATTCTCTAAAGTTAGAGTGTCAACAAAACAGGGTATTATCCATACAATGGAATCATTCAGCCATTAAAAAGGAATGAAGCACTGGGGCGCCTGGGTGGCGCAGTCGGTTAAGCGTCCGACTTCAGCCAGGTCACGATCTCGCGGTCCGTGAGTTCAAGCCCCGCATCAGGCTCTGGGCTGATGGCTCAGAGCCTGGAGCCTGTTTCCAATTCTGTGTCTCCCTCTCTCTCTGCCCCTCCCCCATTCATGCTCTGTCTCTCTCTGTCCCAAAAATAAAATAAAAAAAAAAAAAACGTTGAACAAAAAAAAAAAAAAAAAAAGGAATGAAGCACTGACACACGCTACATCACGGATGAACCTTGAAAACATTAAGAGGAAGAAACGGAACACAAAGGCCACATTTTGTAGGATTCCATTTATATAAAATGTCCAGAATGGCAAATCCATAGAGACAGAAAGCAGATGATGGTTGCCCGTGAATGGGGGCAGGGGGTAATAAGAAGTGACTGCTAACAGCACTGTGGCTTTTGGGGGGGCAGTGAAGAAAATGTCTGGAATTCAACAGTGGCTATGGTTGCACAACCTTGTTAACTAAAAAAACCACAGAATTGTAACTTTCAAATGGTGAATTTTATGATATGGGAATTATATCTCAACTAAAAAAGATACATTTTTAAAAGTTAGATTGTGGTGATGGCTGCAAAACTCTGTAAATATACTAAACCCCAATAAATTGTATACTTTAAATGAGTAAATTACATGGTATGTGAATTATATATCAATAACTCAATTTTAGGGGTCCCTAGGTGGCTCAGTTGGTGAAGCGTCCAACTCTTGATTTAGGTTCAGGCCGTGATCTCTGCTCAGGTCATGATCTCACAGTCGTGAGATCAAGCCCTGCATCAGGCTCTACGCTGGGCACGGATGCTGCTTAAGATTCTCTCTCTCCCTCTCCTTCCACCCCCTCTCCCGCTCACACACTTGCGCGCACACCCTCCCTCAAAAAAAGATTATTAAAAAAACTAGAGATTAAAAACAATAATTCAATTAAAAAAAAAAAAGAAGGACTTCTTTCCTCTACGGTTTACTTTTTTTTTTAATGTTTTTATTTATTTTTGAGAGAGAAAGAGACAGAGTGTGAGCAGGGGAGGAGCAGAGAGAGGGAGACACAGAATCCAAAGAAGGCTTCAGGCTCTGAGCTGTCAGCACAGAGCCCGACACAGGGCTCGAACTCATGAACCATGAGATCAATGACCTGAGCCGAAGTCAGACACTTAACCGACCGAGCTACCCAGGCACCCCTACAGTTTACTTTTATTTCTAGATTCCTTTGAGCTATGACACAATGCCAGGGGAGTCAAAATTGGGAAAGAGATTGACCAAAGACTGAAGCCTGTCTTTTCCTATGGAATGACCACCTACTAGACATTAAACTTAATGCCCTTTCATTTTTACGTTCGTTTTTAAGACTGTCATTAAGTAAACCACAATGGTCACTACTCTGCCCTTAATTTCTACAGTAATAACTCTTTTCTACCTTAACAGTAATACATTCTGTTTAAGTTAGAGAAGTACACAGAGCCTGCATTTTCTTCTGTTTCATATTTGAATACTTGCAAGGAAAAAACTCAAGTAATCTCTCAAATGTTTTCTTCTGGCATGGAATAAAATGCCTTATCAGAGAGTTGTTTGTTCTGGTTTTTAATCTAACCTTTATTAGGTTTTGGTCTTTGTGTGGTTTTTGTTTTTGTTACTAGGCACCTAAGTGTCTTCCACATATTAACTCATTTCATTACACAAGTTATTATCCAAGTTTCTGTGTCGGGCCATAAATATTCCTTTGAATGTTCTTTGAAATCACTGAGAATTGCTGGAATCATAAATTAGAAGATTCCCTGGAGTCCAACTGGAATAAGTCTTCCAGTTCACCAATTTTGGCAATTGCCTCTTATGTAAATTGACATGACTTCTGGGCAGTGGTACTTAGTTATTTAAGTCTGGTGAGCTGCCACATATCTATTCAAAGAAATCTGAACCCAAATTTCAAAGAATTACTAACTGGAGCAAAAGAGGTACACATCTAAAAAGATATAGGAGGTTAACAAGTGAGAATGATCCATATCTTGGTTATTGCAAAAATTTCCCAACTGATCTTCCCTTTTCCAGCCTTTTCAAGCTCCAAATCATCCACGTGACTCTTCTAAAAAGCCACCTTGTCCTATCACTTTTCTGATCAAAATGTCTTTAAAATACCCTATTACCAACAGTAATTACCAAGTTCAAACTTCTCAGTGCGGCACTCAAGGTCCTCCAGCATCCAGTCAAAATCCACTTCAGCCAAATTGAATATTCAATGTATATGTTTACTTTCTGACTTTGCACCTGCCTAAAATAGTCTCCCTCAGTCTTTCTGCACATCTAAGTCCTTGCTTTCCTTCTCACAAAACCTTTAATACTTGTCTGCACCACTTACCCAGCATTTTGCCTAGTTATATTAGCTGCATATGTAAGTTATGGCGACATCAAATACCACTATCCAAAATATCTAGGGTAATGCCCCAGACATATAAGGAACTACAAGGAACAGTTATAGTACAGCAGGCACTCCATAAGTATTAGACAATGATAATGACAAATGTCATCTTTCCCTCTTAACCTATAAATTCCTGGTCAGCAGAAAATGACTCGTTTGGTTTTTATACACTACACAGGCATAACACATTGTGACTACCTAATAAATACTTCTTGGTTGGCATTAAATATTTATTGTTAACAAATACTGATTCCAAATTGATATTTTTAGAGCATAAACAGTTATGAGAATCATCTACTTTTTCTATATAGATCCATTTAAATTGATTAAAATGCATCTCCATTTCTTTGCTGAATAAGAGTAAGCAAGTCAGAACAGCTTAGAGCACCAGAGAAATATATTCCCTAACCAGTCAAAACTGATTTATCTGCCTCTTAAGCGTAAGAGCCGAAGTATATCTTTTAAGACTCATTTTCCCTTGTTCTTCATTACTCTCATGCTACTGCCCTCTCCTGGAAAATACATTTCCCCCACGGCTATTCTTGGCTCTCTCTCCTTTTACCAATTTAACTGTAATGGAGCACCTTATCTTCGCAAAAATATAGGCCTTGAGCCCTTCACCCAAGCTACACTGAGATCTGGTACTTTCATATCCTAATATGTGATCTGGCAGAGTGTTTCGAATGAATTTTCAGGCACCACGTGTCTGTGCCTTTTGGCTCATCCCAAAAGAATCAAGAATGTTAATGGTTTCCAAAGATAAAATTGAGCCCAACATCTGGACAGAATTAGAATAACTGCACAAAAAATTAGGATTTAGTCTCCACTTTACAGGATGACCTTGAAGTATTTTTCTAAGATAATTTTTTTAAAGTTCACTTATTTTGAGAGAGAAAGCACAAGTCAGGAAGGGTCAGAGACAGGGAGAGAGAGAATCCCAAGCAGGCTCCATGCTGTCCACACAGAGCCCAACGTGGGGCTTGAACCCACAAACTGAGATCATGACTAGAGTTGAAGTCAGACGCTTAACCGACGGAGCCACCCAGGCGCCCCTGACCTTGGAATATTTGTGCAACCATGAGAAAAGTCTAAGGACCAAGATGTCTGCTCTTCTACCTTAAATCCCACCCAGGAGAAAGATTCTGATAAACACGCAGTGAACCACAGCAATTATCGTTCAGGGACAGAAAAAAATCCAGTCAGTAAAAATTCCACAGGATTAAGATAACAGTTTGAACTCAACAAAGGAAGGTTCAGGTGGATCCGAAGTCTAGCCTTCTTTAAAATCTGCCATCTTGTATTTTGAGCTATTTAACAGATTCTCAAAATACCTCTATCTTATTGCCAAGGAATGTAAAACACGCACACTCACTCACTCTCTTTCTCCCTCCCTCCCTCTCTCACTCTCTCTCCCCCCTCAGCACATTTTTAAAACATTACTGAAACTGACAGGTAACCTTACTTTAGTTCAACCATTTTCATGGTTTTAGTTCACCAGTGCTCAGAGAGATGGCACTTACAAAACACCATTAATGCCAAGAATGAGAACATAAAAACATAAAAAAAAACATAACTAGCAAGAGAAAAGGAATTAGGATGCAAAAAAGTAGCCCTGGTTGAAGGAACTTTCAGGTCCAATTAAAAAGCCACTGTCACTCATTAAAAGACTCATAAACTTACACAACTCACCATTTTGAAGCATTTACATTCTAAGTATTTTCCATACGTTATTCCATATCATCTTACCAGCTCTACAGAGTAGGAACTTTTATGCCCCATTTTTTTAGACTAGGAAACTGAGGCTCAAAAAAGGACATAACTTGCCAAAGTTGAATGAACTTTATGAGATTCTGAGCAAGTTTCAAAGCAAAGACTCTCATTCCAAAAATTAATATTCTTTCCATGATCTCTTTTTCTTTCTCTTACCCTTACTGAGCAGATACATTTCTAACAAAGTGTTGTAAGTTTTAGCTTTGGTACTATAACTATTCCAATGCATGTGTAGAACTCTCAGACAATGCTGTGAGTAGAAAAAAATACATGAACACATAACATTCTCTGACAATAGTTCTAAAGAAATTGCACAGTAAGGCTACTGTAGTAAAAGAAGTGTTAAAACACACACAGTACATTACGTCCTATTTACTACCCTTGCATATGTGATCATCAGTCAGGGAGAATGAAATGGAGAACATACAAGGGAGGCAATGTTAAAACAATCCCCTCCAAACCGCTGCAGGTGTAAAGAAACTAGGCTGTGAGTCAAGAATTTCCAACTTATGCAGCTCCAAAATTGTATCTGATGGGTAGTGTTGAAATAAAATCATTTCAACAAGAGCCTAGACTTTTTAACATGAAGAAACTTATGGCAACAATAGGGGCCTTCATGAGACTTAGGAATTTCTGGGGAACTACAAATACACAGTGTTTGCCCCACATAATACTATCAAGTAATTTGCCCACAACATGCTTCTGAGTTGTCCTAACTAATTTATGCCATTCACTTTAAAATTCTACTTCCAAGAGATTAATGTGGTCATTACTCTAGAATAAAAATTAGAAATTTATGAATCATGTTCAAGTTTTAAATAGAAATCACCCACTTACTCCCTTTCAGAGTCTCATTTAAAAGGCTGGGTCTGAACTTGGACCACTGAAGGATTGAAAGATTGAATCCACTGACTCAAGCCTTTCAAATAAGAATGCCCACTACCGCCTCTACTATTCTAGACTCTACTGGAGGGCCTGGTAAGGAAGAAAAAATATATAAGGACCAGTGGCGACTGGGTGGCTCAGTTAAGTGTCCGATTCTTGATTTCATGATATCATGGTTAGTGAGTTTGAGCCCCGTCTCAGGCTCTGCAGTAACAGCACAGGGCCTGCCTGGGATTCTCTCTCTGTCCCTCCCCTGCTTATGCTCTCTCTCCTTCATCTAAAGTTAAAATATATATATATATATATACATATATATATATATATGTATATATATGTGTATGTGTATATATATATATATATACACACACATATATATGGATCAAAAGAAAGAACTAAGATTGACTTTTGTGTAGTCAACATGGAAACAGATTAGATGAAAACTAAAGAGAGTCAACAAAGCTATAAACTGCCATTAATAATATTTACTTTGATACACATATAACTTTCTCCAAGTCAGTTCGCACAGAGTTTTGAGTTTTATTTTAAAAATTTATTTAATTACTTGGTTAGGGCCATTTTAGCCGATGATAGCTGCAAAATTACATCGTACAAATTTTGTCCAAAATTTCTGCATCATACCATGCTGTAGAAAGAAAACATCAGTTCTCGTGAAGGTCTACTGAGAAATCTGGGAAGAGAGAGGAAGTTTAAACTATTTTGAGACATTTTGGTAGATTTTACTCTTACTTGAACTTTGCCAAGTATGAGGTGTCCAATTTCCTACCTAAATAAAATAAAGACACTGTCCTAATGTTGCTGCGCTTACTTAAAATAGATTTTAAAATAAATAAACAATGGTCTTGATCGAGAATAAAGCGTACCATAGAAAGGGGATTTGATGGGAATGCCATTCTAAGTCATAACCTGTTACAGAGCTCCCTCTGCTGGCCCCGAGAAAGCACAACAATCCTGACACTGACCTAGAACCTCTCCAGTCACTTCAGATATGGGGGGTGGGGCAAATAAAGTTCTTCCATAGCCCTTATCAAAAAAACCAAACAACAACAACAAAAAACCCACACTTATGTAGACAAATAGAAGAAACCTTCCAAAATCCCCAAACTGATATTTTATCCAGACATAGTTTTCAAAGTAGTGCAGGCGATGGTTTCCCTCCTCGGTTCTTACAGATGCTCCTAAGGTCTAAGGCAACCAGGTCTCCCCTCACTCTGACCCCCTCCCTCCAGCTGCAACCGATTCTTTACTCTAGACTGAGACATACGCAGCCAAAACATACTCCCTCAGACGGAGATACCATTAAACCTATCGTCGGAGGCTGACCCCCTTTGACAACCATCTGCCCTTCACTTCTGGAACTCTGGGGAAACATATAGAGTAGCTAGTTACTTGAACAACCAGCAAGGAGAGGTATATTACTGCGGGCTGAGGCTTACCAACATATGATCTGTAACATGAGCCTTGGTCCTGTCCCTCAACAACTAATAAAAAAGGCTCTGCGGAACAGGAATATAATATAATAAGCTTTGAAATCAAACATACCTAGTTTCAAGCCTTGGCACTTCTATTACTCACGATGTGATCACGAGCAAGCTACTTAATCGCTTTGCAATTCCATTTCTGCTGCGACAAAATGGGGGGTGGCTGTATTTACCACACAGCATGGGAGCAACGACTAGTATGTCAAATGTTTACAAAGGATTAAGCACAATGCCTGACACAGAAAATGCCTAATCATTAATGATTATTATTAACATTTATAATGTCTAACCTCCTGAGTATAATAAAGAAATAACTTATATAATAAATAATCGGTCCTAAAAAAAAATAGATTATCTCTGGAATCTCCTCAGAAGCCAGCACTAGTCTTCATCATGAATTTTCATGAGTCTTATATTAGGTCTAATGCCCATTAATGTAAGGGAATGCTTCCAAAACAAATTAAAGTTCAGGAGAACAAAAGGAGCACAGACTCCGGACTTGAGATTCCCAGCTCTAGTACTTACTAGCCAGGTGACCAGGAGCAAGGAACAACCTCTCCCAAGTTTTCCCTGGTAGAGAAAGTATAGACATACCATCACTATAGACAGGTCAAGATGACTGAATGAACGGAAGCACTAGAGGGCCCCCTCCTGCTCTAAACACAAAAATTCAAGACCTAACAAAACAAAAACACCGTAGTGCTCAAAACTAGAACAGGAAACTTCGCAGATGCCAAAAGCAACAGAGGAACCCACAGCACTGAGGTGAGTGGCCCACCGGGAAAACCAAACCAGAGGGACTAGTTTTTAGGCTGATGTGGGAACAGGAACCAAGATAAGACGGGAGCCAAGATACATCTATAAAAAGGCAGCTAGAACTCCATTCCCAGCACAAAGATGAAGCCAGGACAAACTCTACCCACAAGCACAAGGACATGGCTTAGGAATGTAATAAGGGGTGGAAAGAGTCAACTTCCAGAAATGTAATTCCCTTGGCTGTCCCACAAGCACACTCCAGTAATGATTAATATCTAAAAACTACACTGGAAGAAAATACCCCTTAGGGACCCACAGGGATACCTATGCAACCCCAGAAACATAAGACACCTCCAAAGAAGATACTTCCCACTAAAGCTCACAACAAAAATTACAAAATACAAAAAGAAATCTAACAACATGAGAGATGGCAGACACAAACAGCAGAGATCAGACCCAAAGGGACACCTGGGTGGCTCTCAGTTGGTTAAGCATCTGACTCTTGATTTTGACTCAGGTCATGATCCCACGTCTCTTGAGTTTGAGCCCCACATCAGGCTCTAGGATGACAGTGGTAAGCCTGCCTGGGATTCTCTCGCTCACTCTCTCTCAGCTACTCCCCCCCCCCCACACACACACAACTCTCTCTCTCTCTCTCTCTCTCTCTCTCTCTCAAAATAAATAAATCAACTTATAAAAAAAAGGGGGGGTGGGGCACCTGGGTGGCTCAGTCGGTTGAACGTCCGACTTTGGCTCAGGTCATGATCTCGCGGTCTGTGCGAGCCCCTCATCGGGCTCTGTGCTGACAGCTCAAAGCCTGGAGCCTGCTTCGGGCTCTGTGTCTCCCTCTCTCTCTGCCCCTCTCCCGCTCATGCTCTGTCTGTCTCTTTCTCTCTCTCTCTCTCTCTCTCTCTCTCTCTGTCAAAAATAAATAAACATTTTTTTTTTAATTAAAAACAAGGGGGGGTGCTTGGGTGGTTCAGTCAGGTAAGCGTCCCTACTTCAGCTCAGGTCTTGATCTCACAGTTCATGGGTTCGAGCCCTGCGTCCAGCTCTGTGCTGACAGCTCAGAGCCTGGAGCCTGCTTCTGATTCTGTGCCTCGCTCTCTCTCTGCCCCTCCTCTGTTTGCATGAACACGCGTGCTCTCTCTCAAAAATAAACAAACATTAAAACAAAACAAAACAAAAAACAAAAAAACAAATCAGACCCAAGAAGTTCAAGATAATAGACTGATCTAAAAAAAAAACCTTAAAATAATGACATTTATAATATTCAAACAGATAAAGGAAGAACATTTGCTAAGACAAGACTGGATATCACAAAAGAAAAAAAAACAGATTTAAAGATAACTAATTAAAACTTTTAGGAAGCAAAAAAAGTAGTCACAGAAATAAATTCAATGTCTGGGTCAAACAGTTGATTACATATGGCTAAAAAAAGAATGAAAGATAAATTTAGAGAAAACACCCAAAAGTAGCACAGAGACTTAAAACATGGGAAATAGGGAAATAAAAAGGAGAAATGAATATAAGTGAAGAAACCAAGGGTCCTGACAGCTGCTATTATTCTCGTGGGATATAAAGTGGTACGACATTTGGAGGACAATATACCAGCGTCACAATGACAAATATACATGAAATCATTCAAATACTTCTGCAAACTCCTAGGAAATACTAAAAAGGAGGCACATTTATACATAAGATGTTCCCTGCAGAGTTATTCATAATGGTGAAAAATTAGGAACAACCAAAATGTCCAGCACCAGGTAAATGATTAAAATACACTGGTAAGTGTGATAAATATAATAAAGGACTATGCAGCAACATGGAACATGCATACACTTACTAAGTGGAAAATAATCAGAAAACAGTATCTAAGCAAATTAGGGGCGCCTGGGTAGCTTAGTCAGTTAAGTGTCCAATTCTTGATTTCAGCTCAAGTCATGTTCTCGCAGTTTTGGGGTTCTGGAGTTCAAGCTCCAAGATGGGCTCAACACTGACAACATAGAGCCTGCTCGGTATTCTCTTTCTCCCTATGTCCGTCTCCTGTTCTCAGGCAGGCATGCACGCTCTCTCTCTCTCTCTCAAAATAAATAACCATAACAAAAGAATATCAGGGCGCCTGGGTGGCTCAGTTGGCTAAGCATCCTACTTCAGCTCAGGTCATGATCTCACAGTTCACGAGTCTGAGCCCTGCATCGGGCTCTGTGCTGACAGCTCACAGCCTGGAGCCTGCTTCGGATTCTGTGTCTCCCTCTCTCTCTGCCCCTCCCCCACTCACGCTCTGTCTCTGTCTCTGTCTCTCTCTCTCTCTCTCTCAAAAAAATTAAAAAAAAAAAACAAACCTAGGCAAATTATTACTGTATAGGAACCATACTGGCACACAGTCAAAAACAGGCATTCTTTGGTTGAGTGAAAGGGTGAACTACTTTCTTTTTTAACAGTGCATTAAGGGGCGCTTGGGTGGCTTAGCTGGTTAGGTGACTGACTCTTGGTTTTGGCTCAGGTCATGATCTCACAGTTCTTGGGATCAAGCCCCGAGGCAGGCTCTGTGCTGACAGTGCGGAACCTGATTGGGATTCTCTCTCTCCCTCTCTCTCTACCCCCTCCCGTGCTTATGGACACTGCTCTCTCTCTCTCTCAAAATACGTCATTTTAAAACACTGTGTTAATATTGCCATAATACTGTTGGTATAATAATTTTTAATATGGTAATGGAGAACAGAAGCAAATGAAATATCTAACTTTTCTAAGACAAGGAATAAACTTTTTAAAAAATCTGTAAAATACAGTCAATTGTCAAAAAGTGTATCAAAAAATTCAGAAAAGTTTCTGACCTGGATGTCCTACACAGACTGTGTGCAAGTCTTCTAATTTTCTTGTTACAATTTCTTTAAAATTAGAAACTAAAATTAGATTCTATGAAACTAATGCAAACCATTATGGAGATATGTCATTTTTTGTTAGGTTTATCGAGGGTAACAATTATAATTTTAATTTTTAAGGATTAAACTTTTCACAGAAGTTCAAAAAAGCAGTAAATGAAAGCCTATTTTGAAAACGGATTTTAACTTCTAGCAACTTCAGTTCTATATTAGTCCTGAATTGTAAAAGTTTTATAAATGCTTGGACTATTTGAGCTGTAAGAGACAAGGAAAGTAATAAGCTTATAATTCTTGAGTTTTACCCATTACGGTACAGAGGCCCATACAAGGAATGTGACTTCTCCAAAACAACACAGACAGCTTCTGAGCCAAGCTTGGTCAGATAGCCTCCTTTAAATGTTTAAAACTAATTCTGAAGAAATGGTATGATGTCTTAGATCTGCTTTAAATTAATTCAGTTCATTTTGAGGGGCTGAAATATGATGGGCAGTGAGCCAATCATTTTTGAAACCGTATGACAAGTCCACTGGGGTCATGATAGTATTCTGTGCAATTATGTTTTAATTTCCCATAATGAAAAGTTTAAGTAACTCCTAGAAACATAAGTGGTAAAGATTTCAAAGTAAGTGGCAAATCTGTCAAACTTGTGGCCCCAAAACTGAATTATAAGACCTGAAGTAGATGATTGATGAACTGAGTTTATTTAATGTCACTTGGCTATGACCGCCGAGGTTTTTAAACAGTTTTTCATGACTCTAATATAAGATGCATGTTTCTGATTAGACACACTAAACTATCCAAGCTCAGAAACTGAACAAACAACCCACTGAATTAATTAGTACTTAAAATACATTTGGAAAATTACATTTGGAATAAAATTAATTCTTTAAATAAAAAAAGAGGCAGATTTTCCATAACATGTGCATGCACAGCACATGTTAATGGGCCAGCCAAGTTTACTACACAGTGATTATAACCATCTGTATAATTAAAGCCCTTAAAACAAGTAGAAGCACTCAGAATCCATGGAAAGACCTAGAGGTCAGCAGCTACAAAACAAACCTAACAAATCACACTACTTAAAAATTTAGGAAGAAAAACTAAATGTAGTATATAACATTCACATGATAATTTATGTAACACCAAACACATATCTAAGATATGTATCTAGGATAGGATACTCCAATATGGAGTTTAAGGGATAAAACATACCTAAGAACACTAAATGAAATCAGCATTAAAAGGGACTAGCAGGCTGACAATGTTTTTATAAACTATTGTAAACAACCATTTTTAAGGCCATAAGAAGAGGGGAAAAAAAAAAAAAAGAATTCTTAAGACAATCCAGAGACAAAACCCTAATTTACCAGACACACTATCCCAGCAGTATTTCTGGTGGGATTTCTTTACGATAGTAACTTTAGAAAATAATTTGGAAAATAAATAAAATTTAAAACAGATATAATCCTCTTACCAATAATAACCACTTTTAATATCTGATTTATTTATCTCCAGCCTTTTGTTTTTTCAGTCTTTTTTCTATATACACATTAATGTATGTTATCTTTTTACTTTGTAAAACTGGAGTCATGTTATAATTTTGCTTCCTTCTTTTTAAAAAGATTTTTTTAAGTTTATTTATTTATTGTGAGAGAGAGAGCCATGGAGGGGCAGAGAGAGAGGGAGAAAGAGAATCCCAAGCAGGCTCCACGCTGTCAGTGCAGAGCCCAACGTGGGGCTCGAGCTCACAAAACTATGAGATCATGACCTGAACTGAAATCAAGAGTTGGTCGCTTAACTGACTGAGACATCCAGGCACCTCTCCTTCTCTTTTTCACTTAACAACATATCATAAGTATTTCCTTAGCTCACTAAGTATTCCTCAAACACAGGATTTTTAATGTTTTTATATGGTATAGTAGTCTTACAGAAGTATCACAATTTATTTGACCAATAATCTGCTGCTAAACATTTAATCCAGATTTTTTGTTTTACAATTCTAAGTAACATGTTTGGGAAAACTCTTGCATATAATTTGTCTACATCTTCGATTATTTTCTTGGACCTGATTCCTAGAAGTGGAATGTGCTGAGTTAAAGGTTTGAACTTTTTAAACCCTTGATGCATACTACATTCCAGGAAAGTTATACCAATTAACACATCCATCAACAATATTACTACTTTTCACCACCTGTATACTTCTGACCAGAATCCAAACACAGATAATAAGCCTCGGCCCCAAAACAGAAAAAAGAAAACTTTTCCCTTCGTAAACAGAGGCTGGATTATAAATACACAGACCTGAGACACCGAAAGCAGAGGGGGCTGCCTGGGACCCACGGCCCCAGAACTGCTGGCTCCAGTCCCGATGAACCAGCCAACCAGCCGCAGCTCCCCTGCACTGACCTACCCCTCTCTCGCCTCAGGGCCTCTGTGTATGCTGCTCCCTCTGCTGGAACACCTCCACCCACCCTTTTCACAGCCCAGATTAAATAAAATACTCCTCCACTCTGTTTCGACAAGCCCCTGGGTTACCTCTACTTTAGAAATTATTTCATACACTAAATTGTAATTCATGGTCCATCTCCCACACTAAACCATGATTTCCTTTGGGGCAAGGACTGTTTCTTCATTTCCTGCTGTGTCTTCAGCACCCAGCAAAGGACCTGGGATCCAGCACGGAAGAAAAATTCACTGAATGAATTAATCATGAAGCAGAGGGTCTAGAGCAGGAGTTAGAGAACTTTTGCTGTCTGTAAAGAACCAGAGAGCAAACATTTCAGGCTTTGGGAGCCAGATGGCCTCTGTCACAACTGCTCACTCCACCTCTATAGTGCAAAGCAGTCACAGACAATATGTAAACGAATGGACATGGCCATGTTCCAATAAATCTTTATTGCCAAAACCAGGTGGTAGGCCGGATTTGGCCCATAAACCATAGTTTGCTGCTCCCTGGTTTAAAGGAAGGACCTTTAAACTTTAAGAAGGAAAGGGGGGAAAAAAGATGATGAAAAGATTATAAAGCCTTAATGCTTTAAACCTATGCAAAGTTCATGGGGTGCCTGACTGGCTCAGTCAGTGGAGCATCCGACTCTTGATCTCAGCGTCATGAGTTCGAGTGCCACACTGGATGTAGAGATTTTTAAGAATAAAATCTTTAGGGGTGCCTAGGTGGCTCAGTCAGTGGGCGACCAACTCCAGCTCAGATCACGATGTCACGGGTTGTGAGTTTGAGCCACGTCGGGCTCTGTGCTGACAGCTCAGAGCGTGGTGCCTGCGTTGGATTCTGTGTCTCCCTCCCTCTCGGCCCCTTCCCTGCTTGTGCTCTCTCTTTCTCTCTCTCTCTCTCTCAAAAATAAATAAATATATTTTTAAAAATAAATAAATAAAATAAAACCTTTAAAAAATTAACTAATTAGAAAACAAATATATAAACTTGTGCAAAGTGCAGGCTAAAAAGTGCATACAGAATTCAATTAGTACTGTTTTTACTCACAAATTCCTTTCCTCTGTGAGCTGGTCTGTGATGCACAGAGTAAGGGAAGGGAAACAAGTGAGGAGGAGGGGAGAGGACAGCACTCCGAGATGAGAGCAGAAAATGTGTGTCAGGCCTCAGTCACAGGCAAAAAAGTATGAGCAGGATAAGAAGTGAAGCAGAGGTGGGTTTCAACTAGAAGGAATTTGACAGGACTTTCACAGTTGTACAGTCATCCTGACTAAGTATTGACTGAGTATCGGTAAACCTGGGTTAAATGCACAGAAAATAGAAAATACACTGAAGCTATGTTAAATAGCTCAGAATCTCATTACACTTTGATTATGCATCAAAACAATATGTGTGCTTGCCTCCACGGATCAAGGGAAAAGGAGAAAATGACAACATTCGATGAGAAAAGGGCCATTCAGGTTTGAAAGAAAGTCCCTCCTCGTTGCTGACGTTTTCTTGCCTCTGACACCGCAGGCCAGCTGTCCCCTTCCCCTTCCCCCACTCCCGCACCACCAGAAAGTGACTCGAGCTGAGCCCATGTGGACCAGGAGAGCCCATTTTCTCTGGAATGTGTAGGGTACGTCCAAGAAGGGAGTATATTTAACCAGAGCCTTACTTTTCATAGTCCCTTCCTCTTCCTCATCCTCTGCGTTGATCACCATGGTGCCCAGCTGTGACGGCAACGTGTCCCCATGCTCGATCATAGTGCTGGCTCCATCGGTCACTGTGCTGGCCACCCGGACGGTGCCCATCTCATCACCTGCTGCTCGAACCATCGTGCCAGAGTCCATCTCATCCTCTTCCTGGAGGAGGACAAAACCTCAAATTGGGCTAACTGGATCAAAAGACTGAATCCTTCGAATTACTATTACTCATCTCAACGCAAGCATTTCTGGATTTGATGCCGACTGGGGTTCTAGACCCACACCTTGTAGAGCAGAGAGCACTCTTATTTAACCAAAGAGAAACTTAAAGTCAGCCACGCGAGACAGCATATCGAACCAGGAGGGCCCTCATGGGGTGCCTGGGTGGCTCAGTTGGCTAAGCATCCGGCTTCGGCTCAGGTCATGACCTCATAGTTCATGAGTTCGAGCCCCACGTGGGGCTCTGTGCTGACAGCTCAGAGCCTGGAGTCTGCTTGGGATTCTGTCTCTCTGCCCCTCCCCCGACTCACACTCTGTCTCTGCTTCTCTTTCTCAAACATAATCATTTAAAAAATTTTTAAAAATTAAAAAAAAAAGGAGGACCCTCTTCCCTCACCCCTTCCTCCCTCCTTCTTAAGGGTTTTACAACGTAACCTAAGGAGCTGGGGTGCACACCTTTGGAATCTCAGGCTTGGGAGGGAGTCTCTGAGGATAAAATCTGCATATTTAGTATAGATCTTTGATTCTCCAAAAGGGCACAAAAGACCAAGTCTCCGACCTAAGCATTCCCTTTCCCGAATAAAAAGTCAAATTCAGTAAATGCTGTGGGGGCAAAAGAGTAAAATTTGAAAATGTCTTAGGAAGCCCCGCGAGAAGAACAAGCACAGACAGAGCAAGTCCTTCGCAGGGTCAGGCCAGGGCACAATCAGCCAAGCGGCGTCTCCAGCCCCAGGCTGATCTGGTATCTCCTACTCGTCCCACTGGACCCGGCAATTGCGAAGTAACACGCATTAATGCCCGAGGCCCACGGCATGCCTGCCACTCACTGAATTGTCCTCATCGTCCTGGTCCACCTCCCGCTGCTGGGCTTCCTGGCGTTTCAGCTTCACATCCATGGCCTCGTTAATTAAGTCCCGCAGTATCGACACTCCTTTGGCACTCTTGACAAACGGGTGCTGAAAGCACAAAAAGAGACAGTTTATACGGCACCCGTGCCCAAACGGTGCCTGGCACCCCGTAGGCACTCGATCACATTTGCTGAATCGATGAATCTAATCTTTCTCTTTATGGTAACATAACAGCCGTGAAATCACACTCACTTTATAACTGTGACCAGGGTTTCAGGCTTTGCTGTCTTTTTCAGCCTGGCTACAAAGTCTCTTCTCTCTCTGCCAAACCTAGATATTCTCAGTGGGGTGGTACTGCCCCCTAGAGGAAGTTTTATAAACGTGTCGGGAGCTTGTAGTTGGTGTTTGAACACCAATGGCACATAAGGGGAAGGAGAGACACCGGCAATCCTTCAAAGCGGGGACCAGTCCTGCACAGCAACAAACTGTGGCACATTCTGCATGTCTTTCAAACGTCTTAGAGTATATATGCACTTTAGTAAATAATACTGACAAATTTTTTTCAAGAGATAAGCAAAAAAGTCCAGAGATGATGTTGGAGGGGGCTTAAATGTCATAAAGATATTGTTTAAATATTACTGGATAATTTACTCATCCTGCTTATTCTCTCTACACAATGCACTATATAGTATTTTCAACTACATATTTAGGTAAAAAGGGATTTTAGGGCAAAAGTGTGGTTACTGCAGAAAAACACTAAAACAGGTCACAAATACGGAACAGGTGTAGGCCCAAATACCAATCAGCACAGACACCTGAAACCCAGGGATATTGTGGAATTTCATTTATACAAGCTGCTTCAATTTTTTAGTGTTTATACTACCTTTTTTGTTATTTGTGTTTACAGAACATTAGGAAACGAGGCTATGAAAGTTACATGTGGAAATTCTCTTTGGGGGGTTGCCTGTTGTCTCCCCAACTCATTGTGACACTGTCCCCATCTTTCTCTTTATAACCCATTCTCTATTCCCCAGCACCCATCAGAGGAGATGGTCTCTAAGGTCTTTGTAAGAACTTTGTAAGTGCATCTCAGCCTGTGACGGGTTGCAAAAGAGATTTCTTTTCCATAAAACTTCATCAGTACCCTATCCCGGCAGGAAAGAACTTGCCAATGCTTAGAACTAAGGTCCAGCTGATTTGCAAGAATACCATATTTCCTTGTTCTCTCCACTGGGTATAACTATAAGATCATTTCCCTCCTCTTAGCATATACAAATAAGCCTGGTCTGTTATTATTTAACATCACTTTTATGGTAGTGTCCACCCATTCATTTTCCTGGAGTGCCTGAACGGAATGGTTACCATTCTTAAATCTAAGCTCATTTATGGTGCTAGATACAGGTATTCAACTGCTGCATTGTGTCTGCAAGTTGAGTCAAACTGGAGCCTCTTTTTATACTGCCACACATTTTATGAATTATTACCTTTATATCTCTCCATTATATCATACACCTTATACTAATCCTTTTTAAATTATGGAAATAAACAGATTTTATTATCTACAAATTTCATTCCAGAAGAGTAGTGAGAGTACTAAAAATACACATATTTGTTATAAAGAGGGGGCACTGGGTCTGCGACGGCTGAAAACCACTGGCCCAGCCCAATAATAACCACAGACATTTGTCACCTCCACGTCATTCTACCTTTAACACATGTGAAACTTCGTTCAAAGTTACACATATCACTTAATCTTCACAACATAGGAGGCAGGTAATTAGTCTCCACTCATAGATAAGAAAACTAAAGCAACAGAGAGGGCACGTCACTTGCTCATGGTCATAAAGCTAGTAAACAGGGAGCCAGGATTCAAACCTGGACAGTCTGACACCTGAATTCAACCTCCTCAGCACCGAGCAGACTGCCTGCAAACCCCACCCGTCCTGCAAGCCCCACGCACCGAGGCGACCTGCTCCAGGGAAGCAGTTTCGGTACCTCCAGCCCAAAGTCACCTCCTCCTGTCATGAGCTACAAGAGGACCTACCATTAATCTCAGGTCCTTGTCAGAACTGGGTAGACTTGCAGGCACTTGTGCTTTGGAACTAAGAAGGCCCAGATTCTAGTCTCAGCTCTGCTGTTCCCCAGCTGAGTGCCTCTAAATGAGCTAATCTCTCTAAGCTTCCATTCTTTCCCCAGAAAACTGAAATAATACCTTCCCCTCACAGGGGATGTGTGATGATTAAAGGGCACAACATGTGCAAAGCACTCAGCACAACGGCAGTGCTCACTCTCAGTTCCCATCTCTGACCCCACAGAGCCCTCCATTTTCTGGTATTATTATCTTGTTCCATGATTTAACATTCTTTGCTACCCAGTTAGAGTCAAAGCTCCTTAGAAGGCAGGGAATGTCTTCTACTTCTTTACCATCTCCACGCAGGTGGGTTAGCAGCACCTTTTGGCCAGCAGGAGAGTGGAACAGAGGGAGGCAGCATCTCAGGGAGCATCATACCTGTAGGAGTTGAGTGGCTGTGGCTCTCTGCTCAGGGCTCTTTACAAGACACTGCTTCACGAAATCCATGAAGTTATCGGACCACAGTTCTGGCTTTCGAAATGTAGGAGGGGGGTTGGTGGGAATCATGAAGATTGCCTAGGTTAAAAAAAAATTGTTTTTGGTAAAATAAAAGTGATGTACTAATTAAAATATGAATAGAGATACATTTAAAGTTTGAAACATTTTCCTCTTCTCCATTGATAAGCCCAACCAAATCCCAGCTGAAGTCTAAGTGTCTCAAAGGAGGAAGTATGACAATTAGAGAAGTTAATATAGCTCTCTCTCCCTCTCCCTCTTTCATATGTATTCCTGTCTCCTCAACCTCCAATATCCAGCAAGCTTTTTGGAGTTTTGTTAACCACTGTATACTGCCTTTCAAAATAAAAAGGCAAGACCTGAGAGCATTTTTACATTTTACAAACTGTTAAGTCTTTTAATAGAAGTACTAAGAAGAGGGAAAGCTGAGTTGGGACGTATGGTGAGAGGACTATGGAACCCCTGAGGAAGGCAGGATCGAGGCCTTTTTTTTTTTTTTTTTAAGTTTTTAAATGTTTATTTTGAGAGAGAGAGAGAGACAGAGCACAAGTGGGAGAGGGGCAGAGAGAAGGGGAGACACAGAATCTGAAGCAGGCTCCAGGCTCCCAGCTGTCAGCACAGAGCCCAACGTGGGGCTCGAACTCACCAACTGTGAGATCACGACCTGAGCTGAAGTTGGACACTTAACCCACTGAGCCACCCAGGCGCCCCAGGCATGATCAGGCATGATCAAGGCCTCTTAACAGTGCTGTGATGAGGGGCCTGGCTGGGAATAGCTTGCAAACCCCTGAGGGTGTCACACTGATAGTTTCGGTGAAGACTGCACCGATGGGCCCTTACTACTCTAGAAGCCCATGGAAGCTGCAAAGGACAGAGCCTCTGATGAGGAGAGTCTGGGGATCTCCAAACCACAACTTACACATGTAAATACCTCTGAGGCTCAGGCAGGAAAAAGACAACAAATCAATCAGGCTGGGTGCTAGGGACATGACATCAAAAAAATTGTTTGCTTTCCTCTTAATATTACTATGAGAAAAACAGAGAAAACACTGTGATAAGGGACAAAGGATACTTGGTGACTAGGGAATCATGGAGACTGATAAAGTAGAAAGCCCATGCCCTGTATAAATGAGGGGACCACCACTCAGTTCCAGTTAATGTTATGTTAAAATGTGAGCAACTAAACTATTAAAAAATATACTTTGCATTTCTGTGACCTACGTCCTGCCAGACAGCTATCAATACACAACCTCTGGTATGGAGGGGGTGGATCACACTTGAACTGATTAGTGACTTGAACTGATTAGTGGAGTCTAGACTGCCACTTATCAATTATATACAATTAATTCATTTACTGTTTGGTACCTAATCAAGTAAGCCATTTAACTTTCTAATGACGACCAGTGGCTAACCACCCTACTGGTTTTGTCCATTTCCTTACCCTCATTGGATGGATGTCAGCATATGGGGGCTTTCCCTCAGCCATTTCTATAGCTGTTATTCCCAATGACCAAATGTCTGCCACACAGTTGTATCCAATTTCTTGAATCACTTCTGGAGCCATCCAAAATGGTGTTCCTATCACTGTATTTCGTTTGGCCATCGTATCCTAAAACAGAAAAGAATAGAGATCAACACTAAGCATTAAAACTACTGAGAGAAAAAGAGACTTTTCCAACAAGAAATGTCTTGTACTTGGAATACATATAAAAACCATACTCAAGGCATGATTGGGCAAGTCACAAAAGAAATTCAAATGAGGTGGAAACATAAAAGATTCTCAATTATTAAAACACACACACAGGGGCGCCTGGGTGGCTTAGTTGGTTAAGCAACTGACCTCGGCTCAGGTCATGATCTGCGGTTCGTGAATTCGAGCCCTGCATCAGGCTCTGTGCTGACAGCTCAGAGCCTGGAGCCTGCTTTGAATACTGTGTCTCCCTCTCTCTGTGCCCCTCCCCTGTTCACACTCTGTTTCTCAAAAAATAAACGCTAAAAAAAAATTTTAAAACACACACACAGGTAACCAACCTGGCCCAGTTGGTTAAACGTTGACTCTTGATATCGGCTCAAGTCATGATCTCACAGTTCATGAGACGGAGCCCCACGTCAGCCTCTGTGCTGACCGTGCAGAGCCTGTTTAGGATTCTTTCTCTCCCTTTCTCTCTGCCCCTCCCCACCTTGCACACGTGCTTGCTTTCTCTCTAAATAAATAAACTGTAAAACACACACACACACACACAAACAAAAACACACAAAAAAAACAATCAAGTACTAAAATAAGGTTGACAAACATTTAAAGAAATAATAACCAGTGCTGAAACAGCATAGAAAAACAACAGGCACTGAAATACAGTGTTATTACCAGGGTATAAATTGGTATAATGTTGTGTAAGCAATTTAGCAATATTTATGAAGTTAAATGTCCATATCCTTTGAGCCCAATCTTTTTCTAAAAATGTATCCTATGTGTAGGTACCCTAAGATACATGCACAAATGTTGGAGAAATATTTGTAATGGGGGGGGGAGGGGAGAAAATGGAAACAACTCAAAAGACCACCTAATTAAAAACAATAAATATCCATACAATTTATTAAAAAGGAGACACATATTTCCTGGTATGGAAAATACATTGTAAAGCTAGAAATTTAGATTGCAAAATTTTATGTAATATAGCCTTGTTTTTGTAAAAGAAAACTAATGATCACAACAATAAAACAGCAAACAATAATAAATACTGTTGCTATATGAATAGCAAATGAAAAATCTCAACACACACCAAACTATTAGCAACAGTTACATCTAGAAGGTGGAATCATGAAGGAAGGACGAAGAACGCTTACTTTCCATCCCATCTACTTCTGTAACACTCTGATGGTTTACATGAGCATGCAGTCCATGTACAATCAAGAAATGAAAGAAAAATCGTGTGTTGTTTATGTACATATGTCATTTTTCTTTCCATGTACATATATTCTATAAAATATAATGTACACATAGAAAAAAGTCTCAGTTTGGGGCTTAAAGAAAAATATATGAATGTAGCACACATGGGCAAGTAACTACTTTCATACTTCCCCAGAATGGCCTGGCCTTAATGAAAGAGAACCTTTTTGGGATCCTGCATTTAGGAAGAGAAGGATTTTAAACAGAACTAAATGTGCATCAGGACTTCCCATCACCATCACTCATGTTCCTTCTGAAATGTCTGTGACCTCATTTAGGCTATGCCAGTGAGGAGCAAATGACAGCAGTATTGTTAAATCGATCACACTTTGTGAGTCCTATGCAAAAAACTAGCACAGGAACTAACTTATTGCTTAGTCATTTCCTTTGGTTTGAAACCTAAATTTGCAGTTTTCAAATGGTGGTAGTCAAAGTTGTTTTCAAGGATTATATCCTTGAAATACTCATTATTTAGAAATAAGTATTTGGATATCTAGAAATTTTTTAAAAACTAAGAGTAATGAGTGGATACTAACCCAGCTTGATCTGTATTACAAAGTTACATTAATGCAGTAGCATAACAAGGGAGAGTATCAAGTCCAGAAACAGACTATGGCAACGTATGTGTATTTATGTGTGTGTACACACAGGCACACATACACACATATACATAAAGCTTGAGATATGATTAAAATGCCATTCCAAACTACCAACCAAAGGACTAAAAAAGCAGTGGGAGTCTGGCTAGTCATTTCTAACGCTCTACACTTAATTTCCTAACTTATACTTTTCACCAAAGGAAGTTCAAACACGTTGAAAATTTAAATACAAAAACCAAAATCGGTCTGGCTCGGTACTAAAGAAAGTACTAAAAGAAAGTATAGATGGACAGTTCTAGAATGTTGAAGCAGAAAAGGACTCTTAAAGGATGGCATCAAAGGCAGAAAGCATAACATATAAGGGAGGTGGATTTCCCTATATAAAATTTGGAAACTTCAGTGCTTAAAGAAAAACCATAATCAAAGTAAAAAGGCAACTAGCAAACTACAAAAACATGTTTCAACATATATAACAAAGGATTCACAATTTTAACAAATATTTTTTTTTAGTTTTGGTTTATCGTTTTTTGTTTTAAAGTTTATTTTGTTTTTTTTTTTAATTTTTTTTTTAACGTTTATTTATTTTTGAAACAGAGAGAGACAGAGCATGAACGGGGGAGGGGCAGAGAGAGAGGGAGACACAGAACCGGAAGCAGGCTCCAGGCTCCGAGCCATCAGCCCAGAGCCTGACGTGGGGCTCGAACTCACGGACCGTGAGATCGTGACCTGAGCTGAAGTCGGACGCTTAACCAACTGAGCCACCCAGGCGCCCCTAAAGTTTGTTTATTTTGAGAGACAGCATGAGCCGGACAGGGACAGAGACAGAGAGAGGGAGAGAGAGAATCCCAAGCAGGCTCTCAGCATGGAGTCTGGGTCGCTCATCAGTTAAGTGTCCGACTACAAGATTGAGCCCCGCATCCGGCCCTGTGCTGACAGTGCAGAGCCTGCTTGGGATTCTCTCTCTCTCCCTCTCTCTCACTTTCTCTCTCTCAAAATAAATAAGCTTAAAAAAATTATTTAAATAAATTTTTAAAAAAGAACTGAGCTGAGATTAAGAGTCAGATGCCCAACCAACGAGGTCACCCAGGTACCCCTAGCAAATGGATTTTTTTTCATGTTTATTTATTTATTTTGAGAGAGAGCATAAGCAGGGGAGAGGCCGAGAGAGAAGGAGAGAAAGACCCCAATCAGGCTCCACACCATCAGTGCACAGCCCAACATGGGACTTGATCCCATGAACTATGAGATCATGACCTGAACCAAACTCAAGTCAGATGCTTAACCAACTGAGCCACCGGGGCCCCCAACCAACAATTAAGATGAAGAGTTAACTTACAAAAGAAGAACTGTAAATGGCCAATTGTCAAATGTAAAAATAGTTTCAAAATGATTAAAAAGATACAATTTATTTCTCATTCAGTATTGGCAAATATGAAGGAAAATGGACATTTTTCAATTCATTCATTTTTTAATTAACTTATTTATTTATTTATTTACTTACTTACTTACTTATTTTAAGTAGGCTCCATGCCTAATGTGGGGCTTGAACTCACGACCCTAAGATTAAGAGTTGCATGCTCTAGGGGTGCCCGACTTCAGCTCAGGTCGTGATCTCATGGTTCTGTGCTGACAGCTCAGAGCCTGGAGCCTGCTTTGGATTCTGTGTCTCCCTCTCTCTCTGCCCCTCCCCTGCTGGTACTCTGTCTCTCTCTCTCTCAAAAATAAATAAACATTAAAAAAAAAAAAAAAAGAGTTGCATGCTCCACAGACCGAGCCAGCCAGGAGGCCCTAAAATGGACACATTTATATACTACAGTTGGAAGAATAAATTGTTCCCTAGAAGGACTTTATGTGTTAACAACAAAATCTTTTGAAAGACCCAGAAATCACAATATGGAATAAGTTTCTGATTTTGCTTTTCAAACATCAAAGCAATTTCTGTGCCGTTGCAATACCTATTAAACTCCCTAACATAATTCAGGAAGATTTAAAAACAAAAAACAAAACAAGACAAAAAAACCAGAAAACTCGACCTAATACCAGCTCTAAACAAACAAGCAAAAAATATTTTTTCTGCCGCCCAAGAAAATTGTTTGATGTATAATGTTGTTGCTGCCAATTTTAGTACGTATCTGTCCAGAACTGTTTCTGTTTTTCTATATATACTTCATATACACTTAGGTATTTTTCAAAATCAGGTAATGCTACATTTCCTGTTTTGAAACCATGGTTTTTTCATTGCCATACACCGGTGACGTAGGAGGAGAATCAAAAGGCTGTATCCTGGAACCAAACGAAGACTGTGCTCAGTAAAATAACTGCCAAATGCTTCCTGGTTGACATGATGCTATGTCTTATTCAAGGAAAGCAGTTTGGATTGAATTTTTCTTCCTTTTATAAGTATGATGATGAACAGAATTCAAACTTCTACTCTTATCGTTTCTTGTTTTAGCTTTTATTTTTATCAAAGTTAAAATCCAGGACCTGAACCCCAGGAAAGGATCTGAAGTAACCTACTAGCTCTTTTGTAATTTTATTGGCAACTTTTATAAACTTTTTATGAATACAATGAAATTAAGTATTGTATTTAAAAAATACCTAGGGGTGCCTGGGTGGCTCAGCCGGATGAGTATCCAACTTTGGCTCAGGTCATGATCTCACAGCTCGTGAGTTTGAGCCCCGCGTCAGGCTCTGTGCCGACAGCGCAGAACCTGGAGCCTGCTTTGGACTCTGTCTCCCTCTCTCTCTGCTCCTCCCCCACTCGCACTCTCTCTCTCTCAAAATAAATAAACATTAAAAAAAAATTTTTTTTTTTAATACCTAAATAACAGGAACTCCTTCTCAGGACAGAGCTGAAAGTTACCAAGACAAGTAACATTTCTACTTACTGTAAGTTGACCCGCTACCCCAAAATCTGCAAGTTTTGCATGTCCTTCTGTATTCAGCAAAATATTTCCTGCCTTGATATCTCGGTGTATTTTTCTCATAAAATGAAGGTATTCCAGTCCCTTTAGTGTTGACTGTAATATTGTAGCTATTTCATCTTCTGTTAACTGGGGGACAAAAAAAAAGAATGAAAGGTTAAAATGCCATCAGTTTACATCAAGGGGAAAAATTAGATGGAAGCTCCCATCCTAGAATATAAGATCTTACTCAACCTGTCACAACATTGGACAGCTTGTACCATCTCTCCACTAACCACTTCTAAAGTGGTATTTCCTGTCCCATCTCTCCCCAGACATCAGATTCACATATCTGCCTACACAGCATCTCCAACTGAATACCGAACAAGCCTCATAAACATAAGTCAAAATCAAATTCTTTATTTATTCCTACCGCCCCCCAGGCCTCTCCATACCACCCACCCAACCTGCTCTATTCCTCCTAGTCTTCTCTCAGTAAAAGACAGTTTCAATTGCTCTGGACAAAAACCTTGAGGTCGTCCCTAGCTCCTTCCTATCTTCAAAATATATCCAAACATATCCTCTTGTCATCACCCTGGTCCAAGTCAACTGCAAGTCCTGCCTGAATTATTCTAATAATTTCCTCAATGGTCTCATTGCTGGTCCTAACTGGTCTCACTGCTTCCGCCCTTGACCCTCAACAGCCTATTTTCCACATGGCAGCGTGCCATAATGAACCTTTTAAAATGCAAGCCAGATCTGCTCAGAACCCTCCAATGGCTTCCTAAGTCACTTAAAATTAAAGCCAGTCCTCACCAAAGTCTTCCATGATCTGGTTCCCAGCTACCTTCCTCCTCTACTTACTTTCTACCTTGCTCATTCTGTTTCAGCCACGTACCCTTCCTTGCTATTCTTCAAACACTCAAAGCAAACTTCAACTTCTGGGACTATTCATCTGATGTTCTCTCTACCTACCATGCTCTTCATCCAGGAAGTCAGAAAGGCCTTCCCCAGCTCCCTCCATTCCTAGGTCATTCTCTACCCCTTTATCCTATCTTACCGGTAAATACAGCATTATCCCCAACTGTCGTATTACACGTTATTTGTATACCTACTCTGTGATGTATTTCCTATTAGGAATGTAAACTCCATTTTAAAATGTCTTTGATTTGTTTACTATTATAACCTTAGCACCAAGAAAGGCATGTGACACATAGCAGGTCCTGAAAAAGTATTTGCTGAATGATGATGAACAAATGAAAGCAAGAATGCTGGTCGACACAGAAGATCGGCCCAGTCCCATGCTGATGTTGTGCAGATCCAGTGCTAAACAAACGCAATCCATCAACAAACTCTCAGTCTCCATTTTAACAACTCACACAAGAAGACAGTAGGCTGTGTGGTGCAACAAACACGAGACTGGGGATTAGGAAGACCTAGTTTTTCACCATGGCTCTACATTCTAGCTGTGTGACTTAAGCAAGTTCTGGAACCTCCCTTGGTCCCAGTTTCTCAGTCTATAAAACAGGACTATTACCTTTCTTCAAGAATGTCAGGAAAATCAAATGATATAAGGCATGGAAGAATGCACATGGCTTAATAACTACTATGCTATCAATCAATCAACAAATAGTTAATAAGCATCAACTGAGAGCCAGACGCTGCTTGGGGCACCTGGGTGGCTCAGTGAGTTAGGTTTCCGACTTCGGTTCAGGTCATGATCTCACAGTTCGTGGGTTCAAGCCCCGCATCTGGTTCTCTACTATCAGCACGGGGCCCGCTTCAGATCTTCTGTTCCCGTCCCCACTCTGCTCCTCTCCTGCTCACACACACTCTCTTTCTCAAAAATAAATAAACACTGAAAAAAAAAAAAAGAGCCAGACACTGCTAATAAAATTTAAAAAGGCTAACCATTATTAAGCATTTACTCTATGGCAGGCACTGTTTTTGTAATCTCATTAAATCCTTATAAGAATCACGTGAAATAGGTACTATCATCATCATCACCATCACCATTTTATAGATAAAGACGCTGAAGCACAAACAAGTCATTTGTTTCAAAGGTCACAAAGCTAACAAGCGACAGAGCTCTCTCACTGCAGCCCAAGCAAACACTATTGGCAAAGTCTGCAAACTAGAGTTTAGGTACCTCCCGTAGCTGAAGAGAACAAAGTTCATGTGACCTGTTTACCGATCACTTATTCTAATGAATTGAGCTAATCAGGTAAGGGAGCAATATAATGTGAGCCACAAATAAAAATTTTAATTTTCTAATAGCCACATTTTAAAAAAAAAAGCAAAAGTAATTTTTTTAAGTTTGTTTTTTTAGTAATCTCTAACACCTAACATGGGGCTTGAACTCATGACTCCAAGATGAAGAGTCACTCTTCACTCCAACTGGGCCAACCAGGCACCCCCAAATTAACTGTGATAATATATTTTACTTAACCATATTTATCCAAAATATTATCATTTCAACATGTAATCAATATATAAACAATGTAAATTTTTTTTACATTCTTCCTTTTTGTAATAATTCTTCCAAACCTGGTATTTTATACTTACAACACTTCTCAATTCAGACTAGCCACATTTAAAATTCTCAGTGACCACATGTAGGTAGTGACTATCATACTGGACAAGACAGAGTTAAAACATTTTACAAAATAACATGCTATAATTAAAGATCAGCACTTAATAGCTAAAAATTACATAAACACAATAAATTAATATTAAAACATCAAACTCACCATCAAATTAGTTTTGGATTTTTTTAAAATACCTGAAACAAAGTAACTTAATGCTGCATATAAGAAAGCTTGGAATCCAATTTTTAATTCAATAAATTATTCAAGCTTTGGGACTTCTTTATCATATTGCTGGATATTATTCCTACCTAAAGAACTTGCTATTTGATCAGAAAAACACACTAACTCTGAATAATATAAATTAAGAAAAGGATATACTTGTATAGATAATCCAAAAGTTACAACTAAGTTTTATTTTTATTTTTTTAATTATTATTATTTTAATTCCCGGGTAAACATGATGCTATATTAGTTTCAGGTGTACAATAGATTAGACAGTTCCATACATTACTCTGTGCTCATCAGGGTTAAGTGTCCTCTTAATTCCCATCACCTATTTTACCCATCCCCCCACCTGGCTCCCCTCTGGTAACCATCTATTTATTCTCTCTTAACAGAGTCTGTTTCTGGTTTGTTTTTGTTGTTGTTGTTCATTTGCTTTGTTTCTTAAATTCCACATATGAGTGAAATTATATGGTATTTGTCTAACTGGCTTATTTCATTTAGCATTATACACTTTAGATCCATCCATGTTGTGGCAAATGGCAATATTTCATTTTTTTACAGCTAAATAATATTTGTATGTGTACACACACACATACACACACACACACACACACACACACACATATCTTCTTTATCCATTCATCTATGATGGACACTTGGGCTGCTTCCATGATTGGACTATTGTAAATAATGCCGCAATAAACACAGGGGTGCATATATCCCTTTGAATTAGTTTTTGTATTCTTTGGGTAAATACCCAGTAGTGTGATTACTGAATTATAGGGTAATTTTAGTTTTAATTTTTTGAGGATACAACTGAGTCTTAAAATATTCCCATCTTGGGGTGCCTGGGTGGCTCGGTTGGTTAAACAGCAGACTCTTGATTTTAGCTCATGTCACAATCCTTAGGTCTGTGAGTTCAAGCCCTGTATCGGGCTCTATGCTGACGGTGCAGAGCCTGCTTGGGATTCTCTGTCTCACTCTTGCTCTGTTGCTCCCCTGCTTACTCTCTCTCTCTCAAAATAAGTAAACTTTAAAAATAAATTAAAAATAAGAAAATTAAAAATAAAAATAAAAATAAATTATTCCTACCTTACATACAGCACCTCACGATTTACAAAGCACTTTCATATATTTAAATTAATTTTCACAATTCTGCAAATATTTAATATAGGTATTATTCCTGTTTCTCTTATTAAAACAAAACAACAACAACAACAACAACAAAACTAAAGGCTAAGATGTCCCCTGCTTTTACTTTTATCCATTCACAGTCCACACAGAAGCCACGGTTTATCTTCTAAAATGTAAATCAGATGGCTCCTCACTTGCTTAGAACCTGGCAATGGTTTCCTATGGTACCCCGATAAAAGTCAAACTCATTATCGTTGTGGACAATCCCAACGTAATCCAGGCCCGCTCACCTGTCTCACCTCATCTCCTACAGTTCTCCCTCCCCTCTCCCTCCACTCACAGTGGCCTTCTTTATGTGCCAAACCCGTTCTAGCCTCAGGATCTTTGCATTGCTTATTCCCCTACCTAGAATGGTCTTTTTCTGAGAAAGAAAGAGAAAGAGTGCTAATGGGGGAGAGGGGCAGAGGGAGAGAGACAGAATCTTAACCAGGCTCCACATTCAGCAAAGAGCCAGACACAGGGTTTGACCCCATGACCCAGGGATCATGGCCTGAGCCAAAATCAAGAGTCAGATGCTCAACCAACTGAGCCCCCCAGGCAACCCTCAAGTTTTACTTTAAACGCTACCTCCCTAAGAGGCCTTTCTCAGCTGTCCACTCTCAAGTAGCTCCCCAAGCACCCTCCACCACTCCATTCCTTCAAATAAATTATCACTCTCTGGGATTTCTTTTCTAGTTACCATCAGGTGGCTTTTTTGTTGCCCTACAAAAAAATGTACTAGCACAAGAGCAGGGTCGTTGTGTTCTTTACTCCTGGATGCCTAGAGCTTAGAATATTTACTGAATGAGCAACTGAACCTGAATTAAACCCACGACTCCTAGCTTTTATTCCAGCAATCACAGTAAGAGCCAATATCTTCCACAGAGATTATTCTGTTTAGTAGGATACAGAAGTTAATTTGCGAACATGCTGGGTAAGAGGAGAAAACCAAATCCTATTTTAAACGTTTAAAATCCATTGCTTGGGGTGCCTGCGTGGCTCAGTCAGTTAAGCATCTGACTTTGGCTCAGGTCATGATTTCATGGTGCAAGCGTTGGAGCCCCACGTTGGGCTCTGTGCTGACAGCTCAGAGCCTGGAGCCTGCTTCAGATTCTGTGTCTCCCTCTCTCTGCCCCTCCCCAGCTCATGCTATGTCTCTCTCTCTCTCTCTCTCTCTCTCAAAAGTAAATAGACGTTAAAAAAAAAACTAAGGGCACCTGGGTGGCTCAGATGATTAGGTGGCCAACTTCAGCTCAAGTCAAGATCTCAACATTCATGAGCTCAAGCCCACGTCGGGCTTGGAGCCTGGAGCTCAGAGCCTGGAGCTGCTTCGGATTCTGTGTTTCCCTCTCTCTCTGCCCTTCCCTCGCTTGAGCTCTGTCTCTCTCTCTCTCTCTCTCTCAAAAATAAAAAAACACTAAAAAACATTTTCTTAAAGGGGCACCTGGGTGGCTCAGTCATTTAAGCATCCAACTTCAGCTCAGGTCATGATCTCACAGTTCATGGGTTTAAGCCCTGCATCAAGCTCTGTGCTGACAGCTCAGAGCCTAGAGCCTGCTTTGGATTCTGTGTCTCCCTCTCTCTCTCTGCCCCTCCCCTGCTCACACTCTGTTGTGCTCTCTCTCTCTCTCAAGAATGAATAAACATTTAAAATAATTTTTTTTTTATTTAGAATAGATAAATAAGTAAATAAAATAAAATCCACTGCTTAACCAAGATTTGTTGGCACTGTTTTCCTTCCCAGTATGAAGTAAGCAAGTCATGCTACATATCAGTGGACTGGGCTGATGTCAAAACTGCCATTTTTAGGAGGCATCGGAAAGCAGAGAGGGAACAAATGATGGAAACGGGGCAATCTGACAGTCATCTCTCTTAAAACAACAGTAGGAAAGTTACCACGAATACAAGGCCAGAAACTAGCCCAGATGCATTGTTCCAGAAGGTAAACTTACCGTTTTATTTCGTAATCGAATGATATCAGACACAGAACCAGCCCCACAGTATTCCATAACGATCCACAAGTCTGTGTTCTTAAAATAACTGCCATAATATTTGACTACATGAGGGCTAAAGAGAGAGCAACAATATGAATTAGTGTTACAGCCTTCGATACGTGAAAATTAATTTCTCTGTTCCAAAGATCAATTATTCATATTTCAGGTTAAAATAAACACCCTCTTTATTGATAAAAATATACATAATAAATAATAATAATTTTCCAAATAATAAATAACAAAAGTGAGAAAATGTATGGGTCTGTTAACCTGCATTTCTAGGTGTACAATTCATCCCAGGAAAAGAACTACAGCTATTCAAAAAGAAATAGTTACCATCACAGCAGTATCACAATGAAAATTTAGATACCATCTAAATGTCTAACATTAGGGAGTTTATTAAAGGAATAATGATAGACCCATATAATGGAATAACCACAAATCCAAGGAAAATATTATAGACGAATACTTGATAACATGAGAAGATATCCTGCTTACAAAAAAAAAAAAAAAAAAAAAAGTGCTTACCAAAAAGAAAAAAAGTACAGGTGCAGGTTACATAATAGTAAGAAAAGTGAAACTACAGAAAGAGATATGAAAGGATATGTACACCAAGTAGTATTTAACAACGATTACTTCTCCAAAGGGAAAAATGATTTTATTTTCTTTTTATTTGCATTTTTCCCAGAAGTCATGTGTACTTTGTAATAAGAAAAAAAAATAAGTCGCACTACAATCTACTATAAAGAAAAAACCTTCAGAGTCAGACCTGGAATTTTGGTCCTCAGGCTTGAAGACAGATACCAAGTGAGAAATTTCAGAGAAAAGTCAAACATCCCATTAAAATGAAATACTCTGCCCACTGAGAGCTACCAGCTTTAATTGGCTAGATTGTTATCAGGGCTAGATAATGTTGCATGATAACTGAAGATGCTAAAACCTACTTGGCATCATTAATGCTCAGAATTTCAAACGCCCCTTTATCCCCGAGAAACATGTCAACGACAAGGACAGCAGGAAACACACACACACAAACGCTACTAACGAGGACATGGATGAGTAAGTCTCTTAAGATACCGATCACATCTGCTCTCCCTTCCTTACATTCCTGTAGGATTTACTGCCTTTACAAGGCAAGTAATACCAGCTACTTACTGTTGTAATATGTCCTATACTATTTTGTATCATCGGCTAGATTCTCCCATACATACACAGGCATGTCTGGCATGACATATTTGTCTATAAACTCACAGGGGACAAGAAGTCTGCCCTGTACTTCTCTGTACTCCGTACCATGCTTAGCACAGAATAGGCTCTTCAAAATAACTCTTCTTTAATTAGAGATATTTGCATACTCTGTTTCAAACACAGCTCTTGGGTGGCCTATCAGCAGTGGCAAAGTCCCAACGTGCCAATTGGAAAGAGTTTCCATACAGTATCTCAGAGCAGAGGAAAAGGAAAATGGCTACCCGACTACAATCAATCCGGTCAAGTGATACAAAGGGAAGGAGGGAGAAGAGAAAATAACTGCACTCGCAAGTCAGTGAAATCTAAAGGCTCTTGGGCAAATTTCCTCGTAGGCTGCCCCACCTGCCCCAATGCTGAGCTTCAGGAGAACAAATGCAGCCTCCAGTACAAGACACTCTCATTCTCCTTTCATCCCTAGAGCTGGCATTGCCTCTAAGTTTGTGTATCTCTGACCTTTTTTTTTTTAATGTTTATTTATTTTTGAGAGAGTGAGAGAGAGAGAGAGAGCGTGCGAGCAGGGGAGGGGCAGAGATAGAGGGGGACAGAGGATCTGTAGCAGGCTCTGTGCTAACAGCCCGATGTGGGGCTCGAACTCATGAACCATAAGATCATGACCTGAGCCGAAGTTGGACACTTAACAAAATGAACCACCCAGGTGTCTTTCTCTCAAATTTAAACAGTAGTGGGGAGAGGCCCCTGGGTAACTCAGTCGGTTAAGCATCCGACCTCAGCTCAGGTCATGATCGCACAGTCCGTGAGTTCAAGCCCTGTGCTGACAGCTCAGCAACTCTGTGCTAACAGCTCAGAGTCTGGAGCCTGCTTCAGATTCTGTGTCTCCTTCTCTCTCTGCCCCTCCCCAGCTCTGCTCTGTCTCTCTCCCTCAAAAACAAATAAACGTTAAAAAAATTTTTTTAAATAAACAGTAGTGGGGAAACCTGCTCCATCACAGAGACCAACCCATGTTGTCACAGAATTTCAGAGCAAACCACGTGCTTTTCTGTGGTTGCTTGGTGGCCTGACTTCCTGCTTACAACATTTGACAAATCTTAGTTCCTCAAAAATACAATTCTTAACTACTCTGAGCTTGAAGAATTTTTTTAAATGTGAAGGAACAGTAATACATAAAAAAAGCATTTTCTTTTTATAGGTCTGATATTCCAAGGCTTCTAGAGCTGAAAGTATTTGAATTATCTCTCCTTAGCTATTTCTGCAGACATGTTTTCTCAATAGGAAGTAAAAGAGATCATTATCAGGGGGAAAAAAAAAAGCGAGCACCACTTTCTGCCTCTTTGCCTCCTCTTCCTAGTTTTGAAAGGGGCTTACTAAGAGAAGAAGAAGAAAAAAAAAATCTATCCAGAATAGAAACCATAAAAGTTTATCTACTAAAACACATTTTATCATCAGATTTTTTTTGTCTGAAAGGAACATGCACAGTGATTCCACTAAACTCTCTCTTCTGCAAAATATCTAAGGAAATGCATCTGTAGGTGTTAAACTGTAAATAATCCAAAACCATGTCCTCTCCAAAGTAACACCACATGGCTTTACCTGTCGCATTGTTGCATTATAGAGATTTCTTTGATTATCTCCTGCAGGTCTGATTCCACAGGAACTTGCTTAATCGCAACAATCTGACCAGTCTCTTTGTGAATAGCTTTGTACACGCTGCCATAGGACCTATAATTGGGGTAAAGAGAACGTTTGTAAAGGCACAGCAAGACCAGAGATACAAAGTGGTAAAACGCAACCAACTCATGGTTCTAAATTATACCCCCAATGACTACAACTGCAAAACTGAAACAGCTAAAGTACTTCAGGGAGGAAAAACAACCTGTTAACTTCACATTTAAATAACTGACCGTATTCATATAAAATAATCACTGTTATAGTAGCTACCATGCCTGATGTCTGTCAGAAGCTGTGCATCATCCCAGTTCATCCACACACACACACAAAACAAAAAACAAAGAAGGGGTCATTATCCCTATTTTACAGGAAAAATGTGTAAAGGCCCAGAGGTTATAAGACTTGGTCCTCACAAAGGTAAAAAACTAAGTGGTCAGGCCAGGAAGTGAATCTAGGTTTGTGTGAACACAGAGCTCCCAGGGCTCGAACACAGAAACGGACGCCTCTGTGCTCTTGTGTTCACTCCAGTCCCATGAGGTCTTTCCGTCCTTGCTCCTCTCACTCACAATAATACTTAAAACATTATGGAAACTAATTAAAAATCTCAGGCCCTTCAAAGGCTAGTATCAGATGAACGGAGCACATATAAAGCCATTTACTCATGCCCCCTTACAAGATTATTATCGAAATAAGTAAAAAGTGTATATGTCGATTCAATTTGGGGGTGAAAAGAGCATGGGATTTAGAATCGAAAGACCTAGGATTTGAGCCCTATCCCCCACTACATATTAACCATCATTTACATACACATTAACCTTCTCGTGCCTCAATTTCCTCACCTGCAAAATGACAATACAAACTACAAGACAATTGTGGTGGTCAAATGACATACCATCATCACCTTGCATGGATTACATTTTTACTGGAAACCTCGACGGCTGTCACTGAAAACACAATGAGTAAGACATCCTTCCTATTTCCCAAACCCACCTGTTTCTTCACACTGTCTTGGTGAAAAAACATCAACATCACAGGGCCACCTGATATAGCAAAGTAGCTGAATGCTCTAGCTGCCAAAAGACACTTGGGAACCATTTCAATGTGAAAGTAAATAAAACTTTAAAAAAAAAAAAGTCTATGCAGAACACACAAAAAATTTCCATTCCATCAGAATCCCTTATATTGTCAAACTAGTATAATAATCCTTAAATGTTACAATTTTATTTATTTTTTTTTTTTTTTGGCCAGAGAAAGGCAACCATTGACCCTGTGTGGAAGCCTGACTGCTGCTTCTTTTTCCTCACAGTTAAACTTTTGATTCATTAGGGTGGTGAAGGCTTGGTCCCAGGGGATAAAACATGGTGGTCCAAGGGTCCAAGCACTCAGCATTCCTATTTCTTCTGCTGGTGACTGAAGTAGTAATAAGCACATGACCTAGCTCTGGCCAATGAAATTTGAGGGAAATTCTGTAGAAGGGATTCTGGGAGAGACTTTCTTCCCTGATAAATCAGACGGTAGCACACAAGAAGACCCATTTTTACTCGCCACTTCCTTTCCTACTTTGATTACTATTACATAAGGCATGATGCTGGAAAGTAATGTAGCCATCTTGAAATAGAGAACTACACAAATAGCTAACCCATTATCAAGCCAATCAACCATTCTGGAATCTTCCACCCGAGATTTATTATTACTCAGTTATTAAATGCCCTTATTGGTTAGTCATTGCTAGTTGGGTATTCTATTACTTTCATCCAAAGTTATTCTTGATACACTAGGTCCCATATGTATGAAAATGTCTGTATTTCACCTCCTCTTTGGAATCGGTTGTGCTGGATACAGAGTTCGTAGACAATAGCTTTCCCTCAGCACCTTTTCTGCCGTTTTCCAGCTTCTATTGCTGCCAAGAAGTTGGCTACCATTGGATTATCATTTTTCATAGGTAATCTCTCTTTCTGTAGTATTCCAGATTTCCTCTTTATCCTTAACATTCTACAATTTTACTATGATATAACTAGGAGTTGCTTTATTTGATACTTCATAAGTTTCTTTGATCTGAAGGCACATGTTTTTCTTCAAGTCTGGAAATTCTCAGCCTTATCTATTTCCTATCTTTTCTACTATCTCCTAGAATTCCTACTGGACCCACACTGCACCTCCTCAATCCACGTTGCCCTCTTGATTTCTAACACCATGTTTCTCTGTCCTGCATTTTGTGATCAGTCTCATTTCTATCTTTCCATTCACAAATTCATTCAGCTTGTCTAGTTTACCGCTTATCCAAATTATTGGACCTCCTGAACTTCAATCATTATAGTTTCCATTGTCAAGATTCCCAACTTTAATTTTTCATGGAGCTAACTGTTCATGTTCATAACCAGGTGTTCTTCTTTCAAGGATGTTATTCTGTGTCTTCTCTTTTTGAAAATCGAAAACATGTTAAATCCCTTTTGAGATTGCTCCACTATTTCTATTTCCTTGGGTGTGAATTCTCCCATTTGTTAGTTCTGATCACTATTTCATGGCAGATTTCCTTGCAGGAGTTTCCTTTTATCTTGAATAATTTTCCTCTACACAATGTAACTGCCATGACCAGTTCATGATGCCATGGTGGTTTCATGGTTCTTTCAGCCCCATCATCTAGGCTGTACAACTTAAACTTCGTCCCCCGTTAGGAGTTGGGAGTTGTTGCCTCTCTAAGATCCCATACCTGAAAGTGTCTGGGCCCAGTTCCTATTGTCAAACAGGTACCTCCACTTTTTCCCCAGGCCACAGGCAAATGATACTTTCTGGTGGTGTTTGGGCAAATTTATCTCAACTTAAGCTCATAGATGGGGAGCCTCATCCATCCCACAGCTTCATGTAGGAAGCCCACCTGCAATCTCCTGACAAGGACAAGGCAAGCTTTCCCCACCCCCTTACTATTACATATCTTTTCCATCCCTGGTCCGTAGCTGGCCATGTGTCCTTTTATCTAAACTTTTAATTTTCATTCATTAGTTTTATCTGTCTGAAATGGAAAGAGAGATCTCTGCATGTGCTCACTCAGCAATCTTGACCAGAACACTCTCTATGCCTCCCTATGCTCCCTTCAGAGCAAGGAATACTCCTAGAGTTCATATAGCAATTAAGATTCGTGATTTCCACGTACTTCATTTTCAGTAATCTGAAGAGAATTTAGAAGGCTTCAGCAATTGTTCGCACTTTTAGGCCGGTTCCATAAGACCAGATTCCCTACCACAAAACTACAGTGAATTTTAACTGGCAGAGAACAAAAATGGTGGGGAAGTAGGGGTTTCATACAAGCCATACAAGGCAAGGATCAATTTGGAAAAAAACAAATAATACAGTGTCTGAAGCCAAAGTAACTTGATACAAGTCTTAACAATACCACTCACTAGCTACGAAACCATGGGCAAGATGTTTTTGTTACTACCCGCTGATAAAAACTTCAACGAGTCAAGGTGTAAAACTTTTAAGTATAACAGAAGGACAAAAGGTGCTAGGCTGGCACTCAAAACACTTTCCAAGCATGGTCCACTCATTCTGGTCTGGAGCTTTGGCTCTACTCTGCCACAGATCCACAGCGTTTCTTCCATACACAGAAGGACCACGGCCTCCAGAATCCAATACAGTCCGTCAGCCAGAGCTCATTTCACAAGACACAAGTCAGTGAGTGTTCACAATCTATTTGTTTTCCAGAGCAATTTAAGGATGGCATGGCAGTTTGTGTTTAGACAGAAAAGGGCAGCTAAGGTCTTCCTTTAGGATTCTGTTAGTTAAATGAAACTTGTTCGGGTTCATTCGGCTATGATGACAGAAATCCAAGCATCTGTGGTGTCACTTAAAAGAACAATACGGTGATAGCACGGGGAGAAAGATCTGAAGCTTTATGCCAATTTTCTTGCTGGTTATATCTCTATAGGGAAATTTCCAAGTTCCTCAATGAAGACATGCATAGGTCTAAAAGACAATTAAAAACAATCGTAATTAGCTTAGTTTTCCCTTACGCTACGTTCCTGATATATTCTCTGTCTGTAGTTTTCTTCTGGCGTTCCCCAAACCCAATCAAGCCAAACAGAGCTCCCTTCAAGAACACCTAAATATACTAGAAGAGTTAAGATTAACTTTAATTTGACATGGTAAGGTCTGAAAAAGGCTTCAGTTGGTAGACATAAAAATAAAATAATCATGGTTGCCACTTATTGAGGACTTACTCTGTGACAAGCACCATACTCAGTACTCAGTACTTTACCCCCATTACCTCATATAATACTTGACTTAACCCAAATGAGGGAGATACTAATGTCTGCACTTTATAGCTGAAGTTTACGAAGCTTCAAAATATTAAATAATTTGCTCAAGCTCACTCGTTTATTGTGACTAAAAAACAGTAGAGCAACGCAGCTCTAATTTCAGAGTCCACACCTTTACGACTGTAACACATTTCGATTAAAACTGAAAGAAACAAGTCACTTACATATTCAGTTATGCCTACCATGTTTACCTTATTCAAAGCATAACCTGTCAGCACTGTTAGATTAAGGGCTTTGGACTCATTTCCTTGAGGAAAAGAGCAAGGATACCAAGCTAAAGCTGAAAAGGGCAGGTGAGAGATGTAGAGGGACTGTCATTTTTCCATACCTTTAAGGATGCCAAGTCAACTTGCAGTCTTCAGATTCATCTTGTACTTGTCTTTTCACAGCACAGCTGGTGTCCCCTTTTACTTCCCTTCTCTGCTTGATGTCTTGTTTGATTCCAAAGAGTATTTCTCCAACTTACAAAGAGATGACTAATGTTTTTTACAAGGAGGCAATCCATGAAAACCTATGCCATGTAATCCACGATCAGGTTTAACATTATTGCTGACCTATATTAGACATAAATAACACTAAACTCCAAAATAAAATATGGAAGACTTGATTTCAAGAAGCACACAGTACTTAAACAGACATTTTTAAAAGCTAATGTTTCAAGTCTTCTATTGAACTAAAAGCACTCTCAAGAGACTGAACACACACACACACACACACACACCTGCTTATTTATGCAGAAACTGTCACTGGAGGATACACAAAAAAACCACTATACTGATTGCTACTGGGTGGCTGAGAGATAGAAGTAGAATGTGGATTTTCCTCATTGTATACACTCCTTTGCTTTTGAATTCTGATACCTATGAATTGATTACCTACTCAAAAACTAACAACATAATAAAAAATGTCTCTCACATTTTAATATCTGGTCATTACAGAAAAAGAAATAAATAGATTAAGGGTACAATGAAAAGGATATGTAAAGGTATAAAAAATTATGCTGTAACCTTTATTGCATCATGAAAGTCAATGACAGCCACTATCCACTACTAATTACCATTTCAGCAGTATTTTATAAACCCATTCACATATCTGGGTTTTAAGAAGACCACTCGTTCCCAACCTGGGATTTTCAATCTATTGGAAGTTATAAAGGTAGTCACAGTCCCTGATTTACTATATTTCACAAAGCTACACTAACCAAAATGCTGAATTCCATTTTTTTATTGAAACAAGTTATTGCATGTTGATCAGAAACTACGAACAGCAAATAAAAATGTACGATCAACAAAAATTCTTGAAGTATAAGCTAGTTAGTGCTGTTACATAGATAAAATCACGTAACCCATAGATTCTATAAGAGAGAAAGTAATGGATGCCGTTGGTGTGAAAGAGACCAGAAATCAATGAATCTGTCTACAATGGTGACTGGGAGAGAGAGGAAAAGGGCATTTCAAGCTGTAAGCTGACCTTCCTCCTGACCCAGAGCAGTGCCATACACAACATTTCTGTCCCTCCTCCTCAGGTGTATGAACTATTGACATGAGAAAGGTGCAGCTACTTCCAGTGTTAGGGGAAGAAAAAGACTGGGACCTACTGGTCCACCTGTTTGTTCTGTACACTTACCCTTCTCCAAGTTTCTCTAAGACATCAAATACTTCTTCCGGCTGTTTAGTTAAACTATCTTCATCCAACTTTTTCAGCTGCCTGTGAATGAAGAAATAAAAACATAAAATACATTTTATTTACCAGCAACTAGACCACAAAATACGTTATTTATATTAAAATTAGCATCTTAGGGATTTCTCTACAAAGTCTTCACTAGTGAACATGAAAGGGCAAGCTAAGAGACTTTTTTTTTAAGTTTTTTATTTAAGTAATCGCTACACCCAGCATGGGGCTTGAACTCACGACCCTGAGATCAAGAGTCGCATGCTCTTTTGACTGAACCAGCCAGACACCCCGAGCTAAAAGACTTTTAAGGGACGCTGAAGGGCGGCTCTATGGCAGTGCTGCACGTGTTCTGGCTCCCTCTGATGAGCATAATCAGGACCAGAGGGTAGACAGCTACCAAGAGTCAGATTTCAGTTCAACAGGTATAAGAAACTTTCTAACAGTAAAAGTTGTTCTGAAATGGTTTAGACAGCCTTAAGAAGTCCCTAGTTCCCCATCACTGGAGAATTTAAACAGAAAATGAATCATGTGGCTAAAGTGCTACAGAGTGGGTTCAAGCGTTAGAGGGAACCTTTAAATCCATTTAAATCTTGAGATGCCATGAATTAAAATGGCATAACTATCTCTTCAAAAAAGATGTTTAATGTAAGGTTAACTATGAATTGAAATATGGTCTCAGCCTGGAGGCCAAGGAAGACAGAGTCTCTCACCCTTCATTAGCAAGATTTTGGCAATTTGGTCAAAACATAGAGATTCTACAGGTATCACAGAAACAGAAAGGGGAAGGTATACACTTAGACATGATCAAAAGTGAAAAATAACTATGCAGCTAGGAATTTCAAATAGTCTCACAGGGACTCTTCCACGAGCAGCAGTGTACCTCCGATGAGTCCCAAAAATCAAAGACATATGGGTGCTTATAACTTCCAGATAATTTTTCAGACTATGCCAGATATAGTAAATAACAAACACAGGAGGTTAAAAATTAACAGTATTTTTTTTAAAACTCTGAGACCTCTGAAAATTATTAATGGGCTTAAGGAAGAAGCTTGCCAAGGAATATCTGTGTGTGTATACGTGTGCATCTTCTACACAATGGCTTCCTGAAACTACAAAAGACAACAAAGAAAAGACAGCTCAGGAAATGGTGAAATATGGAAGTAGTAACACTAGAGATTTCTGTGTAGAGAGAAGGTTCAAACTGCTGGACAATACCAATTTTTACATGAAAAGACTTGAATTACACATGCATGCGCGCGCGCGCACACACACACACACACACACACACACATACACACACACACACACACACACACACACCTTCCCGGAAAAAATAGCAAAACCAAAAGAAAAGACAAAAAAGAAATCCCTGAACACGTCAAGTGTATCCACCCATAACCACTGATCTCTAAAGGACAATCTTTTATAATTCTGTAAATGTCAAGACTATGTACTAGAAAAATGGAGAAATGCTCCACGTCAGTAATTGCCACAACTTGAAAATTAACAAAATGACCACCGTGACCTTTGAAAATCAAAAGGTCCTAAATATTAAATTCCAATGACATCATAAAAACTAGCTTCAAAACAAAAAGGGCTGAAGTGAAACTCCTCTTAAAGTTCAGAAGCAACATGTCTATGAACTCAGAAGTTAGAAAGAACATCACATAAACCAAGGGAGGCGGGGAGGCAGGGGGCGGGGAAGCACTGAATTTATAACTGTATAAACAATGGACAATACCTCATTTCTCAAGTATAATTAAACAGCTTATATAAAGGAAGATCAAATGTGTTCCTCTGAAGTGTTGACTTTGTGGTCTACAAAAAACAAAACTCACGATTTCAACTACTCTGAGACCACAACATAACAAAGGAAACTGCCACTGCCGTGACAGAAACAGCTGCAAGCGCCTGATAATCCTCTGACAGAAGAACTTTCTATACCTGCTCAGGCAGTTCTCTGAAACAATCGAAGTGGGGTGTTTGTTTGATTTTGATCTGGGCTTAAACATCTTTATTTCTCTGGTGCCTCACAACCCAGAAGTGGTCGATAAATATTTCCTAAATTGATCAATGAATGTCATGATGGGAATCCTAAGCTTTTACCAGGAATCCTTGCGAGTTTTCAAAAGAATAGAATTCCACCCTAAAAAGGGTTAGCAGGTTATCAACAATTAAGATTACTATGGAAAATCTTTTGGTAAGTGACTCTTAATGACATTTATACCATAAATTTTCATGGAAGAAGCACAAAACAGCCCCGACTGATGATTCAGCTCTCAGCTGGGACTTCCCCAAGTCATAGGTAGTTTCATTGCTTGCTCATAAAAGAACAGGCCTGGCCAACACAGCCTCCATGGACCAAACACCGGCAGATGCTCCTCTCCTAAGTCAGATGGCCACATGGACAGCCAAGCATCCCAGAAATGCTCTCTGCATCCTCCACCACGCTATTATTATCTGACACCAATTCACTTTTTTAAAAATCATAAACTCCTACATAAGCCATCAACTTTAATCTCTCATCACTCAGTCACACGCAAATGAACGCAGAGAGGATTTCCTTCCTGCATTGATTGAGACTGCAATCCCTTGTTGGGAACACATGCCAACCGAATCTCTGACAAGACACCTGTACCTTTCCAAACACAAACAAGGGTGTTTCAGAAGTAGTTACTCACAAGTCTGGCTAATTCTGAAGCCTCTTTCTCCCATCTTAGAACTCTTGTAAGGTTCATTTTATTAATGTATACTTATCCCTCTTTCCATTCAGAATTTGATAATGGTTACAACAAATGTGTAAGATAAATTGATGACTTTTTTAATGATCATAAAAATCAGTATGTTCTCCCTCCCCAAATTCATATGTTGAAGTCCTAAATGCCAAGACCTCAGAATGTGACTTTATTTAGAGACAGGGCCTTTAAAGAGGTAATAAAGGTAAGATGAGGTCACATAGGTGAGCCCTACTTCAATAAGACTGGTGTCCTTATAGGAGGTTAAGGACACAGATAGGAACAGAGGGAAGACCATGTGAAGGCACAGGAAGGAGACAGCCATCTGCAAGCCAGGGAGACAGGCCTCAAGGAAACAGCCCTACTGACACCCTGATCTCAGACTTCTAGCCTCCAGAACTATAAGAAAATAAATTTCTGCCATTTCAATCACCCAGTGTGTGAAATGGACATGGCAGTCCTAACAAATGCAAGTAATAAAGTTCATCTGCTGATGAGGTTCACCTAAGATGAGCAATTCATTCAAGAATTCAGCCCTGCAGGGGCGCCTGGGTTGCTCAGTTGGTTGAGCATCCGGGCTCAGGTCACAATCCCACAGTTTGTGGGTTTGAGGCCAGTGTCGGGCTCTGTGCTGACAGCTCGGAGCCCAGAGCCTGATTCCGATTCTGTGTCTCCCTCTCACTCTGCCCCTCCCCTGCTGGCACTCTGTCTCTGTCTCTCAAAAATAAATAAATGGTAAAAAAAAAAAAAAAGAAAAGAAAAAGAAAAAGAATTCAGCCCTGCAGTGCTCTCCTCTTGCACATTTCATAAATTTCTGAAAATCCAAAAGGTGTGGGAATGAGTGTGCCAAAATGCACAAAGCTTGACTCTTTTGCCCAAGCTAATATAACACAAGGCAAAGGTAGAAACAAAACTCAGATTCCTAATCCTCTTTTCAATTAAACCAAGACCTCGGAAGAACAATGAATATATTTCAGAAAGAAATATAACCCGTGTACATTTATAACTGGATCACTATGGTGCTTCAGCAAATACTTGCTAACATACACAGACCCTGTGGAACCGGGATCCTTCCACAGAGGCATCAGACTGAGGCAGTTAAGAGCATGGACTTTGGACCCGATCGCCTGGTTTAAAATCCCAGGTCTGCCCCTAACTAACTGTGGAACCTCCCACAAATCACTTAAACTCTTTGTGCCTCAGTTTAATCACCTGTGAAACAGAAATATGGAGATAACCACCTCATAGGGTTGTTGTGACAATCAAAAGAGTCATAAGAAGTTGAATCATGTGAAATTACCATTTTTATAGGTCAATTTCATGAGGCTCATCAGGAGGCATGGAAAGCACTGGGAAGGTGTCTGGCTCCCAGTAAGTGCCGTTTGGGTAAGAATCATTATTATTTCCGTCTCAGCACACTAGAGTGGGGTGATTATGAGCCCACCCCAACCAGCTATTTGCCTTCCGCAGTGTTTGCGTACTTCAAACAAACACCAAGTGTGCAGCCCAGGCTGCCAATCCCTTCCCTTCACCTCTCCTTTGCCCCACACTCCCACACGCAGAACACTTCCTACTTTAGTGCTCATTCTGCTGCAGGAAGTCAGAGGTCCCTGTGAAATAGAAGCTAACTACACTGCACCCCAGAGAAGCATGACTCCCTTGATCTCTGCACTCTACTTTTCTCCAGATGTGGCAGACTGACATAAGATCCTGGTGTCCACAGAGCAAATCAATGATACAACTATAACCAGCCCAAGAGTTCAGACTTTCTAGGATCTGCTACCTCCCCGATCTTGACTTAAAACAATTCCAGGTAGTAGTAGGATCTGGAGCTGATACAAAACAATAGAGGCCTGAAAAGGGCCCAGTCTGGTCAGGTCACGACCCAGACCTGGAGCAAAGAAGGAAATACACAGAGCTGTGTCGCAACTCTTCTGGGCCTCAATTTGCCCATCTTGAAAACCTCCACTTATTTCCTTCCCAATGGCAGATTTGAAAAGCTGAGGAGAACATGAGGAAAGCTAGGAAGGCACTGGGCATCAGGAATGAAAGATGCCATCATCATCCTAGAGTGGGGACACCATCCAGCAAATCTTCCTAAATGCTACCCTCCACAAAGCCTTCCCTTGCTGGACCTTCAACCTCTCTCGGCACGCCTTCCGCCTTAGGCGCAAAGCTCTTCCCCTCAACAGATCCTCCCCACTGCACCCCTCAGGTGGGACCCCTTCGCTTAGAAAGTGCATCCAGCCTTCCTCTGCTTGTTCCTGATCCATACCTTGGACCTCTCTAGGTTCCCATCCTGCTTCAGCATCCCCCACCCCTCACCTCCCCGCTACCTCGATGAATCCCTCCTAGGACAGCCTCCCCGCAAGAGCCCCCGCCTTGAGCAGGTGCTCTCCCTAACTTGTCCCCACGTCCCTCAGTAGCTGCTCCCTTCAGCAGCGCCCCCCTTCCGCCAGGATGTCCCTCCACAGCAAGCGCTCTCCCCAACCAGCCCCACGTTTATTCCCCTGGGCGCGCGCTCCCCTCTGCCGGACCCCCTCCCGGGAGAGATTTCCCCCACCCCCCCAACTCAGCAGGTGCCCATCAGCCGGATAGCCTCGCCCCGCGGGTCCACCCCTACGGGGGCGCACCTGGTGCCTCCCCTCTGCCAGTTCCCGCCTTTCCCTCTCCCCACCCCCTGCCTCTCAGCCAGCGGCCCCTTACCGGCGCGGCGGGTTCCTCAGCTGCACCGTCTCCATGGCGCTGCCGGCAGCCGCCCAGACCCGCTCACTGCTCCATCCTCCCCCGGGACCTCCCCGAGCCCGCCCCGCAGACCCTCCCACACTTCCGCTTTCCGCCCTCACCGGAAGCGGCGCGCGCCGCGGGAGCGGGGCGGGGCGGCAAGGACCGGGCTTGAGCCACGTGGTGTGGACTTGAGTCACGTGGCGCTCGGGGCGCGGCCAAGGAACCCGGAGCTCCCTGTGCGAGGCCGGCATCCGTGGGCCATGCAGCCTCGGTGCAGAGTTGCTCTGAGTTAATCCTGTGCTTACCGAGCTCCGTGTGTGTGGCGCTGTGCTAGGCTCTAGGTACGTAATAGTCAAGATCTAGAGGAGTCCTACCTTTTTCTGCAATTTACGGCGTAGAAAAGATAGTTACTAGACTGGTAGTTAACATAGTGATAAGTGATGATAACTGTGATATGAGAACCTAACCAACGCCAGTAGGATCAGGAAAACTCTGAGAAGGCTGGAACGAACGGGCATTCATTCTATATATGTCTAGCATCTGCTCTGGGCCAAGCACAGTACTAGGTGCCGCACAGTGAGCAAAATAAAATTTCTGCCCTCAATGGACCTTAACATTCAAGTGAGAAAGGCAATAAACGTAAAAACAAACTGACTAAAATGAGAGTGTAAGTCATACTAATGTGTTTAAGATTTTACGCACTCAGTCTGGGGCTCCAACTCACAACGCAGAGATCAAGAATCAGATGCTTCACCTACTAAGGCCAGCCAGCTGCCCCTAGTCACACTAATATTTTTTAAAAGAGTAGTTAAGGCAGAGGGAACAGTAAGGACAAAGATTTGTGTTAGAAGTTGCCATGTTTGGAGCAGAATGAATAAGGAAAAGTAGGAGATGACGTAGGAGCTGTGGCCAGAATCAGATTGAAAATGGGCCATGTACAGATACAAAAAATTACTAGAAGTTAGTTAGGTGTACCATTAGCTATCACTATGTAACAGACCACCCCAAAGCCCAATGGTTTAAACAGTTTCCAGCTTTTGGTTATTACAAATAAAAGTTATGATCATTTGTATACAAGTGTTTGTATGGACATACAGATAGGCATACATACATTTCATTTCTCTTGGGTAAATATACAGGTGAGAAATCGCTGTGCCATAGAAGATACATGTTTAATGTGCTAAGAAACTTTTTCAAGGTGATTATACTATTTTTCATTTCTACCAACCATGTATATGAGTTTCAATTGCTCTGTATCATGTACACTTGGTATGATCAGTCTTTGCAATTTTGGCCAATCGGATAGGCGTGTAATAGTGTCTCATCATTTTTAATTTGCACTTCTGTAAGGACTAATGATGTTGAGCATCTTTTCAAGTGCTTGTCATCTGTATATTTACTGAAGTATCTGTTCAAGCCTTTTGTCCTTCTTAAAACTAGATTGTTTTTCTTATTATTGATTTTTTTTGAGTTTTTAATATTCTGGATGCATGTCCTTTATCATATACATGATTTGCAAATATTTTCTGAGGTTTGTATTTTCATTTTCTTAACAGTCTCATTTGAAGAACAGAAATTTTAATTTTTATTAAGTCCAATTAATCAATTTTTTTTTCATTTGTGAGTCATACTTTTGATGTCACACCTAAGAAATCTTGAGGAGGAGACCAACCCTGCAAGCTCACTTCCCAGGTTCCCATGTCAGCTGACTTCTGGCTGGTTTCAGTGGAGGGCAGAACTGAGAGAGAAGCCAGACTCTTTCTCTGCCTTCTTTGCTTCTGATTAAGTATCCAACAGTAACCTTCTCTTCAGCTCCTCCCAGAGTGGCCTGACATGGCTCCAGCTTCCATTCTGCTGCGGCTTCTGAACTCTGTAAATATCACCATTTCCTTCTTATATCCAAGTCCTAGGCTGAGTAGTTCCTTCCTGCTACTGCTGTCCTTTGGGCTCCCTCACTATTCTCTGTTGGCATCTTGGCTCCTCTGTCATCTATAAAAACAATTCCCTCAATTAAATTCTTTTTTTTATATACAAATCAAAGCCACACTGCGATACCACCTCACACCGGTCAGAGTGGCTACAATGAACAACTCAGGAAACTATAGATGCTGACGAGGATATGGAGAAAAAGGAACCCTCTTGCGCTGTTGGTGGGAATGCAAACTGGTGCAGTCGCTCTGGAAAACGGTGTGGAGTTTCCTCAAAAAATTAGAAATAGACCTACCCTATGGCCCAGCAATAGCACTACTAGGAATTTACCCAAGGGATACAGGAGTGCTGATGCATAGGGTGACATTCACCCCAACGTTTATAGCAGCACTTTCAACAATAGCCAAATTATGGAAAGAGCCTAAATGTCCATAAACTGATGAATGGATAAAGAAGATGTGGTTAATATATACAATGGAATACTACTTGGCAATGAGAAAGAATGAAATCATGCCATTTGCAGCAATGTCGATGGAACTGGAGTGTATTATGCTAAGGGAAATAAGTCAGTCAGAGAAAGCCAGATATCATGTGTTTTCACTCATATGTGGATCCTGAGAAACTTAACAGAAGACCATGAGGGAAGGGAAGGGGGAAAAATAGTTACAAACAGAGGGGCAGGGAAGTGAACCATAAGAGACTCTTAAATACAGAGAACAAACTTAGGGTTGATGGGGGGTGGGGGGGAGGGGAAAATGGGTGATGGGCATTGAGGAGGGCACTCGTTGGGATGAGCACTGGGTGTTGTATGTAAACCAATTTGACAATAAATTATATTTAAAAAATAAATTCTTTTTTTTAAATATTTATTTATTTATTTTGAGAGAGTCAGGAGGGAGGGGCAGAGAGGAAGAGGGAGAGAGAGAATTCCAAGCAGACTCTGAACTGTCAGCACGGAGCCCAATGTGGGGCTCGATCCCACAAACTGAGAGATCATGATCCAAGCCCAAATCAAGAGTCAGATACTTAACTGACTGAGCCACCCAGGCACCCCTTAAATTCTTATTTCAAATCCCTTCTGTAACCCACCTTACTCAGAGTGTGTTTTCAGGTTAGATCATGTTGATATACCTGAGTTGAAAAGCATTCAGAACTGTAAACTGACAAATTATGATGCTGTCTGTACTTCTTTCCCCAAGACTAATTGGTTTATGATGTGAAATCAGCATATAAAAGTATTGGCTGTGCCTAGCTCTGTTAAATGAAATGTAACATTTTCCTGATTATAACACATCTTTACTCGCCAGTGTCTCTCAACCAAGGAAGGCAAAGATATTATTTAAAGAAACTATCAATTAACCCTGAAAAGAAGTGTTTAAACAACAAAAAAACTATGTCCAATAATAATGTCTGTGCATATTATCTCATTAGGGAGACCATGGCTTTAATATCTATTCCTTCCCCCATTAAAGCTGAATACGTATTAAATATGGCTTTGATGAGATGGTTAACTCAGAGAGATGAAATCTTAATGTCAAAAAGTTACTTCCAGCCAAAAAATAGATAGAACCCAAATGTCCATCAGCTGATGAGTGTATAAACAAAATGGACACCCAAAATGCATACAGCGAAATATTATTCAGCCATAAAAAGGAATGAAGTTCTGAGGCACGCTACACCATAGATGAACCTTGAAAACATTGTGGTATGCAAAAGAAGCCAATCACAAAGGATTCATATGGTTCCATTTACATGAAAAGTCCAAACCAGGCAAATCTATCAGAAAGTAGGTTACTGGTTGCCTTAGACTTGGGGGTGAAGGGGTAGATGAATTGGACATGATGACTAAAGGAAGTGGGGTTTCATTTGGGGGTAATAATATTCTAAAATTGATTGTGGTGATGATTGCACAACTCTGAATACAATAAAAGCCACTGAACTGCACTCAACTTTAAATGGGTGAGTTATATACTAGTGAATTATTTCTCAGTAAAGTTGTTTTTATTTTTATTTTTTTCTCATTAAAATTGTTTTAATAATATTTGAGCCTCCAGAAACACCGAGAATGAAAGTTTTTTTTCAGGCTTTCTGATAATGCTAAAATCTACTATGATCTATTTAATACCTGAGAAACACATGTGTTAGAGAGGAGTCAAAATGTTTTTTAAGAAGTAAAACCTCAGAATAGTACTTTATTTTCACAGGCTGTTGTTACGTACTGTAACTAAATAGTAAAAAACAGTATCACATCTAATTCTCTTTTTAGCCTATCTATATAGAAGCAGTTTTGATAGTGCTTCTCATGCATTTCCACCAAAGTAATCTTAACAGCTAAAAGTTGAAATCTTGGGGCGCCTGGGTGGCTCAGTCGGTTAAGCCTCCGACTTCGGCTCAGGTCGTGATCTCGCGGTCTGTGGGTTCGGGCCCCGTGTCGGGCTCTGTGCTGACAGCTCAGAGCCTAGAGCCTGTTTCAGATTCTGTGTCTCCCTCTTTCTCTGACCCTCCCCTGTTCATGCTCTCTCTCTGTCTCAAAAATAAATAAATGTCAAAAAAAAATTTTTTTTAAAAAGTTGAAATCTTAATTTTGATGGCCCCCTCTTTTCACTATTTGGCAATATTCAAACAGGAATTTGGAGGTAACATATCAGAATCAGAATTCAAGTAACAGAGGATAGCTCAGGTTGGAAATGATGGGAATTTGACCCACAGACAGACCCACAGGTGTGTAGAATTTGGGAGTAAAACTAGAGTTGATTTTATGAGGCACAGGTCTGAAACAAACCGGTCTGTGGAGAGAAAAAAACAGATAAACATCAAGTACAAACAAACTCCATGTCGATTTCAAAATATAAAGTCATATCTTGCTTTTGGGTAGAGGGAGTCACCAATACAAAGCTATCCAAGTCCTTAAATTAGTCAGTAGGCTTAATACAATCCAATTTAAACATCCAAGAGTGTGTGTGTGGTAGTTAAGTTGATTCTAAGGTTTATGCGGGACTAAACATATAGGAGTGTCTGGGAAATTAGTAAAGTTGTTTTTAGAGTCACCTCTGGGGCCCCTCGGTGGCTCGGTAGGTTGAGTGTGTGACTTGATCTCAGCTCAGGTCTTGATCTCAGGGTCATGAGTTCAAGCCACGTGTCAGGCTCTGCACTGGGTGTGAAGCCTACTTTAAAAAAAAAAAAGTCACTTTCTCCTAGAAGACTTCCCCTCTGACGCCCCCTCCCCTAAATTTCTTCAACGCTGCTTTTATCAGCCCTGCATTTAGAGGCAACATTGTGGGAAGGGATTGCCAGTTATCAATTACTGTGTAAGAAACCATTCCCAGGGGCACCTGAGTGGCTCAGTAGGTTGAGCATCCACTGCGGTCGTGATCTCACGTTTCCTGAGATGGAGCCCCACGTTGGGCTGTGTACTGATGGTGTGAGCCTGCTTGAGATTCTCTCTCCCCCCTTCTCTCTACCTGTCCCCCACTTGTGTTCATGCTCTCCCTCTCTCGAAATAAATAAATTAAAAACAAAAAACATTAAAGAAGAAAAAAGAAACCACTCCCAAAACCTAGTGACGTAAAACAGTATTTGTGCTCTCTCATAAATCTACAATTTGAGCATGGGTTAGCAGGGAAGGCTCATCTCTTTCCCACGGTGTCAGCCAAGATCAGTCACCATTTGGATGGATTACGACCCAAAATGCCTCTCCCACATGGCTGACAAGCTGGTGCTGGGGGTAGAGGGGCCTTCTCTGTTTTTGTTTTTGTATCTCCCCACAGATTAAAGGCTGGGTTCTGAACGATATTTGTGAGCGAGAGCCAGGAGGAAGCTGTAGTCCCTTTTAACAGCATAGCTTTGGAAGGTAGATAGATAGTATTTCTACTGTTGAGGGGGCCCCAAAGTCCTGAGCAGTTTCAAAAGAGCCGACATAGACTCCATCTCTTGATGGGGAGTGGTAAAGTTCTGGAAGTGGGTGGGACTGGAAAGTGTTGTTTTCCTCATTTTTGGAAAATATAATTTGCTACAGGCATACTTGTCTGGTATACCATTTAGAATATACCCACCTCCAAGCAACTGAAAAAAAAAAAAAAAAGAAAAAACCAAAACCAACAACACCTAAATAGTGGCTTAAGGCACCACGCATTTGTCGTTTATTAAATGTATTTTTTTTACGTTTTTTATTTTTTTTTAATTTTTTTAATGTTTATTTATTTTTGAGACAGAGAGAGACAGAGAGAGACAGAGCATGAATGGGGGAGGGACAGAGAGAGAGGGAGACACAGAATCGGAAGCAGGCTCCAGGCTCTGAGCTATCAGCCCAGAGCCTGATGCGGGGCTTGAATTCACAAACTGTGAGATCGTGACCTGAGCTGAAGTCGGACGCTCAACCGACTGAGCCACCCAGGCGCCCCACGTTTTTTATTTTTGAGAGACAGAGAGAGAGCACAGTGGGGGAGGGGCAGAGAGAGGAGAAGACACAGAATCGGAAACAGGCTCCAGGCTCCGAGCTGTCAGCACAGAGCCCGATGCGGGGCTTGAACCCACGGACGGCAAGATCATGACCTGGGCCGAAGTCGGACGCTCAACCGACTGAGCCACCCAGGCGCCCCGCATTTGTCGTTTATTAAGGAGTCCAGAAGTCAGTAGTCCCAGGGTTGATTCAGTGGCTCCACGACGTCAATTTCATCTTTCCCCTCCCACCCTACTCAGTACGTTGGCTTTTCATACCTGTGCTGATTGCCTCACAACTGCAAAAATCAGTATATATCCAGGTGTATATCCTTAACCCAACAGTGCCCAAAGCAGAAAGAGAGCAAAAAAGGTTATTTTGAAGTCCTGTACCTCTTACGTGGGAGGAAAAACTTTCTCATTAAACACTCAGCAAACATCCCATATCACTGACCGGATCAGGGTCATGTCCACCCCTGACCAATCACTGGTAAAAGGGAGAGAGAGTATTGATTCCCTTAAAGAAATATGATGCATCCCCTGGGCCAGGAGAATCTCAGGCGAAATTCAAACTTCTAGAAGCAAAGATGGAAGCTGTGGAGTAGATAAGCAGCTGTGTGTGTGCCGCCTCGAGTTTTCCCACCACACCAAGTGTTCGTTCTTTCTTCTTGTGTGGAGTCTGTGCTGGACTGAGGGGATTCATAGGCAACAGTCACTCCGCCCTCAGAAAGTTTACAGTCTGGTTGAGTTTACATAAATAATTGTAACTAAATTCCTGAGAGACCAGGTGTTTGTCAACAAGACTTTATAACTGCAGGCTTGGTGCCAGATCCCATTGGGTCTTGTGGAGACAAAAATAAAGACCTAGCTCCTGCCTTTAACGACCTCAGTCTTTGAGAAAAACGGTAAACTTACAATCACAGAGTGTTAAGTGCTAAATAGGGGTAAACCCTGGTTGCAATAAGAGCAGAGGAGAAACAAGGTAAAAGAGGAGAGGAGGCAAGAAAGGCTTTCAGAGACGATGGTTGAGTCGATTATAGGTGGAGTCAGGACTGGGCAAGAGGAAGTGTTTGGAAAAGACTGGGGGGGGGGGGCGGCGCATAAGCAAACGTTAGGAAGCAAGAGAAAAAGCTTAATGTCCGCAGGTAGCAACAAGCAATAAAAAACACTGGAGTATGAAGTGGGACATACAGTGAAGGCTGAAGATAAATAAGTTTAGGGAAAGATCCTCATCAACCTATCAGTCCATTCATTTATTAAATGATTATCTACACAGCACTAGGTACCAGCCACCCTCCAGCCTCGGTGCCTTTTGCACTCTCTGCCTGGAACAGCACTCCCTAAATCTTCTCAGGCTTCAGCTCAATTAGTCCCTCAGAGACGTTTTCCCCACTTCCCTTACCTAAAACAGCCCCCACGTGGACACTTGGCTTTACATCACTGTTTTGCTTTCCTTCTAGCACTAATCACATTATGAGATTATCATCTTCGTTTGCTCAAGAGTTAACAGCCTGCCAGTTGCCACTGGAATGTAAGCTCCTCGCGAGCAGGGCCCTGGCCCCTTTTCATCTTCTTCATCCACAGACCTTCAGCATCCCCAGGGACCCGGCGCAGCTCCGGCGACCCAAGCGCGCTTCACCAGGGACGTCCGCAGCTGAGCATGCGCAGAGGGCTTCTGGCGCGCGGCGCCCCGGCCCCGCCCCGTCCGTCCCGCCCCCTCACGGGCTGGTTGGCCGCGGGATCCGAGTCCTCGCCAGCGGGTGCTCCCACTCGCTCGCAGTTGCGCACGCCTCAGCGCGGTAACTGACGCGCCCCCCGGTTCGCCGGCCCGGCCCCGGGATGGCCCCCAAGCTCTCAGACTCCGTGGAGGGGCTCCGCGCCGCCGGCAACCAGAGCTTCCGCAACGGCCAGTTCGCCGAGGCCGCGGCGCTGTACAGCCGCGCGCTGCGGGCGCTGGAGGCGCAAGGTACGACCCTGGCCCCCGTTTCTCCGCTCCCCCTCTCCGGTGTTTCCTCCCCCACGGCCCCGCGGCCGCCCAGACCTCGCTCGGCCCCCGACCCCCCGGGGCCTGCGTTCTCAGCGGTCGTCTGGCTCACCAGGGCCACCCGGCACCCTTCCCGCCCGCTCCCTGCTTTGGCATCCTGCGAGAGGCTTCCTTAGCTCTTTCTTCGCCCGCCCCCCACCCCCTTTTTTCCTAATGGTAATACGGTTTTGTTACTGGTTCTTTTTCACTTGCTGACATATCACAAACATATCTCCGTATTAATAGATGTTTGATCTCATGTTTTCTTGCTGTAAAAAAAAAAAAAAAACCACAACCTTAAATTTATCTTCGTAACCATTTTTAAGCGCAGGTAAATTCACATTGTTGTGCAACAGATCGCTAGAACTTTTTCATCTGCGACACTGAAACTCTACGCATTGAACACTGTCATCATCCTTTCCTCCCCCTCAGCCCTTGGTTTCCACCTTTCTACTTCGTGTATCCTTGGTTTTGATTAGATACTTCAAATGAGTGAAGTCCTGTGGTATTTGTCTTTTGGGACTGGCTTATTTTGCTTAGAATGGCCTCGAGGACGTTGCAATCGGTGTTGTAGCATGTGACAGAATTTCTTACTTTTTAAGGCCATATAATTTCCATTGTGTGGATATTTCACGTTTTCTCCATCCAGATGTAAACAAGGCCTGTCTGATGGCGATTAGGACTGCAAAGAAGACAAATACAGTGATGTGGTAAGGCAGGAGACTGGGGAGCTCCTTTAGAGTGGAAGGTCAAGGACAGCTTTGAAGCAGTGACATTTGAAGTGACGTCTGAATGATGAGAAGAAGCCAGGTGCACAAACTTTTGGGTGCTGCGTGTTCCAGGTGGAGGAACTATTCATTCCAAGGGCCCCAGATGAATAAGCACGGTGTGTTCCAGGCGCCACAGCGTATAGTGAGCTGTGGAAGAACAGGAAGTGTTGAGGGCAGTTTGAGCGGCAGAGACTTACTGGCCTTATTTTACACAATAGGCTGTGGTGAGGAGTTTGGATTTTATTCCCTGATGGGAGGCTACTGGGAAGTTTTGCTTTAAATAGAGGTGTAGCATGGGCACCTGGGTGGCTCAGTCGGTTAAGCGTCCGACTTCGGCTCAGGTCATGATCTCGCGGTTCGTGAGTTCGAGCCCCACATCCGGCCCTGTGCTGACAGCTCAGAGCCTGGAGCCTGCTTTGGAGTCTGTGTCTCCCTCTCTTTCTGCCCCTTCCCTGCTCGTTCTCTGTCTCTTTTTCTCTCTCAAAAATAAACATTTAAAAATAACTTTTTTTTAAAAATTTTTTTTTTCAACGTTTATTTATTTTTGGGACAGAGAGAGACAGAGCATGAACGGGAGAGGGGCAGAGAGAGAGGGAGACACAGAATCGGAAACAGGCTCCAGGCTCTGAGCCATCAGCCCAGAGCCCGACGCGGGGCTCGAACTCACGGACCGCGAGATTGTGACCTGGCTGAAGTCGGACGCTTAACCGACTGCGCCACCCAGGCGCCCCTAAAAATAACTTTTAATAGAGGTATAGCATGTCTTTGTCCATTCTCCCAACCTCCAGCTCATGGGTGAGACACTTTGGAGAAGTGGTGAGCCTCATTCTACCAACCACAGCCCATTGCCCCAAACCTCCAAAAGTGTCTTACCCGTGAGCCCTCATTTTCCGTAGGACCAATTTCCCTATGTCTTCCTCCTCTCCCTTTCTTGGCTGGTATTGGTTGAGTGCTTTACTGTGTGCCAGAGATTACAGACGTCAATTCTTTGATCTTCATACAAACCTGTGGATAAGATACTTTCTAGATGAGGAGTCCAGAAGAATTACACAATAAAGACATGTCAGAGGCAGGATTTGAATATGGGTCTGATTCGCAAGTCCAAGTTTGGAGTCACTTTGCTAGACTTCTCCCCAAATCTTCTCCAAATTCCAGTCTTTCTTGTTTGAACTTTTGCAGTTTGAGGCCACTCGTTTGCCCACGTCTTATTCTTCTAGAACCCTCCTTTGTAGGCCCACCTTCTCATCTCAGCGTCACTTGATGAAGTCACGGATGAATCTGCGAGACTGCTATTTCTGCCTTTTTCTTTCATCCTACTCCAGCCGGCCTGGAAAAAAGCTGGTGCTTTTGTGTGGATTTATTCTGGATCCTTAGAAGGGCCTAGTGTCTGGATTTAGTAGGGGACCAGCGTTCGGTTCTGATCTTGCTGTTGATTGTCCAGATAATTTCTGGGCAAATCCCTGGATTTCTGTGATCAGTTTTGCGGCTCTTGAAAGGACAGCAGGGAGTAACCTAACAAAATGAACCCTTCCAGCAGGTCTGTGAAGTGGTATCTTCATGTGATAGTCACGTGGGCACATTCGATCAGCGGGATTGAGTGGCGGGATTCTAGGTCCCCGTGCCCTTGCCACTGCCCCACTGCTGTTTCTGTGCGCTCCAGTGACTTGACGTGCACTGCAAGTTGTGAGTAATTGTACTCTTCCCTTAAAGGCCAGGATATAGTTTACTTTTTTCTGTACTCTGCTGTCTCCCTCAGGGCCTGGCAAAATAAGGGGGGAAAAGTTATTATTTTATCAGGTTTGTCACCGTTGATGTTGAATGAAAGCTGTCATGCCTCAACGTGGAAACATACTTAATGGAAAAAAAAGCAAATTGCCGAAGGATAGACAATAGCGTGCCACTTGGGAAAAGCTTAGGAATGCAGCTGTAATGGCAGCAGGCACACAGGCATGCAGGAGGATGTCACATCCCGACCTCAGGACTGTGCTGAGCGCTGGGCGTCTGAGGAGGGAGCAAGAGAGAAGGATGAGGTTGAGTGGAGCTTTGGCCGTATCAAAAATTCAAAAGGCTGGAAACAAATATAACATGTGCTAAGTCCAGTGGTGGATGTCAAGTACCCGTTAACACTGTTTTCTTCTAGCTATTTCATAATTTTCAAAAGAGAGTTTGTTTCTAATTCTTTTGTGTATATACCCAGGATGGAATTACTGGATCAGCACTTGGTAGTTTTCAGGGTTTTTGGTGTGTTCTCCATTATGGTCTATGCTAGTGGGTATAAAGTAGTTGAAAAATTATTTTAAAAATGGGAGTTGGGGCGCCTGGATGGCTCAGTCGGTTAAGCGTCCGACTTTGGCACAGGGCATGGTCTCACGGATTGTGAGTTCAAGCCTCGAGTCAGGCTTTGTGCTGACAGCACGGAGCCTGGAGCCTGCTTTGGATTCTGTGTCTGTCTCTCTCCTTCTCTCTCTCTGTCTTTCTCTCTCCCCCTCCCCTGCTCCTGTTCTGTGTGTGTGTGTGTGTATGTGTCTCAAAAATAAACATTTAAAAAAATGAAAGTCATTGTGGCCACACAATAAAAGACATAGGCTTCTGAGATTCCTGAGGATAAGGACTGCCTTTAGAGAAATGCCTGATAATTCTCCCTCTGGGCTTATTGATCAGGCTTGTTGGTAGCTCGACTCCTTCCTTTGATTAAGTTCTGCTTAATCCTGCCACACCCAGAGGACTTTTCCCTGGCAAAGTCCTGTCTGATTTGATCAGGTGGAATTACTCTTGTCTTTTATGTCCCCACAACCCTTGTTCAGTCTATGTATCACATTTTCCTTTTCTTTTTTAGGAACGCTTTTATTGGGTTTACATGATTTTTGTAATAAAATTCTCACACACACACGTGTAGTTACAGCATGGACTTCTCTGAGCAGAAGCCAGCTATTTCGTGTCTTGTCTCTTGGCTGGTCCCAAGTTCAGTGCTGGAGAAGAGGTTTGGGGCAACGGGCTGTGGTTGGTAGAATGAGGCTCACCCTCCCTGTGAGTGGCAGGAAGCCTCCCGTTCTGGCTCCACGTGAGAGTGACAAACCCGGCAGCCCATCAGACCAACAAGCCTGATCAGGACTCATAGGAAATACATCCCAGAGCCCCAGGGCATCCATTTCCCACCGTGTTAATCTCCTGCTGTCTGCTTCCCCCTGGGCAGGTTCTTCGAACCCTGGAGAAGAAAGTATTCTCTACTCTAACCGTGCGGTGTGCCACTTAAAGGATGGCAACTGCAAGGACTGCATCAAGGATTGCACTTTGTAAGTGGGCAGGGGTGACCTTGGGGGCCTGGGGGTCTCAGGAGAGGAGGCTGGGTTTATCTGGCCTGTGTTACTGTTTGGACCGATCCCACCAGTTACAGCCATGCCAGATAATTGAGAAGCAACCGCTGGGTCACTGAGGATAGGAGGCTCTACTTGGTCCTCGTGGCCCCTGACTTGTGTCTTTGGAGTCTGCCGAAAAAGGAGTAGGGTGGGAAGTTAGAGGTGGGCCTTAAAGGCCTTTGAGGTTTGGGACCTGAGGGTGACATTGAGCTGCAGACTGGTGACTGGCTTGCCCAGGATTTTTCTGCGGTGGATGTGTGTGGGAGCAAGGGAGGGAAAGAAAGAGGGATAGAGGTTAGTGAATGGTCTCAAAAGAAACTAAGAGGTATTCATCGGTGACCAGGGGTAAAGGATGTTAAACATTAAACAGTTTTTCATACTTCTTTCTTCTCCGAGCTAGTCTGACCCTGCCTTCTTTCCTCCTCACTGAACTAGCACACGGGACTTCATGTTCTCAGATCCTGTGTCCTGTGGTATTGCCTTAGATTCATGCCCTGGTGATAGGTGGGAGAGGAGGAGAGGTGAGCAGGCTCATGGAGCCTGTGCTAAGGTCATTTGTACCAGGCCCGTGCTAGGTTTCCTTCTGGGAGTGCTCATGACCACTCTGTGGGGTAAGTTTACCACCCTGCCCAGGCTAGCACTGGGTTGCAGGGGACCGAGACGGTAAAGTGACCTGCCTGGGGTCACGTGGTTGGTGGCAGAGGTAGAATTCCAACACCGCTCCCCATCTGACTCCAGAGCCTGTTTTCCCACCAGGTCAGCCTCTGTAGAAACACATCGAAGAATGAGAACTACAAGGCACTTGTGCTTGACTTGGGGTGGGGTTGCAGGGTGGATTGCAACCATGAAAACTGATGGACGGGCACACAGATTTCACAGTACGAGTGGCCTTCTGTCCATCAGCCCTTCTCCACCTCAGTCCAAGTTCAAAAGTCCCTCCTCTAAGGTTTGACATTTTAGCAGTGTCTCTACCAGATGTGACCTCCTGTATACTGAATGCTGCACATGACCCTGCCTGGAAGGAGCTGCAGGGGAGCCCTGGTGACTCAGCAGCCAGGTGACATTTGTGCCTCCTGCCCTAGAGCACTGGACCTGGTTCCCTTCAGCCTGAAGCCCCTGCTGCGGCGAGCGTCCGCCTACGAGGCTCTGGAGAAGTACCCCCTGGCCTATGTCGACTACAAGACCGCACTGCAGATTGATGACCGCGTGACGTCGGCCTTGGAAGGCATCAACAGGTGAGCCTGAGCCACCGCCCGAAGTCTCTCTGGGACTCCCTGTCCTCCGGATGCACTTGAGGCCACTGCTTTGGGCATCTCCTGGGGGTCCCTTTGGGCTGGGCTTAGAAACTCCTAATGAGCACGTGGGGAAAGCGCAGAAGGAGAGTCAGCTGTCGTGTTTAGCAGGTGTGTTCGGGGTCAGACTTAGAGGACTGGTGGATTGATTCCCTAGCTGCTCCGAGTCATTCACGCTGTAACCACTTACTGAGCTCTGTTGGAAGGATTGTGCCAGGTTCGGTGGGGAAGACCGCAGTAACAACCAGGTACAGATCCCACTTGCTCCGCAGACCTACCTAGAGCAGGGAAAGTAAGGCAGGGGCACAGGCAGCCGCAGTACAAGGCGACGGGTGGTGTTCGCAGGGATGGTTCTGTATGTTGTACTGTGACCCCTTCAGGTGGTCCGTCGGGCAGCACTGCTTTCTGGGCTTCTGAGTGGTTGTACCGCACGGATACCCTCATTTGTGTGCCTGAGCATGTTTCCCCTCTTTGCACGGGCTGCTAGAAAGCCGAACATGACACCATAGCAAACCCTTCACAGGACTGCATGGTATGTATTTAGTGCGTCATTTTTAGCTTCACTCGTTTTCTCTCTGCCTCCTTTTAGTTTCTGTCCTTCAACAGAATCTGCCACTCGTGTGCCCGTCTTTGCCCTAGGGCCTGGGCTGATGCCTGACACATAGCTCTTGGCTGCCATATTGGAGCCCCCAGTCTCATGGGGAACCCCAGTAGTAGCCAAGTGCACCCGTGTATGTCGAGTGCTGTGGTAGGCGGCGGCCCAGGGGGCTGTAGGGGCAGAAAGGGGCACCTGACCAGCCAGGGGGAGGGAGGAGACTGGTCAGGACTTTCCAGAGGAGGCGAGCCGTGGCCGAGAAATGAATAGAAATCCGGGATCGGGGCAGCCACAAGGCCGTCTGCGCAGGGTGAGCGAGGATGATGGATTCCGGGAATTGCGAGAAGTCCCATTTTGCTTGGCGCTGCTGGTGAGGAGCTCAGCTCGGGCGGGTGAGGTGAGACCAGATCACACGGGGCCTGGCACTCAGGGGCCTGGACCTAATCCAGGCATGGTGAGGCTTTGTGAAAGGGGCTTTAGCAGGGGGACAGCGGGAGCAGATTTGAGAGAAAAGCTGACTAGCTTCTGTGCTGAGGGATGACACGAAGGAGAGCAGGGTAGGAAGGGCCCAGCAGTAACTCAGAAGAGACGGTAGGGATAGTGGAAGGAGGACAGTGGGACCAGTTCTGGGGACATTTGGGTAGTAGTGCAGTGAGATTTGGTGTTAGGAGGGTAGTGAGAGGGAAGAATAGAAGAGACATCCCGGAGGCTGACAGGTTGCGTTGGAGGGGACCCGGGACGGGAGATGTAAGGACAGTGGTTGGGGGCAAAGGACAAGAATACAGGGCAGACATTTGGATTCAGAGGTCATCAGCGTCGAGGTGGATTGAGGTTGTGGGAGAGAAGAAGACCCCCATGGCAAGTGAGCTGGGGGGAGAGGATGGAGCTTTGAAAATCGCAACATTTGAGGGACTTCCAGGAGAACAGCAGCTGGAGGGTAGGAGGGAACTTGGAGCATTTCGGGAGAAAGTGTTTCCAGAAGGACAGAGACATCCTTCCTGTCGGGTGTTGCAGGGAGCTTACGCGGACTTCTGGGTTTAAGAATGAAATCACTGGTGGATGTGACAGTAGCAGTTCAAGAGGTCTGGCTGAGGAGAGGCAGAGGAGTCCAGCTGTGCAGTCAGAGTGGGGCCTCCAGGCGGCCCTCCGGGCACGGAGAAAGGTTGAAGCTGTAGAAGAGGTGCTGGCCGTGGTTGCTGCTAGAGGCAGGGAGAGGGGAGACCCGGAGCTTCGGTGGAGAGGTTGGCCTCGTCACTTCTTCATTTGTGACGGGAGAGAAATGGGAAGGGTCAGGTGCCCTTGCAGGTGGGTTTGCATTTTCAGGATGGGGACGTTTGCCCCGAAGAAGGAGGAGGGTGAGGGAGCCGGGCCGAGGAGGGTGGAGGTTTGAAACAGCCGTGCCAATCAGAGTCCAAGGACATGAGTTTGCAGTGATGCCGGCCTGTGACGCTTTCATTCTAGTCACACTGCCTCTAGGAGGCAGTCGTTGGAGCCGAAAAAGCACACAGTTGGCTCTGTTCACTGGTTGAGCACATACAAGATGGACGAGGTCCCCGAGCAGCATTTGAAGCAAGTTAGCTGGGCCAGAAGGGGGAGATGGGGAACGGGAGGTGGAAGGGATTGTTCCGGGTAGAGGGAAGAGCATGTGCAAAGCCCGGAACATACGGATCAAGAGGGAACGTGGCACACGGTAAAAGTGGACAGGCGGTAAGGGACCAGGTGTCAGGCCCCATCAGCCCAGGGAAACGGGAACCACTGAAGGGTTTTAAAATGAGAGAATGACAGAAGATTTGCACTTTTTAAAAATCCAACGTCAGGTGCTTGCGTGGCCTTGTCATAGATCCATTAGGAAGATATAAAACATTTCCTTTCTTGGGGCATGTGTGGTCCTCTGGGGATAAGGTGGAGTACGCTTCACGAGCAGCGGTCACCACTTTGAAGTTAATGTAGATGAGTAATGTCATGGCAGCAGGGGGTACTGTCGTGTGCAGACTTCTGTCCCTTTCCCGCTGTGTGTTAGAAGGCCAGGAAGAGATGGTGGCTCTCGTACACCCGCTTTGGATTTATGAGAGGAGGAATATCTTCCGGACCCAGCCGGAAACCTCCCTGTAATTCTGTCTGCCTTTCCAGGATGAGCAGAGCTCTCATGGACTCACTTGGGCCCGAGTGGCGCCTGAAGCTGCCCTTGACCCCCTTGGTGCCTGTTTCGGCTCAGAAGAGGTGGGAGTCCTTGCCTTCCGAATGCCGCAGAGAAAGAGCTAAAAGCAAATTCAGAGAAACCACAACGGCAAAGAGCAGAGGTAAGTTGTGACTTGCCGCCCGGAGTGGCATAGTCTCCCCGTAGCCACTTTCTGTAGAGTAATCCTATAAAAATTGGCCTTGGTTAAACTGCGCTATAAAAAGTATCTAAAAGAAAAAATACAAAACGAAAAGTCCTAACCTCTTAGAGACTGAGGTGATGAGAAAGCCCACCCACCGCTGTACGGGTGAAGCGATAGAAGACGCCTGGAACTCCCAGCCTGCTGCGTCGGTGTACGTACGACATTAGTTCCTTTGGCGGTGCTGGGTATGGATCGTCCAGGGTGTTTTGGTAGCAAGAGCAGAAGACTCAACGTGGTGAAAACGACAAAGAGAACGTACTGGCTCATGAAACTGAGAAGTTCAGAGTTCAGGTTCAGGCAGGGTTTGCTCCAGCCGCTCACAACATTCTCAGACTCTGAGTCCATTCCTCCGTGCTCTCTCAGCTCTCTCCTCTAGTGTGTTGGCTTTGTCTTGGGGCAGTCTTCCCTCCTAGTAGTGAAGCGGCTGTAGCAGTTCCTGGCCTCATGTGCGTATGCCGTGCCTCATGGCTCAGAGGAGGAGAAGAAGGTTGGTTTCTTCTTCCAATAGCCCCCGAAGAAGGAGAGAGTGTCTTTCCTTTAAATCCCTAGGTCACATGTTTTCTCAATGATTCCGGCCCATTTGGTCACAGGCTATTGTCTGAATTAGTCACTGTGACCAGGGGCTGAGATTTTGTGATGAGCTCCACCGTAAGCTATCTGTCCCACCTTCTTAACTAGAGGGTGATGCTTCCCCAAGAACGAACACACACCCACACACGTGCAAGGAGTCCCTGGAGGATGAATAAGAGAAGGGAGATGAAAGTCAGGTAACCCAAAGACAGGAGACTAAGTAAGAGGCCATTTTTGAGGCACAGGCTCACCAGTGCTCCAGGGGCCTCAGGTGGGTCCAGCAAGCTAGGTGGTGAGGGGAGGAGGTGCAGCAGGTGTGCGGGCTGGAGCCCAGCCGTGGGTGTCAGGGGAGGGCAGAGTTAACTCCCCTTCCCAGGAGGGAACCTATCTGACCATGGGTAGCACTCACTCTGGTTTGTGGAAACCTGCTAAGTGTCCCCCGTTCTCCGGAATGAAAATGTGGGGTGCTGATGAACTAGATGGCTTCAGAGCACCTACCATTAATTTCCTTCTTTCAGAGCCACTGAGCCATATGTTTTGCAGGTGCTGTGCTAGGCAGTGTGACATAGAGAAGGCAGGCAGTCTCGGCCCTCAGGCAGCTCTCAGTCTGATGAGACTGGGACACATAAACAGCATTTTAAAACACAGGAGGAAAGGGGTGCCTGGCTGGCTCAGTCTGTGGAGCACATGACTCTTGATCTCAGGGTTGTAGGTTCAAGCCCCACACTGGCGGTAGAGCCTACTTAAAAAAAAGAAAATACAGGAGGAAGAATAAGTGCTTTAGAGTCTTTAGTATCTGGGGAGTTCAAAACGTGAACTAACGTGTGCACTGAGGGGTTTGGGGAATGGCTTCTGGGGGAGATGCCAGAGAACGTGAGAGAATGCAGCCTGTGGGCATCGCAGGTGAACAGTGGGAATCCGCATGCCTGCAGCGTGCTGTGTCGCAGAGCCGAGGTCAGGCTGAAGACGTGTGTATGCGGCAGCCCGTTGGCTCTGCTTCTAGAGAACCTCATGCATGTGCGCAGAGGAGATGTGTTCAAGAATGTTTGCAGCAGCAAAAAACACAACCGGAAAACAACCCAAATCTGTAAATAGAACAGATAAATCAGTTGTACCACAGCAGTGAGAGTGAATGAACTCCAGGTATCGACATCAACACAGGTGAATCTCAGGATCACGTTGGTGAGGGGAGAAGACAAAACCAGATCAAAGAAGCATAGTTAGAATAGTTTATTCTTTTATACGAAGTTTAAAAACAAAATAAACAGCAAATGGTTTATAGAAACTGTTGTATATAGTTAACCTATCAAGAAAAAGCGGGGGAAGGGAGCACAGGATTGGCGATAATGGTTTCCTCCAGGAGTAGATTGATTTGGGGGGGGGGGGCCCACAGGGCTTTAAAGGTCCTAGTGAATGTTCTGTTTCTTAAGGTGAGGGATAAGTTCAAGGGTGTTAGTTCAGTTCCTAAAACCTTACCTGTGCCATACATATCCAGTATTTTATAAAGGTAGTTTTTAAAAATTACAACAACAGGTGAAATGGGAGTGAGGTCTGGAACGACGATGTGGGGCTGCTCAGTGAAGGGCCGGAAAGCCAAGTGAGCAGCTTGCATTTCACCTTGTCTCCCTGTCAGGGCGGGGGTGGGGAAGCTGCACGCATTTCGTGAGGGAGGATGCAGGCCCGGGCCAAAGCCATCGTGAAGACTGGCGGGCTCTTCTGCCCTTTTCTGAAGCCTGGGAGCTATACCCTTTTTTTCTCAGATGCTGGCTTATTTAAATCTCATTTACTTACTCTCCTGCTTTAAGTTTATAGGATGTTCTGCATGCTCAGATTTCGTCCTAAACTAGCCACGTGTGGGGCAGGTAGTGCCCCGGTGGATGGAGAGACTAAGGTCCAGAAGACTTGGGCCCCACGAGATCCCCAGCTCCTAAGTGGCAGCACCGGGACTAGAACCCGAGTTCTGTCTATTCTCATGTGCATGTCTAAGTATGTTTGTATGGGAGTCCCCAACCTCCTATGACTGAAAAATTGTTTAATTTCCCAGAAGCCACATGGGGGACTCCTTCATCAGGGAGGCTGCTTTAGGGCAGCATAGGGGTCTTGGGGGGGGGGGCTGTGGGGGAGGGTGGCAGATGACTTGGAAGAGACGGGGCCGGCGAGGCCTCGTGGGTCTCGCTTGGGCACCCGCTCCATGGCTTTTTCCTCTTCTGAATTTGTATCTAGTGCCTTCTGCTGGGGATGTGGAGAGAGCCAGAGTTCTGAAGGAAGAAGGCAATGAGCTTGTAAAGAAGGGAAACCATAAGAAAGCTGTTGAGAAGTACAGTGAAAGCCTCTCATTTAGTGACGTGGAGTCTGCCACATACAGCAACAGGTATCTTCCATGTAGCTGCTGGCCCGGGGGATTTTAGGACATTGGATACTGTTCCAGAGTCTTCTCTCGGACTGGGGTGGGCTCTTCATTCCTAGCATTTTGGTCAGCATGTTGTAGCTCCAAACCTGCCTTCATATGGGTTTTGGTCACCGTGAGGCAGGTGTTGCCCGTGGCATCTGCTACCTTAGAGGAATAGAAAGAGCGGTGCCAGTGTGGAGCCTGGGCTTTGTCGGGCCTTCTCCCCCTCAGATTTTCCTGAACCACCCAAATAAGCACACTCTGAAAGTAAAAGCCTCAGTACATGTCTCTCCGCCTTCCCCCTTCCCCCTTCCCCCTAGCCCCACGGCTTCTCTAAGCCCCTCCGGTTAGAAGTGTTGGCACTGTCCCAGCCCTAGGGCACAACCCAGGCCGTGGACTAATGGTCACCTGGCCCAGGAGCAAGAGAGAAGGTCTTGCCTGAAGGGTTTGACCTGTGGGTGGCGCTGTTGAGCGCTCTGCACCATGAACTGCTGTCTGTGGCTGGTGCTTCTTTCCACCCACAGTGAGGACACCATCCCTTTTATTGTGTGGGAGTCACTGCTTTGCAGCACATTCCCGACATATTGGTAGGTGGTCTTCCCCTGTAAAGTCAAGAAATCGGAGGCTCAGAGCAGAAAGGGCTTTACCTCAGCTCACCCAGCCATTAAATGGTGGAGACAGAATTGGAACCTGGCTCCGATGAGATCTTTCTATTAGTTTTACTGTCAGAAGTTGAAATATTCAGCAAGGGACCATATCTGATCCAATCATTTGTCATAAAAGATTTACGATAAAATGTTGTGAATCTGTTTCTCCTCTCCTGCTCACATACACATGTTACTCTTGTTCAAAAACCTTGGATCGGGGTACCTGGGTGGCTCAGTCGGTTAAGCGTTTGACTCTTGGTTTTGGCTCAGGTCACGATCTCACGGTTTGTAAGTTTGAGCCCCAAATTGGGCTCTGTGCTGACAGTGCAGAGCCTGCTTGAGAATCTTTCTCTCTCTCTCTCTCTGCCCCTCCCCTGCTCACCTCTCTCCCTCTCTCAAAAATCAACATTTAAAAAAATAAAAACCTTGGCTCTACTGTAGTGTCTCCATTCCCTATGCAAAATTCTTGGGATAAAAGGCATTCCAGGTTTGAGTCAGGTGACATGGTCCGTATACCGAATCACATAATGCTCGCACAGAGTCTAGGGCAGCTTGCTGAAACTCGCTGTTAACATTTCTGCCATGAAACATAGCGGAATTCCACTTGTCACGGGGCTGTGTTAAAGAATGACCAAGTAGCCTCACGTCCATGCAGGTCAGGTTTCGGTGTCAAATGAGGTGAAAAGAGGGGCGCCTGGGTGGCTCAGTTGGTTAAGCGGCCGACTTCGGCTCAGGTCATGATCTCGCGGTCCGTGAGTTCGAGCCCCGCGTCGGGCTCTGTGCTGACAGCTCAGAGCCTGGAGCCTGTTTCGGATTCTGTGTCTCCCTCTCTCTGACCCTCCCCCATTCATGCTCTGTCTCAAAAATAAATAAATGTTAAAAAAAAATTTTTTTTTTTTAAAACAAATGAGGTGAAAAGAGAACTTACAAAAGAGTGGATTTGGGGCTTTGGCCCTGTGGTTTTACTGGCTGATTGGACCAGGGGTGCCTGGTGCCTCAGCCTGCCCAGCTCACCTGGAAGAAAGGGCTGCTGCCTGCTGTTCTGTGTTGACTCAGTGGCAGCTTGATTCCTCTATCTCTGGGCCTGCCTGACTCGCTGACCTCATCCTGCTAGAGACCCCTGCCAGCCTGTTTTCCTGGAGTTTTACCACTTCGGGGACAATGTTTTGTTTTGTTTAAATACAGTTTTCGTGCAAGTGTGTCCATGCCACACTGTTTCAATTATTACTGCTTTATAATATCTTGTAGGGCTAGTCTTTTCCTTATTCTTCTTACTCAGAGCATCACTGACTGTTTTCCCAGGTTCGTTCTGGCTAAACCTTAGGATCATCTTGGCAGACTCCAGAAAATATCTTGGTGCGCTTTTGGTTATGGTTACGTTGAATTTATAAATTTGTAAATTTATTTATTTTTTTAAATGTTTATTTTTAAAGGAGAGAGAGACAGAGTGTGAGTGGGGGAGGGGTAGAGAGTGAGGGAGACACAGAATCCAAAGCAGGCTCCAGGCCCTGAGCGGTCAGCACAGAGCCCGACGTGGGGCTCGAACATGCAAACCATGAGATCATGACCTGAAGTCAGATGCTTAACTGACTGAGCCACCCAAGCACCCCTGTTGTGCCGGCTTTTAAATTGGTATGCTCGGGGGCAGGGGGGTCTGGCTGTCTCTGCCAGCGGAGCATGGCGCTCTGGCTCTCAATTTCATATGTTCAGGTTCCATTGCTGGGCACAGAGGTTACTTTAAAAAAATTGATACAAGGGGGAGCTTTTTCTAATTTATAAATCCATGCAGTCTCAGTAAAAACATTAGAGTTTTTTTAATTCACGATAATGATTCTGAAGTTTGTCAGGAAAAAATGAGAATAGCAGCCTACGAGAATTTAGCATATGATAAAGTGTAGGGAAAAGAGGGATTTTCCATTGAGTAGTGTTGGGTTGACTGGATAGGAGTTAAAAATAAGCCTGAATCCCTACCTCACTCCTTATTAAAATAAATCCTAAGTGGACCACGGTTTCAAATGTAGAAAGTAAAAATTATGTTTTAGAAGAATGCGTGGGTTAATTATTTTGCAGTGTGGAATGTATTATAGAGCTAGGGAATGGGGAGGTGGGACCACAGAGGTCATTAAAGGTAAATTTTATTTCATAAGGTTAAAAAGTCTTATGTAAAGACACAGAGCTTTGCCCATATTTAAAGCAACTATGTTAAAATAGTGAGACACTGTTTTCTTCCAATATTAACAAGTTAAAGGTTGAGACCCAGGATTAGTTCACTTACAGGAAAATAGGCTCTATCAATAACTGGTTGTACGAGAGCAGCTCTTTTGGAGAACATTTTGGCAGTAAGAGTCAAGATTTTAAATGCGTGTATCTGTTGACCCATCTGTCCCTCGTGATAGGCGCTAAGCTTTATGCACAAGGATGCTCATGGCAGCACCTTGTGTTTACAAACTGGAAGAAATGAAAAAGATCTGTAGTTAAGGAATTGGTAGAATAAGTTATGGTTCATCCAACTAAGCAAATACTCTGTTCTCCCTGAAAATAGCAAATGAGTTCCAAGACACCTGTTTTTCATGACCGTCCTTGGGGAAAATAATTGAAGATGGATGAAGATATACATACTTCTTTCCCCGTAGGTGTAGAGCGTCTTGTTGTATGATGTATGCAACTGTTTTTTCCCATGAGTGTGAAAATTTTCACAATATCAGTTGAAAGAACTGGACACCGGACGCCCGCATACCTACCGTCGATTCCTCATTAACGTTTTGTCACATTTGCTTTATCGCTGTTTAGCTATCGATTGTTCTTAGTTTAGGCGCATTTCAGGGTGAGCTGGAGGCATCTTTACTTCTCACTGCTAACACGTCTGCATGCATATCCTCGGAGTCCAGTATTTGTTTAAGGTAGATGACTTTTTAATCCATCGAGGGGGAGGTTTCAGGATCCTTTTCTTGATGTGAAAAGAGCACAGGACGGGAGCGTGAAGTAGACCAAGTAATGACTGGATGTGGTTAGGGGGTGGAGACCTGCACACCGGGCTCCCATCCGGGCTCTGCCTTAGGCTGGCACTGGTGCGTGCACGGGGCCCCTGGCCCCTCCGGGCCGAGCCGGTGGTTTGCTTCGAGGGTGAGGAAGCTAAAAAGTATGCAGCACAGAGCAGGTGTTCGGCGAGTCCGAGTCCGAGGTCAGCCCTCAAACCTCCTTGTGGCTGGTGGGCGGCCTCCAAGCAGTGATTGAAACCTCCAAACGGTCTTTCCCCATCAGAGCGCTCTGCCATTTGGTTCTGAAGCAGTACAAGGAAGCAGTGAAGGATTGCACAGAAGCCCTCAGGCTGGATGGAAGGAACGTGAAGGCGTTCTACAGGCGAGCTCAAGCCTACAAGGCACTCAAGGTAAGGAGACCCTGCCTGAAAGGGACCGTCCGAGACGTCTGTGCTGGTGGCGGTCCTCCCAGAGCAGGGCGAGGTGGTGCCACGTCCCTTCTCCTGGGGCCCCCACGTGGCTCAGGGCAGGCCTGCCGTCTCCACTTCATCTCGCCTCCATCAGGGCCTCATCCTCACCCCCTGCTCTCTTCTCTCAGGACTATAAATCCAGCTTTGAAGACATCAGTTGTCTCCTGCAACTTGAGCCCAGGAACGGCCCTGCCCAGAAGTTGCAGCAGGAAGTTAACCAGAGCTTAAACTAAACACCCAGAGGGGCAGCGGGAAACCTCTGCCTGAGCTCCCTTCTCCGTGCCTGCTCCTGGGACCTCGCCTGCCCCAGAGTGAGCTCTGAAGCAACTCAGAGGTGATGACTTCCCACCTTGTAAGAGGCTTGGCTCATTCAAATTAAGCCCAGTGTAGTAAAAAACCAAAAACGATGTTTTGCTGGAATGGTCCCCACTAGAGCCCTATTGTCCCCCACCCGCCCCCCCCCCCCCCAGACAGCTAGCAGGACGGCAGAAACAGGTCCTCCTCGGCAGAGCAGTTGGCTCTGTCCCCGCCCCAAGCATACTACCGACCGCTGCCCTTGTAGCTTCTTCACCAGACCCATCTCACTGTGGTTCATCTGAGCAAACCGAGCTCCGGGGTGGGGGCGGGTGAGGGATAAACCAGAAGACCCCGGCCCACCTACACCCAAAGCAGCCTGTTGAGCTGGTTCTCCAGGGCTGCCGTGCCCACCCCATCCTTGGCAGAGTCCCCTGTGTTCTGAGCCCCAGTGCCTTTTGGCTGGGCCCTCCTCTGGTGGGGATGCGGAATCCTGACCCGGGGGTGGCTTTGCCCGTGGCTCTGTGCTGCTGCACCTGCACAGAGGTGCCTGAGATGTTTGAAGAGTCCAGGGGTGAGGGCACTTCCAGAGGTGGGCCTTTCCAAGAGAGAAAGCCCTTCTCGAAGGCAGTGTTCTTCCAGTTTGGGCAGAGGCTTCCTTTTGACCTCAACAGTGGCCCCCTCCAAGCTTTTTGGTTCTTTGTAATACGAACTTAATTTGAACTAAACTGACTGATGTCCAACTGTGTATTTGAGCTTTTGCATTAAACATCTTTCTTGTACAAGAAAGGTGTGCTGTGCTTATGTTTGTGCTTTTTCTGCTCTGTGCTTTGAACTTTGCAATAATAAAAGCCACTGCCTGTTCAGCACTCATCCACTCACTGAACACACTTCCTGGAGTATCCGCATGGGCCAGGCTCTGTGTATAGTGCTGGTGAAATCATAGTCAATAGACATGGTCCCTGCTCTCAGAGGGCTGAGGTTCTAGTGGAACAGCAAGAAGGTAATCAGGTAATCCCAGGAACAAACGGCAGCCAGGTTGAGCGTTTTAGAGAAGCCGCCACACGATGCTTTCCCTGCCTCACTGAGGGGATTGGACCCTGTGGAGGGAAAGGGGTCCCTGAGGAAGTAGAGCTCAAATGGAGTTCTAATGTGGGAGTTTAACTGGTAAAGAAGGCAGAAAAACAATCCAAGCAGACAAAACAGACATTTGTCAAGGCTCTAGGTAGGAGGACAGGGTGAGGACCAGGACCAGAAAGTACCCCTCGAGTTCACAAAACGGTGTGGATGAGGCTGGAGGGCGCTTTAGGATTTGTCCAGAACTAAGGGCTGCTACCCTTTCCTGGGCTGTGTCCCAATTAAATTGTTTTCCCCTTAAGCAGAAATTTGAGGACTCTAAAGACAGGGTTTTCATTGTCCCTTTGCTCCCTGTCACATAGCATGTTGAGCACCGCTCAGCTGTTAGCACACTGATTCTGACCTTTTGGAAGGATGAGATGCTTTCCTGTGTGAGCAGCCACAGACGTCTGAGCTAAGCAGATTTCAGGGTCTGGACAGACTCCGTGGGCATGGCCAAGGACTAAAGTGGGGAGCTGGACCCCTATTATTGACCCCCGCCCTTTTTTTGAGAGAATACAACGCTTTATTATATTTATCACACTTAACTTTTTAAATCATTTATCTGTTGCTGGACATTTTGGTTGTTCCTAATTTTTCACTATTATAAATAACTGCAGGGAACACCTTACATACAAATGTTCCTTCTTTTTTAGTATTTCCTAGGAAATTTTTTTTTTTTAACATTTATTTTTGAGAGAGCATGAGCAGGGGAGAAGCAGAGAGGGAGACACAGAATCCCAAGCAGGCTCCAGGCTCCGAGCTGTCAGCACAGAGCCCGATGCGGGGCTTGAACTCAGCAAACTGAGATCATGACTTGAACTGAAGTTGGACACTTAACCAACTGAGCCACCCAGGCTCCCCTCCTAGAAGTTTTCAGAAGTATTTGAATAGTTTGTATTTGTCATATTGTGACTCTGGTCTATTGTCCTCTGTCATACCACTTTATATCCCACGAAGATAATAGCAGCTGTCAGGACCCTTGGTTTCTTCCCTTTATGGTCATTTCTCCTTTTTATTTCCACATTTCCCATGTTTTAGATCTCTGTGCTACTTTCTGGGTGTTTTCTCTAAATTTATCATCTATCATTCTTTTTTTACCCATATGTAATCAACTGTTTGACCCAGACATTGAGTTTATTTCTGTGACTACTTTTTTTGCTTCCTAGAAGTTTTAGTCATTTTTAAATCTGGTTTTTCTTCTTGTGATATCTAGTCTTAACAAATGTTTTTCCTTTATGTGTTTGAATATTATAAATGTCGTTAAGGTATTTTTTAGATCAATTATCTTGAGCTCCTTGGGTATGGTTTTTTTTTTTAATGTTTATTTTTGAGAGAGAGTGTGCGTGCACAAGCAGGGGAGGGGCAGAGAGAGAGGGAGACACAGAATCTGAAGCAGGCTCCAGGCTCCGAGCTGTCAGCACAGAGCCCGACGTGGGGCTCAAACTCACAGACCACGAGATCGTGACCTGAGCCGAAGTCGGACGCTCAACCGACTGAGCCACCTCTTAGGCAGGCACGACTCTTACCTGATTTGAGGCAGGTTGAGTGGTGCCATCCATTCACAACTGACTTTTTCTTCTTAAAGTCTAAAAGGCAAGCATCTTGATTTACTAAGGAAAACATAGAAGGTAAAACCAGGACCCGGGAAGGGATCCTAAAGCAATTCTACATGGGTTCTTCTCTAATGGTGTTACAGAGCCCTCAGCCAGCCAGCCCAGAGCCTACAAGTAGTTGCTGCTTCCGGGGTGTATACCTGCACTGCAGGGTACTCAAGCCCGGGGTCCAGAAACCTCCGTGTACGTCACATGTGGGCACCTGTAGCTTTAGCTCCTTCTCTCGGTGCCGTGTGAGGACAACCATTCAGTCCCGCACTGAGCCACTGCCTGGTGGGCGTCTGCTCCTCTGGGGCCATTCCAGACGGTCCTGCTCAGTTCCTGGCGACCTTGGTCTGGCACACACACAGCTTCTCCCATAACTCTTTGGGCGTCTGTTCCTTCGAGCCACATCCCCAACCCAGTCAAGTCCACCCTTGGCTCTGGCCCACCTCCCTCAGACACAAGAAGGCCTCCTGGGAGACAAGACAGTTTGCAGCACTTTTAATGCACAAAAGGAAAGGGTGACAGGCTGGCGGGGGGACCGGCCTTCATTCCACATACAGAGCTCAAGTACAGATACAGCCTGAGTGGGAAATAAGTTACAGCTCCCGGGGACAGAGAGCCAAGAGCAGGAAGCGCTGTTCAGCCGAGGGAGTGAGGATCCCGCTGTCTGGGGATGAAAGGAGAGGAATGAATCCTTCTAACATACAGCAGACGCCTGGTCTCAACGGAGAAGGCAGAGCAGACGAAGCAGGCCACATACACAAGATAAATTCACCCAGTGCCCAAGGACAGCCCAGCCTATCCCCAGTGACGCCAGGCAGGGCAGCTGGCGAGAAAACACCCGCACTTCGCACAGGGGTCAACACTCATTCTCGTCCCACGGTCTGTCCACTCCTTTGCGCCTCGCAGCTTCCCCCAAACTCCTCGGTGCTTCAGAGAGCGAGCCGGCGCCAACATGGTTTCTCCGCGGGTTTCTCAAAGTCAGCCCCTGCCCGGCTCTTCCCAGCTTCTCTTGGGCCCACCGCTGCTTCCATCTCCGTCTCTCCCACCCCCAGCCACCCACCTGGTTTCAGAGCACATTCACTTTTGTCAGCTCCGCGGCCTGGTGTGCCTGCAGCACCGCCAAAGCCTCTTCCACCTGTGGGTCGTGAGCGGGGGTCAGTGCAGCTGCCCAGCGGGGTCCCCGGGAGATCCCTGGCCGCCCACTGCCTCCGCGTGCTAGATGCCACAAGTCGCCTCCCTCTACGGCACTGCCGTTTGCGAGCGCCCGTGATGAGCGGGTCGTCGGTTGCCTTCTCCAGACAGACGGACGCCGCCGGACAGCTGGGAGAACCTGAGCCCGGTCCTCAGTCAGAACACCACTGCCCGTACCGACACCTTGCACGTGGAGCTGTAGAGAATTAACCTGGAGGGGCTGGAGGGGCCAACCCCGAGGCCTCCCGCTCACAGATGCAGCCCATACAAGCTGGCATCAGCGGGAAGGTAAACTTCGTCCAGGCAGCAGCCTGCTAAGTCCTCTAGGAGAGGTGTTCGTCATGAGCTCTCCTCCTATCCTCGCGAGGCACCCTGCCACCCAGGCCCCAGCCCACCTTGGCATTGAGGGACTCGGGGGACTCCAGCATGAGCAGCAACTCTGAGTTGTCGATCTCCAGCAGCATGCCCGTGATCTTGCCAGCCAGCTGGGTGTGGGCATCGTAGATAAGGGGGTACAGACGCTCACCTGTACAGAACACCTGGCTGACATCCCAGCAGCCCCAGGGAGGCAGGGGGTACTGTGGAAGGGAGCAGTAAGGCATGTGGTGGGGGGTCGTCCCAGAACTGCTCCTTCTGGGCTGTGTCACTTAGCATCACTGGGAGGCTCTCTCCCAACTGTAAAGTGCGCAGAGCAAACCCTGCTTCGGAGGCTAGCTTGAAGAATCAAATTTGACATTCTACATGAACGAATCTACACAGAGCCTGACACAAACTTGGTTGGTGTTTAAAGACTACTCTTGTTTGGGGCAGCTGGGTGGCTCAGTCGGTTAAGCATCTGACTTCGGCTCAGGTCATGATCTCACAGCTCGTGAGTTCGAGCCCCACGTCGGGCTCTGTGCTGACGGCTCGGAGCCTGGAGCTTGCTTCGGATTCTGTGTCTCCCTCACTCTCTCTGCCCCTCCCCTGCTCACAGTCGTGCTCTCTCCCTCCCTCAAAAATAAGTAAACATTAAAAAAAAAAAATTTAAAGACTACTCTTGTTCATTTTGCAAGAAATAGTTCCAATACACACATTGAGATTCTAGACAAGACAGGCTAAGGCTGAACTGGGCTTTTTTGGGGGTAGGAGGAGCCACACACACGAGATAAATTCACCTTCCGCCATCAGGCACTTCTGGTGGCAGAGCCTAGCGCTGGTGGTCAGCCCATCTTGGCCATGTGTGGAGGGTCTGGCCAGGATTGTGTGCTGGGTGGGAGAGTTTCCCCGTGAGGAAAGTGAAGAGGTTTGCAGGGAACTGCTAACAGAGCCTTCTGCCTCTATTAAGCCCATTTAGAATTTTCCTTTGAAGGGTGGGTAGTAAAGTGGCAAAACCCCAAGTGAGCCGAGAAAACAAGCGGAGGGAATCGGGACGGACTTCAGAGAGGTTCTGGAAATCTTGGTGGCCGTGAAGGCAAGAACCTGGCAAGTTATTCACTCAGCAGTTAGCGGCATCCTTTAGCAGGGCCTGCCGTAGACACTGGGCTGGAGGAGACTTGCACAAGGAACTCGCAGTCCAGTGGGGAATGTGTAAATACGAATTTCTGCACATTTATTTCCCACCTCCCTGCAGCGGGCACTGGGAGACAGAGGACATGTGGTGATGGCTTCTTCCCATTCAGGAGATGTAAGAAACAGCAACACCCACCAACAGAAACCCTTAGTCCTGGCCGCAGATCTGCCCACAGCTGGGATCTCTCCAAGCCTGTCACGGCCCTTGAACAGCAGAACTGAAGAAACCTCAGGACCATCTGGTCTGACCAGTGCTTTAAGACGAGAGGGAAGCCGAGGAGAGCAGAGGCAACCCGGACCAAGCCACCCAGCAGGTTGGTCAGCGGTAAAGCTGGACCTCGTCCACGTGTCTCACCTCCACTCAACATGTTTTCCTGCCAGGCTGGCCAACTCCCCCTGCTTCCTGCTCCAGCCACTCACCGATCATCTGCTTTTGTTCGTGCAGTGGCGCTGCGGCCAGCATGGACGCCGTCAGGGGCTCCTGTCCCGGGATGCGCACAGCAGGCTCCTGGACCTGCAATGGTGCCGGGGACACATCCCTTAACCACCACAGATGGGCAAGGCCTCAAAACCCTCACCCTGTCAGGTGAGCACAGGCCTCCAGGAAGGCTCTGGAAGAGGGGAGCAGGGGGCAAGGTATGGACAATCGGGTGGGACAGAGTCCCTAACAAGGGCACAGTGGGATAGACAAATTCACCCTCTAATTCAGACGCCTTCCACGGTGCCAGGAACCTGTCAAGGCCCCACTGGATGTTGCCAAGTGAAAGTCACACATTACTAACCACTTCATGCCAAATAAGGCACTTTTTATCAAGTAGCTTTATGGCCACATCCCCAGCATACTTCTGACCTTTCCCTATTCTGGTAACTTTAAAAGCATGTTGCTGTTTAAAGACTACTCCCTTGTTTCTTTTGCAAGGAAGAGTCTGAAGTATACACATTAAAATTCTAGACAGGATACGATAATGCTGAGTTTGAGACTTGGGCAGGAAGATAAATACATAGCCTTTTAATTTAATCACAGTAGGTATTTTTAGTTCTGTTTTGTAGATTAATCCCATCCCTTCAATATTCAGCATATCGCTAGGATATTTTTCCTTGCTGCTCAACACTGAATATGAAGGAAATACAGATTACTTTTGTTAATAATCCAGGCAGAGCAAACCATAATTAATAAACCAAACATGATCTTGGCTCTTTCCCTCCTTCTGTTAGTAAGGGGGATTGTTTCTCAATTGTACATGTTACTGAACGAAACTTTGCTCGTTTATAATTCAAGAAGAGAAACAAACAAACAAACGAGGGCCAGTGCCTTAGCCAAGGTTCTGAGCCAAGGCCCCAGGAGCCCAGACTAAGAGGGCAGTCAGGCCAGCCTTACCCCGTGGTTGTATGTTGCTGAGGAATATTTGTGTGTCAGCAGAGGCCCACTTGGTGCAGGATATCCCGCCCCGCTGGCTCCTGTGGTCTGGGTACCAATATTGGCTGTAAGGAGTAAGCAGGGGAGTTAGGGCCTGACAGTGATCTAAAGCCAGGAAGCCTAAAGACAAGCATTCACGTAGAATCCCCAGCACCGACTGTGAGGCCGGCACACAGATGTACAAACATTTGCCGAGTGAAGGAACAGATGTGCTGGCCTTACAGCTCAAACCTACGCCCTTGTTCACAGCTGCCGCAGTACTTGCTAAGGTTCTGATGTGATGCTAAGCCCCGCCATGTGTGATCTCATTCACCCACACGACAAAACAGGAGGGCTATTTTCATCCCTATTTTAAAAAGATGAGGTAGGTGATCAGATACAGTAGTTAGCGAGGCCACAGAGCGAGTTGGCCCCAGGAACCGGGTCTGTGGGACTCTGGAGCCCACACGAACTACTGTGCCTCACGGCCTCCAAAGTCAGCTCTACCCTCCAAGAGGCAAACGGCAAGGTCACCACGGAGGCCAGTCCTGACTCCCCGCCTGTGCCAACCCAGCACCAAGCCCCTACCCCACCCTCCGCGCACACCCGTTCCTCTTGACCCAGCCCACACTCACCCACTCTCTGGGTGTGGGGCACCGTGGGTGGCACCTGGGTGGAGGCCTGCCTGACACCGCTGACCTGCGCCGGGGGGCGCCGCAACATGGCTGGTGGTCGGATCATTGAGGCAGCTGGAGGGTAGGTGGCTTGTGGCACAAAGAACACGGAGAGAAAGGTCGGTGGGGCAGGGGCAGGACAATCAGAGCGGCGCACTGCGCCCTGAAGGTTCTGGGGTGAGAAAGGCAATGGGTGGGAAAGGGAAGTAGAACATTCGCAGCAAAAAAGATGGGTGAATTCACCTAGTCAGGCAGACCCAGAACTCCAGGGAAGGGGAGTGTGTGGAAGTCTTCAATTACAAAGCCGACTTGTTTCTACACAGAGCCCCAAGACGCACAGACCGCATGATCACACCCGCTGGGTCCCCAAGCAGCTGCAAGGGAGGGCGAGCTCTGCTCCCAGAGAGGGGCCGGAGGGGCAAGACTGCCATGGGAGTGCGTTCTCATGGTCACAGATCAGACAAGTCTTGGGAGCTAACTGAAGAGAATGGCTGCACCGCTAGTCTTTCACAAGGTCGGCACTGCTTGGGGTTTTATGCACACCTCATTCAGAAGGGGAAACTGAGGTTCAGAGAGGTGAAGTTACCCACCCAAATGAACACCCTGGGAAGTAGAGCCAGGCTTGCCCCCAAAGCCTGTGTTCATAGCCCCAGGTTCCATGCTGTCCTGAGGGGTCCACCGTCTGTGGGCCAGGCTGAGGGTACAAGGGGCGGAGTCACTCACACGAGGGTCTCGGAGGCTGGGCCGTCCACCTGGGGGCAGGCTGCATGGGAGAGCTGGACGCATAGTACGCAGTCTGGGCAGGAGGCTGTGCGGGAGAAGACTGGGGGTGAGGGGGTCGCAGCAGGTGAGAAACCGCATCCCCTCATGGACACCCCTGCAGAAACTCCACCGCCCCCCTCCAGGGTTACTGATTAGTAAAGACCCACAAGCTGGGATGAAATCTCCGCTACCCCAGTTCAGGCTATTCGTTAGCCCTGAGCCTTCCAGGGCAAGGCCTCAGGTTCAATCCTTGCCCCTTGTCATCAGAGCCACTGACCCAAACAGCAGCATAAAATGGTGACAGACCTACTCAGACTTGTGCCAGCTTAAGCTACTGCTAAGAGGAGTAGGGGGTGGGGAGCCTGGGTGGCATAGTTGGTTAAGCGTTCGCCTCCTGATTTCAGCTCAGGTCACGATCTCACGGTTTGGGAGTTTGAGCCCCGCACTGGACTCTGTGCTGACAGCACGGAGCCTGCTTGGGATTCTCTCTCTCCCTCTCTTTGTCTCTCCCCTGTTCGTGCTCTCCCTCAAAATAAATAAAACTTCAAAAAATTAAAAATAAGTAAAAGGAGCAGGGGAGCAGATACGTCCATCCCCGCAGCTGCAAATGGCCAACACCTTCCACTCCCTCTAAGTCCTGGGAGCTCCCTTCCCAAGGGGGGCTGCTCAGAACACTGGCCTCCAGGAGACAGGTTGGCAGGCAGCCCACAAAACAGGATCATCTAAGTTGGGGAAATGCTACATGCGCTCTGCTGGTTTGGGAAAGTCCTGACGCACACCAGCACGTTAGGGTAGAATAATGTGTGTGGTAAAGCATAGTATAATAAGGAAAGCTAGTTCCTTTTCCTTAATGCATGGTTTCTCAAACTTATTTGACCAGGGAGCATCTTTTTTAGCACAACACGAACCTCTCCCTGGTTGGGGACACACACTCTTACCCCCCGTTACCAGGTGGGGTTAAAGTGGCCTGCCTGCCAAGTTTCCAGCAGAAACAAGTTGTGAAGCTACATCTACCTGTGAGGCTGTCTTCCTGCTCTACCTGGCTGTCAGGGAAGGGGTGCAGCGGGGTTCGGGCAGGCCATCACCTGGGGCACAGCGGGCAGGAAGTAGCTGGCGGGCTGCTGGAAGGAGCCCAAGAGGGGGCCACCCAGGGCCCGCACAGTAGACAGGCGCTGCATGTACTGGTTGGTCAAGATGGCCTTCCGTTCCTCTTTGCGCTGGGCCAGGGCCACGTAGAGCGGCTTGGTGCCCACGATGCGCCCGTTCATCTCTGTCACGGCCTTTGTCGCCTCTTCTGGAGAGGAAAAACACACAAAGCCAAACCCCTTGCTGTGGCCACCCTCTGTCATCACCTAAAAGCAAGACAAGACAAGGGCTGCTGGGGGTGGGGAAGGAAGACTCCTGGGGCCGTGTCCCCCTCCTCCCCTGGGGCCCAGCCGGGCAGTGAGCAGGCCCAGGAGAAACTGTCACCCTGACATTGACTGAGGCCCACCGCATGCCAGATGCCGGACTGCCTTCTTGCTCCACAGGCGCCGCCACCTGATCATGGGGGGCACCACGACTCCCGCTTCACAGGTGACGGAAGCGGGGGCTCAGGAGTGACTTGGCTGAGACCAGTCAACTTGCTAACTGAGGGCTGCTCACTGGTTTTTTTTTCATTTTTTTTTTTTAATGTTTATTTATTTTTGAGACAGAGAGAGACAGAGCATGAACGGGAGAGGGTCAGAGAGAGAGAGGGAGACACAGAATCTGAAGCAGGCTCCAGGCTCTGAGCTGTCAGCACAGAGCCCGACGCGGGGCTCGAACTCACAGACCGCGAGATCATGACCTGAGCCAAAGTCGGACGCTTAACCGACTGAGCCACCCAGGCGCCCCAGCTGCTCACTGTTTAACAGGACATTCCCTAGAGTCCGTGAGAACAGCAGCATTTCAGAGTTGTTTTTTTTTATATTTAAATTTTCTTTCTGAAATGATTTTCCTAGGCTGTGATGGAAGGCCGGTTTAAATGGTATCTACCCTCATCAGAGGGGCTAGGATGAAGAGGACAGTTTAGGATTGGTTAAAACCAAGAACAGGGCAGGGGTCCTTAGCCAGAGCCACGATCTTAAACACTTCGTTTGAGGTCACTGTGATGAAAATCTGCATTTCGACTACCCTCTGGTTAATTCTTAGGATTCTTTAGTTCATTTGTGAAATTATGGACATAATAAAAATGTTCTTAAGAGTTAGGTATCCTAGACTCCAATAAAAACTTAGATTTGAATGGGGGCACCTGGATGGCTCAGTCGGTTAAGCATCTGACTCTTGATTTCAGCTCCGGTCATGATCTCAGCGTCGGGAGGTGGAGCCTTGTGTTGGGCTTTGCACTGGGTGTGGAGCCTGCTTAAGATTCTCTTTCCTTCTACCACTCACACACGCTTGCTCTCTAAAATAAACTTTAAATAAATAATATTTATTTATTTATTCAAAAAATTAATTAAAAAATTAAAGTTAAAAAAAGGTATGGAATATAAAAATTAAAAGGTTTAAATTTATACTTTTTGTGCCTATTCTGTTAATTTTCTTTGTGGTGGAAATAAAAATCCTTATTACAATTGGGGGGGGGGGGGAAGGTGGGTGGGAACTTGTCCAGGGTCACCCAGCCTGTGGACACCCATCAGCCAGAATTTGAACCCAATGCAGCATTCTGGTGACTTCCATTGCCTCTGCAAGGCACTGAGCCAGATTCTTTAGGAGAAATCTGGGGATTTCTCCTTCTGGGGAAGGCATTCTTAGTGTTGTTATTAAAATAACCTTTTTATTTTGCAATACCTCTAGGTGTACAGAAAAGTTGCAAAAATAGTACAGGGCAGCCATCTTTCACCCAGGCTTGCCCCAATGTAAACGAGTCAGAGGGACTTGGCCGAGACCAGTCCACATATGTCAAAACCAGGATGTTAACAATCGATACGGTTGTTATTAGCTACAATGCTATTGACTGAACTGCAGATTTCATTGGGATTCCACTAGTTTTTCTAATATTTTTTTTTTCTCTTCCAGGATCCAATCCACATTGCATTTATGGTTCTTAATTTTGGGGGTAGGGGGAGGTCTAGACACTGGCCTGGCCCATGCATTTAGATTTGAACTGACATACTTTTTAAATCTGCTCTATTAAAGCCCATTCTCTACACATCAATTTTCAAACTGCACCTTGCAACCCATTCATACAGGGGCCTGACCCTGAGGGTTCACAGATCCCCTCCCCTCTCCCGCCGAGGGAGGCCAGTGGATAGAATTCAGGGGGTCTGTGAACTTGGATGGGGGGAAAATGGCATCTTAATTTTCACATTAGTGTTTCCTTCTATTTTGAACACAGGCAACAAAAATAGGGGAGTCTTGGCTGTGCTTGTGATTTTGTCAGGAAGAGAAAGAAGATATTTTCATATGTCAACCACTGCAGATCTCAAAATATCATTTGTGCTAATTGGTACCTCTCTAGACCTTCTCGTTTGATGTAATTATGAACCACATACTGCTGTTACCTTAGCATTTTGATAATTATATTTCAGTAGAATTGTTTCTCTGCAATCCTATGAATTTTCTTTTAGGCATTTAAGAATATTCTCAGAAGGGATCTGTAGGCTATCATCAGACAGCCAAATTTTCTTGACACCAAAGTATTGTCTTAGCAAGGTAATAAAAACTTCTGTTAGGTAGTAAATAATGATAAAATGGACTTATATAGCTTCTATGAATGTGACAGTGTTATTAGCACTTTATACACCTTAACTCGTTTTCATAATCACTGTATTTTATATATAATAGAAATCATATAAATATGTAAGCCTACATAAAATCCCCATTTTATAACCTAATTGGTCAACTAACAAGATAGTGCCACAACTCTAAGTAACCCAGATGTTTAGAATTCCCTCCACTCGAGGAGTCCTCAAGGAGGTGGGTGAATCCCCAGAAATTATACACAATGTGTGAATAATCAGATCACTATTTTACCACTTGTGGGCAGGCACTCTACATGCTGACTCTTTAGTGCTCAGGACACCTCGAGAGGTAGGGAAGGTTGCTCCCACTTTACAGACGGGTAAACGGGCTCCAAATGGCAAAGTCACTTCCTGCAGATCCTACAGCTAGTTAATGGTAGGACTGGGATTTAGACCACAGTACTACCCAAATGTATACCCAAAGTATAAATTTGCTGGGCAAGAGGGCCCACAGCTTTTTTATAATGTTTAAGCAAATTTGTTGATGCTTAATTTACATGTCCCACAGCTCGGTCACATTTGAGTCCTTAACTCAAAAACTGTTAGAACCTCTTCCCCAAACACCAGGCATTTAAAATTGGATTCAACAGGGCTGCCTAGGTAGCTCAGTTGGTTAAGCATTAGACTTCGGCTCAGCTCATGATCTCAGAGTTAGTTCAAGCCCCACATCAGCCTCTGTGCTGACAGCCCAGAACCTGGAGCCCACTTCGAGTTCTGTGTCTCTCTCTCTGCCTCTCCCCTGCCCCTGCTCACACTGTCACTGTCTCTCTCTCTCTCAGGAAGAAGTAAACATTAAAAAAAAATTTTTTTTTTAATGTTTATTTTTGAGAGACAGAGCATGAGCAGGGGAAGGGCAGAGAGAGAGAGAGGGAGACACAATCTGAAGCAGGCTCCAGGCTCTGGGCTGTCAGCACAGAGCCTGACGCAGGGCTCAAACTCACAAACCATGGGATCATGACCTGAGCCGAAGTCAGATACTTAACTTACTGAGCCACCCAGGCTCCCCAAGCATCTGACTCTTGATTTTGGCTCAGGTCATGATCTCGCGGTTCGCAGGATCAAGCCTCACAGCAGGTTCTGTACTGACAGCATGCAGCCTACTTGGTGTTCTCTCTGCCCCCTCCCTGCTCTCACTCTCAAAATAAATAAAAATAAACTTAAAAAAAATTGGATTTAACAGGCAAGAGAACTTCCTAAGAACCCAACCATTGCATCACATGTGCTGGTCTCCAGCCCCATTACTCACACTGATCTCTTTGGAAAGTTCCTCATTCCCACCTGCAGCTCCCTACCTCCTCACAGCCAAGCCAAATGTTTCTCACACTTCTTACAGGAAGCCCTCCTTCCTGTTTCCCTGGGCTACCGTACCTCTGCCTCCAGTACTCCCACCCTCACTACAAAAACACCTTATAATAGATTTGAGTTAGTGATGTGTCTGACTTCCCCACTTGACTATAAGCTACTCGAGGGCAAGAACCACATCTAACTTGTTACTGTATACTTCCCAGAGGGCCTGGTAAGACAGGAGGTGCTTAAGGATGGAATGAATGAATGCTGGGTCATCTTAAAATCACCTGGGGAGCTTTTAAAATAAAATGCCCAGGCCCTACTCAGAGAGCGTGAGTCGTCTGACTCAGGTGTCTGTCTTTAAGAGCTCCCCAGGGGAGTTTTAAAAGCCAGGGTTGAGAACCATCCAATGAGCCCAACACTCTCCTTGTGGGGATGAAGGTCAGAAGACATCTGCTAAAAGTCACAGAGCTACTGAGTAGAACAGCCAATCATCACTTATCAGGTGCTGAGGGGGCTGGGCACGTGGTAGGTGCTCAGTAAATGGGGAATGAACGAACGAATGAAGAATATAGCAGCCCAACCTTCTCATTTTCCAGATGGGGGGACGGGGGTCCGAAAGACAACAAAACAAGCAGTGGAAATTCTGAAACATGAATTTCTAGAATCTGGCATACAGTAGGCACTCAATAAATGCTTATTAAATGAACCAAGGTTACAGTGAGCCCCAATAAGTCCAGCTGTGTGATTGGGACTGGACTTCAACCCTCTTCCCTTCCAGAGCAGACAAGGCTGCAGATGGACGTCAAGTTCCAACGGGGGGTCAGACATAATCCCCCCCAAACTCTTAAAAGGAGTAGCTCAGCACCAACTCCCTGGAAGAAGGGGTGTATAGGCAGCAGGAAGATGGAGGGGCAGGCTCTCTATCCCCTGTAGGTGCCCCCCCCCAGCCCTCACCTTGGCACTGGTAATCACTCCATAGGGAGAGAACTCTCTTCTCAGCTTCTCATCATCGATGGAGTCATCCAGGTTCTTAACATACAGGTTCACACCCTAGAAAGAGAGGTTACTGTGGATGTGTCCCTTCCCCTCCATGCCCCAGGTTACCTCATGTCGGGGACCAATGTAGGCCACGGGGGCCCTGGAAGCCTTGGCCACCAAGCCTCCTGCTTCCAGTCTGGCATGGCACCCACGCCCCCAGCCGGCGTGCCCATCACTGGAAGCTGCAGCCCCTAAGGCCCCTAAAGCCAGCTTCCTGGGGGTGGGATTGCTGGAGAAAGGCTTCATATTGAGGACCCTCCACACACACACTCACATGGCTGCAGCTGCCACCAGGGGTCTGACCCTCACCTGGTAGCGGGTCAGCCGGTCCTGCTTCATCTGCTCGAACCTACGCTTCAGCTCATTCTGCCTTTCCACCCGCTTCTGGGCCCGGCCCACGTACAGTAGCCGCCCTCTCACCTCCTTCCCATTCATGTCCGTCACGGCCTGGGCAGAGAGGGAGCGAGCGTCCTTGGTAACCACCCCCATGAGGCCCTGGCCTCCAGTCCCTGCCAACCAGGCCAGCCTTGTTAGCTGAGAATAATTAGTATCAGGAGAAAAGCCACTTAAAGAATCCACTTTTTTAAAAACATGGGACAAAATTTCAGAGTAAACCATAGATTAAAAAAAAAAAAAAACTTGATTTGCACTCTACTTTAAGAAGTGAAATTGAAATTTGCAAAGTTTCCCACAGTTAACCTTTAGGTTCTTAACTTTAGGTACACACTGATGATCTGAACAGAGCAGGGAGAATTCTTTCAAGACGGCATGAGCGCATAATCAACATCCTTCACTTCATGCTGGATTTCACAGCACAAAGAATCCTTTTTGCTAACTACGAAGGCTTTCGTTTTTGTTGAGAAACATGTCTTAACCCTTTTTTCTTCTTCTTTTCTTCAGATAGCTGGCCTAAGCATGCCACATCCTAAATGGTCAGTGGCTTTGATTGCACGGAATCCTACATCTTCTACAAGATGTGCAACTTCTCTTAATGCATTTATACTGAACTGAATTTACATGGACTTACCTGCAAAAAAAAAGAAAAAAAATCAGCAAAAAGGTAGACTCGTGTGTGTCCCAGCTCGATGGTTAGGGTTAGACACTAGTGTTAGTGAGGAGATGTTTGAAAAGGGCCTTTTTTAAACGTAAGCTCTAACACCCAAAGTGGGGCTTGAACAAAAGGGAATTTTTTAAGTGGCCAACTAGTTAGTAAATATTTTTACATCATGAGGATATTTCCTTACCTAAATATGCAAATCTATGTAAACATAGTCGAAGGCCACAGAAACTGCTAGTTGTACGGCAGTCTTTAAGGTCATTACCTGGGTTTTCTATTCTGTTCCACTGGTCTACAGGTCTATTTTTCTGCCAGTACCACACTGTTTTGATTACTACAGTTTTGTAATATAACAATGGAATATCACTCAGCGATTAGCAAGAAGGAAATATTGCCATTTCAAGGTCATAGATGGAGCTAGAGAATATAACGCTAAGCAAAATAGAGTAAGGCAAATACCGTATGATTTCACTCATTTGTGGAATTTAAGGAAAAAAATGAGCAAAGGGAAAAGAAGAGAGAGAGAGAGAGAGAGAGAGAGAGAGAGAGAGAGAGAGAGGCAAACCAAGAAACAGACTCTCCACTATAGAGAGTAAACGGATGGTTACCAGAGGGGAGGGGGCGGGTGGGTTAAATAGGTTAGTTAACATACAGCGTAATATTAGTTTCAGGTGTACAATATAATGATTCAACACTTCATCACCCGGTGCTCATCACAAGTACACTCCTTAATTCCCATCACCTATTTAACAAGATTTCATTGTTTTTTATGGGTAATATTCCATTGTGTGTGTGTATGTGTGTGTGACCTCACATCTTCTTTATTTACTTGTCAATTGATGGACACTTGGGCTGATTCCATAACTTGGCTATTGTAGATAATGCTGCTACAAACATCAGGGTGCATATAGAATTGTTGAATCACTATATTGTACACCTGAAGCTAATATAACACTGTACAAAAGAAAGTCATGCTTACAGAAATCATTAACATAAAAGTCATTACCAAAGTCTCTAAGACTGTGGAGTCTATAGACCCCTGAGGCTTCACCCACCTATTCCAACTTGTCGTTTTACAGGTGAGCAAACCAAAACCTAGAGAGAGAGTGGCTTTTGTCCAAGGACACACAAGAAGTCACCTCTTGAAAGGAGCCATTCACTTAAGAACAAGACTTCTGAGTCAGAAAGAGCTGGTTCTAATCCCCATGTTGCCTCTTGCTAGCTACCACCCTGTGGAGCCTGAAAACGGTTTAGCCCACACTGGTGAAGCAGCGAGGAGAGCGTATGCAGCCCTCAGCACGTGCCCGGCCCATGGCAAGTGCCCGGCAAGAAGTGGCTGCCGTCAAGATGGCACCAGGTAGGGTCTCTAGCCAGAGCCCACAATGAGCCGAGATCCCCCTTGTCCAACGGTCTTCATGGGGCAGCATCCAAGGAAAGAGCTTTAGGGTAGGAAGGCAAATGGGACAACATCACTCCAGCTCGGTCACTGTGTGACCTTGTACCATTCACCTGTTCAGCCAGTAGGTAGCTAGTACGTACTGGCAGGTGCAATGCTGGAGATTTAAGGGTGAAAGGAGATCCGGCCCCCACCCTCAGTCCTATTACATGGAAATCCGTGTTAATGATGGAGAGAGACAGAAAGGGCACCTCACCAGAAGCACGGGATGAAAGAAGAGGCTCCTCGGTGGAGGGAAAGCATAAGCGGAGACCCACAGGATAAGCACTAAGTAGTCTGAAGGCACGCCGTCTGATACGGTGGTCACTAGCCGCATGCAGCTACCTGAGCACTTGAAATATGGCTAGTCTGAGTTGACATGTACTGGCAGTACCAGGTTTCAAAGAATCAGTACCAAAAAAGGGGGAATGTAAATATCTGTTTTTATATTGAATACTCACTGGAGTGATAATTTCAATATGTTAAATTGAATGGTAGACATTATTAAAATGAATTTCTGGTGTGTTTTTTTTTTTTTTTTTACCCCTTTTAATATGGCTACTGGAAAATTTTAAATCTCGTACGTGGCTCCCATTATATTTCTACTGGATAGCACTAATCCAAAGAGTAAGAGGAGGGAAAGGTTTGAGAAACAGCATGTATCTGCAAAGGCCTGCGAGCAAGAAATGACCTAAGCGCTTCCCCTCCCTGGCCTCAATCCCACCATCAATTCAAGAAGAGGGTGGTGGCTGTCTCAGAGACCCCTCTACTTCCCCTGGGTGACAAGAATCTATGAAAAGCAGTCAGCCTTAGGGTTTAGAAGCACCAGGTGAGGCTGCAACCTTCTGCCTTCGCCACAGGCAGGCAGGGCCCTGACTGTTGTGGGCCCAGGCTGGGGAGGAACTTTCTTCTCCTCTGTGGGCAGCTGGAGCCCCCTCCTCCTATCTCCTTTCTTCCTAGTACTGGTGTGGTACCTCCTCCAGGAAACGGCCATGGGGAGGCTCCTACCTTCTGGGCTTCCTCATGCTTCTCAAAGTTGACAAAGCCGAAGCCCCGGGAGTGGCCGCTGTCATCCCTCATCACCTTCACACTCAGCATCTTCCCTGGGAAGGGCCAACCTGGCTCAAAGGGGAGTTGGGGAAGCCCCAAGATGCTCCCCTTCCTTCCCCCAGTTCCTCAAGAAGCTCCAGAAAGGCCGCTCCACCCAACCCAACCTGGGGACAGAAGACAAAGTGATGCCCGATTCCCTTGGGGAACACGCCCACCAAACTGGGAGAAGAGGTCCTGTAGGCCCTGCTCGTCCACGTCCACGTGGAGGTTCTTCACATAAATGTTGGTGAACTCCATGGCCCGAGCTCCCAGCTCTGCTTCCCTCTCCCGTCGAGACTTGAAGTGGCCAACAAAGCTGTGGACACACTGACAGGGTAGGTAGCTGCCAGCCATTAGTCACCCCCATTCCACCCAGCAACCCTGGGTCACTTGGGTCAATTGCCATCAGCCTCCAGGCACCTATATCCCTCATCGAAAGGCTGGGAAGGGCAATACTCTTTAGATGGATTACATCCAAGGCCAGACCACTTCTGACACCCAAGATTCTATGTTCTAGCATCGGGTTAAGAAGATTTCATTCTATGGGGCCCCTGGGTGGCTCATTCCATTAAGTGTCAGACTTCACCTCAGGTCATGAGCTCGCAGTCCGTGAGTTCAAGCCCCACACTGGGCTCTGTGACGACAGCTCTGAGCCTGGGGCCTGCTTCGGATTCTGTGTCTCCCTCTCTCCCTTCACCCCCCACTCATGCTCTGTCTCTCTCTCTCTCAAAAATAAATAAATGTTAAAAAAAAAAATTTCATTCTTGGGGCGCCTGGGTGGCTCAGTCAGTTAAGCATCGGACTCTTGTTCTCAGCTCGGATCATGATCTCACGGTTCTTGAGTTCAAGCCCCGCATCAGGCTCTGCACTGACGGCGTGAAGCCTGTTTGGGATTCTCTCTCTCTGCTCCTCTCTCTCTCTCAAAATAAACTTTATTTAAAAAAGATTTTATTCTTGTGGCAAATGCACAGAGACCTCCTACCATACACCAGGCAGTTGAGTGTACATGAGGGAAGAGCAGGAACTAAAGAGTCCTACAGAGGAGGGCTTGAGTCCCCACTCTGCAGTTGCCTACCAGTGTGACCCTGGGCAAGTTACTTCACCTCTCTGAGCCTCAGTGTTCATTCTTCTAAAACTGGGGATGAGGGACACTTGGCTGGTTTGGTCGATAGAGCATGAGGTTCTTGGTCTCAGGGTTGTAAGTTCAAGCCCCATGTTAAATTAAATTTTTTAATTTAAAATTTAAATTTAAAAAATTGTTCTTAAATGATTTCTGAGAGACCGAGTGCGAGCGGGGGAAGGGCAGAGAGAGAGAGAGGGAGACACAGAATCTGAAACGGGCTCCAGACTCTGAACTGTCAGCAGAGAGCCCCACGCGGGGCTCAAACTCACGAACCACAAGATCATGACCTGAGCCGAAGCTGGACGCTTACCCGACTGAGCCACCCAGATGCCCCTAGAGATTACTTTAAAAGAGAAATAAATAAATAAAATAAAAACTGGGGATGAAACTCAGATCGCAGGCATTTGCTTATTCACTTCACAGGCACTGGGTACACTAGAGAAGCAGTAGTGACAGAACCAACATGGTCTACACATGGGGAAACACATCTAGGAAAGTATCCTAGATTAAGGGGAAAAAAAACAGGAGAAAAGTTAATGGTGTCTATGGCACACGTAGCACAAATAAGCTGTAGCTGGCACTACCGATGCAGCAGCAAAGGTGAGCTCGGGCAGACGGTGGCTAACGAAGGTCATGTCCTTTGCAGAACTGGGGAAAGCTGGCCGGGCTCAGTTTCATGGACAGGAGCCGCCCCCGAGAAACTGGCCAAGGTAACCCTCAGTGCATCTTCCGGCTCAAAGCCACTTTACCTCCACGGCACCGAGCGTGGGGCCGGCCATCACCGGGGCAGAGTCACAACTGGGGACGGGGAACCCCAGAGCAGGGTCTCTCCAGCATCTGCAGCTCAACTGTCCTGTCCATGAAGAGGGGCGGCAGGGGGTGGGGGAGGGATGCCGCCCTTAAAGGTATGAAGATGGTGGGCTAAGCCCAGGCCTGCTTCCCTTCCTGTCCCCAAATCCCATGAAACGACACAAAAGGTTTACGAAAAGAATTTTCACAGCCATGCCAAGAAGGCTGGAAAACAGATGAAGTCACTGACTCCAGGGGTGACGTGGCCACTAGCTGTTCCTGCTGGAACTGCAAAATCCCTACTTGGAGCAATGCTCTCACAAGTATTGGCAGCCCCGTTCTGACTTGGGGAAAGGGAGCTCCTGAGACCCCGAACTCTGCCGAGGTCACACTGCCAGGAGCGTACCGGCTGCAGCTTAGTGGCTGGTGCCCATCAGACGGTGACGGACGGCATCAGCCCCCCTCCCCAGGTCGGCCGCGGCCCTGCCCCCCCCCCCCCCCCCCCCCCCGTCCCCCGCGCACCACTCACACTTTGCGGTCATTCAGCAGCATCCCGTTCATGGTGACGATGGCCTGCTGAGCGGCCTCATGGGTTTCAAAGTGGACGAAGCCGAAGCCTCGGGAACCGTGATTGTCACACACCACCTGGGCCACAGGGGAGAAGGACAGAGGCAGCATGCAACCGAGGGTTCGGGTAGTAAAGAATGGCACAGGTAACAACTGCTATTTGAGTGTTTGCTCTGTGCCCCACACACAGTCCCTCCACCTTTAACTCAAGCCGCGGCTCTTCCATTCAGATTTAATCACGGTGACTGGGGCCCCCACTCTGGGCCGAGCACCACTGAGGGCATCACATGCTCATCTTGTTACATTTTACTATAAGAACCCCTCCAGGCAATTCTGAGCCTCTGAGCCCCAGCCTGATTGGGGAAAATAGGAATAAATGACTAGCCCAAGGTCACTAGCCAGCCATGCTTCTGATTATTACGGCTACCACTTAGACGGGGAGCAGAGTACCAGGTATCCTTACGTCGTGAAGATTACCAGACGTAAAACACAGGCACAACAAGCCTATGAGGTGGCTTCTACAACCGCCCCCTTTTAGAGAAAGTGGAGGTATGGAGAGCTTAGAAAACTGGCCCAAGGGTACATTGCTAGCCAGGAAGTGGAAGTGGCAGGATCTGAACCCCAGGCACCAAAGTCCAAGGTCTGACCGACTCTGTAGCCCTGACTCTGCTCAGCAGCTGGCCGCACTACAGGTCTGGTTCTCTTCCCACTGTGCTACGGAAACCTTTCCTGGGGCTTTGACTGCATGGTCACTATGCTTTTCCCTCAGAGCCCCATTTCCAGCTATTCCTAAAAGTGTCACCATCTCCAACCAGCCTGAGAGATCCCAGGGCGGGGCTGACATTTGTGTGCCTTGCAGCTAACCCGGCCCAACGGCCCACAGCAGGTCCTCAGTAGGCCTCAGACACTCGCCTGAGTCACATACAGCTTTCTGTCCGATCCATAGGGGTCCAGAGGAAGCCTCAAGGCTTGGCTGCCAGGATGGCCTTAGTTAGCAGCCCTCCTATATCCCTTTATAATTTCTGTCCTGTCTCTCTGAATCTGGGCTGGTCTCAGGACTTGCTTTGGCCAAAGAAGGCAGTAGAAGCAGTGGTGTGCCAGTTCCGAGCTTACATCTCAAGAGGCCTGGTGAGCTTCCACTCAGTCCCCTGGGCCACTGCCACGGTCATGAGAATGGCCTGAGCTAGCCCGCTGGAGGAGGAAAGACTGTAGGGAGGGGAGCCGAGGTGCTCCAGCTGACAGCCAACCGCCCTCTAGAAGCAGAGCCAGCCAGCTCTCAGTGGGCATATGAAGGAGCCCAGCCAAGAGCAGAAATGCCCGGCTGAACCCCGTCCAGATTGCCCACTGCAGAATTAGGAGCTGAATAAACGGTTGTTGACAGCCCCTAACCTCTGACGTTGGTTACGCAGCCAGAGCTGACTGATACACAGGCAGCCTCTGATGGATCTGCGAAGAGACCAACTGAACGTGCTCGCTGCAACCTGAGCTGTACCGAAAAGCCATGGGCCGCGGGGCAAGACGTTGTTCAGTGTCCCTCTACCATACAGGTATGCGACACAGACCCTCCCCCGCGAGGGGGCACACCCACCTTGCAAGAGAGGATGTTCCCAAAGGTGGAGAAGGTGTCATATAAGGCCTTGTTGTCTATGGAGTCCTCCAGGTTCTTGATGAAGATGTTGCCCACACCCGACTTGCGGAGTCCTGGGTCCCGCTGGGACCACATGATGCGGATGGGCTGTCCTCTGATCACTTCGAAGTTCATGGTGTCCAGTGCCCGCTCCGCTGGACAGGAGGAGGAGGAGAAAAGGGAGCAAGTAAGGGTATTTTTTTCCCTGAGCCCGGAGGCGCTTAACTGGAATCAGAACAAAGAAAACAGTGCCACTGTCTGGGTGTCACTTGAGAGAAGAGCCTGGAGCCTCAGAGGAGATGAGCAGAAATAATTAACGTGCATGGCGCTCCTCCCACCCTCGTGTTGGGGTCCCATTCAGCTCCTCACAATAGCCGCGTGAGCATGGATTCGTAGCCCCACTTCACAGAGGGAAACTGAGGCTCAAAAAGGGGGAAGGATCAGTGGCAGAGCAGGTCTACCACGGTTTCGAGAGCACGTGGGGTAGATAAAAAGGGAAAGAAGGGTCCTTTAGACAAAGAGTGGCAGCGGTTAGGGGAAATGAAAGCTCAGAAGTGTGGAGAGGCAGAGGGGAGATTCAATCCCCAGCAGCAGGACTCTGGGGGATAACACCTCTCTGGGCCTGTTTCTTCACCTGTAAAGTGGGGATGATGAGACTATTACCCACCTTCCCACATCTAACAAAGGGAGAGAATACCACCCACCCCCGGGTTGAAAATTAAATCAGGTATGCGGGGCACCTGGGTGGCTCAGTCACTTAAGCGTGGGACTTTGCCTCAGGTCTCACGAACTGTGAGATAGAGCCCCCGCATAGGGTCGGGGATGGGGGGGGGCTCCTTGCTGACAGCGCAGAGCCTGCTTGGGATTCTCTCCCTCTGCCTCCCCCACTCCCCCACTCTCAAAATAAATAAATAAACTTAAAAAAAATCAGGCATGTAAGGTGCCTTGCATTTTGTGCCTGGTACAAAATAGGAGTTTGGTAAATGGTAGTGTGTCTGAGAACAGCACCCTAGGCCCATTCTCCGGCCACTGCTACGGCCTGCTCCCTGCCAGTAAGAGGTAAACTTTCTCTTCCCTGGAGCTCGATTTATACCATCTGTGAAGTCTGGCAAAAAGGTCAGGGCGTGCAGGGCTTGGAGGAAGATGTTAGAGGCAGTGCGGAGTAAAGCAGAGAGCGAAGGAGAAGGCTCTCTGGGATCCAGCTCAGTCACCTGCTGGGAAGCCAGCAAACCCCCCCTCCAGCAAACCCCCAGTTTAGGAAACCTCCCTATCCACCCAGGAGACCCAGAGTAAGAGTGGCGGCTTTTGAACTTGGCTGGGGCAGCCCTTTTTTGGTGGTTTCTGGAGTCTTATGCCTGAAGGTTATAGCTACCATTCTTCTCTAAGATTAGCACTTACTGAGCCCTCCTGCTGCACCAGATGATACTGGAGAGACGTCAGAGACACAGTTCGTTCCTTCCACGCTACTGGGGGATAAGCCGTAGCCCTATCTCACAGAAGAGGTACTGAGTGTGAGCTCTTGCTCCGGCTCACAGCCCGACCTGGCGCTCTCAGTCTTTATCCTCTCCACTGTCAAAGTGTGGCCGTAACCACCTGGCAAGCTCTAATCAATCCTATCGGCTCTGAAAAACTCTGTTGGGGCCTGGAGTGGAGGGGTTTTCAGGGTTCCCCAAGGAGGAGCCTCTTGGTGCAAGCTCAGGTCTGGCAGCCCCGCAAGGCGGGAGCCCAAGGCCCAGCTCTCCTGGCTTCCCCACTCCACCTGTATCCTCCCCAGGTGCCTTGACTTTCTCACCCTCCCGACCACTCTGCATAAGGTAGGTACGATCCCCATTTTTCCGACATGCGACTGAAACTCAGAACGGTTGATTAATTGCTCAGTCACACAGCTGCCGGCCTTCTGATCGCGAGGCCGGCGTGACCCCTTAACCCCTTAGCTGTTTTCACTCAGCCTTTATAGCTCTCCTCTGTACAACGGAGCACCAATAAAACACACGGTGAGCTCACACTAATTGCTCGTAGCGGTCTCAGGGGGCTCTTAGGGACAGGGCCCCTTCCAACCCCTTGTATCTCTGGGCCTCAGTGTCCCTGGTTGCAAAGTGAGAGATGCAGGAGCAGCCAGAGATGGCAGCGCGGGCCTGAGATGCCATCTGTCGGTCGGTGCGTCTGTGCCCTCCCCCCCCCCCCCGGGGCTCACCGTCGGCGGGCTGCTGGAAGTTGATGTAGGCGTAGCCCAGCGAGCGGCGGGTGGCCACGTCGCGGCACACGCGGATGGACAGGATGGGGCCGGCGGGCGAGAACTTCTCATACAGCATGGCCTCGGTCACGTCGGGGTGCAGGTCGCCCACATAGAGCGAGGCGAGCGGGTAGCCCGGGCCGCTGGCGTTCATGGCGGGAACTGAGACGCCGCTCCGGGGCTCTCCCTCTCCGGCGGCAGCCCCTCCCTTTAGCGCCCGCCCCGCCCCGCCCCCCCAGCTGGGACCCCTCAGCGCTCCAGGGGCCCCAGGTGGTGCCCTTGGGACCCCGCCTCCGGAGGCGGGGCGCGCCCTCGACGGGGCCTGCGGGGACGCGGGTAAGAGCGGGGCCGCATCCCAGTTCCAATCCCGAAGGTCATTGCCTTTCTGGGCCCTTCTCAGTAACAGGGATGGCTCTCTTCTCAAGCGTTCGAGGGAACCGCGCATTTTGTGTTTCACATACGAACAGAATCCCGAGCCGGAAACTCAGCTTCAAAGCTTGCGCACCTCGCCTCCTGGAAGGAGTCTTTTTATCGACACAGCCCGAATCCAGCACCCCCTCCTGGAACTGGCCGTGTGAATTGGGACTGAAGGCTCCACGTGAAAATTTGAGACCACAGAGGTCTCCCTTGACACTGGGTCTCCCGTTGCTGAAATCTTTTCCGGGACCTTCCCTGTCTGCCTTTCTTTTGAACAAGCCATTCCACCTGCATTCCATCCGTTAAGTTCACCATTACTCTCTAGGGACAGCAGGGACCTAACAGTACAAGGTTGTGAGTGACCCCAAGCTCAGCTTGCAGCCTTAACCTACCTGTGGTGTGGGGGCATAAAAAAAATCCCAACCCACAGTGGACCACTAAGACTTGCCAGTATTTCCCCTCGCCTCTCACAGCGACTCTCCCGTCCTCTACTATAACAAAGCAGGCAGGTTCCCACGGCCCTGAGGGTGGTTGCCACAGATGGGAGTTCTGGAACTAGTCTGGTTGGGCAGCACATGGTAGCAAGCCAGCCCCAAACCCATTCTCACCTTGGGCTGAAATACACTCTACCCTGATGTTTTTCCCCCTCTCCTTGTGGGAGTGTGCAAGTTTTTGCAAAGGGGGCAGACGCCATAAGGAAACAGGGTTGCAGGCTACCATGAACCATGAACAGTGACAGGGATTCGCAGAACCCTGGAAATGACCAAGCCTTGTGCAACCATCTCTCACAGGGTTTAAAAAAGGGGGTGGGGGTGGGGGGGAACGTGTGTGTCTTGAATGGGATGCAAAATAAATGTAGATAACAAATCCCAGAAGCTAAAAAAGACACGGTTTGTTGTGGAAGGTGGAGAGGTGGCACAGAATGGGTGGAAAATGGTTGTTAATTAATGCTAATTTCTTCCCTTTTACAACACCTTGACTTGGGGTTCTAACTGGGATGAAATAAGGATGTTTCCTACTTCTCAAGAAAGAATTGAGCCAAAAATAGTGTGATCAGAAGAGGTAGCTAGTTCTGGTAGTGAGAGAGATGGCGCCATAGATCAATTCACAGGCAACTGATAAAATTTTTTATTTCACTTTTGAATTTTTACACTTTTCCTGATTATTCCATGTAAGGTGGAAACTAGAACTGTTGAAAAGACATACACAAATCTAGTACATCGGTAACCGGGGATTTTTCTTTTTTTGCTATACTATTTTCACAACCACAGGTGTGCTTGCTCGGCAATATAACCGTCACAGAAGCAAACGTGAGGCAGAATACTGGTGAGGAAACACAAAGCAAGAAAGAGCTACCAGATATACAGACAGGCTCGTTCCACATTCACTACTGCATTTTCAAGCGCCAAGTATTAACTGCACATTTTTGTTCAGCTAGAAGGGGCGGGGGGGGGGGGCAGGGATTTTTTTTTTGTTTTTTGGTTTTTTTTCCTTTTTTTTTTCCTTTTGGTTTGTTTTAAATCAGTGCATGAATGTTTCTTTTCTCATTTCAGCAGATGGACAAACAGGTGGACACTACGGCTACGTGGAATGTTCAAGGGAGAGGGGGGAACTGTGAGACTGGTAGGCCTGGCTATTCTGGACTCTCCCCACTGCGGCGTTCATGCAACTTCCCTGCATCATAGGGTCTTGTTCAAACAGGTCTGTGAACTTGGCTGGAGGAGGCACACTTGGGAGATCTGGTGACAGGTACTAACAAGCATTGTCAGGGCTGGCTGCAATACAGGGAGAAATCATGGATATTTAAAAATACTTTTTTCGTTCAGGTTTCCGCATGACTGAAGAGCAACAAGCGTGCTGAGAGCTGGAGGAAGCCAGAGCTGTGTGCTGGGAGCTCTTCTCAGAAACTCTTTGAAGCGCCGCCTGCTGACCAAAGTGCTCAACAACTCTGCTCACTCCCTGCAGGCCCCCATCCCTGCCCAGATGGGATTACATACGATGATGAACGGAAGACAACGGCAGAATTCAAAAAGAAAACGGTGTCAGGAAGCAGGACAGAAACTTAAAGAGGGAAAAGAATACCAAAGTCAACAGTCAAAAGGGACAGTGGGAAGAATGTTTCGATTTCAAAATTTAGAAGCCGGGAGCTAGGAAGCACCTGAAGATTGAGTACCTCTCAAGTGAGAGGCAATCTCTGCAGAACATTACTCTTAAAGGTATCACCCAGGAAACAGAGGCGGCCTTTTTGATAGGCTGCACACACAGCTTTTTGCTCCTCTAGCTCCTGGTTATAAGGAAAACGGATTCCACCACGGGAGCATAAGACAAATCAGTATGACGGCTGTAGGAAGGGGGTGTTAGCCACACGTCACACAACACGTGTTCCAGGAGCACTGGACCTTTTCACGGGGTCAAAACCCAATTATCTGCCACAAAGAGTTTCCATCTCAGGCTTCGAGTTTACTCAGAGGAAGACACTGTGGACGTCTCCAGTCACGGACTTTTGACTGGCAACAGCCCGGACTGGCCAAGCGCCTGTAATCCCCAAAACACAGGCAGAACTACTCTGAGTTGCTGTCACAATTGAATGTCACAGGACAGGTGTCTCACTCCGTGCCCCAGCGTCACAATATAATCTCTATAACTTTCTGTACAACTTTACAATGGAACTGTAGTTCAGGGACTAGTTGGATATCAGATTAAACTTTCCAAAAAGTTACACATAATTCAGGTCTATTTTTTTCTACCAGTAAGAGGTCTGCTAAGTTACAAAACCCCATAATCACAGTGTTCAGTTAAAAAAAAAAAAAAAATTCAACACACAGTAATCCTGTCAATGTTAATCAAAATAAAAACTTCAGAATGCCGTGGCATTTATGTGACCAATCGGAGTTTTAGATACAAACGCCAGCTGTTTATCCCATGGACCATTTTGCTAGGCTGAGGCTGTGAAAAATTAAAAGTCGACGTACGACTCCTTTTTTTTTTTCTTTTTATCGCACAAAAGGGATATATGTGGAGGGTACAGAGTGACATTGAACAGATCACGAAGCACAACAGACATTAGTTCTCTCCCTCCCCAGCATCTCCTTCATCTCCCTGGTTTTCCGACGTCCACAGCTGAAAAGAGAAAAACAGAGCTCGAATCAAAATAGGGCTACTCAAATTTACTCAGCGAGGTAGGCCCAGTCTGTGTCAGCTTATCTTCCATCTTCACTGCTTAAAATTCTTCCTGTATTATTGAAGACAGGGAGACTGCAAAGGTCAAAACTTCAGCAGTCATTTCTAACCAATTTAACAATTTTAATACTTTTAACTGTACTTACAGGGTACAGATCCCCTTGAGTCTTGGGCAATAGTGAGTAGAACAAGATTATACACCCTCCAGAAACAGCTGCACAAACCAGCAATACTTACAGTGAGATTGTCCCTAAGCAACTGCATGATCAGGGTGCTGTCTTTGTAAGACTCTTCATTCAGTGTATCCAATTCAGCAATTGCTTCATCAAATGCCTAAAACAAAGAGCCTTTAGCAAAGCTGTCACAGGTTCTCTGGAGCTAGTTTAGCCCCATTTTTTTCTGTTAACAACAAGTGAATACAATTTCTTCTCCAGTACCGTACTTTGGGGGAACTGAGGCTATTACGACCTTGTTTGCTAGCTGTTTCAGCAAACAGATAATGCATGTTCATAAAGCACCAACGAACAATGACAAAAAAGTCCTAGCTGAGAACTTCACTGTATGTGAGAAGATAGCAGGTGTTACTGTCAACCCAGCACAAATTCACATAACTTTTTAACTGCCAAAGATATTTCCAGTAACCCTTTTCTTCTTTCTTTACTAAAACTCCAAAGGTCTGGATACAGGGAATAAAGTGAGAACGGAAGTTCACACCACTAAATCTGATTCAATTAAGTGCCAGACCTTAGAGAAGTCATTTCATACAACTTTTCCGGATTAAAAAATTCTTAAATAACAGCGTGCATGTTCAAAGACTAAAAAATATGCAGAAAAGGCAGCTGAGTTACCAACAGAAGATAGGAGGTAACCCAGCACACAAAGAAAACCTGGTCTGATTTCTTTCTTTGTTTTACGTAGTAGTAACTTCAAATCTTGGTATGAGAAGTATAATACCTAACAGCGCCTACAGAGCCCAGAGCTTGACAAGAAATAACACACTACCTTCCTCCTGAATTTTCTTAAATTCAGGTAATAAAAACAAATTCTTAAAAAACAAGCACAAAACCAAAACCAACCAAACACGCGCGCGCGCGCACACACACACACACACACACACACACACACACACACACACACACACACAGTTTTCCTGTGATCAGAAAGCAGAGAAGGTCATTCTCACCGTTTTTGCCAGGCTGCAAGCCTTTTCAGGAGAGTTCAGAATCTCATAGTAGAAGACTGAGAAATTCAGTGCCAGGCCAAGTCGAATTGGGTGTGTAGGCTGCATTTCTTTCTTACTAATTTCAAATGCTTCCTGGTAAGCCTGCTGGGAGTTCGACACAGTGGCTATAAGAAAGATAAGAACATTAAAGGGGAGGTTCTTTCCCAGGTGCATCGCACACTGGACCACCATCTAGTTATTTTACCACACTGGGCGTGGCTGAGGAACCATCAAATGAGGGGTGTCTCCGCCATTTGATTAACAACCATTCGTTAAATGTATACTCTCAGCCAAGTACTACATGACATGCTTTGGGAGAAAATGAGAACAATTAGGACAAAGTCTCCTAAAGCAGTTAAGAAATACAGAAATAACCTTTAACAAGACAGAACACGGGAAACAATACGCTCTAGCGGAAGAATCATGGACTTTGGAGTCAACAGACCCAAACTCGAATTCCAACTCCTATTCACTAGATGTGGGGTTTGGAGCACGTGAAAACTTCCATGAGCCCTGGTTTCCTTATCAGAAAAACGAACAGATTCCCACCGCAACTCCTAGAGTTTTGTAAGGAATAAACGAGATTCTAGAATCCTTGGCACGTAGCAGGCACTTAAATAAAAGCACAGCTGTAGTTATCACCGTCACGAACACGCGTATGTGATGAAAGAAATGCATCACTATTTACTGTAGCGGTTCTAGGCTACCAGATACTTCAAAGTTTCAATAACGAGCCTTTTTTTTTTTTTTTTTTTTTAAAGAAAAGGATCTCTTTAAACACACTAGTGCGCCACACTTTTCATGCCCTGTTTTCCCCTTAGATACATTCTGATTTGTCACTCCCCATGACCCTGCTAATCACAGGTCAGCACAGTGCTGTGGTCTTCAAAATGTTCAGTACTGTGACAATAGTGTCTATGAGGAACAAAGCAAAAACGGTTTTAAAATTCTTATGAAGGAAGACTGGCTCCGCTACTGGTCAAATTTCTAAGGAGAAAAAAAAGTTACTTACTTTGTTTATTGTCTCCAGATGCCACCTCAGAAAGATATCTAAAATAATCTCCTTTCATTTTCAAGTAGAACACCTTACTTTCTGGTTGCGTAGCATTGGGAATAAGATATTTGTCCAACAGCTCCTAAAAAATGATTCACATTCTGTTAAGAATCTGGAAATATTAGTTAGAAGATGTTATAACTATGTTTGAGGTTCAAAACACATACTACCACTTCTAAATAATATTTTTGAAGATTTAAAAAAACATAATTTCCATCCAAAGCTTTTAAGTGGTTTTTAGCCCAGGTCATAACAGCAGATGCCTGTGTCCTTCTGTTAAAAATCACTCTGACCATCCACAAGGGGTTGATTAAAATATAGCCACACAATGGAATGCTACGTAAGGCCTTAAAAATGACGATGCAGAACCACACTGATAACATGGTAAGGTTCTCAAAACAAGTCAGTGGAAAAAAAAAAGAAAAAAGGATTATAAATACCACATGAATCCTATTTGAATATTAAAATATGTATGTGCACACGCAAATATGGAAGGGAAAACTCTTGAGGGATATTTATCAAGATGTTAATAATGGTTCTCTATGTGACAGGATTAGAAATGATTTTTACTCTCTTATTTATACTCTTCTGCCTGGCTCCCCCCACCCCTTTTAAAAACAATGAACTTGTATTACTTCTGTAATTAAAAAAAAAAAAAATCTTTACCTTTTGGGAGGAAAAAGGCGGTAATAGAGCAAAAGTGCCAAAAACTAAGTTGAAAATCAATCGGACCCGGGTAGAAATCCCTGCTCTGCCACTTACTATCTGTGACCCTGTATTTAAGCACCTGTGCCTTAGTTTTCCCGGCTATACAATGGGGAAGCATAATAGCCATCTTCTAGGATAATTATGAGGATAAATGAGCTAGTGTATATGAAGCGCTTAACACGTTGCCTGGCACGTAGTAAGCACTCAAAAAGTAGCTAATACTATTATTAATAATAAATTCCTTTAAACATTTATGCTTACAACAAAAGCAGTTCTGAAGGAGTCCAAGCTTCGTATACAGAGCAATATTTTCGAAGAGTTGTTTTAGAATGTGGCATCCTGAAAAACTGGTTAAGAGGCAGTAAGTACCATGCTTTTCTTCACATTCTTTCAGATGCTCTTAAAAGCTGGTCTACATTTCAGGAATTATGGAACTTTCTTGCCCTTGGAATGCATGCCATACTTCATCTGAATACCAGATGTACCTAACATTCAGGAATTAGTGCACCATTAACAAACCCCCAAATTACGAACAGGCAACAAATTTAGCCATGACACTCTTACACCATGAGTCTCATAAGAAGGGCAGCTCAATGCAAAAGCTTAGTTGTAAGGGAATTTAGTCAATCAGAGTGAGAAGCTGCAAGGGGCAGTCGTCATTTTAATACTCTCTGCAGACAGACAGGGTGTGACTCCTTATGGGTTAGGGAGGAGGAGTACTGCCTGATGGCTGACAAGCTTTGTACTGGTTTTCAAAAGAAAGGTGTCATGGGCAGTAATTCGGAGAGGCAGCCAGCAGGGGAGGAGGTAGATCCACAAGTGTGAATTCCTTTTCCCTTCAAAGCAGCCCTCACCGTTCATTTTTACCTGATTTCACCTGGAAGAAAAAGAAAGTTCCCAGTGGGCTCAGGATGTGAGGGAAAGACAATATGATCATGACTTGCTCTAGGATACGCACCCCTCCCATCCAACCCCAGACTGTGGTCAGAGTGAAACAGTTCAGAATCAATCACTTGACCAAGGCTTATCTAAAACCCAGGAGAGGACAATCCCCAACCGCATCTGATCTGGCTTCGGAACGCAGGCCAAACTGACGGGCGCGGCTAACTTTCAGGCCTTTACACCGTGCAGACGCGACTGGGAGAGGGGGAAAGGGAGCTCAGCTTCTTGCTCCGTCTCCCCTGCTGGAGAGGACATCACCACTCAGCCTGACATACAGAACAGCCTATCTGTGGCTGCACCTACCTGGCATCCTGCCTATCTGGACGCGGTTTCTAAAGAAAAGATGGAGGGATGCTGACTCAGTGTTCCTGTTTATCACAGGTCTTTTTGAGGGGAGGGGAAAACACCCCATTTGTGATGAGCAACCTCTGATCAAATAAGAGGTGAGAGAAATCACATCATACGCTCACAAATTAGGTGCAACCGGTTTGCAGCTTTCCAGTACATTCCAACACCTCTCTCTCAGAAGTCGTTTGAGAGTTTGTATTCGCACATTAAATCGATACTGTCTGGAAATCACTATCTGCAACAGAAGCACTGGCCTCTTACCAGAACGTCATTGCAGATGTCCTGCAGTTCGGCCTCTATCTTCTCCCGGTACTCTTTGCCCATCTGCTGCTTCTTCTCGTTCCTCTCTGTCTTCTGCTCGATGCTGGAGATGACGCGCCAGGAAGAGCGGCGGGCGCCCACCACGTTCTTGTAGGCCACGGAGAGCAGGTTTCTCTCCTCATTGGAGAGTTCGTGCCCCTGCTCCGTGACCGCCTTCATGGCCGCAGCCATATCGTCGTAGCGCTCGGCCTGCTCAGCAAGTTTGGCTTTCTGTACCAGCTCACTCTTATCCATGGTCGTTCCCTAGAACAGGAGCAAGAGAGAAAAAAGAGAGGGAGCAAGTGTCAGGGTTCAGGGCCCAGGAAATGCAACGTAAATCTTCTTCCAACCGTGTGGTGAGAATCATACCTAGATACGAAACGTGTGCTTCCAAAAGCCCTCGGCAATGCTGAATATGAGCACTTACAGGGTTAAGAACTTTGCTAAGTTTTCTAGGGTGTTTTTTTTTTTTTTTTTTTACCAAGAGTAGATATGTTCACAACAATCCCTTTCCCCTTTTTGAGGTGAAGAAATGGAGGTTCGGAGAAGGCTCTGGGCAACCCTGCTGAGAGACCCCTGGAGACTCGTCTGTCTCCACGTGTCCTGTCTGCCTTCCCAGCACATGAAGGCTGCTGTACCAACTATTTCTTTAGAGGCTTATGCTAAACACACATCCTTAACTTCTTTCCAGAACTGTCTGGTTTTGACCAGTATGACTTTTTCCCCATAGTATAGAGAAAAACACCTTACGTGTGATGAAGTGTGATGATTGCTTCCATTAATTTTAAAGCAAAGCTAGAGCTTTAAATGTTACATTTGGTAGTGCCCATCAAGAGCCGGCACCTAAAAATAGGAGCCATTGTTACCGGATCTTCTGCACTTTGCTAACTTTGTTACAAGGACACATTGTAGACAAGAGCATAAACCAAAGGCAGGCAGATTCAGCTCTCTCCAGCACCGGCTCTGCTACTTACAAGTGGAATATGACCTTGGTCACATCACTTAACCTCTGAGAGCTTCAATTTCCTTACTGGAAAGTAAGAACATTACCTACTCTCTGTGGCGCTGCCGTGAGGAACAAATAACCTGATCTATGTGAAGGTGCTTTGAGAAGTTTAGAGCATTACAAACAAGCATCAGGCACTAATTTCGTATATGGCATAGGTTGTAAGAGGAATGCATTCAAGATGCACAGCAACAGAACTTCAAACCATAACTGAGTTCATTTAAAAAAATTTTTTGAGGGGCGCCTGGGTGGCTCAGTCGGGTAAGTAAGTGTCTGACTTTGGCCTAGGTCATGATCGTGCTGTTTCCAAGTTCACGCCCCGCATCGGGCTCTGTGCTGACAGCTCAGAGCCTGGAGCCTGCTTCAGATTTTGTGTCTCCCTCTCTCTCTGCCCTTCTCCCGTTCAGCGCGCGCGCTCTCTCTAAAGTAAACAAACATTAAAAAAAAATTAAAAAAAAAAATTTGGAGTAGTCACTTTCAGTGACCTCAGCTTATCAAACCTTTTAGACACCCATCAGTTAATATGCCTCAAATTATTCACCTCACCTTAGTCAATTCCTCACAATAATCACTATTTACAGAGAATTCAGTTTTTGGATAATATGTAGCTAAAAAATTTTGTTAAACAAAACGAACCAAAAGTTTGTTTTACGTACTGTTAGTTTAAATTTTGATATGTCCCTCTGTGCCACGGTGCACAAATATACTATTATCTTAGGTACAAAAAGGGAAAATACTACTTTAAATAATAGTAGGAATATCAGTATCTGTTTAAAGTTTACTTATTTTGAGAGAGCATGGGGGAGGGGCAGAGAGAGAGAGAGAGAGAGAGAGAGAGAGAGAGAGAGAGAGAATGAATGAATGAATCCCAAACAGGCTCCACAAACTGAGATCATGACCTGAGCCAATATCAAGAGTCAGACGCCCAACCAACTGAGCCACTCAGGCACTCCGGAGTTATCAGTATTTTTAAAACAAATTCTTTCAGGGGTGACTGGCTGGCTCAGTCAGACTCTTTCTTGATCTTGGGGTTGTGAGTTCGAGCCCCATGCTGGGTGTAGAGATTATTTAAAAATAAAATCTTTAAAAGATAGAACAGAAAACCCAAATTCTTTCATTCTATATACACAGCATCACAATTTAAGACTCTGAAAATGACTAATAATTTTAAAATAGCAAAGGAAGTACAACCTCTCCTCACAACATGGTTTTGCCTCAAGTATTTCTGCATTTTTAAGCGAGAAATTCTACAGACAGGGCCCTATCACATGAAAATGTGTTATTAGATGGAGCATAAGATAAGATACGCCCCAAACCTAGACAACTCCGACAGATTTGGTTCTCTAAGTTCAGAACTACTATTTTCCTTCCCACTGCCTATGATCTAAGTCATACTCAGAGCCTCGTCCTACATAAGGCTTGCTAATTCTAAGCTCACACTCCGTGAAGCAAGTCTCACCTGATCTGCCCGACATCTTCACCCACGTCACTAGAGGGAGACTGTAACAGAGATAATAACCCTCATGAAACATTCCATTTGCTCTCCTACATTTTCCGGCAGTCCCCAGGGGCACAGCGTCAGTTCTAATCAAACAGTGGCAATGATGCTGTTTCCAGGTGACAACTGAAAGCCTGTATGTCATCGGAGAGGCTCTCTTCTTATACAGCAGCCACCTAGAAGGCCGTGTGCTCTAGACGCTGTGCAGTGCCGGAAGCCTGAGTCCCCGAGTGACTGTGTCGTGCAGGGACTCCTACAGGCTGGCCCTGGACTGGAAGTATGGTCACTGGGTGAAGTCATGGAGATGCTGGTGCTGTTGGCTGCCACAACACAGCCTAGTCTACTCTGATCAAAGTCCATCAAAAGGACGCCACCCTTCGTGTTCAAATTACACACTTACTCACTATGTCTAATCTTCTTGACCACAAAGTCGTTCAGACTTTCAGACAGCAAATAATCTTACACACTTACTCACTATGTCTAATCTTCTTGACCACAAAGTCGTTCAGACTTTCAGACAGCAAATAATCCTATCTTCGCTGTTCCTCAAAGTGAGAAACATTCTGAGAGAAGCTAACTGTCAATAACTTCAGAAACGTTCCAGTTTGCGGATGAATTCCAAGTTAGCGATCACTTAGTGGCCCACTCTGAAGTTCATCGAACAGCACCTGTGCAACTCCACCAGGAAAGATTCCAATTAATAAAGTACTGGCCCAAAGCCAATTCAGAGCCAAGCCATCACATGCGGGATTATAAAAGAGTAGTAGAGGAACACAAAGGATCAACACTGCCCCAAAGATGCCACGAAACTCTTTGGCCTTGCCAGCCCCCCACTTAAGCTCCCCTCCCAAACAGTAAAAGTTGAATCCTACCTCTCTGAAGAATCCTGACTGCTCCCTGGGAGCTCCCAAAGGTACATGCCCTATTTCTCAAAATCAAATACGGGCTGTTTCGGGGCCAAGTATTTCAAGCTTCTTCAGAAGCTGCAAGAGCTTCTTGGACATTGAGAGCCATCACGATATGTTAAGACTGAATACACGTCTTCAAAAATGTACCCGTCTGTTTAAAAAACTTCAATTTCATACACACACAGGCACACGACAACTACAACAAACAAAATCCACAGCCAAGTGTCCTGATGCCTACTGCTTACATAACTTTTGACTTATATAACACGGATTTTGAAGCAGCTAGACCAATTTCAACAGGAAATGGGTTACACAACACCCAGCAGTTTGGAGGAAGGCAGGAGACGAGAGAGATCTGGAACAGTTCCTAGTTCTGCATCTGCAATAAGCCTCCCTTCCAGTCTCCCCAGACCCACGGCCTTTAGTCTCCTGTTACCTTCAGCCCTCTTGGTGTCTTAAAGAACAGACCCATTCTTAAAACTCTGACTGAGTCACTTCCTGCTCAAAATTCTTTAAAGTTCCCTCCCGCCAATAGTAGTCGGATTCACTCCCGTCATTGAAGATTTTCCAGCCTATCTTTCCAGCCTTTTGCCAAAACGTGCCCTCCACACAATTTGTGCTTCTGCCAAAATGGTTTTCCTGGGAGTCTGCTTTTCGGTCTCCATGTCTTTGCTCACGAAGCCACTCCCTCTGCCTGGAACGTCCTTTCCCATCTACTGAGCATACAGAATTCTTCAGAGAGTGGCCCGAGTGCCATCTCACCATGAAGTCTTTCTGAAACTACCACGCTGGAGATGTCGAACATGATAGCCACCGGCCACATGTAGCTATGTCACATGTGGAAACCATGGTATTTTGGATATGTGGAGTTAAGTTTTTAAAAGAACTATTAAAATAGGCGCACCTGGGTGGTTCAGTCAGTTAAGTGCTGCACTCTTGATTTCAGCTCAGGTCATCATACCAGGGTCACAGGATCAAGTCCCGACTCGGGTTCCACGCTGGGCGTGGTGCCGGCTTAAGAGTCTCTGTCTCCCTCTGCCCCCCTCCTCTGTTCACACTCTTTCTCCAACGAACAAAAAAAAAATTAAAAATAACAAAAAAATAAAAAATTATTGAAGTAAATCTCACATGCTTTTTGCTTTTTTAATGTAGCCACCAAAAAATTTTTAACACGTGAGGATTGTATTCTATTTCTACTGGAGAGCGCTGCTCCAAGCTGAAAATATTCTCAACAAAGCATTTCATCTATCTCTCTCTTCACGACTTATCACATTTCTTCAGTACTAAAATGATACGTATTTATCTCTAAGTCCCTCACCACACCATAAACTCTTCAGGGCAGATCTCCCACAGCACCTTGCATCCGATCCGCATCAACTGGCATCTGCTGCATGAACAGATCCCCACACGAAGGAATAATAAAACTGCAAATGTGGCAGTTTTCCCTCCGCTCAGATAATTCAAAACACCAAGTACCTATTCTTCACAAGCACATTAAATCCTCATAATGTGTGTACCTCATTCCTTGTACGCCTGCATCCTCCTCCAAAATTACTCTGCCAGAGGCATGCATGGCACAGGGAATATCGTTAGTGGTACTGTAACAGCGTTGGACGGTGACCGGTGGCAGCTACGCTCAGGTGAGCACAGCATTAACGTGACTTGTCGAGTCACTATCTTGTTCACCTGAAACTAGTGTACCACAGCCAGTCAACTGTACTTCAACAGAAAAAAAGAAAAAAACCAAAGTAACTCTTAGTCCCGCCCCCACCCTCACTCAGTCACCCTCAACGACTCTTCTGGCAGCTCCACCAAGTCTGAACTCTGCCCGGCCTTCGAAGTCCTTTGTCGACGTGGCTCTTCCGTACCGGTCCGGCTTTCTCACTGGCCACTCTCCAACATGGATCTTTCTCTCCGGCTGGAGAAGACCCTCGAATACCCTACACGTGTCAGGCTCAAACACCCCTGAAAGGGCTTTTTTAGTTCCTCGGTCTAGAATGCTCTCCTCTGTACTTCCTGCCTATGCAAACCCTATCCATCCACCTGGCTAGAAAGCCTTCCATGGCTACCCCAGCCCCTGCTGATGGACCAGCCTGTGAACCCAAATGTACCTGTAGCCTATGACACAGTCCAGGGCCTACATTCCATATGTTTTCTGGTACACACGATGAGCAGGGTCCCTTCACCAACAGTCCCACGTGTTACGTCCTCACAGGAAAGCTCCCCATTGGTTTCTCACTTAATGCCTAACGCTGTGCCAAGCACAAAACTAATGCTCAAATAAGTATCTGTCAACTTTTCTCAACAAATCAGTACCGGGAGAGCAGAAAGAGCAGGGTAGCTGTACGTGGTTATGGCAGAAAGGCAACAGGACCAGGTGTAAGAGCGGGATGTGCTACTACAAAGCCCCGTGAGCTTGTTCGATCTCAGCCTTCCAATCTGTGCACTGGAGACATGACATCTAGCTCACAAGAGGTGCTGTGATGAGGTGGTGCAGGGAATTAAAGGAAATCTTTTTCTGAAAAGAAATGCATAGTGTGAAACCAATGGAAGCACTATTATTCCTCTAACATTACCTACACATCCCCGTGTCGGCCCACAGACGTGAGCTCGGTTTTTTATTTATTTACTTAACATTCAACCCAGGAGAAGGAGAGCAAGTCTAGAGTCTTCTTGTATAGGAAGTGAGTATGTTACAATGTTAACATTCCTAGATAAGACTCCAGCCTTCAACAGCCTCAAAGTGGACACACATGTTAACCATAACACCTTCGCTCATTAGTTCCTAATTGAATTTTCTTGAGTTGAGTGCCAAGAAGTGACGGTTTATAATCAGGACCTACTTTTCTTCTGAGACTCTCAACCAATGTCCTACCGAGAGAAACATCAGCAAGAGGTCCTTTATTTGCCTCCCCGAAACCTTAAAAGGCTGTGGTCTCACCATCCAGCCTGGCACTGACCGCTCAAAGACGCCAGAGCAAACCTGTTAGAGGCCGCAACACATCAAACCAGGCAGAGTACCAGCAGACTTCCTTGTGCTGGGCGCCAATCAGGAATGCCGACACGGAGATGCCTCAGAATGGTTCTCAAGCACAGCCATATGATGATGATGGGTGTCTATCTCTGCTAAGCCACTGGATGAGGTCCTGTAAACACTTTAGAGGACTGGAAGCATTTGCCGATTAAATCAGCAATGCTTAGTGAAAAACTGGAAACAAGCTAAATCTCCAAGAGCAGAGCGGTTAAGAAGATGGATAGTTGGTACGAGACTACAGGCCTGTTAAAAGAAGGGAATTAATGTCACTTATCTATTAAAGAGATACATATAATCGGAAGAGGAAGAAAAAGAGGCACAAAAGTATTTCGTTTTTGTAAAATACCGCTAAGTGATATTATGAAGAATAATTCTGAGGGTGCCCATGAAATAACAGGATTTCCTTCAAATACATGAAACATCAAATCTGACAGTAAATGCTGAAATGAAAGTATCTACGAACCAACCACGGCCCTCTATCTCAAAATTCTTTGCCTAGAGGATTTCTTTTAGCCAGGTTCAGAATACTGAGAGGCCATTTCGCAGTAGCCTGAAGCAGATATCCAAGCACAGGAAGGAAAAAAATAAAAATAAAAATGACTACCCAGTGCTAATCCATATTAAAAAAAGAAAAGCAGCCTTGCAAAGGAAGAAAAGAACTGAAAATGACCTTGTGAAATGTGGCCTTCAGCTATATCTAACTTTCAGTTATGTTTTGTCTTCAAGGAAAAGGACATGCTCAATTCTAAAATACTGAGCTTTGGGGCACCTGGGTGGCAAAGTCGGTTGAGCGTCCGACTTTGGCTCAGGTCATGATCTCGCGGTCTGTGAGTTCGAGCCCCGCGTCGGGCTCTGTGCTGACAGCTCAGAGCCTGGAGCCTGTTTCAGATTCTATGTCTTCCTCTCTCTCTCTGCCCCTCCCCTGCTCATGCTCTGTGTGTGTGTGTCTCTCTGTCAAAAATAAATAAACATTAAAAAAATTTTCTTTTTAAATAATACTGAGCTTTAACGGAGCTAAATAATTTGCTAGAAATTTAAAATAAGGATGCCATGGTCTATCATGTGTCTAATTATGAAACACACGGGAATGGAATCTGTTTCTAGGAAAGCCCCACATACAACAAATCTGGGCTTCAAAAAGAGAAATTTGGCGACGTTTAAAGTAACTTCTCTGAGCCTCAGTTTCCTCAAATGTTAAAAGGAGACATTAGTTGCTATCAAATAAGATGATGTGCAAAAAAAGGGCTAGTAGGTGCCCAGTCGGAGTAAAGGAAAGAAAGTAGACACATTCTTACCCTTAAGCTACTTCACAAAAACGTAGCGCATATAATTCAGTGTGTGTTGAAATCACTGCAAATGAAAAAAACTCTTTTTGAGTATGAACTCTTTTCTTGGAACTCACTGACAGGAGCACCTTAAAAATCTAGACTCCCAAGTTTCCACGGGGTAGGAAGGGATCGTAAATTCTGACTAGCGTTCAGCCGCACCATTCCGGACAGAGCATCCACAGCACCATAAGGCCAAAGGTACAGTTCTGGAGTCACTCCGCTGAAGGAAAAACAGATGCCAAGCTACAAGCAGGAAGGAGTGAGAAAGTCAATGGGCCCTGGTGGTCAGGGGGTGCTACCCAGAAAAAGTGAAGTACTCCTAGCTCTTAAAGAAAACTACTCGCTGAAAAACACCCACTCTAAACATGTCCGTGTGCCATTCAACACACAAAATTCAGTCATGTCACCAACTTAATTCCGTCCGAACATTTGCAGGCTCTCTGTCAGAAAATGAAACAGCATGTCCGAAATACAAAATCATTAGCGCTGATGTCCAGCAAACACAGAATTGTGGAGGAAAACTTCTATTTCAAAATCTCTTCCCTCTTCCGCATCAGTTATTGAATATTGTTGTTAATTATGTCCAATTAGCCAAAACTAAAACAATGGAGGCATTAAGTGATACCCAAGGTCACACAATGTGAACCCAGCAGACAGGACAACAAATTGATATCTTGGCTTTAAAGGATCAATCCCAAAAGACAATATGCTGATTCTGATCCATAAACACAGCTCAACTGGTCAATCTTGTGAATAGGGTTCAAAAGCTTTGAGCCCACCTACATAATGGAGTGACTCAGCCCAACTACCAGTACCACACCCCAACTCTATAGGTTACCTGACCTCTGTGAGTCTGTTTTCTCATGCATAAAACAGGCAAATCTACACAATAGGGTTTTTGTAAGAAGTAAACCAGTTCATGATGCAAAATACTTAACAGTCTCTACGCACTGTAAACACTCAAACAGGAGCCACACAAAAATCTAACCAACATGGTCAGCCAGGGAAGGGACACTTAACTACACACCTCATTTTTGCTTTTAATGTTTATTAGAGAGAGAAAGAGAGACAGGGTGCGCGCACAAGCAGGGGAGGGGCAGAGACAGAATCCGAAGCAGGCTCTAGGCTCTGTCAGCACAGAGCCTGACTAGGGGCTCAAACTCAGGAGCTGTGAGATCATGACCTGAGAGGAAGTCAAAGTCGGAGGCTCAACTGACTGAGCTACCCAGGCGCCCCCACACCCCATTTCTTTTAAATCCAAATGGATTTATTTAAAGACTTTTAAAAGAAAGACACATGTTAATTTACCTATGCTTATTTCTAAAGTAGCACTTAGCATAGTTTACCCTAAATGTCTTTGTTGACTCCCACACTGGACTGGGAGTTTAAGGCAGGAATCCAGACTTTATCTCTGGGCACCCAACTTGTGGCATAATGCCTGCCATGCTGAGTAGGACTGTTTCATCACTTGATGCACCTTTTTTTTTTTTGAAGTTTATTTATTTACTTTGAGAGAGAGGGGGAGAGAGGGGGAGAGAGAGGGAGGGAGGGAGGGGGAGAGAGAGAGGGGGAGAGAAAGAGAGGGAGAGAGAGAGGGAGAGAGAGAGGGGGGGGGAGAGAGAGAGAGAGAGAGAGGGAGAGAGAGAGAGAGAGAGAGAGAACACAAGTATGAGTGGGGAAGGGGCAGAGAGAGAGGGAATCCCAAGCAGGCTCTGTGCTGTCAGCATGTAGCCTGACACCAGGCTCAATCACACGACTTCGAGATCATGACCGGAGCCAAAAGCAAGAGTGGGCCACTTGACCGAGTGGGCCACCTAGGCGCCACTCGATGCACTTTTTTAAAAGAAGTGCACAAGGCTGTTACTTCCTATGTGGACAGAGATAAGTAGACCACATCTGACCTAGAAAATACAGACTATATTTACACTCTGCCTTAGTCTACTTTTTGAATAGAGCCACCTTAGCTCCAATCAGAAGACAACACTATACTTTTTGACTAATGTTTCTCAGCTACTAATTTTTGAATTACTTTTTAATGTTTATTTTTGGGAGAGAGAGAGAGAGAGAGAGAGAGAGAGAGAGAGAAGGAGGGAAGGAGGGAGAGGGAGAGAGACAAAGCATGAGTCGGGGAGGAACAGAAAGGGAGACACAGAATCCAAAGCAGGCTCCAGGCTCTGAGCTGTCAGCACAGAGCCCGATGCCGGGCTCGAACCCACGAACTGCGAGATCATGACCTGAGCCAAAGTCAGACACTTAATGGACTGAGCCATCCAGGCACCCCCCAATTTTTATCTTTATAGATTCAAACTGAGTTTCAACAAGCCCTTAGAATATTTTCTGTCCATCTCCTCTTTTCAGAAGCCCATGCCAGTTGATTGTTGATTTAATAAATAACAAAAATACCCATCATTTATGGTTTACCTAAATGTGTAAAGCACTAGGCCTTTATTATCAACTCATTTAATCCTAAGTATTCTATGAGGTAGGTGCCACTGTCCCCTTTCACAGATGCTAGGAGTAACCTGCCCACGGTCACACAGGTATTAGCCGCCACATGGTCTTTCCTCTATGTGGCGCTACCTCCTAACGCTCAACTAGGATTCCCAGTGCTTACTTAAGGAAAAGATAAAATGGACAACTTTTCAAAAAACATACAAAGTCATTACAGTGAGATTGCAGAATCGGCCTTACGTTAATTCATCTAGCTTTAAAAATCGAAATAAAATTAAGGAGTTAAAAATAGCATATGCCAAAAACTCAAGAGACTGTCAAATAAGCTTTGAGGTCTGTGGGCAAATAGAACAATGGCCAGGATTCACATCTACTTTATTGTTACCTCTGTCCCGGTCAAGGCCATTCAGAAATAACTTTTACTGTTGGGTCTCTCAGGTTAAACAATGAAATAAAACTAACAGGAAAAAAACTTACATAAGAGAGAACTGGCCAGATTATTTAAAAAAAAAAAAAAAAATGTTGTCTCACTAACTTACTGTTGGGAATGACTTGTTCTCTTGAGGCCATCAATCAATCTCATCTCATTATTAAGTACATATTAGAAACACAACTATGCCTGTATTAGAAGATCTTTTAGCCCAGAAAGCAGTAAGCTTTTTTACTTGGCTTTTAGCACACATATCCCAAAATAGAAAGTACTTTAGTCTATTTTTCCTCCCTAAGTATTCCCCTTAGAAAAATTCCCTTAGAATCCAGCTCCAACTGTAAAGTTTCTCCCTCATGACATACAGAGGACTACCACAACCAGATTCCTGTAGAGACCAAGATGGTTGTAATGCTCAGAAGGTGCTTTTAAAAAACAAATTTCTCGCCCCCTTGCTAGTGTGAACTGCCACCTCTCCTACAAAAATGCAGGAACCAAGGGGTGTAAAGCCCCTTTACAAGTAAATCTTAGTTAAGTCTGGGGTATCCTTATTTCAAGGACAGCTGCCTAATGTGATGCCACTGAAAGAATAGGTAGCCTAACAGGAAATTATAATTTTCTCTCTACTTACGTAGATTTATTTTCTCATCTCTTCCTCCCCAACAAAATATGGAAAGTATCAAAATCTACAAAAAAAAGTAGTATGATAAGCCAGAATCAGTGATGACAGTCCTGACCACATCCCATTAGGTAAAGAACCTAGGATTAGATAAATCAGTGTGCCGCAAAGTAACCTTTTCCTAATATGAAGCAAATGCTAGAAACACTGGGGTCTTCACAAGCTTGCTTCCTGATGCACACCAGCAGTCTCATCCCTACAGGTCAGAATGAATACGGTCCCTCCAATGTATCACATGATATTCATCCTCAAAAATAGCTAAAATTCCTGCCCAAACACATTTACTGTAATAGGATATGTGTAAAGAAACGTTACGAACTAAACGGTGCTCACACAAAACATGTTCTACCATTAGCAGACACCTGTTATTAGAGCCAAAGTGCCTGGGTTTGATTTCTGGCTGCAGCACTTACTTACCTTGTGCTGTGTATGGGTCTAAGTATATACACCCCTGGGAAAATTATCTAACTTTTCTATGCCTCAATTTCCTTATCTGTAAAATGGGGCTAATTGTACTTACCTGTTGTTGTTGTTATGAAGACTTGGTTAACATGTGTAAGGTGCTTAGAACAAAGCTTGCCACACAGTAGGCAGTGTAAGTGATTACTATTATTATAGACTAATTACCTGATGCTACCTCATCAGCTGATGAATAAATTACAAATGGACGGGTTCTTTTTTAAGTTTATTTGAGAGAGAGCTCACGTGCCAGCAAGCAGGAGAGGGGCAGAGAGAGAGGGAAAGGGAATCTTAGGCAGGCTCCAGGCTGTCAGAGCAGAGCATGAATCAGGGCTCAAACTCACGAACTGGGAGATTGTGACCTGAGTCAAAATCAAGAGTCAGACGCTTAACCAACTGAGCCATCCAAGTGCCCCACAAATGGATGGATTCTTGTGTCTATGCTATGTAGCATTTATGCTTTGTCTAGTCTCTATATATGTATATTCACAGATATAGTCAACTAACATTTATTAAACACCTACTATACCCCATATGCTTATTTTAATTATTGAGTTTGTCACAACACAACAAAGACTATATTACCATTCGTATTGTACAGATGCAAATAGAAAGAAAAAAAAACAGAAAGACTGGAGATGCTATACACAAAATAAAGTTCTACAATAATATATTGATTTTTGAAAAGCAACAGGTATATAAAGCAGGGATGGGTCTCATGAGAATGCAGCTGAAGAAAAAAGAAAGCTATTAACAGTGGACTCTGTGATTTAAAAAAAAAAAAACCAAAACCAAAAGCTTATATTTAACAGTTTACAGTTTGTAAAAAAGGCCTCAGGACAACTCTGGAGATAGAGAAGCTAAGAACCAGAGATTAAGTAACATGCTAAAGATCCCACAGCTAGAAACTGCTATAGGCAAGACCTGAACCAAATTTATCTGACTCCAAGTCCAGTGCTCTTTGTTTCTATATCCACAGCCAATTGGGCAAAAGTCACTTTTTGCAGTGGCTCAAGCCTCTGGAGACTGTGCCTCCGGAACTAGCATCATGGGAATTTGCTCCGCCTGGTTTTATGGAGGCTGCCTTCCTGATCTATAGAGCTCCAATTCTAAAATGGCTTCAACATAACACAAGCACTGCATGATGGGAAATGTACAGAAGATTATAGGGTAGGAGCCATACTCCAGGAGCTGACAGTCCAGAAACATTTGCTCCTGATGAATGAGGATATTCAATCTAAAAACCAGGTGTGTGGTCTAGTCCAAATTACCTCATTTCCCATAAAGACTTCATCTGTAAGATGGGTGAATGGTTTCTTATCTCACTGAAGAGAGTCTAGGAAAATAATTCAGTAGTTGCTATGAATTATTAGCGTTCCATTTGGAAGACCACACCTAAAATTCTAAGTAGGGTTCAGTAAAAACTGACACGTTTTACCCTCACCATTCTGTATGCTGCTAGGGAAAAAGATCCAAGAAAAATGAGGGCTCAGACAACTGAGATATTCCTGAGAAATGGGGTACGTTGGGAGCAGTCAAGAAAAGCACTACTAATCAAGCACTATTTATACACATAAATTTCCAAAGAGAAAATGCAAAAAGCCGAGTAGCTGTGTGTCCAGTTCTATAAACTGCCTATGTGTGTGGTTTCAGATGAACAATTGAGACACAGTGAGAAATTCAGACAATTTTCATGTTCTTGAAAGTGCTTCATCTTTCTGCTTTGGATCCTGTGGCCTTTTGTATGTTCATAACATCATCTTGCCAAATTCCGTCTCCCACACAGGACAAGTAAAATCAGAGTCTGATGCTACCTAGCCTTACCAAAGAAAAAGGGAGTGAAGCCAAGGACAAGAGACATGCATTTTTACAGAAACGCTGGCAAATTACCAATACTGCCACCTTTGAAAACCCCATTACATGCAGTTCTCCATTTGCAACAAAGATGTACTCAATCCTCTAAAGATAAGGGGCCCAAATCAATCCCACCCCTTCCCCATCACCAGGGAGGGCACCAGGCAAATTTCAGCCCTAAAAACGTGCTAACACACAGTATGGGTAAATGTTGGGTGAGGACACAAAAGACTTTGGCATTAAATGACGGTAAATACCGTGGGAAAACACTCCCGATTTTCAGTCTCTGATATTTTTTTCCCGGGCATCAGGCCTGACTCAGTAACCGGTTCCAACAAATGCATTTTCTTGGTTCAAACCTCAACCCTGTGCTTCTCAGGGAATCTCGGGTTCTGCTAGGCTCCCAAGCCAGCGAACGATGAAGAAATGGCTTTACTGCAAAGTGGGAGGGGGTTTCCCCTTTGCTCTCTCCCAAGGTTAAACCCCTTACCCACCCAGGAGAGTCAATACAGGCCCTGGGCCTCGAAAACTCGCCCGTATTGGGTTAAATTTTAATTTTTGGAAACCAGAAAGCAAGGAACAGGGTTAATAGGGCTTAAAGAGTCGGTTTTCGCCAAGGAGCAGGGAGGGGTCGCGCAGGGATCGAAGCTGGGGAGGGGGGGAATGGAGGGTCGGGGGTCCGCGGGTCGACGTCCCTCTGGGTCCCGTTCGGAGCCGCACCCCGCCCGCAGGGCAGGGCCGCAGGCGGCGAGGGCTGCCCAGGCCTTTCCGAGAGCGATGGGGCTCGGCCCCGGAAACAGGGAGGGGCCGCGGCCAGGCCGGGCCTGCGCCGCAGGCGGCCTCGCGGGGCCGGGGAAGCCGCGCGCCAACACCTCCCGGGGTCCACCCGCGAGTCCGCCCGCGTCGCCACGGCAGCCGGCGCCTGGGAAAAGCTTCGTGCTTGGGCCCCCAGGGGCCCCGGGCGGACCCCGCACCGCACTCACCGGGGGAGGACAACAGGGAGCAAAGGTGATTGCGGGCGAAGCTCCGAGCGCGGGTCACCGCTTCCTTCCCAAGCCCACTCCTCAGGCAGCAGCGGCGGCGGCTGCAAAGGCGGCGGCGGTGGCGGCGGCGGCGGCGGCAGCAGCTACCCCGGCTCCGGAATCGGCGGCGGCGGTGGCGGCAGCTCCACTTCCGCTCCGGTCACCACTTCCGCTCCGGCCCGAGCCCCGCCCCGCCCCTGCGCCGGCTCCTCATTGGGCGAGCGGGCCACGGGGTTGCCCCGGCCGCCCGAGAGGGGCGCTGACGGAGGGAGGAGAAGGGGAGAGGAGACCCGGACGCCGCGGACGCGGAGCGAGGAGGAGGCGGGCGGAGGGGGACGGAAATGGGGGCGGAAAGAGGCGGTGGGAGAAGAGGGGGTGGAGCCGGGGGAGGAGGGAACGTGTGGGAACTTGGGGACTGGGCGAGGTGAGGGCTTGGGCGGGCGTGAGCCCCAGGTGCTGCGCTCTCTGCCTGGGCTCGGAACCCGGCGGGACCAGGACCACAGTCTCCGGGGTCATCCGTTCCCTCCCCACCCAAAAAGGAATCGCCACCGGGTCGGAGGCTGAGGTCAGTCCCCTTTCGCCATGTGTTTTGGGAATACTGGACCTAGGGAAGGACAGAAATTGCTTTTCCCTCAATTTTCGCTTAATCTTCCCTTTAGCCCTTTAACGGTACTTACCATTTTGCTCTTTTGTGGCCCGGGCCAGGACTGGAACGGGCCAAGTCTTTGGTTCTTTTTTTGAAGCGGGTCTCTGTGATCTCTTCGTTGAGACACGCCCTTCCCAAGCCTCCTAGGGAAAGCTTAAGGGAAGGAAACAGGCCTCTACAGCCCCCACTCCCACTGAACTCAGTTCTCCAGAACGTCTTTCACCTCTTCTCCCTCCCTTTCATTCATTCTTTTAACAAATATTTACTGAGCAGGCTTTGTGCTCTGTGCTGGAGACAGAGCAAGCACGAGACAGACGGGCCTTGCTGTCTTGGAGTTTACAGTCTGGTAGGAGAAAGAACAAAGTAAATAGGCCTTTGTCATCTCTCCTTTACCCTTACTTGGCTGAATGCTACAGACTTCTAACTCACCACCCTACCCTCAGCCCTGCCCCCATCAACTGCCAAAGTGATCTTTAAGAGATGCCATTCTTATCTTCCCTTTCTTGCTTAAATCCTTTGGTGGTTACTCAGACCTGGAAGACTATTGATAAGCGCCTAGAGTGTGACAGGTGACAGTCAAGGTTCTCCCTTTCCCCTCTTTCTCCTCTTTCCCCTCCATGATAAAACCCCATTTCAGCGGGATGATGCCCTATCCTCCCAATATGCCAGCTCCAGTATTTCTAAACCATTTGTGTTAGTTGCCAACATTTTTTAAAGACAGAAATTTCCGTGTGAACAGAAATCTGCCTCAGTACTCCATCTGGCAGGACTGCGTTCACATTCCTGTGTGGCAACAATGGGCTGAAGCCAAGGAGTGGCTGTCCATTCTAGGTCAGAGACTTTTCAAAGTGCCAGGGTCCCCTCCCGACCTGAGTCTGCTTTTCTCAGTTATGTATCTGCATGTAGGCATTTGTGCCAGTGACCCCTACACTTCTAATATGAGCAAGATTGAAAGAGAGTGTTGTGTAATGTAAACAGCACGGATTTGATGTTAAAACCGCAGGATCTGAACCCCAGAAGAGTTTCCAGTGCAAAAACTTCTCCATGGGGATCCATCTTTGGCAAACCAAAAAAAGATCAGTAATCTAGAGATTGGCTCAGGTTGAAATAATGCAATGTAATCTGACTGTGGCTTCTGCCCCCATCCAGAAAATGCCTTAGTGGGGCAGAGGGCTCATGATAATTATACCCAAATGACGTCATCAGTGCGTTGAGGGAACCGAAGTGCCTTTTGCCAGGCACCTCTGAGTGTCTGCTAACAGGTTGCATGGATTCCCTGCTTTCATCATCTCTGCATTCTAAGCCAGAGGTCAACAAACCACAGCTATTGACAGACACAAACAGATACTGAAATACAATGTGGCAGATGAAGCCCAGGATATTTTGGGAGCCTGAGAGAAAGGCACAATCCATCTTGGGTTGGTGGGAGAGCAGGAAAGACTTTTTGAAAGGGAAGATACTTGAGCCTTAGATTCTATAAAGGATTTTTTTTTTAATTAATAGGCTATTGGTGTAGAGCAGTTTCAGGTTCACAGAAAGATTAAAAAGGACAGTGTTCCCATACACCCAATCTCTGCCCCTCCCCATTTCCCCTAACATTAACAAGCTAGTGTTGTACATTAGTTACAATCAATGTACCAATATTGATATGTTATTAATGCAATAGTTTACATTAGGGCTCATTTATTTTGTATAGTTCAATTAATTTTGACAAATGCACGATATCTGTATCTACCATTGCTATCTCCTACAGAACAGTTTCACTGCCTTAAACCCCCCTGTGCCGGGGCACCCGGGTGGGTCAGGCGATCAAGAGTCCTTCTGACTTGATTTTGGCTCGGGTCATGATCTCACAGTTTGTGACTTCAACCCCAGTGTCAGGCTTTTGCACTAATGACATGGAGCCTGCTTGGGATTCTGTGTTTCCCTCTCTCTCTGCCTCTCCCCGGTGTTCTCTCTCTCTTCTGTCTCTCAAAAACAAACAAACAAACAAACAAACAAACATTAAAAAAACAAAAAACTCCCCTGTGCCTTATGCCCAGTGGGCCAGCCAGAGAAGATGCTGAACAGGAGGCAGAATTGCACCTTGTTTTGTTCCTTCCTGTCCCTAGAGGGCCTGTACTCTTTCTGCTCTTTCCAGTAAATAACATTTAGGCTAAAACGAAAAAATTTTAAAAGACAAAAGAAACCCTACAAAAACCCAACTATTCACTTACTTGACCCTCACCCCCTGCCTTCACCCCAATTCCTTGGCAATCACTTCTCTTTTATGCTTTGTTTTAATTTTGCCTTTTCCAGATGTCATATCGTTAGAATCCTAAGAGTGTCACCTTTCCTGACTGGACTCTTGCACTAAGCAATATGATTTAAGGTCCCTCTATGTCGTTTTATGGCTTGATGGTTCATTTCTTTTTATCACGGAGTAGTACGCCATTTTATGAACATACCACATTTTTTCCATTCACCTGCTTATGGATTGACTTGTGTCTTTTATTTTATTTTTAATTTTTTTAATGTTTATTTATTTTTGAGAGGGAGAGAGAGACAGTGTGTGAGCAGGGGAGGGGCAGAAAGAGAGGGAGACACAGAATGTGAGGCAGGCTCCAGGCTCTGAGCTGTCATCACAGAGCCTGACATGGGGCTTGAAGTCAAGAGCTGTGAGATCATGACCTGAGCCAAAGTCAAACACCCAACGAACCAAGCTGCCTAGGTGCCCCCTTTTTAAAAACAAACAAACAAACAAACAAACTTTTTTTAATGTTTATTTTTTGAGAGAGATAGCAGGAGTGGGGGAGGGAGAGAAGGGGACAGAAGATCTGAAGCAGGTTCTGCACTGACAACAGAGAGCCCAATGCAGGGCTGGAAACCACAAACTATGAGACCATGACCTGAGCCAAAGGCAGATGCTTAACCCACTGAGCCACCCAGGTACCCCTCAACTCCCATCTTCCAAAAAGAAATGTAGAAGTCCTAGTCCCTGGTACCTATGAACTGTGGCCTTATCTGGACAAGCCTTTGCAGGTGTAATCTAGTTAAGATGAAGTCATCAGGGTGGACTTTAATCCAATATGACGGATGTCCTTCTAAAAAGAGGAACAGGCCATGTGATGACAGCGATTGGGGTGAGGCAGCCACAAGCCAAGGAACACCGAGGACTTGTAACCACTGCCTGACACTAGGAAGAGGCAGGAAGGGATTTACCCAGAGTCCCAGGTAAGCATGGCCCTGCTGACACCAGGTTTTCAGACCTCTAACCTGTAGAACTGTGAGAGAATAAATTTGGTTGTTTGAAGCCATCCACTTTGTGGGGCTTTGTTACAGCAGCCTTAGCAAACAGATACACCTACTGAGGGACAGAGATCTTGATTCAGTTTCCAACAGTTGAGAATAAAACTGCTATAAACCAGGGCCCCTGGGTGGCTCAGTCAGTCAAGCATCTGACTCTTGGTTTTGGCTCAGGGCATGATCTGAGATCGAGTCCCGCACTGAGAGAGTGGGGAGCCTGCTTGGGATTCTCTCTCTCCCTCTCTCTCTCTGCTCCTCTCCTTCTCTCAAAATAAATAAGCTTAAAAAAAAAAGAGAGAGAGAGAAGAAAAAATGCTGTAAACCTCCTTGTGAGGGTGTTTGTGTGGACGTAAGTTTTTAGCTCATTTGGGTGAATACCGGGAGCACGATTGCTAAATCACATGTTAAACCTATGTTTAGCTTTGTAAAATATTATCAACCATCTTCCAAAGTGGCTGTACCATTTTCAGTTTCCACCAGTAGTGAAAGAGAGTGCCTGATGCTTCATATCCATGTCAGCATTTGGTATTGTTAGGTCTTGTTGTTTTTGTTTTGTTTTGTTTTTTATTTCAGCCATTCTTACATGGATGTACAAAGTAAGAACCTAGTTTGTTTCTCCAAAGTTTCTTTTTGTTCCTATTACTCTGAAATTTCATGGTTAACAGCCTTGAGACACCCAGTGGCTTGCCTGCCTGCCTTCCTTCCTTCCTTCCTTCCTTCCTTCCTTCCTTCCTTCCTTCCTTCCTCCTCTTCCCTTCCCCACCCTGCCTTTTCTTTCCTTTTTCCCTCCATCCATCCTCTCTTCCTTTCTTTCACTTTTTATTATGACAATTTTCAAGCAAACACAAAAGTTGAGAGGATAGTACAATAATCTCCATATACCCATCACCCAGCTTTATTTTACTCTTCAGTCTATCCTTCTTACTATTAGCAGCAGGATTTTACAGCAAGTCCCAGATACTACATCCTTTGTAGATACCTTAGTATGTAGTTCTAACAGATGAGAATTTAAAAATGAATAATGAAATAACAATTCCATGATCACACTTCAGGAAATTAACACACACACAGTCCATGTTTGATATTCCCTCATTGTCTCAAAAATGACTTCTTTTACACTGGCCTACTTAAGTCCAGATTCAAGGTCTACCCATTGCATTTAGTTGCTAATTCTCATTGAATCTGTAACAATTACTCCTCCTCCTTTTTTCTTTCTTTCTTTCTTTCTTTCTTTCTTTCTTTCTTTCTTTCTTTCTTTCTTTCTTTTTTTTTACAATTGATTTGTTGAAGAAACTGGGTAAATTATCTTGTAGAATGTCTCACAGTCTGAATTTGTCTGATTGGACCTTTGTGGTGTTTTTAAAATGTGATACAATACCTTGAATGTCCTGTATAAGATTCCAGTTCAATTTTTGACAAGAATATTTTACAGGTGGGGTTATGTATTTCCTATTGCATCATATGAAGAGGTACATAATGTCTAATTATTTCTCAATGATCTCTTTCCGTTTGAAACCCCATTTCCTTCAGCTCTGGGATTTTTTTTTTTTAATGTTTATTTATTTTGAAAGAGAGAGAGAGTGTGAACAGGAGAGGGACAGAAAGAGAATCCTAAGCAGGCTCTGCACTGTCAGCACAGGGGCCGATGAGGGGCTTGATCTCACAACCAGTGAGGTCATGACCTGAGCCAAAATCAAGGGTTGGTCACTCAGCCGACTAAGCCAGCCAGATGCCCCCAACTCTGGGATATTTTTGTGAATTCTTTCTTTGGTGATGTCTTTCCTCCATCTCCCTATTTTCTGTGTCTTCACTTTCTGGAACTCCTAATGATTCAGATAGCTGAACTCTTGGAATGATTTTCTAATATTGTTTTTTTTCCCTCTCTTATTTTTCTTTAGTGTTTGTGTATTTGGGTCTACTTTCTGAATATCATCTTCCAACCTGTATTTAGTCAGAATTTTGTGTAGGAGACAGAGGCAGAAACCACTCTAAATATTTTAAGCAGAAAGGAATTTAATATCGGAAATTGGGTGCTTGTAGACTCATTGAGAGATCTGGCATTTCCAACTTGGGGAGGGCAGGGATGGGGTGACAGGGAGGGAAGGGACAACTCTTGTTTCAAAGTCATCACAGCTGTGATTGAGAGGTCAGGGTTGTTACAGCTACTCCTGCTGCCACCGTAACTTCCTGACCATGTGAAGCTGGGGACTGGGCACTGGATGGTAGAGGCTGGCCATTGACATTTGTTTCAAAAGTAGAGCTCAAGGATCAGAGAGCTGTTGTCTGGCTTGAATAAGAAATTGAAATCGTGGGGTAGTCTACGACATGTCAACTCACATGAGGTCTTTGATATCCATCCAACCCCTTTTGGCTTTTGTTTTAATGGAACCAAGGCTGAATTCCGGACTTAGATCTGTAGGTGTAATCAGAAACAGAGCTCCCATGGCTCTCACTAAGAGCCACATAAGAGTTGACTGTGCCAGGAGACTAGAGTTCTGAACTGAATTTTGGTCATATAATCACCTTTGCTCTCATATAAATAAGGTCACCGGAAAGGCAGGCATCATTAACCTACAAAAAAAAAGATTATGAGTCTATTTCAATTTCACGATAACTGAACCAGAAATACGTTTCACAGCGTGTGTAGGTTTTGCGGATTTCTACCTGCAGGGAAAGTGGCAAGGCATGTCATGCTGCAGTACTTCCTCTAGCCTTGGGAAGTTCACAGAGCTATCCGCCTTCAGTCTGTTTCTTCAGAGTGCCAGCTGGGCACCAAGAACCATTAATTTGTTGGGTGTTTGTGCGTGTATTTTAAGAATGATATTTTTTTTAGCCCTGAATTTTAAGAAAACACCTGCTGTATTCATTTTCAATCATGTATTTTTATTACGTGGTGATGCATGGATATGCTTCCATTGTAAGAAAATTAAAATATTAAAGATTAAAAGTGAGAGTCCCCTGTGATCACCACCCCCCAGTGCCATTTCGCCTCCCCAGAAAGTAACCAAGTAGAAATTATATAGCAGCTCGCATTAGTCACGGTAGGTCAGGTTATGCTGCAGTAATAAACATCCTCAAAATCTTAGTGCCTTACAACAACAAAGGTTTATTTCTCGATCCTTACATGTTTGTCATGGGTTGGCTTCAGCCGTTTTCTCTGGACATACGTGAAGAAGCAGCCAGGATGTGCCTATCTCATGGCAGCGGGAGAAGAAAGAATGGTAGAAGCTTTTAAAGCTTCTGCTTGGAAGTATCCTGTCATGTTCACTCACATTTCCATGGTCAAAGCAAATCGTATGGCCAAACCTGACTTCAGTAGGGTGGGGATGTGTAGTCCTGCTACAGGGCGGGGCAGTGACAATTTTCCTGTAGTTTTATAGGGTTCATAAAACTATACGAATAGGTATCATTTTAATATAATTTATTATGGTACTGAGCCTTACTTTCTGCGTGCAAAAATATGTCTTAGAAGTCTTCCTGTGTTAAGCAAATAGATCCATCTCCTTTTTAAACAGCTGTATGATATGTCATAATATGGATGTACTATAGTTATTTAGCAGCTTCCTCGTTTGAAAATGTTTAAATTGTCTCTAATTTTTTATATATGTGCAAGGTTTTGTCTAGGGCGGGTACAGAGAAGTGGATGTTCTATGCCAGTTTTCTCTCTGTATCCTAATATGGCACACTCATAGGAGAATTCCAAAGAGAGTTTAATAAAGAAGGACTGTTTACAAAGAACAGCACAGTACCCCCGGGGCTGGTAACAATTGGGCTATCACCACTCCTGGGCCAGCAGCAGCAAAGTGAGAGAGCGGGGAGGAGAACAGGGAGGAGAGTCGTGTGAAGGGATGGGGAAAGCCAGCCCAATATGGACCCACAAAGAAGGGGTGAAGGGAATAAATGCCTCAAATCACTCTTTTCCCTCTGATCTTCTACTGGGCTGACCCGAACCAGATGACAGAGGGCCAGGTAATCTGTTGTTGTAGCCGATGCACGCCTGTCCCCTAGGACACAGAAGAGGAAGAGAGGACAGGGAGCCAATCTGGAGGACCAAATAGAAGATACCCACACCATTCTCCTACCCACAGTACAGGAATGACTTAATTGTTTGCCAGCATCATAAGCAAAAAATAGTACTTAAAAGTGCATTTTGGGGGCACCTGTCTGGCTCAGTTGGTAGAGCATGTGACTCTTGATCTCAGAGTTGTGAGTTTAAGTCCCACGTTGGATGCAGATTAATTTTTTTAAGTGCATTTTTTAATATTTTTTTTTATTTTAAAAAGTGGTGTAGCCACCTGGAAAACATTATGGAGATTCCTCAAAAAATTAAAAATAGAACTGCCCTACGACCCAATAATTGTGCTACTAGGTATTTATCCAAGGGATACAGATGTGCTGTTTCAAAGGGACACATGTACCCCAATGTTTATAGCAGCACTATCAACAATAGCCAAAGTATAGAAAGAGCCCAAATGTCCATAGTTGGATGAATAGATAAAGAAGATGTGGTATACACACACACACACACACACACACACACACACACACACACACACAATGGAGTACTACTCAGCAATCATAAAGAATGAAATCTTGCCATTTGCAACTATGTGGGTGGAACTAGAGGGTATTATGCTAAGCAAAATTAGAGAAAGACAAATATGTGACTTCACTCATATGAGGACTTTAATATACAAAATATGAACATAAGGGAAGCAAAAAGAATATAAAAACAGGGAGGGGGACAAAACAGAAGAGACTCATAAATATGGAGAACAAACAGAGGGTTACTGGAGGGGTTGTGGGAGGGGGTATGGGCTAAAGGGGTAAGGGGCACTAAGGAATCTACTCCTGAAATCATTGTTGCACTATATCCTAACTAACTTGGATGTAAATTTTAAAAATAAATGGAATAAAAAAATAGAATAAAAAAATAAAAAGTGCATTTTTTAAATATTTATTTTTGAGATAGAGGGAGACAGCGAGAGGGGGAGGGGCAGAGAGAGAGAGGGAGACACAGAATCTGAAGCAGGCTCCAGGCTCTGAGCTGTCAGCACAGAGCCCAATGCAGGGCTCAAACTCACGAACAGTGAGATCATGACCTGAGCCAGAGTCGGACCCTTCACTGATTGAGCCACCAGGGCCCCCGATTTTAAAAAGTGCATTTTTAATTTGCATTGCCCTAATTATTAGCAAGGACTCGTGCTGATAATTCAGGGACACAGATGATCTCTTCTTCCCTGGACTCTGTGATGGGTACATGTAAAGCCAGAGACTGCTTCAGCCATTGTGTAATCGTTTCTGGGCCAGTGGAGAGGAAAAGCCGAGAAATGGATGTGGTGGCATCTTTTGAGTCCTGGATCAAGCCTTACCTGAGGCTACACATGAGTATTTGGCAACATGAGCCTTTTGCTTCAGACAGTTTTGTTGTTGGTGTGATGTGTGTGTATGTGTTGGTCACTCATAACTGAAAGACCTCCAACTGATGTATTCTTTGTATATTGTACCATGCTTCGTATGTGTTTTGTGCATATAAATTTAGGGCTGAATGAGACCTTAGGTATCATTTCATTCAGATTCTTTCATTTTCATTTATAACTTCAAAAGTTTAAACACAAAATCCTAAGACAGTAATGTGACAAATCTCGTCAGTTTTGCTTCTAATTTTATTTATTTATTTATTTATTTATTTTCAAAAAATTTTTAAATATTATTTATTTTTGAGAGACAGAGAGAGACAGAGCATGAGCAAGGGCGGGGCAGAGAGAAAGGGAGACACAGAATCTGGAAGCAGGCTCCAGGCTCCGAGCCATCAGCACCGAGCCCGACGCGGGTTCAAACTCACGAATCACGAGATCATGACCTAGGCTGAAGTCGGACGCTTAACCGACTGAGCCACCCAGGCGCCCCGTATTTATTTATTTGTTTAATGTTTATTTTTGAAAGGAGGGAAGGGGCAGAGAGAGAGGGAGACAGAGAATCCAAAGCGGGCTCCTCGTTATTAGCACAAAGCCCAACTTGGAGCTTGAACTCAAACTCATGACCTGAGCTGAAGTTGGACTTTCAATCGACTGAGCCACCCAGGCACCCTGCTTCTAACTTTATAGTAAAGAAATGGAACATTGTTTTGTTTTGTTTTTAAGATTTTTTTCATGTTTATTTTGAGAGAGGGAGAGAGAGAGTGGGGAAGGGGCAGAGAGGGAGAGAGGGAGAGAGAGAATCCCAAGCAGGCTCCACACTGTCAGCATGGAGCCCGATGTGGGACTCAAACTCTTGAAACTGTGAGACCGTGAACTGAGCCGAAATCAAGAGTCAGATGCTGAATAGACTAAGCTACCCAGGGACCCAAGATATGGAACATTGCACATAAAGTTGAAATTCCTTTCGTATCCTTCCCCATTTTATTTCCCTGGGGGACCCACTGTCAGGAATTGGTCACATATCTTTTCCTACCATGTTTTAATAGTTTTATCACACATGTGTATACCCAGGAACAATATGTAGAATTGCTTCGTGGGTTTAAACTTTCTTATATCAATGCCATCTTGTCATATGTATCACTGTGTACTTTGCTTTTACCACTCAGCATTAGGGGTTCAAGACCTGAACAAAGATGTGGTTCATTTTCACTGTTGTGATAGTATTCCATTGCCTGAATATATCACAACGCACTTACCTAACTTATCTCTGTAACACACGTTGAGATTATGGGCTGTTTCCTCAATGCTGCAGCAAACATACTAGAGCATCTCCTGGGACACACTTGGGAGACTGTCTCCAGGGTGTATATTTAGAAGTCGAGCTGCTGCATCACAGGATAGGCACGTTTTTCAGCTTTACCACAAATGATTAATTTTCATTGATGGTACCAAGTTACAGTTCCCCCAGCATTGTATGAAAATCCCTGTTTTCCCATATCTACATCAGCACCTGGAATTATTAGGCTTTTTGATTTTGCCAGTCTGATTGGTGTGAAATTGTATCTACTTGTCTTAATTTGCATTTCTCTTTTACTAGTGAAGGTAAGCACCTTTTCCTATGTTTATTGATGATTCTGCTTCCTGTTCCAAACTCCTCGGTTTCCCAGTGGAAAGAAAATGGCAGATCACACAGTTCATCAGCAACAGTGCTGGGTTTAGAACTTGGGTGTTCCAACTCCAGTCTGCTCTTTTTTCCAGCATGTTGAACCACTTCCAGATATACATTTTTAATTTTTTTTTTTTTACATGTATTTACTTTTGCAAGACAGAGACAGAGCACAAGCGGGGGAGGGGCAAAGAGAGAATGAGACACAGAACCCGAAGCAGGCTCTGGGCTCTAAGCTGTCAGCACAGAGCCTGATGCAGGGCTGAAACTCACAGACCACGAGATCACGACCTGAGCCAAAGTCGGACGCTTAACTGACTGAGCCACCCAAGTGCCCCCAGATATACATTTTTAGAGTGCTATTGTTTCTACTAACAGTTACAACAGAGAAAAGATCTTTTTCCTTCTAATTAAATGTTGGGACTATGAATTGTCAATAGTTGGATGCTGTATCAGTTAGGGTTAGGTTTGTCTGAATAAAAGAGATGCCAGGCTCAGGTCACGATCTTGCAATTCATGAGTTCGAGCCCTGCGTCAGGCTCTGTGCTGACAGCTCAGCCTGGAGCCTGCTTTGGATTCTGTGTCTCCCTTTCTCTCTGCCCCTCCCCCACTCAAGCTATGTCTCTCTCTCAAAAATAAACATTAAAAAAAAAGTTGGAGACAAGAAGTTTGGCATTGATTCGTGCCATGAAGTCTTCTAGGACTTAGGCACCTTTAATCTTGTTGCTTCATTGCACATAGCTGCTATTTCCAAGCTCACCTCATGTTCCAAAATAGCTGCTCCAACTCCTGACATTACGTCTGCATCCAAGCCAAAAGGAAAACAGAGACCCCAGGGGGGATGGTGGAGGTATTGGGTGCAACACAGCTGTCTCTTGATGAAGGTTCTAGAATCTGCAATGTGATTATCTGATCTATATCTATTGGACAAAAGTCAGCTACATGGCCCTACTTGGCTCTAAGGGAAGCTGGGAAGATTAGCATTCATTTGGGGGACCATGTACCTAGGTACAAGGGAGATGATCTCTAAATACTACTCAGATCCCAGGAATTATAAAATCATCTTTTTGTGGTAGGTGAGTTGGTCCTGCTAATCTGGGAGGAATGTCCCTGTCCTGTGACCTCTGTGACCCCTGGCTCTTCTCTCAGGAAAACTCTGCCTTGTCCAATATCCTCATGGGCATATCCAGTAGACATTAGTGTCACCCTTTGGAGGACCTACACAGATTTGGGATAGAACTTCTCATTGCTTTGTAGAAGAAAGAGAGACATTTATTAGGGGACATTTAATGGTCTCTGCCACAGATGCTAAGAAAAATGTGTGGCCCAATTTGTTCCATGTTTAAGTACCTGAGTCTCATCCTACATGGAGATTAAGTGTAAAGACAGTTCTTTGTTTTTTAATTTAAAAAAATATTTATTTATTTTTGAGAGACAGAGAAACAGAGCACACGTGGGGAGGGGCAGGGAGAGAAGGAGACAGAATCCAAAGCAAGCTCCAGGCTCTGAGCTGTCAGCGCAGAGCCCGATGTGGGGCTCAAACTCACAGACTGTGAGATCATGACCTGAGCTGAAGTCGGACGCTTAACCGACTGAGCCACCCAGGCGCCCCTAAAGACAGTTCTTGAAGAAAGATCATGTACAGTTGAAATTATTCTTGAGATATCCATGTGTGTTATCCTCTACAACTCTTGAACATGTATCAATCAGCTATTGCTTCCTAACGAGCCATCTCCAATCTCAGTAGTATAAAACAACCATCATTTATTTTCATGTATACTTCTGTAGGTTGACTGATCTAGGTTGGGCTCAGTGGGGCTTGCCTGGGCGTGGCTCCAAGCTGTAGACTAGGTCAAGATCTGCTCTAGGTGTCTCTCATCTTTAGATTAGCAGCCTAGCCAGGCCATGTTCTCTGGGATTGCAGAAGCACAAGAGGGCAAGATTAACCATGCAAGGTCAACATTGCAAGCCTCTGCTTGTGTCAAAACTGCTAACATCCCACTGGGAAAAGCAAATCACATACGTGGTCAAGTCTATTGTCAGTGGGTGGGGGAAACCATGCACTGCTCTCCACCAAGCTAAAGAAGTAGAATGAACAAGCCCACCAGTCTCCAACATAAAAAACCCACTCCTTCTATGGAGGTGGCATGGGGGAAAGACTGAAATGTTTTTACACAATTTAATTTACCACAAAGTGATTTTTTTGTAAAAAATCAGTTACATTTATGCATTAGTCAGTTTGTGGCACCCAGTCCTTCTGTTTCTTATGTGAGGATGTCAAGAAATCCATCACCAACCACTTCACTTGCCCAGCTAGTTGAACATTGCATTTTACTTCTTTATTAATGGTTTGGAACCCATGAAATAATCTACATAGTATTTCCGTATGAATTGGTCAAAGTACATTGGTTATTGCAGTTGGATGGCAGGCATGGGCTGAGTCACAGGTGCATTGAGCGATTGGTGGGCAGAACCACTTTCACGCTTTAAATCCCCCTCCCACTATCTATGACACTGACGTTGTTTGCCTACCAGCTGTTCCCCTTATTTGAGCAGTGATGCAGGTAAGATAGGTGCCCGGGCTCTGTAGTGGACACTGTGGCATGCTGCCCAGATCCTCCGCTCTAATACTGAGGCACTCATTCCCCCATCTGCTGGGAGCATTGGCCGCTGACAGTACTCAACTGAGTCCCTCTTGGGGACTTGCCCTTGGCTGAAGAGCGCAACCCAGCCCGAGTACTGCATCCAATGACTGTATGAAGTGGGAGCCCCAAGGTCCAGCCTCCCTGCCATCCCGCCTCTCTACTCCTCCCCACTCCCCGCAGGGTGGGCGTCAGCTGAGACCTCTGATGAGGCTGCATTGCAGTTTGACTTTTCCCTTCCACCTGTCACCTTGAGAGCACACTGCAGGAAACTTGCTGCATGCACGTCTCCCCGTTGGGGTCTTAATTCCTGAGGAACCAAACCCACAAGGCTCCTAAGTCACACAGAGCTGGGTTCGAGTGTTATCTCAAATACCCACTAGCTATGTGGCTTTAGACTTCGTGAATCTGCTGTAAACCTCTGACAGTCTCAGGTTTTTCATCTCTAAAGATGCAATAATAATAGTATCTGCCTCTTCTAATGATAGTAGAGGATGAAGAGAAATAATGCATGGAAAGCAGTGTGAAGCCCTTAGCATGCTACCTGGCCCATACTAGGTTTTGCCGAAATGCATTCTTCCCTTTTTACTCAGCCCTTTGCGGGCGTTTCCAGAAGCCGGCGTCCCCATACCTGAGTAAAGCGGAAACGGACCTGTTGTGCTATCTTGTTTCCAGCAGATGGCGCCAGCGGATAAGGCTGCAGTCTCGTCCGGCTTGGTTACAAGGTCCACCATTGACAGATTATATACATCAGTTTTCCATGCATTATCTCATTTGATTCTCCTTCATCAACCATTTACCAAGTGCTGACTGTTCTATCATTTATTCTTTCATCTCTTTGTCTTAAATGCTTCCTGAGCACTTACTTCAGCCAAAGAGTGGCTTTAAATCTCTTCTAAAACACCATGGTGACTAAGAAGCAAACAAGACAGAGAGGGAAAGAGAGAGAGAGAGAGAGAGAGAGAGAGAGAGAGAGAGAGTGGGACAGAGAGAGAGGCAGGAAGGAAGGAAGAAAAATACAATTCTGGATTTGGAAATGAAAAGTTTTAGGCACTAATATTGGGCTTGTGCCAACTCGTTCGGAAAGGAGGCAGCTTTAATAAAGCGGAAGAAGTACATAATATGACTGAACAGAATCAGGAGGCAGTGGTCCCTCTGCAGGAGCAGCTGAGGTGCTTCTAGAGGCCGTCTGCAGGCCTTCCCCAGGGCTATCGATCTGAGGGCAGAACAACTGGTCCCTGGGCTGGTTAAAACTGCCGTGTAGGAGAAAGAAGAAAGAATCCATAAAGGAGGTGTCAGAGTGCTTGGGAGGAGACAGTTAGCTGGCCTGGAGTCAGGAGCCCCAGCCCAGAGTCATTTCACAGGTCTTCTGGTCATGCCAGGAGGCACGCCTGGAAGCCACCAGCCCAGGCCCCGGGAGAAGTCCGATTCTGTGGTTGGGACAGAGGCTGCCCACCTCAAGTCTTCTTGCACCTGCTCCAGAACCATGAGTGAATGAATGTGCTTTCCTGAAGGTCACCACACAGGGTTGTTGTTTGAGGAAATGGATATACAGTGCCTGGTACGTGGGAAGCTCTCAATAAATGATAACTATTACTGATAAAAATACTGCCACTACCGATCAATGGTTCTTACGATCTTCTCTGATGTAATTGCTAAGAGCAAGGTCTTGTGAGAAATACCCAATGAATCTACAGAGAAGTTTTAATTATTTGGGGATTCTGAGAGGATCCAGGACTCTGAAGGTAAAGAGAGAGAACACCAAGTTAGGGAAAGGGACACACAGATGGACTCAGTAAAATTTGTTGAATGGGTGGCTCAGGGGGATTCTCTTCTAACAGCAAGAGTTGCATTCATGGTTCCCTACTCTGAGCCAGGCACTGTGCTTGCTGTTGGAGCGACAGAGATGAACAAACATCTTGTTTGTTTTCTTTTTTTTTATTTAAAAAAAATATTTGTTTTTGAGAGGGAGAAAGCGGGAGAGCAACAGAGAGAGAAGGAGACACAGGATCCGAAGCAGGCTCTAGGCTCCGAGCCGTCAGCGCAGAGCCCGATGCGGGGTTCGAACTCACAATCAGTGAGTTCATGACCTGAGCTGAAGTCGGACGCTCAACCGACTGAGCCACCCAGGCACCCCCCCCCCCATCTTGTTTGTTTTCAAAGAGCTCCTGGTACAAGGGTGGAAAGCCAAGGTACTTACAGGGTCTAGTCTGGTGACATAAATGAGGGAAGTGGACCAGGTGTGAATAAGGAACATGGGTAAGAGAAATATTTTATTTTCTTCTTCCACTGTAAAAAAAAAAAAAAAAAAAAACCACAATATTGCAAGAGTTATGACAAATGGCTCTGAGGTGAGGCTTAAATGCAGAGACAATAGAGCATGGTGGGGACTGTGGAGAAATCAACAGTGCTCTATCCGAAGGGGGCCACTACCACAAGGGTGGAGAACTGCACCCGTCTTACTGGATTTCCAGTTTGTTCAAGAGAAGCCAGAAACTGGAAAAGAAAATTTTTTTTGCGCAATCTCTTAATTTTTAATTTTTGGCAATGAATGCAAAAAAATTTTTTAAAAACACCATGTGGGCCCAAAAAAGTACAGGCCAAGCAAGTAAAACATAATTCTCTCTGAATGCCAGATCTGAGTCTGAGGGTCCAGTGTGTGATCTCCAGTCCAATTGGAAAGACAGATGGGAGTTTGGGCGATTTCGACACAGCTTGATAAGTGTTAAGATGCCAAGATGTGATGTGATGGGTACACAGAAGAAGAGCTGGCAGGGTGGTCTTTGAGGAGGAGAGGACGCCTGACCTGAGTCCTAGAGGAAGGGCCCAACTAGCCAGGGAACTGGGGTTGGGCGAGCCAGTCAGAGGGAATGGCATAGGGGAGTGCAGCGGTCAGGAGCCCAGCAGAGCGGCAAAGCTCAGGGCTCAGGTGTCACATGTGGGTAGGGAGCAGGAAGAGATAATCGGGAGGTGGGCAGGACTAGATGGGAGAGTGGCTTTGACCGCATCGTCCGTATTTAATGATTTCTTAATTTTCCCCCATTGTAATTTCTGCTGTTTTTAATAGAAAACCAGGAGTTGTGTCTGTGCCCCCAAAACAGCCATCGCCTGTGATAAGAAGCTTTTCCAGCTCTCAAAGTTGACACCCCCCCCCCTTCTCCTTTCCCCACTTTGGCTCATCCTTGTCTGTACTCACTCTGACCCCTCCAGTATTAAAGAAAATAAATACTTTTGACCTTTGTCAGAACACCTTGGACTTGCCAGCACAAAAAGAAACAATTTGCACCGGAGGAAATGATCCCTTTCCTCCCAAAGGGCTCTTTCTCTATGTCCAGGGCCAAATGCAGTTCTGATTCAGAGACCACAGGGGTGGCCAGCAGGGCCTGGGGTTGGAAGACAGGAGGCCGTTCTAGTCCTGGTCCTGGGGACTGACTCCTCGTGTAGCTGCAGATGAGACCAGGCCACCCGTGCCCAACCTGCAGAAGCAGGTGGTTTGGATGGTCTCCCAGAACCTTCTCCATCAAGGCTCAGGGCTCAAATCTCTTGCACACAGAGTCAATCTGGACCTGATGTCCGTGATGTGTCGCCATGTAACCAGCATGTGCTACGTGTCAGGCACTATGCCCGCCTCATGCCATACGTGATTTCATGTAGTCCTCATAAAATCTTACCCCACTTTATCGAAAAGGGACCTGAAGTCTAGGAGAGTTGCCCAATGGTGAACTGGGATGTACAACCTCCAAAACTATGTTATTTGAAACAAAATGTAGTTCATTCTGATGGTGAGTTCTATGTGTCAACCTGGCGGGGCTAAGGGATGCCCAGAGAGCTGGTAAATGTTATTTCTGGGTATGTCTGCGAGGGTGTATTTGGAAATGATTAGCATCTGAATCAGTAGACTGAGTAGAGATCACCAATGTTGGGAGGGAGGGGCAGGGATCGCGCAATCTGTTGATGGCGAATTTGCTCTTTCTGCCTGAGCTGGGACATCCATGTTCTCCTGCCCTTGGACACTGGCACTTCTGGTTCTGAGGTCTTTACACTCAGACCGTCTGCTCCCTGGGTTCTCGGGCCTTTGGACTGGACTGGAATGTTCCAGCACTGGCTTTCCTGGTCCTCCAGCCTACAGACATGAGATGGTGTGTGAGCCAATTCCTGCAATAAATCTCTCTCTCTGTCTCGTATACACACATGTACATATACACATATCCATATCTATCTGTAAACATCTATCACCCATTGGTTCAGTTTCTCTGGAGAGCCCTGCTAATACGTTCATATACATGGTAACATACCAAACAGCACAGGAGAGTTTCTCATGAAAAGCAAACTCTCATGCCCATTGCCCAACTCTGTTGGGGCAATCCCTTTTAATCACTTTGATTTTCAGGTGATTATGTCCCTAAATATAAACAATAGCTAGACAATATTTATTGTCTGTAAAGTTTACTTATACTCTGTGCTTTCTCCAACTGTTGATTATTTATATATTTATTGGTATTTCTCATTTCTCCTCATAAATTCAATAAACAGCACCCCTATTTTCTTATTCTATCACATGGACAATCCCTTTTGACAACGCACTTTCTCTTTCTCTCTCTCTCTTTGATTCAGATTCAAGTTAACGTACAGTGTAGTATTGGTTTCAGGGGTAGAATTTAGTGATTCATCACTTACATACAACACCCAGTGTTCATCCCAGCAAGTGCCCTCCTTAATGCCCATCACCCATTTAGTCTGTCCCCCCACCCACCACCCTTCCAGCAACCCTAAGTTTGTTCTCTATATTTAAGAGTCTCTTAGGGGTGGCTCAGTGGCTCAGTCAGTTAAGCGTCTGACTCGTGGTTTCAGTTCAGGGCATGATCCCACGATTTCTTGGATTCGAACCCTGCATCAGGCTCCACACTGACAGTGCAGAGCCTATTTGGGATTTTCTCTCTCTCTCTCTCTCTCTCTCTCTCTCTCTCTCTCTCTCTCCCTCTGCCCCTCCTCTACTCATGCTCTCGGTCTCTCTCAAAATAAATAAATAAAATAAAGTCTCTTGCAGCGCCTGGGTGGCTCAGTCAGTTGAGCCTCCAACTTTGGCTCAGGTCATGATCTCGTGGTTTGTGGGTTCGAGTCCCACGTTGGGCTCTGTGCTGACAGCTCAGAGCCTGGAGCCTGCTTCGAATTCTGTGTCTTCCTCTCTCTCTGTTATTTCCCTGCTCACACACACTCTCTCTGTCTCTGTCTCTCTCTCTCTCAAAAATAAACATTAAATTTTTTTTTTTAAGTCTCATGGTTTGCCTCCCTCTCTGTTTTTCTCTTATTTTTCCTTCTCTTCCCCTATGGTCATAAGTTTTGTTTCTTAAATTCCACATGCGAGTGAAATAATATATTTGTCTTTCTCTGATTGACTTATTGTGCTTAAGCATAATACATTCTAGTTCCGTCCACATTGTTGCAAATGGCAAGATTTCATTCTTTTTGATTGCTGAGTATTATTCCCGTGTGTGTGTGTGTGTGTGTGTGTGTGTGTGTGTGTATACATATATATACCACATCTTCTTTATCCATTCATCCGTCAAGGGACATTTGGGCTCTTTCCATACTTTGGCTATTGTTGATAGTGCTGCCATAAACACTGAGGTGCATGTGCCCCTTTGAATCAGCGTTTTTGTATCCTTTGGATAAATACCTAGTAGTGCAATTGCTGGGTCATAGGGTAGTTCTATTTGTAACTTTTTGAGGAACCTCTATACTGTTTTCCGGAGTTGACATTTCACTTTCTAAGATGAAGGCATGAGCAGTATTTTTCCCGCCATCTTTCCCCCCTGCTTCTGTTTTCCATCTTTTGTCAGCCTGGCTGATTTCAAAAGTCCCCCACCGCTTTCAGTTGTGTGTAGCCACGTGACTGGTGCTGGCCAATGGGTTGTGGGAGGGAGTGACCTTTGTTAGCCTAGGCTGGAGCATTTAATGACCGTGTGAGTTTCTCACCCCATACACAGACACGCATGCTCTCCTGCCCGCTGCCACACCTGCCACATGGAAGAGTGTCCGTTAGTCTGAGTCCCGGGAGAGCAGAGCACCCCCACCAGGATACAGTCAACGTGTAGTGTGAGATGGGAGTCTTCATTGTCCTAAGCCTCTGAGAGTTTGGCGGTTATTTGCTTTGTCAGCAGAGGCAAGCATATCCTAACTTAGGCCCAAATATAACATAATATAACGTTATTATATTCTGTCCTGCAAATATAGCCATGATGCTAATGTATTCTCCATACTTTAACAAAGATTTTTTTTTAATTTTTTTTATTTACTTATTTATTTTTTTTTTAATTTTTGTTTTTTCAACGTTTATTTATTTTTGGGACAGAGAGAGACAGAGCATGAACGGGGGAGGGGCAGAGAGAGAGGGAGACACAGAATCGGAAACAGGCTCCAGGCTCTGAGCCATCAGCCCAGAGCCTGACGCGGGGCTCGAACTCACGGACCGCGAGATCGTGACCTGGCTGAAGTCGGACGCTTAACCGACTGCACCACCCAGGCGCCCCAAAGATTTTTTTTTTTTAAAAGACAAACTTTCTCTGTCCTCACAAGTCTGAAAATGTCTTTATTTACCCTCCTACTTGATTCCATTTGGCTGGGAATAGAATTGTAGGTTAAAAGTCTCTTTCAGAACTTTCAAATACTGCATTATGGGCATCTGGCTTTTGACTTCTTTAAAAAAAATTTTTTTTAATGTTTTTATTTTATTTTTGAGAGAGACAGAGCATGAGCAAGGAAGGGGCAGAGAGAGAGAGGGAGACACAGAACCCGAAGCAGGCTCCAAGCTCTGAGCTGCCAGCACAGATCCCAACGTGGGGCTTGAACTTACAAACCGTGAGATCGTGACCTGAGCCAAAGTCGGATGCTTAATCAACTGAGCCACCCAGGCGCCCCCATAATTCCTTTGTTTTTGAAACCCTGTATAAATGGAGCAACTCATCTGTCCTCTTGTTCCGGTTCAGTTTCCTCCGCTGTAAATCGGGAGTGATGACACAAGTGAAAGAGAGTGCTAGATTACAGGCACCTAGGACGTGTTTGTTAAGTCTGCACGGCCCATTGTGGCCCAAATCACTCTCACGTATTTATCTTACCTCTTGTAGGATAGGGCACAAAAATAGGTAATATAGTCAATTAAGCAGACAACTCATGGTCATGGGATCTGATGTCAGGCAGACTGGGAGGTGAAAAGCCACTACATAGGAAGAGGGACATTTTTTCCAGACACCGTATTTGACAACGAATGAGAATGCCTGTCGTTACACATCCTCACCAACATCTGGTGTTGTCAATATTCTGGAGTTTGGCCCTTCTCAGGATTAAGTGGTGGTGTCTCATTGCATTTATTTTGCATTTCCCTAGTGATGTATGATGTGGAACATATTTTCACATGCTTATTTGCCATGTATATATCATCTTTATCTTTTTAAGAGAGAGAGAGAGTGCAAGCAGAAGAGAGAGGCAGAGAGAGAGAATCTCCAGCAGGTCCCATGCTCAGCACAGAGCCCGACACAAGGCTCGATCCCACAACCCTGGGATCATGACCTGAGCCAAAATCAAGAGCCAGATGCTCAGCTGACTGAACCACCCAGACGCCCCCTATATATCATCTTTGGTGAGGTGTCTGGTAGGGTCTTTGATTTCTTTCTTAATCGGATTGGTTTTCTTATTGCTCAGTTTTAAGAGTTCTTTGCATATCTTGGCTCCTGGTCTTTATCAAGTATGTCTTTTGCAAATATTTTCTCCTAACCTGTTACTTACCTTCTCACTCTCTTCGCATTGTCTTTTGCAGAGCAGAAGTTTTAGATTTTAATGACGTCCAGCTAATCAATGATTTACTTCATGAATTGTGCCATTGGTGTTCTATCTAAAAGGCATCATCCCTCTCTCCCTCAAAATAAAGAAATAAACATTAAAAAATAATGCCTGGGTGGCTTAGTGGGTTAAGCATCTGACTTTTTATTTCGGATCAGGTCATAATCTCGTGGTTGGTGAGATTGAGCCCTGTGTCAGGCTCTGAACTGACAGCTCAGAGCCTGCTTGGGATTTTCTCTCTCTCTCTCTCTCTCTCTTTCTGCTCCTCCCCCTCTTATGCACAGACTCTCTCTCTCTCTCTCTCAAAATAAATAAATAAACAGTTAAAAAGCCATCACCAGGGGTGCCTGGGTGACTCAGTCAGTTGAGCAACTGATTTCGGCTCAGGTCGTGATCTCACGGTTTGTGAGTTCGAGCCCCACATCGGGCTCACGATTGTCAGAGCAAAGCCCGCTTCAGATCCTCTGTCCCCCCCCCCCCCCTGCCCGTCTCCCACACGTGCTCTCTCTCTATCAAAAATAAATAAATGTTTTTTAAAAAGCCATCACCAGACCCAAGGTTTTCTCCTGTTATCTTCCAGGAGTTTGGGATACATATACTTTTAATTTAACCTGTGCCTGTTGCCCCATCCACTTGGTTTCTGACAATGCCCTTGGCACATTGTCCTCTTATGGTCTGGGAAATGTTAACATTCTGCACCCTTCTCTCCTTTATCTTGCTGGGAAGGCAATTTCAGCCCTGCATTTAAAACCTCCCACTACTTATGTCTACCAGATTACCTCCCCTCTCCTTACAAGTCTTCTTATCAAATTCAATTGAGACTTCCACTTCTGTAACCAAGATTTGTTTGATTCTACACAGGCTTAGAAGCTGATGTCTTCTCTCTGAGGTGGAATTACATTTACCAAGCTCATGGGACTGATGTGGAAAATCGGAACGTCAGTGTATTCACTGATAACGAGAAATATAATTGCTGAGAAGACTGGAATACTCTCATCAGTGTGACCAGCACATTCTTTCCCAGAGGCAGATCTAAGTGAAAAGCCAAATTATACAAAGAAGGTGGCTTGGTGAGCGTTTGATCATTGAGTTCTATTGATGAAGAGCCTAATGCAGGTCTCCACTGAATGTCAATGTCAAACATTGTACTGGACACTAGGTGGAGAATGGTGAATAAGAGAGATGGGTCTCCGTGCTCACAGGTTCTAAGGCACTGGGGGAAGACAGGCCCTGAACAGGTAATGAGACTTCTAGGTTAGAAAAACTACACCCCTTACCCTCTGCTTCCTCCCCGAACCTACGAAAATAACAGTACAGGAATTGTTCTGAAAAGGCAATACGCAAAGACAGAGGTCTGCAAACCATGGTCCACAGGCCAAATCTAGCCCGCTGCCTGTTTCGGGACAGCCTGTCCTAAGAATAATCCTATATTTGCAAATGGCTGGAAAAAAATCAAAACCAGAATAACATTCTGTGACACGTGAAAATGATATGAAAGTCAGATTTCAGAGTGCATAAATAAAGTTTGGTGGGAACGCGGCCATGCATTCCAATGCAGGTCCCATGTATTGTCTACGGCTGCTCTCGCACTACCATGACATAGTTAAGTAGGTGCGAAGGAGGCCATATGGCGTGCAGAGCCAAAAATATTTACTATCCGGCCCTTTACAGGAAAAAAAAAAAAAAAAATCCCAACCCCTGCTCTAGAACGGCACCGTCCAATGGAACTTTCTGCAGTGACGGACGGGTCGTGTACCGCCATCCGATATGGTAGCTGGCCACTAGCTACATGTGGCTACTGAGCCCTTGATATGTGGCTGGTGCAACTAAGGACCTGAACGTTTGTTTTATTTATTTTAATGAATTTAAATGTGAGTAGCTGGCAGAAGCTGCTGTGTTGGATGGCACAGCGGTCGACTATGACAAGAGGGCATCTGGGCTGGGAAACACCACGTGTCGTGGAAGATGGGACATCTGCCCGAAAGCAGGGGGATTAAGTGAAAGTTTACATATGGAAGCCTGGCATGCCCCACCCAATCTTCTTACAGGCTGCTTTCCTGACCTAGATTCCAGAATGCTGGCAGGGAGAATTACACTCTCCTAAAAAGAAGCTGGGGGAACCATCTCTGGGGACTTTGACCAGCTCGGGAGGAAGGACCTAAACATGCGTTGGGAGCTTCCTAATCGTCATACCAAATTGGCAGTGAAGAGACCCCCTGCCAACCACATAGCATTCAGTAACCTTTAGCCTAGGTCCCACCCTCCCCCATGAGCAGGCGGCCAAGGGCCCTCGTACATTCGAGGAACAATGTAAACGCGAAAGAGACCAGACAAACAGAGGGACAGATCTAAGCGAAGATCTCTGGGCGCACATATTTTGTTAAATTTGGAGGTCTATAATGCTGGGAGAGAAAAATGGCCTTTCTTTTCACTAAGTTCAAGGCAGCATTTTCTTCGCCTACAAACATAAGCAACAAACTGTAGTAGTGTTAGCAGTTTCGGTGACTTCATCATCAATAGAAACCGGGTATTTTCCTGCCATGATGGTATTGTTGGAGTCATTTCATAACATCATTTATGCTCGTCATGACTTTGAAATGATGGTAGTCATTAGACACCCTGCTAAATCTTCTAACATAGAAGCACATATGTCACTCTATGACAGATTTGTTTTTTAAATATTTTGATAACTGTATGTTGATATAAATGATTTCCTTTGTAATCCTGTGCGTAGAAGTTGATTCATTTAAAGATATTACGCTGGGGCGCCTGGGTGGCGCAGTCGGTTGAGCGTCCAACTTCAGCCAGGTCACGATCTCGCGGTCTGTGAGTTCAAGCCCCGCGTCAGGCTCTGGGCTGATGGCTCGGAGCCTGGAGCCTGCTTCCGATTCTGTGTCTCCCTCTCTCTCTGCCCCTCCCCCGTTCATGCTCTCTCTCTCTCTGTCCCAAGGATGAATAAAAGTTGAAAAAAAAAATTAAAAAAAAAAAAAAAAAAAAAGATATTACGCTGAGAAAAGGTCCACAGTCTCCACCTGACTGCAGAGGGGTCCAGGGCACAAGAAGGGTTCTCTTTAGGATGGCTAGGGAATGGAGATCATAATCGGTAAGCACTTTGTGCCAGATTTTAAACCTCAGAATTCTAAGAGTAATTATTATTATTACTTTGATAGCTTTCCTTAGTACTTAAAATGTTCATTTTGTCATTGCAATGGGATATTTGGAGGGGGAGAGAATCATAGAAGGACTTCATCAGCCCCCTTGACCCGAAAGTTCAGTTTTCTTTTCTAAAAATAGTACGTGCGCATCATAAATAAGCTAGAAAGGTACAAAGAGGACAACAAAAATCACCTCCAATCCCACTACCTGTTTGGCGAACATTGTTCTGGGCAGCACTGTGTGCATAAACACATAACATACACGTATATCCACACAAACATATAGAGATCAGTGTATGTATAAAGATATATACGTAATTATAGGGGCACCTGGGGGGCTCAGTCCGCTGAGCGCCCACTTTTGGTTCGGCCCAGGTCATAATCTCACGGTTTGTGGGATCCAGCCCCCGAGTCAGCTCCGAGCCGACAGCACAGAGTCTGCTCGTGATTCCCCCTCTTTCTGCTCCTCCCCTACGCACAATCACTTGTTCTCTAAATAAATAAATGTGAACAAAATAAAGTTAAAGACATAGACGTAATTTTTGACAAAAACAGAATCAAAGTACACACTTATTATTATTTTATTTCTTACTACACATTTGTTATTATCATTGTATTTTTTACCCTGCGTTCATCTTCTATAGTAATAACAAGAATTGAGGTGGGTAATTATTTTCACCAGTCAGTTAAGGAAACTGAGACTCAGATAATTAAAGCCTGGTGCATGGTCACAGGTGGTGAGAGAGAAAGAAATCTCTTGGTCATCCCAGAATGACTTACTGTTCAAGGACCCCATGTCTGTGAGGGGGGAAGCCTGGAGTTCAACTGGACTGAGAGAGCTTCACCCTCCCAGCTGCACTTACCCAAAAGCTTGTGACCCGAAATCTTTGTGATTTGAGGGGGATTCTATCTCGGGTGCAGGTGACCCATATGCCAAGTCCCAAAACAGATCCGCTGAGAAGCTTCAACTGAATGATCATACTTGGAGGCAGGAATCTGACATCCTGGGCTCCTTTCTGTATTTCCATTCTGATTCCTTTGGGAAGCAAATGGGGGCAATTCTTCTCATTAACTCCAAATGCAGCCCTTCGCGGGCACCATGTGCTGCGGTGGACAGGTGGAAAGCCATCCACACAAAGGCTGACCTCTCCATCCCGTCTGGCTCCCTGGAACTGGAGGAAGATGAGACAAAGTGGACTTCCTGAGGTCCGTCCCAGAATTTATTTAATCTGCAGGATCCCAAAGCTCGGCGGGGCTGCGTCCGAATCGCCTGAGGAGCCTGTTGAAAGCAGTGATGCAAGGTTCTGATTCTAGAGTAGTGGATGTCAACCTTGGCTACCCATTAGAATCACCAGGGAAGCCTTTAAAAAACAAAATGGCGGAGTAGGCATGTTATGGACTGAATGTCATCCCCAAATTCCTGTGTTGAAACCTCACCCATCTCCTATCAATGTAACGGCATTAAGAGGTGGAGCCTTCGGGAGGCCTGACCTTAGATGAGGCCAGGAGGGAGGAGCCCTTTAATGGGATTAGTGCCCTTACAAGACTCACCCGAGAGCTGTGCTTCCTGTATCTGCTCTCTGCCTTGTGAGGGTACGATAAGAAGCTGGCAGTCTGCAACCTAGAAGGGGGGTCCTCGCCAGAACCTGGCCATGCCAGCACCCTGATCTTGGACTTCCCGCCTCCAGGAAGGTAAGAAAGAAATTCCTGTTGTTTATTATAAGCCACCCAGACTGTAATGTTTCTGTTAGAGCAATCCAAACTACTGCTCAGACAAGGCGCTCCGAGCTCCCCCAGAGAAACATTGAGAAAGCAAGCAGACACTATCAGAACTAACTTTGTCAGAACTCTGGAAAACCGTCAAGGTTTATAGCAACCAAGTGAATGCTGAGCGAAGGAAAAAGCAACTTGAAAACGGCTCAGTGCAAACAGGGGTGCCGTCTGAGGCAGAGTTGTGAACAGCCCGGCTGAGTGTTGAAGGAACACCCCAGCACAGAGGCAGTCTGCAAATACTGGGTGGTGTGTGTGTGTGTGTGTGTGTGTGTGTGATTGACGTATAGTTGGTACATCATGTTATATTAGCTTCAGGTGTGCAACATAGTGATTCACCATCTCTAATACGTTATTCTGTGCTCACAAGTGTAGCTACCCTCTGTCACCAGACATCGCTCTTAAGATACCGTTGACTCTATTCCCTATGCTGTGCCTTTCATCCCTGTGACTTATTCATCCCATGACTGGAAGCCTGTACCCTCCAGTCCCCTTCACCCGTTGTGCCCATCTCCTTCCTCTCTGGCAATGACCACTTCTGAGAGGTGTGTTTTGTTTTGTTTTTAAAGTTTATTTATTTGAGAGAGCGAGAGAGCACCAGCAGGGGAGGGGCAGAGAGAGAGGGAGATAGAGGATTCCAAGCAGGTTCCATGTTGTCAGCACGGAGCCCAACGCAGGGCTCGAACCCATTAACTGTGAGATCATGACCTGAGCCGAAATCAAGAGTCGGACACTTAACTGACTGAGCCACCCAAGACACCCCTTGTTTGTTTTGTTTTTAGTTCCTGGTGTTCAAGGAAATCTCTGTCAAAACTCCGTGGAGCATGAGCTAAAGGAACAGAGACATCAGTGACTTCATGTGAGTTTATGTTCATTTGCTACAGCAGCGGTAGGAAGCTAACTCAGCGCTCATCGAACGTTAGCTCTGGCCATTGGGGAGGAACTTCAGCTGCATGTTACCTGTGGTCAGTGTGTTCAGTAAATACTGATCACAATAAACATAATGGATACGAGAACTCGCCGGAAGCGGTATAGCAGGAGGTCTGTTCCTTTTCTGCTTAACTGTTGGTATCGGAAGCATCTGAAAGTACTTTGTTCAGTTTTTAAAAAAAATCTGTAATTCTGAACCAGTTACTTTATTCCACGGTGCCGGCCTGATTCCACACTTTGGTGAAAATTAGTAATTTTTTAACAGGTAGAGGCGGCAGTGAAATGGAACACACCTCAGGTCGGAAGTCCGAAAGTTGGGCCCTGGTCTCAGCTCCACCTCTATCTGGCAGTGTGACTTGGGTCATCTTGCCTCCTCTCTTTGGGTTTTGTTTTCCCCATTCAGAAAATGAAGGAATTAGATCAAGAATAATTCCCATGTGTCAAATGCCTACAATGCACAATTTATACATATGGTCTCATCTGAGCCACATAAAAACTGTGCAAGGTATCATCCCCATTTTATAGTTGAGAAAACTGAGAGGCCCAGAGAGGTTAAGTGACTTTCCCAAGGTCACAGAGTATCAGAGCTGTGATTTAAAACCAGGACTGTTTGACTCGTTTTGATAAGCCCCTCTACCTTTCCACGTTTTGGAGGTCGACACTGTCTTCACAGAACATGCTTATGAGGCACCTGCTTTTTTCCGTATATCATAGTGAGGATAATGGGTCTCTCTAGCTTCCCACTTGAGGGGTCTGGAACCTGGTCCCTCTCTTGTGTTTCTGAGAACCTCTGATTCAGCCCCTCGGAGACTTCCCTCGCAACCATGTATCCCTCCTCTCACCTCTAACAGACACTACGAGGTGCTGAACCAATGTCTGGCCTCTCCTTTTTACTTAGTAACAGAATCCTAATTTTGTTCGAATAAAATGTACCCACTTAAAAATACCTGCCCGCATTCCCTTGCAGGTGCACCCGTACAGGTGGTCCCCTGACCCAGTTCTGACCAATGAGATGTAAGTGGACGTTTGGGTGGGGATTCTTGGGAATCTATCTTCTTCATACTAAAAGGTGGGAGAAGTCAGCAAGCCTAAGGCACAAATTGCCTTTGTTTTCATCCTCGCCTGGAACGTAGGTGAGGTTTCTGGAAGTGGAGCAGCCATCTTGTGACTGTGAGGGTGAGTGCCACCTGCTAAGGATAGCAGAGCCGGAAGACCGAAGAAACTTCTTTGTAATCGGTCCTCTGTACCAGCCTGGATTGCCTAGACTTCTTGTCACATGAGAAAAATAAAGCTTTATTTGGTCAGATTTCTGTTCTGTCAACTTCATACCATCCTAACTGACAGGTTCTCTGAGAAAAGTCTCTCCTCTGCCCTGTAGGCCTGACATGTGGCCTTAATAAGCACCTGTGGTGACTCAAAAATAGACCAGGGGGGAAGAGAAATTGGCCATGGCTGTGATTCTGAACTTGCTGAGCCATCACCTGTTCAATCCATGCTCTGAAGAAGAGTCTGTTAATTACACTCTCCTTGGCCAGCCAGAGCACAGGAGGCTGCGTCCGTGTGTTCTCAGGGAAGCTCAAATATAGCTCAGGCTCCTTCACCGCTTTTGCTGAGTGTGCAGCTTCCGCGTGTCTGGCAGCCCCAGCGAAGAATGGAGAAGCTTTTCCCGGGAGGTTAGAGTCTGAAGAAGGTGCTAGGAAACAGGGATGCTGGCAAGGTCTGGCTCAAGGAAACAAGATCTTCCCTCCCGCCTTCTGCAAGGTGAGTATTACACCTCCTAGTTAGCAGGTGACAAAACTTGCTTCAAGTCCAAACAGGCTCAGAGACTGAAGTGGCCGTGTGTCAGTCTGAGCATTTGGTTGTACGCAAAGAAGCGGACTCTGCATAGCTGGAGGGAAAAAATAGTTTGGGGGAAGAATATGGGATGGCTCTCAGAATTTCAGGCGAAGCTGAGAAACCAACCTGAACAAAGGGAACCATAGTTCCAGGTGGTCTGGATAGCAGAATTCCAGCATTGGGATGACGTACCTTCGATCATGGGCCCACGCCACAATTAAAGAGGGCAGGATGCCTTACCTGACCATCTTTCTAGATGGTGCTGGAAAAGGTGGTTTTCCTGGGGCTCCTGCCTGGCTCATTCGGTGGAGTGTGCAGCTCTTGACCTTGAGGTCATGAGTTCCAGTCACATCAGGTGTAGAGATTGCTTAAATAAATACATTTTCTAAAAATCTAGAAAAGAAAAAGTCATTTTCCTAAAGCTACCACAGGGTTCAAGTACCAGAATAATGCAAGAGAATGTTGGGCGGCAACACAAAACAAAAAAATGTCCATGGCAGGTAGTATAGAATTGGTCAAGGGGATGGGTTTGGGGAGCTGGCTGACTTTAGTTAAAATCTTAGCTCTGCTCTTTGGCCAAACCCATTAACCTCTTAAGCCTCAATTTCCTCCTCTGTGTGTAATGAGGATGAGTCATATTCAGATCTACTAGAACATACGATTTTGTCCCCCACCTCCTCCAAATGTTCTATCCCCAGCACCTAGCCGAGTGCATGCTTGCAGCTGATGCTAAGTACATATTTATGGAAGGAGTGAATGAACTCTACATTTGTCCCAGAATACCTCTTATGTAGGAAGCTATTTGGTTGAAAATATAACGTGATAGGTGCTTGAAGTGGAAAGTGAGCACCCCTGCTGCCTCACTGCCTCCCTCCGGGGAGGGAGGGGAAGGAGGAGAAATCTAGGCAGACGCCCTGAGGTAGATAAAAGGACATCCACTCTGCAGACTCTTCCCCCGACACTCCCCACCAGCACGCTGACCTGCTTACTCACTTCAGTCACTCTGCCCTCGTCCTCACAAGCGAGGTTCTTTCGCTGAAAACAACAATCCCACGTTGAGCGCAGGATAGATTCATTCTAGCAATCTCCAGGACTTCCTGGCATAATGTTGGCGTGTTAAACACTACTGATAGGTTTGATGGCTTAAGAAGGCTAAAGTCACCACACCCCTGCGTTTCCCAGTGAACCATGACGTAGAGTGGCAAACAGAACAAAATCACAGCCCTGGAGAATGTGTGCATTGTTAAAACAAAACACACACCCAGCAGGACATCGCTGGTGAAATGAATGCATTGCGACTTTCTCAGTCATGTTTTCATTGACTAGTCTCAACGAGATCAAATTCTGAGTAGTTTTGTTCCCCAGGGCTACTGTAGAAATACAAAGCATGGGGCGCCTGGGTGGCGCAGTCTGTTAAGCATCCGGCTTCAGCCAGGTCACAATCTCGCGGTCCGTGAGTTCGAGCCCCGCGTCGGGCTCTGGGCTGATGGCTCGGAGCCTGTTTCTGCTTCTGTGTCTCCCTCTCTCTCTGCCCCTCGCCCGTTCATGCTCTGTCTCTCTGTCTCAAAAATAAATAAACGTTGAAAAAAAAATTAAAAAAAAGAAATACAAAGCAGAAAAGAAAGAGACCAACTTTGAAGAAGTAAGGATATTGGTATCCTTGGTCCCTCTAATAACCAGCACCTTTGCTATACTCATTGTCACCCTCAGAAGCTCCGCCGTCACCATGCTCCCCAATTGCCACCACCGCCACCACCATTTTCTTCCCCATAAAAATTCTCATCAGCATTGTTATCACTACCTAGTAAATGACACTGGGGCCCCACCCAGATGCCCTTCACTAGGCCGGTGTACTCATCCCCCAGCTGCAGTGAGAGTTGGTTGCTCACAGCTCACGGCCACTCCCTTCTGACAATTCACCTCAGCCAGTGGAACTGCCTTGACAGGAAATCCCTGGGAATCTGTGCCCCTGAAGACCTGTGCCCCTGTGTACCCAATGACCAACTAACTGGATGTACAGTCCCCCACCGCCTTGCCTCAGGCTGGGACAACCCTCTTTGGAATTGGGCAGTGGCTAGACTGGAGCTGCACCCATATTTTTTTTGCCTACCTTTCTCCCTAGTCGTATTCTCCTTCCCTCACCCCCTCAAAGGCTTCACCCGAGAGATCCCTCAATAAGTCACTTGTACTGGCCAGCTCTAGCTCATGGGGGTCAACTGCACACTTTCTTCCCAACTCTGTGCTGAGTGACATTGCGTTGATAGCTTGGAATCAGACATGGTGGGAGTACTTACACCATGGAAGCTGGCAAAAACACTTTTGTTATTGTTCATTTTGAAGTGCTAGTTGTTAAATATTTACTGCATACCACCAGGCACAGGTCGGCCATACAATTCCAAACGTTTGTTGGAATGCCAGCCCTAAGTTGTCACTTGAGGGGCTGAGGTAGATTCCTACCCCTGGGGGGACTTATCCATAGGCTACCAGTGGTGTATGAATTATGTGGTGAGAAAAAAATGGCTTAGGTCAGCAGGTGTCTCGTGGAATTGGGTAATCAATAAGTTGTGACCAGTTGGCAAGGAGAATTGAATAATGCTAATAATCATAGCTGTCGTCTATTGAATACTAAGTTAAATTTGTGTTGTGCTAAGCACTTTGCATGAATTATTCTTGTGTAAGTCTTATAATACCCCTTGCAGGAATATCATCACCCCATTTTATCAGATTGAACAAGCTCTAGAGGTAAAGTCCTTGCCTAAGGCCACATAGCTTATTGGTGCAAGCATTGGGATTTGACCCCCAGTCTTTCTGACTCCAGAGCCTGTATTCATAGCCACTCGTGAAACAGATCTGGGGGCCCAGATAGGCAAAAGCCACAGGCACAGTGATGATAAGAATGAGTAGAAACTAGATTAAGGTGAATGTGCTCATCAGGACATCTTGGTTTCAAGTTGAAAAAACTAAACTTGAATCAGCTTCAAGAAAAAAGGATTCTTCACTGGGTCACATCTATCCTTAGGAGGAACAAAACTAAGGCTGGCCTTAGGGCTGACTGGAAGAAGAGTCTAGAATCCAAAACCATGCAATTCTCTCTCTCTCTCTCTCTCCTTTCCCTTTCCCCCCTCCCCCCTTTGTTTCTCTTTGCATCCTGGCTGGACACATCCTAGGGAAAGGCTTTCCCAGCTACCCTGGGCCTTTGTTACTATTCAATTGCAGAGGGTAGTTGTCCAAGGCACCTACAGGGTGGTGGGATCCTGAACCCGGAATTCGTGCCAGGTGACTCTCTGATCAGTGAGGAGACACAGAGCTTATGACGATGAAAAACCTTATGGAGAGTGGGTAGTCGCCACAGCTTCCCCCGTGATTAGAATTCCCATACTTGACCACGGTTCTTCCCAAGCAGCAGATAGCGTGAAGTGGAAGAGAGAGAGCGTAGGTTTGGTGTCACAGAGATCTAATTTCACACGGTGGCTTTCCCGTGCCACCCCGTGCTTTGCCTGAGAGATAGCTGATGGTTAACCGGCAGTGTGGCTTCGGGCAAGTCCCTTCACTTCTCTGAGTCTGAATTTGCCCACGTGGGATGTGGAGATGATCATCACGCTTAGTTGGCAGCATTGTGAATGTTACACGAGTGAGGTGTAAGCAGAGACGGTGCTTGGTTAGTGTTCGTTCCCACATCCACTCGCTTTCCCAACAGAACCAATCCTCCTTTGTTAGGTCGTTTTTGACTAGGCTGGTGGGGTGGCCTCTACTCTTACCCAGGGATACAGGGGAAAGGGAAATGTATTCTATGAAAACTATCCGGGCAAGGCCCTCATTCTTTGCTCTGCCAGCAGTTACATAAATCCCAAAGTCATCTCTATCTTTCCCCGCCGCCCTGGCTAGCCTCCAGACCAATTAAACATTGATGGTGTAGCTATACTTATCTCCATCTCCCTCTCCCAATCAAGGCTTGGACATCAATTCTCTCTTTCAAATAAAAAATTTAACCCTCACATTTTTGGATTCTTCGGTTTATGAAGCACTTCCAGATTCGCTGACTTCACATACTTATTATAGGAGTTAAAGCAATATGGAAAAGTACAAAGAAGGAAGTGAGAAAGTCAAGTGATCAAGGTCAACAGCACGAAGGGTAAGTCATGTTGATATTATGTGCCCCCGCTATGATGTGATAGGAAGAGCACATCACTCCCCCCAAACCTATAATCTCAGTCTAATCATGAGGAAGTGGGAGACTAGCGAAAATGGAAGACATTCTACAAAATGAAGTGACCGCTACTCTTTGAAAATGTCAAGACTATGAAAGACAAGGAAAGAGTGAGAACCTGTCATAGGCCAGAGGAGACGTGACATCTGAATGCGAGATGGTATCCTGGTTTGGAAACTGGGACAGAAAAAAGGACATCAGTGGAAAAATTGGACAATCCGAATGAAGTCTGTAGTGTAGTTAATCATATTATGCATATTACCCAGTTAATTTCATTTTGATAAATGTACCGTGCTTATGTAAGGATGTTAACATTAGAGCAAGTTAGGTGAAGAATAAGTGAGATGGTACTTTTTGCTCTATCTCTGCAACTCTTCTGTAAATCTACAATTATTTCAAATTTAAAAGTCGAAAAACAAAACCCAAAACACCTGAGATTTGCATAATTCAAATGAGATGAATGTCATGCCCAACATCTTTCAATGCGTGTACACAGATAATCAGAAATAGTTTTATCAAAATTGTTTCATATTATGAAACTCTTCTTTAATTTTGAGAGATCTTTCATATATTTGACTGGGATTTAATAGAATTTTTGTAGATGAAAGAATATCTGAACTTTAGATAGCTCTTTCTCCACCAAAAACAATACTAGCTCATCAAAGATCCCTCCGGAAAACATCAAGAGGTTGCAGCCATCATCATTTTTAACTAAATATTTCAATTTCAGATAGCAACTACCTGCAGTGAAACATTGGCAGTTTTTAAAAAGTTTTTAATGTTTATTTATTTTTGAGAGAAAGAGAGAGACAGAGTGCGCGTGGGGGAGGGGCAGAGAGAGAGGGAGACACAGAATCCGAAGCAGGCTCCAGGCTCTGAGCTGTCATCAAAGAGCCCAATGCGGGGCTTGGACTCACAAATCAAGAGATCATGACCTGAGCCGAAGCTGGACGCCCAACCAACTGAGCCACCCAGGCGCCCCGAAACATTGGCACTGTTATGCTTTTCCCCATCCCTTCTCCCCAAACTTCCCATTTTGCATTAGTTAAGTTATTATGTTTACATTGTTGAGTGAGACAGAGGTTGCTTTTAGTCATGAGTTACAGAAAACAGTAGCTTAAATAAACAAGTAGTGAAGAGTTAGACAGTCACTGCCTCAGGTTCAGGGCCTCAAGAATGTCAGGATTGGGGTCTCTGCAAGTCTCTTGGGGTTTTCCTCATAATTACAAAACAGCTGCTGCAGCTCCAGCCACCATGTCTCTATTTCACTAAAAGGAGGAGAAAATGACTCTATCAACAAAGCTTTCCACAAATTCTTAGTCTATATCTCATTGGCCGTAACTGTGTTATATGCCACCCCTGGCAGTAACACAGTAACAGGCTAGGAAATGTGGGATTTTTTTTTTTTTTTTTTTTACTAGGTACATGTGATGGACCCAATCTAAATTGGTATTTCTTAGTAAGGAAGGAAGAGCTGCTAATTCTCACAGTTATTTTTTTCTTATTCTATATTTAGGCATATTTAATACTTACAAGTAATCTTATATACCAAAGCTTCTTTGTACCTAAATTCTTTATTTTGATCCACTTCTTGGTTGGCAGGGCTTCACTGTCAGGGATGAGCTGAGGCTCAGGAAGCAGCCACGAAAACCTGCCTTGCACCCCCTCTCATTTCTCCGCTGCGCTGGAATCGGACTCTAAATGGAAAGAGGGAGTCAAGAGGGCCCCAACCTGGCTCCCTCATCCGGGCAGAAGCTGTCCCTTTAAAAGAGAGAGGAGGCAGAGTTGGCTTACTGCTGCTAGAAGAGGCTGACTGACAGCCAGTGTGCTCCCGGGAGGCCTGATGTCATCGCCAGTGAGCAACAAGGCACCTGACTGGCAGCAGAATGAGGAGTCCAGGAGCCTTGGCTGTGACTGCCGGGGGGGGGGGGGGGGGGGGGGGGGGGGGGGGGGGGGGGGCTCTGCACAGCACCCACCGAGCAGGCATTTAAAGTTGCAGGAATTGGGTCCATCCCAGGCTCTTCAGGGCCCCTCTCTCAGCCTTACCTATCAAGCAGGGCTTCTCTCCTCCATTCTCTCCATCCTTGGACCGGGGGTGTCCTGCCTGCAGGACCAGACTCCCGTTCCAGCACTGGAACCACCCCCCGAGTGCCAGGTCCGGACCATACCTGGCTCTCAAGTGCATGCTCTCCTTCCCTCCTCCCCTCTGATGATGAACTTGACACTATTTTTTTTTTCTAATTATAAAGGTAATACAGGCATTGTAAAAAAAAAAAAAAAAAAGGAAGGAAGGAAAGAAAGTACCAGTTGACTCTTGTACGTTGCTGATGCCCACGCAGTTGAAAATCACATATAACTTTTGACTCCCCCAAAACTTAACTGCTAATAGCCTACTGTTGACTGGAAGCCTTATTGATAACATAAATGGTTAATTAACAGTTATTTTGCATGTCGTCTGTATTATATACTGGATTCTTACAATAAAGTGAGCTGGAGAAAAAGTGTTATTAAGAAAATCATAAAAAAAGAGGAAATGTACAGTATGAGACTGTCTATATGGGGAAAAGTCTGCATCTAAGTGCATCCGTGCAGTTCACGGTCAACTGTACAGAACACTGTAAAGAATAAAGTGAAAATTATGCTTAGCCACAATCACTGCTAACATTCTTCTGTTCTTTTTCTTTAGGGCTTTTTCTATACATTTATGTATTTTTTTTTTCTTTTTTAGAGAAACCTAACTTATATAAAGCACTTATATTAACGTTTTAATCATACAGCTGGATTAATATTTAGGTATGCATCCACCAGCGTCAGCCAACCCAGATCAAGATCTAGCACATTTCCTGTACCCTAGCAGGCTTCCCAATTGACAACCCCTTCCCTTGATCTTGATCACCGCTCTGGTCTTTCCTACTTTTTTTTTTAAATTTTTTTTCAACGTTTTTTATTTTTGGGACAGAGAGAGACAGAGCATGAACGGGGGAGGGGCAGAGAGAGAGAGGGAGACACAGAATCGGAAACAGGCTCCAGGCTCCGAGCCATCAGCCCAGAGCCTGACGCGGGGCTCGAACTCCTGGACCGCGAGATCGTGACCTGGCTGAAGTCGGACGCTTAACCGACTGCGCCACCCAGGCGCCCCTCCTACTTTTGAACTTCATAAAAATGGTATCGATGCATTTTTAAAATTAAAACGGGACATAGCTGTTTTACATTTTTTTTTCAGTGAGTATATCATGAATATTTCCCTGCCATAATTTTTTCCAGATTTCTTTTTAATGACTGTGTTTTGTCATACTATTCTACAGGATGTATTTAATTATCCTTCACTTCTTACACAATTAAGTTTACTTCTGAATTTTTGCTATTTCAAACGGTACTATGTAGAACATCACTTTCATACTTTTCCGGAACACCAGTTCTTATGGCCTTCTACTTTTCACTATAGGATAGTGAGCTGGTTCAGAGCACGGGTTTTGGAGTCAGAGAGATGGGGGGGTTTCAGCCCCCGCCTGTCACTCGATAGGCTTGAATTTGTGCAACTTTCGACAAATTTTGTTGAGCCTCAGTTTCCCCGCCTGAAAATGGACGTGGTGATCCCCATCTCACCGTATGTGGCTGTGAGGCCTGATTGAGGTTTAAGTGTAAAGAGCTTAGCATATTGCCTGGCACAGACTGAACACCCAGTAAATGTTAAGCGGCTATTATTCATCTTTGTGTTCACTTCTAATTATTTCCTTAGGAAAGTTTCCTAGAAGTAGAATTGCTGATCCAAGAGTGCTTGTCTTTGGGGTTTTTAAGGCAGCCTCTGCCAAATTGCCCTCCAGATAAGCTGTGCCAACACACAGACCTACCAGCTGGGCGTGAGATTTGCCCCTCCACCACCCTCTCTCTCAGTAATGAGTATCGCCATAAAAAAGAGAGTGAGAAAGAAGGAAAGAACAAAGAGAAGGAAAAAGAAAAAAGAAACCTTGCCAATCAGATAAGGGGGGAAAATCTCTTATTGTTTTGCTTCTAGTGAGATTGATCGTTTCCTTTCCTTGTATTGGCCACCTGTTTTTCTTCATTTGGAGATTTGCCTGGTCAGGTCTTTTGCTGGTTTTTTTTCTGTTGGGACATGTGCTGGTGTTTCAATAATGGGACTATTATCTGGTTTAAGAAGTCCTGTTCCATCTGGCCTGGGCTACAGTTCCTGTAATAGGGCTTTGGCCTTGGTCCCCATTCCCACGTTCCTACCTTGGCGGTCTACCTGATTTCCTGGCTCCTGTAGGCTTGGGCTTCTCTAGGGCCTTGCCAGGACCTCTTGCTCCCTCACCATCCCATACCTTGCCAGCCTGAGACGCGTGGTGCCCAGAACAGCTAATAATCCAGTGTCTCTTTTTCCCTTTAAATGCATGTTTGCTCAGCATTTGTTTAGAAGAGAGGCTGGGTGATGCACAGAAAAAGAGCCGGGAAGGAAGGATCCTCGTGGCAACAAGTAATTCGGCTCTGGCCCTGAACTTGTATAACCAGCTCAATGAGACTAGCACCTGCCGTTAAGAAGACTCATCTCCCTTAGAAGGCAGTTTAACGGGCAAAACACCCAAGCAGTTTAGGTAACTCCTTCAAACAGGGGTGGTGGTACCCTTGAAAGGAACCCAGGTCAGTATTATTCTCTCCATCTCATTTCATGTAAAGTTGTTTTAGAGCCCAGATATACACAGCACCTTCAATAGATTGGAACCCTTGGCAACTACCCATCTGATTATTGCTTTCCTGGTTCTGCCTGGTCCTTATAGGGCCCTGGGTTTCTGAGATCTTCGGGGTCATTTCTTGCCAAAGAGGGTGATCCAGGAGACAGGGTCACGAAGAGAAGAGTATAAAAAACCGGGCTGGGGGTGCCTGGGTGGCTCAGTCGGTTGAGAGTCTGATTCTTGATTTCGGCTCAGGTCATGATCTCACAGTCGTGGGTTCGAGCCCTGTGTTGGGCTCTTCACTAAGCGTGGAGCCTGCATAAGATTCTCTCTCTCCCTCTCCCTCTGCCCTTTTACATGCACAAACTCTCTCTCTCCCTCAAAAACAAACAAACAAACAAACCCCAAACCCTGGCTGTCCTGAAAGAAGATACCATTCCCACATATTAAGTTGGAGAATATTTTAAAAAGAAAGAAAGAAAATGAATTATCTAGACATTAACTTAGCTAAGCATGTCAGAGAAAGCTCACTAAAGGAGGCGTTTATTTCTTGGATAAATGGAGATATGTTTGTGAAAGGTAAGTCACAACATTGAAATGGTGTCAGTTTATATAATTCTAGTCGATATTTGGGGGAGAGAAATTGGATAAACCAATTCTAAAATTTGCATGGCAGATAAGCTTTCTATGAATAGCTAAAGTAAGTAGTCTCAAAAATAAAAGCAAAGGTGGGGATCTCACCCTACCAGATATTAAGACATATTATAAAGTCTAATGTTTCCAAGTGTACTATTAATTCAAGCACTGTAGACCAATGGAACAGAAGAGAAGAATTCAGAAAGGACAGATTATTCTAACAGTGTTGGAGAAAGTGAGTCTGCTGTATGGAAAAAATAAAATAGCATCCTATCTCATATCATGTAAAGACAAACTTCAGATGGTTTAAGAAGCTATAAAAAATCGAAAGGCAAATCTTTATGATGTTGAGTTAGGGAAGCATTTCTTAAATAAGATACAAAACGTCCAAACCATAAAGGAAAGAAGTGATGGATTTCTGCTCAATAAATGACATCGCAGACAAAGTTAATGAATGATTAATAGACCAAGAAAAGGTATTTGCAGCATATTTACGACAACAGACGGTTAAAAATTAAAATCTAAATTATATAAGAAACTTAGTAGTAAATCAGCAAGAAAAAAAAATCTGGCAATCCAATAGAAAAATAGGCAAACTCACTTTCTGAGGAACTCAGGGAGTGAATAAACATATGAGGAGAAACAACTTCTTAGAAATCAGAGAAAGAAAAATCAAAACAACAGCATTCTGCTTTAGATTCATCAGACTGGCCAAAAAAAAAAAAAAAAATCAAGTGCTGGCTAGGACATAGGGAAAGGAGAACCTAATTCCTCGTAAGTTAGCGTAGCCACTCTGAAGAGTAATTTCAAAGTAATATTCGTGAAACTGAATTTATTTTATCTTATTTTATTAAGATTAAAACATTTTAATTTATTTTAATTTTTAATTTTTTAATGTTTGTTTATTTTTGAGAGAGAGAGAGTGCATGCAAGTTGGGGAGGGGCAGAGAAAGAGGGAGGCAGAGGATCCAAAGTGGGCTCTGTGCCCACCACAGAGAGCCCGATGCGGGGCTCGAACTCACAAACTGTGAGATCATGACCTAAACCGAAATCAGACACTTAACCAACTGAGCCACCCAGACACCCCAAAATTCAAAATACCTTAACCCATTACTTTTCAAATTGTGGGTCATGGGCCATTAACAAGTTATAAAATTAGTTCAATAGGTTGTGATCAACATTCTAAAAAGGAAGTTAAGTAGAATAAAGCACATCAGAATGTTTTTCTTATGATAAGGATAAGCACTATTTCACAAAACTTTGTTTCACCTGTGTATGTGGAGGGAGCCTTACCAGACTATAATGGAAAAAACGTCTTCTTATGATGGGTCACAGTCAAAAGAGTTTGAAAGACACTGCTATCCCTGCTACCCACCAATCCCACCTCTGCTTGGAAACTCTAGCTGAGATAAAGAGAGGGGGGAACGAAGATATTCATCACAGTGTTGTTTATAACTGCAACATGATGGCAACCAGTTACATCAGCCTGAAAACGAATCTAAACAATGGAGACAAAAATTGAATGGTCGTTAAAACAAATGAATTTGAGGGGCACCTGCATGGCTCAGCCAGTTCAGTGTCTGACTCTTGATTTCAGCATAGGTCATGATCTCATGGTTCTTGGGATTTAGCCCTGTGTTGGGCTCTGTGCTGACGGTGAGGAGCTGGCTTGGGATTCTCTCTCTCTCTCTCTCTCTCTCTCTCTCTGCCCCTCTCCCACTTGCACACGCACATGTGCGCTCTCTCTCACTCCCTCAAAATAAATAAACATTTGAAAAAAAAAAAAACCCAATGGGGCACCTGGGTGTCTCAGTGGGTTAAGCGTCTGACTTTGGCTCGGGTCATGATCTTGCAGTTCGTGAGCTCGAGCCCTACATCGGGCTCTCTGCTGTCAGCACAGAGCCTGCTTTGAAATCTTTTTTAAAATATTTATTTATTTTTGAGAGAGAGAGTGAGTGGGGGAGGCAGAGAGAGATGGAGACACAGAATCTGAAGCACGCTCCAGGGTCTGAACTGCTAGCACAGAGCCCGACGCGGGGCTCAAACTCATGAACTGTGAGATCATGACCTGAGCCTAAGTCAGTCGCTTAACCGACTGAGCCACTCAGGCATCCCTGTGCAGAGTCTGCTTTGGATCCTCTCCCTCTCTCTCTGCTCCTCCCTGCTCGCGCGCGCGCTCTCTCTCTCTCTCTCAAAAATAGATAAACATGAAAAAAAATAAATTTAAGTTACATAAATTAGGATAGATCTCAGTTTAAGAAAACCAACAGTATTGGTTGAACAAAAAGGGGTAATAGAATGTAATATATAGCACAATAGGACTTACCGTGAGGTTTTATAAATGCCCTCCCAAAGCATATTATATATTGTTTGAGGATACACATACACAGAGGCTTTGAGGGTGGATTGCCGATGCTTGTACATCTGACACGTCAGAGTGGATGTCTGGAGGTGGGGGGGAGTAGGAGCGACGTAGTAATAGGACTGTGATGGCAAACAAGGAATCACAAAGAGAATAGCTAATTTGAGAGAATGGGGAATGATGCCATATGCTTCTGGAGAGTGAAGAGTGGTCCAGTATTGTTCGGGGAGATTTGTCAATACTTCTTAAAATCTTCGATATCGTGCATCTTTTTGACCGGTGATTCCTCGTCTAGAGAAGTCTTTATGCATGTGTCCAGCAACTGAACTACAAGAGTATTTCTTTACATTTTAACATGAGAGCAAAAACATTAAATCATATGAAATGTTACTCGGTAATTTAAAAGACTGACATAGAGGTGTATTTATTGCTGTGGGAAAATGTTCATGATAGGAAGCTAAGTGGAAAAAAACAAATCACAGGCCATGAAACTACTTACAGTACGAGACCATTAAAAAAGCACTTAAACGAAACACGGTCAAGGGGAGGGGAGAGGAAGAAAAGACATCAGGTTAAAAAGTGGCTGTCTCTGGGTAGTGCGATGAGATGATTGTCAATTTTTCCTTTCTGTTTCTTTTCTCCCCAGAATTTCCTAAAATGTGCAAACATTATTTTTGTGATAAAATACATTTATTTTGATTTGAAAATTGAGCAGGCTACCTAGATGGTTTGTCAAATGGAAGGAAGTAGGTTGAGAAGAGAGAAGGAGGCACAAAACTATGGGGATGGGAAAACAGGAGATGGGCAAGGAGGTCAGAAGCAGGGAGGGCAAGAAGAAAGTCTAGACAATGGAGGGCCTGGCGGTCTCTTATACTCTGCAGCCTAGGGGCTTGGCCAGGAGGAGCAGTCAAGGTGCTGAGTCTTGGCCCTGACCCAGCCCTACAGGCAGCTTGCCAGTCTTCAGATGCCCAGTGGCCCAGACTCCACCATGTCCTGGCAACTGTCCTGTTTATCAGGCTGGGAGTAAAAATCCCCCAAGTATGGAGCTCCGTGCACCACTTAAAATACTTAAGGCTTAAGCCACTGTCAGCCTCAGCTTGGTGCAGCCAGGAGACAGTGGAGGGTTCCCTGAGGGTCACATGTAATGGCCTCAGGTCTAAAGAGTGCATAAATGAGCCATCCAAATGGGCAGGACCCGGAGAAGCCCTGAGACAGAAAGAATGTCTCAGTCAGGTGTTGCTGAGTATCAAATTACCATAAACGTAAGGGCTTAAACAACACACACACACACACATTTATTATCTGGCAGTTTCTGTGGGTCAGGATCTAGGCAAGGCTCTGCTGGGTTTTCTGCTTCAGGGTCACTCGGGAGGTTGCAGTCAAGGTGTCGGCCTGGGTCATGGTCTCATCTGCGGGCTCAATGAGAGAAGAATCTGCCTCCAAGCTCAGTGGGTTGTTGGCAACGTTCGTTTTCTCTGGACTTTTGGACCAAGAAAAGAACCGTCTTGGTTCCGGTGGGCTGCTGGCCAGAGGCTGCCCTTGGGCCTGCCTGACGTGACCATTTGCCCCATCAAGCACGCAAACTGGGAAGGGCAAGAGAGAGGGTATGTTAGCAATGTAGATGCCACTCTCAAATGTGATGTGATCACAGGACCGACATCCCATCACTTTGGTCACACATTACTGGCTAGAAGCAAGTCACAGGTCACCCCCACATTCAAGGGTACTTCATGGGTGCCCAGGGCATGGGCACAGATCCTGGGGGTGTGGATCATCTTGGAGTCAGCCCACCCAAGGGGCAACCTGGAGAACAACAAGCAGAAACAAGAGGGTGTGAGGCCAAGGTGTGGGATGGGGCCCCCTGGTGACGGGATGTCCAAAACTGTTTCAGTTGTAGCTCTGGAAGCACATCCTGGGAAACCCCTACATCCCAGGGAAACCAGAGCAGTTGGCCACCCTGCCTGGCAGGACACAGATGGTTTTAGGTGGTGTCACACGACCTAAACCAGACAGTCTCCATTTCATGGACAACGTCTTCACTTGGTGCTGCTGTGTCTCCGTCGCTTCTCTATGACCGTCAATGAGCCTTTTCTCAAGGAGACCGCTGGCTTCAGACTCAGGCCTTCTGCAGGCCACGGTATCGCCCTACAACTTAATGCTGTTTCTGTTTTGTCCTATTTACCTCTTTGGTTACCTTCTATTTAGGGCAAGTGATACTGGCTCTTCATTTATAGAAGTGATGTAAAGATTTCGTCCCCAATAAATGCATCTAAACAAAAAGCAAGCCAGCTTAAGGAATAGCAGCAAAAACAAATACCTGTGGCTGACGACCATTGCACACATCCAGGAGGCCCGTCGATACCACCTGCTACTCCCACCGCACTGGCCTCTCTCTCTTCCTCTTCCCCAGCCCGGCAGGCACACTCCCACCTCAGGGCTTTTGCACTAGCTGCTCCCTCTGCCTGGAACATTCTTTCTCCAGTTGTCTACATGAGTCACCCCTTCAGGTTTTGCCTCAGATGTCACCTTCTCATGACGCCTTCCCCAGCCATCCTGCATGACATTATCGGTCCCTCTCTGGACACCCCCAGTGATCCTTCTCTACTTCCTATACTTCATTCAACAGCACCTACCACCAACCAAACAATATAGTTTGGTTGCTTGTTTGTGTGTTTGACTTATTTCTCTTCTTCATTGTCTGTTTCTCCCCAGTAGAGTATCAGTTTCATGAGGACAGTCACTTTTGTCTGTTTGAGTATTGTTTTCTGCACTCCCTGGGACCTAGAACAACGTCTGGCTCAAAGGAGGTGCTCAGTAAACATTTACTTTTCAGGTGCTCTGTGATGTGTGCATGAGTCAGCGTGGTTCGCAGGTACAAGGCTGGGGAGAGGGCTGTCATTACTTATTCCCCTCCCACACGTTTCTCCAGGGGTCCAGGACCTGCACTCACATTTCTCCTTCCTGTCTACCCCTTTGCCCCCAAAATCAACATCTTAGAGATGGCTTGGAGAAGCTCCGGCTGAGTCTGGGGTTACTTGGTATTCAATAAAACATATTGGAGAGATGCAGGGGAATGTCAAAGAGTCACTGGCAGGAAATATAGTCAGGTGAGTATATCCATGGGATGCTTTTGGTGACAAAACAAACAAACAAACAAACAAACAAAACCAAACCAAAAAGCCCAAGGCAAAATGTATTTAAAAATAATGAAATGTATATGCTAACGATTACACCAACCCACTAAGTAGGGCAGCTCCAAGGTTGGTTAATTCAGTGGCTCAATGACATCATTAAGGATCTGGGTTCTTTTACCTGTTCCGCCATCCACTGTCTCAGCTCTGTCCTAATTTAGCTTCCCTCCTGGTTGCAATAAGAATATGTCTAGCCGTGGAAAAGGTAATGTTTCTCTCTAGTGAATATTTTTCAAGAGTGAGGGCACATTTCCAAGTAGCTGCTTGCCCCCCAAATCTCACTCCCTTCACATGGGTCAGAAGTGAGTCCTGGGAATACATCAAACACTGGTAAGAGGAATGTGACGCTCATAGAGGAGGGTGAATTACCCAAATAAAAAGAGAGGAAGGGGCAGGAAGATGGGTTTGGGTAGGCAACCCACCATGTAGGTTTCAGATGCCCTCATGAAGGAATAGAACCGGGAACTTTCATACCAGACACAAAGGTTGCCTGTTCCCCATTCCCCCAGCTTGATTTGCTCTGTTCATCTCCACAGACTTCTTTTTCAATTTCCTGCTTCTCTGGGCAGTCGGGCTTTCTTCACTCGCGTGGTCCATGGCCCAGACAAGGCTCCATTAGCTTCAACTTCTTCTTCATTTCTTCTCCCAGTGGAAGTACAAATACCCAGCAGTGAACATATTCGCTAGGGAAGGCTAACAGCCACAAATGTGGTTGAAATCTCAGCGACTTCAGACGATACAGTTTTATTTCTTGCTTACAACACAGCCTGGTTTGGGTGAGCGTGTGTGTGTGTGTGTGTGTGTGTGCGTGCACGCTGGTCAAGGTGACCCAAGAAAAGCAGCAAAATCTTGATCCTGGGGTTGCAGCCGGTGAAGCCTTTCTTCAGGGCAGCCCAAACCAGGTCTGCTCTAAAGCTTGACTTCATTCCTTCTGTCTTCCTGTCTCCAAAGATTTCCCTCCCTCTCTCTTGTTTCTGCCTCTGCCTCTTTTGTTCTTGGGTCTCTCTATTACTGTGTCCTTATCTCTTTTCTCGTCTCGGTTTCTTTCAACTCTTTGTTTCCTTTTTTCTCTGTCTCTTGTCCAAAGTGGTGATTTATTGGGGCAGAAATCACACCTCCTACCCAGTTTTTTTTCCTCTCTGTTTTTTTAATTTTTATTTTTTAAATGTTTATTTCTGAGAGAGAAAGAGAGAGAGGTGGTGGGCGGGGCGGGGTGGGGGGGGGACTGGACAGAGGATCCAAAGTGGGGCTTGGCACTGACAGCGGAGAGCCTGATGAGGGGCTTGAACTCATGAACCATGAGATCATGACCTGAGCCGAAGTCAGATGCTTAACCAACTGAACCACCCAGGCGCCCCTTCTCTCTCTGTTTTTTTAAACTATAATGCCCCTCACCAAATAGTAACTGAAGATGCTTTTCTTCATGAAGAAGTAAAGAAGGTGTGTTCCTGCTCCCCCCTTTGCTTCCTGTTCCCCCACACACTTGTTCCCTGCCACTAGAGCATGTCAGGTGCTTCTCCAGAGGGGGAACAGAGACCGGAAGTCGTAGGAAGGAAGCAGCAGAAAGCAGTAGACTGAGCCATGCAGTGGCAACAAGTCCTGGCTTTGTCCCAGCTCTGTCTGACCCTCCAGATGACCCAGGACTGCCATCCTAAGGCTTTGGGGTGTCTCCTGGCCTGCTATATAACTGTGCAGGGCTCTTTGCAGTTTTTAAAGTACACATGCTGTCAGAATCTCCATAAGGGGGATTCTACAGCAAGGATGCTCTATGCATTCTATGGGTCTAGGGAGCGCATAGGCTTTATCCAAGGTCACAGAAGAAGGTGGTGACAGTGGCTTCTGCTATAGGTAGGGCCTCACCAGCTTCTAGCTCAGGGGCAGCCCTTAGTAAAATGCTGCTGAGAATTTGCTGAAATACTCCGGCCACCACAATGATGGTGATGATGATAATTAATATAGTAAGTCCTACTATGTGCTATGCAATGTACTAATTGTTTTATATGCAATATCTCACTTAATTCACCCCACCCACAACTAGCTCTTTCAGGTAGATGCTTGTATCATCCCCATTTTATAGATAAGAAAACTGAGTTACAGAGAAATTTAGTAATTAGTCTAAGAGAGAAAACTGCATAGCTAGTAAATGCAATTGACATGAATAGGTGGGTGGAGGGATCAAAGGATGGATGGATGGATGGATGGATGGATGGAGGGATGGATAGATGGAGGGGTGGATGGATGGAAGAATAAATTGTTAGGTAGTTGGTTAGGGACTCGGGGATAATAAAAGATTTTAATGCCCCATCAGCTTAGTCATGTATTAGCCACTTAAAGGCAAGGATTAAGTTAAGGAAATAATAAGAGTCCTCTCTCAAGCTGCCAGTTTACATGGACAAGTTCATAAACAGCTGCATTCACACTCAGTCAAGGATAAATTCATACCAACCAGTATGCAGAGAGGCAGATACACACACACGGACAGACAGAATCTTACATTGATATACAAATATAACTAACACAACCCAGTTACACACATGCATGCACACACACTCAACAGGACATACAAACACCAGGATGCATGTTGCATTTAAAGCCAGACTGGACTTACTTCCCACAAGAACACACACCTTGCAAGGACATGTTTAGAGACAAGGTCATTCACAGACAAGGAGACAGGCAGAAATGCCTGTCTATAGGAGACATGCACACATAAACAGAGATGTTTTACACACACACACACACACACACACACACACACACACACACACACATAACACACACCTACCCCAGTAGGCAGAACACAGACAGCATTAGCGTCTCTCTGGCAAAGCTACAAACAGGGCCCTGTCAGGTTTAGCTATCTTCTAGCCACCTCCCTTTTTCCCTAGAAAGACAGTCACCTGGTTCTTGCTAAATATGCAAAATTTAGGGTCCCTCCCCTCAGTGCTTTGTCTTAGAGGAGATACACCAAACCGGAGGTGCTCCATCCAAATTGTTTTGATGCTCCGAAGCTGGGCAGTGCCTCTGTCCCACCTTTTCCTTCCTGGTCCTTACCAGTCCAGTCTGTATCAATCCTCACACATTGATATATATTATATATATATATACACACATATATATTGTATATATGTATGTGTATATATAATATATACATATATATTTTTTTTATATATTATATATATATATATTTTTTCCTCAGGGTCAAGAACAGAGCCGGGTATATAATTGGTGCCATTTTCAGCTTAAATGTCACCTACCCAGGGAAGACTTCCTAGATTCCCTCAGGCTGGATTAGATTCACACCCCCCCTCACTTGCAGAAGAACAGACATGCACACACACGCACTATAAAGCCCGTAAATGTATATCTTGTATGACACTTATCACAACTGTAATGAGAGTTATTATTATAATAAAACTATTATATCAGGTTATAATTAAATAATTATTGGCATAGCTATCTGTTGGACTATATAAACTCCATGAATTCAGGGACCAGGTATGATGACAGGCCTCGGTGGGCACTCAGAAATTACTCAACAGATGCATCTATTAAATACCTACTACCTGCCAGGCACTATCTTTACATTCCTCTTCACCGGGACTTGGCAAAGTGAATGTTAATTATACTCATTAAAAAAAAACTTTTAAAAATTTATTTTGAGAGAGAGAGGAAAAGCATGAGTGGGAGAGGGGCAGAGAGAGGGAGAGAGAATCCCAAGCAGGCTCCGGGCTGTCAGCGCAGAGCCCGACTCGGCTCGATCTCACGAACCGTGAGATCATGACCTGAGCCCAAATCAAGAGTCAGACGCTTAACTGACTGAGCCACCCAGGCGCCCCAGTTACACTCGTTTGCGGATGAGAACCCTGAGGGGACTTGCTCAAGTTCACACAGCTAAAATAAGGAGAGGCACTCAAACTCAAGGCAGGCAGTATGCCTTTGACTCCAATCCACCAAGCTGTCTGGCCCTTGGCAACCTCCATCTCAGCCCGCACTCAGAGTCTGTTCCTGACCCCCCCACTGTTCTCTCTTCCGGACTCACTACTCCCCCCCCACCCCCCAGCTCGAGCACCCCCCACCATCAAACTTGTTCTTAGAACACATTATCCATACTCAGGTACAAGTAGTGGACGACTTAGATTTCCCACGGGGAAATTACATAGTTACAAGGAACCGGAGATGTAAGCTTACAGGCCTAAACCCTATTGGTGGAATTTTAGGCATGAGCTAACCAGGAAAGGAGAAATCACACCAGGAGTCCACTGCCTATATTGCTGGCCAGAGGCCAAGTCTGTTTCCGTTGGCTGCCTTTCCTCCTCCACACTGCCAGCTTTGTCGCATTCGCCCCAGGCACCCCCCCCCCCACACCCCGCTTCTCTTGCCAGGTGAGCAGACAACCTGGAGCACAGCAGGAAGAGCACTGGCCCGGGTCAGGAGGCTTCTGTCACGGCAACAGCTCTGCCCCAAGGGGCTCTGCGGCTTTAGGCAGCCCCTGGCACTTCCTGGGCCTCAGTTTCCCCTCTCTCCCAGAGTGGGGGAGGGGTTGGATGACCTTTTAGTTTCCTTCCAGCTCTGGACGTCTGCCTCTGACAGATGGGGCCGTCCGGTCCTTAGTCGTAGGAGCTCACACTTGCAGGGCACTTACTGTGTTTGGGCACTGTGTTTGGGCACTGTTCTGAGAGCTCCACCTTTATTACTCACTCGATGATGATGTGCACCCCGGGAGGCATTGTCCCCATTTTACAACTGAAGAAACAGGCCCAGAAGAAGTTAATTTGTTTGCTCAAGATCACTACTCCATTGCGGCATAAAATATTATCCCCAAACTTCGGGGTGTAAAACAACCAGCATTTATTCTGCGGGCCAGGAATTTGGGAAGGGCTCAGCGGAGCCATTCTTGCTGACGCGTCTCTCATGTAGTCGCCGTCAGATGTCACTCGGGCTGCATCAAAGTTGGACACCCAAGATCACTCGCTCACATGCCTGGGAGTTGATGCTGGCTGTTGGCGGGGGACTCCGCTGGGCCTACGTGGCCTCTCTAGCAGGGGTGTCTCAGGGTAGTCAGGGTTCCTATGAGGAAGCTGGCTTCTCCCAGGGTGCTTAACCCAGGTGAGCCAGGAAGAAGCTGCAGGAAACTTTCTGACCTAGCTTCAGAAGTTATGCATGCCACTTCTTCTGCATTCTACTGGTCACAAGCCAGTCACTAAGGTTGACCCAGATTGAAGGGGAGGAGACATAGACTCTACTTCTCAATGGGAGGACAGTCAAGGAACGTGCACACATGGTTTAAAGCCACCACAGTGACTCAGACGGTAAGTGGGAAAGCTAGAATCTGAACCTCCACGCAGGGTCTGAATGCTCAACCGGCCACACTGTCTATTTTCGACATTTAGGGCCTGGTTCCTGGGAGTCTCATGGCTGGTCAATCAGACATTCTTCATGGGTCCCTGATTCTCTTTCCCCAGCTCCAGGCCAGCCTTCCCTGACCTCTCTGTCGTCCTTGTGCCTTCTCTAAGGCCTCTGACTGCCGCCTTCCCTCTGTCTTCCTTCTGCCACGGTCTTAGGAGGTTAGCAGAGCAGTGGACAGAGCACCGGCTTTGGAGTTAGGCTGCCCGGGCTCCATATATATGATGCATCAGATAGCGATAAGGGCTAAAGAGAAAAATAAAGCAGGGTAAGGAGGATTTGGCATTTCAGGAAGGGATGCTGCTACTTTCTAAAGGGCGGCGAGGGAAGACTTTACCAAGAAAGTGATGTTTGAGCACAGGTCTGTGACAGTGAGCCACGCAGCTCTCGTGAGGGAAGAGTGTTTCAGCCAGACGGAACAGCAAGGTCAGGACAGTGGGTCTGGAGCCGAGTGAGCCAGGGGTGTGGTAAGAGGTAGGACAAATAGGGAGCAGAGCCAAAGGAGAGTTAGGACAGTGTCTAACTTGGACTTTGACCCCAGAGTGGGATAGACCAAGGCGGGGTTTTTTTTTTTTTTTTGGCAGGGGAGCAGCAGTCTCTGACTTCCATTTTTGACATCCTGATGCTGACCTTGAAGATGGAAGAGGCCATGAACAAGGACCAGAGAGCCGTTTCTAGGAGCTAAGAGCAGCTCCCAGCCAAAGGCCAGCAAGGAAACAAGGGTCACAGTCCCACAGCCATAAGAAACTGTATACTGCTAACAACCTGAGTGAGCTTAGAAGGGGCTTCTTCTCCAGAGCCTCCAGAGAAGAGCCCCATCTGGCTGATACCCTGTGAGGCCCCAAGCAAAGAACCCCATCAAACTTGCTTACACCTACAGGCCTGTACACTAATACATGGGTGTTGTTAAGCCTCTCGTTTGTTATGCTGCAATAAAAAACTAATACACATGTTATTTTAACTTAATCCTCACGACCGTCCAAAATGGAGGGTCTCCCCATTATACAGATGAGGGAACAGGTCAGTGAGTTGAAGGGCTCTAGGCCACGCAGAAGGGTAGTGCCACAGCTGGGACTGAAACTCTGGGATCTCGCCACTTCCCCAGCCTGCTTTTGTAAAGAGAGTGTGAGGACATCTGGCAGAGGTCGGACATCTGGGGCTTGCCTGGATGGGGACCTCAGGCCCCGGGTTAGAGAATGGAGTTCGGGTTTCTGATTGGGATTATGTTCATCCTGGGGGCTCTGAGTGTCTGAACCCAGGTGTATATGCGTCTGAAGACTGTGGGTCCCTGGAGGGGTATATGTGGCTGTGTCTGTCTGAGCCTGTGAACTTGGTCGAGTGGGTCCCACTGTACGTGCATCTGAGGGGGTCTGTGCATCAGAATATACCCACCACTGGGAGCGACCGAGGCTATATGTCTGCGTCTGGGTGTGAGCATGCGTGTGCCCACTGAAGTGTGTTTGAGTGACTCTCTGGGTCTGTGTCTGAAGCTAACCGTGCAGAAGTCCACCAGCGTTTGTGCACGCGTGAATCAGCGCTGAGGGAGTCGATGATGGCGGGCACTGAGTGTCTCTGTGTGCAGGTCTGAGAGTGTGTGCCATCTGAGTGTACAAGTGTCTGTGTGCGTGGATTCTAGGACATCTGTAAAGAGTGTGAGTATGTGAGTGTATGTGCCTGTCTGAACGTCTCTGTGGGTCTGTGTGGGATCTGGGGGTCTCCTTCTGTGACCAAGGGGGTCCCTGTTTTTTGCTCTCTGTCTTGTCCCCCCCCCCATCTCCATAGGAGTCTGTTGTGTGTCTGTGGATGTATCTACCTCTGCAGGTCTTGTGTGAGAGTCTGAGGGTGTCTGTAGGTGTATCTACCTGTGTGGGTCTCTCGAGTCTGTCTGAGGGTGTCTGTGGATTGATTCCGCAAGTGTCTTTATGAGTGAGTGAGCGAGTCTGTGGGAGCACCTGCCGGGGTGTGTGTATGAGTCTGAGGGTGTCTGTGGTGTAGCTCGCACAGTGAATGCAGTCGTGTGGGAGACTGTCTGAGCTCCTCTGCGGGTTCATGTGTTAATCTGAGGGTCTCCGTGGGAGGCTGAGCGCTGTGCGCCGGTCGCTCTGAGTGTGTCCCCTCTGAGCCTGTGTGTGCCCCGGGTGAGGCCTCTGTCGGTAGGTGATGGACGCCTGCATCCTGGGCGAGTCTGAGGGCTGAACGTGGGGTTGGGACAGAGTGGGGGAGGGGGGCACGGCCCCGGGACTGGGGCGCAACCCTTCCCTTCCGCTCCTCTGGCGGGGCGCGCACACCTGCCGGGCTGGGGGCGGCGAGGAGGGGCCCCACCCGCGCCCTCCAGGCTCCCACGCCCCCGCGCGCGGCGCCCCCTCCCCCGGGCGGCGCCGATTGGCTGCGGCGGCCGCTCCGAGCCCGCCCCGCGCGGCCGGCTGGGGGCGCCGCGGGCCAGAGCGCTGCGCCGCCACCTCCGTCGCCGCCGCCGCCGCCGCCACCACCACCACCACCGCCGCCGCCGCCGCCGCTGCCGCCGGGAGCACAGCGCGCCTCGGGCTCCGCGCGCCGCCCGCTCCCGGCCCGCCCGCCGCCCGCCGGCCCCGCCGCGCCCGCCAGCCCCGCCGCGGAGCCCCGGCCTAGCCCCGGGCCGCCGCCACCACGCCGCGCGCCGTACTCCGCGTTAAGAATGGGGCGGCCAAGCTGCCCAAGCCGCCCGCCGCCGCCGCCGCCGCCGCGGCCGAGGCTCCGGGCGCCGGCGCCGGCATGGAGCGCTCGCAGAGCCGCCTCAGCCTGTCCGCCTCCTTCGAGGCGCTCGCCATCTACTTCCCGTGCATGAACTCCTTCGACGACGAGGACGCGGGTAAGCGCGCCGCCCGCCCCCGATCCCCGGGGCGGTGTGTGTGGGGGGGGGGGGGGCGGAGGTGGTCCCGGGAGCCGGGGCCGGAGGCCCCCTGCCCGACCGGGTGCGCCCTAAGAGGGGGCCACTCTCTCCACCCCATTGGCAGTCCCGCTCGGGATACGCCCCCACCCACGAGGCCTCAAGGTCTAGAGCTGCGGTGCCTTCTAGCCTCCAGCCGTCCCCAGGGACCCCGAGCTCCTCTGCATTCACCCCTTTCCCGCAGGTGGGCCCGTGGGGTCGCCCGGACCAGCTCTGTTTACTCACCCGAGCCTGCCGGGTGCCCCCTGTCTTGTCCCTGGATCCGACCTGCCGCCCTCCCTGAGCCTCCCGCGTGTGGTGCCCACTCCTCGAGCCCCGGGGCTTTGGCAGCCTCACCCCTGGGGCTCTGACGCGCCCCCCGCCGTTGGAGGTGGCGCGCAGACCTTACTTCTCCATCTTTGTCTTGCCTGCATCCAGAGGCTCCCTGGCCAAGACTCCCGCCCTGCGCCCAAGGCCTTGAGCGTCCCCGTTTGTCTCTCCTCTTCTTCCCCCAGAAGCTGGGGCTCCGGACTCCTGGTTCCTATCAGACTGGGGCGGGCCGCGGGAAGACTGGCCGGGTGCGGCCTTTCCTCCCCGCTCGTCCTGGAAGGAGACGTAGGGCGGCGCCAACTCCTCACCTGCGCACCCTCCGGAGTGTGCCCGGCCCCTGGGTGCTCTTGTCCCTGGAGTAGCCCCTTTGGGTGGGCTGAACCCGGTCACCATCTGGCGGCCCGAACCTCGCGCTCCCGGGCCTGCGCGCAGCCTCAGCCAGAGCCCGAGGGGCGGGGAAATGTAGGGAAACCTGCTCTTTGGGGCCCTGGGATCGGGAAGAGGGAACGTGAGGGCTCCGGATCTGTTTCCGCGGTGAAGTATCGAATCCACCAACAGGTGGGGCAACTAGAGGGCTTGGGTGAGAGTTCCCCAAAGAGTGCCAGATTGGGAGTCAGCATCAGGTTCCAGTCTTGCTTCTCAGCTTATTAGCTGTGACCTTGGGCAAGTCATGTCACTCCTAGCCTCCATATCCCCATCTGTGAAATGGGATGGCAGTCCCTCAGACACGGGGTGCAGTTAAAAATGTTTTCTGAAAATCTGAGGTAACAGAAGCTGAACATCTGAGAGTGAGTTCAGCGAGAGGACAAAAACGAGAGGGGTGTAGGTGGTGGGGAGTAGCAAAATGGTTTCACGGACACTTTGGAGAACCTGACGAAAATATGAACTGTCTCTTCAAAAAATACACATACGAACCATCCTCAAAATTTTGTCTGCAGTGTTAGGGAGTTTATGGGTCCTGCTTAAGACTCCCTGCCTGCAGAGACCCTTGTCTGGTCACCGAGTTATCTGGTGAGACATGGGATGGAGCCGTGGGTAATGGGTGCTCATGTCCTCCTGCTGGAGCAAGAGGCAGGTGGAGAAAAGGTTCTCCAGAAGAATTTGTTGGCCAAGTGAATGGATGGGGGGGGGGGGGGTGAGACAGATTCCCCACAGACCTAGAGTTGGGAGTAGGGTAAATACCGTTACTGCAAAGCCATTGTACAGAATCACCATTTTATGGAAAAAAATAACCGAGGCTCAGAGGGTTAACTTATCCCTTGATGTAGCTGAGGGAGGTCATTATTCTGGCCAGGTAAGGAGGTATGGAGGGGCTGTGCAACACAGTGGCCTCCACTGGAGGAAATCAGGTTAGCATGAGGGCTGGGAGAGGGATCCCCACCAGCAGAAGTGAGATGATGCTTCCACCTTTCACTTAATGGTCAAGGACTCTCCTGAAGTTCAATAGGCTACCTGGTCTCAAGAAGCAGGTTGGGCAGGAGCATGGGTTTGGAGGTGCAGGGACAGGGACAATGGCAGGGACAGTTAGGTTTTTCTCCTAAGTCGTATCCCACGTCATGGGTCAGACGCCTTGGTTATTATTGCTGGTTGCGCAAGTTGTTCCGATTTCACTTAAGTCAGAATAGAGTCCTTGATTTATAATAGAGATTTTTTAAAAAAAAGATCCTACCTGATGTTTTTTCCAGCAAGTTTCTTCAAATCCTTGTCTTGGACTCGGAAGAGACCTAGAAATCATCCTGTCCAACCCCTTTTGGAGCTCAAGTGGATGAGTGTGTGTGTGTGTGTGTGTGTGTGTGTGTGTGTGTGTAACCCAAGGTCATCCAATGAGGTAGGCATAGAGCTGAGACTAAAATCAGGTTTCCAGTTCTCTTTCCAGTAAACTACTAGCCCTCTGTCTGAAAGAGGATTTTTTAAAAAACTAAATCTCACTGTGTAGAAAATGGTTCCCAGGTGAGGAGGCCCCAGGGAACGGCTGCCAGCCAGGAGTTTGGTTTGGGCATCTTGTGCTCATTGTCTGCTCATCTTAAGGGATGCTTTTGAGTTTGGGAGGGGGAGGGAGAAAGTCAAGTTTCATTTCCGCAAGACTAATGAGTGTCTGGTAAAAATCGGAAGTAGGAAACATTGTCTTGGTGCTTAATTTCTCTTGTTCTTCTCAAAGTCATTAATTTTCTCCTAAAAAAAGCCTTTTGGATTTATTCTTTTAGAACAGCACCGTGCTGAACTAATTTCTAAAAGCAGTTTGAATAATCTATCACCTGCTAGACAGAGACTGCTTCAGTAGGAGGGCTATCAGAACTGGCTTCCCTCTGCCTTCCACTGCCCTGATCCCTCCTCCCCTGGCCCATGAATGCAGGGCTGTCTGATGGCTTAGAGGTGTGTCCCTGATGGCTTCTGGCTCATCTAGATGCCTCCTCTTTGATGCTGCTTCCAAATCCTATTGAATGCATCGTGTCCATCACCCAGGTTGAGCCAGAGCCATCTTCAGGGTTCACCTGCACCTTCAGCTGGTTTCCTGAGAAACTGTGTGAGGAGTCTTAACTGGGCCAGAGTACTTTCCTGCATCGGGCTTGGGAGACTTGGACATTTTGTGAGCATAGGAAGCTGCTCCTTCCTCCCACCCTGTTCTAGCCACCCTAAAGCTCAGGATGCCGGTCATTGTAGATTCCTAGAATTCTTCCCAAGGAGCATCTCTGCCCCAACCTTGCACTCTGAACTCATTTCTTATGCTGCTTTTGTCCCTTTTCCAAAGATGCTGGGGGCTTTAGAGAGACATGGACTGGGGGGCATTTTCCTGTACATATCTTCATTGCTCAGCCTCGCTGGCTCTGGGTTTGTAATTGGGGAGTTAGGTACATGACCTCAGCTTTTTCATCTGAATGAGGGAGAAAGTAATAGTGTGGACTGCATAGGGTCAACAGTTTTTAAATTATTACCTTTTGATAGGCATCCTCCTACACATTTTAAATATATTATTTTAATTCTTTTGTCATAGCAACCCTATAAAATTAACATTTAACATCCCCATTTTCAGATAAGAAAACTGAGGCACAGAGAGTATTTGTTCAAGGTCACTCAGCCAAGAAGTGAGGGAGTTAGGATTTGAACTTGAGCAATCTGACTAAAATATCTGTGCTTTTGATTATTACATTGTTTTTGCCATGCAAAGGGCTTAGTACGGTATCTGGCACCGGGTAGGCTCGCATTACCTGTTAGCTATTATCAAATTATCAAATAAGATTTGTTTCTGAGCATGACTGTAAACTAGCATCTGTGGGATTTTCAAAATGTTAGCTTTCATAATTTTTGTAAGCTAATTTAATTGCATTGTGAAAGCTATTAAGGCAGAGTTGGGCCCTCTTTCTTGGCAGCGGTTTAAAGATGGGGATTTGGGGGACTTGCTTGTGGAACAAGAGGGTGGGGAGCAGTCCAGCTCCCTGTTTCCCTGTTCTTCCTTAACAGTTAATTTTCTTCACATCTATTGTCTTAGCCTTGCTGCGGTGCATTGGGGCACTGCTGGGGAGTAAGGGTATCTCCACTTTACAACAAATACCAAAGGCGGTTGTTAACATCAGGGTCTGGAATTGAGGATGGTGTCCCTGAGTCTGACCAAGTGGTTTCGGCATCCAATTCTCCCTGGCCTGGGAGAAGGGCGGAGAAGCGGGAGCAGCCAGCTCTGATTTGCCCATAGGATGCTTCGATCCAGCACTGGAGAAAGTTGCCATGGCAACACCGGGCCGGCTACCAGTCCCTCGCTTAGCGGTTAGGGCCACATCTCTGGGCTGCAAAGCCCTTCACTGCACCGCCTTCTTCCGCTCAGGCCAAATCTGGTGGGTGGGGCGGCATGGTGGATGGGTCCCACAAACTAGGACCAAAGCCCACTCCCGTTGTTTTTGGAGAGGGGGAAATAGAGGGGTTTGTCTGAGTTTCTTCTCCTGGATTGTGGGGCGGAGATGCCTATATCCTGCCAGACAGATCCCGGCAGGGGGAGTTAGAGCTCTCATTCTTGCCCCCACCCCAGGCACCTGGAAGGACAGCACTGGACCTCCTTCCCCACCCCCAATCTACTCCATTTGGCAGAGTTTTCTTTCCCAGACCAAGTGCTAACTTTTGTCCTTGAAATTTGACCTGAGCTTTCTCTGAGAAACAAAACGTCCTGCTGTCCCACCCCTTCCCGCTGAGTTGGTGGGTGGGAACACAGTGCTTCAGCCTCAGAGCAGGACTAGGACTGAGTGGATAAGGGGGAAAGGTGAGGGAGAGGCCTTAAAATATCCTTCGGGATCAGATCCACTTGAGGTGTGAGGCTGAGGTTTTGAAGCCTCCATTCCCACCCTTTTTTCTAGGGCAGGCCACTTTCTGTCCCCCTCAGTCCCCTCCCTCAATTTACCACCAAGTGCTGTAATCTTCTGTATGTTTGGGGAGTTGTGCAGAACTCTTACAGATTTGGGTAACTGAGGCCTGGTAAAGAATTGAACCAATTTTTTCCATGGTTCATGTCACAGGGTGGGGTGAGAGTATGGACCCAAACTACTTTATCTGAGTCAAATTATCCTGAAAGAAGCATCTCAGAAGAATCGGGTGCATGGGGATTCACTCCTTCCCCCACTACCCAGATCATTGCCCTGCAGAACTGCCTTGATGCCTTGAGAGCTCTTTCCTTAAATCCCTCTCCCTCAGACACCCCCCTTCCCTGTCCCCAAGCAGCCAGACTCATGGCTCCTGCTTCCTTGAGTTTGCAGTTGCCCGAGGCCTGTCTGGTTCTGTTTGGTGGGAAGCGGGAAGCGGGAAGCGGGAAGAAGGGCTCCATCCACCTCGGCTCCCTCTGCAGGTGGCGCTCTGCCTCCCTCCCCACCCGTCCTCCTGGCAGGCTGAGTGAGGGCGGGGCGGAGGTGTGGAGGAGAGCGGGAGTGTGAGAGCGCCTCCGTGTCAGCTGACCTCTCCAGGCTCTGGGCCTTTTACTTTGCCTCCTCTACCGTCTTTTCATTTTGGCTTTGACAACCATCGCTTCAGCGTTTCTTTTAAGAATTGTTGGAGAGGCGCCAGTCTGGGTGATGCGCTCAAAAGGGTGCAAACACGTCCTGCGCTGTAACCTGTGCCCCCCACCCTGTTCCAGGGCTACTTGCAATCTCCCTGTCTTACTGTCACCCCCGTCTTACTGTCAGATCTCCAGTGCAGCACCCCCCCCCCCCGCCAGTCACCTGGAGTGACCACATTGCAATCCACTGTCTCCCCTACCAGTTACTCCATGGGGCTAGCATTGGACTCCACTATGGTTCTGGGGCCTCAGGCAGGTCCTTTAACCTTCCTGAGCCTCGGTTTCCTCTTCTGGAAAAAGGGTTAAATATCCTGTCTAGCATCTCTTAGGGTTATAAAAATAAAATGATTGAAAGTCTTGCTTGGCTGTGCTCCGTGCTTTCCCTGATCTTACCGAATTCTATAGCAACCAGAACGGTAGCTACTGTTACAGATGTACCCATTTTGCTGATGGGGAAAAGCCAAGCGGCTTAGAGTAGTTTAATGACTTTCTTGGGTTGCACAGTGGTGATTCACAAACTGAGATGTGTTTGACTCCAGAGGCCACCCTCTGCCTCTTGGCATGAAATGAGATTCCAGGTGGGAGAGGGCTGTGTATGCCCTGGGGGCTGTGCTCGTGCTAACAAAACAGCAAGTGACAGAGGCTGGGGTGTGGAGTCTTGTTCAGATTCAGATATGCCCCTCCAGCATCTGCCATTCCACCCCAGTCCACTGGATTGCCTTTCTGGCCATCATTTCCTGGATGATCCCCATCACGGGGCTGTGCCTGGCCTCCTTGAAGAATCCAGTTGTCTGCCCTGGCCCTGGGGGCCGAGCCGTCACCTGCCTCTCCAGACCGATGTAGGCCAGTGCTGGATTATATTTAACGCTGTGCTATTTCTACTTGACAGCTCTAGAGCGCCATCCCCCCTCCCCTTTCTCCTTCCTCCCTCCTCCCTTTCTGATTCACTCGGAAACTGACGTGGCTGATGTCAGTGCCTTATTCTTAGCCCCCGTAATTGTAACTGCATTTAGCAGTGCGCACTTCATTAACAGTTTCTGCGATGGGGGAGTGAGGTGACTGCGTGCCTGGGTAGGGACCTGGTGGGGGTGAGGAGGGGGCAGCTGCTGCAGGACCCCGGCCAGCTGCTGCTTCTGGATGGACCAGCTGGGTGGCTTCTAGGCCTGGCCTCCCAAGACTGGCACTCTTAGAAGGAACCTTGGAGAGCATCTAGTCCTTCCCTCATTAGGCAGGGAAGGAAACTGAGGCTCAGAGAGGCAGAATGGCTTGCCAGAGTCACATGTTCCAGATCCAGGGCTCTGGCCTCTGAGTCCAGGTTTTCTTCTTTGGCATTTACTTATTCAACTAATATTTAACTAGCTGCTCAGTGCCAAACAGTATTCTAAGTGCTGAGGACATATGAGGGAACAAGGCAGACATGGTTTCTGCTCTCATGGAGTTATGTTCTGGGGTGGGGGAAACAGACAATAAACAGGAAGCAATTAAAATATAAGTAATTTCAGATTGTGTTAAGTGAAATGAAAATAAAACTGATGGGATAGAAGGTAACAATAAGTAAGGTAGTCAGGGAAGACTCACCGAGGAAGTGACATTTGAGCTGAGGCCTAAATGATGAAGAGCCAGCAGTGGGAATCTGAGAGCGTAGAGTGATCTAGGCAGAGACAACCACTGGTGCAAAGGCCCTGAGGTCAATGTGAGCTTGGGTGTTTATGGAACAAAAAGTGTGGTTTCATAGAATGGATGAGGGGACACAAGGTCAGAGAAGTAAGCTGGGGGCAGATCGCTCAACCTTGCAGACCGTAAAGAGTATCAGGTGGGGAAACCGGGTCCAGAGGGGGAAGAGAAAAGGCCTCCATCTGTGTAAAGTCAGAGAGAGAAGCCAAGAACTCATGCCTCCTGAATCCCTGTCTATTGTATCCCTTAGACATAGGTGGCTGTGCCTTTAAATGCACCGCCTGGCTTCATTTCACATTGTAGCTGAGTCTGGGCAGGGCTCCTGCTCCGCCCTCCCTTGCACGCCCACCTCCCCTCCTTGAGTCTTACCTGACCCAGCTTCGTAGCTCCTCAGGCTGATGTAGCTGTGAAAGACCCCAGGGAGCTTCTGTTTTGCGACAGAGAGAACGTGGCTTTGGAATCCAACAGACCTGAATTTTCATCCTGCTTCTGCCACTTCTAAATTGTGTGACTTTGGGCAAGTGCCTTCAGCTCTCTAGGGCTCCATTTCCTCATCTGTACAATGGGGGAATAGTAAGTTCTTCAAAGGGTCATCATGAGGAATAAGTGGTGTGATGCCCAGGATGCACCTAGTCCAGAATGGGCATGTGGAATGAAGGTTTCCTCGGTTATAGGGATGAATGAGATTGTGTGTTCCATGCTGAGCGCATAGTAGATGCTCTCTTAGGGGTAGCTGCTGCAGTTGTGGCTATTCCTGTCCGTTTCAGTGGGTCACAGTCACCTAAGGGGCTTGTTAAAACTCAGATTGCTGGGTGCCGCCCCAGTGTGTCTCATTCAGCCTGGAGTAGAAGCTGAGACTCTTCATTTCTACCAAGTTCCCAGATGATGCTGATACCAAAGCTGCTAGTCCAGGGACCCTGCCTTGGGAACTACTGGGTTAGAGAAAAAAGCTGGAGAGAAGTGAAGGGTTCTTAACATAGGATGTCTCCTGGCTACCTGTGTCTTAGATGCTGGGACATTGGGTACCAAATTCAGTAGCTGGGAGTAGTCTTCGGGCGTTCCTGTCTCCAGCACATGGTCTCAGATCAAATGAGCCTCAGATGCTGCCCTGCTTTGTACCGGTTTAACGTGTGGGACCCCATAAATCCTTTTGGAAGTCATCTGTATAAATGATAAATGAGTCAATGTGAATAGCACATTGGGCCTTAATACCCTTTTGCGGGATATTGGATTCAGTTCTGGGGATTCTGAGGGGTTCAAGTCTAGTGCCTTTACCAGAGGGAACAGGACACAGTCCCTTTCCTGAATTGGAGAAAGGCAGGGCTATGTCTTAAAACCGGCAGGTTCATTTGAGGACAAGCCTCTGCTGGGAAAAAGTAAATCAAAGGAATCATCGATGTTGAGGGGCAAAATGCTGGGAAATGCTACTAAGGGAATTTACTGAGTCAGTTAATTTAGATGTGTCTAAGAAAAGGGTCTCTGGTAATTTTCTAAGGAAGGTTGAGATTTAGCTCAGGTTGGAGGTAGTGGGGGACAAACCTTATGATGTGATAAGATTCCCACCCAGTCCCATAAAACTCGGAGTCTGAAGACCAAGGCATTTACAAATAGTTTCCAGGTGGGACTTGTCTGAAACTGATGGGAAGGAGTCTCCGGGAGAGGGGGCTCAGGGACGGAAAGGAGGACGGGCTTTGGCTTTGAGTCTCTGCCATGTACCGGCTGTGTCTCTTGACTACGATATGTAACTCTTACGTGCAGCCTCATCTTTTGCAAAATGGAGTGAATAACTCCTACCTTGTGAGACTTAGAGGTAATGTACGTACTACCCATAGGGCATCCGGGAGATGGAAGCTACTGCCTTTCCAGCTACGGTAGACTGCCTAGGTGCAGGACGGGTGGGCGGGATGGGGGGGGGTGGGGTTTCACACCCGGGGTCTGGACTCGTGGCTCTGCTCTGGTTTGCCGGCGTTCGCTGTGTGCTGAGTGGAGCCCAAGAGGCTGCACGAGGAATCAGGGAAGAGGTCTCCGTTCAGCCGCTGAATTTCAGCATCTTCTACAACCACTTCCCTTTGTCTTTTGGGCCTCAGAATGCCCATCTGCAGAAGGAGGGTCTGTTTAGGCACAACCAGAGTCTTCCAGAAAACAGAGGACACTTGTCCAGATCCTCCCCGCCCCCCATCTCCTCCTTTGCATTCCGACCCTGCTCAGCCCCTCTGTGGTCATTTTTATCCCCAGAGTATCCCACCTGGCACCATTTCTCTCTAGCTGGTCCTTGGCTGATTGGTCATTGAATAATTTTGAAAAGATTAAGTGCTATTTGGAGTAGGCAATAAATGCAGATGGTGCGGCATTAAAAATTGTTTTTGTTTATTTTTCAGAGAGAGAGAGAGAGAGAGAGAGTGAGTCAGTGCTGGAGGGGCGGAGAGAGGCAGAAAAAGAATCGCAAGCAGGCTCTGAGCTGTCAGCACAGAGCCCAATGTGGGACTCAAACTCACAAACCGCGAGATCTTGACATGAGCCGAAACCGAGTCAGCTGCTTAACTGACTGAGCCACCCAGGCGCCCCTAGATGGTGCAGCATTTTAACGTTCATTTATTTTCGAGACAGAGAGAGACAGAACATGAATGGGGGGAGGGTCAGAGAGAGAGGGAGACACAGAATCTGAAGCAGGCTCCAGGCTCTGAGCGGTCAGCACAGAGCCCGACGCGGGGCTCGAACTCACGGACCGTGAGATCATGACCTGAGCCGAAGTCGGCCGCTTAACCGACTGAGCCACCCAGGCGCCCCAGTGGTGCAGCATTTTAAAAGCACGCAAAGTATCCAATGAAAACTGTCCTGGATGTCTCCATCTTCTGACTCTCCTGCCCCGTCCCCAGGACAAACACTGTTTCCAGCTCTTTCTGCTGTTACCGATGATTTGTTACAGTGAAAAAGCCAGACCTCACCAATGGCACCCAAGGAAGCTGGGCTCCCACCTCAGCCACCCAGTCCTACTCCTAATACCATTGCGGTCTTTTAGGCTGCCAGCTTCTTCTTTATTTTCCAGTTAGCAGATTCTTATCTTTTTTTAAATGTTTATTTATTTTTGAGAGAGAGACACACACAGAGCACAAGCTTGGGTGGGGGGGGGGGAGGCGGGCAGAGAGAGAGGGAGACACAGAATCTGAAGCAGGATCCAGGCTCTGAACTGTCTGCACAGAGCCTGAAGTGGGGCTCAAACTCACAAACCGTGAGATCGTGACCTCAGCTGAAGTCAGACGCTTAACCGACTGAGCCCCCCAGGCGCCCCATCCAGTTAGCGGATTCTTATTAAGCACTTATGGTGGTGGTTAGCTCTGCGTCAGGCACTGTGAAGGTTTGAGAGTAGTCAGACTAGGCAGTGTAGCTTGGTGGGGTTTATGATGCAGACTCTGCAGCCAGATGGCCTGGGTCTGAATACTGGCTTTGCTGCTTATTGGCTGTGTGACCTTGAGCAAGTTACTTAACTTCTCTGAGCCTCAGTTTCCTTAACCATAAAAAGGGGTTAATAATAGCTCCTCCCTTCCCTGAAGGTATGATGAGGATCAAATGAGTAAGTATTTGTAAAGTGCTTTGTAGAGAGCCCACACACAGCAAAAGTGTGTCAAGAGTGTAAGCTATTACTATCTTGGAGCCTCCAAGCTGGGAGTCTCTCTGAGGTCATCTGCTCGTCTTCACTGAGGCCCAGAGAAGGATCGCCTGGTTTGGCCAAAGCCTCACAGCAGGTCTGTGGCAAAGCCAGGAATAGAGCTGATGTTTTTGGATTCCTAGCCAGGGCCTTTTCCTCTCCTGTGAGGTGCCCCAAGTGGCCACTGTGGACCCTGTCTGCACCTGAAGCTTTAAGTCCTCACCCTGCATCTCCAACACTCAATGTCCCTGGGAATTGCTGCCTGGAGTTGCCTGGGAAGTGGGTGGGAGGATGTGTCACTAATTGGGGCCTGTAATGGAAATTAATTAGTTCCTCAGCAAATGTCTCAAGAAACATCTTTCATCTGCCTGGGCCCAACATCAAGACTGAACCAGGCGCCTCTGGGCCCCAGGCCAGGACCAACCCATCCCAAGCCATCTGGACCCCGGAATCTGCCACTTCTGCCCAGCCTCTGTTGGGTGTGCTCAGTTCTGGGAGAGGGACCCCCACACCAGGAAGTTTGGCCCTGTTGGGAATCAAGTGGGTGCCACTAGCTCCGGAGAAATGAGCATGCGGAGTGTTCTTAGGCTCCTCCCAGGAGTCTTCAAGTTGAAAAGAATGCAGGGGAGGGAAGAGCTCTTCCTTCCTGTTGCTGAGCCTGAGACTTGGGCTCTTGTGCAGGTGATGTGCTGTGCAGTCCTTTCAGGGGAGGCCTATAAGAGGGATGCACGATGGGCAGGAAAAGAGGCAGCTAAAGGTGGGCACTCAGCTGTGGGCTAGCCTCAGCCTGATTTGCGGGAAGCTCTAGGGAGCAGGTGGCATTGCAGAGTTGACCGGCCTCCTGCACTCCCATATCAGTCGGTCATTGGCTGTGGGCAGTCCCCAAAGGTCAGGACATAACTCTTGGGGCAAGGCAGCTCCCATTAGCTAAGGGCAGTTCTCCAAAGAAGGGGCAGCTGTGAGCCAGGACCTGCAGCTACTCACAGAAGCTATGGGATGGCCGTCCTGCTTGGTGAAGGCGATCTGGCTAGGCTGGATCCCCCGCTGACCGTCTGGAAACTTCCGGCTGAGCAGTGTCCACCCCTAATTCAGGTCATCCTCTCCACAGCCCCACAAGGTGTGTACGATGATCATGGTAGGTGGGCTGGAACAATCAAGGATCTGGATGGACTCTTGACTTGGCCACAGTCACACAGCTAGCGAAGGGTAGGACAGGGCTTCAAATCCAGGTCTGCCTCCATCACTTACGGTCTTTTCCAACATTCTGTACTGCATTTCATTTTTTTCATGAACGTATTTGTATGTTTCATGCTTCTTAGTGGGCTTCTAAGTGCCTCTCTGAAGGGTGTCTGTCTTGATGTTCAAGCCCTTTGGGTTTGACAGAACATTTTTGCCTGTTTGAATTCACCTGATCCTCTTGGAAAATTGACCCTGTTTCCAGAGAGGTGGGCAAAGGCCCCAATAGGCTGCCTGAAGAGGAGGGTTAAGGGATAGCTGATTTGTCATGGAATTAGCCCTGGATTTGAGACCCCATTTCTGCCAGTTTGCCAATTGAATGACCATGGGCTCCTCTTTGAGCCTTGCTTTCCTCTTTGGATGAACAAGTCCATGGCTGTAAGCCACAGGTAACCCTGAAGGTATTCTAATAATACTGCACATAGCAAGGACTTGGCAAGGTTTTGACTGGGGTGGGGGTGGGGAGTTCGAAACCAGAGCTGACCTCTGCAGTGTGTGTGCAGGGAATAGTCTCAAATTAAGGCCTGCAAATGGGCACCGTGACCCCCTGCTGTCCAGGTTTGGGTTCCCCCAGAAGCAGTTCCTGAAACAAGGCTTTGAATAAGTATTAGGATGGACCGCATGAAATTGCCATTTTTAGGAGTCAAACGGTCGCGTAGCAATTGTACACGGTTTGTGTGGTTCACAGAGGTGGTCACTGAAAACGTCAGGAGAGGTGTGAGAGAAAGTGAGTTAGGGAATGAAGTGATATCAGCCCCTGACTGAGGGCAAGCAGGGTTAAATCTTGCTGGGGGCTTCTGGAAGATTGTATAAAGGGACAGACAGTGGTTATTTTCGTCTTTGTGGACCATAAGGTGTCTCTTACCACTGCTGTTACACAGTTGGAGCTCGAAAGCAGCCAGAGAGAATATGTAAATGGATGAGTGAGGCTGTGTTCTAATAAAACTTTATTTACAACAATACGCAGTGAGCTAATTTAACTCCCGGGTGGTAGTTTGCAGACCCCTGGAGTAGAACAGGCACCCCGGTTAGCCCACCCAGGGGTGAGGGAGCTGGGGTATGTATACAGCAATTCCTGTCCGTCAGTGGTTGAAGGCCGTGGGGGTTGGGCTGGGGAGTATTTGTTGCTGTCCTTTCCCGCCTGCCGCAGGTCGAAGTCTAGGTTCTGGCAACAGGAAGTCAGGCCAGTGGTCACTGACGGTAGTGAAGGTCCAGGACAGGGGACCAACAACATCGCTTATGCCAGTTTTGGGGGATGGCTGTGTTTGGAAGAGTGCACTGGAAAGAGAATGGCAGAATGAACAGGAAAACACATTTTGGGGGGGGGGGGCAGATTATTTTTTAACTTCTTATTTCCAGGCTTTCCAGCCATTTGTTACTTTTAGGCAAAGACTGGCTCCTCCATTCTTGGCAGTCTAGTTTGCGCTTTCTACCTCCATGCCTCTGCTTCAGCAGTTTCCTTTTCTGGGATGCCTTCCCCCTCCTCCTTCAGGGCTCCAATGCCACCGCCTCCAGGAAGTACACTTCCCTTTTCTCACAGGGAGTTGATCACTCCTCCTGGGCAATCACAGCACTTTTCTCTCTCACAGGCGGTTGCAGAATGTGGTTTCTGTCATTTTTCCACTGCCACACCAAGAGCTCCTCCGGATCAAGGACTGTGTGATTCCCTGTCTGTATCCCACCTCAGGGGCATTGATTTGGGAAAGGTGGAGCTGAATCCCACCCACCCCCCCTCCCTCCTATGCTCCCTACCACCTCCGTTTCTCCCTCTTTTCTGCCAGTAGTTGCTGTTGGCAAGGCCCTGTCCTAGGTGCTGATGACCCAAGAAAAACCCAGTCTTAATCTGTCCCTTAAACTCTCATGGAGTTTACTGTCTGGTGGGGGGAGGGGCTAGGCATTAGATTACCCAAAGGAATAACTAATAATTTGTCCACTACTGTGGTAAGTGCCGTACGGGACAAGTGGGGGGTGCCGGGAAAGGCTCTGGCTGGGAGAACTGACCTGCCCTGGGTTGGGGGGTGCAAGGAAGGGGCCAGCTAAGCTGAGATCTGAGGGATGAGTTGGCCAAGTAGGGGAGGGAGGACCCGAGACAGGATGCCATCCATATGCAGAGAGGACAGACTTGGAAGTCAGCTAAGGGAGTAAGGGGTCGAATCCTTGATTCTCTCAGTCTGTGTGGCTGTCTCCCCTTTTCTCCTCTTTGCCACATAAATGGGAGATATTAACTGTAATTGCTACAACATGGCAGAATTATGGGTAGTTTGGTCTTTTTTTTTTTTTTTTTTTTGTAGTTTCCAAATTTTCTACAATGGATATGTCGTGGTGAAAGTTGAGAGCTTTAGTCTGGAGACCTATCCCCACTGGTAGTTGTGTAACCTTAACCATGTCATTTAATCACATGGTGCTTCTCCTTCCCTCTCTGTAAAATGGGAAGAATATAGTGATGATTTACTCACAGCGCCCATCACATTCTGACACTTCACCTCCATTCATTTATTCAAGCCTTACAACTACCCTGTGAGGTAGATACTATCAATATGCCTGTTTAATTGGTGAGGAAACAGGCACAGAGAGATTAAGTACATTGCCCAAGATCACACAGCTCATCAGAGTCAGAGGCAGGATTCATATCCAGCTGTGTGACTCTAAAATCTGAGCTTAACCACTTGGCTATACTGCCTACCTCTCAGGGTAGGAATGAGAATTAATGAGAGGACATCTGTCAAGCCCTTAGCCCTTAGCATAGTGTGTGACACACAGTGCTCTGTAAATATTAGCTCATGTTATTATTAGCAGCTGTGCAAAGGCCCTGTGGTGGGAGGGGCACGTGGTGTTTTGAAAACCCAGGGAAGGGAGCATGTGGTTGGCAAAGTAGCAGGACTAGACCATACTAGGTCTTTAAAGTCAAGAATCCTGGACTTACGGACAGTTGAGTCCCAGTTGGGTTTTTCAAGGGAAGCCACAGACTCAAATCTGGGGTTTGCAAGGACTTGTCTGGCTGCAGGTGGGAGCCAAGAGGCCCTGGGATGACTCCTTTTGGTTATAGTGACTTTCCCCAAATGGGTCTGACCATTCCAGCATTGAATCCCCAGACCATGGTGATGATGATCTTCGGGTGTCTCGGCTGGCTGCGTGGGCTAGAGTGCAAGACACAAAAAAGTCAGGAGTGTGTCACCAGGCTGGTCTGGTGATGCTGGGAGGCTGGGAAGTGCCAGTTTGAAGGCAGGAACAAATTACTCTCCTGGAGATGAGGCCGGGCCAATTCCTGCCGTGTTACATTATTAAATTTGTAATCTTCGTTCTAATACTTCCCAGCAGTGAATAAGAACCAAATTTAAAATGCTGGCTTTACATTTCTGGAATGAAGCTCTTTGTCAAGAACTCTTGAAACCCATAATTTCTCTCCAGAGGTGGATGTCTATGTCTTTAAAAAAAAAAATTAAAATTAAAAAATAAAGGAAAACCACTGTTTCGGGTAATGGTTGCACTTGAAGGGTTGTCTGAAACCCCAGCCCTGACCAGGAATTGGGAATAGGGTCTGTATGTCTCCAGGCCCAAAAAGAGCTCAAAGTAGGACAGGGCCTACAGATAGATACCCAGGGCTGCCCCAGAAATTTAAACCCCTAAATCTGGGCCTTGCCTGAGAAAAAAGGTGACAGAAGCCTCATGTTCACCTCACCACCCCCCACCCCAAGTAGCTGACAAATTCATTGATTTTTGAAAGGGTTTGGTACAGCTCGGGCCACAGTCCCCCAAAGAACGGACCCGTATCAGGCCGTGCAGGTTTATCTCATGACGTGTGGTGAGTGGGGGACCTGGCTGCTGGTGGAACCATGGGCTGTACGGCTACTGCCTCTGTACCTGGCCAGCAGGGCCCTGGTTTGGGGCCCGCAGCATTACTAGGCAGCTCTGTGGCCCTCCTCACTGGATGGGGAGTCTATGCATGAAGGGGATATGCCCCCCTGGGCCCCTCTTTCTAGGCCATATTCTAGGTGTTTGGGACCCTTGAATTTTCTGTCCAAATGGCCCTGAGTCTCCTTATGGGGTCTGTGCAGACCCCTTCCCTAGGTCCATCCTCCCGAGGGTAGACTCTGCCCATCACTGGTGTCCTGATAAGTGGCTCCAAAGTGGCTGTTTGTGGAAGTGAGAACAGAGCACAGATGTGCAAAGTGGGCCCCTTGATATGTGGGGGTGGGACTGAAGGGAAGAGGCAGGCTTCAGCTGAGGACCCGCTCTCTCCTCATTCCATATTCAGCCATGGAACACTGTGGATTCTAAATTTGAACCTGTGCTGGCCTTCAAGGTCATTATGGAAGTATATTTGTCAGAACAGAAGGATAGAACATATTTTATTCAATAGCCTAATTTATAACTTTTAAATATTTAGAGCAAGTATGAGGGCCTCCATTGTACTCTTGCCCTGGGCCCCACAATTTTAGGGGCCCTTTCTTTGTGTCATTCTCTGAACCAAGAGTGAGAACCGCCCAGGGATGGCCCTTCTCTTCGTAGTCGCATTTGTGGTACACATGGCTTACAAGGTACCTTTGTGCATATTAGAGAAAGGCACTCTCACCCCCACCCTGGGTGATCAAATAAAGAAATGGTGGGGCGCCTGGGTGGCTCAGTCGGCTAAGCGTCCAACTCTTGGTTTCAGCTCAGGTCATGATCTCATGGTTTGTGAGTTCAAGCCCCACATCAGGCTCTGCACTGGCAGCACAGAGCCTGCCTGGAATTCTCCCTCTCCCTCTCTCTCTGCGCACCACCCCCCCTTCCCCGCCGCCCAAATAAAAAATAAACTTAAAAAAATAAACGGAATGGTATGTCCTGTGGAAGGATGAATTAGAAAAAGGCCCCTCCTTCTCCAGTGCCAGCTGGGTGTCCTGCTTGGCAAGGGAAAATGCGCTGTATTTCTCTCCTGGGCCCAGCCTCAGTTGGGCATTTTTGTGCAGGTAGATGCTTATCCAGTAGTCTGCAGGGCCCCACGAGCCTGAACCAGAGAGGAGCCATGGGCAAGACCAGAGGGAAAGTGCTGACACTGTGGGATCCCAAAATAATCATTAAGTCATTTTACATTTTTTAAAAAGTTTATTTTTTTTTAAGCGAGAGAGAGCATGCACACAAGCAGGGGAGGGGCAGAGACATGGGGACAGAGGATCTGAAGCCCCTCATTTTTTATTTTTAATAATCATCCTCATCATGGGTTGCTTGGGTGGCTCAGTTGGTTGAGCATCTGACTTCGGCTCAGGTCATGATCTCTCACAGTTTGTGGGTTTGAGCCCCACCTTGGGCTCTGTGCTGTCAGCTCAGAGCCTGGAGCCTGCTTCGGATTCTGTGTCTCTCTTTCTCTCTGCCTCACTCCCCACTTGCACTCTGTCTCTCTCTCTTCAAAAATAAATAAACATTAAAAAAATAATCACCCTCATCATGATGGTAAATGTTTATTTTTTTTTCATACATGCCAGGTACTCTGAACACTTTACCTGGATTATCCTATTGAAACATCAGAATATGAAGGTGGCAAAATTGTCATACCCATTGTACTGATGAGGAAACTGAGGCTCAGAGAAGCTAGGTTCTTCTTTGGCCCAAGGTCATTCAGTAGTAAAGTCAAACAGGCCTGCCTGGCATGTGAGTCTGTTAGCTTAACCACTGCTCTGCACTGCCCTTTGTGATTTTTGAAAGCATTCTTTATGCAGCCAACATATTCACTGATCCTTGCTCCAGTGTGCTGGGTACTTGAAGGTAGGACAGGGGCCTCCCTCAGCAGAGAAGGAGAGAGGAGCAGAGCAGATAACTGGGTGACCCCATTGAACAGGGGGTGTGAGAAGCTGTTTACCAGGCTGTGTAGTCAGGGAGGAGCTTCCTGTGGTTTCTTGATGTCTGGGGGTTGGGGAGGTAGGGTAGGGAAGGTAGGTGCCTCAGGAGGATGTGGGGCCAGAAAAGAAGTGAGTGGTTAAGAAAGGCTCTAGTGCCCTGGCCCTTCTTGGAGACTAGAGCTCTGTTGTCCTCTTCAGGCCTCCTGGGCCCTTGCCGAGAGGGGCGGGACTCACTGCCCACCCCCAGCCACCATCCTCTGCAAAGGTGGAAAAATCATTTGCTGTGGTTTTGGCTGGGACGATTTGGGACCTGGCCCTCTGAGCCCTCCCAGGCTGGCCCAGACCTTTCACGGGGCTCCTGCTACACTGGGAGTGGTAGAGTCACCACTTGTCATTTTAATTTTTTAAAACAATATTGTGCGTTCACTAGTTACAAACACTTGTACAGTTACACTAGCTGACATTTCCGAGCACGTACCACATTCCAGCTGCTGTGCTAAGATTTTACATGCGTTACCTTGTACAGTCTTCAGTCCTGTTGCTATTCCCAGACTCCCCCCAAGGTCACAACCTAGCAAACAGCAGGGTCGGTTTCCTTGGGTCTAACATCCTCAGTCTGTGCTATGTGTCCCCATGGTGGAGATTTTGAGAAACATGCAGAGAAAGCACACAAAAAGAAAATAAAGATGCCTCCGATTCTGTCATCCAAAAGCAGGATGTTTTAACCATTGGGGCTGTTTGTCTCCAGTTGTGTGCGCGTGTGCGTGTGTGTGTATGTGTGTGTGCAAGAATGTGTGTTTAAACCAAGGCAGGGTCATGCTGTGGTAGTGTTTTTGTAAACCGAAGCCACTGTTTAAAAATCACCTTAAAAGGACCTTCGCAGGCTGGTCTCCACAGGGACACTCTGATTTCTAGGATCAGGTCTAGAACCGTATGATTCGTCTGTAGACCACAGACTTGCCAAGGCCGGCCCAGGGACAGCACAAAGGCAGCTCACCCTAATAGCCACGGTTCGTTTCTGTTCCTGCTTTTCGCTCTTGTTCTTGTAAAAGATAAATAAATAAATAAATTTAAAACTGACAGACTTACCCAGGATTTTATTCCGTGCCTGGCCCCGCATTTAAATGCGAGAAGCAGAAGGCTTGTGAGCTATAAATAGCCCAGGCCGTTTCTGAACAGTGGCAGGGAGAAATTGTAGGTTCTGTTTCCTCCCAACCTGGTGACCTGGATTACTTCCTTCCTGCCGCCGTTGCTTTCCTCCCCACCTCCTCTGCCCATCCTTCATGGAGCAGCGCAAGGGCCTCTCGGCAAGAGTGCAGTGAGCACCCAGGCCAGGCCCCGGGTGCCCGGCACACGGACTTGAGTGAGCCACCAGCCCCATCACAGCCTGGGGTGGCTCAGATGCCACAAATACAAACCTTGTCATTGGCAAGCCCAAAGAGGGGTCCCTAGCTCTGGGAGTGGGGAAAGGTGTCCTGGAGGATGGGATGCTGGAGCTGGGAGGAGGTGGCCTGGGAGGAGGCGGGGCGGGGGGGCGGGTCTCTGGGGCCACCCAGGTGCTTGGCGCAGAGCAAGGTTTCGTTGTTATTATTAAGCGATTGCATGCTTCTTCAGGGCACATCCTAGCTTCCTTTGGTGGCTCCCATGGCTTCTAGCATCCCAGGATCTTGGGTGAGGAGGGCACTCAGCATTTCACTACTCCAGTGATTCCCAATCTGCTGGGTACGTGTTTTCCATCTGACACCAGGATCTTGAGCTCCAACCCAGACTCAACTAAAACTTTCAGATAGGACCCAGAAATCTATTGCTTCAGAAGCTCCCCAGGTGATTCTGATGTTCAACCACATTTAGGATTTGCCATACTGATCTAGTCTCCATCTGGGGGCTGCCTTGGCCCCCTGTCCAGTCTCCCTTGGATGACAGTGAGGGAAGTCATAACCTCAGGGCAGTTCCTCCCATTGACTGGCAGCTCGACTGCAGAATGTCCTTCCTTTGTGCCCAGAGTCACCTTCACCATTAATCCTAATACAATGATGATGCTGAAAATCAAATTTGTACAGCCCTTTGTTGTCTGCAAAATACTTATTTAATTTTAGAGGCAAAACCTACATAGATTTTAAATTCAGAGAGACCTGCATTTAAACCTTCCCTCTTTTTTGTCCTACCCTACTGGATGTGTCCTTAAACAAATGAATCTCTCCATGTCTCAGTGTCCTCGTCTCTTCAATGGAGATGATAACAGTATCAGGTCATTGGAAGGATCGAGTAATGTGTGATATGGGCTCAGGACAGGAGTAAGGCACCTACTTCATCATCATCATCATAATCATTATTATCATTACTACTGTTATTACGTGAGACATTTACATTCAACATTTAGAGTGCTTGATACGTGCCCAGCCCTACTGTAGGTGATGTGGTACGTGGTGAAAAAGTTCTCACTAAACGGCAGTCACCATCAGTATGGTTAGTGTTACTGAACCTTACAAATAAGTTGCTGGAGCAGGTGGTAAAATCGCCCACCTTTTACTGGTAGGAAGATGAAGCTCGGAGGGTTGGAGGAGTTCCTCAGGTGATAAGAGACGGGAAAAGAATTTAATCTGTGTCTTCTGCTAATTCTTTTTTCTCCCACCATCAGCAGGCTTTTGCATCAGACCCTATGGGAAGGAAGGAGGGAGGAGAGGGACAATGTGCACAGGGTTAAGTGCCCCCCACCACACACACACTTTAGCCCCCATGATTTCCCTGGTGCTGGGCAGTTTAGGGACAGCTGTGTAATTTTTTATTTTCTTCCTCCGCAGTATTCCACTGGAAAAATCTAGTTACGGTGCCTTTGAGCATCTTGCAGGGATAAAGGAGTCCTTGGGGAGAACTGTAGGGCCTCGCTGCTCAGCCGGCTCTCCTGGGTTGGATTCGCAGCCTGATTGGGGCTCGGGTCTTCAGATTTGCTCTGGCAGCTTCCGGTGCAGCCGACACCTTGTCCACTGTCCGCAGTCCCCACTCCACCCTGAGTCACTACCCGGTGCCCACTGCATTGCTTCCCTGAGTCCAGGTCTGACTCATTTGTTGGGTCCAAGGCTGGCCCTGGCCGGCTGCGGAGTGTCCCCTACTTTCGGCCTCCTCGCTGTCCCGGCAAGGTGAGCAGGCATTTCAGGCACTGAGTTCTCTCTCCCAGGGGGCAGCTGTTCAGCCTGATCTGGATGAAAGGCCCTGTCTCCTGGGAAAGAAACCACAGACATCAACAAGAAATGAGAAACTCTGTAGTTAGAAGAGGGTCCCTGTAGTCAGACATACAGGTGTGTTTGTTGCTGGCAAGGTGGGTCCCACGCCAGTGACTTCCGTGTCTTTAATCCTATATTAGATGTGGATCTAAGCTTCCCTCCTGTGAGCCTTTCTCTGAGATCACTTGCTTTCTTGTACAACCTCAGCTGCCCTGTTCCTGCCTCCCCTTCCATCCACTTCACCGATCAGGCAAATCTCATTTCTAGGAACCTCTGACAGTGGGAAAATCCTGGGTAAGGAGTCAAGAGACCGAGTTCTAGACCAGTGCTGTCCAGTAGAAATGTCTGTGATGATGGAAATGTTCTATATCTGTACTACCCAAAATGGGAGGCACTAGCTACATGTGGCTGTTCAGCACTTAACATGTAGTTAGTACAACTGAGGAACCAAATTCTTAATTTCTAAAAGTTTTAATTAAGTGGTCACATGTAGGTAGCGATTACTAGGGCAACACAGCCCTAGACCCAGCTCTATATGTGCTGAGCTGACACCTTGAGCAAGTTTCTTCCCCTCTCTGGGAATGTGAGGGAGTGCAGTTAGAGACACCAGATGGAGACTATCTGGAGTAGAGACTGAGGTCTGGGGTCAGCTAGATCTGAGGTACATTCCAGCTCTGTCAAAAAACAGCTGTGGGGTCTTGGGCCAGTCACTTAACCTCTCTGTGCTTCAATTTCCTCATTTGTAAAGGGGGCATAATAACAATCATCTCACAGGGTTCACATGAGACTTACATGGGATAAAACAAGTCTACAGGTGCTTCACTCCTGGTAAGCTCTTGACAAATAGAAGTAGTTTTAGCTGGGCGCCTATAAGAGGAGTCCATGTTCTCCTGCTTCTTTGGACATCTCTGGCAGTTCTGCTTTTGCTACAAATGTTTAAAATGCGCTTACTTTCAGGGCAGAGGTTTATCACCTTGAACCTATTTTTTTATTTTTTTAAGTTTATCCATTTTGAGAGAGAGAAAGCGTGAGTGGGGTAGGGGGGCAGAGAGAGAGAGAGAGAGAGAGAGAGAGAGAGAGAGAGACAAAATTCCAAGTGGGCTCCATGCTGACACAGTGCAGAGCCTGACACAGGGCTCAAACCCACGAAACTGTGAGATCACGACTGGAGCTGAAATCAAGAGTCGGACACTTAACTGACTGAGTCACCCAGGCGCCCCTCACCTTGAACCTCTTGAAATTATGTGTAGGTCGTGTCATTATGCATCTGTACTTTTTTCTGGAGAACACCAGGAGTTTTTAAATTTTTTTTTTTCAACGTTTATTTATTTTTGGGACAGAGAGAGACAGAGCATGAACGGGGGAGGGGCAGAGAGAGAGGGAGACACAGAATCGGAAACAGGCTCCAGGCTCCGAGCCATCAGCCCAGAGCCCGACGCGGGGCTCGAACTCACGGACCGCGAGATCGTGACCTGGCTGAAGTCGGACGCTTAACCGACTGCGCCACCCAGGCGCCCCAAACACCAGGAGTTTTTAAAAAGAGAGGTAAACGGCTTTCAAAAGATATTCATAGGAGTCCAAGAAATGTAAGAACTCGGAGAGGGAAAGAAACTGTACTCATGGTACTTGTGCAAAAGGCTGGTGTGTTCGGGAAGACAGAGGATTCTGGCCCCAGGTTGCCAGTATTTTTGTCCCAACCCTGCCATTTCCAAGCTGCGTAAATCTTGCTGAACTTTAGCTTCTCTATCTGTAAAATGGGGATAAAATAGGGCCTCTTTCGTGTGTTGCTGTAGGAAGTAAGTGAACCTATGTTCGTTATATAGCATAGCACCTGGTGATCGTTGCCTCGTGAATGCTGGCTGCTTCTATCATCATCATCATCATCATCATCATCATCATCACCCATTGTTTCCATCCACTGGATGCCAGGCTTGATGTAAGCAGTGTCTGTCTGCCAAAGTCTGCCCCTCCTCACCCACCACATTGTCTCAAACTTCATCTCATACCGCTCTCCCTTGCTCATTCTGCTCCAGCGGCTCTGGTCTCCTTGTTTTTGGGACATGCCTGACATAAGTCCACCTCAGAGTGTGTGTGTTTGGGGCATTTTCTCTCCAGGTATCCATCTGACTTGTTCCTTTACCTTCTTTGGGTCTTAAACCAGGTATCATGATGAGGCCTCCCGGGCTAGCCACCTCCACTCATCACCTTCTAGCACCCTCTGTATCTTCACATATTTGGGTGGTTTAGTGTCTCCTTTCCTCTCCTAGATTGGAGCCTCAGGAGGGCTGTTGTTTTTCCTTATGTTGTTCCCTGCTCTGTCTAGCTCCAGTGCCTAGGACAGTCCCTGACATTTCGATGGGCTTAGAAAAGTCCTTGGAGGGAGAATAAATGAATGATTCGATCTCATGTAGTCTGAGATAGGCTCCTGTAGGATCCTCAAACTCCAGAAAATATCTCCTATGTAATATTTTCAATCAGCAAATATTCTCTGAGTCCTCCTCTGTGCCAGAGTAGGTCTTAGGGTCCAGGGATAGAAAGATGAAGTTGAGCTCACAGGTGTGGAGGTGACCACAAGGTAGTTCCCATCCTTGCAGTCACCTCAGTTGTAACCACAGAATTGTGCTACGACACCAGGCTCTGTCTTCCACCCTAGACCGGGAGGGCCTGGTGGACAAGGACCTCCATCACCTTGCTCCATGCTGTGTCCTCAGCGCTAGTATGAAGCCTGGCTCCTGTATGTGGACTGGATGCATGAATGAGCACATACAGGGTGTAGTGGAATAGGGACTGGCAGAGGGTCTGTGGTTGTACCAGGGCGGGGCAGAGCCTCCCTCACATGGAAGGCGAGGAGTGTTCTCCTGTCCCTTGACAGCCTGCTTTGACTCTCACTTGGCCACCAATGCTGCAACTTGGGAACCATGGGAGGGCGGTGGCTTCTCCTCCCTTAGGAGGCTGGGTATCCCACCGCAGCCCTTCTATATTTCAGCTTCTGCCTGAGCCTGTCCTTGGAGTTAAAAATAGCCAAGGATAGGAGTGCAAGGACATGCTGTCCTTCTCTGCCATGGAGAAGGGATTCTGCTACCATGTCTCAAAGGGGGCTGCAGGGGGGCAGATTTGAGAAGCTAGTGGCTTAAAGATTTATCCCTTCCTGCCCCCTTGAGGACAAGCACAGACTTCTCTTTCCCCAACCTGGGATTCCTCTAAATGGGCTATGAGATGTCACAGCTCGAGGGTCTCTAGGGGATAGGCTGATAGTGGCTAGAAGCCCATCACCTCCAGTCCTGGGACCTTGGCAGACATCACCAATCAATTAAGGCCCCTCTTTCCTGGGACCATGGCAGGCATCACCAATCAATCATAGCACCCTTTTCTGCCAAGTCCAGACACAGTCTAAGAATTCTTAACACAGAGTATTTTAGGCAACAGTACCAGAGCTGGCAAAAAAGACAAAACAAATATATCATTGTAATCTAGTCCAGTCCCTTCATGGTGGGAAAACTGAGCTCAGAGAGGGGCAGAAATTTGTCTGATGTCATGCAGAAAATCTGTGGTAGAGCTAGGACCAGACCTAAGAGTTCTAATTCTGCTGGGGCTTTTTGTTTTGTTTTGTTTTCTGTTCCCTACTGCATCTTTTTTCTTCTTTTTTTTTTTTTTATGAGAACTAAAGTGTGTCTGTCCAAAAGAAAGTTTTTTTTCACTAGACTGCAAACCTCAAACCTCAAAATTTTATGCAACATACTGTGTATATGTGCTGACAGGTACTTTTCTAAGGAAAGAGAGAATAAATAGCTTTTGTCAGCTTCTCAAGAGACTCTTTGCACAATCAGAAAAGGTGAAGAAATCCAAAAAGAGTGAGTGGAATGGACTAAAGTGCTACTCAAAATGTGGGCCACAGATCAGCAGCATTGGCCTCTGGTGAGCCTCAGACATGCAGAATTCCAGGCCCCATGCAGAATTCATTCTGCATTTTAACCAGTTCCCTGGGTGATTCATTTGCAAATTAAAGTTTGAGAAGCTCAGGGCTGGAATTCGGAAGCTCCACCTTTGGTTTTCCGAAGGGTACCTGCTGAGTACCAGGCATCTTTGCAAGTCTGTAAGGCAGACCTGATCTCTGCCCTCATTTGAGGGAATAGGAAGGAACTGAGGTCCCTTGGCCAAGATGGAGCCCAGCGGTGCTCAGCAGCTCTGCTAAGGCCAAATCAAGGGAGGCATTTGTTTAAACTGAAGATAAAATATGGCACTTCTATCCAAGGAGTATGAAACCCCAGCAGGCATTAAGCAGGTGTGGGGAGCAGTTTCTGGCCTGGAAAGCCTCGGTGGGCTCCTGGTTAGCTTCCTTCCTGCAGAGCATGCAGAGGGGGACTGGATGTTCAGCAGCCATGATATTTGGATGAGCTGAGCAAGAGCTTGAGACCAGGTTTACCAGCAGCCTCTGGCGCTGAGTAGCTCATCTAAGGTGAGTTTGCTCTGGGGAGGGCTGGTGCAGGTGATTCCAGCTGGTTCCAACTGGTCTTGGCTGATCCTGGTTAATTCTTCTGAGTCTGGTAGGCTCTGAAATAAGCTGACCATGTGTAGACTGAGGAAGGTGCCCGTGGGGGGCCGGAGGCATAAACAGAAAGCTTGCCCTGGTATGGCTGGGAGTAAGGGATTCCTTCCCCTCTCCCCTATGTGTTCACTGCATTTCTTCATCCATGTGCCTTTGTGGGGATATGAGTGTACATGTGTGCTTTGAAGATGGAATGTCTGGGGTCCAGAGTGCACAGCCTAGACCTCATCTGGCTTCTGCAACAGGCTTCACATGCTGGCCTCTTGCTCAGCGGGAGCCGTTTGCTGCCTCTGTTGAGGCCAGTCCTGACCTGAAGAAGCATTATCCACCACCATGCTGCTGGCTCCCTGTGGGGGGGGGGGGGGGGTCAGTATAGAATAGGGGTTAAGAACAGGGCCTGGGAAAGGAAATGGGTATATATACATATATAGAGGGAAAGATATAACTACATGCCATACAATTCACTGCTTAAAGTATACAGCTCAGTGGTTTTTAGCATATTCACAGTTACACAGTCATCACCAGAATCAACCAGAGAACATTTTCATCATCTCTCCCCCACAAATCCTGTAGCCATTAGTACTCGCTCTCCCATCTCTCCTCACCCCTCACCCCACTCCCTAGAAATAAATAATCTTTCTATCTCTATAGATCTGCCTATTCTGGACATTTCATATAAATAGTCATAGAAAATGTATTTTTCATGATGCTTCTTTCATTTTGCATATTTTCAGGGTTCATCTGTGTTGTAGCCTTTATCAGCTCTCCCCGTTCCTTGTTACAGCTGAATAATATTCCACTAAATGGGTGTAATAGATTTTGTCTAGCTATTCCTCAGTTGGTGGACATTTGGGTTGTTTCTACTTTTTGACTATTATGAATAATGCTGCTGTGAACATTTGTGTTTGACTCTTTGTGTAGTCTGGGCAGGTTTGTTTTGCATTCTGCCCCTCTATTAACTTGCTATGGGACGCTGGGCAAAGTGCTTCAGTTCTCAGAGCCTTGGTATTCTGAGAGTTTCTGGGAAGTGGGGACACTGCCATCTATCTCAGAATCTTGTTGATCGTAGTGCCTATAATTTCCTGAGTGCCTTTATCTTCCCATGGCAGTTACTGTACATATGTTATGTCATTGAGGTCAGCCCCACTAGGGGCACGAGGGGATGTATTTCACAATTAATGTGAATCTGAGCTAAAATAGGCTAACACACTGCCTTGTTATAACAAATCATTTGGTGGCTTTGCAATGTGTGTACAAGGGAGAGAGCTCCCCTATCTCCTCTATACCTTTGGCCTTTTTACATTATTAGGGGATAAATATATCTATTCTTTTGTGTAATCTTTAAAATTTTTAAATATACATAGAGAAAAGTACAGTGGCTAGAAGAGATGTTTTGTGGTTTCATTATTTCTGTTTTTCCTCTGCCTTGGAAATTAGCATGTCCCAGACAGGGCTTGCTGTTTCATCCTGGATTCCAGAAGAATTCATGGGTTAGAGCCACAGCTAACTAATAAGGGATGTTTAATATGAGCAAGCAGTAAACCTTTGTTCTATAAGCGACTGAGATTTGGACATCATTTGTTACTGCAGCATAATCCAGTGAGAGTTGATCAATATGACCACAAGAAGTGCGTTCTATTATTATTTCTATTTTATGAGGGTCTGAGTCTCAGAGAGGTTCAGCAACTTTCTTGAGTTTATTCAGAAAGTGGCAGAGAGATGCTGCAAGTCCTGGACCCAGTTATTCTGGCTCCCTAGCCTGTATTCTTAAGAAGACAGAAGTATGTAGGCTGTGTTTGGTTAATGATGAGTAATCCAGTGTGGACGGAACACCTGGTATGGTCATGATGTAAGACTTGTAGTATAGGTTTGTGGCAGATTCTGGAAGCCTTGGATGGTATGCGGATTATGAGGCTTCCTAGGGCCAGATGGGACCACAGACTCCACTCTTTTCCCACACCCCAGCTTTTTCCAGAGCTTGCTCACCTTGTCCTAGGGGCTTTTGAAAATGTCTTCCTGGGGAAAGGCAGCCACTTGTGGGGACTTATCTTCCTTCCAATGATTGCTGAAATACCTCTTCTCAAGAAAGTCTTCTCATGCTGGTAAGAATACAGTGAATGACTTTCCCCTGACCATCCATGGTAAGTGTAGGATCTCTTCCCCCAAATGCATTTACTGTGCACTCAGAGTTCTTTGTCCTCGGTTAAGATTTTGGTTCTGCATTTTTGCCTTCTTCCTACATACTTGTCAATATGGCTTTCAGTTGTAAACTCCCAGAAGGTAGCACTTGCATCTACAATAAAATCTTCCTATGATTTTGTTTGCAACCAAGTATAATTCAGTATTGAAATAGTTCTTCTTACAACCCAAGCACTACCTCTACTATTACTGCTGTATTAATTACTCCTCAGTTCCCATAGTACTATGTGTATATCTCTGTCCTTGAACTATTGTATGTTGTAATTATAACAGCTTGTGTTATAATTGCCCATTTACTTGTCTGTCTCCCGATAGACTGGGAGTTTCAACAGGGTCTGGATTTAATTCGTCTGTATTATGAGTCTCCTGCACAGGCCCTGGTACTGAATAGGCACTTAGTAAGAGTTTGTTGAATGAATGACAGTTACTTATCTGTTTTCTATCCCTTCCCCCTCCACCAACTGTAAGCTCCATAAGGACAGTGACTGTGTCTTCTAATCTCCAAAGTCACAAAAAGCATGAGATAGGAAATGAGCTCAGTCAATGCATATTTCATTGGACAAATGAGAATAATATTTTCTTCCAGAGGCATTTGTATCTTTAGAGATACAAAGCACATTTGTATGCTTTACCCAATTAATTCTCTCAAAATCTTTTGACCCTCCCTATCTGGTGTTCTCAAATCCTTATCATGTACCCTTTGTCTCCCTCCCTCCCACCAGTTTCAGCTCTGTGTCTTTATGATCTGTCCCTCTTCTCCCTTCAAATCTTGGAAAGAGTTCTGAGGAAGTCACACACAATGTAAAGTGAGGCTTCCTACTGCCAGAGGGGACCACAGCCTCTACCTTTTTGCCCACACCTCAGCTTCTTCCACAGCTTGCTCACCTTGTCATAAGAGCCATTGGGAATGGCTTCCTGGGGAAAGGCAGCCACTTGTGGGGACTGTAAATTGTCCCCCTAGTGTAAAGCAGCCTAAAGGGAAAATTACATTCTGGTCTGCACTAGACCAAGATCATTCTCCTACTTAACAGCTTTGCCATCTTGGGCAGGTTCATTAACCTCCATGGGTCAACTCTGGTTGTGAGGATTAGATGAAGTAGGTTGAATGCCTGTTGTAGGCTCTGGGAGCTCTGTAAGTGGGAGTTCCTGTCTTTACGTGGAAGGGTGGAATTTGAGGCATCAGTAAGCCCTTGGAGGGAAGGGTGGAATTTGAGGCATCAGTAAGCCCTTGGAGGGAAGGGTGGAATTTGAGGCATCAGTAAGCCCTTGGAGGGAAGGGTGGAATTTGAGGCATCAGTAAGCCCTTGGAGGGAAGGGTGGAATTTGAGGCATCAGTTAAGCCCTTGGAAAGGAATCGTGACTTAAAAACAAACATGGGTTGGGGTTGCTTTGTTGTTCTGAGATCTCCCCTCCCTGTGTGCTGCCACCTCTGGCCCAGGCAAGCCAAGGACTCAGCACCTGGGTCAGCACCACGGACAGTTCCCAACACTTTGGGCTGCTCGTTTCTGTTCTGCATTAGGTTTTCAACTTCAAGTCACAACTTCATTTTTGTACCACCAAGACAGATATAACATGTCAGAATTTTACTGACTTGCCATCAGTTGTCATTCACATCTTAATTTCAGAGATGTTGAAAATGTGTGTCTTAGAATCAATGAAATAATGACAATATATGAAAGATGGTATTAGTAAGCTATTGGCCAATGACTTTTTTTTTTTTTTAACTTATTTTTGGGACAGAGAGAGACAGAGCATGAACGGGGGAGGGGCGGAGAGAGAGGGAGACACAGAATCGGAAACAGGCTCCAGGCTCCGAGCCATCAGCCCAGAGCCCGATGCGGGGCTCGAACTCACGGACCGCGAGATCGTGACCTGGCTGAAGTCGGACGCTTAACCGACTGCGCCACCCAGGCGCCTTATTGGCCAATGACTCTTGAAGAGGTTAATTATAATAGCCAGCATTTGTTGAATGCTTACTGAGTTCCAGGCCTTTTTCACCCCTCTGTCTTCTGTATTGGGTGCTGTCTGCCCTTTATACATTGACTTAACAACTATTACATTTGGGGAATATAAATGTGAGCCAGATAGACGGTTAATCAACAGTTTTTCCACCATCCTTCTTCCCAAAATATTTTAGTTCTGAGCCTCATCTCTTCAGAACATTGCTTCTTGCTGAAGGATAATTTCTGTTAATATTTCCAGTCCACATCATGCTTAATCCATTTAAAAAGCATTTTAAATGCATATCCTTAATGACCCAGTAATTTCCCTCCTAGGTTTGTGCCCCCTCCCCAAAAGTGCACAAATAAATGGTTGCAAAAAGACACGTATGAGAATGTCTTTGGCAGAGCTTTTTGTAATATCCCCAAACTGGAAACTACCCAAATATTCATCAGCAATAGAATTTTTATATATTCACACAATATAAGACAATAAAGCTATGAGAATGAACTGCACTGAAACAATGTGAATGAAACTCTCAAACATAATGTTGAATTAAAGAAGTTGACACTAGAGAATATATACGAGACAATTCTGTGTATACAGCAGTACAAAAGAGGGATGCCTCAGTGGCTTAGTTGGTTAAGTGTCTGACTCTTGATTTCAGCTCAGGTCATGATTTCACAGTTCGTGGGATTGAGTCCTGTGTCAGGCTCTGTGCTGACAGGCATGGAGTCTGGTTTGGATTCTGTCTCGCCCCCTCTCTCTGCCTCTTCTCTGCTCGTGTGCTCTCTCTCTCTCTCTCTCTCTCTCACTCTCTCTCAAAAAAAAAAGTACAAAAGATGCAAAACCAACCTGTGGTATTAGAAGTCAGAATGATGCTACTCTTGGAGAAGTAACCATTACTCATGAGGGGCTTCTGGGGCATTGGTAATGTTCTGCTTCTTGATCTGGGTGCTGGCTCCCTGTGTGAGTGTACTTTGTAATATTCATCAAGTTGTACACTTACGATTGTACATCATATAATTGTACACTTTTCTGTATATATATTGTACTTTAGCAAACAGTTGTTTTTAAAAGCATCTTTCTCCAGAAGAGAAGGGAATGGTAAGAATTTTATATGCAGGATGATTGGCAAGACATTTGGGGGTAGTTGGTCACATGGGATGTTTGGAATTACCTGAATTATTCAGTGTGAATGGAATGGAGAGCACATTGGAGAAACAGGAAAAAATAGGCTGGAAATGTAGATTGGGACTAGATCTGAAAGGCAATGTGTGTTAAGCCCTTTAGAATTTATTCTGCAAGCATTGAGGTACCATTGGAGGTATGTATGTATGTATGTATGTATGTATGTATGTATGTATTTTAGAGAGAGAGCACAAGTAGGGAAGAGGGGCAGAGAGAGAGAGAGAGAGAGAGAGAGAGAGAGAGAGAGGGAGAATCTTAAGCAGGCTCCATGCTCAGCACAGAGCCCAATGTGGGGCTCAATCCCAGGACCCTGGGATCATGACCTGAGCCAGAATCAAGAGTCAGATGCTCAACCAACTGAACCACCCAGATACCCCATTGGAGGTTTTAACCAAAGATATGACATATTCAGGATTAAGTTTTAGAAAGTTCATGCAGACCACAGAGTGGAGAACTGGCAGAAGAGAATGTTCTGGTGCTGAGACACCAGTTAGAGTAGAGACTGACCACCTGACCAAGCATTTCAGGTACCTGGGGAAACTACAGGTTCACAGACCCCACCCTAGGCCAACAGAACCAGAATTCTCAGGAGAGGGGACAGAGGAACCTGTGTTTTAACTGAGTTCCCAATGTATTCCAAACTGTCGAACCACCATTGACCTCCAGGCAAGTGTTTGGGAGCCTCTAAGTTAGTTAACTACTGCAGTAGTCCAGGCAAGAGAAGGTTAGGGGGTGAGCTAAGGCTATGACTCTGGTAATGTAGAGTAAGACTGAATTTGAATTCCCAAAAGGAGACATGGAGACACAGTTTACCTAATTAACAAATACTTATATGTCATTTACTAAATAGCACTTCCTATGTGCCAGACCCCATTCTAAGTATTTTTTTTTTACCAAATATTAACTTATTTAATCCACATAAACATATTTTGAGGTGCATACCATTATTTTCTCTATTTCTTTGAATAGAAGGAAACCAAGATACAGAGAAGGTAAGTAACTTGCCCAGGATCACATTATCAATAAAGTGACCAGGGCCAGCTCTACAACTCAGGCCATGGTTTTAACCACTAGGCTTTGCTGCTTCCTGAACATGCTCCAGAAATAGTGGCAAATGGCTGTTCACTGTGAAAAGGGGCTGAGAGGTTGGCAGTTAAGAAACCTGAATTCTAATTTCAACATAGTCATTGACTCATGTCCCTCTGTAGACTTCAGTTGCCCCTCTACACAGGAAGACGTTAGTCTGGATGACCCAGAAGTTCCCTCCAAATGGAATCTTCTCTGATTTCAATGGAAGGCAGATTTTTACAGCTGCAGAGAGAAGAGGGGGAGGTAAAGAGCCCTCAGTCAGGGTTTGTGCTTCCTTGACCTGGTTTTGGAGACACAACCAGAGGCAATATCAGGGCTAAGGAGGTCTGAGTGCCTGCATGCCACCTCAGCCTTGATTTTCAGATGAGTTTTAAGACGTGGGCAAGAATGACATGTGAGGCTGAAGTCACTTAGGAATAGCTAAGCCAGGGAGAGGTTGACCATGGAGGAAGAAGAGGCAGCACCCCCCAGGGTATTTGTCTCAGAGGAACAAAAGAGCAGTAGCTGTGGGCAGGGGAAGCAGTGGGCTCAGGGGCCATGGTATAGCTCTGATCCTAGTTTAAAATAACAAACTGACCCAGAGCTCTTGTGTCTAGGGAATTTCACAGACTATGATATGGACCCATAGTGGGCCATTCACAGAGACAAGATTACACTCTGGTCAGTGACATGATTAGGGGTTTTGCAACCTGGGGACCTGGATTAAGTCATATAACCTTTCTCAGCTTTGGGTTCCTCATCTGGAAGACAAAGCTGTAAAGATCCATCTTTGGTAAAATGTCAAAGTGGAGAATAGTTGTATTCTCTGTTTCCTCTTCCTCCCGCCACCACAGTGCTGAAATCTCTAGCGGTTGAGAATATAAGATTGTTTTTCACACATACCTGGGTTTAAAGCCTAGCTCTGTCTTGTCTGGTATAACCTTGGACAAGTTCCTGATCTGTTCTGAGCTTGGTTCCTTTTTGTAAAATTAGGATAACAATTCTTGACTGTCAGAGTTATGGTTAAATTATCTATCTAGTGCCTGGCACAGGGTTAAGTGCTATAAATAATGGTATCTACACTAATAATTTATCATGATGATGAATCATTATGATAAATAAATCATTTTTATTATCCTGTTCCTTATGAATGCTTGATTTTGGGAAAAGGTACATTAAGCACATATGAGTGAAACTTACTTGTTTGCTTTATTGGAGAATTTGCATTTTTCTTGGGGATGCATCCTAAAAATTAAGCCAATTCAATTAAACACTATTAGTGGGGATAGGCAATGTTGGGCGCTGTCCTAGGTGCTGAAGGGTAGTAAGTGACGAAATGTGCTTACACTGTAGATGCAGGTTTCAGCTAGATTGAGTGAGGACTGTGTTTCCAGGTTCAGTGGAGTAGGTACACCAGTAGTGAAGATGAAGTTCTCCTAGGACTCAGGGAGTCTGATCAGGGAAATCTTTGTGGAAGATATGGCATTTGAATCCTGTGGTAAAGCTTAGTGAATTTAGTTGAGTGGTTCATGAGAAACATGGTTATTGGCATTAGAAAGACCTGGCTTTGAATTCCAGCTCTGCCATTAGTAGGTGTGTGTATCCTTGGGAAAGTTCCTTAATTTTCTGGATTCTCATTTTCTTCTCCTGTAAAATGGGGCAGTAACTATTTCACTTATAGTTTATTGTGACCTTTAGATGATGCCCACTTAAAACATGTGGCATAACGTCAGACACAATGGTAATAATAATAATCATCATCATCATCATCATCATCATCATCATCATCATCTTTATCAAGTGATTGCAGTATGCCATCGCCCACCTAGGACATCCCAAGGATTAAATGTTTGTATCATTACATTACCTAATTGTTATATTTACTCTTCGCAACAGCCCTAAGAGTTTGGTGAGTGCTGAATAACTCTATAGGTATTATTTAAAGCTTAGCTCTAGAGAATGGTTAGAATTTTAATAGGGCAGGTGAGCAAGGGAGGAAAGTAAAGGAGAGAAAACCAAGAGGAGGACGTTACTGAGGATGTACCTAAAGTAATGAGGCGCCCAGCTGGGCTGGGGTGGGAAGATTGTGAGGGAGACCAGTAGCAGATGGGCTGGGAATCTGATAATGGAGTCTTGAATGCCTGGTTGCAAAGGTTGAACCTAATTTGGCAGGCAACGGGGAGCCATTCTCAGGTTTTAAATAGGATCATGGCATGATTGAAGCTGTGATTTATTTATAAATTTAGGTTTTGCCTTCATTTACATTATAGAATTAATACATTTAACTATAAAAAATTCAAGAGACATAGACACATACAAAAGAGAAATAAAACTTTCCCAACGTGCTGGTTGGAGTGTGAATTGGTACAACTATTTTGGCAAATCATTTGGCAGCTGAAAAAATTCTTGCCCTATGACCCAGCAGTTCTGTTCCTAGGTATATGTCCGAGATGCATGTGTGAATCTTCCCTAAAGGCCAAGTGCCGAAATAATCATAGCAGCATTATTTCTAATAGCCCTATGCTGGAAAAAAATACTAAACAGTACAGTGGATGAATAGATTGTGGTATATTCATACAGTGGAATACTATATAGCAGTGATAATAAGCCGTCTACAACTACACACAACATGAGTGGGCCTTACACAGTCAACATAACACCGAGCAGAAGAAGCCGGTCCACCCCACCCAAAAAAACGGCCTTCTCTATTTATAAAGTTCAAAAAACAGGCAAAACTAATATCTGGTGTTAGAGATCAGGATAGTGGCTACCCTTGTGGAGTGAGAGAGACCAGAAGACATCACAGTGGGCTTTGGGGGTCCCTGCAGTGCTCTGTTTCTTTATCTGGGTGCTGATTATACAAGTATGTTTGCTTTGTGGAAGTTCATCAAACTGTACACTTTGGGTTTGTGCACTTTTCTGTATAGATCTTACAGTACTTAGATTTAAAAGTTCCAGAAACACATCTTTCAAACCCCTCCTCTAACAGTTATTCCCCATTAACAGTTTGGTTCATATCCTCCCAGATTTCCTCCCAAATATATATGAGCTATCTATAGCTTTACAAAAATGGTATTATGATTTACATAGTGTCCTGCAACATACTTTGTTAACAGTATGTTGAGGCAGTTTTTCTGTGTCACTGTATGTGTAGATCTAGATGATGTTTTTAAGATTTTATTTTTAAGCCATCTCTACACCCAACGTGGGGCTCAAACTCACAATCCTGAGATCAAGAATCACATGCTCTACCAACTGAGCCAGCCAGTCACCCCTAGATGATTCTTTCTAACTATTTCACAGTATTTTATTGTGCAGATAAATCATTTAATAAACCGGTCCCCTGTTCGTGGACGGTTAATTCCAGCATTCCGTTGGTGTAAATAATACATGGGGAACCTCTTCATGCATATCTTTATGTACTTTTGTGACTTTTTGTGTAGAATAAATGAGTAGGAGTGGAGTATCTTTGTCTGAAGTGGTAATTTAAGATAGTTAATCTGTTAATGGCTTGTTGGGTGGGTGAGTTGGAAGCAGGGAGACCAGTTAGGGGGCTGTTGACATAGTATAGACTTGAGATAATCACAGTGGTTGGCTGTGAAAATGGACAAGAAAGGGAAGAGATAAGAGATATTACAGGGAAAGACCTTATAAGACCTGCCATTTGATGAGAGAGGAGGAAAAGTCAGAGAGGTCCTGAGGCGGTTCTGGGTCTGGGTGGCTGGTTGATTGGGGGAGGTGGGACCAGGGATGGGTTTAGTTTTGGCCAGGTTGCATTCAAGGATCCTGCTCAACATCCAGGTAGCGATGCTCAGAATACAGTTGGAAATATTGCTGTGAACAGAGTTAAAGGCTACAGGTTGAGGGTGGGATTCATTTGCATAGGGTAGTGCTGAGGTTGTGGGAGGGGATTGAAATTGACAGGGGGCAGAGTTAGAGAGAGAGAGAGAGAGAGAGAGAGAGAGAACCCAAGGATTGAATGGTGAGGGCCTCACATATAGGGATGGAAGCAGTAGTCAGAGAGACTGGAGGAGATTCATAAAATTTACTATCAAGGAAGCCAAAGAAGAGATCTGAAGTGGCTGTTGTTCAAAGGATGAAGTAATCAGTAGCCTACGTTAGTCTCCCTCCCACTGGCCCCCCCAATGGGTGCTGTCATTACATCTTGTACTCGGTCTTCAAAGCATTTAACACACTTGTGATTAGTCAATGTGATCATCTGTTCAGTGTCCAACACCCCCTCTGAACTCTGAGCTCTGTGGAGGCAAGGACCGCCACTCCCATCATACTCCCTCCTGTCTCCAGCATCAGGCACGGTGTTTGGCACACAGTGGTGTTGGTACCCCAAGCTGTTGCTGCCTCCTGGCAGGGCTCCAGCGGTTCACACTCCACGCCACTACCCCTGCTCTGCACAGGTTGAGAGAAGAGGCACTTAGGACCCTGTGGGAGAAAATTCAAGCTGCTCAGTTCAAGTTTTGGGTGCAGCAAGTGTGAGTGGGTAGCCAGAAGTGGGTCATCCAAATTCCCATTTATTTGTACATTACAGTAGCCAGCCACAGTTGGTGCCCAAAGCTTACAGCACTCAAACTCCAGGCCTCTCCAATGGGTCGTTTGTGATGACCGTGGACAAGGTAGCCTGTCATTTGTCCCCCTTAACCATCCCTTTGGAAAGCATGCCCTTCTCCATGCCTGCATTCATTATGCAGCAGCTCTTTTTATCACCACATTCATGAAGGAAATGGTCTTTCCACTGCGATGCTGGACCCCACCAGTGCAAAGACTTCTGAACTTTGACTTTCTTAGGCTGCTAGTCAAGGCAGGTGTCTTAGGTCAGATTTCCCCAAAAAGGACCGTGAGATAAGATTCGTGTGCAAGTGATGGAAATGCCCCCACAGGAGACCTGGAAGCAGGAAGCATGCAGGGATGTGGAGTCAGGCAGAGCCCACAGAGGGCAGCTTCAACCCCTCCCACAGTGTTCCTCTGGAGCCTGTTATGCCTCAGAGTTGTTCTGACCTGAAGCAAAGGACCGGAGTGAGGGTTCATTCTCCTGTTCCATTTGGTCTTTGATTAAGGGGATCACAGGTCATAAACCCCCAGGCACTTCTGCCTCTATCTGTGTGGGGGAAACATGGGCTCAGTAGTCCAAAGGAAGACCGAGCAAAACACAAAAGTTGGCAGGTGGTGGCTTTCAGAAGCCAGTGTAGAGGGGCCTCACAGAGGTGGGATGAAGGGAGATCTGTGAGATGTGGGTGGTGCTTCAACATCGTCTGCTACCACGGCTCAAGCCAGGCTCTGTTTCTGGGACCCAGTGGACCCGAAGCAGAGGCTGAAGTTCCTGTCTTGCACCGGTGTGTGCTTTATCAGTGGAGACCAGCACTTAGAAGCACGTTTCGCATCTTCATGAAGGCTTCCCACTGAGCACAAAGGCAGTCAGTAAATGTTGAGTGAGTGGAAGTGCCATATTTCAGGAGCTGGGGGCTGAGGTAAGGCCCTTGTACTTAGTCATGAGCAGTCACTGGAGACTGGTTTAGTAAGCTGTGTGAATGGAGTGGAAGCCACACTGCAAGAGATGACAATGTGTGGTTGTCTGTGTTCTCTGAAGGAGTTTGTTGGTTGAAGGGGGTGGTGGAAGAAGTGAAGCCTCGAGCAGACTTGCAGGAGGAATGGAAAGAGCCAGAAGATGTAGAGGTGGCAGAATCAAGGCCCAGAGAGGACAAATGCTAAGAGGAGGAGTTCTTGGAGAGGGTGGGAGGAGGTGGGATGAGGAGAACAGGTGGTTGATCAGCCTTGGCCAGGAGAAGGGTTACCCCTTCCTCCCAGAGAGGAGGAGAGGGGTGAGGGGCATGTTGAAAGGTCTAAGGATGGTGAAATTTGGAAGTGAGAAAGAGCAAGTCAAAGAGACACATTCTTTCAGCAAAGTGGGAGAAAGGTCATTTGTTGGGGTGATGGGGTTATGGGGTGGGAAGTGTGAAAGCATTGGCACAGTCCCTTTGGGGACCTTGACTGAGTCACCAAGGGATGGCCATCTAACCCATGAGGTTAGATGGACATTGTTGGTGTGGTTGGGTACCTGATTGGGGACTCCCATGGTGGAGATGGTGGCAGGTTGGAGGAAAATGCAAGATAGTTGGCATGAGCATATTTGGGGAGTGTTAGGTCTTTCTCTGCAGTCACGTGGCCATTTTTGTTTTGTACCTACTGTGTGCCAGGCTCTGTGGTAGGTGTTCAACTGCTCCACAGGGTTCAACTGCTACCTGACTCACCCAAGGTCTAGCAACTAGTGTGTGCAGAACAGAATTCTATGCCTGCTCCATCTGATTGCAAAACCAGCCTCACCGAGGCTCATACAGGGTACTGGATGGGAAATGCTTTGGTGCTACAGAATGCCACAGCACGTGAAGCACGCCTTTCCAAACTTCCTCCTTAGCCCCTGTGGGGACTGAGTTGTTGTGTCATGCTTTGGTTCTTCCTCTTCCAGGAGAAATGTGTCAGACCCTGGTGGGTGGGGGAACGAACCAGTGTGGTGCTCTAGAACAGGGCTCAGTGGGGAGGTGGAAAGCCCGGGCAGGTGTCTGTAGCCTGCCTGCAGGGTTCCGGGTTGTGGGTTTGTATCCCCAGTGTGAGGGAGTGGGGTTTGTCCCTGGACGTAAGTCTGCACTGTGTGTATGTGCGGTGGGGGACATCTCTCTGTGCTTGTGAGTGTGCATGTGTGTGTTTCTCGATCTTACTCTATCTAAGCACCTGCTATGCACAGAAACACAGAAATGGTTGGGTGGGATGCAGATACAGCTTAGGGAAAGAACCAGTTGTGGAATGAAGGGAAGCACAGAGACAGGGACACATGTGTTCAGAAATACCCAGGTGATACACACCCAGAAATGCACAGCGTCAGTTTCTCTGTGTGCTTTTGTGAGTGGGTTGCCATATACTTCTTATGGATGTACATCTGTGTGACTGGCACATACCCATTTAGTCTCAGAAACACAGAATGGTAGGTATATGGAGACTCATAGAAATACACAAATACAAACACTCAGACATACATTAACACACTGTCTTTGCACGTATATTCCTGTATTTGTGTTACTGTGTGTTGAGTGTGTGGACATCTGTGCGCCTGAATAATGCAGATACATGTGGGAGACAAACGTGGGCACACACTCTGAGAAACACACAGTGTGTGTGTGTGTGTGTGTGTGTGTGTGTGTGTGTGTATCTTTTAAAGTCAAGGAGGAAAGGAGAAGGGATGCCAGGAGGCAGCCACCAGGAGGCGTCCTGGCCTTGCTCTGTCTCCTGGCATGCAGACCCAAGTCCCCCTACCTCTTGCCAAGCAGAATGATGGGATTTGGGTGGCACTGCTTCACTGCAGTGGGTTGGTCAGCAGGCGCTGAGAAAGCCCCTGAGGTGTACGAACTCATCCCAGACTTTGTAGAGACATGGGGAAGATCCCCCTAAAGATCTATCCCCACCTCCAGCAAACCCACAGTGCCTACAGGGAGGCAGGAGTTGTAAAGCTTACCCTGATCACCAGGCTGTGGAGCATGGAACAAAGAGACTCTCCTGGGGTCAATTCCTGGCACTGTTGTTCCCCATCCCCCCCATCCACCTTTCTAAGTCTTGATGGGTGTGGACAAGTGGCTTAATCTCTGTGTCTAGTGTCCTTGATGCTAACATGAGAGAGCAGACCCATCTCCTCACGGGTGGTTGAGGAGGAAGACCACTCTCAAGGCACACATTTGTTCATCCAGCAGTTATTGAGCACCTACTGTGGCTGGATCCTCTTCTCAACCCCAGGGCTTCGACAGTCAACAAAGCAAAGCAAAGTACCGTGTCCTGATGGAGTTCACCCTCTGCGGGAAGGAAGCTGGTCAATAAATCAACAATATACAACATATCTGGGGTGGTGTTAGAAAGAAAGCCAAAGCAGGATGATAGGACAGAGAGGGGCAGGGGGTGTGAGGGGCCAGGAAATAGTCAAGGAAGGTCTTGGATAAGGTGATTGATTGCAGAGTGGAAGCAAAGGAGTGAGCTACTGGCAGAGGAGGAGATGTTTGAGGGGAGGGAGTAGCAAGGGCAGAGGGCCATTTGTCATAATAAGCCTGTTCTCCCATTTTACAGTTGAGGAAATTGATACACAGGGCAGATGAGTGATTTGCCCAGACTCTCACAGCCAGTGAGAAAGAGATCCAGGTTTGAAGCTGGACAGTCTGGTTTCAGAGCCAGTGGTCTAAATCAGTGTCCTCAATCAGGGGTGACTTGCCCCACGCCCAGGGGACATTTGGCAGTGTCTGGAGACATTTTTGGTTGCCACAACTGGACTGGAGGGTGCTACTAGCATCTAGTAGGTAGAGGCCAGGGATACTGATAGACCTTCTACAATGCACAGGAAGCCCCTGACAACACCACTGTATGCCATCTAAATTGCCAGTTGTACTGAGATGCAAAACCTGGCCCAAATCCATGCAAAGCACTCAACAGAGTATGGCATGTAGTAGGTGCTCAATAAATAGGAGCTGAAGGGGCACCTGGGTGATCAAGTGTCCTACTCTTGGTTATGGCTCAGGTCACGATCTCATGGTTCATGAAATTGAGCCGCGTGTCAAGCTCCATGCTAACAACTCGGAGCCTCCTTGGGATTCTCTCTCTACCGTCTTTCTCTCTGCCCTTCCCCTTGCAAAATAAATAAACTCTAAAAAAACAGTAGCTGAAGAGGAAGAGGAGAAATGATTTGTAGAAAGTTGCAGGGGAGAGATGGATTCAAGGAAGAAAAAGTACCTGTAAATGAATCCGTTAGTTAACGGGACTCATGTGACACTGCTTGTTGGGTGGGTATGAAGGGCATGGCTGCCCCAGGAAGGGGGGTACAGGTGGGGCAGGTGGTAGGAATTTGATGGTCTGGGGGTGGGGGCCGACACCAGCCACTGTAACACTAACCAGATGACTTGTCTCTCTGTCCCCTTCCCATCCTGTGTCTCTTTCCCCATCTCTCTTGGCCTCTCTGCCCAGAAGGGGACAGCCGGAGGCTGAAGGGGGCCATCCAGAGGAGCACGGAGACCGGCCTGGCAGTGGAGATGCCCAGCCGGACACTGCGCCAGGCCAGCCACGAGTCCATCGAGGACAGCATGAATAGCTACGGCTCCGAGGGCAAGTGAGTGTGGGGCCGGCCTGCTGCCAGCCCTCCTAGCTCTCGAGAGCCCTGTGGCGTGGGGCGGGCAGGGCTGAGCGACCCCGTCCGGGAGCCCTGGGTCAGCCTCAGGCTGGTCGGGGCATTGTCTCAGCACTCCTGGTAGTCCAGAAGGGGGGTGATAAACAAGGAGCCCCAGTGGTGGAGCAGCATGGAGCAGATTCCGGGGCCCAACTGCCCACTGGCTGCGTGATCCTGGGCAAGTCCCCTCTCTGCACCTCAGTTTCCTCATCTGTAAAATGGGGTGCTCGTACCAGCCTCAGAGGGGTGTTGTGAGGATTCAGCGGGTTAATATTTACAGAGAGCACAGGACGGTGTCGGCACACGAGTGCCACATGTGAGTGCTGGGAAATAAGGGGGTGGAGAGGGGTCTTATTATGAGTGTTACTGTGTCATCTTCACTTTCTTAGTTTCTTAAATCACAAGTGGTTTTTAAAAATACATATTACTGCTTGTTACGGAGTTTCACAAACATTGAGTCATAGAACATTGGGTATGACTCCCTCCTTGCCAGCACCTCTCTCCCCTGATGCATCAGAATCACTGGGCACTTGCTCCCCATACGGGTTGCAGGGGCCTGTGCCTGGAATCAGGGTCTCTGGGAGTGGAGCTCAGGAACTCCATTTTCTAAAGGCTCCCTGGGGGAGGACTAATCTTTCCCCAGGACGTTCTCCTGTCTGCAGCAATTATGGACCTCTTTGAGAATTTTGGGAAAGTTGTTGGCATGCACATGCCCCCTAACACACACACACACACACACACACACACACACACGTACATACACACACACACACACACACACACAGACCTACATCCTCTTTTCATACCTGTAAGGGGTTCCCAGATTCCCCTAAAGCCCATCTGTGGATCCCTAGCAATGAAACTTTGCTCCAGAGTGATGATCAGCGTACCCAGAGAGGTTCAGGAACCTGTTCTGGGCACACAGCACATTAACAGGTGTGGAACTCATGAGTCCTGACTCCCAGTGGGGACTCATTCCATGGCAACACATTGCTTTCTTGTCTTAGCCATCCTCAGCTGGGGAAGGGTAAAGTTGTGCCAACCAGTACAGCGGACACTAGGCACATGGCTATTTAAATGTAAATTAATTAAAATTGAATAAAGTGAAATAATCTCTTTTTCCATCACACGGGCCATATTTCAGGTGCACAGCAACACGTGTCCAGAGGCAACCGTTTGGGACCGTGCAGATATAGAGCCTCTCTGTCCTCAGAGACCATTCCACTGGACAGCACGGGCTAAGGGGCTTGTCCGAGGGCAGGGCAGGGGCTTGGCCACCACCTCCTGCTCTCCTCTCATTTCTGACACTGCCTCCCAGCTGGGGGTTCCTGCTGGCTGGAGGCCTTCCCACCCCCAGCCCCTCCTAAACTGGGCATCTCCGGCCTCTGTGAATGGCCTTGCCTTGGCAGATGCTGCCGTTCCACCCACCTCCTAGGGAGGCTTTCCGGAGGGCGAGGAGAGGAGGAGGACAGGCGGAAGGGAGGGGAAGAGGAGGAGGAGGAAGGGAACAAGTGTTTTCTTTAACCTGAGAAACTTGGCAAGGCAGCCAAACTTGGAGGAAGATATTCTAGGCATCTGGGTAGTAGTGGGTCTCTGCTGAGTTTCAGGGGGTCAGGTTTGGGTCCTAGTCCCTGGCTCTGCCACTGACCCCCAGGTGGCCTTGAGCTCATCTCTCAGCCTCTTATGCTTCAAGTCAAGACTCTGGAGTCAAACTGTCCTGGTTTGTGCTTCATTTCTCCTTCTTTTTTTTTTTTTTTTTTTAAATATTTATTTTTGGGAGAGCACAAGTGGGGGAGGGGCAGAGAGAGCGGGACAGAGGATCTGAAGCACCCTCTGCGCTGACAGGCTGATGGGTCACGAGCCTGATGTGGGGCTTGAACTTACGAACCACAAGATGGTGGCCTGAGCTGAAGTCGGATGCTCAGCCGACTGAGCCACCCGGGTGCCTCTCTCATTTCTGCTTCTTCATAGGTGTGTGACTTTGGTGAAGTTACTTTACTTCTTTGAGCCCAGTTTCTTCATCTATGGAAAGGGGACAATGATAGTGTAGACCACTAAAAGAGTTGTGGTATGGATTAAATGAATTAACACATGTGCAAGCGCTTAGAACAGCGACTGGTACGTAGCATGCACTATTAGTCTATTATTATTGTCTGTGATTATTGTTGTTGGTTGTTGATTCAGCCCCTGTTAATTGGGTATTTTGCTCCTTGTGGCCAGTTGCGTCCTAATGGATACAGGGAGCCACCCCCGATGCAATCATGTCTGTAAGTACTTAGCACAGAGCAAGTATGGGGTTGATGTTGGCTGTGATGGTTTTGATTATCAAAAAGTCTGGGGTGGATATCGTGAACCCAGTTGTGGAAGGACTAGGTGGGTTGGAGGATGCAGGTTCCGGCAGAGGGGAGACTCTTGCCCTCCAGAGAGGGTCTGAGTCTTGATGGAACCCGGCCAGGTTCTACCGCTCCACCTGACACCTGGGCCAGGAAGGGACCTAGAAAGAACAGGTGGGGGCATGGAGCTGTGGTCGGCCTCCTCCTTGTTCTGGAGGTATTTTAGGCGCTGGTGGGACCCAGATGCCAGGCTCTGAAATAGGAGGGGGTGTGACTGTCCTCCCCTTGGGCTCCTGCCAGCCCAGCTGAGGCTTACGAGGAGCCAGTGTGCTTGAGCTGCCCCCACGAGCCTGCGGCCCCTGGCACTGCTGGGTCCGTCTGCCCGTGCGCTGGATCACTGGGCGTGTGTATTTCTGCAAGTGGCCGCAGGGGGTTTTATTTTGGCAGTGATGATCGAGTACCTACAGTGTGCTAGGGCCGGGCACCTGGGACACCCTGGCCTGCACTGACCAAGCAGTTATCAGTGAAGTGAGAGCTGCAAAAGACCGGGCACAGAGAACTTGGAAAGCACTGCCTCCTAGCCAGGTCTCTGGGCTGGGGAAGGGGTGCATGTGGGTGGGGCCATTCTGTCAGCGAAGATCCTTGGGCTCCAGGTTGCACGATATTAGCTGACAGTGACATCAGCACTCGCTGTGCAAAGTGTGGCCCACAGTCCAGCTGCATCAGGGTCCCCTGGGAGTATGTTAGAAATGCAGCTTCTCAGGCTCCACCCCAGACCCACTGAGTCAGAATCTGAATTTTTACAAAATCTCCAGCTGGGTCGTGTGCACATGAAGCTTGAGAAGCCCTGGCTTAGTGGTAATAATGTTCTAGAGCTAACCCTTATGGAGCACTTGTTCTGGGCAGGCACCGGGCGAAGTGCTTTTACGTATAACAGCTCATTTAATCCTCACGACAACCTGATGATACTGAGACTGTTCATGTCCCCCATTTTACGGACGAGGAAAAGGAAGCCAAAAGGGTTAATTAACTTGCTCAAGGTCACTCAGCCAGTAAGTGGTTTTAAATGCCAGCCTTCAAATCTAAGCTTTGGAGTCTGCCCTTAACCTTTACACTTGACTCTTTCCCTTACTTAATGGTTGCATCTATCAAGATTTCTGGAGGTGGACGCTTCTAGGGTGGTTTGGTGGCTCAATGAATCCCTTCATCTTTTCCCTGCCTGGGTCTCAGCGTGTCGGACCAATCCTGGTGTATCTCCTGGGGAAGGGCTTTCCTTCCCTGGGCCCCGTTCTGCCTCAGTGAAAATTGGGAGTTCTCTGTGTCAAGGATGGAAGGGAACAGCTGTGGGTTTGGCAGAGTCAAGCTTCCCACCTTCCCCTCCAGCAGGCCCATCTCTCCCAGATAAAGGGCAGGGGCTCAAGCCCCCTGAGAAAGGGCCATGAGAATAGTGCCTCCCCAGACACCCCTGAATCCTGAGATACTCCCTGGTGACTGTCTGCTTTAGTTTGGGTTCCCCAGAACCAGGCCTGAGAAATGGATTTGAGTCCAAGTAGTTCAGTTGGGAGATGGTTCCAGAAAACCATGGCAGAGGAGCACGTGAGAGAAGCAAAGCAGGCATGCAGGAGCGTGTGCTTTCAGAAGCGAGCTGGGGTGCCTGGGCGGCTCAGTCGGTTAAGCACCAGACTTCAACTCAGGTCATGGTCTCACGGTTCGTGGGTTCGAGCCCTACATCAGGCTCCGTGCTGACAGCTCAGAGCCTGGAGCCTGCTTCAGATTCTGTGTCTCCCTCTCTCTCTGTTCCTCCCCTGCTCACGCTCTGTCTCTCGCTCTCAAAAATAAATAAACATTTAAAAAAATTAATTAAGAAGCGAGCTGCCACCACAGGCAACCAGAGCTTGGTCCTGAAGGGGACTCTGGCAGTCAGGGGGACCGTGCACCCCAAAGCTAACCCCGGGAGGAGCGGGTGAGGGGAGCTAAAGATTCATTCTTGACTCTGGTCACTTACTGTTTGGTGGCTGCTTTCAGTTAACTCTCCTGCCCTCCCTGCAGCAGAGGGAGCTTTTAGGGCCAGAGGAACACAGGTCCTGACTGTTAGAGGTTGGTGAGCACTGATGTGGCAAGGGTTGGAAGATGTGGGGGTCCGGGTAAACAGAGCCTGCTGTCTGAGCCCACAGCACTACCGCCTCCTGGCTGCCCAAACCAGAAGCCTGGGGTTCTCCCAGGCAGCTTTGCCGCTTGTGTTCCATATCCAACCCATCACTGGGCTCTTCCATTTTATTCCTAACTATCTTTGACTCATCCATTTCTCTCCCTCCCACCCCCCTGGCGAGGCCACTCATCACTCCTGTGGGGATGTATGCAAGACTCCCTTTTGGTCTAAACTCCATAGTCTGTCACTCAGCACTTACTTCCGCTGATCTCTGCCAGCCTCTTCCCGGCCTCACTGTGCCCCCTGCTCCAGAGCCCTGAACCTCTGTCTCCTCTCCAGGTCTCTGCTTCCTCTACCTGCACTGCCTTTCCTACCTCTATTCCCCCTCCACCCTCTGACTCATTCCTCCTCCAGATCGCAGCTAAGAACTGGCGCATACGCTTCATCTCCGGTGCCAGCTTCGGTTAATTGATAGTGGCTCCCTGGAATGCTGTGTGGAGAACGATTCCGGAGCCCGTTCTAGCCTCGGCAGGAATGCTGAGGTCGATTAGCAATGTCTGCCCCGGGTGTGGGCAGGGGAGGCGGAACATCGAGGTCTGCCATGCCTCTGGCTGTCTCAGCGGCTTCCACAGCCTGATCTCCCCCACCACAGCACCCTCCACTCTGTCATAATTGTCACACGTGTGTCTGTCTATCTGAGTTCAGTGCCTGCCCAGCATTGCCCTACAGGTGATATTTAGCGCATTTTGGTAGATAGCGGATAGGTACTGCGGGCAGAAGCACACCCACATTTCACTCCTTCCTGCACCTCCCCAGCCTCCATCACTCAGAATCGGGGGCCCGGCATCCTCTCTGGGGCCCGGAAGCTCTCAAAGCTGGCTCCCAGAGCCCCTCCTGCTCCTTCCCTGTGTCCCGCATTGTTCTAAGGCGTCTGGGTCATCAACATCCAGCTCCCTGGGTGTCTGGATCACTGTGTCCAGGGCCCTGGAAAGCAGACTGTGAGCTGATGGCATGGCCACTGCACCTGGGCTCAGGGTCACATTTTGCCAAGGCTGTTTCCCTAGTCACCAAAGGCCCAGGAGACCTGGTGGGTGGTTGGAACCCCCTTTCTCTTCCCCACTTCTGCTATTTAACAGAGTCATTGTGCCTGAATGACAAACCAGCACTGGATATGGCTGTGGGCTAGGAGACAGGGGGACATGTTTTGTTCTGCTTTATAAGCACTAGTATTTATGGAACATTTGACTGGGCCAGATTTGGTTCTGGGTGTATGTCATTTGGTACTTACAACAGCACTGAGGGGTATCCTATGATTTTTTCCTGCTTCACCAAAAAGGAAACCCAGGCTTTCTGAGAGGTGAAGAATGTGTCTCTACAGCTAGTGGATGGGGGGGGGGCGGGGGTTTCCAGGATTCAAATGCAGGCCTGCTTGACCCCAGGGCTTGCAGTGCAAGCCCCTGTGCTCTGCTCTGGTCAAGGTGAAGGTTTCCTCAGGGCACACAGAGGTAGCACAGCAGAGCAGTTAAGAAGATGCACTCTGCAGTCAGACTGCCACTTCCTAGCAGAGTGATCTTGGTTGGGTTATGTAACATTTCTGTGCCTTGGTTTCCCCTTCGGTTATCTACTTGATACGTGAATCAAATCCCTGGCTTCATGCCTGTGAGCTGCACTCATGTGCTTGGGGGCAGGTTTGGAAATGTCTTGAATACTTGAGAAGCCAGAGTGGGGATTGCGGATTCTGTGTGTCCTTGCATACAGTCAATTCTGCTGCAACGCTTGTTTTGAAAACATGAATTTGTTCCAACACAGTTGAAGTATTAGGGAATAATTTGAGTGCAGTACAGATTTCGCCTTTGCTCAGGTGCGTTTCATCCATGGGACACACTAGGGGAACGCAGAAAACCGCCCCTACACGGGAATACATAAGACACACGGCCAGCAGCTCCCTGCTTCCCACAGCTCCTGGCTGGTGTTCTGTCCACACCCGGCGTCCCACTTCAGAAAGCCCTGCTCCGCCAGGCACGGTAATTCACCGGCTGCCATCCCTCTGACACTCGTTTCCACAAGCAGACTTTAGGTTATCTCCTAGGTACAGCGCTGTATTTGTTTTGGCATTTATGCATTTCTTAACCTTTTAATGTGTATAAAGACTGTGCTACCACTTTCACCATGTTCCTGTCTTTTTTTTTTTTCTTTTTGTGGATGTGATACTGATGTAGTATTTGGGTGTTGTGCCCTTAATTAACCCTGTTTTCCCCATAAGCTGATTTTTTATTGAAGCATTTTGCACTGCAGAGTGATTTTCAGGAATGTATATTCTGTGTTACAGCAGAACTGGCTGTAGTGTAGGCTCACCAGTCTGTGGGAGGGTAGATGGATGGGTGGAAACAGGGGGGCAGACAGTGAATGGAAGAGAACCCATAAACTACTAAGACCTTTCAGAAGCACATAACCCATAATCACCAGGAGGGCTGTGCAGCCCTTTTAATTTCGGATGCAACTGAGACAGGTGATCCATCTGGAAAAGAGAAGAGTCACTCCCCAAATAACCCAATTACTCCTTGAACTGTCAAGAGCACAGAAAATCCAGGGTCCAAACTGAGCTCAAAGGTTAATAATAAAAGACAAATGGGTTGCAGCTCCCCAAACAAAACTAATGAGAGTTGAAATGCAGGCAATCTTATTTCACCATTAACACAAAAATAAAAGCCCAGTGGAACACGGATTGTAATCCTGTTTCAGGCCTGTGCCTGCACCCGCGTGGCTCACATGTGTCCCCAGGAGAAACCAGCTACTGCAGCCCTCCCCCCATCCCCCACTACCCCCTAGTTGGCCTGGGCTTGGTCTCAGGCATCCAGATGCTACACTTCCAGACAGGCTGGGACTCAGAAGTGCCATGAAATGCCATGGAGAGGGAGAAGAGGCTCTCCCAGGCCAGGCGGCAGGGACCAGATTTTATTCACTCAGCACATACTGTGTTGTCAGGTCCTGTACTGAGCACCTTGCTTGTGTTACCTCACTGACTCTCCCCAGCAACTCAGTAAGGCGATTATAGTTGATCTGCATTTCATAGATGAGGAAATAGCAGCTCGGAGAAGTTACAAAACTCACCCCAGGTTGCACAGCACTGGAATCCAAGGTCTGTATTATGCCCAAGTCCAGTCTTAGCCACCATACTTTCCAAGTTTTAGACCAGCTGAAAGGTTTGGCAGTGAACATTTACTGAGTTCCTACTGCATACAGGCATGGTCTAAGTAGTAGCATGTGTATGATATTTAACTCAGCAGACTCTTTCCCACCCCCTTGAGAGTGGCTCCTATGAGCAGAGATTTTTGAAGCATTTAAAATGGGTACAGCACAGGCACCTGCCAAAGGAATGGCCGCACACTGTCCAAGAGGTAGGTAGGTGTGGTCCTGAGTGCAGATGAGAAGATTCAAGCACAGAGACACCAGCCGCTTGCCAGAGATCACACAGCAGGCAGGTGACCAGTGAGTAGAACCAGCTCTGAACTTTGTGTCCCCTGCCTTTTATCCTCTTCCAGGGAAGAACCCGAGGTGGAGTGGGGTCCCTGATACAGTTGGTCCTCAGGCCAGCAGGGACCCATCACCACTTGCTTCTTCCGTCCTCCAGCCCCATGGAGGATGTGATAACCCATTCAGGGTTTCTGGGGCGTGTGCCTGGTTCCTTGGCAGCTGGCGAGGCACCCTGGGATGGGAAATCAGGCAGCCGCCCAGATATTATAAACAATTACTGCTAATTACCAGGCCTGCCAGTTCCCCATTGTCTGTTCACAATCCCATCAGGAACCGAGGAGCAGACGATGATGATGTTGGAGGGAACTTTCAATTTCAGGCTGCAGAAGCCTCCCTCTGCCTGGGAGGCTGGGCCCTACGGTGACTTGGAACCCAAGAGGCACCGCTGTTTCTTGGGCTTTTGGAGCCCAGACGCTCCTTACAGAATGGAGCCTGGACCCCACAGATGGCCAGGAGCATGGGTTGGAAAAGAGGGCTGTGGAGGAAGGCCCATGTCCTCAGTTGTGAGGAAGTCTGGGTCTTAGCTTTGGTGCAGTTAATTAAGGATCTTTGCAGGAATAATAGGTACACATTTCTATCCCTAGATATTTAAGTTTCTCCCATACTTTCTCCATGAGGCTGTTGCATAATTGCTGAGATAATAGATTCAGAAGCCGGACTGCTTGGATTCAGTACTCCTCTGCCTCTGTTTTGGTTTGGCCCTCTCTTGGGTACAGCAGGAACATATGCTTCTCTCCGGCATGGAGGGACACACACAGCCTCAGACACAGGTTCACTCGACAAGACACCAGGCAGCCATTTCTGCAAAGCGTCATGTTCGTTTCTCAGCTCCACCCAGTAGGAAGAATAGGCACAAGGCCCCTCTGCTTTCAGATTCTCCAGGCCTGTGTGGGGTTTTTTGTCATCGCTCAGCACCACCAGCCCAGCCCAGGGACCCAGATCTTACCCGCGGACCCTCTTGTCCTCCCTGACTCCCTCTGCTCTCTCAGGCTGGGGAGTTGTTTTTTGTTTATTGGGGGTGGTGGTGCAGGACCGCGTGGTTTGCGCGCATCCTTCTGTTTCTTCTTGGATTTGAAACTCAACAGCCAAGAATATGCTTATTGTCTGCCTTCTACTGGGTCATCACTTGTCTGAGGCTCCTGCCTGAATGGAAGAAGGTGGAGGGATGGTAGGAAATCACGAAAAGGAAAAACACTCAGGCTACAATGTCAAATTATTATCCTGCCATCAACCCTGCCAATAGCTTAAGTAAAAACAGAAGGTACTGTCATGCCACTCAGGTGTCTCACATGGTCGAGGGCAGAGCTTGGGCAGCCTGGATTGGGGGGCTAGTTTGGGGCTCCTGGTGAGGGCTACGCACAGGACTCAGTTCTCAGGACTTTCAGTCTCTGGGCTTCTCTGTCTTGTTTCCCAGAGGGAGTTTTTGTTTGACTGAGCTTGGGTCAGATGTCTAAGCCGTGGATCCATCAGCTTTGGCCAGGGGTCAAGGTCACTGTATTTGTTTAAGCAGTGCCGGTTGCCATAACCAGACTCTTTAATCAATGACTTCATGCAAACGTTCGTTTCTTGTTCATGCAAATTTCAATGCTGGTGTTTCTGGTCGTTGGGCCCAGGCTCCCTTTTTCTTAGGGCTTCTGATGTGGGGGGGAGGGGAGAGAGAGAAAATCATATGTGTGTTTTTTTTTTTTTTTCTAATTGTGGTTAAAATACACATGATGCCAATTTACCATCATAACAGTTGGGGGTTTTTCTGAAGTATAATTGACACAATGTTACATTAGTTCAGGTGTGCAACATGGTGATACATCGGTACCATCTGTCCCCATACAGCAGTGCTGTTACGGTATCACTGACTGAAGGCCCTATGCTGTGCCTTTCATCCCGGTGACTTACTCACTCCACAGCTGGAAGCCTGGGGCTCCCCCTCCCCTTCATCCCTCACTGAGAAACAGATTTCAAGTGTGTGGGTCAGTGGCGTTAAGTACAGTCACACTGCTGTGCACCCATCACTGCCATCCACCCCCAGAACTCTACATCTTGTTAAAGTGAACTCTGACCCATAAAACATTAACTCTTCATTCTCCCCTCCCCCCCAGCCCCTGGCGACCATCGTTCTGTCTCTGAATTTGCCCTAATACCTCTTGTATTGGAATCACATAGTGCTTATCCTTTTGTGACTGGCTGATTTCATTCGGTGTAACATCTTCAAGGTTCAGCCTTGTTGTAGAATGTGTCATAGCTTCTTTCCTTGTTCGGGTGGAATAATATTCCATTGTATGTACAGACCGTTCCTCCATCGATGGACACCTTCGGAGTGTTGCAAACGATGCTTCTATGAACATGGGTGTACAAATGTGTCTCAGAAGCCCTGCTTTCACTTTTTTTGGCATATGCCCAGAAGTGGAATTGTTGGATCATATGGTAATTCTATTTTTAATTTTTTTGAGGAACTGCCATCCTGTTTTACATAGCGGCTGTACCATTTTACATTCCCACCAACAGTGCAACGGGTTCCAATTTCTCCACATCCTTGCCAACACTTGTTATTTTGTTTTCTTAATTTTATTTTGTTTTTGATAGTAGCCATTTTAATGGGTGTGAGATGGTGTCCTGTGAGCCCTGACAGTTTCTTGTTTTTGTTTTTGTTTTATTTTTGTCGTGCAGGAGTCTGACTTATGCTTTGATTGCTAAGGCGTTCATTTTAAAGAGGCAAACAAATTGCCAGCCACACAAAGAGCCAGGCCAGCTCCCCCTCCCCCGAAACTGAGGTTCTTTTGTTTTAGAGATTTGGGTTGATTTATAGATCTTGGTTGATTTCAGTAACTATTTGGGCTACTTGTCTGTTCTCTTCCCATTCTTTAAATGCCCACTCTTGTGTTTTAAATTCACCAATAAAGAGCATGCCCTGAGACCCTAGGCCCCCACCCTTGAACTCAATAAAGGCAGAACCCCTGGTCTGTGCACTGTCTCGTGCCCCTCTTCCCATGATCTTGCTGTGTAGACCCCATGTGTGCTGTGTGGTTTTCCAGGTCTTGTATAAGCCTTTATTTTTTCAAAGTTTCCTGGTGGTTGATGGCTGAAGGGCATCGTGCAATCATAATAAGAACCACAAGGGTTGGTCCAGTCGTTACATTGGTTTGGAGAGGGGAGATGTCTGTCGGAAGCTCACGGCTCCTGGTGAGTGCCCCAGGCATTTCTAGCCTTTGGCATTACTACCGATAGGCTTAGACTGGCACAGGACAGATGGCATGTGGGAGGTTTTTATAGGTTAGGCCTGGAAGTGGCCTGTATCCCTTCAGCTCACATTGGCCACACTTGGTTACAAGGCTGAGCAATGGATTGAGCTGTCTGTCCGGGAGGAAGAGATGAGAACAACATTCACCGCACTCAGAAATGCATACTGGGGCACATGGGGGGCTCAGTTGATTGAGCGTCCCACTCTGATTTTGGCTCAGGTCACGATCCCAGGGTTGTGGGATTGAGCCCAATGTCGGGCCCTGTGCTGGACGTGGAGCCTGCTTGGGATTCTTTCTTTCTCTCTCCTTCTGCCCCTCTCCCCTGCATTCTCTCTCTCTCTCTCTCTCTCTCTCTGTCAAATAAAAATAAAATATTTAAAAGAATGTTAGAAAGAAAGAAAGAAAGAAAGAAAGAAAGAAAGAAAGAAAGGGAAAAAAGGGGCGCCTGGGTGGCTCAGTTGGTTGAGCGTCTGACTTTGGCTCAGGTCATGATCTCACGGTTTGTGAGTTCGAGCCCTGCGTCGGGCTCTGTGCTGATGGCTTGGAGCCTGGAACCTGCTTCGGATTCTGTGTCTCCCTCTCTCTCTGCCCCTAACCCCACTGGCATTCTGTCTCTGTCTCGCTCAAAAATAAATAAAAATTAAAAAAAATTTTTTTAAAGAAAGAAACAAACAAACACATACCAGGCTTCTAGGAGTCCACTCCATGTACTGGGGCCAGTCCTGGACAAGGGGAGGTTATCGTGTGCTGTGGCAGTGAGCTAAGTGTGTGTCTTCCGCCCGCAGATGTAGGTTCAAATCCTGCCTCTCCCACCCTCTCACTGTGTGACTCGGGCAGGTGGCTTTCCTGCGCTGAACCTCAGTGTCCTTGATGTTAGCTAAATAAAATCATACCTGCTTCACTAGAATCTCCATGAGTCACACCAGAATATATGGCCCGTGAGGACAAGACTTGAATAAGCCCTGGAGCCTGGAAGGGTGCTGGCACATAGTAATAAGCCCTTGGTACTGAGGTACCCAACCCGAAGTGGATGGGCAGGGGACTGGGTGTGTCTTGTGATACTGTCTTCTTTAGGACATTTCTTCAGGAGCAATGCATTTCCCCAGCAAGACGGTGGGGTCTCAGTGTACAGGGTCTCGTCCCTCGGGAAAGACAGACTAGTGGGCTGAGTGGTTCAGAAGCAGGAAGGGGCACCCGTGCAGGGTGGATCTCAAAACCCCACCTTCCTTGGAAGCTCTTCCTGCTCCTTCAAGGCTGAGAGCCCAGCAGGTTTCCCAAGGGGGGAGCTTTGGAGAGTCTGCTCTCTGTGCAGCGAACCAAGCATGCAGTACCCTCCAGGCCCCAAGGTGCTTTCCTCCTCCTGCTCAGAGACCGCCCTGGCCGCTGCTGTGAAACCTGGCACACAGTGGGCACTTGTTAAAAGTTCACTATTATCCTCGGTACCTGCCCAGGTGGGAAGTCACCGGGGATTGGCATCAGAAGTGTTGTACTCAAGTGCTGACTGCCCTGTGAGCTCCGTGGCTCTAGGCCGAGCAGGACCTGGGCTTCCTCACCTGAATAATGGTGGTAAAATGAAGAACCAACATCCTGGGGTTGGAGCGAGGGTCACATGGGGAAGTGGGTTGCCCGTGCTTTGCTCCTGAAGGTGACAGGGTACGTCAGGCATGGTACTCAGTGCTTCATCTCACACCTAGGAAATGGGAACACTATTACTCCCATTTCGGAGATGAGAGAGGAAAAACTAGCTAAAATTGGCATAAGCAAAAAGGTAATAATTTGTAATAATAATAGTCGTTATTGACTTATGTAACCACGGAAGAGGTGAAGTATCCTGCTTTAGGCAGAACTTGATCCAGGAGCTTATGCGAGGCCACCTGTATGGTGGCTTCCTTCACGGACCCCAGATGGCGGCAAGATAGCTGCCAATGGCTCCAGTCTTCTGTCTCAGGCTCAAGCCTGGTGGGAAAAAAGAGCTTCTCACTCCCCACAGTCGAAAGCCTCCTAACCAGATTCTTGTGGGCTGAATTGGGCCACGTGCAGGTCTCTGAGCCAGTAAACAGCCAAGGGAAGGAATGTGCTGATTGGCCAGGCGGAGCTCACGCCCAGACTCTTGAACCTGCTCTGCTCCACTCCAGGGGAATTGGTGCCTTGGGGAGGGGGCTTTTCAAAGGAGATTTGCGGTCTCATTCCCAACAGACAGGGCGCAGTGAACTTGGAGCAGCAGCAACCAAGGCAGACCTCCGAGGCCCTGCCCCTGGTCCCGTGTGTCTCGAATTGTCAGGTGTAAACGAGTCTACTGGGGCTCTCATTAAAAGGCAGATGGATTCAGCAGGTCGGAGTAGAGTGCGGTACAGGTTTGTTCCTCATTAGCTCCTGGGCCATGCTGCTGGTCTCTGGACCAGTGTTGTGGCACTAAACCATGGGAGCCGGGCACTGACCAGCATCACCTCCCATGTTTCTTACGACCACCCCGGGAGGCAGATATGGTCACACCTGTTTCATGGAGGTGGAACCTGAGGGTTGGTGAGGAGAGGCGGGGGGATGGTACAGGACACAAATGCTAAGCCCTAGAATTTTGGAGTCGAAGTAGAGATTTGAGGGCCATGAAGATAGAAAGAAGTAAGGAGAGACAGGACAGAGGTCTGCCTGAGGCCGGGTGATGGATGTGGATGGAATCCCCGTGGAATGAGGGAGGTTCTGGAGGTGACTGCCTGAGTCATCAGAGTCCTCAGTCAGCCCCTGGGAACATTAGTTTTTGTCTCATTTTTTTCTTCTTGCAGCCTTAACTATGGGGGAGTTTGCCTGGCGTCAGACGCGCAGTTCAGTGACTTCCTCGGCAGCATGGGGCCAGCGCAGTTCGTGGGTCGCCAGACCCTGGCCACCACGCCGATGGGTGAGTGCCCCAAGACCTATTCCTGATGGGGGGCACCACAAGCCCTCGTTCTCCCCCTTGTCCGCATCCCCCTTGGCTCCATCCACCGAGCACCCAGCCTAGAGCCTAGTCTGCACCCACAGGCTCAGCAGAGCCTCATGTTGGAGTGGTTTCTGGTCTTGTTTTGGGTGGGAGCAGGGGAAGGGGGGGGCTTCATCCCTAAGTAGAGACGAGAGGCTGAGCCCCTGGGCGAGCTTCTAAGCCACTTCCCAGTCCCGTGCTTTGGGGCCCCTTGCAGGGGACGTGGAGATCGGCTTGCAGGAGCGGAATGGCCAGCTGGAAGTGGACATCATCCAGGCTCGGGGACTGACGGCCAAGCCAGGCTCCAAGACACTGCCAGGTGTGGGGCTGCCCTTCCTTCTACAAGGCAGGGGTGGAGGTCGGCGGGGAGGCCCTGAGGGGTTTCTGGGTCTAGAAGAGAGAAAATTGGGCCCAACTACAGGGGACTCCCTTGTCCCAACTCCAGTGACTCACATGGGAGTAGTGGTTTTGAGTTTGTTCTGAGAACCACTGGAGATTGTCAGTTGACCTTACTGGTCTTCCCCACTGGTTTGAGCTTCTGGAGGACAAGGACCATCTTACTTCTTTATGGCTATACCCCCATGCCTAGGTGCTTGGCACACAGTAAGTAGGTGCTTAGCAAACATTTATTGTTTGAATGAGTGAATGTGTCAGTGATGAAGGGGTAAGCCAGGGAAGGGGTGAGCAAATCGGGGACTAAGGGAGGAAACAGGTAAGTACAGAGTGAGCAAAGGCAGGGAGGGGGCAGGTAGGATCACCCAAGGAGGGGGAGTAGGCCCCACCCAACCCCAGCTGCACCCTGTCACTCACACCTACCACCACACTTACCCCTGCAGCTGCCTCCCCAAACCCCATGAGGCCATCTGGCCCCCAGCAGTGGGTGGGGAGCCTCCCCCTACTGTGCCATTTGCCCACCATTTGGGGGCCAGAGTCGAACTCATCCCGCCGGTCTCTGTCCTCAGCGGCCTACATCAAGGCCTACTTGCTGGAGAACGGCGTCTGCATTGCCAAGAAGAAGACCAAAGTTGCTCGCAAGTCGCTGGACCCGCTGTATAACCAGGTGCTGCTGTTTCCTGAGAGTCCCCAGGGCAAAGTCCTGCAGGTGAGGGGCCCCGAGGTCTGTGTATGCAGTTCCAGAGGGAGAGAGGGGGCACCCCGGCGTGGGGGGTGTCTCTGGAGGGCCTCACCTGGAGGAAGGAGGGCACTGTGGTTGATCTGAGCTCCACAATTCAATTTTGAACAAGTTCCTTTCTGACCCTCAGCTTCTTTATTGTAAGATGGGCATAAGATGGGGGTGCTCACAGTACCTACAGATAACATTGTGACAGCGAAATGGGTGCCTTGTGCAAGAAAAATGCAGGGTCGGCCCATGGTAAGTGCCCCACAAATGCCTGCCACCATTGTTCTTCTTGTTATTGTTAATCATTATCAGAACAGCCTCTGGAAGCCGGGGGCTTGGCCTGGAGCACAAGATAATAGACTGGGAGCTGTTGAGGATCCAGAGAGGTGTTTGGTTCCCTGGCCATCAGGGGGGTGCTAATGGTGACTCAGGCATCAAGCTAGAAATAGCTGCCCATCGTGGGTGTTGGCAGGGCCCAGGTTGGATGCCTGCAGGAACCGTATGCCCACTGCCTTGGAGTCACCACTTGGGCACCTCTGGCTTGTACCTCAGTTTTTTGCTTCTAACCAGAGCAGGCAAAGCAAATGAGGGCGGGGCCAGCGTGTTACAAATTTGCCAAGACAGTGGGACTTTGGCCAGACTGGGAAGCCCAGGGCCTATCTAGGGCAGAATTTTTCAACCTGAGGGTTAAGACCCATCAGCGAGCTGTGAAATCCGTTTAGCGAATCTCAACAAGTTGGTTCGTTTGTTTGTTTAACAGAATAGAATAGGAAAGAAAACATTGATCATTCTTAGTTAGGCAGGTCTTATCTGACTTTCTTCAATTGGGAGTCCTCTGTATGCACTGGGTGATGATGTAAATGTCTTACTGTATAAACTAGTCAAAAAATTTTGGGAGAACTCTTCTAGTCTAGAGGCATTCACATGCAACTTAAAACATCTATGGGCCAGATCTGGTCCAGTAGACAAAGGTAGAGCATTCTGGCCTGAGCATCTCTGGAGAAGCTCCACAGAACATCCCTGTCTGGGATGTGGAGGGGATGGGGAAACAGAAATTTGAGTGGGGTCCTTGCTGGTGAGCTCTCTGACTGACGTCCCAGCAGGACAGACCCACCAGCCCCGTGAGCGAGATCCGAATGCCAGTTGTAATAGTTTGCTAGGGCCGCCGTAACAAACTACCACAGATTGGAGAGTTTACACAATAGAAATTTATTTCTCGCGGTCCTGGAGGCTAGAAGCTCAAGCTCAAGGTATCGTAGGTTCCATTTCTTCCAAGTCCTCTCTACTTGGCTTGCAAAGGCCGCCTTCTCCCTGTGTCCTCACGTGTCTTTTTGCTTTTGTGCACACGCGTCCCTGCTCTCTCTCTCTCTTCGTGTCCTAATCTCCTCTTCTTATACCAGTCGGATGGGATTATGGGCTCATTTGACTCTCTTCCCAAATATAGTCACATTCTGGGGGTTAGGGCTTCAGTATGAATTTTGGGGGAACACAGTTCAGCCCATAACCCCAGTTTAAATGAATCCATCCACGCACCAGAGGCGGACTTCTGATCAGCTGCCCAAGGAGCATCGAAGACTGGTCAGGTGAACCATCTCAGGCACATGATTGAACTTCTCTGAGGCTCAGTTGAAACAGCTGTGAAATCAAAACATTTTGTAGGGTTGTTGGGAGGGTTGAATCTAAGGCCAGTGGAGCCTTGGAGCAGCGTCCAACACCGTATGCAGTAGTGGCTCACGCTGTTGTCATCTTGCCCTGTGTGCTCGAGAAGCAGCTGACAGTTCATAGTGAGCTTGGACGTCCACTCCTTTGATCCTTGCCTGCGAGGGAAACTGGGGATAATTTCACTTAGACACCACTCTGAGCGCCCGTGAGGTTGGATGACTTAACCCAAACCACCCAGCCGGGACTGGGATTTGAACCCACCTGTGTCTGACCCCAGAGGCTGTGCATTAAAGTCAGCGGGCTCCACGGAGTGACGGAGCCAGCCCACCTTTGGGGGCTAACCCCACAGGGGACAGAGTTAGACCCTGAGCTCCGGAAGAGCAAGTGAGGGCCCTGCAGCCACAGAAACCACCCGACTAGCTGCTCCAAGGGAGAGTGTTGACCAAGAAATGGGGCAGGCACTACAGAAGAGTCTGTTGGAAAAAGGAAGGAAGCTAGCTTGTATACCATACATCCATCAGCCACTTTTAAAACTTTGTTTCGTTTCTCATGGGGGGTTTCCGAGAATCTGGAAGCAGAGGGCCTGGTGGGGATTGCAGGGGGAGGGTACCAGGCAGGGGACTCACATTGTAGGGCCAGCCCTCAAGGCTCAGCTTCAGAGGTGGAGGGTGTGGAGGGTGGAATGGAGAGAGTTAGATGGGAGGCAGGAAGCCAGTTGCCCAGGCAAGCAATAATGGCGGCACTAGAGCCGGGAAGATATGGTCAGGCTTGATCAGTTTTTTTTTTTCATGTTTGTTTATTCTTGAGAGAGAGCGTGCAGGTGGGGAAGGGGCAGAGAGAGAGAGAGGGAGACACAGAATCCGAAGCAGGCTCCAGGCTCTGAGCTGTCAGCACAGAGCCCGACGCGGGGCTCAAACTCATGAACCCTGAGATCATGACCTGAGCTGAAGTCGGATGCTTAACCGACTGAGCTCCCCCAGGCACCCCAGGCTTGAGCAATTTTAAGGTGGGAGCATCTACAGGACTCAGAGGTGAAGTGGGCATGAGGGTGACCTGAGTTCTGGTTCTGGGCCCGTGAATGGCAAGATTTGAACCGCAGTGTCTCTCGCCCCGCAGGTGATCGTGTGGGGGAACTATGGGCGCATGGAGCGGAAGCAGTTCATGGGTGTGGCCCGAGTGCTACTGGAGGAGCTGGACTTGACCACCCTGGCCGTGGGCTGGTACAAGCTCTTCCCCACCTCCTCCATGGTGGACCCAGCCGCGGGCCCCCTGCTCCGGCAGGCGTCCCAGTTGTCCCTCGAGAGCACCGTGGGCCCCTGTGGCGAGCGATCTTAGGGCCGGGGTGGGGAGGGGCTCCCCGAGAAGGCCTGGAGAATGCCCAGCCCCAACCTGGGACCCCAGGCCCAGGGGCACATTGAACAGAGGAGGATGGGGTTCTCCCCCACAGTGGGGAAGCAGAACGGGGAGACCTGACCCCCAGGGCCCCTCCTCACCCCCTTTTTGCCTCCTACCCCCTAAGACCTTCCCTCTCCCAACGGGATTGGCTGCACTTTTGACTTGGCCGGTTCTTGACCTGGTGGATGTGGCTGCAATCCGGAGAAAGGAAAGACTGAGGTGGCAGAGCATACCATCCTCCTGTCCCAGACACTGTCCGACTGCTCCCCCTTTTTGCCTCCTCGGAAGCTCGCTGCCCGGAGCCAAGTCCAGAACCCAGCGGCCATCTCCATGGTGCCAATTACCAGCAAGTGTCTTTCCTGCGGCACCGGGTTCAGGCAGCTACTCCTGCCCCAGAGCTGATGGGGCAGCTTTGCAAGGATCCGGAGCCAGCTCCGGGGGGTCCAGAGCCTCCCACATGACGAGGAGCTCGGCCTCCCTCCGCCTGCCCGTGGAAGGAGCTTTGCCGCAGCCTGTCCGAGTCCATCTGTCTGTCCCTTCCTGCCTGCCCCTCTTCCGGTGGCTCTAGGAATTGGGGTCCAGCAGGGGCCAAAGGAGAGGAGGCGGTGCCCTGGACCTGGCACAGACCCCCAGGGTGCCTAGCTCCGTGGGATTGCAACGAGATAGTGTGGAAATGGACTGGAAAGAACTGGGTTGTCTGTGTTTTGGTGAAGGAGCCACGGGACCCTGATTTTCGAGAACCCCAAGTCCAGGGAGCTCACCGTCTCTGAATTTGGGGACGCTGGATTGGAGAGGGAGTCTAAGCAAAGTTGGGGTTGGGACCAGTGGTGCCAAGGCAAGGGTTTCCCATATAGGAGAATCCCTCCTCGTTGGGTGAGGTCAAAGGTCTTCTTGTCTACCCCTCTGCCTCCAGGCTAGGGGTCTGGGGAGGCAACAGAGCTTCCCTATTTTAGTCTTTTTAAACAAACCATCCTGTACTAAGGGCAGAACGCACTGCCCCTGCCTCAACTACCTTGGCTCATGAGTGTAAGAATCAGGAGATTCCTTCTCAAGCAAGCCTGGGTAGCTGCCTTCCTGGCCCGGCCCTCCCCGAGGCCCACGGAAGCCCTTTTGCATGCTGGGAGGACACAGGCTGGCCCCTCTTTATAGAAGCACATTTCTGCCACCTCCCCTGGGAGGCACCCAGCAGCCCACCACCCCTCATTACCCAGTCCCTGCTGTGTAGGGCGTAGTCCAGTTTAGCTGGGTAGAGTTAGCGTTCCAAGCCCTGGGGCCTCTTCTTAGCTTGCATATAGTCTTTACAGAGTTCCAGGATGGGTAGAGAGGAGGCACACCAGAACATTCCAGGAGGCGGCTGTCTCCTCACTGGTCTGGGTCTGAGCCTGGAGCCTGATTCATGGGAGGCCAGCCCTTCTTCTTCCTCTTCTTGCCCCTCCTCCTCCCTCCCCACCCCTCTGACCCGGTTGTAGCTGGAGTTGCCCCTTATACTCAGATGTTCTGACGTCTTATCCTTGGTACTAGTTTTATTTGTGAAGCACTCCTGAGGGTTGTGGGCCTTGGTGGAGAGGCCTGGGCTCCATTGGAGGAGGTCATTTTCCACCGAGGATGCCCAGCTGTGTTCAGCCCTGCCTTGTCCTTGGCCTCACTCTAGGCTATTGATCTGGCAATTTCTTCCACCTGGAATCCCTCTCCTCCTCTATCCTTCCCTCCCCTCCCCTCTGCCTCCTTAAGCCCTGGGGAGCCTTTAAAGTCCCGGATGAGTTATATCGCCTCCATAGAGCTTCCCATGCTGCACTGGGAAGGGGAGACAGAGATGCCCCTTTCTTTTATCGATGAGCTCTTCCGAGCTTCCTGGGATTGTGCTGGGTGGAATCCCAAGGCTGGGGCAGGAGGCAGCAGGGCTCTGGGTGGCCTCTAATCTGAGGCCCAGAATCAGCCCCTCCCCTGTTTGTTTTTTTAACCAGTGTGATTTCTCTGCTGTTCGTTTATTACTCACCATTTGGAATATTTTGAGCCAGGAGAGCGCCTTCTCTCTCCAGCCGTCACTGCTCTGGTTGTTCAGGGGTAGCTTTTCAAAGACGGGGCAGAGCCAGGCTGTCCCAAACAGAGGGAGAGAGGGCTCGGAGCCCCCCCCAGCCCGAGCCTACCCTCTGGTGTCTGCACAGCCTTTATAAAGGGAGAGAGCACGCTCCAAAGCAATAACAACATCCTGGGGGTGGTCACCGAGGGCCCCCCTCAGTGACTTTCTTGTTTGTTCTGTGAAATCTCAGTTCACCTCCTGGTGGGGTGGGGTGGGGGCTGGAGCCCTGTTTCTTCGTATCATTGTTGTGAGCACGTGCCCCGCTTCCAAGGGGGCTCTGACCATTTGGTGCGGAACCACTGTCTGTCCTCACCAAGAGATGGGGGTTTGGGGAGGGGGTGACTATTCTCAGTATTAGCTTTGGGGAACCTTCAAGGCCAGCCTGTCCCTACTGCTGTCTGATCCTTGCCAGCTCAAGCTCCATCTGGAGAGGAGCAGAGAGGTGGAATTGTGGGATTTGGGAGTGGGAGGCTAGGGTTTATAGAGGGGCTGATTCTTTTTTCAATCTCTGGGCCAAAAGTCACATGCAGGGGTACTGTGGGAGGGAGTCTTCACTTCCCTTCTCCAGAGTCCACTTTCCATACAGCTGGGAACAGACCTTTGGGACCATTCATGAAGTCCATTTTACTGATGAAGACTGAGGCCTGGCGAGGGGAACGCTCGCCTCTGGGGTCACCTGTGAGTTCGGTGGCGCCTCCATCCTGGCCTCCTCCCACCCGAGGCTGAGCTGGAACCAGAGCAGGCCCAGGTGGGGCCACCGTTGCCCATGACACTTCTTCCTCCCTTCTCTCCGTAGAGCCTCCCAGAAAAGATGGGAAGAGCAAATTGTAGCCCATCTGAGAGGGGAGGAAACTGAGGCCCAGAGTCAGGAAGTGACTTGCCCAAGACCCCTCAGCAGAAGCGCGATGGGGCTCTGTTGTGCTTCCCTCCATGGGACCGGAAGCCACTGCCCAGGCATGTCTGCCATGATAAGCATTTGTGGCCTTTCAGCCCTGGGCCACGGGGCCCTGCTTGGTTCCATCTCTGCGGACCCCGGTTTGGCGGAGAGAGTTACCGTAGAGCCCTAGCTGCTCTGGGGTCCGGCCCAGCGGACTGAGGGTGCCCAGGATTTGGTCCAGACCTCGGTGTCTGGGTAGGGGTTCCTGCTGAGGGTGGGTCAGAACCCCCGTAGGACCAACCTGAGGGAGGTAAGTGCCGGTTCCCGCCCGGGGGCTGTGTGGGAGTGAGACGGCTGTGACACACGTCATCTTAAGGAAAGCCTCACAAAACTTTCCGATGTAACAAGATCTGACCTTCCCGTAGTGCTTTTCAAACTTTTGCTTTCCAAGTGCTTTTACGTCGAGTATACCCTCACAAGAGCCCCTCGGGGGTAGAGGGGGGCCTGTATTGTCAGCCCACTTTACGGAGGAGGAAGCTGAGGCCCTGGGAGGGAAAGTACCGGCTCAGGTCCCACTGTGGGTTCCCGGCGGGGTCCGGACTGGAACTCAGTTCTCCCACAGCTCAGAGCTCTAAGAGGAGGTGAAGCAGATAGCTTAGGGGGTGGTTACGTACTTTACGAGCTGATTCACCATCCGGTTCCTTAAACCAGGAGCTCCTGGGCGCACTTCGGTGTTCAGAGGCGGCGCCGAGCCCCCCTCCCTTTGGAGCACAGCTGTTGCGTCAGGCAAGGCCACCTGCATTTATTTATTGAGCAGCAGCACTGTGCCCGGCCCAGGGGACCGAGCCCTCTCCCGTTCCCCCGCAGTGATTCCCCTGGCTCTGTGGGAGGGCCCCTTGTCTGTATAGCAGCGCCTCAGAGTGGACAGAAGGCTGCCATGTCCATGAGCGCATCGGACTCAAACCCTGTGGGGGAGGCTGACTGTGCCCATGTACTCCTAGCTTCTGTGAGGGCAAAGTGGAGACTTGAACCCGGGGCCTCAGGCATCACATCTGGAGCCCTTTCATTCTATGCCTGCCTCCGAAGGGGGTGGCTGGGAGGCCGGACCCCGGGTCCTCAGGCTGGGGGCCTCTCCATCCACCCACTTTTCTCTCACTCCCCCTCTGGGAGCAGGAGCCACTCGGGACTTTGGGGAGGGAGGGTTTCCGGGGCGCCTGGGTTGGAGTGGGTCACGTTGCATTGTGTTCATGACCATGTAGCTCATGTTGAAAATTAAAGTTTTTGGCTTTTCTAACCTGGCTCGCTCTGCTTTGTGTTGAGAGTTCTATCTGGGAAGCCACGGGTAGTTGGTGTTTGAGGAAGCCGAGCGCTGCAGGATGCCACGGACACCTTAGGGGGCAGGGTGCATCCCAGGAACCCTTCCAGAGATGCAGGGGGTGGGGGTGGGGGGTGGGGACACGATTCCAGCTGAACTCAGTCATTACAGATGTGGAAACTGAGACCCAGGTAGGGGATGACATTCCCCAAGGTCACGCTGAGGGCAGTTGGCAGGACCCAGATCTCACGGCTTCCAGAAGAGGGGTCTTCCCACAGCATTTGACTGCGTCCAGGTGCTCCAGTGATGTGGTGGGTGTCAACAAGGCCCTCCTCGTCCTCGGATGGCGCTCGCCAAGGACAAAGAACATGGGGTGGGGGGGGGGGGTCGGGCGGAGGGTGTGTTTCATTCACACAGGGTTCAATTCCACTCTACACATTGAGCAAGAGGATGAGCGATCGTTTAAATAGTGCAGATTTGTCCGCCCCACTCGGGGACAGGAGCTGTTTCCCTTCAGTGCATCCGATCCCTATGCCTCTCCTGGTGTGAGCAGCTGGCCTCACTGCCTGGCTCCCAGGGTTGAAAGTCCCGCATTTTCCCTTACAACACGGAAAACCTGCCTCCTCTCTCAGCGGAGAAACAGCCACCTGTTTCCACTCGGGAGGGCTAGCTGATGACATGGGCCTGTGGAGAGCCTCTCCTGGGTGGCTGATGTGGCCGCGCCTTCCTAAAACAGTTCGGACCACGGACCACGGGGATTTGCACCTACAGGACGTGCTTGTGCTTAAGGTGCGGCTTTAATGGATTTTTGGAGAGGAGGGAGGGGCTGGCCACAGAAGGGAAAGACACACTGCTCGTGGCAGAAGACGGCCCTGAGGCCACAGCCACTCTACCCTCTCCATGCCCTGACAGGTGACCCTAGCCCCTCCTGTTCCCTCGACCTCCCCCAACCCCCACCCTCCGGGGCCCGGGACAGGGCTGTCAGATGGACTTCCGCCGGGCCGGGGGCCTGCCCACCGTGCCGCCGCCCACAGCCCCAGGGCTCGAGGGGGGTGAGAAGGCCAAGTTGTCGCGGGCCCCCAGCTGCAGCCGGTGCACGCGGGACGAGATGGAGGCGGAGCCCCCGGCGCGGGCAGGGCAGCGGGGCGGAGGGCGGCCGCGGCTCTCGGGCGCCCCCAGGCGGAGCGGGCTGGCGCGGCGAGTGGCGCGCTCGGGCGCGTCGGTGCTGGCCGCCAGAAAGCGCAGGACCACGAGGTTGAGGAAGGCGCCGATGACCGTGAGCCCCAGGAGGATGTAGAGGAAGCTGAAGGCCACGTAGGGCGGCTTCCTCTGAAGGGCCTCGTCGCTCTGCAGCGCCACGAAGTCACCGAAGCCGATGGTGGTGAGGGTGATGAAGCAGTAGTAGTAGGCGTGGAAGAAGGTCCAGCCCTCGAAGTGCGCGAAGGCGGCGGCCCCGAGGGCCAGGGTGGCGGCGCACACCAGCAGCCCGGCCACCACCATGTTCTCGGTGGACACGCGCGGCCGCCGCAGGCCCAGGCAGCGCTTGGCCGCCAGCAGGAGGCGCCGCACCAGCGCGTTCAGGCGCTCGCCCAGGCTCTGGAAGGTGACCAGCGTCAGGGGGATGCCCAGGAGCGCATAGAACATGCAGAAGACCTTGCCCGAGTCCGTGCCCGGCGCGGCGTGGCCGTACCCTGCAGGGAGAGCGGAGGGGAGGGGTGGTGAGCACCGGCCGCAGCCGCCCTGTCCGGGCTCCCTCCCCTGCCCCCCGGAGCCTGCGCAGCGTCTTGAATTGCTGCTTCTAACTAGGTCATTCCCCGCCTTTGAAACCTTGTGTGGCTATCCCTAACCGCCCCAAATTGTAAACAACCCAGCGTCCCTCGGCTGGGGAACGCGTAAACAACCTGCGGTACGCACGTACAATGCAATTCCGTTCCGGAACAGAAAGGAATGAACTGGGGTTACCTGCGCCAACAAAGGATGGGTCTCAGCTGCATTACGGGAGCGAAAGAAGCCAAGCGCAAAAGACTACACACTCCATGGTTCCACTGAAATGGCATTCTGGAAACATTCTGGCAAAACCATGGGGACAGAGAGCAGATCTGCGGTCGCCAGTCGTTGTGGTTGGAGGAGGGGGTTAACCAGAAAGGGGCATGACAAATCTGGGGGTGATGGGAGCCTGCTAAGTCTCGGTGGTGGCTGCAGGACAGGTCCTCACCCGTGAGAACTTGCCCAGGGCTGCTACACTGAAAAATGTGTGTTTCACCGTGTGTGAAGTATGCCTTGATTTAAACATCAAGCAAAATCTTCCATGGTGCCCCAGGACCCACAGGGTAAAGCACCTACCACTTCTCACTTGGTGTCGGAGCTCCTTGGTGATCTGACTCCCCCTACCACCCCGCACCTGTCCAGCCCCACCCTGTGTTGTTCCCCCAACCAGCATTCCCACCTCCACATGCCTCTTCTCATGGTTTTTTTCCTCCCCTGGATAGCCCTTTCCCTGCTGCCCTAGTCCACGACTTCCCACATCCTGCTCCAAGCCAGCCCTCGCTAAGCACTTCTTCAGTCTGAAGCAGTAATTCTTCATCAGGTCCCCTCGACTGCTGTCGGAGACCTACACACGAGTGGGCCTCCTGGAGTCCTGGACCACCATGACATCCCCAGGTACCGAGCATTCCTGGAGAGAGGAGCGAAAGCTTTCAGGGTATTCTCAAAGAGGCCCATGACCCAGGAAAAGTCCAAAGAAGGTGCCCCCTCTAGCAAATGGACACCATCTGCCAAAATGTAAACACACAAACGCTTGGCCTGTGCATTTCCACAGTTAGGAAGTTAGTCCTCCAAAATACATGTGTGTGCAAAGTGAGGTGTGCATGGGGGGCATCAGGGAAGCATCGTCGCTCGTGGTGAAAACTAGGCAACCTAAGTGTCCATCGGTAGGGGCCTGGTGAAATAAATCATGGTGCCAACCAAATGACAGAGCCCTACGCAGCAATGGTTCCGACCAAGGGTCATTTTGTCCCTGAGGGGGACATTTGGCAATGTCTGGAGACATTTTGGGTGTCACAACTGGGATGGTTGTGTGCTCCTGGCATCTTGTGGGTAGAGGCCAGGGACGCTAAACATCCTGTGATGCACAGGCCAGCCCTCCCTCCACAACAGAGTTATCCGGTCCGACGTGTCAGTAGTGCTAGGGTTGAGAAATGCTGCTATACGGCCAAGAAAAAGATGACACAGCTTTTTAGGGATTGATTTTTTAAAAATCGCCAAAATATATTAAGTGAAAAAAGAAAGTGCAAGACAAAACAGTGTGTATAACCTAATGTCTATATATGTGTGTGTGTTTTAAAGGAATACACAGGTAGAGAATATATGTGGAAGGATGCACAAAAAACCAGTAACTGTATTTGACCCAGGGAAAGAGATTTATGGGTTGAGGGACAGGGTGAGAGGGAGACTTCCTTTTCATTCTGTACCCTTTTGTGTATGCTGCATGCACACGTCATTTATTCAGAATATCGACACAATACATGCTATTAAAGATCTGTGGCTCCACATCCACATTTCTATTGCGTGGCCCCATCAGTTTGCCCCCTATCTGTTTTGGGGGGGAGCTCCGCCCACGAGACTGTGAGCTCCTTGAGGCCAGAGACCACGCCAATCACTTCTGTGTGTCCCTAGTCACCAGTGCCCTGCACAGAGCCTGACACAGACAAAAGGCCCAATGAAAGTTTAATATCGATAATGCTCATCATCAATAATCAAATCAAACTGAAGGGGGTGCTGAGTGCGACACAGGGGAACCTTTTTAGCAGTAAGATGCGAAGCAGCGCTGTTTCCAGCTGGTTGGGGCTAGGTCAGGCTTTGACAGAGTGAAACGAACAATGATAATAACTAAACATGCTAGGTACTCTACATAGATTATTTTATTTTACCCTCATAATTACTGTATGGAATATTAGTCTCCCGTTTTTGCAGACAAGGTAACTAGGCTCAGAGCAAGGAAGCTGCCCAAACATCACAGGGCCTGAGCCATTAACCACTCTCCTCCATTGCGCCTCAGTGCCTCTTGCAGAGCTCTAGCTCCTGGGTTCTGGCGCTGGGCTCTCTGCAAGGCTGGCTTTTGCAGCCGGGACCACACAGCCCCAGCTGGCGCCCCCAGGTGGCCGGAAAAGGCAAAGCTCCAGCTGTTTCCAAACTGGGTCCCTTTCCCCCAGCTCCCAAGGTGCCAGTGAGGAACAGCCCACAGAAAAGGCCAAAACCAGCTGTGAGCCTTCCAGATAACGTGGGGGAGGGCAGAAAAGGTGGATGGGGTCCCACACCACTGGGCATGGCAACAGAGAGTGTCTTGGGCTGAGCCTGGGTAGGGAAGCAGGGGTGCCCATGTTCACAGGAGGGGTCATAATGGGCTGAGTGGGAGCCGGGCCCACAGCTGGCAAACAATGAATTGTTATATTGTTATTATGACCAATTAATAGTGCCTATTTAGCCTCAGGCACCTTGCCAAGCATTTTACACACTTGACCTCATTTAAACCTGGCAACCACCCAGCGAGGTAGCAAGCACTGCATTTGCAGTCGAGAAAACCAGGGCTCCGGGAGGTACGTTCAATTGCCAGAGGAGACAGACAGGAGGCAGCAGAGATGAGAACAGAACTCTGGGCTATGTAATTGCAGAACTCGGGCTTTTAACCCACAGCTCACATTCGTTCGCCAAGAGCATTAGGAAAAAACTTTCTCCAAAGCTCAGGCTTCCACAGTGGTGATCCAAGCTCTAGGGGGTGCCTGGACATCCACAGCTGGGGCCTGGGAAGCAGCGGACACCCAGCCTGGAGCCCTGCAGAGCCTGCTTCTCTCCTTTCCTGCTTCCCCAGGCTTCTGCTCAGCAGGTACCAGCCAGACGGTAGCCATGGCAACGACTGACGGTCCAGATGCTGCAGAGAAACTGCTCTGGATCCCCGAGGGTGAGGTCCAAAGCTTGTGGTAATCAGTCATTCCTTCAACAAATATTTATTGAGTGTCTACTATGCGCTCGGCTGGGTACACTGCAGTGACTAAGACAGACTAGATCCCATTGTCATGGAGTAACGGCATAATAATTATAATACAAAAATCAATCTCTCTCTCTTTTTTAGTGCTTTGTATGTGTCATGCCCTGCGCTAAAACTTTCTGCACACATTATCTCCTTGGCAATAATTATCTCGGTACAGCCCTGAGATAGGGCCTATTAGCAGCCCTATTTTACAAAGGAGAAAACTGAGGCTCAGAGAGGTTAAGCAACTTGTCTGAGGTCACACAGCTAGTGTGATGCAGCCAGGCAAGGAAGCCTCCGTCTCCAGCCACTCGCGCTTCGCCCCGCTCCACCTGTCTCCCGGCCCCTGGAGGCTTTCCCCGAGCACTCCCGCGTGCCACCTCTGGGCGAACTTGAGCTCCCGACTCCTCCCAGCCCCGCCCGCGTGGGACGCCGTCCCCTTTCGGCGGAGGGCGGCTGAAACGACTGGTCCACAGCCACCGGGCCCGGGCAGGGGCAGAGGAGGGGTTCGAGCCCGGGGCGGGGGGCGCCGCGGGGCCCGCTCACCGATGGTGGTGATGACGGTGATGGCGAAGTAGAAGGAGCCGGCGAACTTCCACTGGCGGCCGGCGCGGTGCGGCTCGGCCTGCAGCGCCAGGCGCTCCAGCTCGCGGTAGTCCTCGGCCGAGAAGCGGTACTTCCTCCGGAACTCGCCGCGCTTCTGGGCCAGCAGCCGCTGGCGGCCGCGCTCCGCCTCGGACTCGAGCGCGTCGAAGACCGCGGCGCCCACCAGCAGGTAGGACAGGATGCACAGGATGAGCGCGGCCGTGCGCACGCTCTGCTTCCTCATGGCGGCGCCGCGGGCCCCGCGCCCCGGGCCCGTCCATGCGCCCCGACGGCCGCCCCGCGCTGCGCCCTCCGCCCCGCGCGGCGGGGAGCGGGCTGCGGGCGGCCGGGCGTTGGAGGGGGGAGCTGGGGGGGGGGGGCGGAGGCGGGGCCTCGGTGGGGGGGGCCGAGGAGGACCGAGAGGACTCCTCCTGCCGCCCCGCCCCCTGCCAACACCTGCCTTTGTTTACCCAACGGCGCAGGTGTCTGCCCAGGGTGACAGCTGGAGCAAAGCGCCCAAAGCCCGGCCGTGCAGATGTCCCATCCACCACTCTGGTTCTGTGACCTTGGGCCAGTCATTCACTCGTTCGTTCAGTCAGTCAGTCATCCGTCAGATCTTTACTGAGCACCTACTGGTGCAAACAAGCTTCCTGGGGGTAAATAGAGCTGAAACTCTAGGAAAGAGGGTTGGCGACAGCACAGACACACGAAGATCATTGAAGACAAGTGTGGGACAGAAGGGAGACAGTTTCGGGGGGGGGGGGGGAGGTGGGCGCCACCAGCTGAGGTGGCGGGACAGGCCTCTCTGAGGAGTGACTAGGGAGCATCTAGGCAGCCAGTGCAAGTCCTTTAAGCAGAGAAGCAGTGTGGCTGGAACCAGGGGGGTCGGGGAGCTGGGGGGTGGAGGGGCAGGCAGCGGAAGGAAAACAGGCGATTTCACACAGGGTCTTACAAGTCCTTACGCAGGTCTATTCCTTACAGCTGGAAAGGCTGTAAGCAGGATGCCCACACCAGTGATCTGATAGACATTTGTATGTTTTTAAATAATTTTTAAAATTTTATTTATTTTGAGATAACATGAGCTGGGGGTGGGGGGTCAGAGAGAAAGGGAGAGAGAGAATCCGAAGCTGAAATCAAGAGTCAGATGCTTAACGGACTGAGCCACCCAGGCACCCCTCTGATTAGCATTTTTAAAAAAGAGCATCCTGGGGCGCTTGGGTGGCTCAGTCGGTTGGGGGTCCGTCTTTGGCTCGGGTCATGATCTTGCGGTCTGTGAGTTCGAGCCCCGCGTCGGGCTCTGTGCTGACAGTTTAGAGCCTGGAGCCTGCTTCGGATTCTGTGTCTCCCTCTCTCTGCCCCTCCCCTGCTCAAGCTCTGTCTCTGTCTCTCTCAAAGATAAATAAACATTAAAAAAAAAAAGAAGTAAATAAATAAACATTAAAAAGAAAAAAAAGAGCATCCTGGCTGTCCTGTGGAAAAGGGGTGGTGACTAAGAGTGGAGGCCAGTTAGGAGAGTTTCGTAGTCCCCACGCGTGGTGGGGGTTGGCCTGGACCAGGGGCAGGGCACTGGAGGTGCAGAGAAGGTGGGGGGCTGGATCTGGGATAGGGTGGTGGGCTGGAGTTGGGCGCACACAGCTATAGCCACATTTCCCAGCCTCCTTTGCACTTAGAACTGCCGCCAATGGAATGTGGGCAGAAGTGACCCCTCCCGGTGCCGCACTCCACCTCTCTTCCCCCACCTGCAGGCTGAATGCAGAGAGGCAAAGGCTTTAGAAGAGAGCACAGCCGCAGGGTGGAAGGGGACTGGGTGCCTGACCACGCAGCCCAAGGCTGCCCCACGCCAGGAGCACCTATTCTGTACTTCTGTTGCATTAAGGCCCTGAGCTGTGGGGCCAGCCTGTTACTGCAGCTGGTGTTACCCTGACGCATGCACGGAACAGCAGCACCTGCTGATGGGCTGGATATGGAGGGCAAGGGGGCGCTCCGGATGACCCCTGGGTCTTTCGCCTGACCGGCTGGGTGCTCGGAGAGCCTTCCGTTGACCTCACTCCCTAGGAATCCACTCTTGCCGCCCAGCGCTGAGGTGAGACCCATTCATTTCACTCTGAAATGGGTGGGTCTTCGTGGAGATTCGGGACGAGCACGGGCAGCCTCTCTTGCAGGTGTCCAGAGCATCTGCATGGCCTGGTCTCTGCTGCAGCCTTGGCATGCATCCCCTGTCCCCCCCCCCACCCCCCATCTCTACTCCAGCAGCCCCTTTGCGGTTTTTTGTGTGTTTCAGGCAGACAGAACTTTCAGTTCCTTGCACAAAATCTTGCTTTGCTTGAAACAGTCTTCTCTCCATTACACTCAGCAGCCCACATGTATCGAATGCCTGCCAGGGGCCAGACCCCGGGTGAAGCGCTTGGCAAGTATTCATGCATATCGTCATCACGATCTCCTACGCTATAGGCCTGGATGGCCGATGCCCTGTTCATCCTCAGCTCCCAGTTCATTGGACATCTCCTTCCCTGACCCCTCCGCGGGCGGCCTTCTCTGTGCCGCCAGAGGCCTCTGAGTTCCTGCCGTCTTCCCTTCTTTCCAGTGCATTGGGATCCTCACATTCCATATCTATGCTCCCCCTGAGGACAGGAATCCTACCTCGGTCCCCTCTCTGTCCTCAGCACCCGGATCTGGCACAGCGCACACCTGGTGGCTGCGGACAGAGGAGCCACAGCCGCCTGTAGAAGTTGAGAGCACGGACTCTGCACCGTGACTGCCTGGGTTCATATCCCAGTTCTGCTGCTTACCAGTGTGTGGACCTGGGATGCCTCAGTCTCCCCACCCCCAGTAAAAGGGGTTTGGAAAAGCTCCTATCTCATAAGGTGCTGTGCTCGACAGAATGGCCCCCCAAAGATGCACACATTCTTTCCCTGGCGCCTGTAAATAGGTTAGGGTACGTGGCAGAGAGGAGGGGGGTGGTTGCAGGTGGAAGGAAGCTTGCTAATCAGCTGATCTGGAGACGGGAGGTGATCCTGGACAGTCTGGGTGAGCCCGGTGTCCTCAAAAGGGTCCCTACACGTGGACACGGGAGGCAGAAGAGGGACAACCGTTAGAAGAAATTGGCCTGACGTCGCTGGCTTTGAAGATGGAGAAAGGGGCCACAAGCCAAAGAGAGCAGGTGGCTTCTAGAATCTGGTAAAGGCAAGGAAGTTCCTCCCTGGAACCTCCGGAAGGAATGCAGTCCTGCCAGCATCTCAGTTTCAGCGCAGTTCATCTGTGTGACCCAGGTAGCCCTCCACCCTACGGAAGTGGAAGATGGCACGTTGGTGTTGTTCGAGCCGCCACGTCTGTGACCATTTCTGGGAGCAGCAGCAGGGACGGCTTCACTGATGTGAGCATCGAAGGAGCCCATAAGCCGGAGGCACCCAGAGCAGCATCTGCCCCTGAGGACCATCTGGAAGTGTTAGGCACTGCCTCGGACGTCACAAGTGAGCGAACACCCAGGCCCATAGAGACGTTGTGGCGTGTGCTCTGACTCACTTCTCTTCCTGAGGAGCCAGACCGCGGCTCAGAGACCCAGAAGCAGGATTCTGGCGCTGCAGCCTTATTTGTAGCTTTTCTATTCTTTTTTTATTTTTTATTCAAAAAAATTAAAAAAAATTTTTTTAGTGTTTATTTAGTTTTGAGAGAGAGAGACAGAAAATGAGCAGGGGAGGGGCAGAGAGAGGGAGACACAGAATCCCAAGCAGGCTCCAGGCTCTGAGCTGTCAGCCCAGAGCCCGATGCGGGGCTCGAACCCACGAACTGCGAGATCATGACCTGAGTCGAAACCAAGAATTGGATACTTAACCGACTGAGCCACCCAGGCACCCCTGTAACTTTTTTGATTCCTGCCCAGACTTCAGAGGGGCAAGACCCGGGGCCACAGTCTTGGGGGGATGGGGAAGCACCGTGGATTTACAGCCTGAGAAGGGCCTGAGAAGAACTTCCCGGGGACAATTCACGATCCCGGTCATTGACACAGCTGGAGTCAACGAGGCTTGGGTTCAAATTCCAGCTCTTCCACTTTCCCGGTGGGTGAGTGTGGGTAGAACACTTCTCTGGCCTCGCTTCTCCCATGTGAGAAATGAAAGTGATAATAACGCCCCCTTCATGGGACCGCGTCGAGGATTATAGAAGATGTTGTGTGTCACTTTCCAGGTGCCCAGTAGCAGCTCACTACTTTTCCTCCCTTTTTACAACTGTCTGCCTGCAGATGTCAGGAATTCTTTTTCTGGAAGTGCATGTGTGTGCCAGGCACATTCTCCCACATTACCGACGGGGCCCTCCCTTTCTAGTGCGGGAAACCATGGCACAGAGAAGATGCCCTGCTTGTCCCGTCCTCACAGCCAGGCAGGGGCTGAGCCAGGACTCGAACTCGGGGCTGCGCGGTCCCCAAGGTCATGATCCTTCCAATGCACCATGGTGCTTCGTCAGGCAAGATGCCGCCGGCTTTATTAACCCCCCCCCCCCCGCCCCTATTGCCTCTCTGGATTTCACCTTCCTCTTCTCGAAGATGGAGCTGAGGAGTACTGGCTGGCTGCCTGCCTCCACCGTCATCGTGAGGACCCTGTGACACCCAGCTGGTTTGTCAGATGTGCCCACTGAGGGTGGGTATTATTGGGGCCATGCTGGAGCTGTCTGGCCCCGCCGGGCAGGTGACTGTGCCCTGTGCTTGGCATTTTTGGTTCAGCAGCTCTATTTTAAGCCAGAGGAGGTTAGAGTTTGTGTGTGTGTGTTTCTCAGCTTGCAAAACCGTCAGCTGAGCCGTCACCAAAAACAGCAACACTCCGAGACACCCCCTTCACCTGCCCCCCCACCTGCTCCCCTTCTTCCCACTCTGGGAACTTGAGGGGACCGAGTGATTTTCCTCTGTCCCTTCATGCCGGAGTCCCACGCATGGCCCCTCAGTGAGGCCACTGATCTTCTTCCAGAGCCCCAGGGTTGCCAGCTCTGAGGACAACAAGAAGGGTGATCCCAGTCCCCAGCTGGACCCTGGGTGCCTTTCAGAGCACTTCACATCCCTTATGAGTCTGGAGCTTTCTGAAAGCTTTGTGAGCCAGACAGGCCATGCCATTCATGTCAGAGGGAAGACCCAGGATCAGGGAGAGAGAAGGGACTGTCATCCAAGGTGGCACATGGTAGGGCAGTAATCCAGAAAGAACAGGAGTTTCTGAGTGAGTCAGATCTCTGTTCCATCTTGGACAAATGACGTCACTTTTGAGCCTCAGTTTCCTCATCTGTGACATGGGAGTACCAGTAGTTCTGTACTGGTCCCAGCACATGTGAGTACCCCTTACACCCAATTAATGTTGTCTTTTCCTTTTCCACCCCAATTATTCCCCAGGCCTCCTGGGATCTCAAAGGATTGATTTTTATAGTTAGAATATAGTTCAGTAATTTTCCAGAAGCCTGGAGGGCTCAGGCATTTTTCCTGATAAGATCTCTGTCTCTTGTCTCCGTTCTTAAAGAATGGATCATTTGGGCCTCAGGTACCAGCTTCTTGGAGGTGGCAGCTGTGACCTTTCTGCAGCTGGAGGATCATTGAGGGATCTGGGCTGCAAGATGTTAAAAGCTGCCTCTCGCTAATTTAAAGAAGGTTATAGTAGGATTTGGGGATCTTGCAGAATCTTCCAGGCACTGGTTCGAGGGGCCCAGAGAGATGGAACCTACCAGAAACACCATAGCTGTACCCAGTGTGTGTTGGGGGGGGGGGCACCATTGTCCCTAGGCTGATGCAGATACTGGTCAGGGGATAAGTGGCAGCTGAGCATGACCCTGTCCCTGACTGTCAGGACCCGCCAGAGCTGCTCAAAGGACTCCTGACACGGAGTCTGCGGCCATTCGGTTGGCGCCATTGGGAGTTTGGGCTAGTGGAGATATTAAAACTTTTGTTCTGGTTAATAATTTTAAAAACTAACTGACGGGGGTGGGACACTGCCTGGCTCAGTCAGTAAAATGCTCAACTCAATGTCAGCTCATGTCACGATCTCATGACTCGTCAGGTTGAGCCCCACATCAGGCTCTGTGCTGACAGCGCGGAGCCTGCTTGGAATTTTCTGTCTCCATCTCTCTCTGCCCCTCCCCCCCCCCCCCCCCCCGTCGCTCTCAAAAATAAAAATAAATAAATAAACATTAAGAAAACTAACTGAAGGGGGAATGGAGAGTTGTGAAACCATTCTGTGTCCTTTAGTGTATGCCTGAGAATTTTCACAATAAAATGGTTTTTCGTTTATTATTTTTTAAAAATGTTTATTTATGTTTGGGGGGGGGAGGGGCAGAGAGAGAGGGAGACACAGAATCGGAAGCGGGCTCCGGGCTCTGAGCTGTCAGCACAGAGCCCAACACGGGGCTTGAACTTACGCGGGGCTCGAATACAGACCGAGAGATCCTGACCTGAGCTGAAGTCGGATGCTCAACCGACTGAGCCACCCAGGCGCCCCGCACAGAATTATTTTAAATGATAAACACCTAGAACATTTGCCATTCTTGAGCTGCTAATTGGCTTTTAGCGTTGTCCTCCTTACAGCAGCTACAGGATCTATCTTCTGATTTCTGACGGGGGTTTATTTCAAGTGGAACAAGGATTTGAAGATACTGTGTAGCAACTCGAGTGCAGAATCTCTCTCTCTCGTGGCAGGTTTTTTCTGGATCTCTTGTCATTGTTTCTTCCATGCCTAAATTGACAGTGTTTTTTAGCAACTCGTCTCTACCGAATTTTCATAAAAACAAATCTCTTCCTTTTTGCACTCGTATTTCATCAGCCTGTGGAATATCGTTACAATAACAAGTGTGGCCGGTGCAAACTGGTTTGGGAACAGGCCCAGCAGATTCTTGGCAAACGTGCCATTTGTCTTAGCTCAGGCTGCCAAAACAGAATCCCAGAGATGAGGTGGCTTAAACAGGAAACTTTTATTTCTCACGGTGACAGAGGCTGGAAGTCTGAGATCAGGGGGCCGGCGCGGCTGGTGAAAGTCCTCTTTCTGGTTTACAGATGGCCGTCTTCTTGTTTTCTCCTCGTATGGCAGAGAGCGGAGAGAGGAAGCAAGTTCTCTCCTATTTCTTCCTATAAGGGCACTAATCCCATTCATAAGCGCTCCCCACTCTTGACCTTATCTCCCGATACTTTCATATTGAGGATTAGGATTTCAGCATATGAATTTGGGGACGGGAGGTACACAGACTTTCAGCCCACAACACCATTCTGTGGGAGGCAGCAGAATGGAATGCCAGGCAGTGGCCCACTAGCTGTGAGCTTTCATTGTGCCTGGGGCAGGAGTGTCGTGTTCCAATGAAATGCAGAGCACTGGTTAACCTGGTGGGCTGATTAAACAGACATTGTAAAGAAAGCTTCTACCTAGTGTGGAATCATCTCTGAAAGACATCTGCCCAGATGGAGACTACACTTCCCAGCCTCCTTTGCTTCCTAGCGTGACCACATGACTAGCCCACACCAATGGAATGTGAGTGGGCGTGGTGAGTGTCATCTCTAGGTGGGGCCTTTAAGGAGCAGGTGAACTTCTCCACCCTGAGGGCAATCTAGCTGCAGAAGGCTCCCAAGGTCCCGGAGTTTGGTGGAGCCATAACCTGTAAGCTACCTGGCTCACCACATGAAGGAACTCCAGCCAGGAACACCTGCTTTGGACTATTACGTGAGTAAGAAATAAACTTCTATTGCATTAAGTGGCTGAATTTGGGGGTTTGCTTGTTATAGCAACTGCCGTTACCCTAATTAATGAACTTACCTTATAGGGCTGTTGTGGGGGTTAAATTCGACAACATACACGTAACAGATTCTTAAATGGGGCTTCTGTTGCCTCCTATTTCCACTTAAAACCACAAGGTGCTAGATACCCCCTATTTCCAGAAAGCCACGAGACACATGCCTGTAGGACCTTCTTAGGGACATCATACCAGGTTTTCTCCTACCCCATCCCCACCCCCTCAGCAGAAGATTAGAATTTGAGAATGATTTTCTAGAACAGGGAGAAACGACATGCCTTTTCTTCTCTGCTTTCTTGGGGAAAGAACAAAGGGGTACTCCCCTTGTCCTCATAGATCCTGCTTGTAGAGACTTGGGGTTCCTGCCAGAGCCGGTGAGTGGTATCTGTTTCTCCAACTGCTTGCACATCTGCCCGCAGAGTCTGGGCTGGAAGAAAGTGGTTCAAGAGAGATGGCAGGGCGGAGGGCATCCCGCACCCCCAGCCATTTGGCCACGCAAGGATGGGAGAGCTTCCCGTGAGCTGAGTAGGTGCTGGGCCATCTGCTCAGTATCCTGCCCAAAAGGGATGATCGTTTTGCTTTCCAGGAAAGAGGACTCTGGCAGAAAGAGGCTATGAAGTGTATTTCTGGGGACAGGGTCTCAGTGAGGTCCATGGGTCCTAGATTTCCCTGAATAAGCTACTCACGTGGCCCAAGGATACCAGCCTTCGGACACTGGACACACAGAAGGAATCCATCCCCCTGAGATGACCTCAAGCAACACCAACTTGATTTTTGCCTCCTTTCCTGTACTGCTCCCTCCAGGCCTCGTAACAGGAGAAGCTAGAACTTAGAAGGGGTGGGGGGTGGGAAAGGTGTTAAAGGGACCCTCACACTGCTTTCAGTGCTGCAGAGATTAAAAGCAAGATTCTAGAGCCAGACATTCTGGGTTTGAATCCTGTGTCTATAACTTACTAGCTGTGTGGCCTCAGGCAACTTACCTCACCTCTCTGGGCCTTAGTATCTGTCAGATGCTTTTTGTATATGTGCTGCCGAAGCGAGCGCTGTAAGATGCTTTTAATAATAGTACCTACCACCTAGTGTAACAAGGTGCACCTACTTAGGCTACTTAACAGTTTGTTACATTAAATAACAATGCATTCTTGAAGTGAAGGGTCAGTCCTGACTTAGCAGAAGTGTTCAGTAGGATATGATGAGGTATCTCAGCCCGACTAAAAAGCATGGGCAAGGAGAGGTTTGATGCAATGTGTTCAAAGACAACAGCTGAAGAAAAACTAAACCCCGCTTCTGTGTGTCCCCTCACTAAGTTCAGATTATTCAATAAACCAGTGATGCAGGTCAAATATTTCGATCACTTGGGGACACGTTGAAACCCTCAGTACATATTAAGTATTATTGTTATTCAGACTTCTGCCAGGTCAGGGATCAAATCCTCTCTAAGCTTTATTAGTTTGGAGTGATAATAAGAATGGCTATTTGTGCGGTCTCCCACTTTTTGGTCTTCATAAACCACCAAATTTCATGAAATTATTTGTGAGTCCGAATAACACCGCCAACTCCCTTTGCAAAGTGAGAACAATGGGGGAAATCCACAAGCGTTATTTATAGGCATCCTCATTTTAGAAGAGAGTCAATTTCATAACCCCTCAAATTAGAGAGGTCATAAGTTCAGGGTAAAGGCCAGTCCTACAGATGGTATCCATTTAACTTGATGAAGTTCCACTGCGTTGCCCTTATTTTCAGTACCAGTTCACCGGCTGGTGTCTGAAGACCTCAGACATACATTACATAGAGTCTGCAAACCTCTCGAGCTATTGTCTCCTGTCCTCATGGCCGCCCTGTAAGCCTGGGATCATGGTCTGCATTTTCTCCATGAGGCTATGGAAGTCCAGAAAAGGTTGGATGGCCTGTTCAGGTTCACCCAGCTGGCGCAGTAAATCAAGCCTGGCCCCAGAGTCTTGACGTTCCTGGAAAAAATTTGCCTTTTCCTCTGGGTTGCATGCGTGTTGCAGGGGTCTCCGCTCTATGTGGTCACCCAAGGACACAGGCCTTTTTTTCGTGGCTCTGTCCTGCCCTAAAGCAGAGACTCTTACCCCGGAGTCGAGGGATCTATGGATGGAATTTAGGGATTTATGGACTTGAGAGGGAAAAGAATTGCATCTTTATTTACACTCACCTCGAGCTGACTCTTAGCACGTCCTTCGATTAGGAACGTGGACAAGGTGGCATTAGCTGTACCTACTTGTTGCCGATCGAAGTCACAGGTATTGTCGCATCACGTTGCAGTTAACTGCAGACAATCACCACATTGAAATGACGGTAATTAGACTCGATCTTGTTTACTGTGTTAAAATGAAGCACATATGTAACTATCTCACTTTTTTTTTTTAATTTTAGTGACCATATTTCAGTAATTTGTTTCCTTTGTAACCCCATATATGTTATTTTATGTATTTAATTTTACTAATCAGAGAAGGAGATCATAGATTTTACCAGTATAGGCTCACAACCCTCTCTTGAGCTTCCCGGGTATAGTCTGAAACCAGCCCCCGCTTGAGGAGCACAGGGAGATACCCAAGAGAGAGATGGGCCACTCCAGGTTGGTAGGTGGCAGTTTTAATAATGGCAAAGGGAACTCCCATATGAGGCTTGTCCCAGGCAGCAGGAAGACGAATGGATCCCTGCACCTGCCCGCCAAATCTTAAGGGTTCATGAAGGGGGCCCTAACTGGGCTCAGTCACATACACTGTGCGGGTGTTTTCAACACCACATCACCATCTCACGGCTGTGTCCTTGGAGCAGGCTCTGGGAACAGGAAAGGCAAGTGGAACCCACATTCCAAGGGCAGGGGAGAGGCTGAGGAGCCTCGAGTACTGGGTCCAGCTCAGGGGTCAATCGTTAGTCGTGTCTTTTTGATCGTGGTCCCCAACAAACAGCTATGTGAGGGGACCTAGGCTCACAGAGAACAGTTAAGAACAATGTTCTAGGGGTGCCTGGGTGGCTCAGTCAGTGAAGCGTCTGACTCTTGGTTTCGGCTCAGGTCATGATCTCATGGTTCGTGGGTTCAAGCCCCACACCGGCTCTGTGCTGACGATGCAGAGCCTGCTTGGGATTCTCTTTCTCCCCCTCTCTCTGCCCTTTCCCTGCTTGCTCTCTGTCTCTCAAAATAAATACACATTAAAAAAAAAAAAAAAAACCCTTGGAGCCGTCTATTGGGTCCTCTGGATGGGACCAGTGGACAAAGGCAAAGAGCGAGTGTGGAGGATTGTAAGTGGGGTGCTTATGGTTCAGATCTGAAATCCTATCCCACGGCCAGACTTCAGTCCCCTGGCCAGAAGGTGGGGTCTCTCTCTGGGTGCCCAGGAGGAAGAGAGAGACAGTTTGGAGAACAACCAGCCACCCTCTGCCCCACTGTCACAGCACTTATAAGGACTCAAATTTAAGAAGACACTGAGATGCCTGGTCTCACCAATTTCCGTGGGGGGCAGGTGCCGGCCACCAGGGGTCCATCTGGCTCGTCTCATCTGCAGGGTCATCAAGGCTGGTGTTGATGGAGGTGGTGCTGGGGGCAGCTGAGTATGCTCTTCTCAGATCCTTCTGTTCTTCCAACATGCTGTCTGCTTTGTGTCCCAAGAACCCACAGTCTGTCGGGGCTGGTGAAATTAGGACAAAATGTACATCCTTGAAAATATAATTATAGCTCCAATGTATGTAGAGCTTTAGAGTTTGCCAAGCACTTCCATCAGCCTGGACTTCTCTGGTCCTCACCACAGCCCTCAAGCAGGGAAGGGCAAAGATGACCGTGTCATTACAGTTGAAAACTGGGCTTGGAAAGGAGAATTCAATGCTCAAGGTCACAAACCGGAGGTGGAATCAGGGCTAGAACCCAAGTCTGTCACCATTCAGCAGGCATGTGGTAAATACCTACCGTGTGCCAGGTCCTGTGCTGGCTTCAGGGACACAAGGATGAATCAGAAATCTACTTGGCTTCTAGGGAGCAGAGCCCAACAGAAAAGCCAAGAATAGACTGGTAATTACACTACCATATACAATTATATTTGTCAAGACTCTTTTAATTCAAGTGATAGAAACCCAACTCAGACTGGTTTAAATAGAAACGGAATTTACAGGTTCCCATAACTGAAAGGTTTAGGGAGGTATAACTTCAGGCATGGCTGGACCCAGCAGCTCATACCCTATTGCCTGGCATCTGTCTCCCTTAATTACTTGGCTCGGTGTGACTTCATTTTTCAGGCAGTCTCTTCTCAGGGTGGCAGACGTAGCCTCTGGCAACTGAAAGCTTAGCCAGTGGCCGTTTGGCTACTTGACTCAAAATGATGGTAATTGTTCGCCACTGATCCCAGTTGTTCCAGAAACATTCTTGAGGCGTTGCATGGGATGGCTGACCCGCCTACCTGACCTGTGCGTGCTATTCTGGATGCCGATAAGGTGGGGATGGGGTGGAGCCATAAGACTGAAGGAGGCCGAGTCTCTTAATCATTTTGTGGAGGAGACTATCGCCCAGAAGCACCTGTTAGGAGTGTTATGTAACTGAGAAATAGACTTTGGGGTTTAGCTAGTAAGCAGTGATGTGGCAAGGCGGGGTCATGGTGTTGGAGTGGTGTACCCCCAGAGGCAGGTGATAAAGGGGTGCGTTGTTTTTAAAGACTTTTAAAACTCGAATAAGACCGGCTAAATTTGATCTGCTCTTTATTATCACATATGCCAGAAAATCTAAACATGGTCAGCGGTAAAATAGTCCTTCCTGGGGAGCCTGGGTGGCTCAGTTGGTTGGGCAACCAACTTCAGCTCAGGTCATGATCTCACGGTTCGTGGGTTCAAGCCCCGTGTCGGGCTCTGCGCTGACAGCTTGGAGCCTGGAGCCTGCTTCGGATTCTGTGTCTCCCCCTCTCTCTGCCCCTCCCCTGCTCACGCTTTGCATCTCTCTGTCTCTCAAAAATAAATAAACGGCAAAAAAATTATGATGAAGACCCATATGTGCACCACAGTGATTAAGGACACATTACAAATATGACCGTTGACAGGAGATTTTAAAATACATGTAGATTTCTTTGGGAGATCGAATTGAGATAGCTGAGAAATCTGAGCGAACAGCCTCGGGGGGACTTCCCATTAGGCCCCCAGACTGGCCACCTGGAGTGAGCAGTGACACAGTGTGGATGCCACGGTTCCCAAACCTTGGGCTTTGAGTGGGGTGCGAGTGGGGCACGGAGCAGGGATCGAGAGAGGACAGGAGGGCAACGGGATATGAATGGGATGTCTCCAAGCCTGGGGGATGCAGGAGGGTTATCAGGACCTGGAGGTCCCGTCCTTGAAGCGAGGAGAGGGTGAAAGTCAAAGTCAACCGCCGGTGCTTGGCTGCCTGCTGGCTTCAGGGCTGGGGAGAAGCTGCTGAGGCAGCTCATGTTAATGTCCCCTTCTCACCAAGAGTGGATGAAAAGACCTAGCCCAGCAGTGGGATTCAGAACGCTTCTATGAAAGCCAGTGGTGAGGGGCCAGGAGGCAGTGAATAGGCCACAGAGAAGAACCAGACCAGTATGATGGGACCACTCACAACTATGTTCATTGGCCAACCTCAGGGTGTCCAAGAGGCCCGGGCTCCTGCCCTTGGGGTCCCCCTGATGTTACAATCAATCAAAGCAGAAGAGGACAAAGTTCTTGAGAATCAGCTAAATCATGACCCTGTTGCTGAGGATCTGGCTGACATCCTAGACCACATTGTAGCCACGGAGAGGCATGTGACAGTGAGGCTGCTGGAGCTGCCCCTTGAAGAGGGCACCCAACCTCTTAGTGGAGCAGCCAACACGTGTGTATGTGTGCGGGAATGATCGGGAAGAGAGGGAGAAATGGGAAGACGTGGGAGTGGAAAGGGGGACTTCCCCGAACATCACCCGAGGTGAGAGTGGTGGGAGCCAGCGCACAAGGGGAAGGTTGACCTCAGGTAGACATGGCAGCTGCGACTAATGGAAAATAATCTGGGGGTCATCTAAGTGAAGACGTGGGGGAAAGAGTGCTCCTGGCGGGGGGTGGGGAGCCCAAGCCGTCCAGCGTGGTGGGGCACAGTGGAGGCGGGAAGACAAAGCAGGACCCCGTGAGTCATGGACGGAGTCTGGACCCAAGCCAGAGGGCAGCTCTGAGCCTCGGAGGGGTTTAAGCAGAGTGACATAACCATGACTGGGCTCCAGAAGCAGCTCCCCGCTGCATAGTCTGGCCACTGGGAGGAGGGAGCTGGATTGTGGACGAGGGACTCGGAGTCGTGGAGGGGGTGGGCCACATTAAGGTGCTCTCGCTCAGGGCGGTGCAGGGGTCCTCAGAGGCATCCGTGTAGTGTTTGGAGTCAAGAAAACTGTGGCGCTGGTGCAAACAGTAAAGGATCCCGCTTCTTCCCTGCCTTTGGGCAAGGCCCTTCCGGGTGGAGACGCCCTGCCCTCCTGCCTCCCAGGGCTCCTCCCCGCCGGGCATCTCGGCCGTTCATGCGCGCGAGTGCCACAAGGGGGCAGCAGCGCACCACTGTCCTCTCCCATTCTCCCCTGGAGCCACACTCCTGATTAACCTTACAGTTTTAATGAGGCGGACGACTTATTAAAACACAGACTTCTGGGCCCCGTCTCAAGAGTTTCTGTGAATCTGGAATGTGACACAAGATATTTGCATTTCTAACCAGTTCCCAGATGATGCTGATGCTTCTGGTCCGGGGACCCCACTCTGAGAACTACTGAGGTTGAGTGTTGGGTGGGGATGGGGTGAGCTCTGACCCACCCAAACACGGCCACTGGGAAATCACTGCCAACCGGGCAGCCACTCCCATTTGACAACGATGGCGTATTTACTTTTCTAAGCCCCCATTAAATCCCTTTTTCAAAATGCTGAATGAAGGTATATCATTTCATTCATTCAATAAGGACCAAGCCTGGTTCTGTCCTCGGTGTTGTTCTAAGTCCTGGAGATCCAGGAAACAAAGCAGAAAAAATAGGTCCCAGCCAGCACTTGCGGAGTCAGGCAACAAATAATAAATGTTACAAACAAGTCAGGTAGTGTGTTAAAACACGCTACACGCATCAGAGGGACGGAACAAGGTGGCTGAGGCAGGTTCTCTGTGAAGTGTTTACTTTGTGAGTCAAACTTGAAAGAAAGTGAGGGGATTAGCCATGGGGAAACTTGGGGGAAGATTATGCCAGGCATAGGGAACAGCCAGCGCAAAGGTCCTGAGGTGGGAGAATGTCTGGCATGTTCAAGAGACAGCCAGGAGGACCATGAGGTCAGAGCAGCACGAGCAAGGGGGAGAGTAATTGAGGATGAGGGCAGACAGGTGACTGGGGCACAGTGAGGGGCGCTGTAGGTTGTGTGGAGGCCTTTAGATGTTCTCAGGTGCAGGAGCGGCGTGGTCTGGCTTGGCTTGAACAGGATCCCTCTGCACACACTTCAAGGAGCAGGGTGGAAGGCAGGAGAGCAAGAAGAGGGTGTGAGGTCATCGGGGCAGAGATGATGGTAGCCCTGGCTGGGGAGCGGTGGAGAGGACAGGGTGGTAAGAGTTTATACATACCAGCAAACCCCATACTTGTCTGTATTTCCATAACTAAATGGCCGGGTCAATGTGGTCATCTACTCCTCTGTGCAGCGACTCAAATTCCCGACCTTAACTCATGTCTCTATGTCAGTCTATGATCTTTGATCGTCTTTGATCTCCAGCTGCCTCTGGCCACACTGTCCTAGGTGACCACTGCATCCTCGAACTCAAGGCATCGAGGACACCCCCTCATCTGCCGCCTGTAGAGCCTCCACCACTCCCCCGGGTTTCTGTTGGTGGCCCCTCCACTCTGCCACCCTCCAGCCCAAAGCCCAGGGCTGTATTGGGTATCTTAGTTCCCGTGCTGCTCACGTGCATCCTTCAAACCAGATCTCACAGGCAATGTCAGGCTCTGCTGATTCTCCATCTGTTCCCTCTTTCCCATGCCCACAGCTACCTGTCCAGGCCCGTGGGCCTCACCCCTGAACACTGCAGCAACTGCTCACAGGGGAGCCTGGTGGCCAGGGGCATGGGCTCTCGAGCAGGATTCTCTGGGTTTGAATCCTGGTTCTGTCCCTGTGGACTTGGGGCTTTTTCCTCAATTTGCCATCTCAGTTTCTCTGTCAGTGAAATGGGCATAATTATACTTCAAATGTTATTATGAGGGTCAAGTGAGAGATTACATAGAAGATGCTTGGAGCAGAGTCTTGTATGTGGTGAGAACTCTATAAATACTAGCTCTTTTAGCATTAATTTTTAAAGTTCATTATTTTGAGAGAGAGAGAGAGAGAGAGAGAGAGAGAGAGAACACAAGCAGGGGAGGAACAGAGAGAGGAGAAGAGAGAGAGAGAATCCCAAGCAGGCTCCACACTGTCAGTGCAGAGCCCGATGCGAGACTCAAACTCACAAACCGTGAGATCATGACCTGAACCAAAATCAAGAGTCCGACACTCAACTGAGCCACCCAGGCGCCCCAGCTCTCTTATTATTTATGCAATAAGTCTTTATTGAGTACTTATTGTATAGAGACCTCCATCTATTGGAAGATAATCGAACCCAGGAAGAAGAGTGCAGACCCCAGCAATTCCACTCTTGAATGTTGATCCAACAGAAGTGTTCATCAATATCCAGCAGAAGACACGGACTAGAATGACACCCTATTCATAATAGCCCCCATCTGGAAACTACCCATCAGGCATAGAACGGGTAGAGAAAATGTAGTCTATTCGTGCAAGGGAATAATACCACAGTGATGAGAAGGAATGCACGATTGTTACCCGCAACAACATGGATATTTAACAAGTATAAATGTAACGGGGAATGGCTGGGCCCAGCACCTCCAGCTGTGGGTTTCAGTGGGGGTAGTCTGATTTTCACCTAACCTGTGCCCCCAAAATGACCTCCTCTTCTTTACAAACAAAATTCCCAGCCTTTGCCTCATATCTTTCCCTGACTTGCCAAAGAACCGTGAGGGCAGGACAATAATAATAGCCTGTAGTTCGGGTGAATTACCGCGAATTAGGATGAATTACCTAATTCATGAATTAGGGTGAATTACCGTAATTAGGAATTACCGCGACCTAATATGGGAACTCATCAACACAGTGATCCTTTAGGGTGGGTACTGCTCTTTATGCCCATTTTACAGATGAAAAAACTAAAGCACTAAAAGGTCAAGTCAAGAGGATGATAGCTAAAATTGTTATTTCAGGGGCGCCTGGGTGGCTCAGTCGGTTAAGCGTCCGACTTCGGCTCAGGTCGTGATCTCGCGGTCCGTGAGTTCAAGCCCCGTGTCGGGGTCTGTGCTGACCGCTCAGAGCCTGGAGACTGTTTCAGATTCTGTGTCTCCCTCTCTCTGACCCTCCCCCGTTCATGCTCTGTCTCTCTCTGTCTCAAAAATAAATAAACGTTAAAAAAAAATTAAAATTGTTATTTCAGTCTCAGAATACTCAACAACCCTCTGTGTAGAGCCCTGCTGTTCAGCCCACTTTAGAGAAAAGGACCCTGAGGCACAAAGAAGTTAGGTACCGCCTAAAATCACACCAGGAAACAGCAGAGCTGGGTTGGGCCAGATGGCCAAGCCCACTCTGTGCAGCTCTGTTCACAGCTGCTTGATAGTGAGGTCACAGGCCTTGTAGCCAGATGGCCCAGGGCCCAGCACCACAATCCTAGGACAACCCGTTACTCTGGGTCTCAGTTTACCCATCTCTAAAATGGGAATATCGATAGCGCTTTCCTTTAGGGATGTCCCAAGGGCAACATGCAATTGTGGGTAAAGTGCCCGGAAGCAAGCGCCCCACATGCAGGAATCATTGGACACAGGTCTGTTGTCCTCATCCTCGCTCTCACTGTTTCTAGGGATATTCTCCGAATTTTCCCCGGCAATGACCCCTGTGGAGCCTGACCCACTGAAACTCTCATTCCGTAAGAGAGCATCAACTCAGCCTTGAGTCAGGTAAACTGGGCGTCCAAGCAGCTTTCTCATCTGTGAACTAGAGTTTTGTGAGGAATAAGTGGCCCAGACGCTGCCTGTGATTCTCTGTCTGGGGTTTTTGGAGGAGGTGTTACCTGAGTAAAGTGCTGGAGGCAGCTGTCTCCAGGGGCAGGTCCTGTGCCTTCTGTGAGCTGGGGCCCGCCCTTCGCCTCCTCTACAGAGTATCTCAGGGCCCTAGACTCCCGGGCTCCCTTGCCTCTCACCTTCCGGGGGAGGGGGTGACGTGACCAATGGAAGGCACTAACGGAAGCCAGGTCTGCCTCCCCATCTCCATCACTTTTTGCTAGGTCTGCAAGGCTGCGTGTCCTTGGGGGCTCCTGCTCCCCGCAGCCGGCCCTGCTGTGATTCCACCTTCTGCTGGTTGATCGCGGCTTCTGGGCTCTGCTCTCCCTCAAACCCTGCATCCCAACAGCTGGTGCCAAGTGAAAGAAGCCATTCACAAGACAATACCTCCTGCGAGATGCTCTTTATGTTAAGAACAGGCAGCTAGCTATCCGTCATCTAAGGTGCTGGAACTCAGAACCGTGGTTGCCTTCAGGGGTGGAGGGGATGACGGGGAAGGCGCCGTAGGAAACTTCCTGAGAGGATGGAAATGTTTCGTACCTTGATGGGGCTATTGATTACACAGGCGTATACATTTGTAAAGACTCGGTAAACCGTATGTTAAGACCTGTGTGTTTCACTGTGTGTAAGCCATGCCTCAATAAAATTAGCTTAATGAAAATAAATCCCTGTTTAAATACTCAGTGTTTTCTAATTTCCTGACTGGAGTGTGATGAGAACACAGTTTTCCTTTTTAAACACACAGATGTAGATCACAGAGGAGGAAAGAAAATTTATATGTAGGTTTAAAAAAGAAAACAACAATAAAACATGAGACTTCAAACAATTGCACACTTGGGTGGGTTTATTTCAGGCCGTGTTCCCCAGTCGCTGGGGGCAAGCCTTCATTTTCCCCCTGATTTTCTCTGGTCTTAAATGTTGCGAAGCACCAAGCTCTATATAAAGCGTCTAGCTCAGTGCCTGGCACGTTGCAGGTGTGCGCGAAAGGTTCATTTTTATTAACATGAGTTGGTTTTAACGGATCCCTTTCAGGCCTGTTTTCTGACTTTCTTCAAGACAGTGTGATTTCACCTTGTGATTTTCACAAAGGATGCAGCCTCTGCATGCTGCCCTTGGATGGGGAGCGCTTTCTCAGACAGCATAAGCTTGACCTACAAGCTCTTGCCTAGGCGTGTACCTGGGACGTCTTTATGTCAACTCCAGGAAAGGGAGCAAGAGATTCAGAATATCTGTGCGCCCCTCTTCACCACACCCCCGGGAAAATAGCCAGTCCAGCCCAGCACCTGCCTTGGCCTAATGATTAAGGGACAGCTGGTTGCCTTATCTGCTGGAAAGCTTGCCCATGTGTGTGTTTGATAAAGGCTGTGTGGAGGCTGGTAATGGACCAGAAGACCCTGGAAACCTTGGCCAGCCCCCTAGGCTGTGAGGTAGAGGAAGGGAGACTGGGGCACGCAACCCAGCTCTATCTCAGGGTCCAGATGGACCAGACGGCTTGTGAACATTCTTGTCCTCCAGGGCCTGCATGGCGTTGCCCCAGTCAAGGGTGTGGGGAGGGCCCAGGCACGGGGCTGCCTGCTGGATTAGGGTGGGCACCGAACCCCCCTTCCCAGCTCTGCTCTAAAAGGCACTGTTCCGTGGGCTGCGGCCCCTGGCAGGTGGACAGGGCCCAGTCAGGCACAGGTGGTGCTGGGTCTCCAGTCGGCAGAGGCGGTTCTGGTTGGACACCCGGGTGGCCACACCCAGCCCGCAGGTGGTTGAGCAGGGGCCCCAGGCCGTGCTCCATTCTGGGCAGGGGATGCCAGGGGGTGGGGGAGCGACAAGGCCAGAAAACTGGGGTCCTGGGAGGGGGGAAGAAAAAGAGGTCAGCACTGCGAGGTCAGGGCTTGGCGGCTAAGTCAACCCAACTGCTAGCGGTGCCCTCTTGGTCGCGTTGCTTAACCTCTCTGGACCTCGGTCTCTTCCCATGTAAATTTCCTACTGGTCGATTGTTAGGGCTGAATAAAATAATGGAGGGGAGGTGCTTAGCACAGTACTCCTACTTGTAAGCACCTCGTATGTGTGGGTTACTAGGCAGCTGGGATGGTGCCGGCCGGGACGGTCCCCCAGGAAGTGGCACGTTTCTCATTTCTGCACCCCTCCCCCCATGGCCTCTTACAGGAAGGAGATTGTGTGGGTAGTGGTACCGTGACCCGGCCACAAAGATGCTAGAGGTTCTGAGGCTGTGCCCGGAACAAGACGGGGGGTTCACCACCGTCTAGGTTTTCCTCCTCTCACATCCGATTCTGCTCTGATGTTTTGGTGTCCTTTCTTCTGGTCCTTTTTAACCAACTGGTTCTCAACTGGGGGTGATTTTGCTCCCCACCCCCCCCCCCGGGAATTTGGCAATGTCCAGAGACCTTTTGACGGTCACACTGGGAGTGGGGGTACTGGAGTCTAGCCGGGATGCTGCTAAGCATCCTATCAGCTCCCACGCGACAGAGGGTTACCCGGCCCACGTGTCACTAGTGCCAAAGTTGAGAAACCCCGCGTGATATGATTTGTGTGCGGTCTGTATGCACACGCACATGTACTCACATACTGGAGGCCAAATTGCATAGACAGTGCCCTCTCCTGCTTTTTACGCACAAGATGAACTCGCTGGCATCCTGCTGTGCATTGAAGCGGATGTGCCCCGTTCCGTCATGGGGATAACTACAGCCACCACGGATGGAGTGCTATGTTCCAGGCACTGCCTGACTACTTTCCTTGTGTTTACTCGCCCAGTCTCACAACAACTCTGCGAGGTGGATGCCCTTATTCTCACTTTGGAACAGTTGGAGGCACTGAGGCCCGGAGAAGTTAAGCAACTTTCTCAGAGTCCCACCACTAGAAGTAGTGAAGCCGGGCTTAGAACCCCGGGCAGACTCCATGCTGAACCCACCATGCTCTACTCCCAATATGGTCCATCGCCAATGGACCCATGCCTTCTTCCCAGCTGCCTTTCTCTAGAAAAATCACATTCATATGATAATCATAATAACTCAGTGATGTAGCAAGAACCAAATCTCTAAAGAGTTTATAGCATGAGGTAACTGTCTTTCCTCCACCTCTGCCCCTAAGTCCACATCCCAGAGGCAACCACCTTGCCTGATTCAGTTTTGAGTTCCTCTTTGGGTACATCCAAATAATTACATGTTAATACTAGTATATAATATTTAAATTATATAAATATATTATAATGCGTATTAGTATATTAGAATTATAATAGTAGTATGTCGTAATAGTACTTCTGCTATGAAATGCGAGCCTTTGGCTCAAGGATCCTAGCCCTCCTTTCGCTTCTCCACTCTGCCACTAATTTTCATTTTTCATTATTTATGACTTAAAATTATATTACTTCTTGTTCTGCCAGTTTCAAAGAGGTCTTGTGACTCCCCACTCTGCTCACCTAGTCTCCTCAGCCCGCACCCCCTCCCGGGTCCTGTCAGGGAAATCTGGGCTTTGACCTGTCCAGTCTCCTGGCTCCTGAGAAGCCCCGCCCTCGCCCCGCCCCCCTCCCCGGTGGCCCTGCCCCTGGCTTTGACCAGTCCAGAGTCCTGGCTCCTGAGAAGCCCCGCCCTCGCCCCGCCCCCAGGCGGCCCTGCCCCTGGCCTGGGCCAACCCTGCACTCACCTTGGGCTGGGAGGGGCTGGACCCCCAGCCCCCCTCCCTGGTCGCACACCCACTCAGGGCAGCACTTGCCCGGGACCTCAACCCTCCTGGGATACGGGCAGTCCCAGCTGGGCAGCCGGACGTCCTCACTGCACAGTGGCACACAGGTGAAGCCACCATCCTCACAGTGGCAGCGAACCCTGCAGTGGGGCTGGAAGGTCTCCCCATCTCGGTACACGCGGCCGTTCACCTCACAGCTCCCGTCATCCTCTCCCCCTGCAGAGGAGAAACCACACCCCCATCCGTGACCCCCAACTTTTCCCTGGGCAAGCCTGTGCCAGCCACATCCTCCACGTGGTCTCTCTGCAGAGCTGGCCCAGATCCTGCTGGGGAGCGGTGCCCTTACAGGGTCAGGACACTGGGCCAAAGGGCTCCAGCCCATCGTATGTACCCCGTCCCCACTGCCAGCCTGCCCTGGAGCCAGCAGGAACACAGCGAGGCACACTGCATCCTGACACAAGGGATGGGGAGGCGCTGGCCTGGTCGGAGCCCCACTCTGCTTTATTAGCTCTGGACCTTGGCCAAGCGACTTCACTTCTTGCCTCAGTTTCCTCACCTGCAAAGTGAGTTATAATGATACTTATTTCACAGGGTTGTGGTATAGACAAAATGAAATGATATATGTAATGAATCCAACATAAAAGAGATCTTCGATAGATCCTAGCTGCTCTGTTGTTACTATGAATATAAATACTATATATTAATAATATATAACGTACGTACACAATGAGGGTTTCTGCAACAAAATTTCATTGTACATCTGCTGTGTGGTAGTCGTCCCTATTAGGCCAGGGCTTAACTTGCTGGCTGTGTGACTTTGGATAAGTTACTTGACTTCTCTGAGTCCCCTTAACAATAGCATTGATGAGAACAGCTCAGTACCTTCAGTTACACGAGATAATATGTACAAAACATCTGGCATAGTGCTAGGCATATAGTAGGTGTTCAAGAAACACTCTTTGAACAGAGCCCTCAAGATGTGGATGCTATCCCCACTTCCTCCACTGGAAAAGCACTGCTTGAGGGCTGGGGCTGGGAGTGCTCCTGCCGGCACACCCCCATCCCCCAGGCCGGCTCAGAGCATGGATGGGACACACAGACCCTGGGGAAATGCCCTTTGCAATGCCTGGTGCAAGGCCCAGCACGTGAGAGACACTGCTAAAAGAGTTCCGACTTCTTATAAATTCCAGAGATATGTAGTGTGCCCCTCCTGTGTGCCATCCACTGGGCTCCTAGGCAGGACTAAGACACAGTCCTTGCTGTGAGGGATTGATGCCCAGGCAAGGGACATATGTCACTGTCTCCAAGACAGAGTGAAGAGCCGTGGAGAAGTGCGTGTGAGCCGCCCGGGAAGTGCAGAGAGCTAGGAGGGGTCAGGAGGTTCTGGGGACAGATTTGCTGGAAGGCAGATTTTCCCAGGATTTCAGAGAGAAACCTCTAGCGAGCCTATACACACGCAGGAATTTGGGAACCACACAGATGTGGAGGGCAGTCCCTGTTCCCACTTGCTAGCTGTGGAAACTGAGCCACGATGCCCGCTCACGGGGCCACCAAGGATTGAAGGAGCCAGTGTACTTAAAGGATTTCGCCCCGAGTCTGGAACATGGCAGGTGAGTGGGAGCGGGTGATGCCTGTTCCTCTGAGAGGCACAGGCGGACACTAGCGGTCTCCCCACTCCTTCCAGGCCGCAGCCCTTTGGCTCCAAATCCCTGGCCTTCTGGCCTGGATCATGTGGCCGCTGGTTTCCTGGAAACTGTAGGGGGCAGCTGTGCCTTAATCTGCACCCTAAGCCTGGCCGAGCCTGGGTCTCCCACCAGACTCCTGATGTCACAGCCCTGGGGCCTCCTGGTCGCTGGGATGACTGGTAAACAGAGGGATTGTTTAGGAAAGTCAGCTGGAGTGGTGTTAATTTTAGCAAGGTTTCCTGGCACTCCTCCTGGGTCCTGCAGCTCAGGCTGGTTGGGAGTGGGAGCAATGGTCCCTGGGCAGTCACTCCCTACGCTGGGGTCTGCGTGCACCCTTGTGCGTGGTCCCAAATACATGAGGTACCTCCAAACTTACTCATCCTTGGATCCCCACCCCCGACATACACATATAGTTGCCTCTTCTGGGCCCTTCCAATACCTTCTTGTTCAGCAACCTCCCTCAAATAACTTTAGACGGGCTCCTCTAAAGGGGCTCCTGGGTGGCTCAGTCAGTTAAGCAGCCGACTCTTGATTTTGGCTCAGATCATGATCTCATGGTTTGTGAGATGGAGCCCAGCATGGAGCCTGCTTGGGATTCTCTCCCCCTTGCTCTCTGCCCTTCCCCCCTTCCATCCCCCCACCCCTCTCATGCTCTTTCTCTCTAAATAAATAAACAAACAACAAGCAAACATTAAAAAATTACAAAAAGAAACTTGAGAGCCCAGTCTTGTTATCTGGTGATTTCTACATCCTTCTTTCCCTCTGAGGGTCCCTTACAGGAGAGGGAACGACAGGGTATTTGTTTTTTGTTTGTTTGTTTGTTTGTTTACCTTTAGCCACTTGCACACTGTGTGACTGTAGGCAAGTGATTTAACCTCTCTGACCCCCACTTCCTTCATCTGCAAAATAAGTTTAATAATAGGACCTTCCTCATTATTAAGGGTAAAGTGAAATCATGTGTGTAAAGGGCTTGTTCACAGGACATGCTCAATAAATGCCTGTTCCTGTGCCTCTTCCTGCTAGCTTCTCTAGAACTCCTACTATCATTCATTCATTCATTCATTCAACGCTTATTTATTGGGTACCTACTATGCATCAGGCACTGTTCTGGGTACTTGTGGTATAGCGATGACTAAAACAGGCAAACATCCTGCCCTCATTGGAGCTTTCGCCCTAGCAGAAATAAGCCCAATAAGCAAGTAGAGTTTATGATGTCAGGTGGTGATTAGAGCCAGAAAAATAATGGAGGGAAGGGTTTTAAGAGAGGGGTGTTGAAAATGGTGATCGCGGGAGGCCTCACCAAGAGGGTGATATTTGAGTAAAGATGTGAAGGAGGTATAGGAACTTGCCATGCATGTATCTGGGGGAAAGAATGCTGGTAGACAAGCAGCCAGTGCAAAGGGCCTGAGGTAGGAGCCTCCCTGGGATATTTAAGGAACAAAATAGGCCAGTGTGGCTGAAGCAGAGAATGGGAGGGAGAGAGGGGGTTCGATGGGGTCAGAGAGAAAGTAGGAGCAGGACCCTGTGGGGCCTTGTAGCCACCAGGAGGACTTTGGCTTGTACTCGGAGGGGGTAGGAAGCTCTTGGAGGCCTTGAGGCCGAGGATGGATGTGGCCTGATGTCTGTATGGAAAGGGCCCTGTGGCTGCTGTGTTGGAAACAGGCGAAAGGCAAGGAGAGAAGCAGGGAGACAGTTATGCAGCCACCGCAACCTCCATCACGTGATGATGGGGCTCAGACCAGGCTGGTAGCAGGGGCTGGACTGGGAACGGAAGGTTCTAGAAATATCTTGAAGACTTCGCTTGTGGGAAGTATGTGGGATGTGCAAAAATGAGAGAGGTCAAGAATGACTGTAAAGTTTGAAACTCAGGCCACAGGAAGGGTGGGGATGCCCTCGGCTGAGTGCGGAGGCTGCACGCTTGGGGTATGAGGGATCAGAGGCTTATGATGGACACGCACAGAGACTGGAGTCGGCCGTCAGAGGTCTGTCCAACAGGAACTGACAGGAGAGTTTTTGGGCAGCACGTTCCCTCCAGAGCTAAGACCTAGACCCAGCCTCCGTGAGGTCTTAGCTGGCTCTGGCTCATCTGTGGGGTTCACCAGCCTCCAGATTTGGTTCATGAACACCCACTATGTTGCCTGACCAGCACTGGGAGTTGTAGGAAGAAGCAAAGACTAAATACATCTTTGACCTCCAGCTGTTTGAAGTCTGAGTCAAGACGGACTAGGAAAAGCCCCTTAAAAAACTTAGTGACAATAACAGCCAATGTGTACTAATCATATGCTGAGTGTCAGGCAGAAGAGTGATGGAAAGGAGGATTGTGGAGCCAGCTCCCTGAGTTCAAATCCCAGCCCAGCTCCTTATGAGCTGTGTGATCCTGAGCAAGTTGCCTAACCTCTCTGTGCCTCTTTTTGTTTTTTCCCATTTATAAAATGCGAATGACATCAGGACCAACCTCATAAGGTTGTTTTGTTTTGTTTTTTTTAGTTTTTTTTTTTAACGTTTATTTATTTTTGAGACAGAGACAGAACATGAACGGGGGAGGGTCAGAGAGAGAGGGAGACACAGAATCTGAAACAGGCTCCAGGCTCTGAGCTGTCAGCACAGAGCCCAACGCGGGGCTCGAACTCACGGACCGCGAGATCATGACCTCGCCGAAGTCGGACGCTTAGCCGACTGAGCCACCCAGGCGCCCCATGGTTGTTGTGAGATTAAATGAGATAATATTTGTGAAACCCTTAGCGCCTCGCACGCGGTAAGTGCCATGCAAGTGTTCAACAAATAAAGCTTTGCCGTGTGTTTTACATGTGTCCTGGCTAATTAAAACAATGGCCTGGTGAGCTAAATGTTACTTCTCTCATTTTTCCCTTTAGCAACCATCTATGAGTTTATAAAACAAATCACTACTTTCTCATGATTACACTCCCCTGATCATAAAAAAACATTTAACGAGGATTTAGTGTTGATAACCTTATGTCTATTAGTCTTGTTGTTATCAGTCTTTAAGCCTTGTTTTTTTCGATAAGTGGATTCATTGTCAATGATTCATGAGCCCCTCTCTTGTTCTTATTTTCTTAAAATGACACATGCAAATAGATGAAACAGATAGATGGCTCTACAAGACTCATTAACAAAAAAAAAAAAAAGAAAAAAGAGAACACTGTCACATTTTGCTGTTTCTCTAAGGCAGTGGTCCTCAAATAGAGATGATTTTGCTCCCCCAGGGCACACTTGGCAATGTCTGAGACAGATTGTCATGACCTGAGTCATGCTACTGGCATCCAGTGAGTAGAGACCAGGGATGCTGCTAAAAGTCCTACCGTGTGTAGGACAGCCCCCCTACAAAGAATTATAACAATTATCTGGCCCCAAAGAGTAAAGTTGAGAAACCCTGATCTAAAGCGCCAGAAGGCACCAAGGCCTAAAATGCTGAGAGATATAACATGCTCAAGGTCACTAGTAAATGGCAGACTCAGGACTCAAACGATAGCCCAAGGCTCCCAATCCAGGAGGAAGACAGAACAAAACGTTGCTTTAGAATCTGTGTGATCTGGTCCCAAGCTGTGTAAGAGTAATCATGCCCATTACTGTTACTAAGGCTCAGTTTGCTCATCTATAAAGTGGGTCTGAAAGTACTTACCACATAGGATTGTTGTGAGGATTATGTGGCAAGTTTCAGCACACTGCCTGAGACGTATTATGCCCTAAATAAGCAGCAATGCTTTTATTTTCCCAAAAAGGTGTGAAGGTCCCGAGAAAGGATAGTAACATCTGGTTTGAATAATCTGGGAGGACTTCCAGGGGAGGAGTGTTTGAGCTCGCCTTTGACAGTGGGTTGTGATTTGGACAGGTAAGAATGGGGGGAGGCTGCTCAGGGGGAGGGCATGGTTGGATCAAAGACAAGGTGGGGGGGCGGGCAGAGGGAGGGCCCAGGGAACCGCGGGTCACCGGATTTGGCTAGAATGGATGGTGCACCTGATGTAAGGAAGTAGAGAGAGAAGAGCTTCTCTTTGACTCAGGTCCCCTCAGCCTTGACCCTCCCAAATACATCCACCGTCAGTCCCGCAAACCTGCTTACAGAGGCACACGGCCCCTCTGCCACCAGGGCCCGCCCTGGGCTGGCAGATCAGGCCCTGGCTGGGGTCGCAGACGTGGAGATGGTCGCAGGGCTCCCCCAGCCGCCGTGCACATACCCGGCAACAGTTGCAGCCATCCAGCACCAGGGGCGCCCCCGGTGGGCATCGGGGTGGCGGCCAGGGGCAGACACATGGTGTTGGGCACAGCTGGGCACATACCTGCAGAGACAGAAACGTCACTCAGCCATGGCCGTTCAAGGGGGGCAGTGAGAGATCCACACTTTGGCCCCAGGGTCACACAGACCTGGCCTTGAACCTCGTGACACTCCTCCCTAAGAGACAGTTGGCATTGTGGTCATGAGCTAGAACTTTGGACTAGAACTCCAGTCCCGACTCTGCCTCTTATTAGCTGAGTGACCTTGGGCAAGTTACTTAAGCTCTCTTAGCCTCAGTTTCCCTATCTGTAAAAAGGGGGCAATAGCAGTGTTTAGCTCAGAAGATTGTTTTGAAGAGTACATAAAGTGATGCATGTTAAACCCTGAGCAGGCAACCAGGCATGGGGTAGGTGCTCAGTGCATTTAGCAAATGATGATCACTGTTGGGAATGACAAAGAAGGGCTGAGGCCCCGCCCTTTAGACACTATAGTAAGGCAAACGCCACAAAACAAAGGATTAAAATGACAGGGCACTGGGGCGCCTGGGTGGCTCAGTCGGCTAAGTGTCCGACTTCGGCTCAGGTCATGATCTCGCAGTTCATGAGTTCGAGCACCGTGTCTGGCTCTGTGCTGACAGCTCAGAGCCTGGAGCCTGCTTCAGATTCTGTGTCCCCCTCTCTCTCTGCCCCTCCCATGCTCATGCTCTGTCTCTGTCTCTCTCTCTCTCTCTCTGTTAAAAATAAACATTAAAAAAAATTTTTTAAATAAAAAATAAAATAACAAGGCACTATATGTTTTCTAGCACATAGATTGCAAATCTTTATCTCGACAACTGAATAAATCAAACAGTATCATAGATGTTTTTGATTGTTGAAATAACCCAGAATATATTTCTGGATACTTATCAAATCAGCCAGGAAACTTGGGAAAATACTGAACCCCAGACCTCCCCTGGGACTTACCAAATAGAACCTCCAGAGGCAGGGCCCCGGAATCTGTATTTGTACCAGGCTGCCAGGGGCTTCTGATGCACAGCTAGGATTTTGGCACCTCTGCTCCAGTTCTAACCCCCAGCCCCTGGCCATGGAGAGATGGGGACCCTCGGCTCCAGAGAGAACAAGGGTCTTGCCAAAAGTCACAGTGTGTTAGCCACAGAGCTGGGAGCCTGCTTCCTCCTTAAGGATGCTATAGTCGGGAAAAGCCTGAGCCAGGGACCCGCCCCCCAGGTGGGTATCGACCCAAGTGTCCTGGCTGTTTCTTCCCACTCAGGACACAGAAACAACCAAACCAGAAACCGGATGCCATGGTCTCCCCATATGTCCATTTGGAGGTGGGGACCAAGAGGCAGGCGTAACTCAAGATGTTCCCAGTGGCCCCCTCCGTGAGGGACCAATTTTTAGTTCAGTAGGATCCTTGGAGGACCAGAGGGTTTTACCTGGAGAATGGAAGACTTACAGTTTACAGAGATCGAACTAATAACCTCCTATCTTTGGTGTGGCCCCAAAGCAGGCAATGACCTCTTTGCCCTAATCCCCACTTTGCCCCAACCCTACCACCCTCCAGTCCTGCAAACCTGCCTTCAGTGGCCTGCAGCTCACACCCTGGCCACCAGGGGCCGCCCCAAACTGGCCTACCAGCCTTGGGTGGGAGCGGGTGTCACAGACCAGGCTAGGGCAGCACTGGTAACAGGTTCAAGCGTGGAGCCTCACAGGGGAGAGAGTTCCCGCCTCTGCAGAATTCCAGGCAGGAGACTGGGTGATACCAAAGAGATTCTAGAGAAGATGGCCTAGGCTCGCTCCTCAAAGCGTGGTCTGGACCAGCAGCAGGAGCATCGTCACCCGGAAGTCTGTTGCAGTATCTGGGGCCCCGCTTTATGAGTCTGACTCTGCCTTTTAACAAACCTAGAAATTATTCTCATGGAATTGACCCAGCGAGCAATCAGCCGGACTCTGGGGTTCCCTTTCAAACCAGAGGGTGGGCTCCCTCGGTGAGTGGGAAGTGGGGACTCTGATCAGAACTGGCTCTCGGGTCCCTCCCACCTGAAAGCCGGGGTGCCAGGCCACAGACCGTCTGGCTTGCACCCAGGTTCCCACTTTGGCTCTCCATGAGCAAGCGTGGCCAGGGCCAGATGTGCAGGTCCTGATACGCAAGAGGGGCCGCTAATAATATCAGTGATTATGGCTAACAGTTACCACGGGCAGCCATAATGTGTCATCTGATTTAGCCCTGCGAGGTGAGGTGCCAGCACTGTGCCCACTGTAGAAGCTCAAAACAGTGTGGCCACGTCACCAGTAAGAGGCAGAGCCAGGACCGGAATCTGGGTTCACGTGAATCCAAGGCCCAGGTCGTAATTATCACACCTACCTTGGGGAGCTGTTTGCCAGCTTAGCCTCTGCTTCAGTTTACCCATTTGTTCAGAACGGTCAGTGACAGGTCAAGGGAGCACACCAAGGGGAGGTAGGCCCTCTCTGGTCTCCCTCTATCTCCATGCCCTTCCCAACCACCCCCTGCACACATGGTTTTTCCAGACCCTTGCTGCGGTCACCAAGGGGGAAGAGCCCCGGACACAGAATATTCTAGGAAGAGTTGAAATCCAAGTTCTACCACTGACTGGCTGTGTGACTTTCAACACCACGCTGCTGAACCGCTTTGTCGGAGAGGGAGCTGTTTCCTTCTCAGTAAAACAGGGTAGAGACCACCTATCTTAAAATTGTGACAGGGATAAAAGGTCACGGCTAGCTCTTGATCATCGTGACTCTGTCTGTTTCCAGGTCTCTGCCACCTGCCCCTGTTCACAGGCCTGAGCCCAGGAGCCCACAGCCCGCCGGAAGGCTCGGGATTCTCGTTCTGAGGATTGTTGTAGCTCTCCGTGCTCGTGATGACCAAGTCCCTGAGTCCTGTGCAGGATGCTGCCTGGCTCCCTGGGACCAGGAAGTATGGAGGTGAGGACAGTGGGCCCAGGATGGCTTCATTTGGGTCTTTTATATAAGCCTGGGCCCAGAACCCCGAGCCCCCAAGCCACCCACCTAAGCATGATGTTCTGCCGGGCGCCTTCGGGAGAACAAACAGTGGGGACTGGGATGCTGGCGGAGTTCTGGGCCTTGCCCCACCGCTGCTCAGGACCCAGGAGAGCAAAACTTCTGCTGTGCTCCTCAGCGGAGCATAAAAGCCCAGTGAGATCATGGCTCGCGGTGGGGCCAATCTCCAAGGTGTCGGGAACTCAGCATTTGCTGAGGGAATCACAGGGATCAGCAGCTGTGGCCTCGGTCCAGGTAGGGGAGAGGCCCAGGCAGGAGAGGCACAAGTAGAAGCGCCCCTTCCCCACCCTCCACACACTCAAGCCTATCCTGGGCTCCACTTCCTCTATTGCTCTGATGTTTCTTTGCTGTGTGATGTTAGTCAAGTTGCTTGCCCTCTCTGAGTCCTGCTTGACTAAAAACAGGGGATAATAAATCCTTACGAGGTTGTTGGATATGTTACACAAGGTAGATGTTTCACAGACCTTCTGAAAAAATGTCCCATAAGAGAAGATCATCATTCCACAAGGTGTCTCCCTGTCCCCTTTCAGCCAGGTCTGCAGGTCACTAGGTCACTCACTGCCAACAGCATTAACGCCCTTGCAGCGTGAACTTTTCTGATCAGTTAGACACCAACATCCTTTCAAACCCTGGCTCACAATCAGGCAAAGCAGGGTGTATGTGGCATCTCATTTGTAATGAGGACGCCCACTTCAGCTTTGTAGGGCTCTGGGGACTGCTAATAGTCACGACCCTCTGCTTCTGAACACCTGCCACGTTCCGGGTGCTGCGCTGAGTACTTTTGATGAATTACCATAAATGATCTTCACAAAAGCCTCATGATCATTGTGCCCATTTATCCAAGGAAGCAGCTGAGGCTCGGAGAGGAGAAGGGACTTGCCTGAGATCACACAGCAGAGCTGGCCAGGGGCAACTCTCTGGGCACCAGGGAGGGAAGCCCGGCTGTGCCCAACATAGAAGACCTGCAGGAATTCTTTTAGGGGGTCCTTGGCAGTGATTTCACACCTCCCCAACACACCAAGGAAGTCAGCAGGATGTTTTGGGGCCCAGGGCCCCCTTACCTTTGAGAGGAGGCAGAGGAGGGAGAAGGCCAGAAGGTGGGTCTGTAGTGTGACTCTCATGTCACTGTGTCCCCCACGGAGCCGGCTTTCAGCCTGGGAGGCAGGACCTGTGAGTCTTTATGTTCCGGCAGCTGTGAGGTCACTGCCAGGCACACAGGCTCACACACACACACACAGATGCACACGCACACACAGATGCACACGCACGCTGGTCTCTGCATTCCTGCTCCTCTCCCCATCCTCATGCTCCCACTGATGAGCCCATTTACCTGAAGATGAGACGGCGAGGCCACCAAGAAGGTGCCTACCAGTGTGAGCGTGTGTGTGTGTGTGCGTGCGTGCGTGCGCACGTCCGTGTGTGAAAGCCAGAGCCAATGCCAGTGCCAGGAGCCTGTGACAGGCTGGCAGGGGCCTCTCTGGCTCCTCCCAGCCCAGGAAGGGAAGGGGACCTTCCTGGGCTGCTGCTCTTGCTGATGAGCCCTGGCCTGACCCCTGCCCGCCCCCCTGGGGGCTGTGGATCCAGAAAGAGCTCAGCAGATACCCCCTTTGCCGCGCCGACCCAAATCCTCCGAAGCCCCGTGGCCCGGACTCTGGGCAGTTTCAGCTGGGCCTGTGGTTTCTGGCAAGAAGATTGGCGGCCATCCAGAGGCGGGTGTGACCCAGAGCAAAACTTCCCTGGGCGGCCTGTTTGCTTTTGGCAACAAGGGGCCTCCCCAATGCCTGCTTCCCCGGGCTCCGGGAGGTGGCCCACAGTGGGTGAGCCCCGTGCAGGCTGGACCTATTGTGTGCCGGTGCTTGCCGGGCCCCTGCCAGATGATCTAGAAGAACCAAATCCATTTCGTTTAATTCAGCCATCTCTGAGGCCCCCTCTGTAGGAGCTGGAGACACAAGAGTGACCTTGGGACAAAGCCCAGAGTGGGTGACGACAGAGGGAAAACAGGTGGAATTTCTGGGCATACTGAGGAGGGGTCCTTGTTCAGACCGAAGGGAAGGGGTGGCTGCCTGGGGGAGGTGCCTTCACAGAGAACCACAGGAAAAGGAGGTGTGAGGAGAATGTTGCAGGCAGAGGCAAACACAGCAGGAGTGAGCGTGATAACATGCCTACTCTGGGAGCCAAAGGTGTGGCCGGAGCTGGCGGAGGTGGGGAGGGGTGTTCTCCATGGGGAGCAGGACACCGAATTCATACCGCCGGTGTCTGGGGGCATCTCCAACGATCCAGCCACCGGGGCTGCCGGACGTGGGCAACTGCTTGGGTTGTGGCATTTGGCAAAGATAATCACCGGTGGTGTCAAGGGGGGGCTGCGGAGGGCTTTGGCCCCCATAATCTCCACCAGTACCCCAAAACTTGAAGTGAAGGCGCTGGGTCCCAGAATGGGCGGTTGGTGAGGAAGAAGGGTGAGCTGATATAGGGGTCAGACTGAGTGGATTTCCTAGGGGGAAACGCCCTCCCTCCCAGCTGCGGTCCTGGGGAAGGAGGCGATGGGGAGGGGAGATAAAGGTTGAAATGTACGACCCCGGCTCCGTCTCTGTGGGTTCTGGCTGGAGGGGGAGGGCAGGGGGTCCCTTGGCCTGCAGGGAAGGGGATGCGGTCTTCGTTTACAAATGCTTCTATTTCGGTCAGAGGCATGCCTAGGGGACTCTACACACGGAGCGGATCCTTGCTGAGCACCCCCTCCTTCGCACGACAGAATTATTTTCCATAATAATCATAAAATGAAACAAATACTTTTCATGTATGACCTAAGGTTTGCACTTACCAAACAAAAACACCACCCTCCACAGCTCACACTGTGTCACAGTTTTAATGTTTATTTATTTTTGAGAGAGAGACAGACAGACAGAATGTGGGCAGGGGAGGAGTAGAGAGAGAGGGAGACAGAACCTGAAGCAGGCTCCAGGCTCTGAGCTGTCAGCACAGAGCCCAGGGCAGGGCTCAAACTCATGGACCCTGAGATCATGACATGAGCTGAAGTCAGATGCTTAACCGACTGAACCACCCAGGCACCCCTCACCGTTTTAAATTTTTAGCACAGACCCAAATTCCAAGGAGTCACATAGAATGAGAGAATTGACAGACCTCTATCTCCGTCTTCACTGTCACTCAGCATCCACTGATGCTTTTCATCTACTGTCGGGGTGCAGAACTGTCACCCCCAGCGTTAGAGACAGGTGCTGCGCAAAATGCCAAACCATCAGGCACTTCTGCTGTCGGTGAACGTGTGCTCCTGGGCTCATGTGCACTGGGCAACTGTCTTCCTAGACTTCTCCAAGTTCACTTCCACGTAGGTTTATTAAAGGATAATTAATTAAAATGTGCTAATTCGAAGCTTACCTACACATTATTAAAATTCAACAGCTACGGCATCAATTGTTTAGAACTTGGACCAAAAAAAAGATATTTTCAGGGCAAAGTACTTTATCATGAATTTATGATTGATGTGATTTATATTTATATACTGACTTCTCATCAATTTTATCTTTTTTTAATGTTTATTTTATTTATTTTGAGAGAGAGAGAGAGAGAGCACCCAAGTGTGGGGAGGGGCAGAGAGAGGAAGAGAGAGAATCCCAGGCAGGCTCTGCCCTGTCAGCACAGAGTCCGATTTGGGGCTTGATCTCACGAACCATGAGATCGGGATGTGAGCCGAAATCACGAGTTGAACACAACCACCTGAGCCACCCAGGTGCCCCTCATCAATTTTACCTTTATTTTTTTATTTAAAAAAATTTTTTTTTTCAACGTTTATTTATTTTTGGGACAGAGAGAGACAGAGCGTGAACGGGGGAGGGGCAGAGAGAGAGGGAGACACAGAATCGGAAACAGGCTCCAGGCTCCGAGCCATCAGCCCAGAGCCCGACGCGGGGCTCGAACTCACGGACCGCGAGATCGTGACCTGGCTGAAGTCGGACGCTCAACCGACTGCGCCACCCAGGCGCCCCCAATTTTACCTTTAAATTCTCTCAGACGATGTGCCCCTCTTATTGCTTGCACCCAGGGAAGACCACTCCCATGCCCTGTTTTTGCTGAGACCACCGGTTTTAACAACAATGAAAGAAAAGGGCCCTCAGAGGGAGCCAGCCCAGTGCTAAGTATTTTTTTTTTTTTTATAAAAAGTAGTGTTTCTAATCCTCACAATGTATGCCTCAGTAAGAAAGGTGAGGTTCAGAGAGGATAAGTAACTTCTCTAAGGTTACACAGCTAGACACTAGAGCCAGGTTTTCAGTTACTGGTCCGTCTGACTCCAGAACCTTCCGTTGTGGTTTGTGTTATTTATTTTGGCTACGGCTCCTAGAGCTCTCTGTGGCATATGTTTTTTAGATCGAGGGGCAACGTGCTAGTGTGAAGTGTACATCTCGACAACTCTTTGCATGTGTGCACGCCCATGTAACCACCACCCAGAGCAAGATACATTTCCAGAAGGTTCCTCATGCCCCTTCCAGGTACTCGCTATTCTGACCTCTATCAGCATTGATTAGCTTTTCCTGGGAGGAGCGGCGTGGAACCACTTATCTCGCTGAGGCAAGGAGGAAGACAGGAGGATTTCCGTGTGAGGAGGAGCTGCTCACGGCAACATGGCAACATCGGAGGGGGAGCCTCCACAGGCAGTGGGGAGGTGAGGCCGCCGTGGGGTCCTGGTGGGGGGGAGGAGGCATGGGCCAGCGCCAGCCAGGTAGGCGACAAGAGATGAGTGGAAATCCTGCCACCCACCCCTCCCCCGGCTGACCCCTCTGAGTCAGAGTGTGGCTGTTTGCTTGGAACTTGTTCTAATAACTGGGGATGGCAGCGTGTGGACAGGGAGGGGAGGCCCTGGGGCCTGGCCAGTTCTGGAAGCACGCAGGCTGGCATCGGGGCATTTGGTGATGAAAGTGTCAGAGACGAGCCTTCCACACACAGTTCAGAGCGTTGAAAGCCTGCGGCGGGAACTGCCACTTTGCTGACCGGGTGCGAGTGGGTTGGGCTCCAAACCGCTGAGTTTGGTGCTGGAGGGATGGGACAGTCCAGGGAACCCGTGAGTCTCTTGGCTGCTGCTGTAGCCACCCCCCTAGATAAGATCCCAGAATGAGCCAGTCTCCCCTTTGCGTTACCGGAAGGAAACATAGCCTCATAAGTCAAAAGGTCCTGGCTTCAAATCCTGGCTCCCCCGTGACTCACAGTGCTGGGATTAGGGTGCACTAAGGGGTGCTCCTAGATGCCCCAAGGGAGCAAACTTTAAGGGACTCTCCCTCTCAGGTGCCCGCCTTGCACTGCGTCACCGGAGAGTGAGCGCCTCTTGAAGAGGGAGGCCCCTGGGGCACAAAATGAGTTTATGGCAGCAACTCAGTAAATATTGGTGGCCTGACTACATAGGACAGTCCCCTATCCTAATGTGTCACTCGGGGACATTAGGCTATGCTGAGGTCACAAATCCCCAAAGCTCAGTGGCTTGACCCAACAAAGGTTTATCTTTGCTCACGAAGAGTCCAATGGAGTCAGGTAGGTCTTCTCCATCTTGGGCCCGATTGTCTGGCTCTTCTCTTCCCTTCCCACGTGTGTGCTCTGAGGTCAGCAGCACCCCGGTGCTTGTTTGAAAGGAGGAATCCCAAGCCCCGCCCAGAATCAACCTGCATTTTAATGAGACCCAGAGGTGATTTGTATGCCAGTGGAATTTCTGCCTGGTGCCGGTTCAGCTGGTCCACAAATACCCAGCCCCCAGGCACCTCTCCCGGCCTCTCCTTCCACACATTCCCCGGTCTGGACGGGAGTTCAGAGGTGTGCTCCTGGCCTGAGATCCCAGGTGCCATGATGAGCTCCTTCTCCCACCCCTTAGGACAGCTGTGGGGCTTGAACAGTTTAACACTTGGCTTCAGTCTGAGCTGGCAAGGTTCTGTGTGCAGGGACACACAGGGTCCAAAGGGGCTGGAATGCAGAGCTCTCAGCCCACGCATGTGACCGCCTCTGCACACGGCCTCATGCAGCCGTGTGAACTGGGAGGCCTGGCAGTGAACTGGTCCTCACTTGCTGGGTGAGGGGGTTGGCACCCGGGGCTGTGCCAAGGGTGCAGCTGGTGAAGCACTGATAAGCCTGCTGGGGAGCTGGGAGGAAGTCATGATGGGACATGGAAAGGGCTTTGGAAATTGGCATGAGGGTTTATTTACAGACTTAGTCTGCCAGGGAGAAGGCACTGAACCTGGCACATGTTAGGTGCTACTTACATATTTGTTGCAAGCATGAGTGAATTGGGGGACCCAAGCTCTAATGCCAGCTCTATGGCTAGACATTCTCGGGAAAATTCCTTGCCCTTGCTTGGCCTTAGTTTCCTCATTTGTTAAATGGGACTGGGGCAAACTCCATATTTTCTAGGGCCTCTTGGCTCCAGGAATCTGTTTCTGTGTCTGGAAGCATGAGTGTCAGGTCTGATCCAGAGGGAAGCATGGAGGGAGGGACCTCAGGAATATAGAGTTCTAGAACGTCAGGCAGAGGTGGTTCCTGTAGACTCACTGATGTCTGACTAGTCAGAGTTCAGGAGACCACGCTGAGTTGGAACCAGTTGTTCACAAGGGACTGGGTGCTAGGACAGGTGGATTTGCTCTTTGCTAGACATCTCTTGGAGGACGCAGATAATAGGTTAGGTTATTCCCTCCCCATCAAAGAGCCCCTCCATCCTTCAGGACATTCGGTCTCCAGGGACTTACCTCTCACTGAGTCCCTGGCATTACATGTTCATATCCATACCTAATCCATCCATCCATTTGTCCTTCAGTCCAGCTGTTCATCTGTATATCCATCCATCCATCCATCCATCCATCCATCCATCCATCCATCCATCCATCCATCTGTATATCCATCCATCCATCTGTATATCCATCCACCCATGCATTCATTCAACAAGCACTGAATGCAGTGGGCCATGCCCTATGAGTACATAAAGAATTAAAATAAGGTCTCAAGGGGCGCCTGGGTGGCTCAGTCAGTTAAGCGTCAGCTCTTGACTTCGGCTCAGATCGTGATCTCACGGTTTGTGAGTTCGAGCCCCACATCGGGCTGTGTGCTGACAGCAGGCAAAGCCTGCTTTGGGATTCTCTCTCTCCCTCTTGCTCTCTGCCCCTCCCCCACTCATGTGCTCTGTTCTTTGTCAAAATAAATAAACTTAAAAGGAAAACTTCAATTAAGGGGTGCCTGGGTGGCTCAGTCGGCTAAGCGTCCGACTTCGGCTCAGGTTATGATCTCATGGCTTGTGAGTTCGAGCCCCACGTCGGGCTCTGTGCTGACAGCACAGAGCCTGGAACCTCTTCAGATTCTGTGTCTTTCTCTTTCTCTCTCTCTCTCTGCCCCTCCCCCACTCACACTCTGTCTCTCAAAAATAAACAAACATTGGGGCGCCTGGGTGGCGCAGTCGGTTAAGCGTCCGACTTCAGCCAGGTCACGATCTCGCGGTCCGTGAGTTCGAGCCCCGCGTCGGGCTCTGGGCTGATGGCTCAGAGCCTGGAGCCTGTTTCCGATTCTGTGTCTCCCTCTCTCTCTGCCCCTCGCCCGTTCATGCTCTGTCTCTCTCTGTCCCAAAAATAAATAAACGTTGAAAAAAAAAATTAAAAAAAAAAAATAAATAAATAAACATTAAAAAAAATGTTTAAATAAGGTCTCTGTCCAGTGGGCTCACAGATTATAGGGGAAGAGAGAGACAAGCAGAGGTGATTAAGCACAGTAACTGGGAAGGCAATGAGAGAAGAGGACCCAGCCCAGTCTGGGAGGTGGGAGAGGTGGCTTCGGAAGTCTTACTGGAAGAGGTGACATCTGAGCCGAGTCTTGAGGCAACAGTAGGAGTTGTCCAGGCAAAAAGTCCATTAAAATAGAGGCTGGGAGAGAACAAAGGCCTGGGAGTAGCATGAGGGAGTAGCATGAGCTGTGAGTGGCTGAGCCTGGATAAATCCTGGAGGGCTAAGTGAGGGGCAGGCCGAAATGCAGCTGGAGAGGCCTGGTCATGGAGGGCCCTGTGTCAGTTCGGGGGGACATTGTGGGTCATGGTCATGGAGGGCCCTGTGTCAGTTGGCGGGGGACGTTTGTGGCTGGGGCTGGGAGGAGGGATTGCCTTGGGAAACCCAGGGACTGTCTGGAGATGCAGAAACGCTCTGGATCAGGCATCAGGATGCCAGCTTCCTTCCTCCTCTCTGCCCCTAAGTGGCCGTAGGGCAGTCACCTGCCCTCTCTGGGCCTTAGTTCCCCTGCTGTGACATGACAAGGGGGCCCTCTGCGGCCTCTTGGGAGACTTCCAGCTCTGAGGGAGCCCTTGAGTCGCCTGTGGTTAGCAAACCCAATACCCACGTGAACATCTGGCCTGGCCTGAGCCATGAGTTAATTGTTCCCAGTCCCTGTGTGTGTTGGGGGTAGGGAGGGCACTTGTTAGGGGGACCCTGGTTGGGGGCCGCCCCCACAGGGCTCTCAGTCATGGGACAGAAGGATGTGCTAAGGAGGGAGTGAGTCACCAGCCAGGCATCAGTTTGGGCCCCAGGGTCCCCAGGTAGGGGGAGGGGAGCCCCACTCCTGACTCCTAGTTGCCCCAGAACCCCCTTCTCAAGACAGCAGACCCCTGTTCAGAACAAACTCCCACACAAAACTAACATTTTTAAAACCGGCCCAGGGAAGATGGTTTGGGATGAAGCAGAGGGAGGGGGCCCTCAGCTGGGGCTCCGGGCCCTCTCTCCCACCCACCAGCAGTCCCCACGGCCTGACCACTGTGATTTACTTCTTCTTAAAAGATGGCCTGGAAGCATCTCCCAGCTACTACTGTCTGGGATTCAGACAATAAGATAGAAGCGATTCAGGGGGCAGGGAGAGACCCAGTCATGTCCTGGCTCTGTCACTCACTGCGTGACCTTGGGTGAGTCACTTCACCTCTCTGGGCCTCAGTTTCCAAGCAGAGCTGTCATGAGAATTAAAGGGCTGGGCATAGCGGCATTCAGGAGATGGCACGCTCCTTGTGACTCGTGCCCCCTCCGTCTCTGCCCCCTGCCCCACAGCCCCTCGCAGCTGCTTGCTCTGGGCGGCGAGGAGGCCGTAGCCACAGCTGAGACTTGCCCTTCCGTCTCCAAGCTGCCTGGCAGTTTCTCTCACCCCGCAGCCCTTCCGAAAGGACCAGCCACACCCTCCCTCTGGGCATAGCCCCCACTCTCAGGAACCCAAGACCTGCCTCCGTAGAAGTGATTTCACCCTCAGACACCAGATGGGTCGTCCGGGCTGCAGCAAGGGGCACCCAGACCGGCTTCCAGGAGCCCGGTGCAGCGCGTGGGACAGAGAGGCCCCCAGTGCCCCATCCAGCCGGCCCCACAGAAAACACTTCATTACTGGAAGCCCAGCCAGGCGGAGGGGCTGGAAGTGGTTGTGCTACAGGAAGCCTCACAGGGTCAGCCAAACCTCGGCCTTCGAGGCCAGCAGCAGCCCACGGACTGGCCACATGGGGCTGGCTCACTGGGGGTGTTTACGGAAACCCTGGCCCTGAGGCCGGCCCAGCTGCCGGGCTGGGATCCCCTGAGGCTCCCCAGGCCTCCAAGTGCCAGCTTGGCAGAGGACATCAAGGCTGCAGCTGAAGCCTTGTTTTCCTCATGGCCCACCTGGGGAGTGGAGAGCTGAGGACCCACCCCCCACCCCCCAGAGAACAGGGGGTGGTAGAGATGGGCGAGGTCTTCAGGCCGGCTCTGGGCCCCCTGGTCCAGCTTCCTGAGCTGGGTCAGGGGACCAGGCCCTTTCTGGACACCCTGGAAAATGGCATCAACTCACAAGAAGCAAGTAGCCAGTGGATTCTGGAGCTAGGCTGCCTGGGTTCAAATCCTGACATCGCCCCTCACTGGCCGTAGAACTCTGGATAGTTTGCTCAATTTTTCTGTGCCTTGGTTTCCCTGTCTGTAAAATGAGGGTGATGATAATAGTACCCACTACAAGGAGACGTTGATGTGACGAAATGATCTCATTCGTGTAAAATGTACCACAGAGTTGCTCTCACATACTCAGTGCCCTGTTTGCTATGGAAATCTTTTCAACTGAAATATTTGCGGGGCACCCACACCATGACTGAGGAGCTGAGGTTATGCAGATGAATCAGATTTGGTTCCTGCCCCAGGGAGCTTCAAGGTCAAGGTGAGGGTTTGGGGGGTTAGGAGGTCGGGCTGTGATGTACCTAATTACTGTAGTCACAATGGAAATGAATTGGTGAACATGTGGCTCTCCAGTGTCTCTGTGGGAGCAGGGGCCACACGATCCCAGTCACTGCTCTATCCCAGCACCCAGCAAGGAGACTGCCACCAACTCGGGGTTTAAACCTGGGGGCGGGGCGAGCAGACGAACACCCGATGCTTTCTGAACGCAGAGAGGCCATAGGCACTGAGCGCAATGCTTCAAGTGCATGACATCCTTCTGATTCCCCAGCATGGAGTCGGTTGTGTCATTCTTTCTGTGTTTAGAGAAGCAAACGGAGGCTCAGAGAGGCCGGCCCGACGTCTCGCAGCTGGTGAGTGGCGAAGCCAGGACTGAACCCATGCCTCAGTTCAAAGCCTGCATTTTTAACCACTAAGTTACCCATTGTCCATGTAGGTTTTTTTGCCAGCAACCCTGGGAGTTCAGAGTTGTGCCCGGCCCGGCTTGAGAAGATCCAGAAGGATCTTGGGGGAGGGAAGACCCTCTAGGCAGAGAGCCTCGCCTGTGGAAAGGCAAAGACGCAGAGCCAGGCCACCGTCCTAGTCTCAGCAGCACGACCTGTTTGTGGAATAGCAAAGGCTGCGGCCTGCAGGGCTGAGGTGCATGAGTGATGAGAGTGACAGGTGGCAAGACTGAGGGACGTCTGCAAACAGCCTTGAATGCCAAGAAAAGGCTTAGACTGTCCTGTGGGGTACAGAAGCCCTGAACAGTCCCGAGCAGTGTTTGTATGAGACCGGACCAATTTGTACAAATGACAAACCCCAGCGTGGCTCCTGGCGCTGAGCTATCTCCCCCAGATCGAAATTCACCTGCCCCAGATTCCACTTCATCCAAAGCAATGTATGTGTGCCTTTGGGGCACAGGGCGTGGTCATGGAGTGGCCAGGCTTGGAGTCCTTGGAGCCCAGAAACGTGCCGCCTTCCTCAGCCCGGCCTCAGCCCCAGTCCCCTCAGTGACCTACTTTGGGGGTGGATCCCATTTTGACCACAGTGGCTGCCAGCAGCAGGAGGAGATACAGAAGGTAGCAGAGACGGGCGGGGTGGGGTGGGGAGGTGCCCACAAGGCCCTCAGCAGCTCCATCTTCACCCCCAGCCCACCTGGCATTCAGACAAATGGGAGTTCAGACGTTGGACCTGTCCTATACTTGGGCCGTGCCCCCTGCTGGGTGCCTTGAGGTCTCCCTCATTCATAACATAGACAATCATGAACGAGAGGAACACTGTGAGGATTGCTTGGGGTTTTGAATATGGGGCACGGAGCATGGGGCTCGTTCAGGGTGAATGCTCCACAAATAAGAGCTCAATGTCATTACCGCCAGAGCCTGAAAGCAGAAAGCTGTCTGGTCTCGGAAGAACTCAGAAACCACCCGCTGTGGCCTGGAAATGCCCACAGGGCATCTGGGCCATACCCCTGTCCCCAGGTGCCTGGCACCTGATTTAGCTCAGGGAGGTCAGTCTCCTCCAATTGGCATTGGGGCCCCTGCCTTGAGTCCTGTGTCTGCACCTTGTGGGGCACAGGCCGGTGAAAGGCAGAAGGAGCCATGTCTGGGCTCCATCATGAGGGCTGTGGGGTCAGACCACCTTGGCCTGCCCTGAGCTCTGGCCCTCCCATCACAGGACAAGTCACTTACTGTTTCAGTGTCTCAGTTTCCTCATTTGAAAAATGGGCACATCATAGGGTCACGGTAAGGATTAGCTGGGAGGTGGCAGCTATGTGCTTAGCACAGTGCCCGGCACACTCAAAGCCCACGGTCAATATGGGCAATCCCTGTTCGTGTGCCGTCAACGTGGAGCAGGAGCCATAGGCCAAGGAAAGTCATGAAATTTGTAGGGGTCAAATCCTGCGAGAAGGGGATAAATCATGAAAACGGCACAGTCTACACAGGTGGAAGAGACGCAGGCCACTGAGAGAGACAGGAAACGGGACCTTGGCTGGGCAAGGGCCCGGCCTACTTCTGAAAAGCAGTCGGTAAGAATAACAACAACAGCCTTTCCCAAAGAGTGAGGCGTGTGCCAGGCACTGTGTTAATGTGCCCTGCACAGAATATCTCATTTCTTGCCTACGACAACCCTGGGAAGAAGGGCGGGGAACAGGGTTAGCAGTGAGGTGACAGGGGTACATAATTTAAGGGGTACGTACTCTCTCCTGCCTGAGAGCCAGCGCCTCCTTAAATGTTGTGTCCTGGGCACCTGGCCTGCCCCGTCCTAGTCCCAGATCTGCTGTGAGTTGGGACGATAATTCTCCCCATTTGATAGATGTGCAAACCGAGGCTTCGCCAGCCTGGGCACCTGTCCAGCGTCACATGGCTAGGCAGATGCAGACCTCAGGATTCTTCGGTTTTGAAACCTGGACCTCTTTTTATGGAGCTGCCTTCCAGTCCAGGAATAAAAGGTCCCAATCCGCCTCCCCAGAAGGCCCAGCAACCGGGACAGCTGCCTAGAACCGCCCTCCTCTGGCTGGCCCAAGGTGGCCCAGAGAGCTGGCCTGCAGGGCAGAGGCCTGGAGATTCCTCCCCACATTCCTGTGGGTTAAGTCTGGGGACTCGGCCTTCTAGCATCAGCCATCACGTTCCCCAGAAGGAATCTCTACTCATAACAAACCCCAAAGGTCACTCAACTGGAAAGGAGCGTTCTGTCTCCACCCCTGGGCAAGAGAGAGGGCCCCAGCTTTTATAGAGACCACCCAGGTGCCCAGATAGGGCATGGCCTGCTTCTGGCTAGCCTGTGAGCCGTCTCCCTGCCCTGGGTCTCCTCTTGGATGGTGGTGGGATGGGACAGGTGGGCAGAGAAGATGAAGGAACATCCCAGTTGAAGAAGCCTCCTAGAGGCCTCTAGTGCAGGAAATGCCTGGGTTCTAGCCTCAGCCTGCCTGAACTCTCGTTCCCCTTTCACCACCTGCTAGCTGTGTGGCCTTGGACAAGTTATTTGACTTCTCTGTGCCTGTTTCCTCTTCCAAAAATGGAGATAATAATACCTCCTTGCATGAGGATTCAACAGCTATTTACTGAAGGCCTACCAACTTCCAGGCAGTAAATCATAAAGCAATGAATACAAGAGACAAAACCCTCTGGTTTCAAGCTTTTAAAGAGGCAGTATCATGATGAATAGTGTTTACTTTAGAAAACGCTGGTACCAAAACAAAAATGAAGCAAATAGAGTAAAATGTTAACAGTTGTTAAACCTAGGGGATGGGCAAATAGCAAATGAGTGTTCATTATATGTTTTCTATGCTTTTCTGTAGGTTTGAAGTATTTTATAGATACATAGGAAGGAAGAGAGAAAGAAAAAAGAGAAAGGAGTTAGAAAAAGAACGGAAGGAAGGAAGGAATCTCTCTGCCCTTTTGAAACTTACAGTCAAGTGGAGGAAATAGACAATAAACGAATAAGTAAAATATACAGTGTGTCAGTTGATGCTAGTGCTTTGGAGAAAAAGGAAGAAGCATGGGGAATGCCCAGGTGGCAGAGAGTTCCGTTTTCGAGCCGGAGGAGGCATCCCTGGGAAGGTGACGTTTGAGAGCAGATCTCAGGTCTTTTGGTTTCCAGACCTGGCTGCTGTCATGTCCATGTACCTACAACCTCCCACCTGGGGAAGGAGTCATGGTAAAAGCCCAGAATCCAAGACTCTGGGGATTATGAAATTTTAGGAGTATGGGTAGCAGGTACAAATCTCAGTTAATTCAGATGAGCAGGAAATTAATCTATCCTGAATGTTTGTTATGACATCCCACTTCACAAGTGGGCAGAAAATCAGTCTTGATCAGTTTGTTTTCTTCCCCAGCTCTTCTCTCTCACGTGCACACACGTGTGTGTGCATTTTCCCTGTGGTTGTGTCTCAGTGTGAGGGTGTCTCAGGCCCCCTTGGCTTACACAGGCCACGTGATCGTTTCATCTTTTGATACCTTCCTCGCTCTACTTTTGGATTCCTCAGAACCGTCTGGGGTCATGTTGACCCACGAAATTAAAAAAATGTTCACTCGTAGCTTTTTCTCTGGCTCCCTTCCCAGCTCTCTTATTTGGGAGGAGGCGAAGGGGGAGGGGAAGGAATGTGCATCGGTCAGGGTCAGCCAGGTCACAGTGCAGTAACAACCACCCCCAAAACCTTGTTTCTCAGGTTTTGTGTGCGCTCAGGCCCCCGGCCGCCGGCTTCATGTCCCCTCGCTCCAGGACCCAGATGGGTGGAACAGCCACCATCCCAAAGGTTGGAGAAAGCAGGGAAGCCTGCCCTTCTCTGACTCATGATGTACTCACTATGTCCCAAGTCCCTTTAGGAATGGTCTTTTGGGGAGGAAGGGGGGCTTTTGAAACCTAAAAAGTTATTCTCTGCTTTCACTGGAATATCCCTTCCCCAAGTCACAGTCCAACAGCCTGAAGTGGGGACAGAAAACACAGAGGGGCAAAGGCACACAATCTTAGATCCCTAGATTCTGAGTATTGTGCGGTCTTAGAATCTGGGAGTCTCACGATCACAGATTTTCAAACTGAAAGGTCTTCGAATCAGTATCTTTCCATGCAGGAACTGCCTCTAAAACCTTCACAGGAGAAGACTGACCACCAGTCTTTCCTTGTATTCTCCCAGGACCGAGGAGCTCACCCCAAGGCAGCCTACTCCGTTATGGTTCAGCTCCTAAAGTTCCGCTTTATAAAGTGAGCCAAGCATTGCCTCTCTCAGGATTTTCTGCTTCAGGCCCTGGTTTTCCTGGCAGAGCAAGGGTACAGCCATCACTGAGACAACCTTGGAGACAGGCCGAACTGGCAGCCAGCTTTGGGGAATGAGTTCAGGAGACCCTGAACAGCCCTGGGGGCCAAATGTCTTATTCCTCCGATGCCTGAGGGTCTACTATCATAGTCTGTGGGTCCCTGTGAGGGAGGCTGATAAATGGTAGAGAGAATAAAGGCTTGGACCCAGGCCTAGGTTCAAATGCTGACATCCTGACCCTACTTGTAGGCAACTTTCATTACCTCTGTGATGGGAATAAATAGTAGGAATAAATAATAAGTAATAGCACCACCTCCTATGCAGGGCTGCTGTGCAAATCCGATGGGCTAATGTAACTAAACACCTGCCACAATGCCTGGCACATTGTAGGTGCTCAACTCGACCTGGGTTCAAATCCAGGTTCTGCCTCTCCTTATTTGTATGCTCTTAGACTTCACTTCCTTGAACTTCAGATTCCCCATCTCTTAAATGGGGTTAATATTCCTCATACCCCTCAGGGTCTGGTCAGGATTTTTAAGCTCACGTTTACTGATAATGTGCTAGACTGGTTACATGAACTGGACATTTAATCCTCTACCGAGTAGGTGGAATATTTAGAAGCACCCCAATGTTAGGAATGGAGTAACTGTGGCACAGAGAGGTTCAGTGACTTACCCAAGGTCACGGGCTGCTGAGGTGATGGAGCCAAGATTTGAATCCGGGCAGTTTATCCCCACATAGACCCTACATGTGTCAGGGTCCTGGCACATAAGTAGTTGCTCATTTTGTGTTCAAACTGCTGCACCTTCCCCACCCTTTCCCCTCAAATAAGCACAACAGCCTGTGCGACGGGCCGGCTGTTTCCAGCATTCACTCCTGAGTGTCAGTCAGGAGGTTTGACTGCAAATAGTAGAATACCCTGATGCTCCTGACTTCCACAGTAGAGACCTCTGTGGTCAAGCACTCTGCAGGCTGGGTCGTTCCAGGAGTAGTTAGTTCAGAGGCTCAGTGATGTCATCCGGGACCCGTACTTCAGCACCAGCGTCTTCCACGTGTTGGCTTTAGGGCTCAGGCATGGCTCCTCATGGTCTCAACATGGCTGCCAAAGTTTCAGACATCATATCCTCATGCAACCACCTAAAGGGAAGAAGAGAGGAACGTCTCCCTACACGGCTTCTTATAATCGAGGCAAGCCCTCCTCAGAACCCCCTGGCAGACTTTGTGTCTCCTCAGTGAGAATGGGGTTACATTCCCGTGGAAGTCCGCTAGGGCTCACTGATAGCCATCTTTCTAGGTGCACGGCCAGGCTACAGTTCCCAGCCCCCTGTGCAGTTAGGTGTGGCCATGTGACCGAGTCTGGCCAATGGGATATGAGCAGAAATAAATGCATCGTTTTCAGGTCTGGCCTATGATCCTTGCCGATCTGCCTGCTGAATAAGGACGAGGAAGGCCAAATCACAAGCTAGGAAGGGAGGGTCTCTGTCCCTAAATGGCTGTACAGATCAAAATGTTTCTGTTAAGACTTCCCATATGGGCATGTGAGAAAGAACCAAACATGTGGTGGAAAGCCACTGAAATCTTGGAGGTATTTGTTACAGCGGCTAGCATGACTTAACCCAGCCGATACACAAGCCCGACCCTGAAAACGAGCCACAGGGACTGGAGACTCTTGAATGGAGACTCCCCTGGGGCTGGAGAAGAGACTTCTTGAACACATTGCCCACCCCTATCCCAGAGCAAAGGCAAGGCTCTAGAGAGAAGGCCAGAGGCAGGAAAGAGAATGGGCAGTCGTTTCTGGATCTGAGCTGGATCAAGGGCCCCGAAAGGATGGGGCCTAAGAGATGCTGCCTTCCTCCCCGGCCAGTGCTGAGAACGGCACATACAGGGAGGGGAAGGCTTCTGTAGGTAGCCAAATTTGCCTGGGCCGACCTGCTGTCACCAGCCCCTCTGTTGGCTCAGCCCTCGGGCCCACACCCCGTGGATCCTCTATCCTGTGGACGGCGGAGAATTGGTGGGGAAGGGGGGCTGTTGAATCACCATGCATGATAGCTCCGCTTGAGGAATATGGGTTTCTGAGAACAGCGTACCTGGGGACCCTTGGCAAATGGAATCTCCAGAGCCTCAGCCCTGGCGGACTGTGCAGGGCTTACTCGGGCTGCTGCTCTCTCCTCTCCTTGGGGAGGGGATCTTGCAGGGTGGGTAAAAGGCCAGACTTTCGCATATCAGTTCCACAACCTTCTAGCCTGGCCAGCTGGACAAGTGAGCTCACCTCCCTGAACCTGAACGTTCCCATCTACAAAGTGAGGAGAGGAAGGTGAGTTCCTTCAACGTGGGTGGAGACGAAATGAAATAATCCAGAGGAAGTGTCAAGCTGAACACCATGAGCCTGGTTAGCGCTCCTTAAGTGCTGGCTGTCGTTATTGCTGGGTTGAGGGGGCCCACATAGGTTCCATCGCTACCCCCTCCCCATCCTGCTTAGGTCCGACAGGGGCCGCAGCACTCCTAGAAGAGCTTTGTCCTCCCCGGAGCAGATGTGCTGGACAGAAGCCTGCTCTGACCCAGCCCTGACTCCTCCTCTTGTCCACATGCCACTGATCTGCTCCAAGCCTCAGTTTTCCCGCTTGAGCAATGGGTGAAGTCAGCCCTCCCCCACCCCCACCCCTGACCTCACAACTGTTACAGAATTCAGCCGAAGCAGTAAATCATTGCGCTTCAGTACACAGATACCACAGGCACTCTGCCCTGGGTTCGAAGCCAGCTCTGGGCTTTTCGCATTTTATGACCTGAAAAATGCCATTGAATTCAGGTTTGGGGGCTTTTAGATGGTATAACACTGGTTCCTAGCTCACTGGAGGGATGAAGGAGACCAGTACGTGAAGTACTCAGCTCTAAGCCTGGGACTTAGGAAGGGTTCAATTAATAGTAGCAAGTATTGTTATCACGAGTGGTCTCAGGATTTTGGAAAGTACAGAGAGGGCTGTAAGTTGAGAGGTTCTTAGGTCAATCTCCATGATACCAAAGAAGAAAGTTCCCCCTTCCCCGTGAGGCCACTTGGGCCCCCCTTCTCCCCCTGCCCCAACTGCTCTTCCAGAGCTCAGTCCCTATACCCTCTTCCTAGAGTTGGAACCACATGGTAGGCAGGGTGGTGCAGGGCTGGGAGTCTGGAGCTTTGAGTTCTAGTCTGGCTTCCACTGCTCTCTGGCTGTGTGGCCCCAGGCAAGTGTATCACCCTTTCTCGGCCTCCTTAACAATCATGTGAGCCAATAAGAGCTGCAGGCTCTACCCTAAGGACCATGTGATATGACATTCACTGACTGCTTCCTCACAACAGCCAGTGGCCAAGGAGAGAGGGTGTGGCTCCCTAGCAGGCTCAGGGTCAGGGTCACTGCTCTGTGTGGAATCTGGTCTCTGTTGCCCAGAACTGTGTCTCCTGATGCCTAGAATTCCACCATTAGTGACTCATGCCTTTGGGAAATCGTCACCCTCAGCCCACTAAGTAACAGCAATAACAGTCTCTCGTGGCTTCTCTTTGCAGGGAGCGTTCATACGGCGCACGGTCCCACCGGGTCTCCGCACGCTACCGTGAGGTAGTCAGCGAAGCGAGGAGAGTTTGAATCGGATGCAGAAAGCCATGTGCCCAAAGCGACACGGCAAGTTAGTGGTGGATCCGGAGGCCTGGAGTCTCCTGGCGTCTTGGTCAGTGCACGTATCTCCCCTGACAACTTTGCTTTATAATGCGGCTCTGGATTTTTGTGCTCCCCTTTGTATAACATTATTCCCAACAGCCAAAAGGTGGAAGTAACCCAGGTGTCCATGGGGGATGGTTGAGTGAATGAATGACAAACATACGTGCAACAGAATATTACTCAGCCTTAATAAGGAAGGACGTTTTGACCCAGGCTACAACATGGATGAACCATGAGGACGTTCAGGTACCTGGAGTAATCAGGTGCATAGAGACAGAAAGTAGAAGCGTGGTGGCCTGGGGCTGGGGAAGGGGAAGGAGAAGTTCATGTTTGATGGAAACAGAGTTTGAACCTCACAGGACGACAAGAGCTCTGGGGGTGGATGGTGGTGATGGCAGCATAACCATGTGAATGGGCTTAATGCCACAGAGCTGTACATTTTCAAATGTTAAGGTGGCAAATTTTATGTTACATGTACTTTGTCAAAGTTTAAAAATTAGTTGCTGGTTTTTTTTTAATTGCTGCTTCTGAGAGGAAGATAGTAAGCCGTAACCTTTTAAAGGACGTGTAACTTTGTTTCTCATGACTTGTATCAGTCAGGATAGGCTAAGTCATACTGCTGTAACAAACAGCCCCCAAAATCTGAGTCAAACACTTGCTCCCTGCACTGTACCACCTCACACACTAAATCCTGTACCCCATGGAATGCTCTTCCTTGCTGTTCTAAACATCTCCCTACTCTACCTGCACCCTAGGCCCAGGATAAGGCAATGGAATCGGTCAGATTCACCCTTGGCTGGCAATGTGGCTGTGGGTAAGCCAGTTAACTTCTCTAAGCCTCAGTTTACTCATCAGGGAAATGGGGACAAAAGCAGAACGTATCTTGAGGGGAGAATCAAGGGAGCATTTCACATGGCTTCAGGTATGCCGTCAGGCTGTGGGTCCATTTAAGCCTGGTGTAGAGTTTGGCACCCAGACAGGAATGGGGTAGGCTTTAGCCTCCTGCCGACGAGGCCCTCAGCTTGAACAATCCCAGGAGAAACACCTTCTTCCAGCCAGCCTTGCGTCAGGGCCAGGGAATGGGTGGGATGGGAGCCAGAGGCTGCAAAGACAGTTGTCTCGAGCCTGAAATACTTTTCTCCCCAATGATCTGTTTTCAATTTCTCATTCTTCACCCCCCCCCCCCTCTTTTTAGAACCTGCCCTGCCAAGGAACAAGCATGTTAGTGTGCGTCAGCCCCTAGCCCAGCCAGCATCCCACCCTTGGGGAATTTCTGCTTTAAATAGTGAGGCATGGGACCTTTCAACATGCCACGTGTGTTCCAGCCTCCACACCTTTGCATGTGCTGTTCTTTCTCCCTACCGTGCTTTTCCCTGTCTCCTGGGTCTATTCCGATTTTGCTCATCACCTGTCAAAGTTTGGCTGCAGGAGCCTCTCCTGCCACAGCTCCTCTGATTGCTCCCCCCACCCCCACTGTTAACACATCTCCCCAGGTCTGCACACATACCTTGATTTCTTGTGTCCTCTAGTTACCTAACACTTTTGAAAGCACAGCGTCAGCCGGTTCTTTGCAAAGTCTGAGGCTTTCATGAGTTGAAGAGTGCTTTCATCATCCTCATGTCAATGGGAGGCGATTATTATTGTCATATCCCTATTTTCCAGATGAGAAAATGGAGCTCCTGAGAGCAGAAGTGTGTGGTCGCACAAATGGGAAGTCAGGACCTCCATATCTGAGAATAGAGGCTCTTGCTAAGCCACGCTGCTGGGCTGAGCACGGTAGGCAGGTGCCTAGAAGGGCACCAGCAGAGGAGGGGGCGGGGACGGCAGAACCGGTAACCTGCTTCCTCTTTCTGGACTTGCAGCTGGCCTACATCTCCCAGCTTCCCTTGCAAGGGAAGCAAGGTCTTTTTGAGAGACTGGTTAGGAAAGTGGGCCCAGTTCTCCATCCCTCACTGTTCCCACGCCCCTTTGCAATGTGACTTTGACCTAGCTCCTCCATTCAAAAAATAGATTTTATTTCCCTCAAAGATGGGTTGGCCTTGGGTGTTGCTTTGGTCAATAGAATGTGGTAGAAGCAACCTTGTGCTAGTTCTGGGCAGCCCCTTAAGAGACCCTGCAGCTTCTCTCTCCCTTCCTCCCTCCTTATCTCTCTCCCTCTCTCATTCCCTCTCTCCATCCCTCTCTCCTTCCCTCCCCCCCCCCCCCCTTCCTCTGCCAGGGCCCTGGAGAATGGGAGGGCACATGGAATGGAGTCATGTTGTCTCAGCAGCTTTTAGACAGAGACAATTCTGCCGTCACTTTCAGTCCCAAACATGGTCTCCACTCAAATTGTATCCAGTCAGGATACTCAGGGAAATTCCCAATTTGATTTGGGTTTAGACCATCTCCCCTGTGGGAGTGGGAAGGTGGGGTGGGGGCCTTCTCCATCCCTCCTCCTCCCCTGCTTGTGGGGCTGGGTGGAGGTGGTAAGGGGAGAGGAAGGGTCTTGATCGAGCTGCTGCCATCCTGGCTGGCTTCCAGTGTTCTAACCAGCAGACGTTTTGTTTTGTTTTGTTTTATTATTATTTTTAAATTTAAATCCAAGTTAGTTAAAATATAGTATGATAGTGATTTCAGGAATAGAATTTAGTGATTCGTCACTTACATATGACACCCAGTGCTCATCCCAACAAGTGTCCTCCTTAATGGCCGTCCCCCATTTAGCCCATCCCCCCCCCCCCCCCCAGCCAACACCCGGCCAGCAGCGCCCAGTTTGTTCTCTATTTGAGTCTCTTATGGCTTGTCTCCCTCTCTGTCTTTATCTTATTTTTGCTTCCCTTCCCTTATGTTCATCTGTTTTGTTTCTGAAATTCCACATATGAGTGAAATCATATGATATTTGTCTTTCTCTGACTGACTTATTTCTAGCCAGCAGACATTTTAAGTTGTCCCGTGTTTCCATCATGGGACACTGTTGTGGGCTTCATGAATTTGGCCATTGCTGCGGGCTCCTCTTACCCTTGACCTTGGTGGATGCGCGAAGTCCCCTGCCACTCCTTGCTCAGCCCTAGGAATCCCACACCCATCTCCAACTTCTTGGGATAGGACCCAAGATGACAGACCCCCCTCCCCCCGACTCAGCCCCCAACTGGTCCAGAAACTCTCCTAGTCTCTAGTCCAACATATGGAGGTGCCGCCTCTGTTTGGCTATCTCAGGCGGGGGTCCCTCAGGCCTGAGCTGCACCCCCTTCCTGCACAGCACCTCACCAAGCCCCCCCCCCCCGCCCCCGCCTTAACTTTCTCTAAGTCATGAGGGGCGAAGACGGGTCCTTGCCCACTTTCTTTGTTAGTCCTTTGTGCATGGTAATCTGGTCTGGAAGGTCACTTCTATCCTATCTCTGTGTCTTCTGTTTAACAGTTTGATATCTTAAACAAATGGAAACATTCCTTACACTCTGTTCTCCCCTTTGACTTTTATTACTCACAGTATCTTGAGTATTTTGCTCACCTTATAGACACCTCCCTTTTTAAAAATTTTAATTGTGGTTAAATATGCATAATATCAAATTTGCCATTTTAGCCATTTTTTAAAACATTTTTTAAAAACATTTATTTTGAGAGAGAAAGAGAGAGAGAAAGCATGAGTGGAGGAGGGGCAGAGAGAGAGAGAGAGAGAGAGAGAGAGAGAGAGAATCCCAAGCAAGCTCCACACCACCAGCGTGGAGCCCGACGTGGGGCTCGAACCCATGAACCGTGAGATCATGACCTGAGCCAAAGCCTAATGTTCAACCGACTGAGCCACCCAGGCGCCCCTCAAGACCCTACTTTCAAATCTTTCGGGTATTCACCTAGACATGGGATTGCTGAGTGATATATGGTAATTCTATTTGTAATTGTTTGAGGAATTGCCATATAGTTTTCCACAGTAGATACACTGTTTTCTATTCCCACCAACAGTGCACAGTCTCCACATCCTTGCCAACACTTCTTATTTTCATTTTTTTTTTAAGACTCTATTTTTTAAAGTCATCTCTACACCCAACATGGGGCTTGAACTCACAACCCTGAGATCAAGAGTTGCACGCTCTACTGGCTGAGATAGCCAGGAGCTTCTATTTTTGTTTTTGTTTTGTTTTGTTTGATAATAGCCATCCTAGTGGGTGTGAGCTGAGATGTTCCAGTTTTTTGCTATGATGAGAAACTGCAGTGGAGAACCTTGTACTTGCTTTATTTCACACATGTGAAAAATATATCTGTAGTTTAATTCCTAAAACTAGAATCACTAGATCAAAGGGTATATGCATTTTTTTTTTTTTTTAGAACTTCTTACAGAAGCCTGACATATACACAAAACTGAGAGTTTAGCTGGTGAATTTTCACAAAGTAATCAGACTCCTGAAGCCAGCGTCAGATCAACAGGACACTGCCAGCCCCTCAGAAGCCCCTTCACAGCCCACAAAGAGGAGCCATTCCCTGACTTCTAACATCACAGGTTAGCTTTGCCTCTTTTGAACTTTGTGCAAGTGGACTCACAGCACATGTGTTGCTCTGTGCGTGAGCTCCATCCACACTGTGCGTGCGCTTGTTCATTCATTCTTACTGTGCTGTTCCGTGTGAATATACCAAAATCTATTTCGCCGTTCCGCTGCTGATGGGCATTTGGGCAGTTCCCAGTCTGGAGGCATTTCAAATAGTGCTGCTATGGAAATTACTAGTATAGTGCTGTCCAGTAAAATCTACTACAGGATATACTCAAGAACTGAAAGCAGGGACTCGAACAGATATTTGTACATAAACGTTCATTGCAGCATTTACAACAGCCGAAATGTAGAAACAACCCAAATGTCCATCAGCTGATGAATAGATGTGTACGTAAACACGATGGACTGTTGCTCAGCCTTAAAAAGGAAGGACACTTGGACACCGTGTGAGCCGTGAAGACGTTACGCTAGGTGAAATGAGTCAGACTCAAAAGAACAAACACTGTAGGATTCCCTTATATGAAGGAGAGACTAGAACAGCCAAATTTTGAGAGGCAGGGACTAGAGTGGTAGTTTCCAGGGCCTGGGAAGAGGGAACGGGGAGCTGTTGTTTAATGGGACAGAGTTTCTATACAGGAAGATGAAAAAGTTCCGGATGTGGCTGGTGGTCACGTGTTTACAGCAACGTGATCATTCTTGGTGCCACTAAGCTGTACAGTTAGAAATGGCCTCGATAATGAATTTGATGTTATGTGTGTTTTGCTACGAAAAACATATGAGCCACAGATGCAAACCACCTACGTAATTTAGCATTTTTCTGGCAGCCATGTTTTAAAAGCAAAAAAGAACAAGTATAACTTGAAAAATGATTTAACTCCATCTATCAAAAATCTCATTTCAACACAACATCAATATAAAAAAACTATTAAGGAATTAGTTTACTTTTTTTTTTCATACTGACAAAATTTGGTGTGTATTTTATACTTACAGCTCATCTCAGTCGGGACCAGCCACACTTCACGTGCTCAGTAGCCAGGTGTGGCTGGTGGCCGCCATATTGAATAATGCACGTCTAGTACGAGTCTTTTCGATTCATGTATTTTCCATGCCCTTTGGATGCATGCGGATTTGCAGTTTCAATAGCTATCACCAGATCGCCTTCCATAAGCCAAGTTTTAAACCCATCGGCAATGTATGAGGGCACGTTTCTCCATACCCTCACCTGCACAGCGGCCAATTTAACAGATCACAAGTGCCGGCTTGTGGATTTAACACAGATTTCACTTATTAGGAGTGAGTGAAACCTCTTTTTCTATGTTAAAAGCCATTGGGTTTCCTTTTCTGTAAACCATGGGCTCACCTCAGCTGTTTTACACTCCCCTGCACACGTCTCCGTGCTCCTCAGGCCCCACCTGAACCTGGGACTAAGGGGGCGCCCAAGGCCAGGCATTTCAGAATCCTAGAGTAGCCTTAGCCAGGCTGTTCCCCGCAGGGAGAATCCCAGTGGCCAGAGCTCTGGGAAGCCGGGCTTATCTTCTAGGGCGTGTCTCCCTCTGCTGGCAGTGCTGAGTTTCTGCACCTGAGCTCAGACCAGCACAGGAGCCGGGCAGATGGCGGGGGGGGGGGGGGGGGGGGGGGGGGGGGGGGGGGGGGGGGGGGACTGCCTCGGGAGCCTGGTGTGATCTCGCTTCTACCGCTTATTGCTGTGTGACCTGGGTAAGCAACTTCACCTCTCTGGGATCTCCAGCTCCTATCTGTAAAACGGAAATAGTTAGCCATTCCTCTGAATCTGAGGTTTGCTGGAGGAACAATCAAGTGACAGGACATTAATGGGGTGTGGCACAAAACAAGTTCTAAATACACGGTAGCTGGGGGTTGGGGTTGTTGATTTCTACTCCTGGAGGAGAGGGAAGGCATAGCGCGGCGCCTAGTAAAGGAGGCAGAGGGACAGCTGGATGTTTATAGGTCCACCCCTGCCTCGCCAGCTGCCGTTTCCTATTCTGTGGAATGGCCGCCTCACCTCAAAACAAGAGGCTGGGACATGCTGTAATGCCTGGGACCCTCACACCCATTAGACCCCATGCCTGACCTGGGCAGGGCCCCAACCTTCTCCCACACTGGGCTGGCTGGGCACACCAAACTGTTGAGCAAATCCAGGCTGAACACCCACCGAGGTTTTGGTCTCTCCTAGCCTGGGCTCTCTCTCCCAGGGATGCTGTAGAAAGGAGCACTGTGACGGACGGGCCCCCTGTGATCCCATCACCTGAGCACCCGCTATTTGGTGGTGCTGGCTGAGGGCAGTTTTACCAGAGGCAGTCTGTGCCCCGCCCACCACCACCCTGCCATGGGGCTCCGTCCTCTTATCTGACATTCAGCTTCTGCTTAATTGACGATTACACCCAAATCCTTCCTCTGCTCTAAAACCTCCCATAGCGCCCCCACTGCCTGCCAAAGCAGTCCAGATTGAATGTCACTCTGACATTTAAGACCACCATGGCCCAAGTTGGCTCTGTGGAGGGTAACCCTAGACTGCCTGAGAAGTATCCATGAAAATCGCCTCCTTCCTTCAAGAGTGAACTAAATGCTACTTCATTCATTCATTCCACTGTCATCCGTTCATTCGTTTAACAAAATGTGTCAAACGAATTATTAATGTATATTTATCACCTGTGATTATGAAAACATTCTAGACAGTGGAGTAGAGACAGTAGTCTTAACCAATTACAACTAAAGTGTCTTCATGTTGCAAAATGTATCAAATACGGAATCAGGTGAATGCACTGTAGAGCCCCTCTCCAAGGGTCTTGTGGGGGGTGTGACCCTGCCGTGTGTCCAACCACGCAGGGCTGTCACATGGCGCAGGAAGGCTTCCTTGACGATGCTCTCTCTTATGAGCACCGAGGGCTTACCTCCTGGCCCTGCCACCAACCAGCTACATGCCCCTGGTAAGTCATTTTCCCAAGTCTCAGATTATATATATCAAGTAGTAATTGATGGTCCCCACCTTGAGAGAGCTATTGTGGGAATTACATGAGATTAGGTGTCAAAGTGCCTGCACATGCTCAGCACTTGTGTGGCCACCATCATTAGCAGCAGCAGGAGCAGTTGATTTCTGCAAGGTGGGCTCCCAGGTCCCTGAGGGATCCAGAGGTTTCCCAGGTCCCTGAGAGATCCAGAGGTTTTCATTCCTTGCCCACTAGAGGGCACCAGAAGTCACGGACTTGTCCAGTGCTATGACCCTGGCTAAGCCGGCCCCCAAGCTCCCAAGGGAGTAAGAGTGAGGGCTTTCTGGGCTCAGAAGAGAACCCCAGGACCATCTAAGAGCCTGGCAATTATCCTGTGTCCCTAGGTCTGGCTCACAAAGACTCCCCAAACCTGAGCTTCAGTAATGGAGAGGCAGCCCTGTCACCATGCCCAAAGCCCTACTGTCCATCTCTGGCTGTGTCCCACAGTCTGAGACAGTGTGGGCCAAAGAGCTCTGGCTTCTGAAGCTGGCTCTTCACATTTCTGTGTGACCTTTGGCAAGTGACGTGACTTCTCTGAGCCTCAGTTTTGTTTCCTATAACATGGAAATGTTGTAGGTCCCAAAGAAGGGAAAGGCCTCTATGTGCCGAGGGCTGGCCATGACAGCTCATGTTGCTTTCCATCGAGTAAATAGACTACAGTGTAATTAGCTGTTTTCTGCTGATCACAAATGCAATGTATTGGTTAATCCGAATGCTCTTTTAAAAACTTTTTTTTGATGTTTATTTATTTTTTGAGAGAGAGAGACCAGAGTGTGGTTAGGGGAGGGACAGAGAGAGGGAGACACAGAATCCGAAGCAGGCTCCAGGGTACAAGCTGTCAGCACAGAGCCCGACATGGGGCTCGAACTCATGAACCACGAGATCATGACCTGAGCCAAAGCCGGATGCTTAACTGACTGAGCCATCCAGGCGCCCTAATCCCAATGCTTTTTAAAGCATTTTACCACAAGCCAGGCCCTACTGGCTTGCCAGGCAAAATGAAATGACTAGTTTTGTTAGGGGCGGGGAGATTCCGAGTGATCTCCCCCACCTCAGCCCCTCTACATTCTCCAAACTCTCTACAATGTTGACGTATTGTCTTTACAATGGTAGAAAAGAAGGAACACTGATGGCACACCTACTAAGCACCAGATGTTTCACTTCATCCTTCTTCTGAGTCTGTAGGCTCCATGCAGACAGGGACCGTCTGGCTTTCTCACTGTTATTTTCTCTATGCATGGCACATGGTAGGTCCTCAATAAATATGTGTTTAGTGATCAAGAATGTTTGTGCAACATTTACAAATAAGGAGCTCTAAGGTTCAGAGAGGTTGTGTGACTTGTCCGAGGTTACCCAGCTAGTAGGACACAGGGCCAGGGTCCTGAGGAATTTCTTGCTACTCAGTGCCTGTCCCTCACCCCCAAACCCCCTTTGCCCAGAACAGCTTATTTTGCAAAGATGTATTTATTTAGTACTCGTTAAGCAACAACCCAAGGGGTAGGCACTAGAATTTTCCCCATTTTATAGATGGGGAAACTGAGGCACCGATCAGTTAACTGACTTGCCCAGGTCATACAGCCAGTAAATGGTAGAATCAAGATTCTAATCCAGGAAGTCTGTCGCTAAAATGCTTGCCGTTGACCGCTATGTGAGGCCTCCTCTAGATGTGAATCTTGTCTTCTCAACTCCTTGGGGACCTTTGGAGGACCTGGATGGTGTCTTCTTTTCTGCAGCCCCTGGAGCTCCTGGCACAGGGTTGGGCTGTATGTAGGGTCTCAGTTCAGGCCCTCCAGCGGGGGATTTGCCCAGCAGATGAGGCCCTCTAGTTGCTGTCCAGAAGTTAGTGGGTGGCCCTTGGTTTCTAGCACAAGATCATTGCTGCCCTTTGAGCCTATAGCCACCTGTCCCTGCCTCACCCAGTCCTGTACACACACCTGCCAGCAGCAGACGGTGCTTTGAGGGTAAGTTGGACTTTGGGCCCTTTATCTGCACCCCTTTTCCCACTCTTAGACATGAGTCCAAAAGCGTATGGCCTCTATGCACATGCGTATGTGTGCGTGCATAGCTTACACGTACACATGTGCCCATGCGCATACCTGTGGATATGAGCAGTCCTGCACCTAAGTGCCCATGTGAGTCTAGGTGTGGCATGAACGCTCCCGGGTATGTCCAAGGCTGCAGGCGCGGATCTGAGTGTGAACATGAGTTTATGTGCAGCTGTGCACATGTGTGGGTAATGTGGAAAGACAGACCACCATAGCGGAAGGGAACCCCTTGCCAGACATGTGGTAAGTGCCATAATATTAGCTACTGTATTGTTAGCCTCCCAAGTTGCGTGGAGATTCTATAAAATGGTAGCTTTGAAGGATCTGGCTCAAGGAATGTTTCTGTGGGATGCTCGGGTGGGTCAGTCAGTTAAGCATGCAACTCTTGATTTTGGCTCAGGTCATGATCTCACAGTTTGCGGGATCGAGCCCCGAGTTGTGCTCTGTGCAAACAGTGAGGAGCCTGCTTGGGATTCTCTCTCTCCCTCTCTCTCTGCCCGTACCCCACTCACTCTCTCTTTATCTCTCTCAAAAATAAATACTTTTTTAAAAAAAGAAATGGTTCTCCCATCACCCTTAAATCAATAGTTATTTCTTCTTTCCCCTAATTTTATCATTGCAAGGGCATTGTGACAATAGTCCAGGGAGTTTGGGAAATAGAGATGGGGAAGGGTGGGGAATCTATCACCGGGGCCCCCATCACCCCTACCCAGTGGTATTTGCATCTTTGCTGTTCCTTTCCCAGCCTTGTCCATCTGTCAGCTAGCTCGAGGCTTGGAACACAGCACGTTGGTCAAAACGCATTTGAATGAATTAACAAACATACGTTGTTTTCAGATATGATGACTGAACTGGGTATTTTTTTCAGCCTGCTTTTGTTTACTTATCGTAAGCATTTTCTGTGTGACAACCAGTCTTTATATTGAAGATAATAGAAGAAAATTAGAAACTACCCCATGTCCCCAAACAAGGAAACAGTCATTTATGGAAGAGCAAGCTAAGGAGTGTTATGAATTCATCATGGACATTTTTTTTTTTTTTTCATATAAGATTTTTTTTCCCTCTTTTTGGGACATGTTAGTGTTTCCATACTGGGAAAAGGGTGTCCCAGGATTTATCTGTCCCCGGAAACAAAGCAGATTCCATTGAAAAAGATGGAGATGTTAGCCATCAGGGAAAAGCACACCAACACCCCAGTGAGATCCGGCTACACTCCCACTAGGATGGCTAAAAATAAAAATAAAAAAAGACCGACAGTAACAAGTGTTGGTAAGGATGTGAAGGAATTAGAACCTTCAAATACTGCCAGTGGGAATGTAAGGTGGTGTAGCTGCTTTGGAAAACAGTCTGGCAGATCCTCACAAGGTTAAAGATAGAGCTACCCTGTGACCCAGCATTTCCACCCTGGGGTATATGCCCAAGAGGAATGAAACGTACATCCACACGTAACTGTTCACAGCAGCATTATTCATGAGAGCCGAAAGGTGGAAACAATCCAAGTGTCCTTCGGCTCGTGGATGGATCTATGAAATGTGGTCTTTCCACACAGGGGAATATTGGCCAGCAATACCAGGGAATGAAACACTGATTAAACATGGATGAACCATGAAAACATGATGCTAAGTGAAAGAAGGCTGTCACAGAAGACTTTGCAAGGTTTCCATTTTGTATGATTCCATTTACTTGAAGGGTCCGGAATAGGCAAATACATAGAAAGTTAACTGGGGTTGCCTAGGGCTGGAGGGGGAGGGAAATCAGCAGGAGAGATGGGAAGGACTACAAATGGGTCTGGGGGATGCTGAAGAGGTTGCAAAAGTGATTGTGAGAAATATACTCAAAAGCCATCGAATTGCACACTTTAAAAGAGTACGTTGTCAGGCATGTAGATTTTATCCCCATAAAGCTGTTGTGGGTCTTTCAAAAAAGGCTGGAGACCCGCGATGATGATGGAAATATACACACCATTTACTGAGAGCTGGACCATGGGCCAGGTACTAGTCAATGTCATTTCACTTCCAAAGTAACCCTGCTAGGTTATTTCCCCTGTTATACAGATGAGGACACTGAGGTTCTGAGGGTTTGAGTAACTGGCCCAAAGGTCACTCAGTTCTTTAGTGGTACAGCTGTGATTTGAACCCAGATCCATGCTCAATGTGGAAGTGCTTTTGCCGTTGTAGTTCTGGCTCAAGATGGTGACGTAGAAGGATCCTGAACTCTCCTCCTCCCAGACACTGGATATACTGGATATGCAGCTACTTACGGAACAATTAGCTGAATGACTCCCACACATCAGGCGAAGGAGAAAAAAACCCACATCGAAGCAAGTAGGAAAGGCTGAGACACATTCTCGCCACAAACCTCCCCCACCCCCCGCAGTGGGGAGACTCACAATTGGGAGGGAACGCAAAACCTCCGAGCTTCTCCCTGAGGAGTGAGGGGTTTGAACTCTGCATCTGGTACCCCAACTTTGAAGACCTGCCTCTGAAGTACCTTTATCGCCTCCTTGGGAGGAGCCGGGAGCTGGGGCACCAGGACAGCTGGACAGATAAACGTACAGCAACAGGACAGGTGGGGCCCAGGGTCGGGGGGCTCCTCCCTGCCCTTTATCTGGCCTGGGCAGCCAGAGGTCACGGTCAGGGCTCTCTATCGCTCCCTCAGGCCTTCTCCCAGCGTCTCCCTGTCCAGGACCCTTCAAGCAGACACCCAGCAAAGTGCTGTCCAAAAGCACCAGGACTGGTTTGACAAACAGAATCTGCTCCAACCTGTCCACCAGGAAGCCCTCAGGTGTTCCTATCTTTACTGTACGGAGATAATCATACATGTGCACAGAGGTGTGTGGACAGAGATGTTCATCACAGCATTGTTTCTAACAGGGGAAAACTAGAAAGAACCCAAGTGCCCAGCATGGAGGGACTGGTTACCATACAACAGAACGCAGTGGAAGAATCTGACGCAGGCCTTAGAGCTCCCGTACCCCTGCTGGCCACCCCGCTGTCCCCCACCACCCAGACACCCCCTGGTTGCATCTTACCGTCTAAGCGCACTAAACTCCTTATGGTCCCCAAATCCCCCCCATATTTCTGTCTTCTCAGAGGTTCCCACTTGCTGTTTCCTCTGCCTGCAATGCCACTTCTGCTTTTTTTAAGATATTTTTTAATGTATGTTTATTTTTTGAGAGAGACAGAAAGAGCACAAGTGGGGGAGGGTAGATTGAGAGGGAGACTCCAGGCTCTGAGCGGTCAGCACAGAGCCGAATGCGGGGCTCGAACCCATAAACTGTGAGATCATGACCTGAGCTGAAGTCGGATGCTTAACTGACTGAGCCACCCAGGTGCCCCTTTTAAAAAATGTTTTTTAGTGTTTTTTTATTTTTTATTTTTGAAGTATTATTCTCTGGCTCCTGGGCAGGGGGAGGGCCCCCCTGGTCCTTCCACATCAGAACGTGGTCACACTCTCTTGGACTGACCAGGTCACGGTCTGCTACCCATGCTGGATGCCAGAACATGAGGCTACTATCTTTCTGGCTATTTGCAGTCTCTACTGTCAGAGCAGGCATCTTTCAGTGAATTTCTAGGCAACTAGAATAAAAGCCAGACTTGTTTTCATGGTCTACAAGGCCTCACGTGTTCCAGTCAGAGCTCACTTCTTCAACTCACCTGTAATTTTTCTCACTACTCTGCTCACTGACCAAGATGGCTCTCCAACGTGCATTTCTGCCTCAGGACCTTTGCATTTGCCTACTTCCTCTACCTGGAATGAATGACCCAGTGATCAAGACCTAGTCCTTCACCTCAAGTTGCTCATGGTCTGGTGGAGGAGGCAGACACATAAACTGGCCCTACTCTGGGCCCTGTTCTACTTGACTGTCAAATGAAGGTGGCCATCTGCCAGTCCCTCTCCCCTCCCCCCACTCCCTTGCAGGCCATTAGAGGGTCCTGGGCCAGAGCGGAGCCTGTTCAGCACGGCATGCAGGGCCCAGCAGGTGTGAATGGTGGTCTGGTCATTTTGTAAGGGGGCTCAGCTCCCTGACTCCCTGATGGACCGGGGGTAGGGGCAGGGGAAGAGGGAACACAATGGCAGGCTGTTTCCTATTTTGTCCTCGGCTGTACCCAGCTGGGTTCAGCAGCCCCTGCTCTGAGATCACTGCCACCAGGTGCAGCCTGGCCTTTAGCAGGGCCCAGCTGAGGCTGGGTGGGGCCTCCACAGGGTCAGGTGTCTGGTGAGCAGATCTCCCCTTCCCCAGCCAGGAGGGATTGGGGCAGGCTGCAGAGCACCTCCAGCCCTGGTGCCTTTCCTATTGTGAGTCTCTCTTTGCACAAACTTGACTCCTCTCCTCCCAGGAGGGGCCCCAGAGAGCACAGGATGCCAGAGGCCCCGAATAATCAGTTTTCAGGCACTCCCCTCTGTTCTTTTGGCCCATTCCTGGCCCCCCTACTGCTTAAGGGAATAGAGTGTGTGTCCTTTACATAGACTCACTCTGCTGCCCTACAGAATCCTTTTATTCCTGTTTCCCTAGTGGAAAAAGACGATTGTGAACCTTTATTTGTCTAGCAGGTAACTTTCAGTAAATTAAAGCAGTATGTGAAGTCACTAGGACAGCACCCAGTAGGGTTCCTTATTCCTTTTTGATGTATGAGGAGGCTAAAGCTTTGAAAGATTGTGAACACAGGGATTCAGGGAGGAAAGAGGCCTAGAAACTCATCAGGTACCTAAGATGTGATGAGCACTTTATAATCAGGATCTAATTTCAGGGGTGCCTGGGTGGCTCAGTCGGTTGAACATACAACTCTTGATTTCGGCTCAGGTCATGATCCCAGGGTCCTGGGTTGGATCCTGACATCCATGCTTAGCGAGGAGCCTGCCCGGGATTCTCTCTCTGCCCCTCCCCCGCTTACACGTGTGTGCATGCACTCTTTCTCAAAAAAAAAAAAAAAAGTATAGTCAGGATCTGATCTCACCTTCGGTCCTTCAAGGTCGGCACGTTAGTCTTTGTTCAGCAGGTGAGGTCACAGGCTGAGAGAGGTGAAGTGAGGTGATGGCTCAAGGAGTCCTCAGAGCCAAGTGGTGGTGGATCTCAGACTCAAAGTCAAGTTTGGCCACCTGCTAAAGCCAGTGCCCTTAATCTCGGTGTTTACTGCACGTTAGCTGCGTAGTCACACTAAGAGGTAGGTCATTGGCGATTTCGCTCCAGGAAGAAAACAGAAGGTGAGAGAAACTGACAGATTGTCAGTATCCTGCAGCAGGTAAGACAGAAAGTTCTGGTTATTTGTACCAGCTCAGGATGAGAAGGAGTGGCAGGGTCTTTGAAGGTCATCTATCCCAGCCCTCTCGTTTTACAGAGGAGAAAACTGAGACCCAGAGAAGGGAAGCAACTTACCCAATGTGACACGGTTAGCAGAAGAATACTCGGGGCTCTTCCTCTCCTTCCAGAGTGGTTTGAGTTCACGGGCAAGGATGGCAGCTCACCATCACCACCTTCCTTCAGCAGTAGGTCAGTCCCCAGGCTCTGCATGACTGTCTCGCCATCTCACAGGAATCACGTTGGTCCCATTAATGGATACTATTATGCAGATTGGACTTGGTGATCTTAGATGCCTCGTTAAGACACATGCAGTCAGAAGGTGGGGAGACAGGACCTTTGTCAGGCTAGGTTCCACAGAGAAACAGAACCAGTAGATTTTTTGTGTGTGTGTGTGTGTGTGTGTGTGTGTGTGTGTGTGTATGTGTATACACAGAGTGGAGGGGAAGGTGGGGAAGTCGGATTGATTTATATATTGGCTCACACAATATACAAGGCAAGTCCACCCACAATGTACTGGACAGGTCAGCAGACTAAAAACATAGACAGGATGTCCAGGTTACAGCCCTGAAACAGAATTATTCTCATCTGCACAGACTGGAGCCCCCTAATTCCAGCCATTTATTTTTTTGTTTCTTTTTTTTTTTAATTTTTAAAAATTATTTTAGGGGCGCCTGGGTGGCTCAGTCGGTTGAGCGTCCGACTTCAGCTCAGGTCACGATCTCGCGGTCCGTGAGTTCGAGCCCCGCGTCGGGCTCTGGGCTGATGGCTCAGAGCCTGGAGCCTGCTTCCGATTCTGTGTCTCCCTCTCTCTCTGCCCCTCCCCCATGCATGCTCTGTCTCTCTCTGTCTCAAAAATAAATAAACGCTAAAAAAAAAATTAAAAAAAATTATTTTAACATTTATTTGTTTTTGAGAGACAGAGAGGACAGAGCATGAGCAGGAAAGGGGGAGAGGGAGACACAGCATTTGAAGCAGGCTCCAGGCTCTGAGCTGTCAGCACGGGACTCAAACTCACGCACCGTGAGATCATGACCTGAGCTGATACTTAACCGACGGAGCCACCCAGGCGCCTCCCCTCCCATTCCAGTCATTTAATGTGGTGATCCAAAGCATGAGCTCTGAAGTCAAATAATCTGTTTGTACCACCTGTATGGGCTCTGTAACCTAAGCTGGTTATTTAGTCTCTTTGAGCCTTGATTTCCTCCTATGTAAAATGGGCTTTATGACTACCTGTTTTCTAGGATTTGCCTTAAGGATTAGGCATAAGCAACACCCGACACAGAGCCTAGTACATAGTATGCACTCAACTCGTGTTAGCTATCATCATCATCATTGTATATGTGTGAGTGGTTAAGGAATCACTGAGATGATGGATGAGAAAGACTTTGGAAGTCAAGTCATAGAAGGAACGTCTGAAGGAAGCCAGGTTATACTGGGCAAGAACCGAACCTGAACACTGCCCTCCGGTGTCTGCAGAGCTGTAATGAGATGGGGAAGGGGCACCTGGGTGGCTTAGTAGGTTGAGCGTCCGACTCTTGATTTTGGCTCAGGCCATGATCTTGCAGTTGTGGGATCAAGCCCCACATCGGGCTCTGCACCAACAGCACGGAGCCTGCTTGAGATTCTCTCTCTCCTTCTCTCTCTGCTCCCCACCCCCACTCATGCTCTCTCTCTCTTGAAATAAAAAAAGAAATGGGAAGAAGCTGGCAGTAACCAATGATTTCTGGGTCCCTAGGGAAGATGAGGACCCAAGAGGGAACTGAAGGCAGTTAGTGGTCAGCTTGACAAAAGAACTTCCCACAATCAGAGTTCTGAGTTATGATAGCATAGGATTTTAGTGAGCTTCCCATCCCAGGGGGTATGCAGAGCCAGAGTCAGTGGGAAGCTGTCAGAGAGAGGATTCCTGCACTGGTAGGAGGTTGAAGAAAGACTTATGAGGTCCTTTCTTTGGCCTTGATCTCTCTGGAGATCCCTGGTTGGCCACATAGCCAGTGAGAGGTCAAGTCAGGGTTATGGGCAATACCCTCCTCTCCTCCTCTGCCTGTCCTCTCTGTGCTTCTGTTCCTTAAACACAGCAAAGTTCCCACCCCACTACCACTGGGCCTTTGCACATGCCATATCCTCTCCATAGAATTGCATCAGATTTTGTGGGCCTGACACATATAAAGCTGGAGACTTTCTTTAAGAAAAAAACCCCCAAAAATCAGACAAAAATGTGAATAGTTAGAATGAGAAACAAAACCACAACAAAATTTTAAAAGTTCATAAACGCTACACAATGTCCAGAAAAACAATATAATATTTATGTTAATCACCTGATATGCTGCCATAATACCTTCATTCCTACATTTTGGTTATATACTTTTGGGGAAATCTCTTCATGTGACATTTTCTTTAGAGAGAATAAGAAGATAACTTAGTTTTCTTTAGCACAGGTGACCCAAAGTTTTTTCCCCCCATCGTTAATAGTTTCAAAAAGTTTCCTTCAACTTCACAAGTCATTATTGGTAATGTCAAAGGTCTTAGGATTATTGTCAAATTTCGAAAAACTTCGAGATCAAGGATCATAGAGGATCTCAGGACTTGCAGGTTTCCTTGATTACCAACCTTAAAAATTATTTGCATCGATGTCACCTCTCAACCAGTTTCTTGCCCACATCCTGTTTGTGTTGGTGTAGTTTGAGTTTTATTATTTTTTATTTTCATCGATGTCAGTATTCTGTGACAGCTTCCCCTTAGCTAGATACCCAAAATGCCACAGCAGCTCCCCCGATACCCAAGAGGAGGGGAAGTGTGACAGGGAGGAAGTTGGAGAGGGGAGAGGCAGCATTCTTAATTGCAGTGAAAACAGCTTGCTTTGGCGGACTCTACAATAGCATGTGATCCTGAGTGTGCATTGCTGGGGCCCCTCCCAGGTCACTGGAAGTCGCCTGGCAAGTGAGGGGCTCTAGAGCTTAAGCTTTGTGAGTTTCACAGTAAGCCCGAGAAATCCCCTTCCACCTCTCCGCAGCACGAGATCCCCACCATGCCCACCCCATGAACCTCGAGCATCGCTTCTTCTAGGAGGCCTCCAGAGCCAGTTCGCTGCCCCAGGATGCTGGAGACCAAGTCTGTCTAGCTCACTGTTTGCCCTCAGTATATTTTGAGCAGTACCTGGTATACAGTAGACTCATAGGCTCAGAAGGCTGAAGTGACCTACCAGGGTCACCCAGATAGTAACTGCCAGGGCTGGGAATCCACCTGGAAGGAAGGAAGGAGGGAAGGAAGGAAGGAAGGAAGGAAGGAAGGAAGGAAGGAACAAACGAACGAACGGATGAAGGAGGGAAGGAGGGAGGGAGGGAAGGAAGGAAGGAAGAAAAGGAAGGAAGAGAGGAGGAAGAGGGGGGAGGAAAGGATGGAGGGAAGGAAGTATTGAGGGAAGGAAGGAGGAGGAAGAAGAGAGGGAGGGAAGGAAGGAAGAAAAAGGAAGAGAGAAGGAAGGAGGGAAGGAAGGAGGAGGAAGAAGAGAGGGAAGGAAGGAAGGAAGAAAAAGGAAGGAAGAGAGAGGCAAGGAAGGAAGGAAGGAGGGAGAGAAGGAAGAAAAGGAAGGAGGAAGAGAGGAAAGGAAGTAGGGAGCGGAGGGAGGGAGGAAGAAAAAAAGAGAAAGGAAAAAGAGAGAGGGAAGGAAGGAGGGGAGGGAGAAAGGGAGGGAGGAAGTAACCCCAGCTTCCCAGATGAACCGCACACCTCGGACAGAGAAATACACTTCTTGCCGGATCCCTCAGAGCCCTAGCCGGCCTGCTTCCCTTCCTCGGTCCTGCACAGCTGACTGGGAACCCAGGGAGGAGGTCCTCTGAGACCCTCAACAGAAATCTCCCTCCTGGGCACCATTGTGAAGCACAGAAGAGAGTGTTGACCCGGGTTTGAATCTCCAGGCCACCCCTTAGCAGCCCTATAGACTTGAGAAAGTTGGCCTCATCGTTATGCACCTCAATGTCCTCATCTATAATATGGGTTTTTTTTTTAATATTAAAAAAAATTTTTTTAACGTTTATTTTTGAGACAGAGACAGAGCATGAACAGGGGAGGGTCAGAGAGAGAGGGAGACAAAGAATCCGAAGCAGGCTCCAGGCTCTGAGCTGTCAGCACAGAGCCCGACGTGGGGCTCGAACTCACGAACTGTGAGATCATGACCGAGCCGAAGTCGGACACGAGCACACGCAGGGGAGGGACAGAGAGATGGGGAGAGAGGAGCTCAGATACGGGGCTCGAACTCACATCATGACCTGAGCCAAAGTCTAATGCTTAACCGACTGAGCCACCCAGGCGCCCCCTATAAAATGGGTCTTATGGCTGCACCTTGGTGGTGTTCGACCAGCAGAAGTGCTCTGGTCCCAGAGTAAGTGGCAACATCGCCTTTGTGAAGCGAGGCCTGAGCAGAAGGCTTTTCTTCCTCCTTTGCCGTCTCAATGCCCCCCAACCCCCGGCCCAGGGGGCCTCACCCCTGGGCTTCTGACACTGCCTTGCTGATGTCCACCAAGATGATCAACCTGCTTGTTACAGTCAAGTGACTTGGAATCCGCGTGCATCCCCCCATCCGCCTCTCGCTTTGAGGGCGAGGGCTGGCTCACCCCCGTGAGGGGTCAGGTGAGGGCCAACCTCACACCCACAGAAGTCAGAAGGCAGCTGCCCCAGGACTCTAAGCTCCTGTCATCGGGGCCAGACCTTCTCACTACACGTCCCCAGAGCCTCGCCCAGGGTCACACCCAGAAAATGTTGGTTGGGAATTAAGGTTGACACTGACACGCCGCCTGCCCCAAAACAGCCCTGACTCTCTACAGTGGTCACTGGGGACCGGCGGGGGGGGTGGGGGTTGGGGGGAGGGGCGGGGGTTGCATCTCCAGTGTTCTTCGCACCGTAATCAGCTGTGCTACGTGGCTCTCTTATTTCCCTACAGCCTCTAAGATAGATCCCTTTCCCCATTTCACAGAGGTGAAGGCTGAGGCTGGGGCAAAGCACTTGCCTGAACCCTCCCACACACTGAACCCTAGAGCCTGAAGGGGACATTCCCACCCGTGGACTCTGCCCGGGCCCTCCCTAGCAGTCATTAGGCCTAGAATTTCCCCTCAGGGAGTCCTTCTTTTCGATTAAGGACTGGGCCACTGCTAAAACGTAACGCAGTGACAAATAGCTCTAATATTTAGTTTTAAAAATCCAACACTGTTTTCCACCCAGAGGTCAAAACAGCTGTGAGCTCCTCAAGGGAAGGAAGGGTTTCCGGTGGTTCTTGCGTCCTCCTTCCCTGTCGTGGGGCCTGGCGTGGAGTAGGCGTGCAGTAGATGTTTGTGGAACGAGCTATGCGAGTGCAAAACGAGGGGGAGGCCGCCGCCTCACCGATAGACTCCTGCGGGAGGCCGCCTGGCACGGAGGCCACGGAATGAACAGCGGGGGTCCAGGGGAGGACCTGGGGAGTGGCCCTAGGCGGTGGCTGAGCCACCAGACAAAAGGAGTGGGGGGGGGGGGGGAGGACCCGTGGCTGGCCCACGTTGGACTGTGGTGGGACCAGGATACATGCCTTAGCAATTTTAAAGGCTTGAACGTCGGGGCTGCTTGTCACGGCAACCTATTCTGACTAATACAGCTTCTTCCGAAAAGTCGGAAATCGGGTAGCACTGGGCTCACTTTTCCACGCGGCAACGTTAAGCTGCCCCTTTCAGCCTGGCTGGGATTTTCTAGCTCACCTGATCCCTGACCTCAGTCTTCCTGATTGAGGCACACAGAAGACAGGGCACCAGTTCGAGGTCACAGTGTATTGGTGGGCAGAGCTGAACTTGGACTGAAGTCTCACGGCTCCTGGTCCAGGATTCTTTCTTAAGTTCTTTACTCGCGAGCAGAGAGGAAGTGAGAAAAAGAGGGAGAGGTTCAAAGTCTAGGGCCCTTTGGGGGTAAAGGGGGAGCTAAGTGGCAAAGAGGGGAAGGGGGCACCCCATGTAGTGGAGGGTGTGAAAAGATGGGGGAACCATGACTGCTCTGATTTCAGTTTGCAGAAGGCTCAGAAATGCCCTTGGGGCGCCTGGGTGGCGCAGTCGGTTAAGCATCCGACTTCAGCCAGGTCACGATCTCGCGGTCCGTGAGTTCGAGCCCCGCGTCAGGCTCTGGGCTGATGGCTCAGAGCCTGGAGCCTGTTTCCGATTCTATGTCTCCCTCTCTCTCTGCCCCTCCCCCGTTCATGCTCTGTCTCTCTCTGTCCCAAAAATAAATAAATGTTGAAAAAACAAAATTTAAGAAATGCCCTACGGGCAAAATCAGGCGCCTTCCCCAAGGGGCTAGACCTGCGTCTGGCGTGGAAGCCTGACCCCAATCCTCCCTCTCTCTCTCCCTCTTGGGAAAGAGCCCACGTCCCTGGTTGCCAAAGCCCCACTGAAAACACGCAGAAGCCAATTTTCCTTCCCAGATAATCACACCCAGAAAGAAACAATCTGCAAAATAATCCCCCGTCGAGGCAGTTGTGCCAGGAATGTGTGCGTCAGGAGGGCGGGGAGGGCACTCTGTGAAGGGTGGAGAGCCGTTGGAGGCGAGCCCTCTCCCAGTGGCTGTGCTGGGGGGCTTCGCCTGCTCTTTGAAGTCACTGTAACTCCCTAGTAACCTGCCAAGCATGCATTTCCCGGAGTGCATTTCCCAGACACGCCCCAACTAGTCGCCTCTGACACTTTTCTGCAAGTAAATCAGTGTCTTTGGTGGTGATTTTGTGGATGCCCAGGGGCTGCTGAGGGGCCGTGACTCCTTCTTTGGCTTTACCATTTCACCTCCCAGACCAGACCCACGGAACCCATGGCCGCGTTGCCGGAAGCTCAGCTTGCTCGTCACTTTTCCACGCTGATGACCACCACCCACGCCCCTGCTCTGGCCACCGGGGCCCAGCGGGCTTCCCAGCTCAGATCCCGGAAGGTGCTTGGGGACTTGAATTTGCATCCAGCTGCCACTTTCGCCAACAACCACCCACCAACCGCATATTGACAGGAACAGAGAGAAATTACTACACTGAGGGTCTGGGTAGAGAAAGAAGAAAAGAGAATGTCCCTTCACAGCTGCTGGCGCAGAAAGACCCCACTAGGAAGCTTCAGGAACGAGTGGGGACCTTGGGCACAAAAGCCTGAGTTGTCCTTAAGGAGCAATTGTGTGGTAGCTACACCAGATGTCCGTTAAACAATAATACCAGCAGGGGTACCTGGGTGGCTCCATCGGTTAAGCATCTGACTCTTGATTTCAGCTCAGGTCATGATCTCACGGTTGGTGAGTTTGGGCCCGCGTTGGGCTCTGTGCTGACAGCGTGGAGCCTGCTTGGGATCCTCTCTCTACCTCTCTCTTTGCCCCTCCTCGGCTTGTGCTCTCTCTTTCAAAAAAAAAAAAAAAAAAATAATAACAACACCAGCAAACTGTGCACATCTACAACTCCTTCCCCGTACTTCTGAATCCAAGAAATTCTGAACAAAATAAGGTTAGTACCAAAATTCATTTGGTGCCCCAAATCTAACCTGAGCACATGTATAAATATTCATACATTCTTTTCTGCAGAAATATTAATATGTTTAATTATGGGATGCTAACCCAGACCCCCACTGGTGTGTTACATAACATATGGTATGTGCTTTGTCTTTTTTTAAAAAGAGATTTTATCTTATTTAGTTTTTTTAGAGAGAGAGAGTGTGAGCTGCGAAGAGGGACAGAGGGACAGACAGAATCTTAAGCAGGTTTCATGCTCAGCGCAGAGCCTGACGTGGGGCTCAGTCCCACGACCGGGGGATCATGACCTGAGCCAAAATCAAGAGTTGGATGTTCAACCAACTGAGCCACTGAGGCGCCCCTTTAAGGTTTTATTTTTAAGTAATCTCTACACCCAACGTGGGGCTCAAACTTACAACCCTGAGATCAAGAGTCAAACACTTCACTGACCGAGCCAGCCAGGCACCCCTGGTGTGTGCTTTCTAAAACCCAAAAGCTTCCAAAATCCCAAAACACAGGGCCCTGAGACATCAGGGTTTCAGATAAGAGATGGTGGCCTGTAAACATTCTAAGTGCTTTAGATCTATTAACTCACTTGATCCTTGCAGAAACCTACGGAGTAGACTTGTTCTGACTATGATTCCCATTTTATAGATGAGGAAACTGAGGCAGAGAGAGGTAAAATGACTTGCTTCAGAGCTGGTGAGTGTTGGAGCTAGGGTTTGGCCCCCGCATCCTGGTTCCAGAGCGCACTCTCTGAGCTACTCCACCATCCGCCGGGGTAGGTGGTAACAGCAGGGATGAGCATGTTCAGCTACGTGTGCAGCAAACACATGCCCGGGAGCACGTGTGAGGAGCAGGTCTGCAGGGCGGCCACCCATCCGGTTTGCCCTGGAACTGTCCTGTGTCCCCAGAAACTCCTCGGTCCCACCAAACTAGGGCGGTCGGTCACCCCAGTTCTTGGGGACCATGTGCCCCTTTTCTTACCAGCATCACAAGCATCACGGTGCACCGAGGGGGTCCCAGGGTCTGGAGGTGCGTGTTGTTCATAGAACATGGCTCCTCAACCAAAACCGGGATCTCCTGCAGGCACTTCACCAAGACACCGGGAGAAAACTCTGGAGGAAATGGTGACTGTGTCAGACTCACGGAGAGGCCATGTGTCTGTGTTCAGTCGTTTGTAAGGATAAGCGTGGCTCTACCTGGCTTTCCCCTCGAGCGTTGACTTTGGACTCCATTGTAAACACAGTGGACATATTGCTTTGGAGGGAGATTTACTCTGATGTTCCAATTCAGAAATGACTAACTCTCATCCCCACCTTCAAATTTTAACTTGTTAACGTCCACACTTGACTTCTCAGAAATGAGCCATATCAGAGATTTCTTGTTCCTAAGTACAAAGAAGAGGGCGGCAAGGCCGTCGCACTTGACCAGCAGGTTTGGGCTATGGAGGCGAGAGAGAAGCATTCCCCGGGTTAAGAGCGAGAGAGAACCCTGTGTGCTGAGGGCGCCCCAAGAATGCAGGCTGGAGGCTCCTGGTTAAACACGGCAGACTGAACACATTTATTCGCCTCCATTGTTTTTGAAATTCTAATAAAATGACATAAAAGCATTTTTAAAAATGCACACCTCTCCACTGGGACAGAGAGACCATGTGAGGAGCTCACAGCAGATGAGAACAGTCAACCAAACTCTCGAAGCTGGAAAACAGATGGTAGGCTGGCTTGAGAAACCCAGGAAGTTGAACCCTGACTGTTCAGGGGAGCCATCAGGACACAAGACAACTGGAGATCAAAGGCTCAGGGATGAGAGAGACCAAGAACCTCCAAAGACCGAGGTGTAGGGCAGGACTGAAAACAGAAAGGCTGGTGGTTATCTGTCTGGCAGACGGCGGACTTCTAAGTCTCCTTCCCCAGATGGCACAGGCAGGACGGGACCTCCCGCCTCACAGCAGGAGGCTCACCCACGAGAGAGCCTGGGATGCTAATCCGTGATGTTCGCCGGGGCTCAGCGCGGAGCCTGGAATATAGCAGGTCCTTGGTAAGTTGTTGCTCTCACTATTATATTCAGCTACCCTCTTTCTGTCTTATTCTCTGATTTTCTTCTCTTGGTCAGACAGGGCTGTAAAGACACCTGAGGCCTAGAAGGCAGAATCTGGCAGCCTGGCAACACCCCTCCGCCCACCCACACACCCTCCTCACACACCCAGTTCTTTGATGTGGCACAAATGGCTCATTGTCTCCTCTTCTTGAGCAGGTGGACCTCGCATTTTAGCTAGCTACCTTGCCTCCCCGGCTATAAGCGTTTCTCAGTCTTCTTTTCGATTAGGTATGGCCATTTGACTATAAGAGTGGAAGTGTCATGAGGAAATCAGGAATTATCTGTAAAAGAGGAGAGCTCTTCCTTCACTCTGCTGTCTTGGGCTGCAGATGTGATGGCCAGTGCTCCAGCAGCCATGCTGGACAATGAGGATAAAGGCCACATGCTTGGGACGGCAGAGCAGAGAGATGGAAGGAGGCATCTGCACAGAGCTGCCATACTAGCCTGCGTTGCGCATCTTTGTACTTTTTTTTAATGTTTATTTTATTTATATTTGAGAGGGGAAGAGGGGCAGAGAGTGAGGGAGAGAGAGAATCCCAAACAGATTCCGTGTGTGAGATCTTGACCTGAACTGAAATCAACAATTGGATGCTTCACCAACTGAACCACCAAGCGCCCCTGGACATCTTTTACAAGACAGAGAAGTAAACTTCTTTCCTGTTTTGGCTATTATTAGTTTAGAATTTTCTACTGTATGCAACTGATTCCAATTCTGCCTGGTTAAATTTGAGTTGGGGCAACACCTTCCTTGTCCTCTTTCCTATTCAGAGACCAGAATCAGCAGAGACTTTGGCTGTTATGAAGTCCACAGGGCCAGGGACAAAATCTGGTCCACAGAGGTGTTTCTTAGCTCAATCAAAGCATTTAAGATTCAGGAGGTATTGAACACTTTTTTTTTTCTTACCAGTGTGACTTTTTTCTTTATTAAAAAAATTTTTTTTTATGTTTCTTTATTTGTGTGTGTGTGTGTGTGTGTGTGAGAGAGAGAGAGAGAGAGAGAGAGAGAGAGAGAGAGAGAGAGAGATTATTTATTTATTTAATTTATTCATGAGAGATCATGAGCAAGGGAGGGGAAGAGAGAGAGGGAGACACAGAATCTGAAGCAGGCTCCAGGCGCTGTCTGAGCACAGCTGGAACTCGAGAATGGTAAGATCATGACCCGAGCGAAAGTTAGCTGCCCAACCAACTGAGCCACCCGGGCGCCCCTCTTTATTTTTTTATTAGCATTCTTAGAGCTTTACTTCTTGGTTTTAATTAAGTTTAAAATTTATTATTGAAGTGTAATTGTGACATTCTAGTAGTCTCAGGTGTACAATGTATTGATCTGACAATTCTATAAATTACTCTTGCTCACCACGATAAGTATAGTCACCGTCTGTCTGAACACATTTTAAACATGGAAAGTGTGGTTTCTGGATTTCCTTGAACACTCGGAGGATTCGCGTTTCGGCACAGCAGCATTTCTGTGGGGCATCTGCCGTCTCAGTGCACAGCCCTTACTTCCACTGCTCTCCCACGAGTGAGGCGTGTCTGTGGACTATCCCACGAGCTAGGTCTGGGCGCGTGTGTCTCAGCCCACAGAATCCTATGAGCTAGATTTGTATATGGGTTACGCTGCGAGTTAGGTATATATGTGGGTTATCCTACGAATCAGGGATGGCTATGTGTTATCCCATGAGCTCAGTGTGTACATGTGTTATCTCCACTCAACAGATGAGGAAGTTGAGGCCCAGAGAGGACCGGCCCTGAGTCACAGAGCTGCAAGTGGAGGAGCCAGGACTCCGGACTGTCTGCATTCCAAACTTGCTCTGTTGGTCTTTGAGTTTGCAACCCTTGACTTCCCGACCCCTTGCTGAAAGTTTCACAGAGGAAGACAAGAGAGCCGAGGAGGAAGAAATAGTTGATGACCCTTGTCACATTGAATCAAATTGATGATGCTGGTTCCCCTGCTGCCCAGGAGCAAACCATGGAGAGGATGGGTTTTTTTCTGCATATCCTCAGTGCCTGGTGCAGAGCCAACCGAGGGAACTACGTGCCAAATGAATGAGGTGACCTGCCCTCTGTCACAGAGAGCCGGATGCGAACCCAGGGCTCCCGCCTGCCTACCCAGGCCTCTTCCCCCAGACCTGGCTGCTGTCCAACCTACCCTGCATCCCCTTGGATACTGGTAGAGGTCAAGAGCACAGGCTCTGAGTCTAGCATATTCACACCCAAATTCCAGCTTCCTCTTTCACCACTTCGAGCCTTGATTTCTCCACCAGCAAATGGGGCTAATCATGGAACCTACATCATAGGGCTGCTGGGGGTGGGGGGGGTGGGGATCTCTAGATGAAATCCTATGCCCGTGAATAACAGCGACCAGCATAAAATAGGTGCTCAATAAATAGTAGCTACTATTGTGACACAAATTTTGCATGAATGTGTGCGGTAGGGAGGGGTTTACCTTTGTCTTGAAATTCTTTCCTTAGGCATCATCTTGCCCTCTCTTAATCCAAGGCAACCTGAGCCTGCACAGGGCTGGGACACAAGGTCATGCTCATTAAGCGCTTCCCATATACCTCAGAAGCTCGACAACAATAACCTTAATTGCCTACTTACATCCTATCATTCCAACGTGTAGCAAGTGCCTACTTTCCCCCAGGCCCTGGGTCAGGGCTGGGGATCCGGGATAAATTGACCCTGTCCTGCCTTTATAGACTATCCACCTGGCTGGTAAGGTTAGACAAGGTCACACAATTCTCTGACACACATACAATGACAAGTCTTATGGGAAGGTCACCTTCCCAGGTGCACTGCTGGACTACATTTCCCAGCCTTCCCTGCAATTCAGTATGGCCCATGAGGCAGCTGTGGGGATTGAATGTGGGCAGGAGTGATGTGTGCACTTCGGAGCCCTTACACTCCTTAGTACTCTCTCCGCCCTATGAATGGCTGGAATAAAGATGATCCTCAGGGCCACCTGAGACCCACATGTCGTAGGACCAAGTAGAGAGTTGCCACCTGCTCACAACTGTTATATAAGCAAGGACTCTATTTCTAGCCTATTTGCTGGGTATCTATAACATTCTATGTGTAACAGTAGCTAGGGTTGCCCCAGCTGATAATCTGCCATGAAAGCCTGGTTCTCGTCTCTGTAACTTTTCCCCTTCCCAGCTCTAACAATCACATCGGGCTCTGCAGTACTAAGTTACCAGCTTAATTTGTTTAACTGGACATGATACTCCTGATCAGTATTGTGTCCAATTAGAATATTCTTTGTGGGGGATAAGCTTAGGAATCCCCCGGGTTTACACCAATGGGTTAACAAGGCATAAAGAAATAAAGTCATAAGATGCTCGCACCCGAGTTTGGGTAAACCAGATTGGCACCCGGAGAATAGAGAGGCACAAAGGTGCAGAAATAGAGAGGTGCAAAGGCACCCCAAAATAGGGGGTGCAGAGCCCCCCAAACAGGGAGAGGCAAAGGCCTGACATAGGAACGGCACAAAGGTGCCCAGCACACAGGTGTATGAAATAAACAAGATTAGATGTTCAGGGTGGAAGCACCCCAACTCAGTACTCTGGCAGAAAAGCTGCTTTGCCAGGAGGACAGGGCCAGGGTAGGTAAATTGGCGATTTGGACAACGGGCTGCCGCTGCAGGCAAAGCAGCCGAGAGTGGAGATGGTTAACAAAAGCCAAGTGCCTGGTCAGCCCTGAGGTTATTTCCTCTATCTGTCTCATCCCCTCGGCAAAGATAAACAGGGGTGCTGCCTCACGTCCACTGTAAACAACCTTCCTCCCGACTGCCCGGCGCCCGGATTTTGTTTTATATTGACCCAGACCCCAAACACTGTATATCTTCAAAACCCCCCTCCTTCCTCACGTTCCCAAGTTAACGTTCCCAGTTTCCTTGTCTCTTTGTACACACCCATCACGTTTGTAAGCCTTCCGATACTAATGAAAATGGGGCAAGGATCCTTATTCGGGGCTCTTGTCTTCTCCGGGACATCAGCCATCTCTCTCTTTAATCCTGCCTCGGCTCTTTTGCTGGCCAAAAGAGAACTTTAGACTTAGAGTCTATGACAATTCTTATTCATTAGTTCTCTGTTTTCATTCATTCATTCATTTGTTGTTGTTGTTGGCTGGAATTAGATCCCGAGCTAGATTTTTCTCTCTCCACCCCTCTTCCAACTCTGTAGACATTGGCCTACCCTGTATTTATGTGAAGGTCAAGACCAGCCTATATCACCCAGGGTCCCGGCAGAAAGCAGGCAAACACTAAAACTGAATAATTGAGGGGAGTTTAATAAAGGAATTATATTCATTAAGAAGATGAATACATTCTGAGGATATAATGCATAACAGGATGGCTAGCGTGGATAACACTTTTGCATAACTGAAATGTTGAAATGTGCTAAGAGTAAAACATAAGTGTCCTCACCAAAACAGACAAAGAGGTAAATATATGATGATGAGTGTGCTAATTAACTTGGTGGGGGGAGAATCTTTTCACATGTATGCTTGTATCAGATCATCACATTATACACTTTGGTTTTTTTTTTTTTTTTTAATTTTTAAAGTTTATTTTGAGAAAGAGCATGCAAGCGGGGGAGGGGCACAGAGAGGGGGACAGAGGATCCCAAGCGGGCTCGGAGCCCAACGCGAGGCTCGAACCTACAAACCGTGAGATCCTGACATGAGCCAAAGTTGGACGCTTAACCGACTGAGCCACCCAGGCGGCCCATATTGTACACTTTGAATATCTTACAACTTCATTTGTCAATCATACCGCAGTAAAGCTGGGAAAAAACAAGGGATTCCCAAAGCTGTGGCTAGGCGTGGCTGTCAGGGCCCAGCCGGAGAGCCCTCAGCATCGCCTCTGCATGGCACTCATGCCATGTAGCAGCAGGGTCAGTCTCCTGCTCGTTCTCTTTCTCCTGGTGTTTTCTAGCCATGGGAACAAGCTGAGCCAGCGGGTTGGGCAAGCCCAGAGTGCCCAGAAGTGAATGTCCTCAAGTCAAAGGGCGGTTGATAGATAAACCTCCCAGCCTCCTCACTCCTGCAGGGTTAACTCTGACACATTCTCTACATGGTCTCCCAGAGTTCGCTGCACAACTGAGCGCTAGGCGCCTGGTCCTGTAGCCCGTCTGCATTGGCTCCCTTCCTGTCTTCCTGCGTTTCCTGGGCCTCTTCCCAAATACACTGCCTGGCACTCAAATCTTCACCTCAGGCTCTGCTTCCAGGGAACTCGAACCCAGAGCAGAGCTTCTGGAAAGCAAGAAGGGGTGGAGCAGTAGCCTGAGGCTGGTAACTAAAGGAATCATCGCCTTTGAAGGCGGGCAGTGTGGCTTGGACCGGACCGCCTGCCAGGAGCTGTGGCCTAGGTGGAGAGACACAGCTGACCCGGTGGCTGACTGTGCAAGGGGGGAGAGAAGGAATAAACATCCTGACGTCTCCCTCCTCCCGCTTTCTGACCTCCTGCTGCTGCCCCCTGTTGGCCAAACCCAAGTCAGAGGGCAAGAGCGGCTGATGTAGTGGGGGGGGCTGCCTGGCACGGAGCAGTGCGTAAGAGCAAACACAAGCCGGGCAGCACACAGCCTGATTGCTTCTCTTTGTGTTTGACCTGCTTGAGAAGGCAGAATTTTGATAGTTCAGGATCTGCGAAAAGGCTTTTCCGGGTGTCAGAATGGCATAAACTCAGGTGCAGAGACTGGAGGGGCTGGGTGGCCAGGCACTAGCATCCCTGCTATCTCCTTCTGCTGGACCGTCTATCCCCAATGATTTAGTGGCTTCAAATAACCACCATTTTATTACATACCACAACTCTGTAGGTCAGGAGTTTGGGTTGGGGTCAGCTGGGTAATTCTTCGGTTCCACATGGCACGACCGAAGTCACAAATTCAGTCGGCGGCTGCTCTGGTCCGGAGGGTCCAACACGGCTTCACTGGTGTGTTTGGTTTCCTGGTGGGAGTGGTAGAAAGGCTGGGCTCAGCTAGACTGCAGTGGCTCTACACGGGGTCTCCAGCAGGATGGGCTCAAGGTGGTGGGACTTCATATGTAGCAACTCAGGGTTCCCAGAGAGAGTGTTCAAGAGGCCCCAGTGGAAGCTGCCAGGCTTTTGATGAGCCAGGCTCAAAGTCCAGGAATGTCATTTCCATCGTGTTCTGTTGAATAAGGCCCTCCATCCAGCCCAGATACAGAAGGAAGGAAAGCCACAACGGGAGGAACAGCAAAGAACTTGTGATCAATCGCCTTTACTCCACCAGCAAGTTGCCCAGGTTGACTAGTGTCTGGGAAACGCACCAGGAAGTCAAGGGACAGATGTGGGACAGGGACCAGAAAGTCATGCATGACAGGGGCTGGGGAGACAGTAACAAGGCAGAGAATGAAGGCTCTAGAGTTGGATTCGGATTCAATTCCATCTCTGCTACTCACAATGTGCGCTAAGCAGGCTGTTCCACTGTCTGAGCCTCAGTGTCCTTATCTGTAAAATGAGGAAGTCTGTTCCCACTGCACAGCATTGCTGCGAAGATTCAACGGGATGGTGCCTATAAAGCACTTCCCAGGGTACCTGGCCCCAAGTGTGTCTCAATAAATGAGAGCCATTCCTTTTTTTTTTTTTTTTTTAACATTTATTTTTGAGACAGAGAGAGACAGAGCATGAACGGGGGAGGGTCAGAGAGAGGGAGACACAGAATCCAAAACAGGCTCCAGGCTCTGAGCTGTCAGCACAGAGCCCGACGCGGGGCTCGAACCCACGGACTGCGAGCTCATGACGTGAGCCGAAGTCGGACGCTCAACCGACTGAGCCACCCAGGCGCCCCTAAATGAGAGCCATTCTTATCCTGAGTTACATGGAGAGCCAGGAAAGGGTCTTGCAAAAAACTCTGACTCCAACCACGTATTGGAAGGGTCATTTTTGACCTACTCTCTCCCTCACTGCCACATACAACCCAACCCAAGTCCAGCTGATTTTACCCTGTAAGTGTAGCTTGAATCTGATTTTCCCCATCTCTTCCACTGTCACCACACTCTGCCTAGACCACTGCAGCAGCTCCCTTTCTAGTCCCCCAGGGATGTCCTCTGCACCCCACTGACTCCCCCCCCCCCCGCCAATGTTTTCCCCTCACAGCAGCGAGCCCAGGCTTAACCTGTAACATGCATGTGCACTCAAAGCACCTGGAATCTTGTTAAAATACAGATTCCAGTTCAGCAGGGCTGGGATGGGGGCTGGAAGTGTGCATTCTAATCAGCCCCAGGGAATAGACGCCAATGATCCCTGCACCATACTTTGAGTAGCTGAAGACTATTTTTTTCCCCCCAAATAAAAGTTTGATCCTGTTTTGCCTCCATTTACACCCTCCACTGATTTTTCCAGTGCTCTCAGGAGCAAAGACCAATCAATCCCTCACCGTGTCTCACACACCCCCAGTGTGATCTAGCTCTCACCTGACTAGCCCCATGCCACCCACTTCCCACCCTGTTTCCCCCTTATATATCAATTTATTTATAACATTATGAAATGAAATAATGCTACTCAAATACTGGACCGCCACCTGTAACCAAAATGTACCTGTGAACTCCTCTTCTTCCCCTTCTTCCCCATTCCCCTGAGACAACATTCTTAAGTTTGTGTTTATCTTTCCCTTCAAAAGTTTTTTCTACATGTGCATGTGCCCACACAAGCATATTTTTGGTTTTGCTTTTACCATACATTCTAAAAGTTGCATCATAGTGTACATAGTTTTTCTGCAACTTATTTCTTCATGCAGAGTAGTTTCCGAGATACGTCTAGCTTCTCTGCAGCTGGAGTCCATTCAATTTCACGGTTGTGTAACATTCTATAGTGAAAATCCCAGTTTTTGCCCGCTCCGTGCGATGGGCATTAGGGGGTGTTTCCAGTGCTGTCTGCTGTGAGGCACAGTGCTGCCGTGAACATCCTCGAAAATGCTCTCTGACTGCACGCAGGCGGGTTTCTCAAGGGTAAATGCCTAGGAGGGGATCTGCTATGCCTCCCTCCTCGCCGTTCATTCCCCAGAGCCCTGGGGTCTCACAGAGAATGTCCTCTCCACGTGGGCTGCCCTCTTCCACTCCACCCCTACTCCCCGCCCCCCCCCCCAAGTAAACCCAGAGAAGCCTTCGCCGACCTGCAAGCCACGGCTAGTCCCCATTAAGGCCCCCGACTGTACATTTATGTTGTGGGATTATGTGATGAGCGTGTGTCTCGCCCAGTAGAGTGCAAGCCACACGAGGTCTGTGACGCTCACCGTTCCCAGCTTCCAGGTCGGGCCTGGCACGCTGCAGGCGCCCAGGAGGTAGCCTGAATGCTGCTCGAGGGGCCAGGAGGGAGGCAGAACCAGCCAGGCGGCTGGAGCCCGAGCCCACAGGTGGCTCCAACACTGCGTCCCGGGGCCGGAGGTTCAGGGCGGGCGACGGCCCAGGGGGCGCTCGGATTTGTCCCCGCCGCTCGCTAGGAAGGAATTCCAGGAAATACACTACCCCGGTCTGAGGGGCGGGGCGGGGGCTCCGGCTGGGGGGCGGGGCGGGGCTCCGGCGGGGCGGGAGCGGGGCGGGGGCTCCGGCTCGGGGGCGGGGCCGGGCCGCGTTAAGAGGATCGTGGCGGGCCGCGGTCCAGGCAGGTCCCCCGGGTGAGCACCTACCGGCGGAGGGAGCATTGCTGGGGCGCACGCTTGGCACCATGACCCAGACGCCCGCCTTCGACAAGCCCAAAGTGAGCGCGGGGGGGCCTTGGGGTCCGGGGGGTCTGGCTCCTTGTCTGGCTGGAGGGCTTAAGGGCGTCCACACCCCGGGAGCAAACCCGGGCCCCTGCAGCCAGCCGCTTTCTTCCCTCAGCTCAGGCCCCCGGGGTGCCTCCGGGCAGTTTAACGAGAGACAATGAGGCAGGGAGTGTCCTGAATCCCGAGGCGCCCCCGGCTGGCCTCCGAGTTTTGCTTCTGCCCCTGACTTGTCCTCTCTGAGTCTCAGTTTCACTACCTGTTAAATGGGCCTTGTTGGCTCCGCCAGCACCGGGTAGCTGTGTGAACCTAGGCAGGGGGCTTGACCTCTCGAACCTCAGCCGCAAAATGGGGCCCAGTGTCTACACCCATAGGCACCTAAAGTGTTGCGGAAACAGCTTTATGCTCCGACACTGTGATGGGTTTGCGAGCGCTGAGGATCTCGGGTTTATGGATAGGCCAGTCGGAAGGACCGTGCCATAGAACCGAGGGAGGGGAGCAGGGCGCCCCTCTCTCCCCACGAGGGGCTGAGTGGGCTTTAGGCCTTGGGTTCATTCCAGGCCAAGCCACAGCCACTGGCCCCAAGGGATAACTCCGTGGTCCCTCCTCCCACCAGCTGTGGCCTCTTGGGAATGCCTGGGTCAGGGAGGGTCTAGGCCCACTTGGCAGGGCTTTGGAGCACTGAGATTCAGTCCACAAGAGGGGAAGAAGGGTCCAGGAGTCCGCCCAGCAGAGTGAATGGGCTAGCAGGGTTTGAGACTGCTGGGGGTGGGGGGAGGGGTCACAGGAAGGAGTGAGCTGTAATCAGACTCCACTTCCCTCTCTGAGAAATGGGTGTGAATGATGACGGCAGACACCATAAAAGACTTGGTGAGTATCCCATGTGTGTGCGTGCGTGTGAGTGAGAGAGCGAGAGAGAGAGCTGGGTGAGAGCTGGAGGAGGTAAGGCCTGCCCCTCACTGCCGATGCCCCCACCACAGGGTAAATGCTCAGCTACTCTGCCACAAGTCAGTGCTGGGGAGCGCTCCTGCGGAACCCTACCCCACGCCTCCCCCGCACCTTGTCTGGGTGCCCCCATCTTTCCTTGTGAGGGCTTTCCCCCCCCCCCTTTTCTTTTTAAAATGCTTTTGGATTCCCTCTGCCCTTGGCGGGGGAACCACCTTACCTTGTTATGAATCCTAAGGCAGTAGACAAAGCCCCCTGACTGGAAGCGACCTTGGAGCTATGGAGATGATAGGTAACACTTCTGCAAACTTGCTGTGTGCTCCACATCTGTCCCTGCAATACTTGTAGCAGCCCTGTGAGGGAGAGGTCATTGTTACCATTTTTTGGCCTCACCCAATCCTCTCTGATTCCAGCTGGTGGGTTACTTCCCCTCTAGGGGCCTCAGTTTCCACACCTGGGAAATGGGCCCCACCTGCTTGTGGGTGGTGTGGTGGTGGGGGGGGGGCGGTCCAGAGTTAAAAGGGGGTGCTTGGGAGGGAAGGTAGAGTGTCCTCCTCTATGTAGGTGAAGATGTGATTAAATTGTATATTGCAAGGAGGGAATGTGCCTGCGCTGGCGGGAGGAGCAAAAAGGAGCCTGTCTCAGCCACTGCCCCTGGAGCCAGCTCCCCGCCTCCCTGTGGGGGGAACAGATAATCGTGAGCACTAGAATTAGTAGCTGGAGCTAATTGAGTTGTTAGGGCTCTGTGCCGGCTACCATTCTCAACACATTACCTTTATTAATTCATTTGATTCAGTGATTCCATGAGACAGCTGGTATCATCCCATTACACAGATGAATAGAGGGAAGATTAACAAGGCCTAAGATCCACCGCACAGAGGTAGCCAAGCTGGGGTTTGAGCCCAGAGTGGGGCGCTGGCTTCAAAAATCCCATGCCCCATCCAGCTTTCCTGATATTGCCTTTGGAGACGCCTCTGAGGTAGAGGTGCCAGTGCCCAGATGTAGGCCTGTCTGGGACAGGAGTCTTTGCTGGGCTGGTTGGCTTCTTATGCCTACCACCGGGTGAGGCCCAGGGCCCCGGCCAGCTTTAAGAAGGCAGAGCAAGGGTGTGCTTTCCAAACTTAAAATGTTAACTCGAGTCACCTGAGTGCCTCGTTAACATTCAGACGCTGAACTGGTGGGTTTGGGGTGGAACTTGAGAGGGGCCCTTCCAAGCTCTCAGGTGATGCTAATAACACTGCTAGACCACGGACCAACCTCGGTTTGAGGAGCAAGGCCTTATCTGGTCGCCTCCCTGGTCTGATAGTGTTAATCTAACAAATACTTCCTGAGTACCTATTGGGCACTGGAGGAGGTATAGGGAAGGTGGAGTGGTGGCCCTTACCAGTCCCCTTCTACACGAGGCAAGGCTGGAAAATCCTGTGGGGCTCAGGAGTTCTTCGGCATGGAGGACAATGCTGGTCACCTGCCGATCTTTGTAATAACAGCGGCTGCCGGGTACTTTTGGTGTTTTACATCGCAGTGTTCTCTGGACAACTGGACGAGGTAGATATCTTCATCTGCCTTTACGTTACGGATGAAGAAACTGAGGCGTGGGGAGGGGAAGTGACTTGCCCAAGGCTACACAAAAGGAGTACCTGAAAGCTGTAGACAGGCAAGCGAGTTGGCCCAGGCCCGGAGCACACTTTCTACACTGTCCCTCCCCGATGCAGAGAACTGGGGCTAAATCTCCCACATCATTTTCTTTTAAGCAAGCTCTATGCCAGGGGCGTCTGGGTGGCTCAGTTGGTTAAGCATCGGACTCTTGGTTTCAGCTCAGGTCTTGATCTCATGGGTTTGTGTTGAGCTCTGCACTGACAGTGTGGAGCCTGCTTGGGATCCTCTGTCAAAAAATAAATAAACTTAAAAAAAAAAAAAAAGTAAGCTCTATGCCCAATGTGGGGCTTGAACTCACAACTCTGAGATCAGAAGTCTCCTGCGTTACTGAGCCAGCCAGGCACCCTGCCCACAAAATTGTTCTTTCTCCTATTTGCATGTTTACTCTGTATCAGGCACCGTTCTAACTGCTTTGCCTATGTTCATCCAATGCTCACAGTAGCCCTTTAAGGTAGGTCTTCTTCATTGACATCTGAAGAAACGGCTCAGAGAGGGGAGGGAACTTTATGCAAAGTCACACAGCCAGAAAGCAGAGCTAAACTTGAACCCAGTTCTACCTAAAACTTACCACTTTGCCGGGAAGGCACTTAGAATCAGAGTAACCTTGGGCTTCAGATGGACTGAGGGTGGATCCCTGCCTCACTGTTCAGCAGCTACAAGAGCTCTGGTGGACATTTCTCTGGGCCTCTGCTTTCTTCTCTGTAAAATGGGTTGGTTCAAATCAAAGTCGTGGGATCTTGGGGAAATTGTGCTGAGTGGCACTTGTGAAGCCCCCGGCTGGCAAGCAGCAGGCCCTTAAGTGTGTTTTCCCTCCCCCCCCCCCCCCAGGACTGCCGTGGGAGCCCCGGTGCCCTCTGGGAGGCCCCCTCCACCTTCAGAGTCTTTCTCATCTTTTGGACTTCCTGCCACAAAGGCCGTTGTTAGCACTTATTTGGGCTTTCAGTACTTTTTGGTTACTAGAGCCACCTGTGTTGAAAAAGCCCCTCAAAGAGCCCACCCGACCATTATAACTCAGATGGCCCTTGGGAGAGAAGGGAATGAATGAAATTAGATTTCAGGGAAGCCTTTTGTTTGACAGAGGAGGCCAGGACCAGAGAGGGTAAATGTGGTCACACAGCGAGGTGGGGGAGGCTGGCCGCAGTTCTGATTCTACGTCTAATCTTGGGGTTGGCTTGACCTGGGTGGGAAGGGGCCCTGTGAGCTGGGAAGGACTTGTCGACCTACCCAGTTGTCCTAGGAAGGTGCCCCCCTGGGGCGGGGAAGGATAGCACTGTAGCCTGGCTTCGGACAGGGGAGAAGAGGAGGCCAGGGGGTCCAAAGTGAGGTCCAAGCCTATCTGTACCCAGAGTGTCGGGGGGCAGGCTCACCGTCACCCCTTAGGGTTCTGAGGCCCCAGAGCAGCAAGGTGAGGGAAGAAATAAGCTTGGTGTCCTTGTGACCATGGAAGCAGAGGAGTGAGTTTTCTCTCTGTACAGTGGGAATGAGATGTGTACGAGCCTACGTAAAACCTAGTGCAGGTCTGGCTCTGAGCGGGGCACCCAATGCCGGCCGCTCCTGTTCGTTATCCTTGTCCGGGTTCTCAACCATTCTGTTTAGATTTTACCAGTATTGACTCAGCTCTGATCTGCAGGATGAAGGGAGCACACTGTGGCTGTTACAGCCTCTGGCTTTGACTCAAACAGCTTCCGGGGCACTCAGCCATCTGTGGCTGAGGGCTGGTTCCTTAATCTGTGTCTGTCTCCCCACCTATGAAGTGGGGAATAGTGTGCCGAGCTCCTAGGCTGTTGCTCCACAGGATGTGCCCCTGGCTGAAGACATGCTCTCCCATCTCTGAACCGTCTGGGGAAGCTCACAGCAGCAACTGAACGCTCTGCTCTGCTCCATCAGGCCCCCAGGAAGCAGGTGGCACAAGGAGACTGCTCGGCCCCTTCAGGTCCACGCCTCTGAGCTGCATGAGCTCAGAGGGGGCTGAGCACAGAGGACGTTCTAGAGGAAGTGTGGCTGAAACAGCTTGTCAGCCCAGGGCCGCTCTGCCTCCTGGTTTTCCCCCAAAAGTCAGCTGAGAGGCCATGGTGGCCTGTGGGCACCGGCTCATTGCCAAGACCGGGGCTGGGGAGGGAGAGGGTGTCTGGCTGGCTGTGGGCACCTGTGGCTCATCCAGGTTCTGGGGGCTGGTCAAGGAGTCCTGTCTACGCTGCCCTCTCCCAGCCCAAGGGGGTAGGGTGGCCCCTCCCTTGTTTCAGGGAGAGGACATAGCGCTGCTGACCTAGAACAGAGAGTGGAGGAAACGGTCACTTGGTCACTCGACGTGTGCTGAGCGCTTTTTGCTGTGCTGGGCACTGTCCTAAACACTGAAGATCCAGCATCACGACACAGAGTCCACACCTTCAGGGAACTAATAGGGAGACAGACGTGTTAAGTAAATTTCAAAAGTCAGCAGGATGAAAACAAAACCGAATATTGTGTTGGGGGGCGCCCGGTTCGACTTGGGTGTGCTTTGAAGGCACACTGCCTGCCAGTTAGGAGCCAGAGTCCGATCTGGGAGTGCCTGGCCCGGGAGTCCGTGACCTATGTCCTTGTCCTGGCTCTGCCACGGACACCTTGGGTGAGTGAATGCACCTCCCTGGCCTCCACCTGGCTGGCTGGCGTCCCCTGAGAGCCAGACTCGGCACGTCTGCTCATGCCCCCACTGTGCCCAGCACCTGGGGGGAGCTTTAAGTTTTGGTAACTGAGGATGCTTCCTGCTCCTCTCTGGATTTCGTGTTTTTCAGATGCTGCTTGTGAGTCGGCCTCCTGGGGAGCAAGTGCAGGGGAGTGGGGGAGGGACTCCCTTGCAGAGAGGTCAGGTGGCCGGGCACAGGTCCGGTGCGCGCTCCGGGGCGATGGTCTGGCCTGTGGGCGGGACGTGCGCTTGGAGACAGACTTGGGTTCTAACCCAGCTCTGCTGCTATCAGCCTGGGCAATGTCGGGCAGGTCACAGAGTTCCCTGGAGCTCAGCAAGTCCATGTGGCCTCTGTGGCACCGGGCTGATGTGTATACCTCTGTAAGGTGCACCTTGCCTGGAGGTCAGGATTAACTGAGATAAAGGACCTAATAATAGTAGGCAGCTGGTTATTGCTATTGCTGAATCACTTACTGAATCACTTATGGTAGACTCCCTGAGGCCAGGCCTGCAGGGAAAGTCTAGTGAGAGCTCAATGTGACTCAGACCTGGGTTCAAATCCTGACTCTATCACTGCCTGCCTTTGTGTCCCTGGATACTTTTTGAACTTTCAGTTTCCACTTCTGTAAAATGGTAGTGAAGTTCCCGCCTTGCTGTTGTTAAGGATGAAATCAGTTAATGTGTGCGGATGGTCCAGTACGTCGTAGATACTCAGTAAGTTAGAAGCTGTTCCTGGTTCCTGCTGTTCCTGCTGTTCCTTTTTCCTGAATGGGGACAAGAGAGCAGGGTCCCCATCCCAGTCTTGGAGCTTGCACCCCATTATCCTCTGGGGCATGCTGACATCTTCGTGGGTAGTGGCTCATCTCTAGAAAGTTCCATAAGAGGCCTGCCTGAGGAGCTTGGGCTGCCTGAGGAAGGGGGTTCCTGCCTCTGCTTCTCCCCTGACAGGAGTCGAGGCAGCTTTCCGGGAAGCCCCAGGAGCGGTGGGACCTGTAGGACACAGCGGGGCAGCAGGCCCTGCTTTCCCTGTCCCCAGGGGGGCTCTTGCCTCCTGCCTCTTTCCTCCTCCCTCCCTGCACTTCTGCCCGGTTAGCCCGTGCATTCGCGTGGGGCACTCCCAGTCCGGTCCGTGCCGCGGCAGGTGTCTCCTGTGGGTGCTTATCTCTAGTCCTGACTCCTGGGCAGCTCTGGCTTCTGTTCTGGCTTCCTCCTCACCTCCTTTCCACACGGCAGCCAGAAGGCACTTTTAGAGGTGACCTCCTATCCCAAACCCTTCCGTGGATCCGGCCTTAACCGTGACCTGTCCCTGCCCTCCACCCCCTTTCTATGGCCGCCTCCTCTCCCCACTATATCATTCTCTGTATCAGGCCAGTTCCCTCCCTGCTGCCTGATCCAGATGTTTGCACCCGGGGCTCCTCTGCCTGGAGCCCTTCCCTCTCCCTCCTCCTTTCCCCTGTCCAGCTCTTCCATTTGTCCCTTCTCAGGGGGACCCCTCGGGCCTTCTCCGTAGCCTCGTGCAAATCGTCTTCCCCATCAGCGTTTAAGCCTGCCCCAGTCACTCCCACCCTACAGACCATTCTCTGGACCCACCTCTCCCTCTAGTCCTTTCTCCAGCCTTTTCTTCTTCTTCAGGAGTAAAATTCTGGAAAGAAGAATCTAAACTTTCTCCTTTTTTTTTTTTTTTTTAAACCTCTACTTGTTTCTTCCCCTATTCCAGCGTGGATTCTGTCCCCCTCAGGTCTCTGGGATATTTCCTGTAGGATAGTGCTTCTCAGTGTTGGCTATGTGTGTTTAAATCTAACGATGATCCCATGTGCAGGCCCAAGGATGTGACTTCACGGACCAGGTTGGGCCTGGGTGTGGGTGACCTCCCAAAGCTTCCCAGGTGCTCCTGATGGGCACCCAGGGCCGAGAACCTCCCCTCCAGGTCCCTGTCCCCTGTGGCCTTAGCCCAAGGGACATGTTTCTGTTCTCCTATTGCTTGATGTCTGGCAGGACCTCACTGTATCAGTTTCCTGTAGCTGCTGTGTAACAAATAACCACACACAGTAATGGGAATTTCAAACAATAGAAATTTTCGGGGCACCTGGGTGGCTCAATCGGTTAAGCAGCCAACTTTGGCTCAGGTCGCGATTTCACGGTTCATGGGTTCAAGCTCCCTGTCAGGCTCTGTGCTGACAGCTCAGAGCCTGGAGCTGCTTTAGATTCTGTGTCTCCCTCTCTCTCTGCCCTTTCCCCACTCCTCCCTCTCTCTCTCTCTCTCTCTCTCTCTCTCTCTCTCTCTCTCTCTCTCTCTCAAAAATGAATAAACATTAAAAAAAAAAAAAAACCCTTTTTTTAAACAATAGACATTTTCTCCCTGTTCTGGAGGTCAGAAGGCCAACACCAAGGTGTCAGTAGGGTCACACACCCTCTGAGAGATGCATCTGTTGGCAGCTTCCGGTGGCTCTAGGCTGTCCTTGGCTTGTGACCACTCAGCTCCCATCTGCCTCAGTGGTCACACTGCTAGGAGTTTTTCTTAAAACCCTGCCTCCCTCACAAGGAGATGGGTAATTGCATTATCTAGATAATCCGGGATAAACTCCTCAGAACTTTAAACCACCTGTTTTGCCAGGTGAGGAAATCTGTATTTCTCAGGATTCAGATCTAGCCATATTTGGGCAGTTACCATTCTGCTGACCTGCTGGGCCACTCCTCCTCAAGATCTTTTTTGTTTTGTTCATTTTGAGAGAGAAGAAAGAGAATCCCAAGCAGGCTCTGCACCCTCAGCGTGAAGCCCTACTCGGGGCTTGAACCCACGAACTGTGAGATCATAACCTGAGCCGAGATCAAGAGATGTTCGACTGACTGAGCCACCCAGGCGCCCCTCCTCCTTAAAATCTGATTGTCCCTAGGGGCGCCTGGGTAGTTCAGTCGGTTAAGTGTCCGACTTCAGCTCAGGTCATGATCTCATGGTTCGTGGGTTCAAGCCCCGCATCGGGCTCTGTGCTGACAGCTTGGAGCCTGGAGCCTGTTTTGGATTCTGCATCTCCCTCTCTCTCTGCTCCTCCCCTGCTCACACTCTGTCTCTCTCGAAAATAAATATTGAAAATTAAAAAAAAAATCTGATCGTCCCTTGCCTTCTGCACACCACACTCCTGGTTTCTCTTCTGCCTCTCTGACAGCTCTTCTCCAGGTTCAACCTCCCGTGTAAAGCCATTGGGTGCTGGTGCTCATGGAGGCTTCCTCTCTGGCCCCTTTCTTAACACCTTCTCCCTGGTGAGGTCATTCAAGGCCACGGCTTCATCATCCATATTCCTACTTGCATTGCCGGCCTCCATCTCAAAGTACTCTAGAACTTTCCTTCCTGGCTCTGTCCTTTTACATGTGGAGGGCTCAAAGGTATCCTAGCTTAACCAAGATCAAACGGACCATGTCTCTCTCCTCTTGCCCCTGCCCTACCTTCCCTCTGAGCGCTGGGGTTTCTTCCTGGGCTGCGCCCAGAGTGTGGGAATCGCTACCCATCCCCACCAAGGCCTAACCCGAGGCATCATCCTTGACCCCTTTTTCTGTCCCCCTGCTTTTCCATGTCCTCTTTGCCACCCTGGTTCGGGGCATCATCATCTCTCATAAACTTGACCTTCATAGCCTCCAGCTGGTTTTGCTCTGAGTATCTTCCCCCTCTAGCTGGCTTCAAACCCTGTCATAACTTCTCTGTGCTCTCACGTTAAAACTTGACTCCCTATGGCCTGGGTGGTCCTGCAGCCCCTCCAGCCCCACCACCCCTCTCTTCTTGGAGCCGTGTTTTAGTTCTTCTCCGCACCGCATGTTTTCCTATTGCCTTTGCCTGTGCTGTCCCCCCTGCCTAGAATGCTCTTCCTGTTTTCCTCCTCACCCTGCCTTTGCCTCACTGGTTCCTCTCTATCTTTTGGATCTTGGCTGAAGCTCTGCTTTCTCCAGGAAGCCATTGTTGGCCTTCTAGCTGGGTAAGGTCTTTTGTTTATTATCTCTTCTGTAGGACTGTTTATGCCTCTCAAGGACTTGTCTTGGCTTGTGAGTGTACATTTGTCACCGTGACATTTACTTCCACTTCCCTTGCTGGACTGTAAGCATCACAGGAGAGGGACTCTGTCCCTTTAGCTTTGCTGTCCATTCCTAGCACCCAGCAGGGCCTCAGCAGTTTGGTGAATGCAGGACTCTTCACTGGCAGCGTTTCAGCATCTGTTACGTGCTGGCCTAGCGCACTACATGTGTGAATGTGGTTAAGCCTCACGAAGCCCCAGGAGAGAGGCATGTTAACCGCCCTATTGGACGGATGAGGACGCCAGGACACTGGAAGTGAAGTAACTTTATCCAGGCCGCCAGAGAGGGAGTGGAGGAGCCTGGGTTCCAGATCTGACCACAAAGGACCCTGCCTCTCTGGCGGGATCCTCAGCACAGTCACGTGAGGGTTAAGGATAAAAAACCTCACAGGCTCAGGGAGAGGAGGGCCCCTGTCCAGGGTCACACTACTGCTTGGCAGTTCCCTGGGCTGGAAGCTTCAGTGTTCCCAATGCTGACCGTTTTTTTTTTTTTTTTTTTTCAACGTTTATTTATTTTTGGGACAGAGAGACAGAGCATGAACGGGGGAGGGGCAGAGATAGAGGGAGACACAGAATCGGAAACAGGCTCCAGGCTCTGAGCCATCAGCCCAGAGCCTGACGCGGGGCTCGAACTCACGGACCGCGAGATCGTGACCTGGCTGAAGTCGGACGCTTAACCGACTGCACCACCCAGGCGCCCCCCGTTTTTTTGTTTTTTGAGAATGCAGTGAACAGTTAGCTAAGTGGGCATTGAACTTATTTTGTCAGGGAACCAACAGCTCCTCTGAGCCTGGGGGTGAGTGCCACTGGCTCCTTTGCAGGCTGGATGACTTCTGGAAAGATCTGATTACTCCGACCAAATTCTGGGAGGAGGGCTTGGCAGCTCTATGCCTCTGAGGCCCGGGGCTGGGTTTCCTCTACAGGAAGCGGCTCAGGTGGGTGTTCCTGGGATTCCCGGGAGCCGGTGGCTTCCTCCCCAGCCAAGGCAGCTACTTTTGTGTCCAGGTCCCCAAGTTCCAGAGAAGGGCCCAACCTGGAGTTCTCTAGATCTCCCCCTGGCCCAGGAAAAGTCACTTTCCCGCTGTCTCCGAGTACCTGGTATGCTCATTTTTTTTTTTTTTTTAACATTTATTGATTTTTGACAGAGACAGAGCGTGAGTAGGGGAGGGGAAAGAGAGAGGGAGACACAGAATCTGAAGCAAGCTGCAGGCTCTGAGTATCAGCACAGAGCCTGATGTGGGGCTCGAACTCACAGAGTACGAGATCATGACCTGAGCTGAAGCCCAACACTTAACGGACTGAGCCACATAGGTGCCCCTGGTATGCTCATCTTAACCGCTTCTGGAAGATGCCCTGGCCGAGAGCGGTGTCTGCTTCCTGTGGGCCATACACATCCACCTACACTGTCTTTTTTTTTTTTTTTTTAATGTTTATTTTTGAGAGAGAGAGAGAGAGACACACACACAGACAGAGACAGAGTGCTAGTGGGGGAGGGACAGAGAGGGAGGGAGACACAGAAACCAAAGCAGGCTCCAGGCTCTGAGCTGTCAGCACAGAGCCCGATGGGGGAGGGGGGGTGGTCCTGAACTCACAAAGTGTGAGATCATGACCTGAGCCAAAGTTGAACACTTGACTGAGCCACCCAAGCACCCAACACTGTCTGTTTTTTTTTGTTTTGTTTTGTTTTTTTAAATCCTTAGAGTTGTTCGTGGAGAGGGAGGCAGAAATACCCTGTTTTGTAGCTGAGAAACTGGTTCTGAGAGATCAAGAGTCTTAGATGAGGTCACACAGCCAGCAAAGGGGCAGATCTGGGAGTCCAGTCTGATGGGCAGTCTCCAAAGCCTGTGTCCTTAAACTCCTGGCTTTGTGTGTCCAACATTTGTTGGGTGTGTGTGTGTGTGTGTGTGTGTGTAGAGAAAGATCACCAAGATGGCCAAGTATCTGGTACCCTTTCTGGAATACTGGAAGGATCTGTGTCGCCTAATATTGATTCCTGATAATTGTGCTTAAGGGACATCTGCTTTTGCTTTTGACGATGGGGCCTGCATTTTGAAATCTACTGTGGATATTCACAGGTCCAGGAAGTCTGTGGTCAACACTTTTTAATACTGGATTTTGTTGAGTGAGTTGGTGGAGAGCAGACACTGCCTGGGTGGGGACAGTGGCTGGGGCTCCATAGCTCCTATGGTACCATGGTTGGCCTCGTGTTTAAGAGCACCGGCTCTGGGATTGAACTTGGGTTACAATTCTGGTTCTGCCATTTACCAGCTGTGGTTGAGAACCAAAGCACTAGGCTGGGTTCCTGCCTCTATGGCTTGCTGTGTGGCCTTGGGCAAGTTATTTAACCTCCTTGAACCTCAGCTGTGGTTGAACCTGTCTGTGGTCTTAACTGTTAAAGAGCTAGAGATGACCATTAAACCCGCCCCACAGATGAGGATTAAACAAGGTGGTGTGTGTAAAGAGTTTAGTGGGGCATATGTGGTAAGTGTCCAGTTGATGGGACTAATGGTATCATGGTCATTGTTAACGCAAACCCTCTGGAAGGTACTTCAGGCATTCATGGGTGTCTGTTCCTCTACCCCCTTGTAGGTGGAGCTGCATATCCACCTGGATGGGGCCATCAAGCCTGAAACCATCTTATACTATGGCAAGTAAGTCCTTGGATAAGAGACCTTCCTCCCCAACATTTGGGGATATTTGGGGGCCCACAGTTCAACCCAGAGGACTCTGGACAATTCCAGGGTTGTTCCTTCCTATATCTCCATGGAATCAAGCTGGCCCCCCGGCCGGAACAAGGTGGTCTGTGGACAAACGAAGGCCCCTCAGCTCTGAGCGGGAGACCCACAGCCCAAGTCTTCTCTCTGTGCTTCTCTTTCTTCCTGCTGCCAGGTGAGCCAGGAAGAGCTTGCCCTGCCTCACACGCAGACAGGTGCACACACACGTGCGCACACACACACGAGGAGGCAGTCCCCAGGACTGAACCGGTCACTGTGTTCTGAATCCGTAGAGTCTATGGCAGGTGATGCACCCACACAGGATGCTGGGACCATTTGCTGAGCATCTCCTCGTGCTGGGCCGCTAGGCTGAGCCCTCTCCTTGAGTCAGTGAATTTAATCCTTCCACACGTGGAGGAGGGAGGGTGTTGCTATCCCCATGTCACTGAGGAGAGCCAGGGGCTCAGAGAAGTGAAGGCAGTAGCCTGAGGCCACATAACCATAAACAGAGTCTAAAATTGACCCAGGGTCATCTGATCCCCAGGGCTTTCCCTATGTGACCCTGGCCATAGCCTGCTGGGGGATGTGGACAGGAGGCCCCTCCTCTGGGGGCCATTTTTCATCTTCCAAGCGAGAATGTGCCTCCTGCCTCGGCTCGCAGGCACGTGGGTGGGTTGAAGAGTCCCTAGTGCCCCCCCAGTGAGGGACACCCGCCCCTCCCTCCCCACCTCAAGGGCTCATGGTGGCCCTTCTCTTGGGTCTGACACTTAACAGCAGGGACTTTAGAGGTCAGTGGGTCCGGATGCAAATGTGAGCACACCATTTCCTTGCTGCAACCTTGGCCTCTTCCAGAACTGACCTGGGAGATGGGGGCCCCTTCTGCCACCCACCCCTCCTTCCGGGGACTGTGCTCTTCACCTGTTTGCTGGGCACTCCTTCCCTGTGGAGCTGGGAGGACTCCGCCTCTCTTGTTGCCTGGAGCAGTTCAGCTCAGACCCAAGTGTGAACACTCTGCTCCGTCAGCCAGAGTCCCCTGGCCTCTCCAGATGCCCCTGTTCCAGAGAACTCCCCAGCGATGTTGGGGAGTCTGTCCCCCAACTCTCCGGAGCACCTCCTCCACCTCCGAGAGCTGGGGACAGAGGTCTGGCGGGAACACACTTCTCCGCCTTGTCCTACTTACACAGACCTCACTCTGCCCTAGGGAGTTGCTACTGATGTAGTTTTTGACTCCCCTACGTCATTGACCTTGTGCTGAGCGCCATAGAAGCGCTGCACCGGGGCTGACGTACTCCGTCCTCACGACAGCTTGTGAGGAGGTACCACTGTTGTCCCCATTTTGCGGAGGAGGACACTGAGCCCTGGCAGGTGAGGGGACTTGTCTAGTAAGCATGGGTGTGGCCCCGAGTGCACACCCTGAACATTAACTCCTGCCAGCGGGAGGCTTAGGGGAAGCCGTGCACAGAAAACCCTTAGCTCGGGGTTAAGCACGGTGTCCGTAAAGGGCACTTAATGATGGTGTTATTAATTATAAGTCGTGGCTCCGGCTGAGTGGGGCGAAGCTGCTTGGCTTATCTCGGCCTGTCCTTTGCCCGTGCGGAGGGCTGGCCCTTCCCCCAGGGCCCCTAATGAGGCCGTTAAGGCGGGTTACTGGCACGGGGATGGGATCTCCCGGCAGGTGCTAGTTCAAGGGGTCAGAGGGCACGTGGTGGTGGAGCAAGGAGGCCTGAGTCCGGGACGGGGTAGAGAGAGGAGGGAGGGGAACCGCCCCTGTGGGGATGCTGGTCGGATTTGCTGTCCCCACGTCACCTTGGCATCAGGAGCAGGGGAGGGGCTTTGTGGGCCCCGGGGAAGGGGTGTCACAGGTGCCAGCTGGTGCTTGAGCTCGAGGGCAGCAGGTGGGGGAGCAGGGAGTCGGTCAGACGCAGCTGTGGATGCCCATAAACACACTGGAGGACGTCCTGGGTGTGGTGGGCTGAGGAAGGAAAGAAGGAAGACCCTCCCTCCCTCCCTGTCACCAAATCCAGTGGCGCCTCCGTTGACCATGTTCGTGCCCGCTGCTTCCCTCTGCTCCTATGATTCTGTCCTCTCGGGTGCTTCTCCTACCTCTTTCTCGATCTCCTCGTGACCCTGTCAGCCGTTTTGCCAAAGCACGTTCTGAACGTGGGCTCGCTCTCCTCCCTTCGCTGCCCTGGCCTGAGCCACCAGCATCCCCACCTGGACTGTGGCAGTGGCCTCCTGACTGGTCTCCGGGTGGCCGCTCTGGCCTCCCCCGTCTCCTGTCCCCACAGTACTGTAGTCAGAACAACTGCCTTAAAGCAGAGTCTGACCAGCCCCCCTCCCCTGCTCAAGCCCTCCCACACTCCCAGCTTGCTTAGGGGCAAAGAAGTCCACCCATGGCCCTTACAGACCTGCAAAGCTTGTGTGGCCTCTCTGACCTCTTCTGCTACTTAGTCCACACTGGATGTTTCTCAAACCTGCCAGACTTAATAAACAGAGAGGTTGAGTAACTCTCCCAGGGTCACACAGGCTTTAAGGAACCCAGTCCGTCAGGCTTTGGAACTTGCTGTCTTACGCTGGACACGTAAATAGCCTCATTGCTTCTCTGTTCCCTGCAAAGAAAGTACTGTCTGTTTTACTGACAAGGATGTGGAGGTCCCCAGATGGGACAGCTCCTACCCTGGGTGATTTGGCACCTACGGCAGGGGGATGGACTTTGACCTCCAAATCCTGAGCTCCTCTTCCTCACGGGGCCCTCTGGCCAGGCTCCCTGTGGCCGCATCACCCACCACGGCCGGAAGAGGACTGGCCAAGGCAGGGCTGACTGGGGTGTAGGCACCGTCTGAGGACCAAGCTTGGCCCCGGGTGGAGCCTTTGCTGCCGAGTGGCTGTGGTGGCAGGCGGGGCCCTAAGAGGAACTCCTTCTTGCCTCAGCGTTGGGTCCCAGACTGGAGCTTTACAGCTTGGTCTAAGCAGCTTCTGGAGGCCCAGTCGCGCGTGAGATCCTGAAGAGTGTCTGTCCCGTTTGTTTCCTGCTGGGACTGCGACAGTAGCTCTTGGATCTGTTACCCGCACGGCGGCCAGGAGGAGCACTGAAACCTCTTTACGCCACTTCCCTGCTTGAAATCCTTCAGCGATTTGCTGGTGCTTTGGGGGTAAGGCCCTAACTTAGCCCCATTGGGCTCCGCCTGCCCTCTGGCTCGTCACCTACCACTGACCCCACTCTGAGCTCCGGCCTCCCTATGCCTCACCTTCCCTGCTGGCTTCTGCCTGGAGCCCCTCTTGTTCCCTCTGTCTCTTTCCTAGTTCTGCTTAAGGGGCGCCTGGGTGGCTCAGTCGGTTAAGTGTCTGACTTCGTGATCTTGTGGTTCGTTAAGTTCGAGCCCCGTGTCGGGCTCTGTGCTGACAGTTCAGAGCCTGAAGCCTGCTTCCGATCCTGTGTCTGCCTCTCTCTCTCTCTCTCTGCCCTCCCCACTTATACTCTGTCTCCCTCTCTTTCTCAAAAATAAACATTAAAAAAATTTTTAATTCTGCATAACTGTCCCCTCCTCTAACCGGCCTCCTCTGACCACTCTGTCAAAAGATCTCTTGGTGGCTGATGAGGAGAGAGTCTGGAGAGGGGGGCACTAATGGGACAGACATTTAGGAAGGAAAATAAGTGGGACTTGGGGACTGGCTGCTGGTGGGCAAAGCAGATGGAGTCCCAGGGGAGGCCCCCCACCGTGGGTTGGGCAGCTGGGGGGTTGGAGGGGCTGTATTTGGGGATGTGGAGCGTGGGGCAGGGAGGGGAGAGGTGGCAGGAGGTAGGTGGTCTATCTTGGTCACTGCTGTCCCATCCAGTGCCTGGCCTGCCCTAGGCCCTCAAGTGGTGGTGTGTAGAGGCAGAGATTTCTGGATTTTCAGGTGAAAACCTTGAAAGGGGAGGAGTCCATCCGGACAGGTGTGTAAAAGGGACAGTCTGAAAGCATGTCAGGAGGAAGAGCCCCACCAGGAAGCGGTGGTCGTGGGGGCTGGAGGAAGACCGGTAGGGAAGCCGCACAGAGCAGGTCCAGCAGGGCCTATGCAAGCGTGGCCACTGCCTCTGACCACGTGAGCGCCAAAGCCTTCCTCTGCTGCCACCATCAGCTCCCAAACACAGCACTTAAATGGTCCTGGCTCGGGGGCGGGGGACTCGGTCCCTGGGGATGACCTTCCGAGGGTGGCCTTGGGGCAGGCTGCCCGGCAACGGAAGGATCAGGGGGTCCACGCTGCCCTCTGTGCCGGGACCACACCAGGGATGCCATCTCCCCCCACGGTGTCCTGTGGGGACCCGGGGCTGGGGGGAGGCGGGGGGGTGGGGGCTGGCTGCAGACTGGGGGCCACTCCTGGGCCACCGGGAGGAGAGGAGTGCCTACGTCGGGGCCTTAGGGATTTATGTGGGGAAGCATCGTAGTATTTTAGTGACCGAAGTCAGTAAAGAACACAAACACTATTCAAACTTCGGTTTCTCTGGCGATTCCTTCCTTCCTTCCTTCTTTTGTTCTTGCTTTGCGGATAACCGGCTGCTCCAGCCTGATCTAGTCACCTGATTAACCGTTTGCTCCTATTTTTCGTCTCTTGTGGTACTTGCTGGAGGCGTTTCGCCGCTTTATTTCCCATTCATTTTATTATATCCTTACGATGATTGGCGCCATATTCTTTTAGGTTTCTGGGAGCCCTTACCCTCTGGTTGTCCCCTTCCTGAAAAGGATGCTGTGTTTCAGGGACGTGACCTCTTCTCCTGTCCCTGAGGCTCTTCGTTGTCAGGGTTTCAGGTTTTCTTTTGTTCTCTGTGTTGTTTCCTCAGAGCCCCTTTGGTCTCCTGTTTTGTCCCTTCATGGTAGAAGTGTGTCTTGAATGTCTGTTGTTCTTAAAAGTGGGGCAACTGAGGCCCAGGGGGACCCGGGAGTCGCAGCAGAGGAGGCCAGCCCACCTGTGCACCCCGCTGCCCACGGCTGAGAGGAGGCTCCGGTCCAGAAGGGCTATTCTGGGCGAGCCCCACACAGGGTCTGCGGGCAGAGAGGGGAGACCGCGCTGAGGTGGGTGGCCGGCCCCCCCATGCCTTCCCATGAGCCTCCGCCAGACACTCCCAGCTCAGTGCGCAGGACGGGCCTCTCTGATGTGCCGGCCAGAGGGAGGACGGAGGGGGCAGGTCTGGCGCCTGCCCCGGGCATTGTGTTGCTGCAGTTAGCGCCCCGATAACCCCTGACCTGGCATAAGCCCAGCTGGCTCTCCCCACTCCTGGGGCTGAGGAGGAAACCGTGGGCTTGGCCTGGCAGCTTCTCGGGTCCCAGGCACCAGGGATGTGCGTGTGTGTGTGTACAGACTTTAACTCCGGTTATCTCCTCTTACGACTCCCTGGCTGGTCACAGCCTTGGGGACAGAAGCTGCTGGAAGGATTCCAGTCTGGGTTTTAAACGCCCCAGGCCTCAGTTTTCCCATCTGTTTAACGGGAGGAGTCGGGTGGAGAGATCCCCGGGTTTCCTGTTCTGGCCCTCTGAGGAGTTGGTTGGGTCCCGCTCAGGAGCGGCCCGCTGCCCTCACGGTTCTGTTCCCAGGAAGAGGGGGATTGCCCTCCCCGCTGACACCGCAGAGGAGCTTCGGGACATCATCGGCATGGACAAGCCCACCAGCCTCCCAGGTTTCCTGGCCAAGTTTGACTACTACATGCCTGTCATCGCGTGAGTCACCCCCCACCCCCGCCCCAGGCTCTGGGTGACTCCCATTCCCTGTGGCCTGTGCCTCCACCTGTGGGGTGAAACCCCAGTTCTGTTTCTCATCCTTGTGTGTGCATTTGTGTGAATCTCTCCCTACCTTTGGGCCTTGAGTTTTTTTCTTTCTGGAACGTGGGTATAACGCACTGATGTTTTTGTTCAACTTCTATGGAAAAGTGACCGGGGGTGAGGTCAGGAGCTCAGATCCTAGTGTCTGATCCTGTCACCAGATAACTGACATGAGGGAAAATGTACCCTCTCTGGGCCTCTGTTCGCTTATCTAGACAGTGGGGCTCGTGATCCCATCTACCTCCTAGGACTGGAGTTTGGAACGGACACAGCACTGTCCTCAGCAAGTCCCCTGTTACGATGAAGATACCTTCATGGACAGCCAGGCACTGGTGTTTTTGTTTTTTAATGTTTACTTAGTTTTGAGAGAGAGAGAGACAGAGCACGAGCAGGGGAGGGGCAGAGAGAGAAGGAGACACAGGATCCGAAACAGGCTCCAGACTCTGAGCTGTCAGCACAGAGCCCAACGCGGGGCTCGAACTCACGGACCGTGAGATCATGACCTGAGCCGAAGTCAGACGCTTAACTGACTGAGCCACCCAGGCGCCCAAGGCACTGGTGTTTTCATGTTACCTTTCATTCCTTCCATCTTTTAATAGCAGAGTCTCTTTGATCTAGAAGGATAAGTGTGCAGCTCCCAGAGCTGTACTCTTTGTGGTTGTCGACAGTCCTGCCAGGTGGACATGCTCCTTGTTCACAGAGGAGAAATGAAGGCTCTGGAAGTATAGGAGCATGGCCAGGACCACACAGATTCTTCCCTTGATGCCACCTTGAGCTTCCTGGCACGAGGCAGAGTTTCCCAGGGCCGGTGAGAGTCAAGCCTTTGCAGTCTGTGCTTCCGGAGCTCCAGAAGGGGAAGAGGCAAACGGGCTGGAGGCAGTCAGGGAAAGCTGCCTGGAGGAGGAAGTATGGCCCAAGCTTTGGGATCGATAAGGTGTGATGTAGTCCAGAGGGCTGGACCTGAGGAAAGGTTTGGAGCACGTGCCCAGTATGGGTTGTTGGAGGGCCAGAGAAGAAGGTATTGAGGCAGATGGAGGCTGTTGGCTAGATTCACCATCTGACCTACTGTAGGTTTTATTTTTTAATTTTTTTAAAAGTTTTATTTATTTTGAGAGAGAGAGGAAGAACATGAGCAGGGGAGGGGCAGAGAGTGGGGGGAGAGAGAATCCCAAGCAGGCTCCACGCTCAGCCCGGAGCCGGCCATGAGATGAGCAGATATCAAGAGTCAGAGTCAGATGCTTAACTGACCGAGCCACCCAGGCGCCCCCTACTGTAGATTTTATGTTTTGCTTATTTACTTGCCTGCCTTGCTCAACTGTAGGCACTGCAGGGACGGGGATTTTGTCCACCTTGTTTGCTGTATCCCCTGGGCCTAGGACCGTGCTGGTCAGGGTGCGGAATGAATGCGTTCCACAGCTGTGGGGGGTGGGGGCAATCTGGCACCCTCTTCCTGGGAGGCCAGCTCCCCTGCGGCAGGTCTGAGGTCCCAGACCCAGGCTCTGCCCCTGCCCCACAGGGAAGGCAGCAGCTGCCCCCCACCTCATCCGCAAAGGCATGGTCCCCTTTTCCTGGGAGTTGCCTAACTTCCCCAAGACACTTCCCTCACACATTCTAGTAACCATTTTCTGTTTTCACTCTTCATGGTGGAAACTTCCAGCTAGGCACAGTTCATTGTCACTTGAGTACTTAGAATGGCCCTGGCAGGTTAAATGTGCCTTGCTTCTAGAGCCAGCACTCCGCTACCAACAAAACCACTTCACGCATCTGTCTGTTCTGCTCTAAGCACTGGCCTGGGTGAGTTTTATGATGTTTACCGTGTTTGTCCTCACGATCACGTTTGATGTGAGCGGCAGGCTGACTCACCAGAGTCCCGCAACAGGTAAGTGTGGGAGCCGGGATTCAAGTCTGAATCGCGGGTTTCTCCCCGACCCCAGGGTACTGTCTGGATTTGTCCATTCTCTCTTGCCTTAGTTTTATTGGGGTATAATTGATAAATAGAAATTATGTGCCTTTAAGGTGTTTTGATGTGTATATCCGTTGTGAAACGATCATTGCAGGCAAGCTAAGTTAACAGATCCATCACTGTGGATAGTTACCTTTGCTTTTTTAAAAAAATATTTTTTTAATGTTGATTTGAGAGAGCGTGAGTAGAGGAAGGACAGCAAGAGAGAGAGAGAGAGAGAGAGAGAGAGAGAGAGAGAGAGAGAATCTAAAGCAGGCTCTGAGCTGTCAGCACAGAGCCTGACGTGGGGCTTGAACCCATGAACCGTGGGATCACGACCTAAGCCGAAATCAAATGCTTAACTGACTGAGCCACCCAGGCGCCTCCCTTTTTCTTTTTTCTTGCCTGTGTGTGTGTGTGTGTGTGTGTGTGTGTGTGTGTGTGAGTGTGAGATGGGAACACTTAAGCTCTACCCTTCTAGCAAATCTCCAGTATGTGATACAGTATGGTTACCTATGGTCACTATGCTGTACATTAGGTCTCTAGAACTTACTCATCTTGTGGAACTGAAATTTTGTACCTTTTGCCCAACATCTCCCAATTTCCCTTTTCCCTGCTCAACCTGCCCCTGGCAACTACTGTGGTACTTTCTGCTTTTATGAGTTGGATTGTTTTAGATTCCACATGTAAGTGAGATCATGCAGTGTTGGTCTCTCTGCGTCTGGCTTATTTCACTTAGCATAATGTCCTCCGGCTTCATCCATGTTGCAAATGGCAGAATTTCCTTAAGGCTGAATGCTATTTCAGTGTGTGTGTGTGTGTGTGTGTGTGTGTGTGTGTGTGTGTGTGTGAGAGAGAGAGAGAGAGAGAGAGAGAGAGAGAGAGATTGATTTATCCATTCATCTGTCAGTGGACCTTGAGGTTGTAACAATGTCTTCACTGTCGTAAATAATGCTGCAGTAAACACGGCAGTGCAGATACCTCGGTGAGATCCTGACTTTATTTCCTTTGGACAAATATCCAGAAGGGGATTGCCGGATCATATGACAGCTTAGTCTTAATTTCTCAAGGAACCTCCACACGGTTTTCCACAGTGGCTGCAAAAATTTGCGTTCCTGCCAGCAGTGCACAGGGGCCCCTCTTCTCCACATCCTCACCATCACTTGTCTCTTTGATCGTGGCCATCCTAACAAGGTGTGAGGTGTGAGGTTGTGGTTTTGATTTGCATTTCCCTGATAATTTGTGATGCTGAACACCTTTTCATAAACCCGGGCCATTTGTATGTCTTTTGAGAAATGTTTATTCAGGTCCTTTGCCCGTTTTTAAAATCAGATTATTGTTCCCAACCCTTCTCTTCCCTTCCCAGGGGCTCCCGGGAGGCCATCAAAAGGATCGCCTATGAGTTTGTCGAGATGAAGGCCAAGGAGGGCGTGGTGTATGTGGAGGTGCGTTACAGCCCGCACCTGCTGGCCAACTCTAAAGTGGAGCCGATCCCCTGGGACCAGGCCGAGTGAGTGACCACCTGGAGGGGCCGGTCCCAGGCTATGGTGGGATGGGTCAACCTGAGACTCGGGGGCAGGCTGGTAGGAGCCCCTGACCTAACGTTGCCCCCCCTGGTCCTGTCTATGCCCTCAGAAAGTTAAGGTCCTGTCCTTAACTCTGTCACAAGAGACATTCCCAGCCCTCATCTGGGCTGGCTGGCTGGCCTGCTGGCTGATTTATTTACTTATTTACTTACTTATCTACCTTTGGAAAAAGTGTGCGTCTGTGTCTTGCCTCCTTTGTCCCAGACACAGACCCACAGTCTAGAAACATTAACCCCCTCGTCCAGTGACTTCTAGGTGTCCTGTTCTAACCCTGTGATTGAAGTGAGTGTGGCCCATTCCTGCCCCTCTGCCGGGACCCCAGGGGTCTCTAAGTGGCATTGCCCAACCCCACTGCCCCCTTCTAGCTACAACTCTGATACATGCAGACTAGTGGGAATCTGAGCAGGCGGGCTTATCAGTGCCCGGCACCCACAGGGAGGGTTGTGTCTGACCAGCACCCCCCACCCCTGCCCCACACACCTTCCAGTCTGGAAGTGCCCCAGCAAGCCGGAAGTGGGGTGTGCCAGGGCTGGGGGCCATGTCTTTCTCCCCAGAGGTGGTGGGTTCATGGGGGCTGAAGCCGCTTCAGAAGACTCTTCTCTCTCTCTCCCCTCAATGCCCCCCACATCCCAGTCCCGGGGCTGTGTCCTTTAGACCTTTGCCTCTGCCCCATCCCTACTCTTCTCCCCACACAGAGGGGATCTCACCCCCGACGAGGTGGTGGCTGTGGTGAACCAGGGCCTGCAGGAGGGAGAGCGAGACTTTGGGGTGAAGGTGCGGTCTATCCTGTGCTGCATGCGCCACCAGCCCAGTGAGTACGCCCTCAGCCCTGCTCCGGGCCGCCCCTCTGACACCGGCCGATCCCCCAGCCTGGCCCTGGAGCCACATCCGGGCTTCCCCTGCCCCCAGCACCATGGTGTTTGTTGAGCCCCTCAGCAGGACCTTGGGGCTTCGGGCTCGGAACTCCTGGCAGCCGAGAGACGCTTCTCCCCAGGGAGATCAGGCCTGATGGCCACGTGACCTGCAGGCAGCACAAATCCAAAGGAACCTGAACAATAGAAAAAAAAATCTAGGCCAGGTTCCGTGTACAGAGACTTGCACGTATTTTCTCTGATCCTTATAGCAGCCTGTGAGGTAGGACGGCCATTGTTTCCCCTCTGATAGATGAGGAGACTGAAGGGCGGGGGAGCCTCTCTCTCCTCAGTCGGGAAGGCAGAAACCCCACGCGAGAACATGGGGCCATCTGGTGCCAAAGCCTGTGACCGTTCACCCGTTTTTAAACCCTTCATGACGCCTTGATTGGTTAAGAGGACGGAGTATGTTAGCAATACGTCCAGTAGCGCTCGTGTGGGGTCTGTTCTGGGCTTCCGTGTTAAACCGGGGGGTCTCCATCTCCTCATGAGCCAAGTGAAGCTTAGCTCACCCCACCCCCTCGAGGGCAGAGGTGGGGTCAGGTGAGACAGAGCCATTTGTTGTTGACCAAGCCAGGCCCCGCCCTCAGCACTTTCCACACAGGGCCTGGCCAGGGGCCGATGCGGTGGCAGCTGGAGTCCTCTCAGAGGAGAGGAAAGCGAGGCCCTGGATGGAGGGGTTGGCCAAAGGCCACGTGCTTAGGCCATGGCCAGCGGGATCTGAAGACCTGACGTGGGCCCCCCGCCTTGCCGCTGGGCTCAGGTTGGGGGACAGTGAGCCGGGGGGGGGGGGTCTCTCCTCGGTGATGCCATCAGAGACCCGGTGGGCATCTTGCCCACAGACTGGTCCCTGGAGGTGGTGGAGCTGTGTAAGAAGTACCAGCATCAGACTGTGGTGGCCATTGACCTGGCTGGAGACGAGACCATCCAAGGGAGCAGCCTCTTCCCGGGACACGTGCAGGCCTACGAGGTGGGTCCCGCAGGACGGTGGGGAGGGCGACACCGGGTGAGCACCAGGAGCTGGCTTCCACCCAGGAGGGAGAGGTCACACGGACTGGGTTGCGTGAGGCCTCCGCGGTCCCCTAGTGCAGCTTAGTTGGGTCTTGGGGGTGCTAGACATTGGGAATTTGGTATAAACAGAAGACTCCCCCTTGGTGTTGGGAGTACTATGTGTGAACCTGTTTCTTTCTGTCTGTACCTTGCTATGTGAACCTGGGTGAGGCTGCCCCTTCTCTGGGCTTCTGTCACATCTGTTGGCATGACAGAGTTAGAGCAAACATCTCCAAGCCTGACGATGCACTTCCCGTGGATGCAGCGGGGGCTTTAGAGAAGGGGCTCTGGAGTCTCCCCTCCAAGATTCAGAGCTCGGCTCCCCACCTGTTCGATCATCGTTCTGTTACTTTCCTGGGTCTGTTTCTCTCCTTGTAAAACAGGTATCATAATACTTGTGGATGTTAGGTAACATATATAAACCATTTCATACGGTGACAGACACATAATAACTGTCTAATAAAGGGCAGCTGCCACTTAGATTATGATGACACAAACAAAACCCCCGACTTCCCCATCTTGAAGCAGGCCAGCTGACTGGGCGTAGTTCAAGGCTGCCAAAACTCAGACCCAGAGTGCGGTGAAGGTCAGGCCGCTGGTGCCCCCCAGGCCGCCCGTGACTGGCTCTTGCCTTTCCAGGAGGCCGTGAGGAGCGGCATTCACCGCACTGTCCATGCAGGGGAGGTGGGCTCCGCGGAGGTGGTGAGACAGGTGAGGAGGCGGGGCTGGTGTGGGGCCCTTCTCCCCGCTTCCTGCCCACCTGGCACTAGGCTCCACTTGCTTCTCTGCAGGCCGTGGACACGCTTAAGACGGAGAGGGTGGGACACGGCTACCACACGCTGGATGACGAGGCCCTTTACACCCGGCTGCGCCGCGAAAACCTGCATTTTGAGGTGAGTGGCCGGGGAGCGAGGGGACCGAGGCGGAAGGCCAGGGGCCGCCGGGGCCGGGCCAGTGTGGCAGGATTGGGCAGTGGGCATCAAAGCCGCCAGGATGGAGGTCACAGGACTCGGCAGCTGGGAGGCCAGCGTGGCTGTGCGGAGAATGGTGTCAGAGCAGGGGTGACACCCTGGGGTGTCCCAGCCTGGGGTCTGGGAACAGTGTGGCCTGGGGGCACGCGTGCCAGCTATCTACCTGCTCTTCCAGGTCTGCCCCTGGTCCAGCTACCTCACAGGCGCCTGGAAGTCAGACACGGAGCACCCGGTGGTTCGGTGAGGCCCAGGCCCTGGGGCCCATTCGGTTTTGTACAGCAAAGTGAAGGGTGGGAGGGAAGTGCAGGGGCTGGGTGCTGGCCCACGAGGGGCCTCTTGATAGGAAATCTCTCTGAGGCCTTGGGGAGCAGGTGCTGCCGTCCTCACCTTACGGACGAGGAGCCCAAACCGCGGGTGTGCTATAACGTGCCGAGGAAGCCCCGCTCCCAAATAGTGGACCGGGGGCCCCTTCACTCCTGTGGCCACAGGGCAATGTTCCGCTGGCCTTGAGGTGGGACGGGTGCTTCCACGCTCCAGATTCGGCCTCCTAGGCATCAGGAAGAGGAGTCTTTCCAGCTCGCGCAGTCCTGGCTCCTCCGGGTGTTCCCCCCAAGCACCGTCTTGAAGCTTTCCCATGGTGGGGGGGGGGGGGTCTGGCCCATCCCAGCCTGCTTCTAACCCACCACCTAACCAGACACCTTGGCCCTTCTTCCAGCTGTCCTGTGACTGAGCCCCGGGGGTGGCATCAGGCCTCAGGAGGGCAAAGCCACCTTTCCCTGGCACAGGAGAAGGCGACAAGAACTTGGGGCGACCGTGGTCAGGCCTGCACTGGTCTGTCTGCCAAGCTTAAGAAGGGAAGGAGCTCGGGCTGTGATCGGATTACAAGGGGGTCCTGAGGTCCGCTTCAGGGTGGTGGAGCGTGTGGTACCTGCTGAGCGTCCGAGCGCAGGTTCTTGGAGGCACACGGGTAACAGCCTGTGGGCTGGAGAAAGGTTCATGGAGAAGTGACAGCCTCAGGAGATGGGGGAGCAAGAAAGCCTAGGAGAGAACGCAGGATAGTGACGTTTAAGGGACAGTCTGCTACGAGGCGAGCCAGAAGTGTGCTCTCCGAGAAATCAAAAGGGTTTTAAGACCAGTCAACAGTGTACAATTGTGCTACACAAGTCAAGTGAGGTAAGAGCCAGGAAAGGCCTGGGTTTGCAGAGACGGTGATCTGGGATTGTGTCAGGAACCCTTTCCACGTGGGGCTGGTTGAAGAGTTGATGCCAGTGGGATTGAGGGTGAACAGGGTGGAGTCCAGACAGCTCCCTCAGAGTGCGGGCTATGAAGACGAAGTCTCCAGAGGGTGCTGCTTGCTGGGCCTCCCCGCTTTCCAGGCTGTTCGTAGATCCCAGGCGGAGCCCTTGATTTTAGAGGTTGTGACGCCCCAAATCCGTCCCGGCAGGAGTATCTCTCTGGCCCCACACGTATCCCACCCTGTGTCACATTTCTCCAAATTCCTCCTCACATCACTGTGTCCTGTAATGCCACTTCAAGAACACGGAACCTCATGGTCTCTGCTCTGGCACTTGCTGCCATGTGACCTTGGACACCTCCTTCTCCGCTCTGAGCTTAATCGATGGCCTGTGTTCAATGAAGAGGGTGGCCCATCACTAGATTGCCCAGGGCTTCCTTCCATGCTCTCTGGTTTCATATGATCTGCCATTCTACCTGTTCCTCTTCTGCCTTTGCCCAGCTCTGGGCTGGTCAGATGGGTCTGTCTTGAGTTGCTATTTACGTGGCATTACACAAGTCGCCTGAGCTCTCTGAATTTTCTTCCTTTGTACAGTGAGCAGCTCTTCCAGGTCTAAAGGTGCTGCGAGGCTCAAGGGAGGGTGAAAGCCAACGTGCGGTGACTGTTCACCGCAGAGTAAAAGGAGGCTCTTCCCTCTCCCCCTCACCCCTGTATCCAGGTTCAAACGTGACCAGGCTAACTACTCACTCAACACGGATGACCCTCTCATCTTCAAGTCCACCCTGGAAACCGATTACCAAATGACCAAACAGAACATGGGCTTTACTGAAGAGGAGTTCAAGAGGCTGGTGAGTGGGCATGAGGCCTGGTGGCCTTGACTCTTGGCCCTGGGGGTGTGTGAGGCCTGCAGGTCTTGGCCAGGGCCCGGAACCTCTGGAGATGAGTGACTTTGCCTCAACGGGCCAAGCCAAGCCAGACCTAGAGGTAGGTGCCCTCTATGGATACGACCTCAGGCTGGTGTGCTGACCTGGTACCAGGTTTTTTAGCCTTTGCCTGGATTGAGTGCCTGTAAAGAATCTGATAAAAACTGTCCACTCTCTCTCCAGAAAGGTGTGCTCAGCTATAATTCTGCACACATTTCAGGCCATTCATAGATCCCAGGCGGAGCCCTTGATTTTAGAGGTTGTGACACCCCAAATCCGTCCCGCCAGGAGTATCTCTCTGGCCCCACACGTATCCCACCCTGTGTCACATTTCTCCAAATTCCTCCTCACATCACTGTGTCCTGTAATGCCACTTCAAGAACACGGAACCTCATGGTCTCTGCTCTGGCACTTGCTGCCATGTGACCTTGGACACGTCCTTCTCCGCTCTGGGCTTAATCGATTGCCCGTGTTCACTGAAGAGGGTGGCCCATTACTAGATTGCCCAGGGCTTCCTTCCATGCTCTCTGGTGTCATATTATCCACCATTTTGGTCCTTCTAGAACATCAATGCAGCAAAGTCCAGTTTCCTCCCGGAAGATGAGAAGAGGAAGCTTCTTGATCTGCTCTATAAAGCCTATGGGATGCCATCTTTGGCTGCTGCAGGTATGTTCCTGGCTGATCTTCTGGGCTGTCGACCTGCCTTGGCTGCAGCCTGGCTTTCTGTGGGATTTCCTGCAAGAAGCACCCCCTTCCCCTCCTGGGCAGTGCCAAGAGTGTGTGGGGACTCCCTGGCCACGTGGTTTTAGGTGACAGCGCCTCTCACTGGATCAGCTTACCCTCTGTGTAATGCTGCCTTGAGGCTGGTCTCAGGGGAGAGTTTCTGAAGTGTAGTCCCAAAGGTCTTGGCAACTTGGGTTGTCACCATGGCCACCTAAAGTGAAGGGCAGGGGAGCTGGGCCTAGGTCCTAGCTCTGTTCTGCTTTCTTACTATGTGATCTTGGCAAAGCATTCTCTCGCTCTAAGCCTCAGTCTCCCCATCTGCAGCAAGGGTTCCTCTCTGGCTCTGATATTCTGGGATTTTCTTACATCCTGGGTACTAGAAGGTGCCTAACCTTTCTGTCTCTCTGACCTGGCAAGCAGGGCAGCGTCTCTGAAGACATCACGGCCACCTCTCCAAGCCCTCACCCTGTGGATGGAGCCTCCCTGACTCTGGGGCCTGGAATGACACTCCTACCTTTACTCCTTCAAGGAAGACCAGGGTTCCCATAGTCAGCTACTGCTGCTCTTGAAGCCTGTGTGCCTGTTTCTGTACACGTGAAAACTTCAGCACGCTGTATCTCTCCTCGGACTGTGGACCAGAGTCTGGTTCAATCTGAAACCTTCCTATGGGGACTCATGCTGAAAATCTGGTGCTCAATAAAGAAGCTAATGACTAGTGTTGTGCAGCGCTGTGGTCTTGGGCGGAGTGAGAACAGAAGGAGGCTGTGGGTTCCCAGACTCGGGCAGCCTGCTCAGCAGCGGGACCCTGGGACCCTGGCGGGGGCTGCAAAGGAGAAGCTAGAGCTTCTGATGCTGGGGGGGGGGGGGGGGGAGGGGCAAAGAGGGAACCATAGCCTGCCTTCCCTCAAGAAGAAACCAGGCTTCTCTTGAAGAGTTATGTGCTTAAATGCTACCTCTGAGCCCCCTCTCACTGTAGGTTTTAAGGGCTGGGCCTGCCCATGGGGGTGAGCTGTGGACTGGGGTAAGCAAGAGGGACAGATGGAAGAAGACTCATCAGGCACCAGGCCAAGGAGGGTGCCAGCCTCTGTGGAATACCAGCATCTTCTCAGGTATGCCCTTCCATGGAAACCCGGGGCAGTGACAGATCCCAACTAACTCGGGGAAACCTGGCCCACCCCTGCTTTTGCTGCTTAAAGGAGAAATAATCTTAAACCAGTCACACAAATCATCGGCATTTATTTCTTGGGTCCTAGGTGCCACTTATGTTGGTAGAAAGGGCAAAGAGTTGATCAGTTGTGAGCACAAAACCCCTTCCCTAGAAATGGATCCGTGAAGCTCCACAAGGGGACGCAGAGCTGCACAGATGGTCAGTTCCGCTTACAATGCCTTCCAAAAAAAAAAAAAAAAAAAACAAAACTCAGCTCCCTTCCTCTCTGCTGAAAAGAGGTTTATAGTTTTTAAAAAGTTTAAAAGTGTTTTTTAAAAAAAGGGATACGAAGGTCTTGACCCAGAAGGTTGGGCTTGGAGAAGGCGGGGCAGAGCTGGGCCGTGGTTGCCGCCCAGACCACCTATGGAGGCGTGTTCTTGGGGTGCTGCTCACCCAGGTGCCCGCTGAATAAATAATGCCCCGCAGCTACAGGGTCTTGAGAGTGTGCCCGGGCACGGTGAGGAGGTGGTGGGCGAGTGGAGCCTGAGGGTGCAGGGGGAGGGTTTTTCCGGGGTAGGGGCCACGGCGGCCTCCAGGGGTGCCTTTTCACTCTGGCCTGGCTTGCCTGGTACAGGGGCTCAGAGAAGGGGCTGCCAGGCCAATGCCAGGGCTCCCTGTCCAGGTGGGGACAGCAGGTCTCTCTTCCACCTTCCATGGGCAAGGTCAGACTCAAGACGAGGTGGTCCCATCGTTGCTCTCAGGCTGCTTGCTAGCTTCCTTGTCTGGGGTGCCCGCCTCTGTCTGTCCTTCTGAAGAGAGAAAAGGAGCATATACACAAACGTAAAGCACAGAAGGCCTGGAAGGACGCAGCTGAAGTCGAACAGTGGGTGAGCCCTGGGGCGCAGGACAGGAGCTGGATTAAGGGTGGCCATGGCCAAAAAGACCTTTAGCTTGGCCTCTAACAACGTTTACGAAGAAAATGCAGGCAGTGTTACTAGTATAATTAAGGTCAATGAAAGGCCAGGCTCATGGACGACTGCTACAAGCCTCAGTTGAGGATCAGGCTGTCTGTGAAGGTTCTCAAAAGGAGGGGGCAAATGTGAAGTCCCGGCATGGAATGGGTGCTCAGTGAGTGGTAGTTGTTCTCATAAGACAGAGAAGGGGCAGGGAACAGGCTAGCTCAGGGGAGTACCAGGGTGTGGCCGTTTCACTGTGCTGTGTCCTTACCAGACCAGCCCCACCTCCCAATAGGGCCTCTGTCTTTGCATCCTTAGACCAATCCCTCCACTGACCAAGGAGAACCACCCCACCCTGTCCTGAGCTCCTGAGGCTGGAGCATTCACACAGCCTGGAGATTATGATTAGAGTCATGATATAGATGGGAAAAGCAGGCTCGAAGACATGAACTGATTTGCTAGAGGTAAGCAGTGGAGAGAGCCAATGTCCTTCCCCCTGAATTTTTTCGGCCACAAAGCAGCACTCTCCAGGGTTTATGAAGGCTGGCTGTCCTCGGCACTGCTTCATCCCACCTGCGTAGCAGTCTGAGAAGGTGGTGGTAGCCAGTGGTGCAGCCAGAATGTGGATGTCTGGTGCCCATCCCCACCACTACCCCTATCCTGGGTGGTCCTGTAACAAAAGCTTGGGCCCAGAGGGTCCTTCTGGCCCTCTAGAAGCCTGACAGACTAGTCTGCACTTCGGGCAAATTTCCCAGGTTCTGATACCCAATTTGACCCTGAGCTTCCTGCCCTGGCCAGCAGGAACATTCTCGTTGGATTCCTTAGTAATCTCTGCTCTGTTTCCTTGCTGTGGGACCTCAGGCAATTTGTTTAAAGTGAGGATGGGGACACCTTCACCTGTGTGTGACCAAGGCATAGGGCCAAAGGTGGTCACCTGGCACATGGGATGTCTTCACCAACACTTCCTCTGTGCCAGTCCCAGCTCTCTCTTGGGGAGAAGGTTCTCAAGCACTTTCTTCACCAATCAGTATTCTTGGGACTCCCTTGGGGTCAGTTTCAGGGCACAATTTGAAACTGGTCAGAATTTTTCATGGTCAGAAACTGCTGGGCAGTGTATTCCTTTCTTCATGTCTTGTCTCTTATCATTAGGCAAAGTAGGGAAACATCCTCCCCACATAAGGCAGGAAAGGCAAAGGCTTGTGTACGATATGCTTAGGGAGCATTTACAAACACCAACAGGCCACAGACTTGGGAAGGCCAGCGGCTGGGCCTCCAGGACAGGCCAAGGCCATACTTCCCCTTCCGTCCAGCTGGGCATCTGTCTCCTGGGCTGTTTTAAGCAAACAGATTCTAAGCCAGGCCTGCTGGTCAGAATCTTTGTAGGCCCACTCCCTCAGTGAGTCCGGGGGACTGAGCACAGCCCCCCAGGCCTGCCTGTGGAAACGGCTCATTGCAGGGCCTACTGGAAGGTTCGTCAGCCAGGCTGGCCTACACTCCAGCATGACTGCTTCATTTCCTTGCATTGAACGCTGTTCCTTCCTCAGGTCCCCTTTTCAAATGTCCGTCACCCTGGCAGGCAAATGTCCTAGACCCAGAGGACCCAGACACTTCAAGGATTCCAAATTAGAGGAAACAGGTATGAGAAGGGCCTGTGTCCATGGATGAGTGCTTACTACTACTGAGGTAGAAGGAGACAGAAAACCATTCACTAGAGCTGAGCATAAGGATGCAGAAGCTGTGAGCAATATGCCGATATGCCACCATGTAGCACGTACGCGAGACAAAGATCCAGGTGGGAGAGGGCGCTGTGCTAAGTGGGGTTATGGAGGTGGCTGGGAGCAGAGGTGTCGCCTCTGGCTTGAGGCTGTCAGGGAAGGCTTCTCAGCAGAGCAGTCTGGGTCTCTAAGAGCAAGCAAGGTGAGGCAGGTGAGGGGAGGGCAGGAAGAACCAGCCCCAGGGAGCAGCATGTTAAGGATGATCAGGGGCTGTTGAGAAATAGATGTGCTTTCCTCTGGCTCCGAGGCAGCAGGCTGAGGTGAGCTGTGAGGAGCGTGGCCACAGGAAAGGCGGCGGGGAGGTTGGGGGAGGTATGGGGTGTGCTTCCTTGGGCCTGTAGGGCCATCTGTTACAGGAGAGGGGTGAGTCCATGTGCCCACAGTCTGCTCCATACTCCATGGTCACTTCTGGCCAACAAGCACCAAGGGCTCTGGACTGAAGGCTACATGGGGGAAAGTAAGATGGTGGCCCTCCAGGACAGCTCTGTGGGAGACGCACGGAGCCCTACAGTTGCAGTTTGCTGTAGGAGGTGATGTGGTACAGACACCGCCTCCGTGGAACTCTGGGGACAGGGAGGAGAGGGCTCTACCCAGTGCAGGAGGGTCAGAGAAGGCTGTCTAGAGGAAGGTCCCAGGGCTGAAAGAAGGGTGGCCCCAGGCACTGTGGGGGTTGGCGGCTGGCTTGCTATCTCCCCCATTCATTCATGAAGCCTGTAGTTCCCAGGCACCTGCTATGCGTCAGCAGAAGAGAAGGCCCCTGCTCTCCTGAAGCTCACATTTAAACACATGAAACCTTGTCAGAGTGACGAAGGTCAGTGACTGGGCAGGTGCCTCTGAGTACAGCCTGAGTGGGGAGATGGCAACCCCAGGACTGAATGGGAAGGTTCTAGTAGAGGAAACTGACACAGAAGGCTCTGGACAGGGCAGGCCTGCACCCTGACAGAAACAGACTAATGGTGGGTATGGCTGGAGGACAGAAAGTGAAGGGAGAGGGGCCCCCGGTGAGAACCTAGAGGCAGGGCAGGGTAGGGTCTGGCCCCACGGCAGGGCCTTGTGATGATGGGCTTGGCAGAGGCAGGAGGAGACAGGATGGTCTGAGTGAGTCTTGCTGTCTTGCTGGCAACTGGCCGGCAGGGAGTGGTGCAGGGAGGCTGTGGGGCTGGAGGGAAGCCGAAGGACCTGGGCTGAGTCTGGGAGAACTGACAGGCCCTGTGGATGGAGGGCAGCGAGGAAAGGGAGGAGCCCCAGGTTCCTGGCCAGAGAGTCCTCAGGGCCTGAGATGCCACCTGGGACTGATTTGGAGTGGGCGGTCTATGACTTGGAGGACAGCCCTGGAGCCCAGAAGTGTAGGAATGCTAAAGACCCGTGGGTTCTGACCTGCCCCCTCGAGTGTCAGCTCGCCCATGTCTCCAGCCAGCTTCCTCACGCTCACAGCCTCAGAGTCCCCCTGGATGTCAGGGACCGCGTTCCGACGGCCTGTCCGGTCACAGGAGATGAAGTCCGAGTAGGAGGACTCGACCTCCATCACGCCTGTCGCATCGCTCTTCAGGCCTGTGGGCAAAGGGGCAGGAGCACAAAGGTGAGGCCAGGTCCATCCTGCAGGGAAGACTCTGCTCCGGTCCCTAGCACGGATGTCTTTCGACAAAATGACAGTTTCTGCCTTAATCATTGAAAAGTATGAAGAACAAAATAAATCACCCAAAGTTTCACACCCAGAAAACCACTATCGCCAGCTGAAAGAACATCCCTTGTCTTTCCTCTAAAGTTACTGATAAATATCTAGCACTGGCTAGATGCTGCAGATGAAGCCATGAACAAGTCAGCCACAGTCCCTGTCCTCCGGGAGACTACAGCCTGCTGGGGGCCACAGCAAATTGCCTAAAACACCCGAGGAACTGTCTGGGTGCTCAGGGCTTCCAGGGAGAAGGCAGGGTGCTGGAGTGACTACCAGGGTCTGACCAAGGCTGGGGATCAGGAAGTGATGTTTTAGATGAGCTCCAGGGAAGAACAGGTGTTATCTAGATAAGGAGTTGAGGGGAAGAGCACGTGTGAAGGCTCAGCGGAGGGACGGGTTTGGTGGAACGGAAGAACCAAAAGAGCCACAGACTCATGTATGCTGGGCGAGGGGCAGTGACACCAAGGATGCCGCTGAGCTGGGCAGGGGCCAGATCACCTCTGCAACCTGACGACTCAAGAGTTTTGGCCAGGTCACAAAAGCTCAGATCTGCATTTTCAAAGATGACTCTGACATCTGGGTTGAGCAGGGCCCAGAAGTGGGCCAGTTGAGGGCTCCTGCAGAAGGTCAGGTGTGAGAGGATGGTCAGTGGAGGGAGGAGGTGGTGGTGCAGATTCTAGATGTAATTTGGAGGCTAAATCAATAGGACCTGGTATCTGAATGGTGGGGAAGTGAGCTTTCTGACATGAGTAAGCAGACGAAAATGTGGTTGACTGAGATGAACAGCACGGAAGGAATATTTTGGGGCATGATGGTGGGGTGAAGGCTGAGTTCTGTTTGACCACACCAAATTGGAGAGGCCTTGAGCCCTCAAAGGGGAGACGTACAGTAGGTCAATGGAAGTACGGGGCTAGAACTCAGAAGAGGGATGGGGGTGGCGTGGGGAAGAAAGACAGGAAATTAGGAGTTACTATGATTAAGAGCTCTGGTCGTTGATAATACAGCCTAGAACGAGAAGAGAACCACATACATAAAGAGCCACATACATTTTTTAAAAATTGGGAGATCATACCATGTATTGTATTTTATAGCCCGCTCTGTAGAACACTCTAGAACATATCATTTAAGGTTCTCTCTAGGTGAGTTTTGTACATGTGTACTTGGATGTACCAAGATTTGATCAGTCCTCTAGAAATGAACATGGAGGTATTTCCAATTTTCTGCCATTTACACATAGTATGTGGTCTTTATGTAAATCTGTGTCTAGCTCTAGTTATTTCCTTAGAATGCATTTCTAGAAGTAGAATTGCTGAGTTAAAAGGAAGGGTGAGATGATGTTTAAGCCACATTGTTTAGACACATTTCCAAGTTGCCTTTGTGAATAGCATAGGTATTTAGGACAATAAAAGATGAAGGGAAAAAAAACTTATAAATTCTGTACTACTCCTATTTATATTCCCACACACAGCACTATAAGATTGTCCATTTATCTGCACCCTTGCCAACAATCAGTATTGCTACTGTATTAAAATGTTCATCTGCTAGGGGGACATGAATATCTCTCACTGAACACCTCTGAGTTTCTGAAGGCGATCAAATCATACCAGATGAACCTGTACTGATATGGCAAGGTTTCTGAGATAAACTGTTAACTGCAAAACAACACCTAACATAGAAACTAGTTTCTGTAGGGAAAGAGCAAATACAAGGAAAAAAAATCACCTTATCAAGTGTGGTTCTTTGTAACTAAGGGGAACTTCTAAGACTGTATTTTTGTAATTGCAGAAGTTCTTATCAGCCCAAGTTACCGTGTGATACTTTCCTTAGGTAACTGACATTGGCAGAAGGTGCCTGGGGTGGGCTTGGGAAGTGCCGAAGGGGAGTGTGCATGTGTGAAAGGGTGGGCTACTGGTGTGGAGGGCTGGCCCCAATGTCTCCCCACAACACCGAGCTCAGAAGAGACCACTAAAGAACACAGCAGGGGCACTCAGAATGCTCAGCTCCTCTCCAGACCTCTGTTCCCCCATCTGTAAAATAAAGGCAGGGCCGGATCCTGTCTAAGGCAATCCCCCCAAGCTCCAGTAGAGGGTGTGCTCAGGCTATTTATTTTTTATTTTTTATTTTTTTTATTTATTTATTTATTTTTTTTTATTTTATTTTTTTTTTTTTGGTTGCCTTGAGAGAAAGAAGTTGCCCCAGTGCTTGGTCTTGTCAGTACAAAAACAAAACAACACAACGAACTCTCTGAAGCCCCAGAAGTGGTTCCTTCTGCAGGTCACAGAAATTTCACTCCTGCACTCTCTCTCTTGGGAAATGGCTAAAAGCTTCAGAACAGGGGAATGGCCTGTTGCAACAACAGTAATAACACGAAAATTTACGACAATTCTAAACAATAATAATAAAGGTAACACTTGCCAAGTCGTTCTGTGCTTTCCCTACCTCACTTACTAAATTGCCACAATAGCCCTCTGAGGTCAGTGAGGTGAGTTCATCACCATGACTCAGAAATATCTTAGACCCAAAGCCCATCCTCCATGTTACATCCACATCCGAGGGGAAGGGACAGACCCTGGGCAGGCCACACCATCTCCCCAAGCTCTGTCTCCTTAGCTTTTCTCCAACTAGAAAAGCTCCAGGAGATTTCACCACACCAGACCCAAAGGCCTAATCTTGGCAGCTGGGCCAACATGCTCTGTGCTTCATCTTTAGATTCTCAAACAGTGCCTGGCAAAGAGTATGTGCTCAATAAATATTTCTCAAGTTTGTATCTACCTGTCTATTGTCCCTCCATCTCTCTTGGCCAATTGGTGGGGATGATAAAGTGACTCCGCAGGGCTGCTGGGAAGGGCCTCAGTCTACTGTAGACTGATGTAACGTTCTTGTCCGGTACCTCTAGAATCTGATACCACTGTGGGATGGAGTTACAAGCTACATCTAAAAGGCCAGCTTCCTGATGGAATAGACACCCTGGGGCTTTGACTTCTGCCCTTGCCTGGCTGACCTTACAAGCTGCCCTGTGCAGGGAGCTGATCCTCCTGGTTCAGGGAAGTGTGCCAAGTGCAAAGCCCAATCCTGGAAAACACCAACCCAGCCAACATGCTCTGGCTGCCCCTGCCCCATCCTCGTTCCCTTGGGTAACAGGGATTCCAAAGCGATTGCAGGGTTTAGTCTGGGGAGCCCCCTGCGCCACAGCACAAGTACACAATTTCATTTTTCTTCAACACTTGAATTCTTGCTCTCTGCTGCTTACAGTCAACAGCAACGGGGAAATGAATCCTTAGAGTTGGGAACTACGTCAGAAAATGGTCATTATCAGACTGCCTATGACAGTATAAACCACCAGAACGTCTCTGGAGAGTGATTTGATAAGATGCATCAAGAAACCTCAACTTTTGGGTGCCTGGGTGGCTCACTCGGTTAAGTGTCCGACTCTTAATTCGGCTCAGGTCATGATCTCACTGTTCGTGAGACAGAGCCTCGAGAAGGACTCTGCGCTGACAGCGCCTGCTTGGGATTCTCTCTCTCTGCCCTTCTCATGCATGCACGCTCTCTCTCTCTCAAAAATAAGTAAACTTAAAAAAAAAAGAAACCAACTTTTTTCATATCCTTGAGCAATTAAGCTCATAACTGTTCTAAGAAAAAAATCCAAGTTGTAAATGCAGATATACAAAGATGTTCATTATGGTATTTATAATAGTCAAAAACTAAGACACTAAAATGAGCTCATATATGGACAACAGAGAAATATATACAATTATACAAATGTTTAATTTATAGCCAAATGAAATACACTTCAGGCATTAAAATGTTTGTGAATATTTTTAGAAGACATGGGAAAATGCTCACAACTGTTAAATAAAAAATGATATCACATATTTAAATTACAATTAAAATTTTTGTATTTTTCATAGTGAAAACATTCACTTTATTTTTAAATTATTTCCTTTTTGAATACGTGTGCATGTAGTATAAAACTCAAAAAAAGGACATGCACCAAAAAGAATTACTAGGAATATACTTATTAACCAAGGAGGTGAAAGACCTGTACTCTGAAAATTAGAGAATACTGATGAAAGTAACTGAAGATGACACAAATAGAAAGATATTTCATGATCACGAATTGGAAGAACATTGTTAAAATGTCCCAGACCACCTAAAGCCATCTACAGATTCAATGTAATCCCTGTCAAAATACCAACAGCATTTTTCACAGAACTAAAATAATACTGAATACTAAATAATACTAAAATTTATACGAACAAACAAAAGACCCCAAACAGGCAAAGCAATCTTGAGAAAGAAGAATATAGCTGGAGGTGTCACAACCCCAGATTTCAAGATAGACTACAAATCTGTAGTATCAAAGCAGTATGGTCTTTGTACAAAAACAGATACCTAGATCAATGGGACAGAATGAAGAGCCCAGAAATAAACCTGTGCTTATATGGCCAATTAATCTATGACAAAGGAGGCAAGAATAAACAACGGGGAAAAGACAGTCTCTTCAATAAGTTGCGCTAGGAAAACTGGGCCACTTTCTTATACCATACACCAAAATAAACTCAAAATGGATTAAAGACCTAAATATGTGACATAAAACCATGAAACCCCTACAAGAAAACAGGCAGTAATCTCTTTGGCCTTGCAATATTTTTCTAAACATATCTCCTAAGGCAAGGGAAACAAAAACCAAAAATAAACTATTGGAACTATATCAAAATAAAAATTTTTGTGCACAGTGAAAGAAACCATCAACAAAATGAAGACAGACCTGAATGGGAGAAGGTATTTGCAAATGATATATCTGATAAGGGGGTAATATCCACAACACATAAATAACTTATACAACTCAACACAAAAAAACACACGTAATCCAATTAAAAATGGGCAGAGGACCTGAAACCACAGCACTGATTACATCAAAAAAACACAAGAGACAAACCCAAAATCTTTATATAGCTAAAACTTTCTTCACTGACAGTATGGTATTCTGTTGTCTCATTGTTGTAGACTGATTACTTCCCTCTTGACGGACTTTGGGTTTTTTGTTGTTGTTGTTGTTGTTTGTTTTAAAGTAATCTCTACACCCAACTTGGGGCTTGAACCCACAACCCCGAGATCAAGAGGCCCACACGCCACCAACTGAGCCAGCCAGGCGCCCCTGGCTTCCATAAAAGTAGAACTGCCACATTCATTAAAGGATCTGTGATTTGGGTAGGGTAATAGACACTGCCAAATCTGCCTCCACAGAGGTTAACTCTCATTGGGCATGTATGAGGAACACTTTGTTTCAACACATTCCTATCAACACTTGTCTTTCTGTCTTTTTTTCCTCAGTCTGAAAGGTGAAACAGTAGTTGGCTGTTTTAGCTTGTACTGTTCCTGTGAGTGAAGCTGACCATCATTCCATGTCTATTTCCTTTTCTGTACACTGTTTACTTAAATGCTGTGCCCATTTTTCTATTGGACTGTAGCTCTTTTTCTTATTGATTTGCAGGAGTTCATTATACATTAAGGAAATTAATCTTTTTGCCTTAAGAGAAATTATAAGTAATTTTTACTTGTCATTTGTTCTATGGCTTTATTTTTGGCATTTCTTCACATGCACACATTTTTCTCTATTCATGTAGTCAAACTGATCCATATTTTATTTTATAGTTTCTAGATTCTGCATCACATACAGAAATGTCATCCCCACTCTGAGATTAGTAAAGAATTCTCCCTTGTTTATTTCTTACACATTCATGACTTTTTCACATTTAAATCTTTGCTTGATCTGGAATTTATTTACTCAAATGTATGAGTTAGAGATCTATCTTAATTAATTTTTCCACTTCTCTCAAAACCATCTGTGGAATAATCAAACTGAAGGGGATCCCAGAGCTCATCTAGACAAGCCTCTCATTAATAGCCGGGGAAACGGAGGTTCAGAAAGAAAAAAATGACTTGCCTAAAGTTCTTGCATCTAGGGGTCCTAACTCCTGGCCCAGAGCTCTTTCTCCCACACCACTCCCCCCTTTCGGGAGCCCTAGCGACACTGCAAATCTCCCAGGGGCGTGTGTGGTGTAATAGATGGCATCTAGGACAAACATGCCGCCTGGAGTCCCTATTCACTGGCTCAGAGACCTTGGACATCACCCTTCACCCCTCTGGACTCCAGTTTCTTCCTCAGCAGTGTGGGGATAACAGTAACACCCTGCTGATCAGGGGGCTGTTGTGAGGACTGAATGAGATGGCGTGTGTAGGGTCTGATAAGTTATGTGCAATGTAAGAGGCACACAATTAATAAGTCATTAGTATGGCCTGTTTTCACTGGGTGTCTTACCAGTAAAACTGTCTTTTTGACATTTTCATTCAACTCCTTTGTTTTTACTCTCTATGTTTAATGGTGCACAGAAGGCCAAAAACTTACACTTCCTTCTTTTGTTCTTTATGGTGCTGAAGGTGGTGAAGTGAATGTTAGTTCCACACAAGTGGTGGCTCTGGCTGGCATGTATACTGATATATGAATATTTGATGAATGAGTAAATAATAGAAGATGTTCTAGATTCCAAGGCAGAAGGAGCAAAGGGTGTGCAACCCTGCAACAGAACAGTGGCCAAAGGTCTGGCTCAATCTCTGTGCCATAAGGTGACTGACTCTGACTCTCTGACTCTCTCTCTCTCCAACACCCCCATCTTCCTTTCTGCCCATCTGAATATAACAAAGGTTGAAATATGCTCCCTACGTCTCTTTCAGTCCTGACATTTCTCTCTCTCTCTCTCCCTCCCTCCCTTCTTTTTCTTTCTTCATTCATTCATTCATTCATTCATTCATTCATTCATTCATTGTTTACTGACCACCTTCTATATGCCAGGCACTGTGTCAGGTATGGGACATACTTTGGAGAATAAAAAGACATTTACAATTTGGTAAGAGAAAAAGGCATTGAACAGGTCAATGATTTATCATCACAGATAGTGATAAGTGCATTGAAAGAAGAGAACAGGGTTCTCTGTGTGTGGATGTTTAGTTAAGGGTTATATGGTCAGCGAAGGCCTCCTTAAGCAGGTGACCTTGTGCTGAGGTCTACAGCAAAGCTGGACAGAGTGTGATCCAGGCAGAGAAAACAATCTGCGTCTACAGCCATCTAATATCTCCTCATCTCAGCTCCAGCCCTATGAGGTGCTCAAAAGTGATGCTGCTCCTCCACTCATCCTCGTTTTCAGATTTGGGAGCCTTCTTGGGGTCTGGTCACTTGTAAGGCATCTGACTCCGCATGCTTAGGATGGAAGGGAAGACTCTCGTACTCAGCTTCCCAGGCCCAGACCCTTGGTGGCCTGGGGTCAGGGGCTCTCGCAGGTGCTTGCTCTGGGCACTGTCAAGCTCCCCACAGGAAACCGCCTTCTCCCTTTAGTTTTTAACACTGTCCCCAGCCCTGTAAACGGAAGAGGCCCTGGGCTCTGCCAAGAGCTACATGGTCTGTTCCAAGTCCACAGCTATTCGTCCTCATTGCTCAGGCAGATTCCAGTACAACTCCAAATTGTTTTCCAAATATATCAGAAAGGTCATTTCCTGTTTTTTTTTTTCTTTTTAAAAAAGTATTTGCAAAGACCATACAAAAAGAAAGCAGACCCTTTTGCAAAGGGCACAGAATGAGACTTGGTCCCATGGGAGAGGCCTCCTCAGAGGTGGGGAAAATGCTCTGGAAGGCTTCTCTGAGGGAAGAAAGGGCTGTGGAAACCTGATGGAAATACCAGGGCCTACTCAGCTGGCATTTCTCAGACTCAGAGGGAAGCAGCTTTTCCCTGTGACAGGCAGCCAGGACCAGAGGGAAGCAAGCAGGAAAGTCAGGGTCCCAAAGTAAGTACATTCCCAGAACCTGAGAAGGGGCAGGCAGCTCAATCTAACCATGTGAGGCCTGCACTAAGGGGGCGGACCGGCACCAAGCTCTATATAGGTGCCTTAGGGGCACACCCAGAGGGGAGTCACTAGAGAGGAGTCTCCTGCCAGGGCAATGCCTGATGCCCACTCAAAGAGCAGCTTCCAGTGAGGTTTCATTTGGAGGCAGTTAGGCAGAGGCTTGGCCTCTGCACCCAGAGGGCCAGAACCATGTAGCCCCAGAAGCAGGTGGTAGAGACACAGGCTTTGGGAGGCCACTCAGTGAGGAGGAAAGGACAGGCAGGGTGCTGAGTCACACAAAGTCCTCACTGACCTCCTGGTTGCTAGTCCCCATGGACTTTTCTCATATCACCGTCTTCCAGGGGCGTCCCCTAACCTCTCGGGCCGTGCCGCAACCTCTTCCACACAGGTGCCTCCTTTGTCAGGGACTTTTATGTTACAGGCCCCCCAGGACAAGAATCAGGATCTGGCTTGGTCCTCCTCTCTCTCTCCGTGGGGTCCCTGGAAGTTCTTGACCCTTTCCCTTAAGAGTGTGTGTTGACAGGGGCGCCTGGGTGGCTTAGTCGCTGGTTAAGTGTCCGACTTTGGCTCAGGTCATGATCTCAGAGTTTGTGAGTTCGAGCCCCGTGTCAGGCTCTGTGCTGACAGCTCAGAGCCTGGAGCCTGCTTCCAGTTCTGTGTCTCCTCCTCGCTCTCCCTCCCGCTCACACTCTGTTTCCCTCTTAAAAATAAACAAACATAAAAAAAATTAAAAAAAAAAAAGTGTGTGTTGATGACTCCCTATATAGCCAGAGGCCTACTCCAGAGTTCTAGAGTTGCCAGTCTGCCTACTTAGCATGTCCCTTGGACATCCCACTCCATTTCAAACCTCACATGTGAAGCCACAAGCCTGCCTCATCTAGCCTTCCCCAGCTCAGTGAAGACACCATCTGTCCACGCTGCTCAAGCTGGAGACCTGAAGGCATCCTGGATTCCTCCTCAGCCTCCACTCATGTATAATCTGTCACCAGGTCCCATCATTTCTACTTGGGAAGCTCTGCCCAAGTAGATCTGCCTTCCTCCCCTCTCCACGGTCACCACCTGGTCTCCATCTTTCCTCACCTGTACCCCTGGTGGAGCGTCCTCACTGCATCACTGCTCTGCCCTTGGCCCACGGTCTATTTTCTACACAAACAACTGGGGTGATGTTTGCAAATCAGACGTTGGGTCATTCCCCTGCTTCTTTCAACCTCTGATGCTTTTCCATTTCACATCTGGGAAAATCTAAACTCATGCCACCAGTCCCTAAAGTCCTGCGTTGATCTGGCCCTGCCCTCCCCTGTGACCTTTCTTCCCATTTCCACTGTCTTTTGACTCATTTACTCTTCAATTCCGCAAAGCAACTAAGTTCTTCCTGAATTCAGGGCCTTCATGAGACTGTTCTCTCTGCCTGGAACATTCTCTGTTATTCTGCTCTTTACAGAGCCTTGTACATGGATTCCTGGCTCTGTCTTTTCACATTTTCCTGCTCTAGGACCCTGACCAGAGGGCCCTGCAGGGCATGAGGCTTTCAGAGCCTCTGTGGCTCACCACTGCCGCATGTCGTGAAGGCACGGCTGAGCCACCGGGAGTCTTGTGTAGTGTGGTGGACACGGCAAGGGCTGGGGAGTCACCAGCTTCTGCCCCTATAGCTGGGCAACTCACCTGACCAATAGATTCCTCTTCTGGAAGATGGGGCTATAACAGTTGCCTTGAAAGGTGGTTGTGAGGAATGATCAGAGCCAGCACTTACACAGTCCTTAGTGCATGCCAGGCTGTGTGCTAAGCACCTTACAGGCATTATGTCATTTAATTTTATAACAGCTCTGTGAAGTGGAAAGTGTTCTTAATCCTATTCTACAGAAGAGAGAGCTGAGATGCAGAGAGGTTAAGAAGCTTCCCCAAAGTTGTATACTCACTGAGTGTGGGGTAGAATTGAGCCTGTGCTATTAGGCTACAAAACACAGAAATGAAAGCACCTGCCTGGCATATAGTAAGCATCTGTTAAATGCTGTCCGTTCCCTTTTCTTCCATCAGTCTCCAACCTCACAGTAAGCATTCCTGAGGGAAGGGCAAGAAAGCAATGAAGTCCCACGAAAATATTTTACAGTGCTGGCTGAAACATATACCCACATGCACTTTTCCCACACTTGAGAAAAGTTCTATTTAGAATTTTCAGGGGCGCCTGGGTGGCTCAGACAGTTAAGTGTCCGACTTCAGCTCAGGTCATGATCTCATGGTTCATGAGCTCAAGCCCCACATCACTCTCTGCTGTCAGCACAGAGCCTGCTTTGGATACTTTGTGCCCCAGGCTCTCTACCCTTCCTCGACTTGTGCTCTGTCTCTAAAAAATAAACATTAAAAAAAAAAGTTTTCATTTGGAGGTAAAAATCTTCAGAATTTTTTCAGTGGTATTAGGTTGATTCTCTGAATTCTGCAGAGAGCTGGGGCTGGGGATTGAGACAGTGATATAAACTCTTCGATCCATGAACATCTGTGTTTCTGTGGAGGTCTCTGGAAAGAGGCAGAACAGTCCAGCTGGATTACCGCTTGGGGACCAGGAAGGCTGGGTCTCTCCGGGCCTCCTGCTGTTTACACACTATCTAAACTTGGTGAGGGCTTAGCTAAAATGGTTCCCAGAGACTGGCAGTCCCCGTCAGACCGTGCAGGGAGGGCAGGAAGGGAAAGTGTACACTTCCAAGCAGGCCGGCCAAAGGTCCAGAGGCTGAGCACCAGCTCTGCTGGGTACCTCTGGGCAAGGTTCTTCCCCCTCACACAGTGGGTGTCTCAAATGTGCAATGAAGGAGTAAGCTGGGATCTTTGTGGTGGTTTTGAAACACATCTGCAAATGCTTTGATGCTCCTCCCATCGAGAGGGGAGTCTAATTTGCATCCCTTGAATGATCTGGCCTTAGTGACTTACTCCTAACTAATGGGATGCAATAGAAGCGATGCTGTGGGACTCCCAAGACGAGGTTAGGAAAGGAGACACAGCCTCCAGCTAGCTCTCTCTTGGGCCACTTGTCTTTGGAGCTCTGAGCTGCATGTAGGGAATTTGAGGCTCCACACTTTGAGGCAGCCCAAACCAACCCAATGAAATGCCCACATGGAGAGATCCTGGGAGGGCACGGAGAGAGATGCAGCCAGCAGCCGCTGGCTATGGCAGCCTCTAGCTATTCCAGCACCATCTGACTGCAAGTGCATGAGATCCAAGCCACAAGAGCCCAGCCAAGCTGTCCCCACATTTCTGACCCACAGAAACCATGAGAGATGATAATAAATTATTACTGTTATTTTGAACCACTAAGTACTGGGGCTGCAGTGTTATTCAGCAGCGGACAGCCAGAGTGGTCTCTAACAGGTTACTGCCATGCCAGCTCTCTGGAAGTCTATATGAAAGCACTCCCTAAATCTACTGTGGAGAATGAAAAGCGGCAAGATGTGATTTCTATACTATTAATTTATCCATCCATTCATTCAACAAAATTTTACTCATCACTCATTGTGCACCAGCCTTGGGACCAGATGCCATGGATACAAGAACAGTAAGACATCACTATGCCCTTGAGGGAAGTTCATGGTCTGGGTGGGGAGATGAACTCACGCATGGTCTAGGTGGGGTGACCAGTATGAGGGGCATACACCAGGGTTACCAGGATCACCAGGAGACGGTTTCAAACCACGCCCCTTGCCTCCCACAGGGATTCTAGTAACACTAGGCAGGAGGATGTGGCGTGTGTCTCTACTACTGACGAGAGGGTGTCAGAGCCCCCACAGGTAAGGAGAGAGAAAAGAGTTTAGAGACCACTTCTGTATACAAACCTTTAAAAACTTTAAGAATCTTTAAAGAGCTTGGAAGGTAAGAGCTGTAATAAAGACATATAAGGCAGAGTGGGGGCTCAGGAAGCCAGTCGTTTATAGGCACTGATTTTAAGGAAGTTACTCCACCCTTCCTTCCTATTTATCACTCACTGGGCACTGAGGGTTCAGCAGCGAACAAAACAGACCCTCTGCCCTCATGACGCTGACATTCTAGTGGAGTGACTCACACTAACACGAAAACAGAATAAATGTCAGGTGGTGAAAGTACTAAGGAGAGAACTAAAGCGGGGCAAGAGGTGTGGGGTTTTCTACAGAGTGACAGGGAGCCTTGGATGCACAGACACCGGTGCACAGACCCAAAGGAAGGAAGGGAGGCAAATACCTGGGGAAGCTGTGCCAGGCAGAGGGAGGAGTTGCAAGAGGCGGGGCTTGCCTGGTGTCCAGAAAGATGACCAGGAGGCCACAGGGCTGGGGGATGGACACTGGTGGGGAAAGAAGACCGAATGTGGCTGGTACCCTCTGGGGTCTGAGAGGACAAGGGTGCCTCTGAATTTTGCTCTGATTTTGATGTGACCCTTTCACAGGTGTTTCCAATTGGATACTCTAATGCTTCCCCTCCATGCCTATTTTCAGAGCCTTCTCCCTAGTGTGGGGTGAGTGGAGCCTCGGGGCAGTGAAGGGCACTACTCATCACACAACACTCACAGACATACTGTAGGCCCGAACTAATTGGGCCCAACTGGCAGTGCCAGCAAGGCCTGGGTCCTCTGGTCTTAAGCTGAAGGGGAAACAAAGTTCTTGTTCCATTCTTCCTGCCTCTGGATAGAAGTAGAGATCCGGATCCACAAAACACAACACAGGTAAATACTAATTAAAGAGCCTCCCTTGGAACCTGGAAAGGCAACATGCTTACAACTCAGGGACTGTTCTTGAGGAGAGCACATAGATTCACCTGTGCTTTCGGCCCATGGCAACAGTTTGCCCGAGATTCCCAGTCCCTGGGCTCAGTACTGCAGCCCTCCACTCCCTACATCCAGACACTGAGTCTTCACGGGACGGCCAGCCCCCTGAAGTGTCTTGCGTAACTCCTAGTGGCCCAGGACAGACACCCTTCAGCCAGAGCATCCTCTTCCCTGACCCAGCAGAAAAGATAAGAGCTCCCCGTTTTGCCATGCTGCGAGTGTTGATATATTTGTTCACTATCTGCCTTCCCAATTGGCTCCACGAGGATAGGTACACCCCGACTTTGTTTGCCAATGTATCCCCAGCACACAGCATGGTTCCTGACATACGGAAGAGGCTCAATAAGTACAATCGTGCGAATGAATTAGTAAACAAACAAAATAAAAACTTAAGAACCTCCATACTCTCAAGCCAGCGATTAAGATAACAATCTGAGCCCTGGCTCCTGACCAAAGAAATAACAGTGACAGTGATAAAATGAAAATGGCTACCATTTATGGGGTGTATATACTGTGCATCAGGCATGGTGACACGTGCTTTCCATACACCGTCTTCGTTACTTCACAGTAGCCTAGTATAATTAGATCCCTGTTAGACATAATAGCATGTGCTGGAGCCTGGATTCTCACCCAGGACTGGCTGGCTCTGGGGTCTCAAAGGCAGCGCCTCTCTGGCTCAGAGAAGCAGAGGATGAGAGAGAACCTGAGGAAAAGGTGAGGTTAAAGGGGCTGAAGCGGCAGGAGTGGACTGCCAGGGAAAGGAAAGGGAGGCTCTCCTTTGTCTTCATTTACACTCATCTCTACCCAGTCGCCTGACCTGCTCCAGTTCTACTCTCGCCCTGACAATCACAGAACGTTCCTTCGTTCCTTTAGTTCTTCATTCAACACTTACTACATGCACACTCCTTCCAGCAATGGAGCCGGAAGTATCTCAGAGGCACTGCATTGTTTAACCCTCACAATGGAGACACCATGGCTCAGAGAGGTGGCACAAGTCACCCAAGGTCCTCCAACCAGGACTTGAATCTGTATTTCTTCATTCCCAATTCAGTGCCCATTCTTTTTTAATTTTTAAATGTTTATTTATTTATTGAGAGAGAGGGAGACAGAGTGAGGGTGGGAGAGGGGCAGAGAGAAAGGGAGACACAGAATCCAAAGCAGGCTCCAGGCTCCGAGCTGTCGGCACAGAGCCTGATGCGGGGCTCGAACTCACAAACCGTGAGATCATGACCTGAGCTGAAGTTGGACGCTAAACCGACTGAGCCACCCAGGCGCCCCGGTGCACATTCTTGAGGCTGGTGCACTCTGGGGATGGCTTTGTCTTGAGGTGGACAGTACTGCATCTGTGTCGTCCCCCTCAGAGAACTGTTCTATCATCAAACCCCCTGCGCCTCAGGCTTCTCTCAACACAAATGGCTCTCTCCACCTGGTGACACAAGGCCACACACTGTAATGATGGGCACAAGGAGCTTTTGGAGAGTAGATTCACCAAGCACCTACCACCGCACCTGCTGCATAATGCCTAATAAATGGTCTCTAAAAGAGAGAAAGAAAGAATGAATGAATCCAGAGAGAGGTACAGTGGATCTGCTACCATGAAACAGCTCAAGAGAGCACGCGGTTGGACGTCCTCAAAAGGCCTGACAGGATACTGTACGTGCTGCCTCCTGAATTTTACAGTGACAGGCACCCACATGAGCAGCCTTCACACCGACAACCACAGTAAAGCCGAGAGAGAAGCCACACCAGGGATTCAGATGACAGAAGAAAGATCCTGTGCTGGATTACCGCTGGTTCTGACGCCAGTGGAGAGATGTGGCCCCACGAAGCCAAGTTTTACAGTCACTTACCCAGAGGAGCCTATTTGACAGGCGATGTTGACAAGTGGAAATGATTCAGAAAATACTTGTCTCTTGCCTATGTCAACCCCAAATTCAGGCATATCAAAGACACACTTATAGCTTCTTAGCCAATAAAGTCATTTATAAAATATGTTAGAGTCAAATTTCCCTCAGGGAACAACTCACTCCAGATCACCAAGATTCCCACACGGTTAATCTTGTAAGTATCAAAACCTCACCTGGAGACAGAAAGTAGATTAGTGGTTGCCTAGGACTGGGGAGGGGTGAGGAGTTGGGAAGGTGATGAGTAATGAAAATGCTCTAAAACTGATTATGGGGACAGATGCACAACGCTAAATACACTAAAGACCAATGAATTGTATACTTTAAATGGGTGAATTGTATGGTATGTGAATTATATCTCAATAAAGCTGTAAAAAAAATCCTTTATCTGAATTATAATGGATAGAAATTCTTCTCATGTATTGCATTAATGCATTAATGTATTACCAGCCTTTTCTTTTTTGAGAGAGCGTGAGCAGGGGAGGGGCAGAGAGAGAGGGAGACACAGAATCTGAAGCAGGCTCCAGGCTCTGAGCTGTCAGCACAGAGCCTGACACAAGGCTCAAACTCACAAACCTCAAGATCATGACCTGAGCCAAAGTTGATGCTTAACCGACTGAGCCACCCAGGCGTCGCTATTACCAACCTTTTCTTAATGATTTAAGACCACAGCTGTGTATCTGGTGTAACATAGCAATGCTCTCACTATCACAATATACAGGGCAGCTTGCCCTACACTAAACACCCCCGTTTACTTTAGCTTTTCTATCAATGCCCTTTACTTTTACCATGAAGCTTGGTGGTTAAGCTCATGTGCATGGGTCATGTATCACTTACTGGCTTATTGGCTTTGTGATCTCTGGTGAGTTACTAGATCTCTCTGTGCCTCCATTTCTCCATTTGTAAAACAGCAGTACCAGCCTCACTGAAGGAGTGTGTGCGTTAAAGAAAATGATGTAGATAAAGCATTTAGTGCTCTTCCTGGCAATCAGGAGCCAAACTGAATTCCAGCCCTCAGCACTATTCTCACCACTGTCAGTAGAGTTGCCTACAGAGCCCCTTCTGAGTTCTGGACTCAGAAGCCAGAAACCCCACCCCCTACGAGTGTTCAGCACACCTGGTGTGTTCAATGAAATGAAACCAGGGATGGGGGTGCAATTTCATGACTGGACTGTGGGACATCCCATGGGAAGGCTCTCAGCTTCAGTGACACTAAGTAATTTGTCCCAGTTCACCCTCAAACAGAAAAACCTAGAAGCCTGGTAAGGTCCCTCAAGATCCTGGCATCTGTGAGGCTGGTGCTCAGGGGGACACAGTGGCCTACAACACTTTAGGCTTTCTCTAGACAAATGGTTCTTAAAATTCAGAGATCTCAGATCACATTTGAGAACCTGAGGAAAGCTACGGACACTTGGCCTAGAAAAGTGTGTGTGTGTACACACACACACACACACACGCACACTGTACCTATGAATACAGGGGAATTCTGAATCCCAGAAGCTAACTATAAACCCCTGGTTAAAAACCCCAGCTCTAGACTTCCTATAACCCCAGCGTCCTCAAGGTTTAGTGGCTATGGAACAGAGAGGTCTTTTGCAGGCTTGCCCTCCTAAATGGGCCTCGGCCAGATAAACAGTCCTGGGGGCTGACCGGCTGCCGCATCTTAGTCACTGCAAACAGCTGCATCCAGGGGGTTCCCAGGGGCACTGAGTCAGAACAGGACACAAGCCCAGTAGCTTGGGAAGCTACTGCAGGGCAAGGCTCCGAAGCCTTGCTGATAAGCAGTTGGGGACTTCCAGCCCCAGGGCGGCTTCCAGACAGACTAGACTCTCACTCTGCCAACAGAGAAGAGGACTCGTAGGTGCTGGAGGCAGGGTAGGCCATGAGACAGAATTTAAAGGAGGTGGAACTCCCCCAAGCTCCTGGGACTACTAGGCCTTGGACAGAGAAATGAAGGTGGGAGATTCTGCTCTAACTGTAGGGAGGCGGAGCCGAGAGAGGGGTAGACATGTTGTAGGGAGGGGAGGGAGCTGAGCCACGGATCAATGGCTGTTAAAAATGACTAACCGATGCCAGAACTGTTAAAGTATGAACACCGACCCAAAGCGGCCATACTTCCAAGTAGGCCATTCATGTTTCATGAACTGCAATTTTCTTCCGACTGGAAGGGACCTGCACCCTCTCTCCTCATCAGACCACTGGGCTGTGCTGGTCTCTCCAGGCTGGGCTTTGCTTGCTTTTCCTCCTCTATCACAGTATTAAAATCCCCATAATGTGCTTTGGTCCTGATGAAAATAGCTTTGCACAACAAACAAGAAAGTTGGCATCATGCCCAAATTTGCTAATAGCCCCTGTGTATAATTCCATCAGCTTAAATAGATGGCTGAAGAAACCCATTCTCTTTGAAGCCACTAGAAGTAAATTGTCTTTCTGATGCTATAAAGAAACGGTCTGTAAAATTGCAGTGTGATATTGTATAACTTCTGCAAAGGGCCAACCTTTGGCCATACCTTTCTTCATGGGACCAAAATTCCTTACTAATTTCACTTGGAACCTATTTCTTTTATTTGTTTAACAGAAGTAAAGGTATTTAGATAAATACTTGGGATGCTGTAGTAGTGGTATGAGCAATGTGACTACCCACCTGTTTTAGTTTCTTTTTCCTACTTGCATCTCTTCGGATTTTCCACTGTTGACTAATCAGTGTGGAAATTCTAAGGGACAAGAAAAACAAGAATTAGAGCCAGACATACTCTAGGGTTGTAAACTAAAACAATCTTTTGGGAAGACAAGTTAAGCATATCTAGTAACATATTCAACGTGCTATAAATTCCTAGGAATTTATAGCAAAGGTATGTTCCCATAAGTAAAAGGATGATCAGTAAAACATATTGTGCAATAGCAAAGGAAAGAAGAAACAAGTTAAATATTTGCTAATAGGAAAAAGAGTTAAATTATGATGTACTAATACCATACTAGATGGCTGCTACAAAGAATGAGAAAGATTTCATTGTACCGACATGGAAAAAGGGGCACGCTCTGTTGTTAAAAAGGAGTGTGACACTGTACAGGTCATAATTTTTAATATAAAGTATGAACATGATTGTTTATGCCTAGGAAAAAGTACAGCATTTGTACACATACACAGTTTTGTTTTGTTTTGTTTTGTTTTGTTTTGTTTTGTATCTACATAGAAAAAGGCCATCAGCAAACTGAACAGTGCTTCTCTCTCTGGGACTCAGAGACTAGGAGACAGGAAGTGAAAGACTTCTACATTTTACATGAATGACTCCTATTTTGGTTGAAAACTTTTAAAGGGACGCACACAACTTTCGTAATCGTTATACATGCGGTCTATCTAGAATTCTAAAATATCAAGAGTGAGGACAAAAGATGTTTCCAGACAAAGACTGAGCAAGTTTGCCATTCAGACTCCAAGAACATTCTCCAACAGGGAAGGAAACCAAGCACAGAAAGTAAGTGGGGTTTTAGAGTCAACAGTGAGCAAAACTAGTAAGTACAGTATATAGGTAAATTGAAAACACTGATTAAGTAGGAAGATAAACACAAATCTGACAATATTACACATTTGACAGTAAGAGTGTCAAGGATGGAAGAGATCAGAACTAAAACTTCGCATGGTCCTTATTCAGGACAAATACTGGAATTGACCCAATATATCTATGTTGCATATTGAAAAATTCTAAGGTAAAATGACAAAATATTGAAATAGAACACTTAAGTTTCACACTTAAGTCTAACTATCCAAAAACGTTAATCCTTCCCAAATTACTACATTGTCTTAATTAAGTTTCAATAAGAATACAAATAGTTTTTCTTTGAAAGTGAAATGGGTAAAATTAAAGTTCATATGGAATACTAAACACCCCAAAATTTAGCCAAGAAACAGAAAATTATTTTTAAAAATATATAAATAGGGGATTTATCTTAGGAGATAATAAAAATTTACTTTATAAAGACATAATAAAAAGACATGGTTATAAGAACAAATAGGTCTGTGAACTAACAGAGCAAGTTCAGAAAAGGATATAAGAAAGGAACTTATTTATCACAAAGATGGAATTTCAGTGCAAAACAGAAAAGATGGTTTATTTAATAAATGGTGCTGGCAGACCTAGAATAAAGCCTGATCCCTACCTCTTTGCTATGTATAAACATAATTCCAAAGGGATTAAAGGTTCAGGATTAAATAATTAAAACCCTAAAAGTATTGGAAGAACATTTAGGAAAATATTTATATAACTCTGAGGTGGGGATATTATTCTTTTTAAAAAAAATTTTTTTTAATGTTTATTTATTTTTGAGACAGAGAGAGACAGAGCATGAATGGGGGAGGGTCAGAGAGAGAAGGAGACACAGCGTCTGAAACAGGCTCCAGGCTCTGAGCAGTCAGCACAGAGCCGACGCGGGGCTCGAACTCACAGACCGCGAGATCGTGACCTGAGCTGAAGTCGGATGCTTAACTGACTGAGCCACCCAGGCGCCCCGGTGGCGATATTACTCTTAAGCAAGGCAAGAAATCTAGACACAATGAAGTAACAAATAGAAAAATTTAATAAACAAATAATAGATTAGGAAAAATATTTGTAATACCTTGCAAAAATTCATTTGCAAGAATACTTAACACATAAAGAGCTCCTGTAACTTGTTGAGAAAAAGGCAACTAATTCATAAGGAAAAAGGGTGAAGGAAATTCACAGAGGAAAATAAAATGGCCAATTAACATGAAACAATGTTCAATCTCACAAGTAGTAAAGAAAATACAAAGCAAGCACCTATAAAGACACCATTTTCTGCCATCAGCTTGGTCAAAGAATGAAACCATAAAGAGAAAGGAAGGGATAGAGGGAGGAGGATGGAGAGTGGGAGGAAGAGACAGAGGATAGGAGGGAGAAAGGGAAAGAACACCTAATATTAAAGATTTAGGGAGATTCCCACATTTATGGGAAGAATGCAAGTTACTAGAATTCTTTATAAAGTAGGATGGTATTCTCTATTAAAATGTCAAATACATAGACCCCTTGACCCAGCAATGTTATTTTTGAAAATGCAACCTATAGAAATGAAAGCACCAGTATAGTCAGTGGTATTATAATAGTGTTGTATGGTGACAGATGGTGGCTACACTTGCAGTGAGCACAGCATACATAACCTACAGACTCGGCAAATCACTGTGTTGTACACCTGAAACTAATGTAACATTGTGTGTCAACTCGACTTCATTTCAATAAGTAAAAGCACAAGTAAAAAAGGATGTATGTATATATTTAATGCAACAATATTTTTAGAGAAAACAAAACATAACCACTTGAATATCTATCAAAGAACAAATGGCTGAATACATTGTGGTACCTGTAGGTCTACAGCCCTAAAGCTATTTAAAACTTAAAAAAAAATTTTTTTTAGTGTTTTATTATTTATTTTTGAGACACACACACACACACACACACACACACACACACACACACACACACACAGTATGAGTGGGGGAGGGGCAGAGAGAGAGGGAGACAGAATCCGAAGCAGGCTCCAAGGCTCTCAGCTGTCAGCAAAGGGCCTGATGTGGGGCTTGAACTCACAAGCTGTGAGATCATGACCTGAGCCAAAGTCAGGTACCCAACCAACTGAGCCATCCAGGCGCCCCTTAAAACTTTTAAAAAATGTTTATTTATTTTGAGAGAGAGAAAGAAAGCACGAGTGGGGGGAGAGGGGCAGAGAGAGAGGAAGAGAGAATCCCAAGCAGGTTCCGCGCTGTCAGTGCAGAGCCCATTGTGGGAATTGATTCCATGAACCTGAGATCATGACCTATGCTGAAACCAAGAGTTAGATGCTTAACCGATTGAGCCACCCAGGCACCCCACCCTGAAGCTATTTAAAAGGGTGAATTAGATTTATACCTACCCAGGATGTATTATTTAGTGGGAAAAAGAAAGTGCAGAATAAAAGTATGATCCCATTTCTGACAAAACAAATAACCACACATCTACACAAACACTGCATCCACTTCAATAGGAGCTTGGAGAAAGGTATGGAAGTATATATACCAAACTGATTTCAGAAGGAAGGAAATGGGAAGAAGGGGGAAAGGAGAGATTATAACTTTTTCTTTATAACATCTTCAAATTGTTTAGTTACAATGAACATATGCATTACTACTTTAGGGAAAATTAATGAAAATAAAAACAATAACAAAGAAGCATATGAGAGCAGAGGAAAACTCCGATAAGCTATGTTACACACTACCTATCTTTACATGGGATAGTTAACTGTATTTACTTTCTTTTTGGTCAAAACAGAACATTTTAATGGCTGGAAGACAATTTTTTTTTAAAAAGCTTCATGGAGGTAAAAAAGGGTACTTCATTTCCTAAACATTTATGCTTTTTATTCAAGAAGGAGAAAAATATGGGTGCCTGGGTGGCTCAGTTGGTTAAGCATCCGACTCTTGGTGTCAGCTCAAGTCATGATCTCACAGTCTGTGGGTTAGAGTCCCACATCAGGCTCTGTGCTGATGGTGCAGAGCCTGATTGGGATTCTCTGTCTCCCTCTCTCTGCCCCTCCCCCATGCATTCTCTCTCTCTCTCTCTCTCTCTCCCTCTCTCTCTCCCTCTCTCTCAAAATAAATAAATAAACTTTAAAAAAAATAGGAAGGGGAAAAAATATTACTTAGAAAGAAAGGAATTTTCCCCTTTTAAAATCCGAAAGAAAGCCTAAAGCTTTGGCTTGAAACTGCCCGGGGGCACCTGGGTGACTCAGTCGGTTGAGTGTCCAACTTCAGCTCAGGTCATGATCTTCTCACAGTTCATGAGTTCAAGCCCCACATCCGGCTCTGCACTGACAAAGTGGAACCTGCTTTGATCCTCTGTCTCCCTCCCTCTCTGCCCCTCCCCTGCTTGCACTCTCTCTCTCTCTCTCCCTCAAAAATAAACCTTTTTAAAAAAAAGAAAGAAAGAAAGAAAGAAACTGCCCAGGTCAGGTGGTGTGTGGGCTGGTTCTGTGCTGCTGACTATTCCATGGCTCAGTGCCCTTGACTGCTGTCCTCCCCCTGAGCCAATTAAATCCACTCCTGGGAGTGTACTGGCTGCTGGGAACCAAAGCCCTGCAAATGCTGCATCTCTGCTCACAGGCTCTCCTGGGCTTCAAGCAGATGCTTTGGCTTCTGTATCAAATGGGTTCTGGAATCCAGAGAAACAAAATGGCTTGTTCTGCAAACCATTTTGATGGAAGGAGAAAGGAGAGGAAATGGTTTATCCCAGTGAATGAAATAAAAGAGAATGCTCCTGAAGGACAGCTACTATACTAGATCTGCTATTTCAGAGTTAGGTACAAGGTACACTCTGGCCTTCCCCAGTGAAATGCTTTGCTTTTAACTTGTGTTCTTTTATTTCATTGAAATAATAATGACACCTCATATTTCTATAGCACTTCATATTTTACAAAGCACTTTAAGATGCCTTATCTTAATTTCATCTTCATAATGACCCAGGTATCAGATCAGTATCATTTTTACTTACAGGTGAAAATGACCCAGAGATGTTAAGAATCTTTTTTTTTTTTTAATTTATTTATTTTGAGAGGAAGAGAAAGCATGAGTAGGGGGAGAGGGCAGAGAGAGAGACAGAGAGAGAGAGAGAGAGAGAGAGAGAGAGAGAGAGAGAGAGAAGGAGCAAATCCCAAGCAGGCTCTACACTGTCAGTATAGAGCCCATCGTGGGGCTCGATCCCACAAACTGTGATACCATGACCTGAGCTGAAACCAAGAGTCAGACGTTTAACCAACCGAGCCACCCAGGTGTCCCAAGCCAAGTTAAGAATCTTTGTAAGTCACATGGCAGGTTGGTAACAAAGCTGCAGTACAAACTCAGGTCTCCAAACCCCGAGTCCAGTAGGACTCCAGTAGGGAGCTCAGGTATGATGAAATCACAAGGAGAAAGGCAGGCAAGCCAATGAATAAAGGAAGGCTCTTGGGAATAACAGCTCTCCTTGCCTTTTAGGAAAAGAATTATAGTCCAGGAGTAATATTCTATGCCATCTCAGAGAGAAACTTTCTCATGTATGGAATACAGCTGCTGACTACGAGAAGGAAATCCCATGCTCCTGTGTCTGCCTACCCACATCCTACCCAACCTTCAATGCTGCTAGGCCTCTAAAAGCCCAGGGCACAGGAGATGTATCTCTTTCATCTCTATGCCCTCAGGGCCCAGCCCTGAGTCTGGCACAGACTAAAAGCCTCTAAGTTTCTACCTCTAGTGGTTTCAAATCCATCTACTACCTCTTCTATCTCCCCACCCTTACCTTCTTGTCCTACCCAACACCAATCCTCTTTCTCCACGACTACTGCGACTGCCCCTCAATCCATTCTCCACACAGCAAACACCACCCACAAAGGCTTACATCATCAGGCCCCTGCCTAACTCTCTGAACCCTAACCTCTGCCCCCTTCTCAGTTCTCTTCCCCTCTATGCTTCAGCCACACTGGCTTCCCTTCAGTCTCTCCAACATCCCACATGCTCTCCTGCCTTGGGCCCTTGCACACATGTACCTTTCCCTATCTGGATTCTTTCCCACAACACCCTTCCTCCCCACCTCCTGCCTTAGCTCTTGGCCTAACGGACACCTCATCTCAGCACTGGCTCTTCAAGCAAACCTGCCCTGACTGCACCCCTGTTTATTCATTTCATAACACCACTACACGTCCTTGTAAGCTTCATGTGAAGAAGGACCATGCCTGTTCCATGAAACACTGTCCACCTATCACCTTGCCCAGTGCCTGGAAAATAATTAGGTGCTCAATAAATACTAACTAGCTGAACACAGGAAAAGAGTATTGAAGTGAACTGAAGGCTCGACTCAAATGCCACTGCCCCTCCTCTTTCTCAGGCTTTCCATGGCACTGTCCCTCTCTGGGGGTGTTAGAGTTATTGGAGTCTTTTTTTTTTTCCTATCAGCCTGCAAGCTGCTTAGAGGTCTCATTTACCTTGGCATTCCCCATAGCGCCTTGCATAACGCCTGACACACAGAGGGTTCTGAACAGGGGACGAATTCTTGCACACGCACGGGAAAGTACAAGGGAAGGCTGCAGTCCCCAACCACAGACAAAGGTTTCTCCTACCCAGGGGAACGCAGCACATGGCATGAACACCTTTGAGATATGCAAACAGAGACTTTGCCCAGAAAATGACAAGTGAAACCTGAAAAGCAGTGGTAGTGTGTGGGTGAGTGGATGGGGGGTGAGGACAGGACAAGCGTGTACTGTTAAAGGGGAGTTTCTTACACTGGCAGAAACTTTCTGGTGCCAAACTGGAATGTGGATAAGAGACCTAACAAAGCTCATACCCTTTGACCTGGCCAAGCCTTATTAAAAAATCAAAGATGTGAAACCACTGGGTGAGGATTTAAGTGTTTTTCTGTACTGTCTAGCTTTCCTTCCATGAATATGTTCTAATTTCATAATCTGAAAAAGGAAATGCTCTACAATAAATGTTATAAAAACAAACCAGCAAGATCCAGTGGTGATCTTAGACTGCAAAATCACCTGTCCTTATGTCTCCTTAAACTTGGGAATGAAGATTTAGGATCCTCCAAGGCGGGGGCCCCTGCAGTTTGTGAGGAAGAGTTCCTGTCTTTCATCTGAAGCCTTGGACAGGAAGGTTCCAGGAGTGAAAGCTTCAGCAGCACGCAGCTCTCATTTCTCCCTAAAGCTGGCAAAGCTCTGGGGGTAATCAACCAGCTGGAGATGGGGACCCCTATCTGCCAGATGCTGGTCCACTCCAACTGTTCATCTGTCTGTCTTCCATGACGCTCTGAGAACTTCACAAGCCACCGGCTATCTCTCCTCCAGGCCCTGTTCCTCCACCCTCATGCTTGGTCCTAGGTCTGCCCTCAGTGTAATTTACTGAATGGCAGAGACCACACCTATAAAGTACTAAACATAATGACTGACCTAAGTCCCTGGGACATAATAAGAACGCATCAGCTAACAATACCTTCATTTCTTTAGTGACCTGAAGGTCCATTATTCATTTCGGAAAAGCCAAGTTGAAGAGTAGTAATTTCTTAGAAGATTAAAGAGACGTCTTCTAAATAAAGTTAGGAAACGCTGGCTTCCTCTAATAAGACAGATGCATTTTAATCTGCAATTTAGAATCACTCAGCATCAGAGCTGACGGCAGCTTCCAAAGGAACCACTCTTTGAAGAAGCAGTGCACAAAGTTTTCATAAAGCATTTCTGAAAGATTTCCAGGAGGTAGTGAGCTCAGCCTTGGGTCATGATTAATGACTTGTTTCCAAGAACTTTAGATTTTCCACGTCTGTCTCCACTTAGGAATCACTTCTGGCCCCTTGTGAAAACACTCAGCAGAGTTAATTGGGTGAACTCAGCTTCTTGTCACACTCGGAAAGTAACACCTGCCACCAGCTTCTTCCTTAAGTGGCTGGGCCAGCATCCTCTGGTCCCAGGAGAACAGCACCTGACTGGGTGATAGGAAACAGTGCTAAGGCTTTGTTGAAAGAGCCAGGATGGGCTTCAACACTGATAAGTTCAGAGATGACCTCACATCCCTCATACAAATGCCATCCGATGACTCAGGGGGCCAGGGCCTGTGTACCTTGGCTAACATTCTGTTTCTGGAAACCATAAAGTAGCTAATCCCAAGCATTTTTGTGCCAACTAAGTAGGCTATGAGCTTTATCCTGTTTCATCCCCATGGTATCCTTGGAGGTAGGTATAACTGTGATCCCCCCACTTCACAGAAGAGAAGCAGGCTCTATGAGGTAATCTAAGATGTCTCCACTAGGAGGTGGGGAGTACCTGCTCCCCTCCCCAACTTCTCACTGAACCCTAGACAGTCTGAAGTGACAAGGACTGCAGATACCAACCAGCCCAGAGGTCGAAAATACAAATGCCCACAGGGGACAAGGGGCAGGCAGGAGATTAGAGATGGTGACAGGCAAGCAAATAACACAGATGGTAAGCAACTGGGGAGCACACCTGCTGAAGGCATTAAAATTCAAACAAAAATAAAAACCTAAACCAGGTACTTTCCTTCCAGAAATATCACCTCCTCACCACCATCTTAGGAGGAAGGACCAGTTTTTAAATCAGCCAAAGTCTGGAGATCTTGGGGAGCTGGGTAGAGGCAGAGGCCCACTGCCCACGGCCATGGTGGTTCCATGGCAGCAACGGTGCACTTTCAAGGGTTGAGCTGCTGGAGGAGACTGAAACTCTCAGATACTCCAAGGAGCTTTGAGAACTCTCCTGGTAACCATGGTCTTAATTCAAGCGACTGTTTGTTTGTTTTTGAGAGAGAGAGAGCACGTGAGTAGGGGAGAGAGGCAGAGGGACAGAGAATCTTAAGCAGGCTCCATCCATGCTCAGCGCGAGCCCCATGCAGGGTTTGATCACAAGACCCTGGAATCACGATCTGAGCTGAAATCAAGAGTCAGATGCCCAACAGACTGAGCCACGCAGGCGCCCCTCAAGCAGTTTTTAAATACTGCATCTTCTTGAGGGTTAGAGTCTCTAATAGGCTTAAAGATAAAAATCCCTTAAATTGACAATACCTGGAACCCTAGAAACTCAAAATTCAAGATTTGACATCTTCTGTTTTTCTTTGCGCTTTGGCTCTGGCCATCCTTTCCCGCAGCAGGAGAGGCCGTGTCTCGGTAAGATGAAGGTAGAAGGGCAGCAGAGAGATTTTTCCTTCCTTTTCTCCCTCTCTTGTGCCAAGCCAGGGACTAGGATGGTGGTCTCTACATTAAAATCGAGTATGCTGTGTCTCCTCTGGAACTGTGTGCCAGGCTTTCTACCTGGTAATGGGGTTACGGTAACGTCTGAGACAGACTCACGAGAGAGGGCACATGGTCCAGAGGAGACACGGTGAATGGAAGTTATGCCAGTAATTGGGAGCACAGTTCAGGTGAACACGAGGAAGGAGTTCAGGATAATATGGAACATACAATGGAGATCGGGGAGTAATGACACTGACCACCTCGGGTTTTGCAAAAGGGTGAGCATAACATGGGGTTGAGCACTTACGAGATGCTCGTTAGTGTTAATTCTTGTTTCTCCTCCCTCCCTATTGTGTGTGTGCCCACACGTACACCACACTGAGACTTTCTTCATCACACCTTACAAAACTATAAAAACTCAGAAGTAACTTACTGTTTACTGTGTTATGTCCTCTTTTAATTGTCCTCACAGGTGCCCGTTTTTAGCCACTCTGGGATACTGAAAACCACGGGCACTTTGCTCCTCAAGCCCTAAGGATTCTCCTCAAAAGCAAGAAAGATATGGATGGTTCACGTCAAGCTGAATTCTGAAATATAGCGACCATCTAGTTTTGTCCCTTTATTTAGGAACAAAAGAGGAAACTGGGGCCCAGAAAGTGTAGAACGCTTGCTCAGGGCCACAAAGTTTCACTGGGTGGCCCTTAGTTTCTTAAAGCCGAAGTCTTTCCCCTTTAACTTTCCCAACTGCTTCTACCTGCTGGCAGGGGAGGTGGGTTGCTCGCAGAGGCTGCAAGCCACGTACCTCAAACCAGCGCAGAAGCCTCAGCTCCGGCGCCCGCTGGTGAGCCTCCTCCCTTCCCCTCTGTACAGAGTGGCTCACCCGTTTTTTGTTTTTGTTTTTTAATGTTTATTTATTTGAGAGAGACAGAGAGAGAGAGACAGAGAGAGACAGAGAGAGAGCAAGCGGGGGAGGGGCAGAGAGGGAGACACAGAATCAGGAGCAGGCTCCAGGCTCTGAGCTGTCAGCATAGAACTCGATGAGGGGCTCGAACTTGTGAACCGCGAGCTCATGACCTGACTTGAAGTCGGACGCTTAATTGAGCCACCTCGGCGCCCCTCGCCCGGTTTAAAATCCTAAAAACAAACCCCAACAAACAAAATGCCCAAGTGCTTACTTACACTTGTTCTGTTTATTTTCTAGTCATCAACAGCAAATTTTAAAAAGGAAGCAATACAAATACCACGAAGCTAAAGTTTTCCGACGCTTCTTTCCATCCTGGAGTCTATGAAGCTACTGCGGCATTAGGTGTATGTGATAAGCTAACTTCATGAAACCTAATCATCTAGCTTACATTTAGGATACCCATCTTATATTTGTGAGGAAAGGACTACGGGGAATTTTCACTTGCAGGGACATTTCTCTCTGGAATGTGTAAAATTGGTTGTACCACCTTCTTAATCAGAGAAAAAAACGAAAGGTTTTTACAAACACCGATGCCTAAGGGAACACTTATTTCTTTACCTATCTTTAGGGCAAGCAGCTGCTTTTAAAGCTGTAGCCAATCTGTCAGCCTTCCTGGGGTAAAAAAGTCAAACAGCGTTTGAATGGAGCCCATCTGTGAAGCTTGAGTTCAGACTCTAGCCTCAGGCAGTTTCAGACAAAGTCATAATTTTCAAAGCAATAATATATCATAATATAAAAATAGACACTTTGTGGCCAACAGGCTATAAAGCCAGCGGAGCTCTCCAGAGGGCTCTGCCTCCAAGCTCTGCTTTCCCTTGGGGTGGGAGCGGCGGAGAATAAAGTTCTACTCACAAGAGCGAAGAGTTTCTCCAAAGTCCAGGGCTCTTCAGTCACAAGTGAGGGGAGGATTTAAGAAACCAGGATTCAAAATGCTTCCCTTCTGAGGGTTAGCAAGATTAGCAGACCAGGCCGGCAGAGCAGTCTGGATTCTTTCTTGCTCTCTCTCTCTCTCTCTCTCCCTCCCTCTTTCCGAGTCTCTAAATGAAATGCACTTTGAGGGTTTTAGTGGGTGTTTCCCACGTCTCTGGCCAAGTAAGTCCCCATTTGTTGTAACCCAATGCTCAGCCTGATGATGTCAACCACTCAGCTGCCTTGCTTGGTTTCCACCTCTCCGTCCACGGGGGAGATCCATTTCCTCTGGACAATGAGCCGGGGGGCGGGGGCTGTAACTGCATCCCAGGCCGTCACACTTGCCTAACATCCTTCCTTCAATTTTAAACAGTGCAGCCTTAGTGACAAAAGGCTTCCTATCCAGTCACTGGGCCAGGGATCCTGGCCTAAGTCCCTTTGCCTCATAGTCACTGATGACCGAAGGTGATCTGGTTTGCTTTGCTGTGTTTTCATTCACTTTGGTGTGTAATATGCTTCCTAGGGTGGAGATCCCCACTCGACCCCACCCCCATTTCCTCCTGCTCAATTTTCTCAGTTGTTTAATTTCTCCTCCCAAGTTTTCTGGGTGCATGCTGGGCACAGTGCATGTTTGTCCCTCACTTAGGGGAGAGGACATGTGCCCAAGTGTGAGGTTCGGAAGGCGCACTGGTCTGTTGCCTGGAGAACTGGCTTCTGGTCTCAATCACACTCCTAACTGAATGGCCTCAAGTCACCTCTCTTCCTGCACCTCAGTTTCCCCATCAATGAAGATGGCTTTGGGGCCTCCTACTTTTGAAGGTCAGTGACTGAGGAGCTTATCAACAATCTCAACATAAAGAATTTTACTGCAAGTCGGCTGACGACATGCTTAAGGGAGGGGAGAAGCCTTGACAGGTCAGAGGCTGATGCCCGAGATGCCAGGCTCAGCCTGGCTCCTTTAGCCTCCTTTGTGGTGCAGCTGAACTGTTTCTCTGGGAGAAAACACCAAAGAATTCACTGAACAAGGCCTGGGGGACATGGGAAGAGGCAGCATAAACTACTGGATAAGATAAAGAAGTATGAGAACTGTCCTTAGGGATTAACGTGGAACAGCAGGGGTTAGGAGAGAGAGTAGCAATCTCTTGCATTTGCAGAGCTCTTGAAGGGGAAGACACACGAAAGCCCTGTACTTCTGGGTACAAAGGGAAGCAGCGTGACATGTATATTGTTTATGGGCATCAGTGTGGGAGCCAGAGATGTGGATCTGAGTCCTGTGTGACTTAACTGCTCTGAACTTTTTTTTTTTAAACTATAAAATGGGACACTAGGGCCTGCCTGTTAGGGCAGTGAGAAAGAACACGTGCAAGGGAAATGAAAGCATCTGCACATACTACGAGCTGATAGATGGCAGCTTTGTTGTCGTAAGTAATCTCGCCTGATTCTCATTTTAGGAGAATTAGTACCCGGGGGCTAAATTCTTAGTCTGCTTTTCCTGGGTAGGAAAAATGAAACACAGAGAAGTGACATGCTCACGGTCATACAGCTCAAGATTAAAGGGTGAGATTTGGAAACTGAGTCTTTTAACTCCTACTTAGGCCAGCATGCATGCCATACACATGCCAAGGCTACTTCTCAGAATGGTAACTTCTCTGAACATGGCCCTTGTTTCTAAATGGGATCATCTCTACTTAGAAAAATGAGCTAACTTATTAAAACAAATAGGGAAGGGGTGGGAGGGAGGATTTTCAGCCAGGCCAGGGGAGGGGGAGGTAGCCCATCTACTGCCTAACGGAAACACGACAGGCCATTCATTAGGTAAGAGGCGGTACTACTTACTTGCTTTGCTACCAAAATACCTCGTGACCTGAAGGAGTCTGGGCTTCCGCCGCCCTTCCCCACAAAAGGCAGATCTGATCTGTCTTAAACTTACTTGGATGGCAAGATGGGATTGGAGCTCTTTTAGGAAAGAAGCTATTTATAGGTGGGGGTAAGGCTGTGGGAGTTTGTGACTTAACAAAAATTTTAATTAGTTCTCAGAAATCTTTGATGCTGTAATCAGGAAAGACTAAGCAAACAGACTATATGTCAGGAGGGAGTGTGCCAATCTAAGGCCTTCCCAAAGCTGGTGTGGGGCTACAGAAGGAAAAGCACTCCAGCCTCTTAACTCATGGAGAACAGTAGTTACCATCTCAGAGAGATCTGGGTTTTTCCTTCCTGTCCTTGGATGGTCCAGCAATGTATAACCTTGGGAAAGTCAACTTCTGTGTAAAGTGAGAATAATAACACTTACCCTACAAGGTTATTGTGTGGATTAAGTGCCTGGCACATACCATATGTTCAAAAATACTTGGAAAAAAAACTTGCAAAAATAAGCTGCGACATCCTAAAGTAAAGGCATTATTTTCTAATTCTGATTCAGTGTCACCATCCTCTACTCTGAAGATGATGTAACGGTGAATGAATAAAGTCAAGGATGGTGGGAAGCCAGAGGACCCATTATTTCTCTAGAATTCTCTAGAATTCATTCTCAGGATGAATAAGGAACAAAAGCCCACCTAGAGCTGTGTTCTCAGCAGGAACACTCAGCTTGGAGGGACTGGAGGTGGAGACTGGGACTATTGTCTGGCCAGGCCTTTATTCCAGAAGCCCAAGGGGGCATCAGAAAATGAGCTGGGCCCTGGACAGATCAGTTTACTGAAATCACTCCCAATTCTTTGAATCATGTTTTGTTATTTGAACAAGAATAATAGTAAGGAGCATGTTCATAAAAACAAAGATATTGTTTTCTTCGACCACATATATTTTACTTTTTTTTTTTTCAGCGTTTATTTTATTTTTGGGACAGAGAGAGACAGAACATGAACAGGGGAGGGGCAGAGAGAGGGAGACATAGAATCGGAAATAGGCTCCAGGCTCCGAGCCATCAGCCCAGAGCCTGACGCAGGGCTCGAACTCACGGACCGTGAGATCGTGACCTGGCTGAAGTCGGACGCTTAACCGACTGCACCACCCAGGCGCCCCTATATTTTACTTTTTTAAATTATTTTTTTAAATTTATTTTTGAGAGAGAGAGCACAAGTGTGGGAGGGCGGAGAGAGAGGGAGACACAGAATCTGAAGCAGGCTCCAGGCTCTGAGCTGTCAGCACAGAGCCCAACGCGGGGCTTGAACTCTCACGAACCATGAGATCATGACCTGAGCCAAAGTTGGATGCTTAACCGACTAAGCCACCCAGGCGCCCCATCGACCACATACATTTTATAACACTTGCCTGGTAGACTGAATACTTGTACATCTGTGACAGAGTCCACGAAGAGAAAACAGGACAACACCAGCACGCTCATTCTGTCTTCTGACAACGGTGGATTTACCGTGTGGACTGGGGCCACGCTCTGTGCCTAGCGCTCTACAGACACCACCTTATGTTACCCTGACAATTATCAGGGGCAAGAGGTATTTGGTATCTTCTCATCTTACAGCTGCGGAGACCGATGCTGCAGAGGCTGACCAACCTGTGCCAGGTTCACTGGAATGCGGGCAGGAGCCTGGGCTCCTCGCCAGGGCTGCCTGGGGCCAGGCCTGTATTCTGAAGTCCCTCACTCTACTGACTCTGATAGGGTTTCCCTGCAGGAAAGCTCCCAACTCTACACGGCCCGCGGTATTGGCTCCACCTGAGGAAACGCTGGCTGCTTCTGAGCGCAGAGCTGTTCTGAAGGGCTCAGGCAGCCCCTTTGCACAAAGCTGCCCTTAATTCCCACCCTTCACCCCCCAGTCTGGAAGGGGTCTCTCCCTGTGAATTTCCTTAGTACTTTATCTGTTTTTCTCTTACAAAACTTATGCTTTTCTCCTCTCTGAGGCATATTTATTCCTGGGCAGATCTTATGTTGCTAGAATCTGAGTTCCTTATGGAAAAGATCTGTGTTTAATTTATGAGCATTTGTACATATGATGAGATACTTGTTAAAATAAGAAAATCTATAAATCATAAAAACTTACAATGGATGTTTACCATACACCAGGTAATATTCCAATTGCTCTATATAAATTATCTCATTTAATCCCTGTGAGGTCCTATGAAGTAGGTATTATTATTTCCATTTGACACATGAGGAAATTCTAGACACAGATCAATAGGTAATTTGTTGAACTGGTAACTGACTGACATCTGTTGAAAGGAGCATATGATGAATAAGTTCTGGCCATGGCTACTGACCTAGTCCAAACAGCTGCTGCAAAATGCAATTAGCTTTCACCCTATCAAAGGCAGGTTTCATGGGCACCTGAGTGGCTGAGTAGGTTAAACGTCTGACTTTGGCTCAGGTCATGATCTCATGGTTTGTGGGTTCGAGCCCCACATCGGGCTATGTACTGACAGCTTGCTCAGAGCCTGCAGCATGCTTTGGATTCTGTGTCTCCTTCTCTCTCTACCCCTCCCCCACTCACACTCTGTCTCTCTCTGCCTCTCAAAAATAAATAAATGTAAAAATTTTTTTTTAAAAAGGCAGGTTTCAGTTGTCATGCCATTTCAAACTCTTATTCACTATGGCACACAGCTAGAAGGTCCCCATTTTCTCTAGACATTATTAAGAAGCATATTGACTGAGACAATTATAAAAAAATAGATTTGTTTTTCTTTCCAATTATAATTGCTTACTGTAAAAAAGAGGAAATATAGAAGAGCAGGAAAAAAGGGAGGAAAATCATCCATCTTCCTACCACACAGAAATAACCAGTTAACCTCCTGGCATATGGACCCAAAAAGAACCATACCTACACTCAAATAATGTTTTAAAATCAGACACTTAAGGGCACCCGGGTGGCTAAGTCAATTAAGTGTCCGACTCTTGATTTCGGCTCAGTGCATGATCTCGAGGTTCGCGAGTTCAAGCCCCATGTTGGGCTCTGGGTGCTGATACAGCAGAGCCTGCTTGGGATTCTCTCTCTCTGCCCTTCCCCTGTGCACACCCATGCTCGCTCTCTCTCTCTCTCTCTCTCTCTCTCTCTCCCTCTCTCTCAAAATAAATAAGTAAACTTAAAAATAAAAAATAAAATAAAATCAGACACTTAAGTCATTTGGGGGCAGAGAGGAGTCAGTCCCACAAAAGATGACAAAGAAATGTTTGATTTTTTTTTTTTTTTTTGATTTTGGAATATACCTGGCTGTATTCTTTATAGGGTTTGATATTCTGAGGGTCCACCTCCTGGGCCCCCTTAGACTGCTGGTGATGCAGCCAGTGTGCCCGATGGAGGGATGGCAAGAGAAGGGAAGCCTGATCCCAGATAGCATGCACTTAAAAAAATAGGTAGGTTCACAGGATACCTCCTGTCTCATAGGAGATTGGGCGTCCTTATCCTGACCTTTGAGGGCCCCTCAGTCTAACTGCTGGTCAGGTGCCCTAAAGCAAAGTGTACCCTTCAGTGTGGTACACAGAGCTTCTGGCAGCTTCCCAGGCAGGGGTGAGGTCCATGTGGCAAACAGACAACCAGTTCCAGAGGAAACGAAGGCCTAACTCCTAAAAGGAGGCTTTTATTGTTGCTTACAATTGGCAAAAAAAAGGAAAAAAAGAAAAAAAAAAGGCATCACAGGGCATTTGAGGAAAACCAACAGCAGGACAGAAACTAAAATATAGAGAAAATGGACTCTTTTATGGGAAAGAAATTCAGACAAGTGAAAACCTTTCAAAAAATTTTCTTATGTCTTCAGAGAGATTCTGAAGATACTATCTATGTCCATAAAATAAGCTGACAACACTGAACTCTTAGAAATTAATAATATGAATATTGAAATTAACAATTCAGTAGAAAACCTGGAAAACACAAAAAGGAAATCTTTCAAAATACAGTATGGGGGGAAAAGTTTACAGGATAAAAAAGGATTCTGATCTAGAACAACAATCCAGGAAGTTCAACATTAGACTAAATAGGAATTCCAGAGAAAGAATACAAAGAAAAGTACAATAGGAAATCATCTAAGAAATCATGAGGAAACGTTCCCAAGGCTGAAAGGAAGGCTGCATCCTTAAAAAGGAGGAGTCTCCCTTGCCTATATGCATTCTCCTAACCTTGCAGAATCCAAAAGGAAAAAAATCCTCCACGTTTCTAGGGAGACTGTTTCAAAAGAAAAAAATCAGAATGGCATCAGACTTCTTCCGAGCAATACTGGCTGCCGGAAGACAACGGAGCAACGCTTTCAAAGGGAAAAGTTCTAAAAGAAAATGATTTGGAACCTAGAATTTATTCTCAGCGAGGCAAAATGCAGATGATTTTGATACAGGGAAGGACTCAGAACAGTTTCTCTCGTGTACTGTTTTCTCACTCAACTCCTGGAGAATATCCTTCACCTAAAGGAGGGTTTAAGCTGTAAGGTAGGAGTTGAAAGCAGGGATCTAACAAGAGAGGTGGAAGGAACACCCAGGATGAGGCTGAGGGTAGCTCAGGACTTCAGCTGACCCGCAGGCCTAGAGAGCGCCAGTCTGACTGGGGACTCCCCGACAGGTGTGCTGAAAATCGTACTGAGAGTCCACGGAAGAGTATGGGAAGACTTTGCAGTAAGAAACAAAGAGAACTGAGCATAGTAAAGACGCAGCTGTTATTACATCCAGGAAAAGCCATACAGAAAGGAAAAATAACCAGAACATTACTGGCTCAGCAGTAAATATTTACGACGCCATAATGCTACAAAACACTGGATACTGACTTAACCCAAAACCTGTGATACTGGGTGAAAAAGGTAAAGGAGAAGCGTGAGGGGGGCTGCGGTGCTTATAAAAAAAGCTAAAGCCTAATGTGCCATTGGAGAGGTCAATAGGTAACACCTAAGTTGATGAACAAAGAAAAACTAAATAAATAAAACTGATGAACAAAGAAAAAGTTGTATGGTAGTGTGTGGTCCTTGCTTGCATCTGATTTGAATAAAAAAAAATACTTAGGAGTTAATCAGAGATCTTTGCTAGTAATAAGGGATTATTAATTATTTTATATGTGATAAGGGTAGCATAGTTACATTTTTAACAAAGCAATCCTTGTTTTCTTAGAGATGCATGCTGAAATTGTTACTGATGAAATGACATGATGCCTAAAATTTATTCCAAAATTATCCAGTGGCAAGGGGAAAAGTGGCTATAGGCACAGATGAAACAAGATGGGTCATGATTCTTGAAGCTGGATAATGGCTGGTACATGACCACTCATTATATTATTCTAGTATTGAATATGTTTGAAAATTTCCACAATAAGAGAATGTTTACACAGAGAGGCAGCTGTATAAGCATATTATTTGGATACATGGAAGTAAGACTAGAACAAACAACTAATGGGATCCAAAATGGATGCTCTTGGAAGCAGGGCAGGAGGCAGGGGATAGAGGGGTGGGGGCAGAAGAAAGCCATTTTCAGTAACAATTTATTGAAACATTATTTGTTTAATGAAACATTATTTGTTGTTTCAGTAACAAGTAATGATATTGATCTTAAAAAGAATCTATGTGCATATGCCATTTTGACAAAAACAAAAATTAGTTTTAAAAAAGAAGTGGAGGGGCAGCTGGGTGGCTCAGTCAGTTAAGTGTCCGACTTCAGCTCAGGTCATGATCTCGCCACTCGTGGGTTCGAGCCCTGCACTGGGCTCTGTGCTGACAGCTCAGAACCACTTTTTGGATCCTCTGTCCCCCTCTCTCTCTGTCTCAAAAATAAATACACATTAAAAATTAAAAAAAAAAAGTGGAGGTAGTGTAATGTTACTTAGAGAAACAGAGGGAACCACTGGAAGAGCTAAAGGCAGAAGATGTTGCCTCGGGGGAGGGGCAAGCAGGAAACGGGTATCTTTCCAGACCTGCAGATTTTTTTAAAAATTATGTTTGTGTATTATTTTGACTTTTTAAAAATGTTATCTATTTTTTATCAGTTACTGCCATCAGCTTTTAGCTGGGCCTTTTGCTAATCTCAACATCTGCAAACTGAATCTGTTTCTCTAGGCAAAGAATCCTGAATAACCAGAGTGAATGCCTCCACATTAAATATAATGATAATTATTACTGCAGTTTAATAATTATCTACCATTTGTCAGTGCAAATGGTTATTTTATAGGTTATTTCTAGAAGTATTTCTAGAAATATAGGTTATTTCTAATCTTTATAACACTCTTGCAAAGCAGATATCAATATTCCCATTTTACAAATGATAAGATTAAGGTTGAGAGACCTCAGCCATTTGCTTCAGGTTACAAAGTAGAAGGCCAGGCCTGCGAGACTCTTTCTAACTAACCTACCTCTCCTTTATGGTCCACTAGTTTGATATAGTCCAGAAAGTATTATTACATCCATTTTGTCATCCAACCCATGAAGCAGGAGAGACAGAATTACCTATACTTGACAGATGAAAGAATTAAAGCTAAGAAAAGTTAGGTAACTTGCCCCAGAATCCAGGTTCCCTGATCCCGATTCACTACTTTTCTATCATTCCTATCATCTGTTCCCCTCAACAACAAAATGTTGTTATTCATAACCTCCCCAGAGGCATCTGACATAGAGTCAGAGTAAATGAATGCAGCTGAAGCAGGAATTTTAAAAAGAGACTTATTTTTTCCAAAGGAAATATAGTAATAAACCATGGAATGTCCTCGGTTGCTCTAATGTCAGCATTTTACTTGAGTCCTCAAAGGGGTTCTTAAAATGTCAACAGCCTGTCTTCCTGGCACATGGCACGTCAGCTGCTGGCATGGGCAGCCTGCAGCGGTTCTGACAGCCAGTGCCACTCTTCTTGGCTCCAAAAGAAAGGAATGAGCCATGCATGCTTCAGCCCTGAAAAAGAAAATGTCTGTGTCTCCTACATGTACTCATCGGCCATGTGGTTCCAGGGCTTTTTATAGTTGCCAGGAGCCTTAGCTTGTTGCTACTCTAGAGCAGAGGCAAGTTTATAAAGCTGTAACGATAGGCTGGGTCAGGGTGGAAGTCAAAAGTGGGCAACTAAAGGGCCTGAATGTCTGCCTTCTGGTCATCTCAAACCCTGGGTGGCTGCTGGCTCTACCTGGCAAAGAAGCAGACGAAGAGTTGGGCACAAGGGCCATGAGCTTGGTTTGAGATGCTATTCCCTGGCTGTTCTGGCATCTGAACAATGGCCAAGCAGTAGCTAGGGGGAAGAAGCTGTTTACTCGAGTTCAAACTATTTATAGTACCAGCAATCTGCACATATTTGGATGACAAATCTCTGGGCTTCAAGTGAGTGGTGCTTTGCTCCTGGACAATTTCATCAAACACATTCCCTCCCTACGCCACCCCCGGACCCCTTCGCTCACACATTTTGCCCTCAGGATGTTTTGTTTAGGTTGCTGAGTTTAAAAAGATCAAGATCATAAAAAGAAATCACATTTTAAGAACACGTAACTTGTAGTCCGTTTGCCTGTGAGCTTAAACTACATAATGTCATTTTCTTTAAGGCTTGAATCAGAGATTAAAGTCTAATACATGTGTATTCTATAAAAAATACGACTGAAATTAAAACAGTATCTGAATAAGCTCTGTAACTGAACATGTACTATATCACTGTAATGATGTTGAGCCCCACTCAAGACCTGCAAAGAGAATGTTTCTTATGACACAGTTTTAGGATGATAAAAGGTTTTACAGAACAGATCCACAAACAATATGTAATCATACACACATTCCAACAAACCAAAGAGACACTACGCACCGCTTCTGGGGCAGCCGCAGTAGCAGTGACTGCTCACAAGACCCCTGCCCCCAGCGCATGCCACACGGAGAGGGGTGTGACTGGAACAGAAAGATGTGCAGAGCCTTCTGCGCAGTTGTAACGCACAGGTTATTATACCCTTGCCAACACATTTGTTTGGAAAGACCAGCCCCACCTCTAAAAGCTGCCTTGTTTTTATAGCAAAGGCAATGCTTGATCAGCACCTCCCCTGAGCCAGGCACTGCCTGATTCCCAAGGGGAAACATGGTTGTTGACATGTATGCTGGTTAACGTGCCGGTGGCTTCCAGTCCTGTCACACAATGCGTGCAGGAACTGGCATAGAGAAAAAGGGCAGAGTGAGCAGAAAGGTTTATAGTAGGGGTGATGTTGGACAAGTAAGGGATCCCTCCAAGGGACTAACTTGTTTTCTTATTTTTGACCCCTGCTAATGAAGCACATTAGAAGACAAACAGGAAGGTCTCCAAGATAATCTTTATATTAACCCCACTTTTTAAAATCAAAAGAAAAGTGCTGGTAAGGGTGAAGGAAAGAAATATGTTTATATGCAGAGGGAATGTAAATTATTAAAAAAATTTTTTGTTGGTCAGCTGGTAATATTTGGTCAATATATTAACAAAAGGCTTTAATGCATGTAATTTTGATACCACAATTCTACTTCTAGGAATTTAAAGAATATCCTCATTATTCAGACTTTAGCTAAAATGTCACCTCTTGAGGACTTCCCCAACCATTCAACCTAAGGTAACCACCCATCTACCTATCACATCACTTACTTTTAAATGTCTGCATGGCATGCTATTTTTCTTGCTCATTAATTTGTGTACTGTTTGTCTTCACTGCGACTCCCCACCTTCCACACTGAAATGTTGGCTTTATATGAGCAATGACCCAGTGTGTCTAATGCACTGCTCTTCCTATGTGTTGAATACTAGCCAGGGATGTTACATGCATCATCTCATTTAATCCTCACAAGCCACGTGAGGTTTCTGGAATTACCCCATTTTACAGATGAGCAAACTGAGGCACAGTTTAAGTCTAGCGAGTGGCCAGCAAGTGGCAGTGAAGATATGAACACTGGTATGTATGACCACGAAGCCCATGCTCTTCACCACCGCTCTCAAAATGCACCAAAAGTTTCAATGTGCACCCTTTTTGACTAAGCAATTATAGTTCTGGAAATTTATCATGTGGACATAACCAGACAAGAGCAACAGCTAGTTACGTCTTCATTTACTGTAGACTGTTTACAGAAGCAAATATTGGAAATACGTTTAGGAAAGTCATCAGTTAGCTATAAGCCTCCAGTTTACTGTTTGGTAAATGGGGGGCCCCATCTCAGAGACACTGAAGATTTAATGAGACAAAGCACTGTACCCGGCTCATAGTCAGTGTTTTATTGTTGCTATATGCATTTAAATCTCTACAAGGATATGTACCAAAATGTTACCAGAGGCCATCTCTGGACAGGATTATGGTGGGGGAGGGGTTTCATTAATTGTGTACTTCCACACTGTTCTAATTTTTGAAAAATTCACACTGATGTCATAGTCATCAAAAATAAATATATTACTACCTTTTTAAAAAAAGAAGATTAATAAAAAGTTAAAGAAACTTGGAGAAGGAAACTCAGTTTACGGCACAGTGAGGGAAACTAGTTTTGCAGATCTCAAGATAAAAATGTTCGTCCTCTTTCGTTTCTATGTAAGAACAAGATTTTCGGCGTGCTTATAGGTCCTACCCCATTTATAAAGGCCTACGTTTGCAGTGAAGTCAGGGACATTCTTCATAAGAACACAGACCTACAGAATTTAGTAAGATGGATTCAAGGAAGTTGAAAAGATGTTAAAATATATATACAACAAGAAAAAAAATCGTTACAGCCACATCTGCCTTCCAAAGAGAAAGGCTGTCAAATGGGAGGCCCTTTTGGCTCCTGGTCACCTTTTTGAGTTCAGCCATGCAAAAATAACAGAAATAAAACCTGAAAGTTGCCAAGTAGCTGTACACAATAAAGAAGAACTGAATTCCAAGGGGAAATCTGTGATGAATAAAAGAAAGGGAAGGAACAGGGAGCCAGGAAGATGCCAGAGGTCTGGATTTTCTGCCATGCGACCCCTTTCTGGGGCTCCCAAATCACCAGCAAAGCTGGTAACAACACTTACGAATGCTTTTTGTGAGTGTATTCTGTGTTCCTGACAGAAACCAGGAAGGGATTGACTTTCAATTCTGAAACGGACAGGTTGAGAAAACAGAGAAAGAGGAGGCGGAGATGACCCAGAGAACAGAAGCCACACCTTCACCCCCAAGGAATCTGCAGATTCCTGGGGAAACTTTGGACTTTTACCGGGCAAGTAACAAGGAATCAAGCTGATCTTATCTAGATCTTAAAGTGCTAACACATCAGGGTTACTTACATATAGTTTATTTATCAAGAGGGTCAAGCAACAAACTGATATGCGTGTGGGCACAAAAATAAATTAATGGCTCTTCCACACCACTGAAAAGCTTTTCACAATTTGTGTGGTGTTGCCAACTCATTTTAGGTCGCATATTCCTTTGAGAATGTGATGAAAAGTAAGATGCTGCTCTTTGGAAAACGCATTACCTTCGGATGTATATAATTTCAAGAGGTCCGTGGAACCTGTCCGAGGCCATCTCGGGGACTCTCACTATAGGGAAACTGCACCAGATGTAGTTTGTCGCGGACAATGGGTATCACAAGCCACCTTGCAGTTTATGCAGAAGTCAGAAAAACACTGCTGGCATTCATTCATTTATAAACATTTGTTGGAGACCTAATACACCAAATGCTGAAGGCATAAACAAATGCAACGTGATCCCTGTACTCACTGAGTTATTGTCAACTGAGGGAAGGAAAGAAAACAGACCACTACAATAGGGTGGGATAAGTCAGGCGGTGCTTCAGAGTAACCTTGACCCTCAACTTCCTTTTTGGCCCCAGGTCTAACTAACTACAAATGGAACAACAGGTGGAAATGAGTGATGAGAATATGAAGCACAAGTGGAGGAAAGCAACAAGAGGCCAAAACATTGGAGCCACTTTAAATAGCCAGCCTGCTTTTCTGTGGACTTTGATTTCCCTTTGTGTCTGCATAAAAACATCTCCAAAAGAACAGAGCTCTTTTCTTTAATAAACAGTAAGTAACCATGGATTTTTAAATGCCACTTCAAGAAAAAGGAATTAACAAACTAAATGATTGTTCCAAAGGACTCATCTATGCTAACAGAAGTCCACAATCTACATTGCTGGTTTGCATTGTTACATCAACAAATATTTACTGAGCTCTGAAATTAATCATGTCTCATGTTTGCATTGCACAGGAACTTTCAAGTAGATTGTCTAATTTCTTCTGCAAAACATCTTGTAAATGCTTATATTCAAGGGCACGGTGATTTGGTAATTTACAGCTTGTAAGTCTTTCAGCCAAAGTCAAAATACAGATCTACCTACCTTTCCCTAAACTCACAGGGGAAAAAAAACAATAGCAGCAACAGAAACAGGATGGGGAGTGGAGGTCATAACAGCCTTGAGGGACAGAGCGGAGAGGCTATGTTAACGAGGCACCAGTATAAGCAGATGCACCTGAGAAAAAATCCTGGCTCCCTCCCCATTTATGAGCTATGTGACTTCAGGCAAATCCCTTAACCTCTCTTAATTCTGCTATCTCATCTGTAAAACGAAGAAAATAATAGCGTCTCATCTGAATGTAGAATGAAGAAGGAAGAACAGAAGGTAAAGTGTAGTGCTGGGTGCTGATTTCTTCATCTTTTACAGAGGAGAGTCAAGAGATACAAAGTGAGTGGATTAAGACTGCCATTTTCACTAACGTGGATTACATATATTAAATAATTATTAGATATAATTAATGGATTAAATATATTTAATAAATAACTTGCCTCCCCAAACACCTCAAATGATTGGTGCCACCACTCTAGCAAATATGCAAACACATGCCTGAATTAAAAGCAAGCCAGCATGGGAAGTTTTCTGAGGTCAAATAAGAAGCACAAGTCAAGTGAGAGGAGATAAGCACCAGAACTTTTTAAGACATCTGTCATTTAGGAATACGGAGCTACGTGTCAAAGTTAACACTCTAAAAACACAAATAAAGAAGAAAAAATAGCTATGTGTGTGTATAGATCTTATTTACAATTTTGGAAGTAACCACAATTGCTAAAAACCATTAAAGTAAAAGCCAAGTAACTTTCAGGAGAAAGCCTGGGTGAGGAGGGAGACTTTTTTTTCTTTGTATCTTTCTGGTCTACGTGCTTATTTTTGTGTACAACTATTACTTTTCGGGGGCACCTGGGTGGCTCAGTCTGTTGAGTGTCTGACTCTTGATTTTGGCTCAGGTCATGATCCCAGGGTTGTAGGATCCAGCCCTGCATTGGGCTCCATGCTGAGTGTGGAGCCTGCTTAAGATTCTAAGATTCTCTTTCTCACTCTCTGCCCCTCTCCCCTGCTCATATTCTCTCTCTCCCTCTCTCTCTCAAAAAAAAAAATAATAATATGGGGCATATGGGTGGCTCAGTTGGTTGGACATCTGACTTTGCTCCAGGTCATGATCTTGCGGTTTGTGAGTTCAAGCTGCATACGGGGCTCACTGCTATCAGCACAGAGCCTGCTTTGGATCCTCTGTCCCCTTCTCTCTGCCCCCCCTGTGCCTGACTGCACTCTGTCTCTCTCAAAAATAAACAAACATCAAATAATAATAATAATAATAATAATAATATCAATAAATAAAAGGTATTACTTTTCTAATTTCTGTTAAATTGGCAAAGGAAGGAAGATTGGTGGCACTCTGCCACCACCAACCATAAAAAATAGTAATGGGCTGAGTAACATAAGTATGAATTTCAGAAGAAAATAAATCAGTCTTAAGATGACTGGAGTAGGGGGGCGCCTGGGTGGCGCAGTCGGTTAAGCGTCCGACTTCAGCCAGGTCACGATCTCGCGGTCTGTGAGTTCGAGCCCCTCGTCGGGCTCTGGGCTGATGGCTCAGAGCCTGGGGCCTGTTTCCGATTCTGTGTCTCCCTCTCTCTCTGCCCCTCGCCTGTTCATGCTTTGTCTCTCTCTGTCCCAAAAATAAAATAAAAAACGTTGAAAAAAAAAATTAAAAAAAAAAAAAAAGATGCCTGGAGTAGGGGCACCTGGGTGGCTCGGTTGAGTGGCCGACTTCGGCTCAGGTCATGATCTCGCGCTCCGTGAGTTTGAGCCCCACGTCGGGCTCTGTGCTGACAGCTCAGAGCCTGGAGCCCGTTTCGGATTCTGTGTCTCCCTCTCTCTGACCCTCCCCTGTTCATGCTCTGTCTATCCCTGTCTCAAAATAAAAATTAAAAAAAAAGATGACTGGAGTAGGTATTGTTTCAAATGTACCTTATCAAAGACTTCTTTTGAATGATAACACATGGTGTTGTGGAAAAAAAGGGAAAATGTAAGTTAAGAATAGAAAGTGGTTACAACGGTCTTAAAAGGCAACTTGGTAACACACACTGAAGTCCTTAAAATCCTACATGCACAGGGGGTGCATGGGAACTCTCTCTTTCTGTTCAATTTTGCTTGAACCTAAAACTGGTCTGAAAAAGAAAGTTTACTGGGGCGCCTGGGTGGCTGTTCATTAAGCCTCCGACTCTTGATTTCGGCTCAGGTCATGATCTCACAGTTCTTGAGTTCAAGCCCTGCACAGGGCTCCACGCTGAACGTGCAGAGCCTGCTTGGATTCTCTCTCCCTCTCTCTCTGCCCTTCCCTGCTCTCTCTCATTCTCTCAAAATAAATAAATAAACTTAAAAAATAAAGTTTACTTGATTAAAAATACATATATACAGGGATGCCTGGTGGCTCAGTTAGTTAAGCGTCCAACGTCGGCTCAGGTCAGGATCTCATGGTTCGTGGGTTCGAGCCCTGAATCAGGCTCTGCGCTGACAGTGCAGTGCGGAGCCTGCTTGGGATTTTCTCTGTCTCCCGCTCTCCCTGCCCCTCCCCAAGTCATGCTTTTTCTCTCTTGCAAAATAAATAAACTTAAACAAAGACATTAAAAAATATATATACATACACGCATATGCACACACACACGTACACACACACACACACACACACACACACACACACACACACACACATATATACATGTCCTTTGACCAGGTCAACCCACTTCCTGGAGAAATCATTATGGGATGTGTGCAAAGGCTGGACTCAGGCTGCTGATTTACCAGTGTCCTGAAGACTGACAAACTGAAAACAATCCTAAAAGTTACAATTAGAGTGGCGAAATACATTTTGGTACATGTATAAGATGGATTATTATGCAATCACAATGTGATGCTACAAAAGACTAATGAACATGAGAAAAATAGTCTCATATTAATGTTAAGGTGTATATAATAGGGGCTCATGTTTGCAAAAGGGAAAATAGTATTTTGTAGAAAAAAAAGAACTGATGAATCTATTAGTAACACTATAGGTAATTTTAATTTTTTTCTTTCAGTCTGTTGGCATTTCAAATGTTTTTGGCAAAACATTCTTCTTAAAAATATAATATTCTATAAAAAGAAAACATATAAAAAATTATTTTTTAAGTTCCTATGGACAATATATACCAAGTAAAGAAAGGGAAAATAAGAGGAGAAAAAGGAGGATCTTTTAAAAGCAAGATGGAGAAGACAGAGAAGGGGGCAGGATCCTGTGAGAAGTGCCCTGGGAAGTCTCTGAGCTCCTCAGCCAGAGCCCTCCTTCCAAACATTTGGTGAGAAAATCATAGAGAAAGGATCCCAGAGTTTTCTTCTCATTTCCCACCCATGACTGATCACATTGCTCCTGGCAGGTTGATGGTAATTGTGCATCCAGTGGATTTTAGTACAATGAAAGATTAGATCAAGAACAAGGCTATTAGTCCATAGAACTAAAGGTAACTTCAAACTAATATGCACCAATGCCATGATTTATAATAAACAGAGACTATTTATTAAAGAGCAGCAAAGAGGCTATTGTGTCCACAGATGAAAATTCTTAGCCAGGAAAAAATTCCAGGCCTAAAGCAGAGCAGTCTTTAAAAGAGGGCAGACTTGCAAAAGATAAAAGGGATTCTTCCCTCTCCCTCGGAGAAGACTGAGGCTGTCAGCCCAGAGATAAGAAGCCTCTGTAGATACTTATGTTGAAGTTTATTAAAGTCCCAATAAGGAAAACAAAAAGAAAGATGATGTGCTTGAAGATTAATTTAAACAGCAACAAACTGGAAAGCAAACAAAAGTAGACTGGCTGCCTCTGTTAGAGGAAGTGGAGGAAGTGGACAGAAAAGCTCATTAATCAGAGTGTGAATTTGAAAGAAGAAAATCAGATGAGGACAGTAACATGGGGGCTTCTCCATCATGTGGATCCCTTCACAGGAAAGCCAGGTTACTAACAGAAGACTTCAGTGTGGACTAAATATACTGCCTGGGCTCAAAGAAGAAAACAAAGTTACACCTGAATTGTGGTCCTATAATTCTTGGGCACCCAACTATTAACTCCATATGTGCAAATATCAACAAGGATAATCCTGATTTAATCTGGCTTAATTTACAGGAAAGACAGATCTTTCAAGCACTCGTCAGCATCCAAAAGTTTCTGGCCATATCCCAAAATTATCTCTATGTTATGGCAGAGAGTTTACTGGACTCCTAACAAGAGAATCCTCTATGAGCTGGAGACACCACCATCTGAAGGACTAAAAGGGGCACCTAACAGAGCAAAAGGCCAAAAAATAAAATAAAATAGAAATTAATTATGTAAGTAGAGCCAATGGGCTTGAAGCAATGAAGACTGGCCTGCAGCACTGAATGCTGCACTTCTTAATAAAGGCCTGCACTCCAGCTAAGACTGAAAGGGCTGGAGTGTCTGAAAGGAACCTTAATGAGAACATCATATAACTCAGGGAGCTACACGAGGCCCATTATGAATGTCAGAGCACTGACTGCTGTCCCAGTCCCTCAGACCCCCATCACATAGAGTATCTCTCTGAACAAGTAACTGATAAGGAACTTGCACAGCAAGTAACTCCTGTTGCAACTGCTCAACTCTTTAGCCGTCATACACAATGTGCAAGCAGGGGAATATAGTGTATTACAATAACACTGCATTTACCAAAACAAGTGGCAGGCCATAATTTGCTGATTCTTGCACTACATGACAGGATGCTGGTCATTGATAGCATGAAATGAAAGAGTTTTTAATGTAATCACCCACAGTCATCTGAAGTGAAGTGCATATTGAAGGCAAAGCTATTTCAAGCTCAGTAGTTGCTGCTCTAGACCAATGAGGGGCATGAGGAACATAAAGATCATGAACTGGGCTAACTGCATCTAACTGTACTGGAGACCTTAAAGGAAATTATAAGCTCATGTTACAGGATTATTCTGGAACAGAGTTTCTAACGTCCAATATCTAATGCCATTTGTGCTGAAGACGCAAGTCAAGGAAGCAGTAGTGTTTTCCCTAAAACAATCCCCTTTAGTGTGCTTGGGCATTTCTTATGGAAACACTATCCCTGGTTGCTTTGTTTCCAGTTGTGTAACATTCAAACCCAGATCTATCAACTTCCTGGGGACTGTGTAAACTATCTTTCTGCTTAAACCAGCTTGAGTGGATTTCATCCTTTGCTACTAAAAACCCTGATCAGTAATACATGCTCCCAATAAACACCTCTACCATAGATGGGGCGCCTGGGTGGCTTAGTCGGTTAAGCGTCTGACTTCGGCTCAGGTCATGATCTCACAGTTCGTGAGATGGAGCCCCACATCAGGCTCTGCACTGACAGCATGGAGCCTGCTTGGGATCCTCTCTCTCTCCTTCTTTTTCTGCCCCTCCCCCCAGCTCATGATCACTCTCTCTCTCTCAAAATAAATGAATAAACATTAAAAAGCACCTCTATTATAGAACCCAGCACAGTACATTATGATTATTTGTGGTATCTGTGCCTCCCTTAGTTGATGGATAAAATATTTTACTCATCTCCACAGCCCCAACCACCCTAGCACAATGCCTAGCAAAACAAAAGGCACCTGATAAGTGAATGTAGATAAATAGAAAAAAACCCACAAGAAACATGAAAACTGTGGCTTTAGAGTGATGAGACATTTCATTTTTAAATGATGTTGTAATATATTTTCCTAAGTGCCTCAAAGTGAATATCATCCACTGAAGACCAAGCAGCACAGTAGTATTTATATTAAGGACCACAAGACCTAATGAAGAACAATGATTTCTAATTTTCTTTATTTCCATTGAGAAGTTTGAACTGAATTTCAAAGGTTTGGAAGGTTTGTGCATTTATATTGGAACAATGACAGGAATATGAAATCATGATCAAGGTGTGTTTCCTCCTGTGCTCACAATCTGCCTTATAAAGTAATACATGGATGGAGAGTTACAGAAAGTTAAAAAAAAAAAAAAAAATCACTGGATGAGATGGGTTTGGGACCAGGCAAACACAATCAGAAAAGAAAGCCCTTGGAAACAATGATCATAAAAATAATGACTAGAATTCACTATATTTCATGCCACATCATAATTTAGAGAACTTATAAGTGAAATGAAGCTGTGCCTTTTCATGACATCAGAAAACAGCCACTTAAAATGGAACAAAAAGGAGATCAAAATTTAACACGTCAGGTAGTGCAGTAATAGAAAGTTTTGGGAAATGAAATGGGATACTGAAAAAGGATTCAGTTTAAAACTACTTTTCCCACCTGCTGTGGGGAAGAGGGAGCGCTAACTTCAGATGCTCATTCCAATTCCTCGGAGTGAAATGAATTCCATACCCTAAAAGATATCAAGACTCTTTATCAGATCTCTCTCCCCTGGAGTCCAAATTCATCTCTCCATCTGCCTGAGAAAGGTAGGTTAATAAGCAGAGTTTTATAACTCACACAAAAAATAACTTCTGATGGATCTACAGATTTAAATGCAAAAATATCAAACCATGTAAGTACTAGAAAAGTACATGGCACATTTTATAGCCTCAAAATTGGGAAGGCCTTTCCAAATATGGAATAAAACCCAGAAGTCATTTAAAAAATACTGATAAATTCTGTGTATAAATAAAAATATTCTGTGTGGCAAAAAATCATGATCAGCAAAGTAAAAATCATAAGTCAAACTGGGAAAAATTATATTTCATAGCATGAATAGCCTATTCCTTTAATCTATAAAGAATTTCTAGAAACTGATAAGACAAAGACCAACAACCTAAGGGGCAAATAAGCTCAGAATATGAACAGGGAATTTACTGAAATGTAAATACATATGGCTCTGAATATATGAAAAGTATTCAACCTCAGTTGATATTCTATTTTTCATCTACCACTGGAGAGTATCAAAAAGTCTAACACACTGGTGTTCAAAAACAGGAATTCTCATCCACTGCTAATATAGTCATACACTGATATAGTATCATTTGTCAATCAATTTAAAAAGTCACACATCCTCTGCCTGGGCAAATTCACTTTTGGGAATTTATCATAAAGGCATACTTTCAAAAATATGAAATATGTATTCATTGCAGCAAAAGATTAGAAATAATCTAAATATCCATCCATGAGAGACAGGTTAAATAAATCAAGGTACTTCCAAACAGAAGCCTATGCAACCATAATCATTTTTAAAAATTTTTTTTAATGTTTATTTATTTTTGAGACAGAGAGAGACAGAGCATGAGCAGAGGAGGGTAGAGAGAGACACACAGAATCCGAAGCAGGCTCCAGGCTCTGAGCTGTTGCACAGAGCCCGACAAGGAACTTGAACTCATGAGCTGTGAGATCATGACTTGAGCTGAAGTCGGATACCCAACCAACTGAGCCACCCAGGTGCCCCAACCATAATCATTTAGATAGACAAAAAATGATAGCTATTTAGTGATACAAAAAATATTTCCAAAATATATATATTTTACAAAGCCGGATGCAGAACAATATGAACAGTATACTTACCTACTTTGTAATAAGGAAAGAAATAAATATGCATATTTACTTTTATATGCATGGACTATCTCTAGGATGCATGAGAAACTGGAAATGGTGGGTCTCTCCAGGTAGCTGAAGGATAAGGATAAAAGGAAGATTTTTCTTTTTTCTTTTCAGGATCCAATCTAGAACCCCACTTGGAATCTGATTGTTTTCTTTCTTAAATCCCATCTAATCTAGAATAATGCACATGTCTTATGAAGAACCGGTATTTCTATAGCAGCAAGTTTTCTAATATCTGCAACAAGATCTCTTTTTATGTGGGTGCTCTTTAATGTCTCCCAATAAAATTTCATAGTTTTCTCTATAGGGACCTGCTGTTTTTGATGCTGCTGTAGAGAGTTTTGTTTTGTTGTTGTTGTTTTACTCTTTATTTTTGAGAGAGTGCAAGCAGAGGAGGAACAGAGAGAGAGGGAGACACAGAATCTGAAGCAGGCTCCAGGCTCTGAGCTGTGAGTACAGAGCCTGACGTGGGGCTTGAACTCACGAACCGTGAGATCATGACCTGAGCCAAAGTCAGATGCTCAACTGACTGAGCCACCCAGGCACCCCGAGAGTATCTTTTAAAATTTAATTTTTCTATTTGTAGCTGGTATATAGAAATAGAACTGATTTTGAATATTAATTTTGTATCCAATAAACTTGCAAAACTGTTATTAACTTTAATAATTTATTTGTAGAATTCTTTTATAATTTCTATATAAAGTCATGTCATCATGTAAATAAATCATTAATTTGTCCTTTCCAATACTTTTATTTTTCTTGCTTCAGTGCAATTGCTAGAACTTCCAACAAGCATTGAATAGATGTAATAATAGGGCAACTCTGGTGAAAACTTCCTCAAAGTGAAAATTCACCATTATGTATGATGTTTACTGTACATGTTTTATAGTTCTCTTTACCAGATAAAGGAAGCTCCTTTCCTATTTTCCACCTATTCCTAGGGAGCTACAGTTGTTGCTGCTGTTTTAATCAGGAATGGATACTGAATTACATCACATAATCACAATTTTTTTCTTTTAATCTGTTAGCAAATTACACTAATTGAGTCTATGGTATCAAACCAACCTTGCATTCCAGGTATAAACCCAACTTGGTCATGATGCATTATCCTTTTCAGGTACTAATAGATAGGGCAGACTGTGCTTTCCAAAGATAGCCTCAACAATACTATCCCATCCTACGTGCTTTTCTTACATTGTGACTTTGGCACTCCTCTGATTGGGTGGTGGGGTCTTTGACATCTTCCCTGGAATCTGGACTGACCTCTGTAACTCCCTCAACCAAGAGAGTATGGTGGTGGTGGCATATGTGAATTTCAAGATTAGAACATAAACATGTTAAGGACTTCCAATTAACTGTCTTAGGATCCTGCACTTAGAACCCAGATGCCATGCTATCAGGAAGCTCAAAATAATCCATGCAGACCACAAGGAGAGATCCCATGTAGGTGTTAGAAATGATCTGAGGTTCTACACAACAGCCAGCTGACCGTCTACACAACAGCTAATGTCAACAGTTGGACATGCAAGTAAAAATGGCTCCAGCTGATTCCAAGCTCTCCTTTGAGTCTTCCCAGCTGGGGGCCCAAACAAAATGGAGCACAGAAATTCCTGGCCCACAGAATCTCTGGTATAGAAAATGGCTCTTCTAAGGCACATGATTCTGGCTAGTTTCTTACACCACAATAGTAAGTGAAAAACTGGATTTTGCTTTGCTAATATTTAGTTTAGGGTTTTCCATATCTGTGAGTAAAATAGCCTGTGAATTTTCCTCCCTCACAATATTACTGTCAAGTTTTTATTTTGTTTTGATAATCTCTTTTTCTATTTTCAGGAAGAGTTTGTGTAATATTAATTCTTTCTCTTTTAAATACTTGATATAACTTGCCAATGAAGCCATCCAGACCTGGAGCTTTCTTTGTGGGAAGGTTTTTTTAATTGCTGATTGAATTTTTATTAATAGTTACATTACTAATAAACTTATCAATTCATTAAATTTCCAAAAATTTTGGCATAAAATTATTCATTATATCTTATTACCTTACTAATGACTATATGATTCCCCCTTTTCACTCTTGATATTGGTTATCTGTGCCCTTCCCTCTTTTCTCCCTCCCTTCCTCCCACCTTCCTTCTCTTAACCAACCTCTCCAGAGTAAATACTTATTAATCTTTCCCAAGAACCAAGTTTTCATTGATAGATTATGTTATATACTTGCTTTATATTTCATTCATTTCTACTCTTATTTCTTTGTCTTTATTTTCTTTAGAATTATTTTGCTGTGCTTTTTCTGACTTCCTAAAATAGATGTTTGCTTGGGGCACCTGGATGGCTCAGTCAGTTGAGCATCCAACTCTTGATTTTTGATTGGGTCATGATCCCAGGGTCCAACCCCACACTGGCCTCTGGGCTGAGCATGGAGCCTGCTTGGGATTCTCTTTCTCTCCTTCTACCACTCTTCCCCACTCATGCTCTCTCTCTAAAATAAAAAAATAATAATAATAAATAGGTAAAAAATACAAAAGGGCAGATGCTCACTTTTTAGCCTATTTTATTTCCCATTATATGCATTTTGGGCTATATACTTTTGAATCTGTGAATTCATATCTTTCAAGATTTATGGGAAATATTCAGCTATTATCTCTTCAAATACTGCTTCTGTACCATTCTTGCTCTTCTCTTTCTAGGATTCCAATTAAATGTATATTAGACCTTCTCATTGGATTCTCTTAATTCTCTTACCATCTCTTCTATATTTGGCATACTTTTGTCTCTTGATGGTTCATTCTGGATCGTTTTCTCCTAACCTATCTTCTATTTCACTAATTCTCTCTTCAGTGATTTTAAATATACTGTGATCTTGTTTCTGATTATTATATTTTTAGTACTACAATGCCACTTTGATTCTTTTTCAAATCTGCTGTCATTTTTGACAGTGTACAATTACTTACTGATATTTCCATTCTTGGCTTCTACTTCTTTTTACATAATAAATTAGTTGTCTTATAGTCCATGTCTGAATTTCCAATATCTCATGGCTTTGAGGATGCTTCTGCTATATATTGTTTCTTCTAGTTCTTTTCATGGGTGTCTTGTTTCCTTGTGAACCTCATTTTCTTCTATCATCATGTAACAAATTATTTAGAGGACTATTTTGATATCCAGGATAACATCTTTCTTTCTTTTTTTTTTTTTGTTAATTTTTTTTTCAACGTTTATTTATTTTTGGGACAGAGAGAGACAGAGCATGAACGGGGGAGGGGCAGAGAGAGAGGGAGACACAGAATCGGAAACAGGCTCCAGGCTCTGAGCCATCAGCCCAGAGCCTGACGCGGGGCTCGAACTCAGGGACCGCGAGATCGTGACCTGGCTGAAGTCGGACGCTTAACCAACTGCGCCACCCAGGCACCCAACATCTTTCTTTAGAAAGGATTTTTGCTTGCTTTTGCCACTTGCCTGATGGCACTATTAGCTTAAGACCATCAAGATTAAAATTTCCCCAGAGGCTTTAGTTGCACAGCTATTTTGAGAGATGGTTTAGCTCAAGATCCCCCTCATGTCCTTAGGGGTGCCATTCAAATTGGAAAGGTGGTTTACTTGCGTCCCTATCCTTGACAGGCAACAAGCTATGAATTCTGTCCTCACAGATGAGGCCACCAACCAATAGTATAGCTTAATTACACAGATGCTTTCTCAGGATAAACAAATGCCTTCAGAACAAAAATGGCTTTGGTAGCTAGGCTTACCTCTCTTAGCCTTTACCTCTGTTAGCTAGGTTTACCTCTCCTACAATGCTTTAATATCTTCTAAACTTTTTGAAGCTTTCAGGAAAATGTTTTTATATCTTGTGCAGCTTTCTAAATTGTCATCAGCAGGGATGATTCAAATGACCTTGTCTTCCATCGCTGGAAAGTAGAATTCCCAGCACGTACCTTTCAAGAAACTTGGGAATTCTGTACCATATAATAATATTTCCTATTCAAATAAACAAATACAACAAACCTTGAAAAGAAATAAAATGAAGAAAGGATCCAATATTGAGGAAAACAAACATGGAAAGGAAAAAAATATGGGAAGTTGATTTTTTTATATTTCACAGAATGTCAGCAGGTATATCTTGGGTACTGATGAACATGTTAGCCTCTTTTTTTAAAAATTTTTAATGTTTATTGATTATTTTTGAGATAGAGACAGAGCATGAGCAGGGGAGGGGCAGAGAGAGAGGAAGAATCCAAAGCAGGTTCCAGGCTCTGAGCTGTCAGCACTGAGGCGATGTAGGGCTCGAACTTGTGAACTGTGACATCATGACCTGAGCTGAAGTTGGACACCCAACCAACTGAGCCACCTAGGCACCCCAACATGTTAGCCTCTTAATGGAAAAATATAATTAGCTGATCAGAAACTTCTCTTAATACACTTATTGCTTGGTAAAAGTTGAAATTCTATACTCCAACCACTTGGACTTGGTTTTCCATTTGTTTTGACACTTGCGGTTTTTATGGAGTTATTTGGTGATAAATAACTTTGTATCTTATAAACGAAGAGAAAGTCAGTTTCCCCCTGTAGAATGTAAGCTAGTGCAAACTTCTCAGGATGAATTGGCAATATTCATCAAAATTTTAAATGTACATATCCTTTGATACATACAGCACAGTCTTCAACTCGGAATTAATTCCACAGATACACTTAAAACAAAAATTCACAAAGACAAACTAATTTTCTTTGAATCAGTGTTTTTTGCTAGTGAAAAACTGAATATGACAACTATGAATATGTAGATATGAATATCTACCAAGAAATAGCTAGTTAAATAAATTATGGCATATTTATACAACAGAACACTACTGAAATGGAAATTCATCATTTTTTTAAGCTGTCCAGCATTCATCTGCCTCCTATTTGGAGGTACTCCCGCCACTTGGACTCTAAATCATAAGCCAGTGACACAAAGACAAAGGGACAGTTGGAATTTATTCCTGAGAGTTCTAGGGCAGTGATGGCAACAAACTGGCCTGGTTGCTTTAGCTAAAAGAGGCTCATTAAGCCTATTACTTCATGGTTCTCAGGCTTGCCTTGATCCTGACCATTTTCCAAACTTTGCCCTACATCCCTCCAGTACATTCTTTGTTTTCTGCTACTTGAAGCCAAAAGGTTTGTAACTGATACAATCATGAAGTTGTTTAAAAGAATAAAATGGATCTATGTGAACACTAGTGGCAGAACAGTATGAACAATATGAACTCATTTATGTAATTTTAAAATAACCAACAGATCTAATATTTCTGCTTGGAGATATACAGTTTCTGGAAGGATTATCCAGGCAATTTATAATGGTTACTTCTAGAAATGAACCACTTATGAATTTTTATTTTAAGAAAGAGTTTATTTTAAAAAGGAAAACAAAAGCCAGAGCAGATAGACTGTTTGGAAGTTGAGATACACTGAAATCTCTAAGTGCTTATTCTTACTGAGGGCCATTCAAACCCAAAGCCCATTATCATTCCTTAGGAGATCGGTGATAAATAATTTTAAGTGGCAGGGTGACATTTACAAAGCAAGATTTAGATACATAACTTTGGCAAAAGGAGCCCCACCAGAAGGATGCATTCAAGTAAAGAGAGGCTAGAAAAAGGCAAACTGGTTAAACTGCAAGAAATATGAGCTTGGACTGGAGAGTTGGCAGTAGGAATGGAATAGACGGAAATCGTGCAAAAGACAAGATGGTTTTATATCTCACTCAAGTACTTACTGAATGTCTACTATTGAGTGCCTAACAGAGGGCAAAAGGAATCTGAACTTTACCAAAACCAACCAACCAAATTGTATATAGTCTATTTAAGTCTCCATTCTCTTGTAAAATGGAGAGAATAAAATGCCCAATTTATTAGACTGTTACAAGGATTAAAGGAAACTATGCATATAAAACACAGTCTTCCATAAATGTTAATTACTACTAGTGCTACTAGTAGTACAATTACAATTATAAGTACAATTACAATGGAGAGGATGACAATTTAAATAGCAAAAATGATACAAAGCAGTGTATCTTTCAGAAACATCTACATTATGGAATGGACTATTATATATTCATACCGCTGTATTAAAATACTGTGGTCCATTTAAAGACTGAAAGTTTTGTTCCTAATGACTCCTGGCTTTACAGAGGTCTCCTGAAGAAAGCTGGTTAATGTTTAAAAACAGAGAAGTTCCTAGCCCCGCGGCTATGCAAAGACTCCTCCTGAATTCTCTTGCAGTCTCAGACAAGGAAAGTCTTGGGAATCCAAAGCAGCACCACACCTCATGTTTGCACTCTATACTCTGCTATAGTTCTTTGAGACCAAGGTATAAAGGTCTAGCCTCTTTTAAACATTTACTATTCAGTCAAGGTTGAGGAACTGACTGGTGAAATAATACAAAGAAATGAAAAGGCCGATTTCATTAAGTAGAGATTACTCTAAATACACTGAAAATCCCAATAAAATAATTTTATATGTGACTCTAACAAGATAGGTAAGATTCATGGCCCCCTTCTGAATTTTAATGAAGTAATTAAGATAATGCAAGATATATACAACCCCTGAAATTTAGTTTGGAATTGTAAATAATCCTAGAAGACTAGAGGACAAATGAGCTTGGCCAAGCTAGAGACTGTTACTAGACTATCATAAAAACAATGAGTGGGGCCTTTTGAATAAGAGGGCACATTCAAAGAGTTGGCAGAAAGGAAACATGCAGGAGACTGAAACCTACACTGCCACTATGATTTCACATCCCAATTTGAGATAATTAGTAAAAACTATCTCTCAAATCTATACTCTGCTGTAAATGAAAACATGTTATTCTTGGAATCCAAATTTAGTATAGATCTTCACAAACTTAATACTATTACTAGCCAAAATGTCTAACTGATTTGTCACATATGAGGGACAAGGTATTTATCAACTGAAATATATATGACAAACATTTTTTTAAAGTAGGAGATCTAGCTAAATGAGGACAAAAAAATGAAAAGATTATCTTAGGCAGTAAAGGATTTAGTCGCTAACAGTAAGCAATCAGCAATAAATTTTAAAACTAGTAGAAGTCTTTAATATTCCTTCTAACTCTTGGGTTCTGTGAGATGGATTTCATCTTGTTACAAAAACATATAGGAGTGACATCAGCGAAATAGCAGAAAATGAGTGTTGTATCACCCTTCCCTCAAACAATAATGATTTTGACAATCACCCATGGACAAGAGTATCTTTGTGGAGGTCCAGGAATCCAGTGGAAAAATTTCAGCACATTGTTAGAGCAAAAAAACCTAAGATTGGACTCACTGAAGAGGGTAAGAGGAACAGCTCCGCTTTACGTCAATCATTCCTCCCCCACCACAGCACAGCTCAGGGCCCAGAGAGACCTTCTTGCCCCATGATTTCTCCCATGAGGAAAAGTGAGTGTTTGTGAGTGAAGGCCCAGCTTCCCCAGCTATACAAGATGCTGTCAGAGAGGCACACTTCTTTCTCACTCCATCCAGAAGACTGATGTTTCTACATGACTGTGGGGTAGGCAGGGACTGAGAGAACAGGAGCTAGGGTTCTGGGAGGCCATCAAAGGGACACAGATCACACTACCCCTTCATGGACTCCATCAGGAAGTCTGCCCATAAGCTGCCAGCAACACCTTGCCTGAGGATACCCCCCCCCACCGACTCCCCTGCCAACTGGCCCATGGGTACCCACAATGCCCCATGAGCCTCATCCATACCCACACCATTCCATGGCTGGCTCTAAGTTAAGTACCCTGAGGACAGTGAGTGCAAGCCTTTGCAGATGGCTAGTGAGCACATGCAAAAAAGCTGGCTTAACTCTATGGAATTCAGAAAAAAATCACAAACTTGAGTATTCGGAACCACCCAAAGAAAATCAAACAAGAGTCTGTCAGCACCAGGCCTGGCTTTACAGGATTGAGAGAAGGCATACATCTTTAAGAATTCCTCCCCAAGAGGGAACAACAAGAAGTGTGGAGGAGATGCATCCATAGAAAAAGTCAGAGAAAGCCTCAGAATCCCTAGTAAGGTGAACAGAAGATGTTTTTTCCCTGAGGCCAGTCAGTAAACACTAAAGGAGGTGACTGCTTCTTCAAATGTAAAGAGAACAATGTAAATCTTTAAGGAACATGAAAAATCAAGGAAACCTGACATTAGCAAAACAACACAATAATTTTCTAGTAACCGACCTCAAAGAAATGGAGATTTGTGATCTGCCCAATAAAGAATTCAAAATAGTTGTTTTAAGGCAGCTCAGTGAGCTGCAAAAAAACACAGAAAGCTATTCAATGAAATTGGGAAAACAATACATGAACAAAATGAGAATTTTAACAAAAAGACACAAATTATAAAAAAAAAACAAAAACCAAAAACAGAAATTCTGGAGCTGAAGAATATAATGAATGAAATGCAAAATGCAATGGAAGGCATCAACAGCAGACTTAAACAAAGGAAAGAAGTTGTGAAGTCAAGAGTAATTTGAAACTATGCAGTCAAATGAGAACAAAGAAAAAAGAATGAAAGAGTGAAGAAAGCCTATGTAAATTATGAGATATCATCAAGAGGAAAAAATATATACATATTATTGGAGTCACAGAAGAAGAGGGAGAAAGGGGCAGAAAGCTTATTTGAGAAAATAATGCAAGGAGAGATTTGGATATCCAAGTTCACGAAACTCACAGGCTCCCAAAAAGGTGCAGCACAAAAGATCTTCTCCAAGATACATTCTAAAACTGTCAAAAATGAAAGACAAAGAAAGAATTTTAAAAGCAACAAGAGGAAAAAAGTTCCTCACATACAAGGGAATCTCCATAAGACTACCAGCAGATTTCTCAGCAGAAACTTTATAGGCTTGGGGTGGCTGGGTGGCTCAGTCGGTTGAGTGTCTGGCTCTTGATTTTGGCTCAGGTCATGATCTCAGTTTGTGGGATTGAGCCCTGTGTTGGGCTCCACAATGACGTGTAGAGCCTGCTTGAGATTCTCTCTCTCTCTCTGTCTCTCTCTCTCTCTCTCTCTCTCCTCTCTCTCGGCCCCTCCCCCCCCCTCACTCATACACACATTCTCTCCCTTCCTCTCTCTTTCTCTCTCAAAAGAAAGTGTTATACCTCAAGGAAAAAGAAGAATAAAGCAAGCCCAAGGTTAACAGAAGGAAGGAAATAACAAAGATCAGAGCAGAAATAAATGAAATAGAGACCAGAAAAACAAAAGATCAACAAACTAAGAGCTGTTTTTTGAAAAGATAAACAAAAGTGATAAACTTTTAGCTAGAAATCAAGAAAAAAAGAAGAATCAAATAAAATTAGAAATGAGAGAGGAGACAGTACAACTGATATCACAGAAATGCAAAGGATCATAAGAGAGTATTATCAACAACTGTACACCAATTTGAGAACACTGAAGAAATGGAAAAATTCCTAGAAACATATAACTTACCACTACTAAATCATAAAGAAATAGAAAATCTGAACAGATCAACAATGAGTAAAGAGGTTAAATCAGTAATCTAAAACCTCCCAACAAAAAAAAGCCCAGGACCTAATGGCTTTACTGGAGAATTCTAACACAAACTTTAAAGAAGAATTAATACCAATCCTTCTCAAACTCTAAAAAAAACTGAAGAGGAAGGAAGATTTTCAAATTATTTACAAGGCCAGCATATCAAAGCCATATAAGGACACTAAGAAAATTTCAGGCCAATATACCTAATGAATATATATGCAAAGATCTTCAACAAACTATCAGCAAACTGAATTCAAAAGCACAGTAAAAGATCATACACTGTGATCAAGTTGAATTTATCTGTGGGATGTCAGAATGGTTCAACAAATGCAAATCAATGTGATCCACCATATCAACAAAAAGGAAAGATAAAAATTATACGATCATCTCAGTAGATACATAAAAATATTTGAAAAAATTCTTCCTTTCATGATAAAATCTCTCAACAAATTAAGTACAGAAGAAATGATGCCTTGGGACACCTGGCCAGCTCAGTCAGTTAAGCATCTGACTTTGGCTCAGGTCATGATCTCACTGTTCCCAGTTCCCCAGTTCGAGCCCTACATTGGTCTCTGTGGTGACAGCTCAGAGTGTGGAGCCTCAGATTTCGTGTCTCCCTCTCTCTCTCTGCCCCTCCCCTGCTAGTGCACGTGCTCTCTCTCTCGTTCTCTCTCTCAAAAATAAACATTAAAAAAAATTTTTTTTAAAAAGGAAGAAATGATGCTTCAACATAATAGAGGCCATAGAAGACATGACCAGAACTAGTGTCACACTCAACAGTGAAAATCTGAAAACTTTTTCTCTAAGATCAGGAATAAGACAAGGATACCCCATCTTGCCACTCCTATTCAACCATAGCACTGGAAGTCCCAACCAGAGTAATTAGATAAGAAAAAGAAATGAGGGGCACCTAGGTGGCTCAGATGAGTTTCAGACTTCAGCGCAGGTCATGGTCTCGCAGTTCCTGAGTTCCAGCCCCACACTGGGTTTGCTGCTGTCACTGCGGAGCCTGCTTCAGATCCTCTGTCCCCTCTCTTTGCCCCTCCCCAGCTTGCACTCTTTCAAAAATAGATAAAGATGAAGAAAAACAAAAGAAAATGAAAGGTATCTAATTTGGAAAGGAGAAAGTAAAACTATCTTTGTTTGCAGACAACATGGTCTTTAAAAACTCTAAAGGCACCACCAAAAAATTTAGAACAAATTCAGTAAAGTTGTAGGATATAAAATATACAAAAATCAGTAGTGTTTTTATATATTAACAATGAACTATCTGCAAAAGAAATTAAGGAAACAACCCCCTTTACGATAGTGTCAAAAATAATAAAATATTTAGGAATAAATTTAAGGAAGTACAAGATCTCTACACTGAGAACTGTAAGAAATTGATGAAATTGAGAAAGACAAGTAAAAGGAAAGATATTCTGTGTTCATGGATTGGAAGAATTAACGTTATTAAAATGTCCATACTACCTAAAGTGATCTACAGATTCAATACAATCTCTATCAAAATTCCATTGGCATTTTTCATAGAAATAGAAAAATCAATCCTAAAATTCATATCAAACCACAAAAGACCCCAAATAGCCAGCATAATCTTGAGAAAGAAGAACAAAGGTGGAAGCATCACACTTCCTGATTTCAAACTATAAGAGAGAGCTATAGTATTCAAAATAGTATGGTACTTGCATGCAACCGGATACATCATCCAATGGAACAGAACAGAAAGCCCAGATATAAACTCAGGCATGCACAGTCAACTAATCTTTGATAAAGCCCCAAGAACATACAATGGGGAAAAGATAGTTTCTTTAATAAATGGTATTGGGAAAACTGGATATCTATATGCAAAATCATGAAACTTGGCCCTCTACTTTATATCACTCATGAAAATTAACTCAAAATGGATTAAAGACTTAATATAAGACCTAAAACTACAAAACTCCTAGAAGAAAACACAGGAGAAAAGACTCTTGACACTTGGCAATGACTTTTTGAATAGAATACTAAAAGCAAAAGGAAAAGAAGTGTCACCGTATCACACTAAAAAGCTTCTACACAAGGACACCTGGGTGGCTCAGGTGGTTAAACGTTCAAGTGTTGATTTCGGCTCAGGTCATGATCTCACAGTTTGTGAGATCGAGCCCCGTATAGGGCTCTGTGCTGACAGCACAGAGCTTGCATGGGATTCTTTCTCTCCCTCTCTCTCTCTGCCCTTCCCCTGCTCACACACTCTCTCTCAAAAGATAAATAAACTTTAAAAAAGGGCAACCGGGGTGCCTGGGTGGCTCAGCCAGTTAAGCATCTGACCAGCTCAGGTCATAATCTCACAGTTGGTGGGTTTGAGCCCCATGTCGGGCTCTGTCAGGAGCCTGCTTCAGATTCTGTGTCTCCCTCTCTCTCTGCCCCTCCCCCACTCACGCTCTGTCCCTTGCTTCTCTCTCAAAAAAATAAAACAAACAATAAAAAAATAAAAATAAATAAAAATAAAGTACACAATGTGATGATTTAACATATACTTAGTACCAAATCAGGTTAATTAACATATCCATCACCTCAAATAGTTACCTTTTTGTATGTTTATGTGTGGTAAGAATGCTTAAAGTCTTAGCCAATTTCAACACAGTATTATTAACTATAGTCATCATGCTGTTCATTGGATCACTAGAGATTAATCAGATTATAAACGAAGGCTTGTAGTCTCTGACCAACATCTCTCCATCTCCGGCCCCTGGTAACCACCCTTCAACTGTTTGTTTCTATTAATTCAACCTGTCCTCTAAATTCAGCCATGGTGTTTCAGATGACACGCTTTGCTAAGTGATTAAACCCCGTGGGCCTGAACCACCCTGTAATCTACCCCAAACTAACAAGATGGTACCTCTGAATTTGGACATAGAAAGATGCCAGGCAGCCTGGATATGGCTATGAATTTAGGTTAAGCCCAAACTTATATAAAACCTATGGAGCTTGTCAAGCTTTAGAGAAACAAACAAAACTTGGTGGGAAACAAACTTCTTGAAAATATATTTCACATGTTGTGGCAGTAAACTGTTTTTACCCACTGTTTCTTACGGCTTTTTAAAAGGAAAAAAGGGAGGTAGAGTATAGACCCAGCTCTCTGGATAACGTTTTTATGTTTGCTTATTCTTTTTTAGTAGGAAAAAAACCATTTCCTGATCAGAAACACTGAGGATAATTAGTTCCATACATAGTATCTTTTCTTTCTCTCTTTAAGAATAACAACAACAATAGCACAGTAACACATTAAATGATTTCTGGCATCATGTCAAAAATCCAGATATTGAAATGGAACACTTAAATGCTATAAGCTTCAGTAACTCCCTAAAACCCAAAACTGTAACAATATTTTTAATATCCTACTCTTAGAAAAGGAAAATGTCCCACGTACTGTAGGGAAATATATTGATAAGGTGATTATTTTCTTCTGTCTCATCAATGGAGTTGGAGGAAACACTGCCTCTGTAGCTAGCAAGCCATGATTTCAGGAGGCTTTCTTCAAACTGCAGGTCGCCTGGGAATCTCTCCAGGAAGTCCCTGAAAAACCACAGTATTCTGTGCTCTGTGTAGATAATTTGGATCCTACAAAGCACTTGGGTTTGTCCTCTGCTAAAAACATCTTAGGAAATTCAAGATCCTGGTTCATTCCCAAACTGGGTTCCCTAACCCACCTACAGACAACCACCTATCCCAGCCCTGTCCTACTGGTGCCCTCGCCACCCAGGGGGTTATAAGCTAGCAATTAGCATCAAGTCTGGGCTCTGCTCAAAACTTATTTGTCTCACAGCCTTAGTATCAAGCTAAAAGTCCTTATTCCTAATGGGGTATTGGTTACAAAAGTATATGCACTTGTCATAAGTGTAAGGGTTAAATTGTAGTGTAAGGCTAACACTGTAGCTTGAAAAATAACAGCTTTGTTCTGTCTGACACTGAAGGTCAAGAGATAACAGCCTTGCTTTACTCTTGTAAATTACGCTTCATACTCTTGTAAATCAGGCTTCACCAATGAAGGAAACAAAAGCTCAAAGAAAAGAGCATCAGAGGCAAGGTCAAGGAGATCCACTGGTTGCATCTTAGTGGCAGAAAGTCTAAAATAATCACCTCATTCGGCAACTGTTTCTAACTCATCTGGGAACTGTTTCTCTGTTCTGTTCCCAGGTAATGATAAAACGGATGTGATCGGCTTTAAAAACTCTGTACCCCGGCTGTTCGGGGACGCACTCTTATCAAGAGTGTTGGTCCCGATCTGTCAGCCTTGCCTCTCATTGCAATAAACTTTGTTGTGACTGTCACTGGTGCCCGTAGCATTCTGTTTCAGGAGTCGTGTGGATGCAACAATAAGCACTGTCTGTAAAATTTACCTCGCTTTTTTTTTTTTAAGTTTATTTATTTATTTTGAGAGAAGAGAGAGAAAGAGAGGCGGGGCAGGGGCAGAGAGAGAAACCCAAGCAGGCTTGCACTGTCAGCATGGAGTCTGATGTGGGGCCCAAACTCGAGAACTGTGATATCATGACCTGAGCCAAAATCAAGAGTCAGAAGTCCAACCAACTGAGCCACCCAGGAGTCCCTACTTCATTTTCAAAGTTTTTTTTTTTTTTTAATTAATAAACTGACCCACGATGTTCTGCATGATCTGACCCTGCAGCTTCTCCAAATGTTTCTTGGGCCAAACTTCCCTCTCACTCAATTGTCCTTGGGTCACCCTGGAACTTATTTCAGTTCCTCCATGAGCAAGCTCTTTCCCACTTCAAGGCCTTCACACATTGTCGCTCCTTCTGCCTGGAGTCTCTTCAGCTATCCCTGCCCCACCTACCTCCTTTCTTCTAGTTAGCGCCTACTTCAGCCAGCCTCAGCTTGGGTACCTTTTCCTCCCTTCACCTTCATGCACAAGTGCATGCTCACACTTACAGGGCAGAGCACCTCTCTGTTCCCTTAGCATCCTCTACTTCCACCACCATAGCATTCAATACAAGTGAATGATTTGTAATCACATTAGATTGCAAGGTCCATGAGAGCAGACACCATGTCTTTATTATTCACTGTTACAGCACTAGCACCTGCCATATCACAGATGATCAACAAATATTCATTTAATGAATATCAAATGAAGGCACAAAGGTATTAGTCATCCTGATCTACAACCTTCTCTCCCCATTGTGCTGACTATAATGTGCTACCTGAATTGTACCTGCATCTCAAAACCACTGTTAGGTATCATAGCTCTGGCTCTAATTCTGCTCAGGTTTCCTATCTCGGAAGAAGAAATTTTCTAGTTTCAACAGAATGTGAGTTAAGGTGCGAACATGTGTTTAGTCAATTAACATGTACGTTTCAGGCACTTGTCTAATCTCTCAGCCAACAGAATTGTTTGTCTGGAGGAGGTTTTATGTGAGATGTTGAGCTACATGGCATTGGTCATTGTGGCCACTCCAGGGCAGGAGGCTTTTCTGAGATGGAATTAATGACGTGACACCTTCAAGCTTTCAACTTCGGAAAATTAAAAAAAAAAAAGTAACCCGACTGATTTCCCTAAAAATTCTCTCCCTTGCAAGGTTGTTATGAGCGGTGGGAAGGAAAATGAGAAGGATGAGTCAGTGTGAGTCAGTGTTAAGAAAAAGGCTCTGCTTCTGGTAAACAGTTTGCTCTTTTACAGACAGGATTAGGATTACCCGACTCCCACTGCTAAAAATATACAAATAACAGGTGGTATATATTATATAAGTAGTTCCAAAACAGAGACTCAGATCACGGACTCTAAAAAGGGAACAGTTAATCAGCGATTGGCCAGACCTTCCCCAAGGGCCTGTTCCTTCTTGGAGAAGCCCCAAGACTAAGTAAGCATTTCCTTTAAGACAATTAAGATCCTATCACTCAACTGACCTAAAGGAATGACTGAGCCTCCCTTACAAAAACTACCACTGAATGAGCACCTATTTGGTGCTAAACTGTGCCTGGCACATGATATAATTCATCCTTAAACTTGCAACAGTCCTGTAAGATGGCTGTTATTATCAGCGTTTTTTAGATAAAAACCCTGGAGCGCATGGAAGTTAAGTGATTTACTCAAGGTTGCACAGTGGTGTGTCATGATTTTAACTCAGATCTGACTTGGAAGTGCTTGTTTTCCTGTATCCCAAACTGAATTCAGAAATACATACGAATCACCATGTGCAAGGCAATGTACCAGGTGCCACAGGGAATACAAGGGAATAAGAGGCCACTTCAATTATCAAGAAAGCAAAGAAGAAAATGGGATTATCTAGGGGAGATTCATCTCTATTTCCAGAATCTTGAACAAGGCTTGCCACATACAAATTGCCCAGGGAGTTATTACTGAAATACATGTGGAAGATAAGGGAAACAGGCAATGAAATGTAACACAGGCAGTCTATGATTAGTGTCATGAACAAGAATGTGTTATGGGGTTTAAATTACATCCTGATATAGTGCTCTGAGGAAGATCCATGAATAAAATGGCATTTGAGATAAGCTTGACAAATGGACTTTGACAGGTAACAGTGAAAAGTAAAGAGATTGGTGAAGTCCAGGGAGCAATAAAGTTGAGATAAAGCCTTCAGCATCTCTAGCAAAACAGGGAAAATAAAGCTGGAAAAGCAAACTGAGTGGGCCCTGAGTCTGCTTCAAGTCCTATTATATGGAAAAGCACAAGAATTGGGGCGCCTGGGTGGCGCAGTCGGTTAAGCGTCCGGCTTCAGCCAGGTCACGATCTCGCGGTCCGTGAGTTCGAGCCCCGCGTCAGGCTCTGGGCTGATGGCTCGGAGCCTGGAGCCTGTTTCCAATTCTGTGTCTCCCTCTCTCTCTGCCCCTCCCCCATTCATGCTCTGTCTCTCTCTGTCCCAAAAATAAATAAAAACGTTGAAAAAAAATTTAAAAAAAAAAAAAAAAAAGAAAAGCACAAGAATTATAGATATTTCCTAATTGATTCAGATCAATACATAAGGAGACACATTTAATGGTTAAATAAATCAAGAACTGTCATACAGCCTTGCTGGAACAAAGTGGTGGTAGTGATAGGGGGGATTTAATTGACTAAATGAATATATGTATACAAATCTAGAACGTACGTGGTCACATAACAAAAGGAACATTACAGGTAAGTTCTACCACCTTCATGACTTCCAACACAGAATCATAAACAAACACTAAATCATTACAGTATGGGTTCTGTGAGTGTACATTTTCTTTTAATTTAACCTACAGTTCCATCATTAGCCAGTTACGTCAATGTTCTCAGGCACAGTCACCAGAGGGCTTTCTAGAAATGGGGGAGGAGGAGAGGGCATTTTGGTTTCACAGTATTTGAAACCTACATACTCAAATGGGTATTTAGTAGGAGGGGACCCGGACATTAAATGTCCAGCAAATTATGAGTCAGTCTTATGGAAACAAAACTGCCATTAATTACCCTGCCTGATTTGCAAATACCAAGACATTCATGTAAGTGGAAAACCTGTTTATAATTACTTGAGCCTAGAATCTAACTTCTTTTCACACTTAACATACCTTCCCATAGTTTTAGAGGCAATATATTTTTCAAGAATGCATGGAAAAGGAAGGATGTGAATACCATTTAAAAGGAAGATGGTCTGGGGCACCTGGGTAGCTCAGTCCATTAAGCATCCAACTCTTTGATTTCAGCTCAGGTCATGATCTCGCGGTTGATGGGATCGAGCCCCACATCAGGCTCCATGCTGACAGTGTGGAGCCTGCTTTGGATTCTCGCTCTCCCTCTCTCTCTGCTGCTCCCCTGCTCATGCTCGCTCTCAAAAATAAATAAATACTTCAAACAAACAAACAAACAAACAAACAAATAAAATGGAGATGCTGCTGCTTTGTATTCAGGGATGAATTATGTCTGTACCATACTTTTGAATAGTCCACTATAAAACTGAAAAATACACACATATAATAGAGCACGTGCAGCAAAATGTTAGCATTGTTTCATCTAGGTAATTGCTACAGAGGTTCATTATACTTAAAAAAAATTTTTTTCTGTATGTTTGAAATGTTTCATAACACAAAGCTGGGGGGGGAATCCACCTGGCCCCCATTAAGTGAGAGGTGATAATAGAGGCTAAGAGCACAGACTCTAGAGCTATGTGACCTTAGGCAGGTTACTTCTCCTCCCGATGTCTCAGTTTCCCCATCTGAAACATGCAGATAATAATAGTAACTACCTCAAAGATCTCTTTTAAGGATTAAATAGGTTAATAAATGGAAGGTGCTTATAACAGAGCCTGGCAAAGAGTAGGTGCTATTGAAGTCATAGCTATTATCATCATACCTCAGTGAACAGTCACCCACCCACACACCTGCCCATCTCTCCAACCTGAGTTATTTGCACAAGCAGAAAAAGAGTGCACTTGCACTTGACCAAGAGTCATTGTCACACTATTTCCTTCCAATCAGATCCTTTCCCTCTCTTCCCCTTCTTGAACCTGCTGCAGCCAGATAGATCCTACTTAGCCTCTGCTCTGGAGTACCTTTCTTTTCTCAGATACGTCCTGACATTGTATTTTCCCATGCCACCTGAACACCTTTCCTCCTTTCTCCTTCATAATTCTTATTTATCCTTCAGGACGCCGGCCAAGCACCAGCTCCTCTGTGAGCCTTACCAGGCTCAGCCATCATTTGGCTGACCTCGTCTGGAGTCCTTCTTCCGTGTAAGGCTGCTCTGAAGTATCAACTACTTTTCAATTTGCAGGCGACTCTCTAAACAGACTTTAAATTCTTTGAACAAGGGCTGAACTTTTCTTTGCTACCTATTTTCTTGGGCTTCTCACAGCCCCTTGCAGCAGATGCATGAGGAAATCTTTCTCCTATGTTGGCTGCTTCATTTGCTCTCTGAAGAACTGCCCTTGTTTTTAATGGTGCCTCAGATAAAAACTGGCTTTACCCCATACAGAATATTTCAGTTGACAGTATCATCTGTGCTAACATAAAGCCGAGGGTGGTCCCCAAGAATTCCAAGCTGCATGTGCTGCACCTACAGAGGCCAGGGTACAATGAAGAACTGACTGGGTGTCACCTGGTGCCTCTTCCTGAACGTATCCAAAGCCCAGCATGAGCTGCGTCTTCCTTTCCATCCCAGCACATATACATCATTCTGCCTGAACTCCTTATTGGGAGGACCAGTGTGTGATTAATGGGTGATAGTCTGAAAGTGACAAAAGCAGAGTCCTTTTCTTGAAGTGGTCTTCAAAAGAAATGCATACACATGGGGGCAAAGCAAGGGAAAAGAAAGCTTCATTCTAGACCCGGACTTTGGTCCCAGAACTCCCATGAGCTAAGCTGGACCATGTTGTTCATAGCGTTCCCTTGCTTAGAACCTTCCAGTGTCTCCCATTGTACTCAGAATGAGATCCACTTTCATCATCACGGTCTACAATGCCTGAGGTGACCTGGGCCCGGACTATTTCTCTAGTCTGAAATGGTACCACTCTCCCTCCTCTCACTGCCTATCCTCCAGCATCCTGGTCCTATCTGTTCTTTGAACAGGATGAACTCAGCTCGACTTCAGGGCCTTTGTGCCTGTAGCTTCAAGTCATGGTTCCACTATTTACTAGCCATGTGACCACAGTTAAGTTACTCAATCACTTCGAAACTTAGTTTCCACATCCACAAAGTTCAGTCATTCAGGAAATATTTATCAAGCGCCTACTATGTGTATGTCCTAGGCACTGGAGATAAAGCAATGAAGAGAACAGATAAGGTTCCCATTCTCTTTAGCTCACCTTCTTCTGGACAAAAGACAACTAAGTAAATAAATAACTTCAGACATTAACAAATTCTATGAAGAAAATTAGGCAGAATAATCGGACAGGTGAATGAAAGTGGGGACAGCAGGCTATATCAGAGTGGTCAGGCAGGGATGCCTTGAGGAGGTGACATCTGAGCTAAGATCTATTATTAAGGAAACTGGGTAAAGGGTACATAGGATCTCAGTATTGTTTCTTACAACTGCATATGAATCTACAGTTATCTTAAAAAGTTAAAAAAAAATACCCTGGCTGCTATGTGGAGATTTATATATATATACATAATATGTATATATACATAACACCATTTCTTAAAGCTTTAATCTGTTTTACTTAACACAGTATTTCCAAAACATTATCATTTCAACATGTAATCAGTATAAAATTATGAACAACATATCTTTATCTTTGCACGAAGTCTTTGCAATCTCTTGCATGCAACACATCTCAGTTCAGATGAACCACATTTCAGGTGCCCAGTAGTCACATGTAGCTAATGGCTACCATACTGGACAGCAACTACAGAGTTCTACCTAAAGCCTTTGATCACGGGCATTTAACTTCGACCCTCATTTCTCTCTCTACTCACTCCCTCCTGCAGTTTTATTGAGCTATAGTTGACATATAAAATTGTACTAGTTTTAGGTGTACAACCATAAATCTTACAGTGGGACAAATAGGGAATCAGGGAGACCAGCGAGGAGGCAGCCAATGCTGTCTGACAGCTCACAGGTTACAGAGGGAGCAGGGTGTTTTGCTACTACAGCGGTGTAACCAAATGGACCAAATGGACCGGGTGTGGATAGGACCGTAAGAGGGATCAAGGAAGAGGGTTTTCAGCTTAAGCACCTGGGTATTTAAATCCTATCTACCTACCAGTGCTTCTCTGACAATTAAATGAGCTACTTAATATATGTAAAACACCTAGCACAATACTATGTGCATAGTACATGTTCAATATATGTTGAAATGAAGGGGAAAAATTGATCCTAAAGTTCTAGTACCTAAAAACTGAAGGTACACCTTATATACTGGATAAAATCTTCCAATTCCTTTGGAAGTTAACACTAGTTCCAAATTTCATTTTTCAGTGATCAATAAGGAAGATCAAAGAGTACATTTATCCCTTTTCCAACTCCCTTTTCACTCAAGGAGACGTAAACACGTATCACAGAGAAGGGGCGTCCCCATAATTATAAAAATCCAAAGTTTTTCCTGTCAGCATCTCTAGAGAAATCTAGAAGGTTAGATTAGATTTAAATTAAAATTTAAATTAGATGAAGGCTATCTTCTACTACAACATTGGCTGGATGACTACTAGAGATGATTTGAGTTAGATCCTTCCAAAAGAAATATCGACAAAATATAGTGGAATCTCAGTAAAAACAACCAAGAAAAACTGCAATAAAACATTTAAAATAGAACAGTCTATGGGAAATAAAGCTAAGAGAGATCATATGTCACTGGGGCCAAATAGTGGTATTAGGATACTGCTCTTCTGGGGATAAAACTGCATTTTGTATTTATTTATTTTGTTATTTGGTGGCACAGAATGGGAGTTTAGTTTGTTTGAATGATGAAGCTTATAAAAGTATAAGATGCTATAAATCACAAATGGTAAAATGGCCAAATTTTATTAGCTAAAACAATAAAAATCAAACTTTTAAAAAGTCAAACCTAATGGCAGTGGTAGTTTGAAATGAGATCTTTCTGAGAATTTAAGTTCAGGGCACTGACTTTCTGACTGGGAATTATTATAACTTTCATGCCCAGGAGATGTGACAGCTGATTGTCCTATCCAAACAAACACTGCAGAAATTTATTATAACCAGCAAGGATATTCCGCTTCTCTTCCCACAGTATCTACTAATTCTTATCTCAGACAGATATGTCTGTGATTTGGATGAATGTTCTGCATAATTAGAATTCTTTGCAGAACTAAGGAGAAAGCAAAGGGTTTCAAACTTAGACTTCATTGAAAAGAAAACTGATTTTTTTTAAAGAGGAATCTTGGAGGAATTTGGGAAAGCTATTTTTAATTAGGAGTTGAGCAAAGTGTTATAAGAAAAACATAGACAAATGAAAATACTGTTTATATTTCAAAGCCGATGAAACAGATTCTGCCACAACATTTTCCCAACACTAATTCCCAGCAAACCATTCCTTAGGAAAACTATTTTTATCTCTTTACCAACTTGGTTGGTAAGTATTTCATTTCCAGTGCATATATGGACAAGCTATATAAAGCAAAATTGTTTCCATGCTTTAGAAACAAGTATTTTGCAAATGGAAACAAAATTTATAGTGCTATAATGTTTATTTGCTAGGTTGAAAAATGACTCTGGGGCCCCTTAATATCATGAAGTCTCAGAACAAGAGTCCATACAAGGAATAGGCTTGACTCTCAAAAACTCCAGAAGCCTGGTCTCTCCAAGCCAGAACAGCACTCTAGAAAAGTGTGATTGTTAACTAATCCAAAACACACTTATATGCCTTGTTTCACTGCTTCCCATGGCATGTAAGATGCCATCATTCTCATTTTTCATACAGAGAAACTGCAGCTCAGAAAGGTTGATGTCCAAGGTCACCAAGTGCCTCGGCCACCACACTCAGCTCCCTCAAGCTATGCAATGGTGACAGTCACGGTGTGGCAGTGACAGCACTAAGTTACACTCACCTCATGTTGGGCCCTGTTCTTTGTGCTGTTCTCGTCAACTCCCAGAACCCTGACAACAATCCTAGGTGGGAGGTAGGCAGGTTTGTCCTTGGCCATCACCTCTTCTTGCTCCACCCTGCCCATTATACATGTCTTGCATCTTTCCCCACACAATCTAAATGGGCACCCCAGAATCCTCAGAATCCTCAGAATCCCCAGATTCTCTCTGTCCAAATCAAAATTGACTCTCAAATGTTGATAATTGCTGAAGCTAGATGATGGGTGATGGGCGGTTTCTTTATTTTACCTTTGTTTATGCTTCAAAACCACCTCACAAGGGCGCCTAGGTGGTTCAGTTGTTTGGGCATCCAACTCTTGATTTCAGCTCAGGTCATGATCTCACGGTTTGTGGGTTCAAGTGCCAGGTCGGCTCCATGCTAACAGTGCAGAGCCTGCTTGAGATTCTCTCTCTCCCTCTCTCTGCCCCTCCTCTTGCTCGTACGTGTGCTCTCTCTCTCTCTCTCTCAAAATAAATAAACTTTAAAAATTTTTTCAAATAAAAAATAAATAAAATCGCCTTACAAACATTTAGCGTGTTTTGCTCTAACATGGAACCTGACCTATCATAAAGAGCTTAGAAGACTAGCCTCCATAACAAGGAATTAGAAGGCATGCTATGGAAGATGGCCATGTCATAATAGAAGAAAGTGACACTGATTCATCCATTCTTTCCATGAACACAAAGTGAGGGCCCATTATGCTAGGATATATAAAGGTCCAGTGAAGGACTCCAGTCCTCAACAAGTTAAGAGTTTGGTACCAAATAAAAAATGAATGCAAAAATAATTACAGAAGAGAACTATCTGTGAGAAACGCTATAAAAAGCAAAGTTCAAACAAAGTGCTATGTGAACTGGGAAAAAAAGTCACATCAGGACATCTTCCATTACGCTGAACTCTCTGGGGCAGCTCAAACTTTGTGTATGAAACAGTAAACATTAACTTAAAATCAGTTAGTGACCCACTAGAAGAAATGGAGCTAAATCCAAAAGCAAAATTAGGGCTGGAATTCCCACGTGCCCTTTTTTATGGTAATATAAGCATTTCCAGATTGTGAAATCTGGGCCTGTCAGTGAAAAGGGGCAGGACTCCTCTGAAGTCCTGTGATCAAAACATACTGACTGGAGAAGATTTAGCTGTAAAGAAGCTCACCAGAACACCAACTATAACACTAAAAACTGAGCAACAATGTAAATGTCCAACAATTGGGTTTGGTGATATTATTCGTTTCAAATGATGCACGGTAATCCATATGTAACAATTAAAAAAATAACAGACATTCTCTCCCTGATGAGATCAGGACTAATCATGGTAAAAAATTCATTAAAAAAACAAAAACATAAACAGCCAATTAAAGAGAGAAAGCATTAAAAATGTATGATTTGCCTAATACTTGGGGAGACCAAGGCTTTTTCTTTCAAAATAAGTTCTAGTAATTAAAGTTCCTGCATGAACCACACCCATGATGCATGTCTATGTTTTCCAGTTTTTACTGGAAAGACATGTGAAGTAGTCTGAAGGCAAAGTCCTATATTTTGATGAATTTTTTTCCTCAATCTTTTCAGAGGTCTCTTCTGTCTCTAATTTAACAAGAAGTTTATTTTTGTCCTTTACCTTTATCAGGTCTTTCAAACACATTAAACTTATTTATTTATTTATTTATTTATTTATTTATTTATTTATTTATTTTAATTGGAAACACTTTGAATTTTTTTTAAATGTTTTATTTATTTTTGAGAGAGAGAGAGAGAGAGAGAGAGAGAGAGAGAGAGAGAGAGAGACAGAGTGCAAGCAGGGAAGGGGCAGAGAGAGAGGGAGATACAGAATCCCAAGCAGGCTCTATGCTCTGAGCAGTCAGCACAGAGCCTGACGCGGGGCTCGAACCCACGAACTGTGAGACCATGACCTGAGCCGAAGTCGAACGCTCAACCGACTAAGCCACTCAGGGGCCCCACATTAAACTTATTTTTCACAAAACAATGTCTTTCTTTTCCCCCTTTATGTCCCCAAATCTCATTAGCCTATGTAACAGTTATTTTGTAATCACAAGAGCAAGTAAAATTGGCGCGAACAGGCTTGGGAACAAACCCAGCTGACTCTTGGTCATCACCATCACCACCATCACTACCACCACCATCACCGTCAGCAGCAGCATCGTGACAGATATGCACAATTGTTCACTCTGTGCCAGGCACTGTTCTAAGCACTCTACATACATCAAATCCTTTAACCCTCACAGTCTAGGTACTACTAGGACCATCATTTTACAAGTAAGGAAACTGGGGCACAGTGAAAGTAAGGAACTTACCTGAAGCCACACAACTAGCAAATAGTAGAGTGAGAATTCACATGAGGCAGTCTGGTTCCAAGTTGGTGATCTTAAATGTTTATTTACTTATTTTGAAAGGGAAAGAGAGAGAGAGAGTGTGCACAAGCAGGGGAGAGGCAGAAACAGGGGAGAGAGAGAATCCCAAGCAGGCCACAGGCTGTCAGCGCAGAGCCTGACGCGGGGCTCGATCCCACAACCTGCGAGATCATGACCTCAGCCAAAATCAAGAGCCAGTCGCTCAGCAGACTGAGCCCCCCAGGTGCCCGGGTCGGTGACTTTAACCACTACACTCAAACACCCTAAACCCAAACAGGTGAGAGCTGCGCTGTGCTGGTGCTGTGGAGCAGAGCTGCCCCACACCAGCGTCTGCAATCCCATTTCTGGGCTGCTCACTACAGTAATGACCAGTCATCTGTGGCTTTTCGAGAGAGAAAATGACTTTTTAAATGACATCAACTAAAATTTAAACGGCCACATGTGGCTAGTGGCTATTGTATTGGACTGCACAGTATACAGTTGTTTACTGGCCGAGAACATTCAGAGGGCCATGGAATTAAACACTACGTTTTATAGTAAAAATGAAGAGGATCTGTTACTCTAGCATCTGTTAAGTGGAGATGAAGAAGCTTCTCCTATGTATTAACTGACATGAAAAGATACTCATGGGGCACCGGGGTGGCTCAGTCGGGTAAGCATTGACTTTGACTCAGGTCATGATCTCACGGTTCATGAGCTCAAGCCCCACATCAGGCTATCTGTCTGCTGTCAGCACAGAGTCCACTTCAGATCCTCTGTCTCCGTCTCTCTCTGCCCCTCCCCCACTTGTGCATGTGCGCTCTCTCTCTCTCTCTCTCTCTCAAAAAAACCAAAAAACAAAACAAAACAAAAAAACATGAAAAGATACTCATGATGGTGTTAAATGGAAAATATGTACTATAACACATGTAGAATATGATTGAAAAATCATGAATACAGGGGCACCTGGCTGGCTGGCTCAGTCGGTTGAGTGTCTGACTTTGGCTCAGGTCATTATCTCTCAGTTCATGGGTTCAAGCCCTGCATTGGGCTTGCTGCTGTCAGCATGGAGTCTGTTTCGGATCCTCTGTCTCCTTCTCTCTGCCCCTCCCCTATTCATGCTCTCTCAAAATTAAAAACAGAAACTTAAAAAAAAAATGATGATTAGAAAGACAGTAAATATATACCAAACTATGGTTTCCTCCAAATGGAGGGTAGTGGAGATTGTCGGTGCCTTCCGTGGTGGGCACTGCACAGTGCCAGGCCTACAGGCACTTTCTCTTCTTCCATAGCAACAGAATCCCTATATTGTTGGGAACAGCAATCTGTCCAACTAAGAGACTACATTCACCAGCGTCCCTCACCTATAAGAAAGGACAATAAGATGTAAACTGAATGTGTTGGTTGGGACTTCCAGTACTTTAAAGCACGTCCTTTGTCTTCTCCTTTCCTACTTCTTCCTGCCTTGAGGAAGGACTGTTTGGTTAGAGCCAGAAGCCCAGTGGTGACCACAAGGTGACCATGAGAGTTATAGCCATGGATAAGGACGGTGAAGTAGAAAGAGAGAAAGATGTTGACTATCTGATGGCACTGTTGAACTGCCATGCCAGCAACAGACTGCCTACTTTGGACTTAATTTTTTTGAAAGAAAAATAATTTGTCTTATTTATTTTTAAATGTTTTTTAACATTTATTTATTTTTGAGACAGAGACAGAGCATGAACGGGGGAGGGTCAGAGAGAGAGGGAGACACAGAATCTGAAACAGGCTCCAGGCTCTGAGCTGACAGCACAGAGCCCGATATGGGGCTTGAACTCACAGACCGCGAGATCATGACCTGAGCTGAAGTCGGACGCTTAACCGACTGAGCCACTCAGGCGCCTCTAATTTGTCTTATTTAAAGCACTATTATCAGCAGCCAACGGAATTCCTAGCCAGCCAATCTATTCAGAGGCCTTTCCTCCTCTTCAGAGAAAAACATCCTAATAGAAACACAATTCTGTTCTTGATTGGCCTAAAGATAATTTCGTCCCCCTCATAAATAACTTGTTCAAGAACCAGGCCTAAGCCAAAAGGCACTGCATTGCCGTGATGACAGCAAATGGTTCAAGAATGGGCACATGACCCAACACAGGCCAATGAGATTTTAGGATTAGTATACTGGGGGCTTCTGAGAAAATTTTTCACTTAGAAGAACAGAGGAAAAGAGAATCTTTCACTTCCTTTGGTGGGTGCTACACACGGACCTGGGGCCCAGAACTGCCACAGCTCTTTTGCTGCTGGCCTAAAGATGAAGCCAACAACCTGGGAAGGGCACCACCAAGAGAATCTGAGGGAAAGAAGCCTGGCAATGGATTAAGTTAATGTTGAAGTCAGTCTTACCTCTGGAACAAGTACAAGTCATATGAGCCCAAAACATGCACATTCTTCAAAGAGATTATCTTAAAGGCAATGGAATAGGTGCTAACAGTTATTCAAATACTGTGAGAAAGGCAAATAAGTCAGGTCTTATTACAGACCCCAGGGCCATGCCAAGTTGGGCATCAAAATATTTCTGCACCTTTCCCTCTCCCCTGCTCATTCGCACTATCTCTCTAAAAAAAAAAAAAAAAAAAAAATCTTTAAAAAAAAAGAAGCTTTTCTTCTTCTACAGGCTTTTGCAAAAAAAGATTACTGAATACATGTACATGTTTCAAAGGCCTCATAATAATGACAACAATTAACATTTATATGTCCAGTACTTACTACCTGCCAGGCCTTGTGCTGAGCTCTTTAGCTCATGCAATCCTCATGAGCTAGCTATATCCATTTTACAAATGAGGAAATGCTGAAGCTTAGGAAGAAAAGCTAAGTAACTTGTACACAAAAGTAGAAAGTGCCTGGGCCAAGATTTGAAGTCATGTCCAAAGGACTCCAATGCCTTCTCACCATGACTTTGTATTGCTTCCTTAGGATACATAAAAACACATCTAGGATTTCCCCAAGACTGCATTATTTTAAAATATGCTATTCTCCAGGGGTGCCTGGCTGGCTCATTTGGTAGAGCATGGGACACTTGATCTCGGAGTTGTGAGTTCGAGCCTCACATCAGGTTACTTACAAATAAAATAAAATAAATATATATATACTGTTTTCTTGAACCTCTGAGCATACTATATTCATCAAACTACAAGCCCCAGTTTTTTGGTCTGGAAAATATGGCCATATGGACCACGTGTAACATGCAGAGATCATCAAGAACCACTGATGTTAACCCTTGTGCACACAAAAAAGCAATATAATTACATATGTTTAACTGATGTTGAACAGTAGGATGAAACCACCAACTTTTCTATTCTTTTTCAACTTTTCTTTTTTTAAAAAAATTAAGTTTATTTATTTCGAGAAGGGGGGGGGGAGAATGAGTGGGGGATGGGCAGAGAAAGAGGGAGAGAAAGAGAATCCCAAGCAGGCTCCTCTCTGACAGCGCAGAGCTCGATGAGGAACTGATCTCACAAACTGCAAGGTCATGATCTGAGCCAAAACCAAGAGTCAGATGCTTAACTGACTGAACCACCCAGGCGCCCCTTCAAGTTTCCTTTCGGGGGTAAGGAGAAGCACACAGTAGGTAGGTTTGTGGAAATAAAAGTGAGAGAACAGAAGATAACTCGTATTTACAAAGTCCCTTCTAGTGGTCAGGTTTTATAATAGTTAACTCTCAAAGGATCTCATGAGACATTTCATAGATAAAGGAAGTGACTAAAAGACTTTGCCCAAGGTTACCCTGATCTGCCTGAAACCCAAGTTCTTGTTCTTTCCACTGTGTAACTCCACATTCCCACAAGCTCTGGCATTTCCCAAATGTTGGTTAGAACAGTGACACTGAGGTCACAGGAACCCTATGCCATTTTGTTAGCTTCTCCCTGGAAATATTATTTTAATTAAGTTTCAGTGACTTTCAACCATGATGCCTTCAGCTTTAATAGATTATCCATAAGAAAATAAACTAAGTTGAAAAGATCTAATGCCTCAAGTTTTAACTTAGAAATCACAAGGATATAGGTAGTGTGTTTCAAATAAGTGGATTTAAAATAATACACTCAGTATTTATTTTATTAGGCAGTAAAATACAGTCAGAAAACAGGAAAATATTAAGCTTTGGTACAAATATTCAAATAGAAACACAGTCTAGTCTCAAAAGTACACTCAAAAAGTACACAGAAAATCACTCAAAAAACCACACCCAAATCTGCCTCATGTACAATTAAATTGTTTATGAAAATTTAGAAGTTATACATTTTTAAAATTTTTTCAATGTTTTTATTTTTTTGAGCAAGAGACAGAGTGTGAGCAGGGGAGGGGCAGAGACTTTTGAGAGAGAGAGAGCACAAGTGGGGGAGGGCAGAGAGAGAGGGAGACACAGAATCTGAAGCAAGCTCCAGGCTCCGAGCTGTCAGCATAGAGCCCAACGCGGTGCTTGAACTCATGAACTGCAAGATCATGACCTGAGCCGAAGTCGAACACTTAACAGACTGAGCCACCCAGGTGCCCCTAAAAGTTATATTTTTAAACAACACATCTATGATTATCTCATTTTCTTTTTTTTTTTTAATTTTTTTTAACGTTTATTTATTTTTGAGACAGAGAGAGACAGAGCATGAACGGGGGAGGGGCAGAGAGAGAGAGGGAGACACAGAATTGGAAGCAGGCTCCAGGCTCTGAGCCGTCAGCCCAGAGCCCGACGCGGGGCTCGAACTCACGGACCACGAGATCGTGACCTGAGCTGAAGTCGGACACTTAACAGACTGAGCCACCCAGGAGCCCCTGATTATCTCATTTTCCAAGCGGTTAAAATCCTCAAATAAAGAATCATATAGCACAGAAGTAAGAAGTCTTTATTATTCCTTTGATAAAAATAAAAATTAAAAACAAGGGCTTTTAGGTATAAAACATTTTGTTCCCTTTTTCTGTTTGAAAGTTACTGATCACCTGCCTGTGTATTTCCCCAAATCCTACCATTTTCAGAGGCATCCCAACTAGGCTCTAGTTTCTCCCTAATACCTTGTAGCTATTAGTTGTCCCAAACCAAAGGAGACTGCTAGTCATTTTTTCAGCAAGAAGGGCGTGCCAGCAGTCCACACAGAAACGAAGGCAGTGGCTGAAAAATGAAATGGAGCAGGAGGTACAGAAGTCTTACCTATTTTACATTGTGAGACATATTTCAGAAATAATAAACACACAGATCAACAGAAGAGAATAGAGAGCCCAGAAATAAACCCACACATGTACAGTCAATTCATTTATGACAAGGAGCTAAGAATACACAATGGGGAAAGGATGGTTTCTTTAGTAAATGGTGTTGGGAAAACTGGGCAGCACATGTAGAAGAATAAAACTGGGCCACTTACACCGCACACAAGAATCAACCCAAAATGGATCAAAGACTTGAACATAAGACCTAAACCATAAAACTAGAAGAAAACATAGGCAGTAAGCTCCTTGACATCAGTCTTGGCTATGATTTTTTGAATTTGACACCAAAAGCAAAATTAAACATGTGGGACTATATCAAACTAAAAAGCTTCTTCACAGCAAAGGAAACCATCAACAAAACTAAAAGGCAACCTACAGAATAGGAAAAAATATTTGCAAATCACATATTTGATAAAGGATTCTTCATTTTTGTTTTTATCTTGAGAGAGAGAGAGAGGGTGCAACTGAGAAAGGAGCAGAGAGAGAGAGAGAGAGAGAGAGAGAGAGAGAGAGAATCCCATGAGGGGCAGAGAGAAGAGAGAGAAGCGGGGCTCACTCGAAGTGGGGCTCATGTTTTACCTGAAGCGGGGCTCTAGCTCACCCAGATATGGGTCTCGAACTCACGAATCAGGAGATCGTGACCTGAGCCAAAGTCAGATGCTTAACAACTGAGCCACCCAGGCCCCCTTATAAAGGGTTAATATCCAAATTATACAAAAAACTCACACAACTGAATAGGAAAAAACCAAACAATCCACTTAAAAAATGTGCAGAGGATCTGAATAGACTTTTTTTTTCCAAAGGAGACATACAAATGGCCAAAAGGTACATGAAAAGGTACTCAACATCACTAAACGTCAGGGAAATGCAAATCAAAACCCATGAGGTATCACCTCATGTCTGTTAGGACGGCTTTTCTCAAAATGACAACAGATAACAAATCCTAGCAAAAATGTGGAGAAAAGGAAAACCTTTACACTGTTGGTGGGAACATAAGTTGGTAGACACTATGGGAACACTATCGAGGTGCCTCACAAAATTAAAAATAGACCTACCCTATGATCCAGCAATTCCACTTCTGGGTATTGATATGAAGGAAATGAAATCTCTTTTGTGAAAAGATATTTGCACCTCCAAGTTCACTGCAGCATTATTTACAGTACCCAAGACATAGAAACAACCTAAGTGTCCATTGACAGAAGAATGGATAAAGAAAATGTGGTATATATGCACAATGCAATATTATCCAACTATGAAAAAGAAGGAAATCCTGCCATTTCCAACAACATGGATGGAACTTGAGGGCATAATGCTAAGTGAAATAAGTCAGAGAAAAACAAATACTATGATCTCACTTATATATGGAATCTTAAAAAAAAAAAACAAAACAACCATTGATAGGAGAACAGATTGGTGGTTGCCAGAGATGGGGGTGGGGATGGCAAAACAGGTAAAGGCAGTCAAAGTACAAACTTGCAGTTATAAGATAAATAAATCCTGGAAATGTAATTAATGTACAGCACAGTGACTATAGTTAACTAGATATAGTTAACAATATAAGACCAATGTCAAATGTATTATATGTTTGAAAGTTGTGAAAAGAGTAAACCTTAAAAATTCTCATCACAAGAAAAACAAAACAAAACAAAAATTTGTAACTATGTGTGTTCATGGATATTAACTAAATTAATTAATTTATTTATTTATTTTTGAGAGAGAGATACCTGAGCCAAAATCAAAAGTCAGATGCTTAATGGACTGAGCCACTCAGGTGCCTCCTCCCTGCTTTTTTGAGGGTGGATGTTTATTAAATTTATTGTGGTAATCATTTCATAATATTACATATATCAAGTCATTTTGTTGTATACCTAAAACTAATACAATGATAAATATCGATTACATCTCAACAGTAATAAAAAAGAATCTTGTAATACAGCTTTAATCATTTCTGGAATAAAGAGAGGTTAAAAACAGACATAAAGTGGGGCGCCTGGGTGGCTCGGTCGGTTGAGCGTCCAACTTTTTTTTATGTTTATTTATTTTTGAGAGAGAGAAAGACACAGAGCATGAGCTGGAGAAGGGCAGAGAGGGAGGGAAACATAGAATCTGAAGCAGGCTCCAGGCTCTGAACTGTAAGCACAGAGCCTGACGCAGGGCTCAAACTCAGACTGTGAGATCATGACCTCAGCCGAAGTCAGAGGAGCATCCAACTCTTGATTTTGGCTCAGGTCATGATCCCAGGGTCGTGGGATCAAGCCCTGCATCGGAGCTCCATGCTGAGCGTGGAGCCTGCTCACAATTCTCTCTCTCTCCCTCTATCCCTCTCCTCTGCTTGCACTCTCTTAAAAAAAAAAAAAAAAAAGACATAAAGTAAAATACGTTCATTATTTTAAAAAGTAATAGATAATATTTACTGAGTGGTTCTCATAGGAAGGCTGTGCTAAGTGCTTTTACTACTTACTGTGCTCAGTGCTTTAACTATATATTTAATCCTTATAACAATTCTATGCAGTAGATACTATTATTAAGGAAATTATTCAGCATCATACATTTATTCAGAATATTTCCAGGATTTGGTAAACCCTTAAAATTTTGCTCCCCCACTTACTGGCTGATTCTGAACAACTGACTCTCTGAATCTCAGTCTCCACAGCTTTAAAATGTTAACTATATACTATAGTCCAACATCTGCATTTTCTAATCGCTTATCACTGGTGTCACTAAATATCCCATCTTCCCATGTCCTAAACCAATTCCAATCGAAGTCTGAATAGTATTAGGGCCACCTCTGTTTTACCATCATGTGCATGGGAGGTCTGGCTGCCTTACCCCGTTCCCATGCCCCAGAAGCCAACCAACAGGCTGAGTCTGTTTCTCTACCTGTCCACTCCTGACGTCTTTCCCCTTTCCCAACCAATTCATCTCGCTGAGGTTCCAGCATGACTTTTATTTTTTTTTTTTAAGGTTTTATTTTTAACTAATCTCTACACCCAACATCGGGCTCAAACTTACAACCCTGAGATCAAGAGTCGCACGCTCTACCAACTGAGCCAGCCAGGCACCCCTCCAGCCTGACTTTTAATGATACCAGTATTGAGTGGAGTCATCTACATCATCCTCAAGGGTAAAAGAGAATCAAAAACAAATCCCTGAAGAGTTCACATTTCTTCTACTTGAATACTAGAAGATTAGGTCACTGGGGTAATGCAATTTTGGTTAACTGGCAGTCACCCAAAAAAGCCTTTAAAGGAAATTCTAAAATGGATCAATATACTGTACTATTTGATAAATAGTACATTTGAACATAACTGAATCCTTGACTAAAAAAGTTGCTATATTTCAGGGGCGCCTGGATGGCTCAGTCGGTTGAGCGTCCGACTTCCACTCAGGGTCATGATCTCCCGGTCTGTGAGTTCGAGCCCTGAGTTGGGCTCTGTGCTGACAGCTCAGAGCCTGGAGCCTGCTTCCCATTCTGTTTCCCTCTCTCTCTGCCCCTCCCCTGCTCATGCTCTGTCTCTCTCTCTCTCTCTCTGTCAAAAATAAATAAACATTTAAAGACAAAATTTAAAAAGTTGCTATATTTCAGGGTGGTCATCTGAACACTGGGACAATTTGGTTTTGGCCAAGACCTCAATAAGAAATGCATTCTAGGGGTGCCTGAGTGGCTCAGTTGGTTGAGCCTCCAACTTCGGCTCAGGTCATGATCTCGTGGTTCGAGAGTTTGTGCTGACAGCTCAGAACCTGAAGCCTGCTTCAGATTCTGTGTTTCCCTCTCTCTGTCCCTCTCCTACTCACTCTCTCCCTCTCTCTCTCTCTCGAAAATAAACATTAAAAAAAAAGAAAGAAATGCATTCTATATTATGGCTTCCAGATATACACAGAAAGAGCTGAAACAAAAGTTTTACAAACCAAAGCTTATTCTTCTTACATGAGATGCACTTTTTTTCCGTTATTTCTATTCTAATTTTTTATTTTAAAAAAATGCTGGAACTTCTCCCCCAAATAATTCTTTAACATACTAATGTATAATAACAATGTGTAGTTTGAAAAACACTGACATAAGCAGCCTTTCCACTGTGTGGTTTTGCCAATACACAAGACCAACCTAAGAAAACAATGTTGTGAGCAACCAGTATTAGACACAGCATATGGGCTCTATTTTTTAAAAATATATGTTAAGCTGAATCATTAATTGAGAGATTTTTCTCCATCCATCACAGCAGAGAATACAGGACAAAACATTCCTTTAATATGGAGACAGTGGGATTTAACAGAGTACATGACCTGGTATTAGAAAACCTAGATTCATTTTCCAAACCCTAAAGAAATTCTAGATCTGAGCAATGATCATTAAGAGCTGCTAAAATCATTCTGTGAAAGACTAATGAGAAACTTATAATGGATGGACCATGCTAACAACATCTGAACCCCATGATCAATCTTAAAATCACATCCAGGGAGGGGCGCCTGGGTGCCTCAGTTGGCTGAATGGTTGACTCTTGATTTCGGCTCAGGTCTTGATCCCAGGATTGTGGGATGGAGCCTTGTGTGGGGCTTTGTGCTGAGCATGGAGCCTGCTTAAGATTCATATTCATTCTCTCTCTCTCTCTCTCTCTCTCTCTCTCCCCTGTCCCTCATTTGTGCACATGATGAGATGCATGGCACCACCTATAAAGTATAATGGCCAAAAAAATTAAGGGAAGAGAGGGACACATTAAAGGAATGCAACCAACCAAATCAAGAATGTGATAAGTTGTACAGGACAAATGACCTACTTTTTCAACAAATAAAAGCAAGGGGAAGGGGGGGGGGGAGAAAGAGGAGGAGATTGCTATAAATGAAAAGACTTAAGAGACAATCGACCAGATGTAATAGGTGGATCCTGTTTGGATCCCAATTTAATCAATTGTAAAAAGACATTTATGAGACAGCTGAGGAAACTGAATACCAAATAAATACTAGGTGTTTTTTAGGAATTACTACTGTTTGTTTTTCAGGTATGATGATAATGGTATATGATTACAGGGAAAAGGGGGCAAGGGAGAAAAAGTCCTTATCTCTTAGATACATACTGAAGCATTTACAGATAAGATGATCCATCATCTAAGATATGCTTTAGAATAATCCAGAATGGAAAAAACAGATCCAACGTGGAGAGGGAGTAGGGGGTATAGATAGAATAAAACTGACCGTGTCTTGGTAACTATTGAAGCTGGGGTATGGGCATATAGATATTTATCATACTATTCTTTGTACTTTCGTATATGTTTAAAATTTTCCATATTAAAAAGCTATAATATAAAAAGAAAATAAAACCTAGATTCAAACTCCAGAGTTTAGTAGATATAGGACTTTGGAATACTCTTGAATACTCTGATCTTCAATTTTCTCATCTAAAAATGGGAATGATAATGATAATCCTTGCCTCACACAATTTTTAGAGATCATGGATTCACATCTTTCGGAAATTCAGCCCTTATAAACTGCAAAACTCTTACATATGTTATCATAATAGTTAGTTCTCTCTCTCTGCGATGGTATGGAAGCAGACAGAGATTGTAGTTTTGTTGGGTTAGAAACAGGTAGGGGCGCCCGGGTGGCTCAGTCGGGTGGGCATCGGACTTCAGCGCAGGTCATGGTCTTACAATTAGTGAGTCCGAGCCCTGCGTCAGGTTCTGTGCTGACAGCTCAGAGCCCGGAGCCTGATTCGGATTCTGTGTCTCCCTCTCTCTCTGCCCCTCCCCCACTGACACTCCATCTCTCTCTCTCAAAAATGACTAAACGTTAAAAAAAAAAAAAAAAGGAAAAGAAAAGAAACAGGTAATGGGCTGAGTCTCTTAGAACTTCCCCAAATTTTTGTTTTGTAATATCTCCTTAATATGATAGTGTTTACTGTACATTGGCCCTTTTCTCCCAAAAGGAAAGTGTCAAAATTTATTAACAATAAACTGAAGTTCTCAAACTTGAGTTGTTTATATATCTTGTTTACTTCCTCAATTATTCATACTTCCCCTACTAAAGGTAGAAAGTAAATTTACAGGAGACTGTGGGGTTGAGATAAAACTGAATACAAATAGAAATCAATGTAATCTAAATAGCACTTTGTTTGAAATATTCCAGGTGCTTTTCAAGAGCAGATATGTATCTTTCAGCACTAATACTTCATCTCAAATAAAAGGAAATTAGCAGAGGTTCAAGCCTAAGTAACACAAAGGGAAACTTGGCCCCATCTTGCTTCAGCTTGCAGAATGGGTTGAAGGGAATCAGGGTGATCATTCTATAACACAATTCTGATTAAGTCATTTCCCTTCCTTTCAATGGCTTCCCTCTGCTTTCAGGAAAAAGTCCAAATTCCTGAACAAAGGTTCAGGTGGCTCTCCAGCCTTACATCCTCCCTTTTCCCCTAGTCTAAGCCCCTCTAGGACTGATGTCCCTTGTCATCACTGGTGGGGCGAGTCTTCCACTCTCCTCTCCCTTACCTTTTAGTGGTCAAGTCCGGTTAATTCTCCTGAGGTGTCTCTCAAATCTGCCCTCTCCATTCCATTCCTGCTGCCACTGCCCGAGATCAGGCCTTTTTTTAACCTTTACTCCCCCATCTCCCCAAATAGGACATATCCTTATTGCTTTTTCTGATTATAAAACAAGTCATGCTCATAAAAAAAATAAATAAATAAGGCAATAAGGAAAGGAACAAAAGTCTCCCCATGATCTCCTGACATGGACATAAAAAACCTCTCTATTACACTCATATTCATAGCACCATTACTGACAATAGCCAGAAGGTGGAAGCAACCCAAGTGCCCATGTGTGGAATGGATAAACATAATATTTATACATACTATGTACACACAACGTGTACATATACATACAATAAAATATTATTCAGGGGCACCTGGGTGGCTCAGTAGATTAAGTGTCTTACTCTTGATTTCGGCTCAGGTCATGATCTCACCCGTGGGCTCAAGCCCCAGCCCCACATTGGGCTCTGCACTGACAATGTGAGGCCTGCTCTCTCCCTCTCTCTCAGCACCTCCCTACCCCGCCATCCATGCGCGTGCTCTCTCTCTCTCTCTCATAAAATAATAAACTTTTAAAAATATATATTATTCAGCCTTAAAAAGGAAGGAAATCTGACACAGGCTACAACATGGATGAGCTTTGAGGACATTATGCTAACCGAAATAAGTCAGTCACAAAAAGACAAATATTGTACAATTCCATTTATATCAAGTATCTAGAGCAGTCAAATTCATAGATACAGGAAGGAGAAGGGTGGTTGTGGGGGGGTGCTGAGGGAAGGGGGAAAGGGGGAAAAGGGGAAATTGTTCAATAGATAAAGAGTTTCAGTTTTACAAGATGAAAGAATTCTGGAGATTTGTTGCATAACAATGTGCATATCCTTAGCACTCTGAGCTATATGCTTAAAATGTTTAAGATGGTAAATTTTATGTTATGGGTATTTTGCCATAATTAAAATTAAAAAAATTTTTAAAAGAACTACTCTTTCTAGACATTTTTCCTATAGATTTGTATGTATACACTTAAAAAAGCAAAAATAGGAACACACTGTACTGTAATGCACTTTTCACACCTAACCATATGATGCAAACATCTTTCTTATATATATAGCTCCCACCTCATTCTTTTTTTTTTTTTAATATTTGTTCATTTTTGAAAGAGCATGCACAAGGGAGGGAGAGAGAGAGAAGGGGACAGAGGGTCTGAAGTGGGCTCCATGCTGACAGCAGCGAGCCCTAAGCTGGGCTGGAACTCACAAACCTCAAGACCACGACCTAAGCCAAAGTTGGATGCTCAGTGAACTGAGCTACCCAAGCGCCCCTCACCTCATTCTTTTCTAATAACTAATAGTACATATCACAGGACTGCACCATAATTTAACGTCTGTTTTCAACATTATAAAAACATCACAGTCAACATCTTGCATATTTTCTCAATACGTCTTACAATAGGCATCTGCTTTGTTTTTTACATGCCCGGTTTCTCGTATCAGTATCAATATTTTCCAAAGGAAAAATACCTCCTTCTTATCCAAACATCCATCCTGTACCTAGCCTCCTCCCCTCTAGCCACTCTTGTTCTATGAAGCCAGCCTGGGCCCATTTATTTGAAAGTTTGTTCCTAGGTATATTATTTTTCATGTTGTTATTTTCATCTCTCCTACAATTTCATTTTCTGACTATTACTGCTTGCATAAAGCTATTGCTTTTTGTCTGTTATACCTGCTTGTTCACTTAACCTTATTATATCTAATTATTTTTACTTAATTCTCTTGAATCTTCTCAGCAGGTCATTGTATCATACGTAGGTAGACAGTCATACTGTCTGCATAGTGACTAAGAGCAAAAGCTCTAGGTGGCTCAGTCCCGTTGAGCATCTGACTCTTGATTTTGGCTCTGATCATGATCCTAGGGTGGTAGGATCCAGCCCTGTGTAGGATTCTGTGCTGAGCGTGCAGCCTGCTTGAGATTCTTTCTCCCTCTCCCCTGCTCCCTTGGCTCTCTTTCAAAAAAAAAAAAAAAAAAGAGTTGGATTCAAATCCTGTATGACCTTGGGGAAGCATTTTACCTCAATTTCCTCATCCACAGACTGGGAATCATAATAAAGGCTATCTCACAGGATTGTTCTCAAGATTACATCATTAATTGAGGCTAGTGCATGAAAAGTGCTCAACACTTACTAGTTCAATAAATGTCTAATACAGGACAATAATGAAAATATAACTCACTCCACACTATGCCTTTTATTTTTTGTTGTTGTTGAATTACACTGACATACTCCTTGTCATCAACTGCCTTGCTTTTCACTTCTTCAAAAAAGTAGAAGCTGTCAGACTCCTCGTAAAGATCTGTGCTGTGGATGTTATCCACTCTTACCTTTTTGGGAAAGTAGTGCCATCCGTTTCCCCTTTCATCTCCTGTATTTTCTCAGCCTCTCTCCTCGGTACTTGGCTCTTTGCCATCAGCATTTAAATCTGCTCACGTCTCTCTCATGCTTAAAACTTCACCTTATTCCCCAATCGCTCTCCAGCCTTCTCTCTCTCCCCTCTCTCCCTTCACAGCCAAACTCTGTGAGCTGCCTACACTTTGTCTTTATTTTCTCACATCCCACTCTCTCCTCATCCCACTGATATATTACATTGAACCTTTGGAAGCTGCCGATATTCTAGATTCCACCCCCATCGTTTCACCAAATCTGCTCAATTAGGTCCCCAGTGACCTCTATATTTATTCATCCGAAGGACACATTTTAATGTTTAACTTATCTTACTTGAAACCTAAGCAGGATTCTGCAAAATTAACCTCTTCCTTTGGCTTTCATGACTGCATTCTCCTGTTTTCCTTCTACTTCTCTGGCCATTCCTTCCTAGTATAGTCTAAATGAACCCTTCTTCCAAGAGTGTACAACACAGTGGCCTCAAATGATCTAGGCCTTTTTTCTTTCTTTTTTTCAAATCTCTCTTGATGGTTCTCTTCCAATGTTAAGTTTCCAGTTGTACTGGATTCATGTAGTATACCCCATAAGTGTACCTTGGAACATGTTTGGAATGCATGCTGTGAGGGCAGGAATCTGAGTCCTTACTGCCCCCACAATGCCTGGTGCATAACAGACGCTTGATAAATATTCTTTAAATTGCCATAAATGAAAGGCTGCAGTGTGAAAAACAGATAAGAGGAATGAAGACCGAGAAGGAGCACAACTCCCCCCCATCTTTCTGAAACCATACCTCTGATCAAACACACGCAACATACAACACACACTTACTGCATGCTTAAAATCCTTTGATGGCTCCCCAATGCCCCCAAGCTAAAATCCAAATTCTTCAGAAGTTACAAAGGAGATACAAGGAAAGTCTGAGGCAGCACCTGCTTTTCTCTCAAACATCATCTAGCCAGACCACTTCCACTTCTTGGAATCTGTCTCTAGCCAGCCTATGAAATCCTTGCAGATGCCCAAAAAGGCTGCACTCTAGCTCTGGGGCTTTGCACATGCAGCTCTCTCTGCCTAGAACATTGTGCACTTCACAATGCTCATCTGGCCAATACAAAGGCAGCCTTCATGTCTCATTTTGGAAGTCATCTTCTTTGACCACCTTCCCTAGCCTCATTTCCTGAAATCTAAGTTAACTGCCTTCTCTAGGCATTCACGGTCCCCTGTATGTCCAAAACCATAGCTTGAATCACAATGCATTCCTGTTTATACGGTAAAACCGTGGAGTTCCCTGAGGACAAGACGTCTCATTCACTCCACCCGTGGCGTGGCGATCAGCCCAGGCCCCGGCACACAATACATGCTCAGTGATGGACTTCCTTGTAGTAGTAGCACTGATAAAAGCTCCAAGATATTGAGAACTTACCTGCAAGGGTTTTAAATATAAATTTAGTTTGCCTTATAAGACAGCTATTATTATGCCCATTTTGCAGATGGGAAAACTGATGTACAATGAAGTCAATCCTCTCTGGCCCCAGGAGAGTCGCACCGACACACATTTTCCGCAGTTTTGAGTTATTCCCCAACACCCAAATAAGAGGGGTTTTCTTTTTCTCAGAAACTTGCAGGTCAGGAGGAGCAATGGGCCCAAAATACAGTAAACAGCCAAAAGCGCACTCCAAGCCAGCGCCAAGTGGGGTTGCAGGGCAGGAGGGGGTGCCGCCCCGGCGCGGCGCAGGGGATTAAGGTCTGGCCCCAGCCTCCTTCCCGGGGGTCCCCCGCGCTACCGCCCCAGGTCTGCTGCGACGAGTCGACGCCGAAGCGGCGTGTTTGGGCCGCGACTGCCCGCCCGGCCCTGCTCACCTGCAGTCCCGCCGCCTCGCTGAGCCGGGGCCGCCGCCGGCCCGCTGCGCCTCCGCCGGGCTGCTTGGCGCCCGCAGCGCGCAGCGGAGCGCGTTGCCTTGGCGACCGGAGCTGCCGAACTCCCGCGGCGGGCGCTACGGCGGCTCGGAAGGGACCGGGACGGTTCGCGTCCCCTTCCGCGGCCCCAGAGCCGCCAGAGGAGGGAAAGGGAGTGGGAGTTGGGGTCCTGAGCCGTGAGGGACCAGGGTGGGGTTTGGCAGCCTGAAACTAGGCCCCAGGAGAAAGGGAAAGGAAAGAAATGCTGAGGGAAAGGGAAACAGTGAGGCGGGGGAGGGGTGGGCACTTGTACCTCGGATCCCGCCGTTGCCTCGGTTTATCTCTCTGTAACCAGATACGGGGACAGTTGGAGGAGAGAACGGGGCCATAGGCGGAAGCTTGCTAGACTGGGAATATTTAAAGACGAGAAAACTGATGTGGGAGGAGTGGCAGATGCGTTTCCCTTTAATCTCAGAAGGGGTGGTGTGGCAAAGAATGAATAAACTTGTTTCTTTGGGCTCAAGGTGAGAATTAGATCATCAGATTGCATTTTAATATCGCAAATTTAGCTTCTGATCAGCAATTATATTTCTTGAAATAACCCTGCAAATATACTGAAACATGGGCACAACGGATATTCATTGCTCCACTGTTTGTAAAAGCAAACTGGTTGAGACCAGTCTAAATGTCCATCAGTAGATGCACCCATAAAATGAATTTCTACAGCAAGAATTAAGAGAGACCGAAATAAAGACGTAAATAAAGTCTAGATAAAGACCTGTCTTCAAGCTCTGCTTACACCAATGGTCTCCAAACTAGTCCTGTCTTTGTATCTACTATTACTTCCAACTTACCAACCTTGCCCCAGTCTATTCTCCACACTGAAGCCAAAATGTCCTTTTTAAAATGTAAACATGATCATGTCCTTCCCCTGTTCAAAACCTTTCAACAACCTTCCCATCATATTTGGAATAAAATCTGGAATTGTTCACCATGTTCAGCTTCATCTCTCACCATTTCCCCTCTTGTTCATGCTCCAGCCACATTGGCCTTGTTTTTAAGTAAATCATGTTTTTAAACACACACACACACACACACACACACAAACACACACAGGCCCAAAAGGGTATCGCTTAGACAGAATTCCCAAACGTGTGCTCAATATGTAGTCTAATTGCAGTTTCAACCTCCCCCAGGCATGTAGTCTTAGCCAGTCAGCCAGGAATTTTTTAATCCTCACCAAAGAGTCTGCCACCTGGTCCCTCTCCACACCCCAAAGAAGGATGAGGTAATCTGCATAAGACAACTTGCTTTTCCCCTAGAAAGTGGCCTTGTCTACAACAATCCTTTTCTTCTAATAACTTTTGCCCCCACTCTCCTTCTGTAAAAGCTTCCATTTTGTAGAACTTCAAGGAGTGCCTCTCTACTTGCTAGAGGAGTAACACTCAATTGATGAATCGCTTAAAAAAACCAACTACATCTTCAAATTTACTGGGTTGAATTTTGTTACTTAACACATGCTTCTGTTTCACGGCCTTTCCTCTTGCTATTCCATGTCGGGACCACTCTTCCTCTGCGGTTTGCTTCCTCATTTCTTTAGTATCTCTGTTCAAATGTCAGGTCTTCAAAAACACCTGCCCTGACTATTTAAAATAGCAGACCCCCACCAACTCTTGTGTTCTCCTTGCCTGTTTTATTATTTTTCTTCCCAGCTCTTGTCAGTATCTGACATTTTCTATTTGTTTATTTAAAAAATACATATATATTTTTACATTTATTTATTTTTGAGAGAGAGTGAGACAGAGCACAGGCAGGGGAGGAGCAGAGAGTGAGGGAGACACTGAATCCAAAGCAGGTTCCAGGCTCTGAGCCGTCAGCACAGAGCCCCATGCGGGGCTCGAACCCACGAACCCTGAGGTCATGACCTGAGCCGATGTCAGACACTTAACCAACTGAGCCACACAGGCACCCCTATATTTATTACTTGTCTCTTTTTACTACAGCATAAGCTCTTTAAAAGGCAGGCATTTTGTTTTGTTCCCTGCTGTTTTCTCATCACTGGGAACTGCCTGGCACATAGTAAAAGCATGGTAAATATTTACTGAATAAATGAATAAGTTAAGTGAAAAAAGCAATATGCACCACTATGTGGTTGGAATGCTACCATGTGTAAAAAGGGAATGATAGATAATACATATAATCATGGCATATGCATCTATAAACTCTGGAAAGAGATCTGGGAGGTGAGGGGGTAAGGTGATACATTTTCACTGTACTTTTACGCAGTATTTTTAAAAACCAAGTACCCATAGTATCTTTTCGAACAATATATAAGAATGTGTGGGACTAGAATATGCCACCCCAGAACATGCCACTTTGAAATAAGAATTATTTCAAGCTGAAAACAACTGAGAAGTAGACACAGAAAAGCTCTCTGCCCTCATCCTTATGAATTTCCCTTTGTGAAGATGTTACCCCCACCCTCCCCATCAGGAAGAGCAGAAGTTAAACAGGAGATAACTCTGGACTTTTATCAAGAGAGGGATCTACATAATAAACCTTACTAAAACAATCCTTCCACTAATTTCTCCCGCTTTACCTTCCTAATAGCCTAAACTGCTTTTCATTGTCTTAGAACTTCTCTACAAATTTAAAATGTATCATCCTTTGTCAGAATGGTATACAAACCTCCAGGCCTCCCCTGCCCAATCAGTGAATCCAGAGGGTAGAGGAAAAACTTCCTCCCTTACAAGGGAAGAAACAACCTAGTTTTGACAATCAACATGTAAAGACAGGAGGGGCTGCCTTAGGGCAGCAGTGAGCTCCCCAACCTAGAGGAAATGCGAGGGGTTCCTGCATGACGTGGGAAATTGGAGCAGATGATCGGCTTCCCCCATGTTTGCCACCTAGATGAGGTACACTTAATCACTAGGGTCAGAAACACTGAGAGACTGGCAAGATCCCACAGTTGGGTAGATGAGAAAATGAAAAGTCTTCAGCTGCCAGGTAGACCCGGTGTTCCTCGCTGAATGTACACAGCAGCGCTCACAGAATGTAAACAAATAGCAGACAAGGCCGCTGTGGAATCACAAATATGACAATATTCTCCTCTTCTACCACGAGTGGGTCCTGCTTCCTTCTCAATCATAACTCTGGCTCTGCTCTAATCCTCCCACCTTCTGGGTAAACCAATGAGATACCTAACCATTCAATGGCCCCTGCTTCTCAACTGTATCCAATTCAAAACTGTTCCCCACTTGCTTAAACCCTCCTTACAGATACGCAGCACAAACCCAAATCCTACAATAAGCTCTTCCCAATTCCCTCTTAGAGAGATACCTCATGTTTTCTCTGATGTGAATTCTCCTTTGCTGTACACGCTAAATAAATCTGGTATTTTTTTGAGTATAGGTATGTCCCTGAGGGGATTTGACCACGGACTTCATTACAGTCTTCGCTTTCTTTAGGCCAGTCCAGCAGTACCCGAACAGGAAGAAGTAAGGATTTAAGGGTTACCTGAAAGGTTCAGTGACCATGAGGCAACTCCACTTGGGCAGGTATTGAGTGGTAAGGGTGGGGGTCGGGTGAAGAGCTCAGGTAGGAATTAGGAAAGCTTAAGTAATTCTCCTTCTTCTGCCATCAACTTTTTCTGTGGCCTTGGGTAAACCATTTCACTTTGAGCCTTTTTCCATTTCTGTAAAAAAACAGATTCAGATATTTCTAAGGCTTCTTCCAATCTAAATATTTTAGGATGCCAAACTCTACAGGTTCTTATATTCCCAGGTAAATGTTCCCCTATTTAGTCATTTGTGTGACACTCTCCTCTCATCGTTGTTGCCATATCTGCATACCACCTGCACTGTTATATATATAAGTGAAACAGTTCCCAATTTTTTTTTTCTTAAAATAGACTCCCAGTTTTAACTTAAATTTACCCAGCAAAATTTACATCACTTCTTAAATGGACAACCAGCGTTGCTGAAGCGGCCTCGGCCAGTGTGGTAATCTAAACTTCAGCAAACACCCTCAGTCCCACTGATTGGCTGACTCACCTTTTTTGGTATAGAGATCATGCACTCTTTCTAGAAAGGACAGCACTTCTGCAAGTCACGAAACAGAAATCAGACCCCCTTGCAGCAATCCCCAGGCACTAAGGAACCAGACCCCCTTGCACAATCTCCCAGAGCAGTGATAACGTCTCTAGCTGGCACAGCAAGTCTGCACATAATCGAGAAATGTTGGGATCACTGCATTCCCTGTACCGATGACCTGCCCTGAATCCCTTGAAAAATCCCTGGGCCAGGCAGAAACCTCGGCGGAGTCGGCATTTGGAGAAGAGTCTGCCTTCTCCTCAGGTGGCCAGCCTCCTGAATAAAATTCATATTCCTTTCCAAGCAAAACTCACCTCTTGAGTATTGGCCTTTGGAGCCACGGGCAGCCGAACTTGGGGTTCGGGAACACGGCTTGCTACAAATGAACAGATTTCTGCAAGCACACACACTGATCCTAAAACAAAACAACGTTTCTTACCTGGAGATGGGCTTACCTTTTGGAGAGACCTGGAAAACGAAGCCTTCGCTCTGTCAAAAATGGAGGCAAGCGAATGTTAGAAACCTGTTAGGTACTAGCGGCGAACGAACTTTCCTCTTTGGTTTGAAACCGGACTTGCTCACTCTGCCTTTTTCAGCGTTACCTAATGTGTTCATGCACCCAAGACCCTCCCATTTACCCCAAGTGGTATATAGATTCCGCATTTTAAGAAACAACGCTCATCTTTCCCCGATTAGCTTGGACTCATCTTTCGGTTCTCAGATTAAATACAAATTCCTCAGAACACCCTTCCAGTGTGTGTAATTTTAACGGATTAAAACACACCCCCAACCACATGATTCTCCCCTCACATAGTAAGCGTTAATAAATAAGCTTTTATTGAAAGGACATTCCCTCGTACTACTTCTTCAGAGTACTCATCACCGTGTGTCACGGTGCATTTATGTTCGGTGTCAGCTCTTAAGTAGGCCATAAATTCCTGTGTGTTTTTGTACCTCAGATCTCGACACATAACGGGCTCCCAGTGAATACAAGTCAGGTGAAGGAATAAAGCCTTCACACCTCCTGCCGCTCTGGGCCGCTTTCTCCCCATCTCCCACCTCAGCGCCAGGCGGCGTTAACCCCGCCTTCTCCCTTAGCTCCAGGCCGGTTTAGCCCCGCCTCCTCCCTCACCGCCGGCCGGGTTAGCCCCGCCTCCTCCCTCCCCTCTGGCTTGGTTTAGCCCCGCCTCCCGTATACGGCCAGGTCGATTTAGCTCCGCCTTCTCCCTCTACCAATGACAGAGGCTCTCTCGGGCAGCAGCAGCTGAGGGCGGTGGGCGGGGTCGCGCAATGACGCAACTCGCGCGTTTCCGGCCTGAGAAAACGTCGCGTTTCTGGGGAGACGCCTCGACTGGCAGTTACCACCGCGCTAGAAGCCTACCGACCGGCCGCTTCCATCACCAGGCGTCACCATGGGGGCTGTGCTGGGCGTCTTCTCCCTCGCCAGCTGGGTGAGTCCAGGATCTGATCTCTCCGTTGGACGTGTAGTTTGGGGGAGGGCAACAGGGAGTCCCAGGCCCAGACTCTGTCGGTCCTTGGCCAGGAGTGGGGGGGCACAGGCCCTGGGCTGCACAGAGTATCCGGGGGCCCAAATGAAAATCCGTGATTGCCCCTGGAGATTGGGATCACGCGGCTCGCCTTCCGGGTTTGTAGGGGGAATGTAGGAGGCCAGGCCGTCATTGTTTACAATTTCGATTGCCCCGCCCCCGTGAGCCTTCAGGCCTCTGGGTTCCTCTGGAGCTGGGACCTGAACCGCGGAATGACAGTTCCGGGGCGAGGGCGCTCTGCTTCTTTTCGAAGTACCTTCATAAGGTGGCGTCGTTTAATTTTGGGTGGCTTAAACGATATATTTATCCCATAGCATGGATTTGCCAATGCTACAGAGTATGTGGCAGAGCTGGGATTTTAACCAAGGCCTGTATGCAGTTCTGGTGCAAAGGAAAGAAAGCCTGGTGGATTATTATTCAAAATTGGAAGCCATGGCGTGAACATTTTGAGACCTTGTCCAAGGCATTTATCTCTGGCTTCCTGTAACATGAGGATAATCACTCCAGCGTTCCTCACCTCGAGAGCTGCTGTGAGGATAAAGTGAATAAATTGGATTGAATCACTTTGTAGGTTGTAAACGGCCTATTTTAAAAAGGAAAGTTTAGGATCTAGGGACGAGAATATGGTGAGTTTCCTCATATACTTGACCCTGAGGATCATGATTCTTTAAAATCATTTTTTTGTTTCATAACTTCCCAGCTGATTTTGTTGATCAAGGACTCAATCTCAACTCATTATACTACCATTTCTTAGGGACAAAGTGTATTTTCCATTTTTTTTTTTAAAGATTTTAAGTAATCTTTACACCTAGTAGAGCTCCATCTCACAACCCTGAGATCAAGAGTCACATGCTCCTCTGACTGAGCCAGCCTGGCGCCCTTCCATTCTTTAAGGCTGTTGACCTTAAATCGGAAGGGTGTTTAGTCCAGGTTCCTTGAGAGCAGCGGTCTTCCAATTTTTTGACCTTGACCCAAAATAAGAAATAAATTTTATGTAGTCGATTTAATATGCCCAATTAGACCCAAGTTTCATGAAATAAATTTTACCTTTACCATCTGCTGTACAATTTTTCTTTCACATTAAAACAAATCCTGGTTGAATTTTATGATCCACTAGTGGGTCAGGCTATTTGCAAAATAGATTTAGGAAGAAATATAGTTAAGAAGGTAATTAATTAAGGAGTGATTTGTAATTTGAAACAAAGATGTCTTTTTTTTTTTTTAATCCTAACAACGTGCAACACATTTTGGCTTTTTGTAAAGTTAAGATTTGAATTGATGCCATCAAAGCATTTCTCTCTATAAATTGCTTTTATATTTTATTAATCCCTTTTGTTCAACAGGAATAGCAAGAAGTGCAGTGTACCAGAGAATGGAATGAGGGAAGGGAAGAATAATAGGAAATAAAGTCAGAAAGGTAGCAGGGAGCCAGCCAAATCCTGTAGATAACCCATTGTTTGGTCTTGTAGGATAATTTAAGGACTTTGGCTTTTACTCTTAAAGTGACAGAGGGATCCATTATAGAAAAGAGGAATGATGGGATCTGACCTGTGTTTTAACAAGGTGGTTGTGTGGAGAACAGATGGTAGAAAAGAAAGAGGAGAGCAATGTAAAGGAGAAAAAACGTTCTTTGCATCCTCTGTGAGGTTAGTGGTTGGGGGTCTGTGAATTAAACTGACAAAAGACAGATTAGCACAAGAAAAAAGAGCTATGTACACATGCAACACACATATACACAGGATGTTTTTCATCATTCAGTGATTAATAACTCAAAAGGGTAGTTAGAAAATATGGCTTATTATATACCTAACTTAATAGGGGAGAAGAAAAGGGCTTTTATAGGATAGGTTTCTTTAGAGAAGACAGGTGGGTTTTTAGAACAAACAGGAGATAAGGAAGTTTGTGATAATACTTGTTTGTGTAGGTGCAGAGGTCTTTTGTCTTCTTCATGGCCATAAAACTCTTGGAGAGAGAGTTTATGGCAGCTTCATATCCTAGAAGTTGCTGCTTTTAGTTAGATGAAGAAAGCTCCAAGAAGGCTTTTTCCCGTGTTTGTTGAATCTCAAATGTCTTCATCTTAAAATAACCTATACCAACTCTGGCTTCTGAATGGGTCACTTCAGCAGTGAGACAGGAGTCATTGCAATTAATCCAGGTGAGTGATGATAGTAGTGGCTCAGACCAACATGATAGTTAAGGATGCTAAGAAGTAATCAGATTCTGGATATAGGGGCACCTGGATGGCTCCATCGGTTAAGCGTCTGACCCTCAATTCAGCTCAGGTCATGATCTCACGGTTCATGAGTTCCAGTTCATGAGTTTCAGCCCTGCGTTGGGCTCTGTGCTGACAGTGCAGAGCCTGCTTGGGATATTCTCTCTCTCTCTCTCTCTCTCAAAATAAATAAATAAAAACTAAAAAAAAAAAAAAGATTCTGGATATATATTCTGAGGATAAAGCTGATGTGCTCACAGATTGGGTGATGGTTTTGGAAAAAAAAGAAGGCATCAAGGATGACTCCACGGTTTTTGGCCTGAGTAACAGGAAGAATAGAGTTGTCATATACTGAGATAGGGAAATGATAATAACAGTAGGACAGCTTTGTTCCACAGATTGAGTACCTACTGTGTAAAGATACAGGAGACAAACAGTAGGTGGTCCCTCCTAAAGGTACTTAAAGTCTCCTGATACTTATAAACAAGTAAGTAGGTATGTTAGTTTGCTAGGGCTCGATAACAAAATACCACAAACTAGGCGGCTTAAGCAACAGAAATTTATTGTCTCTCTGTTTCTGGAGGCTAGAAGTCTGAGATTAAGGTGTCGACAGGGTTGGCTCCTTCTGAGGGTGATGAGAGAGAATCTATTCCATGCCTTTTTCCCAGCTCCGGGTGGTTTGTATCAGTCTTTGATATTCCTTGGCTTGTAGATCTCTGCCTTCGTCTTCAGTTGGTATTCTTCCCATGCTGCATGTCTGTGCTCAAATTCTCCTTTTTATGACACTAATCATGTTTAATTAGGTGCCCACTCTTCTCCAGCATAACATCATTTTAGCTAATTACATCTGCAGTGACTCTGTTTCCACATAGGTCACATTCTCCAGTACTGGGGATCAGGACTTCGACATACTAATTTGACACAGTTCAACCCATAACAAACAGTAGGCAGTTATTATGAGATTATTTTATGGGCCAGAAAATAAATAACTACAGAGAGTCAGGAGTGTGTGGATGCAGACAAAATAAACCTGAAGCGATTAGTGTCGTTGTTGACTGTAAAACCTCTGTTCCAGTCGCTGGCTAGCTACAGACCTCTGGGTCATTTGGCCCAGATTATGGTTAAGAATTGGATACTGAGGGGCGCCTGGGTGGCGCAGTCGGTTAAGCGTCCGACTTCAGCCAGGTCACGATCTCGCAGTCTGTGAGTTCGAGCCCCGCGTCGGGCTCTGGGCTGATGGCTCAGAGCCTGGAGCCTGTTTCCGATTCTGTGTCTCCCTCTCTCTCTGTCCCTCCCCCGTTCATGCTCTGTCTCTCTCTGTCCCAAAAATAAATAAACGTTGAAAAAAAAAAATTAAAAAAAAAAAAAAAAAGAATTGGATACTGAATATGGGTGATCAATTTCCCATGGTTGTTGTGGTAACAAATGTTAATGGCTACCGTGATAATATTGAGCCCCTGCTGTGTCAGGCATTATGCTACTTGCTGGATATTCCTGATACTAGCTCATTCTTCACACAGTAACTATTTGGGTAGGTGGTGTTAATGCCCATTTTTACAGATGAGAAAACTGGGCTTTTAAGAAGCTTAACATCTTGCTCCAGATCACACAAAACCATGATAAAGGCCACACAAGGTACCATCTATAAAAAGTAAAGACTGGGACCATACTGTGAGACCAGCATCCTCTACAATTTTTATTTTTTTAACGTTTATTTACTTTTGAGACAGAGAGAGTCAGAGCATGAACGGGGGAGGGTCAGAGAGAGAGAGGGAGACACAGAATCTGGAACAGGCTCCAGGCTCTGAGCTGTCAGCACAGAGCCCGACGCAGGGCTCGAACTCACGAGCCGTGAGATCTTGACCTGAGCCGAAGTTGGACGCTTAACCGACTGAGCCACCCAGGCGCCCTGCATCCTCTACAATTTACATCTCCTGCTTCTGCTGATGATTCTGACTTTAGCCTGCCCTTGTGATGTGACTTAATGTCACCTGTGAAAGCAATTCAAGCACTTTCCTAATTAAGCCTACATAAAAATGACTCAAATTATGCCTTCCTCTGGAATGCTCACCAGAGATCCAGGTTACTTTTCTTTTTTTCAATTGAGGTAGAATTCACAGAATATAAAACTAACCATTTTAAAGTGTGTAATTTTGTGGTATTTAGTACATTCACAGTGTTGTACTGTCATCACATCTGTCTAGTGTAGAACATTTTCCTTCCCCAAAGGAGAAGCTCGATTCTCATTAAGAAGTCATTCCCCATTTCTTCACCCCCCCACTCCCCCCCCCCCCCCATCCAGCCTCTGGAAACTAATGCTTTCCATCTCTGGATTTATTTATTCCAGATATTTCAGATAAATGAAATACAGTATGTGACCTTTTGTGTCTGGCTTCTTTCACTTAGCATGATGTTTTCTAGGTTCACCCATGTCGTACCATATATCAGTACTTTGTTCATTTTTATGACTGAGTAATATTCCATTGTGTGGATATACCACATTTTATGTATCCATTCGTCAGTTGATAGACATTGGGTTGTTTCTGCCTTTGGCAACTGTAAATAGTGCTGCTTTGAACATTCATGTACAGGCTTTTGTTTGAATACCTGTTTCGGTTCTTTTGGGTATCTATTTAGGACTGGAATTGCTGGGTCAAATGGTGATTCTGTAAGGACTCTCCAGGTTACTCTCGAAAGGAGCTAAATGGCTCTTGCTAACCTTATTTACGATGATTTCCATGTAATGTTGCTTTATGTTATAATACCAGATTTGGTAACTAGGTTCCTTAAATAGCAAGTGGAGTTAGGTTTTTATTTTTCTCAGTATTTAAAAAAAATTTTTTTTTAACGTTTATTCATTTTTGAGAGAGAGAGAGAGAGGAGGAGCACAAGTTGTGTGTGTGTGTGTGGGGGGTGGTGATGGGAGAGAGAGGGAGACACGGAACCCAAAGCAGGCTCCAGGCTCTGAGCTGTCAGCACAGAGCCCGACGTGGGGCCTGAACTCACGAACTGTGAAATCATGACCTGAGTCGAAGTCGGATGCTCAACCGACTGAGCCACCCAGGCGCCCCTATTCTTCTCAGTATTAATATATACTGTTTTTCAATAAAGTATACTCTGTGTGAATATAACTAACATATACTGGGCTCCTTCCATGTTTTAGGCCTGTGTTGAGTACTCATTTCATACAGCAATGTGTGGGGGAGGAAGATTCTGTTATTGAGTCTATTTTACAGAGGGAGAAATAAGCTTAGCTTATGTAACTTGCTGAGGTAGAGTGACAGAAATAATATTGACTCCAGAATCCGTGCTTTTAATCACTTCCTCCTCCCAGCTATAACTATCTCAGGTAAAGCTGTGAAAACCTGGCCGAACTCCTCATCTTCTGCTCTGTGACACTTACGACACGAAGAGGCCCACTGAAAGAGGTCTCACATGGCTGTGGTGTGCTTGTCGCAGGTTCCGTGCCTTTGCAGTGGTGCGTCATGTCTGCTGTGTAGCTGCTGCCCCAATAGTAAGAATTCCACGGTGACCCGCCTCATCTACGCCTTCATTCTCTTCCTGGGCGCTGCTGTGTCCTGTATCATGCTGACAGAAGGGATGGAGTCTCAGCTGAAGAAGGTAAGGAGAAGTAACAGTGGCCTTAATGTGCTGGTTATTTGTATTATTTTTACAGTTGGCACAATTTTAGTTGTGATTAACGTCCCAACTTTTCACCATTGTAAAACTCAGTCAAGTTCATTGTAATTGTTGGGTTTTTAAATTACTTTTGGGTATAGTCAAGACATAGACTATGAAAGGGTTAGTCCTTTTCCAGAAATAAAGGTCAGAACGAACATCTTCAGAGTCTCATGTCACAACTCAGAGAAAGATATTAAAAGAGTGACACGAAAACATTATCTTTCCATGTATGTTTCAGATTTAAACATTTACCTAGACTCGACCTTCACCTGTGGAAGGAGTCAGTTGCCATGAAAATTTGTGGCAAAATGGGAGATAACCTCATCAATAAGAAAAGAGCACTTCACTTTTATTTGCAAAATACAAGTTGTTTCTACTGTTTGGTGATAAGGTTGCAAGTGAATTGGAAGGCAAAAAGTGAAGTCCCACAGGACAGTCTTGCAGTTGTTGAAGCAGTCAGTTTTAGAAATCGAGGCTTTTTTGTGATGGGATAGAATCTTCGTTTAAATGTGGATATTGCCATAACATTGCAATTGCTTTTTCCAGATCCCTGGATTCTGTGAAGGGGGGTTTAAAATCAAGGTGGCTGATATAAAGGCAGATCAAGATTGTGACGTGCTGGTTGGTTATAAAGCTGTATATCGGATCAACTTTGCCTTGGCCATCTTTTTCTTTGTCTTCTCTCTGCTCATGTTAAAAGTAAAAACAAGTAAAGATCCCAGAGCAGCAGTACACAATGGGTATGTACAATTTATTTTATTATTTACTTGCTATATTATGGCGTGGATCCTCCTGTTGAGCAGTTAATGTTGCTATTCGGATGGAAGCAGTAGAGTGTATGAATCGGTGGTCCACATATATTTTTGATCTGTTTCTGACCTATTGTACATGTGAGGTTGTTTCAGTGTTATTTCCAGTTGGAGCTCTGTAGCACAGAGAGGGTAGAGGGGATGAGGAAAATCTTGTCCTTTCTTTTAATACCTTTGTTTCAGGGGTGCCTGGGTGGCGCAGTCGGTTAAGCGTCCGACTTCAGCCAGGTCACGATCTCGCGGTCCGTGAGTTCGAGCCCCGCGTCAGGCTCTGGGCTGATGGCTCGGAGCCTGGAGCCTGTTTCCGATTCTGTGTCTCCCTCTCTCTCTCTGCCCCTCCCCCGTTCATGCTCTGTCTCTCTCTGTCCCAAAAATAAATAAACGTTGAAAAAAAAAAATTAAAAAAAAAATACCTTTGTTTCAGGTTCCTAGATTTTTATCAAACACCCGTGAAAACAGTTCACGCACTGTGCTAGGCACTGCACACACACAGACACATATACTTTTTATTGTTAAAAGAGAAAAATGTACCTGATATATTAAACAGTATACAGAAAAATAAACTGGATCACTGATTTACACATCTGTCGTTTTCCATTCCTGACTGCCCCAGTTCCTCTTAGTTTCAAGTAATTCTTTTTTTTTGTTTTTTAATTTATTCATTTTGAGAGAGAGCGAGAATGCACAAGTGGGGCAGGAGCAGAGAGAAAGAGAGAAACAGAGAAAATCCCAAGTAGGCCCCACACTTGTCAGCACAGAGCCCAAAGTGGGACTCGAACCCTGGACTCCAAGATCATGACCTGAGCCGAAATCAAGATTCAGATGCTTAAACCAACTGAGCCACCCAGCCGCCCCGGTTTCAAGTAATTCTTATTTGAAGACTGAAAGTTCTGTAAACTTTATATGTATCATAATCCCCTTTTTATAGATGCAGTAACTGAACTTCAGAGAGACTGGAGTGTCTGAGATTTCTGAGCCAGTGAGAGTTAGAGGTAGGATTGAAACTCAGGTCTGTCCAGCTCCAAAGCCTGATTCTTTTCACTCTGCCATACAAGGCAGTCTTTAAAGATCATGAACTGAAAGCCAGCTTTGGTCCTGGCTTTGCCAGTGATGAACTGTGTGATTGTGGGCACAAGGCACTTAGGTCCTGTATTGTGAAAGAAGGATTAGACGATAACTTTTTCCTAGATCCAATAATTAGTTGCTTCATATTTAGCTAACATGGTTAGTTTAGAATGCCCCAGAATTCTAGAAAAATTCCTATCTTTAATTGCTAAATGTAGGGAAATTCTTAAGTTATGTGTTTTTCTCTTACATCTATGAGTGATTTGTTCTCTGGGCTAATGTTTGTCTTTAAATTGTATGAAAGATTGAGTGAAACAGCTTCATATCAAATGAAGGGATAAGCCCAGACAATCATGTTGGAAATGCTGAGTCTTTATTTTTGCATTTCAGAAATTCACTTTTCTCAGCATAAGAGCAAAAATTAACATTTCATAAATGTACTTTTTTATATTTTAATAGGTTTTGGTTCTTCAAAATTGCTGCCATCGTTGGTATCATGGTTGGCTCTTTCTACATCCCTGGGGGCCATTTTGCCACAGGTATGCTACTTAAGGGGGTTAATTATAATATACACAGACTCTACAAATGATGGAGTTTAAGCTACATTTTCATTACTGGTTTTGCAGAACTGGCAATTGAATGAAGTGGTATTCAACTATATGACTCAGTACTAATATTAAGATAGTAATTAATTGTATAAACCCAGGAGGCATTCAGCCCACTTCTCAGCTGGAACCATATTTTGCCAGTATCTTAATATAGCTTACCTTCTCACTTGGCAGTACTAAGTTAATCAGAGAGCTTGTCAACATAGGGACCTGTAGGAACTCATATGTGCTCATATCCCTGTCTTAATCTGCTTTCTTACCATAACATCAAGTGACTTCTGTGGATTTCCACTGTGATTTTTTTTTTTCCCTTGTAAAATAAAGGAAAATGCTTATTGTACCATTTGGAATGTCAGATCCCAGGCTCCCCTTGGCACAAGCTAGAACAAGTTTTAAAAGGTCTGAAACCCAACAAAACACTTCTCAGAGAATGCCTTTGAGTTTGGATTTGGAATAATTTTGCTGTGCTGCTGGAGACAGAATATTCTTTACCACCTCTTACTTGAATTAAAATTGTTTTAAAATGTTGGGCAGTGATATTCTGAAATGTTACTCCTGTGGTTAAGAATACCTTTGTTCTTTTGCTTTGTAGCCTGGTTTGTTGTTGGCATGGTAGGGGCCTTTTTGTTCATCCTCATCCAGCTAGTGCTGTTGGTAGACTTTGCTCACTCTGTGAATGAATCATGGGTAAATCGAATGGAAGAAGGAAATCCAAGGTGTTGGTATGCTGGTAAGTATCTGAACTCACCTATAAGAGCCATACTGCATTATGCTACATTAAACAATGTACGTTAGACACTATTAACTATAGAGAACCAACTGAGGGTTGCTGGAGGGGAGGTAGGTGGGGGAATGTGCTAAATAGAGGCGGGCATTAAGGAGAGCACTTGTGTTGAGCACTGGGTATTGTATGTAAACGATGAATCACTAAATTCTACTAGAGTTACCATATATGTTGTTATCATATATTGTCATATATGTTAATAACTAGAATTTAAATAAAAACTTGAAACAAAAAAATAAATAGGATGTGCAGTAAAAATCTTCATTGATTTAAATGTATAAACTTCCAAATGAGAGCTGATTTTTAAAAACTACAGTTTTCCAGTTGAGTCAGTTCTTTTTTTTTTTTTTTTTTTAATTTTTTAACATTTATTTATTTTTGAGAGACAGAGAGAGGCAGAGCATGAGCAGGGGAGGGAGATAGAGAGAGAGAGATACAGAATCTGAAGCAGGCTCCAGGCTCTGAGCTGTTTGTTAGAACAGAGCCCGACACAGGGCTCGAACTCAAGAACTGTGAGACTATGACCCGAGCTGAAGTCGGAGGCTTAACCTACTGAGCCACCCAGGCGCCCCAAGTCAGTTCTGAATTGTATACATTACTAAAAGGAGGAAGCACAGATAACATAAATCATTGGCTTCTCTCAATTCATTTATTTTGAGATTTATAATGTAACTAGATGTGTTTAGATAAAGAAAAACAGTTGTATATAGTGATGTAGTTTTGGTTTTGATTTCCTTGTTGCCATAGACAGGGGATTCAGGTGGGTTATACATACGGGTCATCTGCCCACATCCCTCAGGCAGATAGAAGTGAACAGTCCTTACTGCTTTATTCAGAATATGACTCACACCCCTTATAAAAGCTTTCTGGTAGAAAAAGGGCACTTAAAATTTCTAGGGTGGAAATAGGATATACAGCTTGTAACAATGGGGTGGGAGTTGAGTTCTCTCCTTACTAGGGGCAATGACCCAGCATACCTCATTTAAAAAAAATAAATGGACCAGGACCCAGCTCCTGCCCCTCCACCCATTATAAAAGTAATAGCGAGGCGCCTGGGTGGCTCAGCCGGTTAAGCGTCTGACTTGGGCTCAGGTCATGATCTCACAGTTCGCAGGTTTGAGCCCCACCTCAGGCTCTGTGCTGACAGCACAGATTCTGTGTCTCCCTCTCTCTCTGTCCCTCCCCCAGTCACACTCTGTCTCTCTCTCAAAAATAAAATAAACACTAAAAAAATAAAAAGTAATAGCCGCTCTGTGTCAAGAACTCAGAAAACCAAAAATCACAAAAGAAAACATTCCCCCATAATCCAACTCTTCAGTAATTAATACTCACTGTTAACATATTAGTCTATGTCTTTCCAGACTTTTTTTTTTTTTTAAGTTTATTTATTTATTTTGAGAGAGAGGGAGAGAGAGAATCCCAAGTGGGCTCCATGCTGTCAGTGCAGAGGCCAGCACGGGCCTCAATCTCATGAACCAGTCTCACGAATCATGAGATCATGACCTGAGTCGAGATCAAGAGTCAGACACTTAACCAACTGAACCCCCCAGGTGCCCCTCTATTTACTTCCACTTTTTATAATTCATTTGGACTCACTCAACTTTAGAAGAATTTGATAATGAGCTGAGCATTTGCCATACTTTGGAGTAACTAAAAAGTAGAGAAATCTTGCATGTTCTTATGGAAAAACATTAGGAACTATGCTAATAATTTAATATACATTATCATTTGATAGTAATATATACATCATTTAATTTTAAACATACAAAATCCATGGAGATTATGATAAATGGAAACTAGTTTTCTCAAATAAGTCTGCTGTGAATTAAGTATAAGTTAATTGAGCTCAATGTTGCTATAGTTGGTCTGAGCATGCTGTTACTCTGTCAAGTTTTCTAATTTTCAGAGTTACACAGCTAATTGTTGATTGTCCATGTGAACAGAAAGGAATATTATTTTAGGTACTTAAAAAGAGCAAATATACCACTTTCCCACAATGATGTGGTCTCACAGTGACAGGAAACAGGTTTATGTGGCAGTAGCTGCAGAGGACAAACATCATAAAAGATGCCTGTCCATTGTTTTCTGTTAACACCATCCCTGGCATCTAGCTTACTGGACCTCAGCCAGTTTGACGGCCCAGAAGTTTTGTAGGTTCCTAAGAAAGGCTTGTAATGAACATTGCTTTGCATACAGTTGGAGTTTACTCTAGCTGGAATGATCACATGTCTGGTTTTTCAACCCATGGAATTAAGTAAGGTAGTCTAGGAAGTGAATTCAGTTGCTTGGTGGATTTTTGAATTTAACATTGAGCTGCCTCTAATGCTGTCTGAAACATCAGCCTTGGGTCTCCTGTAATTTTCCTGTAAGATGTTGACCACCCTAACAATAAAATAATGTGTCTTTATTTTTATATGGAGTAGAAGACAATTGGTCTTCATTAGAAAAGTTTGTTACAATCACGAGCATTCATGTTGGCTTCCCTTTTTCTAGCTTTACTCTCCGTCACAAGCATCTGTTACATCCTGTCAGTCGTGTTTGTCGGGTTATTCTATGCATACTACACCAAACCGGATGGCTGCACGGAGAACAAGTTCTTCATTAGTATTAATTTGGTCCTTTGCGTTGTGGTTTCTGTTATATCCATCCACCCAAAAATTCAGGTATGGTCTTCTGCTTCGTCCTCCTGTGACAGATTTTTAATTGATGCTAAACTTTAACTGACATAATCTTTTATGTGAGTTTATGTTTAAGATTATGTACTTAAATATTTTCCCATATTATGATAAAGTCTTTATAATTAAAACTTAGTAACTGTAAAGTGTGCCATTGAGTGAATAATTTCCCTGTCATTTAAAAAAAAAAAAAAACCCTAGGTAACCTGAAAATTTGTAGCTCTTATAAAATACTTTACATCGTGAGTGATTCTTAGGAAACCTTAGCCAAGATATTAAACTAGAAAATCATTGCTTTTAGTATTTAAAAATAAAACTCAAGTGTGCAAGTTTCACCATTTAAAAACCATACTTACAAAATTCGTAGAGTTGTAGATGAGAAATATGAAAAGAATATGAGACATCGCCTCTCCTTTCAAAAATGAAAAAGCTGAAGTTGCAGAGAGATGATGGATCACCTGGTAGCTAGTTAGGCCAGAGCTAAGCTTAGATTCTCCTACACCAAGGGACTAGTAAATCAAGCCCCTGTGGGATATACAGGAATTCCAGGACTATGAAATCCCTTGAGAACCAATAGTACATGGTTCCTCTTTCTCGGTTCTTTTTCAGGCTAACTCAGACTGACAGGTTACCTTTCATCTTTCAGCTGTCAAGTAGAATCAGCAGGTTCTCAGTCAATAGTATTTCAGGGGAGCCTAGGGAAATCCACTGGGTTTTAGAAGTCAGCCCTTGCAGTTCCTGTGGCATTGTTTTCTTTTTGATTTCACAGGAACACCAGCCTCGTTCTGGTCTCTTGCAGTCCTCTCTCATCACCCTGTACACCATGTACCTCACCTGGTCAGCCATGTCCAATGAACCTGGTAAGGGAATGTCGATAGCACATTCATTTGATGAGAAGAAAGTAGGAAATTACTCTTGGCAGGTGCAAAACTAGAGGTAGAGCAAACATTAAACAGGCGAACAAACAAAAAAGTTCACTCCAATGTACAGTGTTAACTATGATGCAGATAACTTACATTTCAAGTTTTATTCTTCATGTCTGTTCTTAGCTGTTCATAGCTGATAGCCTGAAGGACCACAGTCCTTTATACAGTCTAAGCTTTTCCCTGAACTTAGACTAAGTCAGACTAGTTAAGAGTTGGACAAGGCAACATTGTTTTGGCCCTCTGTAGCATTTTTTAATTGAATTTCACTTTGGTGTTAAGGCTCTAGAAGAAATGACTGTGAGAAATCTCCTTTGCATTGTGTCTCACTCAATAGGGTATTCTGTGGACTTGTTTTAAAGGAAAACAGTTACTGCAGACCTTCCAATGATGACTCAACTTATTGTTTTTGTACTCCTATTTAACTATGTAAAAACAAAACTAGGGAAAAATTCCTTGCGCTTAAAGCCTTTGTAAAACTATAGACGCAAAAAGATTTGCCAGTAAACTTCAAAATCCGTAAAATGAAGATTGACATTTATGAAATTTGACAAATATTTTGTTGCATCTTTTTTTCTAAAACTAAGTCACTGATTGCAATACAAATATGTCTAAGTTTCCAGGTTCTTTTAAGTATAGCAGTCTCATGCTATACATCATGACTGAATAAATGTGTGAGCAGATCCCTCAAATCGTTTCCTGGAACAAGAAGAGTTCTAAGGATAATAAATTTTCCATTTTCAGATCGTTCCTGCAACCCTGGCCTGTTCAGCATTGTTACACACATGACCGCACCAACTTTGGCTCCTGGAAATTCAACTGCTGTAGTTCCTACCTCTGGTCCGCCCTCAAAGAGTGGGCATCATCTGGATCTAGAGAATTTTATTGGGCTGACAGGCTTTGTTCTCTGCCTTTTGTATTCTAGGTAAGTTAAAAAGTACTTGGGACAAGATTCTTAGGACAGTTAATAATAGAGCAAAGAAGCTATTTTCTTTTCAAAAAGCAGTGTGAGGAATTAAAAACAACAATTTAACTCTTCTTTATGGGAAGCCGTTGACTTGCCTCAGTTACCCAGCCATGGATATTTCTTAAAGCCCAGTAAATTGTCTCATCAAATAATTCCTTCCAAACTGACATAGAGATACCTTCTCTTTCACTAGAGGATAAAGTCTTCATCTGACCCTAGATCAACTAGAGTAATGGCTCTGGTTGATATTTTTTTGTAAGAAAATCTTTATTTCCTGATCATTGTAAAAAAAATAAACAATTACAGAGGTGCCTGGGTGGCAGTTAAGTCAGTTAAGTGTCTGACTCTGGATCTCAGGTCATGATCTCACAGCTTGTGAGTTTGAGCCCTAAGTCGGCCTCTGCACTGTCAGCGCAGAGCCTGCCTGGGTTTCTGTCCCTCCCTCTCTCTGCCTAACCCTCTCCCTCTCCCTTTCTCCCTCACCCCAACCCCCCCACCCCCATGCGTGCACGTACACTCTCTCTCTCTCAAAATAAATAAACTTAAAAAAAAAACCCAAAACTACAGAATTCTGTTACAGCTAATTTTAAAGTCTCTAGTTAATCCAAGAGCTCAGATATAACCTATTTTAGCACTTTGCACTCCTATATATGTAACATTGGAATAAGCAAATGTATAGATAAAAGGTGATTCATTTCTTACCCATTTTTATTGGTATTTTCTGCATAATAGCATATGTTATTTTAATAATTAAAAATATGAGGTAAAAATGGGCAAGGATATATTTATGTAAATTGACAAGTGAGAAAAGTATAAAGTGGAGAATGAAAGTATCCTCACTCCAAATTTACCTCTTCCATGGTTAACATTATATGGTACATAATAGTTCACACTTTTCCCCTTTGCTTATACTTAAGTGTCTGTCAATCTATTTGTATCTGTAGAAATATACACAATTTTATGTATAGTTATATACATGATATCACTTGATAAATAATAACTTAAAATCAATTAGGAATGTACCATATAAATCCATGTAGTATTCTCAGATATGAACTTTGTTGTTATAATTTGGACAGCTTTCCACATTTTGTGTAGATTTATCTTTTTTTTTTTTTTTTTTGATGCTTGCTTAAAATACGGATTGGCACACTATAGCCCTTGTGCTGGCTGCCTGTTCTTGCGAATAAAGTTGTATGGGAACACAGCTGTGCTCATGTGTTTGTTATATTGTCTGATCTTTTTTGTTTGTTTTGCTTTTGGCCTAACGTGTTGTGTATTGCTTTTGAGATATAATTTCCATACTATAAAATTCACCCTTTTAAATTATACTACTCAGGTTTTTAGTCTATTCACAGGATTGTGCAACCATCACCACAATCAGTTTTAGGACATTTTATTTTGCCAAAAAGAAACCATGCTCATTAGCAGTCACCTTTCTATTCCCTCCCTCTCTAGTCCTTGGCAGAAATGAATCTCCTTTTGTCTCTGCAAATTTGCTTATTCCAATGTTTCATATATATGGAATCATAAAATACATGGTCTTTTGTGACTGTTTTTTTTACTTACTATAATGTCTTCAAGGTTCATCCATGTTATGACATATCAGTACTTAATTCCTTTTTATTGTTGGAAATAATACTCTGTTGTGTGCATATATACCACATTTTGTTTATCCTTTATCAGTTGATGGACGTTTTGGGGTTGTTTCCACTGTGGGACTAGCATGAATAATGCTGCTATGAACATATGTGTGCAAGTTTTTTGTGTGGATGTACACTTTAAATTTTCTAGGATACATACCTAGTTGCAGAATGGCTGGTCTGCCAAAGTATTGTCTAAAGTGGCTACATCATGTTACAGTCCCAGCAGCAATGTATGAGTCTTCCAGTTTCATCAGTTCTTTTTTTTAAATTTTTTTTTTTCAACGTTTATTTATTTTTGGGACAGAGAGAGACAGAGCATGAACGGGGGAGGGGCAGAGAGAGAGGGAGACACAGAATCGGAAACAGGCTCCAGGCTCTGAGCCATCAGCCCAGAGCCTGACGCGGGGCTCGAACTCACGGACCGCAAGATCGTGACCTGGCTGAAGTCGGACACTTAACCCACTGCGCCACCCAGGCGCCCCTTTTTTTTTTTTTTTAATTTTTTTTTTCATCAGTTCTTAATCAAAATACTGTAATTGTCTTTTTTTGTTGTAGCCATTCTAGAGGATGTGAAGTGGCATTCCATTACGGTTTTGATTTGTGTTTTCCCGGCAACTAATGATATTGAGCATTCTTTTCATGTGCTTGTTAGCCATTTGTATATCCTGAAGAAATGTCTGTTTAGATCTTTTGCCTACTCTTAAATTGGGTTATTTGTCTTTTTATTGTTTTTATATATGACTTGAGTAAGGGGTCCAGCTTCATTCCGTCATGTGTGGGTATCTACTTGGCTCAGCACCCTTTGTTGAAAAGACCATTCTTTCCAACATTGAGTTGTCTTGGTATCCTTGTCAAAAATCCATTGACCATAAATGTAATGGTTTATTTCTGGACTTGTAATTCTGTTTCATCGATCTGTGTATCTATCCTTATTCTAGTACCACACGGTTTTGATTACTGTAGCTTTGTACTAAGTTCTGAAATCAGGAAGCATGAGTCCTCCAAATTTGTTCTTTTTCAAGATTGTTTTGAATATTCTGAGTCCCTTGCATTTCTATGTAAATTTTGGGTTTAGCTTGTCAGTTTAATTGAGATTTAAATAAGGATTGCATTGAATCTGTTCGTCAACTTGGGGAGTATTACTATCTCAACACTATTAAGGCTTCTAGTTTATAACATAGGATGTTTCATTTAAGTCTTCAGTTTCTTATCAGTGGTTTAGAGTTATTGGCATACAAGTCTTAAATATTTTTTTTTGCATTTCTAAGTATTATAAGTTCGATTTTTTTAATTTAAAAAATTTTTTAATGTTTATTTTTGAGAGAGAGAGAGAGAGAGAGAGAGAGAGCGTGAGTGGGGGAGGGGTAGAGAGAAGAAACACAGAATCTGAAGCAGGCTCCAGGCTCTGAGCTGTCAGCACAGAGCCCGATGCAGGGCTCAAACTCACAAGCCATGAAATCATGACCTGAACTGAAGTTGGACGCTTAACCAACTGAGCTACCCAGATGCCCCATAGGGAGATTGTCTTCTTAATTTGTCTTTTAGGTTGTTCATTGTTAATGTATAGACATAGAATTGTTGTATATTGATCTTGTGTCCTGCAAGATTATTTATTGATTCTAATAGTATGTGTATTCCTTAGGGTTTTCCACGTACAAGGTCAAGTTATCTGCAAGTAGAGATCATTTTACTGCTTTTCCAATCAGGATGCCTTTTATCTTTTTCTTGCCTAATTACTCTGACTCGAACCTCCAGTACCATGCTGAATAGAGATGGGGACAGTAGACTACCTGTCTTGTTCCTGATCTTAGCAGGACAGCTTTTAGTCTTTCACTATTAAGCATGTCTTCTCTGGGTTTTTCATAGATGCCCTTTATCAGTTTGAGGAAGTTCTCTATTCCTAGGTTGAGTGTTTTTATCAGGAAAAGGCATTATTAGATTTTAGTCAAATGCTCTTCCTATGTCTGTTGAGATGATTGTGTGGTTCTTGTCCTTTAGTTGTATGTACTTTTTTTTTTTTTAATTCAGTCATTTAACACACTTACAGTTAGCATCTACTGTTAGAAACGCAGAGATGACTATGGTCGTTGTTGTTGAGGAGTTCTAGGACTAGCAAGAAAGACAGGCATGGTAAGTGCTACAGCAGAGGGAAGCATAAGGAGCTGTGGGATTTTAACCCAGCCTGGTGATGAACTGATGTCAGGGAAGGCTTTCTAGAAGATGTGGCATATAGAGAACTGAAGGATAAGTAAGTTAGCTGGGAGAAGGTTTGTGGGTGTTGTATTCCAAGCATAGAAGAGGCACTTGTGAAGTCATGGAAGCAGACATTGAGAGCATAGTGAAAACTCCTAAGCAGTTAAGCCATCAAGTAGTAACTGATAAAAGTACTCTCTTTTTTTTTTAAGATTTTATTTTTAAGTGATCCCTACATTGAATGTGGGTCTTGAACTCACAACCCTGAGATCAAGAGTCGCGTGCTCTACTGAGTAAGCCAGCCAGGTGCCCCCACCCCTGCTGTCTTGTGATGACAGGTAGCCCTCCAGAAGGCCTTCAGTCCCCAAATAGTAGTTCAGGAATAACCGTCATGTATATAGGCCAATGGCAGCAATTCACCTCCTAGCCCCTTTCTGATTTGTCTTCTTTTGGATCACTTTCCAGCATCCGCACTTCCAACAATAGCCAAGTAAGTAAGCTGACCTTGTCAGGAAGTGACAGCGTGATCCTCCGTGATACAACCACCAATGGTGGCAGTGATGAAGAAGATGGACAGCCTCGGCGGGCTGTGGACAATGAGAAAGAAGGAGTGCAGTACAGCTACTTCTTATTCCACTTCATGCTCTCCTTGGCTTCCTTGTACATCATGATGACCCTGACCAGTTGGTACAGGTAGGAGGCACAGACTAACCAGGTGGAAGACCACTTGGCCCCCTTGAAAATCTCCATCCATTGCTTGACCCCAGAACCCCCTTGTCTTGCCCATATCATGAAGTTGTGTTCAGTGCTCTTTTCTGAAGTGCCTTTGAGTTTTTCTCCTATTGGATTTAAAATCCAGTTGGAGTTCTTACAGTACAAATCATGGAGACCCCTTCCAGACTTGAGTTACTTGAGAGAGAAAATCATGACATAAAGCAGCCTGACCCATCTTTGTTTACTAATTTTCCTCTATGTGTGGCCATATAGAGTATTCCGGTCAAAGTAATGATGTGATACAGAAGGCAAGTTTGAGGGATGCCATTTCAATGTAGACTTTTGCCAATATCTAGAATAGCTAGACGTTCCTAAAGAACTTTGCCCAGGGGATACGGTAGTCAGAGTTCTTCGTGCTAGCAAGAAGATAAAAGCTCTTTGAGAGGCAGAGTCCCCTGCTTATAAAAAAGTAATAATAGCAGCTTTCTCAAGTTCCTCCTAGAACCTTACTAGAGAGTAGTGTCAGCCTCCTCCTTGGCTTTGGCCAGGGGGCTGCTGGATACTGATAACAGGCTCCTTTACTTGACTCTCTTCTGTTTTCTTAGTCCCGATGCAAAGTTCCAGAGCATGACCAGCAAGTGGCCAGCCGTGTGGGTCAAGATCAGCTCCAGCTGGGTCTGCCTCCTCCTTTATGTCTGGACCCTTGTGGCTCCACTCGTCCTCACCAATCGTGACTTCAGCTGAGCCTCTGAGAATTCATAAAGGTCTGCTTTGCTGAAAGCCCATATCTATTTTACTTTTGCTTCAACTAAAATATTAAGTGAACAGTTTGCAAATTTGACTATATCCAGGTTTGTATCAGAGGGCAAGATAGAGTAATGCTTGATGCAGGATCTGAACTTTTCATTTATATGTATATTATGTTTATTTGTAAGGATATATCGCAAAGGGAACATTTTGCGTTTTAAAATGAACCACAGCTGTGCTGTGAAGAGTTCTTTATTGAGACCTATAGGATCCTACAACTTTGATTTAAAATGTAAGAAAAATGTTGGATATTTGAGGCCAATCGTTAATATATTTCTATTGCAGTATCCTTAAAAAGCAAAAAACGAACACAAAAACCACCATTTCTATGACGGGTTTCCTCTGTGAAGTCTTTACTTGTGTGATGCAAACACTCTGTTCGGTCCTTAAACCCCTACTATGTGTAGCATCATAGTATTTGGGGAGGAGTGTGTGTGTGGGTCCTTCCCCAGAAGAGCAGGGTGGCTGATGTGACTACTGCTTCTACAGCTTGAGTTTGTTCAATTCGTGTTTTACACTACAGCATTGATGCTGCGCGATTATAGCTTTGCCAGAAGTGCTTTCCATAAGCGCTTTGTAGGTTTGGTTAAAATGAAGATTCACTTGGGAAAACAGTGCGACTTTAGGTCAATGTACTTATCTTGTTATATGAGTATGTAAAAGTAAATGCATGTGAATTTATTATATTTGCACTATAAAGTTATTTGATTAAAATGGAGACTTAAGCTTTGAAGGATCCCCCCCCCCCTTTTTTTACAGCTTTTATGAGTTAGCAGCCATCCTATATTTTTTAGACCTATATGGGCAGTCGGGTTTATCAAGCATTGAGCAGAATGTGCCTGTCCCTTCTAAAACGTAAGGTCTGGCTAGTAAGTAAAGGCTTGAACTCATCCAAAAATTGTACTAATAATCTTCCCTGGATAAGACACTTGCATAGATGAGAGGCAAGGCAGGCGGGCACCGTCAGGAAACTTCTTCAGGAGAGGTAGCACACAAGGAGGTAGAATAGAACGGTCTGTTCCGTACCAGGCTCTGTCAGGTTCGAGGATACAACTTTACTCGTGACAGACACCAGCTCTGCCATCTTGAACTTAAAGTTTAGAGGAGGGCGAAAATGAGCTGACAGGTGTACAGCATGGTGTGATTAGTGCTGTGATTGAGGAATTGCAGAGAACCCAAAGGAGAGGTGTCTGGGGTGTTGGGGGGGGGGGGGTTGTCCTGGTAGGCTTCCTGGAAGAAGTGACATCTAGGCCAGGGATTGTTAGGAGCTAGCTGAGAGAGAATTGGGGAAGTGGGCTGGCATTGCCGAGGGGTAGACAGAACTGCACGTCAAAGGCAGGGAGATGAAAACCCATTTGGTAAGGCTGGAATGGGGAGAAGAGGCAGGGATTGGGGTCACGAAGGGGTTCACAACCCACACTGAAGAGTTTGAACCTTACATTGAGAGCAGCAGGGAGCACATTCATAGTGACGTAAACAAATGGTCTTCAGTCACTGCGGCTGACGCGTAGAGAAGGCATTTAGAGATGAGACCGGGGCAGGCCATGGACCATTTGAAACAGAGGAGTGAAAATGAGGATGGGGAGAAATTGATAGCTGAGCTACTCAGTAATTAAAATTTTAAAACTGGCAATTGATTAGATACAGGGAGAGGCAGATTCTGGAGTGATGCTGGTTTCAATCATCTGAGTCCGTGGGGTTCCATTTATATGGTGAGAGACAAGAAGAGGAACAAATTGTACCAGAAGGCTGGAGTTGGTCCCTTAAGAATGGCTAAGAACATAGGCTTGGAAGTCAGACTGTTGGGGTTTGTATCCAGCTTTGCCATTTCTGTCAAACTGGGCGGCTAATATTTATTGAGTACATACTATGCTTTATGACCTTGGGCCGGTGACTATCTGTGTGACTCTGTCTGAGCCTCAGCATTTTCCTCGTTTGAATAAAAAATAGTACCTAGTACGTAAGATTGTTTAAAAGTGTAAAGTTACTCTGCAAAGTGCTCAGTGCATTGTAAACACTCGAGTGGTAGCTGCTGGTCTGGCCGTGGGCTAAAATGAGACTAGACAGCATTCACAGGTGAGAGGTGTTCAGCCACGGTCTGACGGAGGCCAGATTTAAGGTGTTCTTACAGAACTAAACAGGTAGGACACAAAGGGCACCATCTCAGTTGGGATGGAGGTTGGGGGATGGGGTAGGGAAGCAGCACTTGCCAGGAATTGTTGGAACCACCATGTTTTAAAAGAGTGTTTTATATCAAGGTATAGAGATAGAGTAGCAAGGGAGTTGGGGGGCAAAAAGGGGGGGTTTAGCCCTTTGCTTTGCCAGTGTAAAGCAGACACCCCACTTTTCCTTAATAGCAAGGATAGCCAGATTAAGACCTTTAAAGGTCCCGAACGTCAAAAACATGACGGTGTAACATCCCCCACCTTATGTAATGCAAAATAAAGCAATACTAAATTGTAAAATAAGTGTAACAGAGTCCAATAAAGTTCTTATTTTTTCTCATGATGATAACTTTGATATTAATTTGAAATAACAAATTTCCTTTAAAATTAGGGAGCAGTATCCCTGTTTGCTTGGCTGTACTCTAAGAATAACTTGGCCTGTTGCTAGGAAACCTGGTATAACTCAAGACTCAAGTGAATTGTACACGTGAGTGCTGAATTATACATAAGCATAAATAATGTCAGCATGTTGAAGAAGCCCTGGATCATACTTGAAACAGGAGAGTATTTCGAATCATCGGATCAGACAGTAAAAGGCACGCACGGCCTGGCTCTAACCATCAAGAGAAACTGGGCTCCAGTCTAACTACCTGGTTTTGAAACCCAGCTCCACTACTTGACTTGCTGTGTGTCCTTGGGCAAGCTGCTTAACTTCTCTGTACCTCGTTTCCCTCCCTCTGTACCTCCTTCTCTGTACCTTGCAGTACTATTACTTAAGTACGCTTAAAGGTTAAATGAAGTTATCTATGTGAAACACTTAACGTAATGGATGCCCAGCGCTTACTGGCACCAGGAACTGTTAGCTATCCCTGGAAGAATCTGAGCCCCCTCCAGAAAGTACAGCTGGGCCTTAAGAACTGAAACATTTGCATGTTGTCTCTACCATTGTGTGCAGTGAACACCATTCTCTGTATATGCTGGGGTCTTCTAAGTGCGCACGATCTTCGGAGGTGGCCAGCCCCAAGTCTAGAGGTGCATGGTGTTGCCACAGGGCCTCTCCCTATCTGACGTGGAAGGAGGCTCTGCCCAAGCCGCCATGTACCGTGAATCACAAAACTTCAGAACCTCTGTCCGAGCTGTCATTGTCGCCAAAGGACTCCACGCATAACCTACGGGGATTTTTTTATTGTTTCAGACCCAGTCATGCATACTAAAGTTACATGTTTTCACCACTTTGACTTAGAAAATGCACTAGAAAAATAAACTTTTTGGTCAGAACAAACACTGAAGTAGATGAATCCACCACCACGTGTCCATACACTCAAAGCTAAACTGAATTTCAGTTTGAAGCGAGGAATGTGACCAGCGGCTGAAACGGTGCCCCAGTCTGGTCAGAAGATTAGCCCACCTTCCGGCCCTGTCGGGAGTGGTGTCGGAGAGAGGTTGCAGGTATTCCACTGCCATGAGCTGTAAGTGAATCCACAAGAATCCCCTATGGCAGCTGAGTTTCTGCCCAGCTAAACATGCTGGCCAGGGAGACCAAAGGAAAAGCAGCCATCAAATGGTAAATTCGTCACTAGCATCTCCATCCATGAGCCACACCGGGCCTTCCTGTGGAACAAGATCTGTTAAGGAGGAATGTTGGATCTGATGACGCCTGTTACTTGGCCTGTCAAGCAAACCATTGCTGAGTCGGGAGAATAGGAAGGAATTTACTTTGGATTTATGGATTTATGAAATTAACAGATCCCCATACTGAGAGGCATCACCAGAACTGACAACTTTCCCGAACAGCTGAGAGGTTTCTGTTTGGTGTCTCCACATATCTCATGCCACAGAACAGCCACACTTAGGCCATGACCTTAGGTTAACACTTCACTTCCTAAATGGAAGAGGGGGCTTCAAGAGAAAACCTTAAAAGCTGAACACTTTAAAATGAAGTATTCTAATAATGCCACAACAGTACTACAGCTTTTGCCTCCCCAAATGAAAAAGTGATCTCATGACTGACCTTGAGAATCCTGTGGCATCTAAAGAAACTGCCCACCCAGGGAGAATTCAGAAAGGCTCAGTATCTTACGGGAGTTCAGGGACAATACCTCTTGCTGTCCTCTCTCTCTGGCAGAAATGTAGTATCTTAACAAGCCGAAGTGTTTGTAAACCTCTAAGGACATGTGGCTCCTTGTAAAAGCAAGATGAAGTCTGGGGACGCTAAAGCCACTTCTGCCAAAAGCAAATAAACTCCAGAGAAGCCAGAGGTGTGCACAGTTGTTTCTGTAGCTTTCTTCCAGCCTCTCCCTGTGAAGGCAGAATAGGATTCCAGGAAGAGACACAATTTTCCAGATTCTGTATAAGAAGAGGAAGAAGACCCCCATCTTACCTAAGTTTACAGAGTCATTTGGCATTGACAGCTTCAGATGTCGACTCATTCAGACCTACATTTCCTATAAAGTAACCCAGATTGGCAGGGGAGGAGGGGGGAGGCAGGAAAGGCCTCCAAAAGGCAGAGTACAATGTCCCTGTAGCAGTAAAGCCAACTGATGCCGAAAACAGAGGGTTCAGAGCTGAGTGTAGATCCTTTTTATCATGTGATTCAGGGGTGTTCAGTGGCTCATCCAAGGCCACGGTAACATAAAGCCATTACTCGGGTCTCCTGATACACCATTCCTTTCCCTTTTCTATACCACAGTGCCCTGAATTTAGGGAAAAGTTACTTTTCAGGTGTTGGTGAAATGGGCCAGAATTTTTCCCTGAAGGAAGACACTCCCAGGTCTCCGGATGCTCCCTCATTTGGCCCATCAGTGTACCCCCACTACCGAGTCAGGCTCACTGGGTGCTCCCTTGGTTGTTCCCTCACCCTGCTAGGGAAACTTTACACAAATGCCTGGCGAAGCCACACAGAAACTGCCTTGATTTTCACCCAAGCAGTCCCAGTTTCACAGCTTGGTTCAAACCTCCTGAGGTGTCAAAGCTGTTTGATCTCTCTTTGAAGCTGCAGAAGGCAGACAGATCTTAGCTCTGACTCCTTTCAGAAGCTGAATGCAACAGCTCCTTGGTCCAACTGGAGAGGCCTCGGAAACGGGCAGCATCCCGGTCTCTGACATACTTGTCCAGGTGAGCTTAAATACATATAAACTTCTGTAGTCAAATAGACACGGGCAAAACCGGCCAGGAATGCAATGCAGAATTTAAACTTTGGAAACCTGGTGGGGCCAAATGGTTCATTTGTCCTTCATTGTAGCTTGCTGTTGGTTTTGTTTTTTAAACTCTTTCCTCTTTGAGATGTGAGAAAGCCTCTAACCAATTCCCACCTCCAAGCAGTTGGGTTCTGAACCATCTACTTTAGTCATCCTACTTGTGCTATTTTGATCTTTTCAGCAATGCTGGTCACACTGTCATCAGCAGATGGAACCGGAGGCTGCCAGGGGTATGCACTTGGGTATTTCCAGCTCTGCCAGGTCCCACGAGGATTCAGGGTTAGTATCTATGGTGAAAGGATCTTTCTCTGGAATTGGCACTAATGAGGTGAATAATTTCCACCACCAACTTCTCCAGACATTTTAAACAGTACTATACCGATGAAGAGCTTATTAACAATAGACTGGCCTTTGCATTTCAGAGTACCGTTCTCTACCTAACTGAGCTGTCCCCCTTGCCTGGTGGTCTAATAAATGCATGGAGAAGGTACTTATACAACACATAGTACTCATCACTTTTTAACACCATGACTTTCAAGGAATGAATACAAAAGAAAATAGGTCAAAAGCCATCAAATGAACCACTTAATTTGATGCGTGGGCTAAGGCTAAATTTTTGACAGCAAAGGTCTAAAGTGCTGAAACGCAGAACTAACATTCAGTCTCGCTGGATAAGGTCTGTCCACCCACACCAGAGGCAGAGACTCAAGACGGTCTGCGAGGGTGGGGGCCCCAGAAGTGATCCAGCAATAACCTGCCCTTGCAATAATTTCCAGAGACCAAAATTTAAGAATCCCACTCAAGTCATTTAACCATTCCCCGCTGCCAGGTTTACAAGGTACCACTCCCTGAGGGGGAGCCTCAGGGATAGAAGGAATTCATACAAACCCTGGTCATCTCACCTGCCCTTTTCAAGTTTAATCCTCCCTGCAAGAAGGAAGTTCGTTATTGCCAGGTCCCAAGAATATACATACTAGTTTCCTTAAAGGCAGGGCCAGATGGTGACATACGCCTCTTGGAGAGGCCCAGATGTACCACAAAACAAGATCCAACCACTTGCATCTAGAGGCAAGAAAACCAATTTTTCTAGGCAGAAAGCCAACATCTAACATTCAGTAACTAAACCAAATCCCAGAACGTCATGCCAAAGCCCTAGGCATCATTTCATCCAGCCTCATTTTACAGATGAGAAAGGTGAGGCCCACAGAGGCCCAGGTCTTGTCTACAGTCACACATCTGGGGCTGGAGCCCTGGTCTCTTAATTCTTGGGCCAGAATTCTTTTAGCTACTCAGGTCTCACATCCAGCGTTTCAGGTTGAGTAAAATCATATACCTCTAGGATCCTGTATGATTCTATTGAGAACCAGGGCTAAGGCTTTATGGGTTTGGGAAAACTTCAGTTTCTATTGCAAGAGTCAACCAGTGAATCCCAGAGGCGCTTTGAAGTCTCGCTCCCAAATCTGATCGTGAAGTGCTGTTTATGTCCTGATGCTCCCACGATTGAGTTAAGGTGCTTTCCAAACCCAGTGATGGCAGCTGGGGTCTGGACCTCAAACTAGAAATTTCACGATGAGCAACAGAGGTCTTTAGTTAGGGTTCATGCGAAAGACAAATTCCCAGAGTCTCACGTGTGGCCACCTGGTAGGCTCGGCCAAGTTATTTCACAGGCGTGTCGCCACTGGCCAGTCAGGTTGTTTTCTCCTGAATGTGGGACCAAAGTGACTTTGGTCCTGGTTTTTCTTGTTCTGACATCTGTAAGAACCAGATACAGCTTCCAGATTAATGGTTGCAAACCGAGATTCCAAACATTTGGGAATCACTGAGGACATTTTCCGTGTCTTCCGTGGATTAATTCGAGTAACCAAGGGCTTACCCCGTGGCTCACCCTCAGAGCCCCACAGGATGCAATTCAATGACAAGGAGCAAGACTGACTCCGTGGCACCTCAAATTCTCCTTGTGCCTCCCCAAAGCAAAAGGAAAGGATTTAAAGATGGTGGCACTCACAGAGGACTGGCTAATAGCAGGAGTATAGCTGTGATTTCACGGCCCGCAGGGAATCATCACACTGCGCGTCTGAGCTCAGCCCCTCGGGCGGCAGGGCCTGGCCCAGGATGCTGTCACAGACGGGAACAGGTTGGCAGAACTCTCTCACAAAGTCCTCCTCCGAGGCCAGCAGCACCGCATTCCAGGCGGTGGTGTCCAGCTCTCCAGCCGTGCCCCCATACTCCTTGGGGAGAATGCTTCTTGGAAGGTTTGTGTGGAGAGAGTTCAGGTCAGACCCGTGGAGGAAAAACTAAAGGGGGGATGAGATGGAAACACACGTGTCCTCAGGTTAATCAGGATCGGTGGCCTGCAGGATAGGTAGGCGCTCAAACATCTGTTGACCTCATAAAGGAACAGTTGACGGCAACTTCGCCCTTCCAGTTCCTCAAAAAGCCCGAGGACCCTTAATTCCCTTCCTTATAACCCACGCACTGTTGGCTGGCCCTTCAGAATATATCCGGGATTCGACCCCTTTGGAACCATGCCGCTAGGGCTTCTCCCCTGGGTTCCCACGATAGCTTCTGACCTGGTCTTCCTACTCACAGCCTGTTCTACAATCTCAGCTCTTCTCGGTGCTGGACGGTGCCGCTCCTCTTTGTACAACCTGCCAACGCTCCCACCTCACGCCCACAGGGCCTGGCATAGTCTTGCCCTTGCTGCTCCTCTGTCTCCCTCCTCCCTCCACGGATGTGCTCCCACCTCAGGGCAGTGCCACTGCTGATTCTCTTATCTTTATGCTCACTCTCTCAGGTCTTTGCCCAAGGCCAGCTTCTCAGCGATGCCACCTCTAACCACCCTGTTGAAGGCTACAACCCCTTGCCCCCGTTCTGTACTATCCCGTTTCTCTGCTGAATTTTTCTCCATAGCACTTACCACATTTTAATACTAGGTAATACACATCCGCTGTCCGTGTCTCTCTCTAGAATGCAAGCTTCCCAGGGGGCAGAGATTTTGGTCTATATTGCTCATCTAGAACATACTTGTACATAGTAGTTAAGTGATACATATTTTTGAATGAGTGAATGAGCATATGAAGGATGAAATGAACAGGATAATGGACCACAGATACGGTCATTTCATAGATATAAAAGGCCTCTTCCAAAGGCTGCTTTGGCAGCCTGGGGTGCCTGGGTGGCTCAGTTGGTTAAGCATCTGACTTTGGCTCAGGTCATGATTTCACGGCTCGTGAGTTCGAGCCCCGTGTCGGGCTCTGTGCTGACAGATTGGAGCCCACTTTGGATTCTGTGTCTTCCTCCCTCTCTGCCCCTCTCCCGCTCGTGCTCTGTGTCTCAAAAATGAATACACATTTAAAAAAATTTTTTAAATAGAATAAAAAAAAAAAAAAGGTTCCAAACAGTATCTCCAGGTACTAGGCAGGGATGCTACTAAATTAGCAATTCTCAAGCCAAACTGTGCATCAGAATTACCTTAAGTAGAGTTTAAAAACACAGACTCTTGGGCTTCACCCCTAAACTGGAGTTAAAATCTTCAGGAAAAAGGTCCCGGAATCTGGATTTTATTATTACTATTATTTAAAAATTTATTTTTAAGTAATCTCTACACTCAACATGGGGCTGGAACTCCTAACCCCAAGATTCAAGAGTTGCATGTTCTACTGACTGAGCCAGCGAGGTGCCCCCTTGTCTGGATTTTAAATTCCTTCCCCTGCAACCCTGAGATTCTATCTCTATGTGTTTCCTCTTTGAAAAAGAGTACATGGGGCGCCTGGGTGGCTCAGTTGGTTAGGCGTCCGACTTCGGCTCAGGTCATGATCTCACAGCTCATGATTTCGAGCCCCGTGTCGGCCTCTGTGCTGATAGCTCGGAGCCTGGAGCCTGCTTCGGATTCCGTGTCTCCTCCTCTCTCTGCCCCTCCCCCACTTGTGCTGTGTCTCTGTCTCTCAAAAATGAGTAAATGTAAAAAAAAAATTTTTTTTTAAATAAAAAAAAGAAAAAGAGTACAAAATTCAAGACCATCTTTGGAGGGACCATAATATTCGTAGGCCAGGGGAAGAAGGAGAAAAATACGAACCACATTTAATTGCAGTCCTCAGAGAGGCTGAGGGAGAAGACGTGGCTCTTCTAGGTCAGAACCATCTATCCTTTGTTAAATAACAGGTAAGCTACAACTCACAAATCTCATAAACCTTGAATTATTCCACAAACTTGATATAGCAAGACAACAAATCAGGTAAATGGGAGGCCTTAAAAATAGCGTTTTTAAAGCCCAAGGAGCTGTAGTAAGAAATCGCCATAACTTTTCAACTATCTGCCTGATACTACGCTTTTCCATGCCCTCTTGCACACAAAATACAATGTTGGTTCGCAGTGCCCAGGCCAGGATATTAAAGAGTCTAAATGACTACAGAGCAGAGAAGCTCTTACGATACCAATCCCACTTTGCTCTCTCCACTGCCAAATATTCTGATTAATTTTATCTTCTTCTCACAGAAAGGACTGTTCATTTAGTTTATCTGTAACTCTGTACTTTCCAAATTAATCACTCCAGGGCAAAAATAATAAACTAAAAGAAGTTTATCAATGTCACCAATAAAGGAGCAAAAACAAACAAACAAAAAATCAAAGTATCAAGTTAACAGAATCATCACTTACTCTGTTTGCTATTTTCTCCTTCAGAAATGGTTTTATGATGGCAAAAATGCCTTTAAATATTCGAGGTTCATTCACTACATGGACTGCTTTTATCCGAATGGGGAAGCCATCCTGTGAGGGAAGGGAAGGAGGTGTTAGAACAGGTCGGGTGCCTGCAGACTGTTTCCACAGCCTGCCTTTCTCATTTAAGTCTTCTTCATTAGGCCCCCAAATTGGTTTGGTGTGATTCTCAGGGCCTCATCAAAGATGGCCCATGTGGGGGCTAACCAGGAAGACAAGCCTCAGAGAAAGAGTCTCTCTTGGGGACCTAGACTTAGGCAAATAAGTGCAGGGCTGCTCCTCTTGTAGGGGTAGAGGGGGGGCGAGAGGGGGCATAAAAAGGCCAGAGCCTGTGGATCAATGTAGCAAACATCAGACCTTCAGGATCAGTGTCGCCCAAAGCGTATTTCTCAGGACAGTACTAGGTGTGATTGGAAAAAAGGTTCCACAGTAGGTAGGTTTGAGAATAGCAGATCACAGAGTCACACAGTTTCCTTAAATGTGACACTGTTCACGTGCAAATGTTTACAGTCACATTCACAAGAAAGGGACACGCTACACCGCACCTCCCAAACTTATTTAACCCTGGGACTTTTTTTTCCCCCAGATTACCTTCCAAGACTAGAAAATATGATCCAAACTCATTATGCTGATACTTGAATCTACACAGTAGATCAAAAGAAGAGTGGGAGCTCAGGAAAGCCAGAGTATTAGCTCGTTGCCAGAATTCACATTTCTGATAACGACCGAATGTAACACTGATGTCGAAATAATCAGCCTGGTAACAGTAGGGGCTTACACACATTGTGGGATTCAGAGAGGAAACTGTTGTATGTCTGGTGCCCCACAGCTCACGAGAGACTGCACCCACAAGCTAGTCGGGGGGAATGAGGAGCCAAAACTGTTACAGCTGGGAGACTCAGGCCAGGCTACGCCTGTGAGGGCTTGGGGTCCCCATCCATCTAAAAGGAAAAGTAATTCGTGCTCACTTAGGCAGCACGTATACTAAAAAGGAACACAAATTCTTGCCTTGTCTATCTCAGAGGACTCCCTGTAGGACTGAATGAAATAATGACTATAAAAGCACATTGCAAACCGTTGAACACTGTGCACATATGGGAGGAACTTTCCGGTTCCCGGCACTTGTGTCCTGAAATACAGAACACGCGAAATGTGAAAGCATCTGTCCAAAACAGTCCAACAGGCTCCCCGGCCCTAGGTCCCAGAGGGCAGGACAGGCAGTCAGACGGAAACACAGATTCTCAGTTTCATTTGTTCAAAGTGCTCCTCTGTCTTCTGGAGCAAAGAACCCCCCCAAAAACGTGCAGAAAGCATTTCTCTGGTTGTTTGGGCTCTTGCCCTAAAGCTGATCTTGCCCAGACTGAAGGCACCTCAGAAACTACTGGAGAACCTGACGAGAGTGTGTGGTAAGTAGGGCACCTACATTTCTTCCCATAATGCTTTTGCATCTTTCAGGTCATTGGAGAAGTGGGGTTTGTGTAGCACGTGGGCTCTGTGGTAAACGGACAGGCCCTGGGGAAAGCCAAAACCATCATGGAGCAGGCACACAACAGACAAGGGCCATACCTGAAGGATGCCAATCACCTTTTTGGCTATAAAAGGGCCAAAGTGAGATGCTTTTGATAAGCTCACTCCTTTGTAGTCTGCAAGAATTACAATTCCATTCACCTGGGTTTCTTCAGACTGAATGAGTTTTTCTAATGTCAAGTATATGGCTCGGATGTTTTCGGTAATTGGATAGTTGCTCGGTATCCATCTGTCTGAGGTCATAAGAAACAGACAGAATGTTACAGAGATGAATACAAACAGGTAACCTACAGTCTAAGATTGATCTCCTTGCTAGAACTCTTGTTTAAAGATGGAAAGAAAGATATTCTACTGGCCTGACTCTGTTTAGGTTAGTAAATGGGACGCCTTAAGCAACAGCTGATGTTCTTAATTCCAAATACAGCAGCACATTGTGAAGTGGAAATGCCATTGGGTGCTGCGGTTAAAAGCATCAGCTCTTAAGTCAGACACACCCAGGGGTTTGCAACTAACTAGCTGTGTGACCCTGGGTGAGTTACTTCCTCATTCTGAGCCCACATCTCCTCAGCAGAATGGGATAATAACACTAACCTTAATGGACATCTGTGCCTCTGCCAACAGATGTGTCCCCAGATTTTTATACCACCACCCTGAGCTACCTCCTTCCATGCTAGCCGGGCAGTTTGGGTAAAACTGACCTGACTCCTGACTGCAGAGGTGGGCTTGGTCAATGCGGGTCTTACCTCCTCCTAGCCACAGCATGTGATCCAAGCCAGATCAAACAGAGTCAAAGGGACTCAATTCTGGGACCTCCGCCCTTTGGAAAGAAAAGATCTCTCTTCCCTCCGGTAGTGGTGAGGCCAGGAGCCGAGACTCAGGGGCCCCACGAGGCAAGAGCTGGCCTGACACTGAAGCCTGTACCAAGGGAGGCAGAGAGAGAGACAGCTTTCCAGTGCTGTGGTTTGAGCAAAGTCCCCTTTCTGGATGCTTCTTTAATATTCCCTATATATTTAAGGAGTCCTTCCTTTCTCTGGGAAGAAGATGAAAATGACAACTTTTGACTATTAACCACTATTCTCAAGAAAATCCCACCGAGACCGGTGTTTCCTTTTCTTAGGAAGATAAAACTCCACGTGATTGTCACACCAAGGGGATATGAAATATGCACAACATTCCTACGGAAAAAGTCTTTGTCCAAAAACTGTGCCAGCTTGCTGTTTAATGTTGCTGCCAATTAGAGCTGCTTCTACATAACTGGATGTCATCCTTTTCAGTCACATATGTCCCAAAAGAGCTTATAAAAAGGCAAAGCTAATAGCCAGTTGACAACAAAACCTCCTGTGTATGCCTCTTCCTAAAAAGTTGCATCGGTGGGAATGGTCTAGCTCTGCTCTAGACACATCGGGAAAATCCACCTCGCAAGCAAAGGGTTGAAACCACGCAAGCAAAGAGGTGAAATCAGTGTGCTAATCTGTTTTGTAATATCCTTATGAGTTGAGTACAGAGGAGTAGCAGAAAAAAAAAAATTTCAAAAAAAAACCACAGCTGACTGGTTCCTAGGGCTCCCGGTGCCCTAGAATCTCTGCTGCATTGCTTATTTTAAAATAAAATAAAAAATAAGGTAAACAATCCCAGTTTTGGCAAGTGTCTAAAATAGCAGATAAATCAGTTAACACTGTGCCTGGGACACACTAAGGGCTCAAGAGGATGGTTTAATCTCCGAAGAGGGTTTGGTAAATGACCAAAGCACCTGGTGACATGGAACTTCAAGGCAGAGGAAGGCACAGGGAGGTCTCTATTCCCCTTCAGGCATCCCTTTAAGAGGAGTGTTACGAGATGTCCTGATTAATACCACAAAGTGCTAAGATGGAAAACTGAATCTAAAGTCCATGGATGGCTTAACAAAGTAGAGGAAAGGAGGGGGCGGGAGGAGGCACAGGGTGGACAGACTGGACTGCCCACCCCCACTGATGTCTACCTCACCTACTCACAAAGGAGGGATGGGGCGGGGGGCTCCTGGCAGCCCTGCTTTGTACCCTGTGACCGGGTCAGTCTTCTCAGCCCACCAGACTGCCATCACTAGAAACCGGGACTGTGCGTGGAGAGATACCAGATCTCACCATGTGCACAGAGGAAGCAAAAGCCACTCTACAGAATGAAGGGGGAAGAAGATATGCACAGGACAGCAGGAACGTGTGGCCCAGAGAGATGCACAGACTGACAGACACAGGCAGGACAGGGAGAATGGCTGGCTTAGTTCACGATGGGGGAATGAACTGGATCCTGGTTCTGGGGTGCCGGGCCCAGTGAGAGCTACACCTTCAGCTCGCTGGTTCCTCGGGATGCTCATGTCTTTCTAGACTAACTCCTCCCCCCCCCTTTTTTTTTTCCTAAGCCAGTTTGAGTAGTTCTTTGTCATTTGTAATCAGAAGAGCTTTGGCTGTAACAGGGAGAAAACAAACAGGAAAATATAAGGGAGAGAGGGCGCCAGACACACATCGCAAACGGCCGGGATGCGCGCCCGAAGAGTCTAGGGCGATACCTGGGCGGATGCAGAGGATATGGCAGCCGCGGGGGTCGGTGTGGGGCAGCACGGTGAGGAAGCCGGAAGCGAGGACATCCTTTACGGCCGAGGGCTTCAGGTTATTGAAGACTTCGGGCCAGCTTCGCCGGCAGCTGTGGTAGTTGACCAGGAGCTGCAGGGCCCGGTCGTAATCAAACTTGCGGGCTCGGAGGAAGCGCAGCAGGAAGGCGTCGTCCAGGGACGTGCTCAGGTTCGGACACTCCTTCCGCACCATGTCACGGAGGGCCTGCACGTCTCGAAGTCTCCATTCTGGCTTCTCCTGCAGCTCTTCTCTGGCTTTGGTGACCAGTTCTTCTGTCAGTGAGCACACATAGCCCGGGGGCTCGGGAGGTGGCGGCGGCAGCTCATTCTCCGAGAGTGAGGCCGCGGAGGGGCTGGTCCTCGGAGAGTCGCTTTCTTCGGACATTAGCTATCAGGATCCCTGCCGAGACACCAACCCCAAAGCCAAGTCAACAGAGCCCGGCCCTGCTCGTTTCAGGGCAGCACGATGTGTGTGTGGGGGGGGCGGGGGGGACAGGCACACTTTTGTCAGAGCAGTGGTTCTCAACTGGGGCAACGAACTGATCTGAACCACGTGCCCAGGTCCAACCCCAGACTGAAGGAAGCCCACATTTCCACGGAGGCCCCCGGGCAGCTACAGCAGGGCATGGACACTCCTCACCAAACACCGTGGCCTTGCTGACAGATGTAGGGACGGTTGCTCAGTCTACTCGTAATTAAGGAAATGTGAACCAAAGTCTGAAACTGGTGAAAATACTTGATATTTTTGCTGATATGCTTGCTGTTGGTCAGAGAATAAACTGGCATAGCCTCTTCGGAGGGCAGCTTGTCGATACGGACCACAATTTAAAACCACACACCTGTTGCCCAGCATCCGGTTTCTAGGACATACACTTGCATGTGTGTGCAAAACAGACACCCAAGGATGATCACTTCAAGTGCTAATTATAATGGGAAAACATAGGAAACACTGTAACTGCATACCAGTTGAAGACTGGTTAAATAATATTATAAGAATGGGATACTATTCACTCATAAAAAGGAATTAAGCAGGCCTTTATAAATGACACACTACGGAAAAGAAAGCAAGAGGCAGAATAATGTGTATAATCTCATTTATATTTTAAAAATGTATTCATATATACTTGTGAATGCACCTAAAATTTCTGGAAGGAAATACAAGAAAACTGTTATCAATGGTTCTGTCTAGGGAGCAGTACTGGACAGCTGGACATTTAAAGAGGAGAGAGACTTATTACTGTACCATTTGACTTTTCTACCATATACACATAGGACTTATCCTGATGGCCGTGAAACCATGCTGATGGACTCTCCCGCTGGGATGGAGCATAACTGATGAATGACCCCAGCTGCCAGCCCTCTGGATGCACCATCCAGGTGGATGCCACACTTTCCACAGACTGTCCCCAGCCAGTGACTGAGTGAAACGCAGGCTTCCTCTAACAGGCAACTTTGCCTTGAAGACTCCTGATCAGCCTGGCCGAAACTTCCGTGGGACTGCAGTCCATGACCTCCTACCCAAACCTCCCTCTCAGGGGGTAGATTCGGATCACTGTCTGAAGGCTCTCCCTGACTTCTCCAGTTCCCCTCCCTTTTATGCTTCACAGGCACTGCCTCAAATTCATTTCTTGCCTGTCTCACCTCATCCTGGTGTCTGCTTCTTGGAAGATCTGAACTAATACATTTATTGAATAAAAAACAAAAACAAAACAGCTGTTTTTAGATATTCCAGGAATAAGGTGGTAGCAGCTGCCCAGTTCCAAAGCCCAAGCTCTTGTCCACAGACTGCCACCGATCCCTGACTCCCAAGCTCAACCAGGAAAGCAAGGACCATCTCAGGGGTCTCTTCATGTGGGCAGTGACCAGGTAACTCCCCCTAAATGTTAGGTCTGCCCGCTCTGTCCCTTGCATTCTAACCTCCAGCCCCACCCAGCTGCTTTCACTCCCTTCCAAAGCTGGGTTTTCTTGTCTTGTTCACATCCTGTTTTCTGTGATCAGCATGCTCTTCCTCCAGTTCTTCACCTAATACTCATTCATCCTTAAGTCCCACTTAAATGCCACTTCATTCACTCAACAAATAGTGAGTACTTCCTATGTACCAGGCTCTCCTCTGGGCACTGGAGATACACTAGTGAACAAGCAAAAAAAAAAAAAAAAAAAAAAAAAAAAAAAATGTGCCTTTGTTGAACTTAGATTCTAGCGGGAGAGGCAGGCTATAAGTGAAATAAACTGTGTAATCTACCAGACAAAAGTGTTATGATGAGAAGTAAAGCAGGGAAGGGGCTTGGAAGTACCTGGGAATTGGGGCTGCAATTTTAAATAGGATGGTCAGAGAAGTCCTCACCTAAATGACATTTGAGCAAAACGAAGCAGATGAGGGAACAAGCCACGTAGGTATCTGGAGAATAAGGGCAAAGCCACAGGCAGGAACACACCTGGCTTTTGCGAAGAACAGACAGGAGGCCAGTCTGGCTAGAGCCAAACGAGCCAGGTGGAGAATATTAGCAGATGAATTTATAGAGGTACTAAGGGCCCCATAGGTATAGGGCTTTGAGGGCCAGTAAGAACTTTGACTGTTATTGAGTGTGGTGGAGGCTATCTGAGTGGAGTGATGTGATCTGATTTATATTTTAAAGGATCACCCGGCTGTCTCCCAAATGGATTGTAAGGGGATAAGGACACAAGCAAAGAAAGAGACCATTCAGAGGCTACAGAAGTAACCCAGGGAAGAGACGATGGTGCTTGAAGCAGGAAGACTTCTTCAACTCCAGGCCAGGGTAGGAGCCTCCCCACCAGCTCCTTAGCATAGCATTCTCCCTCTGTTGTAACCGTGGGCAATTTGTGGGCAGCATCCATTATCTGTCTTGTTCATCACCCTAAACCCAGCACCTAACAAAGTGTCAGACACATAATCTGCGCTCCATAAATATTTGCTGAATGAGTGGAATCGGCTTGGCGGAGGAATGCTAAGTGAGGAATGAAACAACATTCCTGGTTCACAGGACCCACCCTGGGCTGTTTCCATGGAGTCACCAACAGATGCCTGTAATCTCAATCGAGTGCTTACCTGGGAGACAGACTGTAGTGTCCATAGGCTATAGGCCTAGCCTGGCACATGACGGTGCTCTGTAAATATTAGCGGAGGATATGAGGTCAAGTGATGTGCTGGAGGGTACACACCTAGTGAGGCAGAGCAGGGATGCGTCTAGCCCCACGCTGGGCTCTACCTCCCCCTGGAGCTTCTTGTTTAATCTCCAGGGCCTCGGTAGTGTCAAGCTCAGAGCAGGACTCAGTCAGTCTCCAGAATGAACTGATGGATGGGCGTATGGATGGGTGCAAACACCATTTGTTACGGTGAAGCCTGGAACCTTCCTCACCTGGAACCCATCGCCTTCCTCCCCACCCCACCAACAGGAGGCCAGGAAGCCATCGTTTCTGGAGCCCCAGAGACCCCACGTCCCGTCGACAACCTTCTGAGGCCCCCCACTTCCGGCTGTCACCCCTTCCCCAGGTGTCCCATTTCCTGGGGTCTCTCTCCTCGGGTCCCTTCACTTCCGGTTTTCCCTCCCTCTCAGGGGTCCCTCTCCCCGACCCCCATGACACACGGGCGGTCTCGCGGGCACTCACCGGCCCGGCTACGGGGCGGAGCGCGGGTCAATCGGCGGCGGGAGCCTCGTCCGGCAGCGCACACAGAACCGACCCGCACTCCCTTCCCGGCCGGCCCGGCCCCTCGCGCCGGAAGTGACGTACGCGGGGCGTGGGAAGGCGAGGCGCCGCCCGTGAGTGCGCATGTGCATCGTCTCGCCGCAGTGCCGGCCCTCTGTCCCCACCTAGCGGCCAAGTCTGCGCTCTGGAGGACTCAGGCCTGCGGAGAGGCTAGTTGGCAGGGTCAGGGAGCCTGAACCGCTTTGGGTGTACAGACGGGGTCAGGGAGGCCCAAAGAAAGAAGGAAGGAAGCTGCCATTTCTGAGAACATACCTCCATGTAGCTGGTGTTTTACACCCATTGTCTTATTATCCTATTTATGGAATCCCCGTATTTCATGGAGGGGGAATTGGCAATTGGTGAAGTAAAGGGCTTCCAACCCAGACCTCTTAGACTAGCATGCCAGGATTCTTGCTTCAGGACTGGCTGCTGCAAAGGGGGAGATGCCAGCCTAGAGGACATCGGTCTGAAGTTGCGTTACCTCAGGCCTCAGTTTCCTCATCTGTAACATGATTCTTGCTTTGAAATCCCTATTGAGTATTGTTTGTTTCCTGCTTTGGGACTCATAAAGCCCTTAAGAAAGTGGTAGCTTGAAAAAGGCTTTGCTGCCCCATCCCCGTTCATTAAAACCCCCAGCACCATCACCCCCCCCCCCCTCCGCAACCACCACCACCACCATATATTTTATGCAACTACAGCTTTGAAACAAAGATCCTGGGTCACTCTCAAGCGGGAAAAGACACAAAACCATTACTAGAGAGAAATTCTGTGGCCTGGGAGAACTGAGAGCCCAAATGTGTATACAAGAGATGATCTTATACAATCTCTTCCTTCCTCCAACCCAGGGGCAAGAGGAGCTCTAGGGAGATAGGAACTGATCCACGAGGGCCACAAAAGCATGGCAGTTTCTGCCAGATCCCAGATTCTTAGGGAAAGTGGGGGAGCCTGGGAATCATAAGTTTTGACTCTTGCTCTGGCTCCACCACTTCTGGATAAAATACAAAACTTTCAGTTAAATTTGAATTTCCAATAAGCAACAATTTCTTTTTAAGTGTAAGTATGTCTTGTACAACATTTGGGATATACTTAGACGAAAACACTTATTACCTATCAGAACTTCAAATTTAATTGGACACCCTGATTTTTTTGTGTTTGGCTTATTTTTCTCCATCCATCTATGTATTGGTTTCCTGTTGCTGTTACAACAAATTGCTACAAATATAGTGGCTTGAAACGACACAAATTTATTCGATTACAGTTCTGCAGGTCGGAAGTCTAAAATCAAGGTGGTGACAGGGATGCATTCTCTCTGGGGACTTTAGCAGGGAATCCATTTCTTTGCCTCTTTAGCTTCTAGAGGCTACTTGCATTCCATAGTTCATAGCTCATTCCTGAAATCACTTCAACTCCTTACTTTTTGTTGGCACATCTCTACTGACTCTGATCCTCATGCACCCCTCTTTGAAATTTTTAAAAATATTTCTCGTGGTAAGAACACTTAACATGAGATCTATACTTTTAACAATTTTTAAAGTGTACAATACATTATTGTTGCGTACAATGTGTCCTGCCTCCCTCTTATAAAGACTCCTGTGATTACATTGGGCCCACCCAGATAATCTAGGATTATCTCCCATCTCAAGATCATTAACTTAATCACATCTTCAATGTTCTTTTTGTCACATAGGTAAGATATTAACAGGTTCCAGAGAATAGGACAATAATATCTTTGGGGTGCCATTATCCAGCCTACCACCATCTGGCAACCCTGTTCCCATCTATGTGACTGTAGCCAAGTCACTCAAATTTCCAAAGCCTCTGGTTCCTCATGAGCAAAAAGTGTATTAAATAAGATCATAAGAGGAAACACCTTGGCCCTTGCCAGGCATACAGTGTTTTTACAAATGACAGCTCTGGTGGCAAAGGGCGAGGGACGATCCTATCCAAACCATGCTGTCCTAGGGGTGGTGGCTCAGTGGGTTAAGCATTGGACTCTTGATCTTGGCTCAGGTCATGATCTCACAGTTCGTGAGTTCGAGCCCCACAACAAGCTCTGTGCTGACAGCACGGAGCCTGCTTGAGATTGTGTCTCTCCCTCTTTGCCCCTCCCCCACTCAGTCTGTTTCTCTCTCTCTCTCTCTCTCTCTCTCTCTCTCTCTCTCTCTCTCTCTCTCTCTCTCTCTCTCTCTCTCTCTCTCTCTCTCTCTCTCTCTCTCCAATAAATACACTCAAACCATGCTGTCCTAGTCATTGGGATAAACTCCTTCACTCAGATCCCGGACCCATTGGTGGTACCATCCAGGTTGCAATCCCAGATACTGCCAGCAGGAGGAGAAGAATATTGTTCTAGAACCTGGTCTCAAGGGCAGAGGAAGGGTGGGACAAGATTCAGAGATGCCCCAGAAGTCCCTGCCCCATCCTTCAATTGAGGGCCATTACTTTTGGTTCCTCTTGGTGTTACGTATCATGGAACCAAGTTATCTCAGGATTAGAAGAGTCTCAGATACTTAACAAAAAGAGAGTTTTCATATTTTGAGGGATTATATACACCAGGCACTCTACTAAATAGTTTGCTTGTACGATTTCAATTATGCCTTACTACAACCCTGTGAACAGCAAGCTAGGATTTTCCTCTGTCCAGATGAGGAAACATCTTTCCATTTCCTCTCTACAGAAAGGGAAAGTCACTTGTCTAGGGGCTCAAGATAGTCAATGAAAGAGCTGGTTTGGGGCCCAAGTCTGTATGACAGCACAGCCCCCAATTTTACTTTGCCTAAGAGGTTACTTTGCCTGTTTGTTCTTACAGGCTGGGAAGCAGACTCAGAGAAGAAGAAGAAATTGCCCATGTTTACATGATGAATCCATGGTTGAGCTGAGATTTGAACTTCTGTCTTTGACTTTTCTGCACTGGACACTCAGAAGTAACACACACTGAACAACCCTCCAAAAGATCCATTTGCTCATGGGTAAAATGGGGGGCAGGTGGTTCCCATTGTCCAGAGGGTCCTTAGAAGGATTCAGTAGAATGGCATGTGCAGAGTTCTGGTACATTGGATCATGACACATCTGTTAACTTGTGATGACCACCCCACTCGAGAGCAGAAAGATCACCAGAGGGAGGGCAGCTTGCTCTGCATTTTGGTTTGGAGGACTGCAAACATCCTGCCCTCCAAGCTTCATCCAGTCTCCGGAGAAAGAAATCTGGGCATTGGGTATGTGCTAAAGGCGGCCAGAAATGCCTGAGCTGTCACTGTTCTCAGAGCATGTGATTCTGAGCTCAGACAATCTCCTAGAACCAGTTTTAGTATTGATTGTAAGCCATAAGCCATCGAGGCTACCAAATGGACTTAGAAACCAACCTGATGATAGTACAATTTCAGCTGCAACAAAGCTAATAATTGCAATTGATTGAAATGCATCAAACACGTTCCAATAAGTTCATATGACATTCAGCCAACACACTAACTGATCGTCTTCTGAGGATGGCATAGAAACAAATTATATTCTTGGAAACTATGTAAATAAAAGAAAAGAGTCAAGTATTTGTCCCACCTTTCCAATTTGGAACTGTACCACTGAGTGACCAAATAATAGATTAAGAAAACCATTTTCTTATAAAACTACTACAATTGATGCAGGAAGGCAAAATAATACAATGTTGCTATTTTGCCAGCTGCCATGAATTAAATGTATGTAGCTGTTGTACCCAGTAGCCGGTAATATCAAAAAAGAGCAAATTCCAGCCACGTATGTGCTTCTTGATAAAAGAAGGACTACCTATAATCACACCAGAGGGATGGAAACTGGGTCTGACTCAGCTGCTAATATACAAGTAATGCAGAGGTCAAAGGGCCATGTTGAACTGTATACTGTGAGGATATGAGAGACAAAATCCAGACTTTGAGGAACTCTATGGGTCAAGCAGCGTAACAGATAAATTTCAAGGAAAAGAAAGAGATATAAGGGGAATCTATGGCTTAAAACACATGCTTAGTTTCTTCTAATGGGCGAAACTGAACTACAGTATCTTAGGGATGCACACTCAAATGATTAAGCAAGGAAATAATTACTCTAAAAGTCAGGCTACTAATTACTTTTGTGGGGGGAGGGCTATGATTGAGATGGGGTACATGGAGGGGCTCCTGGGGTCACTGGCAAAGTTTTATTTCTTGACCTGGGTGTTGGTTATGAGGGCGTTTGCCCCTGAAATAATCACTAAGCTACAAATTTAATTTGTATGATTTTCCGCATCTGTGATTTGTTTCATAACATAAAGTTTTTAAAAGATGAAAACAGAACTACCTACCTCATTCTGTGTGTGTGTGTGTGTGTGTGTGTGTGTGTGTCCGTATACACATGTTTGAATATATGGATATGGCCTGGTACATAGTAGGTACTCAATGAATATGAGTTCTCTTCCCTGTTAATCCTGTCAAACAGCCTTACTAGTGTGATTTCAGCACCATTACCAACATGTCTGACTCATCAAAAGTAGTTAATGCTTATTAAGTGATTATTACATTCCAGGCACTGTTCCCAGTACATCTCATCTAACTGCATCCTCATAACCCTATTATTTTTATTCCCATTTTACAGAGAAGAAATGGAGACTCAGAGAAGTCACCTGTGGTCATGCAGAAGGTGGTGCAGCAGCCTCGTTTTGAACCCAGGAACTCTGCCTCCATAGTCCATGCTCCGCCCCCCCCTCCCCGCCCCACCGCCACCAACCCCGCATATATAACATACTGGTCCAGCGTCCCTGTTTGCCCGAATAACTTCCCCCATCAAGTGCCTGCCAGTGTGTGCCACCCCCTGACACTCATTACCTGAATCTCACAACAACCCTGGCAGGCAAAGGTACTTGTTGGTTTGCATTTGACAGGTGGGAAAATTGGACTCAGCCAAAGGAACTTGCCCAGAGTAAATGGTAGTTGGCCGGGGGGGGGGGGGGGGGCATAAATTGTGGATGGGGAGGGTTCATACTCTTTGGCCCTTGGGATTCTAAAGAACAAAATGTTCCATACTCTTCAACAGATGCTGATGGATCTGATGGATCTGACCCAGTCTGAGGTCATGGGTTGCCCAACCAGCCGTCCAGAGCCTGACTTGGCTTGAGAAGTGTCCAGACCAGGGCTGGGAGAAGTCAAGGGCTTGGCAAGCACCAGACATGCCTGACCCCAACCACGAGGTCATGCGAAGCTTGTGACCCATAGGCCTGGCATGCCTCAAGGAGACAGAGACTTCTGTTACTCTGTGTGCAAGGCTTTTTGCTCACAAATCTTGGAATCAGGGCCCAGAATAGGGCTGGCCACCTCTCTGAGCTTGAGATAAAGACATGCGTGCAGCTGGCTGTGCAGATTTCCCACAAGAGGTGAGAGCCCAGCTGTGTTTTTCTGGTCACACATTGATTTTTAAATCTGAGTCAGCATGACTGCTTGGAGGTACGGGCAGTCCTATCTGTTCCCAGGGGCCCCAGATCCCAGCTGGGCTGAAGCATTTCCAAAACAGGGCCTGGAATGGTAGGGGACCAGCAAGAATGGAGACTCCATATCCCCTGCCCCACAAGTACCGGCTTAAGAGTCCACCCGGTCCACCCTCCACTGTATTATTAACGTCCAGCGGTACTGAGTCCTTACCAAATGCCAGGCACTGTGCTATGCACTTTATATATATTCACTCCACCAACTTTGTGGAGATGCTATCACACAGGGGCTCTTATGAGTACCATTGGACAGGTGGGAAAACTGAGGCCAAGAGAGGAAAATCACTTGTCAGCAGTCACTCAGAGACGGAGTTGGAGGTCTGTGACTGTGAGATCCTAGAAAGTCAGTTCTGTCAACACTATAAATTTTTTTTATGTTTTTATTTTTGAGAGAGAGAGAGAGAGAGAGAGAGAGAGAGAGCATGAGTAGGGGAGGGGCAGAGAAAGGGAGAGAGAATCCACAGGCTCCAGACTCTGAGCCATCAGCACAGAGCCCGATGCAGGGCTCGAACCCACGAACCATGAGATCATGGCCTGAGCCGGAGTCAGAAGCTTAACAGATTGAGCCACCCAGGTGCCCCTAATACTGGCAACACTATAAATTAACTATGTCACTCAGTCCCCATAACAACACTGTGGGTAGGTATTGTCACCTTCATGAAGATAGGAGAAAACAGAGGCCCAGGGAGGTGGATGTAACTTGTACACTGTAGCTCAAATGCTCTGTTGTGACAGCCATCGATAACTTTTCAAGAGTACAGTCCAAAGCCCACAACCGCTAAATTTGGCCATGACCACTTAAAGCCCTGATATGTATTATTGCCCCGACATCCACCCATGGTTCTCCTGTGGCAGGGAGAGAGGGCAACAACCCTTTGGTGGCCATCTTCTTAGAAGAGTGGAATTGAGTGGTGGGGGCTCTTGAGGGGGGTACAATTTGAAGAGCTTAATATGTGGCCCCTGTGTGGGGACCCAGGGGTCTGATGTGGGCAGGGACATCTAGAGTTTGGGAGAAATGGGCTGCCCAGCTGCACTGGTGAAGGAGCTGGAGAGTGTGGAGGTGCTGAGGTCAGCCCATGCTTCCAGGTTCTCCAAGTATTCCTCATGGACCAGCATGAGCACAGGGTCAGCTTGGGTCCTGTCTCCTAGGGCCTTGTGGAAGCACAGAGAAGTAGTAGCACCAAAAAGCTAGGGTTGGATGTCAGGTTCCTAGGGCTGAGAAAGGAGTTGCTAGGGACCCCTAGGAAGAGAGGTGCATCCATCAAGGTCAAGGGTGAGAAGGGGCTGTAGCATTGGGCCATCCCCATGAGCCCACAACAGCATCCCATGACAGAAAAGGGGCAGCTTAAAATGTCTCTTAGAACCAGAGAGCTCAAAGCCAGCCAAGATGGTGGCAGGTCAAGTGAGAGCCATCCTCTCCCCTCCCCTTCTCTCCCCAGCCCCCTCAGCCCCACCTGTGGGGAAGGGGATGAGAAAGAGAGGAGCCACCTTCCCTGCTGTGGGTAGGCTGTGGGTAGGCTGCCAGACCGAAGAAGGGTCAAGCTGGCTGAGGGGAGAAGCTTTAACCCCAAATCAAGCTGGGAGTTTTGATTTGTGGCTTTACCGGACATTCTAATTTCTAAATCACTACTGTGTTTGTGACCTAAAGTGATTATAGAATTGTCTGTGTCTTGGGAATGAGCAGAAAAGTAACGGGGGATGAATTGTCACCTAGTGGCAAAGAAAATGTCACTTCACTGAATTAATCTTAAAAGGGACACTGGGAGACAAAAATAAAGGTGTGTTTTGATTATGTCACAGGTCGGGTTTGTTCAACATGCTGCTTACAGCAAGGTGGGCAGTTCTCCAAAACAAGCCTGGAAGTGAATGTTCCCGAACGCTCTGGAGTTTGGCTCATTAGAAGTGTGTGGGTACCTCTGGGAACCTCTGGAGCCCTTCCTCTATGGGGCCAGCACACCCATCCTCCTAGATGCTCCAGTTGTTGGTGTCTAATGCCTTACTGTGTCTCCTCCTGAGCACTATGACCTCAGAAGTCACCTCACCCAACAGGTTACCCTCCTCACCCACAGAGTGGTTCACAGCCAACGGACAGACGTCCAGACATACAACAGGCCAGCCCCCTCACAGGACTTTATGTGAGAGCACGACTTTGCTCGGTTCCTTCCTAGCCTGCGTTCCTCCTTCTCGTACAGTTTCCCCCATTAATAAATCACATGTACTTGGGGTGTCTGAGTGGCTCAGTCGGTTAAGTGTCCGACTTAGCTCGGGTCATGATCTTGCTGCTTGTGAGCTGTGCCAACAGCTCAGAGCCTAGAGCCTGCTTCAGATTCTGTGTCTCCTTCTCTCTCTGCCCCTCCCCTGCTCATGCTCTGTCTCTCTCTCTCAAAAATAAATAAACATTAAAAAAATTAAAAAAAAATAAATCACACACACTCAGTCCCTGCCTCAGACTCTGTTTCCAGAGAACCTGGCTAAAGACGGCCCTGAGCCTCAGGAGGTACTTTTGCGACTGGGCCATTTTGCTGGTCAGGTATGCCATTAGCGATTCTTCTAGCCCCCAAAGCAGACTGACCGAGGTTCAAATCCCAGCACAGTCACTTAAGTGCTGTGTGACCTTGGCCAGCGACTGGTTACCACACCTCAGTTTTGTCATATGTAAAGTTAGAAAAAGAAAAAAACCACCACTCACCTTGAGGCTTTATAAGGCTCAGCCAGGCACAGCACCAGCATAGTGCCTGGAACCTTCCCTGCTGCTCTGGTTTTTCTCCGGGCTGGGAGCATGGACTCCATACAAAGGAGGCAACTTTTACCACCCAGTTTGAAGGTGTGTCCTGGGGTAAGGCCCCAGACCATGGGATGGCCGGGGGCCAACTAATAAAATGGCCAGCTTTTAGGAAACGCGGACGGTCTGCTAGTCCCTGTGCTGTGTTGCCTATATGCCAGCTTGACTGCCTTTCAACGCTGTTACGATTCCCTCCATTTTACAGATGAAGAAACTGGGCTCCAGAAAGGCCGAGGGGCCACCAGTGGGGTCTGCAGGTTGAGAAACACTAGGGCATCTGGCTAGAATGGCTAAGATGGAGAAGACTCCCCCTGGCAACTGAGACTCTTTACGCTGCTGGTGGGGACACAGGACCGCACAGCTACTTTGGAGAATGGTTTGCAGCGGCTTCTGAAGAAGTTAAACATACACTTACATGACTCAGCAATGACACTCCCTGGCACTTGCCCTCCGGTAACAAGAGCATCTGTCACTCAGAGACGTGCACCTGAATGTTCTTAGCAGCTTTATCTGTAATGGCCCCAAACTGGGGAAAACAGTGTTCTTCCCCGGGGAAATGTGGTAAACGAACTGATATGCATATAATAAGTAAAAAGAGCAATGAGGAGGAACAAACTATGGATGTGTGTAACAACCTGGGTGAATCTCAAAATAATGATGCCCAATGAAGGAAGCCAGATGAAAAGAGTACACGTTGTATGATTCCATTTCTATAAAATTGCAGAAAATTTAAAGTGATCTAGAGTGAAAAGAAAGTTCTCCATGGTCACCATGGTGGCATGGGGATGGGAGTGGGGTGTGTGTGGTTAGGAGGAGATGGCTTACACAGGGGCCCCGGAAAACTTTCGGGGTGATGGAGATATTCATCATCTTGATTGTGGTGGTAGGTTCATGGGTATGTACGTATGTCAAAATCCATCAAATCATGCAATTTTTCAATGTTTATTTTGAGGGGGAGGGAGGGCAGAAAGAGAGGGAGAGAGAAAGGGAGAGAAAGAACCCAGAGAGAATCCCAAGCAAGCTCTGCACTGTCAGCACGGAGCCCATTGTGGGGCTCGAACCCACGAATCATGGGATCATGACCTGAGCCAAAATCAGAGGTCAGATGCTTAACCGACTAAGCCGCCTAGGTGGCCCAAATCATGCAGTTTAAATAGGAGTTGTTTATTGTACATCAATGATACCTCAATATTGTGTGTGTGTGTGTGTGTGTGTGTGTGTTTCAACTAGAGAGGGGCACAATTAGTATGTGAAGCCATGTGTGTCTGATGTGAAACCACTCAAGAGCTGGGAGTTATTAAAAGCCCTCCTTTCTTGGCTGGAGACAGAGTCAGTCGAAATGATATCACCTCCAGGAAGCCTTCCATCCCTTCCATGGTGATGTAGGGCTTTTCAGAAATTGCCTCTCCCCTGGCCTCGGTCTACACTGCCTTTCTGCCTTCAGGATTTGTCAGTGGCTCCTTTCTCCACTCTGGGACCTTCCCTTGTGTTCTCCCCCGTATTGTCCTTCCCATATGCCGGTGGAGAGCCCAGCACCAGAATCAGACCCACCTGGGTTTGAATCCCAGCTCTGCCGTTTACACCAGCTGTCTGACCTTGGATGGTTCCTTTACTTCTTTGAGCTTCAGATTCCTCATCTGAATAATACTAGAAGCTACCTCCAGATTGCCTCTAGGATCAAATGAAAGATAGTTCGTGTTAAACAATTAGCGTAGGGCCTGGTGTGTAATAAAGCACTCAATAAATGTTAACTATTATTGATCTTTACCTGGGCAGTGGCTGCTGACTAAGTTTCTCAGCCTTTGAATCAAGTACTTACCGCCACAGCTATATTTATTGACATGGAAAGATGCCCAAGGCATACTCTTAAGAGGAAAAAAGGCTACAAACAATCTGTGCCTCACAGGTCATTTTAAGGATTAAAAGGGGGGAAATGGACATATATCTCCTTCCTTGCATGGTATCTGGCACATAGGAAGCACCCACTGAAAGCACCCACGTGGAAGCGGCCGTGATTGTTGACATGAAAGCTTGTGTAGCCCGTCCAATGCTGCTTTCAAATATGATCATGTGAGTTCCTGGGAACAAGATGTTTGCAATTGTGCTCCGACAGTGAAATATAGGGCCCTGTGCGTCCCCTTCTGCCTGTCTTCTCACAAACTTCAGGGGACTACCATGGGCAGGGCTAGAGTTGGACTTGGGAGCCTTGGTCTGATGTGAATTTGGGTACTTTCTTCTGCTTTGTGGAGCAAAAGCAAAGCACTGCCCTTCAGAATTGAGACTCCAAACTTGGGTAAAGGGTATTCTTTGCAGTAACTGAGGTGCTATGACAAAATGTAGACACTTGAGGGCACTCCAATCAATCTGCAATAGAGAAAATCACAAAAGGGGGTGATAATAACATGAATGTTGTCACTTTTAACAGTGGCTTCCATTCATTGAGTTCTTAATATGAGCTCCTAAAACGTGCTAAGATATTATCTCATTTTATCCTTTTGAGCACCCCATCAGATACTCTTACTAAAGATTTTTTAAATAGGGTATACTGCTCTTTAAAATTTTTAAACTTTTTTTTTAAGGAGTCACAATTCACAAAACTTGTAAAATGTACAAATATTAAGTATACAGCTTGGTGAATTGTTACAAGTGTGTATACACAGGTAACCTCCCGTCCAGATCAAGATATACTGCGTTTTTTTAAAAAAGCTTTTTTGTTTTAAGTTTATTTATTTATTTTGAAAGAGAGCATGAGCAGGAGAGGGGCAGAGAGAGAAATTGTGGGATCACGACCTGAGCCGAAATCAAGAGCAGGACACTCAACCAACTGAGCCACCCAGGCGCCTTGATACATAACTTTTCTTACAGCCTTTCTACTTACTCCGCCCCTGGCAACTGCTATCCTAACTTCTATCACCATTTATTCCTTTTGCTTGCTTTTGAACTTCGTATAAGTGGAATCACACATATATAATATTTAGAGTTGCCACGTTTAGCACATAAAAATCCAGAATGCCAATTAAGTTGGAATTTCCCCTGGGAAATATTTATGCTAAAAAAAATTAATTGTTTACCTGGAATGAAAATTCACCTGAATATCTTGTATTTTATCTGGCAACTCTAGAATCTTTCGCAGCTGGCTCCTTTCAACGTACTTGTACGATTCCCTCACGTTGTTGTAGTCACTGGTAATTTACTCTTTTTCATTACTGTGTAGTATTTCCCCTCTACGAATATACCTCCGTGTATTTACTCTTTCTACTGCTGCTGGGGGAGGAAGGGTCACTCTTAGAAAGGCACTATAGGGGCACCTGGGTGACTCGGTCGTTTAAGCATCCAACTCTTGGTTTGGGCTCTCGTCATGATCTCATGGTTCATGAATTTGAGCCCTGCATCGGGCTCTGTGCTGACAGCGTGGAGCCTGCTTGGGATTCTCTCTCTCCCTCTCTCTCTGCCCATCCCCTGCTTACTCTCTCTCTTTCTCAAAATAAATAAATAAACTTAAAAAATTTTAATAAAATAATAATAATAAAGAAAGGCACTATAGAAGTGTTCAGCAGGTGCACTCTGCAGGTTCATCAGAGGCCTCGGGGATTTGAATTCCAGCTCCACCTCTTCTATTCATGAGACCTTAGCCAAGTGACAATCTCCCTGAGCCTCTGCTAGTTTAACTTTAATATGGGCTACTCACAGTACCTCAAAGAGTGTTGTAAGGTTTAACAGGGGTATTACCACTTGGAGATATGAGCCACTTAGAACAGGGCCCAGCACACAGTTGGTGCTCAAAAAATGCTGCCAGTGTCATTGTACCCATTAGACCCAGGAGAAAACTGAAGTTCAGAGGTGTAGAGGCTTGAGTCTTTACATCGACCCAGTAAGTAACAGAGCCCTTTCGTCACTGATATCGGCTACATTCGAGTCCTTTATTCATTCAACAATTTTTGTTGAGTATCTACTGTGCACCTGGCACTGTTTTAGACCTTGAAGTCACACAGGGAGCAAAACAGCCATAGCCCCTGCCCTTATGAAATGCTCATTCGAGGAGAGCTAACATCGCTGTTTGCCTGCAAGGTGCTTTGCCTGTGCTTATTAGTTAAATGAAATACTGTCTGAAAAGCACCTAACACGGAGCCCCACACGCATTACCGTTCCAGAAACAGCAGCTATTTGCCAGATTGGAGCAGTCTCTGTGGCAACGCTGTGTGATGGCTATCAGCAGTCCCGTTTTACAGATGAGAAAACTGATGTTTTGGAGATTAAAGCGCTGGCCCAAGGTGACAGTACTGGCAGAACGGGAATTCAAAGTCATGTCCCCCTGACTCCAAACCCTTTTGAATTTCTCAGTGCTTCTCAGTCTTGAGTTCTGCCTCTGGAGTCTAAATGTTAGACTTTGTGACCCAGCTTTGCGACCCCGGTTGAGTGCCTTGCTGTCCGTGAGGCCTGGTTTCAATGCCTTAGGATTGTCTTAGGGATCTGCAGAAAGCTCTTAGGGCAGACGCAGGCAGAAAATAAACAGCCTCTAGAGGGCGCAGCGTGGATCCGCAGCGAGGAGGGGGCTCTGGAGTGAGTGAGCTGCTCAGCCCTTAAAACCTTACTTTCAGAAACGAGCTTGCAGACGTGGAAAGCTGCCCACAATATCTTGTTGGGTCTATTTAAAAATCAGGCTCTAAAACCGCAAGCAGGTGTAGTGCGCGTATGCGGAGCATTTTCTGAGAAGGATCACTTAGCAATTGCGCTGTATCGGTGCCCTTCTAGTAGTTTCCTCAGTTAGTGCTCCTCACAGCCCTGGGTGCCAGGTGCTGCCGCTGGACACTTTTGCGGGTTAGAGAAACTGAGGCAGAGGAGAGTTGACAGCTAGCTTGCGACGTGCTGGCTGCAGAGGTTGTGCTCTTGAGTGCTGCTTCCCTGCCGGGGCTGCTAGGATAGGAAGGGGCTGCTGGGAGTTTTCTGCCTATGACCCCACTCATGACCCTGGCTCCTATCACCCCAGCCTCTAAAAGACTGGGCCCACAGGGCCATAAATTCCTGCTATCGTTAGTCAGTATCTCTATAGCTTAGGCTGTTTGCCAGGAGCCCTACAATTATTTTTATCACTTACTAGTCCTATAATTATTTTTTATCACTTTTTTTCTCCCAGCAGCCCTGAAGGTAGGGCTAGTTGCACTGTCTTTTGGTTTGGAGTTAGGGGAACCCATGTCCTGGAAGGTTTCTGGCGTTGCCCCAAGCTCCAGAGAGGGTCAGTGTTTAAACTCACAGCCCCTCCGTGTCCAGACTAGAACTTTGTGTGAGGCCGGAGGCTGTGGGAGAATTGGGAGGTGGAAACTGGGAACCACTGGGAGCCAGGGAAAGGCCTTAGGCTTGGCTACTGCCAAGCTGGATGGCCTAGGGCAAGTTGCTCAATCTCTCTGTGCTTCAGTTTCTTCATTAGTCAAATGAGGAAATGATAATAGTACCCATCTCATACGTTAGTACATACACATGTTCAATCACTGTGAGGTTTTATTTGACCTTGAGTTGGGACCTGAATTCTAAACCCAGACCCTTGCCTACTGGATGACTTGGTTAAGTCTCTTACCCTTGCTGAGTCTCAGATTCCTGATCTGTAAAATGGGTATCTTGCCTGCCTTACACCCTGGCCTTCTCGTCTCCAGTCCCATCAGCCCAGCCTTCTCGAAGCCCTCCGACTGCCAACCGTTCCCCTTGCTTGGAGCTAAGCCCAAGCCTCCCACCCCCAGCTCTGTCGGGTTAAATCTCCATTACCGTCGCAGGCATCCTTCCTTCCCTCCCAGGCTCCCTTCTTTTGGTCACTTATTCAATAAATATTTATTGAGCACCTACTATGGGCCAGGACTCTAGTGGATAGCAGGTAAGACAAGGTAAAGTCCATGTTCTCATGAAGGGGAAATAGACAATAAACTAAAAAGAGACTAAAAACAGAACAAAACAAAACAAACAAAAAAGCCAAGGCAATTAGTACTTCATAAGGGAAAATTCTAGCGGGGAAGATTGTTTTCCAGAAAAGCCTCTCCAAGAGACACTTGGATTTGAACTAACAATTTATTTGAACAGGCACATAGTACAAAATTCAGGCAGTACACAACACCCAGCCAAAGAGGCTCCTATGTTGCCAGTTGCTTGGGGGTGGGTGACATTTGTGGCAACATTTGAATCACGAGAAACAGTAGCCGTTTGAAGATGGGGGAGAAGAGGAATCCAGGCAGAGGGAAGGGCAAGTGCAAAGGCCCTGAGGCAGGATCCGCATGCCTGGAGGGAGGCAGAGAGGAGAGCCGAGGTGATCAGGGCCCACACAGGAATGGTGGGGAGGAGATGTGTCACTCTGTGCGGCGTGGGTATAATTCTCGAGTTGGGGGTAGGGTAGAGGTGAGGTCTTCTGATTTGTTTTTTATAAAAAAAAACACTGTGGGGAATGGATTTAGGGGTCCGAGTGGGGCAGGGAGAGCAGCGAGGTGGCGACTGCAGAGTTGGGGATGGTGAAGACCAGGCCAGGGTGGCCAAGTGGGATCGTGAGAAGGGACGGGTTTGGGTGGTTTGGGGGGCAGGGCGGAGACCAGCAAGGGTCTCTGGCCCGTGCTCTCACGACTGTTGCCACTGTTGGTAGCTCCGTCTTTGTGATTATTGGATGAACGTTACACCCTGTAACCTGGCACAGAGTGGGCACTTGGACATGTTTGCTGAAGGGATGACGAAAGATGAAAAGGCCCTTTGTAAACGGAGACACGCCCTTGGAGAAATGGCTGCGGTGACTCCTGCGTGCTCTCTCCGTCCTCAAGTGCTGGCACTCCCGGGCCACCCATCCCCGTGGGTGAATCACCCCCGAAGCCATCCTGCCTTGTGGAGCCTGCTTCTGAGAGGCAGCATTTTAGAACCTTAAGCTTCCCATGAAAGCCTGATATGTAAAATGTGTACAAAGTTATTTTTATAACTTCAAACACCTGAGAACTTGGGTAAACCAGACGAACGAAACAGACATGATTCTCAGCACAGATATACAAAGCAATCACTGAGAAAAACAAAGACGTCTTATTAAACCCCTTAATTTCAAGACAGGGCACACCTGACGATTGCTTCATTTGCGTTTATCCATCAAAGAGCCAGCAGACGCCTCCTGCAGGGAAGCCAGCCTCCCAAATCCAACTATTCCAGCATTTGGTTTCCTTCATATCAAAACGCAATCCTGCTCCATCCAGACAAGTATTTCCAAATGGTAACAATCTGTGTGCATGTGTGCTTTGAAATTCTTATGTCGTTTAAAAAATACACGTTTTTAAAATGCACAAAGCCCACGTTAGCTCAATAATCATCACAAAGAGAGCACCATCACCACCTTGTCACTGGCGCCCAGATGAAGGACTAGAACCCGGCCAGCCCCCTAGAAGCCCCGCTTGTGCTTTCGGCTGGTCACTACCCTTGACAAGAGTTACCACAGTCCTGACTCCTAACAGCCTCCATGAATTTGCTCTGTTGTTGAACTTTATAGAAATTGGAATGTACAGGAGCGCCTGGGTGACTCAGGCGGTTAAGCGTCCGACTTCGGCTCAGGTCATGATCCCGCGGTTCATGAGTTCGAGCCCCGCATCAGGCTCCATGCTGACAGCTCAGAGCCTGGAGCCTGCTTCGGATTCTTTCTCTCCTCTCTCCCTGCCCCTCCCCCCCCCCCCCCGCAAATAAATACATATTAAACATTTTTTTAATGTTTATTTATTTTTGAGAGAGAGAGAGCATGCGAGCAGGGGAGGGACAGAGAGAGAGGGAGACACAGAATCCGAAGCAGGCTCCAGGCTCTGAGCTGTCAGCACGGAGCCCGACGTGGGGCTCGAACTCACAAGCTGTGAGATCATGACCTGAGCCGAAGTCGGATACTTAACCAACTGAGCCACCCAGGTGCCCCAACCTTACACATTTTTTAATTAAAAAAAAAAAAAAAAGGAATTGGAATGTACAGGGGGTGTTCGTTTGTGTCTGAATTATGTTTGTGTGAGATTCATCCATATTTTTTATGGCTAGGGCTCATTCATTCTCATTGCTGTATTCTGTCCCATTGTATGAATATGCCATAATTTCAAATAGTGACTTTTTTTTAACAGCACATGGGGCATAGTGGGCAGGGAACTGGGTTTGACCCATAGATAAGTTTTGTTTCATGCACCTAGTGCTTCTGTTTTGTTTTCACTAAATTTGTTGCTGTGAACGGTGGATGTCTGGCTTCTCTTGGAAGGTCTGCCATTACTGGGCCTTCAGTTTCACGTGCCCAGAGTTGAGGGATGGCTGCTCCCAGTCACTGTGTGCATTCCATTCCCATTTTGCCACAGTCCCCACCACCCCCTTTTGCACTACACCCAGGCCCACCTCACTCACCAACATAGCCCAGCTGGTCCTGTAAATATTCGAGTCTTCCACTCCAGCTGTAATTCAGCAGAGGTGGCTCGTTATTGTGAGGTCCACACAATAAGTGGCTCTGGCAGCCCAGGTTAGAATATAAGTTGTCTCCACTGGGTTGAACTTTGGAATTCACATCTGAGTGCTCAAAAAATTTATTGCCATTATTACTGTTTCAAAAAAGTGTTTTAGATGTATATTTCCATCTTCCTCCCCATCGTTACTACTATTGCCATTATCTCATCTCAAAAGCTCTTTTAAAATATAGTCATATGTGTAATAGAGGTCATGGTTAAATATGGGTACTCTGGGCCCAGACAACCTGGAATCAAATCATGGCTCTATTATTCAGGAGCTGTGTGACCTCAGGCAATTACAGAACCTCTCTGTGCCACTGGACAAAGAGGGATGCTAATAATATTTCTCTCACTGGGTTCTTACAAAGAGTAGATGAGATAATTCTTATAAGGTCATTAGGAAAGCACCGAGCACATAATAAGTATTCAATATAAGTTAGTTATTAATTTTTTAAGTTTATTTCTTTTGAGAGAGAGAGAGACAGAGAGAGTGAGCAGGGGAGGGGCAGAGAGAGAAGGGGAGAGAATTCCAAGCAGATTCCACACTGTCGGCGTGGAGCCCAATGAAAGGCTTGAGCTCACGAACCGTGAGATCATGACCTGAGCTGACACTAAGAGTTGGACACTCAACCAACTAAGCCACCCAGGCGCCCCTATAGATTTGATTTTGAAAATAGTATTAGGGTCACATGTCGTGGAACCCCTGAAGCCTCCCTTATGATACAGTTTCTGCAAAGCACCAATCTTACCTGTATTTTGCCCATCTTATAGATGCCCAGAGGTGTAAAGGAGCCCCCTCTTAGTGGCGCTCCTCCCCAGCCCCCACCTTGAAGCCTTTCCTCCATCACTTCCTCCAGATAGCTGATAGATACTGGGTTTTTTTGTGTGTGTGCTCACCAGGCACTAAGTAACACTCTGAGTGCTTTCCATTAATTTTATTCTGGCAGTCATCTTAGGAGGTGGGTTCTACTGTGATACCCACTTAAGAGATGAGATACTTTCTTGCCTTCTTGCTTTCTATCCTGCCCACCCACCCATGTCTCCAGGCCTATCATTCATTCATTATTCATTCATGCTGTATATGTTTGCCTAACTGTGGTTTCCTTGGAACTTCTGTTACAGAGAAAACCACCCAGGTTCCCTGGGTCCTGTTTAGTCATTGAGTCTAGTCCCTTGTCTTCTGTAGCCTGTTTTAAGACATTGTTGAAGGATTATTTGATTCAATCAGCAAATGTCTCTTACCGCTGGGGCTATGTGGCGAATGACAAAGAGACCCTGCCCTCAAGGACTCGAATCTGCTGAGGGACCCAGCTGACCAGGTTCTCTCCCCACGGTACAGGAGGCAGCTTGAAGACAAAGCCTGGGTCTCTTCATCTCTTTGCCATTAAGAGCAGACCAACATCAGGCATGTAAATGAGTAGATCACAGTGTAGGGAGGGCAGCGGGTGTCCAGACCCCCCAGCCATGAACTCTTAGGCTCCAAGCAGGGAGCAGTTGGCATCTCAAAGGTGTAAATCAGGGTTTCTCAACTTCGCGCCATTAATTGGAGCTAAACAATTCTCTGCTTGTGGGGGCCTTCCTGTGCACTGTAAGATGTTCAGCACCATCCCTGATCTCCACCCACTAGATGCCAAGAATGCTACCTCCATACTAGCAATGACAACCAAAAGTGCCTCCAGACATTGCCAACTGTCCCCTTAGGGGCAACGTTATTACAGGTAGAGAAGCACCGTCTTTACTGAAGCAAATTTAATGAAGGACGTATTTACAGAGGCGTGAACAGGCTGAGGGAAACTTTAAGGAATATGGAGGCACCCAGGGACTAGAAACAGTGGGGAGCTGTTATCGCCCTAAGGCTTGAAGGAACAAGAGAGGGAACAGTGTTAGCACTCCCAGAGACGGCTGGAACTGTAGAAGCCAGACCAAGACAAGAGTGGGGACCTTGGAGAAATGCAGTCCCTGTTAAGATTAAGGCAAAACAGGGGCGAGATGGGCAGCGTAAACACCCCCATTTCTTTCTCCTCCTGCTCTTTAATCTAATACTGAGTCCTCCCTTTGATGGGATCCAGGGACCCAGTGGGAAGCCAGGAGGCATGGGTGCCTGTTGGAACACAGAGCAGGGCAGATGAGGACGTGTGGAGGTGATGCGCAAATGGAAAATAACCATCGCGGGGACATGGCAACAGGCCCCAGACACTGGGCAACTGAGTTCAGTCTTGTTACTGGCATAGGAGTTCTCCAGGTGGAGCAAACCGGGAAAGGGTATTTCAGCCAGAGGGAACAGCGTGTACAAAGGCATGGAGTTACAAAAGAGCCTGGCTCGCTTAGTTGTTTATTTAATTATGATTGTTTGTTTGATTGATTGACTCTGATCTACGAGCACCGGATGAAAATAAAACATTCAAAATGGTACAAAAGGGCATAAAATGAAAAGTAGGTCTTCCTCCCCCCCCCCCCCCCGACCCCACCTACCCAGCTCACCTCCCCAGAGGCCACCTTCCTCTGAGGTCTCTTATCACCTTCTAGAATTACTAATGCAAATGTTAGCTGGTAAATGTATATGACGTGTGTCACTTAAATTTCTAACTTGACTTAATTTCACTGATGTTTGTGGAACCCCTACTGTGGGTAAAGAAATGGACGGAGAGCTCTGGTTTTGGAGTCTAAGCTCAACCCTTCACTAAACCTTGTGTGGTTTCCCATTTCCTCCTCCAGGCAAGGAGTGAGTCTCCAAGGGTCCGGCCAGCAACGTGGGGTTTGCCTACAGTTGTGTTGTTCAACTGTGTTTTATGGATTAAACTGAATTGAAGCTGAACCACTGGCCAGAAACACATTGTAAGACGGGAGCACACGTAAGCCTTGGGTGTGGTTCCAGAGACTACATATTGTTGTTTTGGGGAGACAAATGAGGTTTCTGTCTCCAAAGGCCTGCTCTTGTTTGAGTCAACAGAACAGTCAGGAAGAAGGGAACACTATAGTATGGCCTTGAGGGTGGGCTGGGTTGGGAGCAAGTTAGGGAGTACTTGGCCTGGCTCAGACCGGCCCAGGGAAGACCAGGTCCTTCTTGGCCACCGCTGGCTGGTGTCTGCAGCCCTTGGGAGAGTTTGGAACCAGGAGGAGGAGCTTGGAGGGCCAGCAAGCTACAGATATGGGGAGTCCCACAGCCCACCGGTACACCTGTCAGTGCCTGGAAGCAAATAACCAACTCCAGGAACCAGACGCCCAGCCAGAAGCAGGGAAGCAGGAGCAGCTAGGAGCAAATGAAAACAAAGCTCTTCCTTGCCTCTTTTCTTCAAGTCTCATCTCTCTTGTGCTCTCAAGACCCAGTTCTTTCCTGACAATGCCTATATGTTAAGCGCTTAGGGCAAACATACCTACCAGGGACCAAACGCCTACTTCATGCAGGTGCTGACCACACACCAGCTCTCACTCCCCTGGCTGCTCTTCGAGGAAGGTGTTGATGATCCCCTGCTTTGCCAACAGGGGAAACAGGCTCAGAAAGGAGGGATGCAGGGCAGTGTGAGGTCAGGGATTGTAAATGTATAGTGATATCAACAAGCAATTTGTGACAAAGAATTATGAAGTGTCGAGCACAAGATCTGAGAATCAGAGAGTCATCAAGTCCAGGAGTTCCACACTCACAGGTTACCACTGTAATCCACACCCCCCGTCCTTTCAACACACTGCAGATAAAACATCTCTCTCTGGCCCTCTCCCATCTGTTTAGGCCTCTTCTTCTCTCACCTGGGGTCTCGGTCCAGCCTTCTCTCTGGTCTCTCCTCTTTCCAAACTTGCACGCAGCAGCTGAGCCACCTTTCCAAACTAAGCACACTGTGCCACTCTTCCCTTTAAAACCCTTCACTAGCTTCCCTTTGCCCTCAGGATAAAGTTCAAACTTCTTGACATGGTTTACTAGGTCCTCTGTCACCCGGCCATAGTCTCTTGCGACTCTGCTCCTCTCCAGCACCCCTCCACCAACTCCTATACCGACCTCATCTTACCAGATATGCCACTCTCTCTCCCTTTTCCTAACCCCTGGACCTTTGCACTTGCTGTTCCCTCCACTTGGACCACAGCGTGCACCAGTGCCCCCTTCTCTGGTTGGGATTTTCCCTCTCTCTTCCCGTCTCCTCTGGGAAGCCACTTCTGCTCATGCCCCTCTCAAAGAGGCTGAGTTGTGCCTCCTTCTCCACTTCCAGCCCCTCCCCACCCCGGTTCCTGTGCCTACCCACACGGAGGCTCACTATGTATCACATATGCCCATGTGCTTACCTGTGTCCCCATCAGCCACATGAGCTACAGGAAGGCAGAAACAGGGGTCATCTTTTCTCTCCTGAACCTGTAGCTCCTGGGAGTGTGCCTGCAGAGAAGAGTTGCTGAACAAAGATATGTATTGTTAAATAAATCATAATATGTTAGAATCACAGAATCCCAAAATTTGAGAATCACGGATTTGGTGAGGCAAAAACCTGAAATCTCAGAATCATCAATTTAGAGAGCGTTAGAAACATGAACCGAGACTCCCTGAAGCAAGATCGCAAGGCTGGAAGAATCCTTGTACAGGCAACTCGTCCAAGGACTGTTAGTGGATTAGGAAAGCCCTACTTGTGCTCTTCTGTATATTTAATTTCTATTTTTCCATATGTGTATATACTATTACATTGATGTCTTTCACATGTTGATTTTTATAATGTGTCCCTCTATCATATGTATTAAGCACCCAACTTATTTATTAACCAATATTTATTGTGTATACAATGTACAGGTACTGTTCTGGCAATTGTATTTTATCTATGGCTGCGTAACAAATTATCCTGATTTAAACCAATAACAATTTATTATGTCACAGTTTTTATGTGGTAGGACTTCAGGAGGGGCTAGCTGGATAGTTTGGCTTAGGGTCTTTCATGAGGTTGCAGTCAGAAGGTCCATCAAGGCCATGGTCACCCAAAAGCTTCACTGTGGCTGGAAGATCCACTGCCAAGAGGGCTCATCCACGTTGTTAGCAGTTGACAGGGGGGCCTCAGCTCCTCCCCATGTGGACCCGCTTGAGTGTCCTTACAACACAGTTGCTGGCTTTCTCAGAGCAAGTGATCCAAGATGGCAAAATGGAAGTCACAATGCTTTTTTTAACCTGGCCTTGAAAATCACACTCCTTCACTTCCACAGTATCCTAGTGATTACACAGGGTAGCCCTATTCACTTTGGGAGAAGACCTCACAATATGTGAATACCAGGAAGTGGGGCTCATTGGAGGCCATCTTGGAGGCTGGTTACCATGGTGGTGTAGTGACAAAGTCCATGCTCTTAGAGTTAACAGTCTAGGGGGAAGGGTAGAAGAAGACAATAAGTCAATATACAAATAAATAGATACTTTCATATAGTTGTAAGCATGAAGGAAATCACACAAGACAATAAATTAAAGTAGGGGTCAGCAAACAATGGTCATTGGCCAAATCTAGCCTGCTGCCTGCTTTTGTAAATAAAGTTTTATTGGAACACAGTCACTCCCATTCACTTATGTATTGTTTATGGCTGCTTTCACACTATAACGGATTTAAGCAGTTGCAACAGAGACCACATAGAGTCTTCTATATTTAGCTAAGTTGGTCGGGGAAGGCCTCTTCAAAAGGGGACATTTGAACAGAGACTCGAATCATTAGAAGGGAGCAGCCAGGGGAAGAGCTGGGGAAAGAGTGAGTGTTCTAGAAAAAAAGGAACGTCAGGGTAAAGCCTGTGAAATGAGAACAGGTTTGGTGTGTTGAGGAGCAGGGAGGAGGCGAAGGGGGCTGGAGTCAAGTGACAGAGGGGCAGAGTGGTAGGAGATGACTTTGGAGGGGTGGTCAGGAGCCATGTTATATAGGGCCTGAGGGCCCCAGGAAAGGGTTTGAATTTTGTTCTAGGGATGGTGGGAAGCCACTGGAGGGTCTTAAGGGGGAGAGGTCGGATCTGGTAGGGATGGAAGAGGTGCCTGGTGTAGTTTGGCTCCCTCCTCTGAGCAAGACAGTGCTTCTGCCGCCCCTCTACGCACAGCGATCTCAGAACTTGTTGGTATTAACGAGACCTAGGTAAAGACATTTTACGTTATTTTGCTATGTGTTCAGAACTTGGAAATCCTTCTTGTCATAAGTGTCCTTTCTTTTGACCCACTTTGAGAGCCTTGCTCTCCCATCTCTGCCTGGCTTTTCTGGATCTAGGAAATCTGAGAGGCTGCTAAGAATACTGGATTTTGAGCCCTGGATTCCAGACTCTTTCCTGACATTGACTTGTGTGTGACCTTGAGAGAGTCAGGCAACCTCTCTGGGCCTTCGTTTCCTCATCTGTAAAATGAGGCAAGAGTCCAGTCTTCTTGGAGCAAGACCAGGGGATTAAAAGTGGGGTTGTGTTGGGCACGTACACCACAGTCCTAGAGAGAGCCCGAAGGTTGGGGTCACGGGCTTGGTCAGGCTGGGGTTGCTGAGACAGACTTGGGTATCAGGAAGAGCACATAGTCTGTTGTCAAAGAGAATCCTGGCTCCACCACTTACTTGCCCTGTGCTCTGTGTCCTTGGTTTTCCCATCTGTGAAATGGGTAGAATCTAACCTAAGATGCTTCTGTTGTAAGACACTGGCATTCGGCATACCACTAAGAAGGAAAACACACTGACAATTAAATTGTGACATAACACTTTCTTATGACTTAGGATTTTTTTTTAATTTTATAACGAATAAAGAGCTCAGAGACTTATTTCGATTGTTTTACAAATCACATGTCACCCTTGTGCATAAATGCAAAGATATAAGTGAGATAAATGAGTTAGAGAACTCCTAAAGCTTCCTCACAGTCAGCATCCAGCTCATCTAGATAACTTTGCCCCTTGGAATCTTCCTTGTCCATAGGTTTTCATACAGTGTTACCCTCCATACCATGAAAAGCTTGTATCACACATTTCTTGAAAGAATGTCCCACTGCGGACTCTAGGATCTTCTTCGAACTGCATGCTCCTATTCTGCAAGCTGGAGGCTGGTGCTTTCTTGCTCTTATCAGAAGGTGCCAACGGAAGGTTTTCGGGAAACGACCAGGACTCAGCTCCCTTCCTCAAAGATCCTCAAATTGTTTGTGATGAAATATACAGGGTGTGTAGCTGTCCAGCCAGGCCACTGGAAGTAACTACCAGAACCAACCAGGTCATGAGTGCCACCCGCCTCACCAACAGTGATTGCAGGATGCCATTGACTTGCAGACACATCCTAATTTCAGGGAAAAAAGGTGCTTCCTAGAAATATATCACAATAACTGCAACCTCCTGGGATTTACGCGGGGATAAAACATGGTAAGTGTGTGACGAGTCTTGACCACAGGCCCCATGTGCCCAGCTCGGTAGTGGCTGTCCCTAGGCATTGCTCAACTGTCCCAGGGCATCGCCCTCACAGGGCTGTGCAGGTTTATGGCAACAATCACTGCCCCTGCCAGACATGATCTCAAGCCATAAAGGCTTTTACAGTTTCACTCTCCCCCTGAGATAAGCCCGGGAGCCCTTCCCAAGGCCGGGGAGCAATTTCAGAGCCACGGGGGGAGGGGCTGGGCGTTGCACAAGTCGGGAAACGGAACAAGTTTTATGGCCCCGACTTCTCTAAAAAATACCGTGTTCTCATATCCTCAGCCTGAACCTGGTGGTCATGCCTCCAGCACCTGGAGCACAGTGATATTTATCTGTTCATTCATTCATTCAACAAACAGGGAACTGATTGCAGGGTACCCCAGTATGGATCTCATTTTGCCACTATTACGTGCTCTGTATGGACCCGGGGCAAGTCACTTCCTCTCGTCTGTACAACAAGGACAGTCGATTTAAGCTGCCTCCCGGCCTCAATGAGGTGGTTCCACCAGACAATGAACTTGTCAGTGCACTTAGCACGCAGTAGGCCTGCAACCAACATTGCGTGAATCCCTCTCCCTCCCCATGGATGGTGGAGTGGTCCAGAGGGAAATCCTCCCCTGCATCGCTGCTGGCTACACTCCCTCTTCAAATGAGTTCCAACAACAAGGGGTTGTTTTTCTTCCATTTTTTATATAAGGTATAATTTCCATATTCTAAAACTGAACTCTCTCTCATGTATCGTTCGGCAAGTTTTGCCGAGTGTGTGCAGCCATGTAACCGCCACCAGAGTCGAGAAACAGAACTTTTCATTACCGATCCCCTCCCTCTATGCCCCGTCCTATTCATTGAACCCTCCACCCCAGCCCTTCTGCCTAGCAACCACAGTACCTGACTCTAGAATTTTGTCTTTTCCAGAATATCATATAGATGGGATTCTATTGTGTGTAGACTTTGGGGCCTGACTTCTTACACTCAGAATGATGCATTTGAGATCCAGTTTGCTCGGATCACCCATTTGCTCCTTTTTCTTACTGAGCAATATTCCCACTTGGCTTTTAAATTACATCTGTGCTTACAACTAGGACTTCTCGCCAGCCCAACTTTGCCCTGAACTCTAGGTTTTTATATCCAATGATTCCTTGGATGTGTCATTGGCATCTCAAACAAAACATCTCCAACAGAACTCTGTTTTCTAACCCAGATCTACAGCCTCCCAAATCTATAGTTCCCTAAATCTATAGCTCCCTAAATGTATAGTTCTCCAAATCGACAGCCTCCCCAATTCTAGAGGTCCCTAAATCTGCAGTCCCGGATATATAGTCCCCCCAATTCTGTATCTCCCCCAAATCGATAGCCCCAAATCTACACCTTCCTAAATCTACAGTTCCCCCAAATCTACAGTCTCCCAAATGTATAGCCCCCCAAATCTATAGCTGTCCTCAATTCTGCAGCTCCCCAAATTTATAGTTCCCCCAAACCTATAGCTCCTCAACTCGATAGCTCCCCAAACCTGCAGTCCCCCAGTCTTCCTCATTTCAATGATCAGGACCACCAGTACCACAGCTACTTATCTTATTTTCTTCACATATCCCACCCATTAGCAAGCTCTTGGTGGTGCCACCTCCCCGAATTCCAATCTGGCCACGTCTCCCCACCACCACCTGTATTCATCCTCAGTGCCGCATGACACATTATTTCAGACTTAGTGGCTTGAAACGGCACTCATTGATTATCTCAGTGTCCAGTCATAAGTCTGGGCCCGACATATGGCACAGTTCTCTGCCCAAGGTCTCACACAGCCCAAGTCAAGATTGCGTTCCCACCTGGGCTGAGCTGCGTTCCTACCTGAAGGCTGTGGGGAAGGATCCCCTTCCAGGCTCATTCAGGTTGTTGCCTGAATTCAGTTCCTCATGGTTGTAGGATTGAGGTCACCGTTTCCCCGCTGGCTGACAGCTGGGGGTTACTCTCTACTTCTAGAGTGTGCCTGCATTCCTTGCTATGGGGCCCCCTCCATCTTCAAAGCCGGCGTGGAGAATGTCCCCCACCTCAAATCCCCCTCACGCCTCTCGTTTCATTTTCCAGAAAGAGCGCAGCTCCTTTTAAGGGCTCAGCAGTTTAGGGCAGGCCCACCAAGGATAGTCTCCCTATCACAAAGTCAGCTGGTTTGGGACCTCCGTCACATCTGCAAAATCCCTTCACAGCAGTGCCCAGATTAGTGTCTGATTGAATAATTGAGACATAGTGTGTACAGACCAGGGGGCAAGGGGCTTGAGGTCACCTTAGGCTCCTCCCTACACCTCGTCTAGTCCAGGCTGCGTCCTCTTTCCCCCGGACCACGGCACACAGCCCCTCTGGGCTTTTCTGCTTCCGCTCTTGCTCCATATTGTCTGTTTTTTTACACAGCAGAGAGTGACCTTTTGAGAACACAGTCAGGATGCCTGGGTGGCTCAGTCTGTTAAGCGTCCGACACTTGATTTCGGCTCAGGTCATGACCTTGTTGTCTGTGAGATCGAGCCCTGGGTTGGGCTCAGTGCTGACAGCGTGGAGCCTGCTTGGGATTCTCTCTCTCTCCCTCTCTCTATGCCCCTCCCTGCTCATTCTCTCTCTCTCTCTCTAAATAAATAAATACGCTTAAAAAGAAAAAAGAACACGGTCGTACTGCATCACCTTCCTATTAAAAAACTTCTAAGAGCTTCCCATTTTGATAAAATCCAAGATCTTTCTCGTGGCCTAGAAGGCCCCACCTGGTCCTGCCCCCACCTCTCAGATGTCATCTCCTGCCCCTCTCCAGCCACCCTGACCTTTTTGTTCATCCTCCAGTATGCTCTGCTTCTTCCCACCCGGGCTTTTATCCCTGCCGTACCTACCCACCCTTACCCCCCACCCCTCCCAAGCTCCGCGTCCTGCAGACACAGTCCTCCAGACCTCGGTAGAGATTCACCTCTCAGGGAGGCCTTCCCTCACCCCCTAGTCTGATGTTATCTCATTCCCAGTCCTTTCAAATTACCGTTTTATTTTTTTTTTTATTTTTTTTAAGTTTATTTATTTTTGACAGAGAGAGAGGCAGAGAATGAGCAGGGGAGAGGCAGAGAGAGATGGAGACACAGACTCGGAAGCAGGCTCCAGGCTCTGAGTTGTCAGCACAGAGCCTGACGCAGGGCTCGAACTCACAAACTGCGAGATCATGACCTGAGCTGAAGTCAGATGCTCAACCAACTGAGCCACCCAGGCGCCCCAACTGTTGTGTTATTTTTATTTTATACTGATACTTTCACATTACCTGGTTTTACTTTTTAAAAAATTTTATTTCAGAGAGAGAGAGAGAGAGAGAGAGAGAGAGCACTAGCAGGGGAGAGGGGCATAAGGAGAGAGAATCTTAAGCAGGCTCCACGCTCCACATGGAGCCCAACACGGGGCTCGTTTCCACAACCCTGGGATCACGACCTAAGCTGAAGAGTCGGACACCCAAATGACTGAGCCACCCAGACACCCCTACCTTGTTTTACTTTGAAAGGACTTAGCTGTCTGTTTCACAGTCTGACATGTGACTATTTGAAATCACCTTCATTTATTTATTCGCTCCAACGCCGTCTGCTGCTCCCCCTAGAAAGCTAACGCCACGGAGTCGGGGACTGTGTCCTCTCACCTGTGCACAGCACATAGTAGGCACCCACGCAATGTGTGTTGAGTGAGTGAAGGAGTGGACGTGCAGTTTTTGGATTGGTTCCCTCCCCTCCATCTCTGCTGCCACCATCTGTCACCTGGTCCCACCTATGAGTGTTTTCACTGGTCTCCTCGCCTACAGTCTTCCAGTCTGTCCCCCATGAAGCTACCAGAATGATCCTTTAAAAATACAGATCTGGGGCACCTGGGTGGCTCAGTCGGTTGAGCGTCCGACTTCGGCTCAGGTCACGATCTCGCAGTCTGTAAGTTCGAGCCCCGCATCGGGCTCTGTGCTGACAGCTCAGGGCCTGGAGCCTGCTTCGGATTCTGTGTCTCCCTCTCTCTCTGCCCCTCCCCCGCTCATGCTCTGTCTCTGTCTCTGTCAAAAATAAAAATAAACATTTAAAAAAAATTAAAAATACAGATCTGGGGGCACCTGGGTGGCTCAGTGAATGAAGCGTCTGACTTCGGCTCAGGTCGTGATCTCACAGCTTGTGGGCTCGAGCCCCGCATTGGGCTCTCTGCTGTCAGCGCAGAGCCAGCTTCGCTCCAGATCCTCTGTCCCTCTCTCTCTGCCCCTCCCCCACTCTCTCAAAAATAAACAATTTAAAAAAGTACAGATCTGGCCACAGCCTTGCCCTGAGCCACAATCTCCAGTGGCTTCCCATTTCCGCAGAAGAAATTCCAGTTGCCCAGGGTTTGAGGTCGCCCCCACCTGGCACAGATGAGCCACATACCATCACACAGTAGCATGCTGAGTGATTTTAGGGTTATAGTGACAACATTAAGTGACACTGTCCCCAAAGCCTGTGTCTTTACAGGTCTTACTTCCTTCTGAAACCTTTTTGGAGAAAGTCTCCATTGGACAGCACATGACTTTAACATCTCTCTAAATACTCGCCCGTTTCCTGTTCGAAGGAAAAACGAGCAGAGCTTCCCCTGGGTAATCCTCTCCTGTTGCACTTCAGGGCAATTGCTTTCTTTTCACTCTTCCTTTGCAACCACCTCCTACTTACGGCAAGTGATTCTGGTTTCTCACTTGTGTCAGTGATCTGGGTAAAGAGAATGTTTACCAATTGATTTAAATACAAATATTCAGCGAGGGAATGTACGGGGTACTCGGGTACAGGGAAGCTCAAGGTGGCACGTGCAGTGACTGGGGGTTAGGAAACGGGTCCCTGTCCTTCTTCCCACCCACGGGTGCACTTCCTGCTGCTTGCCCCAACTTACTGTTCTGCTCTCTCTCCTCGATCTCGAACGCACTTCTGTCTTTTCTCCACCTTCCTAGCCCCTGAATCTTTCTCCTACAAGAGCACACCATCCCTTTCCCAGACCACAGCAATCCCTCCCTCAAACTACCATCTCACTGCCTGTCGCCCTCACTCCCTTGGTTCAAGGATGCTTTGGCACAAGGCTTTGCCCATTGACTATTTCTGTGCCCACCATGCAGTGACTGAGTCATCAATGTCCTCTTCGATTTCATCACAGTGGCCCCTGGAGTCAGACAACCAGCAGTTTGAATCTCCACTGTCATATCAGTTATGGACCTTGGGCAAGTCCCTTCCTCATTTGTGAAACAGAATAACAAAGTGCTCAATTCAGGGGGTTATTGTGAGGATTAAATTATGTCCAGCAAAGCCTGGAAAAGAGGAAGAAGTCAAATGTTGTCCTTGGACTCAGGATCTGGGTTTTAGTTTCACGATCATCAAATAGCTGCTTGGGATACTGGGATTCTGGTCCCTTAGATCACGTCTTGGGAGTTTACATAAGACACCCTGATGCAAGAAATGTAGACCAAAGGTGATCTGGGTTCTGTGAAAGAGGAAGTAGGGCATCCCCACCAATTTGGGACGATGGGTCATTCACACAGCGTGGAACTCCCTTTGGATCCTCATGCAGCCTATCATCTTGCACTTCTCACCCCCACTCTGAGCAATGGGGCGCCATTTGGAATAATGGGATAAAAAGTGTCATGGCTTTGGAAGCAACCTTTGTAGGAGGGGCCAGTTCCCAACTCTCTGTGAGGCCACATGGATTCAAGTTCTGTCTCAGCTGCTCACTAGCTGTGTGCCTTAGGCCTTAGGACAAGTTCCTTGGCCTCTCCGAATCTTGGTTTCAGGAACTCTATACTGGAGATTATGGGATTTTCTGTTTGTCACCCAAGCTGATGTTTTGCAACTGAAATGGAAATCAAACGTGAAGCTCTGGCCGCCCACGCTGAGATTTGTGATTAACTGGGGCAAAGGGCTGATTAGGTGGAGGAACCAAGGCCAGAGGAATTTATGGCAGCCCAGGGTTTATGGTTTTGATATGGATTTATTAAGCACACTCTAGGACCGCAGTAGCCTCTCCTCTGGCCTCCAACCCCCACTCCATGCTGGCAGCGGCATGGACAAGGCTTCTGTTACAACGTTACGGAAAACATTTCCTGGAGCTCAGGAGTGGAGGGAAGGGACAGGGGAAGGCAGGAGTGGCCCCACGGATCTGCAGGCAACTAATGGGTGCTCTTGAGGCCGGAGAACTTAATGATTAGCTTCTTGTTCGAGAGGGTCTGGGTACAGAGTTCTCACTGAACCCCTGGTGGGTGGGCACCTCATACCCAGCAGCTCGTACAATTACTATGGTCTCATTCAATTTAATCCTGACAACACTCCTGAAGGGAGCTGTCATTCCCATTTGACAGATGAGTCTCAGAAAAGAGGGGTGACCTGACCAATGTTACATTGATCTGTGACTCCCAGCCCAGAACCGTTGACACCCTTCTTTGGGAAGCTGACGGGGTCACCCTGTTCCACCCTCATCCTCGAGCATCCCCATGCCTGGGCATCCACAGTCCAGCCACCCCGCATGCTCTACTCCCATCCCTGAATGCCCTGATGTGCTGGTGATGTGTAGCAACTGGCTCCCCAGGGGTAAAGCCTTGATTTGTAGCTCTTACAGTTCTTGTGGTGTAAACGTCACGTTGCCAAACATGGAGTTGGGAGGAGAAGCTAGCAATTGGCTCTCCAGCACACCCCCGACTGCATATGAGGTTGTGGTGTGTGGTGGCCAAGGTGTGAGACCACCTGCCTGGCTTATCAGGGGAAGGACCAAGGTGGCTACAGACCTGGCTAGAAATTCTTGAGTGTGTCCTTACCTTTATTCTCTTTTTAAACAACTCAACTTTACGAAATCTCCCCGTGCCTTCTTATCCCTTGTTGCTGGCAGTAGGCCCAGGTCCCTGGAAATGAACCAGATTAGGGCTCCATCTTGGACCCTCTTGCCATTCTTCCAGATCTTTCCCTCTCTCCCCTCTCTCTCCGCTCAGCCCTCCCCTAAGAGGGAGGCTTGACTTTCATTCTCCCCACACAGTAAGCACTTGGAATCAAGGCATCCGAGTTGGATTCCTACTTCTACCTCTCAAGGGAAATCACTTCCCCTGAGCCTCAGTTTTCTCGTCTATAAAGGAGGTTGGGGATAATAATGTCCAACTTGCTTACCTCTTTTTTCTTTTATTTAATTCTAGTTACCAGACAGCGCAATATTGGTTTCAGGAGTAGAATTCAGTGATCCATCACTTACATAAAATACCCAAGGCTCATCATAACAAGTGCCCTCCTTAGTACCCATCACCAATCTAGCCCATCCCCCACCCACCTCCCTCCATCAACCCATGTTCTCTATCATTAAGAGACTCTTGTGGTTTGTTTCCTTCTCTTCCCTCCTTCCCATGTGTTCATCTGTTATGTTTCTTAAATTCCACATATGAGTGAAATCATATGGTATTTATCTTTCTCTGATTGACTAATTTTGCTTAGCATAATGCATTCTAGCTCCATCCACGTCATTGCAAATGGCAAGATTTCATTCTTTTTGATGGCTGAGTAATATTCCATTTCATGGAATATGTAATGAAATCTTAACCATTTGCAATGACATATATGTATATGTCATATATATGTCATATACATGTATAACATATATGACATATATATGTCATATATATGTGTGTGTGTGTATATATATATATATATCTCACATCTTCTTTATCCATTCATTGGTTGTTGGACATTTAGGCTCTCTCCATAGTTTGGCTATTGTTGACAATGCTAACTTGCTTATCTCTTGATGTGAGATTAAAAATCAATAATGTAAAAAAAAGCACTAATATATTTAAAAACATTTTGCATATCATAAAGAACTCTCTGACTATTCTCATCCTTATTTCTAACACCCGAAAAGGTAGAAAGGACACCCATCCAAGGACTTAGAAAACATATGCGCCATTTATTTTGCTTTATAAACTTTTGTTAAAACACACAAGAGTAAGAAATGTTTTTTTGCTTCTCTGCCCCATTGGGCGGCAGAGTGACAGGGGCTCAGGTGTCAGCACGGGGGCTGGTGGCATTCACACCCACAGGAAGCAGCCCGCTTCCAGTATTGCTTGATGTGAATTTCACAATTCATCCCAATCAGGGCAAATCACAGAACAATTTGGCAAAAGCAATTGGCTTGGTCATCACAAAAATCTAGGAGCGTCCATTTCCCACCCTCTCCTCTGTCTACTCTGTGGGGAGTCATGCAGATTCTGGAAGCTTCTGAGAGCTGCCTGGAGAAGAGGCTGTCTCAGGGGAGGAACTGCAGGGTCCATGCTTGCCCTCCCAACCCTTGTTTATTTAGTCCTTCAGATTTCATTGTTTAGGACCAGAACTCAAGTGGCAGAGAGAGAAGAAGAGGGAGAGAGGGAGAGGGGGGGACAGAGAGAGAGAGAGAGAGAGAGAGAGGAGAGAGAGAGAGAGAGAGGGATTTTCCAATGCCATGTCCTCAGAATCAGAAAAGCAAACTGCTCTTTGTTTTGTGCTTCCCACATTACAGTAAAATTATTTAAATGGAATGGATTTCTCCTGCTGGCAGGGTTAATTGGGGCTAAGGACTGAACCCCTGACCCAGAAGATTTTGCTACTATTAAAAGCCACTGCTACTCCAACTCCATCCTGTGGAAAACTCTTAACTCGATTCACTCCTATGACAGAGGCCCGAGTGACTTTGGGGGGCAGAGGAGCAAAGAGTGGGAATGATCACAATGACAGAATAGTTCCAGCTTCCTCACCTTGTCCCAGATGAGTCTGAGCTCCCTGGCTGGAATTTCTGGGGACCCAGAGAGGGGCTTGGGAAGACTTGAGAGCTCTGAGTAGGGAGCAGTCTCTCTGGCACCAGGGACTTGGCTTGGTGGCTTGGGTAGGCTGCTCCTGGGACTGCTGGAGATGTAGAGGTTTCCCTTGGACATATTGCCCTTGAACCCCTCATGCCTCTTTCACAAAAAGGAGCCATCACCAATGGTGGAATCTGGGGGCACTGGAGTCCTGCCCCCCCATCCACTCAGAAGGGTCAGCCTGGGGTGGGGGTAGGTAGCCAGTCTAACTGTTCACTCTCCTACCTAAGCACAGTGCCAGCCACAGGACCCATCTCTTTCATTCCCACTGGCTTAGTGGCATTTTGCAGAATTTTCCCAAAGCCTCCAAAATTCCACATGACATGCTGACTGTTCCATCTTGGGGCTTAATGTTTCTCAAATGTGCTCAAACCCAGGCCTTCTCATCCCTCCCTTGAACCACCCCCAAACCATCCTGCTCCCAGATGGCCAGGCCATATTGGTCCATCTCCCAAGAGCCAGACCCCTGACACCCGCCCTGGACTTGGGGAGTGAGGAGAGAAAAGGAGTCCAACAATTATAGCTTCTCCTTTTCATCAGCAAACAGGATGCTGGACCCTGATTAGATATTAGTGTAGCTCCAACCCAATCTTAGTCCTGGGCATTGGTGGGGCCCCTGGGAGGAATAAGACTTTGGCTTCTGAGGCTGGCGACAGGGGCAGGAAGCCCCTCAAACTGGATCATGGGGAGGACAGAAGGGCCCTTTTAGTCACCGTGGTCAAGAGCTCCTGTTCTGATCCAGGAAGATACAGGATCAAATCCTGACTCAGCCATTTACTAACTGTGGGTTCCAGAAAAGTCACTTAACTACTTAGATCTCAATTTCATCTTCGGTAACAATGAAAGAGACGATGCATGTGCTGCACTTAACACAGCGCCAGAAATGAGGCAGAGTCTGAGACGGGCCCTGGGGGGGCAATTCCTCTCTGACACCCTTCTGAGCCACGTGCACCCATCCATCTTCACCGCCGTCTCCAGGTGTCTTCCCTCTCACCTGCATTACATGCATCACCAGCCCCCATCTGGCCTGCCCGCTCCCTCCCGACCCGCCGCACATCCTCCCAGCTAGTCATGGCCGAGGAGCCCACGTCTCAGTGCCTCAGTCTGGGGTTCAAGGCCCCCAGCTTTCTCCAGACAGCTCAGTCTTTTCATTGCCTTCCCCTCACGCCCTTCTTCTGACCTGAGTCCTCGCCCAGACTGTTTGCCCTACTTTGGAATGCTGTGTCTCACCTGCTCCACTAGCTGAAATCCAGCCCTTCCTTAAAGGCCTAATGCAGTCTGCCCCTTTCTTGGTGCTTTCTCCGGCCACCCTAGTCCCTCCAAGTTCCTGTTGCAGTTGCCCACCTTGGATTGTCCTCTCGGTGTTGACAGCCTGTAGGGAGCATCACCCCCGTACCCACCCAAGTCCCAAAGAAGGGAAGAGCCATGGGTTACAGGTGGAATGGTGTCTTCCTTCTCAACAGTCTCCTACACTGTGCCTAGCCCAGCTAGTGCTTTAGAAATGCTCCTGGGATGACCGGGTGGTTGTCTGCAAGTCTTCTTCAGCCTCTGGAGAGGTGGCTGTGGAGAAATTAGCATGGCTGAGGTGGGTGACGGTGGCAAGTGGAGAGGAGCGTTGCAGGCAGGGGCAGCAAGACAGGGAGGGATCAGAGACCCCGATCTGACCCAGCCTTGAAGGGTTTTGTGTCTGGGCACTAGGACAGTACTTGGAGAGAAGTACCAGTCTGAGGGGAAAGGGAGCTAGCTATGTCCAAGCAAGGTCCCATGTCATCTCCAGAGAGTTGTCCTTTGGGGGTGAAGAAGTTGGGGTTAGGTATGATGAAGGGGAAGGCAGTGGCTTTGGCAAGAGAAGAGTTGTCCAAGGCAACAGAGGATTTTCCAGCTGGGGTCTCCCCAAGTCAAAGCCCCATCATCCAGAGTAGGGGGTGGAGGGTAGCAATGGGATGTGGCCCGCAGCCCAAGTTCTTGGGCCCTTCGCCCTTTCCATTGCTGCCCTGAGACTGGCCTTGTTGTCACGGCTTCCTTCACTGTGAACAAGTGACCACCGGGGCTCTCTGAGGGGGCTGGGGGGCCGGCAGAGCCCCCGACCCCCAGCGGCTTGCTAGATGACTTCCTGCTTGGTGATGGTCGGCTGGGGGATGGCGGAGGGGGGCTTGACAATCGTGGCGATCGCTCCTGGCAGGAGCTTGTAGGGCTCAGACGCTGAGCCACCTGGTGGTGAGGGCTGTGGAGTCTCAGGGGTGGCTGCAAGGACAGAGAGACAGACAGGGGCTGCTGAGAATTCCAGCCCTTTAGGGAATAAATGAAGACTCCTGAGTAGGTTCTTCCCCCACTCTGAGACATAGTTCCCTCTTCTATAAAATGAGAGAATTAAACTAGATAATCTCTAAGGTCTCTTAAAATTCAAACCTTCTGAGTTCCAGATCACGAAGTCTAAGTATGGTGAGTCTGGGAGGCTGCAGATGGGCCAGGTGTGGTCAGAGCCTTTTGCCTAGGTCCTACCAACACCCATCTCCTCCACCATTTAACATGGAGATCTGGGCTGCTTCTCCCAGACCAGGGCCCAAGTCCGACTTTGTTTGAGGACAATGGGACATGTGACAGTAATATCCTTTCTTGGAGAGAAGGGATAACAGTTGATGAGACCCAAGGGTCTGGCCAACTGGCTCAAAAAATACTATTTCTTTGATATTTAGGTAGATGGATAATGGAAACTAATTGGCCTCACAGCATCACACATTTGGAAGTTAACTTTGACCATGACCCACTTGGCCAACTTTATTCAATGGACAACTTTCCCAAAGAACAATCTCAATGAAATGCAATCTCATTTTAGCGGACGACCTCCTCATCACAATGATAATCTTACTTTTTGAAGAACTTTGTCCAGTGACAAACTCACACTGCTGAGATTTCACCTCAGAATGAAATATATGTATATATGGCCCCCAGTGGACATCCCCACCCAAGGAGTAGTCTCATCCAATTGTATAATGACTAGTCTTACCTACTGGGCAGTCTTACTTCAAAGAACAATTTTACCTGATGGGCAACATCACCTAATGGAATTCTTGCCCCGACGGACATATTCATCCAATGGATCCCTCATCCCAAGGACAGCTTCATTCAATAAAGGCCATTAATTACCTTGCTGAGTAAAGGACCTCACTGAAAAAAACAGCCTTAAAAAAAGGCCAGTCTCACTCCTCACTCCTTACCCCGGAGCACAGAGAACTGCTGTATCCCAGTTCCCATCTTCTAGACCCATCCTTCTCCTGGCTCCCCCCTTGGGTCCCCAACCCCATCCCTTGCTGGGTAGAGCTCAAGTTGCCCACCTGCCTGCCCCCTGGGTCGGGGCCACTCACACATCTGTCCATTGCTGAGGTGAGAGGGCATTGTGTTGGCAACAATGACGTTCGTGCCCATGTGTTCCTGCATCAGGTGAGGGTGCAGGGGATGATGGGCATGAGGTGCATCACTGGAGGACCCTGCAGGTAAAGAGGGGACTCAATCAGGATGGAGAGTCTGAGATAAAGACCATGGTCCTTGAGGTACATCTTCAGGTGTGGCCAATAAACCTGTTCATTCAATACTGACATTGCCTGTTGGCTACCTATTTCTGGATTAGTAAGCTGGGGCTTACCACTCCTATCCATAGGTTTCATGAGGGTACTGAGAAGACCCAACAAACCAAGAGAACAGAAGTTGAAAGAAAGAAGGAGTGTGTAAGGAAGCTGTGAGATCAAAATATTATAATGAATAGTGTATTGATTGACTATTAATATAAGAAATTTAACCAATGGCCCTCAAATCTCCTTGGCATTCAAATCCTTCAAGAATTTGGTGCCAACTCACCTTTAGCCTTGTCCCCCCGATAGCCTCTGCTTCAGCCAAACCTACTTATGGCACCTGAGTGTTCCCTGTACTTCCCTATTTCTATGCTTTTGCTCTTATAATACCATATAAGGTATAGGTTGGTTTGGTAATGGCTGTGGTCACTGGTGTGACAATGGTGGGATTTTAGGGCTTGCAAGAGACCTCTAAAGTATACTGTTTCCATGATAGCTATCAATTATTGAGCATCTAATACGTGCCAGGTACTGTTTCACAGCACTTTTCATGTTTAAAATAATTTAACCCTCATCACAGTCCTATAAGGTGGATATCATTATCATTATTGTCCCATTCTACAACCAGATGAGATTACAGGGCCCTGTTATCTCCCAACAGAGCACAAGCTCCATCTTGATCCTATTTTTTTTTTTAAGATTTTATTTTTAAGTGATCTCTACACCCAACATGGGGCTCAAGATCACAACTCCAAGATCAAGAGTCATAGGCTCTGCCGACCGAATTGGTCAGGCGCCCCTGTCCTGACCCGGATCTCGATGACACTGGATCCATAATTCACAGGGTCAAAGTGAAAATGAAATGAGTTATCATCTGACAGTAGTTCTCAACTGGGGGAGATCTGGGGCCCTCAGGGGACATTTGATAATATCTGAAGATGTTTTTGGCTGTGCTGCTGAGGAGTGCTACTGGCATCTCATGGGTAGCATCTCATGTGGCCGAACAGGGTACACGACAGCCCCCACAAAAAAGAATGATCCAGTCCCAAATATAGGCCCAGGTGGCCCTTGGCCAAGCTATCACTAGTAACCACATCACTTCCAAAATCCTGAGTTCAAGCACCCTCACTCAGATCCTGCTTCCTAGCCTCCCAGCCCACTTCATCTTGTACCATCACTGCAAAAACTCTTCAACCCGGCTAAATCTGTCAATTCACTGATGCCCACTTTTCAGTATCTATCACCATGGCCCCTACCTGCTGGAGCACCACGAAGCTGTCTTCCCTCCAGAGCTTTGCACTTGTGCTTGAGCAACAGACTCAATCAAACATGCAACTTCCTCCTGATAATTCCCCTTGGATATCTACAGTCGTCTCCAGCTTTGTTGAAGTCTAAACAGTCTCTTGGCTCGTCTCTCACTGCTGCTACCATCCCAGCCTCAACCTGCTTTTCCCCTGGCTTCCTCATCTCAGTAAGTTATTCCATGAGCGCCCCTGTCACTCAAAGCAAACATGTGGGTTTCATCTTTGTTTCTTCCCTTCCCTTGCTTCCCAAATCCGGTCAATCAGCAAATCCTGTGCGTTCTTCCAGTCATGCCTTCGTCCCAGCTTTCACTGTCCTACTCCGGCCTGGAGACAAGTAATGGTTAGGGGTCTCCTGCCTCCACTGTGCCACCCCTGGAATTTACTTTCTACCTAGCAACCAGAGTAGTTTGCTAAAAAGAGTAGTCAGATGTTCACTCCTTTGCAATGAAAATGAAATCCAAATTTCTGACCGTGACCTACAAGACCGCATGTTGCCGATTTGGTGTCTGCCCATATCAGTTTTCATCTCATGACCTTTTCCTTCTTTCTCGAACACACGAACCTCTCCTGCCTCAGGGCTTTTGCATGAGTTACTTCCACCGGGAATGCTTTTCTTTTGGCTTTTAAATGTTCTATTTCCTTTCGTCCATCGGGTTTTAGCTCAAAAGTCCCATTTCAGAGAAGTCTGTCTCCGTTGGACAACCTACCAAAATAGACCCCTTTCCAGTTACACTCTATCATATTACCTGCTTATTTCAAAATCTCTAGCTATCCTTTGGTTATTGTCAGTTTCCATGAGCCCTTATGCACACACGCACGCACACACACACATACACACACACACACACACACACACACACACGCACTCACATGCAACCTCCAGAAGGGCAGAGCTCTTGTTCTCTGCTGAATCTCCAGCACTTACAACCGTGACTGGCACACACTAGGTTCCCAGTGCCTGAATAAATGGACCGTTGGTCCCATTTTTCTGATGAGGAAACTGAGGCTTAGGTAGGTTAAGGGATCTGGCCAAGGCCACAGAGGGAGGAGGTGACGGAGCTGAAAGGTGGGGCCTAGGTATGAAGCTTATCTTTTGCCAGGGGGCCCGCCCACCTCTCAGCCCCTCCTGGGCCTGGCACGGACCTCCCAGCAGCATCTCCTGCAGCAGGTTGTCGATCTTGGCCATGCCGAAGAGCTTGATGAACTGGATCTGCTCGATCATCTGCCAGGTGATGCTCTGCAGGGTGGGCAGCAGTAGCAACAGCTCGCCGAAGCGGCCACGCGAGTCATACTGGCGGTCGTTGATGTAGTCCTCCAGGCTCACCTGCACCTGGGAGCGCAGCCGCTTGATCTTGCCCGGGTCGCTCAGCCCCTTGGCGTCTGCAACGGGGAGGGCACAGGTGAGGGAGGGCAGGGGGGCCCAGTCGGAGCCTCTGGGGAGCCGGGATCCAGCTCTCCCCTGACTCCTGGGGCCCTGAGAGCGGGTCTTGAGGCCCAAGGTCACCTAGGGAGTCCTTAGCGTGCTAGGACAGGATTTGGGGTCCTCAGGAACCAGGGTACACTAGCACATCTGTAGCTTCCTGGACGCAGGCAGAAAAGCATTTCTGTCACATTTCCTGAGATGCAGAACCAGGAGATGGGGGTGGGGGGTGGGAGGAGTAGGACTTCAAGAACTTACCCACGAGGGCACCAAGCAACCTCCTCATTACACATGGGGAAATGAGGCAGAGAGCAGGGAAAGGACTTGGCCCAGGTCATACATCCAATTGTTGGTAGATCCATGATGGGGACTTGGGGCTCCTGATCAGCATTGAGGTCCCACTGACCAGACCTCAGCTCATGCTGCTCCCACTGCCTTGGAAGAGTCTCCCTGTTTCCCTGCTTCCTTGCCTGTGTCATCCTGGGGTCTCAGCTTAGGTTCCACCTCCTCCAGGAAGCCTTCTCCATTCCACCCTCCCAAGCCTGCTTTATGAGTGTCCATCATATCCCAGATTTCTGTGGCTTTTCTGTCGCTAGTGGCCACATGGGATGTAACTGTCTCTTCCACCAGACTATGAGCTCTGGGTGGGCAGGCATGTCTTGTTTGTTGTTTTAAATTTTTTAAATGCTTATTTATTTTTGAGAGAGAGAGAGAGAGAGAGAGAGAATAAGGCAGGGGACGGACAGAGAACAAGGGAGACAGAGGTCTGAAGCAGGCTCTGCATTGACAACACAGAGCCCAATGTGAGGCTTGAACTCACAAACCGTGAGATCATGACCTGAGCGGAAGTCAGACACTTAACTGACTGAGCCACCCAGGAGCCCCTTGTTTGTCATTTTAAATCCACTACCTATCACCATGCATGGTCAATATTTGTTGAATAGGTAACTCGATGAAGGGATGGGTAGATGGATGGAAGGATGAATGAATGAAAAAAAAAATCAATGGATAAATTCTAGATCCTTAACCTAGAAGGGGATTCAAATGGTTGTCCAAGAGTTAAATTCAACCTTTATGGAGGTAATGCATTTATCACCTCTTTAATGCAAAAGTAAGTGGCAGATAGAGAATTTCACTCACATTTCCATTCCAGGGCTCACTCCACTGAGCCATATTTGTGCATTCCTTCATTCAGTCAACAAACATTTATGGAGCATCACCTACACGCCAGGCCCTATACTAGGTCACCTGCCCCTCCAAGCCAGGTTGCTAACCCTGACTCAGCATCAATAATCCCATCTTATTGAGCAATTACTACCTGTCCAGCTCTGGGCTGAGCACTGCAGAGGATAAGCCTGGGCCAGGTGCTCAAGGAAACTAGAACCAGAAGTCTTACCCTTCAAGAAATGGGGAAGAGTGTGCAGTAGGTAAGAATATAGGTTTGAGGGGCGCCTGGGTGGCGCAGTCGGTTAAGCGTCCGACTTCAGCCAGGTCACAATCTCGCGGTCCGTGAGTTCGAGCCCCGCGTCAGGCTCTGGGCTGATGGCTCAGAGCCTGGAGCCTGTTTCCGATTCTGTGTCTCCCTCTCTCTCTGCCCCTCCCCCGTTCATGCTCTGTCTCTCTCTGTCCCAAAAATAAATAAACGTTGAAAAAAAAAAAAAAAGAATATAGGTTTGAGTGCTAGATAGTCTGAAGTTCAAATCCAAGCTCTGCCATCTCCTGGTTGTGTAACCTTGGGCAAATCAGCCAATCTCCCTGTGCCTCAGTTTCCTTATCTGCAAAGTGGAGATAATAACAATTCCTACCTCAGAGGTACCGTGTTGCAAGCAAGAAGTGGCATAATCCATATCAAGTCTTTAGAATGGTGCCTTAGTGAGCATTCCAGAAACTGTGGTCATCTTCCTCTTCGTTACCGTTATTACCGGAGGTGATCTCCATGTTGGCGGGGTCTAGCACTAAGGGCAGTGGGCAATGCCTGGGCACATGGTGGGTCCCCTCTAACATGTAAGGAGGTAAGTTAGCAAGCAAGCCTTTGAAGTCCAGGCATCTTGATATGGTAAAATGAAATCGGGCTTTGCACAAAGACATAACCATAAGGACATTCTGTAAAAATGCAGGTGGAAAGTCAATAGATGGGATGGGGAGAGGAGAGCCAACAACATTGTAAAGATAATCAGCAGACACCAAACTAGCCCTGAAAATATAGGAAGAAGATGGGAGAGAGAAGACGGAATGGCGAAAGGGAACAGTGAGATCCTCCACGAGTGTAGGAGGGCAACTGCGATCGGAAACAGCTACATCAAGAAGGAGAAGGCTGAGCATTCTATTTGGAGCCAGAAGAAACAGTTAAAAGAATCAGAAATGGTGCCCCCTGGGAAGGAGGCTTTAGCAGGGAATGTGGAGTGGGGGGACTGTTTGAATTTAAATGTGTGCAGATATTATTTTGGTAAAAACGTTTCAGGGAAAGAGAAAAGATGAAAGGAAAGAAAAGAAGGAAGGGAGGAGGTAGGGAGAGGAGGAAGGGAGGAGGGGACAGAAGGGAAAGGAGAAAAAGGACAGAACCAAGCCCCTGGAGCCCATGTGCCTTGTCAAGGCACATCAACTCTCTGAACCTGGTTTTCCTCGTCTGGGAAACAGCGAATGCAAACAACCTCTCCCAGTTGTTGTCCTGCAGAGGGAGGCTGTGAATGTAGGGCACACCACGGGAGAAGTGTGACAGAGGGTCTGGAGCATCGGGGGCGGGAGGGAGGGGCGGACTGTACCTGGGTCAAAGAAGATGATGGCTTTGAGGCAGGCATACTCATTGTCATCTATCTGCAGCTCCTGGAAGGGCAGCACCAGCTCGTCGAGGATGCGCACGGACACCCGGCTCATCTCTGCCAGCTCCGGGCAGTGCCGAGGGACGATGTAGTCATTGCCTGGGTGGGTTGGGAAGGAAAGGGGATCAGGACACCCCCTTGGGTGTACCCTTCTCCCCAGCTTTGCGTAGGCCCTGTCCTTTGCAGCTGCAATGCAACTGGTGCCCATGGGAGAAGGCCCCATGGGGATTATCATGCCCGTTTCACAGATGAAGAAATGGAGGCCCAGATGAAAGGAATGAGTTGCTTGAAGTCATCAGACTGGGCCTGGAGCCTGGCTTTCTAGGAGCCTTTCACATCACCCATGCTCCATTCTCTGACATGACCCATAAGAGTAGTGACATTCGAGGGCCACTTAGGAGGCAACAACACATCAAGGTTAAGGGACCAGATTCTAGAACTAGACTGCCTGGGGTTGAAATCCAGTTCCACCACTAGCTAACCATATATATTTGGATAAATTACTTTCTGTGCTTCAGTTTTTTTCATCTGCAAAATGGGGATAAATAACAGAGCCTACCGCCTAGGGTCGTTGTATTAAAGGAGTAGTGTTTGTAAAGAGTGAAGACTAGGATCTGGCCCATAGTGTGATCTATACGAGCATCTAAAATAATAAATAAACACGCCATGGGAGCAGACGTGACATAGGCCAAGGTTTGTGCCATTCCTGGCTGCGTCTTGCCCCTGCTCCAGAAAGCACATCAGAGTGCAAGGGCATTTCCAGGGATAACCCCTACTGTGCTCTAACTTTAACCTTGGAGACCTTCCTTGCCTGGTGTCCACACTTCTTGCATCTGAGTAGAGGATCCAGATGGGAACACTGGGAAAAGTCTATTCCTTTTTTTTTTTTTTTAATGTTTACTTATTTATTTTGAGAGAGAGAGAGAGAGAACGAGAGCAAGCAAGCAAGCAGGGGAGGGGCAGAAAGGGAGGAAGAGAGAGAATCCCAAGCAAGGCTCCACACTGTCAGTGCACAGCCTGACATGGGGCTCAATCTCACAAACCTTGAGATCATGACCTGAGCCAAGATCAAGAGTCAAACGCTTAACTGACTGAGCCACCCAGGTGCCCTGGGAAGAGGCTACTCTTCATCTTTCTCCCTTGCCCCTGCATGCCACCTTGGAAATCTCCTGTGCCCGGGTGCATTCCATACTAGGCATGCCCTCCGCAGAGCCCTGGCTGGGGCAGGCAGCCTGCTTACCTAGAAGCAGAACGTCCTTGAACACCATGGATCGCTTGGTGGCTCCAAGCAGCAGGTGCTCACCGGCGTGGGCTCTGAGCAGGGCCACCTGGAAGAGAAAAGGGATGGTGTCTGGCCGTGGTACTCCTGAAAAGCTGTCTGCACCCCCTGGAAAGTTGCTCCTAGCTGTCTGCACCCCCTGGAAAGTTGCTCCTAGCCAACTCAGTGACCCTGGGAAAGCTGGCTTAATGCTTCCCTTGCCTTTACCTGCCTGAACTACAATAAAAGGGCTTCAGAAAGCTGTCGCCTTCCTCCCACAATGGAGAAAACCTGGAAAAGGTTCAACAGGAACCTGGAAGGGAAAAGAACATGCACTCAGAGCTAGGAGGCCAGATGCGAACTTTATCTTTGAACTACTGTGGCCTTGGGCAAGCTGCCTCTTCCCTCTGGGCCTTGTTTCTGTGCCTGATGAAACTTAACAACATTCTGGGTGTTTTTGTTTTTGTTTTTGTTTTTGCAGCAGAGTTTCATCAGACTCTCAAGAGGGTCTATGAGCCAGGAAGTTCTAAAACCGTAGGTCCCGAACTCCTACCCGTGGACCAGCTACAGAAGATTATGAAGAGTATTTTGTAAAATGCAGATTCTTAGGCTCTACTCCCAGAGATTCTGAGTCTGTAAAAGTGGGCCCAAGGATCTGTATTTAACAAGCTCCCCAGTGATTCTGATGTGCAATTGTGTTTGGGAAATCCCTACTCTGGAAGATCTCCAGGGTACCTGCTCACTTGACATTGTAAGATTCTAGGATTCTGAGAGTGAGTTCCAAGCATTTGGACATGGGTGTTGGTTCCCAAAGCAAAGGCGTGAGCACTGGTCCTTGGCAGGGGATGGGCTTGACATATTCCTTCTCTGCAGAGAAGACAAAGCAGCTTTGGAAGACTGAAGTCCGAGGCAGGGGCCCGGCCAGGAGGACACTGTCAGTCCTTTCGGAACCATCTGCTTTGGTGTTTATGTCAGGCCCAGAGGATGGGAAAAATGGCATCTGGTGAAAATAGTCACAGGCTGGTCACCTCAACAATCTTGTCTGCAAGGTTGGATTGGGGAATTTTGGAGACTTTTTTAGCAGGCTAAACTAGGACGCAAAAATGTTTTGATTGTTCCTTCTCTCATTTATCAAATGTTGAGTGCCTACTAAGCGACAGACACTTCTTAGGAAGGAAGGACAAGACAGATGGAGGGAGGTGAGAGTCACGTGATAAAGAGATATGGGACAAGAGGGGCTACACTGGGTGGGGAGGGCAGAGAAATTCTAAGGAGGCGAAATTGTCTAGGGCATGGAAGGCAGCTGGCACACAATAAACCGTCAATAAATATTTATTTGAAAGAAGAAAGGAAGGAATGGGTGAAGGGATGAATGAATGAATGAGCAAATTAGTTAACTTCCTTTCTAGATCCAGCCCCTCCTGGGCAGCCACCAGCTCTTCTTCATCTATTCTCCCATGATCACACCTTATGAGGGTGACAAGAAAAGAGGAGAATGGTAAAGAGGCCTGCAGGTGAGTCCACGTTCTACGACCAGGACAAAGGAGGCCAAGGATGCTTATTATCAAGCACCTCCCATTCTCGAGGTGCTGTGGAGGGCTTTCGCCACCGACCCCAGTGACTCTCAAACTGAGGGGGCAAGAGACCTGCAGTCAGATCCCAGCCCTGTGGCTGCCTTGCTCTGCGACCTGGGGCAGACCGCTTTCCCTCTCTAGACCTTAGCCCCTGTATTCAATGCTACCCAGCCTCCTGGGTTTCAATGGATTGGTGCCCAAAACAAATGAAGAAGCAAACAAACTTGGAAAGTGGCTCCTGGAGCAATGTTGACAGATTTGGGGTGTCCTTTGGAGGACAGTGTCCCCCAACTCTCCCACATGTGTCCCAACTATCTTGGGCAAGATGGGCTCCTTGTACACCATGAACGGGGAGCTGGGAGCCCTCCTGACATGGCAGCTATTCTGGGGGTGGGCAGGCAGGGGGTGCGGGGATGTTAATGATTGTCCTGCGTTGCTGGCCACCCATCACTGCTCTCTAAGAATGCTCTGAGCCCCAGCCAGGGAGGTTTGGGTGGGAAATTGAGGTTAACAATTGCTCAGCTTGGGGGTATCTTATTGCCCTGCTGAGCCCCTGGGAAGGAGCAGAAGGGATTAAACATTAATATAGACTCTCCAGCAGAGGAGACCAGGGCCAGCACATAAGGAACAGGGGTAAAGGCAGGGACAACTCGGCCAAGATCCCTGGCCTGTTATCCTTCCCAAAGTGGGGAGGGATCTATGGGACAGAGCATCCGATCCAGGTCCCAGTGTGAAGGTGAGGACCAGCCACCCCAGTGTTTCCACAGTGTGTCGACCCTAGCATACAAATAGGTGCTCCAGGAGAGTCTGGCGGTCAGGGGAGTTCGAGAAGCCCTGGGTTTCACAAAGTTCAGTTTCACAAAGTTCAGTTTCACAAAGTTCAGTTCACAAAGTTCACTTCTCAGAAACTTTAATAGACTAACATACATTGCCAATGTTTTATGCAAATGTGCACACTAGAGAAGCAAATGCACCAGGAGCTGAGGTCTGGGGCGCTGTCCACTGGTGCCCCTGAGCTCCCTCCCAGCTGAGAAGGTGACCCAGTCCAGCAACCCTTTCCCAGAAAGTGTCTGCAGAGGCCTAGGGGGTGCCTAGTCAGGAGCCATCATTTGCAATATCTCTGAAACTCACCTGTCCTCAGAAATGTACCCGTGCCTCCCTGGGACCTTTTCGGTATTCCAAAGAATGTACGTGGGAAATAAAATGCTGAGTGAAACCATCTTGGTGGGATACAAGAAAGTGACACTTAGGGAGGCCAGCTGCGGCCTGGGCACAATGGAGGTGCTCCATTACATGATCATTTCGAATAGTGACGTCTTTAATTTTTTATGAAGCAGATATTATAATTCCCACTTTACACATAAGAAAACTGAGGCTCAGAGAGAGGAAGCAATTTGCCCAAGATCACACAAAGCACCAGTCTTAGAGCCAGGGCTCAAGCTCAAATTTCCTGATCCCTGGCTCTGGGGCCCTGTCAACATGTCCCCAGGAGACCTGTCTCGTGCAGGAGTGCAGTGGCTAGAAGCCTGGACTTTGGAGCTTGCCCGCCAAAGCACACTTGCATGCACAGTGTTCTAATCCCAGCTGTGCTGGGTACTAGCTGTGTGACCTTGAGCAGGTTACTTAAGCTCTCTGTGCCCCAGTTTCATCACCTATAAGATGGGGATGATAATAGTACCTATCTCATAGGGCTGTTGGATGGATTAAATGAGTTAATATTTGTATAGTGATTTAAACAGCTCGAGACACACACGAGCACCATGTGTGTTTTGTTAAATAAAATCAAACCAGTCCAAGGCTATATCCCAGGTGGGCCAGCAGGATCTACCTGCCCAGTGCCCCCACTGCCCACAGACCATGTCTCCTCTCACCTGGTCATCCAGAGGGAGCTCGCAGAAAGCAGGAATGTACTTGGCCCACTCAACAAGCACCAGCAACTGCTCCTTCATGGACTCGCACACATCTGCGATGCTGGCGATCTTTTTCGCCCGAATGTCTCCGTTGATCCCGGAGACGGGGGAGGTGATCTGGGGGAAGAGAAGGAAAATGCTGAGGATGGCCAAGCCCTCCTACAGTCTCTGTCCTCTGCACAGAGCACCCTCCCCACCCCTATAGTTTCCAGGTCTGCAAAAGGGGAGATGGACTACAGATGCCTTCTAGGCTCCGGAGGAAGCTCAGAGGCAGGTGGAGAGCAGAAAGGATGCTGAAGAAGTCAGCTGTGAGGGAGGAGGCCTCCCCCCAGGCCTTCACCTGCTGCCCAATTCCCAATGTCAGCTTCTTAGAACCCCAAGGAGACTCTCGGCCCTACAGGAGAAGCAGGGCAAAAATCATCATCCTCATCTGATGGGTAAAGAAACCAGCCCAGAGAGGTGCTGTGACTTGCCCAAGGTCACAGAGCAGGGGACGGGCTGAGCCCCAGTTTGCTAATCTGTCTGCTTGTGCACTAATCTGTTCTCTTAGGGCTCAGGTGATCTCAGGCCCTCATGACAGTAAACTCTGCTTGACCTGCAGAATGCATGCATGCAAAGGGACGGACTAGAAAGTGCCACAGTGTGCCAGACCCGAGTTTGAGTTCTGCCTTTGCTACTCAACTGGCTGTGTGACACTGGACTCGGTTTCCCTTCTGTGATATCCCAGGACCCTTCTAGCTGTTGTTTCAGGACCTGGCTGGAGAGGACAGGGGTGGAGGCGAGACCCCTCCTTGGTGTGGGGGATCCCCAGGTGGGTAGAGGGTCGTCCCAGTACCTGCTGGGACAGGACCTCGGCCTGCAACAATGCATTGATGGAGGGCAGGCTGCTGTCCTCGTAGCTTGATCGGCGAGTGCTGATCCGGTCCCGCTCATTTTGCACAGCTGGGAGGAGGAGAGAGCGATGAGGAGGGAGGCCAGGGATGGGGTGGAGGGGAGGGTGGTCCCCTGACTGCTGAGGAGCGGGTGAGGCGCGAGGGGAGAGAGCTCGACCCAGCAGGAGATACTGCAGGGCTGAATTGGAGTAAAGGAAACACGGTTGGAGGTGGGAATAGGAGGGAGCGTCCAGGGGGCAGAGCCCGGCTCAGCGTGTGGGAATGAGGAGAGATGCATTCCAACCCAGCACGTGGGAGAAACTTCGAAGCACCAGAACTGCCCCCAACACAATGGGGTGCTGAGGGAGTGATCCACCCGTCCCTGGACGGATGCAACACAGTGATGCCTTGGAGAGGGTTTAAGATGGGTCTTGAGTATTGAAGAGGGGATCTGTCTAGATGACAGATGTTTAAGCTCTGTTTTGGAGAAGGGTCCCTTTTTCCCCAGATGAAAGTGGGTAAAATAAGCAAAAAATGCCTCTGGGTGACACAGAGATGGCCCAGGGGTTCCTGAACACGGAGACGGAAGGCCTGGAAAAGAAGATCTGGAGGCCCCCACCTGCCTGGCACGTGCTCCAGGCTAACCTCAGAGACAGCAAGAAGCAGCCCTGGGCCCCTCCCGTCCCACCGGTGCACTCTCCTCCAGGAACTCAGAGATCTGGGCCTCCACCTACGGGGGCCCCCACACCTCCCTGCACGTCCCCATCCGTGTCAGTCCTGGCCTAAGATTTAAGATGGACCTTCTGTTGCCCTGGCCGTCCCCTAGAGTCCAAGAGGCCTCACTGTGGAACGAGGCTTTGCTGAAGCTGGCAGGAGGGAGCACGAGGCGGCCGGAGACCTGGGTGGCTGTCTGGAATTTGCCACTTACTCTGTGTGCTGGTAGAAATCAAGTCCTCTCTTGGGGCCTCGGTTTCCCCATCTATAAACTTTTTCCCTCCCAGACCCACTCCTCTTCAGTCTTGCCCACGTCAGGAATAGGCTAGTTTCTTCTTCCTCTCCCAGCCTGGGAGTCCTCTCTTTATTTCACGGGCCGCCTCTGCTCACGCCCACGTGCTGCCCAGAATCCCCACAGAGTCCACGCACGCCCCCCCCCCGCCCCCCGCTCCGGTCTGGACCCTGCTATGTCTTCCCTCGAGCAGCTCAGGCTCTCCTCCCTGGTCTCTTTGCTTTTGGCCTCGCCTTGACCGTCTGGGCACCTCGCAGAAGACGAGGGGATCTGCTAACACTGAACTCAGTCACAATCCCCCACTGCTCAAAACCAGTGATTCCCCAGCCCACGCGGAACGAAGCCACAGCCCCTACCGTGGCCCCTCTTCTCGGGTCCCACTCCACCCGCTCTCGCTCAGCACCTCTGCCAAGGATTCTGACCCCACGCCCCAGCTTAGCCTCTTGACTTCTCGCCTGGTTCCGTGCCAACGTCACCTTCCCAGAGACACCCTCTCTGACCACCCTGCCCGACGTGGCATCCCTCCCTCATGCTCTGCCCTTTATTTACACTGCTTCACTTTTCTTTGGGGCCCTTATTGTAGAATCCTTTGTTCATTCTTTACTCTCTGTCCCTCAATGGGAAGGAAAGCTCCAGAACGCTAGCACTATGGTCCTGTTCGCTGCCGTAGCCCCAGTGACTAGAACGCAGCTTGGCACACAGTGGGTGCTCAGTACGTGTTTGTCAGGTGAATGCAACAAGTTCTGGTTCCCAGTTGGGCCCGATGCCCTCTCTCTCCACGAGACCCCCACATTGCAGCCATCCAGCTTCCTCTCGATTTCACACAGTCTTGAAGTCGGAGAATGAAAATCAAAGAGTCTGAACGGAGCCCCGGAGCGGGTGGGATACGACCGATGTCCCAGGTAAGAAATCTCTCCTGCGACCCACCTCCCGGGAGAGGACCGGCTCCTGGGACTGCTCCCCTGCACACGTGGTGGCCCTGCCCGCCGCCGACACCCCTCCCATGGCTGCCAGCGCCCGCACCCACCAGGGCGCCGAGTGGAGGCGGGCCCAATAAAAGGGCCGCTGTCAGCAGCTGCGGATTGGGCTCCTCAAGGTTAGCCGGTGTTATCAGTGCCCAGCGAGAGCTCAGTCACGGAATGATGTTTTCCAAATGTTTGCTCAGTATTAGCAGGGTCGGGGACCTAATGTAACTTCTATTGAATATTAACCGACCCGGCCAGAGGCAGAGAGGAGGATGAGCCTGTCTTCCCAGAGAACCCCTGGACGGGGCCCATGGGGGGCTGGGCTGGGGTTCTGAGGAAAGACCCATCAGACCGCCCCGGCCCACCACCAACCTGTACCTGCTGCACCCACCCTTGGCCCAGCTTCCTGAGTGGGCTTCCGTCCAGGAGCTGGGTATTTGTCCCGGGTCTGCCAGTCAAGACCCAGGAAGGTGTAGTCTCAGGTTATAGGAGAGAATTCAAGACCTGCTGTTGGGCCCACTGACCCCCAGCTTTCTCCCCAGAGTCTTCGACCCTTCAAGGGAACCCACTTCTGGCCACCATGGAATAACCTCTGGCCAAGACTCACAGGCCTGTGGGATTTGGAGCCCTTCCCTGTGGTCAAGAGGAAGTTTCAGGAACCTAGACCAGAGAAGATGCCTCCAGGCTGAGCCTCCCAATGTCCATCCAGGGAGCCTGGTGTCTGCCCAGCTCAGGGGAGCCCAAGTTCTAGTCCTGACCCCACCCAATCATGTCACCTGTCTGGCTTGAATTTCCCCATCTGTAAAGTAGGGAGGGGGTAGATTTGACGCCCTCGCATACGCCCGGCCGGTCCGTAAATCCTGTGTTTGCAGCAAATGCTTTCCTGTCATCAGGGACCACTTTTGGGTTTCAATTCCTGAATCCTAAGGCCATCAAAGAAGAGAAATGAAAACTTGTCCCAAGTCTCTGGATCACGGAGGCTTCCACTGAGAATCTCTCTTGGCTTTGAGGACTTCCCAGCAGGCTGACAAGGGGTGTTGGGACTAGCAGACTTGGGTAGACCTGGTAATCCTCTTTCTTCCCAGAGCTTGACGGTGACAGCAACTGACTACTTTTCTGCCCTGGCCTAGTCTCGAAGCAACCAAGCTACTGCATGCATCATGATCTTCCGGTTGACCAAGGCGTACAAATAAGCATCAACATCTACAGGCCGACACTCACCTGCCATCAGCCAATCTTCCCATCCTCCTGGCATAAAGCTGCCTTCCCTGAGCCACAAAGCACTGGCTATTTTCAAGGTTACGCCAAGGCAGAACGGCCTGGAACTCCCTTTCCCCTTCCAGGAGCCAGGACACGGGTCTGCTGTCTCCTTGGCAGCTCAAGGGGAGGACCAGGGAACAAACACACATGTCCCCATGGGGAGTGGTACATCAGTGAGTGCGTAGCTGGACTCACAGAGCTGGAAGGCACCATTATCACCTTCCTCACCTTACGGATGGGAAAACCAGAGTCCAGAAGGAATGTCCCTGGAGTGACACCCATGCCAACGCCTCTGGAGGTTTAGCAAGAGACACATATGAAGACTGAACACATGCAGGCACCAGGCCACACACGGCCCAGGAAGGCTGTCGATCCTTCTGCTGCCTGCCTGTCACAAGGCCTGAAACTTTACCATGAGACATCCACGCTCTCGAACTTGAAACCTTAGGCTGTTGGGGAGTAAAACCACCGGCCGTGAGAACCATAGACCACGAGGCCCCTAGACTGCAGTTCTCAGGCTTGTCCTTGCCTCCAGCCGCTCATCCACATGCCACAGTGCCGCCTCTCACATTCCTCATTCCACAATGTGGTACCCAACTCAGAGGAGAGAGACTCGACCTCACTGAGAACTGGGTAGGGGGAGGTGGGGGCTGTCGACCTTTGAAAAAGGCCCTCCCCATCTGAGAGTCCCCGACCCCTCCCAGATCTGGGAGCTACCATGGTGGAGTTGGCAATAGGAGGGGACCTTGGGGACCACCCACTGCTTCATAGGGGTCAGCAGGCCCAACTCCCTAACAGGACTCATGAGCAAGTCCCCTCAGGGGTGGCATGCAGAAATATGTCCTAGGGAGGGGTCGGGGAGAATAGGGGCTCCGAGGCAGAGACGGGGAGGGGTGCCCTCCCCTCGCTTGGGCGAAGTCGGCTTGGGCAGGCTGGTCCCAGCTTCTTGCCCTGGGGTACGGTGTGTCGGGGGGTGTCATACAGGACCGGACGGGGGGCTGGGTGTGCCACACGGCTGCAGGCTAGGGGTGAAGGTCTGGTGCCCGAGCTGGGGAAGGGGAGAGGAAGGGAGAAGGAGATGAAGAAGTTAAAGGATTTTTGCTTCCTGAGCTCAGGCTGCCAACATTTTAAATGTTCCTGAGGCCTGGAGGTCATAAAGGAAGCAGCGTTGAGGGACCACGAGACAGCACTGAACTCTAGTCTGGAGCACTGGGTGCAAACCTCGGATCTTGCACTGACAAGCTGTGTGGCCTTAGGCAAGTTGCTGAACCACTCTGGGCCTCGGTTCCCTCCTCCAGGAAGAGGGGGAATGACAATTCCCCGGCCACCTAGGGTGCCACGTCATCACTCGTGGAAAAGCCCAGCCCAGTGACTGGCATCTGCTGGTGGCAGGAGGCCTGGAAAGACCTTAATAAACATGCTCTGGTCTTCCCCTCTGCCTCCACCCAGGTCAAGTCTGACACCTCGTTCCCATTCCCTAAAACATGAAAACTTTGGGCCACCTGATACTCAACACTGAAAACTAAGGAATGGGTGCACCTGTCCCTGGGACCGGAAGCTCAGGAAGAAAGCCCCCACCTCCCACCCCACGCTGTCCACATTTGCTGAGTCTGCATGAAGGATACGTGGACGTGTGTAATGTCATTCTCTGCTCTCTTCCTGTTCGAAATAGTATATTAAGAGAAAACGCCCAAATGGGCTTCCCGTGGCGGTGAGGCAGGTACGGGTGGTGACGGCTGGGAACCTGAGCGCCCCAGAGTGCGAGTTTATCTCTTCCAATCTTTCTCAAGACCAAGCCCAGCCCCTCCCTGTGGTCAGATTGCCAGGCCCTCCCTCCTCTCAGCCATTAGCCATTCACCCTGGAGCCTGTCGCCGAGTCATAAAGTGTGGCCGCAGTTGTAAATGACTGTCCAGGACTGCGGGTGTGGGTGGGGCGGTGGGGTGGGAGGGGGAGGGCCGAGGCTCACCTTCCTTCTTCATGCCAGCCCGGAAGCACTTCTTGAGCCTGCAGTAGCGGCACTGGTTCCTCTTGTCTTTGTCCACCACGCACTGCCGACTAAATCTGAAGAGGGCTTGGATGGTTGGATGGAGAATGTACAGCCCTCCCATCCCAGGACTGAACTAGAACCCTGGCCACCTGTTGACTCCCAGCCTCCTCGCCTCCACCACAGGAGCTATGTGAACCACGAGAAAGGCCCTATGGACTCTCTGAGAATCCAATCCTGACAGGTTGAACGTGGGGAAACTGAGGCTCAGAGAGGTGACCTGTAGCCCAGGATCGCTCGACCTGGTGGTAGAACTGAGTTTGGAAACTCTAGCCCCTTGAATACCAGGGCATTGCTATCACAGAATGTGATAGAGCCCACAGCAGGCTCCTGGTTATGGTTCAGAGTCAATACTTGGTTCACATAAGTGACTCTCTGGAGGGGACATAAACAGAGGCAGTGCCCCACAGGGGTTATAGGTGGAGCCCTGAGTATCATCCTAGGCTCTGCCATTCATTCAAGCTGGATGACCTTGGACAAATTCCTGGCCCTCTCCAAGCCACAGCTTCCTCATCTATAAAATGGGAAGAATAATAGTCACCATGTCAGAGGGGTGTTGACAGGTAGAAATAAGATAATATGTGGACGGGGCTTGGCACAGCGTCAGCACATGCCAAATACTCATAACCGAATGCCATTATTTTATTATTGTTGTTTCTCACCATGGGAGATGCTTTTGAAGGCAGGATCCCGAGGAAGGCTTTGGGAAGCCCTTGGGGTATATGGAAAGGCCTGGGGCCAATCCCCTATTTGCCCCAGGAAAAGCATCGGGTTGAGGGATGGGCCCCATCCTCTGAGGCTTCACAGTGGGCTTGATCCCAAGCCTCATGGATCCTCATTTGCTAAATAAGAAAAGTAACAATGGGCTTGCGGGGCCGGTTAAATACATGCAAAGATTCAGTTTGTCTGGCATATAGTAAGTGCTCAGTAAAGGGCAGCTGGTAGCTTTATGCTCAGTAAATGAGGTTCCTAGAGTGGATGTTCCCATTTGGGTCCCCAAAGCCTAAGAAACCAGAAGAAGCTTTAAGTCCTCAGAAGGAAGTTGTTTCTGGGACCTAGTCCGGGAGTAGACAAACTGGGGAATATCATTAGCTCAAGTGGACCCACTTTCCAGCTAGAGAAATCAAGGCTCCAAGCAGGGGCTCCTCACCTGCAGGAGTACATGTGGTTCTTTCTCACACTCCTCCGGAAGAAGCCCTTGCAACCGTCACAGCTGGAGGCACCGTAGTGTTTCCCTGTGGCCCGGTCCCCACAGATGGCGCACAGGGCACTGACACCCAGGCTGTTGGGTGCGTTGAGGTTGGCACCTTCTGATGGGGATGTGTCTGCACCAGAGGAGACAAGAGTGAGAGCTCAGGAGGGACAGAAATTCACATCCCAGAGGCCCTGCACCCCTGGTGGTTTAGATTCAGAAACCAATAGGAGCCTTGTGGGGATCTCCCCCTGGGGCTTCAGCCTCATTCAGACCGAGGTGCCCACTCCCCCAATGACCTTGGGCAAGTCCCTTGGCATGCGGAATGCCTGTTTTGCATCATTACTTAGGGATGGTTGTGACACTGACTTCACAGAGTCCTTTGTGACGACCTGTTTCTCCCCAAGGTGGAGAGAGCTGGGCCCAGCTTTCTCTGGGAAGTAATGAAAACCTGGCCACCCGCTCCGATGCATCTGACCCTTACAGACCGTGACTGATGGGGCCGAGGGGGCTGTGGAAGGGACAAACACACCGTAGCATCTACTCAGGCCCTGCTCAGGTCCTGTCCCTCATTTCTCAATGTACCCACACGACTTACGAACTGTCCCGGGGAACAGGAAGACACGCACCAAAGACAGTGGCCCATTTGTCCTGCTGGGAGGGTCGTGGCAAGGATCTGGGTACCTCTAGAATATGTCCTGTCCCAGAGGCAAAATCTACTGCATCTCTATAAATCTGAGAAGGGGGATACGAGGCAAGTGGCAAAGATGGGGATGGGGTGCTTGGAGTCCTGGGTGCTACTGCTGATGCTGCTGCTAACTCACCTGTGACTTTGGACAAATTCCTTTCCCTCGCTTCAAGTCGTACTGGGCCTCAGTTTCCCTAACTGTAAAAGGTGGTGGTTCGACTGGTCTGGTTGTTTCCAATTTTTTTTTTTTGTTAATTTCATTAGCTGAAGCATATTTTTGTAAGCAAATCTTCCACCTCTTGGAGAAGATACTAAATGCCATGGGCCATCTCCCCAGAAAAACGCGTGCATATGTACACCACACAGTCAGGCACGCACACGTGTTTGCATAGAAACCTTGAATCTGACCTTGAGTTCCCAGGGCACACCCCACTGAGAACCGGAGAGGGGCGTCGCGCTGCAGTCAAGAGCACGCGCTCTGTAGCCCTCCTGCCAAGCTTCAGTCTCAGCTTGCCCACTTCTTAGCCATGTGTCGTCGGCTAAGACTCCTACGAGGATTCAGTGAATCAATGTATGTGACGTGCTTGGTACATAAAAAGCACTGTATCAGCATTTGCGAAATAAAATCTTTCCTGCAAAATCAAACTCCTGGAGCAGTTGTTGTCCAACCTCTGGGCATAAAAGGACACCGCTGCATCTTTGCTGTCGCCTGGCTGAACATCTCCTAGACCCCTGAGGGTGCCCGGGGGCGCAGCCCCCTCCACTTGGTGAATTATTCCTGGAGATGGGGATAATTGTTAAGCCGTGTCGGTGCCCTTTCTCCCTCAGCCTCACCTCCCCCAACCCCTGGGGAGATATGACCCCCACAACTCCTGGCCATTTCAGTGGAGGCTCGGGGCAGGGCTTCCTACATCCTGGGCAGAAGGGGCTGAGTGCCGCCTGGCATATCACTTCACCCCTGGGTTCAGCTGATAGCCCCATTCTCCAAGCGAGCACACCAAGGCTCGGAAAGGACAAGTGACTTGTCTAGGGTCATCACACTTATTAAGTAGAGGACGCAGATTTACACCCCGAGGGGTGCTGGACGACTCTGGCCAGTGCTGCCTGCTGAGGCCTCTGATAAACAAAGACCCTGCTGCTGCTGCTTCTGAATCTGGGGTGGGGGACGGTTGGGGATCTCTCCATGGAGCCCTGGAGGCACCAGCCCAGGATGTATTTAAAATGGGATCCCAACACTCAGACCCCTTCAAACGTCATAAGGAAACACAGCCCTTTCTTACAGATGCCGAACGTTCTTGAGAAGACCCAGGTGGGGCCGGGATCAGTTACCAGTGCTAAGCGCCGGGTGCCTTGTCTTATTTAATCCTCTGGTTACCTCTGAGAGGCAGGCGCCATTATTTACCCCCATTTGACAGATGAGGCAACAGAAGCTCATAGAGGAAAATGGTTTGCAGAGCTCACATAGTTGGGAAGGATCAATGCTAGTATCTGCGCCCAGATTCTTCTGGCTCCTGAGCTGGAGGCTGTTCTGTCTGGGGGACACCCAGTGGCGGCCTCTGCCTCAAGTGCACAGGATTCCTGGGAGGTGTAGGCTCTGAAGGGGTGATGGGGCTGGCCCCAGGGAGTAGTCTGGGGCTGGGAAGTGGCCTGGAGTGTGACAGCACACAGTGTCCCTGCAGGGTCACACGACACTCTGCCTAGTGCAGAAGCTTCTTGCTTACCATTTCCTGTGTGTTGTCTCCTCAATTCCCTTATGCGGACACTCCTAAAAGGCGGCTGGCCAGCAGACCTGAGGTGATTAAGCCCATTTTACAGAAGATAGAGAGGCCAGAAAGGGGATATGATATGCCCAAGGTCACACAGTGAGTGAGTGGCAGGGGCAGATGAGCAGCTGGTGAGGCCGACCATGGGCAGGGCAGTCACATCTTTCTGGCTGAGCCAAAGTGACCACACGCGTTACAGACCTCTGCTGAAGCCGCGCAGCCATGGAAGGAAGGCAGGTGGCAGGCTGACCTCCGCCACCTGCCAGCTACCTCTCCTCTGAGGCTGGCCTAGGGCCCTTCCCCTCTAGAAGCTTCCTGGCTTCCAGGCCTCCTCCCTTCCCCTACCTCCTTGCGGAGGAGACCCTCCCACCCGATTCAGATGTGCTCTTGGTGATATGGGAGCGGATATACAAACCTGAGGAGAAACACACTCAGACAAGAAGATCTGCTCAGAGAGAAACAGACATGTGGCTGATGTGAATCTCCTTTGGCAAACGGCAATATCAAAACCCTGCATATCATGTCTGCATAATCATGTTTACCAGAGAGTATGGACACTCAGCACAGGGACGTGCACTGAGCACCTGTAGACAGGTGGGTACAAACAGGGCCACGAGACAGAACGTGCATACAGGACACGCATCCAGAAAGCACAGGGCACACGAACAGACCCACATCCATGGCACATGTACATACATTCACTGCTGCCTATGTACATAAGCGAGACAAACACATGTGCCCCTAGAGACATCAACAGACACAGACACACTCGATGACCAAATACAAATGGAAATCGACATGGAATAGGCACGCACGGGCACAAATACGCCAATGAATTCCCGAAGGAACGTGTTTGCCAACACGGTACACCCCCACCCAACACACTTACACAGAAACTGGTGCATGCACACCAAGAGGAAGTCATGAGCACACACACAGCACTCACTGCTGATTGGCATCTCACTGAGCAAAACTTCCCTTAAGAACTCCTTTTTCTTCCTAAGCGGGGCGTTCACCCCAGGAAAGTCCCAAAGACACCCGGTTGTGTCTCCATCCAGCATCTTCAGGGACAGAAGACACCTTTCCATGTCTCGGGACCTATGCCCAAAGGGTTCGTGAAGGGGCCTAGTTGGGCCCAAGTACTGGAGCCAGATGCCAACGGGGAGCTCACGGTCATGTCCTCACTCTCCAGTGACGCTCTGAGCAGACCTAGTTTTGAGGTAACAGGGACCAGAAGGGCCAGGCGGGAATCCCGGGGCCTACTTTCACTGGGGACTTGCCCGCTCAGGCCTCCCGCACCCAGAATGCCTCTGGTCACTGTACCCGGGCACATTTTTTTCACCTGGCGACACCCATACTGGCCTATAGGCCCAACCTGCCATTTTCTGTCATTCTCCCCCCGGCCCAGCGTCGAGTGCCACAGACACGCTCCGGTATCTGGGCATACCCGCCCCCAGTGGCACGCCTGGGTACACCTGTCCCCACCTACCATTGCCCATCGTCAACACCTGCACATTCTCGAATTCCAGGGTGGTGTAGGCTGGGTCCAGCGCGGCACTATAGTCGGCCATGTCCATGTCGACAAGGGTTTTGGAGAGGCGCATCCTCCCCTTCCACACTTCAGCCGCTTGCCCTGCCCAGGATGCCCACCCCGAAGGCTCCGGGCAGAGCCCCGGCCCCCGCCCTCCGCCCTCCCACCGCCTCCTCCCAGGGGCCCCCTCTGCCTTCCTGCGTTTCAAACCGTCCTCTGGGAGGATCTGCTGGGAGTCTTGGCCTAGCCCCTGCGAAGGGGTGGAGGCTCTGCCGGGGAGGGGTGGGGGTTAATGGTTAATCGGCTCCCCCACTGGAGGAGAGGCTGGGCGGGGCTGCAGGGATTTGGCTGTTTGTTGGCTCCCGGTGGACACCAGGGTGCTGTTACAACAGCTGGGGCCCTAACTCCCCGATATTCAGGTATGGATTTCTGTAAAACGGGCACGCTAACTCACCGGCACTCATTTGACCCCTGACTCAGCCATGCCCCCAAGTCACTGTCACCCCGAGTCCGGCATTCTAACTGATGTGCTCAGACACTGGCAGCCCACTTCCAAGATGCCCTAATTCAGTAACCTCCCAAATCAGTGACTTCTACCTTCAATACTCTTGAGATGGAGCTGCCTTGTGGCACATGAATTAAAAACCTAAATCCCAGGGCCCAGACACCAGTCTTCTAGATTCTTCTCCTGGGAACTCCCTTCCAGTTTCCCATCTCCCTGGGGAGCAGCATGGATTCACCCCTGGTTCCCCACCCTGCTCTCCATGACCCCACTATGGCCACCACCAGCCCCCATAGCACCAGCTGCTCAGGTCAGACGTCACCTCCTCCTGGTTCCTTCCCCCGCCTCCCTAGACAGCCAAAGACGAGGCTTGCAGCCCCACAGACCTGGATTACGCTCAGGCGCCTACCCCCTACTAATCGGGACTTTGGGTAAATGATTCTCCTCTTGGGGCCTCAGTTTCCTCCTCCGTAAAAGGCATAATCGACCTCAAAGGGTGGCTTGAGTATTAAATGAGATGGTATCAGGCAACCATAAGGCAGCACCCAGCAAGTGCCCGTCCCGTCTTCCCCGCCCCATCCCTTTCCTATCTCCCTCTTCTCTCCACCCATCGCCTTCCCCAGAAGGGCCGTCTGTGAGCCAATCACCCAAGCAGTTAGGTCCCTGTGCTTGGTTTCATGCTCTGCTGTTGCCAAAATTCTTAACAATTTCCGAACAAGGGGCCCTGCAAATTCTGCAGCTGGTCCTGCCAACCTTCCGCAGGCGTTCACCCTTTTCTTGTCTCTCCCTCCAGCCCCAAGGCCCTCTCCTCGGGCCCTGTCAAGAGCTCCCCACCTAGCCGGGGAGGTGAGGTCGCAATGAAGGAGGTAGAAAGCGCAGGCGAGGGCAGAAGGGCCTAGATTTGGGAGTCTGGGAGCCTGTCCTCTCTGCCAGCCGGAGCACCAGTGGGTGAATTAACGATAGCCGAGTAGGGAGGGGTGCGGAGGTGAGGTAGTGACAGAGTGAATCAATGAACGAGTGGGTGAATTAGGAAAGGGTGAATCAGTGAGTACATAGGTGGGGGAGTTTATGTGCGGGTGAATCAGTGGGAGAGGTGGTGTGTGAGGACATGCAGAGGCACCCCCCTCATATTCTTCCAGTCAGAAGCCTTTTCTGTGCCCTGTGTAGGCTAGTTCTGCCCCCCTCCAAGGTCTCCCCAGGCCTGAGATGACTGGGGCTGTGGGGGGAAGCCATGGTTCTAGAGGAGAAGAGAGGCTGGATTTGGTGTCAGGAGACCTCTGTTTAGGAGCTTTCTCTGTCACTGTTCGGATGACTTTGTCCAAATCACATCTCCCTCAGGGCCTCATTTTCCCCATCTGTAAAATGGGGAGATCTTGGCCCATTTGTCCGTTGGTCAAGACCCTCCAGAGAGGGAGGAAGAGGGAGCTCCCCTTCCCCCAATCTGCACTTTGACATTTGTTAAGGGCCAAAGGAGACTTCAGCCACTGGCAGATTCCTCCTGTGCCTACCCGAGGATGTCTGATCCTGGCTCCAGTAGCCGGTACAGAGTTCAGCTGGGCAGGAGACCGGATTGAGGGACAAACACAGAGGAGAAGGAGGGACAGCTCTGGGAGGGGCCCCCCAGGGCTGAGCCCAGGTCCTACCACCTGTCTGGCACCTGCGATGGGCCACACACAGCTACTCCCCTCACGAGCCAGCAATACGTGGCCTGCACATACAGCGATTTGTCAGTTCTAAGAGGCACACTTCCCCATTACCAAAATGGGGCGTGATTATCGGCACATCGGAGTTTAACGGGTAGCGAAAATAGCAAATTTTCAACCTCTATAGATGACACCCTAGATTGAACTAAATAAGGTCTATGATCAACTGGGGTGAGCCATGTCAGGTCACGTGCATGACCCGGCACACATAAGAACCACCAGACGGACAGTCTGCACATGACAAGCTACTAAGTTCGCAGACAGTGACACGAACACTTTACCAAACGTACAACACACATGACCCACTGCTTCTGAGTCACAGTCCAGAAACCTGTTTCATACCCTGCCCATGTCCCACTCTTGAACTCTAACTACTCACACACGAGCTTTTCCAATCTATTACGTACGTGGTTCCTTTCGCTCTTAGCCAACCCCAAGCAATGGCTTCTAGATACATGTCCCCCAAATAAACAACACTCCACCTGTGAGATCAACTGACTCTGTGATCTCAGGCGAGTTATTATTTTGGAGCCTCAGTTTCTCCTTCCGTAAAATGGGCCTACTGTGTAGTTTGTTGTGAAGATCAAATAAAAAGATAAAATAAGCCACAGGCCTTGGAATCAGACAGAGCTAGGTCAAAATCCGGGCACTGCCAACTTCCCAAACTATGATATCAGGTCCTACCCCACCTGGCCTTAGTTTTGGCCTCAGATAAATGGGTTGATGCCTTCTTCGCAGGGACGCTGTAGGCTATGCCACGTGTAGGCATCTGGCATAACAGAGGCAATTATTGTCACTGGCGATTGACTCCTTGACACCCTAGCCACACAATCAGTCGCAATCAGGACCCTGCTCGGGAGAGCTCCCAGGGATACAAAGGCTGGCCTCGGTGCCGTCAACTCAGCAGCCATTCTTTCCCTCTGCCCTGCCCCTTGGGCTGTCTGACCCCACTCCACATGAGGTGGCTCCCAGCAGATAACAGAGGCCCTCAGAGCTCACCAAGAGAGCCAGCTCCTTCATGTGGCAGATAGTGAAATGGAGGCCTCTAGGAGGGAAGGAGAGCTCTAGAAGGGAAGAGCGACTCCTTTGGGGCAGCTGGGGGGGGGGGGGGGGAAGGGGTTGCCTCACACCCAGCTGTGGGCAGGGCACTCAAGCCTCTGGTGTGGACTGTGGTTAAGAGCTGCCACTCTGGACCACTTCATTTTTCTTTTAAACTATAATAATGGCTAACGTTTCTGGAGAGATTCTGTGCTAGGCCCGGAGCTAAGAATCTTCTGCTCCCCTCAGTTTATCTGTTCTGCTTTACAGATGACAAAACTAAGGCTCAGAGACAGGAAGTGACTTGCCTAAGGCCACAAAGGAGGGGCTGTCATTTGAGCCCAAATCTGACTGCAGAGTTTAAGGGCTTCACCCCATACCTCTGCCTCCTTCCGGGAGTCCCAGAAAGGACAACAGAATTCTGGAGCCCTGGAGCCTGCGACTCTGTCATGTTCCTGCCGGGAGCTCAGGGGTCTGAGGAGCCAAGGAGCCTGTCCCTAGGCACGTGCAAATCCAGAGGCATCGTCCAGACGCTGGCCACCCCAGGCCACCTGGCATCTTAGCTCCCCCTGGGTACTAACTACCCTACTATCTCCTGTCTCTCCTCGCCCCGCCCCACCACCCGGGGAACTGGGACTTATCAAGACAAAGAACAAAAGTCGTGGGGGAAAGAAGCCAAGAGCCATCTCCACTCTGGGGTAGGGCCCTCCAGTTTCGCCCCTTTGAAATTTCAAATTCCAGTTTGTGGACAAAGTCCTAACTTTCTCACAATATAGGTCCCCAACCACTGACCAAACTCCAGTCCAGGCAGCCAGCAGGCCCGGGGCTGGTCCGGCCTTGCTGTCTTTCCCCTGGCAGTTCTCAAGTCCAGGGGGAGGGGTCCTGGGCCAAGTGGGGTCTGCCAGGCCATCCCCGCAGCCCTACTCCACCCCACCCCACAGAGACCCCTGCCTCCCATCTGAGAGGACAGCTCTCTTCTCGGAGCTGGGATCTGACGCTTGCTGGTGCCAACAGCAGATACCAGGTAGGCCCCCTCCCTGTTCTGGGCACCTTCTCTCCCCTCTGAATTCCTAAAGCACGGCCCATACAACCCTCCTCACCCTGAAACCCTCCTCACCCTGGATAAGGCCACATTGGCCTAATCCAATCATGACCTCGCAAAACTTCAAGACTGGAAAGGGTGTCTCAGCCAACCCACCCATTTGGTGGATGGAGACACTGAGGTCCCCAGGGTAGTAGCAGCTGGCTGTAGGCTGCACCACAGACCTTAGGGCCCTCACTGAGCCCCAGAGGGTGGAAGGAACATGCTCAAAGCCACACAGTGGTGGTGGTGGGGGGGGGGGAGCTTTGCCTTAACAAGAAGACCGCAAGCTCTGTGAGGACACTGGTGCTTCATCACAGCCCTCAAGGGCCCTGGAAACACCTCCTGGGGACCGTGGATGGTGGAGCGTTCGTTCCTTCAATCACTGATGGCCACTGGGTTGCCACGGGAGTACTTCCGAGAGGAAGATGAGGGAACTCAGGGCTGAAGGCCAGCGGATTTGGAAGGAAACAAACTTCGTGTGGTTAACTGATAACTGGCCCCATCCTTGGGCCCCCAGAAGCCTCCTTCCTCCCTCTTCTCAGCACGATTAAGACGAAATTACCTGCCTGCTAATCATTGCTGAGCCTGTTGATTTTGCCTTAAAAAATTAACTGGGCATGAGTTTGTGGTTTGCCTCACCCCTAACCCTGAAAAGGCCTGGGTGGGCAGGAGGCCACCCGGGTTATGCAAGAGGCTGCTGGCCTCCCCACGCACATCCAGCGCCTCCTCTCCTGCTCTCCAAAGACTAGGTTTTGCTCAAGAGTCAACAGTCTGCTTGTTCCCTCTGCTCTGGGTCCTGAGCAAATTTGCTCTTTTACCAAAGAGAGATAAAGGCAGCTGGGGGGGGGGGGAGGGGGGGCTTTACAAACAGGGATGCAGGGCGGCAGCTTTGAGCATGGGATTCTAGAATCCTGCAGTGTCAGAGGCTGGAGAGTGCGGGCCAGAGCCTTTCAAATGGGATCTGAGGTTCCTAGGAGCCAAGGGAGGGTTCGCACAGGCCCGCTTCACCCAGGGCTTGCCTCTCAGATGCTCTCCCCTTAATACTTCCTTTGAAAGGTAGAGGCAGAGCCGGTGACGGAAACCTGAAAGATGCTGGGCCAACCTCAGGATATCCCTTCCCTCCATGTGCAGATGGTGGAGGGATGGGGGCTCATCCAGGGACAGGAGGTCGCCCCCCGTGTCCTAGGTCTCCAGCTAGCCTGAGGAAGACAGGGGCTCTCTCTGGACTCGGTGATGTGTTCTAGACATTAGGGAACAAGATGCACTGAAAATGCCCTGCTTTGCCGATCACCTCCCCCGCCCACGGCTGGCTCGAGCAGAGAGGTGCCTAGAGCCACTTCTGGAGAGTTCACCTGGCCCCGAGTCCTGTGGACCCTCTGAGGAACAGCCATGAGCAGCAAACAAGGCCGCCAAGTTATGGCCCGCCTCGGCCGCGTCCTCAGTGTCAGACCACAGAGCAAGACGCAGGGCCCTTCCCTGACTCTGCTCCTTTCTGGAATCTGGCTCCTCGCCCGCGATTGGGAATAACAACACCTAACTCACAGGCTCACTATGAGGACGAAACGGAGCACGGATGACCACGGCTGATGCTAAGGAAGCTGTTTTGCAGGCTTTACACGTGTTACCACGTTAACCCTCACAACCAATCTGTGAGGTAGGCAGTATTTTTATCACCATCTCGCAGACCTGAGGCACAGAGGTTTGAGTCATATGCCCAAGCTCACACAGTGTGTGAGAAGCAAGAGCTGGGATTCCAGCCTGAGCGGTCTGGCTCTCCAGAGTCTGTGCTCTTAACCCCGAGGCCACACCACCCGTCCAGGGCCCACCCACGGTGCCCAATGCAAGTTGGCGAGTATGACGTTAAAATAAGCTCCCTCCTGAGGCGCGTGCGGGCTCTGTGCATGGACTGTGCGGGCTGGAGAAGGCCTGAGATGGAAAGCCGGTCTCTGGGCTGGAGTGGTCAGGGATGGATTCCTGGAGGAGGTGGCGTCCTGGGCAGAAGGGACACCCAGAAGTGGAGAACATGGAGAGTGATGACGGAAGGACATGGAAGCCTCTCTGGCCAGAGAGCAGGGCATTGTGGGAGATGCCGACTACAAGGCTCAGGAGGTAGGGTAGAGCCTGTGGTCTGGAGAATGATCAGGAAGCAAGCCAGGAGGACTTGGGTCGGTGTAGGCGGGGCCTCTCTGAGGGCTGCCTCCTGCCAGGTGGCTCGTGACTTCTGGGCTGAGGCTGTTGTTGTTCTGTTTATGTCCTTCCCTCCCCCCCCCCCCCGATTATGTTCCTGACTTTATCTGCAGAAGTGACCTTCGGAGTTAGATGGGGCCTGCCCAGCCCCTGTGGGGCCTGAAGGATGATAGCAAGCCCCTGCCTGGCCCAGGCCCTGGTCATGGTGTAAGGGGTGAACCCATATCCCAGGAACCACCCTGGGTCTCCCTGCATCCTTGTACCGAAGGGCCCCAGATATTTGCCTGAAAGTCACTGAGATGTACCTTTTGGGAGTCCTGAGATGCAGGCGAGGAATCAGTTGTACAGGTTGCTCACTGCACAAAGTTGTACAGGTTGTACAACTGCATACAGTTGTACAGGTTGCTCACTGCACAAAGCTTCTCTGTGCAAGGAAGTGAGTCAGTGTAGAAATCTAGTCCTTGTTCCACTTACCAAACCAAGTGCCTATGGAAATTAGTCTGCCCAGAGGAGAGCACATCTTATTTATTTTCAAAAAGGCTCCATGAGAGCCCTGCCTCAGCTCAGCTTCCAGCCACTGACCTTGGGCAAGGTCATTTTCCTCCCTGGCCTCGGTTTCCTATTTGAAAAGTTGTCTAGCATAAAGCAGCGATTCAGCCCTGACAGTGAATTAGAATCACTTGGGACCTTTAAAAGAATATTGATGCCCAGGACCCATCACAGACCAATGATCAAATCTTGGGATTGGGGTGAGTGGGTGCTAGGCATCAGTATTTTTTAAAGTTCCTAAGTGATTCTAGGGGCGCCTGGGTGGCTCAGTCAGTTAAGCGTCCAACTTCGGCTCAGGTCATGATCTCGCAGTTCATGAGTTCGAGCCCTGTATTGGGCTCTGTGTTGACAGCTTGGAGGCTGGAGCCTGCTTTGGATTCTGTGTCTCCCTCTCTCTCTGCACACCTCCCCCCCACCCCACCCCCGTCTCGCTTGTTCTCTGTCTCTGTCTCTCTCTCTCTTTCTGTCTCTATCTCAAAAATAAATACACATTAAAAAAAAAAAAAAAAGAGAGAGAGAGGCCTAGTGGTGCATCCATGGTCTGCAACTCACTAGTTGCAACTTCAGTGAGGCTCAGTTTCCTCATCTGTAAAATGGGAACGATGATAGCTTCCTGGTAGTCAGAATGCCTACTCAGTGAGAAGATATTCAGATAGCACCTGGCACTATGGCTAGCATGTAGAGACCTCCTGATTCTTGGTACCAGTGACCATTATTTTGCAGTTGGCAAACGAGATTGGCTTGAAATAAAGGGCCTTTCCAGGTCAAAGTCAGAGACTCAAAGGCAGGCTTTCTCTGTGACTTGTGTCAAGTCCTAGCACTTTGGTCTCAGTCTTGGCTACACTCCTGTTATATTGTTGAGGTATGTGTGATTGTCATTGCTACGTGATATTTTACCAATTTGTTAAAATTTTTATTTAAAATTTTTTTCTTAACGTTTCTTTATTTTGAGAGACAAAGAAAGAGCAAGTAGGGGGAGAGGCAGAGAGGGAGAGAGAGAATTCCAAGCCGACTCTGCACTGTCAGCGGAGAGGCCCGAACTCACAAACCGTGAGATCACGACCAGAGCCCAAATCAAGAGTTGGACGCTTAACCAACTAAGCCACCCAGGCGCCCCATGTTAAAATTTTGTAATTAATTTTTGAATCAGTACTTCATTCACATGGTTCAAAAATCAAGGGGCGCCTGGGTGGCTCAGCCAGTTAAGCATCTGACTTTGGTTGAGGTCATGATCTCACGGTTCAAGAGTTCGAGCCCTGCGTCGGGCTCTGTGCTGACAGCTTGGAGCCTGGAGCCTGCTTCACATTCTGTGTCTCCCTCTCTCTCTGCCCCTCCTCTGCTCATGCTCTGCCTCTCTCTCAAAAATTAACATTAAAATTTTTTTAAATGAGAATAAAAAAACTTTGAGAAGTCTTGGTCCCCTTCTCCCCACTGCCCACCAGTCCACTCCTTGTCCTCACCACAGGCAACCACTCCTCTCATTTCTTTACGCCTCTTCCTGGTTTGCTCCACACATACCAGATCGGGTGTTATCACCCTGTCCCTCCACTGCTCTGTACTTCGAGTTGATGATTTAATGGCACAGCTGCAGCCGCTGAGAGCAAGGCTTGGAGGAAGGAAGGGTTATTGCCCCCACCTCACAGAAGAGGAAAGTGAGGCTCACCTTGCTGGGTCAACAGTGTTTTGAGCTGTCTCTACCTGGTTCCAGAGCCGTGTTTGTCCCCAGGCCCCAGTGTGGCCTTCCAGAAAACCTGACCCTGTGAGCTTTGGAGACTGACCTAAATCTCTCTGCTGCTGGCCTGGCAGGAGGTGGGGTGGGGATGGGCTGGTAGGGCCCCCACGGCGTCTGGACCCTGAAGACACAGAGAGGCTGAAGCGGGGAACAAAAAATGTCCACAGTCATCCGGATGGTGACTCAGCCAGGGGATGTCCCCTGGATGGGACAGTTAGGGCCTGGCGGCCATGTCTTCTGGTGGAGTGGAGCCTACCCGGAAGTCTCTGTCAGCCTCCGGGAGACAGGAAGGGTCAGGAGGAGGAGAGGGAGGGAGGGAAGGAGAGCATGGCCAATGGGACAGCCCTGGGGGAAGAAGACTAGGGGGCCCCCTTTGTGGAGGTCGGGGAGGAGCATTTGGACTTCAAGCAGAGGGGACAATGCCATCTTAATCACTGCCTTCTGCTCAGGTGACCCACCGGCTCTAGTTCACTAACTCACTGACTTTGGGCAGTCACTTTCCTTCTCTGTGCCTCAATTCCCCAAACTGCAAAATGAAGGAGATTAGGTAGCTGGTCTTTAGCTAAAAGACTCTGTAACGCTCCCCTCACCTTGTTGAGGGAATCTGGATCTGCCTTGATCAGAATGGCATCCGCCTATCAAAGACCCTGGGCCTTCCTGGGTTGGGGGCCAGGGGTCCAAGGCCTCTGCACTGCTCCAAAATCTGGACTTCTCCCCTGAGTCGTGTGTCTCTCTGCCGCCACCCCGTCCTCCTCTCCAGGTAGATGTGGAGTCCGGACCATACCTGGGAGGTGCTGGGGGAAGCCCTGGCCCCAGTCTGACATCCTCCTCCTGGTGTTATGGGATCCCGCACAGTGAGCAACCTCTTCATCCTGGGGGAGCCCCTGCTGCCACCCTGGCACCCAAGACCCTGTGAGGGCTGCGGGGCAGCGCTAATCTCTTAATACTGGTCACAATGAGATTTCAGGGATGGTAGGAGGTGGTCTCCATAGAAACCGTGGACCCGCCCAGGACCCATGCAAGGAATTAGCCACAGGGCTCAGCAAGGGGGTCCTGGAGACCCAACCCAAACAGGAACAGGAAGCACAGCATCCTGGACTCCTGGGTCCTGCCTCCGCCCTCCCGTGGTTTCTCAGACGGCTGGCGACAAACTGTACCCCTTTACTGCCTCAGTGTTCTCCTGTGAAACTGGACAGAGCCACATTCACAGGGACAGCCCTGTTACCTTTCTGAGCCTCAGTTTCTTCATCCTCCAATTGGGGTTCCAATCCCTAACCCAGGGGCTTTTCGAGAACAGTGCAGGCTTCAGAGTCTGTCAGACATGAGTCTGAAGCTCAGCTTTTGCCACTCATTTGGCAGGCCAAGCATTTCACTTCTCTCACTTTGCTCATCAATACAATGGGCACAGCGATACCAACCTAGCATCACTGTTGTAGCTGACTGCTGGGCACGGATACTCAGTGGACGAGTCTCCTCCTCTGCTCTCTCTGATTGCCCCACCCATACTGCATATCGGTCCCCCACCCCTAGCCACTCGCCTTTTTCAAATCCCACAGCCTCCGCCTTGGCTCTGGCCTTTGCACATGCCAGGCCTTCTGCCCAAAGCTGCTGTCACACCTTTCTATACTCCCCTTCCCCCTCCAAGCTCCATCTTGGACTCCTCCTCTGGGCAGACCTCCTGGTTCCTCCTTTGTGCTCACCCGGCCCCCAACACTTTACACCATCACAGTGTAGTCAAATGGTGGTTGCTGCTTGGGTCTCTGCCTCCTCCATTGGACTGTGTCCCATTTACTGTTAAATTCCCAGGACCCAGCTGGAACTTAATATAATGGGGTGGATGGACAAATGAGTGAATGAATGAAGGACTCTATCCATCCAATCATTTAACCTTTATTCAGCATTTTCCACGTGCACCACTGCAGGTGTGGGATACAGCTGTGAAGGCAAGAGGCAAGATTCCTCCCCCACAGACTTGCAGGGTGCCCAGGTACATTTAAGATAAACATCGAATAATGTTTTAATATAAATATGTACCAAATAACGCAGGAAGCATACTTACACTTAAAAAGTAAGTTGTTGTTTATCTCAAATTCCAATGTAACTGGGCATTCTTTGGCATGTCTGGCCCTCCCTATTCCCTCTCTCACAGAGCTTACATTTTGACTGGGAGGTGTGATGCAGAGACAGTAAGCAAGCAAATAAATGTTTCAAAAGAGAATGTCAGGGGCGTTTAGGTGGTTCAGTTGGTTTAGCTTCCAGCTTTGGCTCAGCGCAGAGCCCACATCTGAAAGTCTGTACCCCCCCACCCCCCCCCTCTGCTCCTCCCCCACTCGCACGTGCATTCTCTCAAAAATTTAAAAAAAAAAATTGAAAGAGAATTTCAAATACTGACGAAGTGCAACGGCAAGACGAAACTGCAGGTTGTGCTAGCGCCTGGGGATGACAGGGGGTGTCTTTGGAGAGGGTGATCTCCCTAGTGGCCCTGACCTACGTGGCACAGTTCTAAATCCCAAAGAGATGCTCCTTTCGTAAAGTCCTTTAAGGATTTTAAAGGGCTTGGTGGAGGCTATTCAACTTGAGAGGACTCCGAGGCGGGCAGAGGGCGCCTTGGAGGGAGGGGAGCTGCCCTGTCTCTTTTGACAGACTCCACAATTTTGCGTTTTGGATCTGGGCCTTCACAAACCTTCACCAACTCTCTGCCCCACCCCTCGGTCAGCCAATGTCCTCTGCGGGGCTGGGAGCCAGAGGAAGGGGCCAAAGGGGCTGTGCAGAGAAGCGTGGCCACCCGGGCCAGAACTGGGAGTTCTAACTCCGTCCCCCACACCCCCACCCCAGTCCCGCGGTTGCCTGAGGGCACAGGGCAGAACCAGCTGTCGCTGCAGAACCGGAGGGCTTCGGGGAGGAAGCGGCTCAGACACGCCGAAGAGCCTCGCTTTGCGCATCCCGGGCTCCCCCTAGTGGCCAATGCTGGATTGGCGCTGAGAAGCTTTCAAATAACCGCACAGGTTTAACCAATCACAGCGGAAGTAGCATTACAATCCCACCAATCACAGGCCAAGACGGACTAATCTCTCCAAACCCAGAGGGAAGGCAGCTCGACCGGTTCACCAGTCACCGCTCTCTGGGTTTAGTCACCGAGCAAGCTAACATCCCCGCATTGACACACCAGCCCTTGGCCACTGCACCAATCAGAAAGCAAGATTTTAAAACTTGCTCCCCAAGGCTGGTCTGGCGCTGCCCTTACATCATCTATGAAATTTATATTCCCGACACTTGTCCCACGTGCCCGCGCCGTTGAGTAGGGTCCCAGACCTCGTGCTGGCTCCACTGATAGTGTGCATTTGCATTCAGGGGCATTTATGTATTTTCACATTTAAAGATAGTAATAGCATTAAAGATCATCCCCCCATTATAGAAATTAATGTATGGGTCTGGGGAGATTGGAGAAGGTAGGACCTTGGGAGTAGACACACCAGAACTGGAGTTCAGTTACTAGGTTAGTGAAGGACAATTCACTCCCCCTTCCTCATGCTTTGAAAGAGAACAATAGTAATCACACCTGCATTGTCATAGTCCATCACCCCACACCCTGGGAGTCACTATCTTTGTGTTCCTGTCTCCCAAATCATCAGAAAATCCAGTCTCAGATTTTCACCATCTTTCCACCTGCACCACAGTCAACCTCGTCCACATCAGTATCATCTCTGGAGGTCTGCGAAAGTCTCTTCACTTCTTTTCTCCCTACCACGCACTCTTGCGGGGGGGAGGGGGGGGATAATTCGTTACACACAGACTGCATCAGGCCCCCCCATACTGAAACTTTAATGGCTTCCTACGCATTTATAATTAAACTCATAAAATTCAAAACTCCCGTGGACCTTGTGTGTCTATCCCTGCATCCCCAGCCTCCATTTCATTCCATTCTCCCTAGTCCCGTGGCTGCAGCCACGCCAGCCTTTTGTGTCTGGCTCAGCGTCTTTGCACATTCTTTTTTTTCTTTGCCCGGAAAATGGTTCCTTGGGCCCTATCTTTGAATTCCTCTCCTTTCCAATTACCCTTCTCTGGGTATCTTTTCAAAGCAGTGACAAATCCTATCTCAGCCGAAGCCCAAACTGCTCTGTCCAGCTTCAGGGAACAAACAAACCTGACCACAGAGTTCAGCCGCAACTCTACGAAGTAACAACACCCCGCAACCAAAAGGCATCCCGAGTTGCTGCCGGGAAGCAGCACTAGCTTAACAGAATGGTGCGGTCAGACGGTCTTATCCTTGGCGGACCAGAGTCCCTTCTCTGGGAACAGGTGCTGAAGGCCCCTTGGTGGGGCTGGTCATGGTGGTCAGAGACAAACTCAGTCTCCTTTCCTAGACCCACCTTTCAGATTGCTTTACTCACTATCTGCCGGCTGTTCTCAACTGTTCCTCGTCTCTCTCTCTCGTTTCAGGCGCATGACCGGATTACTCTTTCTTGCTTCCTTTGAAGTTAGACGTGACCATGTGACTTGTTCTGGCCAATGAAATGAGAGCAGAAACAACTGGTGCGTCACACCCGGGCAGAAGCTTGAAGGGCCCGCGCTGGGGCTGTTTCAGAAGCACGTAGGGATATGGAGTCATCAGGGTGGGGAGTGCACCCCACCAGCCCCTGACGGACAAGTACTGTAAGTGAGCCATCGGCTCAGCTGTGTAAGCCACTGGGACTTAGGGCCTTTTTGTCATTACAGCACAGCCTCACCTAACTTGACTGCACAGGATCTTTCCAAAGGTCACTGATTTTCCTCTGGCCCTTATGATTTTTGTTGTATTTGGAAACCTCCCATACTAATACTAAACATTTTTCTTACATCGACACACTTATTTTTATTTAGATTTATTTTAGAAGGAAATGTTATTACTACCAAGTGAAACACCAGTATCTTAAGTAGAAAGCGATGGGAAAATAAATGGAATGATATAAACTATTATAACATATCCTGAATTAAGTAATACTGTTGCGGGTGAAAGCCTCTGAGCCCTTAGTCTGTTCTTTATATGTTAAAAAAAAAAAAAAAAAAAAAGGAGGTCTCTAAGTGCATGTCAGTCTTTTCGGGCCCAAAAAACTGGCTGAGCCTGTCAGATGTTTGGAAGCGTCTGTATAGAGGCTGAGAGCCCAAATTCTGGAGCCTGACTTTCTGGGCTTGAATTCTGGTTCTGCCACGGACTGGCTGTGTGATCTTTGGTGAGTTACTTAATTGCTCTGTGACTATTTTCTAATTGGCAAAACAGGGATGATAATGATATGTACTCATTAGGAGGCTGTGGGGATTAATCATGCTAATTACAGACAGGACTTAGAACTGTTTCTGGCAGGCAGTGAGTTCTGCACAGGTGTGAGCCATAAAATAATGGCAGGATCAAGATCCACATGAATTTGGAGAAATGTTTGTTTTTTTTTGTTTTTTTTTTTTTTTAAGAGAGCCTGCATGAGCAGGGGAGGGGAAGAGAGAGAGGGAGACACAGAGTCCGAAGCAGGCTCTGTGCTGTACAGAGCCAGACATGGGACTCGAACTCACAAACTGAGATCATGACCTGAGCTGAAATCAAGAGTCAGACACTTAACTGACTGAGCGACCACGCGACCCTGGAGAAATGTTTGAACTCGATGAAGAGGAATGAGAAATCCTCCATACTGGTAAAAAATAAACCACCTGGACAGTGTGCTGGGGAGAGCTGCCTTAGTGGCCGGTGACGTGACTAAGTTCTAGAGGTTTTATTTGGTAGCAGCTGCACACACCTCTAACCTGATTTTGTGTGACATCAGGAAGGATGTAGTGCTCGGGTCAAAGGAGCTAAGACATCCTCTGCATTCTACCCTTAAGGGACCATGCATATGACACCAAAAGCAAAGAAAACAAAAATAAACAGGTGGGACGACATGAAACCAAAAAAGCTTCTGTACAAAAAGGGAAACCATCAACAACATGAGAAGGCACCTGATGGAACAGGAGAAAATGTTTGCAAAGTCTATATCTGATAAGGAATTAATATCCAAAATATATAAAGAATTCCTGTGTCATAGGATGGGACAGGATGCGAAAACCATGTCCTTTGAAGACTAAAGAACCAAAGGAGTTCCGGGCTGGCTGTTGGGGATGAGGAGAGGGGCAATGTAGCAGAATGGTCAAGGCCACTGCCTTCCATATATCAATGCTACTATTTACATAACTGACCTTGTGAAAATTATAAGCTCTTCAAGCCTTATTTGCTTCATCTGCAAAATAGGAATCAATAATAGGACTTGTTAATCAATTGCTTTGTGGAGCAAATGTGATAAACCTTATAACCTGGCAGATAGTTGCCTATCACGTAGTTGTGTTACTTATTTAAGTCAAAGTACTTTATGTTGGAAAAGATGCTTCTCTCTTCTCATAGCCCCAGAAAACAAACCAGGACCAACAGACGAATGCTACAAGGAGAAAGGTTTGTGTCCAGAATTAGGATTTTTCTACCAGATATGATAGTTCTAGCAGGAGAAAAGCTGCTTTATTAAGTAGTGAGCGTCTTGTCATTGGAAGCATCAAGCCCAAGCTAATTGACTACCTGTCAGGAAGTGCATCTATCCTGGATATTGGGAGGTACTACCTACCCTGGAAAGGATCCCAGTAATCAGTCAAAGGTTGAATCAAAGTAGCATCTCTCAGGTGCAGAAGTCTTAACTAAAATTCGATCAAAACCAAACTCATGTTGGAAGAACTGGGTCTCCCCATGCAACGAATGAACCTGGACTCCTAGCTTATACCATATATAAAAATTAACACAGAATTGATTAAGACCTCAACATAAGAGCTAAAATTATAAAACTCTTAGAAGAAAACATAGAAAATATTCACAACACTGGATCTAGCAGTGATTTCTTGGGATACGACACCAAAAGCACAGGACACAAAAGAAAAAGTCGATTGACTGGACTACATTGAAATTAAAAACTTTTGTGCACCAAAGAACACTATGAATGGAGTGAGAGAGTAATCCGTGGAACAGAAGAAGATTGTTGTAAATCACATAGCCGGTAAGGGGTTCATATCCAGAGTATATAAATTCCTGCAACTCAACAACAATAACAAAACCAGATTTTAAAATGGGCAAAGGATGTGAATAGACATTTCTTCAAAGAAAATGTACGAATGACCAAGAAGCACATGAAAAGATGCTCCATATCACTAATCATGAGTGAAATGCTAATCAGTGCAAAACCACAATGAGATACCACTTCATACCTGTTAGAATGGATAGGATAAAAAACAACAAAACAGATCATAACAAGCATTGGTGGGTATATGGAGAAATCAGAACCCTTTCAAACTGCCGGTGGGAATATAAAACAATGCAGCTACTATGGAGAGCAGTCTGGCAATTCCTTAAAAAAAAATTGAAACTAGAATTACCATATGATTCAACAATTTCACTTCTGGGTATATACCCAAAGGCATGGAAAGCATGGTCTGGAAGAGATGTTTGACACTCATTTCATAGCCAGCGTTATTCACAACAACCAAAAGGTAGAAGCAACCCAACCATCAAGCGACAGATAAACAGGAAAACAGGAAAAATCACATGTGATATATACATATAATGGAATATTATTCAGCTTTTTTTTTTAAGTTTATGTATTTATTTTGAGAGAGAGAGCAGGGAGGGGCAGAGAGAGAGAGAATCCCAAGAAGGCTTGAGAAAGTTATTTTGAGAGGGGAGGGGCAGAGAGAGAGAGAGGGAGGGAGAGAGAGAAGTGGGGCTCACCTGAAGTGGGGGCTTGAGCTCGCCCAATGTCAGACACAAACTCATGAACTGTGAGACTGTGACCTGAGCCCAAGTCAGATGCTTAAGGACTGAGCCACCCAGGCACCCTGGGGACTTTTTTAAAATTAAACTTTTAATTTTCGTATAAATGTGGATTCACTCACCTGGGTTTTAAAAATATTTTTTTTTAATGTGGCTACTAGAGGTAGAAAAGCGGAACAACATACAGAGCCTAGGAACAGGTCTACATATATTTGAAAATGAGAGACAAAAGGAAATTGCATTGCATGTCAATGGAGAAAGGATGTCCTGGTCAAAAATGGTTCAGGGCCAATTGGTTCTCCGTATGAAGGAAAATAGAATGGCATCTATTTTGTACCGCACATAAAAATCGGTTCCTATGGGGGCCCCCGGGTGGCTCAGTCGGTCAAGCGTCTGACTCTTGATTTCAGCTCAGGTCACGATCTCATGGTTCATGAGTTCAGGCCCCCTGTGGGGCTCTGTGCGAACAGTGCAGAGCCTGCTTGGGATTCTCTCTCTCTCCCTCTCTCTCTGTGCCTCCCTTGCTTGTGCATGCACGTGCGTTTTTTTTTTCTCTCTCTCAAAAATAAATAAACTTTAAAAAATCAATTTCTATGAATAAACACCTAAATATGAAAAACAAAACTTTAAAACTTGAAGAAAACAGTACGTATAATATCTTTACAATCGCAGGGCACTGCGGGATTTTATGGACAAGATACAATAAGCACAAGCCATAAAGGAAAAGATTAGTAAATTTAACAACCTGATTTATAATTTAACCAGAACGTAACTACCGTGTAACTGTAAACTTCTGTACAACAAAAGAGGCTCTAAAGGAAGTGAAAAGACAAGCTGGGTCTAATCAAAGATATTCTTGGCTAATAGAACTGAAAAAGGATTTGGATCAGGAAGAAATAGTTCCTGGGGCGCCTGGCTGGCTCAGTCTGTAAAGCACGTCAGTCTCGGGGTTGTGAGTTTGAGCCTCTCATTGGGCATATAGATTACTTAAAAATAGAATCTTAAAAAAAAAAAAAGTAGAAGAAATACTTCCTTCAAATGATAAGAAAAGGTCAATAATGTAACAGAAAAACGGGCAAAGGATGTGAACAAGTACGCTGACAGTTCAAAGTCAAAGGGCAAAAGAGCCTTTCCCTCTAGTAGTAGGGGAAATACAAGTTCTTATTTTACATCCATCATCTTTCGGAGTGCTCCCGAGACGCTGCTGACTGACGTGGCAGTTGGGGGGCAAGATGGAGCGACTTACCAATGTCTCATCACAGTGGAGATGTCCACTGCCTGAGCTCCAGAAATTCCACTCCTACGTGTTATCCTAGAGAAGCTCGCAGCCACAGGTATAAGGATGTTCTTTGTGGCCCTGTTTAAGATAGTGAGAAACTGGAAGCAACTCCACTGTCAAAAACCAGAATAAGTACACTTGGGACATTCAGACACAGCACTTTCAATGAGTGACCTCTAGTCCTGCTTGTATCTGCATGGGAAGATCCAAATAGCTCCTATATGAGTGAACAAAAGGAGGTTGCTCAGGGACACGTATAACATGCCGTTTGAATACATTTTTCAGATATAAATAACATTATCCATTGTTTACGTAGCCACATGTAGTAGAAACATAAAAACATGCCTGGTAATGATAAACGGCAAAAGTTGACCGCGGTCACCTCCGAGAGGGGTGGCAGGGGGATGGGATTGGGGAGAGGTACAAGGGGGCTTCAATGCTAAGTATAATGTCTCACTTTTCATGAAAAAAAAAAAATGAATCCAGTGAAACAATGGTCATGCAGTAAGATTTCACAAAACTGAGTGATGGGTACATTGATGTTCACAATGCTGTTCTCTGTACTTCCCTGTGTGTTTGTAATATTTCCCACTTCACAAGAGAAAAGGAAAGGTATTATGAAAAATTAACTTTCTACACATCAGCAACAGACAATTCAAATGTAATTTTTGGAACTTTTTTTTTTTTTGATGTTTACTTATTTTTTTTTCTTTCTTTTTTTTAATTTTTTTTTTCAACATTTATTTATTTTTGGGACAGAGAGAGACAGAGCATGAACGGGGGAGGGGCAGAGAGAGAGGGAGACACAGAATCGGAAGCAGGCTCCAGGCTCTGAGCCATCAGCCCAGAGCTTGACGCGGGGCTCGAACTCACGGACCGCAAGATCGTGACCTGGCTGAAGTCGGACGCTTAACCGACTGCGCCACCCAGGCGCCCCTGATGTTTACTTATTTTTGAGAGAGAGAGAGAGAGAGAGAGAGAGAGACAGAGTGTGAGCAGGGAAGGGGCAGAGAGAGAGGGAGACAGGATCTGAAGCAGGCTCCAGGCTCTGAGTTGTCAGCACAGAGCCCTATGCGGGGTTCGAACTCATGGACAGCGAGATCATGACCTGAGCTGACAGACGCTTAACCAACTGAGCTGCCCAGGTGCCCCTCAGATGTAATTTTTAAAAATCACACTATTTAAGATATCTGAAAAAAGAATTATTTTTTTTAATCTAGGCATGTGTCTAAGCTATAGCATTTCTCTGCTTGGGGAGCAGGGAGAGCTTTACTGGATGTTAATGTTCAAGGGGCTCTGACGAACCACGTGGGCACAATGGAGGTGTCTGTTGAAGACACACTGTCATACGTTAAGGGCTCTGAGAAGTGTTCTGTACTGAAATGTGCACAGCTCTCTTCAATCCAGCGTTTTTCAGACATTTAACAGTAGAATCTTTCTTGTCTGAGTGGCCTTGGGAAGGTCGGCCCTAGTGACCTCCGCGGTCTGACATCCTAGTTTTGCCTGTGCCACTAACTTGCTGTAGACTTTTGGCCAAATCACCTTTCCTCCTGGAGCTTTGGTTTAAGATATTCCACCATTAAGTGGAAATGGTGACATTTCCACTTAATTTTAGCCCTCCTCTCTCTGTTAACAAATTTATTATTTTTTAAGCAGGTTCGTGGAAGGAGAATTATGAAAATGCACCAAGGCAAAATAAAAAATGATTAAAATTATCCCATATTGCCACTACGGGCCCTTTTTCAAAGGTATGATGAGAGCAAGCATTTATGGAGCACATCTGTGCAAAAGCACTGTGCTAGGGTAGGTCTGTTCTTATCCTCATTTCACAGATGAGCAGACTGAGGGGCAGAGAGGTACTGTCACCTGTCTAAGGCATGTGGCTTCCATGGCTCTAACCCAAGTCTTCCTGACTCTGCAGCACAAGTTCTCAGCCACTACCAGACAAGGTCGCCCCATCGGAAGGGGGTCTTCATGACCTGCCAAGATTCCTTTTTCTTCCTGCTTCCTGAGTCCTTCAGGGTTCTCTCATCTCCCCAGGGGAGCTGTGGACATTATCTCTTCCAAAAACAAAGTCTGTGCCTTCACTATAGAAGGACCTGTGTCCCTCCCCCAAACCCAGTCTACCTTATCTCTGGAAAAACTATGACTTGCCCTAGAGAAGGGGGAAAAATAAACCCCTCCCCACCCCAGCTCCACCCCCAAAATCACTGGATTTGGGGTAAATTCAGCAGGCTGGAGACGGAAGAATGATGTGTAATGAAGTTTCAAATTGACTATTGTTTTATGTGAATGTCTGATAAAGAAAACACAATGGCCGCCAGATGGGGGCTGGGAGGTGAGATTTCCCAGGTGGAGAATTCTAGAAGACAGGCCTGGAGTTCTGGAGCCAGGGTCCTCCAGACAGGCAGGCAACAAGGGTGGAGACACCAGAGATAAATGTAGGCAGGGGAGAAGAGCCAGCCAGGGACACCAGCCCAAGCGGTTTGGCTAGGACTGGTCTAGTCAGCATGGGACATGGAGGCCGGATGAGTTAGCAGTGAACTCGGCCACTTCTATGGCATCCAAAGGGCTAGAACAACACTGTTCAACGGAAATACAATGGAAGCCACGTATGTCATTTTAAATGTTTCAATAGCCACATTAAAAAATGGTACATCTATAAAACAGGAGATTGTTCTCAGAAATAATGAGCTTTTCCTTGGTCTCAGCAATCAGGGGTATCAAACTCAGTTGCCCTCAGTGATATATGGTATCTAAGCATATTTCACACTTTGCTGTAGGAAACCCGGTGCAGCCAACAATGTGTTATGTTCACTAGTATAACTTCAGTGTGGGGACATTAAGGAATGGTGGGGACTGCAGCAAGTTAGAGAAAGCACACCCGGTTGAAATTGTTTCAGTGGACTTTTGCCTCGAGGCTATGGGAAATCAGTGTTGCCAGAGCTTCCCATTTTTTGAAAGGGGCAGGAAGTTGGGATTTCTAAAGGTTAGCAGTCAATTCAAATTGTATCAAAAAAATCCAAACTGGCGGGGCTGGATCTCAACCTCTGATCTCCCATGAAACCCTCCACCATGTTTTACAGAGAAGGAAACTGAGGTTCAAAGTGGTTAAATATTTTCCCAGCTCCTAACAGGGAACTAACTGTCTCTTCCGGTCATTTCTACTACCTCTCCTAATAACCAGCGTTGACTTTTTTCACTATTCTTTTTGAGAATTTACTAGGTGCCGGGTTCTGTGCTGAGCATATGATACCATGAAGGAGGTACTGTTTATGATGCCAGATTTAAAGTTTATTTTGAGGGAGGTGAGGAGGGACAGAAAGAGAAAGAGAATCCCAAGCAGGCTCCGTGCTGTCAGTGCAGAGCCTGACGCGGGGCTTGCACTCATGAAACCGCAAGATCGTGAGCTGAGCTGAAACCGAGAGTCAGACACTTAACTGACTGAGTCAACCAGATGCCCCATGACGCCAGACTTAGAGAGGGGAAACCAAGGTTCAGAAAAGTGGAATAAATTGCCTGAGATCACGCTGTGGGGCTTGACCCTGCATCTGTTTTGATTACAAGAGTCTAGATGCTCCCTCTGGCTATGCCTCTCCCACCCCTACAGCACAGGAAACTCAGAGAGCAAGGAGCCTGGGGGTTTTCACGCGGGGCTCCTCCAAACGGCCTGGAGCGACAGTTCGGCCAGCTTCCTGCACCTCCACACTTACTGTAAGTGCCTCCATGGTATCCTTCCTGGGAATTGGCTTCCGGGTAAGATTTTGTTTGAAGAGACAATGCCACTGCCATTTTATTTGTTTGTTTAAATTTGGAAACCCTGGACCTGCCCTGGTCCCTTGGTTTACAGAGGAGGAAACTGAGACCCAGAGATGGCAAGTGCCTGAGGTCCCTCTGCAAGTCAGGGCCAGAGCAGGGACCAGAATTGGGGCCTGGAGGCCCAGCCTGGGAAGCTGCCCGCTGGGTATGCCAGGGCCTCCCTCCAGCTCCTCTGGGCTCTGCCCAGGGAAGGGCCAACTGTTCTCTGTCTCACCACAGACTCCGCCCTTCCTCATGCCTGTTTGGATAACTTTTTGACCTGTTCCTTCACAAGCTCTCCCCAAGGCGTGGCTGCCTCTGCTGCTTGTCCCAGGGAATCCTGGGGCCTTGGCCGTGTGGCAGCTCAGGCTTGGCCGGGCCCTCAGCAGACAGTTGTCAAACAGTGGCTGTCTGAGCAGAGGGAGGCCTGTTTACCCAGGGCAGAACCCAGGCAGAGGCTGCAGCTTCCTCCCCATCCCGCTGGCCCATCCAGCCCCTCAGCATACTAACTCAGCTGTCCCTGTCTGAATTTGCTCATTCTACAAATATTTATGGAGCACCTACTGTGTGCCAAGCACTGTTCTACGTGCTGAGGATTTAACAAGCAACAAGACACCAGATTCCCTGCTCTCATGGAACTTACATTGTAGTGGAGGAGACAGATGATAAACAGATCAATGAATGCACAATTCCAGAGCTGTAGAAGATAACAGGATTGATAGTGATGGGTGGAGGTGGGGCAGTCTTAGATTTGGGTGGTTCAGGAAGGCTGCTCTAAGTGGAAAACTTTTCAGCTAAGACCCAGACTATGAGAAGAAATCCATTATGGGAAGATCCAGGGAAAGGATGTTCCAGGCAGAGGGAACAGCAAGTACAAAGGCCCTGGGGCAGGAATATGCTTGACCTTATTGAAGGACAGTTAAAAGGCCACCGTGGCTGAACTAGAGTGAGAAAAAGGGACAAAGACAGGAGAGACCAAAAGAGGGACAGCCAAGAATCAGACTGCATGGGGCCTCTTAGGTTAGGAAAAGAACTTGGGAGACAGAAAGGTGCTGAAAGGGGTTCAGCAGGGATTTTAAACATGAACCTTAACTCTGCTTTTTCCTTCTGGGGCTTTCTGCCCCAGGGCTCTTGTTTCCACGTACACTTGAAGGTGTTTGAAATAGTGTCTGATTATTCTTTTTTCCATTTTAATTTAATTTTTTTTTCAAAATTTTAATCAAAGCTGTATAGATGCACAGTTGAAAAAAATAAAATACTCTTACCAAGCTAATAATCAGTAATAGTACTTGTCCACCGACTCTTTCCTGAACCTGATTCCCACCATCCAGAGGCAGCTATTTTAGGTAGTTTCCCTCTATATTTCTACATATCTTGGTTGTACTACTACTTCTCAGTTCTTCAGTCTTGTGTGTAATGTGTTAACTTGCTAATAGGAAAGATCCTATAGAACTATTTCCCAATTTGGAGATAAGCCTATATTCATCGTTTTAATAACAACGTGGCTATTATTCACAGCTGATGTCATCTGTATATGAACCAAGAGTTTTTCCTGAACAGTCTCAGTTAATCTTCACAATAACCCTGTAAGGTACGTGTTGGTCAACATAACAATACTTGCACTTTGTATATGACATTGGTTGTACCTGCAGAGCTATCCTGAGAGGTAAGCAGAACTGGCATTATTAACCCATTTTTCACAAGAACATATGGAGCTCAAAGTGATATAGTTCTGCCCATCACAGTGGGGGTGCAGTGGTTAACATAAAAGTCATCTTCCAGCCAAGATGGAAGGGGCTGGGGTTCCTGTGTGAAGGACATCATGCGTTTGGGTGTGTTTGTTACACCAGCTAGCATCGCTCTTACTAACGCAAGGCCTGGATTTGAATCCTAGCTCTGCCTCTTTAAGTCTGTGTGGCTTGGGGTGAGTTACCTTTCTGAGCCTTTGTTACCTCTTCTGAGAAATGGGTATGATGGCAGTACCTACCTACCTCAATAGGCAGTTGTAAGAATTAAAGGAAGTGATTTTTACATACTGTTTAGAATGGTGCCTGGTCCATAGTAAGTCCTATAGAAACTATCAAATAAATCAGAGGTAGAATATGAATGAGCCAAGACCCATATCTGGGGCCATGTGATGTAAGTTCAGTATCTGACCCCAAAGTCCTAGGCATTTGTATTTCTCTTTGCAATCTTTACCATATCTACCTGTTACCTGTACTGTATTTACCTGTAATTATTTACTTGATTTTTTTCTTTCTTTTGATGAGTATCTTAATTTTTAAAAGTGTATTTTATATTAATGCTTTAATATAAATGCTAGTTATAATATAAACGCTAGTTATAAAATTTTCTAACACACAGTAATATAAACTCAACAAGATTGTAAAATGTTTGTCCATGTACTACCTAAAATCAGCCCCTGTGCCCTGTGGGTACACCTAAGGAAAAGTACACTATTTTTAAGTCTATAAAGAACCTTTGGGAACATTCTGTCCAGTGGCATTTAAACCATTTTGACCATGACCCTCTATACAAGGTGATAGTCAAAACAGGGACTCTGAAGCCTGACTACCTGGGTTGGAAACTCAGCATCGCCTCTTAATGCCTGTGTCACTTTCACTGAGTGACTGGACCTCTCTGTGCCTCCATTTCCTCATCTGTAAAATGGGAATGACATTAATAGCATCTACTTCACAGGGTCATTGTGAAGAGAAGGAGTTAATATGTGTAAAGCCCGAAGAAGTGCTTTATAAAAGTTTGTTATTATCACAACCTTACACACACATCCATAAACATATATAAATGAAACAAAGTGTTCACACATGGAAAATTTACTCTTGCTACAGGAGATATAGTAGGATGTTTTCTATTATATTTTACTTCATTTTTAAAAATGTGGCCATCTTTGTGAAATTTCACTAATCTGTTTGTGATTAATAGTTCATGTTCTTTTCTGTAGGAAACGCTATACTTCAAGGAAAATTTTTGTTTGTTTATGTAATCTCTACACCCAACATGGGGCTCAGATTCACAACCTTGAGATCAAGAGTCGCATGCACCCCTGAGTGAGCTAGCTGGGTGCCCCTAAAAATACTTTTTAAAATAGTACATTTTTATTAAAAGAAAAGGCAAGAAATGAAAGTGAAAGAATGAGCTGATTATGTGAGCAAATGTGCTGAAACTATTTTGTCCAGCATAGTGAGGGGACATTAACGGACTTGGGATCCCTAACAGCTTGGACACGCTGATCTATAATTTCTAATGAAGGCTGTTGAATTAAACTCTAGGAATAATGTATCTGCTTAAAATAAAAAAAAATATCTGCTTCAAAGTCTTTTTAAAAATTACATATTAAAGCAAGAGTCGGCAAACTAAAACCTCTTGGTCAAATCTGGCCCACTGCCCATTTTTGTAAATAAAGTTTTATTGGAACACAGCCACATTCATTCATTTACATGTTGCCTATGGCTACTTACATGCAGCCAGGGTCCTATAACAGCAGAGCTGAGTACTTGCCACAGTTCCTGACCTGTGAAGCCCCAAACATTTCCCATCTGGCCTTTTACAGAAAAAATTGGCCGATTCCTGTATTAAAGTTCCAGTTCAAAGCCCTGAAACTTAAATTAAATCTTATTCTATTTCTATCTTGTTCTATTCTGTTCATAACTCTGGCAAACTTTAACAGTTATATTTCCCCCAACATTGTACTTTGAAAAATGTCAAACCCACTAAAGATTGAAAGAATAGTACAGTGAACACGGACATATCCTTCACTGAGATTCACCAATTGCTAGGTAGCATTCTGTCACATTTGCTTCATCACTATCTGTGTATCCGCGTATTTTTTATTGAAATATTTGATGTTAAAAATTGTATATTCACATTTGCGATACATATATGACTGTGTGTGTGTGTACATGCATGTGTGTGCGTGTACCTGTGTGTGCACGTGTGTGTGTGTGTGTGTGTGCATGACCCCAAGCCAGAGGTGGCCAGCTGTGTAGCAATAAATTCATGTTCCCCCTTCCATAGTTTATAGAGCTCTTCCTGGAAAACAGCTGGCCTACTAGGGACCACACAACCCAGACTCCTCTGTGTTTGGCCAAAGTCATGTGACTAATTCTGGCCAATGGAATGTGGGCAAAAATGATAAATGTCATTCTGAGTCAGGGCCACTTCTGGAATCCCTGGATGACTATGTGACAGAGGCAAATAAACTTCTAACTTACGTTTTGGGTTTGTTACATCAGCTAGTGCTGCCCTGAATAATAAACCCAATAAGTTGCATGAGCCTTTAATGGGTCAGGATTGCAGCTTGAAACACACTGGTTCTCTGGCTTTCCAAAAATTTATGAACCATAAATTTTCCTTTCATCACATGTTTCATTCAAAGTCAAAATGGAGCTTCTCCGGTTGAACCAGAGGTTGTGGGTGGGGGAGGCTAGGAGCCTGGTTCATTTGAACACCCACATTGGCCTCAAAAGTGAACCCTGAGACATCCTTCTGGACTCCTAGGGCTCCAGTGAATAATGTATGATGACCCCTGAATAAGGAACATGCCTCCTTTTCTCAGAAGAGGAGGCAGAGACCCAACAGAAGGACTTGAGTGGGATCACAAAAAGCTGGCTGGGGCCAGAGCCATTTCCCACGTCTGTGGCAAGGACAGGTCTGTGCCCACCATTTCCACGCCTCCCATCTACTCCCACAGGCCTATGTGCATGATCTGAGCCCCCAAGAGCATACCCCCGTGACAGGCTCCAGAGGGTATCTGAAGGCTTGGAACTAAGCTTCGTTCTGACTCTCCACCCAGACAATTACATCCTGGAATGACCAGTTACATATCCCTCATTCATTTCAGTTTGTCTCACAGCAGCTAAAAGATGCCTAACACAGTAAGCATTCCGTCCCTTTCACGTAGTGGGTATATACTCTGCAGATATTATGATAATAATTAAAATGTATACAGCACTTTCTATGAGCCAGACACTCCCCACGTTCCACATATAAACCTCCTGTGATTCTCACAACAACCCTAGTAGGTTGAGGGTCTGACTCTTGATTTCGGCTCAGGTCATGATTGCAGGGTCATGGGATCAAGTCCCACATCAAGCTCTGTCTGAGAGTGGATCCTGCTTGAGATTCTCTCTCTCTCTCTCTCTCTCTTTCTCCCCTGCCTCCCAACTCACGGTCTCTCTCTAAAAAGTAAAGTTAGTGGCACCTGGGTGGCTCAGTCGGTTAAGCATCTCACTTCGGCTCAGGTCATGATTTCGCGGTTTGTGAGTTCGAGCACCGCACTGGGCTCTGTGCTGACAGCTCAGAGCTTGGAACCTGCCTCAGATTCTGTGTCTCCCTCTCTCTGCTCCTCCCCTGCTCACGCTCTCTCTCTGTCTCTCAATAATAAATAAATGTTAAAAAATTTTTTTTAAGTTAAAAAAAATGAATACATAGATGTAAAAAAATAAGTAAAAGGAAGAAAGCACTTCAAGTAACCGGAGTCCAGCCTGTTACATAGGAAGGGATTAAATGGGGACAGATTTCTTTCTTCTTCCCAGGCCCACCCTCATGCAAGAGGAGTGTGAGTCAAAAAGAAAGGGGAAGGCACAGTTCCTGCATGTAAGCATCTCAGAATCTTTCATGAAACAATCAGAGAAGTCCCAAAATACTTTCAGAGAAGAATGGACTGAGCTGCAGTCAAGTGTAAGTAAAATCTGTACAGATTAGGCCAGGCTCTAGGCCTTTGCATATGGTGTCCCCTCCCCTCTCTTCTCCTGGTTGATTCCTACTAAACCTCTGGGTTTTAGCTTAGATATCAGTCCACTCCTCCAGCGTCAGGAGGTCCCTGATCTCTTGCCCTCCTCCCAAGTTCCTTTGTGTCCCCATCATGCCCTATCCATCCATATCCTGGCACTCTGTTTTCATTGTGGCTGGGCTGTCTGTCTTCCCCACCCGACTGGGTGCTCTCCAAGATCTGAAGCCACGTTTTATTCTCCTCCACTCCCCCCAGTGCCTAACAGAATGCTTTGTTTTCCATAGGTCCTCAGTAGAGGTTTGTTGAAAAAGTGAATAAATGAACAGTGACAGTGAATGCAGGAGCCTCCTGCGTAAAGACCGGACCCATTCTGGGTACCCATATCCTCCCTTTATAAAATGTCACAAAATAAGACAATGGTTTTCTATGCTGGATCCCAAATCACGTAAGGACTCAATAAAAAATTAAAGATTCTTGGAACTCATCCCAGGAGATCCTGATTCACCAGGTCTGGGGTGGGGCCCCAAAATATGTCATTGATAAGGAGGTTTTCTATATGCAGTCAGGTTTGTGAACCAGTGAACCATAGAGGCTGAAATTAAATTGAGGTGAAATGGGAAAAGATGTGGAGAGGTGAGAAAAGGGAAAACGATGGGGGAGACTCTACATGGGGAAACAGCCGTGCCTGACATCCGACGCAGTCCTACAGTTGGCCAGCCTCTGGCATCCTACCCAACTTTGGGCCCATCAGCCCTTCAAGGAAATGAAGCATCTTCTAGTTTATGATACTTTTCTCCTTCCTTACCTCATCGAATCCTTACAACAACCAACTTTATTTGATGGAGGAAGAAATTCAGAATCAGATGGCCAAGCAAAGTGTCAACCACTTATACAGTTTTCAGTGGGAGTGCCATTTAACCAAACTGCCCCCAACAACAGCCTCTGATCTGGCCTGAGGCTCATGTCATTGGCCTAATTGACGTTTGTCGACCAGTGGCCAAAGCACCCAGTCTCCTTACTTGTTCTGTCCTCAGCACTTGCAGATTCTGCTAGCCCAGCCCAGCCCAGCCCAGCCCAGCCCAGCCTATATCATCCATCCAAACACCAATCCATCTGTGCCTCCACCCACACACCCATCTAACCAATTGCTTATTCATCCACTTATCACATTCATCTACATATCTCTCCACCGTCCCATCCATCTACTTACCCATTTATCCATCATCCACCATACCCACCCATCCACTCACCCACCCAGACATCCATTCATTCATCCATCCATCTTCTGATTCATTCATTCATTCATTCATTCAATAAGCCTCCCTCAAAGTCAATATAGGTCCAGGTCCTAGAGTATCCTAGAATAAAACAACAAAGATCATACAAATACAGACCTTGCCCTCAAGGAGATTTGAAATGCTTACAAAAATGACAAACTACCAAAGGACCAAGACAGATAATTAAGGGAAGCTAAGGGGAACTTGTGAAAAGAAAAAGCATAGGAAAGGGTAAGAAAAGAATGAAGCCAGAAGTCTGGGTAGCATACAGATAAGCACACAATAGCATCTTATCCTCATAATTGCTAAGGGCAGCTCCAGATTTGCCTCTGAGCTAGACCCTGGCACCCGAAGCAAATAACCACAGCAGAAAAGTCACAGGGATATTCAGTTGTGGCAGACATCATGCAGAAGCTATCCCTGCTTCCTTATACCACAGTAGTGTTATATGTGTCCAGGGCACATCGAGAAACATCTGGAGACATATTTGGTTGGCACAGCTGATGGGGGAAGAATGCTCCTGGCATCTGATGAGTCAAAGTCTGGAAAGCTGCTAAATATCCTACAACGCACAGGACAGCCGCCACAATAAAGAATAATCTGAGCCAAAATGTCAATAGTGCTGAAGCTGAGAGCCCCTCTTATGAGAGAACCCCGATTTTGTTTGGAACAGCATCGTGCTAGACCTCAAGAAAACAGTATCGTTGGTCGAAGCCAGTCTTGGCTTTCCCATTTCTTTCCACTAGACCCTTGAATTCCCAGCTTTCCTTGAACCAGGGAAGTCTGCTGGGAGGTTTCTGGGGAAATTTTGCTTTTTGATCAAAGAAACAAGTACTTCAAGGAATATCCCCTCCAGCTTCAGGTGCTTGAGGGCAGACGTGATGCCCCGCACCATGCCAGCCACGTTGGGTCTGCACGGTGAGCATGGAGAGAGACAGGAAGGTAGAGCATGGGTCTGGCTGACATTGTTGACCGTTGTCATACGGTTGTTTCTTAAAACCTCCCTCAGTTCATGCATCCAACAGATGCTTACTGAGCATTTATTCTGTGCCAGTTGCTGTGTGAGACGTGCAAGGCTCGCAGAGTTTATAGTCGAGTGGGGGATACAGAGGCCACAACGCACACCAATGCTGTCTGATCAGAGTCATGATGAGAGCTACAAACCAGAAGCCAGTGTGCCATGCGTGTGTTGCAAGTCCAGGGGAAGGTCAAGTTCACCCAGCATCACCCCACCAAAGATCAGCTCCCTAAAGACTGTCCTCCTGGGGTTCAAAGATGTGAGACGGCAGCTGACATTTACTGCATGGTTGCCTTGTGTCAGGCACGACGCTGAGCACTTGTGTATTAACTCACGTGTGTTAACTCACGTTATCCTCTCCACAGCCTTGCCTGCCATTGCACCTCCTGAGGCTCTGCTGTGGACCTCGTCCCTTCCCCTACAGCTTACCTCTGCAGTTGCAGCCTTTGGTGGGGGGGTAGTATTATCCTGATTACAGAGCCTAGGAAAAGGGGTTCTCTCCAAAACACTCATTTCTTTTTTCAGAAGGTGCATTTTCCCTAGAGCTTCCTAGTTCATTCAACATGTGGGGCTCAGAGAGGGATAGGCCACACAGCTTTAAAAAATAAAGGAGGGGGCAGATCCAGGATGCTAACCCAGATTTACTTTATCTCGAAAGCAAGGTCTTTTAGCCACCATCACACACACACACACACACACACACACACACACACACACACACAAATGCCCAGCTGTCCCAGGACAGCAATGTTCTTTTGTTGATGCTTGCTACAAATCTGGCCATAGGAGCTCTCCTTTCTCTGCCCAGCCCAGATCTGTAGCTTAGTCAAGAGAGTCACAAATGGACTGAAGTCAGATGATTTTTTTTTTTTTTTTTAAAAACAATCCTGAGCTCTAGTTTTCTCTTCTGTCCTTGGAGATAACAATATTATTATCTGGAACAGCTGTCGTAGGAATTCAAGTAATAGGCATAGAACGTCCATCCATCAAACCATCTATCCATCCAACCATCCAACAAATGTGTGTGGAACACTTGCTTTGTGGTGAGCACTGTGTACAGGTCGGGATGAAGGGGCATGAGGCCACCCTACAAAGTACATAGACCTGGAATACAGTGAGAAGCTGTCAGGTTATATTATTATAGTACCCCCCTGGGAGAAATGTGGGGGGCCTTCTGTTCATCCCTAGCCTTGGCTTGTGGCCTGGGGCCTTCCTTCCACAGCAGCTGACTATCTGGTCCCTATGCAAGACACAGTCTTGTTCTGGCTACAGGGTCAACCAAGTCTTATAATTGTGTTTCAACCTTGGATGGAGCACCTAAGACATGCCTAGCCCTTCAACTGTGCTATCTCCTCTCACTGCACCACCCTCTGTGAGATAGGTCCATTTTCCAGGTGAGGAAATAGATTCAGAGAGGGGAAGTAACTTGCCCAAGGTCATACAGCCGGTATGGGGATGGATCCCCAGGCTATTTTGGGTTCCTTAGCCTCTGCTCCTTCCACTATAGCACAAACTTCTGTTTGGTGGTGGGTCGAAGAAAGATCCCAGTGGACCAGTCAGGAGACCAGTCCTTGATTCCTTGAGGCCATCTGTCCTCAGCTAATGACAATATTAAACAATATTTGTTGAGTCCTTATCATGTGCCTGGTGCCTAGGGCTTACACCCTTGGTCTCCTTTAGTCCTCTGTGAGGGCCTGTAAGACATCCTATCTCCACTTCAAAGAGAAGGCAACTGAGGCACAGAAATGTTGAATAATTTGTCTAAAGTCACAGAACTAGAGCCTGGATTCCAGAGGCCAAACACTATGTGTGTTTGTGTGATTTAAATCTCTTAACAAAACGCACCTAATTTTTAAAAATCCAAAATGTGCAAGAAAAGGTTAAAAAAAAATTATTGAACCTCCCTCCTCAGAAACACAACTCTGTTACCAGTCTCTTCCTGTCTACTGGCTTTCTATGGAAATACAAACGTGTGTGTACATATACATGCGAATATCCGTTCTGTTATCAGAAATGTAAAATGCTACACACAGTGCTTCAGTTTGTTTTTTTCACTAAGTGTAACCTGGAGGTCCTTCCCTATCTGCAAACAGATCTACATTTTTGCTCCTTCAACAATGGGCTAGCATTCCTTGCTAAAGATGCATCACGTTGTGTTTACCCATCCTCTACGTTTGCTGCCTTACCTCCAGTATGGAGTCACCCCAGCCACAGAGCCCAAGCTTTCACCTTTCAGTGACACGTTCTTCCCTGGCCTTGCACCTAAGTTTCATACATCTAGCAAGAGACCATTCTTTTCCGACGCCCCACGCCCCACGCTGTGTTGCTCGACTTGGCTTCCCTTTGGTGAATTATCCAGAGCTCATCAGAGCGGCCTGCCCCGCCCTCCCCCGGGGTCCCATCCCGTCTAGACCCTGAGCCAGCTCTGTGCTAGGCCCAGCAAGGCTCCGGTCGGCTTCCACTCGTCCCTGGCGAATGGGTTGGTATTTCCAGCCCCGCCCTCTGTGGAATTTTGGAAAGACCCTTGGGACACGTGCCCAGGAAAGCAGTCTCTCTTGGCCGAGGCGAAAGGAGCAAGCCCCTGCGGGGGGGGGGGGGGGGGGGGGCTCCTACGGCCCCTCCCCTCCCAGCCCTTCCCAGACCAAATCTGCCATGCCTCTGGGACTTTAGCGAAGCAAGCCACATGCATCCCCTGAGGTTCCTGCCATTCTGGAGGAGGCCCTAGAGAGTCGTTGTGTTCCTCGGAAACACATAATGGGGCGTCCCATGGCCTCCCAAACTTGACCACGGTCCTGCCCTGTCCAGTCCTCCCCCCACCCGACCCTTGGTCCCACTCACCATAGGGACTCTCCACTGGAGCCCCGAGGGGCGCGTTCACACTGACCATGGCCGAGCCCACCCAGCCAGAGACGCGGGGGCATGGAGGAGCCGGGCCCCACACACAACGGCAGCAGGGCCACCGGGAGCCAGTCCACCAGGAAGGCAGTGAGTACAGCCAGCTGCCACCGCCTGGTTATCTTATTGATTCTTCTAATCACCCAAGGTGGGTGGATATGTTAAAGAGTAACCAGTCACTTAGGGAACCTGCGGCTGAGGACTGTCACTGTTACCATGGCAATGGCAACCTGGCCAGATCCGAGGTCCACTTGGGCCCCAGTCCTGCTCTCTGGGGTTGGGGGGCACCTGGAGCCAGATGTAGGGGACATCAGCCCCTCACCCCAACTTGAGGTAAGGGACTGGCCAGGAGGCGATGAGGAGGTGAGAGTCCAACCTGGGTTGGGTTTTATGGCTCCTCATAATGGGTGTGGCATTGTGGCAGGAGGGAGGGGTAGCAGAGAAAAGGAGGGGAGTGGAGGACTGTATTATTGAGCACCTACTGGATGCTGGGAGTAGCACACAGGTATTGCCACATTTAAATTAAGCCTCTGTGAGGAAACTTGAGCTACAGAGAGACGTGGCCTGCCTGTAATCTCACAGCTGGTGACAGAGGAGTTGGGTTAGCATTATAAACCACAGTCTCCCCTTCATCGAATATATATTTACTGAGCACCCACTGTATACCAGGTCCTGTGCTAGACTCCAGGGATACAGAAACAAGCAAAGCAGGCATCAGCCCTGCACCCATGGAACTTGTGGACGACTGGGGGAGATGGGCATTCATCAGACAATATTAAAGATTATTCAAATATATTATGACACAGACCTGATTACAAACCGGTGAGTGTGATGAGGACGGAGAAACACAAACCAAATGGCAGACTCTGCCCATCCCCTCTCCTGGTCCACTGGTCTCCTTCTTACTCAAAAGGCAACTACTGCTGAAATCTGCATTCTGGTCTCTGACGGCACAGCCCTCCTGCATCTCAGCTCTCTTGCATGCACACCTGCTCCCTGGCTTCTTTTGGAGCAGTCCGTTTTCTTTTGTCCCAGCACTGTGCCCAGTGGCTTGATTTGGGATTCTGAAATCACCAGCTTCGACAGACCCCTCCATGCCACCCCGAGCTTCTATACTGTTTCCTTTCTCCTGGCTTGTCTAGTCTCTACCTTTATTTCCAATCTTTTTTTTTTTAATGTTTATTTATTTTTGAGAGACAGCAAGTGGGGGGGTGCGGTGAGGGGGGACAGAGAATCCAAAGCGGGCTCTGTGAGGTCAGTGCAGAGCCAGCCCGACATGGGGCTGGAACTCACAAACCGCGAGATCATGACCTGAAGCTGAAATCGAGAGTCAGATGCTTAACCGAGTGAGCCACCCAGGCGCCCCTCTGTTTCCAATCTTTTCACTCCTCGCAACTTTTCCTTTCTCATCCTCAGCAGGACGAGACTACCTCTGCACAGAGAAGAAGCCTTAAACCTGGACATGTCCAAACGCCTCACCCAAATTCACCTGCACCTCCTTCACCCAGATGCACCTGGTCTGCACCTGCCTCTTCCCCCTGCTCAGGAACCCCCCGTGAGCCCATGGGGTTTCTCCTACATATTTGACCTCTCCCTCTTTAGACTTTTAAAATCAACTTTCTGTTGAAAGTATAATTTACATATAATCAAACGCACTCTTTTTAGGTACACAGTTTCATAAGCTTCGATAAGTGTGTAAACCCATACAGAACATTTCCACGACCCCCCAAAACTTCTCTTTGTTCCCCTGCTGTTAATCCTCCAGCACCTCCCTCTCCACGCAACACTGACCTGCTTTCTGTCACTCTACATTAGATTTGTCTTTTCTAGAATATCATAGAAATAGAATCAGACAGCGTTTACTCTTTTGTGTCTGGCTTCCTTTGCTCAGAATGTTGGTGAGATTCACCCACTTTCAGGTCCCCTGGTACTACCTCCGTATTCCACTGAATAGATACTCTGTAACTGGTTCGCCCAGTCACAGGCATTGAAGTTGTTGCCAGTTTGGGGCTATTGTGAATTACACAGCTACATATGGTCATGAACAAGCCTTCCTGAAGGCATATGTTTTCATTCCCTTGGTTAAATTTCCAGGAAAGGAATTGCTGGTTGATCAGGTAGGTGTATGTTTAATTTATAAGAAACTCTCAAACTCTCAAACTCACCGAAGTGGTCAGACTTTTGTATGAATACCATTTTGTATTCCTGCCAGGGGGGTAAGAGAGCTCCTGTTTGTTCTATACACTTATCGCTGTTTATTGTTGTCAGTCTTTTAACTTTAACCATGTGAGATGATCTTTCCTTTTGCTTTCACTTGTTTTAAACTAGTTTTTTTTTAAATGAAAAAAGTAATACGTTCGTGTATTAAAAATGAAAATTATGCAGGGGCGCCTGGGTGGCTCAGTCAGTTGAGCGTCCAACTTCGGCTCAGGTCATGATCTCGTGGTTCGTGGGTTCAAGCCCCACACTGGGCTCTGCGCTGACAGCTCTGAGCCTGGAGCCTGCTTCCAGTTCTGTTTCCCTCTCTCTCTGCCCCTCCCCTGCTCACACTCTGTCTCTTAAAAATAAATCAACGTTAAAAGAAATATAAAAGAAAAAGAAAATTGTGCGAACAGCATATGATGAACAATAAGCCCATCTCCTACAATACAAATTCTTGTTTATATTTCCGGAAATTAAACATATACACACACGTACACACTGCTGTGGACTGAATTGTATCCTCCCCAATTCCTATGTTGAAGCCCTAACCTCCCAATGTGATTGTATTTGAAGATAAGACCTTTAGGAAGTAAGTAAGGTTAAATGAGGTCATAAGGGTGGGGTCTTGCTTTGATAGGATAAGTGTCCTTCCAAGACTGTGGGAGGACACAGTGAGAAGGTGGCTATCTGCAAGCCAGAAAGACCGTTTTCCCCAGAACCCAACTATTCTGGCTCCTGGATCTCGGACTTCCTGTCTCCAGAACCATGAGAAAATAGTTTTCTGTTGTTTAAGCCACCTGACCTATGGTATTTTGTTGTGGTAGCCCAAGCTGACTAATGCATAGACACAAATGTAAATGCATAAAATGCACGGGAACGTGTTAAACACACCCTAATGCCACTTGCTCCTTTCCCCGCTTGGTATCTAAGGGCTGTGTCCGTCCTGGCATACCTACCTCATTCACTTGAGTATTGATCCAGTTGTGTGAATGTCCTATAATTGATTTGACTAGTGTCCTCTTGCTGGACATTTAGGATGTTTCCAGGCTTTTGTCACTACAAACAGTGAATGTCTTCCTGCACAGGTCTTGAGCCGCATGTGGGGAGTATATCTCTAGGAAATTTCTAGAAGCAGAATCCTATCAATATTGAAATATGCTATAATATCTCTTTTATTAAAAAAAAAAAAAAAGCCTTCCAGGGCACCTGGGTGACTCAGTCGGTTAAGTGTCTGACTTTGGCTCAGGTCATGATGTCACGATTTGTGAGTTCAGGCCCCACGTGGGGCTCTGTGCTGACAGCTCAGAGCCTGGAGCCTGCTTTGGATTCTGTGTCTCCCTCTCTTTCTGCCCCTCCCCTGCTCGTGCTCTGTCTCTCTCTGTCTCTCAAAAAATAAAATGTTAAAAAAATTTTTTTAATAAATAAATAAATAAATAAATAATCCTCCCTTAATAACTTCCTCCCCATCTCTGCCACTGTATCACCTTTCTCCTCCCTTCACTGCTGAACTTTCAAAATAGTTGCCTATACCAGGGCTCTCTTTTTTCCCCATCTCCTGTGGCACAGCCCACTTCAGTCTGGTTTCTGTTCCAACTGCCCCCTACACATACACACACACACACACACACACACAGTCTTCCTTGGTGGAAGAGATGATTTCTTACTGAAGCATTCAAAGGACATTTGGCTGCATTTGACAGTTGACTCCTCTTCCGTTAGCATCCACACTACTATAGTTTTCTGGATTCCTTCCTTCTTGACTGTCTCTTGACATTTCATGCTTCTCGACCTGTCTTTGAATACTAAAGTTACTTGGAGCTTAATTCTAGATTTACTTCTTGGTTTTCATTCTGTTATCTCTCCTCCCGTAATCATATCCATTACCATGGCCTCAAGGCCAACTGTATACTCATGACTCCCAATTATGTATCTTCAACCTAAATTTCTCCTCTGGAGGCCAGATTCATATATCCAACTGGCCTCATCTATCTCCTAGATATCTCCACTGGTATGTTTCACAATCTCAAATATGATATGGCCCTATCATTGCACTCCTGGTCTTCACTTCCATCGAAACTCCTTCCCCTAAATTCCCCATCTTGATAAAATGGCCCCCTTCTCTACTCCACTTTCTTCACACCCGCACCCAACCACGACAAAATCCCCCTGCATTCCACTTCAACATCTCACAAAGTCATCCACTTCTCCCTGTCTCCAGTGCCATCATCTTGGTAGGAGTCATCCTCATTTCTCACCTGGATGACTGAAATAGCCTTTCACCCAGCTCCCAGGATCCATTCTGACCCTGTCAAGTCTATTCCCTTTGCAAGCAGCCAGGATTATCTTTTCAAATGCAAATGACATGTCCTCCCACTGTTAGAATCTTGTGGTGCCTCCCCCTTGTCCTTGAGTGAAGCTCCAAGATTGTGCCTGACTTGGCCCCTGCCTCTCTTCCCAAGATCAGTTCACTCCCTTTCCCTCTCACCCAGCGGGCGTCTTTTAGAACCTGACAAAGCCCTGTGCCCTCTCCCCTAGCTTCCTGCCCCCTTGTCCTTATGGGAGCCTGTAATTCCCTGTTCTTCTCCCAGATGGCACTTACTTCCATTACAATAAAGTATTTGTATTCATCTTCTGTTTAATGCCTCCCTGTCACACTGGAATTACAAGCTCTAGGAGCCTGGGAACATTATAGATCTCAGGGGTCGGTCAATAAACATTTTCTATAAAGGGCCAGAGAGTAAATATTTTGAGTTTTAGATATGTGGTCTCTTGCAACTACTCCTGTCTGCTGTGGGAGCATGAAATCAGCCATAGACAATATAAAAACAAATGAGCTTGGTTGTGTTCTAATAAAACTTTATTTATAAAAACAAGCAGTGGGCCGGATATGGCTTGTGAGCCATAGTTTGTCCACCTTGATCTGTATATTAGTGACCACTGCGCTCAGAGCTGACACTTTTATAGTACTTACTATATACCAAACACTGTTCTAAGTGCTGTCCATGTATTCATTCATTTAATGTTTTGAAGGACCTCATGAGGCAGATACTATTAGTGTCCCCATTTACAGATGAGACAAGCACTGAGAGCTCACAATAACCTACCCAAGCACACTTAGCCCTGAAGTTAAATTTGAACCTAGGCAATCCGGCTCCAGAGTCTATGCTCTTAACACTCTCAGCTGGTGAATGAGCAACCAAATGAGGTTGGGGTATGAAAATCTTCAAAAAGTAAAATACTACAGAGGCTTCAATGTTCTTGCAGATTTCTTGCAGGAGAAGTGGGAAGCACTGTTGCCCTTCAGTGGGAACAGCAAAGCAACAAACCAGGATGCTATGGCAACTCCTCTCACCCTGAGCCCTCACCCTGGGTCTGCAGGGTCCAGGGCTTGGCTAGCATCAGCAAGCCCAACCTGCTCATTTCTTGGTCAGCGTGGGCTCTGCTCAAGGGCAGTTTCGTGAGAGGGAAGCCCCGGAGGTCACTTGGAATTCCCGCCCCTACAATGTCACTTTTTGCTTAATCGTCCCTACCTTTGTCCAGTCTCTGAGTTTCTCCCTTCTTAGCTGAGAAGCAGAGAGCAAATGGGTGAAGACATTGGGGTTTTGAGTCACATAGAACATATTCAAATCCAGCTTCTTTAGCCTCAGTTTTTATGTCTGCGAAGGGCAGATGGGAACAGCGCTTATCGCTTAAGATAGCTGTGATAATTCAATGAGATTGAGAGGGTACTAAACAGTTCATAGATGCCAGTGATTGTCCTTGCCATTCTCCTGGTTCTTGGGACACAGGAAGGCAATGTCAAAACAACACAGGCTTTGAGAGCAGATGAAGCTGAATTCAAATCCTACGTCTGCTCCCTACTAGCTATATAACTTTGTGCATACCTTTTAATTCAGGGGATCTCATGCCACTTAAATTTCCAGAACATTTTGGGAAATTGGCATAGGGTGGCAAGCCTTTTCCCCCCAACATAAGGACGTTAATAATTTTTTTAAGTTTATTTATTTCTTTGAGAGAGACAGACACAGCACGAATGGGGGAGAGGCAGAGAGAGAGAGAGAGAGAGAGAGAGAGAGAGAGAATCCCAAGCAGGCTTCACACTGTCAGCACAAAGCCTGATGCGGGACTTGAACTCATGAACTGTGAGATCATGACCTGAGCTGAAACCAAGAGTCGGGTGCTTAACTGACTGAGCCACCCAGGCGCCCCAATATTTTTTTTAAGAAACTAACATTTATCATCACCACTGTTTTACAAATGAAAATACTCCATCCAAAAAAAAAAAAAAGTAGGAAGGATATAATCTGCGAATAATAAACTCACAGCAGTGTACTTGTTTCCCTTCACCTGTTTCCCGCATTTGGAAATGGGCACTCATCCTAAGCCTCACTTTTCCCACCAGTAAAATGGAACAGTAATACATACACATGCAGTTGCACGCTGATCTATTCGTCGTGCCTGGCACAAAACAGGGGCTGAGGGGCCGTTAGCCCCCTCTCCTGGTCTTCCTCTGGAGCTGGTTTTGCCCTCACTCCATCTCCCCCTCCTCAATTCCCTTCCTTCCTTTTTTGACCCCTTCTGAGACCTAAGAGAAGGAGGAACCAGAAAGAGCCACCACATCAGATCTCAAAGGACTTTACTGGGGGCCTGGGACAGAGGGTGGAGAGGTGTTGGCATGCACAGGTCGTGGCCTAGGTGGGAATGACCAGTGGGAAGAAAACTCACTCCATTCAGCACGATGTAAGGAGTCTAGGGAAAGGGGCTGTTTTTTCCATCCAGGTCTTTGAATGGAGTGTTCTCTGGTCAGGCAGGGAGTGGTCCCCAGCTGGAGGGCAAGGTCTGTGGGGGAGATTTTACTATCTCTGGAAACAAAAGGACTTTTGTGTGTTATGATATCTGGGTGGAGTGGGGCAGGGAGAGGGGAAATGGTTTATGGGAATGAGAATGAGGCTCTATGGGATGTGGGGGAGAGAGAGAGAGAGATAGACAGACCAACATGTGGAGTGGTAGAGAAAAAGGCTCAGGAGAAGACAATTCTCTCAGGCGGCATGGGCTGAGCTTTGGTTTTGCACTCCATCTGGGCACTCAGAGAGGAGTCAGACAGCCTGTAGGGCATGTCAGGACCTGAGCTCCCAGCTGGGTGCCCTTGCAGACAAAGTGTGAAGCCATCAGTAGGTCACACCCTCCTCTGAGCCTCAGTCCTCAAAGTTTGGCTGTTACTGAGTGGATGAAAGTGGGTTTCAGGCTAAAGATCGTTTCAGAAATACCCTTCACTGGATGGACAAAGACCTGTGGGTTTGGGACCTGAGAGTTGGCCAGGCAGCCCCATCTAGCCCTGGCTCTCTGAGCACTGAGTCAATGAAAGATATGGGCCTCTTTCCCGGAAGTTGGAGAGAAGAAAGCTGTAAGAAAGAAAAGAAAGAAAGAAAAAAGGTTGTTTTCTTCAGGCACATGCTGGACATTTTGGGAATGGAAGGAGTCAGGAGGGAAAATTCAGATCAGTGGAGTGAGCCCAATTATGTCCTTTAAAAAAACAATTATTCTTTGACCTGGTCTTTGGGAAGCAATCCTCTGGAGGAGGCCAGAGGCGCCGCCAGGGCCCGGGGGAAATTTAGAACCACAGAAGCTTATTGGATTTGAGTCCAGAGAAACACATGTTGCTACTGCAGGTGCCTTGGTAACTTGGGGGACAGGCAGAACACGGCCGCCCCATCTTGTATGGTGCCTCGCCAATCCAGTTGCCCCTGGAAGAGAAAAGGTCCCAAGGAGATGGGGACAGAGAGTTATGTGAGCAACGTTCACACAGGTTTCCAAATCCCAGCACCGCCACTGACTGGCTATGGGACCTTGGGCAAGTCACGTCTGTAAGCCTTGGTCTCTTCATCTATAAAACCAAGAGAAGACTCCTCTCTCTCACTGGGATGCAGCAAAGATCAAATAAGGGAGCCCTGTGTGCATGCACCCAACACCAAGCCTGGCGAATAAGCGACTCTTCAGTAAGTGTTGGGTTTCTTATTTCCTCCACCCCACCTCCCATCCCTGACTCAGGCAGCTCTGAGTTCTGGTCCGGGATTCTGCCCAGCTGGTAACAGAATAAACCACCTCGTTTCTTCTGAATAAAATAAAGAAATGAGGGGCACCCGGGTGGCTCAGTCAGTTGAGTGTCCGACTCTTGATTTTTGGGTCAGGTCAGGATCTCGCCATGGTGAGATCAAGCCCTGCGTCAGGCTCTGCACTGACAGTGCCTGTATGAGATTTCTCTCTCTCTCTCTCTCTCTCTCTGCCCCTCCCCGCCCCTCCTTCTCTCTCAAAATGAATGAATGAATGAATGAATGAATGAATGAATAAATAAAATGGTATCTGCAAAAATGTGTGAACACTTTATGACCTTCAAAAGTGCTGTGCAAATAGAAGCTAGAATAATCAGATGACGAGTATAATTCAATCATGGGGGCACATGCCCTTGAAGCCTCATCATGGCCACTGCTGTCCGTTTCTTCAACAGCCGGATCCCAAATCCATCCTACGTGCTCCTGAGTTAGTCCTTTCAAGAGACCATGATGGCTTTTTGGAGGAAGTGGGATAGGGAGTTGATTGTTCAGTGTTTACAGAATTTCTCTTTGGGATGATGAAAAAGTTTGGGAAGCAGATAATGGTTATGGTTGCACAGCATTGTGAATGTAACTAATGCCACTGAGCTGTATGCTTAAATGATAAATGGTAAATGGCAAATCTTATGTTACACATATTTAAAAAAAATTAATAATGTAACAATATACCAAAACCCATTGAACTGTACACTTCAAATGGGTGAGTTGTATGGTATGTGAATTGTATCTCAATAAAGCTGTTAAAAACAAACAAACCACTTTCATCACTTTCTCCTGCTCAAAAACTTTTAGTGGCTTCCCATTGCCTGTGCAGGGGTCGACAATTTTTTTTTTAATGTTTATTTATTTATTTTGAGAAAGAGAGAGAATGCGCGCATGTGGGCATGCATGAACCGGGAAGCGGTAGAGGGAGAGAGAATCCCAAGCAGGCTCCGCATTGTCAGTGCAGAGCTCCATGTGGGGCTTGATCTCATGACTGTGAGATCATGACCTGAGCTGAAATCAAGAGTCAAACACTTAACCAACTGACCCACCCAGATGCCCCAGGGTTGGCAATTTTTTTCAGATAAAGGGCCAGATAGTAAATATGTTAGGGTTTGTGGGCTGTCTATCTCTACTGCTTTGAAACCAGCCCTGGATAATATGTAAATAAATGGTGTGGCTGTGTTTCAATAAACCTTTATTTACAAAAACTAGCAGCACGCAAGATTTTGGCCATGAGCCATAGTTGGCTGACCCCCAGCTCACAGAAGCACATGTGCAGCTTTTGGGCAGGTGTTCCAGACTGCTCCAACAGATCCAACTTACATACCCACTCTTCCCCATCCCAGCCCACAGATTTTTCTTTTCTCCCTCCTCTTCTCAAGGCCTAAAATCATTCCCTAGCTCTTGCTCATGACTGCCTCATCATCTCGCCACTGTTAACTTTGCCTTATTTTCTCGCACTTCATATGAATACTCATTGTGGGCAGAAAGGATACCTTTTATCTCCAAAAGTGCTTGTTGAACGACTGTAAATAAAGTCAGCCAAAGTGCTTAGAAAAGTATGCATTTCTGGTTTTATATGGAGTTCACTCACTTATTCATTCAACAAACACTTCAGGAGCAGCTATAGGGCACCAAGACTTGTGCCGAATGCTGTGAGTCCATAGTTTTCAAAAGGTGCTTCTGGAAGTTTGGGGGCGGTGGGGGGGGGGTGTGGTGGGGACACCTGGGGGTGATGGAACAAAAGTCATTCTTTTTTTTTTTATTTAATTTAACCACTGGGGAAAAAGTTCTGCTTTTAAAAAAGGGGGTTGAAATCATTGTAGTAAAAGGATATAGAAATGAATTAGGTCTATTTCGAAGAGTTTATAACCTAGTTATAATCGTGGCCACCATTTACTAAGCATGTACTGTGGGCAACTATGTGCTGTGATGCTCTGTGAGGTAAGTAGGATTAGCCCTATTTTATTTAGGGGCAGAGAGAGAGAGAGAGACAGGGAGACAGAGGATTCAAAGCAGACTCTGCGATGAGAGTGGAGAGCCCAATGCGGGGCTCAAACTCGTGAGATGTGAGACCATGACCTGAGCCGAAGTCAGACTCTTAATCAACTGAGCTACCCAACTTCCCCCAGGATTAGCCCTCTTTTAAAAGAGGAGAGTGAGGCCTGTAGAGATGAAATGCCTTATCCAAAGTCCTCATATGCACATGGTAGAGCTGGACATTAAACCCAGATGTGGTCGCAGCAGTAAGCATCAACATATATTCTGACATTATCATGAGCCCGGGGGTGTTACTTGGGTCAAATCATTTACTTCTCTCAGTAATAACGAGTAGGTACTATTTTATTCTCATTTTGCAAGTGGAGAAACAGGCATGGAGAAGTGAAGTTAAATCACAAATTTGAACCCTGACAGCCTTGACTCCAGATAATAAAAATCTTAACAATTATGCTGTTAATGCTGCAAAAGTTTGATGTATCAGCAAATTGGAACAGCCCCTTAAGCCATTTGTAACGAAATTTGCTTTGTGTTTTTGTGTCTGATAAAGCTGGGCTGATACTTTGTTCATAGATGTCACCGTTAACAGGTAAAGGGCTTGAGAATTTGTGTTCAGGCTACCAATGACTTCCAGAATATCAGAATAATGTAGTAGACAAAACATAGGACTTGAGGAGCACCTGGGTAGCCCAGTTGGTTGGGCTTCCGACTTGATTTCGGCTCAGGTGGTGATATCATGTTGTGTGAGTTTGAGCCCTGCTTTGGGCTCTGTGCTTGGAGAGCATGGAGCCTGCTTGGGATTCTGTCTCCCTCTCTCTCTGCAGCTTGTTCTCTAACTCTCTCTCTCAAAAATAAACTGAAAAACAAAAAAGAACATAGGACTTGAAATCAAGACTTGTGTTTCAAACAGCTTTGCTACCTCCTGGCTTTGTGACTTTTGTAAGTTACTTAACCTCCCTGATCCTCAATTTCTTACTCTTTTAAAAAAGGAAAAAAGTTTCCCAGTATCACTCTCATTTTTTCTTCCTTCTTTCTCTTTCATCTCTTCAATGAGATAACGAGATGAAAATATTTTGTAAATGGCTAAGGACTATTTGAGAGTAAAAGGTGATTATCAGCATGTGATTTTGAAATTCTAAATATTATGCTTACTTAGAATTTGTTCTTGTTTTTATTTATTTATTTAGTTAGTTAATGTTTACTTAGTTTTTTGAAAGAGAGAGAGACAGAGCATGAGCCGGGGAGGGCAGAGAGGGAAGGAGACACAGAATCGGAACCAGGCTTCAGGCTCCGAGCTGTGAGCACAGAGCCTGACTCAGGGCTCAAACTCACAAGCCATGAGATCAGGACCTGAGCCAAAGTCAGATGCTTAACCAACTGAGCCACCCAGGTGCCCCTGTTCTTGTTTTTATATGAGAGTCTGCAATGTTGGCAAATTTGTATAGTGTAAGTCGGCTGTAACTTCCATTCCTCTTTCTGCATGTTTCCAAGAGGCTTACATACGAAGGCCACTTGTGACCTCCCTCCCACCAAGCTGATGGGAGAGTCTGGAGGAAGGAACTGAGTGTGCTCGTTCTAGCCTTCCTTTCTTTCCCTTGGGATCTGCCTGGCTGCAGGGAGCGTGTGTTCTCGGTTACTCTGTTCCTGTGACGAGCTTGGAGGGGCCAGCAATGCACTTACTGGAAGAGGACTGCAGTTGTTAGGTGTCCCCAGTCAATCGGTGTGCAGGTCCAATTTGAGAGTGAGCTATTTGCAAGCTTGCTTGCCTGGCACATCTCAACCACTTTCTCTGCTATTGACTTCATCAGCGCGGCTGCCTAGCCACCTGACTTGGTCCTCTGTCTCCCAATCACTTTTGCAATTTGGGTAAAGAAAAAGAATTATCAATTGACTCTAAAACTACCAAGTTGTATGGTATTGAGGTTTCTTTGAATTCTGCCCATTCCACCTTCAGGGTCCACCCCTGTGCCCCACGGCCCCCTGCCTGGGGGCTGCACTTACTTAATGGCGTAGTTGCAGACCAGGTACACTGCCTGACGCCAAGTGTTGCCCCAGACGTTGATGCTGCCACAGGTGTGGAGGGCACAGCCCAGCCGATTGGAGGATGCCCACACCATCTGAGGAAGGACAATGACAGGGGAGGCTTAGAGAAGAACTCAGGGGGGCCCAGGCCCCTTGGCACGGGGAGGCTCCTGGCTGTGGTTCAGGGTGTGGGCATTACGTGAGGTCTTTCTGGGGAAGCCATCTGCCTCCTGTTCCTGGAGACACATTGTGCTATAATGTTTCTCAAGGTTTTTGTTTTTTTACTACAACCAACAGTAAGGAATGAATTTCCAATTGTTAGTGCACAAAATACACACACACACACACACACACACACACAGCTGGAACACAAGTTTTGTGAACCCATATTTAATATTTTCATGTGTGACATATGCTAATATTTTCTATACTGTTCTATTAATATTCTTTCTTTGTTTCCTAGTAACTACCGCTTGAAAATCATTATTGTGTTAGAGTTAAAACACAAACTTTAGAGTTAAACAGCCTTGGATCAGAATCTCAGCATCACTAGTGTGTGGCTTTGACCAAGTCATTTCACCACTCCGCACCTCAGTTTCTTTGGTAAAGTGAAGGCAATAATGTCCTCTGGGATATCAGGAAGGACATTGTCTAGGCCTCATATTTCCTAGAGGGTCTCCAATGTAGAGTTTTGACATTAATTCCAAATGAGTCACAGAGAGATAGACAGACTGAAAGAAAATATTGGTCCTGGGGCACCTGGGTGGCTCAGTCAGTTGAACGTCTGACTCATGATTCCAGCTCAGGGCATGACCCCAGGGTTGTGGGATCAAGCCCCGAGTCAGGCTCCACACTCAGTGCTTAAGATTCTTTCTCTCTCTCCCTCTGCCCTTCTTCCCCACTCATGCATACTCTCTCTCTCCCTCTCTTTCTCTCTCTCTCAAAAAGAAAAGAAAAGAAAAAAGAAGAAAAAGAAAATATTGGTCCTGTGATGGGAATTTTCGGTCCCATTTCCTACATTACATGGCATTATATTTTTATGTGTAACAAGTGGTAACATATTCAATATTAGCACTCAAAATATACTACAATTGGGGCGCCTGGGTGGCGCAGTCGGTCAAGCGTCCGACTTCAGCCAGGTCACGATCTCGCGGTCCATGAGTTCGAGCCCCACGTCAGGCTCTGGGCTGATGGCTCAGAGCCTGGAGCCTGTTTCCGATTCTGTGTCTCCCTCTCTCTCTGCCCCTCCCCCGTTCATGCTCTGTCTCTCTCTGTCCCAAAAATAAACGTTGAAAAAAAAAATTTTTTTTTTAAAAATATACTACAATTTTGTCATTTTATTTTACCACTTTTTTAAGATAGTGGGGTTCTTAGAATATACTAGAAAGTGTTTGGACCTATTGAATTCAAAAGCATTCTTGAACTCGTCCGACCACACATCTCCATTTTGGGGGTCAAACAATCTGGTCGGGCCCACACAAGACACTCAACGCAAGATGCAATTAGCTCAGTTCAACATACACACAACCTTCCAGGAATATGCTTATTGTGTGAGAGGAAGTCCATAGGGCCTCTGTCCTATTTATTTATTTTTTTCATGTTTATTTATTTATTTTTGAGAGAGAGAATACAAGCAGGCAAGGAGCAGAGAGAGAGGGAAGCAGAATCTGAAGCAGGCTCCAGGCTCCAAGCTGTCAGCACAGAGCCCAACACGGGGGCTCGAACTCACGAACCCAGAGATCATGACCTGAGCTGAAGTCAGACGCTTAACCACCTGAGCCACCCAGGCACCCCCTCTGGTCTATTTCTAATTTCTGTCCCACCACATTCTTCTTCTTCTAGGCTCCCAGGATTTGTTCTCCCTCGGCCCTTCCTCCCAACAAAGGGGTACCTGGGTATAGTGGGAGCAGACAGGGCCGCTGCAGCGCCAGGGGCAATGTGGGCGACAGTCCCTGGGGGCCGGAAACGAGTAATGCCGCTTCTCCTCAGACCAAGACTTGACGAGGTCCACCACCGAGCGGTACCTGGGGAGGCAGAGCAGATGGAAGGTACACTGGCTGGGGAATGGAGGAGCTACCCTGCCACCACCACTGTGCTCCGTGACCTCATCGAGTGACCGAGAGGACGAAGGGAAAAAGGTCACTCACCGGCCAGAATGGATGGACAGGTTCTGGCCCACGTGTCTCATCAGCTGTGAGGGCCCGTGGGCCCAGATGCACTGGGTGGCCCAGGCCTCGGCAGACCTGGCCAGCCGCTCGTCCCAGACCTGGGGAAAGAAAGGCCATGAACTTCCCTGGGGCCGGGGCACCGGCGTGGGCGGGGAGGAGGGGGAACCGCTATCCCAGCGGTGTCCTGAGATGGGCATTGTCCTGGTCCTGTTTCTCCTCCATCTGCTTGGAACCCTGCACCAAATCCACTGGACAAATCAGAAAACTAAGAGTCAGAGAAGGCCTATGACGTCAAGGTCAACAGCAAGTCCACACCAGAGCCAAGATCCACCCTGACCTCCCACTCCTCGTCTGGTACCCACCCCCACTCCTGCCACTGGACTTCAGGCTGGGGGCTCTCGGCTCTGAGCGGGCTCTGTGGTGTTTGTGCGGGAGTTCCTAGCAGTCCCTGGAAGTGACTGAGCCCAGGGTGATGGGGAGGGAACCGGTTTATTATTTTATTTATTGTATTTTTAAAATGTGTTTATTTTAACATTAAGCATTTTGAGTTCAAAAGGTTTTTTTTTTCCTGAATAGTGAAAACATGCACAAATTTAATATGTGAGATGCCTAAAGGAGGAAAAGTAGAAAGTTTCTCATCTTTTTTTTTTTTTAATTTTTTGTAATGTTTATTTATTTTTGAGACAGAGACAGAGCATGAACGGGGGAGGGGCAGAGAGAGAGGGAGACACAGAATCGGAAACAGGCTCCAGGCTCTGAGCTATCAGCACAGAGCCCGACGCGGGGCTCAAACTCACGGACCGCGAGATCGTGACCTGAGCTGAAGTCGGACGCTTAACTGACTGCGCCACCCAGGCGCCCCGAAAGTTTCTCATCTTAATCCTCGACTTCCTCCCCCACCTGTCCTGCCCCATAGAGGCTTCCTCCTCCAGAAACACTCTATACATGTACAAGTATATATACATGAATATACATGCATACATATAATTATATAATTATATGTAAAATATATGATTATATATAATACATATAATTATATAAGTATATATAATTATATAAATGTATATAAATATATAATTGTATTTAATATAAAAGTTATACATTTTGTTGACAAATGGCAGCTAACCAGACCTTCTATCAGGTTCCTGGCTGCTTTTGCTCAACCAAACAGATTATCTTAGTGGCTATTCCACATCAACACATAAAGAATAACCCCCTCCTCCCTCCCAACAGCTTCGTAATTTTCCAATGTGTGACTGCCGCAAGTTTTATAACTTGAAAAAGGACCACTTTTTTAGAAAAATACCAGTTTCCTTCCACTCTGACTTCCTAGGATTCTCTGAGATACTATTCATTCATTCATCATATTTGTTCACTCAGCAAATACTGAACAATATTTCTAGGCACCCAGAACCGACAGTCTAGCAAGGAAATGAGACATTAAACAATCATTACGATCCCGGTGGGTGTGAGCATGTGAAACAGGCGACGGGAACTTTTGGGGAGGCTGTGGGAGAGAAAGGATTCCTTGGGCAAAGGATGCTTAGTCAGATGCCTGTCCTGCGGGCAGAAGGCAGCTAGTGAAGAAGCCACAGGGATAGCAAGAGAGGGGTCCAAACATGTTTCCAGGGTTGTCCAACTGGCACTCTTAGGGAATGCAGAGGAATGTTTCTTTCGTGCCCCAAAGGGGTAAAATGAGGGAAAGAGCATGCTAACATCAAACCCACATTCACTGACCCTGCTGGGGTCCATGGTGAGCTGTTTCACTCTCTCTGTTCCACCACGCATGCAACAATTAAACACTCGTTGGGATGAGTGCCTTACACACACGCTGGTGCACAATAAATGTGTCATTGTTTGAAAAATGGAGGACCTTCCGTGTGCCAGCCCCTGTGCTAATAAATGCATGAGTCAGTCAATGAACAAATAAATGACTCCCCCACCTCTAGCTGCTTGCTGTTCTGGTTCCTATCCCCGCCCTTCCCCAACACCTTATGCCTACTTGACATTGTATTACCCATTTGTTATGTTGTGGATGTTTGTTTTCTATCATCCCCATGAGGGAAGACACCTTTTCCATCCTGTTCTCAGCATCTCCATGAGGCTTAGCGTACTGCCTACCTCTGAGCAGCCGTTACTACCTAAGTGAATGGACACATTGCAAAAGCATAGGGATTTTCAGGCTGTTGAGAAGCACATGTTTGTCTTGGAGCGGGGAGACTGGCCATCTCTTTCTGTAAAGAAATCTGTGGGTGGGCTAGAAGCCTATCTCTCCAGGCTGGTTTGAGACAAAGGTCCTGGGGGAGGGACTGTGATAAAGAGAAAGGTCCCCTCCTCCACTCTGAGAGTCTGGCTTCTGCGGGGCTGGGGTGACAGCCCCTGGTCCTGCCTCCTTAAGGGAACATCTCTCAGCTTCTTCAGCCGCTCAGCTGCCAGTTTTCTTCAGCTTGAGACCCCAGGTACCAGTCCCCGCTGCTCCAAACTCTCCCCCCACAGGCCTGCTGAGTACAGTCTGTGAGTGTCCATCAGACCCCTGCCGCAAAGAGACAATAGCATGGACCTCTCCAGCCACCCACCCCCTGCAGACCCCAGCAGGGAGCCAAAATCCTTGGGCAAGGTATGGTGTTGGTTAAGACCACAACCTTTCGCAGCAGGCTGACCTGGGTTAGAATCCCAACCAGATGACCTTTGGCAAATCTCTGCCTCTCGGTTTCCTTATTTGGATAAAGGAGACTGCAATCTCCACGTTGAAGGCAGAGGAGAACCCTCAGGGTTATGTGTAGGTGAGGTGCAGGCACACAGTGGATGCCCCATAAACAGCAGTCTGCTGACCCCACTTCCCAAGACAACCTGTGCGCATGGCCTTAGTGTCCTCATCTATCAAATGGGGAGAGTAATTCCTGCCCTTTGCACAGGACCCAGACACCGAGATACTGGCTAGTGGGGCCAGGCTGGCAAGTGGTCCAGCCCTTCCAGAATACACTGAGTTGACTGACATTTGCTGGAAAGGGCACAGGGGAAGGCACGGGAACTCACCATATACTCCATGTTGGCCGCAGGTGGGTGCACACTGGCCCGGATGTGGTTGTGATAATCCAATAAGGCACTCATGTCCCGGGCAGAGATGTGGCGCTTCCGCCGGTAGCGGGGCACCCCCAGGCCACTCAGGGGCCACACGACTGTGCCCTCGGTCCGGGCCAGTGCCAGGGTGGCATTGGGCATCAAGGCGTTCACTGCCTGGCCTGCCCAGAAGAGCAGGCCTGCCAGGCCCACGGTGCTGGGCAGCAGGGGCATAGCTGGCTGGAAGGGTCACGCGTCACCTCGTGCAGTCAGCGCCGGCTGCCTGGAGGGGGTGGGCACGAGGGCACCAAACCCTGAGCGTTCTCCAGCACTGCCACCCCGAGGGTGCTAACTAACCCCTGGGAACTTGGCAAAGATCTCCTGACTCAGCTCTAGTCCTGATGCCCCCACACCCTGTCCTTCCCACCCCAGTGGACTCAGTGGATCGGGCGATGGAGGGACATGCCCGGACAGCAGCTAATCCTGATCAGGCCGTGTGACACAGATGGAGCTGGCATCACAGCCAGGGTCCCATCCCATGAGCCCAGGAGACAGACACCTGTCCTCTCCAGCCCGGACACCCTCTTCACCAATCCTGCTCCCAGTGGGCTCCATCGATGCCCTCAGAGGGCAGGGCCAACCTTCCCCGGGGCATACTGCCAGGCCCTGTCATCCCTGAATTGCTGTGTTTTGGGGGTTGAGAGTGAGACACAGGAAGAATCGGGTGGCAGAGGAGATGGAGGAGGATGAGGCAGAGAAAAAGAGAAGCAGAGAGGAAGAAAAACGAGAAGAGACCCAAGAGCCGTCTGAAAAAAAGAGAACAAGGGTGAAGGAAATTGGAAGGTGGAAAGATAAGGAGAGAACGGGAGACAGTGACGGGGGAAAAGAGAAAGAGCATGGGAGAGACAGAAGCAGAGGGAGAAATTCTGACAGGGGAAAGAAGAACAGAGAAGACGAGGGAGAAAGCAGTTAAAGAGAAGACAGCCAGAGAGAGGCGTGCGTGCGGGCGACCACGCAGCAGGCTTCCCAGGGGCGCGTACCCAGGCCGGGCAGCCCAGGCGGGTTGCAGCGGGCGTCGAGGAGGCAGGGACCTCTGCAGACACCCTGGCCCGCCTGGCAGCGCGGCGACTTTAACGGTCCCCTGGGAGCTGATGGCATCTGACGTCCGGGCCCCACAGCCCCCTCCCCTTCCAGCCAGGCCAGGCTTGGACCGAGGCTCCGCCTGCCCGTTTGTGGGCTTTCCTCTCCCGCCCTCTGGCGCCTCTGCTCTTCCTGCTTCCACCTGGGGTGTGCAGGGCTGGGCTGAGCTGCTGGTTGGGGTAGGGATGTGACAATGGCAGGGACTCCAGGAGGAAATAGCACTCCTACCTTAGAAACCCCAGAGACAGAGGCTTTTCTCTGCCTTCCGGACCCCAACATTAAGGCCACCTTGCTTTGGGAGAGTATTCTTTGACTGTTTTCCCTACGAAGCCGTCCAGCCTCAGAGTAGGCAATTAACTTGGTCCCATCTAATGAGCACCTACTATATGCCAGGCCTGGGCTGAGTGCTTTACACACACAAGTTCAGCCAACCCTCAGAAGCAGATACTATAGCTCCCCATTTAACAGGTGAAGAAACTGAGCCCAAGAGATGAAGGGACGAGCCCCAAGCCAAGCCAGCCGTCTGCAATAGAGACAGGATTCAAATCCAAGTCTGACCCCAGAGCCCTGTTAGTATGTAAAAAGGATGCCATTTTCTGGGTTTCTTTGTTTGTTTCTAAGGATGCTATTTTTTTTAAACCAAACCAACATCGAAGCCCAGAGAAAGAGCCCGGGAGGATGTTCACTAGCATGCCACTCGAACAGAGCACCATGCAGCCTAATGAATTAAGCGATGGATCTGGGTTCAAATCCCCATTATTTCGCTCACTAACTGGGTGTCCTTGAGCAAGTTACTCAGTCATTCTGTGCCTCGTCTGTAAAATGGGAGTAATAATGGTACCTACCTTCTAGCACCGTTGTGAAGATAAAACAAATTAACATTGTGGAGCGCTCAGAACTATGCCGGTACACAGCGTGTGCTCTGTGCGTGTGTGTGTGTGCATGTGTGTGTGCGCACGTATGCGTGTGTGTGTGTGCTTGCACAGACACATGCACCAGCATGCAGATGTCTATACAGGCATGTGCACGTGTGTGTTGTCAAAGCCCCTTTGGTCTCTGAGTTGCTGTATTTCTAGGTTAAGACAGGAGTTTAATTTCTCCTCTCTGATTACTTGTATTCTTCACAAGTAACAAGCAATACTTTTGTAATGGAGACAGTAGACTTACAGGAAAGAGGTTCTATAAAAACACCCAAAGTCGAAGCATTTGTAAGCCTTCAGCCTCCTCTTCCAGTGACCTCTGAGAATCCCCAGGACTCAATGTTGGGGTCCCCAGCTGAGCCAGGTGGCAATGGAGCGCTGGGGGCTGGGGTTCTCCCCAGACACATGGCATTCCCGCCCTCGGCAGCCACCCAGCCTCAGCCTCCCGGCCCAGACCATGCCTGCTGCCAAAGCACACATCTTCCTGCCGGAGTGGCTGCCTGCTGGACGCTGGGGGAGGTGGGGCAGGCCGAGGCAGTGAGGGCTGGGGGTGCTGGCCCTGTCTGGGACAGGCTTTCACCACCGTGCCAGAAAGACAAGGGGGCTGGGCTCCAATCTAGCCCCATCTCTGCCTCCAGAGTGCTGTGTGTCCTGAGGTAAGGTCCTATCCTTCTCTGGGCCTCAGATGTCCCATGAAAAAAGCTGGACTGAGGGCTTACCCGCCTATGGCAGGCTGGGACCCACAGCACCCAGGGGGATCTCTGCAGCCCAGGGTAGGCACACGCGAACAGCCTTGGCCCTTACAGACCCAGGAGTGCCAACCATTATGCCCCCCTCTGTCAGCACGCTCAACGGACCTTCTTCTATGGCTTGCACACAAGTGGAGCTTCACATCCACGGTTCACTGGTTTTCACAGCAGCCTTTGAGGCAGTAACCCCACCCATGGCACAGCTGGGGAGACTGAGGCACACAGAGCCTCAGGGACTTGTCCTAGGGCCGGGAGCTTATTTGTGTGGTAATGGGGACTCTGCAGTGAACATCCTCACACGTTTACAGAATGCACATGCCTCCCCTGGGCACACACCACACGCACCTGCATATACACACTCCCGCAAGCGCATCCTCCTCCTACAAACCACAGAGACGGCTCAATCCCCCATCCCCTTAGATCCTTTCTACTGTGCCCCCTTGGGTGCCCTTGCATAAATATACAGGAACTCACCCTTTACACATTTAGTCCTGTGAAAACATATAAGCCATCCATACTTGCTCCTATCTCAGTGCTCGGCACTATTTTAAGCACTTACTTGGATGAGCTCATTGAATCTTCAGAAAAACTCTATCAGGTAGGTACTAATATTGTCATCATATCCATTTTTATATGCACATGGCAGCTAAGTCACAAAGAGGTGAGTCACTTGCCTGGGGTCACACATCCAGTGGGTGGCACAGATGGGTCAGGTGCCCGGGCAGGCTGGCCACGCTGCCTCCGCGCAGAGACACAGACAGACAGCTCCACATACAAAAGCATCATCTCCTACCACACACATTCACACATCCACAGAAACCCAGAAAATTGCACCGGGCAAACACACAGCAACACCCCCAGGCCGCTCCACCGGGTGGGAACGTCTCTGCTGTCCTCCTGGTCTGAACCTGTTCCCGCGCCCCCTTCGGCAGGTTTTCAGTAGATCAAAACGATAGGGGTGGGGCAGGAAATAACCAGGGATGGCCCAGATTAACGTCCTGGGCCGGGATCTCATTTTAGGGTAAGAACACCTTCTCACCTCTGGATTTTACCAGCTGGATTCAGCTACTACGTCACCCTCCTCCCTGTCGTAATTCTCTCTGGGCTTGGGCAAGCAAAGGGAAATTCTTCCAGAGAGTAGTCGTATTTGAGGCAGTAGGGCTCAGTGGCTACCAGCACAGCTCTGGATCTAGACACCCAGGTTCGTGGCTTACCATCTGTGCGATGGTGGGCAAGTTACTTAACCTTTCTGTGCCCCAATTTCCTCATCTATAAAATGGGGCTGCCTCACAGCACTGTTGTGAGGATAAAATGAGTTAGCACATCTGAAGACACTTGACACAGAGTAAGCGGTCAATATATGGTAGCCCTAAGAGCAGCTAACAACAATAGCAACAGCGGTCAACCGTGATTAGCACATACTAGGTGCCGGGCACTAAATGCTTTAGGGGCCTGATCTTATCTAAGCCGGGCTCCAGTTTCTTGGGTGAGGTATCAGAATCCCCGTTCTATAGACTAGGAAGTGAAAACTCAGAGAGGTCAAGCAATTTGCCCAAGTTCACACAGCTAGTGCCAGTGGAAACTGGATTCCAGAGCCAGGTCTCTGATCCCTCATCCTGTAAAGTTGCTTTTGAGTAGACTGCAGGACAGAAGTCTGGTATTCGAGGAAGGAGGCTGAGAGCTTTTAGGTCCCTCATCTGCCAGTTGAGGAAAGAGGTTCAGAGAGGTTAAGTGACTTGTCTAAAGTCACACGGCAACTGGCAGACTTGGGACTGGAACCCAGATCCGCATCACTCCAAATCCAAGGAGAGGGAGGAAGCTAGAAGGAGGGCAATGCATGTGAAAAATAATAGCGATGATCCAGACTCTTCAAAACTTTTCAGGTCAAATGCTCCAGATTCTTCCAAAAGATAAATTAAGAAAATGCAAGGGACGAGGGAGGAATCAGTAGAGATTTAAAAGATACACATTTTTTAATATGGACAAGGCTAACCTATAGTCTTTAGGGATGTGTACTTGGGCAATAAAACTATAAAGAAACACAAAGAAATACTGTCAAAGTCAGACTGTGATCAGGCTGAGACATTTGAGGGATTCCTATTTCTTGGTCTGACTGGTGGTTACAAGTGGTTTGCTTTATTGGGTTCCCTCTCTGTTTTGTGTGACTTTCTGTATTCGTTTTATTTTACAATAAAACAGGCTTTTAAGAACATAACAGCAGGAGTCATTTATACAATGACATCCTCCATCTGTTACCACCTTAACCATGCATGAGGATTTTAATCTCCTTTTAATAGTTAGAGGATGCGAGGCTCAAAGAGGGAGGCAACTTGCCCACAGTCACACAGCAAATAAGTCTGGGAGCTGGGACTCGACCCCTGTGGCATGGTTTGTCTCTGCAGCACAGCGGTGGTTCGGCTGCCGGTGGTAGTTCCTGGCCCAGCAAGGAGAATCGGAAAGGCCTCATGACAGATGCAGAGAAACTCACGCCTTAGAAAATAAATCACACTCAGAAGCACCTCTGGGCTCCCAGGTCGGCCTCCTGCTCTCTCTGCAGCCCGATAGCAGTGTCACCTCCTTGGCAGGTTACCCAAGAGGGGGCAGGATGGTCTAGCAGTGGGTAAGGAGCAGAGCTGTGGTTTCAGACACGTGACCTGGCTCTGAGCCCTTTCTAAACCTTAGTCTCCTCATCTATAAAATGGGAACAATAAATAGACACTACCTTATTTGGCTATTAGGAGAAATTCAGCGTGATACATGTTAGCACACAAGCCAAAGTTTGTTCAACGTTAGCCAGCCGTTAACCTCCCCAAACAGAAACACGGTGTGATTCCATTGACACACTGCGCAAAAGCAGGTAACACTAATGGAAGATAACAGAAGTCAGAACAGAGGCTACGCTGAGGGGTACTGACCGAGGGGGGCAGGAGGGGGCTCCCACTGAGGGGCTGCACCTGTCTTTTATTTTGATCCAAGTGGTGGATCCAAGGGTGTGTGTATGTAAAACTTCATCTAGTTGTATACTTGAGATTTCAGCACTTAAAATTAAGTTATGCTTTAATTTTAAAAGTTGGACTTAGGGGCGCCTGGGTGGCGCAGTCGGTTAAGCGTCCGACTTCAGCCAGGTCACGATCTCGCGGTCCGGAAGTTCGAGCCCCGCGTCAGGCTCTGGGCTGATGGCTCAGAGCCTGAAGCCTGTTTCCGATTCTGTGTCTCCCTCTCTCTCTGCCCCTCCCCCGTGCATGCTCTGTCTCTCTCTGTCCCAAAAATAAATAAACGTTGAAAAAAAAATTAAAAAAAAAATAAAAATAAAAAATAAAATAAAAGTTGGACTTATATATGGTTAAAAAAGTCTTTGTTTAACGTAAAAGAGTTCTTTCAACAAGTATAACATGAAAGTCCTACATAAGAAAAAACACATACCAACAGAAATATCCCATTCTTGTCTCCCCAACAACACATCCATTCTCCCCCATACACCCAACCTAAATCCCCAGCAGTCTACACACATAACCAAAGACCCCAATATCAACACAGACAGAAGTCACCATCCAACAGAGCAGACACATCTGCAAACTCCCACTCAACCCCATAGCACATCCATATTCAAATATAGATGCTTTTCACTCTGGGCCCATGGAAACACACCCTCTGTGCAAACACACAAACAGACACACACAAACACGCCAAACCCATAGACCAAACTGATTCAGTGAGTAGATTCGTGAGTCGGACTCCACCACTTCCTCGCTATAGGACCCGAGGCAAGTCATGTAATTCCTCTGCGCCTCAGTTTCCTCATCCGCAGAATGGGCCCAATAAGATCTTCTCTCATGAAATAAAATACAATAAAAAGGAAGACAATGGGCAAATAAGCGCTTTGAGGGAAGGCGCTGTGTGTTTTGTGTCTCTATCTTCAGTGACACACATCACGCCATTATTAGTGAACTTGAGTATGTTGTCCGTTCTCACCAAATTACACTTTAGACTCAAAAGCATCTTTTTTTTTTTTTAAGGACATGATTTTAATAGCCTTTACGTAGTTATTTTATGCAATTTATGTAGCTTTTTAAAAAAAGTTTACTTATTTATTTTTGAGAGATAGAAAGCATAAGTGGGGAAGGGGCGGAGAAAGAGAATCCCAAGCAGGCCTCGTGCTGTCAGCCCAGAGCCCCGAATCCTGAGATCATGACCTGAGCTGAAATCAAGAGTCAGGCACTTAACTAATTGAACCACCCAGGCACCCCTAGTTTCAGGACGCACTTAACCAAAATTCCAAGTTATTTTGGAGGAAGTTGGCAAGCTGATTCTAAGCTTTGTATAGAAGAGTCACGGCCTAAGAGTTTTCAAGACATTCTACCAGTTGAAACGTGAGCAACAGGTGATGATTAAGGAGAAGCAGAGACATGAGTTGGGGGTGAAGCTGGGACACAGGGTCGGGACAGGGACACCAGTACAAGCACCGGACGGGCTTGGGCAAAGGCTCTGAGGCAGGCAGGAATTGGGTGGGTGTGAAGAACTAAAAAAAAAGGCAGGTTAGGGAAGACTCCCGGGGTAAGAGTGTGTAAGGGGTTAGGTTGAGAGATGGGAGCACATCTTACAGGTTGGAGACCTTGGAGGCCATGCCAGCCACAGGGCGGGTGATGACCTGAGGGCCTCCTTTTCTGCTTTGCCCCGTGCCCAGTCCTGCGGTGGGGGTTGGGGAGTATGAGGGGGGCAGGGAGAGCAGACCAGGGCGTAGCCCTTTAGGGAAAGGGGGCACCTCACCCTAGTCCAGAGCAGAGGAGGGGCAGAGAGAGAGAGCGCTGGCACCAGGGAGCCCCTCACCGCCTGGGTGAGGGTGTCAGAGAGGACTTTCCCCTCCAAAAGAGATGGGGGAAACTGGAAGAAGGGTCTGGCCAGGGGCGATCCAGCTGGGGGAGGGGGCGCCCAGTGATCCTGCGCCCTGGCGCGCCATCCCTGCCTGAGGCCGCGGCTTGGGGGCCGGCGGCTAGAGGACTGGGGAATCCTCCTCCGGGTCCAGCCTGGACAGCTGCATGGCCAGGTGTGGTCGCGGAATTTGCTGTGTCGCCGGCCGTTGCAGCTGGAGCGGAAAAGCCTCTGTGTCAGCTCCCCCCCCCCCCCCACTCCCCCGCCTGGCCACCACCACCGAGGCGCCCCACATTCCTGCTCCGGGCGCGGAGCTCAAGCCCCGCGGCCACATCCGGGCCCTAAGAATTCAGCAGGGCGCAGGGCGGGGGCGGGAAGGGACCAGGGGGAGACTCTGTGGCCTGAAAACTGAGTCAGACTTCTCATCTGTTCAGTGAGGACAGTGACACTTTGCTGTGCCTGTCTGACAAGTTACTATGAGCAAAGATGAGCGTCTTTATTTCAGGGGTGACCATCTCTTGTGTGCCTACTGTATGCACACCTAGTACAAGAAGGTTTCACTTATTTATCCCCGCAACAAGGCTGGCACTCCAGCGTTGTCATTTTTCAGATGAAGAAACAGAGATAAATGACTTGTCCTAGGACACATAGGTAATAAATCCTGAGTCTAGACTTGACCCTGTGTCTGCCTGGCTGTGTTCTTAACCAACATACCACATGGCTGCTAAATCTTCCCAACTGCGCCAGCGGTAAGCTTTGCAGAGTGCTGTGACCCTGTGAGTCGTCTTTTCTTTGGCGGGCCAGTGAGGTCAGAGTGACAACCCCCAGACCTAGGGGACAGTGGTGGCTACTGGTTAAGCGCTTCACCCTGTGAGGCATACTTTACCCTGGTCTGAATCCCAGCTCTGATGGCCTGCTGGCTGTGTGACCTTGGCTAAGTTTCTTGGCCTCTCTGTGCCTCAGTCTTTGCAGAATGAAGTAATAACAGCCAAATACAGTAAAGCATTTAGTGCCAGACACTTAGTTAAGTTTCAAGAAAACGGGTTCTTCTTAGAACCTAAGTATTTTATTCCCAGTTTGGTGTTCCTTTTTGAAATGTATACCTTCTCATAAATTGTGAAATATAACATAGGCACTAGATTTATAAAATACAAATATACAGTTTATTCCATTTTTATTTTTTTTTAATTTTTTAATGTTTATTTATTCTTGAGAGACAGAGCATGAGTGGGGGAGGGACAGAGAGAGAGGGAGACACAGAATCTGAAACAGGCTCCAGGCTTCTGTCAGCACAGAGCCCGATGAGGGGCTTGAACTCACGAACCATGAGATCATGACCTGAGCCGAAGTCGGCGCTTAACCTATCGAGCCATCCAAGGGCCCCTAATCCATTTTTAAAAGTGAACATCTGACAACCCCCAGGTAAAGAACTAGAAAACTGCCCATACTCTCTGTGATCCCAGTGCCCTCCCTTCATCCTATAGGTAACTGCTCAACAACACTGGGATACTTGGTTCCTTTCTTTTCTTTCTAGTTTTACCAACATTCTTTCAGAACCCCAAACCTCAGCCCTGTGGCCACCTGAGACAGGAGGGTCTGGGGTCTGCAGGAGTCTGTGGCCAGTGGAGGGAGTGGTGGTGCTGGGGGTGGGGTAGGTCCCAGGCAGCTCCTCGCACTGCTGTGTCTGTGGCCCGTAGATGAGCAAAGCCAGATCCCTGTCCTCCTGCAAAGCTCTTCTGACTCTGTGCCCACATGATGAGCAGTCGGGGGTTGTGTGTGTTGGGGGCACAGCCAGAGGACACAATCCCCTCCGAGTTAGCAGTCTGGCCTCTGGCAGACACAGGCTTTGCTCAGCTGCCTCACTCCAGGGAGTGGCTGGTTGTCCCCTCCGGCCAGAAAGAGGTGGCCAGAGGTTAGGAATGGGGGAGGCATTGCAGAGGAGAGTTCAGAAGGAAGGAATTGGTCCTGGCTGGCCAGGAGCTGTGCACAGAGCCAGCTGCCCACTGGGAGAATTACCCGGCTGCCTACCCCCTCCCCCAACCCAAAGTGAATTATTTCCCACACACCAGCCAACTAAAGGGCACCTGCTGGTCGCTCTTCCTGGAATGATCGCTTCCCACTGTTCTTCTGGACAACAGGGGTCGAACCCCATCAGGGGTTCTTCTTCAGATGTCCACTTAGATGGAAATCATCTCCTTCAAGAACTCTTCCCTGACCCTTCCCTGGCCCTATGTGGTCTTTTCCTCAGTGGCCTCGAGCATCCTCTACTTAATCCATTGTCATTCTGCTGCAGCTTTGTTCAGACTTTATGGACCAGAAAATCTCTTTCCTGGTGATTTATAATCTTTTTGATCTTAAGATAAATAATAATAATTTTATAACTATTATTCTCTGTCATCTCTCCTCAGTTTGTAAAAAAGCGATTTAAGTTTAAAATAACTTCCTTTACAGAAGCATATTAATAAGGATTCATTAATTTGTTTAACAACAAAAAGAGTGCTTAGGAGGTGCCAGCCACGGTTCTAGACACTTGGGGTGCATCAGTGAACAAAAAAGGCAACGTTCCCTGCTCTCTGGAATTGACATTCAAGTAGGGGAGACAGAAATTTTAACAAATGAATAAGTAAATTACAAAGTGTATTTTTTAAAGTCTATTTATTTATTTTGCAAGAGAGAGAGGGGAAGAGAGAAGGAGAGAGAGAATTCCAAGCAGGTTTTGCGATGACAGCGCTACTCGAGATCCTGACTTGGGGCTCAATCCCACAAGAGTTCATAACCAGAGCCCAGGTTAAGAGTCAGGCTCTTAACCAACTGAGCCAATCAGGTGCCCCAAAGGGTATTTTTTTAAAGGATCCTTAATGATACTCCTAATTCATAAAGGCCTTCTAGTCTTTGCCATTTAATCAAGCGATTCAGACCAATATACTTTAAAATAGACCAAGATCATTGTCAAAATAAAGATCTCTTTTCCAATGAAAACAAACATCAGATTTTTTTTTTTTATTCTACTTGGGCAGAATGTAATCTCCTTATAAATCAGTGGCACTACAGTATAATGTTATAAAGAAGAAAAATTCTTTATGAAAAGGCAGCACAAACATATTTCCTTTTAAAAAAAAATTTTTAAAGTTTATTTTTGAGAGAGAGAGAGACAGAGTGTGAGCAGTGGAGGGGCAGAGGGAGAGAGGGAGACACAGAATCCGAAGCAGGTCCCAGGCTCTGAGCTCTCAGCACAGAGCCCAATGCCGGGCTCAAACCCACGAACTGCGAGATCATGACTTGAGCCAAGGTCGGATGCTTAACTGACTGAGCCACCCAGGTGCCCCCTATATTTCCTTTTATTTAATCTTGAGCTTATATATATATATATGTGTGTATATATATGTATATATGTGTATGTATATATGTATACATATATATATGTATATATCTATATGTATATATATGCCTGTCCAAGCTGGCTACAGCATAATGAATGGTAACGTCTGATGATTTCCACGCAACCATTCCACACTTAGTGATTCTGCTTCCAACTAGAACAGATTGTGTTTTCAAAGGGTGATAAATCTTTGGTTATCAAGGAAACTCACCTATTCAACACACTGGAAGTGCTAACATCTAACCCAATGCTTGGTTCATTAGTAACTTAATAAGTGTTGCTTGGCTGAGTAAGTGAATGATGATCACCTTCACTGGATTTTAAGTTCCTTGAGGTCAGAGACCACTAGATTTTAAGGAGTTGCTGACTAGATAAAGAAGGAAGGAATGAAAACCGGCAATTAGGTGGTACCATGGAAGCAGCAGGAAGGGAAGAACTCTGGAAATTGTGGCCTTCTATCACCCTCTGGTGGGGAAGGGCGGGGCATTGTCCTCCCGTGCCTTAAAATCTTCTGTGTTTTTCAAACTATAGATCCCCACCTATTAGTGAGTTGTAAAATAATTCAGGGGGCATGACCAGCATTTCTAAAAATTGAATTTATGACTAAACAGAAAATATGAGAGCGCCTCACACCCAGCAGAGGCAAATTCTGTCATGAACTGTCATGAAGCTGTATTTATAGCTATGTCTATTTATCTGTTAGCATGTATATTCATTCATATGTTACATACTATTTTTGTGTGTTTACTGGATTACAGCCAGCGATTTGTTGATAAATGTTTAACAACTAGCTCTCTAAGAAAATGTATAACTATATATATACATAGGTTTTTCATAAAGTTTTCTCAACATACAGAATGTGTAGCACATAATTTACAAATAATAAAATATACAAGTATTTTTCACTGTAAATTTCATATAGTGGATCGATTCTCACAGAACACTTTCATTGCTTTTTGCTGGACTCTTGTATCTGTAGACAATTTATAGTTTCAGTTCAACCATACTTGACAAATGGAGTTGCATTTTAATCTACACAATCAACAAACCAAATAAAGCCCTGATTTGTAGTAACTGGTGAAAAGACTCCCACCACGGATGGTTTTGAGCTACCAGTGTGATGTCACTGAACGTGCAGCTGGGAAAATTGCGCAGTAACATGCCATACAGATACAACAGATACAAGTAACCCCAAGAGCATAGATAATAAGCACAGGTAATTAGAATACGTAAGGATAGATAATTAGGAACCAATGGATTTTGAATATTAACGTTGAGTTTCATTGTTAGTTTAGATAATGTAATTTTTAATAATGGCCATGTTTAACAATCATCTTGCCAAAGTCCTGAAAATGTAACAATCTGCTGTCACAGGCCTGTATAGTTGGCTCCAGGACACCACTGAGTTCACAACATAAACATATATTTCTTAATATGGGTTGAGGTAGAAAGAAAGAAAGAAAGAAAGAAAGAAAGAGAGAGAGGGAGGGAGAGGGAGAAAGAAATGGAGGGAAAGAGAGGGAGGGAGAGAAAGAAAAAAGGAAGGAAGGAAGGAAGGAAGGAAGGAAGGAAGGAAGGAAGGAAGGAAAACTGCTCTAAAGACGTGTAATTTTTCAAGTCTGGGTTTAACCTAGTCTGCAAAATTCTCCAGGGATAAAACTACATAGTCTTAAATGGAACAAACCCATATCCTTTATACAGAAATACAAATCCTGAAAGTTTCAGGAGGTACATTTTTGAAAGTTCATTTGGGTGATGTCTAGAGTTTCTCTTCACGCAGAGCTCTTTCACCTTTTCTTGGAATGGGGGATCAGCATCTGGATTTTCACTGATGGAACCGCTTTAATAATATCCAATTACCTCCCTGTTCTTGACCATTATGCAGTTTGCCATGGAAAGTAACAATGGTTGAGCATCTGGCAACCTTCAGCAGATAGAGATGGTTTCAGACACTATTTACAAGCTGCCTTCACAAATGGCATCTTTCTAGCTGTGTACTTCCCATTCCCAACCATGAAAAGCCAAGCTGGTGTGATCACTATTATATATATATATATATATATATATATATATATATATATATATATATTTTAAGAATGTAACTTTTTGAAGGCCCAGAGATATCTTGTTACAGAAGAACCCCAATTAGATAAATGTGATTTTCAGATATGAAGATCATCTTGAGATGGTTCTAAGGAATTAATGCTGTTGTTCTCACTAGTTTATTAATTCCCTGCATGAGAGGTTTTTTTTAAATTTTGTTTTTATTTTTTGAGAGAGAGAGAGACAGAGACAGGGAGAGAGGGAGACTCCGGAACAGGCTCCACACTGTCAGCACAGAGCCAGATGTGGGGTCCAATCTCAAGACCATGAGTTATGACCTGAGCTGAAATCAAGAATCAGACGCTTAACCAACTGAGCCACCCAGGCGCCCTTCTGCATGAGGGGTTTTTAAATGTCAGTCCATTATAGGCATAGATCAGGTCAGTGCTTCCCAAGTTTGGGGCATGAGAATATTTTAGACAGCTAGTGATGATGAATATTTCAATATAAATGTTTATTTGTGATAAATACAATTGGCACACATAATCCATAATCTCAAGGATATTTTTGCTCGGGAAGCTATTCGGGAGGTATTTAAGTTTGAAATGTGTGTTGTTTAAAGAAAATCTTTAAATAAATATTAGTATTGGTGGTATGTGGGCATAGCAAAAGCAGCTAAGGTAGCCGTAATGGCCTAAATGGTGATCCTCAAAAAGATGTGTCTTAACCCCCGGTACCTGGGAATGTGACCTTATTTGGAATGGGATCCTTGCAGATATAATCAAGGGTCTCAAGATGAGATTATCCCGGATTTACGGTGGACCCGAAATCCAAGGACTATTACCCTGGTTAGAGACAGAAGGAGAAAGACACACAGAGGGGAGAAGGCTGAGGGCGGATGGAGGCAGAGACTGGAGTTACACAGCTACAAGGCAAGCAACGCCCCGGATTGCAGGCAGTCACCGGAAGCTGGGAGAGAGGCCTGGACAGGAGTCTCCCTCAGAGCCTCCGGAAGGAACCATCCTTGCCAACAACTTGGCACTTCCGGCTTCCAGAACTGTGAGAAAATAAATTTCTGTTGCTCTAAACTAAGCAGTTTGTAGTAATTTGTTACAGCGGTCCGAGGAAACTGATACGGCGGCAAAAAAAAAAAAAAAAAAAAAAAAAGCCACAAGTTTGAGAAACACTGAATTGGGCACCCAGCCATGATGGGGGTGAGAGGATTTAGCTCTGTGATAAACTGAGCAACTGAGTCACCAACACTCTCATCTGACCTCAACCCCCAGAGTCCAGCATTTTCACTCAATACACTAGTTGTTTAAAAAGTTTCTAGAAATTCAGGAACTTAACATTTGAATTGAATAAATATTTTCCGCACCTCTTTCCTAATGAAATGAAATCTCATGTCCCTATACCTGGATCACCGTAATGACCTCGGGGTCATAAACTAACTCTTGGGAAGGGTTGAGCTCCTCTTGGCTGCCTATTTACGGATGAGAAAACTAAGGCGCAGATGGACAAGGTGTCTCCAAGCTTCCAAAAGAGACTAAATGATGCTGTGACCACTGCTCCAATCCCTACAACACTGCGCTTAACTCTTTCCGGTATCCAGCAAATACTCCCGGAGCGCTTTTTCCCAGACCCAGAGAAGACTCCGAGGCTGCCACGTGGCGGCGGGACTGGGAGAAGTGAGAGAAGGACCGCGGCGTTCCGCAGCGGACGCCCTGCAGAGGCCGCCAGTGGCCAGGAGGGGGAGCGCGAGCGCCCCGCGAGGGGTGGGGCTCACGGGAGGCGCGCATGCGCCCAAGAGGAGGCACGGCGCCTTCCCGAGCGAAGGGCAAGACGGTAGCCGGGAGGACACCGGGAGGCGGACGGTGGCCGACGAGGTCGGGCATGGAGCATCTGGAGTGCTGCGCGAGGTTCCTCCGGGGGACGCTGGTGCGAGCGGCGGTGCGGCGCTACCTGCCCTGGGCGCTGGCGGCCTCCATGCTGGCGGGCTCCCTCCTCAAGGAGCTCTCCCCGCTGCCCGAGAGCTACCTCAGCAACAAGCGCAACGTCCTCAACGTGTGAGTGCGTCCCGGGTCCTCCCCTGTCCCCGCCATAGCCGACCCGCCGTCGCCTCGTCCAGAGAGCCGGGGCTTAGCTGCCCTGATGGACGAGTCAGCGGAAGGGGAGGCCTTCCCCGTCGTGACAGGTGCATCTGCACGCGTGTCGCGACCGAGGGATCCCCCGAATAGCTAGTGTCACTAGCAGTTGGCGTTTGCACGCCCAGACGAGCCAGCCGGAGTTGACTGGGCAGGGAGTGACTTGCAGGGCTGTGTGCGTGTCTGTGTGCGCCTGTCGGGGTGTGGGGTGGGATGGGGCGTTGAATTGGCCTCTGTCGCTGCGCCCCCACCTCCCCGTGGAGTCCGGAGTCAGCCCTGGACCTGCTTGGGAGATGCCACCTCTCTCCTGCCTGCCTGTATCAGACCCCACGCTAAGTCCCCCCCGTCCCAGCTTGTGACAGAATCCCGTCACCACCTGTGAAAGACCTGCCTTCCCCTGCTGACCCTGCAACCTTTGCGAGCCTTGCCCCGGCCTCTGACCCAACTCCCGCTCCAAGACAGTCCCCGAGGAGTGGAACCCTCCAGCCTCTGACCTTTCCCCTGGATCTCCTGGGACCTTCTCAGCCACTCAGAGTTCATGGCAGTGGCCCAGGAAAGTAAGCCCAGTGGGGCTCTTCGAGACATCTCCTTAACTCCACCCACTCACGCCTTTTTGTTTGTTTGTTTAACGACTGGATTTTAAGTTTATTGCACAAAAACACTGTTGCGCTCTTAAAGGGAAACTCTGGAAGATAAGACTTGGCCCTTGAAGTGAACTTCGATTCTCCCTTAGAATTCCAGTGTCAGCAGCATCTCCCGAAAGTCAACCTAACTTTCGTTACCTGCGTAAAACCCCGGTTTCTCTCCGCAGCAGTTTTGTCAAATGCCTGACAGATCTTGGCTCTGGCAAGATCCTTGCATATCAGTCCCAGGGAAGAAGTGAGTGTCAGGCTCTTGGGTGGTGTGTGAGAAGCCTTTGGAACCCGGGAGAAAGTCATCCTGTCCTTGGCCCCCCTTCCTTCCTCACGCCTCCATGGAGGCTGGGCTAAGAATAGATGGATGATGAGTGTGGTTGTTAGCCCCAAGTCTCTTGCGTGTGTGTTTCCTGTGGCCGGTCCCCAGGTCAGCCACCTTTGATGAGCAAGGGGGGGACAGGCAGGCAGCTGCCACCTTATCTGGCCTGGGTGAGCTGGGAGCCAAGCAGCCTGCCAGACGAGTCCCTGTTGTGTGTGGGTAACCATAGGTTCTGATGTTTGGTTCCAAGCCTCTGCTAATTGGAGGGAACCAGTGAACCATTGGCTCTGGGAGGGATTTCAAAACTCACTTGGCCTCCTCAGCTCTATCTTTACAGCTGGGGAAACTGAGGCCTGGAGAAGTGTAGTAACAAGTTGAGTCGGAGTCGGGATTTGAACCTGATCTTCTGACTTGAACTCAGGTTCTGTTCTGAGATCATTTCCGCCATGTAGGAAAGAGCCACAGTGTGGGGGAGAAAAGACATGGGCTTTGGGCTGGCCAGACCTTGGTTTACTCTGGGTTTGCTGGAGGTTTGATTGTGACCCTGGGCAGGTTATTGAACTTTTCTGAGCCTCACATTCTTTATAAAACGGGGCAAGTGAGACTTTCTTACCAGGGTAAGTGGGAGTGTTCTTTGTGCTCACTTTCCCAGAGCCTGGATCACAGACTAAGATCCCAGGCCCTGGATTTGAATCCCAGCTGCGCCACTTATGACCTCAGCTTTGGGCACAATACTTGTGTACCTCAGTTTTCTGATCTGTAAAATGGGGATAGTAACGGTAGCCAGCTCCTAGAGTTGCTTAAAGATTACATTTAAAGAACTTAGTAAGTGAAGTAGCTATCAGTAGCTGTTATCAACTTTTCTTATTTCCCCTCCCTTGAGAGTCTGGAGACCTGAGTCATGACATTGTTTCCTCTCCACCGTGTCCCCTCTCTTCACTTCCACTTTCCTCCTCTGCCAGGTATTTTGTCAAACTGGCCTGGGCCTGGACCTTCTGTCTCCTCCTGCCTTTCATTGCCCTCACCAACTACCACCTGACAGGCAAGGCCGGCCTGGTCCTGCGGCGGCTGAGCACCCTGCTTGTGGGCACGGCCATCTGGTATGTCTGCACAGCTCTCTTCTCCAACATCGAACACTACACGGGCAGCTGCTACCAGTCGCCGGCCCTGGAGGGGGTCAGAAAGGAACACCTGAGTAAGAAGCAGTGCCACGGGGAAGGAGGCTTTTGGCACGGCTTTGACATCTCGGGCCACTCCTTCCTGCTGACCTTCTGCGCCCTCATGATTGTGGAGGAGATGGCTGTGCTGCATGAGGTGAAGACGGACCGAAGCCACTGCCTCCACACCGCCATCACCACCCTGGTGGTGGCCCTGGGCTTCCTCACCTTCATCTGGGTGTGGATGTTTCTGTGCACGGCCGTTTACTTCCACGACTTGTCCCAGAAACTGTTTGGCACCCTGTTCGGTTTGCTGGGCTGGTACGGGACCTATGGGTTTTGGTATCTGAAACCCTTTTCCCCAGGACTTCCTCCCCAGAGCTCTAGTTTGAATTTGAAGCAAGACAGTTACAAGGAATAAAAGAGAAACAAAAGGGGTGATAGATGGCAGGGCAATGGCTAATGTATCTTTCATGATTTTTCTTGGCTACTTGACTAAAGCATCAGTCCTCCTTCAGCCAGGGAGCTCACCAGGCGGTTTTGGTGAGTGGTGGTGGAGTCTGGGGAGGGACTTGAATCCCCACACTTCTTGGCCATGTCATCTTGTGTCACAAACACCACCCTTCCCAGTCGGGCACTTTTTGTCCCTGGCAAGACTTGACCTTAATCTGGAATGTCCCTTTTGTCCCTAGAGGGCAGAGCTAAGGCTCAGAGAGACGACAGAATCAGGAAGGCCTCCACTGTGTGGCTGGAGGGGAGGCCAGGGCCTCAGCACCCTTCTCTGCCACTGTCATTCTCTCCCTGATTCTAGTCATCTTGTATTTTAATGGCTGACTTAACGCTGTTATTTAATAATATTGCCCTCTGGTCAGCTTTGCGTAAGCATTTATTTCCAGCAGGGTTCTTTATAAAACAACCACCTGCCCGAAGATACGCTCTGGTGGTGGTATTTGTTTATCCTCAGAATGTTCTATATCACAACTGGCTTGTGATTACCTACCAAAACAGTTCAACTGGAGTGCCTCTGTGGCTGAGTATTGGATGATTTTTGTGTAACGAACATTGCCAGTTTTCTGTCTGTGTTGCCCAGTTTTACTGGCTTTTGGAGCAATAAGGTTACCTTTTTTTCCTACTATTTTGAGCAAACGCTTTATTGTTTTCAATAACAACTATGGCGTTTGTTCTGTGTTGACAAAACTCCTGACGATAACCCACAACCTCGATGCTGCACTTTGGCACGTGTGTGGATAGCTTTGAGGGTTTTCTTAGAACACTAATTTACTTTTTATAAACTAGACTCCTGGATTATGGTATTAAACTCCCCCTCGCTTCATGGGGCTGTTTTCTCTATTAAGAATAAAACCTGAAAGCAGACATTTTAATACTAACTTGATGAAATTTAAGCTGAGTCAGAGTAACTTTGCAAAATGCATACTTGCACTGAAACTTTCCTGACCACGCGTCAGTGGTGTAAGCTGAACGGTGTCCTTCAGACTCGGCTGATAAGTACAATGACCAGTCTGCTGTGGCCCAAGGAATTTTTACATTTTGGACAAGATGATGATAAATTGGAGGTGAAGGAAAACGTCTTCCATCGTCTCTGATGGCAGGAAGCCTACTGTTTGCAAAAATGTCCCTGTTAAATGTCGGCACGACTTTGGCCCTACCCTCCACCAGACCCAAACTGGGCCTGCTCAGCTGGCCTTGAAATCGGTCTTTCCTTTCCCCTTTGCGCACTTCTCAGTGTCCAGCCTGTCCTTCTGTGGCCTGTCACCTTCACCCGCAAAGGTACGTTTACAGCTCTGTGATAAGATACTCCCCCGCCACCTGTCATCTCCACAGGTTGCAGGCTGTCTATTTACTGTCTCCTTAGGCCTTTTGTACCCAGCCCTTCGCATTTTGGATAATCATCCTGGAAGCTTCCTTGATGCTCCTCTCCCTCAAAGCTAAGCCTGACAAGCACTACACTTAACTGCCTTAACTCAAGCTTACATGTTAGGAGCTTGAGGCCTGAAAAACCTTCAGGGTAAATTGTATTTCTTATAAAGATGTATTTAAAATATATATTTGGTATCCCACCAGGCTGCATGTTAATTTGTGTCGATCAAAATGTGAGGTATATACGTTGTACCGAAAGGTGGCAGAAATGCTGGCTCTGAGATTTTGGAAGTGTCACCCATGGTGCTTTGGGACGTTGGGAGCGTTGGCAAGATATGACGGGCCCCATGAGATTTTTTTTTGCCCTTTGGAGTTTTCGTCTGTAAACGGGGAGGTAGAGTAGGCGGGGGGGGGGGGGGGCTTGTTGAAGGGGTTGAAGTCTCTCCTGAGTTTCATGTTCAGCACCAAAAGGCAACAGACACAAGGTGACTCTGTGTGTCTATTTGTCACACTTAAATACCCAGACATTTCCCCCTGGCAGATCTGATTCAGGCTCAGCATTAAAATTAACTCTGTGGAAAGTGTCAGTTACCGACCCTTGTGTACTGAGCAGTCTTCTGTCACTTCCTGTTCAGTCTTAGCACCCTCGCCTTTTCCTTGGGAACGTGCTCCCTACCCCTCTGTGAGGCAGCGTGGTTTGGTGAAAGTTTGGGCTTAGGAAAATGCGAGATGTGGGTTCCAATATTGGCACCACCACTGAGAGGTGTCTGACCACAGGCAAGCTTTGTGTCCACACCTGGACAATGGAGATGATACGTTAGGATTACGGGAAATGATGTATGTAAAACACCCAGCACATGCGCTTAGCGGACCAAAATCCCTCATCTCCTTTTTCCTCACCTAAAGCCTTTAGAACTTCTTGGCTCCTTAGAGGAGGCAGGGAAACTAACATCTACTTTTGAGTACCATTTGGGGTCTGGGTCTCCTGTTGAAATAGTCTTGTATCATCTTTTGAAAAGTGTCTGTTGTCCCCAGGTGCTGAGCAAGAGGCTTTGAAGGGCATCTGTGATCCCAGAATACCACCATGCTTGTTTGGCGTCTCCACACTGAGGTTCATTCACTGACACCTCATTTTCCATGTGCATCTGTCGTAGTCTGAGTACCAGATTGTATTTAGAGTTTGGCTCCTGCCACTGTTACATACACACAGATCGTGTGTGTAAACAAGCAAATTAAGTAAACTGGAGATAATGAAATCCCACGTTCCGTGTTTCATGTGTTCCTTTCTAAAGCCCTTAAGAAAGTCCAGAACCAGGAAAGCGCAGCCTACTTTATGAAAATGGTATAGTTCTTACTTGAGCTACTCGTTAGATACAGGGTGTTTCATGACTATGGTTACTCTTTTTTTTTTTTCCTCCTCAATTCTATAACCAAGTATATGTTCAGTCATATTATTTCTTTTTTTGGTTTTGTTTTTCAGTCATACATTTCTTAGCTTGATTTACTCCTTCCCTTTGTGTCATAGCTATGTCTGAGAGTCCTGAGGTCTGAATCAACCAGATTTGGGAGTTTTCTGGGCAGAAGGAGAGGAGTTGAGCCTCATGGGAGTAACACTGACGAGCGGGTACAAAGTCCACTCCAATGAGGTCTGCTGTGAGAGTGCCCTGTGCCCTGGAGGCCTAGACCTCTTAGTGCCTGCCTACTCGTTTGTCAGCCTCACCTGGTTGGCACCTCCAGGTAGTGTCTGTTGAAAGCTCCAGAAAGCTCTACGGCTGTAGGATTAAAAGCTCCTGGGGCGCCTGGGTGGCACAGTCGGTTAAGCGTCCGACTTCAGCCAGGTCACGATCTCGCGGTCCGTGAGTTCGAGCCCCGCGTCGGGCTCTGGGCTGATGGCTCAGAGCCTGGAGCCTGTTTCCGATTCTGTGTCTCCCTCTCTCTCTTCCCCTCCCCCGTTCATGCTCTGTCTCTCTCTGTCCCAAAAATAAATAAACGTTGAAAAAAAAAATTAAAAAAAAAAAAAAAAAAGCTCCTTAGACTGCTGTACTTCCCTCTGCAGATTTCGTCAGCAGCATCAAGCTTCCTGAGTTCGTACTATGAGCCAGGAGCTGATGGTCAGCATAAACTCCCTCCCCGCTGGAGTTTGTGGTCCAAAGTCTGTCCGCTCAGAGCTTCAGGCAGGTGCTTGGGTTGCAGAGAACTTGATACATCTGTGCATTAGAGGAATTTTCAGTCTTGTGGATGAGACACAAAAGGAATCAACTACCATCAAGTGTTTTGTTTTTTTTTTAATGTTTATTTATTTTTGACAGAGAGAGAGAGAGAGAGAGAGCAGGGGAGGAGCAGAGAGAGAGGGAGACACAGAATCTGAAGCAGGCTCCAGGCTGTGATCTGTCAGCACGGAGCCCAGTGGCCAGTTGTGGGGCTTGAACTCACGAACCGCGAGACCATGACCTGAGCCAAAGTCGGACGCTTAACAGGCTAAGCCACTCCGGTGCCCCTGAAATGTTCTGAGTGCTGGGGCAAAGTCAGGGCCTGGGAGCATAGAGCAGGGGACAATCAGATGCCCTGGGAAATTGGAAAATATTTTCACAGAACATAACCACTCTTTAGGGTCTTGAAGTTGGGGAGGAGTTCAGGCAGTTAGAGAAGAGAATCCAAGCAAGTGAGAACAGGACGCACAAAGGCACAAAGATATGCTACAGTGACTTTTATCCAGACATCCCTTCTCAAGGAACATAACATTCCCCCCATTTTCCAGAGCAACGGAGCATGAAGAAAGGCATGAAGGACTGCAGGGGTGATGGATGTGCCCTGCTATAACATGGAGAGCCCGCAGCTGGAGGTGAGGATACCTGGCTTTGTGCTGGATTCTGCCACTGCTGATTCGTCACCATCCCTGGCCGTCAATTCCTTACCTGATAAAAGAGGGGGGTGGACTGAGTAATCTCACCAACGCGTCTGCTCTATTCCCTTTCTCTGTTCTGCTTCCCAAGCTGGTTACGATCCTATTTTAGGAAACAACGTGAAAAGAAACTCCTACTCAGAGCTGAGGTGGCAGTTGGTTTTCTAGTGAGTGATGGAGAAGCCCACCTCTGGGTGCTCTTTGTCACCCCCCGCTTTTCTGTGCATCCATAGCCTAATGTAGTTCAGACCTGATTTGTATGCATTCATCCGGACTTACTGGACATGGGGAGCTGAGCCTCATTCCCAGAGGGATGAACTCCAGAGGCCTTACCAAAAGAAGTCTCTGAACTCCAGCCATTTTTGACAGATCACTTTTGACCAGGGAAGGGGTAGGTTCTGTTCAGAGAAACCCTGTGCAGTGTAGTCACCTTCAGAAATTGTCCCCAAAGCCCCTAATACAGTCGCTGAGTTTTGAAAGTTGAACACACAGCACAGAAAATAGGTGCCCTCCTTCCCTGGGGAGAGGGGAGGTAGTAGATTGGTACCACGTGTTTAGAAGGTAACCTAGTAGTGTCCAAACTTAAAATGTGCGGACCCAGCAACCTCTGTCTCGGGCCGTGGGCTGTGGAAAGGGGTGTAGAAGCGGGCAAACGAGTATAAAGACCTCATTGAGGCAACTTGTAACAGCGAGAAGTTGTCAGGATCTGTTGTGTAACCAAATTACGGTAACTATATCAAAAATAATAGTGCAGTCACTACAAAGAATCAGTGATGTATCAGCATGGAATCTGGAGGCAGGCAGACTCGGATTTGCACTGCCTGGAACTTATGGCTGTGTGTCCTCTCTCCAGTCATTCTCTCCGAGCCTCTCCTCCTGGGAGTGTAAGGTCGGGATGATGGTGGCTTCCCTCACCCAACATTCGGGGCTTCAGTGTTCAAGGCACACTGAGGGAACCAGGCACTGTGCGAGGTCCAGTGTTAATTCAAAGAGACACGGTGCCTTTGGGGGGATTCGTCCAGCTGGGTGCAGGCAGTGAATTGAGCAACTCCCAAGCTGTGCTGAGATTCTAAAGCACGGTGTGCCCCCAGCCTACTCTGACCTTGTCACAGCCCGGGCAGAAATGGTTTGTATAAAGCGCTTAGAAAAGCAAAAGAGGGAGGAGATTAACGTGGACTCCAGCCAGACTGCCTGGGTTCAAACCCTGGCTCTGCCACACACACTCTGGCTTTGTGACCTTGAGCGAGTTCCTTAATCTTCTGGCCTCGGTTTCCTCATCTGTACAATGGGGATGATATAAGTACCTAGCTCATAGGGTTGTCATGAGGATTAAATGAATAGATACCTGTAAAGTGTATCTTAAGTGGATTAGAACAGGACCTAGTGTATTGGAAGTAGCATACACATGTCTTCAAGGGCACAGTAAGTCTAACGTGCCATCATTACCATAACTTACTTTAAAATCACAAGAAAGGAACCCCATACATGTCAGCACTTTAATTTTGATCAACTCAGAAGTAATTAAAATGGACAGGTAATGAATGTAGAAGGCCATGTCCCAGTGACCTAGTGTGGGAATGGGGCCTCTGAGAGTCTGCGGTCTGCTTTCAGGGCTCACGGAGGGATGAGGGAAAGCAAGAGAGGTGTTATCCAGGAGAGCCGAAAGGAAAGGCCATCTGTTTATCGCGGGGATTTGGGGGCAAGGAAAAGTAGGTCTCCCTGTTTGAGGTGCTGTCCACTCACAGGCAAGCTAAAGGCTGGCTGACCCGGCTTTCCAGGCTGCTTATTTTGGGGAACTGGGCTGGGTGCCTTATCATGGAGCCTGCCTTCCCTCGTCTTCTCTGCCAGGGCGTGGCTGAGGTGTCTGAGTGCTTAGGAGATAAGCAGGTGGAGAAGCCTGGGAGCCACCCCTCATAAGCATCTTAATTTCTGGAGCAGTGTTGTTCAGGTCCTGCACAAACAAGCTGCTACCACCCACTGCCCCACCCCACCCCTACCCTTCCATCCCTTTTTGACTTCTGCTCCAATTGCCTGAGGATTCTGTGTCTGCTCTGTGTCTGCCAGATACTCCCCTGCTCCTGGGGACTAATGCAGGGGTGAATGGTGACTCTCATCTGGAGTTAGTAGAAGCTTTGGATTAGAGAAAAAGACTGCATTCAAATCCTGCCTGTCCACTCCTGCCTGTCCACGGCTGTGTGACCTTAGGCAAGTCACTTAGCCTCTCTGGGCTTGTGAAATGGGGATAGGACTTTTTTTCTACCTCACTAGTCTTTGGGTGGCTTAATGAATATCATGGATGGGAAAATATAAGTTTTAAAATGTCAGGCACCCACGAGGGCTGCTTATTACTGAAGAGATTCACCTTTGTCTAGTGAAGCTAGAGCTAAAGCTAGAGCTAGAGCTAAAGCTAGAGCTTTGTCTTTCTCAGAAGCCTGGGCCCTGTAACCCCTGCATGGCCCCAGGAACCCTAAAATGAGCTGATGTCATCAATATAATTTTAAAAATGCAACATTGAATTAAATTAGTAACAACTAGCATTTGTTCTAATGTTTTAAATCTGGTGCCTGACATTTTGATTGTATTATCTCAACCTAGGCCATAGAGAAAACAGGAAGGTCTTTGGCTTCTAACACAGTTGGTTTCATATCCCAGCTCTGCCACTGTATTAGTCAACTATTGCTGTAATAATGCTTTGTAACAAACCTCCCCCAGCGTGATGGCTTATGACCACAGATGCTCACAGGTAACTGCAACTCACTGATGTGGGCGGGTCTTAACTAGTGAGCTCTGCTCCAGGCCACAGCTGGGCTCAGGTCTGTTCTACTTTCATTCTGGGGTCCATACTAAAAGGGCAGCAACTACGTGGGGCATGTTCTTCTTGTGATGATCCCCGGGGCACGAAAGCCTAAGACAAATTGAACAGTACATGTAAGCCGCTGCTTGTGTCACATCCTTCCATTAACATTCCACTGGCTCAAGGTGGTCATATGGGCAAGCCTGGCATCTGCAGGAAAGGAAATAAAGAAAACTCCACCCACAGTGGGACATGCTACAAAATTATATGGCAAAGGCTGTGGATATATAATCCTGTTAGGAAATCCAGCAACCCAGTCTACCCCTTGTGCCTTGGGTGCTTAACTCTCTAAGCCTCTGTTTCTTCATCAGTGAAACATAAAAGTCTATGTTTTGCAGAGTCAGAAATAATGTATGTGAATTTCCTAGGGCATAGTTAGTATTCAATGGATGGCAGCTATTATTATTATCAACTCCATTTTAGAAATGAGAAAACTGAGGCCTCTAGGCAGTGTGGTCTTAGATTGCGAGGGAAAGATGAAACAGGTCTTTGGAGATATGTTGAAGTGACCTGGACAAGTATTCTGTGGCTTTGGGAGTAAAAGCTGTGAGCTGAAGAAAATATGGCCTTATTGTCCTCCCCGCTACAGATGTGTGAATGATGGAGAGACATTTTGCAACAGTGTAAACTTTGGGGATGCCATTACCACGGTCTGGGTGATGGTGGTGACTGAACTCTGATAGCCCCACATCCTCCTCCTCTCTGCTTCCCTCCATGGCACCTCACAGAAAGCTCAGCAACTGATGGATTCTGAGCAAATGTTTGCATATTGATTCTTCTTGTCCTCCACCCTAGGTTCTCTCCATGACATTCCAAGAGACAGAATGGGACCAGGGAAAAGACTCTTGGCTTTAGCTCACTCATAGTGGGATCCTGACCAAACCAGAAACCAGCCCATCTAGGGCCTCAGTTTCCCCATATGCAGAACAGGTGGGCGGACGTTCATGGTGTCTTCCAGCCTGGACTTTGAGTCTATGATTTTCTCTAACCACCTGCCTGTGCCTCATCTCATTCAGTTATTCCTTGTGTGAGAGTCTGCTAGCTGTGCACCAAGATCTGTTCTCTCCTTCCTTAGCAATGCTGTGCAACCGCAGACATTTTCCAGTCTCCTGTGCAGCTGGGCAAGGCCGTGAGATTAAATTCTTACCTATGCAGTGTGAGTGGAAGTGATGTGACCCTCTTTCAAGTGTAGGCCTTAAAATACTGGACACACACTCTTCCAGCCTCTCTTTCCCTTCTGATCAGATAAAACCTGGGCCTCGTGTGCCCTGTGAATGAGGACAATGCACAGGAGGAAGGTGGGGAAACAGCATGGAAGGAGTCTGGGTCCCTGAACAAAGACAGGAGACAGACTCCAGGCCAGTTTATACCACTCCCCTCATTAATGGGACAAAACTGAATTTCCACTCTCCTAAGTCTTGATGTTTTTTTTTTTTTTTTCCCTCTTGTTAAAAATTGCTTGGGGGGCACCTGGGTGGCTCAGGTGGTTAAGCGTCCGACTTCGGCTCAGGTCATGATCTCATAGTTCATGAATTCAAGCCCCGCATCGGGCTGTGTGCTGACAGCTCAGAGCCTGGAGCCTGCTTTGAATTCTGTGTCTCCCTCTCTCTCTGCCCCTCCCCCGCTCACATGCTGTCTCTCTCTCTCTCTCTCTCTCTCTCTCTCTCTCTCTCTCTCTCAAGAAAAAAATAAATAATAAACATTAAAAATTTTTTTGTAATAAAAAAACAAACGAAACAAAACAACAACAAAAAACTCACTTGGTCATTGTAACAATTCTGCCTTCCCTGCCTGCTGTACTCCATCTCCTTTATTCCCACTTCTCCAGGCCTGGCTTCCTTGCTCTCCAGGCAGATGCCCTGGGAGATGCCCTAATGTGTTAGGTATTTGGTGGAGACACAGCTCAGTTGGGCATCAGCCTCTCTGCCAGCTCTTCTAACAGCTGAAGACCCTGTCTCCGAACTGAGATTGACTGCTTCTCAGTCTTTGCTGTGGGCAGTCACCTTACAGTCTCAGCAGGACCAGACAGACCTCCACCTCTTCCTGCTGGTCAGTCACTGCCTTCCCCCATCCCAGGCTAAGCCTCCACTCATCACCCGAGGCAAAGTCATGTGTTAAGGCCATCCCAACATTTCTACCTCTCCAACGAGGTAGAAGGGCTATTCGGGTAGACCAGGGAAAGTTCCTGGAACTCCCCACGCCCCCACACACTAGACTAGTTACAACACTGGAAAATGGGTGGGTCTGGAGAAGGGTCATGTTTCATCATGAGCTCCTTCAGGTGGTGACTCAAACTGCCGTTTTTTCAGATGTGGCTTCTTTACTAAAGAAAATCAACACAGTGTCTAGCACTTTTAATGCAACATCTGGTCTGGAAACTGTTGTTCTCTCTACCATTTGGTGAGGACCACCAAAAGCCATTTGCTGTTATTGGGCAGAGCAGTAGCTTCTTGCTGTGGGGCTAGGTCAGCTGTTTTGTTCTCTGTTGTAATCTCATGTATAGAGACCTTGATTACCCTGATGTCCCCATAATAAGACACTGACCCACCACGTTGATGACATCATGTTGTTCCCAGTGAAAAGGAAATGGCAAGTGCACCAGATGCTTTAGAAAGACCCACACATGCCAGAGGGTGGTATATAAACCTCAGGAACATTCAGGAACCTGTAGCCTTGTTAAAATTTCTAGGGACCCGGGGGTTAGGAAATGTCAGGCTATGCCTTCCCAGTGAAGAAGTTGCCATGCCTGCCACTAAGATGCAAGCACTGTAATCGGTGGCCCTGTTTGGATTTGAGAGGCAATGTACCCCCCTTTGTGTGTGTTGCTCCAAACCATTTACAGGGTAACCCATAAGACTTCTGGTTTTGGGTGGATCCCAAAGTAGATGCAGGCTGCAGTTCAGATGCTCGGAATGACCCAGCAGATCCAATGGTGTTGAAATTGTCTGTGGTTTAGACATGGTGGGTGGAGCCTCCAGCCAGCCCTAATAAGAAACTCTCAGCACATACCCCCACGCTCTTGGAACAAAGTCCTCTCCTCTTCTGCATATAACAACTGTCCTTTTGAAAATTCGTTTCTGGCCTGCTACTGGGCCCTGGAAGAGACTGAACACCTGACCATGAGACACCAAATGACTAAGCAACCTGAGCTGTCTGTTGTGAACTGGATGCCATCTGATTGATCAAGTCATAAGGCTGGGTACATAGAGCAGCATTCTATCAATTGGAAGTGAAACAGCTCAGAGGATGTCAACTATTCCTGCCACATCACCACCTCTTCCTCATCCAGCACCTAAGGCCTTGTGACGAACTCACTCTGATCAAATGATGGAGGAAGAAAATCTCAATCCTGGTACCAGCTGGAAGTGGGTGGTCGCAGCACCACAGGGAATGCCCTCAAAGACATTGGAGAAGGAGAATCCTCACTGTGAACAGGACTTCAAGCAGTAACTGTGGTTGTCCACTATATCTAGATGGAGACATAAGTCCAGAAAGACGGATCTACACATATTCATGGAATGGATGGTTTGGCTGGATGATCAAGAGCATGGAGAGAGCAAGAATGGAGGATTGGTAACAAGGATATCTGTGAAAGAAAGAATGTGGGCGAATCTGTAACAATGGGCACAGAAAGAGAATGTATCTCCCCCAAAAGTACTCATTGTAGAGGAGCGTGTTAACAAATATTTGGACAAAATGACTTGTTTTGTAGATACAAGTCATTCCCTTCCCCCAGCCACCCTAGTGCTCGCTCAATGGGCTCACGTACAGAATGGCCATGGTGATCGAGCTAGAGGTTCTAGGTGGACACAACATGGACTCCCTCTCAGCAAGACTGATCTAGGTAATACCAGCATCAAGTACCCAACATGCACAGAATTCCTGATATGGAGCCATTCCCTGTAGGAACTAGCCACCTAGTGGCAAACTGGTCACATTGACCCCTTCCATCATGGAGAGAGCAGCGAGCAGCAATTTGTATATCCTATATATGGATTTGCCTTCTTTGACCACGACATCCACGGACACCTTGGCTCCAGTCCTGGTATTCCATACAATATTGCTTCTGACCAAGGGGTTGATATCACTGCAAAAGAAACGCAACGGCGTAATTATCCCGGTGGAACTTTCTGGTCTTACCATGTGCTCTATTATCTAGAAGAGCTATGCTTACAGAACATTGAAATGGCCTATTAAAGACTCCATTACAGCACCAGCCAGGAGACACTGCAATGTTGAGGTGATGTCCTACAGGATGCAGTATAAACTTTGTATGGCCCACAGTGCTGTCCCTTCCCCATACAGAAAACATAGGTTCAGCAGTGCTGAGGTGGGAATGGGAGACTAGCTCTCACTATTGCACATAATAGCCCATTCACAAAAATGTTGCTATCCATTCCTGAATCTTTGGACTTTTATGGTTTAGAGCTTATAATTCCCAAGGAAGGAATGCTTCTGTTGGGGAATACGTCAATGGTTCAACTAAATTAGTAGAAGCTGAGATTATAATTTGGCCATTTTGATCTCCTACCATTGAAACTACATGCAAAAAGTTTACAGACTAGGGTGATTGGTCCTGGTCATCGAGGGTAAATGGGGTTGCTGCTGCAATGGTGGCATGGAAAACTATGTATAGGAAGTAGAGGATTCCCTGGGGTGTCCCGTGGTATTTCCATGGCCAATAGTAAAAGATTAATGGACGACCACAGCAACTCAAGACCACCAAAGCCTGAGTCAGATAAAATACCCCAACCATGAGGTGCTGGTCCTCAGACAAAGAGAATATGGGATAGCTAGTGGAAAAAGGAGAAACGATAAGTATCAACAATGGCCTTGGGATCAATAACAGACATGAGGACTCTGGCAGCTATGCGGATTTTCTTCCTCGCTTGTTATGTGTGTGTTTACATTGTATACAAGGAATGCTAGTGATGGATAAATTAACATTTTAATATGTAGATTACAGTATACTGAGGAGTGCCTGTGCCCTCCAGAAGTAAATCCAATATCATCCAGAGTGATGTTACTGATGAGGCTTTGTGAGTCTCATTTTGGAGAGAAGGTGCAAGCAGACCAGTCAACCTCATCAGGATTAGGCATGATGTCATTGTTCTTAAGTGGAGTTTAATTATGTGGAGAGTCTGTGTAGATGTTTGAGTAGCCTAAGGGGTGGACAGTGCCAGATGGTGACTCTATTATGTCCCATGCTTGTCCTATCAGGGCCCTGGTTATTTTTTTCTTTTCATCACACACACAAAAAAGGGCAAATTCTTATACATTTTTGCAAAATCAATAAACTATGCTTTATGTTCTATAAGGTATATCCCTGGTTTAATGTTCTTCAGACATTTTAACTCATTTTCCCCTCTGGGAATGTGACCTGGGTATACCCCGGTCTATGTCCAGGTTAACACAAGCAGATGGTTGTGAACATGCTCTATAAACTGAGAAGCCCTGTGTCCAAGTGAGGTGGGTTTATGCTAAGGTCAGGACATTGCAAAGTCCACCCAGAAGCCATCCCCACAACCAGCAACTTGAGACCCGGACTTTATTCTTGCTAGCTCTTGCGAACCGCTGAATCTGAACCTCGAGTTTCTGCCTCTCTGCCCCAAACTTTGGGAAGGAGAGATGGATGGACAACACAGGTCTAGAAATGAAAAGCAACTGCTCCTCCTGAATGCTTTATTGGGGGCTTTCGGTGGTTTCTAAGCATGAGCGGCAGTGACACCCAGACCTTCTCCCAACATGCAAAAGGCACAGGAAAGTGAGACACGACCAGGGAGGGCAGCAGGGATGCAGAGACACCACACTCCCCTGCTCCATGTGGCATGGTGGGGCACAGGGGAAGCCCCACGTGTGATGGGGAAGGTGGGCAGTAAAGGAGGTGGCTTTGGCAGAGGCAGAGGGAAGGACCTGAGTCCATCCACCTCCAGACCCACCCCTGCACGCAGGCCAGGACTGACCTTCTGAGAGAAGGTCAACATGGCTTTCGCTGCAAGTCCACCTCCCATGGTGGGAAGTCAACCCCCAGCGGGAAGAGGTGATGGGTGGGTGCTCTTCCAGGGACTTCTGGTAAAGCAAATACATTGGCCAAATCAGGAGGGGACAAGAGGGCGTGCTCATGGTGTCGGTCCCAGGCATGGCCTGGTGGTTGGGTGCCACTGTCTTGGCTTGTGCCAGTGCTGTCTCAGTCCACGTGCAGGAGAAGAGTGGAGCCCCTTGGGGTCTTCAGGAGCCTCCCCAGGGTCCGTGGTCTCCAGCCCCAGCCCCAGCCGGAGGCACCACTTGGAAGAGTCAAGTGTTGATGTTGGCTTTGTCCTGTGGAAGAGTTCCCTGGGCAAGAGGGAAGGGGAGGCGAGGGGATCAGGCCCTCTGAGCCCCCAGCACCTCCCAGAATCTGGGCCCTGGTGGATCAAACAGCCTGGGACTCACCTCAGATCCTAACCAGTCCCCACAGTTCCATCTTGAGACCTTGAATCAAAAGAAAAGGCATTCGTGTTTTCTGTTCTCTCTCTCTTTCACACTCACGCTCACTCGTTCTCTCCTTTAGTAGAGCCGTGGCCTCAACTCACGGCATTGGCAACGTCTACTTCTAAACTATGGAATGTTTTCACATTGACGATAGAATTACTCCAAACGGGGTGGGGAGTGGCTGTCCAAGTGTTCATGAGACAGTGCGTTACTGAGAGCTTGCTGGGAATCACACAGTACAGAGACACCGACAGGCGCTGAGCCCGGGCCTGGCTCTAGATGTATTTTTTCTTGAGGTACCAGTAGGCAAAGTAGCCCATCCCCCCCAGGGAACCCATGAGGAAGGACGCCCCAAAGAAAGATGGGGGTTTCCGCTTGACCAGCCGGAACGCGTTGGGGATGACGGCTGACAGCAGGGTGGTGTGGATGTCTCCGAGGACTTTCCGGAAGGCCAAGCGCCTCTGGACCCTCTCAAAGAAGGACTGCAGGTTGGGCCGGCTCCCATCTTCCCAGTATTTCTTGGACAGTCCCAGGAACTTGAGACGGTGCAGGGTGGCTCCCAGGAGGACATCGGCGAGGGTGAAGGCACAGCCACAGAGCCACAGCTCACATTTCTGCCCTGGGGGGAAGGGAGAGGAGATGGGGGTGGACAGGTCAGCTTTGTCCCATCAAGCTGATGGGACTTCTCTCCCTTGGACTCCTCCAGCCTCTGCCTGCCCACCACAGCACTGCCCCGAGGTCACTCACTTCCATACAGCTTTCATGATGTTTGCCTTACGCTTATACTACCTCTATTACTATTTTTTCTTTGAACCAACTGACTTTTTAAGTGCAAATATATGTATTTAAACTCTAGCCTCCTAGGGGCGCCTGGGTGGCGCAGTCGGTTAAGCGTCCGACTTCAGCCAGGTCACGATCTCGCGGTCCATGAGTTCGAGCCCCGCGTCAGGCTCTGGGCTGATGGCTCAGAGCCTGGAGCCTGTTTCTGATTCTGTGTCTCCCTCTCTCTCTGCCCCTCCCCCGTTCATGCTCTGTCTATCTCTGTCCCAAAAATAAATAAACGTTGAAAAAAAATTTTTTTTAAAATAGACTCTAGCCTCCTATGTCTAACTTTCCATTTTACAGCTCCACTTGGATGTCCACTATGCATTTCAAGCTCGGTATGTCCAAAATAGAATTCCTGATAGTCACTTCCAAACCCACCACAGTCTTCCCCATGTCAGCAGCCACATGCCTACCCTGTCAGTTGCTCAGGCCACAGCCCCATGCCACATCGAGTCCTCTTTCTTTCATTCCTCATGTACAGTATGTCAACAATTCCCATTGACTTCTCTTCAAAATACATCCAGAGTGTGATGTTACCTCCATTGTTACCACCCTAGTCCAAACAAACATTCTCTCCTACCTGGGTTATCATCATGTCCTCTTACAAGGTCTTCTTGATTCTGCCCTGGACTTCCTAGAGTGTGTTCTCATCATAGCAGCTGGAGGGACTGAAAATGGGCATGGCTTGCCTGGGGGACCCAGTGGATAAGTGGATGATTCATGAGAAGTCAAGATTAGAGAAGTGGATGCAGATAAACTAGTGAAAAGGCTTAAAAACCAGGCAAAGGAATTTGGACATTGACATGGTCAGTGGGGAGAATGGCGGGGTTTTGAACAAAGGTGATGTAGGAGATCAGAGGAGCTGCCTGTCCACCTCTGGGCCTTTGCCCCTGCTGTGTCTCATGCCTGGAGACTCCCCTCTGCCTCCTCTCTGCCTCCACTTCCTGTGAGGTCTGCTGTCCTAGGAAGCTTGCTTCTGCATCTTTGAGCAGGTGTCCCTTTCAGCTCAGAAATTTCCTGAATCTGATGCCCTCCACCATCAAAGCCTGATCCCTTCCATCCCTTTCACTCTGTATCTTCTTGTTCATTCATTTATTCACTAATCCAACAAATGTTTATGTATGTGCTGGACATGAAGACCTGACCTGACATGACACAGGACAAGACAGTGTCTTGAGGGGTTGATGGTTTCATGGAACGAGGAGGTAAAGTGTAATGAAGGCCCTAATAATCTGAAGTTTGTTCTTGAACAACATAACCTTCAAGATGCCCGTTGGATAGCCAAAGGGAGATGATGAGTCGGCAGTTAGAGGTACATGTACCTAGTTCAGGTGTACATAATCAGCATGGAGGTGGGGGGACATCAGCGAGAAAGTGAGTGCAGACGGATCTGAGAATAGGACCAAGGACTGAGCTTGGGGGTTTTAAGATTTAGATATTGGGCAGCAAGGAGAAACCAGCAGAGGAGCATAAAAAGGAGCACCTGGGAGGTGGGAGATATCCTGGAAGTCAAGGTTAGGAAGTGTCCCAAGGAGAAGGGAGTGCCCGGCTGTGTTCAAAGGCTGCAGAGAGGTCAAGTAGGAGGCTGAGAACTGTGGTGGCATTTGGTGACTGGTGACCATGACAAGAGTAGATGCTGATGCTGAAAGCCTGGTTGGAAGGAGTTCAAGAGAGAAATGGAGGAGAGGAACTGGAGACGGTGAGCGAAGATCACTCTTTCAGGGAATTTCGCTGTAATGGGAAGGATATGCCAATATGAGAGACAGGTCCAGAGTGTCTTTGCAAGTTGGGAGAGGAAACCCAGGATGTTGATGGGAATGATCTAGCAGAGAGGGGATGACACTACAAAAGACAGTGGAGTGAATTACTGACGTGAGTCCTTGAACGGGATGGCTAGTATTCACGGGGAAGAGTTACTAGTTGAAGGACGGTTCACTCTTGGGAATACGAGGGAGTGTGCGGTACTACGTTTCATCAAATCTAAGTTGCTGTCAAACGTAAGACATCCACCCTGGAGAGAACAATGGTGCCAATTAAACTTTGTGAGAAACACTGCAATTTCAGAGATGCTGAGATGTGACATAAGAGAGGTGCACCTTTGAGCTGCTAAAACATGGTGTGTGTATGGGCACTGATGCTGGTCGGGGAGAGGTTGTGGGGTCAGAGATCTGAAGGTCTCCTCCTAAAGCTTCCATTTTCTCAGTGATATAGAAACAGTCAGTGAGGGGAGGGGTGGAGGCAGTGGTTAGAAGGTTGAGGAGGAAGAAGAAAGTATTATTAAGTAGTCACCTGGGGAGGGGGACAGGGGTGGCCCAGGGCAGCCGGAGAGCCATCTAAGGCTAGTGGTCTTGAATCCAAAGTGAGACCAGCCTGCATGCATGTGTATTTCTCTAGCCTCTAACTTGGGTTCACAGGTGCCGGTGCTGACTAGGTCAAGAGTCGGGTGTAACCATGTTTGAGGTTTTGCAAAGTATGATAAAGCAAGAGAAGGGCACGGAAGCCGACGGTGCAGGCCAAGGAGTGCTCTTGCTGGTGGACAAGGGAGTTACCGCTAGGTCTGGAGCAGGGTGAGATCAGGATGGGGGCGAGGGGCAGTGAAAGGAGGCAGGACCAAGGGGCCTGTAGACCCCAGTGACAGACTGGAGGAGACAGACAGGTTTGAGAACAGGACCAAGGACTGAGCGCTGGGGCACTCCAAGGTTCTCCAGTGAACGAGGAGAAACCAGCAAAGGCACATGAGAAGGAACAGCCTGTGAGGTGGGAGACGAACCAGAGCATGTGCTGTAATTTCCTTAATCCTCATGACAACCCTATCAAGTAGGGATTATTATCCCCACTTTACACATGAGGCAACCGAGGCACAGAGAGGATAAGTAACTTGGTCAAAGCCACACAGCTAGTTCACGGCAGAGCAGAGCCTGGATTTGAACCCAGGCCATCTGGTTGCAGAGTCTGTGCTTACAACCACTATATAACACTGCTTCTTTCCGTGTGCGGATGAAAAAGCACGTGTGCATGTATCTCCACATACACTCGGGCCCCTGGGTGGCTCAGTCAGTCAAGCATCCGACTCTTGGTTTCAGCTCAACCAAGATCGTACCATGCTTGTATGCTTTGTGAGACTGAGTCCCGAGTTGGGCTCTGTGCCGACGGTGCACAGCCTGCTTGGGATTCTCTCCCTCTCTGCCCCTCCCCTACTCACACTCTCTCTCTCTCTCTCCTCCTCAAAATAAATAAATAAACTCTAAAAAGAGAAGCAAAGAGGTGTATTCTTTGTTGGGTCTGTGTGCAGATCTGTCTGTTGGCCTATGTGTTTGCCTGCTCAAGTCCCCGCAGCTGATTGTGTGTGCACACGTGGATATCCACACACCTGGGCATCTGTGTCCATGTGGTGTGGAATCCCCGCATGTATACGTGAAGTGTCTGCCCACATCCATTTGGCTGTTGGCCTGCAGACAGATGCTCACGAGCATGTATGTGCACGTCGCTATCTAAGTGTGGCCATGCCTGTGTTTACGTCTGTGGGCAAATTCTGATAGCCATGACCACCACGTATGTAGACATCTGGTATGTCACCAGAGGGCCGGACGCATTCGGTTTCCCCTCCCCTCCAGCTATGCATTCCCTTCGGAAAGCCCCCAGCCCTGGACAAACTCTGTCTTGTGCCTTCTCCGAGTCTGCCAGCTGAGTGTGCTGGAGACAGTGACACTGACCGGCTATGCCTCAGATTCATAACCACAAAGCCCAAGACAGCACTCAGCCATGCCTGGGCCTCTGATAGTTCTGGAGTAGGCTGGCTTTCCCACGCCCTGCAAAGACAACCACACTCCTCTCCTCACACTCTGTCCCCAGTCCTCACTCAGCTGATGATGCCACCGCGTGCGTCGTTCAGAAAACAGGAGCCTTCGGGGGTGCCTGGGTGGGTCAGTCAGTTAAGTGTCCAACTTCAGCTCAGGTCATGACCTCACAGTTCATGAGTTCGAGCCCCGTGTTGTGCTCACTGCTATCAGCTCAGAGCCTGGAGCCTGCTTTGGATTCTGTGTCTCCCTCTCTCTGCCCCTCCCCTGCTCACACTCTGTCTGTCTGTCTGTCTCTCTCTCTCTCTCTCTCAAAAATAAATAAACATTAAAAATATTAAAAGAAAATAGGAACCTTCAGCCAGAAAAGCCCTCACTCCAACCAGGAAACCTACAAAGCCAGTCACCTACATGCACACTACCTTGGGCCACCCCGCGGTGGAGGGCGCCAGCCACCTCCTCTCGTGGCCAGGTCCTCTGTGGCTCTCTGACCACCACCCCCCGTCCGAGGCCACACATCTTCCCTTTGCCTTCCAGACCTACTCTCCTCCCTTCTCCGTACGGCTCTGTGCCACAGGAGAATGACTTGATGGAAAAACTGGTGGGGCTCCACGCCCTCTGGCTCCAGCCACTGGGGAGCAGAGGCAGGAGATGGGAGGGTGGGCGAGAGTGAGGTCAGAGTCTTGCTTCCCTCAGTGTCCTCTCTGTGCATCGCCACGGACTGGGTGTGTCCACAGACTGAAGGTCACAGCTCCTGCCAGGGGGTTCCCCTCTCCACACAGCCTCTCTGTCCAGGTTCCTGAAGCTGCTCCCACGCCTCACGACCTCAGGCCCAGGGCACTGCATTTGTCCCTGTGCTCTCCCTGCATCCTGCCCACATATTTGTAAATAGTCCTTTGATTAAGTGCTTTTCACCTTTACCTGATTCAAGGCGCCCTGTTTCCTATGGGGCCCCTGCCTTGAAGCAGGTCCCTAGCGTCCCCTCCTGGACTGGGTGCCATCCATCCTGTAGCACTGATTTCTCCCTCCCACTGGGTTACTTCTACCAGCTTGGAAATATGCTCTTGGGTGTCCTATCTTAAATTTTTTTTTTAATGTTTATTTATTTTTGACAGAGAGAGAGAGAGAGAGAGCGAGCATGAGCTGGGGAGGGGCAGAGAGAGAGGGAGACACAGAATCCGAAGCAGGCTCCAGGCTCCGAGCTGTCAGCACAGAGCCCGACACGGGGCTCGAACTCACGAACCGTGAGATCATGACCTGAGCCGAAGTCGGATGCTTAATCAACTGAGCCACCCAGGCGCCTCTTGGATCACCTATCTTAAAAAAGATTCCTCTCTTCACCCCGCATCCTTCTTCAGGCACCATCCCATCTCTCTACTCCCACAGCTAAACGTCGCAAAAGAGGAGTCTTCATTCTTCACCTCGTGTTTACTCTTTAGCCTTCAGCCCCCACATTCCAACTAAACTGCCCTTGGCAAGGTCACAGCCAACAGCCATGAGACAAAATTCATGGCTTGACACTGTTCTTTCCTTAAAGCACAATCCTTTCTGGGTTCCATTCACACAAGGGTCCCACATCACTGGCTCCTCTCTCTGTCGGCTTTGCTGGCTCCTCTGCCTCTACCCTCTCCTTGATGTGGGGGGATCTCAGGGCAGGTGTGGTAGTTTTAAAAATATGCTCACAAAGGGCACCTGGGTGGCTGGGTCGGTTGGGCATCCAACTCTTGATTTCAGCTTGGGACATGGTCTCGCGGTTCGTGGGTTCAAGCCCCTGGTCTGGAGCCTGCTTGGGATTCTCTCTCTGTCCTTCCCCTGCTTGCATGCAAATGCTCACTCTCAAAAATAAGCACGTGAACTTTAAAAAAAGTATACGCTCACGAACTACTCAATACTTCTCCGATGGAACCCAATTTCCCTCCCCTTGAATATGGACTGTATTTTGTGACTTGCTTCTAGTGAATAGAATGTGACAGAAGTGACAGTGACTTCCAACAGTAGGTCATAAAAGGCATTGTGGCTGCTTCTCTCTCTTTCTGCGTTCACCCGTTCAGGGGAAAGCGATCAGCCATGTTGTAAGGAATCTCAAACAGCCCCACTGAAGCTTAGGTAATGAGGAACTGAGGTCTCCTGCCAATGGCCAGCGGGGAACTGAGACCTTTAGTTAAGAACCATGTGAACGAGGGGCGCCTGGTCTGACTTGGGCTCAGGTTCTGATCTCACGGTGCATGAGTTCGAGCCCCACATTGGGCTCGCTGCTGTCAGTGTGGAGTCTGCTTTGGATCCTCTGTCCCCCTTCTCTCTGCCCCTCCCCTCGCTCTCGCACTCTCTCTCTCTAAAGTAAATAAACATTAAAAAAAAAAAAAAAAGAACCACGTGACTGAGCCATCTGGGAAGTGGAGTCTCCAGCTCAAATGACTGCAGCCCCAGCCAAGCTTGAGTGCAACCTGCATCATGCAACCATAAATTAGAACCAGCATCTACCCTGCTCCAGAATTCCTGAGCCACAGAAAATGTGTGATGTAAAACATGTGGGTTTTGTTCCTGTTTCAGTCCCTAATTCAGGGGAAATTTGCTGTGCAGCAAAAGGACACATCAGCCCTTGACTCCTCTGTTTTGTCTCTCTCCACTGTCTCCCTGGATGAATTGCCCAGTTCTATGGCTTTAAATACCACATATATGCTGGAGTCTCACCAATCTCTCTTCAGATTCCGACCTCTCCATTACAAGGCAGACTAGAATACCAATGGCTATGTGACACCCCCTCTTGGGTGTCTGAAAGGCATCTTGAACTCACTGTGCCTCAAATTGAACACTCAGCCTCCTCTGCCCGTATCAGGAAATGGCACCACTCAGTAGCTCAGACCAAAACCCAGTAGTCATCCTTTTCCTTACTCTTCCCACCTCACTCGACCATTCAGCAAGTTCCAGTTCATTCTGTCTCCAACATGCCTCTCAAGTCCATCCACGCCTCCCAATCACCCCTGCCACTTCCTCAGTCCAGGCCATATCATCCCTCCTGGGCTGCTGTGACAACCTTCTATCAGTCTCCCTTGAAATCCATTCTCACAGCAACCAGAGTGCCCTTAAAGTCAGAACACCTCACCATTGGTGGATTGCAACAATGGCCACTAATTTCCCCCATCCTGTGTGCATGTGGCTTTGCTGCTTCTGCCAACAAGAGGCAGAGTCTTCACCCCTTTAATCAAGACTTGCTCTAGCCAACGGGGTTCTAGTAAATTCCACACAAATAGAAGCTGGAAAAGGGTTTATGTGCTGAGCATTTGCTCCCTCGCTGTTCAGAAATGGCTTTGACCACCACCATACGAATGAGCCTGGGTTAGCCTCTGGGCGATGAGCAACATGTAGCCCACTTACTCCCATTGGCCCTGCCAACAGCGAGCCAGCCACCAGACATGCCAGGGAGGTCAGTGACTGCCAGCTGGCTACAAATACCTGAGTGATACCACCACCAGCATGTGGGACAGAGACAAGCGATCCCAGCTGAGCCCAGCCCAAACTGCCAAAGCACAAATCATGAACAAATAAAAGGTTCTTTTAAGTCACTCAGATTTAGAGTTTATTCGTTATGCAGCAAAAGCTAACTGATACAATCCCTTTCTCAAAACCCTCCAAGGATTCCCCATTGGATGGATTTGTATATGGTATAAAATCTAAATTCTAAATATGAATAAAATATAAATATGAGTACATTCTAAATTCTAAATACAGGTCCATTATCCTGCATCTCTCTGGCTCTCTCCAACCTCACTCATGCCACTCTCCCCATTACTCAGCACACAGTAGCCAAGTACTGGAGAGCTCCCAGCTCTCCCCCCTGCCCCCCTCCCCACCGCAATGGTATCCCCTCAGTGTGGGACACACCTGTCCTGGTTCTTCACAAGGCTGGCCCCTCCATATCCTTCAAATCTTATTTGAAATGTCACCTCTTCAGAGAAGCTTTATCAGATTTTCCCTGCTCTTTTCATTATCAATCTTAACACTTACCACTGTGTACAATTCTGTTTTTACTGATGGGGTTATTTGATTAATGTCTTTCTTCTCCATACGACTGTAAACTCCATGAGAGCAAGAACAATATCTTGTTTTTTCTTGCATTTTTATCCCCAGGACCTGGCACACAGTAGGTGTCCAAGAAATATTACAATAAATGAATGAAAAGAATGGTAATGGTAATTATTTTTGAAACTGCTATGTCTAGAACATTTTACTTTTAGCCAGGTAATGTGGAGAGTGACCAATACTCATTATCTTTATGAACCCTCACAACCTCCCTGTGAGTTGGATTCTATTATTACCCACATTTTGTAGAAGAGCTCAGAGAAGTGAAGTGAATTCCATAAGGTCACAGAACTAGGAGACAGCTGATCAAGAACCCACATCAGTGTCATCTGGCTCCATGCTAGGGGTCTTAGCTGTGACATTATAATACCTCCCAACCCTGGGCTCTGCCTCACGAGGGGACAAGTGGAGGGCATGAGTGATCCCCCCAGGGAAGTTTGGGGATGCCCCAGTGGGTGAATGAGTGAGAGACCATGTGGGCCCAGCTACTTCCTGGACCTTTGCTGCCTCCCCCAACCATGGAGGGACACAGGACTGTCCAACATCCCCATCTGGAACAGCCCCAGTCATCTTGCCATGGAGCAGTACAATGTTGCCTCCTCTTGGAAGAGCTCATGACGAACACAGAGACTGAGGTCAGGAGGCTTCCAATCTAGGGATCACCTGAGCATCCAAAGCTGTTCTCCAGGACTATCAACCCTGCTCTCCATCTAGGTCACACTCTGTGTCTCCCTTGATCATATCAGCAGCTAATATTTGTGGACATTTCCATACTGTGTGTCAGGCCAGGTGTTTATTCCCTTTCACATACTTTCTCATTGAGCCGCACAACAGCCCTGTGAATAGGCTTTCATTTTATCACAGAAGAAGTGGCAGAGCTCGAGCTTAAAAACTCAGACTCTGGGAGCCAGGGTTTAAATCTAGGCTCCCCCATTTCTATCTGTGTGACCTTGGGAAGGTTACTGAACCTCTCTGTGCCTTAGTTTCTTCATCGTAGTTACTCATTATCTCCTAAAGTTGCTATGGGGATTAAACTATGTGAAACAGAACGGTACTCAACACACAGTAAGTGTTGTTAAAGATGAAAGCAGTATGGGTTGAACAGTGTCCTTCCAAAATTCATATGTTGAAGCTCTAATCCACAGTATCTCAGAATGTGACTATATTTGGAGAAAGGGCCTTTAAAGAGGTAAGTTAAAATGAGGCCATCAGGGTGGGCCCTAACCAATCCGAGGTGTCCTTGTAAGAAGAGGACATTTTGCCACACAGACACCAGGGGTGTGTACACAGAAGAAAGCCTCTGTAAGCCCAAGAGAGGCCTCAGAAGAATCAAACCTGCCAGCCCCTTGAACTTAGACTTCCAGACTCCACAACTGTGAGAAAATAGATCTCTGTGGTTTAACTCATCCAGTCTATGGGATTTTGTTATGGCAGCCAAGCAAATTAACCCATGAATATACAAGATGTGCCTGAGAATTAAGGTTGACCAATGAGAGAATGGCAGAGCTAGAACTCTGTCTGACCCCAAAGGCAGTCTTAGAAACACCATGCCTTCTGGCCTCTGAGCACTCTTCTGTAAGGGCTCCCTTAAGCACCTTCCCTGACAGGAAGGAGAAAGTCCCTTCTTGAGATGTGTATATTAGTTTCATTACTAAGCCTTGCCATGCTTTTTCTTACAGAGGATTTAGGGCCCTGACTTTAGAACTCATGGCAATGTCCCTATTCAGGACTCTAGGTATCTATGTGTACCTTGTGCTTGCCTCAGTTACGAGATGCTGGAAGAGCACTGGACCTGTCAAGAGGGAACATGTTCTTGCCATGCCATTTATGAGCGGTGTGATGTTGAGCACGTCCACGTATCTCTCTGAGCCTCATTTTTCTCAAATGGAGAATGTGCATGCCGTTAGCTGTTATATGTTTAAACTAGCATGTTCCAGGCAATGTGCAAAGTGCATTTACTTTTTATAAGAGTCCAACAAGATGGCGTTAAGTTGTGTTCTTACCATCCCATTCTACAGATGAAGAAACTGAGGCTCCAATAGGGAAAACAACTTGTCCAAGTCACACAGTACAGGCGGCAAAGCTGGAACTCTAACTTAAACCTGCCTGACTCTAAACCTATCTCTCTTTTTTTTTTCTTTTTAAGATTTTATTTTAAGTAATCTCTACACCTAATGTGGGGCTCGAACCCTGAGTTAAGAGTTGCATGCTCTACCGACTGAGCCAGCCAGGCGCTCCTAAACCCATCTGTTACAGCACTGTGCCCCACAGTTTTCCCATTTAGATGGGGTGTGCATGTGAAGCTGTGAGTGTAGCACTCCACGTTGCACAGGCTCCATAAATTAGCACAGCTGAGGAGACAAGACTAACAGGTCGCCTAAAACAGAGCAAGACGAGAAGGTCTGGAATCAAACTTGAAGAAGAGAAGTAGCAAAGACAGCACATAAAAGGAGAAAGGAGCAGAGTGGCATGGAGACTGTACTCCTGGCTGCAAGAGCTGCAGGAGCAAAGTTGTGGAGATGGGAAAGAGGCTGCACACTTAGGGTCCAGAGAGCCGCTTAAACAGAAAGATCAAGGTCAGAAAGAGCCATAACGCATCCTTGAGCAGGGGAAGGTGAGAGGATGTGGTGGGTCATGTTGATCACCAACTACCACCAGCATTATCATCTTCATCAATCTTTGTTAAGCATCTACTGTGTGCTAAGCATTAACCTAAACATTCTTCGTGTATTATTTCATGTAACATTTCAACACTTTTGGCAGGTCTTCTTATTATCCCTATTATACAGATGAGAAACTGAGGTCCAGGGAGGTGAAGTACCTGACCCATGATCACTTAACTACCAAGTGGTCAAGCTAGGACTTAAACCTAAGTGTATCTGACTCCATGGCCCGTGATTCTAATGACCTGGGAGGTCCTCTGACATCTTTGGGATAAAGGGGCTGGAACTAAACAGGGTCAGGTGGGCCGGATGGGCTCCAGCACCCACCTACCCCAGACACAGCTGGCACCCACCCTCATTCTCCAGCTTCCTCTTCTCCAGCTCGGCCTCTATCTGGTCCAGCACCATGGCCAGCTCCCCGAGGATCTTCTTCAAGTAGCTCACATCATCGTGCTCCAGGATCTTGGCCTGGGGACAGGACAGGCAGGAGCCAGAGGAGTTGAGTTGGCTTCCATTGAGCCTGGGTGACCAGGGATTGAAGGAGCTTGACCCAGACGCTCTTTGGCAAACCCAGCTTCCAAACATCCCCTTCAGTGTAGAGGGTGCCCCATGGTTACGAAGCACCCGCATCTGGTGCTCAGTGCCCCTTGAGCTCAGCTGTCCTGGCCAGACCTCTTTCACAGGACTGACACTCTCATATACCAACTGCTGTAAGGGTTCATTGATAGGAGCTCATTGCTGCCCCTTCTCCTGAGAATTACTCTCAGCCAAAGAAAAGCTGCCTGGAGATACAGGCCCCTCAAGCCCCCGCCAGGCAATATGTAACCACTGACTGACAGATACAGAAGTATAAAAGGCTTGCCCCTTGCCTTGGGGTGGATCAACTTTGTGGTGCCACTCATGCTGCAGAGGTGAACTTGGCCCCTCCCTCTTTCCTATACCTCCCACCCTTACAGGGTTCTCCTCAGAACACTCCCTCAATGTCACTCTTATCCAAGAACCTCCATCCAATGCTCTGCTCTTAGGGACACAACCTAAGACATGAGGAGATCAAGGCTCCAGGGGGACAGTGGCTTGCTCAAGGTCAAGTAGCCAGTAAATGACAAGAGGAGACAGAATTGGAAAAACAAGCCAGTGTTGTTTTCATTTCATGTCATCAGCTGATCCTCTACTTTGAACCAGCCTCGTGCCTTTGTTCTTTTCCATGGGAAAGATAGTGGGGAGTGGAACTGAGCAGGTCTGGAAGCACTCACCATGAGCTTCTTCTGTTTGGAAAGGTAGGGCTCAGAGAGCTGGGGCTCCTCTTCATGGTCCAATTTCATGAGGTCTGTGGTGGCATTGGCTAAATGTCCTGGGGAGAGAATAAGGAAGGTCCCATCTTTCTGATAGCCAGTGCCACCCCCAGCCCTTCTTCCACAAACTTGTGAGTAGGTTCCATTCAAACGTTGGTCTGAAAAGTAACAATATGGACAGCCAACACTTGGTAGGCACAACAGGCTGGAACCCGGGGATGGATGAGATGCCATCCTGCCCTAGGCTCAGGCTAGTGGGAGAGACAGACACACAAAGAAATCTCTAGGATACAGCACCATCAATCTGCAATGAAGGGTGAACAGAATACTGTGGGATAGAGGGCCACCTGCCTGGGGCACAAGGCATCAAGAAACCCCACTGAGGAGGGGACTACTCAGGAATGAGTGGGAGCTTGCCAGAAATGGATAGGTTATAAACCTGGACAGACTCATGCTTCAGTGCATGCCACCCCCTACTCTTTCTCGTGGTTAAGGAAATGGGTTCGGAGAGGCTAAATATCCCACACTAGTAAACGATAAGCAGGATAAGATCCTAGGGTCTGTTCTGTGATTGGGGTGGGGTTTCTCCAGAATTCTTGGCCAATGAGTCTGGGGTGTGGTGAGTCAGGTGGAGAGTGGTGCCCCAGTCCTGCCTGGTCCTTTCCCTTGGGCCCCAACTCCACTTAGCCATCTCTTAGGCTCCTTGAACCTCACCCAACAGACCTCACCATCTTCCCTGCTCCCCCTGCTCCTCGCCTGCATTCTCCCCTAACTGCAGCACCCCTCCCCCACACCAAGTTAAGCCAGATGCCTGGGGGTTGCCTTCAATTCCTCCTTCACCTCCTCCCTGAACAAAATCAGTCCCAGGTCCTATTGATTCCTCCTTCTTATTCTTTCCCATACTTAACATCTCCTTTTCAACCCTCTGACTCCCTTAGTTCAGACTGGATGATTCTGACCTGGCCCCAGGCACTGGCATTCTCTCCACTCTGTGCCCTTCTTCCCACTCACACTGAAGAGGTCTTCCTCAAACACACACTTGTCCATGCCATTCCCTGCTTAAAACCCACTCTGGCTCCTCACTGACCTTGGATAACCTTCAAACTCTTCAACGTGCCTTAAAAGACTAACAGGATCCCTCTCCTCTCTTCTCACCAACTCCACCTTTCACTGAGGAAACATTTCATCCACCCAAATGCTTGGCCTGAATGTGCCAGACTATTCCAAACCTCAGGGCCTCTGCTCACACTACTTCTACCTTCTGGAATAGCTTTCTCCTGTATTCCTGAAAATCCCCTTCTAGATCCAGCACAAGATCACCTCCTCCAAAAATCCCACCCTGATCCTTTGAGAGGTCTGACCATTCAATGCCTTTGTCCTTCAGTGTCCATGGTGCAGATTTCTGCCAAAAACTGCAAATATAGTAATCAGAGATGCCATTGCACCAATCCATTCACATTCCAATCTGTGCAAAAAGTGCCCCCTGGACTTGTGCAGTTCACACCCTGTAATGCTATCCACAGAGATTCTGATGTACTTCTCTCTGAATGTATATGTCTCCCACTAGAATCTGAGTTTCTGGATACCTGTGGCTATGTCAGATTCCCCTTTTTCCTTAAAACACAGTACAGGCCTGGCACAGAACAAGAGCTTAGTGAGTGTTGAATGAATGAATGAATAGAATAGAATAGAATAGAATAGAATAGAATAGAATAGAATAGAATAAATAAAATGAGTGAGTGAATGAGTGACTGCAGGTGTTCAGCTACTGCCCTCTGACGTCTCACCATCTACCACCCTATCTCCTGGCCTGCTAGAAAAAACAGTAAATACCCTCCCAGACCTTCCAGCTTTGGGGCTATATTAAATCTCATTGATATTTTATGAACGTGAAGGTCAAGTATAGCATTTTCTCTCTTGCCAGTCATCCAGGGCTGTACACGTGGCTCTCTTTAGACTCTAGAAGGGCAACCCAAGCCAAGGAAAGACCTTGGACTGATTGGAGGGGTCACTGCAGGATGACTGCTACATCCTGTTTGATCCCTCTCCTCTCCCAGCTGGGCTGGGGCCCTGAGTTCTTGTGTCTTCTCAAAGGAAGGAGCAGGGTAGGCCTTCTCTGGATCCCTCACTGCCTTCTAGTCTCCTTTAAATGACTCAGGGTGGAATGAGGAAGTGCCTCCAGCCCCCAGAAGCATTTAGGGACTGCCTCCATCCAGTCCTGGCCACCGTCATTGCTCACCTAGATGACAGCCAGGACCTCCTAACTCAGTGAGGGAACTTTGTAAAATGCACATCAGATCATGTCACTGTCCATCCCTGTCTCTCCACTGCTCTTTGGGCAAAATTCCAATTCTGTCAGGCCTACTCCCCACACTCACAGCATGGCCACTCATACCTGCCTCGGACTACACTTCATCCACATTGAACTTCCTTCAGTTCCCTGAGCACACTACACCCTCTCCTCCCCCTCAATGAAAGGGTTCTCCCTCCCCTCCTACCTCCTGGTCATCCTTGGATGTTGCTGCATTTCAGAAGCCCTCCAGGCCCCCAGAGGCTGGAATGGGCATCCTCCCATAGCCTCCATGCTTCCTTTACCATAACACTGATTGGTTTTGGTTAAAAAATTTTTAACCAATTAGTTCTTGAACAGGTTATACATGTATACTTGTTTAAAACTTCAAATATTAGGGGCAACTGGGTGGCTCAGTCGGTTGAGCATCCGACTTCCGCTCAGTTCATGATCTTGTGGTTTGAGTCCGAGCCCTGTGTCGGGCTCTGTGCTGACAGCTCAGAGCCTGGAGCCTGCTTTGGATTCTGTGTCTCCCTCTCTCTCTGCCCCTCCCTCACTCATGCTCTGTCTCTGTCTCTGTCTCTGTCTCTGTCTCTCTCTCTCTCTGTCAAAAATAAATAAACATTAAAAAAAATTTAAAAATTCAAATATTAAAGAATGTGCAGTGAAAAGTAAATCTCTCCCCCCTCAGTCTGTGGTCTCTTAGTTCTGCTTCCTGAAAGCAAACCCTATTGGCAGCTTCTCGTGTATCTTTGTGCTTGCAAGCACCTGGGTATCCATTTAACGCCCTTTTAAATATAGTAATGATAGCACACTAGATGCATTTGTTTTGCCTTCCTTTATTCTTACTTCCTAACATATCTTAGGGAGCATCCCTTATACTCATTTTTTAAAACAGCTGTACAGTATTCTATTGTGGGAATACTAGAATTTTTTTGCCCAGTTCCCAACTCATGCACTGCTGAGTTATTTCCAACTTCTTGCTATTACCACCTATGCTGCAATGGTGATTCTTGGTGCACACATCCAAGTGTGACTGCAGGATAATCTCCACGGTGTGGGCCTTTTTGTGTTTGATATAGAGTGCCAGACTGTCCTCCTGAGAAGTTGTTCAAATGTGTTTAGTCCCACACTGCAATTACCTGGCCACTTGTCTTTCTGCTTATCTGTGATGGAAAAGATGGGATGGTAGAAGCTGTGTCTGTCCCCATCGGTCCCCAGACCCCTGCCTAGCGCCTGGGTCGTAGGAGACCTCATAAGTGTTGACTGAATGGAGACAAGATGATACTGATAGATTCCAGGTCTTATTCAAGGGTACTCTAAAGGGACAAGATCAAGTTCCACAACCTGCCCCTTCCCACTTTTAAACAACAGCTCACTCCTTTGAGAGGGAGGAAGTGACCATTAACTAAGTACCTAGTATCTACTTAGAATCATCACACTTCATCTGTCTATAGGATCCCATGGTGTCTGCACAGGGCCTGGACCAAAGTCTGTAAATAACTGTTGATGGATAATCTGATTTAATCTAACCCCCATTGACCAGGTGCTAGAAACAAAAAGATGAACCAGGCTATGGGCATGTCCAGACTAGCAGCTAGGACAGGACGTGGCTGATGCTTCAATCAGAAAAAAGAGACCTCACAGGAGCCTTGCATATCTGGGCAGCCTTCCTTGGTGACACCAACCCTGAAGTCACTCATTGCCCTGGATCACCAGCTATAGTCCTGACCTCCTTGGGCCCTGACCCCAGGTGTCTGGGGCTGGGACTCCTCCAGTACAAATGTGCTCCAGCTCTCCACAGACAAGACAAGCCTCTGGGAGGGCAGACAGCCCACAGCCTCTGTACAGGATGGCGGGACAAGAGGAGGGGCAGGAGAGGGGAATGAGACGGCCAGAGAGGGAGAGACATTTTGGTTTGAAAGCGGGTAAATGAGATGGACGGCCAGGGAGAGTGGTGGAGAGAAGGCAAGCAGGAGGGAGGAAGGGAGAGAGACAGAGGATGGAGCACGAGACACCCAGAGCGAAGGCCAGAGAGATGAACAGAGACAGAGAGAAAGGGGGTGGAGACAGAGGCAGGGACGGGAAGAGGGAGACCAGGAAGGATAAGAGGAAGAGGGGGAGTTACAGACACACAGTGGGGAGAAGATGTGGAGGAGGGGAAGGACTCCCGTTGAGGGGTCACCCATGGCACTCACTGCGGATCTCAGCCGTGGCGTACTTGGGGATCATGGAGTCCGTGGTGAGCTCGGGGTGTAGGATGCAGCCGTGCGTGTAGGCGTCCATGGGCAGCGCGTCCAGTAGCTCCCGGTACTGCAGGACCCTCGCGTGCTGTGGGCTGCCCGCCTCAGGCATCAGGGCCACCACATGCTCTGTGGGGCACAGCCGGGGCTGGGCTGGGGGGCAACGGATCCTGCCCCGGCCCCCTACCCCACTCATTCAGACAGACCGGGCTCTGGCACCCTGTCCTTCAACCCCGGTGTGCTGGAACCCCAATCGTCATGGCCCAGGTGCCACCCCTTTCCCCAGGCTCTTGTGATAAAGTTTCCCCCCAGCTGACAGGGGATCCTAGTGGTCTTGCCTGCCTACCTCACCTCCCTGGAGTCCTGCCAAGCTGTCTGCTGAGGAGCTGCCCGATGGGAGTCTAGGCCCAGTGTTGGCAGGCTTCAAGAGAAGCCAGAAACCTGGATGTTTAAAACTGAACTCTCCTTAATTCTTAATTGTTGGCAACTAATTTGTATTCTTTCTCCACAGTGCATGTCTGGGCCCTGGACCCCTCTCAGCTGTGGTTTGCAGCACCTGCTATAGGCAGTGGGCTTCTGAACCTGAAGAAGGCTGGAGGGCAGGAGAGGACATAGGGTCCTGTGGTGTTCCAGGTGTCTGGGCCCTGCTCACATCTGCAGTGTTCCGGGGCACCTGGGGCCAGGTCTATGGGGTTCCTGGGGAGTCCATGGCCCTAACTATGCTTATAGGGATTCAGAGGGCTGGGCCCTGCCTGTGCCCTGGCATCCCCAGAAGACCTGAGCCCCTCCTGGTGACTAGGATGGTCTGGGTCCAGCTCCTGCCCGGGGGCTCGGAGGGCCTGTGGCCATGCTTCTGACTCCAGAGCTCCTGGGGACGGAGGTTGTAGCCCCCTTGCTCCTAGGGCCATGTCTGGGCCAGCCCTTTCCCTGGAGTCCTGGGGATAGGGTTTGTAGCATCCCAAGGATCGTGGCCATACCTGTGGCCCTGTGGTCCCTGGGGGCGGTGGGCATCTGAGCCCTGTCTGCCATCCCACTCTTCCTTTTGGGGGAGACTGGGCCTTGTCCACAGTCCCAGTGAGCTTCCTCAGGCTCCCCAAGGTTCTTTGGGGTCCCTGGGGTCTGTGGCTGAGCCCCTGTGGGTGTGGCGGCCGTACCTCCTGTGAAGGTCCGCTCCACGTAGTCGATGATCTGGTCATAGTCACTGATGATGTTGTCCCGGTGGATAATGACGGGCACCTCCTCCCCCAGGTTGAGCCGCATGAACCACGGCTCCTTGTGCTCACTCTGCGGCAGGCTCACGTCCCTCTCCTCACACGCCAGGCCCTTCTCGGCAATCACCAGCCGCACCTGCAGGCGCCAGGGTCAGAGCGGGGAAGGCGGGCGGACGCACGGGGGACACTCTGCCCAGGTGGGGTGGGGCATGTGGGAAGGGAGGTCAGAGGTCACACACAGGAGGGGGCACTGTTGCTTCCTGCTCGTTCTTTGGGCAGGTGGACTCTCCCAGGGCCCGGGCGCCTCTTGGTGGGAGGAACACAGCCCTATCTGGGGCAAAGGGGCAGGGCTCCCTCATAGTTATGGGACCGGGTTTCACAGCTGGACATACCTGGGATAGGATTCCTGGCTCTGCTGTGTGTGTTTGGGCAGATTCCTTAAACTTCCTGAGCCTCAGTTTCCTTATTTGCAAAACGGAAGTATTAAAAGTACCACGCCAGTGTCTGGCACATAGATGGCACTCAAGTCATGGTTTCACTATTATGACTGGACACTCAGCCTGGCCTCCAGGGGTACATCTGGCCAGGAAATTCATAGGAATTCTTATCATCAACATGATCGAGCAATATTTCGCAAATTATTTAGGAAACAAAGCAAGGTGGAAAATAATTTGCCAACATCAACTGAGCCTTTTATTGCCCCCAGACACTTTCCCATCTGGTTGTTGTTCACAATAGCTTCCCCAAAGAGGGTAGAATAGAGGCTATCTCCCTGTTTTTCTTGATGAGAAAACCAAAGCCCAGAGAGGGCAAGTAACTTACCCAAACTCACACAGCAATTTAGCAGTAGACCTGAAACCGGAAACAGTGGGTCCTGACTCCTGCGGGCACCTTCAGGGAATCCTGGGCCTGCCCCCTCCTTAGTCTTTCCCTATGTCTCTAGGGGGTCCCAGACGAATATTTGAGCTGTTAGAAGTTAATGGAAAGCCTTGAGGCTGGGGCCTGCTCCTGACCCAGCCCAACATTTCTGAGTTGGAAGATAATTAGAGATCACCTGGTCCAACTGTCCCCTGCTTGTGGACTGAGACTCAGAAAGATGACTTTTGTCCAAATTCCCCACCAAAAAGATGGCAAGCGACTCTACCAAAGGCTCCAGGGCAGGGGGAAGGGAGGGCATCCCTGAGCCTAGCAAAAGTGGTTCTCCTTGAGCATCAGTGTCCCCACACACACTCGGTTGGTAGCTCTTGGGATTGGATGTCCGCAGCCTCCCTCCCAGATGTCAGGAGTTAAGCACTCAGAAGGGTCAGCATGGTGTCATAGTCGGACCTTGGACTCGGTGCCAGACTGTCAGTTCAAATCCCAGCTCTGGCACCTACTTGCTGGGTGACTTGGCTTTACATCTGTGTGCCTCAGTTTCCTCATCTGTCCAATGAGAGCCCACTAGCAGTTCCCGCAGAGGGCTGCCGTGAGGATTAGATACATTAGTCCCTACAGAACAGTGCCTGGCACCCCATAGGCATATTGTGTCTTAGCCACTTGCATGAGATCAGATTCTGGAAGCAGACAGATCTAGACTTGAAGCCTGGCTCTGCTGCTTATTTGCTGTGTGATCGTGGACGAGTTACTTGAGTTCTCTAATCTTGGGTTCTATGAGATGAGGAATGCAATCCACTCCTTCAAGCCTGACATGAGGTTGAGATGGGATCATATGGATAAAGTCCCAGCACGGGAGGTTAATACATGGATTCTACCATCATTATTACACACACACACACACACACACACACACACACACACACTCACCATCATGATTGGTGTCCTAGAGTACTTCATGCCCAACCCTCACAGCTAACATGAACACCTCTTTCCATGTGGGGAGGAAGAAGTAACTAGCCCCTGAACCCCCAATGCTCATTCACAGATTCGTTTGCTCCATTAGCCAAAAGCAGGTCCTACAGATGGGGCTGGGAGGTCCTCACCCTGGCTCTGCCACAGCAATGCTATTATGTGACCTTAGAGTGTCACTGCCCCTTCCCGAGCCTCCTTTTAATCATGAGTAGAATGAGGGCTGGACTCCACGTTGGAGGAGCACCTTGCTGCCAGCTGACGCTACATTCGGACCACGCAGGAGACAGTGGGAGGAATGGCTGATTCTAAGAGAGGCGGAGGAGTTGTGGCAGAGAGAGAGCACCGGGGGTGGCATCTGTTGGGTCTGGGTGTGTGAGTGTATACGTGCGTGAGCCTGAACGTGAGTAGCAACTGCATGAGTGTGCAAGTGTGTGTGTGTGTGTGTGTTTGTGTGTGTGTGTGTGCATGTGTTCATGAGTGCGGGTGTGTGGATGAGTGTCTGAGTATTAAAGCATTGTGTGAGTGCGTGTGCATTAGTGTGGATATGAGTGTGCATATGCACGTGTGAGTGTGTGTCGTTGTGTGTATGTGTAGGTGAGTGTGCATGTGTATGTTCTCCTTCCTGAGCCCAGGAGGAGCCCCAGAACCATCAAGGCTGGAGTTTGGCTGGAGCAAAACTACCCATTCCCTTCCTCCGGCCCATCCTGGCATCCTTGGCCCTGAACCATCGCGCTCTGCCCAGCCATCCAGCCTCCAGGCCAAGCTGGGACCGCTGAATGGATGGAAACAGAAACCAAACCAGGCCTCTGTCCTTGACAGGTCCGGACATTTGGCCTTGCATCCTGGCAGGGCACCTGCTCCCAGGGACCACTCCCAGGTCCTGCCCTGGAACTCTAGTGAGGGTGCCAGATGGGGCTAGTGCCTGGGGAGGGGACTATCTTTAGAGATGTAACAGTTTTGCTTGGAGCTGCCTCAGGGTCAGGCCGGCAGGCGGCCAAGGAGACTTTCTCCTTTAGCGGAGCTGCAGGCCAGAACCATGTGCCATCCTGCGGGGGAGGGGAGTGTGGGAGGAAGCCAGGTCCAGGGGAAGGGCATGCAGTCACCAAGGCCATCTGCCTCTCTGCACCCTGGAGGCTGGACCAGCCTTGGTGGTCGCCACTCAGTGTGACCAGACATCAGCCACCCCTGGGCAAACCATCTTCTCCGCGGGTGCATGGAATTAGCTCACTGGTGCTTCAGAGTCGGGACTGTCCCTCCTCACCAGGCAATTGCAATGGGCTGGCTTGGAGTCTGTGCCCAACCATTTAGTTGTTGTATGACTTTGTAAAAGACACTTAAGAGTCTCTGAGCTTCAGTGTATTTATCTCAAACATCCTTTTTTTTTTTTTAAATTAATAAAGGTGAAGGAGGGGTCCACACAGGGATCTGAGGAAAAAGAGTTCCAGGCAGAGGGAACAGTCAGCACAAAAGTCCTGAGGCAGGAGCGTGTCTGGCATGTTTGAAACACAATGAGGAGGCCAGTGTGGCTGGAACAGGGTGGGCGGGGAGATGAGAGGGGATGAGGCCCTGCACAGGGCATTTTAATCAAGACCCCAGATTCCGTGAATAAATTCCGTGGCTCCTTGAACTAAGATGGGGAAATCACATGTTTACTTTCAATAATCTCATACTGACAGTTATCATTTTCTTCAATTATGAGCGTAGGCGACAAAGCATGGTAGTGTTCGCAGTGCCTGAAATATTGTCACCACAAGGCATCAGATACTTTCATCACTTCACATTGCTACGGTTACACTCATCACGACTTCGACACTACAGTGATCAGTCCTGCCACCAGGTAAGGTTATAGAATGGGTTAATCCAGAAACATATATTATTACATAATGAATTTGTTTTAAAAGGATGTCAACAGCTATACTTCGATTGGCTTCCCTTCTAGTAATGTTATGTATTTTACTTTATTTCATTAAAAGCATTATTCTGAAAAAGGTTCACAGGCTCCCCTCTATTGATGAAGGGGTCTGTGACCCAAGGAAGGTTAGGATCCTGAGGTAGAGCCTGAGGCCATGACGAGGATTCTGGCTCTTTCCTGGAGGCACCTGGCGAGCCACTGCAGGCTTCTGGGAAGAATGGGGAGGTCGGCAGTTGCCACCTGTGAGCCTCTGGGGGTGGGGATGGGGCGAATTGTCAAGGGCAGCGTGGACAGGGCTAGGAGCCAGTGCCCAAGAGCTTGAAAGGCAAGGCGCAGGTAGGAGGTAGAGATCATCCTCCATTCTCACTTCCTCCTGCCATGTCTGAGAGGGGTCTCTGGAAGACCTGCTCAGTCTTGGGTGTCAGGACTGTCTTCTGACAGGACCCTGACCTGGGCCTCTCACTCCTGGGGGCAGAAGGCTGGGCCAGGTTCTCCCCAAAGTTACCTCCAAGAAAAGGGCAGACCCTGAGAGGATGGAATAAGGGAAACTTGAACCAAGCTTGTTGCAGGAAGCCAAGGACGGCTCTCAGAGGCTCACCTTGGTGGAAATCACAACAATATAGCTAACTCCCAAAAAGGGCTTTCTCTGTACCAGGCGCTACTCTAAGACATTTATGTGTATTAATTAATTTAATCCCCACAAAAAGCCTAATGAGGTAGGTACTAGTATCACGCCCGTTTTATAAAAGAGGAAATAGCCACAGAGACAGCGCTAAGTTGTCCCAAGTCACACAGCCAGTAAATAGCAATCTTGGTTTTTGAAAAACTGTCTGGTGTGAGGACAGAAAGATGCTCAGAGGGATGGGGACACACAGAGACAGGGTAATTCTTCCCTCCTGGGGAGGGAGAAATTCAAGTTGTATCAACATGTAGTCCATTTTCATGTGGAAGAAACTGAGGATCAAAGGGGATCAGGAACTACCTGAGGCCACAAGCTAGTGAATGAGAATGCCAGCACTGGATGCTGGTGTCTTGACTCTTGCCCCTTCCAGTCTCACCCTTTTGCCCCCTCCCCACCCCCCCAAGCCAAGGAGAAGGTGGCTGGGGGGCCAGAAACAGCCTCAGAAGCAAGCTAACATCTACACTTTGCATTTAGAACCCCCTTTGAACCCTGTGGCCTCAAATGATCACTTATGATGGTGCCTGAAAGTTCACTGTTAGCGTGTCATTTTTAAGGCATTGTGCAAAGTGTGTGACCATGCATGATCTCAGTCTTCACAGCCCTCTGAGGTAGGAACCGTTCCTCCTGAACACAGGGGGAAGCGGAGACTTACAGAAGTGAAGACACGTGCACAGTCACGCAGTGGGAAGTGGCACAGTCAGGATCTGCTCTCCTGTCTAGTAAATGTAAGTGCGCTTACTGGGCAGTTTCTGTGTGCCAGGTGCTGCTCTAGGTGACTTAATGGATACATTTGCTGAATCCTCACAACAGCCCTATCCCGGAGGTGCTGTTATTATTCTCAATTTACAGACGTGATGCCTGAGGCATGAGAGGCTGAGCAACCTACCCAGAATTACTCAGTTGGTCAGTGGCAGAGTTGAGACTGAACCCTGGGCTGTCTGGCCCCAGAGTCTGGGCTCTGGCTCCCCTCACTGTCCTGCTGCCCTCTAGCTCTGGAATAGTCCCCAGATGTCCCATGGAGCCACCACCATTCTTGGAGGTAGGCTATTTTCTGCTATTCATATACCATTAAGGACAGGCTTCTCAGATGCTCCACAAAGGGGAACTGCTCCCTGAATGCAGGCAGGGCCCTTTGGGACTGAAAGGAAGGAAACTCACCTGCTAAACTCCTACTATGTGCCAGACACTTAACACATGTCCATGTCCTCTCAAACCCTCAGGAATTCTGCAGGGTTGGATGCAAAAGCCCCTTTTGCCAGATGAGGATATTGAGGCACAGAGGGGTTAAGTGACTTGTCCAAGGTCAAACAGCCAGTAAGCACTCAAGATGAGAATGGAATCCAAGACCATCTGACTGCAGAGCCCATGCCCTTTCCACCAGGATACACTGTCTCTAGAACCCACCACAGGCCCCTAGGCAATGGGAAGTCCATGGACGGGGAGACAGGAGGATTCCCAGGCTGGCCTGGTCACAAATGAGGTTGCAGTGAGCAGTCCCATGCCTGAATAAGGGGCTACCTGAGCCCTGAGTGCAGGCTGAATAGGAAATCTTCCATGGGGGCAAGGGGAGGAGCAGGAAGCTCCCTTTGGGAATGGTAATGGAAGGTACCATCCCTCTGTCCCCTGTCCAGTCCCAATCACTGGGGTCTGGATCCTGAGGTTCTGGATAGGAAGGTATTCTGAAATCTGGACGTCAGTCGGATACATCTCCAAACTCCCAGCAACTTGCATGGAGCCTGGCATGCAGTAGGTGCTCAGCAGGCATTTGTAAAATTTACGGATGAGTCCCAGAGTGGCCCTGGTTAACTTGACCCCTCCTTCACCTAGCACTGTGGTGATATCACACCTATAATTATCAGAAACTTGACCCTGTGCCAGGCACTGCCATCAGCACTTCTTTTGTGTCACCTTATTTCACCCTCAAAATAGCCCTCTGAGAAAGGTACTGCCATTAGCTCCATTTTACAGATTATAAAACCGAGGCTTTGGAGTGGCAAGGCGACCTGTCTAAAGTTTTACAATGAATTACTGGGGAGGATGGCTCTTCCACTGGAGACTGTCTGGCCTCAGTCTATACTCTAAACTGGAGCTACTCAAAGGGGGATCAGTGGACCAGCTTTATCAGCATCACTGGTAGCTGGCTGGACATATGCAGCATCTTGAGCCCCACTCTAGACTTGCTGAATTAGAACATCTGGGGTGGGACCCAGCAGTCTGTGTTTTAACCAGGACCATGCAGTGATTCCAATGTATGCTCAAGTTTGAGTACTGCCAGTCTAGAACACGAAGTTATACTGCCTTTTCAACAACTCTCTCAGCAACTCTGAGAAGGGCTGGGAATTAGAAGTAGCTGCTATTATTATAATTATTGTTACCTCATTTTCAAGATGATGAACTGAGCCTGGACCAAGACTCAAACCCAAGTCTTTTGGCTCCAAGGCCCTTTCTCCTTACGGAACCTGTTTCTCTATCTGGAAAATGAGTGAATGGAACAAAAGGATCTCCCAGGGAGAAGAGGAATCCCAGGGTCTGACAACGGGTGCCACTTGGAACCCAGCAGCACACGTTGTTGGGCCCTGGCCATGGTGCTGAATTCGTGCCCCACTGAGGGACAGCCGCCTAGGGTGGGAGATTGCGCCCCTAGAGGCGCCCCTGTCACAGGCGCTGTGCCTGGCCCTCGCCCCCAGGAAGCGGGAACCCTGATAACTCAGCATCAGGCTGGATTCCCAACTGCGACCCAGCTCAACTGGGTCTGCGAAGGCGCTGAGGGGCCCTCTCTGTCTTTAAGAGCAAAACAGATTTTAGGGGCCGAACTGAGCTTGCCTCAGGAGATGGGTTAACTCCTTTCTCAGCTCAAGATAAGTGGGGGTGCGGGAGAGGACCAGGGACAGACCCTTCAAGCCCCAGCCAGAGGAAGGCTCCCAGCTGGGCAGAAGCTGTGATCTGGAGGGCCTGTCGTATCCAGGACAGCAGCGTGGAGGGAGGCCCACAACCGGGCTACCGGGGCTGGAGGCTGGATCCCAGGAAGCGCTCCTCCTCCCTTCCCGCAGCAGCCGCCCCCTCCAACAGGCCGCCTTCCCAGCAGTGCCCATTCCCTTCCCCTTGCCTTTGTCTCTCTTCTCAGCCCTCCAACAGACCAGGTCTTTCTGGGAGGGAAAGAGGCAGAATGGATGTTCCCAGAATTGGGGACGGTGCTCCTGGGGCCCAAGACAGCGCCAGTCACCTCCCTGGAGAGCGGCCCAGCATCCTCCATCCTCCGGGTCCCCGAACCCCCACATCCCACCCTCCAGCCTCTCACCAGGTCCTCGGACCCCTTCCTCCTCCTGAATCCCCTCCCCCAAGCCTCCTCGCTACTGGGTGCATCCGGCTCCCCTGCTCCCTTGGGCTCTACCTTCTGAGAGCTGAAGGACTGGGTCCAGTGGTACAGAACCAGGCTCTCCTTGGGCCAATGGGCGGGGCTGGCCGCCTCGGGCGCGTCGGGGGCCTCCACCGGCTTGGCCGCATCGCTCTCCAGCGCCGAGATGGGCCACCAGCTGCAGTTGGTGGGGGTCAGGTTGTTGGGGGTCGCCATGACAGCCCGGAATCAGAGGGAGGAAAGAAGGAGGCTCCGCGGCGGCGGCTCTCTCTCGCCCAGCATCACATGGCCTCGCCGAGCCTGCCCCTCTGCTTCGCTCCCTCCCTCCCCTCTCCGTGAATGTCATTACTCGCTGGGCAAGTGGGGGAGGGGCGCGGGGGATCCCGGGATCTCCTTCCCTCCTCCTCCCCTAGGGACGCCCCTGGCCCCTGCTAGAAAAGCTACCAGTCCCCTCCGTCAGGCTCCGTGGAAGGGGTGGAGGAGCCACAGGAGAATGGGCCATGTCCCCCAAATAGCTCATATCTGGCCAGCCACCTGCCAAGACTCCACCATTGTTAACGCATTCTGACTCTCAGTCTTCCAAGAAGCAAATACCTCTTAGGACACCTGGTGTTATAGAGACCCATTCCTTGTATAAATCAGTGTCTGGAAATAGCTTTTCTCTCTTTGGAGCTGTTGTTTCCTAGCATTTCTCCTGAAGGGTCTCTAAGGGCAGAGGGGAACAAACTATGAAATATAGAGCAAACGCTTACATAGCACTTGCCGTGTGCCCAGGCTTTACAACCATCAACTCACTGAGTCCTCACAATAATCCTATGAGCCTCATTTTACAGAAGAGGAAACTGAGGCACAGAGAAGCTAAGTGACCTTGCCCAAGGTCCCCTAACTAGTAAGCGGTGGAGCCGAGATTCGAACCCAGCCTGTCTGGCTCCAGAATATATGCTCTTAGTGATAAGGTCATGATACTACGATAACGATATAAACAACAGCACAGCAAGCTTTTTATCAACCCAAGCACTTTATACGCATCATTTCATTCATCTGCACAATAATCATTTTTACTAGAGGAGGAAGGTGAGGCTCAGAAATGTCAAGTCATTGGTCCAAGGTCACATCTTCACCCAGGAGACTGAGGCACAACTACAGGAGCCCAAGAAAGCCTGTAATGCCCTGCTGTCACTTAGTTTATGCTTAATATTCATGGGAGTTTCATAGAAAGTTCCCTAATACACCCGTGCTTCCCTTGATATAAATATTGTTTTAATTTATTTACCACTGAACAAATAGATGCACCAGGGAGATAGGCTTCTCAATTTGCCCTCCCTCCCTCATGTGATGCTACCAAGCAAGGACTCCTTAGCACATCATCCTTTCAGATTGATGAGCATGGCTCTTGAGGAATCAGTGTCCTTCCTTCTACCAGACAACAAAAGTTCTGTGGTCCATGGGTTTCCCTTTTTTGTTTTGGCTGCCAGGAGGCTTGGAGCTACATTTTCTATTAACTCCCAGTTGCCACATTAGCCTCCCTGGTTCGGCAACTTCTTTGTCACCCTTTCAGGAAATTTTTATTCCTTCTTTTTCCTCCAAGGATATTGTTTCCTCCAAGGATATGGTGTGTCTTGAGGGAAAATTCAAATGTCTGAATTCAGGGAAGTAAGACCTTAGATATTCCAACAAGGTGAAAAATCTGGTCCCTGTAGAGGCTGCTTTTAGGCAACAGACTAGAGCAATGGAATGTAGAGCGAGGCAAAAGGGTCACAAAAAGAGTGACCACTGAGCTGATGCAAACAGGTTCATTAAACAAGCCACCATGAAATAGCCATAGGCCCTAAGAGACCAATTGCAACCAGGCACAGTTCCTAAGATTACCCAAAAAGGACAATTGCATACATCCCCATAACTCTTTTACTCCACCCTATAACTTTAGCCCCTCGCTACCACCTCTCAGCAGTCTCCCCTTTGCTGTCTCGCAAGTGCTGCCTTGCAGTGTATTCAATAAACTTTTATCTCTTTTGTTCTGCCTTGGGTGAATTCTTATACCACCAGAGCCATGACCCTGCACCCTACTGGGATGCCCCACAGTCCCTATCTTCAACCTGAATGCATACAGGTGTCCATGCCACAGCAGTTACACCTCAAATGTGTATTCCTTCCCTCAACAAATATTCATTGTGCACCCATTGTGTGCTAGTCACTTCAGTGGTATCAGAAATACAGTGAAAAATAAGACAGACACTGACCTGCTCTTTCAATTTTTCACTTAGCAACATATCTGGAAAGAGTTTCCTATCAACACAGATCTAGCCCATACTAACAGTCTGCATTGTATGAATGCGCCATAATAAATGTAACAACTCCTATGCCACATGTGCTGTTTCTAATCTTTTGTTATAAAAACAATGTTGCAGGGACACCTGGGTGGCTCAGTCAGTTAAGCCTCTGACTCTTGGTTTCAGCTCAGGTCTGACTTTAGGGTCTAGAGTTCAAGCCCTGAGTTGGCCTCTGCACTGGGGGTAAAGCCAACTTACAAAACACACACACATAAAAACCACACACACACAAAAACAATGCTGCAGTAAAAATCCTTATTCATACAGATTTGTGCACATGTTTGAGTATAATTTATACGACAAATTCCGATAAGTGGAATTGCTAGACCAAAGAATTTGTCTCTTAGGGCGCCTGGGTGGCTCAATTGGTTAAGTGTCTGACTTCGGCTCGGGTCATGATCTCACGGTCTGGGTTTGAGTCCCATGTTGGGCTCTGTGCTGACAGCTCAGAGCCTGGAGCCTGCTTCAAATTCTGTGTCTCCCTCTCTCTCTGCCCCTTCCCCGCTCATGCTCTCTCTGTCAAAAATAAATAAACATTAAAAAAAACAATAAAAAATTAAAAAAAAAGAATTTGCCTCTGTCAAAGTTCCCTCGGAAGAGGCTATTCCATATTACGCTCCCCACTAAGAATCCACAAAAGGGCCATTTCCCTGCACTTTTCCAACCCAGCGTACTGTTAAACTTTTTTGTTTCTTTTTGAATCTCTGGGTAAAAAATGGTGTATCACGGTTTTTATTTGCTTTTCCTTTTTGAGTTTTTATTATAAAAAATTTTCAAACATATGACATAGCAAACAAGACAGCTCAATGAACATCCATATATCCATCACCTGAATATAATCATTGGTTAAAGCTTGCCATGTTTGTTTAATTAAGGGAGGAGGGTTTGAAGTATTTTGAAACAAATTATAGGCATCGTGATACTTCATTGGTGAAATACTTCAGTATTACATAATTTATATCTAGCATAGGTCATTTTCTCACATAAACAACACATTTTTCACATTAAAAAAATTCACAATAAGGCCCTGATATCTAGTTCATACTCATATTTCTCCAGTTGTACCAGAATGATCTTCATAGTTTGTTTGAACCAGGATCCAGTCAAGGACCATGCCATGAATTCTGTTGTTACTTCTCAAGTCTCTTTTTGGAGAATGTTCTTATTTCTTTTTATTTTTTTTCCCCCACGGTGTTAACTCACAGAGAGACTAGGCCAGGTGTCCTGTAGAAATGTTCCACTTGGGGGTCTGATTGGTCACTGTTCTGCTCTTTAACTTGTCATACTCTCCCTTGTATTTCCTATAAACTAGTACTTGGGTCTAAAGGGAAGACTAGATTCGGGTGAAACATTTTGGGGCAAACATTTAATCATTCCTTCGTGGGTGGTGCCATGCGCTTCATTTTGCCTTGTGTCAGGAGCTCCACGATGTCTTGTTGTCCCGCTATTAATGACGCCAAGTTGGATTTGAGGTGGTGACCACCCCTCTTCATGTTTAAATGCCCATTTTGCCTCTTCTCACCAGGACCTTATGGGTATCCGGTTTCTCCTCCATTGATGGTCCTTGGCTGAATCAGTTATGAGAGGCTGTAAAAATATTTTCTACTTTGCCCTTCTATGTGTATTTATCGGCTGGCATTCTTTCTTTGCGTTTCATTAAGTCATAAGTGAAGTTGACCATCTTTTCAAATGTTTCCCATCCATTTTAACTTGTCCCAGTGAATTGTCTGTGTTTCTGTGGGGACCCGGGCAATTATACCACAATGTGACGAGTGCTGTGCTAAGGTAAGGACTGGGACTGTGGTAGAGTCAGGGAGGGACATCTGCTTGTCCCACTTGCCAAGAAAGGCTCTCAGGAGCCATGGCTCTCAGAATGGGTTTCTCTGAAGCAGATCCTGAGACAAGAATGCAAGGACAAGCAGTTAATTTGGGAGAAGGAAACTCTGGGAGGGCAATGGCAGGATGACACAGACAAGAAAGGCGGCCTTGGAAGGTATATGTTCAAGCAAGTTAGCACCATGGGCGCCTGGAACTTAATCCCGCAGCGAAATTCTGAGGCTGGTGTAAAACCCCTCCCGAGGAGGAAGAGAGCCAGGGTATTTACGCACTGAGTCCTGCCAGTCCGTTGTTAGAAGGCTGTTCCTTGCAGGGAGTGTTGATTCCCCAGCACTTCAGGCCTGCCCCGCAGTCGGCAGAGTGGGTTCCCGTGTCTACGAAAAGCCCTCAGACCATAAATGTGGGTGCTGCCACCTGGGGGTCAGCTGGTGTGCACAGAAATGGTGAAAGTAGGGGACACAGATAGGTCACTATCAGCATCTACTCAGGACGTCTAAGTAGAGAATTTAAGAATGAGGAGGAATTAGCCAGATACAAGAAGATGGGGAAAGGGATGCGTGTTCCAGGCAGAGAGAAGAGCAGGGACAAAGCCCAGAGGTGAGAGAGAGGGTAGGGTGTTCCAGGGACCCGTGGCTGTTCATCTGGCTGGAGACAGGGGTCACAGTTGAGGCTCAGTAGTCATGCCAGGCCTGGTAAGCCACATTTAGGAGTTATCACATCATGCTAAGGGCACTGGGGTGTCACTGGAGAGTTTGAATCAGGAAAAAAACATTCAGTTTGGGTGCCGGGAATCTGAAAAACCCTGAAATACATATACTGACAGTCCAGTGTATGAATTCACACTGGAGACTAGCTGTTCCTTGTCAGTGATGGGATTGCTTCTGCCCTTCTTCTATGAGAACTAGCAATGGACTCAGCCATCAAGGGGTTGCCATTGAATGTGAACTCAGTGCACAGCGAGATGGAGAGTCTGATGGAACTTTTTCACTTGGGTCTACCACTGGTATTATAATATGTATGTTATTATAGTAACAGCTTTGAGGGTTTTCCATGTGCCAGACACTGTGCTAAGCACTTTTTAGTCATTATCTCAGTTGAGGTGGTATCGTTACTATCTTGACAACACAGATGGGGACATTGATGCTCAGGTGAATGAGGTTATTAGCCCAGGTCAAGAGCTAACATCCAAGTCCATAGAAAATGGAGTTCTAAGTGTCCACACAATAGGGGATTAGATAACTTAGAGTATGTTCATGCCATGGAATAATTTATATCTACCAAATGAGGAAGGTTACAACTTAAAGGTTACAATTAAAAACAGGTTATAATTATATAAGCTACTCTAAAAACTCTATTTAGTTTAGCTTACTATAATATTTAAAACACAAAAAGAAGAAAAAGCAGGTTGCCAAAAAATACATATAATTAAATTTTAAAGTATATAAATTATAGAAGGATAGTCAGTAAAAGTGGTTTACATCACAGTGAGTGGAGACGGGCAAGAGGAGATCACGCGTGCTTCTTTTTTTCTTTGTTGGATCTTCCAGTCTTCCTTCTATTATGGACTGAATTGTCCCCCCACAAAATCCCCATGTAACTGTATTTGGTGATGAAGGGGCTTATTAAGGCTAAAGGAGGTCATAGGGGTAGGGCCCCAATCCTTTACAAGAGCAAGAGACACCAGGGATCACAATCTCCTCAAGCAAGCACCAAAGGAAGGCCCTGTGAGGACATGGTGAGAAGGGGGCTGTCTATAAGCCAGAAGAGAGGTAGAATCCAACTCTACAGGGACCTTGATCTTGGACTTCAGCTTCCAGAACTGTGAGAAAGTACACTTCTATTGTTTAAGCCATCCTAATTGGTGGCAGCCCGAGCAGACTAATACAGCTACAATAGAAGTACTTTATTTATATCTTTTAAAAATAATTTGAAGTCGGTTTTGGGTTCTTTTTTTTTTGTTTGTTTCTAAAGATACTGCTTGATTTCTCCCTCACTCCCGGGGGCAAGCCAGGCCTGGGAAAGGAGAAGGAATTAACATGGTCTAAGTGTTCTTTCACCGGACACTTTACAGAAATCCCATGAGAAGAGTTCTAATGTCCACACCTGACAGATGGGATCACAGAGGTTCAGGAAACACGAACTGCCTGACCCCAGTCACCATCTAGGATGAAGCAGAGCTGGGGTCAGGATGCAGGTCTGTCTGATCTATCCCCAGATATACCTGAGCCCTTTTCTCCACACACCACTGCCTCCATATATAGCAGATGCTGAAAGGGCCCTGGCTATGGGCGGGGTGGGGTGGGGTGGGGTGGGGGTGGAGCACATCCTTTCAGCCTGTAAAGATCCCTCAGGAGGTTTGGCTTCCAAGTTTTGGGCAGGATGAATGGTTTTCCTGGGAGTTAGAAGTCACCTGAAGAAATGTGCTGTGAAAAATCCCAACAGTGGGGGGCGCCTGGGTGGCTCAGTCGGTTAAGCATCGACTCTTGATTTTGGCTCAGGTCATGATCTCACGGTTCATGGGATCAAGCCCTGAGTTGGGCCCTTGGCTGACAGTGCTGAGCCTACTTGGGATTCTCTCTCCGCCCCTCCCCCACTCAAGCGCACATGCTCTCTCTCCCTCTCTCTCAAAATAAATACACAGATTTTTTTCTTAAAAAAAAAAAAAATCCTAACAGTGAATGCATCTAATATCTGCATCTATTACATCAGGGCCTGCTGACTCAGGAAGCTACCAGGGTCCCAGTAATGCCCTAAGGGTGTGGCGGAGACATGGCGGGCTGGGAGGGCACATGCTCCACCTGGTGCACAGCTGCTCCTTGTTCCAGCCAATTACTCCCACGGTGGATTGCAACATGGCTGCCAGCTATCCCAGGTTTTCAGGAACCTGGAGATCCAGATGATCACATGAAATCTCTCCTTTTAAGATGTGTTGAGAAAAAAAACAAAAACAAAAACACTGGCTGGCACAGAAATAACAAAACATATTTGTGGGTTAGATCAAGCCCTCGCATTGTCAGTTTGCAGCCTCTGCAGGAGATCATTTTTGCCACAATCCTAGGGGCAGTATGTTAGTTAACAAATCACTAGCTACTCTAAGATAGATTGCCAAATCACAGTGACTTTACACACTAGTTTATTTTTCACTCACATGAGGTCCAATTAGCAGCAAGTTAGGAGAAGGGCAGAGAGTTCTGTTAACCCTCCCCTGTGGCTTCCAAGATCACCCAGGCATTGCTATCCAGTGGGCATTTAATATCCAATGGGCAGACAGTGGAGAGAGAGAGAGCAGAGGACATTGTGGGAGGTTTTTATGGGTAGCAGCCCTCCTCACTTATGCCCTTGTTCCATTGGCCAGAACTCAGTCACGTGGCCGCCTCACCTAAATGTAAAGGGGAGCTGGGAAATGTAGTCTCTGTGACAGCCTGTGACAGCCAGTTTTCAACACAAACTGTCCTATAGACTGCGTATGTAGACCTCTGGGGTAGTTATCCATCTCTGCCCCATGCAATTACCATCCCCTCCATTCTACAGATGAGGAAATGAGCCGGTGACCTGTGAGAAGTCTCGAACCAGGAGCACGGTCTTTCTGACTCTGATCCAGGGATCTTTCCTCTACCCCAGTGTTTCCCAAAGTTGCCATTTCATAAGTCATCCATGGCACTTGTTAAACACTCAAGTCCCCAAATGTTCAGGGGAGCATGTGGTGACCTGTATCTGTATCAGGAATCCCAGAATATTCTTCCCTCAGACTCCACACCAGGGGCTTCGCCTCAGAATCATCTAGGGAGCTTTGTGGAATGCTCATCTCTTGGCTCTAGCCCCTAGAAATTCTGATTCAGTGGGTCTGCAGGGAGGTGACCTGACACTGACATTTTATTATTCTCCCAGGTGATGTGCAGCTAGGGCTGGGAACCTCTGCTCCCACAACAAATTAGGCCGGTCAGGTTTTCAAACTAAAGCAGCAAGAGACAGAGACAGAGACAGAGACAGAGAGAGAGAGAGAGAGAGAGAGAGAGAGAGAGAGAGAGAGAGAGAAGTGAGTCTCTACCCTGAGAATCAACATTTTAAAAACTCTTCACATGATTCTAATGTGCAGTCTAGGTTGAGACCTTGTCAATAAATGGACCAGAAGACTGAATCAGGCAATTTGGGGTAGGCCAAACTTTCTGTATTTTTAAAGCTCCTCCAGGGTATTATGATACCACTGCCCTAGGGCTCTGCTTCTCAAAGTATCCCCTGAAGTATCAGCATACCTCTGGGAGCTTGGGAAAAATGCAGAATCTCAGGTTCTACGCCAGACCTGCTGAATTAAACCTCCAGGAGATTAGCACACACATTAGTGTGGGAGGCACTGTTCCAGGCACACAGGCTCTTTTTGGGAGGACAGCCAATTAGGTCCTCCAATCACGGCTGGCTCATCTTCTCTCTGTCCCCATCCACCCTCCTGAAGCTGCAGGAAGTTTTCTAGTGTCACTAGCATAATCTGTCCTCAAAGGTCTGGGCCTTGCTGCCCCCATGCCATGACCATCTGTTCATGGATACTTTGTTTAGTCTGGGCATGCGCATGGTTTGATGAATCAACAGGGGACCTGCAGGCCTATTCTGCCAGGGAAAGACATCACAGATGCTGGGTACTGTCTTGGGGGCAGACCATGGGACTGGGTGCCTCCCCCGAAGATCTAAAAGCTCTTTAGACCTGCAGGTTGGAGATAAATGCAGACTTGTTTTGTGAGGTTCTGGGACCAATCAGAGGAACCTACCGGGAGGGAGGATGTAGTTCAATAGAGGGAAAAGTTTCAAACGAGTAGAGTTCAAATCCAGGGTAGTAAACTTCCTGTTCTCTGAAGAGGACAAATAAATGTTGAATGGCCTCCATTCAGGGGCACCTGGAGGGAACCTCTGGATTGGATGTGAGCTGGAAGGAGAACTCTCCTCAAGGCTGAAACCTGAAACACACAGGCCCTCAGAGGCTGGGAGGCTGGGTCAGGAAGAGCTTGGGGAACAAAATGATTCAGGGTTTTACTGTGCCAATCATGCATGAAGGTAGTTTGCTTAAACACAAAATGACGGTTTCTGCATGAAATAATTTCCGTGTCGGTCTCCACCAGTTTGAAAGCTGTGAGGTCAGTGGCTGGGCTGCCTGTAGAGTCCACAGCACCTGGCACAGATACAGCAGCACCTGTCCAGTAAGTATGTGTTAACTTAAATGTAAATGGCTTAAAGTGAGCATTGATCTATTTGTCTCTTATTGGTAATTTCTATGCACTGTGGGACAATTTGGCATCCTTTTGTGCCCTTTAAAGCACCTTTGTCAGGTGTTCAAAGTGTCCGTTTTTTCTGCTTGCTTTCTCATTGAGTGCTAATTCTTTTTCATCCAGCTTGTATGTGCATGACATTCTTTGTAATGGCAAAACAACTCAAATATCCTAAATGGACCACAAAAGGGGGTTGTTGAATCATTCAGGGGCTCTCTTCCCACAAAGCCCATCCAAACAATCCAAGTTAAGAACCTCTTATCTGGAAGGATCCCAGAAAGATGCCAACAGCATGATCTCCAGGGAAATGTTCTCTATGAACTACTTTGTGCTTGGCCATATCTTGGTTTTTTGTTTTGTTTTGTTCTGTTTTGTTTTTTCTGTTCTGAACATCTATTACTTTTGGATGAGAAAAACCAACCAGCAGATATTGGACTGGTTTTAAACTCTATTTTAGATCTCTCCTTTATTTTAGCCAGCTTTATCTAGTTGGCAATGTCATTATTTGAGAAAATTGCACATTGAAATACAGAGTGAATGCTTCCAATAACCACTTAACAAGGAAGCTGAGGCCCTTAGAGAAAAACAGTTGTCCGTCCCAGGGTACATGAGATAAGAGCAGAACTCAGCCCCTGATTTGCAGATGGGTGTTCTTTCTCATAGATCACTCCCCTCCCTTCCCATGTTGAACCTCTAAATGTTTTCTCTCATGAAGATAGCAATGCAGGGGTGTCCCAGGCATTCTTGGCCTCACAGGTTGGATGCTTCATTTCACTGACATGACTTGTGTGGCTTTCAGAGTAGAGAAAGCCATCAGACCAGGCAGCCTCCGCATATGCCTTTGCTTACTGGATAACCATAACAGGTTGCAGATCAAAGGCACAGAACTTCTGGCAGAAGTCCTGGACCTGGCACTAGGCCAGGAGCGATCTTCCCACTTTGAAAGTCTGCTATTGGGTGATCTTCAAAGGCTGCAGGCAAGTCTGTGCCATTTCTGCCACGTGGGACACTTTCTTGGGAGTATCTGGGATTATTGAGAGGTTGTCCAAGCACACTTCCTCCAGGATGGCTCCGGCTTCTCTGAGCTAAGTGAAAGGTGTAGGCACTTCTCCAGGAGTCCTTGACATGCTGAGCAGCACTTAGGACTGGGCTCCACTCCTTTTCCATTTGATAGGACCCAGCAGAGGGAAGGTGAAAGCATTCATGCTGCATCAGAACCTATGCCAGCAGCTTCAGGCTCTGCAGAAGCACCACGGGCTTGGCTCAGCTGTGACAGGCTGGACAATTCACAGGGTGAATGGATCTCAGGTTTCACAGCTGAGAAATAAGCATGAAGATTTTTTATTGTTGTTGTTTTTTTCTCCTGGCATTCGGGCAGATGAGTCCATGGTGGGTATTCTAGGTGTCCTGAAGTCAGCTGCAGAATACATTTCATTTTGGGGCCTTGGTCTGTGATAAAGAATATCTCTGGGCTAATATAATTCTGGACTTGGCTCCTGGGTCTGGGTGTTCACGGGGAGAAGGTGCCTTGGAAGTGCAGTAGAGAAATTCTGAAGGTCAGAGGATGTGAGCATTGACAAGTTCTCAAGGCCTACACTGAGGGATTCTTTCTACACCTTCTCAGGGAAAGACAAACAGGCACTTACATGACTCTTTTTTTTTTTTTAATGTTTATTGATAAAGAGAGAGCATGAGGGAGAAGGGAAGGGGCAGAGAGAGAGGGAGAGAGAGAATCCCAAGCAGGCTCTGCACATCAGCGCAGAGCCTGACACGGGGCTCGAACTCGCAAACCGTGAGATCATGACCTGAACTGAAATCAAGAGTTGGACATTTAACCAACTGAGCCACCCAGGTGCCCCTACATGACAAAATCTTAAGGACAGATTGCATAGTAATAATCAAAGAGGTGTTGCTTAAAAAAATCTTCGGTGGCTTTACTAGAAAATTACAAAATTAATACACATCATAACAAATTCAAATAATATATAACATAAGCAGTAAATATAACTCCATTGTCTTTAAGAGGTACAAAACAAAATAAGGTATCATTTTTTCAAACTATCAGAAATAGCCAGCTTAAAAAACTGGGAATATCCAGCACTGGCACAGGTGTAGGCCAGGGTATTTTAACCTCAGCACTACTGACATAATTCTTTGCAGCGGGAGCTGTCCTGTTTATCCTTGGATGCCTCAGTCCCCTAGATACCAGTAGCATCCAGCACTACCTCCCAGGCTGTGACAACAAAGAATGTCTCCAATGCCTGTCAAATGTCCCCTGAAGGGGTACAAAATCACCCTCTCCCCCAACAGAGCCACTGAAGACAAAAGGACACCCCAAACACCACCGGTGGGAGTGGAATCTGGCAGTTTAACATACCTATCAGGTATTAAAATGTGTATCACAAGGATAACCCTTCAAAATATATTTACAGGGGCACAAACTTGTCCATCAAGCACTCATGGTAACAATGGTTAATGGCACTAATGGTTAATACAGTACTATTGGTAATATTTTAAAAATTAGCAATGATCTAAATAACATTGTTAGGAAATTGGTTAAATATCTATCTATCTATCTATCTATCTATCTATCTATCTATCTATCTACAAAATGCCCGGACATACAACTGAATTAGGTAGCTCTGATATAGAGGTCTTCAAGATAAAATTGTTATAGGGGAAAAAAGCAAGGTGCAGAACAGTGTAGAGAACATTTTTTTTTTAATTTAAAGAACAAAATTGTATGAATAAGTGAGTGTGTATGTATATGTGTATATATGTATATATATGTGTGTATATATATATATGTATATATATATACATATATATATATGTATATACACACATATATATACATATATACACGTATATATACATATATATGTATATATATAAAGATATGCATAAAAATATGTATGGATACATGGTTTTAAAGCCTGGAAGGAGGTGCACCAAACCACAAACTGTGGCTATCTCTCTGCAGAGCAGGATGTGGGGGTGAGGGGCCTGGGTGGGGGGGATGGTGAGGGAGTACCTGGGGTTTTCTATTTCTACTTTAAATATCTCATAATCAGAGCACCTGGGTGGCTCAGTCCGTTAAGTTGGATTTTGCCTCAGGCCATGATCTCATGGTTCGTGGGTTTGAGCCCCACGTTGGGCTCTGTGCTGATAGTTCAAAGCCTGGAGCCTGCTTCGGTTTCTGTGTCTCCCTCTCTTTCTGCCCCTCTCCCCCCCGCCCATCTCAAAAATTAAGTGAAACATTAAAAAAAAGGTTTTTTTTAATCTCATAATCACTTGCATCGTTTTACAAGGACATTATAAAATAACGAAGGTAAAAATAAGAAGTCGAAAAGGAAAAAAGGAGAGAAAGAGAGGAACCCTCATTGGAGTCCCACCTGCTCTCACCTGGAGTAAGTAAACCTGGCTTAAAGGACTCCTCGTGCCCTGCACTTTGAAGATCCCACAGCAGCATCATAGGCACCACGGCACCAGATCATCAAAGCAATTCTTCTAGTTGGCAGAGGAGTAGTTATTTTCATCCTGCAAATGGGGAAACTGAAGCTCAGGGAAGTGCAGTATTTGCCCAAGGGTCCATACCAGGGAGCAGTCCCAGAGACTCCAAAGTCACAGGCGCAGGTCTGGCCACAGGCTCTCATAACCATGGGCCCAACAAGTCTGCCCTGTCCCAGTGCTCCTACTTGTGGCCCCTTCAATCCACTCCAGCAGAGCTCATATTCCTGCCCCCAAGGGCATTTTCCTCCTTCTGGCTCTCCTTTGCTGCAGGCAAAGGTCAGTTTTTAGGAAGAGGCCGGTTTGAGATCTGTCCCTGTCACTCACCAGTTCAACTAGTGGCTTCACTTCTCTGGGCCTCATCTGTAAAATGGAGATAAATGTACCTAACTCCCAGAATTGTTTTGAGACTCAAAGCAATCACATTTGTGAATGCATTTTGTAAAATATAAAGCTCTTGAAGATATTAGTTGATTTATTTTTTAATGTTTATTTTTGAGAGAAAGAGTGCAAGAGGGGGAGGGGCAGAGAGACAGGGAGACACGGAATCCAAAGCAGACTCCAGGCTCTGAGCTGTCAGCACAGAGCTCAACGTGGGGCTCAAACCCATGAACCGTGAGATCATGACCTGAACCGAAGTTGGACACAACCGACTCAGCCACCCAGGCACCCCCAGTTGATTTTATTTTAGCAAAATAAAACTCTAGCTCTCTTCCCATGGGGTTGATTAGAATGAACACTGCTGGGGTGACTGCAAGGGAGAAGGCATTGAATGGAAACTGGAATCTGAAACACCGTACAATGATTTGCAATATATTGCAATGTGCTGAGAAGGCCATACAGAGTTCAGAAAATGGGTCAGTCCACCTAAGCTAGTACCTTACCTGAGCCAGGTTCTCACAGAACCTTTTATAGGGCTCTGGGACCTGTGCTGTCACCAGGGATAGATGCCAAAATGCTAAACATCTTAGGGCAGAAGAACAAGGAAACAAGTGAAAAGTATTGCCAGCACCATGGACTGTATTTCTACTCACAGGAAAATGGACTGGGCAGTAAGCAAGTTAATAGTCCATCCAGGATTTATGGGAGTATTCAGTTAATTTATGAACATTATGTATATATATTTTTAATGTTTATTTATTCATGAGACACACACACACACACACACACACACACACGCGCACACAAATCATGAGCGGGGGAGGGGCAAAGCGAGAGAGGGACACAGAATCAGAAGCAGGCTCCAGGCTCTGAGCTGTCAGCACAGAGCCCAACGCGGGGCTCGAACTCACGGACCGCGAGATCATGACCTGAGCCGAAGTCAGACGCTTAACTTACTGAGCCACCCAGGTACTCCAATTTATTAACATTATAAAAAGTAAGGTATGCAGAAGCACATGGGGCAAAATTCCATTTCCTACCATCCCAGTGAAATGCAGCAAAGCCTTGTGAAGAATATGGCAGCAACAATGGGCAGACTTAAAGGAGCTCATCTCATGCTGGAGGGGGTGTAGTGAGGGGGGCCCTGAGTGTGTGAGTGGTTGATAACCTTGCCTTTATGTAATTTCTAAGCACATTACTGGAGACTTTAGACAGCCCATACCTTCTTCAGGTGTAAAATCCTATTCTAAGAAAATAATCAGGCTTATGGTCAGATGTAGATACAGACACAAACGCAAACATTTTTATATGTACATACACACATAAACAAGGATTTTCAGACCAGAGTTCTTTATTATAGCAAACATACACACACCAACTATCCAAAAATAGAGGAATGGTCAACTACAGAGGAAATTATGAATGTATTTAAGTGATGGACCATTATACAGTCATGTAAGTCATGTTTCTGGGGAGTATGTGTGACCTGGAAAATGCTTACAATAGATAATGAAAAGAAGCAGAATATTAAACTGTATATACAGTTTATCAGCAATTAAAATATATACATTTAAAATAATAGTAATATTAATAATAGCAGCTACGAGGTACTATGAGTCAGGCAGTGTCCTAGCCCATTATTCATTCAACTCTCTCCAAGCCTTCTAAAGTGGGTGCTATCATTATCCTCATTTTTCAGAAAAGTACATGGAAGCACAGGGGCTTGGGCAGCATGTCCAGGGCCACACACAGGGGTGGGGGTGGTGAAGCCAGAGTGTGAACAGAGCTAGTCCGGCTCTTAGGCACTCTGCAGCCCCATGACGAAAATGCTCGTAGTGGTCGTCCCCAAGTGCTGGGGCTGAAGGACATACAATTTTCTTCTTTATATTTTCCAAATTTTCTATAGAGGTACATTTTTCTTTTGTGAAAATTATGCCTTATTAAAAAATAGTATATAAATACATTAAAAATACTTCCAAAGTACAAAGGGTATTAAATAACTTAGGAGCCAGATGGATGGGAGGTGGTGAATCAGATCCAATTTGATCCAGTACAGTGGGAAAGGATCAGGAAAGGCCAGAAGACTAGGCTCAGCAGGAAAGATAACCTGTTAGATTCTGAACACATCTCGTTTCACTAGGCGTTGTGGAACATCCATGTAGAGACAACCAGCAGGACACGGGACACAGAAGTGTGGTGAGGGGTGCAGGGGCCAAGGGCAGGTTACCCCAAGATGGCCATTTTGACATGAAGATTATTGTGAGCTGAAGGCAACAGAGACCCTGTGAGCTCAAGAGAAACTTTTGCCCCTCCCTTTAACTATACAAAAGAATCTAAATTGGGGATCTTTCCTAGAATATGGGTTATTAGCAGAGATAAACTTTATCTGAGTGACCCATCTGCATGGCAGGACAAACGTCTAATTACCAACATCTACTTTTTTTTATCACTCTGGGAAACGCATTCCTTTCTTCTGAAGTCCCAGGCTCCTGCTCCCTTCTCCTTAGTTCAGAATGACATATGTATTTATTCTGGCTGTCTGTGTAGATTCCCTGTACATATACTCTCTGTCCGCCTGCCCCCGATCCCTTTCTTTGGGTAACAACAACCCATCTTTTCCTTTGGAGAAGTACCCTACCTGTTCTCTGTAGTGCTGGTGAGATTGGCAATCAAAGTGCCTGGCTATCCAAGAAGTGGGCACATCTATCAAGCTAAAGGAGAACTTTTCTTGAGGTCAAAACCTGTACTTCTGTTGCAGGTAATTCACGATTCCTAGTAAGCCTGCAGTGCCCCCAGCCATTTAGTGAATGGCCTTCGCTGCTTGGGAAGCCATTGCTCGGTTTTGAGTCTGAAATTCCATTTTCTTGAGCCCATAATGAGATAAGAGTCTTAAAATCTGGCTTTTGTGGGGAGGAAAAAGGGTTTTTTAATTTCCAAACTCTTTATAGATCACGAGCACAAACTGAGGGTGAGAGGATAGACGTTCTAGAAGTTACAGTGTGGAGGTGACACACTAAGATTAAAAAGAAGTTCCCATAAAAGGCCTTCTAGGCTTGCTCAGGAGAAAGAGGAGGACAAGAACCAGATACAAGTGTTCTGGTCCACCTTTCTCTAAGGCCAGATCCCTTGCATGGGGCTTAGAAGCATCTAGACAGGCTTGGAGGACACTGGTGCCCCATTCTCTGAGCACAGCCGAGGGGCAAGCATGGGCCGCTCAGAGAAGACCCACGCTGGCCGGGTCGTGGCACCAGGTTGGCACCCAGGCTACACAAGTAGCCCCAGGAGAGGATGTGGTGGACAAGAGCAGTTCTCCCTTCCCCTTCACCAGTGTGCCATGTGAGTGACTTGGAAGTGCACACCTGTCCCAGTGCCGTGCAGAGCAGACAAGGAAAGGTCAGGAGACAAGTTGTGAGAACTGCGGCACACGAGGACCTCATGACTACAAACACTAGAACTTTCCATGATTTTGCTCAGAAACGAAATCAGGCCAGCCCCATCTTGGTGGGCCCCACCAGAATCCATAATGCCTAGGGACAAGTCTAGGGCCGCCACATGGCAGCGGAGACCAGCAAAGGGGAGGGAACGCATCTGAACGACAAAGCTCATCTGCTGCCCCCTTCTCCTGCCCAGATGCCACTCTGTGTGTGTGTGGGGGGGGGGGGGGGGGATGGAAGGAGAAGAGGGAGGGAAGAAAACTCTAAAATACTGCATATTTGTGCAAAACTGTGTATGAACCAGAAGGGAGGGAAGCCCCCCAGGACTGGGGGAGGATGAAAGTCTGAGCAAGGTGACACTGCATGAAACACGAAGTTGTGTGGTTTCGCACCCAAGGAGCAGCAGGCAAAATGTGATGCTGCTAAGGGGCCAAACGAGGAACCCGACTACTGTACAGAGGGACACAGAAGAATGAAAAATGTGTGGGACCAAATCACTCTGCACACGATGCCCCAGAGAGGCTGCCTGTGAACTCCTGGCATCTGGAGAAGCTCTGGTCTCCAGTCTGAGAAAGCCTGGTTGTTCAGCACTCCCTTTTGCAGAGTGAGCTTTCTGGTAGCCTCTCCAAGAGAGTCACAGCGTCATCCCAGGATGACAAGGATGTGAGATGGGAAGGGTGGCAGGGCGAGGCCCTTGAGGACCAGCAGCTGGACAGAGGAGGAGCAGCTAAGAGCATGGCCCTGGGTGCAGGGCCACACAAACTAGAAGGGAAGTGGAGTTAAGAGGGAGGTCATGACTAGTGTCAGACAATGTTCAGAACTCAAGCAACATTAAAAACTGAGAAAGAGACACTAGTTTTGGCAAGAAGAAAGTTACTCATGACCTTGGCAAGAAGTGTTTCAGTAGGGATGGAAGTCAGGCTGCAGTGGGCTGAAGAGAGAGAGAACTGAAGAAGTAGGGATACTGACTATGGTTCTAAGGGGGAGAATAGGACAGGAGCCTGAGGGGGGATCTGAGTAGTAGGGGGCTTTGTGGGCTTGGGTTTTGTGGGTTTTTTCCCATTGATTTTGTTTTTTAAAGGATGGGGGAAGACACGGTATGTGTTTGCACGTATGGAAAAATGGAGTGAGTCTCCTGAGAACGGGGGCAAGATGGGAAGCAAAGTGGTGTCAGAGTAGGGACCGGTCTTAGAGAAAAGGGGAAGGCATGGCTCTAGAGACGGGCCCAGACAGAAACAGACCTCATATCCAAAGCTTCTCAGGACACAGGTGCACCTTTCTAGTGAAACCTTTTCTTTTTCCCTCAGGCAGAACTAGATGTTCATGAAAGTATAAGCAGAGAATGAAGAAATATTTTGACAAATTATAGCTATGCATCAATGCCTGAGAGGGAAGATTGGTTAAGAGACCATGCAGGGCAAGGAAGAATTCTTGGAGCCAGGAAACCATAATCCAACAGTTCAAATGCAGAATAAGTTGAAGACTTATCAAGACTTAAGTTAAAAAACTCAACCTGCCATTGCCTAGTCAATTGGCAGATGCGGTAAAGTATGAACACCTAAATAAATGCTTAGCCCAACAGCCTTGGAGCAGGGGCTCTTTACATTTTTGGTTGTTATTTTGCCTAAGTAATACATTGCCAGGATCCCAAACTCAGAACACAAGGTCCAGGCTGTCTCCACCCCAACCCAGGTCTCCACAGGGCTGCCCCAAGATCTCTCAAGTTCAGTGTGACTAAAGGGAGCTCCTCATGTAGAGGCATCTCACTCCAGTCAGGTGGTGAGAGCAGACTTTAGCCAGACTGCCTGGGTTCAAATTCTAGCTCAGCACGTACTAACTTTGTGACCTCAGGCAAGTTACTGTACTTTGCTTTCAGTTTCCTCATCTGGAAAATGAAGATGATAAAGGTAATCTCGTAAGACTGTTGGGAGGATCAGACGGGGTTTGCAGACTGTAAAAGTACTAGCTTTTATTATTATCCTCCATCTAAATATCGTTTTTCATCTGTTCCCCATCAAATGGATTCAGTAGGATTACATTAGAAATAGGCAATAATACCCATTCAGTGGCTCAATCCAGAAAGCAGCTTTTCATTGTCCACTTTTGCTCACATTTAATCTCTCACCAAAGCCTAATGTATACAACTTTCAATCTGCTAGCATGCTCTCCATTCTTATAGCCACCTGCTCTTTAGATCACTGCCAACTCAGGATGGGATCACTGTGACATTCAGGCTGAAACCAGAGTAATCATTCTAAAATAAAGTGGTCCTTTCTCTTCTCTTCCATAGTCTCCACGATTCTGAAAATAAACCCTTTGACAAGGCCTCTAAGATGAAGACCCTTGGTTATGGGTCTGCTTTCGATCTGCACATTAAACCCCTTATGCCCAAAACTAAATTCACCCATTCCCCAAGCTTACTGACTTCATGGATCTCCCTCCCTGGTGAATGGTGCCACCTACAGGCCACTCATTCACTCAGGCCAGACGGCTCTCTGACCAGCATACCCAGCCAAGTGCGCTAATTTTAAATGCCAGGGCTCCTTAGATGCTTCTCCCCGCTTTAGCCATTGTTCCAGTTCTGGCCTTCATTTACATTATTTCAAATGTCTTCAAACTGGCCTTACATCCCCCTCCTTCCTCATCTGCTTTCTAAGAGGCTGCCAGAGTGATATGGCTCATTGGCACATCACTTCTTTGCTTAAGGACAAAATGCAAGCTATTTAACACGATTCTCTCCTGGAGTTGGCTTGGATGCCCTCCGTTCTCACCCAGTCCCTTCTCACATTCGAGGTCAATGCCTGCCTTTCAGAACCCAGTTTAGACAGAACTTCCTCCAGGAAGCCTGGAGACATCCCTCTGCACCTCCAGACCAGGCTAGGCAACCCTTCTGGGTGCCCACGCAGCACCCTGTGCCTCTGCTTACACACAGCACCCTGTGCCTCTGCTTATACACAGCACTGGGCAAGCAGCAGGCAGTCACTAAAGTCTGTGAAAGAAGAGTGGGGACAGAGGACAAACAAGGAAACGTAACACACTGCAGTCCCACAGCAGAGACCAGGATGCAGCTCTCTTTGCCAGACTTCCAAAATGACACCACATATTTACTACCCACTACCAAGTTGCTTTGGTAACAAATATTTCATAACAGCATGATGGGGGAGATTAAAAATATGTAAATAGTTTCTGGCACATAGTGAGCAGTCAATGATTTCACTTGACCAGTAATTACTGCGTGCCAACTCTGTGCCAGGCAAGAGTTTGGGCCCTGAGAATACACTGTATTTTCATCAACTCTAAGACACCGTCATTTTAAACCTGCACTATCTTTTGTAGGTATAATTAAGAAAAAAACCAAATGCTATCAGGTCACAACTGTCAATTATAAGACACATCCAGATTTTTAGAGTGCTAAACTGTGGGAAAGATCATCTTAGATTCAATGACAAAAGTAGTGATATACAAAAGAGACAAAGTATCTGTTCTCAGGTCCCTTCTATTGTAGTGAGGGGAGTGGTAATGAATATATATCGTCAGGAGGTGTTAGGTGCTATAATGAAAAATAAAGCTAGCTGAAGGGATACAAATGAAGAGGCATTCTGGGGTAGCCAAGAAAGTCCTGCTGGGGAACTAATATGAGCAGAGACTTGAATGAAGAGAAAAGTTATGGGTAAACCACGTTCCAAGCAGAGGGAACATCAAATACAAAACACTTAAGAGGGAAATGTGGCTGGTGAGTTCAAGGACAGGCAAGTCAAGTGCAGCTGGCACAGTCCCAGACCCTGGGCAGCCAATTTCCTCAAGCCCAGTGTATTTTCTAGGTGAAGGTAAGTATGCCTGATCTATTTAGGGTGTATAAAGGGGAGATGGGTTGAGGCTAAGAAAAGTGGTGTAACTCAGTGCTCAGTAAGTTGGGTGTACAGTCAGGTGGCCTAGATTTGAATCACAATTCTACCACTTACAAGCTGTGTAACCTTGGACAAATTATCTAACTGCTCTGATCGTTAAGTTTCCTCAGCTTTCAATGCGGAAACAAATAGCAACTGCTTTGCAAATTGGTTATGAAGTTTAGATGAAACAGTCCTTGTAAATCAGAATACATATGATCATTATCATCACCATCATCTACTCCAAAGTCATCTTAAAAATTACATCAAGGTAAGGAACAAATAAACTTATTTGAGCTTTAAAATGTTTAAGACCAGGGCGCCTGGGTGGCTCAGTCGGTTGAGCGTCCGACTTCAGCTCAGGTCATGACCTCACGGTTCGTGGGTTCGAGCCCCGCATTGGGCTCTGTTCTGACAGCTCAGAGCCTGGAGTCTGTTTCAGATTCTGTGTCTCCCTCTCTTTCTGCCCCTCCCCCACTTGTGCTCTCTCTGCCTCTAAAATAAATAAACATTAAAAAAATTTAAAAAATAAAGTAAAATGTTTAAGACCCTGATTCCAGATTACCAACTTGTAGGATGGCAGCCACACTGTTGAGAAAATAATTTTTTTTAAGGTTTTGAACTTGCCTTCTCCAAAGTCATTTATTTATTTATTTGTTTGTTTATTTATTTGAGAGGAAGTGCATGCACAGGCAGGGATAGGCAGAGAGAGAAAAAGAGAGGGTGGGGGAGAATCTTAAGCAGGCTATCATGACCATGAGATCATGACCTGAGCCAAAATCAAGAGCTGGATGCTTAGCAGACTGAGCCATCCAGGCACCCCCAAAGTTATTTTTTAAAATTGAAAGCTATCTTCCTATGTAGACAGATTGTTTTTGCAGTATAATTTGATGAAATTAAGTCTCCTCTATTCAATCAATTAGAAGATACATGAAATAAGAAGTACTGCTAAAGGAATTTTATAGCTGCTATAGCTTTCTGATTAAGTGACATTGCTATGTGCATTACGTTAATACCAAGTCAATTTCTTAAATACATATAAAGTCTGCAAATAAGCTCAGAGGTTTCTCCATGGCTAGAAAGACCCTGTGTTGCTAAAACAGGAGGCATATCTGGCTTTTTGTTTCCTCGATCACATGTTTCGTAGCTTCTCTCATTCGGTCATGAGGTACCACACAATGAGTCAGGCCTGTATGTAATGACTTGAGATCTCAGGCCATAGCAAGTGGTGTGAGTTAACAGACTTTGGTATTCCCAAGAGGCTCTCACCTTCCAAATACTCCCTGAGTAATGAGCCACATTCTCAGAAAGCATCTGACTTTATGATGGAGCTATGCTTACATGAAGCGCTTAAAACTTTTTTGGTTGTTAGTATTTAATGCCATAATGGATGGAACTAAGGTAGAAGGAAGAATTCACCAAAATTGTATTTAGCACATACTAACCTCAGGAATTGTGTTTGGCTTTGGAGATTCATTACTGACCTAGACACAGTTCTTGTCCTCAAGTATGATAGCTTAATACCACATATTTAGCCTTGATGCAACTCACCTCACAACTTCTGAGAAAAAAATGCACCACATTTCCCTCTCCTTTCTTCTTTCCTAAGAGATGTTGAAAAAGGGGCAGCAGTATACAGACAGGCTTTTGAGACATATGAAATCCTGACTCAGTTACTTCTAGCACTGGGTGACAGGACAAGGGGAGCTAGAACAAGTGATCTGAGTCCCAAGCATCCTCATCTGTAAGATGGATAAAATCCCAGGAATATTAAATGAGAGAACGTGCACGTAGCTGCTGCATGGTAGAGGGGAGCCACTATAATCAGCATCATTAGACCTGATGTTGGAACTTTACAGTTAGCAAGTTTTTTCATCCCCTGTCAATTATTAAACCTTTGGTATGAACAAGGAGAACTTAAAATGTTATACCCAAGGCCCACTACACACTTTATGCTCAACAACCTTGTACAATGACCTGTCGATTCAATTCCTAGACGTGGATCAGGCATTCCAAAGTCTGGCCGTGGTTAAGCTGGACAGACTGAACTACTTCTCACAGCCTCTCTAGTTAGGTGACTATACCTAAGTATCAGTGGGTGGGGGTGGAAGGGTCCCATTTTGGTTCAGGCAACAACCCTCACCCTAGTGCTGGGCCACAACCAATTCTAACCAATTCTAGCCAATTCTATACAGGAAAGCGATATTTTCCACAAAGCCCAGGGAAATACAGACGTGGAACCGTGCCATGGCGAGTGATGAGAGAGGCACAGCTGCTTCAGTGGAACCAGTCCGGGTGGTGGTGGGTGGGGGTGGGGGGGGGTAGTTGCAACTGTTGCACACATCACCCCTTCTCTGCCTTTCATTTGAGCAACTGTCAGAGTCATACAAATGGAAAGATCCCTGAAAAATCACTTACTTGGGTGAATGCCCTATAAACCTTTTTGCAAAATCTAGTGTCTGTGTGTGTGTGTGTGTATGTGTGCATTTCTCCGTCGAGTTCTCAGTAGATTTTTAAAGGAGTCCATGCCTGAAAAAGAGCGAGAGAAAGAGGGAGGGGAGAGAGGGGGAGGGGGGGGAGAGAGAGACAGAGAGAGAGAGAGAGAGAGAGACAGAGAGAGAGAGAGAGAGAGAGAGAGAGATTCGCTGATATATAGTCTAACTTCCTCCTCACTTAACAGTTGGAGAAACCGAGGCCCAGCCAGGTAAAAGCAGATGTCTCAAGTCAAACAACAGGGGCACGAGAGCCATTCCAATTCCAGCCTCACATCCATAGCCCTGGCCGTGTCTGATACCTCCCCTCATCTCTGCAGGCCTTGAAAGATGTCCAGGACACGAGGGCTATCGTCCGAGCTCTGGAGATGTCGCAGGCGGTCCGGTTCCTTAGCACCAAGGAGACTCAGGCCAAGAGCTCAGCGGGGCTCCGGTGCCGCGAAGATTCCCCACCCTGGTTCAGGCACCGGAATTTCCGTTGCCTTCGTGACTCCAAGGCGAGCACCAAGCGCAGGGAGACCCCGGGAAGTGAGGCTGCTGGGCGACAGCGAAGAACAGCGCCTACTCACTCACCTGACAGAGAGGAGGAAGCGGGCACGCCCCAAACGCGGTCCCCAGCGAATCCTCCTAGGACCGAGGAATCAGAGAAGAGAATAACAGGAAATGACGTAAGATGCACGTGCTTCCGAGAGGGGCGGGTGCGAGGTGTTTGAGAGCCTAGGCCGCCGCCTCGCGCTTGCGCAGCCACCGCCTACCGCGCTGCCGAGTCACTAGGCTAGGTGGAGCATGAACTGGAGGCGGGGCGTGTGCATGAGTGACGCAGGCGCAGTGCGACCCCGGAGGCGCGGGCTGCCCCCTCCGCGGGTTTGGATCCGGGTCAGTCAGGCGCAGCGATCGGGGAGAGACGATCTGAACCGACGGGAGTGGATCCCCGAGTGCCCCAGCTGCGAGGAGGTGAGTACCTGGAGGTGGTCGGGAGGGGCCGCGGCACCCCGTTTCGCCCTGGCTGCCCGGCCTGGCCGCTGGCGGCTTCCTCTGGGCCCGCCCGCCTGTCGTCGCGTCGTCCCCCGGCGCTGACTGCCTGGGCCCGGCCGGGCCTGGGCCTCTCCGCGCCCCCTTGGCCGCCGCGGCCTGGCCCGGCTCGAGCTCCGCTGTCTCTCCCCTTCCCGCGCCCCCGTGGACCCCGCAGCGTCCCGCCCCTCCGCTCGCTCCCGTCCGGCTGTAGCTTCCCCTTTTCGCCTTCCTTGGCCGCCCTTTGCCCCTTCCCGCCCTTTCTTGCTTGTTTCCGAGACCCAGCCTCGTTGGCTGCCTCTTCGGCTCAGCTCCCGCCTCCTCCTGCATCCCTTGCGCCTCGGCGCCACTCCAGCCTCCCATCCTGGCTCGGGGAGTATCCAGCAGGGGCACCTTTCCAGCTGGAGATCCCGAGCGGACATAGCTTGGGCCTTCGCTCCCCACTTCCCGAGCCTCCCCTCCACCCCAGTTCTGACCTTTCCCCAGATCGCGTTTAATCGCGACCGACCCAGTTTCGGGGCGGGGGGGAGGGAGACAAAATTAACCTCGTGCTTTGACTCTAGCACCGAGAGTATAGGGGGTAGAGAGTGGGTAGAGAGAGATGTGTGTTTTGATCTGGGGGCCAATTGTTTCTACCAAGACTTGTTTGCGTCTTAGGGAGTTGCTGTACAGGATTTTATTTCCCGCACTCCACGCTTACCCGGAGGCTGGGAAAGTTTCTAAATCTTTAACATTGTGATGACACGCTTACGCGGGGATCCTTTATTGATCGATCTCCGGTCTTTTCAGGGTCCTGGATGTTTGGACCTAGGCTTGAGTTCAAAGAGGTCTTGGTTAAAACTACAAGATGTAAATAAGATTGTGACACATGCTATTCGTTGAAAGTCAGAGAAAACCAGGAATTTGCCCTTTTGATGGAGGAACTTAGAAAATTTATATTTGTCATTTTTGAAAGGTTTGGGAAAATCCGAGGCAAAGTTAAATTGCCCCTTGTGATTTAACTTAAAACAATACAAAGTAACTTCTAATAGGCCTTTGATCTCTTTGGGGATTGTTCCGTTTTCAAGAAGTCAGCGCGGTGAAAACGGCAAGAATGTCTTCACAAATTTAATATTAATGAAAAAAGGCCAAACCAATTATAAGTGTCCCGGCGTTAGTTTTGAGTGAATGGGAAGCTAGGAATACAGAGGAGCATTATGAGCCTTTTGTAATTACAAACATGCTCTGATTTAGCTCTTAAGATCATGTCTAAGACTCACTTTTGCTCTGGTTAATATAACTTAGGGAAAAGATGCCTAGTCAGAATATTGGAAATAGCTTAGAGCTTCATTCCTAAAATTTTAGTCTATAGCCAATTTTTATTTTGATTTTCAAATAATCTTTTAGTGTGTCGACAAGAATGTTAACTAAGTTTGTATTAACATCTAGAGGTCACCTGCAGTGCAATTAAGTTAGCACTATATAATTAAAAATTACATATCTGGGTGCAGAGCTTTTTAGCACAATGTTAGGGCAGGAATGAGAGTCCAGTCCTTACAGGAACGGCGTTCACAGCCCTGTGATGTGTCAGGTTATCCTTCTGTTTTAACGTCTAGTCTGGTGTTAAAGCACATGGTGGGAATTCTGTAAATATTTGTGGACAGAATACATTTCTGCCTGTGGAATTCAGCAGTGTATATTTAGATGTGATGTGTGCTGATTTCCAGAGAGTCCTAGAAGAGGTTTTGTGTGGGGTCTTAGGAGATGGGGAGACTGTCTCAGATTGTTTGCTTCTGTCAGGGCCAATAGTCTGAGCATTGACTGACTGGTCATAAAATAATTGAGGAAAACTATAAGCCAAACTTTAATTTAGTTCTGCCAGCAGGAAGAATTTGTTTACAATCTACAGTAGCACTCTTTTAGGTTCTGTGGAGCTTCAAAAATATTGGGATCTGTGATCTTTGCTCACCTCCCTCCCCAGATGTGTAGGATATTATTGCGTATTTGGGGGAGGATCCTGCTCTAAATCCAAAAGAATTAGAAACCAGTGAAACAGGGAATTGGTAATGTTTCCTCAAGTTCATATACTGATTAAATAAACCAGCCAAATATGTGGGGAGTGTGTTTAAATTTTTTGACTTAGGAAGTTACAGTAAAAGCTAGCTGAATTCTTTGGAGACTTTTCAATGTACGCCAGAGAGATCTGCCTAAAATACTTTCTTCTACATGTAAGTAAATAAAAAAGTGAAATGAAAGGAATAGTCTTAATTTCTTGCTTCTTTATTCTACCACTGGCACTACATGATTACATTATATCAAACATATTATGACACCCTGACCTTTGGAATATTAGAGGTCTCACAATAACCTCAAACTCACTCCTGAGAAATGAGCAGATAAGGAATCAGAGAAGTTACCAGGGTCCACAGAGAGGCACTGCTCCTTCTGAGAGCGCCGTAGGGAGGTTGGGGGGCGGGGGGAGGTTTGATGGGGTTAGCAGGTTAGAAATAAGGAAGAGGTAAAGTTAATCCTTTAATTCACAAATCCGCCATCTTTTTTTTTGTTTTACCTTTTTTTTCTTTTTGATTCTTTGTGGTATGTTCATAGATACTAACTTGTTTATTTTTTTGTTCAGATTTGATATTAGCTAATTTATTGTCTTGAGTGAAAAAGTCAGGAAACTAGATTTCGAAGGATTTATTAACAGACTTCTCTGTTGTGTCTCTTATTGCTTTGGTTGGGCCCTGTTCCCCTTTTCTTTCTTTAAATATAAAAATCAAGGTGGAAGAATGGAGAATTCTCGCTAATCAAACTGGTTGATTAAGTGGAGGTCATTTAATGGTGCCTCTACAGAAAAATAATTTATATACATATATATGTGTGTGTATATGTGTATATATGTGTGTATATATATATAGATCAGAAAAATAACTTCTACATATAAATATATTTATATGTATACATGCATATACGTATAAATTTATATTAATTATTTTTTATTATAATCATATATATAAATTATTATTTTTATTATATATATTTATTTCCCACCTTTATCTTTTGGCTAACTTTGTTCTATTTATCTTTTTGAGTTGCAAGCATAGTTCATTTATTTTCTCTTTCTTGTGTAATAATTAAAATGCTTCAAAGCTAATAAAAATGAAGGGATCAGCCTTATTGGTAGAGTCTGGAATAATCAGCAATCATTGAAACATATTTGTAATGCTGCTTTCACAATGGTAACATCTTGATATCTGAATATGGATACTTAAATGAATGTGAATATTGATGTCTGGGTCAGTACTGCTTTAGAGAAATGCTTTTGTGTGTCATGAAGTTACACTTAACGGGATATACTTAGGGTTGGACTACACAAATACTCAGTATCATCTTAAAGAATCGGAAGTGCTATATAGGTTGAGGTTTTCACTTTTACCGTATTTCTGATGCAAAGGACATTTTGTTTGTGGGTTTCTAGACCTCTACAACCAGATTTTTTACTTTCCTGTTAAAAAGTGTACTTAAACAGATTTCAGGTGATGTAGTTTCCAAAACTGTGTAATAGAATATTGGCATCAAGTATTTTTGGACAGTTTAAGTTCTATGATAATAATTGAGTAAGATACAGAATTGTTGAATCGCTGTGTTGTACACCTGAAACTGTTAATATAACGTGTCAACTACAATAAAAAAAAATCTGTTCTAATAAATATATGTTTCTGTATCATTTCATTTTTCTTTTCTTAACAAATAAAACCTACAGTCCCCTGTTGTCTACACTGAAACTTTTCCTTTTAGAAATAGAAATTTGCTTCCCCCCCCCCCCCCCCAACAAGCAGTAATAGTATCAGGAATATAGACTTTAACAAAAGGTATACTTTTGAACCTGCCTGTTTTCATCTTGCTCATTTTATTTTTATTTTATTTTTTAGTATTAACAGCAACATCCATAGTAGCATAAAAACTTTCACAATGAAATCTGAAGCCAAGGATGGAGAGGAGGAGAGTCTACAGACTGCTTTCAAGAAATTAAGAGTGGATGCCTCAGGGTAATTAAATATGTAATATATTATTTGGGGATTGTTTACTAGATTTAAATAGCCTTTTCCTCTGAAGAAGATCTTGTTTTCTTCTGAAATTTCTCATTATTCATAGAAGATAAAAACATTAATGGTGTGACATTCTACCAAATTAATTTTGCACAACATTATTTTACTTATACAAGAAACTTTTTTTTTTTTTTAAAGAAACTCTTAATGTTAAATTTTGAAAAAATAGCAGCTCATTTGTACTCCAAGTTGGGTGTTTTGGTTTCCCTTAGCTTTGAGGAGGGTTCCCCACCTCTGTCTTTCATCAGAATTATCAAGCAGTGTCCCATCGGGAATTTCCTCATACGTCTCTAGGGAATCACCATAATTTTTTCCTAAAAGTGAATTGGCTCAATAGAAATCTGCAGACATTCTTGATTTCATGGGCTCTGATTGCTGAGCCTATCACTATGGAAACCTCTATTCATTAGGGTTCTGTCACTGAGATCAATAATCTCGGACCCTTTGGCCAAACTAATTAGAGCACCTGCAGACCAGCTGCTGTCTGAATGTTAATATTTCACTCTTTGCAAAATGTTCTGTGCCGGACTCTTTTCATCCCCATTCTTCACCCCAGGCCAGAAAAAAAAATCTCAAATCTTTGATAGATAAGGAATATTTCTTTTCACAATGGAAAATAAACACTGGAAGCTGAGAGTAGAACACTTCCCAACAAGTAATAATCACTGAGATTTATCACTCACCTACTGTGCCCTAGACACTGGTTTAAGCATCTGTACACGTTACTTAATCCTCACTACTGACTTAGAAGATGGGTTCTGCTCTTATTCCAGGTTACTGATGAGCTATAGATGATAGGTCACTTGCCAAAGGTCACTTTGGTGAGAAGTGGTAGAGTCAGGATTTGAACCCAGACAGTTTGTCTCCACAACCAGTGCTTTTAACCCTTCCTTTATATGCTGCTTTGAAGACAACATGAAGAGTTGTATACAGTACTTGGCACACAGTAAAAATGAAATGGTTGTTGTTCGAGCTGTTTGCTTACTGCTAATACTATTTGTTTTGGGTTTGGCCTGCCAGGTGAGAAGATTTGTGCTAATGGATTTGCACAAGAACTGCTAAAGGTGCTCACATTTGCTTCCCTGACACTTCAAATAAATCTCTTTCTCCACCCAGTAGCTTTTCCAATATGGTCATCTGCCATTAAAATTGAACAGTACCTTTTAAGTCATTTTGGGAAACAAAAAGCAGAGAAACACGGAGTTCCAGATTATGGTCACGTTCCTTTGAGATATCTGGTATAGGAATAATGCTGGTAATGTACACACACACATATACTTAGAAATCCCTTAATGTATCAATTCATATGAGTTACTCTTCATACGCAGATTTCTTTCCTGGTGTTTTAGGAAGTTTGAACATAAAATTAAGCTATCTCACTACCCTTAAAAATTACCTGGGACATGGAACATTTAAAAAAAAAAACAAAAACCTTTGAAGATATCTCTCTTCAAGCCTGTGGTCAAATATTATATCTTTGTAGTGTGTGATCTGCCTGGAGTAAAATTACAGAAAGGGAAGGAGCGATGGAGAACATTTGAGAAAATCAAATAAGAGTAGAAGGGGTGAGTCATTACCATGACTAAGCAGAATAGGACTTGTGTAATGTATCATATGTTTCTAGTTGTTTCATATTGTTGCTGATTTACAAATGGGACATCTGAGGTCCTGACTCATAAACTAACCAAGCCTTGCCAGGAATTTAGCACTATCCTGTTCAACAGGTTTTGATTCCCAATGGTATTTGTTTTATCAGGACAAATTTCTATATATATATTATAAAACAACATAATCTTTTTTATCTGATTATAAAATAATGCATTCTATTATAAAAATTCACCAAAACAAAAAGGAAGTAAAAATCACAGTTTATATTAATGTTGTTAACATCTAGACCATCAGTATGTAATATCATACAGTATATTTACATAGTTGAGATCATAATACACGTATAGTTGTTTATCTACGCTATTTTCTCTTAATGTTATTAGCGTTCTCCTGTCATTAGAAGTTCTTTGTACACCTAATTTTTTAAAATTCCTAATATTCCATTGAATAGATGTGTCATCACTTATATAATGTAGTATTTTCTATTTTCTACTGGGAATTTAAGTTATTCCTAGTTACTTTTTATTTTAGATTATTTCAGTGAACATCTTTTTACTTTAGTAGATTAATATTTCCTTCTAAAGGATTTTTATTACTACCACAGCATGTGTAGCAGGAGCCCAGTGTGTGTGTGTGTGTGTGTGTGTGTGTGTGTGTGTGTGTGTGCATTGAAAAGGTCTGGAAGGATTTATACCAAAATATTAATGTTTTTAATCTCTGGGTTGTGAGATTATAGGTATTATTTTCTTTCAAATTTTTTCATTTTCTTTACTGGGAACCCATATTACTTGTGTAGTTTTAAACTGCAAAGATTGAACTGTCAGTAATATTTCAAGTTTATTGGTTGTGAAAAATACTCATTTTTAAGTTAGTGCCCTGAAGGTTTTGCCCTCAGCTTAGTTTTCCTGGCTCTGATTGGCCTCTACCTACAATAAGTGGTCAGTGTCATGAGCATTCTCTGTGGACATAAGGCCTTATCTGCCCCAGATAAACAGCCTAAAAGTCTGTTTATATCCTGTTGCTAGTCATACTTAGGAATTACTATTTTGTTTGTGATTTTGCAACCGTGGGCTTTTAGGCATCCCCTAAATTTGGTTTTAGAGGAAAATTTGCTATAAAAGCAGCACTTTTTTGAGAAACCCAAATGAGAAGGAAGAAAGGTATTAATACAAGTTGTGTTTAAGTTGGTGACAGCAGTAAGTTCTCCTCCTTTCGGTTTTTTGTAAGCGGTAAACTTTGTTCTCTTCTTCAGGTCCATAGCATCTCTGTCTGTTGGAGAAGGCACAAATGCCAGAGCATCGGTCAGAACAGCAGCAGATGATGCCAAACTGAAAACCACATGTGCATCGAAAGACAGTTGGCATGGGTGAGAACGTCTTACTGCAGATGGCGTTTGTCCCAAATCCTTTATTTTTTTTCTAAGTTTAATGTTTGTTTATTTTTGAGAGAGAGAGAGAGACAGAGACAGAGACAGAGTGTGACCTGGGGAGGGGAAGAGAGACAGAGGGAGACCCAGAATCCGAAGCAGGCTCCAGGCTCCAAACTGCACAGAGTCCAACACCGAGCTCAGACTCACCAACCACGAGATCATGACCTGAGCCAGTCAGATGCTTAACCAACTGGGCCATTCAGGCACCCCGATCCCAAATACTTTAAATTAGTATTGGACTTTCTTCTCTGAATATCCAGAAAAGAGTATGTTAGATACAGAACCCAAGACCCAGTGATTAGAGAAGAGCTGTTCTTAATGGAGAATTTGCTGAGACTTGCTATATGGCTTGGTCCATAGTCAGTTTTTTTAAATGTCCTATGTGTATTTGAGTAGAATGGGTCTTCTGTCATCATTCTTGGGTTTTCTTTATGTCCATTAAATCAAGCTTTTAAATGTATTTGAATCTTTTTCCAGTAATTTTTTTTCAATAGTTTTTTTTCAGTCTATCAGTAATTGAGACATATATGTTGAAATCTTCCCCATGGGAGTGAATTTGTCTATTTTCCCCTTAAATTCTGTATTTTTGCTTTATGTATCTTGAAGCTGTTTTGTTGGGTTTTTACAGTGTAGGTTCATACCAGCTTAGAATGTTTTCTTTCCTGATGAATTGAGATTTTTAATTATATAGTGACATTCTTAATTCCTCCTAATGGCTTTTGTTTAAAGTCTATTTTGTCCAGAATTAATATAGTTAATCCAGTCATATTTTGGTTGGTATTTGCCTGTTGCATCTTTTTTTAATCTTTTATTTTCAACCACTGTGTGTTTTAAAATTTTAGATGTGTGTGTCTCATATACATATGGCTTATTTTGTTTTGTTTTATTCAATCTGATAATCTTTTTAACTGCTCAGTTCAGTGCATTTATTTATTTTGATTGTTGATAAATTTAGACTTGTTTCTGCAATTTTACTTTATGCTGTTTGTCCTGCTCTCTGTTTTTGTGTTTGTTTGTTAGTTTTTTACTCTTCCTATACCTTCCCTCTTCTCCTCACCTTTTAAAAAATTGTTTGAAATGGGTGTGTTTTTTTCCCCCTCTACCACTTTTCCTTCTGGCTTACAAATTATATGCTGTGTTTCTATTCTTTTAGTAATTCGCCTTGAAATTCCACCATACATGCTTAACAAAGACAAAAGTTATTACAGTGACCCTTGAACAGCATGGGGGTTGGGGCACCAATCTCTCTGCAGGTCAAAAATCCATGTATCACTTCTGACTCCCCCAGACTTTACTAATAGCCCACTGTTGACCCAAAGCCTTACAGATAACGTAAACAGTCAACTAACACATATTTTGGATGTTTTATATATTATATAGTGCATTCTTAAAGTAAGCTAGAGAAAACAAAATGTTACTAAGAAAATCATGAGGAATAAAAAATACATTTACAAGTACTGTAAAAAATCCATGTATAAGTGAGTCCATGCAATTCAAACCTGTCTTATTCAAGGGTCCAACTATATTTTAATCCTCCTCCTTGTAATCTTTTCATTTTGACCTCCTGATGTCCATGTGTAGTTTCCCAATATTTTAGTTTTCTTGCTTCTTTTTAATCTCACAAATTAGGTTTTATTATTTAAATAAGCAGTGTTTGCTTAGTTTTATCTCATTTACAGTTTCTTTGCTCACCATTCTTGCAACTCAGACCTTCCATACAGGGTGCCTTTCTTTTGAAGTATTTCCTTCAGAAATTCCTTTAGCAAAGGTCTGTTAGTAAATAGGGCCTCTTATAGAACTACCCATAGAATAAATTTGAATGGTGTCCCCCTCACCCTTCTTCCCTGTTGTATAACATCAAGTTCTATTGGTAAATATACCTTGCTTTGATTTATCTGAAAATACCTTTTTTTCATGCTTGTTCTTGAAAGACACACCTGATTTGCTGAAGCTGTAGTTCTGAGTTATTTTTTCTTAGCACTGGAAGATATTCATTGTTGATGTTGAAAGTCTACTTTCAGTCTTACTGTTGTTCTTTCTGGAAATAATCTGTCTAGTCTCTGGCTGCTTTTAAAATGTTACAGTTTTGGAGAGTCTACAGTTTTGTTACAGTGTGTCTAGATGTGGATTGCTCTTTATTTGTCCTGTTTCAGGGTGCTGCCTGTATCTGTAGATCTCTTCTTTCATCAATTCAGAAAATTTCTCAGCCATTATCTCTTCAAAAATCACTTGTCTCCCATGCTTTGTATTCTTACCTTCAGAGACTCCAGACTTCTTGTTCTATCTTACATCTCTCTCTCTCTCTTTTTAATTTTTAAAAAAATTTTTTTTTAACGTTTTTTATTTATTTTTGAGACAGAGAGAGAGAGACAGAGCATGAACAGGGGAGGGGCAGGGAGAGAGGGAGACACAGAATCGGAAGCAGGCTCCAGGTTCTGAGCCATCAGCCCAGAGCCTGACGCGGGGCTCGAACTCACGGACCGCGAGATCGTGACCTGAGCTGAAGTCGGATGCCCAACCGACTGAGCCACCCAGGCGCCCCTCTCTCTCTTTTTTTTAATATATAATTTATTGTCAAGTTAGCTAACATACAGTGTATATACAGTGTACTCTTGGTTTTGGGGGTAGATTCCCATGATTCATCACTTACATACAACACCCAGTGCTCATCCCAAAAGTGCTCTCTTCAGTTCCTGTCACCCATTCCTCCCTCCTGTCCCCCCATCAACCCTCAGTTTGTTCTTTGTATTTAAGAGTCTCTTATGGTTTGCCTCCCTCTTTGTTTGTAACTATTTTTCCCCTCTCCCTTCCCTCATGGTCTTCTGTTAAGTTTCTCAAGTTCCACATATGAGTGAAAACATGATCTGTGTCTTTTCCTGACTGACTTCACTTAGCATAATACCCTCTAGTTCCATCCACGTTGTTGCAAATGGCAGGATTTCATTCTTTCTCATTGCCAACTTGTATTCCATTGTACATATAAACCACATCTTCTTTATCTGTTCATCAGTTGATGGACATTTGGGCTCTTTCCACGATTTGGCTATTGTTGAAAGCGCTGCTATAAACAAGGGGTACATGTGCCCGTATGAATCAGCACTCCTGTATCCTTTGGATAAATTCCTAGTAGTGCTATTGGTGGGTTGTGCTATTTTTAATTTTTTGAGGATCCTCCACACTGTTTTCTAGAGCGGCTGCACCAGTTTGCATTCCCACCAACAGCGCAAGAGGGTTCCGGTTTCTCCACATCCTCGCCAGCATCTATAGTTTCCTAAGTTGTTCATTTTAGTCACTCCGACCGGTGTGAAGTGGTCTCTTATTTTGGTTTTGATTTGTATTTCCTTGATGATGAGTGATGTTGAGCATCTTTTCATGTGTCTGTTGGCCATCTGGATGTCTTCTTTGCAAAAGTGTCTTATGCCCATTTCTTCACTGGATTATTTGTTTTTTGGGTGTTGTGTTTGGTCAGTTCTTTATAGATTTTGGATACTAACCCTTTATCTGTTATGTCATTTGTAAATATTTTCTCCCATTCTGTCGGTTGCCTTTTAGTTTTGTTGATTGTTTCCTTTGCAGTGCAGAAGCTTTATATTTTGATGAGGTCCCAATAGTTCTCTCTCTCTTTTTTTTTTAAAGTTTATTTATTTATTTTGAGAGAGGCAGAGATAGCGCAAGTGGGGGAGGGGCAGAGAGAGAGGGAGACAGAGAGAATCCCAAGCAGGCCCTGCATTGCCAACACAGAGCATGATGTGGGTGGAGCTTGATCTCACAAATAGCGAGATCATGACCTGAACCTAAACCAAGAGTCGGATGCTGAAATGACTGAGCCACCCAGGCACCCCTTACATATCTCTTTTAAATTTTTTTTTTCAACGTTTTTTATTTATTTTTGGGACAGAGAGAGACAGAGCATGAACGGGGGAGGGGCAGAGAGAGAGGGAGACACAGAATCGGAAACAGGCTCCAGGCTCTGAGCCATCAGCCCAGAGCCTGATGCGGGGCTCGAACTCACGGACCGCAAGATCGTGACCTGGCTGAAGTCGGACGCTTAACCGACTGCGCCACCCAGGCGCCCCCTTACATATCTCTTTAACTTCTTTTACATTTTTCCAAGTCTTCAAGCCTCTACTACCTCTCATGTCAGGGGTAGGCAAACTTTTTTTGTAAAGCACCAGATAGTAAATATTTCAGGTTTTGGAGGCCAAGAGGTGAGATCTAAGGATACTACGTAGGTACTTATATAAGCGAGAAAATTCCTGCCCTGCCCCATTTGCCTGATGCACACTGTCCTGGCTGGTGGACATACTTTGTGTTCAGTTGCTTAGTGTCCGCGTGAAATGACTAGCCTGGCAATACCGGAGTCAGTTTTATCCTGTGCCCCAGTGGTACCCGGATTCCAGCATGCCCCTCTTTCCTCCAGAGAGCCCAGCACAAGCCGGACTGGAACTGAGATTCCACCTCTCAGGGCCCAGCAGTTACTGACAGCAGAGCCCCAGCATGTAGATGGCGGCCAGCGTGGGACCAGGCAGTGGTGTGACACATCTCCTGGCCGGGAAGGCAGGCACAGGGAGCAGAGGACAGGGTGGACTGTGTCCCTGCCCGGTCTCCGTGGCTCACAGTGCGAGTCAGCTGGGGGCCAGATTTGACCCGCAGACCACAGCTGGTTCAGTCCTGTTACGAATAATTCAGATTTATCTTCCAGTTCGCTGTTTCTTTCCTTAGCTCTATGTATTCTGCTGCTTGGCCCATCCAGTTAGTTTAATTTCAAATACAGTTTTTTTATTTCTTAAAGTTCTTTTTGGTTCTGTTGTCAGTTTTGCTTGGCGGTTTTGAGTCTCTCTTTTTTTTTTTTTTGCCTTGCTCAGTTCTCTTATTTAAATATTTTATTAAAAGTTATATAGAATGTCTGATAATTCCCACTATCTGAAAACTTGAGGGAGTCTAAATCTGTTTGTCAGCTGTTACTAGTGATAGAAATGAATCCTGGGTCACCTGGGTGGCTCAATTTGTTGAGCGTCAGATTCTTGATTTCCACTCAGGTCATGATCCCAGGGACATGGGACTAAGCCCTGTGTCAGGCTCTATGCTGAGCATGGAGCCTGCTTGGGATCCTCTCTCCCTCTCTCTTTCTCTCTTAAAAGAAAAATAAAGGGGCGTCTGGGTGGCTCAGCCTGTTAAGCATTCGACTTCGGCTCAGGTCATGATCTCACAGTTTGGTTCGTGAGTTCGGGCCCCACGTCGGACTCTGTGCTGACCGCTCAGAGCCGGGAGCCTGTTTCAGATTCTGTGTCTCCCTCTCTCTCTGCGCCTCCCCTGCTCATGCTCTCTCTGTCTCAAAAATAAATAAAAACATTAAAAAAAAAAATAAATCCTAAATCTGCTCTGTTTGGTAGTCATGACACAGTGGCCATTTGCACCATCAGCCTCACACAGTGGTCCGGAAGCTGCTACGTTCACGGCATAGAGCACAACAGTTGGACTTTACAGCATTTAGTGGTTTGGTGCAGAGTGCTTTCCCAGACCCAGTGGCCAAAGGTTCCCAGGCCAAGGGTTGGGACAGGGCAGGTGTTCTGCACCCAGTGTTTGGCCCAAGAAATGCAATTAAAAACTACCCTTTACCTCTCCTATTTCTGTAGCTTGCTGATAGGGAGATGTTGAAGTTTTTGAGATGCCGACTTAGGCAGCTTGAAGATGGAGGTAAGCACGTCTCTTTGGGGGAAACTTATGACCCTAGACTCCAGAGGAGAGGAGGTAAATTTCCAGCTATCGCAAAGAATCTGTTTAGGGGAGCTGTGTATCCCAACATCTTGTGCGTTGTTTTCCTCTTAGGTCTTCAAGGAAGTCTTCACGAGGAGCAGTGAGGACCCAGCGCCGTCGACGTTCTAAGTCTCCCGTCCTTCATCCTCCAAAGTTTATACATTGCAGTACAATAGCTTCTGCTTCCAGCAGCCAGCTCAAGCACAAAAGCCAGACTGACTCCCCTGATAGCAGCAGTGGGCTGGGAATTTCCACCCCTAAAGAGTTCAATGCAGGAGAATGCTCTACTTCTCTCGATACTAATCATACAGGGGCAGTTGCTGAGCCTTTGAGAACTTCGGTTCCCAGGCTCCCATCAGAGAGTAAGAAGGAAGACTCCTCTGATGCTACCCAAGTCTCCCAAGCAAGTCTCAAGGCCAATGATCTCTCTGACTTTCAATCCGTTTCCAAGCTAAACCAGGGCAAGCCATGTGCATGCTTAGGCAAGGAGTGCCAGTGTAAGAGATGGCAGGACATGGAAGTATATTCCTTTTCAGGCCTGCAGAGTGTCCCTCCCTTGGCCCCAGAACGAAGATCCATGCTTGAGGACTACTCTCAGTCGCTCCACACCAGAACTCTGTCTGGCTCCCCCCGCTCCTGTTCTGAGCAAGCTCGAGTCTATGTGGATGATGTGACCATTGAGGACTTGTCAGGCTACATGGAATATTACTTGTATATTCCCAAGAAAATGTCCCACATGGCAGAAATGATGTACACCTGATAGCAAGAAGCTCATTAATATGCTTTAAACCAATGAAGGGTTGTCAGAGAGATTTAGTTAATGGCAGACCTTGCGGCCACGTTGTGTGAGAAGACGTCTCCTTCTGCTCACTGTGCTTGCAATAAAAACTTTTCTTGGCATCTCAGTTCATCTTCATTCTTTAAACTTACTCCCTGCGTTCTTACATACGCACCAAGGCGAGCAGATCAAAGGAAAACCCCTCTCATTTAGAAAAGTTTCTGGGAGTTGAAGAAACCGTAATTGCTTGACTGGTAGCAGTGGTTATATGGTAAAAGCCTTTGTAAAGCAGTGCATTTTTCAGATCTGTTTAAGATTTTTTAGCCAAGGAAAATGAAACGTTTCGTAACGGGACCGAACATTCGTCATGCTGTAGTCGCCAGCCCAGAATCTTAGAATTTATATGACTGGTTTAAACCATCTCTGAGTTAACACAAGTTGATTGTGTCTTTCAAGGTTTGTTAATGTTATTGTTAAGCCAGAGACCTAAGGTTTAGATTCAATATGAATAAACTAGCTGGCCTGCCCTGTATTGTTTGAGAGAATCATTAACCATCACCAAAACACCCCTGCTGGCGCTTGGCTCCTGGAGGCTGTGTTACCTTCGTGTTCCTCAGGTAGGCGGCAGCAGGGAGCGGGCTGCTTCAGTGGAAGGAGGGGGTGTAACGTTTGAAACTAGCGTGCATCTTCTCCAGCTCTGGCATTTTAACACGTGAGGCATGTTTCAGTCAGTTGTAATGTGGATCTCATACCTCAGTTTCAAATCTTCTGGATGCATATGATCTCTTCGCACTGCCCTCCTCCCTGGCAGCAACCCTGAAACTATTCTGTACGTGCTATATATCCTGTATTTCTGGTTGGCCATCCCAAGATTCCTTCCAAAATTTGGTTTAAAAACAATCCTGAGTTTCAGCTGGAGGATGAATCCCACTTTTTCAGGTGGCTTCCAAGTGGACTTTACATATACCAGATAACGTATATATATACACACACATATATATGTTTTGATTTTTTTAACGCCTTTTTTTTTTTTTTTTTTTTTTTTTGAGAGAGCAGGGGAGGGGCAGAGAGAGAGGGAGACAGAATCTAAAGCAGGCTCTAGGCTCTGAGCTATCAGCACAGAGCCAGATGCAGGGTTCAAACTCAGGCATGGGAGATCATGAGCCGAAGTCACATGCTCAACTGACTGAGCCACCCAGGTGCCCCCCACATAACATTTTAATTCAAACCATCCTAAGCATTCCCATCAGATTTAGTGAGACTCTGTCCAGCCATTTTAACATCACGTTAACAGAAAGTTTGTTTCATTTTTATGTAGATTACGAAACAAGTTTTCTTCTTTACTAAAACATCCCACTGACTGGAATTGGTTCAAGAATGTGAGGTCTGGGTTTCACACATACGTGATTGGTACTTGTGTGAGGTGGGAAGGGTATTGCCTGGAAAAGCCCTGAACATAAGTAGTGGGAGATCTCTGCTCATTCCTAGTTTAGCATGAGTTTAGTGACATCTGAAGGCTATTATGGTTCAAGCAAGGGAGCACGATACCTTGCCATCATAGCCCTGGAAGCGGAGAGATTTCTTAATGATAAGCCGAAAGAATGCTGTTCCACATCCCTAAGGCAGCAGTTGTGAAACCTTTGGGTCTCATGACTCATTTACAAATTAAGGATGCCAAAGAGATTTTGTTCATGTGGGTTATACTTAAAAATATTTACCATGTCAGAAATTCAAACTAAGAAATTAAAAAAAAATAATGTATTACTCGATTTAGAAGTAGTGGTTTTATTACACGTTAACATTTTTAGTTGAAAAATTAACAAAATATCTTAGAAGAGTGGCAGTGTTTTACATTTTTGCAAATTTCTTTCATGTTTGGCTTAACAGAAGACAGTCTATCTGCTTCTGCATTCAGCCTCTTGTGAACATTGCATGTTGTGTGACCTCTAAAAAATTCTGTACTACACTTCTGGGGGAATGGGCATGAAAAAGGCGGTTAACATGTTAATATGAAAGTAGTTTTGACCTCACAGACCTCCTGAAAGAGTAGATCCCTAGACCATACTTTGAGAACCACTAATTGAGGCCATTATAGTTTCTATTGTAAAGGTGTCTACCACCCACCCCCTCACTTCCACAACCTGTGTCTTGCTTTACCTTCTGTACTGGCGAGAGTGGAGCAAATTGGGCTTAGCGTGTTACTTGAATAAAGATGGTTCCTCATCTTTAAGTCTCAAGTCCTTTTTAGTTTGCTTTTCAATCAGGTGATCTGGTTATTTACTTAATTCTGTATGCTAACAGAACAGTCACCAGGGAATGAAGAAAGATGCACCTTCCTTTCACAGTTGTCATGAGGAGTGGTGTCAGGACAAAGTTCCAGTGGCTGAGTAACCTGTTGAAGAAATCCAAACTCGGACGAAGGCTAAACATTCCAGATTCATGGGAATCAATTTTAAGTATTTACACCTCGGTCAAAATCTTCTCAAAATATGAATCTTGAGGCTAAAAATTACTCTGCTTAGACCCAGTTGGGCCAGCTTTCACATGAGTGTCTCACATTGGAACACTTGACCTTCTGCAAGTGCAGTTTACTGAAGCAATCTTTCTTGAATGCACCCAGATTGGATTGAGGAATTTTACTCTCATGTTTTCAAAAGTAGCATCCTGACCATGTGCCTTTAATAATAGAACATTCATTCATCCCATTTATTCAGCAAATATTCCTAGAGTGCCTACAGCATCAGGCACGTGATACTAAATGCTGGGAATTGAACAGTAAGCAGAACTACACCCTTGCCCTCAGTGGGGAGAGGAGGATTCCGAGATCATAAGGGCTTGGGGAGGGGGCAGGGTTGTTCTTTTATTTGGGCGGTCAGAGAAGCTCCTGTGATGAGGTGGGTGACATTTGAGCTGAGACCTGAAGAAAGTGAGGGAGTGAGCCTCGTGGATATTTGGGGGAAGGGCATTCCTGACGAACAGCAAAGATGACAAGGAGGCTTGAGGCAGGCAAGGTCACAGAAGCATGGGGCAGGGGCATATCACAGAGGGCCTCGCAGGCCATTTTAAAGGCTGTGACTCCTGAACGAGGTGAGGAGCCATTGGGTGGTTTGGAGGAGAGGTGAGGAGAGGCGACAGGAGTTTGGAGGAGAGGTATCAGACTGGCCTTTACAGAGGGCACTGGCTGCTCTGTGTGGACCCAGGGGAGCAGGGCAAGAGGAGGCCAGGAGGCAGGAGGCTACTGCAGTAAATCAGGCAATGGCTTTCGGTGGCTTGGACACTTGGCAGTGCAGAGGAAAAGGTGTATTCTGGAAGTATGGTGGAGGCAGAGCTGAGGGGATTTGTCAGTGGACTGGATACAGGGTGTGAGAGAAAGACTGGAATTAAGGACTCTAAAGGATTTGAGAAGCTGGGAGTTGGCTCGAGGAGCAGATACGGGAGAGGTCGGGAGTCTGATTTTGCTCCTGTCTTCCGAGGTGCTTATGAGACACCCTGTGGCCATGTTGAGTTGGTGGTGGACCTACGACTAGAGATCAGCAGAGAGGCAGGCATAGGCTGGAGACACAAATTTAGGAGTCGTTAGCCTATGGACATTTAAAGCTCAGACTGGAGGAGACCGCCTAGGAAGTGAACGTAGATGAAGAACCAGACAGAGGACCAAGCTCTGGGGCATTCCCACGGGAGAGAAGTCGGCAGAATGAAAAGGAACTAGCCAGAGACTAAGTAGGAGCAGCCAGTGAGGCAGGAGCAGAACAGAGAGAGCAGGCCTATCAGCCAGGTGAAAAAGCATTTAAGAAGAGAGTTGTAAGCTGCCAAGTGGTGCAGAGAAGGAAAGGTGAGCACCTACAATGTGCAGGCGCTGGGCAGACACGGATGGGCCAGAGTGCCGGGCACTTAGTACGGGGTTCGTGCTTTTTTTTTTTTTTTTTTTTTTGAAATGAAGCTACTCCTTCAAACAACTTACTTTGGAGGAAGAGCCCGAATGTGCGAAGGCACCTAACCCAGCCAGGAACCTTGTCTGGGGAGGCGGGGCTTCTGCAGCTGAGAAGTACTCCAGTGGATTTCTGGGTGCAGACCCTCTCTCTCTCTTCTGGATTTTCGGGCCCCTCCCCTCCAGGCTCTCTAGGAAGCAGTCCCACCTGCGAAGTGAGAAGGAAACAGGAAGCGAATGATTACCCTCTCTGATCAAAGAACAGAACCACGGAGCACGGAAAGACCTGGGGAAGAGCAAGAATGGGACAGCTACCTTTAAAAGCAGTTTAGAATTCATTCCAAGTTTAGTAAATTCCCTTCTGTCTGAGGAACTTGGTTTTCCTGATGACAATCTGTTGACAGACACGGATGGCCTCAAGAGGTCGCCCTTTCCCTGAAATGCATTTGGCTTAAAGGGAGGGGCAAAAACGTGAGAAGTTCGACACTAATCACCTAAGGCCAATACCAAACTGGGCAAAAAATTTCCTTAAACTTTTAAGAAATCAAAGTGTCCCTTTACCAATAACATGGTTTATCAGTTTAAAAAGTGACAAACCACAGGACAAGGTTGAGTAAACATGGACTGTGTAGAGTAAGGAATGTCTCAGTGTCAAGGGGTTTGGTATTTAGGCAGTGACTCTCTTACCTCATTGGTGACTATCTTATTAAGCATTCTATTTGAAGAGCAACTTATCATGTGAGGATAATTTTTAATTATAGCTAACGTTTATTAGGTGTTAGTGTGTTCTAAGCCTTTTTAGATACCAACCTACATAATCCTCACCCAACCAAAGAAGGAAGATACTGTTATCCTGAATACTAATAATCCTTTGAGACAGGTACTTTTACAGTTGAAGGGTTTGTGGCTTAGGGAAATTAACAATTGTTCCAAGGTCACACCTTGTGAGGGGCAGAACTAGGATTTGAACACAAATCCACAACTACCTACTGTATACTTATCCAGTACCTATAGGGTACTGGATTCATGAATGTGTAAATGCTATTAAGAAAGAGTTTCTTAATTTAAAAACATACAGTGATTCTTTTTTGCTGTTTATTTATTTATTTTGAGAGCGAGAGCACACATGCATGTGGGGAAGGGGCAGGGAGAGAGGAGAGTGAGAATCCCAAGCAGGCTCCACACCATCAGCAACGGAGCCTGATGAAGAGCTTGAACTCACAAAACGTGAGATCATGACCTGAGCTGAAGTCAGAGGCTTAACCAACTGAGCCACCCAGGTGCCTCCATACAGTGGTTCTTAACCAGAAATGAGTCAGATCCGTCTGAGAAGTTTTATTTTTTTTTAATTTAATGTTTATTTATTTTTGAGAGAGAGCCCAAGCAGGGGAGGGGCAGAGAGAGAGAGAGAGAGAGAGAGAGACAGAATCTAACGCAGGCTCCAGGCTCTGAGCTGTCAAGCATAGAGACCAACGTGGGGCTCAAACTCAAAAAAGGCAAGATCATGACCTGAGCCGAAGTTGGACGCTTAACTGACTGATAAGGGTTTATCTGAGGAGCTTTAAAAAGAATAAAACTACCTGAGGTTTTTCCCGGAACAATCTATCATTGATTTGGGGTTGGGGGAGAGGGCTCTGGAATCTGTTTATGTTTTTAAGTTCAACAGGAGTTGAATTTAAATCTTAAGTGTACCCACCCTTGGTAGGGAACCACCGTAGGGAGCTGCACGGATGAACAGTGGCTAAATTTATCAGGTGGAACAGCACAGTAGGACACAGCAGCCCCCCAGTCGTAGAACAGGATTATGGTGATTTGCCTAGTGTTTAACTACAAAGAGTATTAACTTGGGCAATTCAAACCCCTCTAACTTCCACTTTGAGCGGTTCTCCCCTCTTCCCTTGAGAGCAGAGTTGGGAAGAAACGTGTGATTCTCCAGTGACCTTGGTGATAAGTGGCAAAAGCAGAGCTCTCTCGGGCCGGCAGTGAGGCATTCTTAAAATCTGTCAGTCAAATCCATTCACTGGCTGGATGGTGAGTCAAACACCTAGACGATGCAGTCTTTATCCACTGCTACTTGCTGCCCGTCAGCTCGGCAAGCTGCCGGTGTTGGTGAGCTCAGAGGCTGGGTGTTTCTGCCTGGGGGTGAAACATGGGCCCAGATGGGGCTCTTTAACAGCGAAGGAACCAGTAAGAACTGGAGTCAGCTGGGATGAAGGGAGACATCATGTTCTGTCCATTTCTGAAACAAGGACAAATCTTCCACAGTGACTTCAAGTGGCCTGAGTCATCGTGGGATTTGGAGTATGTCAGATAAGTTTGAAGTCAGATAATAGTCCAGTAGTTCTCAAATGCCTTCTGGGCTTCCTTTTTAAGTGATTTCTATCCTCCCCCCTCTCCATATCTCTACATCTCCCCACCCCCCCACGCCCCGCCCACTTCCTGTTCTTGGTGTCTCCTACCTTTCCCAGAATTACTCTATACTCCTGTTAACCCTGGGTTCAGTTGGGATTTCCAATCATTAATCCTGGCCACAGCTTCATGTCATGGAGATTTATTTGTCCCTTTCACTGGAGTTTGGTGGGAACCTGAGTGCTAGGAATCCACGCAGGCCCTTTGCTCCTGACTCTGCCCCAAGAGCTTTCTGAAGTCTGGCCTCACAGGCCCTGAGGACACCAGAGAAAGAAAGCTTGGAAAGGGGATATTTTTAAAAAATCATGATCTTTGACTACTGCTAAGACAACCTCATTCCAAATAATCAGCAACCCTGTGTCTCAGAGATAAAGACAGGCTCCTCGCCCCTCAGAGAAGAGAGAAAGGGAGCCATCGGTGCCTTTTCTGCGCTCTTTGCAAGGTGTTCCCAGGGGTGCAGAGGGGGACTGGAGGTTGTGCGTGAGCCCTGGACTCAGATTTGCTCTATCTTCCAGAATCTGTTTCCAGAACCTCACTTCTCTTCCCGAGTTCCCTCCTCTGCTTTCAAAAGCGTATGTGAACCATGCCCGTTCCTTTCTCTTTAGGTCACCAGATTCCTTTATGGGGCTGGCAGCGTGGATAGCCCCGGGTCCTGTTAGGGCATGTGAGCAGTGGTGGGGCTGAGATTTGCCAATCGCTCTGCTCTGGGGGATTTTAAGTGTTCCAGGACTGGGTGTTCCTCTAGTCCTCCTTTCCCCTCCCTTCCCCGATCCCTCTGCCTGTTCTCTTTCTGCAGACTCCGGCCAGCCGGGGACGCTGGAGGTGGAAGGGAGCTCATACCAGGGGAAGAAAAGCCACCAAACTGTCCCAGCTGCCTACACTTAGTTCTCCGCTGCCCTTCCTTGCCCCTCCAGCCTCTCAGCTGGGTCTGGAGCACTAGCCCAATTTGAAACACCCCTCCCGCTTCGAAGGAGGCTGGGCTGGCCAGGGGGTTATTTTGGGAGCAGCCTCAGAGATCCAATGGCCTTGTTAGGGCAACACTGACCTTTCCGTCCCAGGAGGAGGGCAGGATTGGAGAGGGGCGGGGCAGCGGCTGGGAGATGGACAGCCCCGCACACCCACTGGGTGGAGAAGGGGGCCAGCCGGCTGCAGGAATTCAGCCTCGGGCTGGGGGCTGTCACCAAGGAGGAATTTCTCCACTTTGAAACAGACTGGGGACCCCTCCACCCCACCCCTTTCACTGTGCTTCTTAAAGGGATCACACCGTTTTTCCTTTGACTCCAGGGAAGCCAGACTTGGGACGCTCTATGGAGACTTTGAATCTTGCCCTCCTGCTTCCTTCCCAACTGGCAGCCTTCCTCTGGCTGGTTGAGTGGGGGCCTCCCAGGCATGGCACTGACCAGCCGACCCAGTGCTGATTTGGCTCCTGGGCTCATTCAGTCTCTGGTGGCATCTTGCTTTCCCCCTCCTGGGGCACAGTGGTGAGTCAGGGGCGTCCAGCCCTGAGTGTGCTTGGAGAGTGTCGCTGGCACCCCCCCCCCATCACCCTCTCTCCCCCACGCTGGAGGACGGTGAGGTTGTCAGGGGCTACGATGAGATGAGTGGGGGCCGCTTTGACTTTGATGATGGCGGGGCGTACTGTGGGGGCTGGGAGGGGGGAAAGGCCCATGGACATGGACTGTGCACAGGCCCCAAGGGCCAGGGCGAATACTCGGGCTCCTGGAACTTTGGTTTCGAAGTGGCGGGCGTCTACACCTGGCCCAGTGGGAACACCTTCGAGGGATACTGGAGCCAGGGCAAACGGCATGGGCTGGGCATAGAGACCAAGGGACGCTGGCTCTACAAGGGCGAGTGGACACACGGCTTCAAGGGACGCTACGGAACCCGACAGAGCAGCAGCAGCGGTGCCAAGTATGAGGGCACTTGGAACAATGGCCTGCAGGATGGCTACGGCACGGAGACCTATGCAGATGGAGGTGAGCCCAGCCTGGGGCCCCGCAGAGGGGGCCGATGAGTGAGGGAGACTGGTGGAGGGTGGGAAGAAGGAGGGGCGATATGACACAGAATCAGAGGAGCCAGGACGCTATTTGCTGTGTGGCACCGGGCAAGCTGCCCTACCTCTCTCAGAATCCATTTCCTTGTCAGTAAAGGTGGGGCCAATGACAGAGCCATTGAGAGGGCTGGCAGCGGTGTTTAGGACAAGACCTGCTGTATAAATACACACTCAACACACATTCAGTAAAACCTAACTACTACTGTTTGCATGCTAGGCTTACAAACAGGCATGGAATATACACTGGCTTGTGCTCTAGAAGAATTTGGGTCTAATCTCAACTTTGCCATGAAAGTTATTTTCAAGCAATAGATCATGAAGTGTTCATTCATTCACCCATCCATCTACCCACTTATCCATCCATCCACCCACACATTCACTCATCCATCTATCCATCCTTTCATTTAGTGCATATTTCTGTGGTACCTCCTATTTGCCAGGTATTATGAAAAGAGTTAGATATAAAGAGGAATAAGATACAGCCCAAGGCTTCAAAGATTGGCTTTAAACAAGCCATTATACATGAGGAGGTACAGAGTGGCAGAGGAGTTAGATTTGAGGAGGTCAGGGGCTGCTTTAGAAGAGGTGACATCTGAGCTGGATCTTGTTGGGAAAATTGCTTTAGAGAGGGTGTGAGAGCAGGAGAGAACAAGTAAGAAGCTCAAAAGCATGAGCGTGCCCGGTGGGTTAAGGAAATGGAGAGGAATTTTCTGTGGCAAACAGCCGTGGGGAGTGGCAGAGAAGATATCATCACATCATCCACTGGGTACAACTGCATGTATCACTTAGTTGAGCCTCAGTTTCCTCATCCACAAAATCGGTTTTAGAATGTCAGCGCTGCTCAAAATGTGGTCAGTAGACAGTACCAGCATCATCTATCCACCAATTCAAAATTCAAAACCAGGGGCCCCAACTAGACCTTCGGAATCCAAATCCAAATCTTGAGGGCGGGCCTAGGCATTTGCTTTAACAAGCCCGCCTGGAAATTTTCATATACATTAAAATTTAAGAAGCAATGCTTTAGATCAGGCGCTTGCAAATGACAGATAGCGGGCCAAACTGGCCAGCTGCCTGTGTTTGTACAGCTTGTGAGCTAAGGGTGGAATATTTGAAAAAAATCAAAAGAAGAACACTACTTTGTGACATGTGGAAATTGTATGAAAGTCCCTACATAATATTCTTTTGGCCCACAAAGCCAATACTATTTACTATTCAACTGTTTACAGGAGAATTGGCTGGCTCTTGCTTTAAATGGTCATTTAGTTTCCCCCCAGCTCAGGATAATTCTATGAAGTCTCCATAACTTGCCCCATTGGGAAGAGGAGCTAACACAGATACCTCAGAACTATATATTTTGGCATCTGTCAGATGCATGCGTAGTTATATTATATCACTATGACAGAGGGTGAGCAGTGGACAGTCCCAGAGTGGGTTTGGGGAGGAGGCAGGAAGGGGCATGAGCCAGCCCAGAGCAGAAGTTGTGCTCAAGCTGAGGCTGGTGGGCATACACAGAGGGGCCTCACGTACAGGATGGGCTCCTGACTGGACTGCCCATTGGTGAGCCCGTGGTGAGGACCCACCCTCAAATGCATCTGCATGTTAATGAGGTTGTGTCTCTGGAGTTTCTGTGGGTGCAGTGGCAGCTACACAGCACTGGCTGGAATTGGACAGCGCTGAGGACCATTTCTGGCTCCACGCTTCCTAATTTGGTGACCATCAGCCGTTTGCTGAATGTCTGCAATTCGGTGCAATTCAATTCACTGGATGTTTATGCTGGACACTGCGCTGAGCGCTGGGGACAAGTAGAGAGCAGGCCTCAGCTTCTCTGGCTACAACAGGGAGATGATCCTTGAGTGCTTGCTGGGTGTCAGATACCCATGCAGAGTGGTGCACAGGGTGCCAAATGTTCCTTCCCTAAGGTGTCTTAAAGGGGGAAACCTATTCATTCATTCATTCATTCATTCACGCAACCAATATTATGGGGCACCAACCAGGTGTCAGGCTCCATCCTACAGCAAGTTCCAGGAGCCAGGGCAGTGGGCAAGCAAAATTATGCAACAAATAGCAGAGAAGGAAGAGGGTGACTTTTTGGATGGTGTAGCCTGGGAAGCAAGATGGGAGGACTAGGGAGAGAGTAACAACTTCCAGGCAGAAGGAATGATGGTCACAAAGGCCCTGAGGCAAGACTGGACTTGGCATGCTTGAGGAACAGCAAGAGTGCCAGGGTGGCAGGAGTAGAGTGGAGGGGGACAGGCAGGGGTTGACGTTGGAGCTGAAGGTGTGAGCCAGATCACGTAGGCATTGCAGGGCCCAGGGCTTGATTCTGGGTGTGCACAGGAGCTCTTCAGGCTAGGTAACTGGAAGGCCTGTTCCTCTGGTTTGTCAGAGGCCCAGACTCTTCTTCCGAATGAGACAGTCCCACATCCAGCGGCCCTGGAAACCTCAGATCTCTCCCAAGCCACACACGAGGTGCAACTCTCCAAAATTAGATGTGGCCACTGCTTCGGAAAATCTCCTTAATCAACCTGTCATCAGTTCCCCGAGGGTTTGTTAAGGACCTGCCCTTTGCCCCATCCTGGGTAGTGCTGAAGAGAATGTGGACAAATAAGATCCTGTGATTAGAAACGGCTGGGAGTCAGGCAGCCCTGGGTTATTATTGTGACTCTATCCTATTATTTAATCTCTTGGAGCCTTAGTTTCCTCACCAATAAAGTGGACTATGCTAATCTCTCATAAGATTTCTCATGAGATAAACAGGTACTCAATAAATGGTAGTTGCTATAATTACTATTCACTTTCATTAACTCATTCAATAAATATGCATTGAGTGATTATTATGAAGCTAGCTCTATACTATACTGGTGGTGGGAGGGAGGAGTATAGACATGAACAGGATGGGCAAGGTCCCTATCTTCCAGAGACTCTAACAAGAAATTGTACTATAGTGTGTTAGGTACTAGGCAGGAAAGTACTGGGAACTAAGGGAGGAAGAGGTGGGCAACTAATCAGACTGAGGCATTCAGGAAGGCTTCCTGGAGTAAGTGGCAAGCTGGGCTCTGAAGTATGGAGTAAGCCAGGTGACAAGGGTAGGAGATGAGTGCCCCAGGTGGAGAGAACAGTGCACGCAGGTCAGGAAGTCCAGAACTTACTGCCATCCAGGAAATAAAGCTGAAAGTTGCATCTCCTCCCCAGTTTTCGGAAGGACTGATCAAAGGGACAATATGTTCCATTTCCTCCAGTCCCCACCTTGCCTTGCGGTCAAATGTCACAGGTGACTGCCTCCTCTAAACTAAAGGAGGGGCACCTGGGTAGCTCAGTCGGCTAAGTGTCTGACTCTTGATTTCAGCTCAGGTCATGATATCATGGTTCATGAGTTCGAGCCCCACATCAGGCCCTGCACTGAGCATGGAGCCTGCTTGAGATTCTCTCTCTCTCTCTCTCTCTCTCTCTCTCTCTCTCTCTCTCTGCCTCTCCCCTGCTCGCTTGCTCTCTCTCTCAAAATAAATAAAATAAACATTCAGAAAATTTATAAAAATAAATAAACCAAAGGAAACAGCAGTTTTCCAAACTGGAGGTATTGACCCATTAATAGGCAGTAACATCAATTTAGTGGGTCATGACCTGCATTTTTAGAAATGAAAGAACAGAACAGAAAAATCAGAGTGTTTCACAGAGGATAAGAAAGCATTGTTTCCTGAAACATTTGTTCAGCTGAAGACATATGTGCATATATAATGTGTGTGTGTGTGTGTGTGTGTGTGTGTGTGTATAAAAACTTCTGTGTTTACATGCACCGTGTATTTCTTACATGATGTGTGTATAAATGTATTTCCTACTGCAGGTCATGTTCAAAAACATTTGAAAATCACTATTCTAAAGTGACTTGACATGGAACCCTCATCCAAGCCTCTCCATTCCCACGTCCACAGACTCTCCCTCTCCTCCAAGCCTGACACTTCAGCTGGGGGTTAATTAAGCTCTCCAGCAGCCCCCCTCCCCAGGAAGGAGAAGATGGAAGGAAAGGTGCCCCCTGGGGTCCCAAACCCTGCTGTAAACCTCCTGGCACCCCTCTCCTGCCTACAGCCCTCTTCCTGCCCTGGCCATATATAGCAAAACTAAAAATAGCTGCTGACTTAAAGCTCCAAAGCAAGCATACACCCAGGCCTTAAGTAGTAATGCTCCTTTGACGGCCTAGCTGTCTCCACCCCAGGGACCCACAGACTCCAGGACTGGAAGGGCCATTGGCGATCTTTGCTTTCCTAGGTTCTTGATCTGGGGCCCGTGCCTTGGCCTCAAAGGCCCATCAGGGTGCAGGCAATATGTGTGCATATGCATATGGGTTATCTGTGTTTTTCCTCAGAGAGCCCTCAGATTCTTAAAGTAATCTGGTGCTCCAATAAGTTCTAGAACTACTTACTTATCTAGTCAGTAATCCCCTCCCCCAAATGTGCAGTGGAAAAACCAGGCCCAAGGCTGACTTTGTTCATAAAGCCAATAGTAATAATAATAGTTAATATGTTTGGTGCGCTTACTATGTGCCAGGTGCTGTTCTTGGCATGGAACACGCTATGTTATTTAAACTTTCACAACACCCTCGTGGGGAAGTACTGTTATCACCCCGATTTTACAAACGAGGAAACAGAGACAAATGATTTAAGCACCGTATTCTTACTCATGGTCCTCTAGCTAGTAAGAGGCAGACATAGAATCGGATGGTAGTAAGTGATAATTAAATATTTCACAGTATAGCTATTTTTAATAAACAATAAACAACTATACAAAATAAGACTGGCTACACCATGGGTGAGACCTAGTGCAAAATGAAAACGCAAGACCCCTTCTTCAATATCATTAAGAATTTCAACACAGTGACAGCCAAGAATTAAACCAAGTGCAGGGCCTTCTAAGTGCAGAGCCTGGAGCTCTGCACAGGGGGTATGCTCATGAAGCAGGCCTTGACAATGGCCATATCTGCATGAGCCACTTACTGTGTCTTTACTCTGTGCCAGGCTCTGTGCTAAGAATCTTACACGTTTTATACTATTCAGGCTTCTTAATACTTTCATTGAGTACCCTAGCGGTGTTTACATCTTTATGACTACAACCTGCTATAAGTTAGGTATTTCACATTGTAATTCTAGACATACACACACAAATGTAAAACTGAAATATTTCACTGAAAAATAATATTTCCCTTCCTATATGCAGTACTTGCTATTGTCTCTTTTATTCCATCCTGTTGACAGAATTAAACTCTGCCCTGATAGAGTACAGCACTTAGAACAGAATTTAACATGTGGGTTAGTGCTATTATTATTATTATTATTATTATTATTATTACATGTTTAGCTATGACAACTGGGTCAAAAACCCAAGCTTCTGCTCTCTGGATCCAATTTTCTTTCTTTGCCTAAACCTGATGGCTTAAGCTCATTTTAGCCCAATTGACTCTGGACATGGGAACAAAATGGATTTGCCAGGATCTGGGTCTGAGCAATACCTAGTGTCCCATTATCTGGGCCTGGGATATGTGTTCCTTGAAGCAACTTTATTCATTCATTCATTCATTCATTCATTCATTCGTTATCCACAGGAATATCTTTTCTATTGATCTGTTTGTCTACCTTTATGACAATATCACGTTGCCTTTGTTACTGGAGCTTTACAGTAAATTTTATTTTATTTTATTTTATTTTATTTTATTACAGTAAATTTTATTTTTTAAGTTTATTTTGAGAGAGAAAAAAAGACAGAGAGCACAAGGAGGGGGGACAGAGAGAGAGAGGGAGAGAGAGAGAATCCCAAACAGGCTCTGCACTGTCAGCTCAGAGTCTGATGAGGGGCTCGAACTCATGAACCATGAGATCATGACCTGAGCCGAATTCAAGAGTTGGATGGACACCTAACCGACTGAGCCACCCAGGCACCCCTATAGTCAATTTTATAGTAAATATTAAAATCAGAGTAAATCTTCCAACTTTGCTCTTTTTGCTTATGGCTGGGTTCTTCTAGGTCATTTCCGGTTCTATATACATTATCAAATCAGCTTGTTCATTTCTAGTAAAAAGACTGATAGGCATTAAAGTGATTAAAATTGCCTTAGACCTAGGGCGCCTGGGGGGCTTAGTAGTTTAAGTGTCCGACTCTTGATTTCGGCTCAGGTCATGATCTCGTGGTTCATGAGTTTGAGCCCTGTATCAGGCTCTGCATGCTGGCAGTGCAGAGCCTGCTTGGAATTCTCTCTCTCTCTCCCTTTCTCTGCCTCTTCCCTGCTCACTCCCTCTCTCTCAAAAACAAACAAACAAACAAAAACTTAAAAGAAATGCCTTAGACCTATACATCAATTTACAGAGAATGGATAATGTAACAGTAGTGACACTTCCAATCCATGGATGTGGTAGAAGTCCCTATTTATTTAAGTCTTTCATTTCACTTAGCAATGTTTTGGAGTTTTCAGTGTTTTGCACACTTTTTTTCATTGAATAAAATTACAAGCTTTTTAAACGATATTGTAAATGGAATTTTAAATTTCATTTTTCCAATTGTTCATTGCTAGGTTATAGAAATTCAATTATTTTTGTCATTGACTTTGAATCAATTAATTTACCCTGCTAAATTAATTTTTTAGTTCCAGCGGGATTTTTTTTTTTGTTCTTTTTCAGATTTAAAAGGAACATCTTTTAGTTTAAAATTTCTCGATTGCTATTAAAAATCAAGTGTGGAAGTCCTAAGAGGGGCACGTGGGACTTAGTATGTGGGGCTTGCAGTAGCCAGATCTGGGTTCAAATGCCTGCTGTGCCACTTCTTTCTTTAAAAAAATTTTTTTTTAATTTAATTCTATTTTTTTATTTTTAATTTATTTGAGAGAGAGAGAGAGAGAGCAGGGGAGAGGCTGAGACAGAGAGGGAGACATAGAATCCAAAGCAGGCTCCAGGCTCCTAGCTGTCAGCACAGAGCCCAATGCGGGGCTCAAACTCACAAACTACGTGATCATGACCTGAGCTGAAGTTGGTCCCTCAACTAACCCAGCCACCCAGGTGCTCCCCTGCTGTGCCACTTCCTAAATCTTTGAACGTGGGCACTCTGAGCTTCCATTTCCTTTTTTCCCTTAGGGATATCACATTCCCCTTCAAAACATGGCTGAAACAGTGGAATGAGATAACACATAAAAAGCACTTAGCATAATGCCTGGCACATAGAAAGTGCTGAAACTATTCTCCTTTCTTGCATTCCCTTCACCGTCTAGAGGGTGAACTAATTCAGGATGGTCTGAACCACAGCTGTTTTGGGGAGACTGTTTCAGCACAGAAACTAGCTTTTGACTTGGGAGCAGTTAATAAGCTAAGACTTTGATTCAATTAGTTCTGCCTTGAGTCCTGCCAGTGTTGATGGAACTCCTGCCAGGCACGATTCCATTTCGAATGTAGAATCAGCATAATTTAACCTCATGTTGAAAATCTCATGTCCCAGTTCGCAGCCAGGGGGCCAGTGTGACAGCCGGCTGAGCTGCTGTCATGGCAGCTTCTTGGCTTTATCTGGGACCCCAGGAGAGCCGAGCGGACCCTCAGGGAGACAGGGAAGTGGACACAATTAGTCTTTCTTCTCTGCAGCTTTGCTTTCTGTGATGTGTGTGTCCAATTGGCCAAGTCTCTGCACACATGCTCCTGTCCAAGGCCAGGCCCTTGGGATTCATGGGGCTTGCTTGCTTCCAGAGCCTGCTAATTCCATGTCCCCAACAGCTGTTCCCTGGACCAGCCCTTGCTGCCACACCCTTGTGAGGAATGTTGAGCCTCATTTTCTGAGGGCCCTGGTTGAGGTTGGGGTGCAGGCTGAACGGGGGGGGGGGATGGTGTTGCTTCCTGCCCTAGACCAGAGGGCTACCCTTGTTCCCTTCTACCCCTTCTGGAGCTAGAGCCACAGAGTAGGTGGACAGTTAGGTCTGGTCACGAATGAAGCATCCAGGACCCCTACTCGTTCCTCTATAACTGGGAGTTGACTGGCCCAGACCCACCTGGAAAAATCTATAGAATGATCCAGGGGCTGTGGGAAGGCCAGAACCCCTTCTCCCCAGGCAAGTAGTGAGCACCGTGAGCCTGGAAGTATCCAAGCCTATGCTGTTGACCATCATCTGGGCAATGTAGAGTGGGGGTCACACACAGAGGCCTGAGGGCTGCACACAGCCTGCAGGAAATGCTCTATTTGGCATGCACAGTGACGATGGGTTTTTAAAAATTTTTTTGTTTATTTATGTTTTGAGAGAAAGAGAGAGACAGAGAGACAGAGCACGAGTGGGGGAGGGGCAGAGAGAGAGGGAGACACAGAATCCGAAGCAGGCTCCAGGCTCTGAGCTGTCAGCACAGAGCGCGACTCAGGGCTGAAACCCACAGACAGTAAGATCATGACCTGAGTCGAAGTCAAACGCTCATCTGACTAAGCCACCCAGGTGCCCCTGCACACATGATGTTTTTAAGACTTTTATTTTTAATTAAATTTGAATCCTTTATGGGTACCATCTTAGTAAAGTGATCAAATTTCACATCACCGATGACAGGACGGTCTTACAACATAGGCCCTTGATGGGACGTACAGAGGAGGGCACAGCATCACCTATATATACACCATTCCTGCCAGGAAGGTGTGGAGAGGAGGCAGTTTATGCAGAGCCTTGTAGGCCATCATAAAAATCTGGCTTTTACTATGAGAAAAATGAGGCCTATAAGAGTGACATGGTCAGATCTTGTTTAAAGGGATTCCTTTGGCTACTCTGTTGAGAGACTGGGGAGAGGAGGTGGTGCAGAAAGGTAGAAGCAGGGAAACAAATCAGTGAGCTTACTGACAGGTGAGAATGCAAGCTTGGGCCACCATCTGATGGCGGCAGAGGAGGAGAGGTGGCTGAATTCTGGATCTACTATGAAGGTAGCATCGATAGATTTTGCTGATAGATTGGATAGGGGGAGTGAGAGAAAGAGGAGTCCAGGATGGCTCCAAGGCTTTGGCCTAAGCCTCGGGAAGATGGCATTGCCCTGACCTGAGATGGGCCAAGAGTTCGAAGAGGGAAGGTCAGGAGCTCAGTGTTGGACGTCGTGGGTGAGAGATGCCTGTTGCACATGCCACCTGGGCATGAGGGTTGTGGGCAGGCCTGAGCATAGAAAGGGGGCCTGAAATGAGGCGCCTGGGTGGCTCAGTCAGTTAAGCCTCCAACTTTGGCTCAGGTTGTGATCTCACAGTTTGTGAGTTTGAGCCCTACGTTGGGCTCTGTGCTGACAGCTTTGAGCCTGGAACCTGCTTCAGATTCTCTATCTCCCTCTCTCTCTTCCCCTTCCCCACTTGCTCTTTCTCTCTCTCTGTCTCTGTCTCTCTCTCTCAAATATAAACAAACATTAAAAAAAAATTTAGAGAAAGGGGGCCTGAATGACCATGGGGGGCCTCCTTTGAACCCAGACTCTCTCCCTTTGATATCTTTTTGCCTCTCCTACACCCAATTATTTCTGGTTTCCCAGGCCCTCAGGGTTACTGAGCCGACTCAGAGCCTGGCAAAGACACTTTCACCCAGGTGACTGGTGTGCAGGGCTGGCAGCACCCAGGTGATGTCGCCTGGTTAATTCCCTGCTTCTTGTGTGACCTGTGGGGTGTCATCTGGGGTAGCAGCCTCTGAATGTGGGGATGGTGGAGCCCTGCAGGCCACGGGGACTTGTCCTACACCCGCTGTAACCTGACTCTGCTCCCAGGAGCTGGTCACAAATGCTGCCAGCTTCTCCGCTTTGGGTTGCCTTTCGGTGATCCCGGGAAACCAGGGACAGTGGAGCTCTGATGGGCGGCAGCACTTGGGAGCCGTGGGAAGGGAGTTTGGTGCCACCTTGCAGGCAAGCCAGAGAACAAGGCCTTGGGGTTGTCATAGGAAAAAAGAAATGCAGTCTAAACGCTCACACAAAAGGACTGCTACACTAACTCAAGAGAACCATGCCATGAAGTACTAAAACCATTAAAAAGACAAAGGCAGACCCACCTATACTAAGACATTTTAAGGAAACAAGAACCATTTGACAAATATTTATTGAGTGCTTACTATGTGCTAGGCAGTGTTTTCAGTGATGGGGCTAATGGTAGAGTGGGGGGACAGCTAAACATTTAGTCTATTTGTTATATGTATATCCTTGTAAATGAGCAGAAAAGGCCTCTTAGGACCTAGATTGTTAACAGTGATTACCCTTCTCATCCTGGGGAAATAGCACACAAGTTGTTGTTTTTTTAAATTTTAAATACTCCTGTATTGTTTGAATTTTGTGCAGTGAGCATATATGATTTTTATAATTTTGTTCCAAGTTATTTATTTTGAGAGAGAGAAAGTTGGGGAGGGAGGGAGGGAGAGAGAGAGAGAGAGAGAGAGAGAGAGAGAGAGAGAGAGAGAGAGAATCTGAAGCTGACAGTGCAGAGCCCAATGTGGGGCTTGAACTCACCAACTGTGAGATCATGACCTAAGCTGACGTTGGATGCTTGACTGACTGAGCCACTCAGGCACCCCAACTTTTATATTTTTAAAGAGTGTCCTGCCCACCAACACATATACAACACTTACATATACAAATAAAAAGCCTTCAGGGTGAGGCGCCTGGTTGGCTCAGTTGGTTGAGCGTCTGACTCTTGGTTTCAGCTCAGGGCATGATCTCATGGTTTGTGGGCTTGAGCCCCGCATTGGGCTCTGTGCTGGGGGTGCAGATCCTGCTTGGGATCCTCTCTCTCCCTCTCATTCTGCCTCCCTCTCTCTCTCAAAAAAAACAAAAAAACAAAAAAACAAAAAACAAAAAGAAAAAAGAAAAGAAAAGAAACTGTCAGGGTACAAAAAAGGTTTGGAGGCTCTAAGCAAAGTTCCCCAGAATCTAGGCTCAGATCTCAAAAGATCCCCCTTTGTTCCTCTCCATTCTGGGGTATTCAGCAGTTCAAAGCGAGGCGGGTTTGAAAGAGCTGGCAAGGCAGTAGATCTATTCTTTAATCTCAGATGAGCTATGGCCGGGCTGTGTGGCCCTAGGCAGGTCCCTCCACCTCTCTGTGTGCAAGCTTCCTCCTCTGTAAAATGAGGGGGCTGAACCACACTTACTCCCAAGGGTAAGTCACTTTTTTCTTATATGCAACACCAGCTAATTGACTATAGCTACCTGCAGATGTGATAAGGGGTCCTATGCTCAGCCATATCAGGATCATGATTGATTAGCAATTACTGTTGTGGACACACTGTGGGTAAGAGATGGACCATATGACAGATTACCTGTTGCCTTGAACTAGGTGGTCTCGGAGGCCACTTATTCTCGGGATTGAGATAGTCTCACCTTGAAGTTGAGGTTGTCAGTGAACATGCTGCACATTTGTAGGTATCAGGAACATACCGTTACATACGGGGTGCTGGCACCAGCTGCTACCATCTCATGAGAGCCCATTACTAAATTTTCAGGAATTTTGCAAGCTGGCTGTTCAACTGTTGGTAGCCTGTCTGGCCGCGGTGGGTATACTTACAAGATGGAAATTGGCTAGCACTACAAAATTAGGGTTGTTTGTTTATTTTTCCAAAGAGCTATTCTACCAGCACACCACTGAACATTGTGCTAATATGACATGCCCTTTTTTCCTTCTCACCCAGATGAAGGGTAACCAAGCAGCCTGCTTTGCCTGGGAACTGTCCTGGTTTTAGTACTGAAACTCCTAATCTTGGGAAATCCCTCAGTCTAGGGCAAACTGGGATGACTGGTTACCTTGCAATCCTTTCCCATGAGGTGAAGGGAGCCAACATTTGTTGATGAGAGTCTGAGAGCTCTGCTAGAGAACCCATGTAAATACTCCAGCAGTAGACGCTGCAGGACACCCTCAGATACCCCCCAGGGGCAGAGTCCTCCTTCCCCTTGCTGCCAGGAGCATTGGTCGCTGATGGCTCACAGCCAGGCACTGTTGTCTGTCAGAAGGAGCTGCCTAGCTCAGTGGGCAACCGAGAGCTAATGACTGCTTGATACAGGAGTCCAAAGACCCAGCCTCTTTGGACAACTCTGAAGGGCCATACTAGCTCCAGAGATCCCCATGGGATCACTACAAGCCTTGGCTTGTTCAACTTGAAGAAGTTCAACTTCTTCTGCAGTTGAATCCAGAAGATTCCTTCCTTCCTTCCTTACAGATGCTCATCCCAAGAGTATTCCCCCAAAATCACTCACATGCAATCTTGGCTTCCTAGAGACCCAAGACTATCCTTGAGGCACTCGGAAACCACTGCAGGGTTTTAGGCGGGGTCACCTGATCAGATCTACATCTTATTAAGATGACGACTCTGGCAGCAGCAAAGGGTGGACTGCAGCATCAGGGGAGGCGGGAGACCAGGGGAGATGCTGTTGTAGTTAACCAGGAGGCACCGGTGCAGCCTGGACTAGATGGATGGGGTGAAGATAAAGAGAAGTGGGGGAAATTAAAGAAATATTCAGAGTCAGGTCTGTCTGTTTCCAAAGCCCAAACAATTTCCATTATTCTGCTGCCCCCAAAGATGTCTCAGGCCTGGCTTGCTTTCTCAGGGACACTGGGTCCATGGTATTTATCAAGGTGGGTTAGAGTTGAGCTGGGATGGGTCCCCTATATTTAGGAGCATCTATATAGGTATCTGTGGCATAAGGGCATGCTTGTTCACTGCTGTGCATTCCTGGTTTACACGGCCCAATTTTGGTGCACCTGGACAAGAGCCACTGACTTCTGGACTCTCGGTTGCTCAGTCCCCTGCCTGCCATTCTCCATCTTAAACAATGTCTGAGATCTGTTGATGACACTTCCATAGTCCTGTCAAAGATCTTGTGCTGACATCTGACACTATGGGAAAGGATTTGAGGAAGGACCAAGAATGGCTATTAGACCAAATAGACAAGATATAGATGAGATAGATGTATAAGAGGTAAGAAGTGACAAATGTCTCAAGCAATGAGAGTATGGAGGAAAAAAGATACTCCAGGAAGGTTTTCTGGAGGAGATGACTTTGAAGCTGGGCTTTGGTGGATTTGGGAAGACAAAACTAGGAGGGTGAATTGGGACCAGGTCATGAAGACAATGGACCGTCAGGTCAGGACTTCCATAGGCAGCGGGGACCACAGGAGAGGAGTTAGCCCTGATTCTTCTCTCTCCATCTCTGTTCAGTCCTCCAGGGACACTGGTGTTCAGATCTCAGACAGTTTCCTGGAAATAGGCAGGTGTCACTGGCCAGAAGGGGTGATGTTCTCAGTGTCCATTCAGTATTTGGAGGCAGAATCCCTGGTCTGGGCCACATGTCTCTTCTCTGGGTCAAAGTGGGTTCTGGATCTCCTAGACTTCCCTTGGGTTTCTGAAATGGTCCGCTCCCTTCAGAGCTGAGGTCTGGATGAAGGATTGCAAACCTTTAGCTCGTAAGGGATGTTCTCAGATTCCTAGAGGCGTAGAGGAGAAATCACTGGTCAGGACACCTCGCTGTGACCACCAACAGCTGCTGTACTTGAAGCAAGTAATTTAAATTCTTAGTTTCGATTGTTCCAACTATAAAATCACAATGATGACACCTATACCTGTTAGGGTATTTTTTTGTCTGTGGGAAACAGAAAACCCTAACTCCAAGTGAATTAAATAAGCATTTTCTATAGAAATATAATGTGGGCTACAGATGCAATTTAAAATTTTCGAGTAGCCACACGTAGAAAGGTGAAATTAATTTTAATAATATATTTTATTTAGGGGCACCTGGATGGCTCAGTTGGTTAAGCGTCTGACTCTTGATCTCAGCTTGATTTCAGGGTCTGAACTTGAGCCCTGCGTTGGGCTCCATGTTGGGTGTGGAGCCTCCTTAAAAAATATAGATTTTATTTGACCCATTGACCAAAATACCATCTCTACATGTAATCAATATATAATTATTAGTGATGTATTTTACATTTTTTTGGTGCTAATTCTTTGCAATCTGGTGCTCAATAACCACCTGTGTCTCCTGGCTGCCATGTTGGACAGCACAGACTTAAACAATAAGGATATTTATAATCTCACATAAAGAAGAATCCAGAGGTAAGAGAGTCTCAGGATTGGTTAACTTGGAGGCTCAACAATGTCAACAAGGACCCAGGGTCCTGCCATGTTCTGCTCTGCATCCATATAGTGTCAACTCTATTCTCAGTGGCTTCATGGTACTAGGTTGGCTGCCACAGCTCCAGGGGTCACCTCCACATGCAGCAATACCCAGCAGCAGAAGAGTATATGCCTGCATGTTTCTCCTTATAAGAACTAGGAACTCTTTCCTGCCTCCCTGGCCCACCCCCCAGCAAACTCTCCCTCCGGTCTCAATGCTGGATTTCATCAAATGCTCACATCGAATCCAATCATTGGCAAGGTAAGTAGACATGAAGTCTGGCTGAGATCAATCAGGATTTACCCCTGGATAAGGAACCTTTCTCTGAGGCCCAGGAAGGAGGTCTGGGCCCTTGAACAGAACGAGGTTCCATCAGCAAAGGAGAAATCCGCTATTGGGTAACCACTGGGATCTGCATGACACCTGCCAGGTACAGCATGTCACAGGTTTGACAGAAGGAACGGAGCCAACTGGTTAACGAGAGGCTAGTGTAGAGTTTTGCAGCTCTTACTCAAGTTGCATATTTGAGCCATCAGAGGTGCTTTAAAAAACTCCAGTGTCCACGTCGGTTAAGTCATAATCTCTCCCCCGAAGGGTGGATCTTGTACTATAAATATGGTTTCCAGAAACTACTCTCTCATGTGTGTCTAGAGGGTGTGGAGGCAGGTCTCATTGATGAAGAGACCCCCCCCCCCCAAATTTTCTTCCTCCCAAGGACAGAAACTTTAAGGCCTCCTGGGTCAGAGATGTGACCAAAGCAGCCAAGCCTGGGCATCCCAGCGCATAAGCCTTTCTTACAAGCAAGCAGACGTAGGTGGAAAATTGGAGCTGGGCTCGTTCTCTCCCTCTGAGTTCTTTCTGTCCTCCCCGGCTCCTTTTCAACTCTCCAGTTAATCCTTTCTGGGCGAGCTTTTCTGAGCAAAGATTCTAGCCTGCCAAAACTAGCCTTTATTGAGCACTTACTGTGTACTAGCTGCCTCACATATGGTTCATTTATTCCTTGGTCCGCCAATCCTCCCTCACCACCTGAGGCCTGGACCATTATCACTCTGCATCACTGGTGTGGCTGCCTAACATTTATTTCTGTGGTGGTTGCTTAAATCTAGTCTATCCTTGGCGCTCAACTCTATGCCTCTTGAGGGTGGAGATCATGTCTATTTATCACTGTGTCCCCAGCATCTAACACCAAGAATTCCAGGTCCATAGCAAATACTCATTAAATTCAAACAAGTGAATGAACAATGATCTAAAGTATGTATCATTATCTCCATTTTAAGAAGGACAAGCTGAGGCTCAGCAGGCTTAAATAGTTCGACATGTTTTAGAACTATTTGGCATCAGAGTCAAGGTTGAAACCCAGCTTATTCTGTACTAAACCAGAAGGGCAATGCAGGGAGAAGATGATATTCAGGTTTTATTAACTTTAGGAGCCTGGTGTGAGGGACAGAACGGTATTTACCAGCCTTTTACATGTACCCTAATAATTTCCAGGGTTTGGGCTGCTAAATCTAGACCTGACCACATTGGCAGCCACCGCCAGTCACTATTGAGTACTTACCATGTGCTGAGTCATGAAGGAAAAAAGAAAATGTGGTTCCTGCCCCTGGAAGAATGGAAGGGTATCACTGCAGAGAAGATACAGATTCATCAGACGTTTACTGTAGGCTTCCTTGGGCCTGGGAATTGTACTAGATGCTGGGATCATAGCAGGAATAAGCTGGATATGGCTCCCTCCCTCTTGGAAGCCAAAGTCCAGTGGGAAAGGCTTATGGTGGACAAATGACCTTAACAGTTATTTAATTGCAATTGGGAAAAGTGCCAAGAAGAACAGGGAGACATGACATCATATGGCAGTACTCAGGGGGCAGGGTTCAAGAAACCCTCCTGGATGAAGTCATATTTAAGCTGAAACTTGAAATATCAAAAGAAGTTGGCCAGGGGAAGAGAGAAGGGAAGAGCATGCTGAGAAGAGGTGGAGGGGGACGGGAGCATGTGCAAAGGTCCTGAGGTGGAAAGGCAAATGTGACTGGAGAGGGGGTCAGAGGCTGAGAATCCTGCCTCTTACCCTGAGGGCAGTGAGAATCCCTGTAGAGTCTACAAGGCCAAGGGAGGGGCCAGCCCAAAGGCGATCAGGAAGCACTTCCTTCCATAGAAAGCTCATCTTAGCCAGATGGCTGTGGGCAGGGTCCTCCTTTTCCCTCTCTTCAGATGCAGATGCTGCGTTCTTCCAGTCCCCAGGGAGAGCTGTCCTGTCTTAGAGAGAGTCAGGCTGGGGATGGCCCCAGCACTTGGCTTTTCCCCCTTCCCAGGGCCCCGTCACTCCCAGTCTCCCCTGGGTGTCTGTGCCTCTTGCCACTTGCTTGTAAGTTTCCTAATATAGCCTGGCCGTTTCCTTCCCAGCTGGTGGCCAAGAGCAATCTCAGTTTCTCTTGGGCTTAAAGGGACCATGTCAGCCCATCTCACGCCAACTTTAAGCTAAAGGTAGATTGGTTGATTTAATTTCACAAACGTGTCCAACCCAGAGATTAGATGTCTTCTGTCTTTCTCCCAGTTTACCATCTTCTCTGCTCCATTCTTGTTCACTTTCTCCTTTCACATATTTGTTTTTCTTCTTTCTTCTGAGCACAGTAAGGAGCACAGCTGGACATGGATGGGAGTTTTGGTATATTTATTAGCTTTGTCGCCTTGGGTGAGTCTTATAGGAACCATTAAATACCTCTCTGGGAGTGAGCTGTGCAGATTTCTGGAGGAAGACTGCTTCAGGCAGAGGGAGCAGCAAACAGAAAGGCCCGGAAGCAGGGGCATGGCTCATGGAACGGGAGGAGCAATAAGGAGGACTTTGTGGCCAGAGTGGAGTGAGGGAAAGGAGGAATGGAGGGATGTGAGGACAGAGGAGCGATGGGGATGAGATCAGGTCAGGTCTGTGGATCACTAAAGACTTCAGCTTTTCCTCTGAATGAGAAGAGGCAGAGCAGTGTCGTGATTTTTGACTTTATTACATTTGGACAGAATCCCTGTGATTAGTGAGCTAGGAATGGACAGAGGCGCACGGACAGAGAGAGACCAGCGTGGCAGCCATTATGAAAATCCAGGACGAGAGACAACAGTGGCTCAGGCTACCGCCTAGTAGCAGGGGGGTGTGAGAAGTGGCCGGATTTCAGATTCACTTGGAAAGGAGAGTTGACAGGATTTTCCAATGGCTATTTGCAGAATGCTGTGCTGGAGTGGTTTTTTTCTTAAAAATTTATTTACAAATTAGATTATTTATTACATCAAGGTATAGTTTCCAGGCAGAGAATTCATTTTAAGTGCACGGTCTTGACAAATGTATACACCTGTGTAACCACCAGTACAATCAAGGTGTAGAACATTTCCATCAGTTCGGAAAGTTCCCTTGTACCCCTCTCTGGTAGATCCCTCCTACCTGCAGCCCTGGTAACCACAGATCTGCTTTCTGTCACTATACTTTAGTTTTTTTCCCCCAGGCTTTTATGTAGTTGGAATCGCACAGTTTGTATTCTTTCATCTCTGGCTTTATTCACTTAGCATGTTTTTGAGATCCATCCGTGTTGGATATGCCAGCAGTCTATTCCTTTTTAACGCTGACCAGTATTCCACTGTGTGGCTGACCACCGTCCATCCATTTACCAGTTGATGACATTTGGGTTGTTTCCATTTAAAAAAAAATTTTTAATTTATTTATTTTTGAGAGAGAGAGATACAGAACACAAGCAGGGGTAGGGCAGAGAGAGACAGGGAGACACAGAATCCAAAGCAGGCTCCAGGCTCTGAGCTGTTAGCAGAGAGCCCAAGGCAGGGTTCAAACCCACGAACCATGAAATCATGACCTGAGCTGAAGTCAGACGCTTAACCAACTGAGCCACCCAGGAACCCGGGGTTGTTTCTTTTTTTGTTGTTGTTTCCTTTTTAATCTTCCCCAAACCCTAGAAGGTGGGTATTATTTTTCCATTTTCCAGATAAGCAAATTGAAGATCTGAAGAAGTAACTTGTCCAAGGTTCTCCAGATTAGATATTTGAGATCAGTTTGTCTCTGACTGCAAGTTTCTGTCTGTCCCCTTGCCTCCCATATAATGTGACCACATGTGAATGAGCTTAGAAAGGGGAACACATTAGTTTTAACTCTCCACTTTCTCATCCCCTGGACCACGTTCTCTTTGCTCTGTTCTCTGCACCTGCCACACAAACCCATTTTCCCACTTCCTCAGCTTGAGTCAGACCTTGGGTTCATACCCCAATTCTGCTCCTTCCTTACTAGATGACTTTGGGCAAGTCACACAATCTCTCTGAATCATCCACCTGTGAAATGGAGATCATATTTGCATCTTCTTCTATGAGATCATGTCCAGTGATATCTCCTTTCTCTCTCTCCATTTCCCTTTGGCCCTTTTATAGCTCATATTCCATGGTCATTGGCTTTCCATGGCTGGTCACTGACAGGAGGAGAGCTCTGATGTCCCTCTCACTGCTGGCTGTGTGCCTGCCTGTAGAGAGGCTGCAAACAAATTAAGCCAGACTTTCTGGTGGTGAGGCCCAGAAACTGGTATTTTTTAGAGATTCTGAAGGGCAGCCAGGATAGAGAACTGGGGACTCAGAGTGTGAACTTCGGGCATCAGATGGACTTGGGTTTGGATTCTGCCTCCTTGGTCAAGTCACTTAACCTCTCAGACCACCAACTTCCTCTCCTGTAAATGAGCATCATCAAGGGACCCACCTGATAGGAACTTTGAAGTGTTTAAATGAGCCCTCGGCACTGTACATGACTCTTAATGCAGCCTCTTCGTGCAGAAAGTGATGGGGGCGGGGTGGGAGTAGGGGCCCAAGGTGGAGTAGCCTGGGCTGGGAGGGACCAGATAGTATAGAGTCACAGGGACATGCTGTCCTTCCCCTGCAGAGTCACAATGCAGGTCCTTCTAGAATTCCAGTGTCTCAGAGTTAGGCCAAACTTTAGAGAGTTTCATATCTAACATGTCATTGACAGGGCATTCGAGGCCTTAAGAAGGGAAGAGAGTTGCCCAAGGTCACACAATGAGATGGAGTTTCTGGGGAGGTTCAGCCAATCAATCAGCAGATATTTACAGAGCACCCCTATGTGCCAGGCCCTATTGTAGATGCTGGGGCTACATCAGAGACCAAAACAAGATCCCTGCCCTCATGGATTTCCATTCTAGTGAGGAAAGAAAAGCAATAAATGCAACAATTAAGTCATATGGTATGTTAGAAGAGGATACATACTATAGAAAACAGTAGATAAGGGGTAGATAAGGGTGCTTGTGCTCAAGCAGATGGCAATTGTAAATAGGGTGGTCAGGATAGGCCTCACTGAGCAGAGACATGAAGCGTATCTGGAGGGAAGGAGTTCCAAGCAGAGATACCGGCCAGTGCAAAGGCCCGAATGGGAGCATGCCTGTTGGGTTGAGCTTAGGAATCCCTTACCTGGCCGGCCGTTTCAGTTCCCTAGCCATCCTGGGCATTTGCTGGGAAGAAGGCCATTTGGGGCCTTTTTTGGTTAACCAGGGTAAAGTATCAGCTCGTGTTAAAACAAAGGCTCTGAATTTCCCCCCTCAACTCCGTGAACACTATGGCAGATACCGTCCTGCATGCTGAAGGCATAAAGATGAAGTCAGGGAGCTGGCTTTCGGCAGGCTACTCACATAGGCTCTTGTTCCCAGGAGCTCACGTGCTCACACCGATGGACACGCAAGGCCTGCACTGATGATACCTCCTTGTACATGCCATTATCCTGTACACACACGGTCTTACATGGTCTCAGTTTCCCTGCTGCCCACAACCTCATACACTCAGCCTCAAGTGCCACATGTTATTCTGTGCTTTAACACTCAGACAGGCTTGCATACTTAGAACATCTCACATCCCCATGATGTCACCTCCACAGGAACTTGGGCGCTTAGCCCACCTTGCACGCTATGATGACTACGCGCATGCATTTAACCTCACACATAGATAGATGTACCTGCTCCCACAAGTCCGCGCGCTTTGAACCTCTACTGGTTTTGCACCCTCACTCAATTTTGCCTTTCCTTTCATACGCAAGACCTCAAATACTCGCATGACCTTACGTTACATCTCATTACATCACACTCATGTGATCTCGGTCACCCTCTGCGCACACACTGCCTCGCACACTCATGATCTGACAGCCTCCCAGGACCCTGCACACTCCCACAAATGCAAATATTCACACTACGGCACAAACTCACTGTCTTGCCCACTCATGCTCTTGCACAATCTGTGCACTCGTTCAAATTCACACTCACCGAACCTCATCTGCTCGGGCAACTTCGCACTTTAAAACTGACCCACCCCGCCTGGCACACTCGTGACCTTGCTGTGCTCCTACCACCAGAAATATTCACACCATCCCGCAGACTCCTTTTGGCCACTCACTCGTTTAACCGCACGCACTCCGGGGCCTCGCCCGCTCACGCAGCGTCACACGCTGACGCCCACTCGTGCGACCTCACTGTGGCCTCCAGGAATAGTCCCGCCACTGTGCTGCGCAGAGGGCGGTCGCACTTCTGTCCTCGCACCCTCACGGACCACGCGCCCCCTCCCCCCGCGTCGCCCGCCGTCCCACCCGCGCTCTCGTCGCCCCTGCCCGCCTCGCCCCGCGCCCGCAGGGCCCTCCCAGCCGCCCACTGACGCGCCCTCTCCTCGCCCGCAGGGACCTACCAGGGCCAGTTCACCAACGGCATGCGCCACGGCTACGGCGTGCGCCAGAGCGTGCCCTACGGGATGGCCGTGGTGGTGCGCTCGCCGCTGCGCACGTCGCTCTCGTCCCTGCGCAGCGAGCACAGCAACGGCACGGTGGCCCCGGACTCGCCCGCGTCGCCCGCCCCCGACGGCCCGACGCCGCCCCCGGCCGCCATCCCGCGCGGCGGCTTCGCGCTCAGCCTGCTGGCCAACGCCGAGGCGGCGCGGGCGCCCAAGGGCGGCGGCCTCTTCCAGCGGGGCGCGCTGCTGGGCCGGCTGAGGCGCGCGGAGTCGCGCACGTCGCTGGGCAGCCAGCGCAGCCGCGTCAGCTTCCTCAAGAGCGACCTCAGCTCCGGCGCCAGCGACGCCGCGTCCACCGCCAGCCTGGGCGAGGGCGCCGAGGGCGCGGAGGGCGCCGACGAGGCCGCGCCCTTCGAGGCCGACATCGACGCCACCACCACCGAGACCTACATGGGCGAGTGGAAGAACGACAAGCGCTCGGGCTTCGGCGTGAGCGAGCGCTCCAGCGGCCTCCGCTACGAGGGCGAGTGGCTGGACAACCTGCGCCACGGCTACGGCTGCACCACGCTGCCCGACGGCCACCGCGAGGAGGGCAAGTACCGCCACAACGTGCTGGTCAAGGGCACCAAGCGCCGCGTGCTGCCGCTCAAGAGCAGCAAGGTCCGCCAGAAGGTGGAGCACAGCGTGGAGGGCGCCCAGCGCGCCGCCGCCATCGCGCGCCAGAAGGCCGAGATCGCCGCCTCCAGGTAGGCCCCGGGGGGCTGGGCGCAGGCGGGGTGGGCCCCCGCCGGGGAAGGGGGTCGCGGGGGCAGGGCGACCCTGGAGGCCCGGTCTCCAAGGCTGTTCTGCTTCTTTCACCGTCAGGGCTTCTCCCCGACCTTTAGAGAGTTAACTGGAGGTGCTTCTGGTCCTCTGTCCATCCACCCATTCATCCAACCCTCCATTCAGTAACCCTTACGTTCTTCCAGCCTTCCTGAGAGCCACCTGGACGACCATCTCTTCACCCCAACCACCCACTCCACTTTCTGAGTACACATTCAACCCCCAGCCACCCGTCCAGCCACCCAGTCATGCATTCATTCTCCCAGCCCCTTCATTCACCTAACTTCTCCACTACCCGCCTGAACGACTCCTCCATTAGGCCAACCACCTCCAGTCACTCAGCCTCTCTAACATCTACCTGGACAACCACCCACCCACCCAACCACTTCCTCCTCCACCCCTACCCACCCATCCAACTTTCTATCCTTTTACCCACCCAACCCTCTAATCATCCACCTGTCCACCCAACCACCTAGACACCCGCCCATTCAACCACCCATCCACCCCTTATTCACCAGCCACCCATGTTCACTCACCTACTACTTCTATCCGCCAAGCCACCCATCTTTTGATTGATTTATTATTATTATTATTATTATTATTATTATTATTATTTTAATTTACATCCAAGTTAGCATGCAGTACAATAATGATTTCAGGAATCGAATCCAGTGATTCATCCCCTATGTATAACACCCAGTGCTCATCCCAACAGATGTCTTCCTTAGTGCCCCTTACCCATTTAGCCCATCCCCCCACCCACAACCCCTCCAGCAACCCTCAGTTTGTTTTCTGTACTTAAGAGTCTCTTAATGTATTTTTGCTTCCCTTCCCTTATGTTCATCGGTTTTGTATTTTAAGTTTCTCATATGAGTCAAGTCATCTGATATTTGTCCTTCTCTGACTAATTTCACTTAGCATAATACCCTCTAGTTCCATCCATGTAGTTGCAAATGGCAAGATTTCATTTTTTTTTGATCTCCGAGTAATATTCCAGTGTGTGTGTGTGTGTGTGTGTGTGTGTGTGTGTGTGTGTGTATACCACATCTTCTTTTATCCATTCATCCATCGATGGACATTTGGGCTTGTTCCATACTTTGGCTATTGTTGATAGTGCTGCTATAAATGTTGGAGTGCATGTGCCCCTTCAAAACAGCACACCTGTATGCCTTGGATAAATACCTAGTAGTGCAATTGCTGGGTCTTAGGGTAGTTCTATTTTTAATTTTTTGAGGAAGCTCCACACTGTTTTCCAGAGTGGCGGCACCAGTTTGCATTCCCACCAGCAGTGCCAACAGGTTCCTCTTTCTCCGCATCCTCGCCAACATCTGTTGTTGCCTGAGTTGTTAATGTGAGCCATTCTGACAGGTGTGAGATGGTATCTCATTGTGGGTTTGATTTGTATTTATTTCCCTGATGATGAGTGATGTTGAGCATTTTTTCCTGTGTCTGTTAGCCATCTGGAGGTCTTCTTTGGAGAAGTGTCTATTCATGTCTTTTTCCCATTTCTTCACTGGGTTATTTGTTTTTTGGGTGTTGAGTTTGATAAGTTCTTTATAGATTTTGGATACTAACCCTTTACCTGATATGTCATTTGCAGATATCTCCTCCCATTCCGTCGCTTGCCTTTTAGTTTTGCCGATTGTTTCCTTAGCTGTGCAGAAGCTTTTTATTTTGATGAGGTCCCAATAGTTCATTTTCGCTTTTGTCTTCCTTGCCTCCGGAGATGTATTGGGTAAGAAGTTGCTGCGGCTGGCAGAGTCAAAGAGGGTTTGCCAACTTTCTCCTCTAGGATTTCTCTAACAATCCTCTAGGATTCCTGTCTTACGTTTAGGTCTTTCATCCATTTTGAGTTTCTTTTTGTGTATAGTGTAAGAAAGTGGTCCAGGTTCATTTTTCTGCCAGCCACTGTCCAGTTTTCCCAGCACCATTTGCTGAAGAGACTGTCTGTATTCCACAGGAGATTCTCCCGCTTTGTCAAAGATTAGTTTGCCAGACGTTTGTGGGTCCATTTCTGCACCAAGCCACCCATGCTAACATCCATCCATGCATTCATTCACCTAGCCACCTCCGTTCACCAAATCTCCTCCATTTATCCAACCACCCCCATCACCCAGCCATGCTTCCATCCACTGAAACAACGTCCAATCCCACCCACCTACCCAGTCACGCAAGCACCCATCTATCATCCATCTATCCGACCCCCTCCAGTGTCCAACTGTAACTTCCACTCACTCAGCTGCTATCACCCATCCATCTACCAGCCCTGTCCAGGCACCTTCCTATCCATTCAGCAACCACCCTTTCATTCACGTTCAGATCCCTCCATGTCTTCTCATTGTACTTTGGAAAAGGTTCTAATGTTGTCTTCAAACATTTATAGCTCTTGCTGTGCACATGGCACTATTTTAGTAGTTTACAAATATTGACTCATTTCATTTCCTTAAGGACTTTATAAGATGGGCACTATTTTTATTTACATTTTACAGATCGGCTAAATGAGGCTTAGAGAGATAAAGTGACTTGTTCCAAATCACCCAGGTAGTGAGTGGCCCTTCATAAATCTGGTTCCTACGCTTCTATTTAGCCCCCTTCCCTTCCCTTTGCTTTCCTTCCCTTCCCTTTCCTTCTTTCTTTTGAGAGAGAGAGAAAGCGTGTGAGCGGGGGAGGGGCAGAGAGAGGGAGACAGAGGATCAGAAGCAGTCTCCTCTCGCTGTCAGCGCAGAGCCAGACCGTGGGGCTCGGACCCACGAACCACAAGATCGTGACCTGAACTGAAATCAGGAGTCGGACGCTTAACCGACTGAGCCACCGAGGCGCCCCATCTTGTTGCCCATCTAATTCCTACTCTTCCTTCAGGTCAAGCCTGACTCCCTTAGAGGGCTGATGAAACCCAGTCCCTGTCACTTAACTGCATGGACGTTTTCTTAGAACATCTTGCAGTTGCAGCTATGTGCTACTCATGGGATTTGTTTTTAGCCTACCACTTATAAAGGGCTCCTTATTGGCCGGTCACTGTTCTGAGACCTTTACTTAACTGAGACCTTATATTAACTCACTTAATCTTTGTAACATCTCAAAAAGGTAGGTACTGTTATTATTGCCGTCTCACAAATGTGGAGTGAGCTGCAGGGACATCAGCGGGTGTGACAGGACAGTGGTGAAAAGCATTCGCCTGTCCTGGTGCCCATGACAATCCTGCTGGTGGCTCTAAATGGCCTGGGCTGGAGGCTGTGGCTCTTTGGTCTTCAGGGTTAAGCCAACCTAAGACCAAATCCTGGATCTATCCTCTGTCAGCTGAGAGCTGGGCGGATCAGTTTGCCTGTCCCAGCTTGAGTTTCCCCACCTGTGGTACTGCTATTTCTTTGTTGTATGTTCTCGGCCAAGTCCGTTTTCTTCTTCAATCTCCATTGTGTCATCTATAAAAATAAGGTTAGTCTGAGGGTTAACAAAGACAGTGCAGGTCCTGTGGTTTACAGTCCTGTCATGGGGCGAGTTCTCCTGGAAGCCGAATTTGAGGTGGAGATCAGGGTACAGCAAGTTTATGGGGAGGACTCAGGATCAATATTTGTGGGGAAGGGAAGGAAGCTGGATTGGGCAGGAGATGCTGGGCTGCAGTGCAGTCCCTACAAAGGCCTCAGCCAACCACGAGGGCTAAGCTGCTGTGGAGACGACCTTCAGAGCTGTCCCTAATTGAGGTGAGGTCGCTGGATCTTTACACCCTCTGCATTGGGTGCAGCTACCTTCCAGAAAGGGGTGTGAGGGGCACCTGGGTGGCTCAGGCGATTAAGCATCCAACTTTGGCTCAGGTCATGACCTCACAGTTTGTGGGTTCAAGCCCCGCATTGGGCTCTTTGCTGACAGCTCAGAGCCTGGAGCCCGCTTCGGATTCTGTGTGTGTGTGTCTCTCTCTCTGCCTCTCCCCCACTCACACTCTGTCTCTCTCTCTCTCAAAAATAAACAAACATTAAAAAAAGAAAGAAAGAAAGGGGTGTGAGCTGGGGCTGGACGGTTCTGTTCAGCCAAGGGCAATCCCTGGACAGGGCTGACAGCCGGTATCACTCTGAGTGGCCGAGGGGAAGAGGAGAGGAGAAATAAGTCCTTCAGTCCCGAAGGGGAAACTGGGTGGCGCATCACAGTATCTGCTACAGTGTGGGACACCCAGCAAGGGCTCAGTAAGCATTACTAGTCACTGTCGTCATTTAGTGAATTCATTATACAGATGTGGAAACTGAGGCCCAGGAAGGAACATAATATGCCGGAGACCACCTGGCAAGCAAATGAGAGAACGAAGGCTTCAGCCCCGACGTTTCTGATTCTAAAAAGCTTTAAACAACACGTCTTGCTATCTCTGAACTTTGTGAACTTTAAATTGCTGTGAATGTGTGAGCAGTTAGTAGCATTAAGACAGAAAGATGGTATTTTTAAATCTTAAGAAAAGTACCCATACTCTCTGGCCAGTTTCCCCTAGTGTTAAGTTCTTACATTATCATGATACATTGGTCAAAGCCAACACTGGTACTTTACTATTGATTAAACTCTAGACTTCGTTTGAATTGTACTGGTTTTTCCACTGTTGTCCGTTTCCTGTTCCTGGGTTCCATCCGGTGTCCAGCATTGCCATTGTTGCGTCTCTTCAGTCTTCTCTGGTCTGGGACAGTTTTTCAGCCTTCCTTTGTTTTTTACGACCTTGACAGTTTTGAGAACTACCAGCCGGGTGTTTTGTAGAATGTCCCTCAGTTTGATGTTTGTCTCATCGGTAGACGGAGGTGATGGGTTTCGGGGAAGGAGACTATAGAGGTGAGGTGTCCTTATCACATCATATCAGGACACATGGTCTCAACATGACTTGTCACAGATGATGTTAACCTTGATCACCTGGTGTCTGCCAGATTACCATTTCCCCCTTCCCGTACTCTGTTCTTTGGAATGCAGACACTAGGTTCAGTCCACACCTCAGAGGGAGAAAGTTCTGGAATGAAGCTCCAGAGGGAGGAGTATCAACATACATTAGCTGGAATTCTTCTGGAAGGAAGATCTGTCCCTTCCTCCAAAGGGAACATTTTAAATTATTACGCCAAGTGTGTATTGTTATGGCAGGCATAAACCAGCACTGTCCTGGGCCACCCTGGGACGTGGCAGAGCTCACAATAGGTAAGAGCTTGGGCTCTTGATTTGGGAGATCATGAGTTAGAGTTCTTGCTCCTCTACTGCAGAGCTGTGTGACTTTGCCCAGATTGCTTCGCCACTCTGAACCCCGGATCTTCTTCCCTCCTAGAGTTGTTTTGAGCAGTAGATGAGCTAATGCCTAGAAAACGTCTGGTGCAGAGAAGCCAGGAGCCAAAGCAGTCATGGTCATCATCTAACATGTTTGGTTTGGAAGGTGAGGAAATGGAAGCTGGGGAAGAAGAAGGGGTTTCCCCTGAGCTCTTCCCTGCTGGGGGCAAAATCTCGCCGTCTCTGCCCCCCTTGCTTTCCCTGACCTCCTTGTCCTTTCTGCCAAGTCCTGTGCCCTTGAATGTGACGAGCTCCGTTGGAGCTGCCAAGCCCAGAACTGGGAACTGAGTCTTGGGAGTGAGAAGGTAGTATCTGGCTTCTTCTACAAGGTCTGCCAGGAGGGGAGTGCAGGGAAGATTTGGATTCCTCGTGGGTCTAGGGAACACATTCTGTATGCCTATGGGGCTGTTGCCATGTGGGGGGCAGCTCCCAGGCTCCGTTTTAAGCTCAGACTGAATTTCCAATTAAAGGAATCTTTGGGTTAGGAGGGAAAGCAGGGTTGTCTCCCTCACAGGGGTTTTGGTGAGTAATCGAGCTTCAGAGCAACAGGGAGCATCCCCAGCGGCCACCAGACTCCTTGGTCCAGGCAGACCTGGGTTTTCTCTCTGTTGTGGCCTCAAGTTCCTGGTCCTGGGCTTCCATGGATCTTGTCAGCTCAGATTCTAGGATTGGGGTAGCTTTTCCAGGGGGAAGAGAGAAAGTGGAGAAAGCATGTCCCCCTAAAATGGGCTATGGACTGAAAAATATTCTAGACCTGCAGTCACCAATAGGGTAGTCTCTCGGTGGCTGCTGAGCTCTTGAAATGGGGCCGATCTGAACTGAGATGTGCTGTTAAGGGAGAAATGCACTTACTGGGTTTTGGAGACTTAGCAAGAAAAAAAGTATAAAATAATTTTATATTGATTTTTCATATTGATTGCATGTTGAAATGGTTCTTTAGATATATTGGGCTGGGTAGAATGTATCATTATATTATTAATAAGTTAATAATGTTAGTAACATAATTACTAAATTAATTTCATCTGTGTTATTTTACTTTTTTTAACGTGGCTGTTAGAAAATTTAAAAATTACATATGTGATTCACATTGTATTTTTATTGGACAGTTTTGCTCTAGACCCATCCAGGGCTCCAGGAGATAGTCCAACCCCTTCCCTGACCAGATGGGAGAGTCGCAGTAAGAAAGGGACAAAGAAATACCTGTGGCCACTAAGTGGTCGAGGGGGGACTAGCCTCAGGTCTTCTGATTTAGTGGCTAAAAACTTAAAAAACATTTTTTTTTAATGTTTACTTAGTTTTGAGAGAGAAAGAGATAGAGCGTGAGTGGGGGAGGGGCAGAGACAGAGACAGAGACAGAGACCGAATCCAATGCAGTCTCCAGGCTCTGAGCTGTCAGCACAGAGCCTGACATGGGGCTTGAACCCATGAACAGTGATATCATGACTTGAGCCGAAGTCAGGTACTTAACCGACTGAGCCTCCCAGGAGCCACTAAAAATTCTTTTTGTAATGCCTTTTAAGGTTATAGATCCTGGTGGAGGGAAGCTGGATGTTTGGGGAGTGCCTGAATGTTTTTAGTTGTCATGCCAACTCTGTGATGATAAATGGCCCCTTTCCATAAGGAGCACAGGGAGTGAGGGGTTAAGAGTGCTGCTTAGGTCTTGTGTTTTGCTTGCTTTATCTTATCTCCAGACTTCAGTTCTCTCATCTCTAAAAGGAAAATAATGATACTACCTTAAGTCAGAGACTGCACGTGAAGCACTCAGCACAGGACTGGAAGAGGAAGAGCCCAGTAAATGTTAGCTGCTTGGTCATCGTAGTATTCTTGCTCTCGTTCCTGCTCTTGTGTCCCTAGGGCAGAGCCAGGGGCTGGCCCTGCAGGAGTTCTCAGCTGCCGCAGGGTGTGAGGTTTGGAACACCTCAGGTTTTGTGCAGGATGGCATCAGGGTGGCCCTGAGGACAGGACCTGCTGAGTGGGCCTGTCTTCTGCTCCTCTGCTCCCCGCCCCCACATCTCCTCCCTGGACTGGCCCTGGAAGGTCCCCAGTTGAGTGTAAGGTTAGACCTGGTTTGCAGGTTCCTGGGAGGTGATGTGTCGGGTGAGCAGGAGCGTGTGTGTTATGGTGGCTAAGAGTTCGGACTGTGATGTTGAATGGACCCAGGTTTGAATCTGGGTTCAGCTTCCTATAAGCAGTGTGACCCTAGGCAAATTACCTCACCTCTCTGAAACTCACATTCCTCTTCAGTCAAGTGAGAATTAAATTGAATCCTTCTTCAAAGTGTTGTTGAAGAGAATAAAAAAAAAAGTAGCCCACATAAAGGGCCTATGTGTTGAAGGCGTGCAAGGTAGTATAAGCTTTACTGTGAATCATGTATCATTCTGTACTAATCCTAGCGTCTTCCCTGAGAGTGAAATTGCCCCGAGGGAAAGCCCCATCTTCTGTCACAGTCCTTACAACTGTGTTTCCCAAACTTGCCCCTTGTGCATGCCACCATCCCATTTCTTGGTACATCCCATCCCCTTTCTACTTACTTTCTTAATATCTTTCTTTAAATCAACTTACTTAAAAGTACTTATATATGTTTATTGGAAAGGAAGACTTTCTAATCACTGTTGAAAATGGAAAACCAGTATCATGTTCTGAAACAGAGGTCAAACTGTTAACTACCAAAGGTGCTTAAACCGGACGTCTGCTCTCTTTTTGTTAAAGAGAGACATTGGCAAGAGATTGACAGGTATGAAAGACCTATATGCGCCTGGCCAAGGTTTGTCCTAGACCAACAAGACACATGGGTCTGGCCCTGTTTCCGGCTGGGGCTTTGCACCTGCCAACCCTCATTTCCAGAACCACCAGGGTATGCAGACCCAGGGGGAAGAGGGCCTGGCCTTGGACCAGGTCTAAGGGAGGATGTTGGCAATTTGTTTATTTCATTTTTATTTGACAAACATCCATGTAGTCCTTATTTCTGAGAGCCAGGCAGGATCCTAAGTACCTTATGTGTGTTAACTTAGTTAATCCGCAAAACAACCCTATGAAGAAGGTACTGTTTTACCACTTTACAGATGAGGAAACTGAGGCACAGACAGGTTAAGTATCTTAAATATAGTCATTCAGCTGAGTAATGGCAGAACTGGGAACTGACACCCCAGAACCAGAAGACCTGGTTCTAGAATGCTCTTAACTGTTATCTGACCTTTGGCAGGTTTTCTTTCACATACTGATTAGCACTTACTCTTTGCCAGGTTTGTGCTGGGGCACAGGGCACCCAGTGGACCAGTGTGGTCAGCATCCTCTGGGGACTCATAGCTTAGTGGCAAAGACAGACAGGGCTTCAGCACAGCCCATGGTGGGTTGGAGGGAGGTCCAAGGAAAGAACTGCCCCGGGGGTGGTCTGGGAAAGCTCCCTGCAGGTGGTGGGTGACTCTGGCTAGGAGTTTGCCGGATGGAGAAGAGGGAGAGAAAGGTCGCTTCAGGTAGAGGCACGGAGGTGGGAACGTGTGTGGTGTATTTTGGGAGCAGTGAGTCATGGGGAGCTGGAGCGGGCGGGGAATAGACTGGAGATAAGGCTGGGAAGGCAGCCGAGGGCCAGGGTAGGACGGGCTGTGAATGCCAGCTTGAGGAGTGTCAGACGTGCGGTGTGCGGGCACTGCTCTAGGTGCCCAGCTGAACTCACTCATCTCATGCTAATGGTGGCACATGGAGATTTCTTTAACATGCTTCAAGTCACACAGCCAGTAAGTGCTGGGGCGGAGATTCTGGCCCCAGCGTCTGCATCGTCCTCCACCATACTACCATTTCACATACAGCGAACTTCTCTCTCCTTTTTCTTTTTTCCTTTTCTTTTTTTAACATTGCTCAGAACAACATACTTGTTAAAATTAAATGATATTCAGAATAATAAAAGATAAAAAAGGAATCAAACCCCTCTCCTACTTCTGTCTCAGCCACACCTCCGGCGTGACCATTGTTAAGCGTTCACTTACAGCCCTCTTCCTCTTACCTATTCTGAGTTTATTGTTTCTTTTGCAACGAGGATTACCTCTATAATGGTCTTTAGCTTGCTTTTTTGGCTTCATGTGTTTTGAGGGGTTTTTTTTTTTCTATCTTCTACACATAAATCTTCCCTGTTCTTAACAGTTGCTTACTATTCCGTAGTTTGGAAATACCATGATTTATTTAACCAGATCTCTCTTGAGGGACATTGAAACCATTTCACACTGTGAAATGGTTTCACACTGACAAAAAAGGCTGTAGTCAACCTGCTTGGACACATACTCTTGCTCACAGAAGAGTAGGCTGGCGAAAGGGAAGGCTTAGCCCATTCCCCTATTCCATCAGGGACATTCGACCGTCCTTGGAATGCATGGGAAATATGATGCCAGCTAACCCGGGTCTTTGCAAGGAACTGAACTCTTGACATTCACTGTCAAAATGTGAATATGGTGGTCTTTCTCCTCCAGTACTCAAGGATTTACACAAACAAGCAGAAATCCAAACCATTCCTGTATAATGTCCCCCCCCTCCATATCTGTTCAATAGATATTTAAGAATAATTGTTGGATTGTTAGCCTGCTGGCATGCCCCCCACGTCTCTGCCTGTCCTTGCTTGCACAGATCTGCACTTATGGGTTACAGTCCCAGAAGCAGAATTGCCAATTCAAAAAGAATGTGCATTTTTATTATTACCAGAGCCCCGGTTAACCTCCTAAGGGGTTGCACCAAACTTATACCCTCCCCCCACCAGTAGTGCCCAGGAGGGCGGTTTTCCTCAAACTCTCACCAACACCATGTATCATCAGTCTTTTGCATCCTTGCCAAATTATTTGAGCACAATCAGGTGTTCCATAAACCCAGTAACCACCATCAACTACCCATGTTCGTAGAGGCAAAAGTTAGCCCTTAGCTTGCCTCTTGAGGTTCCTCCTTGGTCTGGGGTTCCATTGAGGGGGATTAAACTCCCTGCAGAAGGTCTTGAGGATGTTGTAAAGGCCCCTGACACTCGACTCCTGTCCTCCATCACATCCCTCCTTGGAGAATTGCCAGTGGACAAAATCCCTTTGCTCCCAGAGACTGAAGACCGGGGTGAATGGAATGTCCTGAGTTGTCAGAGCTGGACTCCTGTGACATACAAGAGGCAGCTGTGACTCCAAGGCCGGCCTCTAAGCTGAGTGGTCTGGGGAGACAGAAGACCTTACTTGGGCCCCTGGCAGCAAGAAGATGTTCAAACTATGAGGCAGTGTACTTGGGGAAGCCAGACCTTCTAAGCTTGGAGAATGGGAAACCAGAGAAAAGACCCAGTGAGCTCCTATCACTCCTCAGAAAAAGCCTGTCAGAACTGGACTTTAGGGAGAACACAGCCCAATGTGCCCATGTCACAGATGGGGAAACTAAGCTCTGGAAAGGGATAGGCACCCAACCAGGGGCATGCAGTGAACCAGGGGCAGAGGAAAGAGAGAGAGAGAGAGAGAGAGAGGCATGGCTGGAGGGCTCTGGTGAAATCTCAGTTGACTTCTGGGTCACATTTAACAAATCAACTAGGAAGAAGACAGGGCTCTGGAAGGTGGAAAGGCATGGTTTTCTCTCCCCTACCCTTAGCCCTTATAGCCCTTGCAGTCCCGTTCCAGAACCTTTCCAGCTTGATTTTTTAGCCTCAGTAGCAGAGTCAGAAAACAGGCCCAACAGCCTGCACGTTCAGGAGAAGAATGCTGCTTTCTTTCAATGCAAGTGTTTCCCCACATCCTGTGAAAGGTCCGACCACACGAAGCCAGTGCTTGGCCCCTGACTCTGGCACTTGAGTGGAGCTCCAGCAGCACAGGGGATGCAGAGGGAAGGCAGTGGCTCGAGGGCTCAGCTCAGGGCTGGGCTGCCTGGGTTCCAGTCCTGGACACTGGCTGGCCGCATGGGCTAGTGACTCCCCTGTACCTCCATTTCTCTAAGATGGGATCCTGAGAGAACCTGCCTCGTGGGCATATGAGAAGTCAGTGCTTGGCACAGATCAGTGCCCCGTTCCCACCACTGTGTGCCAGGCTCTGTGCTGATGCCCTTTATACACACCATCTCATTTAGTCCTCACAGTGAGGTGCTGTTTATATGTAATAAATAACCCATTGTGTAAGCCAGGAAACTAGCCCAAAGGCCTAAAGTAACTGACACAACCAGTCTTTGAATTCTCAGATCCGGACTCTGCCCGCTTAAGCACAGGTGAAAGAGGAAGTCCTTCAGCTTGAACCTGTCAAATCATTATCCTGCCCATCTGACATTCGGTGCCTGGACCTTGGCACCTGGCTGGCCTTTTGTATGGCAGAGCAGTTGAGGGAATAGGCTGGGAAGATGGGGAAATCGAGGTTCGAATCCCACATTGTTACATGACTGTGTGTCCTTGGTCCTCTCTGAGCCTCTAGAGAGGTATGTTCCCACCTGTAGAGTGGGGACAGTGTCAGCCTTGCCTCCTAGGTCATGGTGGGGACTAAATGAGGGGGTGTGCTTAGAGGGTTTTTATGGTCTTGGTGCTCAGCAGGTGCTTGGTGAGTAGAGGCCATGGCCAGTTTTATCATCAGAAACTCAGGCAAGCGGAACATGGAGAGGCCAGCAGGCTCTTCCTCCAAGCTCATCTGTCCCCAAGTGCAAGCCCTTTTGCTCCCCTGGGTTTCCAAAGCCCAGTCCAACTTCCACTTGACTTCCTAAGTCCACACCAGTGAGTCCCTGCCATTGGGAGAGGAGTTAAAAATAAAGCCCAGTCTTCAAATCCTTCAAGTAAACACCCAGCTCTCTAAAAATAGTGCCTTTGCAACTGGTCTCCAGAGCCAGGCTGGCCTTGAGGGATAGAACTTGGCGGACCTGGTTCTCACAGTCAGGCAGGCACGGGCCAAGCCTCTATACCACCCCACCTTGCCACCAAGCCTCTGGTCCCAAGGGGGATCCACGTGTCTCCAGCCCCTTTTGCCTGTCTCCACTGCCACCAGCCCGGTGCTGGCCACCAGCCCCTCTCGCTGCAGAACTGTAAGGGCCCCTCAGCAGCTCTTCACTCCTCTTGTTGCCCTGTACTCTTCTCTGCACAACAGTTGGAGTGAGCTTTTGTAAATGTAAGCCTGAGCATGCCACTCTGGTAAGCAAAACTTTCCTGGGGCCCTTAGTTTGGGTTCCCCCAAAAGCAGAGCCTGAGGCAGGGATTTGGGTACAGGTAGTTGATTTCAGAGGTGATGCAGGAAGAAGGTAAGAGGGGTAAGTGGGTAGAGTAGAGACAGGGAAGAAGGAAAAGCCAGTCTAAGGGTGTATTGCTGAGGCATTACTACAGGCCACAGGGAATGGATGGGCTGGGACCTTAGTACAGAACACCCCCCAGATTGTCACCTGAAGGATGGAGGGTGGGTGGACAAAGCATGGCCCACCCACTCCAGCCCCCCATTCCCTGAAGATTTCCCCTGGGGGTATAAATCCTTGTCTACTTCCTGGTGTGCTTGCACTTGGGGTGGGGTTGAAGGGGCCTCCTGCAGCATAAGAGCAGGCTCTGGGCAGAAAGCAGAAAGCTGTGCTTGGGTGAGACACCAGCAGTGCCAGGGGAATGTGTGTAACTTCCCTCCACAGCAGCAGGTGAAATTAGGAGAACACTGAGGAGATGTGATATGGGCATCGGGGATGTCTGCTTCTGGCAGAAATTGCAGATTTCTTTCTTTGGCCCATAAGCCCCTTCCTGTCTGGCTCCAGCTGACCCCACCAGCCCCATCTCACGTGCTCTCCCTGTCACCCAGCCTCAGCCACAGTTCCTCCAAAGGGTTCTTCTCTTTTCTGCCTCTGGTCCTTTGCATATACTGTTCATGTTGCCTGAAATGGCCCTTACTCTTTAGCTTGCTAACAACACCTTCTCATTCATCAGGCCTCACTCAGCTCGAACGTTGCTTCCTCTGAGCTCTCTGCCGGTTCGGCTTCCCTGTGTTATGTGCCCCTGCTTCAACTGCAGCCCTCCTGCCATTGTCTGTATCCATCCTGTGTTCTCTGCTAGGTTGTATGCTCCTTGAGGGTAGGGGTCCTGCCTGCCGTGTTCACTGCCCGGTACCAGCACCTGTCATGGCACCCAGCACGTAGTGGGTCTCAGGAGGTGTTGCTGACTAAGGTTAGGTCCCAAACATCTCATGATGGGAAGCACCCTCCATTTGACTCATTAAACTCATTTAAGCCTTCAGATACATTCAACAAATGTTTATTGAGCACCTGTTATGTGTCAGGTAGTGTTCTAGGCTCTTGGGGAAGAAAAGCTAAAGATCCTGGCCTTCATGGAGTTGAAATTCTAGTTGAGCAGACAGAAGAAGTAAATTATAGAGCATGGGGTAGGGGGTGAGCCGCCTTGTTACATAAGTGGTCAGGGCAGGCCTCGTTGAGAAAGTGACACAAAGGAGTTGAAAGAATCAGCCGGTGGGATGTCTGGGGGAAGAGCAGCCCAGCCACGTGCGGGCAGAGCCAGGAGGAAGCTCCAAGGTGTGCATGCGCCTGGTGTCCTCTGGGAACAGCAAGGAGACCAGCATGGCTGATGTGGAGTGGGAGAGGAGATCAATAGCAGAAGAGGCCAGAGAGAGTGTGGGGCTGGGGCAAGGACAGGTCACTATATCAGCACGGGAGCCACTGGCCAAGTGTGGCAGTTTAAGTTTATGTTAGTTGAAGTGAAATAAATCGAAAGCTCCATTCTTAGGTTGCATTGGGCATGTGTCAAGCCCTGGTAGCTACTGCATTGGACAGCACAGACAGAGTCCATTTCCCCCATTGAAAGCCCTATTGGACAGTGCCTTTGTGGGGCCTGCGACCTTGCCCGTCCATAGCTGGATGCACATCCGGGGGTCCTCTCCTCACCTCCCAAAGTGGGTATGATTAAAGCATGCAAACGCAGACAATGTCAGAATGCCTTTCCCAGCATCCTTGCCAGGTGGACCTTCGGTCACTGCTTCTGTATCTCCAGGCAGAGGAGACACCCCTCCTGAGAAGGTCCAGGCCAACCTTGGAGAGCTTTGACTTGGGTTTGCTAAAACCAGAAGAATGTTTTGCCTCTCTGTACCTTCTGAGCATCAGACCCAGTTCTGCCCTTGGGGCCTGTATCAGTTAGAACAGTACTCAGCCGCCGGTGTCAGAACCTGCCTTTAGTGTCTTAGCGTCTGGGCTGACCTTCTTCCATAAGATCAGAGAGGCCATACAAGGCTGTCGCGGCAGCCCCGTGATGCCCACAGTGACCTGCCTCCAGCTGTCTTCCCCCCCTGCTCTCCTGAGCGTGTGTCTTGTGCCCTCGTCCTCAGAGATGGCCACCACATCCCCTGGCTTCACCTCTGCATTCCAGGGCAGAGGTCACAAGGCAACAACTCCTCTTCATGGGTAAGTGAACCCCACCCCAGGGACTGACATCTCATTCTCCAGAACGGATTGCATGGCCTTCACTGCATGTAAGGAGTCTGGGAAAATGAGTATTTTTAGCCAGACATGTTTCCTAAACAAGATTAGCCTTCTGTTAGTGGGGACCATGGAGAAAATGGATATTTGGTGAGCAGCTGGCAATGTCTGCCCTTGACCCACATCCCTGCAGAGATTTAAAAACTGTCTTAACTGCCCCAGGTTCCCTTTCGTTGGCCTCTGCTCTCAGGTCTCCTCACTGACTCCATTTTCCAGGTGGAGAAACAGAGGCACAGACATACATCATCTGGTGTCAGAGCACAGGTTTGGGGGCCGGACAGACAACGCTGGCTCCTTGGGCTGTGGAATGTGGAGGAAAGTAGTTTAGTACTTACTGCTAAGGGTGTTGTGAGGCCCAAACAAGGTAACCCAAGAACTAGCCACAGTGCCTGACACACAGCAGTCACGCTGTAGAGGCAGTTGCTGTCTTTATTATTGTACTTGTTACCGCTCTTACTTCAGTGAGTCCTTCTGGTGGTGTTGAACGAGGAACCAGGGAGCCCGGACCAGGTGAGCTCTCTGCTGGGGTCGCCATGGTGTTCCCATAATGCCAGCAGTCACTCCAGGGAGAGCCTCTCTCTGTACATCTTGAGAAGGGATGTGGGGTGGGGCCACAGAGGAGGAGGGGCTTCAGTGGGATCCATCTCCACAGCCACCTTTGGCCAAGCCACGTCCTGTGTGAGGGCTGTCACGTTACTGCTGAGCGCCATTCCCATCAGCCCTGGCTTGGGCAACTCTGTCTGGGAAGGGGGTGTTACCCCAAGGTCGTGGAAGCCCGCTGCCTAAACTGTACCTCGTAGGACTTGCAGCCTTGCTAGAAGCCTGGCTAGGGGTGGGGGCCCTTCAGCTCTGACCCACCTGGGAGAGGCTCAGAAATGCCATAGAAGGGGATTTGTCGGAGGCCAACCTGGGACAGCCCCGCTGAGCTCCAGGCCTGAACAGTCCTTCCCTAATCACCCCAACTGGGGTGGGTACAGAGACGACCATCGTGTAGCAGAAAAGCCACCCTGGAGCCTGAATTACTTCTTCCCTTATTTTTTCTTAAATAGGTCACATGTTCCTTTGGTTCAGAACCCCAAAGTTACACAAATGTAGAGGGGCACCTGGGCGGCTCACTCGGTTAAGCATTCAGCTCTTACTTTGGGCTCGGGTCACGATCTCACGGTCGTGGGATGGAGTCCTGAGTCAGGCTCCGAGCTGGCAGTGTGGAACGGGCTTGGGATTCCCTCTCTCTGCCCCTCCCCCACACTTGCATTCGCTCACTTGGACCTGCTCTCTTTCTTTCAAGATACATAAACTAAGACAAATTTTTTTTTTAAATGTTGAGTCCATCTCCTCTCCCTGTCCTCCTCGTGAGGACACCTCCACACCCCACGGGCAGCGACTGTTTGCAGTTTCTTTTCTTTCCTTCCAGTTACTTTGTGCATCCCACTATGAAGGTGGGACCCAGGAAATGGACCATGGCTGTCCTCCAAAATGGCAGTTTCATACAGTTCCACGTAACGTGGAAATGCACACTTGGATTCCTATTTCCCTCTTTCTTACACAAAAGATAGCATATCCCGCATACTGTCCTGAACTTTGCTTTCTTTGTGCGTGAATTGGAGATCTTTCCCTAACTTCCAAAATAAAGACCTTGATCAGTTTAACACCTGCATCGTATTCCATTGTATGGCTGGGTCACAATTTATTTAATCAGGCCCCTCATGCTTGAACATGATCATCTGGGTAGCTTCCGGAATTTTGCTATGTTAAATAAAGCTGGACACTCACCATTTCTCCCACGGGTCAGTGTATCTCTGGGATAAGTTCCCCAAAGGGCAGTGACTGGATCAAAGGCTCTCTGTAGTGGTTGTCCCATTTTATCTTCCCATCCACATTAAATGAGGGCGAGAAGGCCTCTGCCACTGATGTCCTGAAAGACCTTGGGCAGGTCCCTGCCCTCTGTGGGTCTGTTTCCTGGAGCACTGAGCTCTCCTTTACTTGTCCTTGGGAAAAATAGCCGACCCAGATTCGTCTCCTTGCTTGGCCTTTCCCATGCCCCAGCCACATGCAGCTATTGTTGCCACAGCTTCTTTGGGAAATGATTTCAGCCCCAGCCAAGGCCACGGCAGCCCAATGAGGTCAGCATGGAAGAGCAGGCAGAGGGACCAGCATGGTCAAAGGCACAGAGGTGTGGCAGCATGGAGTGAGGCAGGATTTCCCAAATGCCAATCACTGATGGACCTTCCTAAGCCGTGCCGTAACCACGTGCCATCTGGTTATTATTTCCTTGCTATTTTAAAAATGTTTTTAACTTTCTTAAACCTACATTTATTTTTATAAAAGAACTTTTTACATCACCATAAATAGAAATCCAGTGTTAGATAAAAACTTAGCAAAAAAAGAAAAAGAAAAAAAAAGGCGCGTGCACACACACAAGAAGAGAGAAATACAGTGGAGCAAAGCATCATTAAACCATCCCTCTGACTGTTGCTCACTGAAAGCTCAGATCAAGGCTGCTTGCTACAGTGCACTCTCTCTGCTAAAAAATGAAAGGTAAGAGACTCATTAAAGACATATAAGCATCAAAGGAGTCTTTCTCATTGATGAAATCAGGACATTTGAATTTGAATTTTATTTTTTTATTTTTGAGAAAGAGAGAGAGAGCGCAAGCAGGGAAGGGGCTGAAGACACACAATTGAACGCAGGCTCCAGGTTCTGAGCTGTCAGCACAGAGCCCAATACAGGGCTCAAACTCGTGAACCATGAGATCATGACCTGAGCTGAAGTTGGACGCTCAACTGACTGAGCCACCCAGGTGCCCCTGAAATTTGAATGTTAAAGAACGGTATTACCTGATGAATGTCCTGGTACCACCTATCATTTTTGGTCCTACCCGTGGTAAGCATTCCACACTTTATAGACATCGGCCTGAAGAGACAGATTTCTCCTCTCCCTCCTCCCGGATCCTCAGAGAGAAAGAGAGAGGGAAAGTCGATCTTGAAGGGCCTGTGGTCCAGGGACCAGACTCTGTGGAATTCTGGGTGAGAGGCGCCCGAGCTTAGACAGGCTTGCACACAGTAGGCACTCAATGCTTGTCAGTGACTGACTTCTCAGTGAGCCTGAGGGGCTCTTATGAAAGGATGGGCGTTCAGACGAACAGGTACCTTCCTGAATCTTGTGCAGAGAGCACATGGCTTCCTCTTGCTCTGTCCTCCTGTGGCAAATGGTTTACCTCACAGCTGAGTCTTGCTGGGAGAGCACTGGAAGAGGAGCCACGCAGAGTGGATAGGAGGAGCACAGGACCAGCCTCATCTCCTGCCATCTCTTCATTCGTTTGTAGGATGCAAACACGCACACAGGTGAACAGATCAAGCCCAAATTTGTTTCCTGCTCGTATAAAATCCCAAACTGGTGCACTCATTGGTGGGCAGCGCTCTTTCAATTGATTCAGGTGCCCGGACTCCTTCCATCTGTGGCCCCGCCATCTTCTACACTTGGCTTCCAGGGTTGACCTTCTCTTCTGCATCAAGCCAGTGAAAAGGGAGAACACCCGGAAGGATGCAAGTGGATGGTTTTTATTGGCCAGGCCAGGAAGCAGAGCTTGTCATGTCCTCTCACATTCCATTGGCCAGAATCCAGTCACAGGACCACACCTTCTGCAAGGGAGGCTGGGGAACAGCCTAAGCGTGTGCCCAGGAAGAAGAGGAAACCGGCTCGATGAACTGCAAACTGGTCTCAGCCTAGCGAACATGGCACTCAAGGTCCTTTATCATCTGCCTCTGTCCTATGTTTTCATTCACTCATGACATTGACATTATCAGGCTGAACTTTTCTCGGTTTCTTAAATTGTGTGTGTGTGTGTGTGTGTGTGTGTGTGTGTGTATGTGTTTAGTTTATTTATTTACTGGGGTGGGGAGGGCAGAGAGATGGGGAGAGAGAGAATACCAAGCAGGTTCTGCACTGTCAGCACAGAGCCCGATGCAGGGGTCAATCTCACAAAGCGTGAGACCATTGCCTGAGCCTAAATCAAGAGTCAGATGCTTAACGGACTGAGCCACCCAGGCCACCCTGTGTGTCTCTTAGCTTTAACACCTCATGTGCCTTGGCTTTCACAGTTCCCTCTATTTAGAACAGCCTTTCCTCACTTCTTCCCTGTCTTCTCTGACTGACCAGCTTACAGGGGTGTGGAGAGCATGACCACAGCCCCAGCCACTCTCCCACCTCCTTCCTAAAGCCGATTGTAGGTTTTCTTTTATGCACCGATGCCACTCCCCGAATTGTCCTGTGATAGATAGGGGATCTATAGTCAGAGATGGCAAACCTCAAGAGCTCTGGCTAGAAAGCTGGGAACCTGTTTCTCAAAGTCGTGGGAACTGTCCCGGGAGGAGGAGGAACACAAGGGTCTGAAAGTGCGGAGACAGTTAACTGTTTTATAGTTCATGTCTGTTCCGAGGAGTCGTGTGCTCAGGAAGTAGCTCTTGGAGGGGCGGGTGGTGAGGGGAGGTGGGAGTCTGTTTCCTGGAGGCCGCCGATCTCCGTGGTGTAAATACTGCCACCGTGGCCCATTTCACGCTCCTGAAGTGCAGAGTTGGGAAGACAGGTGACAAGATGGGCTGTCTTGAGCACGAGCTTGGACGAGCAGTTCCCGTATGTGGCTCGCCCAGGGCTCAATTCCTCCATCAGCTCCAGGAGCCTGAACATTATCCAAACTGGATTGTTTTCCTGTCGATCTGCTCTATGTGTCTGTCAGCTTCTTATGGCCAGGACGGTGCCCTTTGTGTCCCCGTTGCACTGTTGGATGCCCGCACGCACATAGAAGGCACCCAGGAGATACTTACCGAGGGTGGGCAGGAAGAGGAATGGAACAAGGTGGGGCTGAGGAGCCCAGTGAGGGGGGCCGTTATGCTCTGTGACTTGTTGGCCGTGTGAGCTCAGGCGGATCCCTCCCCCTCTGTTTCCATCCTCTGTTCCAGCCAAGCAGGCCTATCACTGCACAGTAATGATGATGGTAATGTGTCTTCATTCAACCAAGTTCTATTCAGCACCTATTCTGGGCCTGACTCTGTTCTAGGTGCCAGGGATTCTGCAATGAACTAAACATAAAAATTCCTTCCTCGCAGAGCTTACATCCTATGTTTGCAACATGCCACAAACTGAGTGGGCTTTCACAGGCACTGTCGCATTCAGCTTCCAGAAACCTCGCAGGGCTCCATTTTCCTGCTACAGGAAGTGAAGTGATGTAGAGTCATGTGAGGAGCCGGAAGTCAGTCAGGGCATGGAGGACGAGGATAGGATTTAGACCCCGGCATCTGGTCCCAGGACCTGGTTCTTAGCCATCACATGCCCTTCCCTACCCACAGGGCCCTTTCCTGCCCACCTCTCTGCCTTTGCCCAGGCAGACCCGCGTGCCCTCCCTGGCATGCCCTCTCCACATTGGATCCCTTCCTGTGAACATATCCTTCAGGCCACCTGCAACCTGACTCCTCCCCGATGGCGTCTTTTCTGTGTCTCTGGCCTTGTCTCCAAATCCTTCCTTGTTATCCGGCCAACCGTGGTTGGCCACTAGGAATGGAATCCTTTGCTTCTTTACTCCCTTGAGACACCTCTTTCTCCTCCCCCTTCATCCCGCCACCTCAGGGCCCAGGCATGGACCCCACATGAAGAGTCTAATAAACATCTCTATTAACGCACGGAAATCCTTGACTTTTCCCTTGGACTCTGAGCAAAGTTGCAGCTTTAAATGTCTTCAGGTCTTCCTTGTGTGGGTTATCTATTCTTCCCGAACAGTCTGAATATCAGATCTGTTAGACAAAAGCTCAACAGCCCTTATGTACACCTTCCATGTGCTGGGTCTGCCCAGTGCTGCAGGGCTTACAGAGTGACAGGCACAGTCTCCTGTCTCCAGCCTCAGTTGGCACCTTAGTGTGGTCAAGGCTGAGATTACCACACGGCTTCAGGTGCCCGGGACGGTCCTGACTCATGCTAGGTGTAATTATTAGCAGCCTCCCCTTCACCCTCAGCTTCCCTGGTTTGGCTAAGCTCTCCAGTCACCCTAAACAAAGCCTCTGACTGCTCTAAGCACATTGCACATTCCAGTGCATGTGACCCTCCGAGCCCTATGAGGTTGGTTCTGTTATTCGCCCCTTTCAAAGAAGGGGAAACCGAGGGACAGAGTGATAAAAGTAACTTGCTCAGGTCACACAGCTTGGAAGAAGCAGAGCTAGGTTTTGAACCCAGATCATCTGGGGCCAGAGTGTTCTCGCTCAACCACTATCTGAGCATGAACTTTTCTTTTCTTTTTTCTTCTCTTCTCTTCTCTTTTCCTTTCTTTTCTTTTTTCTTTTTTCCTTTCCTTTAACTTTCCTTTCCTTTCCTTTTCTCTTTTTTCTTTTCTTTTCTTTTTTGAGAGAGAGAGAGAGAGAGAGAGAGAGAGAGGATGCAAGTGATCAAGGAGCAGAGAGAGAGGGGGAGAGAGAGAGAGAGAGAGAATCCCTTGAAGGCAGAGAGAGAGAGAGAGAGGTGGGGCTCATGCTCACCCAAAGTGTGGCTAGTGAGCTCAAATTTTCTAAGAGGTCTTTGTTGATCCTGTGCTCAAGCCCAGATGTGTTCCCCCTCCTCCACCCCACATACTTATCCTAGTCAGGACTCTGCTGTGACACAGTTTTGTGACAGCAGGACAGCAATGGAGCCAGATTCTCCTCTGGAGTCTGGCACAGCGCCTGCGCCAAATAAAATCTCTGGAAATGCTTTTTGAACCAAGGGATGCGATTCTGTAGGACGGGGGCTGGGTTTGGCCCCTCTCTGTGGTTTTTTCCTCCCCATCCGTGCGGTGACAGAGATGCCAGCCCCCAGGAACAGTTGTCGCTGCCTGGAATTCCTTCCCAAGGCTCCTTATCAGTTTTCACAGCAGCCTGGAGTAGGATGAGGGGGGTGTTGGGGACATTCAGGACTGCTCTGGAAAAAGCTGGAATGCCAGAGCCCAAGCCCCACCTGGGGAGGGGCCGGAGGTGGGGGAGGGTGCTGGGCAGGGAGGCCTCAGCTGTCACATTCCTCAGGCTCACAGAAAGCTCTCCTGGGCGCCTTGTCCTTATTTGGGCAGGAGATGTCTGCTGACTCTGGCCTGTGGGATGCCATGACTGGCTGGCTCACCAGGCAGGTTGGGGGGCGGCGGGGGTGGGGGCGTGGGGCGTGCAGAGCACTCCTGGAACCAGATCAGTGGGCTCTTGGACCAGCAATCCCAATGGAAAGTTCAACCCTTGGGGAGAAAAATCACTCTCTAAGTAATAATTACAAAAATAGCAGCTACCGGGGCGCCTGGGTGGCGCAGTCGGTTAAGCGTCCGACTTCAGCCAGGTCACGATCTCGCGGTCTGTGAGTTCGAGCCCCGCGTCAGGCTCTGGGCTGATGGCTCGGAGCCTGGAGCCTGCTTCCGATTCTGTGTCTCCTTCTCTCTCTGCCCCTCCCCCATTCATGCTCTGTCTCTCTCTGTCTCAAGAATAAATAAATGTTAAAAAAAAAAAAATTTAAAAAAAAAAAAAAAAAAATAGCAGCTACCATTCTGGGGACCTATGGTGCACAGAGCACTGAGTGAAGCCAGTCTGTAAGCTCCAGGGGGGCAATGTCTCCTACTCATGGCTATACTCCCAGATCTACCCCAGGACCTGGCACACAGTTGGGGCTTAGTAAATACTTGCCACGATGGAGTGAATATACACTTCACATGCCACAGTTCACTTGATCCTCACAGTAATTCTAGTGGTGGCTAATTATCAACCCGTTTTACAGGTGGTAAGGCTGAGATTTACAGAGGTTTTGTGATTTGGCAAAGGTCATGAAACTTGGAACAGGGGGTGCTGGGGTTTGAAGCCAAGGTCTCTGATCCCAACACTAACTAATGTTCCCACCTTCTTATATTGGCGGTAGCCACACTGGAATTCCTGGCTTTCCCCCTTTATTGGCTGTGGGGGTTGGATCCATTACATAACCTCATCACCCTGAGTTTTCTCACCAGTGAAATGGGAATCGATAGTGATATCTACCTTGGAGAATATCGTGAGGCTTCAATGGAGTAACGCATTTAGCATCGTGCTCAGCACACAGTAGGGGCTTAACATGTGTTGTCTGTTAGTAATGTGGTGATGGCTCTCAGGATTCAGCATCCTTCTCACTGGATGCGACCCAGGCAGCAGAGTGGACAAAAGATGGGGCCATCTCCCAGCAGGTTCTGTCCCCTCCTGGAGCACAGTGACAATCATGGCCCTGTAGAGAGATCCATTCCTAGCCTATCTGAAGCCTTTCAGATTCCCAGAGCAAGAGACTGGAAGGGGTGTGGGTTTTACCCTGGTGTGCAATCTGGTGTGCAATCATGCTCTTATGTCAGCTCGATTGCCTGAGGTTTCCACGAGCACCTACTGTGTACCCAGGTCTGGGCTGGTGCCCAGAAGCAGGGCCTGCTACCGTCCCTCAAGGAGCCTGTGGCCACACTGTGGAACAGCAGCAGAGTGGAGTGTCGGAGAAACACAGGTTCTGGAGACAGACTGTCAGGATGCCCATCCCTGGCTGGCCGTGTGCCCCGAGCCAGTTACTGAAATTGCCCAGAGTCCTGCTTTCTCATCTGCACACCGAGGGTGATAATCGTATTTCCCATCCAGTTGTTTGTGTTTAGTGATGTAATGTGTCTAAGCACCTAGACCGGAGCCTGTCACATAGTAAGTGACCCTTCTAACATGTCTGTATCGGAGCTAACCATCAGCATGATTAATTTTCAAATATTGAAAATGATCAGGGGCACCTGGGTGGCTCAGTCAACTAAGCGTCCTTGATTTTGGCTCAGGTCATGGTCTTGCGTTTTGTGGGTTTGAGCCCCGCAGCAGACTCTGTGCTGACAATGGAGCCTGCTTGGGATTTTTCTCTCTCCCTTTCTCTGCCCCTCCCCTAAATAAATAAACATTCTCTCTCTCAAAATAAATAAACATTTAAAAAATAATGATCACACAGGTCTCTCTGGGTCTCCGTTACTCCATCTTATAACTGTGTTATTAAATGCGAAGAGATGTGTGAGTCTCACAGTCCAATGTGTAATGCATATAACACATTTACCTAACAAATATTTACTGAGCACCTCTTACGTACCTGCCACCGCTTTGGTAGAAACACAGCAGTGAGGCTCCTGCCCCTTTTGGGGGCTCACAGACCAAGTGGAGGAAGAGAAAGTGACCTTGCAGCTAAGTGCAGGGGCTGCAAGAACAGAGAGCTGGCAGTCAGAGTAAGCTTTCCTGAGAGAGCGTTCCGAAGGATGAATAGGAGTTTGCCAGATGACAAGATGAAGGAGGGAACAGGTGTTCCCAGGAATGGGAGCAGCCTGTGTAAAATCCCCAGAAGTGAAAATAGTAGAGCACATGTGGGGACCTGGAAATTTCTGGCTGTCTGGAGGGCTGGTTTAAATGAAGACCAGAGAGGTTGGCAGGGGCTAGGTCATGAAATCATGTGCATAGCATAATGATGCATTTCTACATCATCCTCCAGGCTCTGGGAAAGGCACTGAGGGGGCTTCAGCAGAGGGTCAAGATCATGTTTACTGGGGGTAGACTCTGGGGAACGCTTCCTGAACCAGATGGGGCATAAGAAGGAAAACTTACATCCAGGGTTAGCATCCAGCTGAACACTCCTGTAGCATCACACCTGTTGTTAACATTTTGTAATATTCTGATTTGTGTCAATTTGCAGCCATCAGCTCCCCTGAGCCCCCTAAGTGCTCTCCACCTCCCATTACTGTCCTGTACACCTGGCCTCTTGCCCAGGATATTGACTTCCCCAGACCCAGCAACTAAATGGTTAACCACCTGGCACACCACTCTCATTGGTTGGTGCCCACCCCCCATAGCACTTGCTCAATATTTTTAATATCCCTCTGCTGTATACACCTTAGTCGAGTTCCAGTTCTAAGAAAACATTGTAGAACCTCGGATAGAGCAGGACCAGATCGGGAAACTTGGATCTTAGCCCAGTCCTTGTCCTCTTCCTGCTGGGTAAGCAGGTGAGACGGGGCCATCCTACACTGGCTGACACAGGCTTGGGAGTCAGGCCAACCTGGGGTCTAGAGCGCTTCCTGGCTATGTGGCTCTCTCTGTCTATTTAGTGGACATAATTATACTATCCCTTAGGGTTGTTTTCAGGAATAAATTAGATCATTTAAAAATCCTAGCAGTCATAGATGTTAGGTTTTTTAAATTTTATTTATCTATCTATTTATCTTGCAATAGGAATATTATATGCACATTCAAAAGATCTAAAAGGGCTGTATCAGTCAGAGTCCTGGCAGGAAGGGATATTTGCAAAGAGTTCAGCTGCAGACAGTTTCATGAAGCTACTGGATTTCCCCCCACCTTTATTGAGCTATAATTGACATATAACACTGTATACAAGGTGTTGATTTGCCTCACTTATATATTGCAAAATGATTACCACCCTAGCATTAGCTAACACCTCCATTGTGTCACATAATATTTAAGACCTACTCCCTTAGCAACTCTCAAGCATATAATACGCTACTGCTAACTATAATCACCATGCTCTATATCGGGTCCCCAGAACTTATTCGTCTTATAACTGGATGTTTATACCAGGTAGGCAGGAAGTTAACCAGGATATTGAGGTACCCGGGACCAGCAATGATGGGAAGCCATTAGTTCCCTGGGTCTGACAGAGCCAGGGGAGGAAATGGTGTTACATTAGAGCCGATGGGTGCGAGCTGTGGAGGAGAGAACCCCCCCTGAAGAGGAACAGGGAGCCGCTCCCTCTCCCTCCTCTAACCCTCGGCTGGTGCCCCCCATCAGCTAAACCCAGCTGGAAGCCAGAGAGCAAGGGCGCTGTGAATGCAGACCCTGGAGGAGGGTCACCCAGGGTGCGGAGCAGGGTGGAGAATGATGTGTGAGCTGAGGGGGGAGGAGATGAGGCAAAAGGAAAGTCCCCAGCTCAAATGAGTGTGTGTGTGTGTGTGTGTGTGTGTGCGCTCACGCATGTGTATCTTCCTCCCTTCCACCTCCCCCCACCCCCAGCCATCTAGTTCCCATCCCAGTAAGCAGCCTTTATGATGGATTTGTTATCTATCCTTCCAGAAATATTCCACATATAGAAGAGCAAACTCACTTGTTTGTTTACACAAGCGTTGCATACAATATATGTTAATTTACACCTTGCTCCATAACTTGACCTGTCAGGATTCACTCTGTTTTAAAGATCTATCTCATTCTTAGTCCTGGCTGCGTAAAGTCCTTCAGGTGGCCGTACCAGATCGTAGTTAACCAGGTCCCTACTGCTAGCTTTGGGTTTGTTTCCAGTCCTTTGCTGTTACAAACCATGTTGCCATAAATGCCTTTGCAATATGTCATTTCCAGCGTATCTGTTGGCCAGATTCCCAGAAGAGGAGTCACTGGCACTGAAAAGAGGTAGATGCCAAATTTCTAAAGGAAAAAGCTGAGCAGTTTGAAAGCTAAATACGAATATACAGAAACATAGAAAATTAAGTGTAAAATCTGTAGTAGTGCACTCCTTTAGTACACCCTCTGTGCGAGCCACTGCTGTGTATATTAATTCTAATTTTCGTAGCAACCCTAGGAGGTAGTAAGGGGTCTTAGCACCCAGTTTCAACATGTGGTGGTGGGGGGTGTGGTTCCCCCCGACGGCACCAAGCAGTTCACCGACACTAGCTGGGGCTCTGGGAATTCAGCTCAATTCTGACATTATCTACCGGGAGAAAGCATCAGAGCCTACAAGTCAAGGGTTCAGTCCTCCGAGATGGCATATCCCCCCATGCCATTTGCAACTCCAGGGTGTCACTGGGCTCCTGACTGACCAGCTGTAGGTAGGAGGTTCCAATGACCCCTTCTTTGAGTTCAATTAATTTGCTAGAGCGGCTTGCAGAACTCAGAGAAACAATTTATTTCTAGATTACCAGTTTCTAAGAGCTGTGCAGGGCTTCTGTGCCCTAACTGTGCCACTCTTCCTGTACCTTCACATATTCACCAACCCAGAAACTCTCTGAACACCATCCTTTTAGGTTTCTATGGAGGCTTCATTACATAGGCACAATTGATTAAATCATTGGCCATTGGTGATTGGTTCAGCCTCCAGCCCCTCTTCCTTCCCCTGAAATCACTGGGTGGGACTGAGAGTTCCAACCCTCCATTCTTGGTTGGTGCCCCTGGTAACCAGCCTCCATCATTAGGTGCTTTCCAAAAGTCACCTTCTTATCATAAACGCAGGTGTGGTGGGAAGGGGCTTGTTATGAATATCAAGACACCTGTTTCATTTTTATGACTCTGAAGTGATTTCAGGAACTGGAGACAAGAGACTGAATATTGTAACAAAAGGTTCTCCCATTGCTCTTATCACTCAGGAAATTCCAAGAGTTTTGGAAACCATGAGACAGGAACCATGAATGAAGATCAAATATATATGAGAAATATATTTTGGTCATCTGAGTGACCCTCAAGTTGACCCTTAAATAACAGGTGTTTGACCTGCACGGGTCCCCTGATACACGGGTTTTTTTCAAGAGATAAAGTACAGTAGTGGGAATGTATTTTCTCTTCTTTATGGTTTTCAATAACATTTCCTTTTCTCTAGATTAGTTGATTGAAAGAATACAGTATATAGTACAAATAACATACAAAATATGTGCTAATCAACTGCTTATATTGTCAGTAAAGCTTCTGATCAATATAGGCTATTAGTAGTTGAGTTTGTGGGGAGTCAGAAGTGATACTTGGATTTTTTACTGTATGGGGGTTGATGCACCTAACCCCTGCCTTGTTCAAGGGTCAGCTGTATTTCTTGTAAATCACAATATCATGATAGACATAGTCTTTTTTTTTAACTTTTTAAATGTTTTTATTTATTTTTGAGAGAGAGAGAGAGCGAGCGGGGGAGGGGCAGAGAGAGGGAGACACAGAATCCAAAGCAGGCTCCAGGCTGTAAGCTGTCCGCACAGAGCCCGACTGCAGGGCTCAAACTCACGAACCGCGAGATCATGACCTGAGCCGAAGTTGGACGCTTAACTGAATATTCCCGTGGGCCTTTGGACTGTAGGCCTCAGTTTCTCACTCCTGTTGGCCAGAGGCCGCCCTCAGTTCCTTGCCACTGGATGTCCCCGTCAATGCCAGCAAGAGAAGCTGCTAGCAAGAGAGAAGTCACTGTCTTCTAGAAACGAGTCACCTTTCCCAAGTTTTTTTTATTTAGGAGCCTAAGTCCAGCCCATGCACGAGGGGAGGGGACTAGACAAGGGTGTGAGTGCCAGGGGCCCTCTGAGAAATCTGCCTGCCACACTCATTGTTCTGAAGAAGAGACGGATGCACAGAGAAGTTAAGCAATTTTTCCAGGCCACACAGCCTCGTGTGTGAGTCAGGTTCAATCCCAGGCAGTGTGATTGCAGGTTCCACACTCTCAAGCGCTGTGCCCCAAAACCGAATCATTACTGTGTTCACGGCCCTGTTAAAAGCTGGGTTGTGCACAGGTTGCTCAGTGGATTCATGGTGCGGCAGCTTTAATATTACTGCTTTTATAATTTATAAAATGGCTTTCAAACCTGGTATAAACGTTTTAAAAAGGAAGTTTCTCTGTGCTGCTCCAAAGGTCTATCTGCCAGCCATGCAGAAGAGGCCACCCTGCGGGCAGCCAGGTTCCAGATTGGACTGCAGGACCCAGTCTTATCTGGGGGAGGGGTGCAAGACCCAGGTCCCCTCCCTGTCATTTCACTAGTTACCAAAGTGCAGCCACACCTCAGCCATACATAATGAGCCAGCAGTCCCCAGGCCCCGATGGACTAGCCTTTCTCTGGGGAAGTAGGGTTCTCACCGCCAGTAACTGCTGGCCCTGGGCCCTCTCGGAGGGGCACAGGGACTCGGGGCCTCACACTGCCCCTGGGGAAGAGGCTGGGTGGTGGTGGCCGCTGTGCCCTCCTGGAACGTGGGCTTGAACGGAGGCAGCACAGCGGACACGTGGGCCAGCAAAGGCTCTGGTGCCAGACGGCCCTGGACACAGTTCCAGCTGGCCCTGGCACTTCGAGCTACGAGCCTCAGGCAAATGACTTCTTGAGCCTGCGTTTCTTCCCCGCCTGCCCCCCCCCCCCCCCCCACCAAAGTGAGTTGTCTTTGAGGATGACAGGAGATCACACAAGTTGTTTTAGTTTCCTGTTCCTGCCATAACAGATTTCCACAGATTTGGGGCCTTAAAACAACACAGATTTATTCATTTACACTTCTGGAGGTCGAAGTCTGAAATCCGTCTCACCACACTACAGCCAAGGTCAGCACAGCTAATTCCTTCTCGAGGCTCCAGGGGAGAATCCAATTCCTTGGCTTTTCAGCTTCCAGTGGCTGCCCCATTCCTCACCTCATGGCCCCTCCATTTTCACATCACACCGCTCCAGTCTCTGCTTTTTTTTTTTTTAAGGTTATTTATTTATTTTGAGAGAGAGAGAGAGAGAGCAGAAGGGGCAGAGAGAGGGAGAGAAGGAATGGGGCTCGAACCCGTGAACCGGGAGATCATGACCTGAGCCAAAATCAAGACTCAGACGCTTAACTGGCTGAGCCACCCAGGCACCTCTCTCTTTTTTTTTTCATGTCCAGTCTCTGCTGCTGTCATCACCTCGCCTTCTCTCCTGCCATCCCACCTCCCTCTGCCTCCTCTTATAAGGACACTCGTGATCACCTTTAGGGCCTCCCTGGATAATCCAGGATAATCCCCACATCTCAAGATCCTTAATCACATCTGCAAAGCTCCTTTTGCCATATAAGGTCACATTCACAGGTTCCAGGGATTAGGACGGGGATTTCCTTGGGCCATTATTCAGCTGACCACATAGGTCAAATGTCTGGCACATAGCACTCAGTAAACAGCAACTCTTACTACTTTGCCTCTGCCTTCTAGGCTGGGGGCGGGGGTCACACACACCTGCTGGCATGCGGACAGAGGAGGCCTTCTTTCAGCAGGGGAGAAGGGTCGCTATAAAACGTGATCTGGGGGGCCCTGGGTGGCTCCGTGGGTCGAGCATCTCGGTTTCTGCTCAGGTCATGATCTCACAGCTCGTGGGTTCCAGCCTCCATCGGGCTCCGCCCTGATGTGTGGAGGAACCTGGTTGGGATTCTCTCTCGCTCTGCCCCTCCCCGGCTTGTGCTATCTTTCTTTCTCACAAAATAAATAAATTAAAAAAAAAAAAAACATAACGTGATCTGCAAGACCTCACGTCCACGGCCTGGGGATTCCAGGCTGGGTTTCCAAGGCAGGGGTATTCTCTGGGGCCCTGAGGAGGTGGCAGGTGTAGCTGCCCACTTCACCTGGAACAAAATCACTTTATGGAAAAGTTTCAAACTCTTGCATAGAGCCTCCGCTTCAAAATGCTTTGTTACATTAATTCACTCTATAATCCCAACAACCCAATGAAGTGAGGGCTATTCACGGCCCCATTTTACGGATGGAAAAACCAAAGCACAGAAAATTTAGTAAGTCATCCACAGTCCTACAACTGTGCTCCTACCCACCTCAAAATACCAAAATGTTGATGGCATTTTTTTCTTTTAAAAAAGGAAACCTGCCGATTTTCAGAACTTTTCTACAATGAAGTCATGTCGTTTTATACCCTTTAAAATTTTTTTTAAATCTTTATTTGAGAAAGAGAGAGAGAGAGCGTGAGCAAGGGAGGGGCAGAGAGAGAGGGACACACAGAATCTGAAACAGGCTCCAGGCTCTGAGATGTCAGCACAGAGTCCAACGCGAGGCTCGAACTCACGGACCATGAGATTATGACCTGAGCCGAAGTCGGAGGCTTAACTGCCTGAGCCACCCAGGCACCCCTGTACCTTTTATTTTTTTTATATAATATAAAAGTAACAAAAGACAAATTATGAACACGTTAACACGGTGGATGGGCTTTCTCCTACTCTGTTGACTTCTGTTTGCTCTGCTATCAGGACTTTTCAGTCTTGTCTGTCTCTCCTACCAGACTTGATTTCCTTTCCTTCTGGCTCAGCACTCATTTTAATAGCAATGAGCAAGGGAGTTAGGCTCTCTGTGACTCCGTTTTCTCATTTGTACAATGGTGGTAGTACCTAACTCAACAGGCGGCATGAACCCTTAGGTCATTTCCCATTTTTCTTATTAGAAGCAATGCGTATGTATAGATCTGTACATCAGCACGAAAACTGGGAAACTCTTAGAAGAAAGTACAGGAGTAAGCCTTTGTGACCATAAGTTAGACAAAGCCTTCTTGGATCTGACACCAAAAGCACACGCAACAAAAGAAAAAACAAAAACAAAACAGATACACTGGACTGCATTAAACTTAAAGACCTTTATGCTGCAGAGGATGATATCAAGAAAGTGGAAAGACGAGCCGCAGGTCGGAAAAATATTTGCAATACATGACTAGCACCATATCTGATAAGGGACTATATCTAGACTATATAAGGAACTTTAACTACTCAATAATAAAATAGACAAAAACCCAATTTAAAAAAGACAAAGGGTCCGAAGAGACGTTTCTCCTGAGAAGATCCACAAATGGCCGCGAAGCCTGTGAGTAGATGCTCAACATCATTAGCCATCAGGAAAATGCAGGTGGACATTTCCCCAATGGCTAATGATGCCTCCACCACCATCACCACTGTCACCACCACCTCACAAACCACGAGTATGAATAAAATTTAAAAGATGGGTATAATAACAAGTGTTAGCGAAGATGTGGAGAAATGGGAGCCCTCCTATGTTCCGGGGAGGATGTAAAATGGTGCAGCCACTGTGGAACCAGCCTGACGGTTCCTCAGCCGGAACATGGACTTAACACATGACCCAGAAACTCTGCTCCTCGGTGGGCACCCATGACACATGAAAACCTACAGACACACAAAAACTGGTACACCAATGTCCATACCGGTATTATTCACAGCAGGCAGAAGCAGAAACAACCCGAATGTCCATCAGCTAAAGAACAGGTAAACTCAATACAGTTGTTGCACACGGTAAAATAACATTTGTTGGTAGAAAGGATTGAAGTATGGGGGCGCCTGGGTGGCTCAGTCAGTTGAGCGTCCAACTCTTGATTGCGGCTCAAGTCATGATTCCAGGGTTGTGGGATCAAGCCCTGTGTTGGGCTCTGTGCTAAGTGTGGAGCCTGCTTGGGATTCTCTCTCTCTCTCTCTCTCTCTCTCTCTCTCTCTCTCTCTGTATGTGTGTGTGTGTGTGTTTGTCCCTGCACCACTCACATATGCTCTCTCTCTCTCAAAATAAAAATAAAATTAAAAAGAAGAAAGGATTAAAGTATGGACACAGGTACAGAATGGGTGAATCTTGGAACAGTGTTCGGAGGACATATCCTTCCACAAGAATGCATATTTACATCCCAATTTATTGGCAGTCCATAGAATTCTGGAAGAGAAATGCTGGGAAGCATTGTTATAATAACAGTTACAAAAACCATGATAATGAAAGCTAGTGTTTGTTAAATGCTCCGTCTATGCTCATTTCAGACTCTCAGTAATTTTGTGAAGTATTGTTATCCCCATTTCACAGTTGAGGAAACTGAGACCGGTGACCAAAGGTCAGATACCTCTAGTGTGATGGTGTTATTATTTAGACTGGAGCTTCTGCCCTTAACCCCTCTGGTGAGGGGGGCTTCCCGGAGGGACTTCGCCCCATTTGCCAAATGAAGCCCTGGGGCTGGGGTGGAGAGGGGAGGAAGTTCCCTCCTCTGTCAAGACTCGCTTACCCTGCCCCTGCCTACATCCTTGGGGGCTTCCTTCCAGGCAGCTCTCTGGACGGTGTTTGGACACCCCAGCTGTGGTTCCTCTCTGTGATTACTCTGACCATGATTGTTCTGGAGGAAGTGGCCACGGCCAGCCAGAGCTGTGGGCGAGGGGCTATTTTGGGAGAGGGCAGGGCAGTGGCATCTGAAGCATCCCCCGCCACAGGAAGACACTTGGCAGCATTGTCCCTGCCGGCCACCTCTGTGGCCTCCAGAGAGGCTGGCAGAGGTTTGAGCTGGAGACTCATTATCTGCCTCTGTCCTGCAGGCATACCAGAGGTTTTTTGTTCTGAAGTTTTTTTTTTTTCATTTTAAAAACGAAAAAAGTTTTAATTTTTTTTTTTTAAACAACTCAGCGGCACGTGGTACATCCAGGATTTTTAGGCTTCTCCAAAAAAGTATGCTTATTTATTTTATTAACAAGCACTGTATGGACTTCCTGCGTCCGGGTCACTGCTCTAAGGGCCAGATGACTGTCCGTTCATTTACTTCTTATATCATTTCTGCCTGGTAGTTGCTGTTATTATCACCATTTTACAGATGAGGAGACCGGGGTTCAGGGAGCTCAGACTTGCCAAAGATTGGTTGCAAGGGGGCAGTGCTAGGACCCCTCACCCAAGCTACCTAGCTGGAGTTTCTCTCTTCTTAGCGGCTCTCCCCAGCAGTTTAGAGGCTTTGCTCTGCATCTCTCTTCATCCATTGGTTTGCAGGGCTGTTGTGTGGTTGGCTTGGCATGGCTGCGTTAGGCTCAGGTGGCTGCTGGGTCCTATTGATCCCCATCTCTGGGCCCAGCACATGGAGGACCTGGCCCAGAGTTACTGGCAAGTGGCGGGGGGGGGGGGTGGGGGGAAGCTTGGTGTAATGGGTAAGAGCTCGGGCTGATTGACTTTCTAGCTGTGTGACCTTGAGAAAGTGACTCCACCTCTCTGAGGTCATTTGTGTAAAGCAACCATAGCACAGAGCTGGGCACAAGGGAGTCAACAAATAACAGATGTTAATAGTGTTACAAGTAGTCGTAGAAGAGACAGTTGTTGAGTGAATGCATTAAAACAGGGGTCAGTAAACCTTTTCTGTAAAAGAGCAGATGGTAAATAGTTTTGGCCTTGCAGGTCACACGGTCTCTGTGGCAACTGCTTAACTCTAGACAATGTGTCAACACATGGGTGTGGCTGGGTTCCAATAAAACATTATATGGACACTGAACTCTGAATTTCATGTAATTTTCATGTGTCAGAAAATATCACTCTTGTTTTGTTTTGTTTTTTCAACCATTCAAAAATATACAAACCAGTCTCTGTTCACGGGCAGCACTGGCTGGCCCGCTGCTGCAGTTTGCCGACCCCCCTGCACTAGAGCGTGAGCTCTGCAAGGGGTTTTTAGATGCTTGGTTTGCTCTTAGATCCACAGTACCCAGAATGGCTCCTAGGACTCAGTAGGCACTCCAGAAAGTTATATTAAGTGAATGAATCAATATATAGAAGTGGGTTTTGAGCTGGCCCTTTAAGACTGGGAGGGTGGACAGAGGGGAAGGAGCCTTCCAGGTGGGGGAACAGCCTGAACAAAGGCACAGAGTTGGGGATAATTCCAGCAGGTATCCCCCTTGGTCCATGAAGCCATCGATGCCTGGTGGAGACGACCGGGCAGCAAAGCTGACTTGTAGCCAGCAGTTAGGGAGCTAGGAGTGAGGAGAAGGAGCTGGGGTGCAGGGGATGCTCTCAGAAGCACTCTGTTGGGTTATCGCCCTGCCCCTGTCCCAGAACCACCAGCCTTATTTTTAACCCCGCTGACGAAAGATAATCCCAATGAAATCAAGAAGAGTGACTGATCCCTGCCCCTCCCCCTGCCCCAGTTTCTGCTGGTTCCCTTTCCCGTAGGTCAGAGCCATCCTTGGAGACCCTCCCCTAGTGGTCTCAGCCCAGACACAGTGAGTGGTCACAGGAGAAGAAACAGGTCCAGCATTTCCTTAGCAGGACCTGAACCCAGAGAAGGGATCCTGGTGCTTAAGGAGAAGCACTCAAGCAAGGCTCCCGGAGAGTTGAGCAGGCTGGGAGCTGCCCAGCATAGAGCTGGTTTCTCCGTCTGTCTGCCAGCACATGCTTCTTAGACTTCAGTGAGCAGTGGAAGCCTCTGGAGCACTTCTAAAACACGGGTTCCTGGGCTCCTCACCCTGAAGTTCTGACTCAGTAGGTCTGGGATGGAGCCCGCAAACCTGCATTTCTGATGAGCTCCCAGGTGATGAGGGGCCAGGAGGGTGATGGGCCACACTGTGAGTGGCCCTGACCTACAAGAGCCTCTGGGCAACAGCAGGCTCCCCGCCCTCACCCTGTGAGCTGCCAGGGCTGCGCTGAGACGGCAGCTGGTGATACGCTCATCAGGACGGCCTCAGCGGAGGATCTGGAGAGGCTGGAAGGCTGTGCTAAGTGCCTTGGGCTTTATTTTGAGCGTGGTAGGAAGCCTTGCAAAGATTTTAAGCAAGAGTTGAGGCCTCTGGACGTCTGGATTAAGCCAGCCCACGATGCCACTGTGATCAGTTGTAGGGAGCACACGGGGGCTTTGAGGAGCAGTGACGCAAGGAGGGAGAGGCTGTGGATGCTGGAGCTTTCGCAGGACTAGGAGAGGGGACTTGGTGAGTGATGGCCGTGGCTGCCGCAAGGAGCCGAGGAGGAGGGCGTGGGAGAACACGGGAGTGCCTGGCTTGAAGGGTGGCAGCCATTCCTGAGACCAGAGACCAAGGGGGTCAGCCGGCCAGACTGATGGACATGGGAAAGAGCAGCGAGCTTCCTGTGAACACAGCAGCCCTCACTGCCTTGGGCCGTGTGGCCGCCCCTTTCTCAACCCCTGTCTGGCTGCTCTGGGGGGTGTCCACGGTTGATCTCCCCAGATCTCCTGGGGCTCTCAGTGCAGGCTGCCTGTCTGGCCTTAGGAGGAGTCCTGCAGCACAGCTTCCCAGGGCACCAAGGAAACAAGCAAGCACCATCCAGCTTGCGTTACCAAAAAAGGACATTTTCTCTGTTTGAAGGTTTGCCCAGCACTTCCCCTCCTCCCCCGACCTGGGGTTTCAGGTTGCCAGGGAAGTGTTTCTGGAAAGTTTAGGAGTTTGAGTCACATGCATTCGTGCGCAGGCAAATATGAACCTGGGATATGCATGTACCACACTCAGTTTTGATGTCATAAACCTCATCTCCCTCCTTCTTCTCCTTCATCACCTCCTCCTCCACCATCACCTCCACCACCACCATCACCACCATTACTGCCACCTCCACTCAGTCACATCGTGGCCTAAACCCTTTCATATGTTGCCTCTTAAATCATGAGTTTTCACAGCAACTCCAAGAGGGGGAAATTATTATCTCCATTGTACAAATGAAGAAACTGAGGCACAGAGAGGCAGAGCAACTCACCCAAGGTCCTAGAGTCACGGTGGGATCAGGACTAGGGTGAAGTGATCAAGGTCGTGCAAAGTGCAGGGTCTGATCCAGTCTTTATCTAAATTTTGTTCACAACTTGTTCATCAAGGATTTTTTGGCATTATTTTTGACTTTTAAAATATTGCTTTAAAACATTGTCTTCTCTTGCTTGCTGAGTTTTTGGCATCCTCCTAAGTTTCAGCCCCAGCCTTGGCAGCATCCGAACTGGAATCCAAAGCTGTGCTCTTGACCGTTCCCTGTGCTGCCCCTCCACGCATACCTGTGCACATGTGTGAGTTCATTTAAGTGTTCATTTTCTTTAAAGTAAACTCTATGCCCAATGTGAGGCTCGAACTCGCAACCCCGAGATCAAGGGTCATAGGCTCTACTGACCAAGTCAGCCAGACATCCCATATTTAGGTATTCTTTTGTCAGTAAAGATTTTTTTTTTTTTTTTTAAAAATGTTTATTTATTATTGTGAGACAGAGACAGAGCGTGAGCAGGGGAAGGGCAGAGAGAAAGGGAGACACAGAATCTGAAGCAGGTTCCAGGCTCTGAGCTGTCAGCACAGAGCCCGATGCAGGGCTTGAGCTCACAAACTGCGAGATCATGACCTGAGCCAAAGTCGGACGCTTAACCGACCGAGCCACCCAGGCGCCCCTGTCAGTATAAACGCTATTGTGGCAAGGTGGCAAGGGCAGGGCTTGGAAATCACAGGGTTCTGGGTTTGAACTCCACTGTTCCCTACTGGGTGAGCGGACAGCCTGCAGTTAAAGGCACAGACCCTGGATCCCAGAATGTCTCGGTTCGAAATCTTGCTCTGTCACTTCCTGGCTGTAGAAGTTTGCCTTAGTTCCTTAAAGCCTTGTGCCCTGGATTTCTCCTCAGTAAAGAGGGGTGGTGGTATTAATATCTGCTACCCAGTGTTATTGGGGGATCAAATGAGTTGGTTTCTATAAAGCCCGTGGCATGTGGTAAATGCTTTGTAAGTATTAACTATTATTTTGCATCCTTGAGAAGATACCTCTTTGAGCCTCAGTTTCCCCATGTGTAAAGTGCAAACAGTAAAAACTACCTCCCAGACATTTTGAGGATTGAAGGGGATAACGTAGGTAAAGGGCCTGTCCTCCCTTATTCCAGGCCCAATTCTGTATACTGGAGATTGAGATGCAAAGACACACATCAGCTCCCTGAGGTGTGTCTCATCAGCAGATGTGGACACTCATTTGTTTAGTTCTCCAAAGCACTGAGCTCTTCCTCTTTCTCAGGGCCTTTGCACATGCTCTTTCTTCTTTCTGCCTTGTTGTGCCCACCTCTCCTGTTATGGGTCTAATTTATGTTTTTCTTCATCTCAGTAAATGTCACATTCTCAAAGAAACTTTCCCTGGTCCCACATCTGTCACCGATCCATTTGTCTTCCTGCTCTAGAATTTTTTTTTTTTTTTTTTTTTTTTTTTTAGTATATGTGCTGTACCTTTTCTGTATTTTCATGGCACTTCCTTCGTGGCACTTCTCACAACAGCAGTTAAGTTCTTTTTATTTAACTGCATTGTATTAAATACGTTTTGTTGTTTTGTTTACCTCCTTCCTGCCTCACTTGGCTGTGAGGGCAGGGACAGGGCTGGTCTTATCCTCAGGTCTCTGTCCTCAGTGCCCCGGGGTGGCACGTGTTCCAGAGTAGTGCTCGAGCACGAGCGCTGGGCCTTATTGCCTGGGTTCAAATTCCTAGCTCCTGCACTTAAGGACCCTGAGACCCAGGGCAAATTATTTAACCTGTCTGTGCCTCAGTTTTCTTTTCTGTAAAATAGGGAAAATAATAACAGCACCAGCTCCCTAAGGCATCATGATGATGACAGAAGATAATCTTGATAATTCCTTCAGAACTGTGTCTGGCCCACAATGGAGTTGTTATTTTAGTAGGTGCTTCTGCCTAGACTAACAGCTGAAAGGAACATCTCCCAGATCTCAGGTGTTAACACAATAAACATCTAAGGCTTCTTTAAATGTTCCACACTGAATGTTTAAATGTAATGGCTAAATGTTCCACATTCCAGTGTGGGACTGTGGGAAGGGAACTTCGCATTACCTATAATCATCTCTGGACCTCGGTTCCTTCCACTGTGTCTCTTAACATGGGGTTCACAGTGGGTTCTGTGGATGGAATTCAGGGAGTCTGTGAACCTGGATGCTGTCTCAGGTGAGATTCCCTAGAAGCAGAATCTGAGGTGGGGATTCTTGAGCAGATTATTTTTTTTAAGTGTTTATTTATTTTGAGAGAGAGAGCGTGTGTGCATACGCGAGCCGGGGAGGGGCACAGGGAGAGGGAAAAAGAGAATCCCAAGCACGCTCTGTGCTGTCAGCACCGAGCCCGACATGGGGCTCCATCTCAAGAACTGTGAGATATGATCTGAACCGAGATCAAGAGTTGGATGCTTAACCAACTGAGTCACCCAGGTGCCCCATGAGCAGATGATTTTTTGAGGGGATGCTTTCAGGAGAGGGGAGGGTGACAGAAACAGAGTAGGGTAGGGAACCCAACAAGGATGTAATCTTACCTGCAGTCCCGCCTCAGCCTGACCCCACGGCAGGGTGTGGGGGAGTGTTCTGTGGCTACCACAGAGTTGGTTCCTCCTGGGTCAAGAGGGGCCTGGTGGGTGTCATCAGTCATTAGTTGTGAGCCGCTTGGTTGGAGTGGGTGGCGATTTGACCTCCAGAGCAATGTGGCTTCTGCTGGGTGCAATTTTCTAGGACAGTAATGAGCCATTAGCAGCCTATACAGGAGCTAGGGGTGGGTGCCTTTGCCCAGCGAAGAGATCTGGGCAGAACGCCAAAAGTTTCTACAACAGAGAGGAAAATTATCTTATTTTTACTAACTTCTAACTGAAATTTAGCATTTGCTTCAAATTATGGAGGTAGGCAAAAAACCATAGTAGTACTAGAAATATCTGTGACTTGGGGCACCTGGGTGGCTTAGTCAGTTAAGCATCCGACTTTGGCTTAGATCATGATCTCATGGTCCATGAGTGTGAGTTCCGTGTTGGGCTCTGTGCTGACAGCTCAGAGCCTGGAGCCTCCTTCCGATTCTGTGTCTCCCTCTCTCTCTGCCCCTCCTCCTCTTGCACTCTCTCTGTCTCAAAAATAAAAATAAAAAATGAAGAAATATATGTGACTTTGTCACTGGTATAAATCACATATACTTTCACATTACATTATTATTGTTGCAGATATCTTCTTTTAAAACGGGATTTTATTTTTTTTAAGTAATTTCTGCTCCCAGTGTGGGGCTTGAACTCACAACCCAGAGATCAAGAGTCACACGCTCCACTGACTGAGCCAGTGCTCCTACTGCAGATATCTTTGAAATACCCTTTATGCTAATCTATACTTTAAAATGAGTGTAGTTAATACACTTGCTAGATATTTTGTTCAATATGTTAATGAGGAAGGACCCAGACATTATATTGCAAGTTTGTTCCTTTAAGTATTTCGGTAACAGTGTGTCAGTATAATTGCGTCCCTTTGTAATCCTATGTATTTTATGCATTTTAAAACATTATTCTGAGGAGGAGTCCATAAGTATCACCAGATGCCAAAGGGGTCTGGGACCCAAAAGAAGTTAAGTTCCCTGTTCTGGAGTGTTGGCTTTTCCTCCATCCAACCAGCACCAGGGCAAAAGGAGAGGATGTAGATTGCAGAAGAAGTTTTCATGGGCCCAGCCTGGAAACAGCATATGTCATGTCTTCCCACAGTGCGTTGGCCAGAACTCAGTTGCCTGACCACACTGATCGCAAGAGACATGTGGCCTATCTGTGTGCTCAGAAAGAAGAGGGAATGGTCTAGGGAGTGCACAGCAGTCTGGGCCACAGGGTTCGATACATATTCATTGACAGCCCGAGTGAATGAATGCTCTGGCCAGCCTAACTTTTGTGGGCAGAGGCCTGGTTTTCTGGAGGGATTCTGAGTCTCTACCATGTTGTCTCCGTAGGACAAGCCACGCCAAGGCCAAAGCTGAGGCAGCGGAACAGGCCGCCGTGGCTGCCAACCAGGAGTCCAGCATTGCCCGCACTTTGGCCAGGGAGCTGGCTCCAGACTTCTACCAGCCAGGTAGGGCCACCCAGGGAGGCGATGGGCAGGACAGGGTGAGGGGAGGCCCCCAGGGTTGGACCATTTTTCTTTTTGTTTGTTTGCTGGAAAGCTGAGATACCCAGGTGGGTTCACAAATGTCTGTGAGTCCAAGAACAGGGGATTGTGAAAGCATGGGATAGAGTGACGACCCATGCTGAGGTCGTGGTGGGTCGAGGCTCCCAGCTGCACATTGGCCCCACTCCTGGCTGCCTCCTCTCTCTGCTGCAGGCAGGGCAGTTGAGCTGATGAAGCGAGGTGAAGGGAGAGGTCTCTGTGGAGGAGGAGGCGTTAAACCCTCCCACTCTTGCACATCACTTTCAGTTTAATCGAGTGCTGCCCATGTGTCAGGCACTGTGCTGGGCTCTGGGGTACAAAGCCGGGATCCAGAATCTAGAGGAGCATTGAATCCTGAAGACAGCATATCAGGGCGTGAGGCATGTATTCACGTCCTGACTCCACCGCTAACCAGCTCAGAGACCTTGTTCAATTCCTTCACCTCTGTAAACCTGTTTTCTGATCTGTAAAATGGGAGTAAGAATAATACTTTTTGGGCAGCAGATTAAATGCACGTCAGGTGAAGAGCACACGGCCTAGTCCATGCAAGCTCTCAATAACTGTTGGTGTTGGCTGTCGTCTCCCTTTCACGATTAAATTCCACACAGAGTACGTTCTGTGTGGTTGGAACGGGGGCTCTGGGAGCTCATAGGGAGCACATAACCCAGGGAGTTACATCTCCAGGCAGGGCGGTGTTAGAGAAGGCTGCCCTCGGATCAGTGGGTCTCAAACGTCACAGAACACTGGGCCCACCCCGAGGTTTTGATTCGGTAGGTCTGGAATAGAGCCCATGAATGTGATTTTCTAACAAGGATTGGGAAGTGCCAGTGCTGCTGGTTTGGAACCACTCGTTGAGAATCACTGCACCACGTAGTGCTGTGTGGGACCGGCACATCAAGAGGAAGGGACTGTGGGCGCAAAGGCACAGAAACGGAAAGGAGTGGCAGGCGAGGAAGCTGGATGGTAAAACAAGCAGCAGAGGTGGTGGGAAATGCGGCTGCGGAGTAAGGATTCTGCAGCCCCTGACTCAGATACAGACTTGGCGCCTGGGCAGAGCAGTGGGAGCCCGGGGGGTGGGCGACCGTTCTCTGCCTTGAAGGGCTTTATGGCAAGTGGCACGATTAAACTTGTATTTTCTGAATGTTATTCTGGCTGTAGCAAGGAGACCACTGGGGACTGGCTGGGGGACCTTGGAGCCCAGACTTGTAAGTTGCCTCCCGTCACAGCGCTCCCCCTGCTGGTCCCAGGAAGAACGACACCTCCCAGCCCCAATTTCACCTGTGCCAGGTCCTGAGCTTTGCATTTTACATGCATTTTTCAATTAATGCTTGCATTAGTATTTGTACTACAAGTACTTAATAACTACAAGTACTACAACTTAATAACTACAAGTACTTAATACTTGCATTAGTATTTGTGAAATAGGTATGATTAGGCCATTTTTCAGATAAGGGAGTGGAAAGAAACCAGTGCCACAGTTAAGAACATAAACTCTGGAGCCATTCGGACTGGGTCTGGGCCTGCCTCTGCCCTTTGTCAGCCTGGTGACTTGGGGCAAGCGATGCCACCTCTCCGAGCCTCCCTTTCTTTCATCTGTAAAAATGAGGCTAATAGCCCAGAGCTCATAGCGTTGTTAAAACACCTCAACAAGCTACTGTTTGGAAATTGCTTGGCACACTGCTGGGCACAGGCCAGGTGGTAGGAAGCTGCTGGCTGAGTAAATAAAGGAGGCTGGGGTTAAATGGCTTGCCCAGGGTCATCATTATTGGGACCGGGGTTCGAGGCCAGCCTCGCCGGTTGTTCCCGGCAGGTCCGGAGTATCAGAAGCGTCGGCTGCTGCAGGAGATCCTGGAGAACTCGGAGAGCCTGCTCGAGCCCCCGGAGCGGGGCCCAGGGGCCGCGGGCCCCCAGCAGCGGACCCGCGAGAGCCCGCAGCTGCACGAGCACGAGCCCCCCGGGCCCGAGGGCGGCCCCCCGTCGCCGGCCGGGACGCCCCCGCAGCCCAAGCGGCCCCGACCGGGGGCCACCAAGGACCGCACGGCGAGCCCGGGCGCCTGGAACGGGGAGCCGGGCGCCGAGGGCGCGGGCCGCCGCAGCCCCGCGCGGCCGGCCACCGATCACATGGCCATCGAGGCGCTGCAGCCGCCGCCCGCGCCGTCGCGCGAGCCCGAGGTGGCGCTGTACCGGGGCTACCACAGCTACGCCGTGCGCACCGCGCCGCCCGCGCCGCCGCCCTTCGAGGACGAGCCTGAGCCCGAGGCCTCCGGGCCCGACTCCGCGCCGCCGTCGCCGGCCGCTGCCCCAGTGCGGGCCCCCGAGCCCGCGCCCAACTCCCCCGCCAAGCTGGAGCCCAAGCCCATCGTCCCCAAAGCCGAGCCCAAGGCCAAGGCCCGCAAGACCGAGGCCCGAGGGCTGACCAAGGCGGGGGCCAAGAAGAAGGCTCGGAAGGAGGCGGCGCAGGCAGCGGAGGCCGAGGTGGAGGTGGAGGAGGTGAGTGAAGCTTGTGGCAGAAGGAGGTGTCCCACGTGGGGTCCCCCAGGGTGGCTGGGCTCCAGGAGGGATTCCAGTGAGGATGATTTGGGGATGGGAAGGGTGAGCGCACAGAATAGGTCAGGGAAATCCCCAGCAGGGATGTGGGCTTAGTCAAGTGTAGCCTGATCCCTGGGGGCATGGGGAAGGTAACTTTCACTGCAGAGTCCCGCACCTTGGGGCAGGGGACAGGCCTTTCCCTCTGGTCCCTCTGGTCAGAGGCAGTGCTTTGGGGAAGGGGGTGCTGGGAGCCCTAGGCAGCTGGGGATGGGCAGGGAGTGAGTGCATCTGCGGGACCAGGGCTATCTGAGCTGAGCACCAGCAGCATCTGCTACAGGGTGTAGCAGGGAGGGCTTCCTGGCAGTGGAGGAAGGGCCCAGTAGGGCTTATTAGAAGGGGCTGGGAGCTGCAAACTCAGGGACCAGAATGAAGCTAGGTCTGTGGGACCCATGGATGCGGCCCAGGGGGGATTCGCAGAAAGGAAGGCGTGTTCCTGGCTTCCAGTTCCAGTGCTGCCCACTGTTGTGCTTTGCGACCTGGACCCTAAATGGTTTGGTTAATTATTTCCCAGAATCCTTCCAGCCCTGATGGTCTGCTGTCCAGTTGCCCGACACAGCAGTGAGCAAAATGTGGGGTGCTCAGAGGAGGGTTCTTCCGAAGGTTCCTGTTCCTCTGTCCAGCTTTGTAGGGACTTGGGCAGGGGGTGTTTCAGAGGCCATGGGAACTCAGGCAGCTTCTCTCCACTGCTCCCAGGTCCCCAACACTGTCCTCATCTGCATGGTGATCCTGCTTAACATCGGCCTGGCCATCCTCTTCGTTCACCTCCTGACCTGACCCTTGTCTAACAGGTGGGTCTACCAGGGGGTGGGAGCCTGTGGAGAGCTCTCGGCACCAGGGTGATGGAGGAGGGAAGTTGCCTACTGGGCATCTGTCCTGCGGCTCATTGAGGCCCATCCCCCAACAGAGGCAGGGACCTAGAGTGTGGATTTGATAGATGGTGCCTTCCCCAATACAACACACACACACACACACACACACACACACACACCTCGTTATCTCAACACGTGCAGAGCACCTGCTCCCTGTCAGGTGAGCACTGGGGTTTTCACTCGCTTGTTCATTAATGTATCACCATTTACTGGGCCACTTCTCTGCTGGGATTTAGAGATCCAGGAGGGACACACTCCTGCCCTAAGAAACAGGGTGAAGTTGAAAGTAAACCCTTAACTTACAGGCACAAGTCAGACATCCGGATGTCAGGCAAAACAGTTCTTGACTCTCTCCCCAGACTCTCACAGTCTCACGGAGCTTGCCTGGCTTGGGCAGGCCCCCTCCTCTCTGCCCTCCCTTTCTCTCTTGCCCGCTTCAGTCTGTAATCCCTCCGCCCCCAGCCTCCCCATCCCCCAGTCCTCCTTTCTAGAAACACTCCCCCCCGCCCCCCACTGCTGTCAGTTGTTTCCCCACGATGGAGCTGGGAGGGCTTGCTACGGTCCTGGGAAAAGGAGGTTGGCTGGGCTGGCCTGACGGAAGGTGGCCCTCATGAGTCTCAGGGGGAAGTACTCACACCACAAATAAAATCTTTGCCTGCTGGGACCAGCCTTTACACCATAAAGCCTGTGCTTGGTGATGCTAACAGAGTTTCTGCCTCTTGCCCTGCTCCCAACCAAAGACCCCCTCCCTTGATCCTAGCTTAGTGTGGGCTGGAGGTTCCTACTCCGTCCCAGGAGAGGAGGAGAAGAAAATCCCTGTCCAGTCACCCTGCAAATAGCCGGTGACGACATTAGCCTGGTAGGTGCTGCCCTGGGGGGTGAGTGCTGAGCTCTGCAGGGGCCTCATTTTACAGGGGATCTGGGAATGATGGCTGCAGGGACTGACAGCTTGTGACCTGAAGGGTGGAAGGCAGTGAGGAGGAGGAGGGCAGGGAAGAGCGTACCAGGCAAGTTAGCACTCCCTCCCTCCCTCCCTCTCTCGCCTGACCCTCTTGCTGTCTCTCTGCAGAGGAGTTCCTGCTGAGGATGTGAGGACCCGTCTTTCTGCGCTGCCAGGCAGGGTGGCCAAGGAGGACTGGACTCTGGACCTGGAGCCCCGGGATCCAGCTCACGTGCACACCACGTACATTTTGGAGGCCTCTCATGGCGCCTATGCTAGGTGCCAATGGTGCCCAGAGGAACAGAATGTGCTGGGGATCCTCCAGGAGCTCCGTGCCTGTGGCAGGGGAGGCCTCGAAGGAGGAGCCCCGGTCTCTTGAGCGCTCCTGTCCCTCGTCCTCATCCATTCCCTCGCCTTGCTGCCGGGGTCCCCCTTCCCTGAGCTTTCGTGTGTTTTGGGAGAAATCACTGAACCAGGACAGTAATATAACTCCCAGCCCCTCTCCTTCCACCCCTCCCCTGCTTTGTTTTAACTTGCAGCAGATCCCTGTGGTGGGCGAGCCAGAGAGCTGCCCACAGAGCAGAGGCCCTGCCTTCCGTGGTCTCCACGCAGCACCCACTCCGTCCCTTGCTGACAGATGTTCTGGATGACAACAGAGGAAACAGACACGCTCGGTTCGAGAACCCCGGGATACGGTGCTCCTGTCTCCTCCCACCGGTCCAGCTAGCTTCCCTGCTGGACCCGTAGAGGATGGGGGGACACAAGGCACTGGAGCCTTTAGCCGGGAGGCCGCTGACCAGGTGGCCCCGGGGTGGGGGTGGGAAGCAGGCATAGGGGCAGTTAGGATGGCCCCTGTTCTCTGGCGTGCCTGAGCCTGAGGCTGGCATTGTGTTCAGGCTTCCAGTGTGCTCAGAGTGCTAAGGCTCACCCTCCAGGAGCCCCGGGGCTGCCACGATAAAGCTAGCGGGGCACCCTGTGAATTGGTGTGCCGCTTCCTTCACCAGGGCCCATCGCCAGCTCAGGGGAGAGTGGGCATGGAAGCCCTTGGAAGCCCAGGCAGATTTCCCGGGGCGGACTCTGGGGCAGGTGCCGGAGACAGGCTTTCCCGGGGAGAGGAGAGCAAGTCTGGGGGCCCCGGTGGGTGCGGTCTGTTCGATACTAAGCCCCTTGTCTTGCTTGGCAGAAGACGGTATTTGCATGTAGCTCATTACAGATGTTCTGAGCCACCCCAGGCCTCCGCTCCCTTGTGCTTGGGGGGCCGGGTGCAAGCCGAGGGCTCGCGGGGCCCCTGCACCTGGGAGGACAGAGGGAAAGGCTTCTAGGCCCCTCCAATCCCAGGGAGGATTGTGGCAGTGGCGTCCAAGCAGAACTGTCTCGGCCACTCCACGGCCTTTGTGTCTGTGGACTTGGGGCTTCGGTGCCGTGGTCGAACCTCGAGTTTGCTTCTGATGAGAGGTCGGCTGTGCCTCTCCCCCTCAGTACTTGGGAAGCTTCCTCTAGCCCCACACTAGCTGTTTTGAGGGCTCCTGACGTTGCACGGGGTGGTTGGAATCTGGGACTGCATTTCTCTGGAGGGGAGCCCGCAGATTCCCCCGTCCTCAGCCGGCCCGAGGCTCTGCATCTGTGTGTGGGCTTTTCTGGACTCCAAAGAAATGACGGCTGGGCTGGGGGTGCTGCTAGGGCCAGTGGGCCCCGGGCCTCAGCTCTGAGACCACGGCCCGAGTTTTGGTCTGGCCCAGGGCTGGGGGCAAGCCTGCAGGCACCAGAGCTCCCAGGCCTACTTTTAGAGCTGGTGTTTGGGGTGACGGTTCAGGATGCTGCGGTCTGTGGAATAATAAACCTGCATCTGCTCGTGGGCTGCGGTGGGGCTGTGGTGTCTGCTTGTGGGCCCTGGTTGAGGGACTGGCCAAAGGGGGCAAGAGAGGCTGGGGGTCCTGTCTCTCTCTCTCACACACACAGTTTCTCTAAAACCTCTTGAGGGGCAGCCAAAGGGCTTCAGTTCTGGTGGGGCAGATCAAAGACCTTCTAGGACAAACCCTGAATTTCTAAAGCAGACTTCCAGAACCTTCCCTGAGCAGTGTATGGTAGAAGAAAGAGCCCGAACTCTGAGGTTAGGTCTTCCTGGCCTGCAGTCCTGCTCAGCCCCTTGTCTTCTGTGACCCACAGTTTCCTCATCTATAAAGCAGGGGAGATAATAATAGCTATGTCCAACTGCAGTGAGGATTCCGCAAAATGTCGACGCTTATGTAGTAAAGCCCAGCCGAGAGAGAAGTGGAGAGCTGGAGACATGGTCATCATGGCTGCACACCACAGTACTGCCCAAGCCCTCTCAAAAGCCCTCTTGCATTTTGATGGAGGACCCCAGGAGTCCCAAAGGGGTGGGGATGTGTGGGTGTGTGTGTGTGTGTAGGACGTGGGAGCGAGGGGTAGGGGCAGAGGGATGACTGCATTAGAATCGCCTGGGATGGTTTGAAAAGAAGGCTCATCGGGGCGGGGGGGGGGGTGGGAAAGGGGTAAAAAAGAAAGAAGATAAAGAAGGCTCCTTCCTGAGCCCCCATTGGAGTCTCCCAGTCAGGGAAGGTTGGTCAGAGTCGGGCGCCCCCTGGTGGCTCAGGTGCCGCACACAGACCGTCCCAGTCCTGGCCAGCCGCAGCTCCGGGAAGCGCCTCCCGTCGTCTGCCACGTCCAGCGTTCATTTAAGGTGTCTTGTGCCAAAGGGGAACTTGAAACCACCCTGTGGGCGTTGCCAGGGCCTATGATCACTGACCACTACCTTAGGGTCTTGGCAGGAATCTTCCAGGGCGGTAGGAAAGGATGCTCAGGGAGCAAGCAGAGGCCTCTCTGGGTATCTGGGCAGAAGGAACTTCAGTTTGCTGGAAAACAAGCCCAGGGAGGAGGCGTGAGTGGGGCTGGTGTGGGGGTGGCTGGGCCAGAGGGAAATGCAGCCCAAGCCCAGGCCTGGCCTCGGGTCCTCCACCTCCTGGGGATGGCTCGACAGCTGGAGGGCAGGCCTCCCGCTCTAGGAAGGCCTCCCTTAGCGGTCCCCTCATCCCTTTCTGGTCTCTAGGAAGGAAGGAAGTCGCCTGTGGGGACAGAAAAGCAAGTGGGGTGAAAGGTGTGTGTGTGGAGTGGGGGTCTTTCTAGAGATCATGACAACACAACACGTCCCTCACCCCCAGTCTCCCCTGGGCCCCTCTTGTCTGGGAGGAAAGCGGCTGGTGCACCGTCATCCTCATCTGGGCATTTGCAAGTTACAGGGGAATTGTCACTGTAAAAAAGTCTGGATGGAGCAATGCGTTATCAAAAGTTATCAAAAGAATACTTGGCTCCAGTGAGATTTCAGGTATCCACAGGGGGCGTCTCTTTTTGGTCAGGGACTCAGAGTCACCCGTCAGCTTGACCCAATAAGAAAAGTAAATAACAAAGGGGCATCCACCTTCTCCTTCCCACAAGATGGAAGGATGTTGGCCGTGTGGGGCCGGTGGTGTTCTGAGCACTAGGCTCACGCTGCCGTCGTGCTGAGATCGTGGCAGGATCATGCTAGGTTCATGGCCAGCACTTACTAGGGGCTATTCATATCCCTTGCATGGCGGACGGTATTATTAAGTTGTTAGGGCCGCTCCATGGGATTCTAGTTGCTGGAGGTAGAGACACGGAGGGTGAGAGTGCAGGTGAATGCCCGTCACCTACTTGCACACAGCAGAACTGGACGCAAACCCGTTGTCTCACTCTAAAGCTTAACTTGGCCCCTAACCATTTTCTTTGGCCTGTTCCACTGCACTGCAGTTATCCATCTTGACCACCTGGGGGCGCCACGGCCCCACACATGCGTGGTCTCACAGAGGCGCTCTTGAGAAGGCAGGCTGCTTTTACACAAAATTCATCACCGTTGCTATCCTCCGACTTAGCCACAGTAATAACAGCTACTATAAATTAAGCACTTACTATGTGCCAGGCCCTGCACTAAGCACTTTCCATACATTAATTCATATTTTCCTCACACCAGCTCTGTGATTTGAAACACCACTGTGCTTTGCAACTACGAGGCCAAGGTTCAAAACCAGGTCTGTCTTCAAGGCCCATCTCTTCACCGTCTCCTCGTAGGAGGCGCGAACTGCCTGGAGGCTGCACTGGGCTGGCAAGCTCGTTGTGCTTTGGTCAGCGCGGTGTCCTCAGACACCCTGAGTTTGAATGCTTTTTGGCAGGGCACCTTCCATTCGGCCGCGCCCTGGCCTGTTATCCTCAGTCCTTTGTTTATGTTACCTGCCCGACTCTGAGGTCATTTGCATTTGCACCTCCGTTGGTGCTAACATTTCATGGACTGGAATCAGATCTGGTTTGGGGAGGCACCCAGGAGAGATGACAAGAGGTTGTGGCCCAGTGTCATGCCAGGGATGTGGGAGGCAGTCCTGTCCTTCAGCGCTCTCCCCTGACAGGCGAGGAAACGTTCTCTGAGTCATTCCAGCACGCGAGGCACCATCAGATGCGCGGGTCTCCTGGGATGGGCGATGGTGAGCTGGAGGCAGACGAGGCACATTTGGACTTTGCAGCCTTCTCCCAGTGGAGTGATCTGGCTGTTTTATGCACCCGGACGGAATCCTTCCCAGTTTGTGTCCTTACAGTTCCCTTTCGCCTGGCCCTTGAACCGGTGAGTGGACTTAACCCTCACTGTGGGATTTCTAATCAGTACCAACCACTCTGTTCTGGCTGACCTGTGTCTCCCCTGTAACTCCTATGTTGAGGCCCTCAGCCCCAGTACCTAACAAGGTCACCATCTTTAGAGAGGAGGCCTTTAAAGAGGTGATTAAGGCAAAATGAGGCCATTAGGGTGGGCCCTCATCCAATTGGACTGGTGTCCCTATAAGAAGAGGAAATCTGGTCACACGGAGGGGGATGCTAAGGGCTCTTGTGCGCAGAGAAAAGACCAGGTGAGGACACGAGATAAGGCAGCCATCTGCGAGCCAAAGAGAGGAGCTTCGGAAGAAACCAAGCCTGCCGACACTTTGATCTTGGACTTCCAGGCTCCACTGTGAGAAAATAAATGTCTGTTGTGTAAGCCACCCAGTCTGTGGTGTTTCATTATGGCGCCCCTAGCAAACTGGTCCTCTGTCTTCATGGAAAGTGGGCCGGCCGGGGGCTTAGACAAGGGCTGGCTGAGCTGGGGATGTGAGTCTGGCCAAGGGCCAGCCTGAGAGAGGAAGATGAGGGAGCATGACCCCGTCCTCCCAGCCCCCACCCCCACGAGACACTTCCGGGGCACAATTACTTGAAGTGCTTTGTCCCCCACGTCCTCCTCCCATTAGTGATGGGCGCCACTGTTTCTTCATGGACAAGAGCGCCAGGAAGCTGAGTTCCTGCCTTCTGATTACAAAAAATATGGTCTGTAAGACCGAAGTTGGAGGCGAGATGCCGTATCTAGCTCGCAGGTTGGAAGGGCCCACTCGGGGCCGGCACAGCAAAGACCCTCAAAATGTGCACCATTGTGCCGTCTCGAGATGTAGAGACAGAAAATCTGAAAGCTACCAGGGAAGGAGGAACACGAAGTGACAAAGAGCGGAGAAGCAGATGACAGCAGTCTCCCCAGCAGCAAAGCTGGAGACCAGGAGGCCATGAAGCAGTGCCTTGGGTCGCAGAGAAAGACACTTTCACCCAGTCAAACCAGGGGCCGGGGGCGCAGGGAGAATGAAAATGATGGCGGAACTGCACCTTTATTCTCCATCTGCCCTTTCTGAGAAAGCCAAGGGCAGATATGCCCCGCCACCACGGAGAAGCGACGCCAGAGAGAGGGCTCGATGGAACCCAGAAAGGAGAGAGCCCTCTGGTGGGCGAGAGCAGAGGGGTTTGTGCATCACCAGCACAGAAAGGAAGCTTCAGGGCGAGGCCACCTCCAGAAAGAGGACAGACTGGCACCAGCATCCGAGCACGGGCAGAGTGAGTCACAGGGCCGTGAGGTCCCAGAGGCTCATGTGGCAGAGACTGGGAAAGTGACCACTCGAGAAACGAGAAGCAAAAGCAGAAAATTATTCAAGGAAAAAATACGATTCAGGTACACGGCTTGGTCCAGCAGTGAGCGTTAGCTTACGTGACGGCACCTCGGAAGCAGGGGACGCTGACCCACAGTTAATACTGCAGGATGCGGGAAGGGGGACGTGGCACACAGACAGCGGGCAGCCGAGCCGCAGTCTGCAGGGGTGCCCTCCGCCCCGCCTCCCTCCTCACCACTGCGTGCCACTTCTGAGTGACTGCCCTTCTGCCTCTGGTGGCTTTGGGGTTATTTATTTGGGGAGGTTTAGGGAGCAGAGCTGTGTAATAACGGAGGTGCTGGGCAGGCTTTTTAAAGCCCCCGAACCTATAACTGTGTGCCAGATTCGTTGCATGTGAACTCTTCCAAATTTTCAAGAACATTTCATTCCCACATTAACTTATGCATGGATACATATGTGCCGTGCGTGAGGATGTGCAGTTGTGTGGTTTGTGCGTGTGATTTTGGCTCAGGTCGTGATCCCAGTGTTGTGGGATAGAGCCCCATGACGAGTTCCATCCTAAGCATGGAGGCTGCTTGGGATTCTCTCTCTCTCCCCCTCTGCTCTTCACCCCCTCAGGCTCTCTGCCCCCTTAAAATATATATATATATATATATATATATATATATATATATATGCACTGTGTGTCCACCGGGTGGGTGAAAGGAATATATTTGTATGCATGTGCACGGTGGGTTTGTGTGTATGAACGTAGTGTGCATATGTGTGATGTATGCATGCACATGCTCATGTGTGTGGTGTCGTTGCATGATATGCATGCACACGTAGCATACATGTGTGCATGGGCGTCGTGTGCGTGTGGTATGTGATGTGTCTGGTGTGCACGTCCACGTGCTATGCATTATGTACCGTGAATGCGTGTGATGTGTGTGCACGTGCACATGCGTGCTCGTAGGGTGCAGGCGTGTGTAATGTGCCCCCGTGTGAGTGTGATGTGTGTGCATGTATTTGTGTTTGGGCACAGTGCACACGTGTGTCCTCTCCTACATGCACACCAACTACACATACACACACCGCATGCATGTCGCATCTTGTACTCACAAGCACACCACACAGACGTGCACCCTGCAGACCTACAGGTGCGCAGCACAAGCCTGCAGATACAGACACACCACACGTGCACACCTTGCCACCCTACACACAACCCACACACAGGGGCACGTTACCCATGCTCACACCACCTCTGCACGCACAGCACCCTCAGCCAACCCCACCTTACAGGGAGCCCGGTTGGCCCAGACCCGGCAGGTGAGAACATGCACTGTGCCTGAGGTTCACCTTCAACCTGAGGACAGCCGCCCCTGTTCCTGCCTCTGAGATCCCCCACGCAGCTCTGTGGACTCAGCCTCAGCTTCTTCTAGAGAGAATTCTTTGGGATTCACAATCACAGAGAATCACAATCACAGAGCCACGGCCTCTGGGGGTCCTGAATCAGGAAAGCACGGCACTCTAGAACCACATGTCAGTGCTCTGGCTCAGTCCCGGTCACTGGAGGGGGCGCAGCCCAGATATCGCCTCCCCCAGGAAGACGCTGCGGACCCTGGCTAGCCTGGGGGCCCCTCTTCTGCCTTCTCCCGGCCCCTTTTCGTACTCGTCACATAGTATTGTGAATTTTATATTTTTATGGTTTATAATATACACTTATACTTTTATAGCTGACTATTACCTTTTTCCTTCTCTGCTACCACAGCTAGGGAACTCGTAGGGGTGGAATCTGTGTGTGATTCCCCAGGCATCCCCGGTGCTCATCTGGGGCAGAAAGTAACCGCTCACCTGTTTTTAGTCTTGCTGAATGAACACATTGAATTTCAGCACAGTAGACTCTTTTTTTTTTTTTTTTAACTGTTTATTTTTGAGAGAGAGACAGAGTGCCAGCAGGGGAGGGGCAGAGAGAGAGAGAGAGGGAGACACACACAGAATCTGAAGCAGGCTCCAGGCTCTGAGCTGTCGGCACCGAGCCTGACGCGGGGCTTGAACCCACGAACCGTGAGATCTTGACCTGAGCTGAAGTTGGATGCTTAACCAACTGAGCCATCCAGGCGACTCATCTTTTTTTTTTTTTTTTTTTTTTTTTTTTTTAAGATATAACTGGACTGTTGACCACGACTAGTTCTTTTTTTTTTTTTTTTAATCAAAGTTCATTTATTTGAGAGAGAGAGAGAGAGAGAAAGAGCACATGGGAGGGGCCGAGAGAGAGGGAGAGAGAGAGAATCCCAAGCAAAGCTCCACACTGTCGGCACAGAGCTTGTCACGGGGGGCTCGAACTCCTAAACTGCGAGATCATGACCTGAGTCGAAATCAACAGTCAGTCGCTTAGCCGACTGAGCCACCCAGGCGCCCACATTGTGGACTCTTTAATTAAAGAGTAATTGGAAGGCCCCTCCGTGCCGTGTTGTCCATCTTCCAATCTAATGTGGAACTTCCTGTGGAGCTCCAGGGAGGGATTAGTGCTGGACACTCTTGGGACCAGCCACCCCTTCCTCTGGGGTCTGGAGGCTTGGCCTTTGCCCAAGCTGTGCCTCTGCTGGGATTCCAGTCTGTCTGTGGGAGGAGGTGGAAAAATCTGAAGCAGGTGCATGACACCTGGAAGGGTCGGCTCCATGGACAGGGCGGATGGGCTGCAGGGGCTGACGGTCCTTACAATGTCAGGGGCACCGCTCTAAGGTCCAGACGCAGACTGGCGTTGGCAGATTGGGGGTGCCACCGGACAACCCCTGACATCTGCAGGCAGGGTATTTAGACTCCACTTAGGCATCTCGGAGCGCCCGTTGCAATGGAGAGGTCAGCCTTGGCACGTGGACACGTCCAAAGGCCAGGGCAGCAACGGGGGGCCGGCAAGAACCTGAGAGCTTTACACTCATTATTTTGGGTTGTCTGTGTGGATCCCAATGACACTGTTTTCTCAAATGTAGAAGCAAGAGTCGAATATTAAACTAAGTCATCACCGTGTTACTGACAAGCTCCACACAGGAAAGGAAATTGTAACCACATGAAATATTTATGCTTCGCATCGCAATGATGCTACTGACATGACAGCATGTTGTTTTTGTTGTTGGTTTGGTTCTCTTTTTTCTTTTTCCAAAGTGGATTACAAAATGCCCTCCAGTGAGGAAACTGCTCACAGAGAGATTGCGCCCCAGCCCCGGGGCTGTTATCTGGGAGAAAGGAGGTGACGGTGATGGGTGGTGGCAGAGGGAGAGGCCCTGAGAGCTGACGGGGTGGGGGTGGGGATGGGAGGGCTCCTCCATACCAAGAAACTCATTTTTCCAGATACAGTTAAAATAGTCACATAATTATTATTATTATTATTATTTTTTTTTTTTTTTTGGTATCACCACTGAACATCTGTTGGGAAATCTGGGTTAGACGCCCTTGTCTGGGCTGCCCCTTACGTTCAGGTTGGGAGCATCCTCAGGGCTCCCCGAACCCAGATCTCGCCTCCCCCAGGCAGATGCGCCCTGCGCGGCCAGCCCCCCGCCCCCGTTGACCGCCATCGTCACCAGCAGGCGTGTGTGGGCGCCACTGCTGTCCTACTTCTGCAGACGCGACACGGAGGCACAGTCATCCACACAGACCCTCCCCTCCGGGCGAGTACACGGCAGGTGACGCTGGGCCCAGATCCCGCTGACGTCAAGGGCAGAGCTGCTGCCACAAGGCACCTCGGAAGGCCTGGGTCTGGCTTGCCAAGCGCATGAAGGAACAGACGGAGTTTCAACTTTTCGGAAGTTTTATTAGAAAGGAACGGAGAGAAGCACTGGGCGCCGGGACGGACACCCGCCAGGGCCAGGGAACAGCTGCAAACAACACTAAGAACCAAAACCCAAACCGAACCCGAAAACCACACACACTTGATGATAGACTGCATTTCTGTTCTCAACTTTTCTCCATAAATAGACAAAGGTCGGTGTTGGCAATTTTAAATAGACGGACGTAGGGTTAAGAAAAAAAGCGCAACGTCTCCCAGTGTGGCTACAAGTCGTCCGGCACGTGCTGTACAGGCGGGGAGCCGGTTTGGCCGCTGCTTGGTGCACCTCTCCCATAAGAGAAGACTTAAACAAAAATGTGCTAAGGGTCATAGAAAATGGTTGTCACCTTAAAAGGAAACTACTCCCCTCCCCCACAAAATAATCTCACAGCTGTCTTCACGGTTCTAAAACACTTAGTCAACTACTTACGTGGAGCCAATAGTCTAGACGTTTCATAATCTTTGTTCACACTGTAAAACCGCATGTGCACGTCTGTGGCCGGGCGGCCCCGGGCCCGTGCATCTGGGGGTGGGTTTCTGTCAGAAGGCGACCCCTCCGGGGGCAGCCCACGCGAGCCTGGGCTGGGGCCAGACGTCCAGATGCAGAGTACAGCGTGCAGGGCGAGGAGCGGGGTCCACGGTAACCCTGGAGCAAGCAGGTCGGGGACAGAAGGTTCCTGCAGGTTCTTTGGGCTGGCGGCGGGGCGGCGGGCTGCCTCTGCAGAGTCTGGTGTGAGGTGGAGGAAGAGACGAGGCCCCGGGGCGTCCGTGTGTCACTGCCGTCTCTTTCTGGTCACCCCGCTTCCTGCCAAGCCTCCCCTTCTGCTGTGGGCCCTTCAGGCTCGGAGCAGTGCCCCTCCAGCAAGCCTCAGGGAGGAGAGGGGAGGCGGGATTAGGTGAGGTAGAGCGATTTATCCCTGGGGAGCAGGCTGGGGAGAGAGGAGGGGCTGTCAGAGCTGGGGGAGCCCAGCCAGGCGCCCTCCGGCTCCCAGGGACCTGAACGCACGCACGGCCTGGAGCGGAGGGTGCCAGGCCACCTGTTCACTAGCCTTCACCCTCACCCTGGATGCGCTGCCCCTCTGGAGACCACTGGTCCCTCCCTGATGGGCCACCAGGCACAACCAAACTCCCCTCCTGGAACCCTGGCTGGGGACCACGAGGTCCTCAGTGCTGGGGGAAGGTGGCTGCGAGCGCCTGTCCTTCAGAGAAGGTGTTCCAACCACACCCCAGCTCTCAGGTCCGTGTGGAGTCGGTTTCCATTTGTAAATTCCACATGGAATCCGAGGAGGGCAGGAAGGTGCCTTCTGTGTTTTTAAAATAGGACGCTCAGGGCGCGTGGGTGTCTCAGTCAGTCAGGCATCCGACTTCGGCTCAGGTCACGATCTCACGGTTCATGGGTTCAAGCCCCGCATCGGGCTCCATGCTGACAGCTCGGAGCCTGGAGCCTGCTTCGGATTCTATGTCTCCCTCCCTCTCTGCCCCTCCCCTGCTCACACTCTGTCTCTTAAAAATCAATAAACATTAAAAAAATTTTTTTACAAATAGGATGCCCATCTGTGAGAGCGGGAGACCTTGAGGGCCTTGTGCCAAGTGACATAAGTCCGAGAAAGATGAGAAAGACCAGTATCAGATGATCTCACTTACATGTCGAGTCTAAACAAACCCCAAACCAAGCTGATAGACACAGAGAACAGACTGCTGGGTGCCAGAGACGGGGGGGGATGGGTAAAATGGGTGAAGGCTCCAAAGGTATAAATAAACTTCCAGCTCGAAGATGAATACGTCTTGGGGATACCGTGTACAGCAGGGGACCTCGGTTACTAATACTGTATTTTTGTAAATTTATACGCTTGAAAGCTGCTAAGAGAGTAGATCTGAAAGGTTCTCCGGACAAGAAAAGAATCTGTAACTCTGAGTGGCAACAGACGTTACCTAGACTCTCTGTGGTGATCATCTCCCAGGAAGCGCAAGTCTGATTCGATCACTCTGTGGTACACCTGAAACTAATACGCCAGCTCTACCTCCACTTAAAACATAAGTAAAATAGGGCACAGCTGTGGGCTGCCCTCCGTGTTGGGGGGAAGCTCGGACGCATTCCCTAATGTCCATCGTAGAGCCCCCAGCCCCACACTCTGACTCTTGGGAAGGGAGCCCGTGGAGGGAGGGTCTGCACCTGCCCAGGTAGGGGGACAGGAATTCCCGCTGAGCGCAGTCTGCCCACCCAGGCAGAGTCTGTGGCCGGGCACTGGCCCTCGGCAGCGGGGCACGAGCCCTGTCTGCTTGCTCCCTGGCGGGCTCGGCCGGGTGAGGAACAGAGAGGCCGACAGCCAGGCTTAGGGGCAGCTGGAGCCCGGCAACAGAGAGCACCTCCTGTCCACCAAACATGACCATCCAGACTTCCAGGGTGTGGGGCTGCTGCTGGGACCACATACCCAGGGTGTGGCCACAGGGTTAGTTCTTGCCAGGGGATGGCAGTCAGGGCTGGTGGGTAGAGGAATAAGGTGCCATCCGTACCCCATTTCCCTCTTCTGAAATGAGGGGTCACTGTCTCTTGGGTCAGGAAGACCTTCTAGAGGAAGGAAAGTTAGCGTGGCATTGACAGGCTAAGAGGCTGAGAATGAAGGATGGGAGAGGAGGTCGGAGGACGAGGTCCACATGAGGACCAGGGACCAGCCAAGTCGGGGGGGGGAGTGTCAGAGGGGGTGCTGGGCTGCAGCGGGCGGTAGGGGTACCAGTAAGGTCTGCGGCTCCCCTTGTTGGCCCCTTGGCCCTTCTTGCTCGTGCCTCCCCCAGACCCCCTCTCCTGCCCTCCCCAGAGAGCTGCCCGGGGGTGGACGAGACCTGTCTTGCCTGGGGGCCACACCCCCTGGGGCAGCCCAGAGCCAATGGCTGACAGACACGGGTACAAAAAGCCCTAACCTCAGAGCGGGACCAAGTCTGCAGGGCCATCTGTGGCCGAGCTCCGAGCTCACGGTGGATCAGGCTGAAGTGAGTCTGTGGCTGAGCTCTCTCAGCTCCCTCCGGGGCCCTGTCCTGCCCCTCTCCCTCCCCTTCTCCCACAAGCTCTCCCTCTGCACCATCGAAGGCACCCCGCATCAGCTCTGCTTCCAGGGAACCTGACTGAGGACAGAGGAGCCATCGGCGAGTGTCACGTGGTGGCACCGGTGAGACAACCAGGACGGAAGGAGGAAAAGGAAGACTGAAGCTGGCGCCGTCTCCCAGGCCCTGGCGTCAGACCAGCGGAGTCCTTCTGGGGTCTTGCTTCGTCCTGTGTCTTCTCGCAAGACTGCGGGCACCCCCGGGGCACTCCCGCAGGGCTGACAGTGACCCGCAGAGCCTTGCCCCTCCCGTCCCCTGGCAGCCCTGGGGCTGCGGCGGAGGCCAGGGCGAGGACCCACCTGCACGTGCTGACGCCACACTCCGCGCTGGGGTAACTGCTGTCCCAGTCTCCGCTGCTGCTTGGGGGATTGGACGGGCCGGGCGAGCGGGATCCGGACCCACTGGGGAACTCGGAGATGTGAGGGAAGTCCTGCCCAGGGGAAAGGAGGCAGGTGAGCAAAGGGGAGAAAATGGGGTGCACATCTCCAGCAGCGAGCGGGGGATGGGAACTCTATGTGCCTGAGGGTGTTCACAGAGACACTTCCTCCGCCCTCTACAAAACCTCCACTCTGCCTCTCTGCCTGGAATGCTTCTTCCTTTTCCCTAGCAGAGCACCTTCTGGAAAATTCAACCCTCCTAGCTGCATCAGCGGGGTGAAGGACTCTTGCTTTCAGGGCCTTTCCTTTTCTGGCCTTGGTTTCCCAGTCTATAAAATGGAGTTATCGTGCTGAGCCACACAAGTCTCGTAAGAGTATCTGTGGAACAATCAGTGGGGTCAGACTTTGAAGGCGCTGGGGAGAGTCAGGGGCTGGGGCTGGTCTGGCAGAAGCTGCATGGCTTTCAGCCCCTCAGGCCAGAGAGCAGAAATGGACAGAGGAGAAGAGGAGGGCCTGGGACATCCTAAGGATCCAAAGCATCTGTCTGGGAACTTGTCAACTGTTCACTGTAGCCGGTATATCTCGAGGAAGGTAGGCTAGAGCCAGTTCATAGATGTGACTGAGGCTCAGAGAGAGGTAAGGAGCCTAGGTTGGTGAGGGGCAGGGCCAGTATCTGAAATCCCAAGCCACCTCCCTTCCCCACGAGGGGTCCTGAAGGGCATGTTCCTACTGGGCCGTCCTTACCTGTGGCCCTGGAGGTGAGGGGCTCATAGCCAGCTGCACCTGCAGTGCCATGGGGGTGGGCAGGACAGGAGCCTGGGGGGCTGGAGACATGCTAACAGGCGGACTGAGGAGGGCACCCTGGGCATGGGGCGGCAGCGGCAGCTGCTGGTGCAGTGGAGGGCTGAGAGGGAAGGAGGGGGGCGGTGGCGGGGACGCGCTGAGGCCAGGCAGCAGTGACTTGGAGCTCAGCGTCCGGGCAAGGCTGGCGGGAGAGGCCCCGCTGCGGAAGGCCTGCAGGTCCGATGGCGTCAGGAAGGAGGCCAGGCCCGGCATGGCATAAAGGGGCTGCTTGGGTGGCAGCATTTTGGCCGGCGGGTTTGCCTGAGTGCCCTTGGTCTCGCCCTGGTCTGGGGAGCTCTGCAAGGAGACAGACACCAATTATTCTGGGGAAGACGGATAAGCCAGAACTTGGGGCCATGAGACCAGCGGGGTCTGCAAACCACTGCCATGGCCCCTGGCTGGCTCTCTGACCCCTTGGCAGGGAGCTATGGGCTAACCGGAGGTAATTCTGGGTCCTCAGTGCACTTGGCTCTGACCATCCAACCACCTCCTGCACTAATCCCTGGGCTTTCCCTGCCCATGAGGCCCATACTCCTCAGCCTGGCCCGTGAGGCCAGCACCATCCAGCTGGGACATCCTCTATTTATGCTCCTCTACGGCCTCTATGCCTTTGCACGTGCTGTTCCCTCAACTTGGAACACCCCCCTCCCCCCACTTGACGCTTTAGGGCCTAACCCACCTGCCATGTCCTCTAGGATAGCTTTCAGACAACGCCCCTACGCTCATCATGTCAGGCAAGTTGCTTAACCTCACTGAACACTGGGTTCTTGGAAGAATTAAATGAAACGAGATACAGGTAAAGTGCTCAGCATGAGCGCAGCACATAGTAGGCACACCGGAGAAGTGACCACATTGGTCTTATCCACTCTCTCCACAAACTATAGCTCTGACCGTTCTCATGGGCCTCAGTTCTTGCTCTATCCCTTGGGGGGTGCCACCCTCATCACGGCCAGGCCTACGGTCCAGGGTGTTACCTTGGATACGAGGCTGGCCCTGTAGGCTGCCAGAGCCTTCAGATACTCCTTTTTTGCTGCCTCGGTCTTCCTCTTGTAGGCCTGAAAAATTCAAGACATGGGCAACACTGGGGAGGGCTCCGGCGATCAGCCCGAGGTCCCGAAGCTGGTAACTGGAATCTGCCTAGGGCTGGTTCTGCTCCCTATCCTCCCTGGATGCCCACGAGAGGAGCCATGGGCACATGGTAGCTGGGAGAGGAAGCTCTGGTCTGGACTCCAGACTCACACAGTTGGAGCGACAAGACGGACGGAGATGCTTATTCGTGTTTTACAGATGAGGAAGCCGAAATCCAGACTGGTTAAGTCACTAGAGAACGCAGCTGGCAAACAGCAGAACTGGAATAGCTTCCCAGCTTACAGGTGGGCAAACTGAGTCCAGGAAAAGACCTCCGTAAGAGCGTCTTCCTGGTTTCAGACATTCCAAGTCTGTCACTGGCTCCAGGGCCTCAAAGCCTCGGGGGATGGTCCCCAAAGGGACAGAGACTCACCTGCTTCTGCTCCTCTCCCAAGCTGTCCCACATAGAGGCCACGATTTTGGACACATCTCCAAAGGTGGCACTGGGGTTCTGTCCCTTGATGGCGGCCTGAGTGTCTCTGAAGAAGAGCGCATAGGCTGACACAGGCTTCTGAGGCTCGTTGGGGTCCTTCTTCTTCTTCTTCTTTGGGTTCTTGGTCTTTTTTCCTGGGTCAGCCGAGGGTCTCTTCTCTCCGGACATCTGCGCAGGTGAGAGGAGTCAGAAAAACAGAGAAGCTGGGGGCCTCCTGTCAAAGGTTACCCACCCCAGCCTGAGGCAGAGGGGACCTTCCTCAGCAGCCCACCACCTCCCTGTCTGACTCCACGCATGCATGGGCAGTGGTGGGCTGGCCACCACCCTGGGCTTGAACACATGGTCATGCTCCTCACTCTCTAGGTGAGGGAGGCAACAGACATACGCACAGGCTGGGTAGGAGCCAGCAACTCCGGGGTTTGTGCTTAACTCATTAATGAAAATCAGCAAGGCAGCAAAGTTGAGTCAAAGAAATACAAGCAAAACTGCCCTACAGAGTAATGAAACTATCGCTTTGGGGGCTTTTAATCTTTTCTACGGGGCAGAAGTCATTTGCATCCCTACAGGGAAAAATTCATTTGCCTTGTAATCAGAGGAAAACAGTTTACATCTCTACCCCTTCTTTCCCAAGTTAACATCTGACTTTACAGGGTGTCAAGTCCCCTAATCGATCATGAGTAATGAATCACAACAGCGGCACATTCTCCCAGAGGACCGGTAATTCTGGAGCAAGCCTGCTGGACAATGCTGTGGTACGCCACTGAAAGAGCGTGCAGCTGTTGTTCAGGGCCCGACTTCCAAGTTTTATATATATTTTTCTTAACAGCTCTCCTTTCTTGTGATCACAAATCATCCCCAAAGATGATCCTTAACCACAGAAGATCAGGGTCTCCCGCCAATTTTCAGGTGTGCAACTTGGGGCAGGGGGCATAGTCCCCGGGGGCCCCTGTGACATGGCTGGATGGGAAAGGGGTTATGTGACTCGCTCGGTGTGGCCTCACTCTGGACACCTGGCCTTCAGGAGCAATCAGACTCCAGGACTGCAATCCCGTGAGTGTCGGACTCAGGGCTTGCAGGATGGGTACAGCATAGGGATGCTCACCACAGACCTCAGCAGGCCCCCAAAAGGACCCTTCAGGCCACACAGGAGGGACCAGGAACTTTGGTCAAAGGCCCTGGATCCTGCAATGAGGACTGTCAGCCTGCACCAAGCAGATGAAAGTGACGCCGGGAACTGATAGGGAAACCGTGGGCCACTAGACAAGATTCAGGCCTCCGAGTCTGCGGGACAGTGAGGGGCAGTCTGCAGCAGAGCCCGTTCTGTTCCTGCCTCTATGTGCAGCTGGCCGCCCTCCGGGCCCGGTTGTGTCCACCCCAGGAGAGGCTCTAGCAGGAGGAGGGATGTGGATACACCGCTGGATGAGGAAGAGATGACAGGGCACTACAGGTGGCCAAGAGCACATCAGCTGGAGCCAGACTGTGACCACCTCAGTCTGAATCCTGTTTTGGTGACGCTGGAGAAGTTACACAATCTCTCTGGGCCTCAGTTTTCCCATCGGCCAACTGGAGACAGATGATGGCACCTACCGCCAGGACTGTGGTGAGGATTACATGGATGCATACTTGTTATGTGCTTAGAACAGTGTCTGGCCCCAAGTGTCCATTAAATAAAAAATAAAATAAAAACGGCTCCTGTCTGGCCTACGGCAGAGACCAAATTATCCTGAGGATGAAGCTGAACCGGATCCAGATGCGCCTCCCCCTGCCCCCCCCCCCACACCCCAAGCCCAGGAGGTCAGGGTCTCTGCTAGAGGGGACAGGCGCCATGGCTCCTGCTCCCAGGCGTCTGCAGGGCCACCGTGTGGAAAGGGGTGAGAGGCCCTTATGAAGAAGGAAGGGAGGCGGAAGTGGTGGGATCAAGTTTATTCTGCCACGGGCTCATTGGGAGGCTCCCAGTGACAGCTTCCATCCTGGGCCTTTCTGGGCCTCTGTTTTTGGCCCCAGTAAAACAAGATGCTTTCCAACAGCCAGGGGCATTTGTCAGTGCAAAGAAAGGACAAGCCTGGACAGCTGGTGACCTCTCCCCTCCGACCTGTTCTTAAGAGGCAGGACCACCCATGACTCCAGGGATGTTGGGGGGGGGCGTGTCCCCAGTGACTGGGGTGGTGGTGTTCGTTTTTAGTGCCCCATCCTGTGGTCAGCACAGTCCAGAGATGCCTTCGCTGGGCCACCCATTTTTATCAGCACATTTTCTCCTAAAAGGCCAATGTGGCCCTAAGATGTGACTCTGAGGATCTTGTCAAAGATGCTCAGCAAATTTAGCAGCTGAAGCCAGGTATCCCGAGTTCCAGTCACCACCATCCCCACTGCCCAGGCGTTCCAGCCAGTGGGCCCCGTTCTACCTGCTGATTTTCCTCCTCCATGTCTTCCAGCAAAGGGTACAGTTAGACCCTTCTAGTCTTGTGTAGAGGTAGGTGATGCCAATTTCCACGCACGGCCCACCCACCTGCTGACAGGAGGGCATCAGTTAGGGCTCTGCATCTCCACCCTCCCTACCTTGTAATGCGCTTCTGATTCCTCCTCCTGAGTTGAACTGGAGGGAGACGGCGTCGCTGACTTGCTCCCTGGGGGCGACGGGGAGCTGTGGGCGATGCCACTCCGGATGCCCATCTGAGAGATGAGCTGGGATTGGCTGAGGGCACTCATGTGGCTGGCCAGCATCGCCGGGCGGCCCAGGAGGGGCCCAGGCCGGCCGGAGTCGTAGGCAGCAACCTCCGAGTGGACCATCTCCTGGATCTAAGAGAATAGGACAGGGCATTGTGAGCTAGGGAGGACCCGCCGGCCACCATCACCTCTGCACCGTGGGACTCAGAGCAGTGGCATGCAGAGGAGAAGGCTGGGGGGCTCCACTCCCAGCTGGGCTTCCCCAGGCTCCAGCGGTGGGGTCGGGGGGTGGGCAGGGGTGAGATTCGGTGCACCCGGGGGCAGCCTACAGCCCCCTGACGGTTTGCCTTCTGTTGACATTCACCCTGGACAGATGGTTAGCAGTTCAGCCCTCGCCAGAGAGCTCAGGCCAGCAGTGAATTGATCGTTTTACTGATCATTTTCCATTTACTGATACTGAGTCCTCCCTCCTAGAACACGGTGTGTCTGTTCATTTACTCGCTATGCAGCGCTACAGCAAAGAGCACAGGTGCTGGAGGCTGGCTGTGTTTTGGATCCCGGTTCAGCCACTTCTAAGCTGCGTGACCTTGGCCCAGTTATGTAACCTCTCTGTGCCTCAGTTTCTTCATCCAAAAAAATGCAGATAATAATTAAAACTACCTTTTAGGTTTGGGTAGGACAAAATGTGCCTGGCCCCTAGTAAGCCATATATTGTGTATAAGTGTTTGTTAAACACATAGAAAAAATAAGTCCCTTAATAAAGCTTTGTACTTTTCTTCCTCTAAGTCAGTAATTTTCTCATCAAATCTTCCCTATGATATTTCTAACTTGTTATTTTTGGAATATAAGAAAGCTCCTGATTTTTACATACAGGCATTTCTCATACTAAATACATCTGTAGAACAGTGTGTTCTTTTCACCTAAATATTTTATATATACACGCACACACTGTTGAGTGAGGCATAACAATTTGCATACTCTTATAATTATCTTTATTTCCTTTTTTTTTAAAGATTTTATTTTTAAGTAATCTCTACACCCAATGTGGGGCTCGAACCTACAACTCCGAGATCAAGAATCACATGCTTCACCGACCGAGCCAGCCAGGCGCCCCTATTTTTATTTCCATTGCATCTGTGGTTATTTTTCCTTTTGTTAATTTCTCATCTTGAGGAGCTGTTTTCCTCCCATGTTCTCTTCATTAGGCAAGTTCATGGATTTCCCATTTTATTATGTGGGAGTTTTTTTTTTCTCCTCAAAAGAATCCAATTTCTTTTTTTTCTAATTAAATAAAAAAATTTTTTTAATGTTTATTCCTGAGATAGAGAGACAGAGCACGAGCAGGGGAGGGGCAGAGAGAGACACACACACAATCTGAGGCAGGCTCCAGGCTCCGAGCTGTCATCACAGGGCTCAATGTTGGTTTTTGTTGGAAAAAGAAAACTGTCTTCATTATGGATTGAATGTTTTTTATGAAATTTTTAAAAGTTTATTTATTTATTTTGAGAGAGAGAGAGAGGCAGAGAGAGAGGCAGAGGGAGAGGGAGAGAGAATCCCAAGCAAGCTCTGCACTGTCAGCAGAGAGCCCAATGTGGGGCTTGAACTCACAAACTATGAGATTGTGACCTCAGCCGAAACCAAGAGTTGGACACTTAACTGACTGAGCCACCCAGGTGCCCCGTGAATGTTATTATTATTATTATAAAGTGCCTCCTTTTGCCTTGAATTCAGTGGAATCTGATCGGAACATCGCTGTCTTGGCCTGGATGTGTGTTTGTTTGATTTTGTCTGGTATGTCCTCAGTTCTGAGGAACTTTCTTTTTTAGGTTTGTCCTCATTTCCATTTTCTGGGGGGTTATCTTTGGCCAATGTTGGTGTTTGTGTTATGAGCTTTTCAAAAGACTGATTTTCACAATATTTTCCGTGGTTATTTTAGTTTCCATATTCTCTTTAGTTAATTCTGGTAAGTTACATACATATATACTTCAACTAGCTACTTTGTCCACATTTTAACATTAACAGCATATAACTGGGATAATGTTATCATATTTTTAACCTACTCTATAGTTTTTGTAGTTAAATCCTCATTCCCAATTACAATACTGTGAATGCATGTTGCTTTTTTAAAATTTCCTTCTCAAAAAGTTTATATGTTTATCTACCAAAGAACCAGTTCTTATATTAAAAAAAAAAATTTGACAAGTTTTCTGATTATTAACTTTGCTTTCCTCTCTATTACTGTTGACCTCGGGTATCATAAGTTGCTATTTATGTAGCTTTTCAAATTAAATAATTTATTTACTTTCACATTTTATTTTCTTAAGTTATTTATTTTGAAAGAGAAAGCGAGCACAAGCAGGGGAGAGGCAGAGACAGAGAGAGGAGAGAGAGAAAGAGAGAGAGAGTGAATCCTGAGCAAGCCCCATGCTGTCAGCACAGAGCCTGATGCAGGGCTCAAACTCATGAACCATGAGATCATGATCTGAGTTGAAATCCAAAGTCAGATGCTTAACCGACTGAGCCACCCAGATGCCCCTCAGATTTTCTTTTCTAATAATATTACTATCTAGGGCAGAGGTCCAGACAGGGACCATTTGCAGAGAAATCTGGAAATATGTAGAGCCATTTCTGGCTGTCACAACTGGTGTGTGTGTGTGTGTGTGTGTGTGTGTGTGTGTGTGTGTAGTTGGTGCTACCAGCATCTAGCAGGTAGAGGTCAGGGATGATGCTAAATGTCCTACAATGTGTAGAATGCCCCCTCCACACACACACACCCAAAGAGTTATGTACCCCAAAATGTCAGTAGTGTTGAAGTTGAGAACCCCTGCTCCATAACTATGATTTTTCCCTCATTGTATACCACACAAATATTTTAAAAAATATTCTACAGTGTTAGGTGGAGTTGGGGGGGGTTGCCTGGATGGCTCAGTTGGTTAAGCATCCAGCTTTGGCTCAGGTCATGATCTCACAGTTCATGGGTTTGGGCCTCACATCGGGCTCTGTGCAGACACCTCAGAGCCTGGAGTCTGCTCTGGATTCTGTCTCCCTCTCTCTCTGCCCCTCCCCCACCTGTGCTCACTCTCGCTCTCATTCTCATTCTCTCTCAAAAATAAACATTAATTTTTTTTTTAATTCTATGGGGCACCTGGGTGGCTCAGTCGGTTGGGCATCCGACTCTTGGTTTTGGCTCAGGTCATGATCCTGGGATGGTGGGATCCTGTCCCACGTTGGGCTCCACACTGAGCATAGAGGCTGCTTGAGACTCTGTCTCTCTCTCTCTCTCTCTCTCTCTCTCTCTCTCTCTCTCTGCCCCTACTCATCCCCCCCACCAAATAAAAATATATATTCTACAACTGAAGTGTTGTTTGTTGGTTTTTCGTTTTGTTTTGTTTTTTACCTTAAGTTATTTGGAGAGGAGTCTTCATTTAATATATTCTTTTGTTATTATGGTCAGAAAACATGACTCCTAGAATTTTATCTTTTTGGTATTGGGGTTTTCATTATGGCTTAGGGTATGATGAGTTTTTGTAAAATGTTCATGTGTATCTGAAATCGTGTTTATGCTCCAATATACACATCTCTCCATATGTCTATTCAATCAACTGTTTTGACTACTCTAGCTGTGAGATTTCAAGAAAAATGAGTTAAAGCAGCTCCCACTGCTATTGTGTTCCCTTCAGTTTCTCTATGGAATTTAAACAGGTTTCTTCACATATACTGATGTGACGCTATTCATTCCCATAAATGTTCCAGAATGCTATACTTTCATGATGGCTTCTTCTTCTTAATAAAAAAACCCCAGTATCTTTGCCTCAATTAATGTTTTTATTTTAGATCCAACTTCACCTGTGATCAGTACCTCTATTTTCCCACTGTTTATTACTGTCCTTCATCATTTTAAGTGTGCATCTTGTGAACAGCACATAAGTAGATTTTGGTTCTGAGTTCTTAATATAATATATTGTGAAATCTATATTTTATTATTATATTAATCATAAAGAAGCCCAGGAAACAGACTTCAAGTGAACTATTTCAAAGAGTAGAAACTTTTACAAAGAATTCAATTTAAAAATGGGCAAAGAACTTGAATAGATACTTTGAAGACTTACAAACGGCCAACAGGTACATGAAAAGGTCCATAACATCACTCATCATCAGGGAAATGCAAATCAAACCCACAATGTGGCACCACCTCATATCTGTTACAATGGCTATCATCAAAAATATACGAGATAAAAGTGTTGGTGAGGCTGTGAAAAAAAAAGGGAACCCTTGTGCACTGTTGGTGGGAGTGTAGATTGGAGCAGACACTCTGGAAAACAGTCTGGAGGTTCCTTGGAAAATTAAAAACAGAACTACCATGTGATCTGGCAATCCCACTTCTGGGTATCGATCCAAAAGAAATGAAATCACTACCTTGAAGAGAGATCTGCATCCCCGTTGTTCACTGCAGCATTATTTACCATAGCCAAGGCATGGAAACAACCTAAGTTTCTCTGAACAGATGAACAGACAGAAAGTGTGGAATGTATGTACAATGTTATTTGGCAACAAGCAAGAAGGAGATCTGCCTTTTGCAACAATATGGATGGGCCTTATACCAAGTGACATAAGGCAGACAGAGAAAGACAGACTGTGCTCTCCCTCATGTGGGGTCTAAAAAAGCCAAACTCAAAGAAATAGAGAGTAGAATGGTGGTTTCCAGGGCCAGGGGCTGGGAAATGGGTGAAGGCGGTCAAAGGGAATAAACTTCCAACTACAGCATAAATAAGTTCTGGGTACCTAATGTACAGCACGGGGATTATAATTAACAATACTATATTGTATACTTGAAAGTCGTTAAGAACAGAGATCTTAAGTCATCACACACACGAAGGTAATTATGTGAGGGGATGCAAGTATTAACTAACCTTACTGTAATAATAATTTCACAAAATATTTGCATGCATTAAATCATCATGTTGTATACCTTAAAATAATATACGTTAAATGTTAGTACTATCTCAATAAAGCTGGGAAAAAATTTAACTCTCAAGAAATAAGAGTCGAAGGATTTAAAATCTCTAAACATCCCTCTTTCCACTTCCATGCGTAAATACCCTTCCTTCCCTGAATCTTAAGCAAGAGTCTGACATTATTTCCTCAAGGGCAAAATGGCCTTGGGGTTCTGTGTTTAGGACTTGTTTTTTTTCATTTTTCTTCCCAGCAGCATGCTTAGAATTCTTTAGCCAGAGATTCCTGACTCTGTAATTTCATAGTTTGCCAATATTTGATAATGGCAGACTTCCGAATTTTTGCAAATCTGCAAAGTGCGAAATGCTCTCAAACTTGTTCTAATTTGCACTGTCCTGACTACTAGAGAGGTTGAACACCTTTGCATACGTTTACTGGCCATTTGGGTGTCTATTTATACTGCTGTTAGAGTGTAAGCTAGTAAGGTAAACATTTCAGGAAGCAATCTGATAATACCCAGGTACACTGAAGGTAACTTGGCAATTCTATTCTAAGATATTTATTATAAGGAACTTTCCCAGATGCACAAGAAGAAATAAATACTGCGGAATAAATCTCAAAGACATTAGAATGGGCAAATGATTGTCTTTTCGACGGAATGCTGAGCCTGGCTCCTGGGCCTCTGGGGTTACCTGTTTCTATAGGAATGTGTGCCTTTGTCTTTGACTAGGCAACTTTACAACTTTGTAAAAAAATGAAATTAGTGCATCTTTTTCATTGTTACATTTTTTCCAGTGTGGTAAAATACACACAACATACAATTTACCACCTTAACCAATTTTAAGAGTACAGTTCAGGGGCGCCTGGGTGGCGCAGTCGGTCAAGCGTCCGACTTCAGCCAGGTCACGATCTCGCGGTCCGTGAGTTCGAGCCCCGCGTCGGGCTCTGGGCTGATGGCTCAGAGCCTGGAGCCTGTTTCCGAGTCTGTGTCTCCCTCTCTCTCTGCCCCTCCCCCATTCATGTTCTGTCTCTCTCTGTCCCAAAAATAAATAAACGTTGAAAAAAAAAATTTTAAGAGTACAGTTCACTTTCCCATTGTTGTGCGGCCATCCCCACCGTCCATCTCCAGGGCTCTTTCCACCTTGCAAAACTGCAACCCTACCTATAAAACAATAACTTCCTATTCCTCCCTCCTTGCAGCCCCTGGCAACCACCACTTTACTACTGTGACATTTGGCTACTGTCCTATGAATCTGACTACCTTAGGTACCTCCTGTAAGTGGAATCATACAGAATTTGTTCTTCTGTGACCGGCTTATTTCACCAAGCAAAATGTCCTCAAGGTTCATCCACGTTGTAGCCTATACCAGACTTCCCTTCCTTGCATTATTATTTAATTTTTTTTCTTCTTTTCTTTTTTTAAATATAATTTATTATCAAATTGGCTAACATATAGTGTATCCAGTGTGCTCTTGGTTTTGGCCGAAGATTCCTGTGGTTCATCACTTACATACAACACCCAATGCTCATCCCAACAAGTGCCCTCCTCAATGCCCATCACCATTTTCCCCTCTCCCCCATTCCCCCACCAACCTTCAGTTTGTTCTCTGTTTTTAAGAGTCTCTTATGACTTCCCTTCCTTTTAAAGGCTGAATAAAATTCCATCGTATGTGGATGCTGCATTCATCCATTCATCTATTAATGGACACTTGGGTTGCTTCCACATTTTGGCTGTTGTGAATAATGTTGCTGTGAACGTGGGTGTTTAAATATCTCTTCAAGACTCTGCTTTCAATTCTTTGGGTTATAAACACAGAAATAGAGTTGCTGGATCATACAGTAATTCTACTTTTTTTTTTAATGTTTATTTTTATTTTTGAGAGAGAGAGCACAAGCGGGAGAGGGCAAAGAGAGAGGGAGACACGGGATCCAAAGCAGACTCCAGTCTCCAAGCGATCAGCACAGAGCCCAATGTGGGGCTCAAAGCCATGAACTGTGAGATCACAACCTGAGCTGAAGTCGGATGCTTAACCGACTGAGCCACCCAGGCACCCCACAGTAATTCTACTTAACTTTTGAGGAACTGCCCTGTTGTTTTCTATAGTGGCTGCACCGTTTTACATTCCCACCAATAGTACACAAGGTTTCAATTTCTCCACTTCTTGACCACCACTTGTAACTTTTCTTTTATAGGAGCCATCTTAGTGGGTATCAGGTAGAATGCAACTGATTCTTGTCCATAAAAATGCAAGCAAGTGTTGTCTGGTAGACGTACAATTGATTCTACCTTGTAGAAAGAAGATTTCAAACACAGTATTCTGTTGCTCCAGTTTTACCTTTATTACAAAATTTATTTTATCATTCTGGGTTGCTGATATATATGTCTATTCATCAGATTCTCCTTTGAGCCAACTGTAATGTATTATTGGCTTTCTCACTAATGAATGAGTTAAATAAATTGACATGTCTTCATTTCGTATTTGTGTGAGAGTCATGAAGTTACCTTTCAAAAATTATATATTATAATAAAGATGATCATTGCTATGGCATTTTCTAAGTTCCAGAAAAACTGGAAATAATGTGAATGTTCACCAATCAGGAAATGGTGAAAATCCGTGATATATTCACATAACGGAATTCTGTACAGAGTTCAAGGGAATGACCTGTAGCTACACCTGTCAGTGAGGTGGATGAACTCAGGAACAATAATGAATAAAAAGAGTTTCAAGAGGATCCATGCAGTAAAATACCTTAATGTACATGTTTATAACATAAAACATTACAATAAAGTGTTTAAGGACATATAAAAATGTAGTAAAAGCATTAAAAACAGGAAAAGCAGGAAAAGAAAGACAGATACAAAGGCTGCTTCATTTGTATCTGTAATATTTTAGGTTTTCAAAAATAGACCCCAAACTACCAAACTAACAACAACAACAATAATAATAATAATAATCAGGGGCTCTTCAAAGCCTGGTGTTGAACTTGAATGTACTAGGTTCTGGGAAGTCTGGGAAGGCGGCTGGCATCCACATCACTTAGTTGGTTATGTGATGCATCCTGAAATAAGATAGGATTGGTGCCCTGATCTCCAGCTTGGGCCCCAAACACCTTCATTCCATTGCCTCGCTGCGTCTTCACCGGATGCCCCACAAGCACGTCAAACTTCACATGTTGAAAATGGAACTTGATTCTCCTTCAGTCTGCTTCACCAAGCCCCACACCTGGGCCCCAACCTTGATTTCTCTGTGTTCCTTGCACGCCTCTCCTGCCCCAGACACACCTGTGTTGGCTCGGCCTCTGCAGCGAATCCGAAGTCCCACACACACCTCTCCCCACCCTCCCCCACTGCCATCTCCCAGTTTTCCTGTTTCATTGCCTGTTCTCCCACCTCCCACCAGCCTATTCCCCCACAATCACTGGACGGATCTCTCAAATGAGCGAATGAGACCATGCTATTCCCCTCCTCAAAAGTCTTCCTCAGCGTCCCCATTCCCTTGGGCTAAAGTGTGCTCCACTTTCCACGGTTTTCAAGGCTGTGCATGATGGGCCCCAGTCTGACGCTCCAGCCCTTCCTGTACACTGTCCCCACCGCACCTACTGCACCTCTAGCTTGCTTTGGCCTCCTCTCAGATCTTCAAATGCAGGAGGCCTACCCCGGCCTCAGGTTTCTGACCTGAGCTTTCCTCCCCTTGGTCTCTGCACGTGGCTCATCTTTCAGTTCTTTTTTTTTTTTTAATTTTTTTTTTCAACGTTTATTTATTTTTGGGACAGAGAGAGACAGAGCATGAACGGGGGAGGGGCAGAGAGAGAGGGAGACACAGAATCGGAAACAGGCTCCAGGCTCCGAGCCATCAGCCCAGAGCCTGACGCGGGGCTCGAACTCCCGGACCGCGAGATCGTGACCTGGCTGAAGTCGGACGCTTAACCGACAGCGCCACCCAGGTGCCCCTCATCTTTCAGTTCTTAACTGGAATGTTACCTCTTCAGAGAAGCCTTCCCTGACTACGTTGTCTAAAAACCTAACCCACGACCATTATTTTGTATCATCATATTGTCTCTTTCTTTCATAATGGTTATTTCAAGCTATAAATTATTTTGCTCATTTATTTGTTCATGGTCTCCTGAGAGCATCCTCTGCCCAGGGCAGAACAGAAGTGCCGAACAGTTGAGGGTCCAGGAGTGCTCTTCAACCATGAGGGACCAGGAGTATGTGGGAAAGCCTGGGCTCCCTCTCTCCTCGGCGGGGCGATTCCGAGTTGTGTTCCATGCTCTCCTCAGAGTGTCCGCAGCGGAACTGTGTTCCAGGGGCCACGGTGTCACAACTCCCCAGCCCACCCTTTCCTGGTTTTCTTCTCTTCCAGTCTCAATTCCCTTCATCCTTTGCATGGCTTCCTGGGGTCACCCCCAAACAAAATACTTGCACCCAAACCTTTGCATCAGAGTCTGATTTAGGGAGGGGGTCCCAAATTAAGATACCAGCCCCCTCTCTGGTGCTATGCTGGCCACTGGAGTGACCCCACTCAAGTAGAAAGGGTGTCCTCCCTGCTCAGAATCTTCACAAGCTCCTGCAGGGTCTGCTAGCATTGTCTTAGCCTGTGAAACAAAGATTTGCATGCACCACCTCTGTCTTCCTGACCTTTCCAGATCCTTCCCAGAGCTCCATGTGGGCTTCCCTCTAAATGGAGACTTTCCCCTGTGGCTCACTGCTCCCTCCCTCCAAGTCAGCATTCTTTGAGGCTTACCTGAAACATCACCTCCTCAGAGAGGTCTCCCCTGGCCTCCCTTTCCAGCCACACCCCTTTTCTGAGCTTTCCCAGGGCTCAGCATGGTGGGCATCAAGCATCTGCTTCCGTGCAGACATGGCCCGGCATCCAGCTGGCGCTTAGGAGATATCTGGTGGCCAGGGGCACCAAGCCTCCTGCTTCTCTCATGGAAACATATGGGCACACTTAGGAGCCACTCCTGTGGCCTCTCCAGGAAGGATGAGCCAGAGGAAACAGTAAGGAGGCATCGTTGTGAACTTAATTAGATTCGCCTGGCTTAATAGATTCTCGGAGGGGCAGGAACACAAAGGTGTTTTTCACAAATTCCCCATTTGCAGTCTCTATGGAGAGGAGCCCCAGGTGCCAGGGTGCCCCCACCCAGAGGGGAGAGGATAAGAAATCACACCTACACCTTCCTGTCTTCTGCTGATTCGCAGAACTAACACCCCGCCTGCTTCCTCTGAGGCAGGGACGTGTATCATTAAACACAGCCTCACACTCTGCCTGGAGAATTGGGACTTTTTTCTGAAGGCGACAGCAGCTCAGCTCAGTTGTGTCCTTTCACTGAAGCTTTTGCCTCAGCTCTAGAGGGGCCAGAAACTTCTTCATTTCTAAGCACAGTCAGACCCCAAAGGAAAACTAACGAACCACTGACCAGCATTTTACAATCACTCCCACGGTCCAGAGTGGTTCTTTCCAACAGATACTAATCCCTCTGTTCTACACAGGATGGTAACAATTGTGATAATGATTAAAAATACTTATTATTTTACTGGATGTGTGCTCACTATGTGCTGGGCACCATGCCATGAGCTGCATGAACACTGTTATCACCCCCATTTTACAATAAAGACCCTGAAACTCAGAGAGGTTGAGTGACTCTCCCAAGGTCACACAGCCAGGAAGTGAGAAAGTCGGAATTCTTGGTTGTCTTCTGAGACTGAGATCTTTTCATGGCACCCACACAGATCTTAATGGCTCTAATGTGGGCGGAGGGTAATGAACCTGCTCTCATAGGGCAGCTGTGAGGATCCAATGAAAGGTAACTTTGCACAGAGCCTGGCACTGGTATGTGTTCCTTTCCTTCATCCCCTCACAAACTTGCTGGAGGTATAAACTTGATGTTTGAACCAGATCTCAACCGGGCTAAGAGGTGAGAAACGATGGAAGTGTCTGGAAAGTGAGCAAGTATGAGAGAAGCCAGAAAGGAGGCTCCAGTGAGAATAAAAATAACAGCATTGGGCTTGGCACTAGGGTAGTACTTCACAAATATTTAGTTGTTATATCAGGAGTTGGCAGACTTCTTCCATAAAGGGCCAGATATTAAATATGCTAGGCTTTGCGGACCAGATGGCCTCTGTTACAACTATTCAATTCTACCATTGTAGTGCAAAAGCAGCCCTAGACAATATGTAAATGAATGATCGTGGCTGTATTCCAATAAAACTTTATTTACAAAAACAAGTGGAGAGCCAGAATTGGCCTATGGCCATAGGTTGCCAATCTCTGCATTTTTCTTTTTTTATTTTGTTTTTGTTTTGTTTTTGAGAAAGAGAGAGAGTGTGCGTGAGTATGCCGTTGGGGAGGGGCAGAGAGACAGAATCCCAAGCAGGCTCCGCACTGTCAACACAGAGACTGACTCAGGGCTCGATCTCACGAACTGTGATGTTGGCCTGAGCCAACGTCAAGAGTTGGATGCTTAACCAACTGAGCCACCCAGGCATCCCGCCAATCTCGGTTTTAGCTGAATGTGAAGTAAACAGAAATAGTGGTAGAGGCACTACCCTTCAGGTGGCAGTTACATCTGCCAGGCACTGACCTTCTGAGCGCATTTAATTCTCACCCAGCCATGGGAGGAGGTAGGTTTATCATCAGCATCCTACAGATGTGACAGCTGAGGCTCAAAAAGGGAAGGAACATGCCCACGGTCATTTAGGGCAAGTGGTAGAGCTGGGATTCAAGTCAAGGTCTATCTGCTTGCCATGTCCTTGTCCTCAGGGACTACACCTCCAGCCCGCCGTCTTGTCCAGACCTGGCCCCAGGAAACAGGCACTTGCTGCCGTCTCTCCACTAAACCCTGCTCTGGGCACCATCTGGGCCCTTGCTCTGACTGCATTACAGCCTCTCTTTAAAATCAGAAGGCCTGGAGTGGCCAAAATGAACAAATCACGAGACTATAGATGCTGGAGAGGATGTGGAGAAACGGGAACCCTCTTGCACTGTTGGTGGGAATGCAAATTGGTGCAGCCGCTCTGGAAAGCAGTGTGGAGGTTCCTCAGAAAATTAAAAATAGACCTACCCTATGACCCAGCAATAGCACTGCTAGGAATTTATCCAAGGGATACAGGAGTACTGATGCATAGGGCCACTTGTACCCCAATGTTCATAGCAGCACTCTCAACAATAGCCAAATTATGGAAAGAGCCTAAATGTCCATCCACTGATGAATGGATAAAGAAATTGTGGTTTATATACACAATGGAGTACTACGTGGCAATGAGAAAGAACGAAATATGGCCCTTTGTAGCAACGTGGATGGAACTGGAGGGTGTGATGCTAAGTGAAATAAGCCATACAGAGAAAGACAGATACCATATGGTTTCACTCTTATGTGGATCCTGAGAAACTTAACAGGAACCCATGGGGGAGGGGAAGGAAAAAAAAAAAAAAAGAGGTTAGAGTGGGAGAGAGCCAAAGCATAAGAGACTGTTAAAAACTGAGAACAAACTGAGGGTTGATGGGGGGTGGGAGAGAGGAGAGGGTGGGTGATGGGTATTGAGGAGGGCACCTTTTGGGATGAGCACTGGGTGTTGTATGGAAACCAATTTGTCAATAAATTTCATATAAAAAAAAAATCAGAAGACCTGGACTGGCCACAGAGACCTTGTAGTTAGCCCCCGTTCTGACGCTGGCTTTCCTTTGCTGCCTGCAGCCTCCTTCTCGGGTCCTTGACTGGGCCTTTGCCTTGAACTGCCCTTAGCAGAACCGACCTCTGTGGTCGTCTTACTTCTCTAGTCCTCTTGGGTCCCCAAGTCTGCTCCTGTCACTCATTCATTCAACAGACATTCCCTGAGGGCTGCTGTGTCTGGGACCCAAAGAGCAGACTAAAAGAACACCCCATCTGGAGTGCACAGTCTGATGGGGGAGGCAGAGATGCTACCCACACTGTTTTAACCAGTGCAGCAAAGGGACCTGGGTGGAGGGGGGTCACAGAAGGGGCCAGAAAGCCCCTGGCCAGAGCCAGAAAGCATTTCCATGGGGGAAGACTGAGCCGGCTCTTGAAGAGGAAGTTTGCAGAAATGAGGAGGGTGCAGAGGGCATGCCCAGGAGCAGGAACAGCCTCGGCAAGGGCACAGAGGCATGGAGTAATGTGATGGTTAATTTCTCTGTCAATTTGACGGGGCCACAGGGGGGCCAGACATTTGCTCCAACATTATTCTAGATATGTCTCTGAGAGTGTTTCTGGATGACACTAACATCTGAATCAGTCAACTGAGTACAGCTGATTGTCCTCCCTAAGGTTGGTGGGCCTCATCTGGTCCACTGAAACCTGAATGGAACGAAAAGGCTGAGTGATGGGGAACTTCACCAGCCTGAGTGCTGGGACATTCTCTTTCTCGGGAGAGTTCTAACACGAGCGGCACGACCAGCTTGGCAAGATGCCCAGAAGCAAGCCGGAGTGTCCGAAACAGCGGGAGATAAGGATGAAGGGGCATCAGAGGCGAGCACTCGGGGGACCGAGGCGGAGGGCCCATGCCTGCAGGTGCTAAGTGGATGGCCACGGGCTTTAAGCAGAGGAGGGTCAGAGCCCAGGTCTGTGTGCCACCAGCCTCCAGGGAGTCCTGGGATCTGTGACAGAACTGCCTGCCTAGGGAAAGCGGTCTGGGGACTCTGAGAAGGGTCTCAGGACACTGGGAAGCAGCAGAGAGCCAGCGTGGCTGTCTCCTGTCGCTGCTGTAACAAATTACCTCAAACTTTGTGGCTTAGGGGCACCTGGGTGGCTTAGTCAGTTAAGCATCTGCCTTTGGCCCAGGTCAAGATCTCACCATTCGTTGAGTTCAAGCCCCTGTTGGGCTCTGTGCTGACAGCTCGGAGCCTGGAGCCTGCTTCAGGTTCTGTGTTTCCCTCTCTCTCTTCCCTCCCCTCCCCACTTGACCTCTCTCTCTCTCTCAAAAATAAATAAAACATTAAAAAAAATTTTTTTAAAACCTTGGTGGCTTAAAAGAACACAAACTTGGGGCGCCTGGCTGGCTCAGTCAGTGGAATATGTGACTTTTGATCTCGGGGTTGTGGGTTTGAGCCCCACGTTAGGTGTAGAGATTACTTAAAAATAAAATCTTAAGAAAAGAAAAAAGAACACAAACTCAACCCCTTATAGTTCTGGAGGCCAGAAGTCTGGAATCAGTGTCACCAGGCTACCATCAAGGTGCAGGGATGGCCGGTTATTTCTGGAGGCTCCAGGGGAGACTCTGTATCTTCACCTTTTTTTTTTTTTTTTTTTTTTTTAAAGGATGGCTGCTGTCCTTATTCCTTGGCTTGTGGTCCTGCATCACAAGGGCTTTTCTCCCTCTGCTTCCATTGTCACACCACCTAGTCTAGGTGTTGGACCCTCCTGCCTCCGCCCGCATAAGGACTCATGATTACATCCCCAGGCCCACCCAAATAATCCAGGATAATCTCTGCATCTCAAGATTTTTTTACTTAGTCACATCTGCAAAATCCCTTTTGCTATATAAGGTAATATATGCACAGGCTTCAGGGATTAGAACATGGCCATCTGGGCAGGGTAGCATGACTTAATCTACCACACCCTGGAATCAATGATGTGTGAGGTCACCGCCAGAGCCCCTCCTCAGCCAACCAAACCAGCTCTCTGAGGCTTCTTTGGGCTTTAAGGGTCAAAAATTTGAAAATTATTTTCTTTTAGGAAAAAAGATTTTTTTCAGCACAAAAGAGAGGAAAAGAAAGCCAATAGGAAGCCTTCCCCAGTGCCTGCCTCTCACTCCGAAGCCTTTTGTGAGTAAGTATTTCTAATAAACTTTCATGCTTGGTGGGAGATCCCTCGCACGCTGACAAATTTCTCCTGAAATTTGAGATGTCTTGTTCAGAGTAATAGCTATAGTGCACAGGTGCCCAGCTGCTATTGTAAAATCAGTAAGCATTTAATTGAAACAAACGACTATAATAATAGTACATTATCCCTGCAGGCCGAGCGCCATCACAGTTTTAATTATTGAGTTAAGAGTCAGACTAATTTATCCTTTTAAAGCAACAACCCCATTCCTGGTTACACTGATCATCCTGTTATGAATATGAAGGCACCAGCAGGGAAGGATGTAAATGGAAAGCAATTTGTCCCCTTCAAGGCTGATTTGGTCTCTGAAGAAAGGTTTGCAAACAGGGTCACTGAAACACTGGGTCTGGGACTGCCCTGCTGGGGGAGTGACATTTCTGCCTGGGTTGGGGTGGGGGCTGCGGTCCTGGTGCTGCGCAGCTCTGGGATGCAGGCCCTTGTTCCTCTGCTCAGAGCCTGCACCAGCTCCCTCCCTCCCTTCCTCCCAGAAAAGCCCAAGTCCTTGCTAAGCCGCAAGCTCTGAGAACAACCCCACCAGCAGCACCTGATACCTCTCTGCCCGCCCCCCCCCGCCCCCCCATTCACTCCACTCACGCACACTCCCACTCAAGCATGCTCAAGTCTCAGGGCCCTTCTCTAGTTCAGTGTGACTTTGCACACACACCCCAGGGGACATTTGGCAATATTTGGGGACACTGCCAGTTACAGCTGGGAGATGCTACTTGTATCTGCTGGTTACCAGGCCAAGGGTACTGCTCAACATCCTACTATGCACCAGACAGCCTCCCACCATGAAGAATGACCCAGCCCAAAATGTCAACAGTGGCAAGGGTGGGAAGTCCTATATATTAGCTGCTCCCTCTGTACAGGATGGTCTTCCCCAGTGAGGGGGTACCTACGCCATCTCCCTCACCTCCTGCCTATCTTGTTCGGGTCTCCCCCTTCCTATGAGGTCTTCCCTGACCATCCTCCCAAAACCGCCCTCTGCCCACCCCCAGCCATCCCAATCACCTTCATGCCACTGTTTTCTTCCTTCCAATGCACTGAGCACCTGTGAACACACTATATGACTCATTTATTATTTTACTGTTTCTTATCTTGCTCCCCCTGCCAGTTCCACACAGGCTCACATCTTCATTGTTCCAGAATAGCACCTGACACATAGCAGGGATTCAGTGAATGTTTGTTGAAGGAATTATCTGTCCCTACTCCTTCCTCTTTCACTTCCTACAACCTCTTGGCCTCGAGGTTGGACAATACCACCTCTTCATGATCTCCCAAGTTCACCCCCTCTTGTCAAGGTTCAGAGCCAGTGATTGTTAATTTTATGTGTCAGCTTGGCTGGGTCAAGGGGTGCCCAGAGAGCCAGTAAAATGTTATTTCTGGGGTGTTCGGAAGGTTGCTTCCAGAAGAGATTAGCATTTGAATTGGCCAATGATTGTAAAAGTCGCTCTCACCAATACAAGTGGGCATCAGCCAATCCACTGAAGACCCTCACATGGAACAAAAGAGAACAAAAAAACAGAGAAAGGGCAAATTCTCTCTCTTCTTGAGCTGGGACATCCATCTTCTCCTGCCCTTAGACACTGGAGCTCCAGACTCTCGGGCCTTTGGACTTGGACTAAGTCACATCCCACTAGGTTTCCTGGCTTGTAGACAGCATATCATGGGACTTCTCCATGTCCATAACCACAGGAGTCAAGTCCTATAATAAATTTCCTCTTATCTGGATGTCTATATACCCTGTTATTTTCCTCTGGAGAACCCTAACACAGACCCCATTTCTTTTTCCTGAACAATGAAACATCTCTTAATGGGCTGTTTAGGGATCTGTCCAGTAAGAGTTTTGGGGTAACTCCCACATGCCACATGGCACATTCTTGGTTCCTCAAGGGCGGAAATGGAGGCCTGTGATCTGTCACAACCCCAAAGCCCACACGATGACTGCCCCTGAGCCACAGACCCTGAGACACAAAGAAGGCAGGCACAGCCCCTGTCACTCAGGAAGGACCATCAAGTCCAGTGGAACAGGAAGACAAGTGAGCCAGCCATGTCATGCAGTGTGACACGTGTTATTAACGCACCCACCATTACTGCACTGCGGACACTCTCACCCACTCAACAAATGCGGTGTGTTCCCTGTGGCCTGTGTTCCTGGGACACAGACTATCCCATGCCTGTCAACTGGGGACGGCTGCACCACAGAGAGGTCCTTTTCAGGCCTACAAGATTCTTCCAGCACATTAATATTTTGTGCCACCAAGGCCCAGCCTCAATGCAGAGGATGCCAACCCAGCTGAGCCCAGCAGGCAATGGAGGGGTCAGCTCCCTCTACGTGTTTCTTTTTGTCCTTTTCTACATAACCCAGCGGTGAAAAGGCATCCTTCTACCCTCTCCCATGAAGCTACCTTCCCAGGTCTTACTGAGAGTTTCTTTTTTCCTTTTTTTTAAACATTTATTTATTTTTGAGAGAGAGATAGAGAGAGGCAGAGAGAGAGGGAGACACAGAATCCGAAGCAGGCTCCAGGCTCTGAGCTGTCAGCATAGAGTCCAACGCGGGGCTTGAACGCATGAATCGCCGAGATCACGACCTGAGCCAAAGTTGGATGCTTTGCTGACTGAACCACACAGGTGCCCCCTGAGAGTTTCTTTAGTAAGAATTTAACACGTGTTTTTTAATTGTACAGGTATCTGAATTAGTATCACTATGATTTTCTGTTAATGCTGTGGTTACCAAGTTACATAGACCTTGAGAGGTTTGCCCTAACCCTGTTTTCCCCACAAGCTCTGTTGATTTTAGGAATTTGCAGGTTTTGTAGAACTGTGTCTCTCATAGAATAGCAGAAACATCTGTATTTACTAAGTATCTGCTATGTGCCAGGCACTGCAGAACACAGATTTCATGGTGAGTAATACAGGCGCGGTCCCTGCCCTATGCAGCTGACGGTCTTGTGGCGGAGACAGGCATCAATCAATTCCACACCCAAATCAGTATGCAGTCACAATGGTGACGAGCACTGAAAGGGAAGCCACGGACCACTGTGAGCTTGTGCAATGCAGGCTGGGGCTATGTAATGGCCCCAGTTAGAAGGTTAGTGGGGAGGAGGGAGGAGGGCTGGAAAGATGAGCTTAGAAAGCCAGGAAGGGGCCAGACTGGGTAGGACCTTGAATGCCAGGTGAAGATATTTGGACTTCATCCTGAGGGTCACAAAGAACCCAGAAATATTTTAGGAAGATCAGTGACTTCAATTTTAGAAAGGCCAGCTTGCTTGCTATGTGGCAGGTGGCAGGTGAGGAGTCACATAATCACTACTCAGATTCGGATAATGGAACGTAAGAGACGGCTGTGAGAGATGCCAAGGGCAGATCTGGGATTTGGGACTGGTCATGGTGGGTGGTCCAGGATGACACCAGATCACTAATGATATTCATGGGCTGGTCACATGAGAGAAGAGACGTGTCCAACCAGGTAGGAAGGAGTGGTCAGCTGTGGGCAAGCTGAGCTTGGGCCCAGCATCCAAGTGGGGTTTCCAGGTGGGGATGGTCGACTACATGGTCTGGTATTTAGAGGTGGGGACCAACAGGTGCCCAGAGAGAGGCAGCCACTCACCATGGGAGAGAATCACGCCAAGAGGGAGGGGTGTGAGAAGGGGTGTCTGAACAGGAGTTCCAGTCACATTGAGGAAGCAGAACAGGAAGGCATTTCAGGAAGAAAGGAGTGGCCCCTACATGTCAAGGACGATAGAAGCAGCACGTACCTGATGGATTTGGCAATTTGGAGGCCACCAGGGTCCCGAAGCAGAGCAGTTTTATAGTTGGGGGGAGGCAGAAGCCAGAGTGAATGGCAGGGGAGGAAATATGACCACGGTTGATGACCCCTCCTGGGAGCTTCACTGGGACCATCAGGAGAGAAAGCGGACAGTGGCAGGGTCCAAGGATGACCTTCTACTTAGATGCTAAGGGGAAGCACAGAAATGCCCCCTTGGAGACCTGAACCGCAGAACTGAGGGGCCACAGCACCACTATGCATGCCTCTTGCTGGCCACATGCTCATCTTTGGTCTCAAGTGAGCCTCTTAACAAGCCCTGTGAGGTAGATGCTGCTGTGCCCACTTTACAGATGAGCACGTGGAGTCCCAGAGCAGTAACATCAATTGCTCCCTGATCCCCACCCGAGTCTGCCAGTCTGAGCTCTTTTCACTACTGAGGGCGGAGGGGTGCAGCCCAGGCTGGGCCGGGCCGCAGCAACAGAGCATCTGAGAGGGAACGGCTCTGTTATCACCACACGGGGAGTCGGCACAGCAGGTCTGTCTTATTTTGACTACAACTGAGCTCTCCTCTGTCTTTGTGAAGAACTGGGGCAGGGGCTGAGTGTCAGGGAGCTACTAGGACTGGGGGTACACTGGGGCCCAGGCAGTGACGAAGCTGGGGGCAGATCACACACGGTGAGGGCTTGGTCCTACAGGCTCTGTAGAGCCTGGGTGGCCATGAGCAGCGGATGGCCCAGCAGGTTTCCTGTTCTCAGGGCAAGAGGCCAGAGATAGGGTCAGGAGGCACCTGGGGCAGACGTCATGGACAGGAGAGAGCTGAGGTGGTGGAGCCAGCGCCCACGGTCAAAGGGAGCTGATAACCACAATGACCTGCCCAGACCGGGAACCCCCCCTCTTCCCGAATTTGATCTTCAGTTCCTATTTCGAAAGGGGCCTGATGCCTGTGCCAGCAGCACTAGGGCTGAGCCACATTCTGCAAGGATGCACTTGGTTATCTGACAGCCAACCTTTGCCTCTCCATCTGAGCGGCGGGAAGGGTGTATTTTATTTCCTTATCTTGTTGTCTGCCTACCACACTGGAATGGAAGCTCCATGGATCAGGACTGTCATCTGCTCGGGGCTTGAGAGAATGCCTGGTACACAGTAAGGGCTCAATAAAAGGTTCTAGAATGAATGAACAAGCGCATGAGTGAACCCAATGAAATGAAGCTGAGAAATTCCACTGGTCTTGCTCAAAGTCTCACAACTTTAAGGACAGGAGCCAGGGTTTGGGACCAGAAAGGGGCTTGTTTCCTTTCAGCAATAGCTCCCTGTGGACAGATGCCCCTTTCGAGTGACCAGTCCAGCCCCCACCCCCACCCCCACCCCAGGCCACTGCCAGGGACTCTGCCCTTCCCCCATCCTCAGCACCCTCCAGGGATGGGGCAGCTGTGTCGCCCTGCTGGCCCAGTGCCATGTGCCTGGCAACCCAGTTTAACTCTCTAGCCCCTACTCATTCCTCAGGATTTAGCTCAAATGTCACCACCTCCAGGAGGGCTTCAACTGGCTCTCTCACCTAAACCAGGGCCCCCCGTGGACTGCCTCTCACGGCACCTTGTTAGTTTTTTCATTGGCCTTGTCTTGGTTGGGATAATACTTCCGCTGCCGGTGTGCATGATTCTGGCTCTGTGCTCCAGCCATGAAGGTGGGGACCGGGTTGCTTTGCTCAGGGTGGTTCCCCCGACGTCTAGCCCCAGGCCTGACACACAGCAGGTACTAAGGAAATGTGGAGGGAATGAGCCAGGTAGGCCTGGGTGCTTCCCAAGCTCCAGGCCAGCCCAGTAGACACCCCGCCCCTGAGTGGGAACTGCTTCCGCCCCTCCCCCTCTAACACCAGAGACTCCACGCCTTCGCCTTCCGGGGCTCCTGTTCCTTCAAGCCTTGTCTGCTCCCCAGTGGCAGATCTGCCTCTTTGCCTTTGCTTATGCTGTTCCTCTGTTTCTCCAAGTCTGGAGACTGGCTGAAGTCAGATGGTCCTGGTGTGCTCAGGGTGAGAAGACCTTAACCTGAATGACCTTGACCAGCCACTTCACCTTCTGGGCTTCCTCAATGGGAGGACTCTAAAAGCAGTAGAAGAATCACATCTGCATTTCAGAAAGCTACGCTAGCTGCCCCTGTGGGAGTGAACCGGCTCATGAATGAACCAGATGGGGAGAGACAGAGGCAGGGAGACCAGCTCAGAGGCTTCTGAGCCAGCCCAGGCCATGACAGGGGAGGTCTGAGCTGGGATGGGGCAGTAGGCCCGAGGCAGGGGCAGTGGAGGTGGGAGTCACTCAGGGGTAGGCTCTGCGTGGCTCAGAGATTCCTGGCAAGTGGCTGGGACCCACAGGAGAGGGAAGCACAAGGAGAGTGAAGGGTTACTCACCCCTCCTGAACACTGAACATTCTACATTCTGAATTAGCACATGTGCTAATTAAAACCATCTTTCCAGAGAATTTATTATAGGATATTCCAAGCTAATTATAAATTCTCTGTAGCTGATCCTGAGCAGTTTGCTAATGCGGTGTTGAAATCTCTTTGGCCACCCTCGTTTAAATTATTCATCAGGCCCTGCAACAGTTGTGAACTGTAATTTAAACAGTCAGCTCATGAATATTCAATTAACACAACAAACACTGGCGTGTTTTACTGCCTTGCCGCTCAATATTTTGTATCCTCATCCGTGTTTACATGTTTTTATGAACTCTCGAGAAACGCGTTGCCTGTTGAAAGTCCCTGGTTAAGCCAAGATTGAAATGCCTGGGAGGGGCTGGAGGCAGGAGGCAAAGCTTCTGATACCCCTTCTCAGAAGAGTTGCAGGTGGTCAAGCTGGAAGGGTCCGAGGAGGGGAGGCCCAGCGAGGGCAAGGACTGGTCCTCAGGTACCAGTGCATCCAAGGCACAGACAGGGCTCAGAGTTCTGGTGCAATTCCACTCCCACGGCTGCTACAAAGTAATTGGGAAAGGGGGGTAGGGGCATCTGGCTGTGAGACAATGTTAGGAACAGAGGAAGCCTGGCATTCTTTGGTGCCCAGCCTCTTAAAGGCAACAGCCAAATGTTGCCAAAGTGGCTCAGGGACACAGGCTGTTTTAGAATCCAGGCTGGCTCCACCCTTAAAGATCAGAGTTCCTGCCCTTCCAGGACCCGGTCACAGGACTATGTGCCCTTCACTCTGGCATGAGTTTTAGGGCCCCCACAGCCTGTATATAGTTTTGAAGTCGCCACAAATGGCTCCTCATCTATTCTCACATCTCTCCCATGAGGCAGGCACCATGATGACTCCCATTTTTACAAATAAGACTGAGGCTCAGAGGACGAAGCAGTCTGCCTGGGGTAAAGCTCTCTTCTCCTCCCTCTCTGAGACCACACCTTCAGAAAAACACTTCCACAATGCAGGAGGAACCCATCCCAAGACAGTGTTACAGTACAGAAATGTCAGAAAAAGCCCAGATGCCAACAGAACATTGTTTATGTTCACAATGAAACATCCACACAACGGACTGTTATGCAGGCACTAAAAATACGGGCACGACCTAGAATTACGGACATGGAAACACATCCATTAGCTACTCCTACAGAAAATCATCAGGCCACACAACAGCTCTAACAAAACAGGCTAAAAAGTACAGGAAAAGGCCCCATACTATATCTTGTTTATGTAAATGATATTCATATGATGTTCAAAGATATGACTGAAAAGATACCCAACCAGCAAATAGTTAGGTTAATAATAGTTACTTGCAGATAGTACAGTTTAATGACCTTTTATTTCTTCTTTGTATTTGTGTTTAATTTTTCTTTTACAGTGAACATGTGCCATTTTTATAAAAATCAACACAGCTCTGTTTTTGGAAGATGTAGAGGATGTAAGAAGGCCTCACTTCAAAATGTATAGGATACAGCCAAAGCCATACTCAGAAAAAATGCACAGCCACAAACTTTTTTATCATTACATAATAAACAAAAGTAAATGAACTAAAGAATCTAAAATGACAAATTTAAACATCTAAAGAAAGGAAGAAGAAGGAATTAATAGATAAAAAAGGGGAGGGGCGTCCAGGTAGCTCAGTCGGTTAAGTGTCTGACTTTGGCTCAGTTCATGATCTCATGGTTTGTGGGTTCAAGCCCCGCATTTGGCTCTGTACTGACAGCTTGGAGCCTGCTTTGGATTCTGTGTCTTCCTCTCTCTCTGCCCCTCCCCCACTCACACTCTGTCTCTCTGTCAAAAATAAGTAAACATTAAAAAAAATTTTTTAAGGGAGAAATGGATACGTTAAGAAAAAAGGTAAGTAACAGAATTGAAATGTAACTCTGATGGTTGGTTCTCTAAATAAAATGAGGGAAATTGGATAAACTAGTAACACGGATGAACTTCCCATGAAGAAGAACATGAAAAAAGAGCAAAACTACAATATACAACTTTAGGAATATGAATGGGACATAATTACAGGTACAAAGACTATAAAAATTATAAGACTACTACTAAATGTAATTCAGCGGTAATAGCTGTGTAGATCTTAGTGTAATGAACTATTCATTTTATGAAGATGGTATAGCCTTGATAATGGTTATATAGATTATAGTTATAACCTGTGTTTCAATACAGAAATATGAGAAAGATATCTTGTATAAAGAAAACTACAGATCTATTCACTATAAAAAATGTTAAGTAAAAACCTTAGGTAAAATAATAGTGCTTTAAATTTAGCCTCATATGAACAAAACATATGTGTATGTATGTTTAAATATATGTGTATACATGAATATCACAACCAAGTAGAATATATTAATACTGGGGAATCTAGGAATAAAATGCATCACCCCAGTATACTAAGGAAGAAAAACCACATGATCATCTCAATTCATACTTAACAGGCATTTGATACATGGAGCGGTCTTGTACAACCAGCTGAAACAAGAAGAAAAGGCCCAAGGACAATTTACACATGGGTCAGTTACCCACATGGGTACCAGCCAAAAAGTGGGCGGGGAACCCCATTTGAGCAACGTACACGGTGGTCCTTGAAAGAGAACAGAGCCGAAAGATGTTCCCCACAGCTGGGGCTGTGAGCCCTGAATCCTATCACCTACTTTGTGTGGAAGGAGGAGCCCCCCACTGTGACACTAAGTCGATTTTCATTATTCACGGTAGTTAGTTTCTGAATTAGCGAATGTTGAACAGTTGTCTTGCTAGAGGAAAGACAGGGATAGGTTCCTGCAAGCCTCTGGTCACACTGTTTTCATCTGCTGACCCATATATAACCTTATGCGTTTTAAAACACCGTATTTGATATTGTTGACTCATTAGGAATTCAAGGCACGATAAGTCATACCTGAACACACCTATTTTCTCCGTGAGGCCTATCTTGAGTTGAGAAGCACCAGACAGCACTTCAGCACTGTGCTTGGGGACCACTTTAAACAGTGAAATAAGCCACAAAATGCAAAAAACGTGGCTCCGCACAGACTGCAGAACAGATTCTTGTGTAGAGTATGAGGGCTGAGACTAGAAGGCAGAGCATCTGTTGCCTTGTTCGACCTCAGCTGGGAATGTGCACATGGGGATGACATGAATTTTTTGCTGTTTTGTGCATGTCCACAGATGACTACGAACACCCCGTGAATATTGATTTTGGGGTTATAAAAAATTTTGAACTAGTAGATGAAGTGGCAAATGGAGAAATCTGCCAATAATGGGGATGGATTATATACAGATTCATAGCAGCAGCTAAGGGCCTGGCTGTCTGGTCAGGGGTCTAGAAGGAAGAGAAATGTGACCTTGGAGGCAAGCTGGCCTCAGGGAGAGGTATATGGATGGAGATACAAGAGTGAGCACAAAGTGTGATCTTTGAATCACGTTTTGCCAACCAGAAGGCATTCATCATAGAAGAAGCACTGAATAATCAAGTGGATGAAATGGCTCAGCCCATTGCCACTAGCCAGCCATTATCATCAACCACCCCCCAATGGCACCAAGCACATGGATCTAATAGCCAAGGTGGCAAAGATGGAGGCTGTTTATGGGCCCAATGATATGAACTCCCCCTTCAGGGTCAATTTAGCTGCTGCCGTCTCTGAATATCCACCCTGTCAACAATAGAGACCCAACATGGCACCACTCCTTGAGGAGAATGACCAACCCTTGGATGCAAAGTTTACCACACTGGACCCCCTCTATCACGCAAGAGCCAGCAGTTAGTCCTCTCAAGGATACATATTCTGGGCATGGTTTGCCTCTATCAGCAGAACTCCAGCCAGCACTGCTCTCTGAAGACTGACAGAAAGACTCGCCCAGAGGCATGGAATCCCGCATGGCATACTATGCAACCAGGGGGTCCACTTCAGGGAATGGACCCCTGTCATGGGGGGTCTACTGGCCATATCACATGTCCCACCAGCCCGAAGCTGGCTCACAGAATGCCTCACAGAATGCTGGAATGACCTTCTAAAGGTGCAAAGTGTTGGCCTGAAAACACTGAAGGGATGGGGTCCTGTCTTTCTTCATGTGGTATGTGCATCAGATCTGGGACCTCCATATGGTTCCATGAAGAATACATGGGTTCAGGAACCAAGGGGAAGAAGCAGAAGTGGCCCTACTCATTATCACTACAAGAGACTCACTGGGGCATCTTGTGCTTCCTGACAGCAGTTCTGGGTTCTGCTGGGTTGGAGGACCTGGTCTCCCAATGGGGCGTGTTCTTGCCAGAGGACACAGCAGCTATGTCTGCTGTCATAGAAGCCTTTGGGCTTCTTATGTCTAAGGACTGGCAGGTGAGAAGAGGGCTCACCATCAGGGCAGGGGAATCAGTCCTGATGGGCAGGAGGAACAAGGGTGGCTGTGACCCAGTGGGGGCAGGGAGTGTAATACATATGTAACCCAGGGGACCCACCTGGATGTGTCCTGCCACCCCCTTTCCCATTGCAACTGTGAAGGGACAGGTGTGACAAACTTGAACAAGTGCCAAAGACTCAGACTTTTCCAGAGCCCGTAAGACACATAAGCCACCAGCTCCATCAAGGTGATAGCTGAGGGAGAGGGAAACTGTCATTTGTTCCACTAAGTGTCCTTTAGGAAAAGGGGCCCAGGGAACCATGGATCAGATCTGTGTGGCACAAGGGGTGGATTGTGGCGGGCCATGGAAACGCACTGGTCAGCCCTTCTGCTTTGGGAATCGCAATGCTGAGAGCCCCAGCCACTGCTCCTCTGGCTCCACGAACGTGCTCTCACCAGGGCCACCCCCAGTCAATGACTAAGCACACTGGGGATACCAAGGCAGGACCCTCTGGTGAGACAAGGAGCTCCTCCAGTGAGCGACTTTGGTTTGGGGACCCCCCACTGGCCTGGCCAAACCTTTCTGGGAACTGCACACTGTCCAAGACTCTTCATACTCAAGCCTCCTCCTTCCTCCCCTCTTTCTGCAGGCATCAGGCCTGCATTGTGGTCTGAAATTCCCCCCACCTCCCACCATCTCTTTCTCCCTCTCAGTAAATCTCTTACCTGCCTAATCCTGTCTAGTGCTGCTTCTTGGTGGATTCAAACAAATGAACCAGAATCCTTCTCTGAGAGAAAACTGTACTTAACTTGTATTGAGAAACACACCATGACCTGCTCAGGGTAGAGGGTGTCCCCAAAGATGCTCATTTCAAATGAAAGGGGCCCTAAACTAACTTCTAAGGAAGTCAGGTGCTAGTAATGGAGGAACCTTCATTCAGCTGACCTCAGAGGATCTGTAGACCTTGGGAGAGATGCAGAGGCTAAGGGGAACACAGCGGGAGACAGAACAGAGGGGAGCCTGACACTGAACTTGCCATGTGGGCAGGGATAAGAGAGAGAGGTCATCACAGTGTCACTGTGGCCAAAAAGGGGACTTGGCAGCATAGACATGTGCAGCTGTCTGTGGTGGGTGCCCCCCCGCCCCGTAACACCCCCAGGCAGCCGACTTTGTCCACCAATACTTGGGCAGGTGGATTTCTTGGGTTCCAGAAAGGATACAGAGTTCTCCGTGTGGGTTGGCAGGGAAGAAAAACAGAGGCAGCTCATCACAAAGTGCTTAGAGACTAATATCATTGTTATGGCTACCATGCTGAGCATTTTATAAGCATTATAGCATTTAATTATCAAAACAACTCCATACGGTGAGAATTATTAACATATCCACTTTACACATTAGAAAACTAAAGTTCAGAGGGGGTGGGTAGCTTGCTCAACACAGCAAGCAGCTGGAAGAACTCAGGTTTAAATCCATTTCCCTTGAGGTCTAAAGCCAGTGATATCAATTCTGGCAAAGTGCTGATCCCCTTCCAGCATGGCAGTGGGCACAGAGACATGATGTGAGTGTCTAGGCCAAGGGGCCACAGCAGAGGCTAAGCCCCTATTCCCAGAAGATAGTTTTGTCTCCAGTATCATTGGCCACTGGTCACCTGCACCGTGAACACCTTCTTGGGTGGCAGGCTTCCACCATATGCTGGGGACACAGTGAGCCTGTTCCCTACTCCTTTTAGGGTTATGGGAAGATACAGTTCCAATTTAGTATGACCAAAGTCACAATGGTGAGGACATGCAGAGAAGGGTACAGCCAATTTGCTGGCTGGAATTCTGCTTCTCCTTAGCAGGCACACAGCAAGTAAGAATATGTCAAGTTCACAAGGCAGGTGAAAGGGAACAAGGAGGAGGGGTCTTATGTGCAAAGGCATAGGGGCCCAAGGTCTGGGGTTCCCAAGGGAGAGGAAGAGTCCTGTGGGATGGGGGAGTGACCATTTTGGCTGACCCACTGGGCCCTGGATGTCCAGTGGGGCCCCTACACTTTGCTGTCACCTTTGGCCAAGGCCCCATTCTTCTTGTCCAGCTGCTGCCAGTGCTGCAGGTGTCTAGCTTGAGTCTGTTTGTCTGACCGCCCACACTCCATCCTTTCATGGTCTCCAAGAACAGGCTCCACTGATTGCCCCACACCTGGCACACAGGCACAGTCCCCCATAAGCAGCTGGCAGAACCCTCCCTCCTGGTCGTACAGAGGTCCCGGTGACCTCCCCTGCCCTGAGTTTCCCTTCTTTTCCCTACCGCCTTTTGTTTCTAATTCTGGGCCACTCCTGGTGCACAATTACCCATTAACCTCACAAGGATAAGACAGTCTACAATCTAAGGAGAGCTGGCCTGGAGTCCTCCAGATCCTAGGCTGGGGATGGTCCTCATGCCCAAGGGTCTGTTTCAAGGCCTGTGCCAATGGGAGGCATAAGGTGATGAGAAGAGTCTGGAGCCACTGGCAGAGGTGTGGATTCTCTGGTTTCTCTGGGGGATAAGGTTTGCAACTGTCACCAGTGTGATAAAGTCCTCAAGGCAAACTGACATATGAGTGACGGTTCTGTGTACCCTAAAAACATGCAGAACCTGGGCCCCCGCTGAGGATGGTGGCAATCCAGTGGTGCTCAGCAGGATCAGAATCCCCCGGAGGGCTGGTGAAACACAGGTTGAGGGTCTAGGGTGGGGCCTGAGAGTCTGCACCTGTAACACATTCCCAGGTGATGTTGATCCTACCAGGAACTCATTTTAGACACAGATGCTGCCCGAGCCCCCACCAGATGGATTCCTGGGTGTGCCGGCTGCCAAAGGTTCGCAGTTGCCCTCTTCTCTCAGAACTGTCCTTGATCAGCAGGAGTCGTCTTGCCTAGGAAGCTCTGCACAAGTCCCACCCCTATCCTAGCCTGTGACCAATGACTGACTCACACCTCACCCAAGTGCACAAATGCTCCCAACTCTGTGGTCTGATTCACGCTTGAGAGTTCCCTGTGGGACCAGGCGGACCTCCCTCTAATGTGGATCTGGACAGCACTTACCATTCACTCCTCACAACAACCCCATCAGGAAACTGTGGCCCAGACAGGTCAAGTGGCCTGGCTGAGGTCACACAACTGGTTACACGTGCAGATGTCTGACCCCAGAGCACTCTCTCCCAAGCCCCTAGGCTCCTTGACCTGTGGCTCTGACCCGCAACTCCAGTGACAACAACCCCTTGCAGGGCCCATGCAGGACAGATTTCAGAGATGCTCTCTATACCTACATCCTCTCTCCTCAACTCCCTGTGGCAATGTGGGGTTTGCCCACTCAACATACGAAGAATGTGAGGCCGGGAGGAAAGTGGCTGGCCTTACGTAATCCATTAGTGGTGGCAGAGGTAGGACGGGAACCCGGGTTTCCTCACCCCAGGTCTCTCGTCAGTTTCTGGGGTGACAGGGAAAACTCACAATGGCTTATTCGGGAGAGACTCCTCAAGGCTCCAGCATCCCAGGCCCATGGCTCCATGTGACAGGCTCAGCCCAATGACAGGCTCCAACTACTCACCCCAAAGTTCCTTTCCTTTGACCTTGCTACCAAGAGTTTGGAGAAAGAGCCCCGGGGGCCATTTTTGTCCCTCTTACTAGCTCTGTCTCAGGTGACAGCTCTGACCACCCCTCACTGGCTGGACTGACAGGGGTGAGAGTCCTGCCCCCAGTTCAGAGGTGCAGGGTGGGGGCTGGGGGCTGGGGTCAGGAATGCTTCTGTACAATGTTGAGGGCACAAGATACTTGGGGTCAAGAGAACAAGGTTCCCATCATGCCTCCTCCACTTCCTGGCTGTGTGTCTTCAGACAAGCCACTTGCCTTCAGAGTCTCAGGTACACATCTGTAAAATGAGGATAATTCCATCTCCTGCCAAGGTTAGATGAGACAAGGTGGATTTTACTGTGAGATGGAGTAAGCTATTGGGACCCCATCTGGCTTCCTCGCCACCTATGACGTAGGCAGCGCTCTACAGTTTGTGACACCATTTACACAGGCAGCATTTGCTGTTCATTCATTCATTCATTCAGTCAGTCCACAAACCCATATGAGACACTGCTGCAACCCACACATAAAGCTAAGCACCAGAAGCATTTTATTAGCACATTTGACCCTAACCACCACCCCGTTGGGTAAATAGCATCAGCTCCACCCTACTTGAGGCTCAGAGAGGGAGAATAATGCCCCCAGACCACCCAGCAGGGCAGAACAGGGACCTTGGGACTCCAGGCTCCCATGATGCACTATTGCTTGGACACCAGGAGGCAGCATCACAGCCGCGGCCACAGCCCATCCCCACTGGTGAGCGGAAATCTCCCACGGACACTCCTCGAGGTGCTCTTGGCCCCTCGGCTTCAATAGAGCACCAACGCTCTCCTCTGGAGCCTTAATATTTAGATGAGTTTTATTTGTCTTGCTGTCTTTTCTAAAGACTCTGAGTTCTAAATGGACAAAGCCACAAGACGAGAGAAAGAGCGCAGGAGACTGACTTTTTATTATCCAGCCGGAGCAGGGGGAAAATGACTCCAATAGATCTCAAGTTTTATGTGCTCCAGACACTCTGCGGAGCCGGAGATGGCTTCTGAGCAATGCCGACGGTACATTAAAAGCTCATTTTCCCAAACATGGTACTGAATATGCACTCGGAGGAAAGGGCCATTATGCCGGGTAATGCTGCAGCTGCGGCTGACGGATGCTGCTGGGACTTTCCCTGAACTCTCCCTCACGACTTGGAGCAGGTCTCAGGGCGAGAGGTAGTCTGCCAAGCTTGGCATTCTGCCCAGAATGGAAGTTAAATGTCTGGCCCTTGCACTGTTTGTGGCCAGAGGGTCATGGCTCCAATTAGGAGCCCGGCAGGGGGTGGAGAGGGTGGGCACCAGAGGCTACCTGGGCAATCATAAGACATCACAAACTGTTTTGCGAATCCCAGCAGAAACGGTGGTGACTGGGTCTGAACAAGGAAGTTTGGAGAGGTGTGAAATTTCCTTTTCCCAGGCTTCTGCTGCTTTGCTCCGGCCCCTGAGGCCCACCTCCAAGGCCACCTCTTCCAGGAAGCCTTCTCTGCTACTACTCTCCTCTGAACTCCTCGGGATTCATGTGTTCCTTGTTCCAAGCTAGCATTTCATACTTCATGCTGTGCTTACTTATGAACATGAATGGCCTGGCTCAGAGTCGAATAGATGAAGTGGGTCTCAGTCCTGACTGGCTCACTCCCTTGTTCATTCTTCATTCACTCACTCATCTGAAGGGTATTCAGGTTAGATACTAGAATACCCAGGAGTCAGCCTGCCAGGGTTCAAATCTTGGGGCCACCATTGAGAGTTGTGTGGCCAAGTGATTTGTCTCTCCAAGCCTCTGCTTTTTCATCTGTAAAGGAGCAACAATAAGAATACCTCCTTCTTGGGGTGAAGGACCAAATGAGATGACAAATATAAAGGGCTTAAGTGGGTGCCAGGCACATATAAGTGCTAAATAAATGTTAGCAGACTACAGTTAGAGGTAATTCAGCCACTCGTTTAGGAAAAGTTTGTCAAGAGGATATGGGGTCCAACAAGATGTGGTCCTCGCTCTCCAAAGGCCAAGACAAGGAATCTGTGACCACAGTCAACGTGGACAACAGTGCTCTGAGGGGCTGGCCACCAGGGTTCTGTACTTGGAGACACTGTGCCTCAGAAAGCTGCCAGCTGCCTGGGAAGGGGGTTATAAGCCTAAAGTGAGAGCTGTAGAGAGAGCCAGGTGGACACCAACCTAAAATCATGGCTGCTGTTACCTGGCCCCTCCTCCGCGTTATGAGCCCCCCAGGGCATCTTTGAGTCCTCCGTGGCTTAGGTACCAACAGCTCTGCAGGCAACCCCCATTCACCTGTACACAGCCAGAAGGGTGCAGAGAGCACTGAGTTCGGAGCCAGAGGCGCAGGTTCAAGTTCTCGCTCCCCCTTTCTTCTCACTCCATGACCTTGGACAAGCCATCTCTCTTCTCCCATTCATTCAGTCAATTAACAGATGTTGAGGGTTATCCGCTAAGGTAGGTCCTTTGCCAGATGCCGGTGCCAGAGGAAGGCCTAAGCACAGACCCAGCCTTCAGGCCATCCCAGGCTGGTAGCACAGACAGCTGCCTGGATCCATGAACTCAGACTGACCTCACCTTTATTTAAACTTTTCATATACTGCTCAACATAGTTTTTTGTGGTAATTTTGATTAAAAAAAATACTGCAGTAAGATACTGTTTATCTTGATCACTGAGTTTTTTGGCCCTCTCTTAAATTTTTAGATGGAGGCAAATGCCCCACTCTCCTCGCCCTACTCCCAGCCCAGAGGGTCCAGACAGCCTCAGAGAGAAGATGACTTCTGAGCTGGGTCCTAACACAGGAAAAGGAGTTGAGCAGGTTGACAGGGGGGAAGAGCCTTCCAAACAGAAGAAACAGCATGCAGTGGTCCTCAACAAGGGTTGATTTTATGCCCCGGGGGACATTTGGCACCCACTGGAGACATTTTTTATTGTGATTTTGACTGACAGAGAGCTCCCAGAGGCCAGGAATAGTGGGTGGAGGCCAGGGACACTGCTGGACATCCTACAAGGCACAGGGCAGCCCCCACCACAGAGAGCCTTCCTGCCCCAGGTGTCAGTGGTGCTAGGTTGAGAAACCCAATGCTAATGAATGGACATGTGAGACATCGTGGCATCATGCGACCTTGGGCTAGTTGCTTGGCCTCTCTACGTCTCAGTTTCTGCAGCTGAAAAATAGGGGTAATAACGGGTTGCTGGGAGGAAGCAATGGGACCAATCTGTACACAGCAGGTATTCAATAAATGCTTAAGCCCCCACCTTTTCCCCTTTGAACACATCTCAAACTTTAGAGCAAACAGTTCTCAGAAGAGACAGCACCCCCAGGTTCCAAAGGAAACTGGGACACAGAAAAGAACACATTCTGTTCTTTTCCGACCTTTCTTTTAGTGAAAACCACAAGTCTTATCTCTCAACCAACGGGAGTCTGCTCGCAGAGAACTAGCCTGTGTGTTGGCTTATCACTGGCCTGAGTTTTCACAGGGAGTGAATTTTTATGACCGAGTTATAAACCTTTGCAAAAACCATTTTTAAACTAAAAAACGCTGACAGGTTCTTAACTACTATAGCTGCTAAATTAAGCATGAGGGATGGGGTGGGCGGGGGGAGAGCGCAGAAGGAAAACAAAAGTGCCCTAAAAGAGTTAGTGGAGGTAAAATAATGTTCATTAAAAATAGAAAAACAAACACACAAAAAAATCTTTTGTGTTCAACTTCACACTCGTACATCATAATGTTCCAGTAAAAGGCCATTTCCCCCTGAGATAATAAAAGAATTGAATTTTTCCTTATCGGTCATCTATTTTTCTAGCTGAAGCTATTACTCCCGCTCTGGGGTTGCTAGGCAACAAGAAATATTAATAGCAGCTTTTATTAGCTTAGCTTTTGCAGCCGAGTACCAGAATGAGAAAATGGGAAACATAAATGTGTTACATAAATCTTTCAACCTTTCAGAGCTGGTGTTAGTCTCTGTTTTCATAATGATTTATTGAAGTGATGGTTCATTTATGAGAAAAAGGAGTGCAGGATAAGAAAACGGAGCAGTCCCCTGCAGGAGTGTTTGAAAATAAATAATTATAGCAGGAGAGCAAAAGCTGTTTAAAGCCATTTTTCTGAGTTTTATAAAATGTAAAAAGACATATTTCTTTTGCTTACTGCCTCTGAAAAACAGGGGGCGGGAGTCTCATCCACACTCTGCTGAATATAAAGAAACCTCTGGGCGTCTGGTTACCCCCACTTATGGATCCTCAGAGGCCCATTTCAGAGACCAGCACCCCCATTCCCACCCCCCGAGGGGAATTAGACAGAAACATGGCACCCAGGAAAAACCCAAGCTGGGGTATCCCCGTGAGCCCCTTGTTTTTACTGAGATGGATCCTGCTCCCCGTCAAGCATCCCAGAAAAGTTGGGTTTAGGGTCCTCGCCTTCTTTTTTCTGTCTTTATTTTTATTTCTTTTAGAGACAGAGTGTGAGTGAGGGAGAGGGGCAGAGGGAGAGAGAGAATCCCAAGCAGGCTCCATGCTCAGTGTGGAGCTGGACGCAGGGCTTTGATCCCATGACCCTGGGATCATGACCTGAGCCAAAATCAAGAGTTAGACACCCAGCCGACTGAGCCATTCAGGCTAGGGGCCCTGCCTTTTTGGCAGGTAGTGGGACTGTCAATTTGCAGTTGCTTTTAAGCTCTGAGCCCCAACTGAGGTCCCAGTGGAGGTAACATGCTTTCCTCCAGCCCGCTCTTGAGCTGGGGCCCTCTCCCTACCCACTCCACCTGAGCTTCTGACCTGCCTTTCCCAACACCCAACCCTGGGCCCAACCCCCTGCAGGTGAGCCAGCCTGACTACTTACTGCCCCAGCAAAGCCGACCCCCTAACAGCTCAGGCTGGACAGAGACGAGGCTGAAGCCACCCAAACTCCACCAGCAAAATTAATAGAGTAGCTCACATTTATTATGAATGCCCAATGTGTGCCAGGCACTGAGCTGAGCACTTTTCCTACATCTGATCATTAACTCTTCACAAGTTCCTACAAGGCAAGTAACATTCCCTCCATTTTACAGATGAGGAAACTGAGCCTCGTAGAGGATTAACCTCTTGGTCTGAGTTGCAGGGTAAAAGGTAACAAATAGTGAAGCTGGGTTTTGAACTTGGGTCAACTTAACTCCAGAGCCCATGCTCCTAACTAGTAGGTGATACTAAACGTCAAGAAAACAAAAGCACCTAAGCCAAACAAAACACTATCATGACAGATTTCAAAAACAGCCACAAATTCCTGCCCTCCTTGCATCCACACCTTTCTGCAGTGTGACACTGATATTTCTCCCTTCAAGAAGAGGGGCCGATTTCTTCACTCCTGGAATCTAGGCATGGCCATATGCCTTGCTGTGGCCAGTGGGACATCAGCAAACGTGATGCAAGCCGAGGTTTGAAAAGTGATTCGGGGCACCTCCTCGGTGGCTCAGTTGGTTAAGTGTCCGACTTCGGCCCAGGTCATGATCTCATGGTTCGTGAGTTCGAGCCCTGCATCGGGCTCTGTGCTGACAGCTCAGAGCCTGGAGCCTGCTTTGGATTCCGTGTCTCCCTCTCTCTCTGCCCCTCCCCTACTCGCACTCTGTATGTCTCTCTCTCAAAAATAAATAAACATTAAAAAAGAAAAAAAAAAGAAATGTAGTTGCACCTGGGGCCTGTCCTTCCTTGATGCTGTTGGGAACCCTGTGGCCATTGCCATGTAAACAGGCCCGGCCACCATGGGATGAGAGACCACTGGCCCCAGCTGGTATCAGGCCAACCGCCAGGATGTGAACAAGGTCGCCCTAGACCAGGCCGTCCCAGCCAAGCTGTACCCTGGCCCCAGGAATCAGACAAGCTAGTCCAGATAACAGACCTATCGACCCACAGAATCACAAGAAATAGTAAAAGTTCATTGTTTGCTTCAAGCTTGTTACATAGCAAAAACTAACTGATACAATCATAAACCAAAACAAACAAAAAAATAAATTAAATGCATTAAGGGCAACAAAATGAATAGTCTGATTGGTGGTCTTTACTGCCACTGTGGCTCAGTAATCCAGACAAGGGTGGGGGGGGGGGTGGTGTCTTTGGTCCTTTTTTCTCAGACTGAGGAGGGGAATCCCCTGCATCTCAACTTGTGAGAATCAAATAGAGGTAGACCAAATCTCCTGGGGGAGGAGGAATAAGGCAGGGAAGGGAAGAGAGAGAGAGAGGAGATCAGAGGGGAAGAGCAGAGAACAGGAAGAGAAGGGTGTAGGTGTTAGGACGTATATCAAGGACCTCCGAGAGTCAATACAGACTTTGCCCCAGTCCCCAGGCCCTAACCCAGAGCTGCAGGCTCTCTCATGGGAACCACCTCTAAACAAGGGGGAGAAGTGGAAACTAAGAATGCCCAGCTCCCTCCCCAGCAGCCTACCCCAGGACACTAGTCTGGAAAGACCTTTCACTTGGCATGGGGTCCCTGAACCATGGCCCCTAGCCCACTCTGTATGGGAGAAGGACCAGTCCTACCAAGATGCTTTGGGACAGGGACATAGAACACAAAGTATCTAAAACTACCAGTCTAGCACCCAGGATTTTAATCCAAGTTGGTAAGATCTGAGGCTCCTGGGCCAGTGACATGTGTGGTGGTGGTAGTGGAGGGTCTATACAACCTCAAACCCATATACTTGTTCAATGTGTCCTAGCGGACAGAGCAATTATTCCCATTTTCCTGTTGGTGAGTTCACCAGAGCTGGAATCTCAATCCCCATTCAATAGATGGGAAAACTGAGGTTGGGAGAGACAGTAATTGTCAAAGGCCCCAGAAACAGTAAACAACAGTCAACTCTGGAAGAGAACGCTTGAATGACACTTGTATGCCACGCCTGTGCTGAGGACCAAGACTGGACCACTCAACTCTAGTGACCCCCAGGGCTCGGCTTAGGGAAACCCCACATTTCCCAAACCACCAGAACCCATGGCTGGGGCGGGGACAACTTTGCCAGAACTCATTTTCCATCAGACCCATCTCCACCCACTCAAGACTCTCCCACAACTCTCTCTGGTCTCACAGAAGGTGCAGGTTCCCCGGGACTTGTCTGGCAGCATCTAGCATTGGCCCTTCCCAGGAGAATTCCTCTCCTGGGTGTGCCAGGACCGTAAGCTTGAACATTTCCCAAGGACGACTCCAAAATAAATTATTTCAGACTTAACAGAGGCCGCTTAATAAATTCCACTCTTCCAGTTTCTTTGGGTATTTTAGAAACTGATTTATACATACAATATCTCTCTCAAAATGAGACAATCAACACAGGATAAAATTATTGAGTTATGAAAATAGGGGTCAGATGGAGGTGCAGTGCTTTAAATTAAACCGGCAAAATGTATCTTTCATACTAAATTGACTCTTTTTGTCTTGGAAATGAATGTTTAATCAGTTAAGACGCTGAAGTCGAGTGAGAAGCTTTAAGCATATTTAATTTTGTAAAAGGGGCCCAATTCCAATACTGCACAGGATTCCTGCCAGTAGCCATACCTTAAAAGCGGAAAAGCCGGCGGCCACGCACATCAGGAGGCCACCAGGCCAGGGTGGGGGACCAGAAGGAATCGGCGGCCTCTGGACCAGAGCCAAAAGGGCTGGGCATAAACGAGATGGCTGTCAAACGCTCTGGACTCAACCACATCTCCAGGAACAACATCCTTGATGCATCTCAACCTGTCCAAATAGCATCTGTGACCTCCTGCCCATCGGAACACCTGTGCCGCCTGCGGCCCTGCAGCCCAGCTGCTCCATCTCTCAGGCACCTGGTGAAACTGAGAGGTGCATGGGAGCAGACAGAGCTGGGCTGGAATTCTGGGTTTGTTTCTCAACAACTGTGTGACATTCATTCATTCATTCATTCATTTACTCATACAGTGTTTGTAGAAGTTGCTATGTGTCAGCTCATCACTTCCTAAAGGTGCCTCTTCTGGGCACACATAGCAGAAACAGAGTCTTCACCTGTCTCTCTGCCTGCTCCAGGAGTTCCTCAAGGGCATCTTGTAGGGGCGCCTGGGTGGCTTGGTTGCTTGAGCATCTGACTCTTGGTTTCTGCTGTCACGATCTCACGGTTCATGGGCTCGAGCCCTGTGTTGGGCTCTGTGCTGCCAGCATGGAGCCTGTTTGAGATTCTCTCTCTCTCTCTCTCTCTCTCTCTCTCTCTCTGCTCCTCCTGCTCCTCTCTCTCTCAAAATAAATAATAAACATATATTTACATATATGTTTATACATATGTTTATACATATATTTACATATATAAACATATATATTTGCATATATTTACATTATATATGTGTGTGCATAAAGGGCGTCTTGTAGACCCAGGGCTCAGACAATGCCTGGTGCTTAGCAGGCTCTCAATAAAGGCTGCTGCATGGTCGATCACCATACCACAGGCTGAAAACAGCTCCCTAAAAATGTCAGGTCCTAATCCCTGGAAGGTGTATTTGGGAAAACATCTGCAGGTGTGATTAAGGTAAAGCTCTTGAGATGGAGGGATTATGCTAGATTATTCCTAAATGCTATCACAAGTGTCCTTATGAGAAAGGCAGAGGAGACTATACTGACATAAGAGAAGGCCATGTGAAGACAGGCCAGAGGTTCGAGTGTTGTGGCCACAAGCCAAGGATGGCCAGCAACCTTCAGAAGCAAGAAGCAGCACGGCATGGAATCTCCCCAGAGCTTCCGGAGGAAACTCACCCCTCCAGACACCTTGAGGTTGGCCCAGTGACACTGATTTCAACCTGTAGCCTCCAGAGCTCTGAGAGAATCACTTTCTGGTTGTTGTAAGCCATCATGTTTGTGACAATTTGTTAGAGCAGCCACAGGAAACCAATACAATCACCTGCCTGTCCCAAGCCTCCGTTTCCTTACTGTAATGCGGCACTCGGTTCTTGGGAGCAGTGTGTGAGCAGTTTGTAAAGCCCTCTGCACCATGTTTGACACCTAGCAGGTGGCGAAGCAAATTCCAGCCCCACCCTCAGTGTGCACGTCCATATGCACACAGACACACACCTGCGTCCTACAGCTCAGACAAATTTTAAAAACTTGTCTCTAAGGGCGCCTTGTCTCTCTTCACCAGACAGTCCCGACAGATGGACCTGTGCTTACCCGGTTTCCCATTTGCTCCGGTAGCCCTCCCCTGGATAAGAAAGTTTAGCTTATCTTTCATTACATAACAAGGGAATATAAAACTCAGCAAACCCTTGAAAACTAATGAAAGAATTCAAGCTATCTGAATTTGTGAAGCATCTTTAACATGAGCTAGTTTTAAAGAAATATGGAAAATGACTCAAAGTGTCTATTTGGAACGAGCCCAACCAAAACATATCCAGGAGGAAGGATCAGAAGATCATTTTTGATTAACAGACAGCATTCTTTGTAATTATCAGAGCTACTGTAATCAGGTGGCCCTACAAAAGTACCTGAGAGTATCTGCAATCTGTTCCTTTAGGTAAGGGAGGTTCACGGAAAACATTGCCATTTGGTTCCGGTGGGAATTCATTGTTATTACTACTACTACTAATAATAAATATTCCCTGATCGCTTGCTCTCTGCCAGGCATTTGCTAAGACTGCACACATTATCTCAGATACACTTCACTGCAGTCTTGAGGTGGGTACTGTCATGATTCCAAGATAAGGGAATGAAGCTCGGGAGGTGGAGCCAGGATCTAAGGCAGGTCTGTGAGACTCTGGAGCCCACACGCTAGCCACCAACCCACTGTCTCCCCTGCCCACCACACCAGAGGCCCGCAGCACTGCGGCCCAGGACTACAGCCATACTCACCCCTGCATTCACAGCCCTTCCCAGGGCACATGCCAGAGGCGTCTGCGGGCCCTGCCCTTGCCTGTGTTACCATAATTCCCCAAAAGAGATGGTCTGGAGTAGTGATGCCTTGTGAGCAATTAGCCGCGCAGGCAGCTAAGGCACAGCATTCTAAAAAAGTGGAATTAAAAGCATATGGCTCTGGCATCCTGAGGTCTCTTAGAGAAGAGGAAACCAAGGACCTGCATTATTGATGGGCCCCAAAGAAAAGCATTCCTCAAAAAATGGAGGATCCGTTTCCACTGAGCACTTGAGTCAGACCCTGAACGTTACAAGATGTGGAGCTTGAGTTGACTGCCTCCCTCTCCCCTCTGCCTCTCCCTCCTTTTACTTCTCACCTGGATTCAAAGAAGAAAAAAATATGATGTAGTTTACAACAATACATAGAGGATACCAGCTTTTTTTTTTTTTTAAGCAAGAAGATTTGGTTATAATAAGAGTAAGGAATAAATAAAACACAGTCAAGATTGTTAGAATACACACTGCATGCCCAAAGGTCCCAGGCATCAGCTAGAATTGGGCCAAACACGTGGCTGTGGCCTCTGAGTATCCCCTGCAGAGACGAAAGTGACCCACCCAATACCAAGTGATTCTGATAGGAAATCAACTATGAAGTCCCTCTCCTCTGCCAGTGGTGAGTTTGTGACCCAAGCTGACAATATCGAAGATTGTTCCTCCTGGACACAATGGTTGGTCCAGCCATGCTCCGTCGTGGTCCCTCCCACCTCCCTCCAGAAGACCCAGACTGACACTTGCCAGAGATGTCAGGGAAGATGTTGGTTACCAGCAGCCACCATGCCTGCTGCATGTAAATGGGCATAGGATAGGAACCTAATGACACTACTGGGGTTTCTGGATCCAGCCATGCCTGAAACCCCATGTCCGCCCCTGAATATTTCAGACTTTTTTGCTTAAGCTAGTTTGAGATTGGTCCCTGTCACTTAGAAATGAACTTAAGAGTTGTGACTAGTATATAATACTAACTGTGAAGGAAAAAGCAGAAACTAAACAGAAATCATAGCTACTCAGGAGAAGTACTACAATTCCCTTAAGGGTCTTTTTCTATTATACAAGCAATGCTGTGCTAGTTTTCTATAGATCTTGATTGTTCAAATCCGCCATTATGCTAAGAAATCATACATTTCCTTATCATGGGATTCAGGACCCTTGTGGTCCAGGCCCTGCTAGCTCTTTCACCTCCTCTTTTTCTCTTGCTCCAAGTCCTTTGTCTCCAGCCCTATACAGAAAATGAACCACATGCGGTCTCCAAGCATGACACGAGCCCTCCCGCCTGTTACTTTTGTACATGCTGTTCTCCCAACCTGGAAAGTACTTTCCTGCCCTAGTCTGCCTGCCGCATTTCTACTTATCCTGAAAACTTTAACTCAGGAACCACCCTTCTCCCTGGTAGTTTAAACAAGATACAAAATACAATTTTTTTAAAAAAATTTTGTTAACATTTATTCGTCTTTTGAGAGACAGAGAGAGAGCGTGAGCGGGAAAGGGGCAGAGAGAGAGAGAGGGCGACACAGAATCTGAAGCAGGCTCTAGGCTCTCAACTGACAGCACAGAGGCGGACGCAGGGCTCGAACCCACAAACTGTGAGATCATGACCTGAGCCAAAGTCAGACGCTTAACCGAGCCACCCAGGCGCCCCCAAAATACGATTATATTAAAACTATTATGATTCTATTTATATAAAATGTCCAGAATAGGCAGATATCTAGAAATAGAAAGTAGATCAGTGGTTACCTAGGGCTGGGGGTTGTAGGGCTGGGGGTGTTAAGAATAATGACTAAAGGGGTACAGGGTTTCTTTTCAGGGTGATGAAAATGATCCAAAATGGACTGTGTTGATGTTCATACATCCCTGTGTATCACCTACTGAGTTGTATACTCTAACAGGGTGAGTTGTATGGTGTGTGAATTCTATCCCAATAAGGCCATTGTAAAATAAAAATAAAGATGAGATTATACCATTAGAAATAATGACAAAACAAATAATACCAAGATATTATAAAGAGAGTTCCAGAAGCTACCTGTGTGAAGACACAGATTATTCTCCATGCCCAGCCCTCATATTCTTCAGACCCCCATGCAAACATCCAAGCCTACACCTTGCACACAAGTACACAAAACATTGGCATTCTGCTTTCTTAACCCATTTCCCTACTGTAACCAGCAGGAACAATGGTGGGGGAAAAGGACTCACCGTGGGCAGCTGGCCTGAGAGCAGGTGGCTGTCCTGGGCCAGCATGTTGGACACCATGATGGCTGGGAGGTCCATGGCCTGGTAGGAGTAGGCAGGGAGGAGTCCGTTGGGCGTGAGGCCGTGGCACAGCGAGTGGTAGCCAGCTTCGTGGTCCCCCAGGTGCAGGAGGGATGGCTCAGGGAGGTTGGGAGGTGTTATCGGGGGGATCTCATAGTCTTCGTTGCTCTCGCTCTGGCTGTTGTAGGTCTAAAACATCAAAGGGGCATATTGTTAGGAGTCAGTGTCTTACAACTGCAGAACATGTTTAACAGCACCAATAAGAGCAGCAACAATGGTAACAACTTCTTGGCAAAGGAAAGAAGGTATGATCCCTCTGCAAAGCAGACAGTCAAGATGGCCCTATGACTTGGTCAGATTCCTGCCCCATCTCTAAATGGGTGCTCCCTCTCACTAGAGGGTCTGTATACAAAAACCTGCCCTCCTGGAGAATGGGACCAGCTCTTGTTCCCTCCCCTCTCTTCTTCATTTTCCATTCATATCTGGCCACTGCAGCCCACTTTGAGCCCATCTTCCTATACCCACCCATTTTACAGATGGGAGAATTCAGGTCCAAGAGGAAAGTGGCAGGGGAAAGACACCAGAGGAAAGACACCAGAGGTACTGGCTCCGTTGGAAGAGCATGCGCCTCTTGATCTCAGGGTTAAGTTCAAGCTCCACGTTGGGTGTGTAGAGATTACTTAAAATCTTAAAAAGACCAACAAACAAACACCAAGAGGAAAGTGGCCCATCCAAGGTTAGTTGAAGAGTTGGGATGGAGCTGAAGTATCCTGATTTCCTGCCTGGTAGTCTTCCACAGCAGTTGGATGCCTTTCCCTTGTGTGCCCTGAACACCCAGTCCAGTTGGGTCCTCTCTTGGTCTTTCTCATCTTGGTGAATGGCACAAACATCCCCCAGGAGCACAAGCTAGGAGCCATACTGGACACCTTCCTCTCTAATCCTTGTTTGTTGTTTTCTCCACCTTACTGCACTGATAAGGAAGCTCCAGGACGATGCTGAATAGAAATGGTGAAAGTGGGGACCCTTGCTTTCTTCCTTATCTTAAATAGCTCAGTGTTTTACCACTAAGGTCAATGTTTGCCATAGGCTCTTACAGGAATTCTGTAACAGAGTGAGGGCATTCCTAGTTTGTCAAGGTGTTTATTTTTCTTTCAACTGTGCATGGGTTTTTGTTGCTGCTGCTGCTGCTGTTGTTATTGTTGTTGTTGTTTTTATTGGACTCCTTCTCCCTGCATCTACTGAAAGGCTCAAGTCACTTTTCTCCTTTAATACAGTTAATATGGTAAATTACTTCACTTGGTTTAACATTAGAAAATGTTCAAGCAACCTTGCATTTCTGGAATAAACTTGGTCATGATGTATTACTGTTTTTATGCATTGCTGGATCTTGATTGCTGACATTTTGTTCAGGATTTTTGCATCTAGTTCATGAGTGAGACTGGCCTGTAGTTTCCCTCTTTGCCTCCTGCCCTTATTGGGTTTTGGTACCGAGGTGATGTCAGCCCGGGGGATCACTCCCCTTTTCTATATTCCGAAAGAGATCAGGGCTCAGAGAAAGGATGTGTGCAGATGGGAAGATGGATATGAGAAAACTTCTAGGAAAGAGCAGTTAGGGGACACTGAGGACAAAGGGAGGGTGTCCAAAGGACACCTGTTCAATCAGCATTCTGGAAGAGTGACAGAAGGGAAGAGGAATAACTGAAGAGATAATGGTTGGGAATATTTCAGAACTGAAGAAAGACACCAGAGGTACCGGCGAATATAATGGTAAATCTTAGAACAATCATAATACATAATGTGTAAAGTGGGGGGAACCCCACAATACCAGAGTAGAATATGGGAAATAACATCTTTCCAACATCCTTGTTTTCTTTGATAAGTTAAATATGTATGTTAGAATAACTAAGGTAGTTGAAGCCCAACACAATACCTGCTTCCTGGTAAGTAGGCTCCCAGTAAATACTTGCTGGATGAGGCCACTGAGTGCCAAGCAAGGGTGAGTAGGATTTGAGTAGAGGTGTGGCGAGAGCAAGGAGCACATGGTATCTAAACCCCTCTTTGGTGTCAAAACTTTTCTCCTCAGGCACCATGTTTGAACCTCACCACAACTGCCCGGGGAAGAGCCCTGCATATCTACAGAAACATGCTCCGAGAGGATAAGCGCCTTGCCACACTCACACCCATCCTTGGACCCAGAGCCCAAGCCATCTCTTGCTCACTGGCTCCCTCTGCAGGGTTGCTGTGGGCTTATTTCACAGATGGACAACGTGCAGTCCGGGAAGAAGTGATCGTGCTGGTGGCAAAGGACATTCACAACCATCAGGAACGGGACCTAGTCTTCTGCCCCCAAGATCTGGCTCCTTCCCATCACATGAAACTGCTTCCAAGATCTGGACCAGGACTCAGGAGATGGGGCAGGAAAGGCTTGCATAGGTTTGGGGACTGACCCCTGCCTCACTGCTCTATATGTACACTCCAATCTCTTTATTGCATGATCATTGCCCCTCTCTGGACTCAGTTTCTCCATTTGCATAAAGAGAGGGGAGGATGGACTCATCTCATCCATCTCAAGCTCCATGGCTAAAAATATTAGCTACTCGATCAATATCTGTGGAATTGAATCTAATTCAATAAGGGACACACAGCTGGTACCTGAGGTTAACAGACTGGCCAGGGGAGGAGACCCAAGGAAGACTCAGTCCCTCTTGATGAAGCTCAACACATAGGTGGAAACCATGTCCTGGTAAGTCTCAGATCTTTTGTAAACAAATTCCTCAAGCTTTTTTTTTTTTTTTTAAATCAAAAAATGTAAGTATCTAGCATTTATTGAGCATATAGTATATGCCAGGTGCAAGTACTTTACAAACATTTAATGAGTTAATTCTTACAACAACCCAATGAAGGAGGTTTCTGGTATTATATGCTCATTTTATAGATAGAGAAACTAAGACACAGAGAAGGGCGTTTACTTGCCCAAAGTCACACAGTTAGAAAGAAGCCTAACTCCAGTCACCTTCCCTTCCTCCAATTTATACTGTCTCCAAAGGAAGGTAATGTGTCCTTTCTTGTGACACAGATCCTAAGAATCTGGGTGCTCATAATCCTTAGTTGCAGTGCCAAGTCATGGCCAAATTGAGGGCCTGGGGACCAAGAAACAGGCTTTGATCCAGCCTTGTTATTGAGGAACTTGGCAAAGCAACACCTCCTTCTAAATGGTGTAGATCAAAAGCACATTTCCTTACACAGGACCCCAACCCAGCCCTCTTTCTGTCTTTTACCTAGAATAACCCTCCTGACCCTTGACCACCCATCATGCAGGGTGTTTTATATGCACGCCATCTCCAATTCTGTCTTTGCTCCATAATCTCCTAGGCATGTGACACAAAACCTAGAATGTGCTCATAATACCCCAGACATTTCTATAATGACCTCCTATGTTTCCCCAATTACAAATGTGTGTCTAATATGTCCTTGGATAGCTCTCTAAACTCCCCAGGTATATCTACCCTGGTGTGGGTTATCTCCCTAATTCTCCAGGTGAGTCTACCTTGACATGGATGTCTTCCAGGTTCTCCCGGGTTCCCCAGTTTTTCCAGCTTTATTAAGATGTAATTGACATGCAATTAATTCTCCAATTCTTAAAAGAATCCTGTATTTATCCCCATTTGACAAATCAGATAATCAAGATCTAGAGGCTTCACCCAGGTTACAACACTAGGAGGGAACAGGGTCTGATCTGTATCCTCTTCAAGGAGTCTCCCGGCACCATCCCCCACTGAGACTCTGTCCACTCTGCACCCAGTGCCCACCTCCCAAATAAATACATTCTGATCATTCCATGCTTAAAAACTAGTACACCTCTACTGGAGAGTGTCTGGGGGTGGGGGAGAGAGAGAGAGAGAGAGAGAGAGAGAGAGAGAGAGAGAGAGACGGAGAGAGAGAATCTTCCAAACATCTTAGCATGGTTCCCTGGGGGGATGAAAATCGTTTTTCAGGTTGCGTTTTGATGCACTCGGGTGGGTGTCAATGCAATTTTGCCTTTGAGTGCATCTCCTCCAAGACAAGGCGCCCACAGGTCAACTGGCATACTGTTATGGTTAAGGCTATGAGTGGTACAGGGCTTGGTGAAGGGAGATGGCTATAGAGGGGCAGAAAGGACAAGGGGCCAGAGTACCACCAAGTAATCAGAAATGGTGGAGGAGAGAAAGCTCTCTGTGCCCCTCTTTGCTCTTCTATGCCTAGCACCTTGCTTATAAGACCCCCATCATGATATGAACCCAACTACCCGCCCTTTCTCACCCTCACCAAGAGAACTGAGCAAGGCTTCGATCAAATTTCACCAGAAATCATGGTCACCAGCTCTCCGTGGTGTTTCCATACTTCTGGGAAACACTCCCTCCCAGCTTGTTCATTTCCATGGCGGTTCTCCCTAGCCTGTCTTCTTTCCTCATCCTCTAGCACCTTCTCTGCCCCTTCGCCCAGTGCAGATGACCAGATGACCTTCTACTTCCCAGGGAACACAGAAAATAACTCTAACAGCATCCTGATGCCAGAACCACAAACTTGCCCATTTGGTACCAACTTCCAACTTGCTTCCTGTTGTGATGCCAGAAGAGCCACCCCTCTTTCCTAAGGCCAAGCTCCTTGCTTCTATAGGCGATGATCCTTCCCCATCTGTCCAAGGACCTTGGGCATCCCATTAACCCTTCTTGCTCCTGGCTTTTTGGCCTCCCCCTCTGCTGGACCACTGTTATCAGCACTGAAACATGCCCATCTCTCTCTGGTCTTGCACACTCCCCCATCCCTCTCCAGCTGCTACCACCTCCTTCTGGTCCATACCTGTCTTCCTAAAAGGGCTGTCCTCACCTGTAGCCCCCTCTTCCTCATCTCCCACTCACTCCACAGCCCACTGGGACCTGCCTCCTCTGCTATGTTTCCAGCTCCAATCTTGGCACCCATCTGAGCTCCAGATGTGAGCATCTAAACACCTCCCCTCACCCAATATTTTCACCTCTTGTCTCACAAGCCACTCAGGGTCAACATGTGCAAAGCTGTAGTCATGTTGCCCTCCCCTACCCTGCACCTGTGTTTCCCTCATCCAGTCCTCCATCCAGTTAATAAAGCTACAGACTTGGGGCTTACCCTTGGTCATTCCTCAAATCTAGTGAAACTCCTCTAAACTATCTTTTCAACATACCCATTTTTCTCCATTCCCACCGCCACTGCCCTGGTCCAGGCCACACTGTCTCTTACCCGGACAAATGCAGCAGCCTCTGTCCTGGCCTCCCACAGCCCACTCCTTTCCCTGCCAGTGCATCCCCTCCATGTGGCCAGAGGGGTCTCTAGAAAGATGATCACCCCAGCATGCCACTCCCATGCTTACAATGCTTTTGATGGCTCCCCACTGTCCAGAGGATAAAGCCCCTCCAGTCCCAAACATGGCTCTGTCATCCTCACGTGGCTGCCCCCCACCACCCCTGTAGCCACAGTGACCTTGCCTGCCTCCAGGGCCTCACATAGGCTGTTCCCTCTGCTGGAATGCTGTGCCCACCACACGCTCTCCCTTCATCTAATTTCTACTCACCTCTCCACAACAGGTTGGTTTAAATGGTTTCCCTGATACTCTCTAGAGTGGCTCACAGCCCCTTACATGCCTCCAGGTGGCTCTGCATTCTCTTTGGAAGCACTCATCAAACCTGCAGTTAACTAACTGCTTACATAATTATTTGGTTCAAGTTCAATGTGAGTTCTGCTAGGACAGCCCTTGTTGGTCCTGTTTCCCAGAACCTGACACAAAGTAAGAGCTCAGGAATAATTAGTTGAGCGCAGGTATGAGCCAGGCCCCAGGGCAGACGCCATGAGCATACACCTCACTCAACCTTTGTGACTGCCCTGGACACAGGTGATATTTGTCCCCACTGCACAGGAATACAGTGTGTGGTGAAGCTCAGGAGGGCCTGAGTTTGAATCCTGGCTCTGCCACACTCTAGGTATGTGACTTGAAGCACACTACTTAACCTCTCTCTGCCTCAGTTTCCTCATCTGTGAAAGGAAGGTAGGTAATAACAGCAGGTGCTACAGGGCTGTGTAAAAAGTAACTGTGTAAAAAGTACTGACACTGCCTGGCTGTGTAAAAAGTAACTGTGTAAAAGTCCTGACTCAGCCCTCTCAGTGCCCGCTGTAATTGTCGCCATTGTTGCCCTTGCTCAGAGTTCCAGAGATGTTAAGGAACTACTCCAAGAACACACAGCTCATGTACTTGGTACCCTCACTGTGAATCGTCTGCGCTCCTCCTCCGCACGCCCCAGGCTTGCACACCATGGGGTGATGTCTGTCTTTGGCCTGATGGGCTGAGGGCTGACTGGTTTTAGGTGGGACTCAGCCATGGACCTCATATCATCCCAGAAAGCAGAGTCCCAGGAAGCCTCCCCTGCTCCCCTGCCCATCCTGCAACAAGACGCCCCTCTTCACATTCCCCCTCTTCGGCCCCTTGCTTGTGCTCCCCACAGTATCACACACATCTCCAATTATCTTTTATTCTTTACTTCCCTTTTACTTGTGACCCCCCCCAACCCCACCCCGACCCCCTGAAGACAGGGGCCAGACTGTCTCGTCACCAGCACCTAGCATAGCACATGGTACACAGTAGGTGCTCAGTTAGAATGTGGTGAGTGAGCACATCAGATGGGGAGGGTACCAGGCTTCAGGTTGAGAGCTCACCTAGGTCCCTCCCGGCAGACTGGAAACCCTTCAGTTATCCATGGCTCATGTCTCTCTCCACCACCGCCTTCCTGCCTGCTCCCTGCCCCCACAGCTCCCAGAACAGGTACTAGTACGGAGCATGTGCCCAATGAGATTTGAACGACTGCACGAGTCCATTCCTTTTTTTAAAACCCAAAACCTCAACACACTGGAACCAACCCAACCAGCCAGAAGCCTTTTGCAAAAATAAGCATATGTTGTATCAAAATATTGGAATAACACAATTATGACAATTCATTTAAAAAGGCGATTAGCACACTTAAAAATAACTAAACATGCAAACACTACATGTCTCCCTCGGATGCAATCAAATCCTAAATGCGTGACACCTGAATACCAACCCGCTTGGCTACTGCTTCTTACTGAGCACCTAGTGTGTGCCAGCCATTGGGCCCAGCTTTTCCACACGCGTTCTCCATTTAACCTGCATCCGTTCTGCAAAGAACTCACATGACTATTCTCTCCAGGTGAAGAAGGGGAAGCTCAGAAAGTGGGGGTGTCGTGCCCCTGGTACGTCCTGGATGGGATTCAAACCCAGGTCTTGTGACTCTGAATTCAGCACTGTCCCACACTGGATCAGAGGCTCCTTCAAGATTCATTTCTCACTCCTCCTAAGAAAGAGATGGGCTTCCCTGCCTCCACCCTTGCTATGGTCTTTTCTCCCTCGGGGGCCAGAATTATCCTGTTAAAATGTCAGATCGCAGCACTCCTTTGCTCACCACCCTCCAGTGGTCCCCTTGTCACTCAGAGGAAGAACCGGGTCCTTACAATGACCTCCTACCACATGCCATATGGTCTAACGCCCTCACGCACACCTCTGTCTCCCTCACCTCCCTGACATCCCCCACCATTCTCCTGGTTCATGCCACTCTGGCCACACGACGCATGATTCTGCCTCAGAGCCTTTGCACTGCTCTCTGGAACACTCTTCTCGCAAATACTCACACAGCTCCTTCCTTTGCCACTCATGTTTACTCAAATATCCCCTTCTCAATGAGTTCGACCCTCACTGTTCAATTTAAAATCGCAAACCACGGCCATGATCCATTTTCTGTTCGTTTTGATCACTTTTGTGTGTTTATCAATTTCTAACACCTTACACATTTTATTGATTACCTGTCTCACCCCATTAGAATGTCAGCTCCATGAAGCAGGAGATTTTCATCTGTTTTGGTCATTGCTGTATCCCCAGTTTCTTCAACAGTAATGAGTGCTCAAAAAGTAAATGAATGAATGAGCAAATGAACTTCTCACCAAATGCCAAGAAGCAAGAATAGTAAGAAAATGAATGGACTGGCAGACCATGAAGATTCTCCATGTGGGGGAAGGCTTATCTTGGCTGTGACCCAGGGGAAGGACAGGTGGTTTGAACCAGGCCAGCATTCCTCCTTCCCCAGAAGTGGTGCATGAAAAACCATAACTGATTGTCCTTTGTGGAGAGTGGTTGAGGAGAAGAAGCATTGAGGCAAATGGCAGGTCCAGGTCGTGAAGTTTACAAACACGCAAGAAGTTAGAGCTCACCAACCACACAGCGGTGGGTTATGAGGCTGCGAGAATCACCTTGTTCCCCAATTTCCCCATTTGTGGTTCTCTTTCCAAATAACTAAGGAATGGGAATTCAGAGCAGAGCAGTATTTCTCGGGTAGAAGGGGCATGCAGAAGGACAGACTGCCACAGGCTCTTCATGCACCAGGAACGGAATTCCAGGAAGGGAAGAATGCTAGGCTGATTCCAGTATGTGGCTTTCCCTTTGGGTCAGGAAAGGGTAAGCCTTCCCCTGCAGTTTCTAGGAGGAAGAGCCTTCAGTAAACATCAAAGGCAATGACTCCTTGAGATGGGGCGGGGTAAACAGGGGCAAAGGGGAGGTCTCTGGGTCTTGAGGAGGGGCTAGAGAAGAATGAATCCAAGAATAGCCAATGGGCCAGAAGCCTCTTGTGGTGATAAGCTTATGTTCTATGAAATCATCAGAATACACTCTTTCACTTACTACAACAAAATGACAAACAAATCAAAAATTCATCCATAGGGAGTAAAATATACATACTGTGTGCATATGTGTGTGTGTGTGTGTGTGTGTGTGTGTGCATTCTTTCAAATTGTTCCTTTCTGAAACAAATACTTTCAAAGCTCAAACCTAGAGAATGAAAAGTAAACCCAAAAAAGGAATTTTAGAAGGAGTGAGCTCAGAAACCACTACAGTTTATATTCATTCAAAATAGCTATTGTTAAGGTGACTGCAGGATTTAATGTGACTATTTTATAAGGATTCCTAAAATAGAAGATAGCATAGGATTAAGAAGTTAATAATGATCACCAACTAAAAATCTGGAGGATTTCAGCTAGAAGCTGTGTCTTCTTTCCTTAAAGAAGCAAATTACAGATACTGATTAATTATTTACAGTATAAGGAAAAGTTGTTTAAATATATTTGTTATAATTTTTAAACTTTATTGAGGTGAAATTCCTGTCACAAAAAGTTAACCATTTAAAAATTAAGACTTCAATGGCTTTTAGTATGTTCCCAGTGTTCTGCAACCATCCCTTCTATCTAGTTCCAGAACATTTTCATCACCCCAAAGGGAAACCTCATGGCCATTAAGCAGTTTCTATTCTTCCTGGCCCCTCCAACCCCTGGTAACCACCAGTCTGCTTTCTCTTTCAGTGGATTTACCTATTCTGGATAGTTTTATATAAATGGAACCATATATGTGACCTTTTGTGTTTGGTTCCTTTCACTTAGCACAATGTTTTCGAGGTTCATCCATACTGTAGTATGTTATCACTTCATTCCATCTTCTGGCTCAATAATATTCCATTGTATGTAAATACCACAATTTGTTTCTCCATTCATCCACTGATGGACATGTGGGCTTGATGGACATGTGGGCTATTTCCATCTTTTGGCTGTTGTGACTAGTGCTTCTTTGTGTATATGTATTTGTTAGAGTCCCTCTTTTCAGTTCTTTTGTGTATATAGCAAGGAGTGGAATTGCTGGGTTTATGGTAATTCTACATCTAACTATGAGAAACCATCAAACCATTTTTCACCCAGCAACATCTGAGAGTTTCAATCTCTCCACATCCTCACGACCAACAACTTATGTTCCACTATTTTTTTTTACAGCTATCCTAGGGGGTATAAAATGGTATCTTCTCATAGTTTTGATATGTATTTCCCTAAAGACCAATGATGCTGAGCATCTTTTCATGTGTTTCCTGGCCACTTGCATATCTTCTTTGAAGAAATGTCTGTTCAAATCTTTTGCACATTTTAAAATTTGGTTGTCTTTGTGTTGTTGTATTATAAGAGTTCTTTATGTATTCTAGATACACACTCTTATAAGATATAGGATTTGCACAGGTTTTTCTCCCAATCTGTAGGCTGTCTGTTCACCCTTCTCATAATGTCTGTGTATGCACAAAGTGTGTAATTGTCATGAAGTCCAATTCATCTAATTTTTCATCAATTCATCTTTTGTTGCTCATACTTTTGATGTCATACCTAAAAATCCACAGCTAAATCCAATGTTATGAAGGGTTATCCCTATGTTTTCTTCCAAGATGTTTATGGCCTTAGCTCTGAGACTAAGGTAATGAGTCCATTTTGACTTAATTTTTGCATATGGCAGGAGGTAAAGTCCAACTGCATTATTTTGCACATGGCCATTCAGTTGTCTCAGAACTATTTGGTAAAGACTATTCTGTCCCCACCGAAGGGTGTTGGGATCTTTGTCAAAAAATTAATTGGTCATATATGTAGGTAGAGGTTTATTCCTGGACTATTTTGATTCTATTCTATTGATCTGTATGTCTATCCTTGGAACAGTACCACACTGTTCTGACTATTGTGGCTTTGTAGAAATTAGGAAGTGTGTGTTATTCAACTTTTCTTTTGCAAGATTTCTGTGGCTACTCAGGGTCCTTTGGAGTTTCATATGAATTTGAGGATCATCAATTACATTTCTGCCCCAAAAGCTTGGTAGAAATTTGATAGAGATTATACTCAATCTGTAGCTTGCTTGCATGGTATTGCAATCTTACCAAAATTATGATTTCCCATCCATGAATATGGGATGTCTTTCCCATTTTTTAGGTCTTCTTTAATTTCTCTCATGAATGTTTTGTAGTTTTCAGTGTTCTAAGTCTTTCACCTGCTTGGATAAATTTATTCCTGCATATTTTCTTCTTTTTAACACTATTATATATGGAGTTGTTTTCTTGGTTTCCTTTTAGGACTGCTCATTTCATTGTATATAGAAACATAACTGATTTTTGTGTGTTAGTCTTGTACCCTGAAACTTTGCTGAATTCACTGATTAGCTATTTTTGTTTATAATTTTAAGGGAAAGCAGAAACCCCACACCGTTGGAGGAACCAAAATAAAGGAAAAGAAAATGGAATCTTATCAACCTAACAAAAATCTGAAAAGAAAAAAAGAAAATAGGAATGAACTATGAAACACGATAATAAAGAACCTTCATAAAATGACAGTACTAAGGTTAAATATTACTAATCACAATAAATATGAATGATTTTAATCTGTTAAAAGATCAAAATTAATATTTTGGTTAAAATAAATGAATCCAGCATATGTCATTTATAATAGACATGCCCAAAGTAAAATGACACAGATGGTTAAAAATAAACAGATAAAGGGGCGCCTGGGTGGCGCAGTCGGTTAAGCGTCCGACTTCAGCCAGGTCACGATCTCGCGGTCCGTGAGTTCGAGCCCCGCGTCAGGTTCTGGGCTGATGGCTCAGAGCATGGAGCCTGTTTCCGATTCTGTGTCTCCCTCTCTCTCTGCCCCTCCCCTATTCATGCTCTGTCTCTCTCTGTCCCAAAAATAAATAAACGTTGAAAAAAAATTAAAAAATAAAATAAAATAAAATAAACAGATGTGTCGGGTAAGTAAAAAGCAGACGTGGCAAAATTAGTAACAAATCAGTTACAATTCAGGGCAAAAGCACTGAGGGAACTAAGAGAAATACTTAAGTTGATAAATGATACATTCTACTAAGAAGAAATGACAGACATAAACTTTTATGTAGACTGATATACCACAGGAATATAAAATGTAAAGGACTGTTAGGGGTACAAAGATGATTCGAAAATCATAAACACAACAAGACACTAACACTCCTCTTCAAAAATTGATAAATCAATCAGATATAAATCAGTAAGGATACAAGAGCTGAATAAGACGATTCACCCTCTTGATTTCTTCCACTATTTAAAGAACACATATTCTTTTCAAATGTCCCTAGAACACTTAAAAAACATGACAATGTATTAGCTACATAGATAATCTCAAATTTTTCAAAAAGGTAGAAATGATATAGACCACACTCTACTATCTAAATGTACTAACCTAGTTTTTAACAAAAAACAAAGAAGGTAGAGAAAGAAGGAATAGAAAAAATTGGAGGGAGACAGATGCTCTTAAATCCTTGGGCCCTTTAAGAGCAATCTTTTTTTATTTTTGAGAGAGAGAGAGAGAGAGAGAGAGAGAGAGAGAGAGAGAGAGAGAGAGCATAAGTGGGGGAGGGGCAGAGAGAGAGGGAGACACAAAATCCGAAGCTGGCTCCAGGCTCTGAGCTGTCAGCATAGAGCCCTATGCGGGGCCTAAACTCACAAACCATGAGATCATGACTGGAGCTGAAGTCAGACGTTCAGCAAACTAAGCCACCCAGGTGCCCCAAGAGCAATCTTCTAAATAACTTTTGGGTTAAAGAGGAAACCAAAACCAAAATTACAGACAATGAGAACACTATCTGACAAAACCTGTGAGAAGTGAACAATGAAAAATGTATAACTTTTTACCTAAGTAAACTTATCAGAAGGCAAGAAAAACAAACAAACAAACAATAAACTCAATACTCAACTCAAGAAGCTAGACATGGAAACAAAATAAACCAAAAGTCAGAAGAAAGAGGAATAAAACAAAAATTTGGTAAATTTAAGGATGTTAAGGGTGTTTTTAAAAGGCTAACAAAAGGGAAAACCAATGACAAAAAAAGAAAAGAGAGAATACCCAAAAGGGAATGAAAAATATACCAATCCTCTGAAAGTCAATGATAATTCCTTTGTAATGTAGTATAAAGCTAATTTTCATAAATGTTTATTATCTCCAGCTTAATTCTGTTACTTAAATTGTCTAAATCACACTAGTTTTCTTTTTCTGCTTGATCCTTGGTTTATGAGGTAAAAATGTCTGCTGTGATTGTGATTTGATCAATTTCTTCTTGTATTTCTGTTTCATTTCTGCTTCATCTGTTTCAGAGCTATGTCATTAAGTATTTACAGATTGCTGATATCTTTCTGGGGAAGTATGCCTTTCACAATGTGATGGTTTCCTACTTTATCCAGGTAATGCTTCCAGAAGGTTCTCAGACTGAAATTTGGACTCCACTTCCATCATCCACCCCCATGTTGTATAAGACAAAGGAGGAAGATTCACTGAGGGGGAATCCATAGCAGTAGGGGAGCCCCACCTTCGAGCCGAGCAAGAAAGGTCCCCAGTGGCACAGCTCGCTGGGACTCAGGATACAGCACAAGACAGGAGGTGGTACCTCACTCCCTGGTGAAGCTTGGCAAGAAAGAGCTCTCAGGAGGACCCAGCTTGTGTCCCCAGAGTTGAGAGGCTCAGGAGGTTTTGGGGAGATGGGAGGATAGCTGGCACTGCCTGAAATGGCAGAGATTGAGAGAATAAAAGAGAGAGACAGGTTGAGAGAGACAGGGACAGACAACAATCTGCAGGTGCATGGTTTGGCAAGGCAAGGCAAGGATGTGTGAGTGGTCCTGGAGAGCAAGTGAAAGCTGAGGAAGGCAGGGGCTGAAGGCATCTGAAAGGGTCCCACCCAAGACAGCGGCCTGATACGACATGGAGGCCTCGGCAGTAGGTGTACTAGCCGCGGAGCAGGTCATGAGCTGCAGTGTGAACCCCAGCTCGGGGTGCCTCATGGAAAGAACCAGTGTGTGAAAATCGGCTAGAACAGCAGGCATGGATGGTAGGACACTAGTCGGCAAGATGTTCTGACCCTACTTCTTGAGCCCCACCTCGCCCTGCCCGATCCCAGGGTCTCCGGCAGCAGCAGAGGAAGTAGGCGTGGTAGGAAAGGGAACAGACCACCCTCATTCTCACGGCAGGTTCCCAAGGCCATGAGCCCGGAGGAAAGAGTGAGGGATGGATCTCTGCCTTCTTGTACAAGTCCAGCCTGCTGAATAACCTGAGTGACAGCAACAATACCTTGCACTGACACAGGACTTTGGGGTTCCAAATGCTTTTATGTATTTCAAATATTTTTCCCCAAAAATGCTTGAAGTTTCTTGGAATACATAATCAGTGAGTACTGGGTTGTTGGCTTGCTTTCTTTCCCTTTCTTTCTTTCTTTCTTTCTTTCTTTCTTTCTTTCTTTCTCTCTTTCTTTCATTTGCAGACAGAATGTTGGCTTTGGGGTTAGTCTGACCTGGGGGAATTCCAGTCACTTACTTGCTGAGGGACCTCTGGCAACTTATCCAAAACTGTCTACTCCTGAGTGTCCTTATCTATGAAACTCCACCTAACCGCTGAGAGAACGACACAAGGAAACAGATGTGAAAACACATGAACAGAAAATCAACATGATCCCCTCCCCCATACCCAAGGAGGGGGAGAAAAGACATCAGGTGGTAAGCACAACAAGTGCTAAATATGTTTTCCACTTTACAGATGAAGAAACTGAGGTTCAAAAGGGCAAAATGACTTATCCGAAGTCACACGGGTAGCTTTTATGGAAATAAAGACAGGAAGCCCTATCTGGAGCCAACACATGCTCTGCCATTATTTGCACCCCTCCCAACACACACATTAATCCTGATTAGCCCGGGGCAGTCCTGTTTATGCCTCTTGTCTCAGGGTAATCTTTCATAGCGCCTTCTTTCACGCCCAAATCATCCTGGTTTGGTGGCGCCTGGGTGGCTCAGTCGGTTGAGCATCTGACTCTTGATTTTGCCTCAGGTCATGATCCCAGGGTCGTGGGATTGAGGCCGACACTGGGCTCTGCACTGCATGTGGAGCCTGCTGGAGATTCTCTCTTTCTCTTCCTCTGCTCCTCTCCCCTGCTCGCACTCTATCTAAAATAAAACTTAAAAGGGGCGCCTGGGTGGCTCAGTCGGTTGGGCGTCCAACTTCGGCTCAGGTCATGATCTCACGGTTTGTGAGTTCGAGCCCCGCGTCGGGCTCTGTGCTGACAGCTCAGAGGCTGGAGCCTGCTTTGGATTCTGTGTCTCCCTCTCTCTCTCTCTGCCTCTCCCCTACTTTCTCTCTGTCTCTGTCTCTCAAAAAAAAATTTTTTTTAATTTTAAATAAAAACTAAAAAAATAGAATTGTCCTGGTTTGGACGATAAATTACACGGCTACCCTATCACCCTACTATTTTCACAAGTAAAATCCACACCCTGTAAGAACATCTCAGTGAAAAGACTGTCATTCAATTCAGTGTTTCCTGGCTCTGTTTTCAAAACAAGGAAACCTTATCCAAGGAAAACCTTATCCAAACCTGAAATCCCATCAACAGGAACAGGGCACCCAGCGCTATAACTTATTATGTGTACAGCAATTTTATGAATTCAGTGGGGAATGAAATGCAATTTTGTCAGGCTTGTCTGTGTCCATAATGACCAAGCCAAATTAATCATCTTGGATAATACCCCTGTGTCGCCTGTCCCAGAGATGTGTAATAGAATCTTTCTGATTCATGTCTCGCAGTACATCGGAGCTGGAGTATTGCTGCACTTCTGAAAATCAGTACAATTATGCCTTCTTGTTGGGCTATCATTTTCCCGGACTCAAAATGCTTCTTAAAAATAAATAAATAAACAAATAAAAGCTCATACCATATATAAACAAAATGGAAATGAAAAAGCCATATTGTTAAAATTACACGTGGATTCTGGAGGAATGGGAGGGGGGAGTAACATCGTTTTAAGCCTTTATTTACAGGCAGAACTCCCAAGCTGTGTCAAGGGAGTGAAGGAGGGAGTAGAACACTCCCCTGCTGGTGGTTCTGACCCTGAAAAGCTTAGATCAGAGGCATCACAATGTGACAATGGCCGCCAGTCACATTAGCCATGAGGGTTTAAACATTTTTTTTTTAATTTTTATTTATTTTTGAGAGAGAGAGAGAGAGAGAGAGACAGATTGTGAGTGGGGAGTGGTCAAAGAGAGAGGGAGACACAGAATCTGAAGCGGGCTCCAGGCTCTGAGCTGTCAGCACAGAACCCGATGCAGGGCTTAAACTCACAAACAGTGAGATCAGACTGAGCTGAAGTTGTATGCTTAACCAACTGAGCCACCCAGGCGCCCCAGCCATGAGTTTTGTTTACTAAAACTCTATCTGGGAACAAACATGATAATCTCCATGTGTTTTTGCTTGAGAAATCATCTGACACTCTGAGCTTGAGGTAGCTTTCTGGACTGATATACCTGGGGGGAAGGGGGGGATATTTCTGGAAAAATGATCCATGAGTGGTGGAGCTGCCTTCTTCTTTAGGAGGAAACAGTCCCAGCAAGTAAAAGCTGAGGATAACTTGGGACCACCGCATTCCAGTCAGGGGGGCGCCTGAGCACCAGGCATCACTCCATTTTATAGATAAGGAAGTTCATTTTTCCAGTAAGTGGCAGAGTTTCATTTATTTTAATAACATATTTTTTAAATATTTGTTCACTTTTGAGAGAGTGAGCAGAGGGGGAAGGGCAGAGAGAGAGGAGGACTGAGGATCTGAAGTGGGCTCCATGTTGACAGCAGCGAACGAGCTCGACGTGGGGCTCAAACTCAGGAACCACGAGATCATGAACTGAGGGGAAGTTGGATGCTCGACTGACTGAGCCACCCAGGCTCCCCTTAATAACATATTTTTTATAATCACCTACCCAACTGCCTCTTTGACAGTTTCCCTTGGATGTCCTAGAGGACAAGTCAACAAACTTCTTCTGCAAAGGTACAGACAATAAATCTTTCTTGGCTTGTAAGTCATGTAATCTCTGTCACTATTCATCTCTGTTGCTGTAGCATGGAAGTAGCCATAGACAATATTTAACCTAACAAATACAGCTGTGTTCCAATAAAACTTTATTTACAAACAACAAGTAGAAGACCAGATTTGACCTATGGGGCCATGGTTTGCTGAACCCTGTCCTAAAGGTGGTTTCTCTTTCCCATCAAACCTCTCCCATCTAACACACAAGAGTCTTGACTTTTAAAAAAATACATATTCCCCATTCCCTTCACCATAATGTATATTCTGCTGTAACGTCACTGATTAACCCAGGACCAAGAACAGTGGTTGCACATAGTATGGCCTCAATAAACATTTGCAGAATGAAACAATACACGAAAGAATGAGAACCAGGGATTGGACTGCCGTGTTCACACTTGTATCTCTAGCACCTAGAACACTGCCTGACACAAGGTAGCTGCTCAGTAAATATTGTTTTGAATGAATGATTGCATGAATGAATGTACTGACGGCCTGCTGTTACGCAGGGCTGGGCTCTTCACCACCTTCCCCGTAAGCTCGAAGAAGTCAGCAAACATCTGAAGTGGTCTTCCCCTTAGAAAGGCTTCTCAGAGTGAAACAATGCTCACAAGGGCTTCCTGGTTCCATGTTCTCATCTTAGAAATCATCTTCCTATGAAGGCACTTGAGTCCCAGCTCTGCCCCTGATGGGCTGTGTGGCCTTGGGAAAGTCACTGCCCCCCATTTTAGTGTTCAGTTACACCACACATGAAAAGAGAGAACTGGACCAAGCGATTTTTAAACCCAAATTGAATTCACGTATGTGCCATTGGTTTGCAGGTCCACAGGCAGGCATGAGGCAGCACTAATTTTAAAAGCATTTAAAAATGATGAGTAGGCTCTCCAGTTATTTCCGTGTTAAAATAGCTTCTGGAAAAAAAAAATATGTCTATTTGCAGCCTTTTTTTCTTTTCCATCTCTACCTTTTGAAAACTACAGAAGTGGCATCATCTAAAAATGTGCTAAGCCAGCTGCCTGAATACGAAGGCGCTGAAGTTTTCAGAGACTGGCCTTTGTGAGTGCTCTAGGCTCTGTGACATACGGCTAAGTAGGCAAGTCTCCCCATCCATGCTGCTCCAGGGACACTGCCCTGCTCAGACCCTTCCAAGGCTCACTGCCTTCAGAGCAGGGTCCCTGCTCTGGTATATGAGGCTTCCTGGACCAGATCCTGCAATATCACCTAACACCAAGCGTAGTGAGCCCACTGCAGCCCCCAGACAATGCATACTCTGGTATCACCAGACTCCTGGAGATGCTGGACCCTCCACTTGGGCCACTGTCTACCCCCAGATGACACTTGCTCCTGCTCAGGATCACCACAACACCCTTGTGCCTTCCCAAGTGGTAGTACCAAGGACTATGCTCAGCATTCTAAGCCTACTCTGAGCAGAATGGAGCAAGGCCTCCTCCTATAGCCTGGACCCCCATGCTCCTGTTAATATGCCCCAAAGTCCCCACAGGAAACCCAGAGCTCACCCACTCCCCTAAGGCTTATTAAGTGGCCCTCTGTGAACGAAGCTTGTGTAGTCCTGCTTCTCTGCACTTTTGTTCAAATAATAATAATAACAGCAAGCATTTATATAGATAGTGCTTGTGAGGTGCTAAGTGTATCCCTGTTCTACAGACTTTTCATACACCAATTTATTAGTCTTCACAATAACCCTATGAGGCAGGTGCTATTACTCCATTTCACAGAGAAAGAAACAGAGGCACTGAGAGTGAAACTCAATGGAAGTGACACCACTGGGAAGGGACAGAGCCAAGTCCCAACTCAAAAGTTACACTCCAGGGATCTGAATCCCGCTAACAACCACCAATGAGCTCAAGAGCAAACCTCCCTTCAGTCGAGCCTTCCGATGAGGCTGCAGCCCTGATCACCACACGAACTGCAGCCTAGTGAGAGGTCTGGAGCCAGAGGCACCCCGTTAATGCAAACCTGGGTTTCTCACCTATGGGAACTACAAGATGATTAACGTGTTGTTTTTAAATGTAAAACTTTAGCTCATGAGTTGGTACCCTTAATGACTGTGATTCTGCACCTTTATAAACAGCAGGGACTAGGCCACCACATGTGCAATGCAGAGCCTCCGTGTTGATTCTGTCTCCACAGGTAGCTCCTGGCTGCATCCTCTCTCGTTCTCTGATTGCTCCACTCTGGTGGTCCTCAGGGTGTGCCTACACCTGTGCTCTACCCACCTTGTGAACCCTACTTCCTCTTAATGCTTGAGGGAAACAGTGTACCTTAAGCCCTGCTTCTCAACCCATAATGTGCACACAGATCACCTGTGGAACTTGGTAAATGCAGGTTGTGATTTAGGAGGTTGGGGTGTGACTTGACATGCTGCATTTCCAACAAGCTTCAGGGGACGCTGCTGGTCTGTGGGTCACACTGTGGACAGCAATGCCACAGGCATTAAAAGCATATGCTTTGACCTGGACAGACCATGGTTCAAATTCCAATTCTGTCAAATCCTGGCTAGGAGTCCTCAACCTCTGAGAGGTGGAGAAACGGGAACCCTCTTGCACTGTTGGTGGGAATGCAAACTGGTGCAGCCACTCTGGAAAACAGTATGGAGATTCCTCAAAATATTAAAAATAGAACTATCCTATGATCCAGCAAAAGCACTGCTAGGAATTTACCCAAGAGATACAGGAGTGCTGACGCATAGGGGCATATGTACCCCAATGTTTATAGCAGCACTTTCAACAATAGCCAAATTATGGAAGAGCCTAAATGTCCATCAACTGACAAATGGATAAAGAAGATGTGGTTTATATATACAATGGAATACTACTTGGCAATGAGAAAGAATGAAATCTGGCCATTTGCAGCAACATGGATGGAACTGGAGGGTATTACGCCAAGTGAAATAAGCCAGGCAGAGAAAGACAGATACTGTATGTTTTCACTCATATGTGGACCTTGAGAAATTTAACAGAAGACCATGGGGGAGGAGAAGGGGGAAAAAAAGTTACAGAGAGGGAGGGAGGCAAACCATAAGAGACTCTCAAATACTGAGAACAAACTGAGGGTTGATGGGGGGGTGGGGGAGAGGGGAAAGTGGGTGATGGGCATTGAGGAGGGCACTTGTTGGGATGAGCCCTGGGTGTGGTATGGAAACCAATTTGCCAATAAATTATATTTATAAAAATAAAACAAGGAAAACAGTAAAAATAAATAAAATAAAATATTTTTTTAAAAAAGACCTACCCAAAGTCACATAATAAATGACAGTTATGTGGAACCCCAAACAGAACCCTGTGTTCTGACTTCCAGGGCAGAGTCTTGAAACTGCAGCTAACCCCACCCTCCTGAGCTCTGGGCCTGGACATGTCTGGGTGTGTGCATGCATAACCCTTGGGTGCTTGCATACAAGTCTACACATGTGATCGTATGTGCCTGCAGACATGCACAAATGTGTACGTCAATGTGTCTAAACATCAGCACGTGTGCCAGTGGATTTGTGAGAGTTCTCCATTCATTTCCTCCCTCCCTCCCCCTTTTTTAACGCAGCTCCTACTACGTGTCAGGTCTCTGCTGCCACAATACCAACAGTCTAGGAGGGAGGCAGCCATTAAACAAATAAACACAAATAAAAATGTAATTTGTGTGTGCATCTGTGTATAACAGCCCCAAGGGCTGAGTGCTATTATTCTTGCCATTTCATTGGGGAAACTGAGGCACCAAGAGGTTAAGTAACTTGCTCAGAGTCACAAAGCGATGCTTAATGCATGAAAAGGTATGTATCGGCAAGCGTGCCCATATGAGTGCGACATGCACTTATGCTCGTATTTGTGTGTGAAGGATTCTTTTCCACAGACATCCTCACATATTCCATAAACAAGATTTCCTGGTACCACAACACAGCATCCCAAAAACACACACATGCACACACACTTTCTTTTCTTAGATGTTCATATTTTCAGTCATTTCCTAAAATTCTGTAGAGAAATAGGAGTGAAAGTCAGGGCCCACAGAGCTGAGTCGATCCAGATAAGCCCATACCATCTGGTTCCCTGGAGCAAGCCATGGCAGGAGCACTTTCACAGTTCATCATCCGTTATGAGGCTAAAATAGTCCTTCCCCTCCCAGCAAGTTAAATAAATTTCCCAAGCTATGAAGGGTCAGTCTGTCCACACCCCTACGGGGAACACACTATACAAGATATCTGGCTAGGTCGCCTTCCCCATCTTACCATGTCTCTAAAAATGGAGACACTGGTGCAAATACCTTGAATTTTTTTTACTCTTTTTTTAAGCACAAGATACCAACAGAAAGGATACAAGTCGTAAGTATATAGCTCAAGGACGAATCCTCACGATTATGTAAACAGACTTATGTAAACAGCACCATACCAGACCTCTGAAGCCCCTTAAGACTCCTCACTACCCACCCTCAAGCAGGGTAACCACAATTCAGAGTTTTGTTTTTATATATATATATATATATATATATATATATATATATATATATATATATGAAATTTATTGACAAATTGGTTTCCATACAACACCCAGTGCTCATCCCAAAAGGTGCCCTCCTCAATACCCATCACCCACCCTCTCCTCCCTCCCACCCCCCATCAACCCTCAGTTTGTTCTCAGTTTTTAACAGTCTCTTATGCTTTGGCTCTCTCCCACTCTAACCTCTTTTTTTTTTTTTTTCCCGTCCCCTCCCCCATGGGTTCCTGTTAAGTTTCTCAGGATCCACATAAGAGTTATGGAAAGAGCCTAAATGTCCATCAACTGATGCATGGATAAAGAAATTGTGGTTTATATACACAATGGAGTACTACGTGGCAATGAGAAAAAATGAAATATGGCCTTTTGTAGCAACGTGGATGGAACTGGAGAGTGTGATGCTAAGTGAAATAAGCCATACAGAGAAAGACAATTCAGAGTTTTTACCACCACAGATTGGTTTTGCCTGTTTATGTGCTTTAAGTCAATGGAATCATCTAGAATGTTCTGGCTTCTGGTTGTGTCTGGCTTCTCTCAACCTGGGGTTTGTGAGATTCACCCATATTATTGCATGCGGTTATAAACTGCTGGGTCTTCTATGCTGCATAATACTCCACCGTGTAAGAATATTCTGCGATCATTCACGTAGTCTACTGTGGACGGACATTTGAACTATTTCCAGTTTTGTGCTTTTATGAAAAGTGCCACTATGGACATTCTTCTACGTGTCTTTGGGTGAACAGATGAACGTGTTCCTCTTGAGTGAGCACCTGGGAGCTGCATTCTTGGGTCATAGAGCTTCAGACACTGAGAAATGGTTTTCCAAAGTGGCTGTGCTAATTCACACAACAACGTGTGAGGGCACCGTTCCTCCACATTCTTGCCACCTTGGTACTTTCTGTCTTTTCCGTTTTCTACCTTTGGTGGTGGTGGTGGGGAGTAGTTAATACATTTCAAAATGCTTCCTCACCCCTTCTCCTGCCATCTGGCTCACGTTGCCATCCCTGGCAATTGTTAATGAGGCCAGCAGGACGCTTAGAACCAGCACTGCCCCGCATTTATGTACCGCACAGATATAGCCTCTAGCCACGACCCCCGTGCCCCTGAGGGCCACTCTAGCATAGGACACAGCCAGAAGCAGCCCAGATCAACCTCCAAGGCCTGTGCTGTTACAGAACACTCTATTTAAGGTTTTCTCAAGGGGGCTTCCAAGAAACGATCCCTCACAAAGCAAAGCCAGACTTCCTCAAGGCGCTCCTTCCCCATCTCCAAAGCCAACAGTCGTTCACACGGCCCACTTCCCCATCCTCGCCCCGCCTGACACACCTCCCCCTCAAGCACCCCAGCTCCCCCCACATTCCTGGGAGCCACCCTCCCAATGGCTCAGTGCCCCTGGGTGCTTGTACAGACTGTGCCACGAGGCGCACAGGTGCATCTGAGCTGAGGGCTCCTGGGCTGGATTTGTGTTTACCTGAACCACCAACCTCATCTTGTTCATTCCACCCCGGTCCCACGTAACACACATTCACAGAAAATTAGAGCTACTCAACATGTTCCCAGCTCCTTCACTAGTTCACTTTTCTTCTCTAAACTGTAAATTCTAAAATCAACAACAAAAACTTTACCAAGCTCCTATATAATCAGCACTGGCCAGGCTGGTAACCTTCTACCCACTTAACCAGTCCGCTCAACCAGACTACACTTACTTAACTAGTCTAACTAAACCAAACTAGTTAACTAAGCTACACCTATTTCTGGCTTTCTTAACCTGCAAGGAAGGGAGTAATACTCCCATTTTACAGAGATAGAAAGCAAGCCCAAGAGAGGCTAAGTAGTTTGGTCAAGGCCACACAACAAGAACAAGGCAGAAGGAGGAGTCACGCACAGACCATAGGCCTGCCACTCACTCTCACCTGAGCCCCTTGCGCTCCACACCGTCCAAGGAGGATGCCAGGCCCAGCATGGGCAACCACCTCACTCACACCTGGACTTTTGTTCCTCATCAGAGCCAGGGGCTTTGGGTATTTGAGACACAGAGAAATCGGCTGTCTGGACCACATGAAGGCCTTTTAATGTTAATGAGATGTGAATCAAGGAGGCTTAAATGGCCCAGCTGTTCCCTGGCACACTGGGCTGGAGGTCTAACGGAGGGGGCTGGGAAGGGATCACACACCTTCGGTGAGCTGGTAACTGCCAGGAGGCATCTACTGTTTTTGTTATTTGAGGGGGAACATTTCTTGGCACATTTTAAAAACAAGATAGTTCCAATATCATCTTTTCAATTTCAACCCCTAACATAATTTGATTTGTATTAGATAAAATAGCTGACTGGCTCCTTGCTGATATCTCTGATGCCGCATTGACTCCTGGGTTCACCACACACCCTAGGTGGATGACCTTGGGCAGGCTGTTTTATCTTCCCGAAAATCAGTTTTCTTCATCTGTAAGATGGATACTTTAATAGCACCTCATGCAACTGTCATTTGCCATGGACCAAACACTGTAATAAAAAGTCAGGGTATAAATACATTTTATTTACTTATTTCTCCCTGCATCACTCTGAGGAACTTCTAAAGACAAAATTGAGGTTCAGGAAAGCTGGATGATTTGTCCAAGGTCATCCAGTCATGAAACTTGAAGACCATAATCTGAGCCCAGGTCTGTCTTCTCATGTCATTACCCTTATAACCCATCCGACTACCAGCATCTGTTTACTGTCGCCAGTGGTGGGCTGGAACCCTGCTCAGAACCACTGACCACCATCTCCAAGGGTCCCTTAGCATTGGTGCTATGTGGGGGAGGGGAGCTCTGGCTTGTTGGACAGACCAGTGTCCTTCCTAGAGACTCAAATAGGAGGTGGAGGAAACCAATCCATTGGCTACAGATATAACCTAAAAGGTCTCTCAGAGACACCCATTCAGACTCTCATTCACAGACACAAAAAACGGCTCAGGGAGGACAAATGACCTACCCAAGAGCACACAGTGAAAGAGGCTGAAGGGGGCCAGAACCAGGCTCCTGACCCTCCAGAAACTAAGAACCCTGCAGCATTTTGGAAAGGTCTCGCATCTGGCTCTCTGGCTTCTCACATCTTGATGACAGGGTTAGCTTTCTTGTTTTGTTTTGTTTTTTTTTTAATGTTTATTTATTTTTGAAGGAGAGAGGGACAGAGTGTGAGTGGAGGGCGGGGGGTGGGGAGGGCAGAGAGAGAGGGAGACACAGAATCGGAAGCAGGCTCCAGGCTCTGAGCTGTCAGCACAGAGCCCGACGCGGGGCTCGAACCCACAAACCGCGAGATCATGACCTGAGCTGAAGTCGGACGCTCAACTGACTGAGCCACCCAGACGCCCCCAGGGTTAGCTTTCATTTAGCAACAAACAAATGTGTTTGAGGGCTCTCCCACACTCCCCAGCAAAGACCCAGGCCCTATAGAAGATACTGAGTTCAAGGTGGCTGAGAGTGGGAGAGGGGTGCTGTTTTAAAGAAAATCCTTACATTTCCAACCCACTGCTGTTCCCTCCCCCAACCCAGAAACTTCCTGCACCATCTTCATTGTTTCCATCCCATTTAGAGAGAGGGAACGTTTCCAGGGATTCAATTTCTCTCATAATAGTTGGAAGGAAACAAAACTATATGCTGTAAACATTCACCGCATTGTATGAAAAATATCTTTACTACAGGGGAGGTGTGGTAAACGCAGACCAAGATACCCCACCCCCAAGCCCGTTCCCTAACGCCTCTATGCCTGCGCCCTCAAATATTTAAACATCTCACAGCCAGGAATGCAGAGCTTTAAAGTGAATATATTTTTAGCCACTGGAATGCAAAATGAAGATCTGTGAGGTGTAAGTACCAACTCCTTCTCAGCGGTTTTCTCTCAATGAAAACAAGAGAGGCTCGTCCATTTTTCTAAGCACGTGTGTAGGACTGATGAGGGAAGGCTCATTAGTTCAGTCTGACATATACTCAATTCTCTCCATACACATAAGATGGGTTTTTTCCCCCTCCTTGCATTTTATTCTCCAGCTGCGAAATGATATTAAATTTCATCAGATTTGAACAAAATCTATGGTCTTGAAACAGTTTCCTTCAAGGCCCCCTCATATTTATTCAGAATTCATGAATCATGTTCCGATAACACAACCATAATTATTTTTAAAGTGTGATGTTTGTGGCTTTAATAGGAAATGCTTGCAAAAGGCCTTTTCTCTTTGATTGTTTGTAATCTTAGCAGTAATCACTGCCGGTCCCTTCTCGGCACCACGGCCAGAGAAACACAATTTCATTTTAATATGAATCGCGAGCTCTTCACCCAGGTTTTAATTAAAGCAATAAAAGCCGTGTCTTCTCTGCCCTTTACCATGTACACAGATTCAGAGGCCAGAATCTTAGATTTGAACAGTGACAGGAGGGAGGCCTGCCTCAGGTGCATTTACTATCTGTGCATTTACTCCCAGCACATTGTTTGGTTGGTTGGTTCAAAAACACTCAACCACCTCCCTGTCTCTCTGCTCTGCAGTTTTCTCATCTGTAACATGGGATAGCAACAGTAGCTACCTGATAGAGTTCATGGAAAACAGGCTGGGAGAGATAACAGAGGTGAAGGAAACGGAGCAGACAGAACCCGGAACTCAGAGCTCTGGGCTTTCCCCCCATTCTGGGCATCCTACACCATCCCTTGCTGGAAGGAGGCTGTAGGCGTGACTGAGACCAGCTCTGGTCTTCTGGGTTCCTGGTTATACCATCGGCCCGCTCTAGGCCTATGCTTGATATAAGTGGTAAGTGAAACAGACCAGGCATCCCTGGGGATCTACGAAGGAAGCTGGCCGCACACACACACACTGGTGTGCAGACCCAACGGCAAGAATCGGCTTCACTCAAAGTCCTTGCGTGTCTGTTGTGTGCCGGGTGTGGTGCGAGGCACCGCAAGGCCTCATTTGGTAGCGTGGGAATCTTGGCCTTTAAGACAGAATTCCACCACCGCACTGGCTCTGCTGGAACGTTAGGAAGGGGTGCAAAAGAAGCAGCGGCAGGCAGGGCCCACCCTGGACACTGCTCACACCTGGCAGTGTTGATGGTTGGTGGTGCTGACCGTGTTCCATGGGTCCTAGAGTTCCCCAGGGAGCACCTCAAACGTGAGCCCCCTGAACCTCTCACTTCGCAAATTGTCCCTGGACCCACTGGGATTCCTACTCTAAGAATAAAAAATTCCCTACCTCCCCAGAGCTTCTTAGAACATGCCTTCTGCTCACTTCCTGTCTCCTCTGTGGATGAGCTGTCCATCCCCCACTGCTCACACACGTCAGGCTGGAAGGCAGGCTTGACATCCTCCTCCCTCTCCACTGCCCCACCTGGACCACCATCCATGTTCCCCACAAATCCCACCCCACCCCACTCAGCTCCATCAGCATCCGGCCCCACGTGCTGCTGACACACCTCTGCTTGTCCCCCTACCCAACAGGCTCCCAGCCTTTGGCTCCGGGTGCCAGACGGCTTCCCATCAACCCCACCTCGGCTTCATCCTGGGTCCCTCCAGCTCAGACACCATGCTGATGCTGGGCTTGCTCCACTCAGTGTCAGCTGCCCACTCTCCAGACACACCCCGGACCCCAGCAATGCCCACAGCTGCTTCTCTCAGAATCATCACCCACTTTCCACTCCATGACTAAGATGTCCTCACTGCCCGCGTCCCCCTTACCCAGCTTAGAGTCCCCGGTCCTTCATTTCAGTCTCTCTTCTGCAAAAAAAAGCTTGAGTGTCCTTCTGGTACACCTGCCTGACAAATCCCCACTGTGGATCCACCCAACTGTCTGCACTCATAGCACCCGTGCCAAGAGCTCAGCCTCCCACAGGCCACACAAATATCCCAGACCTTCTCTGCCCCCTCAGACCTCTGGCACCCTGACTCAGCAGGTGACCTGCCCACCAATCTCTTGGAGAAGACAGATGTTTTCAGGTGCAGCATCCTCTCTTCTGTGCAACCCTCTACAGAGACACACATTCTTTCCCACTTTGTCCCCACTCTTGGCTAAGGCCACGGCTTCCACCTCTTGGCAGGACCCGGCCCCTCCCACCTTCTCCCAAAACTTAAACCATCAATTAACTCTTCCCTCTCCTGAATGCCAAACTTTACCCTCTCTCTTGGATGCCTTCCATTGGCAATGAAACATTCTAAAGACTCTCTTGTCTTCAAAAAAACAAAAAGTCCCTCCTTGGGAATGCAAGTTGGTACAGCCACTCTGGGAAATAGTATAGAGGTTCCTCAAAAAGCTAAAAATAGAACTACCCTACGACCCAGCAATTGCACTACTAGGCATTTATCCACAGGATACAGGTGTGCTGTTTCGAAGGGACATATGCAACCCCATGTTTATAGCAGCACTATCAACAATAGCCAAAGTATGGAAAGAGCCCAAATGTCCATCGATGGATGAATGGATAAAGAAGATGTGGTCTATATATACAATGCAATATTACTCAGCAATCAAAAAGAATGAAATCTTTCCATTTGCAACTACGTGGATGGAACCGGAGGGTATTATGCTAAGTGAAATTAGTCAGTCAGAGAAAGACAAAAATCATATGATTTCACTCGTATGAGGACTTTAAGAGACTTCACTCATATGAGGACTTTAAGAGACAAAACAGAGGAACATAAGGAAAGGGAAACAAAAAGAATATAAAAACAGGGAGGGGGACAAAACAGAAGAGACTCATAAATATGGAGAACAAACTGAGGGTTGCTGGAGGGGTGGTGGGGGGGGGGATGGGCTAAATGGGTAAGGGACACTGGGGAATCTACTCCTGAAATCACTGTTGCACTATATGCTAACTAATTTGGATGTAAATTTTAAAAAATAAAAAATAAAACAAGTTTAAAAAAAAGTCGCTCCTTTGGAGTCCTCATCCCATCGCCCTAACAGCCCTTGCCCTGGTCCTGCACAGCCAGACTTCACATAAAAGCTGTCTACACACACTGTTTACATCCTTAATGCAGGCTCCCTTCTTCATCTACCCTGGGACCTGCATGAAGCCCACTACACATCAAAGCTGCCTTTTCTGAGATCCAGGATGACTTCTTGTTCTTAAAACTATTGGACGCATTTCAACTTTTATCCCAACCAATCCCTCAGAATCATTTGACCCTCTCCTTCTTGTTTACATTTTATTCAACTTTTTGAAATAATCATCCCTACAGTTAAAAACCCCTAAAATCTAAAAAGGTACAATGAAAAGTCTTTCCATCCCTGTCCACCTGCCCAATTTGCATCACACACACACACACACACACACACACACACACACACACAAATGTGAACATACACATATAGGTACACACACAATGTACAAAGCCACTGTTATTAGCTTCCAGAGTTACTTTAATCATATACAAGCACCTAGAAACACATTCTCAGTACCCTTTTTCACAAATGGTAACATACTGTACTTACTACTGGCCACCTTGCTTTTTTCAGTAAATAATGTATCTAAAGAACTTCTGTATCTATTCACTTTCTTCTTTCTTTATAGCCATACAGTATTCCACTTGATAGATGTACGTAATTTATTGAACTACTCTCACATTGTTGCATATTTGGGTTGTTGCCAATATTTTGCCATTATGCCAATACCAAAAATGAGTAATCTTGAGGCCATCACTTCTCATATAAGCAAATATATCTGTGGGAAATACTTGCAAAAGGGAAATTGCCGGGTTAAAGGTCAATGCATTTGTAATCTTGATAGATGTTGCCAATTTGCTCTCCATAGGGTTACACCAATTTACTCTGCCTTCAAGCAATGTACAAAGTGCCTCTTTCCCCACAGGGCTACAACAGAGTATATTACCAAACCTTTGGACTTTTGTCAAAGAGGTGGAAAATGGTAGTTTTGTTTCTCTTACGAATTTTAGCATCTTTTCATAAATGTGAGGTCCATTTGCATTTCCTGTTCTGTAAACTATTGGTTCATATCTCCCACTTGTTTTTCTGCCAGGGTTTTGAATTGATTCCTGGGAACTCTATATATTTATATTGTGAGTTGAAAATAATTTTGCCCAATTTTTCATTTGTCTTTTGACTTTTTTAGCCATACAAAAGTTATTTCACATTTTTATATGTGGTCAAATATTTAAGTCTTTTCTTCTAAGACGTTGAGTCATAGAAATGTCTTTCCCACTCCAAAGCTATAAAATATACCTTAAAGGCTTTTTTTCTGGTGCCTTTATGGTTTCCATGAGTACATATAAATCTTTGATTTATTTAAAAGTTATCCTTTGACAGGGAAGAAGCTGTGGATCCAACATCGTTTTTCCCCAGATTCCTGACCTCCATCTCAGAACACTGTGTGTGCCCTAGGCTTCTAAGCCTCCATGTTCTCCTCCTGTTTCTCTGGTCTACTTCTCAACCTATTTCACAGTCTTCTCCTCCGCTCTGCTTTCAAATATTGGAGCTCAACATTTAAGACTCATTGGTCCTCTACTCTTCTCTGTGGTTCTCACTATTCTCTTTCTGTCTTTGCAAATTTGATCCTCACCATGGGCTAAGAACTTCCAAGTTCACTTCCCTAGAAGTTCCAGACTTGCACAGCCTTGGACATCTCCCCTGGGAGGAGTGTCTCAAAAGTAACATGTCCAAGTCTGACCCTGTGAAACCTGCACCTCCCCAGGCCTTCTCCCACTCACAAAAATGACACCACCATCTGGAAAGTGCACTATGCTAGAAGCCTGGGAGACATCCTTTACTCCTTCATTTCTCTCTCCCTCTAGATCCATCCATTGTCAAGATGTACCAACTTTATTTCCAAAACAGATCCCAGATCCATCCACTTATTTCCATCTCCTCTGCTTCTACCACCATAGAGGACAACACCATCCTTCATTTCCCCTCCCATGTCTTTCTGTATCCACTCTTGCCATTGAGAGCTGTTAAAACCACTATTTGATCATGTTATTCAATATCAATCTCTCTTTCTCACTAACAAAGCCCAGTGACTTGCTTTGACTAATAGAATGTGATGAATGTAGTCATGTGCCAATTCTCTCCTCTCTCCTTTCCCTCCCTCTCTTTCTCTCTCTCTCTGTGTCACACACACACACACACACACACACACACACACACACACACACAATGTCCTTTCAATAATTCTTAGCATAAAGTCAGAAATCTTCAGCAGAAGTCATATTTACAGTCATGAGAGTGGAAAATTCTACCTACAGCCAGGAAGGGTGGACTGAGGAGGTGACATTTTCAGCACCCCTGGAAGAACAAATAGGCATTTGTTGGGTGAAAATGGCTAGGAGATTCCTATCAGAATCCATGCATACAAAGGCATAGAGCTATAAATGAGCATGAGAGGTGACCAGAGATTTGTCTGTGTAACCAAAGCATTATTTATGATAAGAAAACCATGGAAATAAGTCCCAGCTAGTTTTATGAAACACTGGTAGTTTATATACTATCTTAGGTTAGATTCCCTTGAAGTAGAGACTGAGATGGGGATTCCTATGACACTGGCATTCCTTTTGAGAAGTGACTCAGAGGGGACGGGAGGGAAGCAGGACAGAGCAGGGGAAGGAGCTAGGCAAGGAGGCCATACCGGCTGAAGGTCCGTGGGGAGTTGTAGAAACTGCTCCCTGCTTGAGATGAGGACCTTCCTGGTCTTCTAGGCCATCCCCCACACCCCTCCCCGTTCACAGCTCCCATCTGGCAGAGGCCAATTCTCCAGAGAAGGGGCAGCTGTGAATAGTTACCAGCCAGCATTCACAACAGCTGGGTGAGGGGTGCCCCAGCCTGGTGACGGGAATCCACAACACTCACACTAGGTACTTATAACACCCTCGGAGGCAGAAGTTCTCCCATTTGACAGAAAGCTGACATAGCTTGCATAGGGTTAGAGTGGGCATCTGGCTGGGATGTCCAAGAGCTGGCTTTGAATCTAGGTCTGCTGAGCCCACGGCCCAGTTCTTTTCCTCTTCACCCTCATCCCAGGAAGAGGGAGACTCTTCCCAGCATCACATAACCAGGAAACATCATCCTTGTAACTCCTGACCAGGGTCTGCTCTCAACAGGGAGAAAAGCTGATCTCTACCAGGCCTTCCCCTCCCAGAAGCTGCTGATGAGCCAGAGCCATGCCTGAGAAGTGCATCTCAATCTCAGACCACCCAGGCAGGTCTGGTGCAAAAGAAACACAGGGTCCAGGGAGGGGGAAAGGGGATACTGTATGAAAGCTAAGGCAGCCAGGCAGGAGTTTTGTGGAAACTTGCAAAAACCAAACAACAAAGGATGCATTTGCAAAAGAAACTTCGAGCCCCTAAGAGCTGGTTTGAAAATTTTTAAAGGGGGCACAGCTGGCTGATATATACCCCATAGGAACCTGTGTCTCCAATCAAGTTTCTAAATAAAGAAGATGGTGTTTCAGGAGAAGGTTACATTAAAGAGCAGGTTTTTTAACATGACGAAATTGTACGTTCAGAAAGCAAATGTCTCCCAGAAATGGCTTCCTGCCTATATCCAGAGCTTTGCAAATAAGTGCCCAATAAACATTTGCTGAATAGGTGAAACTTACATTTAACTGTATTTATAAAATGCATTTTATGCCATTTAGAGTGTTTGTACTCTGAATCCGCTATTGGCGAGGAGACCCTCATTTTGCCCACATGTTTATGTCAGTCTCCCCATGACTAGGACCATATAATTCCTGCAGTTGGTGAGTACCATACCATGACAGGGTGTTCATGTACATATGTGAGTGTGTGGGTTCAGGCAAGCACTCCAGGGAAAAGACTGGATGAAAAAGTTAAGAAGTAGGGGTCCTGGAGCCCCACCAAGCCACTGCGGGCTGCATGTCCTGAAGGGGCCTGCTGTTCTCCAGTAAAATCAGCACGAGCAACATACCATGTTCCCTGTAGGTGGTAGTTTGTTAAAAGACCACGATACTTTTCAGCTCCTCCCATCAAACAGGTGGGATCTATTTCATCATTCCTTGAGTCTAGACTGGCTTTCTGACTTGCTTTGACCAATAGAATGTGCTAGAAGTAGTCATGTGCCAGTTCTAAGCCTAGACCTCAAAAGGTCTGGCAGCTTCTGCTCTTGCTGCTCTGGGAACCCTTCTCCAACCACATGAACAACCTCAGGCTAGCCTGCCAGGGGGTGTGGAAGAGAAGTGAGTCTCCATACCAACCAGCCCACAGCTGACCTGGCGGCTTACAGCTGCCACCTACATGGGTCCTAGCCATGACCGGAAGAGCCATCCAGCTGAACCCAACCACCTGCCAACCCCTGGAACTATGAGCTAGACAAATGTTTGTTATTTTAAGATGCTGAGATTTTACCTGCTTCTTTTTTAAAAATTTTTTAATGTTTATTTATTTTTGAGAGAGAAAGAGAGAGACAGACAGATAGAGCATGAGCAGGGGAGGGGCAGAGAGAGAGGGAAACACAGAATCTGAAACAGACTCCAGGCTCTGAGCTGTCAGCACAGAGCCTGACGTGGGGCTTGAATCCACGAACTGCGAGATCATGACCTGAGCCAAAGTCGGACGCTCAACTGGAGGCACCCCAGTTTTGACATGTTTCTTATGCAGCAAAAGCCAACTGGCACAGTGTAAGAGTCTAGACTATAATTGCTAATCTGTTCACATCCAGGTTGGCTCATGGCACCAGGGGTACTTAGTTAATCACGGGGAATCCTGATGTTTTCTTTATAAAGTGCTAAGTTAAGGAGACTCTGAGTGACAGCACACGAGACTTAAAGGGATCCTTGGGGAATCCAACTACCTCATTTCACTGTCAGGGAAATTTAAGTCCAGAAAAGAGAAGGGGCCACATTTACCCATTACGCAAACCTTTCCTGAGTGCCTTCTACGTGCCAGGCTTTGTAACACATTGGGGGACACAACAGTGAACGACAGACTGGATCCTGCCCTCACGGAGGGCACAGTCTAATGTGGAAATCAGATGTTTACCAAGTTGTCACACAGATAAGATAAGCAGGCCATCACAAACAATGACAAATGCTATGAATTAACAGCACATGGTGCCACGAGAGAGAATCAAGGGGACGGGACCTAATCTGGATTTCAGGGTCACCAACAGCTTTCTGAGAAAGTGACATTTAGGCTGAAGCAAGTCGGTGGCAGGCGTTGAGTGGGAACGGAGTGTTCCACAGACACAGCAAAGTGATGTGTGGAGCTTTGAGCCCCAGCTGTCCCACTCCCTGGATGAGCCAGTCAATATCCTGAGGCTCAGCTTCCTCATCTATAAAATGGGATTAATGGCAACCTAGTAGTTCTCAAGACTGTTGTGAAATAACCAAGGAAAAGGCTTTGCAACCGTGAGATGCTGGGTAGGCAGGTGAGGGCGCAGCTGTTAACAGCTTGTTGGGGCACTAATTTGCCCTGTGTCTCCTCTCCAAAGGACTGCACTCCCCTCCCAAGGCTGGAGCAGACACGGAGCCCCACCTTCCGTTCTCACGGGGGTATAGCGCCAACACTCTCCATCAGGGTTTAAGCCACACCGATCCCACCATGCTATGGCTCTGAGAGCCAGGGCTCAGCGTGTTAGCAAGATGCACCTGAAACACTGTGAAAGGGCTCAGATAAGATGTTCAGGAGGAAGCTCTGCTCTTTTGAGACAACCACGTTTCCAAGCTGATTATGGACAATTAAATGACTTCAGTGGTCTCTTCCAAAATGAGCATTTCCAGGACCTGGAGTCTTGCCCAGCAGAGTGTCTTTTAGCTTGGCACGAGTCAGTGCAATAGAAAAGCTCTGCAGCAGCACTGTGATGCTCATGTGGTCACAGGCCAAAGAAGGGGCATGGCATGGTGGCCCCAGCATGCACACCTGCCATGGCAGGGGAGGGGGTTGCAGCACCCTGCAGCGGAGCTGAGAGTATCTTCCCTTACTGGCAGTGCGCCCCTAAGGGCAACAGGTCCATGCCTTACTCATCTGAGTCTGCCACTGGGCCTGTCACATAGGAGGGCACATAAATGTTTGTGAACTAATAGCATTCTGGCTCCCCAGCTAGAAAATGTGGGCCCAGCCACCCAATTTGGACTGCCACAACCATCACTGCTGCACAGAGGATGGAGGTCAGCTCCAGGGACAGGCTTGTCCTTCAGCTTGCCAAGTTCCTCTGCACCCTGAGCTGCTGCCACACTGCAGGCACCACTGCCTTAAGGAACCATCCTCCAGGTTGCCACAGTCTGCAGTGAGGACCCTCCCCAGCATCCCAGTCTGCAGTGAGGACCCTCCCCTGTATCCCAGTCTGCAGTGAGGAACCTCCCCAGCATCCCAGCCTGCAGTGAGGACCTCCCCAGAATCCAATCTTGCAGTGAATACCCTGCCTGGTGTCCCAGCCTGCAGTGAGGACCCTCCCTAGCATCCCAGTCTACAATGAGACCCCCCAACATTACAGTCTGCAGTGAGACCCTCCCCTTATCCCAGTCTGTAGTGAAGACCCTCCCCTGAATCCCAGTCTGCAGTGGGGACCCACCCCAGCATCCCACTCTGCAATGAAGACCCTCCCCAGCATCCCAGCCTGTAGTGAGGATCCTCCCCAGCATCCCAATCTGTGAATACTCTGCCTGGTATCCCAGCCTGCAATGAGGACCCACCCTAGCATCCCAGTTTACAATGAGGACCCCCCCCATAACATTTTAATCTGTAGTGAGGACCCTACCCTGTACTCCAGCCTACAGTGAGGACCCTCCCCAACATCCCAGCCTGCAGTGAGGACCCTCCCTCGCATCCCAGTCTACAATGAGGACCACCCCCCCAACATTCCAATCTGTAGTGAGGACCCTCCCTGTATCCCAGTGTGCAGTGAGGACCCTCCCCAGCATCTCAGCCTGCAGTTAGAACCTCCCCAGCATTCCAGGCTGCAATGAGGATGCTCCCGGATGAAAGAAAATTTAACTTCTGGAGACCAGACTCAGTGGAAATTCATATTCTAGCTGGCATCTGGGACTCCCAGAGGGCTAGGGACCAGGACAGCCTTGCCTAAGGATGACTCCGTTTCCTTCAAGAGCAGGGAGGACTGCAGAGGAAGCCTCTGCTCTCCTCCCTGTGTACCACACCCCGCGATCCCCCCCAGTGGCACTAGACAACTCTAGGTGGGCAGGAGAACTCTGTGTGCCTTTTCATGGGTGTGTGTGCCTCCGTGCCAGTGTATGTCCCATGGGTGCTGCGTCGCGGCAAGAGGCCTCACTACAGTTAAAAATTTCTCCTCTGTGCACCGGGAATGTGGGTCACACCTTTTGAGTTTTACCAAGTTTTCAAAGGTGCTCACTTTAAGCCAACAGTAGCCAGGTCAGTGATCTATAGAAAATACTGTAGTCCCAGTTGGACTGTCCCTTTTAAGGGCACTCTTGATATTAATCATTGTGAGAGAGGACAGTAGTGGGCTATGCCCCGCTGCTCTGCACCATCCCAGCCCCACCCTGGAGCAGCTGAGCTCCAGCCAGCTCCAGGCTGGACCCCCACACAGGGAGGGTGGAGCACCCACCTGGCTGGTCGATAGCAGCTCTGGGTTCCCGTCACTCATCCCCACGTAGGCACTGTCACCATCAAACTGGAACAGAGAAAGAGAGAGAAGCGGGTCTGAGTAAGGTTTTCAAGAAGGCCCCCGGAGAAGCCCAAGTAGGTCAGGGGACTGAATACACTGAGGGGCAGGGTCTGTCTGTGGGGCCTAGAGAAGCAAAGTTCCAGCCCAAGATGCTCAAATCCCATTTCAGCAGGATTCCCTCTGGGGTGAAACGAGCAGCCCCTGTCCTGTGGCCCCTGTGGGCTTGGATTAGCACCATTAATCACAGTTAGGATGAAGAGAGGAAAACCCTTCTGCCCTGTCCATAGATGCAGCAGCTGTTCCTTGTCAGATACTGAGCTCCCCTTCCCTCGAAGTATGCAAATCTCTCTCTTGGTCAAAATGACATCAGACTATCAGCTAGAGCTAGAATTCCACATGATGGAGAGAGACTGAGGTCTTCAGAGCCCTGGGGGTCATGACACTTCCCCCAGACATGCCCTCCAGGTCTTACCATCCTAAGAAGCTTTGCCCCCCTCACATTTGCCCTTCAGGCCACCCGTGTTCACAGGCAGAGAGGACTGTGGTAGAGACCACACATAGAAACTGCAATCCTGTGTTCTGAGAAGCTGCCAACTCTGGATTCAGGAAGATCTCCCTGCAGTAGGAGGAAGATATAGTGGGAGAAGTGTGGGCTTTGGGGCCACTGGCTGTTTCCCCTGATGCGTGATCTTGAGTAGGGGTCTGAACTTCTGAGGTCCCTCATCTGTTTAATGAGGATAATGACAGTAGTCTCCTCTCCATGGGGTGCTTCACGGAAACGTGGAGCACTTAGCTCATTTCCAGTAAGTTCTCTTCCATTGAGATAGGTGTCTTGGATCAGGTTCCCTAAATTTGGAGCCTAAGACCAGGATTCAAATGCATGTGATTTTTGAGAAGTGCTCTTTAGGAAACTATGAGGGAGGGAAGGAAGCAGGACAGGGCAGTGGAAGTACCTAAGCAAAGATACAATCTCAGCTGGAGGCCTGCTGTAGCCCGATCCCAGGGGGGGGGGGGGGGCTGTGGGGCATGAATTGCACCACGGAGTTAAGTCAGTCACTGGCTGTGGGCTGCCCTTAGGGGACAGGGGAAGGCATAATCTTCTGAACAGGGCAGTCCCCATTTGGCCAAGGACAGTTCCCCAGAGAATTGTGCCAGCTGTGAGCCATTTGCAGCCAGTGTTCCTAGCAGATGGGAGATTGCTGTGCAGGCTAGTAAAGGGATCCTGTGTTCTGGGTGGGGCCCCAATGGCAGCTGGCCATTTTATTTTAATTGAAAATTTAATTGTTTTATTAGGTTATATTCACATGGTTCAAAATTTCCAAAGCATAAAAAGCAACAGAGTGAAAAGTCTGCTTCCCACCCCACCTCCCAGCCATCCAACGCTCCTCTCCAGAGGCTACCACTGTACCTACAAGCTTCCTTTATATCCTTTCAGAGATGGTCCACATATATACATGTTAGAGCAGTTTCTTTCACATACATGGCAACATACTATACACACTGTTTTGCACCTCATTTTTATCCTAGCAACACATCTTGGGAACTTGTTTATATCAGAACATAATTCTGTCTTCTGGTACCTAGTATTCCATAGTATGGATATAACAGATATATTTAACTAGGTGAGCTCACGGGCAATTGAGCTGTTTCTAGTCTTTCCCTATTCCAGCAGTGCGCTCACGAATCATTTTGCATGGATGTGAGTTTATCTGTAGGATTTGTTTGAATAATAATAACAGGTCCAACTGTGTGTGCATTTGTAATTTTGATAGGCACCGCCAAGCACCTTCATGGAGACTGTAAAAATCGACCCTCCCACAATCACGCACAAGACATCTGGACCCTTGTCACTCAGAGAGGCTTTCCTCAACAACTGGCTCTGATGCCAGCCTCCTACCTGTGTGGGTCCTGCGAGCCCACCACCACTATCCTTCCCGATTCCCTTGCCCTGCTCTACCTCATTCTTTGCTCCATAGACCCTTTAACTTTCTAGCGTTCTATATCATTTACTTATTTACCATGCTCGTGGCTTATAGTAGATTCCCCCTATTAAAACTGAGGCTCTCGGGGCGCCTGGGTGGCGCAGTCGGTTAAGCGTCCGACTTCAGCCAGGTCATGATCTCGCGGCCCGTGAGTTCGAGCCCCGCGTCAGGCTCTGGGCTGATGGCTCGGAGCCTGGAGCCTGTTTCCGATTCTGTGTCTCCCTCTCTCTCTGCCCCTCCCCCGTTCATGCTCTGTCTCTCTCTGTCCCAAAAATAAATAAAAACGTTGAAAAAAAAATTAAAAAAAAAAACAACTGAGGCTCTCAAAGGTCAGGGATCTTAGTCTTGCTACCTCCTAAGCACCTAGAATAGTGCCTGGTACAAAGCAGAAAGTCAATTATTGCTTGTTGAATGAATGAATGAAGCAACCACTGCACCATTCATATTGTCTTTTCCTAGTGCAGTCTCCCCATCAAGGCAGTAGGATTAATGGCTATTCCCAAATGTCTTCCCGGCATAGGGATGGGCAGAGTCCCTCAGTGACTGCAGGATTAACAAAAGAAAAGGCTGCAGCATGCCTAGAGCCCCAAATGCAGGGCTCCATCCACCACATTGCACCTTGAGCTCACACTTCAAGGCCCTGCTCAGAAATCACCTCCTCAGGAGGCCTGCCATGCTCTCGCCTCCTTTGGCTGTCTCTCTTACAATACAGATTGTCTCCACATCTGTCTTCCACCCCAGAGTGGGAGCAGCATGGAGGCTAGGACTGTGTCCGGTCATCTCCAAACCCCCAAGCACCTGGAACAGGCTGGCATCAGAAGGGACTAAGCTCTTGGGTACTTTCTGATGTGTCACCATGGCTATTTGTTACTTTGATAAAAGTAGAACGTTTTTCAAAACCACACGTAATTTATAAGTATGTCCTAAAAGAAAGAATGACTAGAAATGGAGGGGGACTAGAGTTTAATCAGATATCTGAAATATTGATAAAGCAACAGTAATCAAACAGTATGGCAGAGGTTAAAAATACAGGAACATGTATCAAAGAAGCAAGGGAAAGCTGTCCCCCCAAAGCCCGAGAAACAGCCCAGTTATTAACTGCTGACTACAACGGAATCACCACAAAAGGAGGAACCCGTCTGCTCTCCCCAATGCACACAACAGGCGCTCAACAAATATTTGGTTAATGAATGAATATGCTTGGCACTGAGCAAAATACTTTCCATAAAAGATCTTATTTCATCCTCAGAACAACCCAGTGAAAGCAGGTATTATTTTCCCTGTTTAAAACCAAGGAAACAGGTTGGAAGGATTAGCAGCTGCCTCAAAATTGCACACTTAGTGACAAGCTGGGCTTCACAGCTTCTTGTCTGCTTCTTTGGTTTGGTTTCTCCCACTAGGCTGGAAGCTCCTCAAGAGGGGGGATCGAGGCTTTGCTGCACCCCACTATGGAACCAATCATTAGCCTGGGCCTGGCACATACTAGGTGGCACACAATAAGCATGTGTTAGTGGTTCAGGGAGGGAGGCATTATCTGCAGTGAGCCCTGGGAGATGGCTCTGGGGACATGAGGAGAGAAAACCCTGGATTTTGATGTGTGTATGCTGGAGGATGCAAGGGGGTTGGCCCGTGGACCACATGAGGTCACCAGAGCCTGCCTCTAGGGGTTTATTCTTTCACTCGTTTATTCACCCAAGAAAGAGCTGCCCCACACCAAAGTAAAGCTTGCTTCTTGCTTTCAAGGGACCTGAGAAGTTGGCAGAGGTTCCCAAGGCAGGGCCTGGGTCAGCCTCTGGTTACTCCCAGGTGTCTTGCAGGGTCCACTGGGAGCACACGACACTTGGGACCTGGCTACTGAGCAGCCAAGAACCCGAGGTGGTGGTGGGGTGGGGGCGTCTGTCCTCTGCTCCCCCCCCCCCCCGCCATCCAGTGTTCCACCATGCCAGACTTCTTGCAAGGAGGAGGAAGGAGAGAGGATGATCCCGAGGGTCCCAGGCTTCCTCTGGCTTGGCCCTCAAGGTCCTATGGCCTGGGGCTTACCTCCTCAGCCCTTTTGGGGAGGTTGCTTTCTGGGGGAAAGAACCTGTAAGCCAAGGGGAGAAGTCAAAGGGCAAAGCAGGGCTACTTCCTCCTCTGTGTGCACAAGATCATGAATGCCCACATCGACAGCCACCACACAGAAAATGCTGAGTGTGTATGTGGACACAAGTGAACACAATGGACGCAGCGTGCCCAAGCATGGTGACCACATACACACCACAAACCAGTGGGGGAACCATGTCACACACAACACAGCATTCAAGAATGCACTTAGTCACACACGTACCACATCCATGGGTAACACAAACCAACACAGAGGCGTCTACGGCACAAGCATGGGACTCTTTACATGACTGAACCACAATGCCCACAGGATGCACACACGGACAAGAAACGGTGCCCAGATGTGTATAAATATACATTCACCTGCAGCTGTATAAATAGAACTCACATAAATGTGCACACAAACATATAAGGCATAAGCATGTAGACACATACACAAAGCAAAGGTACACAAGAACTTAAATTCTGTGCATATTTCACAGTCTATCAGTCCCTCAGCCAAAAATATTTTTTTCACACGACACAGCCTTCTGTATGCTTTAAAATCGGGGAGTGGGGGAATGCAGGGGAAACAAGGGCCTAAGAATTTCCACGAAACGCCAGGAGAACATCCTCTCACCACTGACTGGAATAGATTAATTTTCCCCATTTCATATTCTAATTATAATTCCTTTTCCCATCGCCATCTTCAGTCCTCATTACAGCTGGAAGATTGTTCTGCAAAAGCCAGACCTTCATCTTCTCTTCCCAAGAGTTTTGTCATGGAAATGAGTTTTGGAATCTGAAAGGACCCACATTTTTGCAAATATCGAATGTGTGGGGATAACCCTTTCATGACGGCCACCAGGGACTCTGCTCACAGAGGCTTCTAAAGAGTCTGTATCTCCCCCCACGCCATGTGGTCCCTGGGCAAGAGGGGTTCCTGGGCTCCTATTCAACAGCTCTCCCAACCTAGATCCCATTTTTATCTTTAAGGACACTTAGCAAATAGGCAGCCAAGGTGAAAGGTGGGAGGCCTGATCTTAGAGTCAGATGATGCCAGCTCCATCAGCACTACCCTGAGCAAGTGCCCTAGCTGCTCTGTGCCTCAGTTTCCTCATTCCTATGACCCACAGAGTCACTGATTCATATTAGCTGTAAATTAAATACCTGTGGGATGGACAAATGAGATAACTGGATGGATAAATGGATGGGAGAAGTGAGGGAGTGAAGGATAAGATGGATGGATGGATGGATGGATGGATGGATGGATGGATGGATGGCTGATAGATAGTATAGATCAGCACAGTCTAATAGGAATATAATGCAAGTCACAAATGCAAGTTACATTACATCATTTTAAATTTTCTAGTGGTCACAGTTAAAAAAGCAAATACAAACAAGGGAAATTAATTTTAATGACATGTTTATTTAACCCAATATTTTTACCATACTATGATTACAACATGTGATCAACAGAAAAATTGTGAATGAGATGGTGTACAGTCTTTTTTTTTTTTTTTTGGTACTGTCTTTGAAATCTGGTGTGTATTTCACATTATAGCACCTCTCAGTTTAGACTTAGTCACACTTCAAGTGTTCAAAAGTCACATGTGGCTGGTGGTTGACATAGTGAATAAAGAAGGAAATAGTTGTAATGGGTAAAATAAGTGGATGGATGGTGGGTAGGTATATAGGTGGGTCGGTGGGAGGGAGGGATTGATGGATGGATGGATGACAGGTGCGTAGAGAAAATAAGTGGTTTGGAGGAATGAATGGAATCGATGGGCCAGTAGGTGGATAAACAGATGACTCAGTGACTGGATAGCAGATTTAGAAGACAGGACATGCGGGAGGGTAGGAAGGATGGATGGATGCGTGGAATTTGTGATGAGATGGGATGCTGGGGTGAGAATGAAGAGGTAGGTGTATGAGGAGATGCTTGGAATGGTGGGTGAGACAGAGAGATGGGTGGGATGCCTGGTTTGATGGAATGGGTTGAATGGGTGAGTGAGATGGATACATGGGTGGATAACTGTATCTGGTATTTCCTTCTCACTGGAGCCACACTTTCCCCGGACAATGTCATGGCTTCTTAGGGTTATAACACAGCACTGACTCTCAAACGCTTATCTTCAGCCAAGTTACCTCCAGATTCTGACATACAGTCTCCCTCTGGACATCTGGTCCATGAGCATCTCAAATTCCACACACCCCACACTGAACTCATGACACGGGCATGAACCTGCTCTTTCTCCAAGTGGTCTGCCACCGTGATAGAAGATGTCACCCTCTGCATAGGACACAGGCAGTACCTCCAGGATGACTCTGGACCCTGTCACTCCTATGTCCCCCTAATCCAAACACCCACAGTGTCTTTGTGCTCAGCTACCCCCACTCCCAATCCACCCTCCACCCTGGCTATCACTAGTGATCACTTCAGTGCTCAGATCAAAACCCTGCAGTGACACCACATCATTAGCTGTGCCATACAGGACCCTCCATGACAACTGCCCCTGAGCCTCAGCTCCCACAGTGTTCCCTAAAGGTTGCAGGAACCTCCAGAGCCCCTGACTTTACACACATTGTCCCATAGACAGTGTGGAGCATCCCCCTCCTCCCCTTCTCTACCCACTGAAATCCAACTCTCCCTAGGTCTTTTGTTTCTGGCTGTGCGCTCCACCCTTAGTGGTCTTGCTTGCTTCTGTAGACTTGCATTCTTGGGCCCAACCATAAAGCCTCCATCCCAAGTTGCTCTGGTCTTAATTCAACTTCCACATGTAGTGTGGTACACTGGGCAACAGCATGGATTCCTGAATTGGAGTTTTACTTCCACCAGTAACCAGTTGTGTGTGACCTTGGATTTAAACTATTATGTGCTAAACTCCTATCCCTATGTCAGCCACAACCCCCTCCATCTAGTACAGGACCATGTCTCCTATGTCACTGAGGCTGTTAACTACCCCTTCAAATCTCTCCCCTCCCCAACACTGTTGACAGCTCACCCATCCTGACCTCCTTCCTTTCTGTCTGAAAAGGTGAAGTATCTCCATCCTGTTCAAGGTCAACTCATTCACCTCGACCCCACTCTCCCATGTCTTCCCCTCATTCACTCTTACTCTCTGTCCTGGGTCTAGGATCTAATTTAAATACGCAGAAGCAAAATGAAATCAGTCCATGCCCTTGTATATCATATATTAAGCACCCAGAATGTACCAAGTAATGAACTCCCAACCACTGAGTATTTACAATAAATAAAACTTGTCAAAAGGCACAGAAATGTAAAAGCAAAGGGATTCTGAGGTTACAGAGGGGGCAACTGCTGTTTATTGAACAATGTCTAGAGAGTGTATACTATGTGCCCAACATAGTAGTGACACACAAGGCACCCGGTAATGATTCTGACACAGTCCCTGCCCTCAAGGAGTCCCCAGTTCTATGGAGAAGTTTCAAAGAATAAAATGTTCCCACTCTCCAAATCTGAGAAAGACAGGCGGTTCTGGTCCTAAGATGGGAATAAGTAACTATACAAACTTGTTGGAAGCCTGTCCCAATTGGTCAGTGACAGCTTCTCATTCACCCAGCCTCTGGAAGTCAAGCAATCAATGCCAGTCTTACTCCAATAGCCACACGTCCACCTCTGGGGCTCAGCTAGTCCCAGAACCTCCTGCTTATGAAAGTCCCTCTACTCTAGGACTCTGTGCTTCCCCGGAGCCCTACAAAGCTCAGCTCATGCTTGATTTGGAGAGACTAACATTGCGAAGTACGGCAATGAGTTTTCAGCACTCCAGATATCAAGTAATGGCTTCTTCTTTGATGAATGTGACAATGGCAGGATAAGGTTATCACAGGGGAGTGGAAGCAAGGAAGAAGGCCTCTCAAGAAAGGCGTCCTGAAAAGGTCCTTGGAAGCTCCATGACAGATGACACACAGGAGCTGGCGAGGCAAAGAGCAGGGAACACGGCATCCGAGGCTGCTGTGAGCTCAGGCCCGTGAGCACCTACCAGACCTCGTTTGAGAGCTATGCCTGGTCATCGCTGGAACCCTCCCAGAAATGCCAGGGCTGCATGACCAGCCCTGTCGTAGAGATGACCAAGGCAGGGGCTCAGGGTGGCTGGAGAGCTTGCCCAAACCCACCCAGCCAGTTTTGAACCTGGCCTTGACTCCAGGTACCAAAGCAACAGTTGTTCTAGAGAAGCTCTTCCCCCTGCTCCCCACTCCCACACAGAGACACAGATCAAAGACCAAGGATGCACAGCCCCCAGCACAGCCCGTAGCAGACACGGAGAGATGCACCTCACAGAGATCTAAAGAGGAAACAATCAAAGCAGCTTACACTGCACCTGCCTGCCCCCACGTCGGGCCGTGAGAACACTCCTTCTACACAGATAAAACACGGCTCAAAAGCTAGAGGCAGCGAATGTGGCAGCTGCACCCTGGGCCTGCCGAGAGTGCGGTTTTACGTGGCAGAATCACAGAGAGATGCACATCAGGACCAGGGAGACAGGAGGGAGGGGCAGAGAGGCACAGGGCAGATGGAAGGGGGCCAGCGATAGAGCCTCAGGCGCAAATGCACTTAGAGAAGCATGATAGTGTTGTGGTTACAAACATGGGCCCTGGTGCCAGGCTGCCCAGGTCCAAATCTCAGCCTTGCTCTTCAAGCTGTGTGACTTTTTAACTAAGTTACTGTATCTCAGTTTCCTCATCTGGAAAATGGGTATGACTATCATTTTGATTGAATAAGTCAATATACAAAAGTACTCAGAACATTGCCCGGTACACAGAAAGAACTCAATAATTGTCAGCTATTACTTATATTTAATCCTCAGAACAACCCTGGGAGGTCGTTGTAACTACCTCTATTCCATAGGTGAGGAAACAGTGGGGCTACATGCATACCTCTGAAGTCTTAAACATGGGAAAGCCCCCCTAATGCCTCTACCTGCCATACATAATTTGAAATAAAATTTGTAAACTAAAATCTCTAAGAGAGTCTGAGAGCTGATTCTTTTCCATGATGATGACTTTCATGCTTTATTTCTAAATATCAAGTATCATTTCTCTCCAAAAAGTTTTTCTCCTTATTGGTGTACCTACATTGCTGGGCATAGTGCACATTCCTATTCTGCCCACTGAGAAATCCAGCACTATGACTGGCTGAGAGGTTAGGGGATCTGCCCAAGGCCACACGGCCAGGATATGGCAGAGCTGAGTCTGTAGTCCAGGCTGCTGATCCCCTAAAAGCCTATATTGGCTTCCCAGCCCCACCGTTTCCCAGCTGTGTGAACCAGAGCACAACTCTGGGCCTGGGGCCTCATCTACCAGTAAGGGAAAACAATGCCCGGTGGGGCTGGGAGCAGGCTTGTGAGCAAGCCCAGTGCTGTGGCTACTGCAGGCCCCTCCTCCCCACTGCTGACAAGAGTTGGCGTGGATGGTGCTTCCTGTTTCAGTCATAATATACATCGAGAGGTAGCATAAAAAGACAGTGATCACTACAACTCCCGTGGTGGGGTTACCCAGCACCTGCCACCTCTGGGAGATAGAAGTCAGTGTCCCCATTTTACAGACGCAGAAGCAGACCCTTCTCAACTGGCTCCAGCCATTCTCCATCTAGACCTGTGCTGTCCAGTATGGTGGCCACCAGCCACATTCGGCCCCTGAGCACTTGGAACACAGCTAGTCCAAATTAAGATGTGTGTTAGTATAAAATACACACCAGTCTCAAAGATTTAGAATAACAAAAGAATGTAAAATGCCTCATCAATATGCTTCTATCGATTACGTGCTGAAATGATAACACTCTAGATGTAGGAAGCTACCTAAAATATATTGTTAAAATTGATTTTACCTGTTTCTCTTTACTTTTTTTATATGTTTATTTATTTTTGAGAGAGAGAGAGAGAGGCAGAGAGAGGGGGGACAGAGGATCTGAAGTAGGCTCCACACTGACAGTAGACAGTCCGATGCAGGGCTTGAACTCACAAACCATGAGATCGTAACCTGAGCTGAAGCTGGATACTTAACTGACTGAGCCACCCAGGCGTCCCCCGTTTTTCCTTTTTTTCAATGTGGCTACTAGAGAATTAAAATTACAAATGTGGTTTGCATGACATTTCTGCGGGACAGCACTGCTTGAGATGCAGCCACTCTCTGCTGTAGACCCAGAACCTTGGGGATAGAAGAGTCCACATCACCAATAGCTGAATTCTCTGTGATAGATATGGGGAAACTGAGGCCCACAGAGAGTGACTTAAGGCAAGAGTTTGGGACAGAGGCACACCACTCATATTTTACTTGAGTTCTAGGTACTGGGTTACAGCAGAGAATAAAACATGGGGCAACCCCCCAGCCCAGGGGTGACGTGGTGGGGGTGCAGCATTCCTTGCTCGGCCAAGCCCTCACAGACCGGGGCAGCTGGACTCGGCACCGACCCTCCTCTCTGCACAGTCAGCTCTGATCACAGTGCTCAGAGACTGCAGGCAGGAAGACACATGGGAGCTCCCACTCCAGCCTGGAGCAGAACCACCTCAAGACCCCTGGTGAGTCCCACACAGGCCATCAGCCAGCTGCGGCTGCCAGGAGAGCTGGATGGACAGGGCAGCCCAGCGGGCACAGCATGGCTGCCTGGTGGGCCGGTGGTGGCTCACACACCATCCGCGCTACCGCAGATTTATGGCAAAAATTATCCTCTCTCTCAGCTCCATTTAAAGCCATTTGGAGCTCGCTCCCATCCCCGATTATAAATCTAATTGCACATTCCAAACAGACAAGCGCTCATTAAGCTTTAATTATGCACATGTTGTTTTCAACAAACATTTTCATTTGGCCGCTGAGAGGGGGAATGTTTCCGAGGGGACTGCAGACGCTGCCTGTGGCTGGAGAGAGCAAGCTGGGAAGTGGGTCAGGGTGTGGTCAGATAAGGCTGTCCAAGGGCAGGGCAAGGACCCCATCAGATCTGGCTCAGACTTGGAGGGCCTCCCACCGGGCTTCTGTGGCAGGAGATGCCGGCGTGCGTGTTCTCAGCTGGTCCCACCTGCACCCCTCGTGCGCCCACAGTCTCCTCTCAGCTGGCGCCAGTGGGCCTCTCTGGGGTGGGAGGAGGGAAGACAGGGACCTGAACTCCCAGCTCGGAGCTGCATGCCCTCCCCAACCCAGAGCTGGTGTCTTCAAAGCCTCCGCTCGGCCCTGCCCACACTGCAGTGGAGCCATCTTTCTCCAGCACAATCTTCCCTTCCCTCATCCGCTCACTCATTTCTTCTATAACTATTCCCCGAGCAGCAACTTGAGCTGGCAGTGAGGGACCAGAGTAGGTCAGGAAAGATAAGGCCCCTGTCTGGTTCTGCCCAGGACCCTCTCCTTCAAGTCCCACCCTCCCCACCGGGGCAAAGTCTTTGAAAGCACTTGAAAACCTGCCCCCTGCCAACCCAACCATGCCGGTGGCCTCCCGGCCCTCATTGGGGCTCCTCCCCTGCTCTGCCTTTCCAGGAGGTCTCTCACACACACACCCAGGCTCTGCACTCCCCCCACCCCAGCCCCAAACCTCTCTTCCCTTCCCTTTCTTTGCAGTTAACTCCCACTCACTCCATGCCGCCCTGTCCAGGAAGCCCCCAAAGAGACTGGCTGCCCTCTGCTTGGGGCACCATGAAAGCATTTATTGGACCATAACACCATACTCGACTATTTCATGTCTGACTCCTAAGACCAGCCTGTCCCACTTTTTCCCAAAGCACTATCTCCTCTGGGGGGAAAAGGAGAGGCACCTGTTCACTGTGTGGCTTCCAATAATACCTTCCTCTCTCTGAGCCTCACTTTCCTTTTTTGTACATAAAGGGTTTGAATGGGTGAGGCTCTGTGGGTCCCTTAAGCAGTTTGGTTGGTTTTAACTTTTGTGGTTTGTCCCGGAGTTTGACCTTCCTCTTCTGCCAGAAGAGGGTCCTGAAATCACCAACCTACCTTCAAACGTTCCACCAGGACTCTACAGAGCAGGGGAAGTTTGCCAAGGCAGGTCAATGGTGCACACAGAGATGTGGGGGGACAGGGATGGTGCAGAAACCCCAAGGCTGCTCCTCAAAGACCTTCTGGAAATGTAAGCAAGTGACCTAAATGTGTTTTAAAATGGATGTCAAGATCCATTCAACATCTGGTGGCTACCTGTGGTTTTAGGGCAGGGTCCTGGGAATAGACCTTGAGAGTGAAGGTAGGAGTTTCACCGGGGGGCACCACAGGAAAGGCAGGGAGGCAGGACTGGGCAAAGGGACAAGTTGAACTGTGATAAAGTCACATCAGAGGCAGCAGCCTGTCCACAGGAGAGCTCTGGAGCTGGGGAAGCTCAACAGGAAAGCTATATTCCCAGGTGAGCCAGCCTCGGGACTCAGGCTGCCCCAGGGGAGGGGGAGAAGCTTGGGAAAGTCCCCCTCCTTCCACAAAGGCAATACCCAGAGAGGCGACAGCAGCCACCACTCTCAACGGCCAGCAGAATGAGTGTCTCAGTTGAGGAGGGACATGGGTGACTTACGATAATGTCTGCTGCCGCTAAGAGCATTTATTTATTGGGGTACCTGGGTGGCTCAGTCGGTTGAGTGTCCCACTTTGGCTCATGTCATGGTCTTGCGGTCTGTAAGTTCAAGCCCCACGTCAGGCTCTGTGCTGACAGCTCGGAGCCTGGAGCCTGCTTCAGATTCTGTCTCCCTCTCTCTCTGCGCACCCCCCCCCCCCCCCCACTCATGCTCTGTCTCTCTCTCTGTCAAAAATAAACATTAAAAAAATTTTTTTTCAAAAAGAGAGCACTTATTTATTTTAACTAATTTGTGCAACACTTACACAGTGCTTGCAGAAGCCAGGCACTCCTTTAATTGATTTGTAAATTTTGACTCACACCATCTTCTCAAGGCTCCCATTTTACAGATGAGATAACTGAGGTTCAGTGAGGGTAAGTGGCTTGCCCTAGGCCATACAGCTGGTAGGTGGTAGAATCAGGACTCAAACCCAGAAAGTCCACCTCCAGGGCCGATGCTCTAACAGGCTGCTCCATTTTTGTGGTATTGCCCTGCTATGCTGCAAGGGCAGAGCTGGCCAATCCCAGTCTCCTCCCCAGAGGCCGGGTCGCGGTCAGCGGTCTAGAGCCTCAGGTTGCCAGTACTGCCAGTATTCGTGCTTGACAATTATCTTTCCTCCGAGCGGTTGGGAACAAGTCCCAAAACTGATCCTTGCCAAAGGCAATTAACCAGAGGCCACATGAGCGTGTGTTGGGTGGGACTGGGGCATGGAGTGGGGGGTGGGGCGAGCAAGTGCCTGAGACAATGAGCAGCAGATGATCTGGGAGATATTTGCTCCCCGGCTCTACAAAACAAGCCCTCAATCATGCCACAAAGGGCTTGCATTGTTGGAGGGGAAATATGTCTCAACGACAGCGTTGAATCGTGGGACGGTTGAAAAAAAAAAAAAAGGAAGAAAAGAAAAAAAAAATCTTTTGAAATAGTAATTTGACCTAGAAAGGTTTTCTAGGTCACCTGAACTTGGCATTTATGCATCTAACCCCAAAACCTAACACAGACAAAGTACCAAGTTCACTTCCTTCTGTCAGTACCAGATAACACAGGAAATGATATTTGTAAACACTGCTGCTTCATTTTTTAAGGGCCGTCTTAAAACCAGCCTTTGGACTTGGGAGCTGAGAACACTGGTGCCGTGCAGCTCTGGAAGCCTGCAGCCCTGAGTTCACTCACTCCCAGGCTCGCACTCAGCCAAGTGGCCCTGTGGCCAAGGGAAGGACTTCACCTGTCAGAGCCTCAGGCTTCTCCCCCATAAAACAGGACTGGAGCTGGCAGATTGGGAGGGCAGCCTGGCCGCGTGAGGGCACACCAAGGTGCCCTAGAAGGCTGCATTCCCACCCCATCCCTCTGTTCTTGACAACTGAACCCTTATACACCAAGTCTGGGCTCTCCTGAGGTCCCTGAAGCACAGAGGCCAGGAGGGCAATGGAGGAACCTGTATCCTAACAGACCTTTTCTCCCCAGAAAACAGAAAGAGAGAGCAACCCAAACTCCAAAGCACAGCATATGCCAGTGAGTTCTTCTAATTCATCATCACTTTATAGCCACCCAGTTTAAGATAAATCAAGGGCCTCAGAGACCTTCTCCTTATCCTATGGAGAAACCTGAGGCCAGAGCTAGTAGATGGCCTACGATTATCGGCAACAGCATGCTGAGGGTTACAACCACTACGTTACTAGGTCCCCTGAGCCTGTGCCTCCAAAAGAAGCCAGAGTTAGCCCGGTTGTCCTCAAAGCTGAAGGTCATGGGGATTATCCTGCCTTCCCCAATCCCTGATCTGAGTACCTATGATGTACCTGACCATGTGCCAGGCTCTGAGGACTAGTCACAAAAATGATCCCTGGGGATGCTTGGGGTCCATAGGGAGTGCAGGCACCAGCACTGATGATGGGGGAGTGAGGGTGACAAGGCACTAGATTGAAACAGGCCAGGTGAGAGCAGCTGACACACACCTGTCAGACAAAGGGACCACAGGGAGCAAAGGCAAGGCAGCTGGGAGGGGTATACATGAATGATGGGAGGCGGGAGGGTGTCTATAAATCACTGAGGTGGACTGCAGTGCAGAGGGGGCAGGAGGAATCAGCATTCACTGAAAAAAACAGGGAGAGTTTGCAGCAATATTCCTAAATGAAGAGTAATGGACGGGGGCTTCATTTGGCCGGAGACGAAAACTTTCTGTGAAGCAACAACCAAAGGAAAATGATAATGATGCCAAAGGAGAACTTTAAATCAGTGCAACAGAAGAGAAAGTGCAGAATCAGACCCAACTCTGTATGAAAATGTATGATGGGGATGCTTGGGTGGCTTAGTCAGTTAAGCATCCGACTTCAGGTCAGGTCATGATCTCATGGTTTGTGAGTTCGAGCCCCACATCAGGCTCTGTGCTAACAGCTCAGAGCCTAGAGCCTGGTTCAGATTCTGTGTCCCCCCCCCCCCCCCGTCCCTCCCCAGCTTGGGCTCTCTCTCTCTCTCTCAAAAATAAATAAATAAACATTAAAATAAAAAAGAAAATGTATGGTGAAAGAGGGCACTCACAATATGTCAGGTGCCATGTGACATGCCTTGCCATACGATATTTCACTCAAGCTTATGAGGGAGATATTATCCCACTTTACAGAGGATAAAATTAATGGTAAAATTTAAGCAACAAAGGTCACACAGCTAGAAAATGGCAAGACCAGCATCTTAACTCTGCCAAAGTTCACCCTCATAACAACTATTCTATTTTGTCTCTCCTTTTGGAGACAAAGAGACAAAGACCAATTATTTAAAAAACAGAATAGGGATAACAGGGCTATCCTGTTCCTATTTAGGAACACTTAACTAGATACCCACTGCAAGCCACCCACCAAAATGTACTCTAAACAGATTAAAGAGTTAAGTATAAAAAGTCATGTTATAGGGAATTAATCAGAAAACAGAACAGAATGTTTATCAGATCTATGGCACCAAGATAACTTCCTCAGCCCTTGAAGCAATCACAGAGGAAGGGAGATTGACAGATTCAAATATATATGCATTAATATCTTCTGTAGAAGGAAGCATAATAAACCAAAATGAAAAGGACATCAGACTAAGAAAATATCAGCACCAACTATGAGACAGTTAATATATAAGACGTAGAAACATTTCAGTCAAATTAAAGAGACAGCAAGATGCTGATAAACAAAAGGACACAGGACACAAACAGGAAAGTCATGCAAGAAACAAATATATAGGGAAACTGTGCACTTGATTCGATGATGATAGAAGAAAAATATACACGAAACACACCTACTATAATGAAAGGGATATTTCATGCCACTGCTGACATGGAAAACAGTTTCCAGCCTACTGGAAAGCAATATGGCACCCACTCCCAAGGCAGACAGCCAGCCAGAAGCAAGGTAGATAAAAACCCAAGACCCCTGTCTCCTGCCTTAGGAGTCACCCTGTCAATACATTGCCTATTTGTCTCAAGTACATCCAGTCTTGCTTAAAACAGTCTTCTGTCCTAAGGGCTGGAGATGGTACCAGCGATGGATGGGACCCAGTCTCTGTCCTCCTGAGCTTGTGGTGTACTGAGGGGAATGGAACCAGGTACTGTAACATGGATGGTGAGTGTACTGGGAGCCAGAGTTCACAGGAGCCTAGAGATGGGCCGTGTGAGAAGACTTCACGAAGGAGATGGCTTCTAAGTAGACCCACCTGCAGCATGAGCATAACTGGCCAGGTGACGAGAGAAGGTACCAATGGAAGGGAGAGGGCATGGGAACAGCACTCACCAAGACCTGGGGGCTGGAGAGGGGGCCCATTCACTGAACAGAGAGGCAGTGAGAGCCGAGATGCAAGGCAAACAGGACCTTATCATGATAGGGCTTTCAGGGCTACACCAAAGAGTTGGAAGCCCAGAATGAAGCTGCATTTTACTTTACTTTACTTTACTTTACTTTACTTTACTTTACTTTACTTTACTTTACTTTACTTTACTTTACTTTACTTTACTTTATTCCACTTTTGGCAGTGGCGGGGGGGGGGGGGCTGCATTTTAGAAGCTGGCCTCTGGCTTCAGGATGGAGAATGGGTTGGAAAAGGTAAGACTGGAACCTGTCCAGGAAGCCAAGCAGAAGCTGCTGCAGTGATTGGACGAGGGTGGGGAGGACCAGGAAGTAGGACTCTGAGCAGAGCCTGGGCAGAGAAGAAACATTCAATAAAGCAATAAGAAGTAAAACAGTGTGGCAGTGATTCAAAGAGAGACATTTATGTTGATGGCTAGAAAGGGAAGCGGGGCTGAGCCAGAATAAAACCACGGCAGTCCCTGGTATGTTTTCCAAACTACAGAACCGAGAGTCTCAGAGATGAATGAAAACTGCCAAGAGCAAGGGATCACCTAGGAGTCAGAAAGGGGGTGACTCACGCAGTTCGCAAACCCTAATTTCCTCTCTTTGGTCACACACTTCCTTCTGATTTCTTTTTCTGATGATTCATAAGAAAAAAAATTCTCCTTTTAAATTCAAACCAAAAATGCTCGAGCACCTGAGCTCACCCTGCCCAAGCCATAACCTCTGCCCCTGAGCAAACAAAACCCAACGTAACCCCAGACAGCTAAAAAGACACTGGCCGCCAAGAAACCGAGAGGAAACAAGAGGTTTCTGGCTATGCAACAGCTGTCACAGGCCCCCCCGACCCTCCCGGGCCCCAAGAGGGTCTTCAGTATCAGCTCGCACACACGGATCCAAGCCCCTGAGCCAGACTCATGGGATTCCAGAATTCAGAATGTGTTCTGATTTCCAAAAAGGAAGTGAAAATCCCACAAATTACATAGTAGCCGGAGTGGGGTCTGGGGCCACACCTGCAATAAAACACATTCATATCCTGTGAATATCCACACAAGGATTAAGTAAAAATTATGAAGAGTTTTGTGTCAGTTCAGATCAGGTTCTGGGGTCAAATGAGTTCACAGCATATTTACAAACCAGTATTTGGTGGTGGAGCTTTTTGGATTTCAGATAAGGGACTTTAGAGCTGAACCAAGCACTGGGCACACAGGTGATAGGACCTGGTTGACAGACCATCCCTCTGTGTGCCCATTTTACAGAAGAGATAAGTGAGGCTCAGAAAGGGTAAAGGAAAGTACTCAAGATCTCACAGCTATTAGGTGGCTGAGCTGAGATTCGAGCCCAGACCTGACCTCTTTCCACATATATTCATGGACTCCAGGCAGCTGAAATGCCAGGTGGAGCATCTTATGGGGAATATGGCGGCACTGGGAGTGAGTCAAGACCAGGTGCAGCAGGAATCATGGTGCTACCCACCCCCCTCCCAGGGGTCCCCGTAAGGCATTGGCCTTCTCGGGCAGGTCCAGAGGCACGCAGCCATCCAGGCCACACAGGCCCAGAGCTCCCCACATCCTCCACAGACATGATCCCAGCCCCCACAGACTTTAGAGCCTACTGGGGAAGGCAGGCAACAAACAAGCAAACACACAAACATGGGCACAACTGTGATAAAATGCTGTGAAGCAACCCCTTGTTTGCAGAGATAGAAGACAGCAAGGAACAACTTGAAAAGATCTCTCTCTAGAGGTAACAGTTAAACTGGGGGAGCCCTAGGGGCTCAAAAAGTACTGTGGGCAGAGGGATTACCAAGGGCAAAGTCCTTGAGGTCAGCAAGCAGAAAGCTGTCACATGGGGGAGAAATAACGTGGCTAGAGCAGAGGGGAGGGACAAGGTTGAGATCAGAGCGGTCGGCAGGGGCCAAAGCATATGAAAACCTGGGGCCATAGTAGGGATTTGGGTTTTATCCCAAATGGGAAGACCCTGGAGAGTTCTTGCAAAGGAGTAGCATGCTCTGATTTACATTTTAGAAGATGACTCTGGCTGTCATATGGAGGATGGATTCTGTGAAACTCCCTTCCATGAGTCTCAATTTTTTCACCTACATAATGGGTTCATGAGAAACCTCATGAAAAGCACAGCCAAGAGTGTCTGGCATATAGTTGACTCTTAGAACAAAGACTGAATTTTCCCACCTAATCACAAACCAGGAGAACCCCGTCTTAAATCATCAATAAGTCACTCCCTTGATTAAAGTCCTTCAAAGGCTCCCACCTCTTTTCTTTGGTCCCAATGTTCTGCTTGACCTGATTCCTGCCACTTTCTCTAGCCCCATCCCTTGCCATCTCCCACTGGACCTCTCCTCTCCTGCCGGCTGACCCACTCCTGGAAAGGCCCTTTCCCTAAAGCACGAGGTCTCCTTCACACTGGCCCAGCTGTCAATCTCCCTTTCCTTCCTACAAACATTTGATGAGCCATTTGATGACCTCAGACCAGCCCTGTCTCAAACATTGAGAGGCTCAAAAAGTGGCTAGAGATATCTATGCAAACACACGTGTGTTCATACATGTGAGTGTGCATGTGAAATAAGAATCCAAACAAATCCAGCCCAACCCCCTTCTGATGGCTGGGCTGGTTCTTATCCCCTCACTCATGCATCCATTTCCTGAAATAATATTTATTAAGTATCTACTTGGGGTCCAGGCACTATTCTAAGACCAAAGATCCCTGGAGCCTGCCTCTTGCATTGAAGACAAAAAGCAAACATTAAATATAGTAACTAAGTCACTTCCACAGTATGTTAGAAGGTTCAAGAATTAGGGAAGGAAGGAAAAGGTGAGCAGGTGAGATGAATCAGGAATGCCTGGATGGAGGCTATGTGAGTTTAAGGAGGGTGGCCATGGTGGGCCTCACTAAGAAAGGGGCAGTTGGGCAAACTGAAAGGAGGTAAGGGACTAAGCCAGGCGAGTAAATGGGGGAGAAACCACCTGTGCAAAAGCCCGAAGGTGGGACTGTATGGGTGAAGACCAGTAAGGTAAGCAAAGCGAGCAAGGAGGCAGGGGGGAGAGATGCCAGAGAGGCAACAGAGAGTGGAGTGCACCCCACAGATGGCACTGAGATTACTCCTCCCCAGAGAGAGGAAGCCAGCACTTTTTTCCTCGGCCTTATCTGATGGCTGTGGTCAGAGGAGGCAGTAAGGGCAGGCGTGAGGCCTGCAATAGCTCGGTACATCGGAGGAGCCTCGGTGGGGCCTCAGAGCAGCTGACATCCGCTTGGCCTGCGGCTTCTTCCTGTGGCTTCTGCATCTCAGGTTGCCTGAATGGGTGCTATTTTTGCTCCTGTTTGAGGTTCTGTGCAGGGCTCCTCTGTGCACGGTACTGGGGGCCATTGGGCCTGGCCCCTCTTTGGGTTTGCTCTGTTCAGAGCAAAGTAGGGGAGCCATTTAAATGTTCCAAGTGCCTTTGGGGACATTTACAGTCAAGCAGGCGGGAAATAACAGGAAATTTGTTGTAAGTGTCATCTTGTCCATCCTCATGACCCTCCAAGATCAGAGAGGTTAGATGGTTTCTCCAAGGTAACAAAGCCAAATCAAACCACAGGCTGAGGATCTAATCCAGTCTGCCTAGGTCTGAAGACCTTTAATTTGCAAGGAGTTCTTTGCATTTACACCTAAATTAATGTTTCCCAAGCAGAATACTCTGTGTTGCATCACCTTCCAGAGGGTGTGAGGATAAAATGCATCATACCCAGCTTCAGTCCCCCAGAGCATCAGAGCACTGATGAGGAGGATTACAATGGGGTGGGGGCAGGGAAGGGTCCCTGGCCCAGACTGTTGGGGGTGGGAGGAATGAACAATCAGAGCAGGCTTCTGGAAAGCAGTGATGCCACAACTCTGTCTGCAATAATGAGCAGAAGTTCAAGGGGTAGAGGAAACATTCTGGACAAAAAGGTCTGCATGTATAAATCCAGAAGCATGACAGCTTGGTTAGTGGGGGAGGGGGCTTCAGGAAGCTGTACAGCAGCAATGATTCTGCTTGGGAGGGAGGAGGCAGAAGCTAGCTTGCTGACTGCAAAAACTGAAATCAGACAGGTGCCCCAGCCCCCCAAGTGGCCACATTAATACACATTAAGGGTATCGGAACAGGCCCAACAGGCTACAAGCAACCATCCAACAAAAGGCTTTCAGCAGGGGAGTGGTTCACAGAGATCCTGCTAGCTGTGTGAGGAGAGAGGACTCTACAAGGAAGGCGGAGGCAGGGAGGCCTGGGCAGAGGTTCCTGTATCACCCAGCAACAGGTAATAGTGAAGAAGGGAGGTGGGGTTTTACCCTGCAGGTACAGCCATCGGGCAGTGAGGCAGAGAGAAGGGCCAGGAGTGATGCAAACCAAGGAGCAGACAGTCACAGTGTTTACCAAGATGGGCATGACAGGGGAGGGCATGTCGGAAGGTGGGGCGTGTGAATCAAGACAAGGACCATTTAGAGCCACTGTCTTCTTCAGATGAATCCTCTGGGGAGAGAAGGTGTAAATCAAAGCGGCTTTTCTATACGATTCCCCCCATTCATAACAGGCTGCTGCCCCCATGGCTGCACAGCAAGGCAGACCCAGAGATGGTGAGCGCATTGCCTAAAGTCTCAGCCAGAAATCAAGAAAGGGAAGACTGAAGATCCCAGCCTACCTGATTCCTCTATCAGTGCCCATCTGGACAGACACCCAAGAGCAGGAGGATCCCACACCCTCCCTGGAAAACAGCACCCCAGGGTCTGGGAGAAACTGGAGAAACCACTGCCCATCTATGATATTTCAGTGCTCCATTTGGGATTATCCATACACGTGAACACTTGCCAGGCCCCCTGACTGGACAGAGATGGTGACTCCTGGAGGCAATCACAGCAGGTACCACAGAGGGAGCCCCAGCCATGCCCGCGCGGCCTCCTCAGGAAACCTCGCATCTCTGCCTCTGCTCCCAATTTTGTTAATTACTGGTTTGCGAATGCAGGAGGCAGCAGGAGGGAGACAGTCATCACGGGTTCCACTAATCGCAGAAAGGAAATTTAATTTCAAACATGAGTTTATGTTTGAATTTCCAACACGGAACAGAATAGTAGGAGTTTGCAGGATCAGCCTGAACTACTTTTTTCTAAGGGAATCAGAGACCAAAGGAAGGCAAAGAACTTACTCAAGATCGCAAAGCAAAGCAATTGCACAGGAGGATAAACATACAACTCTGACTTCCCACTCCCTGGGCACCTTCACCCACTCCATAAATATTCATTAGGTATCTGCTGTGTGCCAAACCCTGTGTGCCAGCAGATACCCTGGGCCCCAGTCAAAGGCTCCAGGGTCCATCCCCAAGAGGGAAGAGTATTTGTATTTACTGAGCACCAACACAGTGTTTTATATACCTAGTCCCATTTAATTCTAATAATCTGTCATTTTATAGGTAAGGAAACTGGTTCAGAGAGGTAAGTGACCTTTCAGCAGAGACCACAGAGCAAACACAAAGCAGAGCCAGGACTCAAAGCCAAGTCTTCAACCTGGCTTCAGGGGTGCCTGGGTGGCTCATTTGCTTAAGTGTCCAACTCTTGATTTAGGCTCAGGTCATGATCTCACAGTTAGTAAGTTTAGAGCCCGCATCAGGTTCTGTGCTGACAGTGTGGAAACTGCTTAGGATTCTCTCTTTTCTTCTCTCTCTGACCCTCTCCTGCTCGCTTGCTCTCTCGCTCTCTCTCTCTCTCTCTCTCTCTCTCTCAAAAATAAATAAACTTTAAAAAAATAAAATAAACCTAAAACATTAAAAAAAAAAAAAAACCAACCCTGGGTTCAGCTTCTGTTCTCCAGATCTGGGGGTATTCAGGAATGGTGATACTCCAGTCACACGCTCCCTTCTAAGACTACTCCCATCTCCCTTCCAAAGTCTTTCTTCCCACCCTGGGCTCTCAGCAAGCATTAAAAATAAGACTCAGCCTGTTTCAAGACAACCAGTTAAGTCCCTGTAATTAACTCCTCCTCTCCCAGTCAAGAGCTATGGATGTGACCAGAGACATAGAGAAATTCGTACCAGACAGGACTGTGAAGCAGAATGTGGCCCTGCATCCAAGCTCCCTAAGAAGAGAACCAGAACACAAAGTCTCTGGCTGTAAGCACAAGGGGGAGAGCTCCCCAGGTCATATGTGTGCACACGCACACACACACACACACACACACACACACACACACACACACAGTGTTAGCCACGAAGTTCTCCTAAGCAGAGCTATGGGTTCTGGGTCATTTGCTCATTCATTCACTCAACATTTATGGAGGTCCTACCACATACAAGGCAAAGTGTTAGGCAGCACATGTGTGTGCACAACACACAATCATCACAACACAAGGAGGGAGGTATCAGTGTCCCCATTTTATGGATAAGCAGGCAGAGACTTGCAAAGCTCCAAAAGCTGGCCCTATGTCACAGACTGTATGTGTGGCAGAGCTGAGATCTGAAACCAGTAACTAACCCAGACCCTGGTACACAGGAGGCACTCCATGGCTATTTCCTCAGTGGCTGGCTGGCTCCAACGCCATCCCCCGCAGACCAAGGGGCTGGGTCCTCTTGCCTTTAGAACCAGCATGCAGAAAGTGGAGATCTCGCCAGGGGGCACAGAAGCTCCTCTTTCTTGGTCTCTCTTGGTTCCCTTGGGACATTCCAAGCAAGGGAAAGCAGGCTTGAGAGGGCGGTTTCCGTTTCTGGGACACACGTGCACAAAGCCAGCTTCTCCACAACGACTGTGATAAATCAGAGCCCCAGAAGAGGTCAGGCCTCCTGCTCAGCTGGGTGCAGCCCTGTCACCTGCAACAAGCCCCACCTCCAGCTCAGCCAACTCCCTCCACAAAGACAATCTCCCCAGCGACAGCTGGAAAATGTCATTAATAGTAGGTTTCTGCATTCAAAATCTCTGTCGCCTATTATGTGTGTATGTGTTTGCCTTTAAATCTGTAACAATGTCAGGGCGCCTGGGTGGCTCAGTTGGTAAAGCCTCCGACTCTTGATTTCAACTCAGGACATGATCTCATGGTTCATGAGTTCAAGCCCCAGGTCAGGCTCCATGCTGATGGTGCAGAGCCTGCTTGGGATTCAATGTTGCCCTCTCTCTCTGCTCCTCCCCCACTTACACTCCATCTCTCTCTCAAAATAAATAAAAATAAACTTAAAAAAAAATCTGTGACAATGTCCTTCCTTATCTTTTGCTGTCCTTGCTTTTACAACAGGACAGCAACTGGAGATCCCAACTGCTTATTTTTCAATATCTTTAACAGACAAAAGGAAAAGGTGGTACTTGCAAATCTGGGGAGGAAGTTTTATTGATTCCACAAACTCCAAAATCCAATGGAAGCAGCAGCTCAAACTTGGTTCCTAGTGACAGCCCCAGCTACTCCTCACCCCTCCTGCCTTGAAAAGCCCCTCCCACTCCTCACCCTAGGTATCTTCTGGGCCCCTGCCATATCATGTGTTATCCCCACCCTTGTTTCTGGTCTGAGTTGGCCAGGCCCCCCACCCACACCTGGCCAGGCCCACTACGGGGTGTGCTGAATGGATGAATGAATGAATGAGTGAATGAACAAATGCTTCCTGAGTACCCTGGGCAGCTATGATGCTCAGGGCACCAAGACCTGCCCCTCCAGGGGCCAATCCCAGCCACTTTTAGAATTCCCTTTCAAGAAGGAGCTGCCAAGTGCAGGCCTCCTGGAACCCTCCAAAGCATCTTCATTCCACAACGTGACAGGCACCAGTCCAGGTCGCTGCCTGCCCCCACCCAGGCACTGTCTGTCTTCACCCCGCAGCAACGGCCTGGCCGCCTCCACCTCAGGAGGTGGCGGGCACCCGCTGCTTACCTTCTGCTGAAACACACCTGCAATGCACCAGCGTCTCCCAAGTAGAAGGAGCCCGAGTCTCATTCCACAGAAGCCCTGGCAGCGAGAGAACGCACCCGCGACAGCCTCTGTGCGATTCTGCTGCATAATCAGCAGAGAAAGAGAAAAAATGCCAGAAATAGCAAGCTTTATAAGCCCTCCTGACAAGTCTTGGTCCTCTATTGGCTGGAGGCCCGGCACCCCCGCCCCCCCCATCCCATTCCTATAAGGTGAAATGGAAAAACCTGTTATTTAATCTCTTTTATCAAAATCCATCTTCTATCCCAATCTGGGCCTGAGTGTTCGGAGCTCCTGGCAGCGGTCTCCACACCAGGTCTCAGGGAGCGGAAGGGGAGGCAGCCTGGCTCTGCATCGTTTGTGGCTTACGAGCCTTCCCCACTCACGCATGCTGCCTCGGGAGCAGGTATTGAGCTGGAAAAGCTTCTGGAAGGCAGCCTGGCAGCACCTGTCAACACGTGAAAGTTGCATGCCGTTTCACTTGGCAGTCAGACTTCTGAGCATCCGTCCTGCGGAAATACCTGCACTGGCGTGCACAGTGCACACCCACAGATGTTGTTTGTTACAGACAAGAATCGGGGGCACGCTGAATGTCTCAAAGCAGGGCTGCATTGCACAGATTAAAATATATCCATTCTGTGGAATATGATGGAATGAGGAAGGCCTGCAGGTACTGACTTGGGACTGGTTAGGAGAAAGAATCAAGGACGTGATCCCATTTTTATAAAAACAACAACTGTGTGTGTGTTTGGATACACACTGTAAAAGATGCCAAACTGTGAATAGTGGTCACCCTGGGGAGTAGGATAAGGAGGTATTTTCAGTCGCTGCTTTTTCTTTCTTGTCTTGTTTTTTCCTCCTCTTCTTCTCCTTCTCCTTCTCTTTCTTCTTCTTCTTTTCTCTTTTCCACAAGCATGTATGACATTTGTAATTTAAAACAAAAACATGAGAGCCTGCCTGGTTCCTTCTCACTCCTGAGGGGTAGCAGGCCAAGTCCCAAGGTCACCCACCATGAGGCTGGATCAGGCTTGGGACAGGGCTGGTCTGAAGCTCATTAGCTTCCACACAAGTGCAGTTAACTCGGCTCCGTGAAGAATGTGGACTTAGGAATAAGACAGAACTGGGTTCAAACCCTGGCTCTGCCTACTGGAACAATTAGCGTCCCCGCGCCTTAGTCTCTTCATCTGTAAAATGGGGATGACAGTGCCTATTAAGTGCCATGTACTGTGCCAGGCCCTGTTAAACCAATTTTCATTTTTGGACATTTTAGAAACACCAGAGGCTGCTGAGGAAGCCTCACAGAGCTGAGGATACTCAGAACTCAGTGAGAGGAGTTCTGGGAATCACCCCAATATTGAACACTTGTAACAATAATAAACTAAGTGACAAGAAAGACCTGGGGAACACATGGTGATAAAAGAGACTGATGACCAGCATATCTGCATGAGGAGGGGGCGGGGGGACTAGAAGGGGCTCCAGAGAGGAAGAGTCTTGCATCCGTACCTCTACACCCTTCTCATGCTGTTCCCTTGCCCAGGACTTCACACAACTGACTCCTCATCCTTCGCATTCTGCTCAAAGATCTCCTCCTTCCCAGAAAGGGCTCCTCTGACTCACCCACCCTGAATTACACTGTTCACAGCACACCCCTCCAGCCAATGTTTTCTGGTTGTTTGTTTTGATGGCTGCTTTTATTTGTTTATTGTTCACCTTCTTCACTAGGCTGTGAGCTCCATGATGGCCAGGACCCCTCTGCCTTGCTCATCTCTGGGTCTCATCTCCTAGCAGAGGGCCTGGCACACAGCAGGTGCTCAACAAATAGAAAGTACACACAATCTGTAGATCCAAGGCCTAGTTCCAAGCGCACGGAACTTGTGTGAAGGAGAGGGAGATGTACATTTTGCACTACGATAGAGAGGTGGAAATTTCAGATATACTGAAGATCTGGAAACATACACACAAAGCTGGGAGAGTGCTAGAAAAGTCCATCCTTGAATGCTTATATGGGCTTAAGATGGAAAAGGACTTTCTAGGCTCAACTTTATTTGCACAGGGACATTTATTTCTTTATTACATCATTATTTATAAGAAAATAAAAATGAGAATAAAATCCATTGATAGGGTATAGACTCAATAAGCCACAACTCTCTGTGCCATGGAATAGTATGCAGCCAGACAAATGACCTGCGTTCACTGATCTGGAAAGAAGCTCACAGTGCTTGCTGGATGTTAAACTTTCTAACTGGGAATCAGAGACTGAGAAGAAAAAGGTATAATTTATTGTGACTGAGAAAGTGTGAAGGTAAAAAGCCTTCAATTATCATTTATTAATTCATTCAGTCAATAGCATTTTCTGTTCCCTCCCTCTGCCTATTTCCTACTCTATGCAAGGGACGGTTCCAGACACAAGGGCAGTGTGTAATTAGGACACTGTCCTTGACCCCAAAGACATCTCAGCTCATGTATGTAGGTGAGAAAATATTATATAAGGGAGACAGTGCTCACAGCTAAGAACCTCAGGATCATTGGCTGAGTGTGGAAGGAGGGGCAGGGTTGTGTACACAGAGACGGGAGGAAGCATGTTAAGAGGCAGAGGTGGGGTGACACGGGGCAGGTGCAGAAAATCCCTGCATTCTCCATCAAACACTGAACTCCGTTACGTGCAGGAATTCTGGGGTTGTGACCATGCTGTCCCCATGCATTCAGGCACAGAACAGCTTCCCGACCTGGACCCATTCACCCTGAGAGCGCCTGCCCCATTAAACACTTGGGCCAAGGTACCCAGTGCAGGGTGGCAGGGGTCCCAGCTCTTCGGACCCTCTACTCAGCTCCTCTTGGGAGAACTCAGCATTTTTTATTTTTATTTTTATTTGGGGCATTTTGAGGCAGCTTGATGGTTACGGTTCAAAACACAGAGAGATGACTCAGCTTCATGTGAAGGAGCCGAAGCCTTTTGGAAAGATATTTCTGTTTTAATCCTTCTCTCTTCTCAGCCACAGAAGCAGCTCATCCAGGCTGCCTTGTTTTCTTGACATTCAACTGCTCCCAGAGTTGGGGGCAGGGGCAAGGGCCAGACTCTGGGTGCCTGACTGCCTGAGTCTGAATCCTGGCACCACCCCTTACTAAGAAGACCTGGACAAAATCATACCCTCTCTGAGCCTGCATTTACTTAAGACTGCCTTGTGCGGTCTTTGTGCGAAGCCACCGTCACTCATGGCACAAAGTGAGTGGACAATAAATATTAGTGTTAGTAACAAAAGCCACCTGTGCTGACCTTCTACTGTGCCTGAATTATCTCACTTAATCCTTACATGCTGCCGGGCACAAGTTCCCATTTTATGGATGAACTGACTGGGGCTCAAAGCAATGAGGTGGCTTGAGTTTCCATCTTCCCATTCAAGAGGGTCAGTGCACACACCCCAGGCCAACTCAGCGGCGAACCTGTGTAAGTTCTTTCTTTCTGTCTGCCTCTCTCAGCACCAGTAGCCAAGTGCACACCAGCTCCTCACTGCCTTTATCTGCAAAATGGGGACAATATTCTGAGGTTGTTGAAATATTCTAGTTATGGCTTAATAAAAATAATTCCATGAGGGTGCTCAAAAACCTTCAATAATATCGCATCATTCCTTTCTCCAGTACCAAGAGTCAACAAAACGCTGAGCTCTTCATGTGCAATATCCCAAGGAGAGATACGAAGCTGTTTGGGAAAACACTCCTCACAAGTCAGGAGAAACCCAAAAATGAGAAAGAGGTGCAAGCTCATGCCAAAAAAATTAAAAAAAAAAAAGGACTTTAAAATGATCCATAATGCAAATGGGCACACTGCACCTGCACCATGACATTAACACAGGGTCTGTCAATCTTCTGCCCCGGAACAAACATTAAAACAGAAAAGGCTGGTGCAGGCGAGCACATGGTAACCCGAGACAGTCAAAACCCAAGTTTCCATCCCTGTTCCCCTGCATTGCCCTGCAGTATATGCTGACAGGGCAACCTTAATAGTAACTGACTAATTGTAAACCCTGTGATTACCAGGGTTGATTTCCATGGAACTTCCTTTTACAGCACCGAGAACCTCTCACGAGCCTAATTGCCAAGTTCAATTTTAGCTCTGTCACATCCAGCCATCGCTGCTAACTAAGGCAGCTGCCTCCTTGCCAGGTAAGCTGTAATGAAGTCGGCTCCCTGCTTAATTTCACAATATTGTGATGCCCCCGTCAGCACCTGTAAATGCTGGAGGCTCTGAGCTGCTGTTGAATAAATCTCGCCCAAGGGAAGTGATTAAAGCCGCTTTGCGCCTCTGTGGTGCCTGTCTGGATCCTCACACCCACTGGGGCACCGTGGTGGGCTTAATCCCATGTGCCTCCTCGCCAAAACTGCCAGCCACTGCAGGGCCGCACTGGACACCTGACGGTGCACAGGACCCTGCCTCCCTTCATCCTCTGTAAATGCCTAACACTCTCTCCACCACCCCGTAGCCCTCCCGGAATTCGAACTCATGACTGACTGCACCAGGCGGCCTTCATGTAGTCCTCAGACACACTGCACATGCTCACTTGTGGGGCTTATGCCTCACTGTGTCACAGTGCCCCACTGGCCTTGGCATCTGTCCTGTTATTAAACAGTCACCACCTCCCACACACGAGACTCCCCCTGACTGGGTCCCAACAGCAGAGCTGTGCTCTCCAGGCACTGCCGGGTATGTTTGGACTTCAGCTTTCGTCCAGAAATCGGCAGGAGTTAGCCATGACAGGACAGATGGGCAAGAAGTGTGCCCTCCGAGCCCACGACTCGCTGGGCATACACCAGGTACTTTATACCCACATAATCCCCACATAATCAGCCGGAGTAGCAAGGAAGAATGGTCTCATCCCCCCATTTTATGGGAAACTGAAGCCTGAGAACTTCCATGAGGCTGGTGAGAGGAATTTCTTTCAGCTCCAAATGTCAGTTAAGACAGTATTTCTTGTGAGGACCTGTCAAGCCTCTTCCCCTTATCAAAGAAATCCTGGGGTAAATCTATTTCCCTTTTCACTCATCTGCCAGGAAGCCCAGAGCTGGATTTGCAGGCTGATTTCTATAACTGCAGAGCCCCAGGACCAACATACCTGCTTTCATTTTTCCACCTAGAATTTTTTTGTTTTATATTTTCTTTGTCTCTAATTTTGGAATGTGTTCTTGTCACTGAATAACCAAAAATAAACAAGGAACCACCAAAAGTGAGACTCTGAGAGGTTAGGTGGGTGTCCCAGGTCCCACAGCAGGCCCGGCGGTGTCACCTTCTTCCTCCCCTTCTCAGCCAAAAGCAGTTTCTGAGCATTTGCTTCCTGCCAAGCACAGGGACAGGTCCTGTGACAGCCACACTAACTTCCCAACACAAGGTAACGCTTACAGCAGCACATACTCTGTCCCAGGTACTGCTTCCTGCATTTACACATATTGGTTCTCAAGACAACCCTGTTAGGTAGATGCAATTATTATCCCCATATCACAGAGGAGGAAACTAAGGCACAGAGAAGCTAAGTAACTTGCTGGATGCTCACAGCTAGTAAGTGTCACAGACAGGACTGGAAGGAAGGTTCTGGGCCTGCCATCCACGCTCACTGTGGTGTTGTCAACTGAGTCACCAGATCCCTCATTTTACAGATGAGTCAAGGTTCCAAGAGACAAAGGGATCACCCTAGCCTGGACTTTGACTCTCCAGTCTGGATGGCTGCAGATGTAGAGAGAGAAGCCAGTGGCTCCAGAAAGCCCCACTCTCAACATCCAGCCAAGGCAAAGCCATGCTTCTGGAAGCAAAGGTCCAGGTCTACTCCTGCCAGAGGTGCACAAGGAGGCTGACAGGCTGAAGCACAAGGACTGGAAACCTTCTCAGTCTCCAAGACCACCTTAGCCACCCCTCCACCACCACCACCACTGCCCTGGACCCCTGTGTGGCGGGGCAGGGATCGCAAGCCAGCGGCCCCCACATGGGGAGCTGACAAACACACTCTTCCTAGCTCTACTGGTGCCTGAACCCCCAGTTCAACCAAAGACAGTATGGGAATGAGTTCCGAAGCATGAAGACCCAGGTTCAAATCCCGGCTCTGCTAGTAGCTGTGAACCTCTCAGGTAAGGGTGAGCCCCTCTGCAAAGTAGGGGATTAATGCCACCACCTTGCTGGATGTCTGTGGACACTGGCAGAGACCACTGGCCCTGTGCCCACACTCCCAGAATAGACGCGTTGCTATTTCGGTGCTGGCCTCCAACAGCATCCTGGCAACTCCTTCCAGGGCATCCAACAGGAGATGACAGAGGGAAGGAGAGGGCAGGGAGGTTTGCTCCAACTTATCTCATTTAGGACATGCTTTCTGGGACAAGACTGAAAAAATAAAATTAAATAATAAAATAGGAGGTTGGATAAAGCCCAAAGTCAGGATTGATTTTGCTAGAACTACTCGGTCCTACCTCAGGCAGAGAGAAGGGCTAAGGGAGTTCCCAAGGGTCACCCCACCGGTGGTGGGCATCTGTGATGTCCCCTGGCCATCAGCAGCAAGATGGGCTGCCGGCCATGTGATGCATCCCAGTTGCTGTGGTTTCTGTTTATTCTGGGGCCCGGTAAAGAGGAGTGTTTGCTATACTCCGACTTGGCAGTCACCTAGGCCCCTGCACTGTCCTTGGTTGCACACAGGAAAAGCCTGCATGCATAGAACAGGCACTAAGATTAACTCCACCCCACAGGGGCTCAGTCCAACCCAGGGTGGATGGGACCAGGCCCCCATTTTCAGATGAGAAAACCAAGGCTTGAGGCTGGTGGCACTTGCCTGGAGGTTCATGGTGATGTCACAAGGAGCAGGAATTCAAACTTGAATTTGTCTGACCTGTCCCATTTTTCCACTTCTGTGCTGGCTCATTTGATCAGGCCTTTCTAAAACTGCACCGTCTGATATGCCTTGAGAGAGCCTGCTGAAGGCTCAGGGACATCGAAGGTAGCTCACGGGAGTAGGTAGGTGGTTCCCCAGGGGGCTGGGCACTCAGGTCCCCACCCCAGATCTGATACCATTCTCAGTTCATGGTTCAAAGATCACTGACCAACAGAACTAAATCCAAACCCTTACTTAACCCAGCACCCTAGACCTGCCCCTCAATCCTATACCTATGACTTCTCCCTCACTGCCTCCTTGTCGTTTCCGATGCCCAAATCCCTCCTCTTCCACAGGATTTCCTGGGTGCCTACGTGAGCATTAATCTCTCCCTCTTCCCAAAGGCCACCAAGCCCAGCTGCACAATGTATAAGCTGCCCATGGAAAGGTCTCTCACCACCTCCCTACTGAAACTGTGTCACATGGGGGCTGCTCAAGGGACATCTATGAACCAAAGTTCCTTTCGCAGCCCAAGCATGCTGACACTTAGAGGGAACTGGCACATCAATGGGTGCTTAAATGTGCCAAGTCTCTCCTTCCACAGGACCTTTGCACATGCTGTTCTCTCTATCTAGAATGCCTACCCTGCCCCCACCACCTAGCAATGCGTCTTCCTGTAACTCCTGAAGTCCTTTCTGACCCTCCGTTACCTGGCCTCATAGCACTTGTGCAGCTCTCCTGACCAACCTTGTCATGCTCCCATTTTGTGTTCCATTATGTCATTATAGGTCTCTTGTTCACCCGGGAGTTCCTGCCACAGGGCCTGGCACACAGCAGGGGCTCCATAAATGTTTGCTGCCAGCCATGATAGATTATAAAGATGAATGCAGGTCCTCCCGTTTCTATACATGGGCCCTCTGCACAGTGACGTCACTGCTCCTCTTATCAAGAGATGCAGTCTTTCTTCACACCTTGAAGGTGGGCTTAGCCATGTGACTTTATGCGGTCACAGAGACAGCAGCAAGTGTTTCATAAGGAAAAACTTGAACAGCACTTGTGAACTAGAGCATCTTGTCTTGCTGCTGTCTAGAGCGCTAAGTGAAGGAGCCCGAGCTGGCCTGCTGGAGGAAGAGGTTTTGGGGAAAGCCCAGCCAGCATTCAGCCAGCTCCCGGCCAGCAGCCTGCCAACCACCAAACAGGTGAGTGTGGCCATCCTAGATCATCCAGCTGCCAGATAAATGACCGACTGATCACAGATGCAGGAGGGAGCCCTGCGGAGACCAGCCAGCCCATGTCCAGAGAGTCTTCCAGCTAACCCACAGATTGTGAGCTAAATAAAACAGTTGCTTTGAAGCACTAATCTTAGGTGGCTTTGTATGCAGCAACAGACAACTGATACAGGAGCTAACAGAAGAGCATTGGCCATGATACGCTCACAGCCAAAGAACAAGTGTGTCTGGTCTATACAACATCAAGGTGAGAACAACAAATGCCTCTTGGGACGTAGAAAGCAGCTCAAACCCTGGGTTTGAGCCCTACTGGCCTATGACCTTGGTTTGAGCCTGGACAAGGCAGGCACTCACCTCTGTCTGTGCAGTGGGAATAACACATCCTATGCCAAGTCTCCTAGGTTGAGATGGTTTGAGTCTAAGCAGGGAACACATGTAAAAGGGCCCCTCAAAGGAAGCTAAAGATACTTTGCATATGGTGCAGAATAAGCATCATGACTTCAGAGCTAGATAGAGTCTGGTTCGTGATCCATTCTGCTACCTACAGGCTGTGTGACCTTAGACAAGTTCTCTATCCGAGCTTCTGGTGTCACCTGACCAGGTGTCAGGTGTCTGTGACATGGCAAAAATAATATGTACCTTGCAGGACTCTTGTGAGGGTTAAGCAAAACAGTATACCTAAGACCCCTGGCACATAGTATGGATCCAGTAAATAGTAGCTCCTCCGCTGTCCCCACCCCCACTTAGCGGGTACCTCTCACACCACTCCCCTTGCCACCCAACTTGGCAGTAACAGTTTCCATGTTTGATATCAACATCTTGTGCCAGGTGCCAAGTTGTGACTGTAGCTTACATAACATCCAGAGAGAGAGAGAGAGAGAGAGGTTTACATGAAGAATGAGAAAGAGCTGGGTATTGCCAGATTCTACTGGGGGAGAAAAAACTCGGGCCACGGATAAGAGAGTAAAGAAGGCTGAAGATGATTCAGACCTGAATCCTCAGCCTCAAAGTCTTGACACACCCGAGCCCACATCTACCTTCATCTGGGATAATTGTCTGTGGTCCTTCCTCCCTTTGCCTCCAAGGCACGGGGTGTGCGGCCTGGGGCTGGCCACGCAGGAAGGAGGGAGGCAGGAAGGGGGGCTTGTCACAGTGGCAACCAGCTCTTCCCTACACTGAGACTGCTGGGTAGCAGTGTTATTCCAGGCCTCCCGTCCCACAGAGCGCCTACAGCAAAAGCGGAAGCCCCTCGGCCCCAAGGACCCCAAATGCCCAGAAAATGGTCTACAGAAAGGGTCGAGGATGGACTCCACCCCACCCCACCCCACCCCACATGCACATGTACACACACACACACACACACACACACACACGCACACACTGATGAATAAGCTGAATCAGGGAAGATAGATGCACCAGTATGGGGGCAGGAAGGGCCCCAGAGCAGAGGGGCACAACACTGGCTCACTCCCCTTGCACACACCACGCCTGCCCCAAAGCCCTCTGCGGATCCCCCCTATAGGCCCCAAACTCCAGGGCCTGGCACTCAATGCCCTTCCCAAGTTGCAGGTTTTGCCTCTTCTTCCACACAAGCCTATACCCATCCAGACAGCTCTGCCATAGTTCCCTAAGCCACTGGTCCCCTTGGCCTTGGTCACACCCCCTCCCTGCTTGGTGCAGTCATGGAGGCCAAAAATGGGGGTCCTAGCTCACAGGTTTGGGTTCCAGTCCCAGTGTGACCAGGGCCCAGTCACCACACTCCTGGTGCCTCAGCTTATCTGCACAGTGGGATCAGCTTCTACTCCAAGTGTGGTTGCAAAGAGTAAATAAATAATGTAAGTGAAATACCCATCCCATGATAGATACTAAATTAATGGCTCTTCTGCTCTCCCCTCCTCTATAGGTCCTCATCCTATCCTTCTTGGAGATCCTGCCTAAATGCCTCCCTCTGCCAGGAAGTCCTCCCTGAACACTACAGGTCTCAGGGATTCTCTCTCTCTCTCTCCCTCTCCTCCTCCCTCCCTTTATCTTCCCTTCTCCCACCCTCTTCCCTCTCTTTTTCCTCTCTCCCTCCTCCCCACCCCTTCAGCTCTGAAGTAAGAGTTGTCTTATCCTGTACAGAGCCCCACCTATCTGCCCATCCCTACCTGCAGGCTCCATCACAACCTAAGGACAAAGACCAAGGACCAATCATGAGCAAAACCTTGTGAGGCTGCAGCACAGTGCCCAGAGAGCAGAAGTGGCTTACCCAAGGTCGCATAGCAAAATTCAAACAAGAGCAAACAGTCCTGCCTCCTTGTCCACACTCTCAAGGCTATCAGACAAGGATACAGTGTGTGGATACTGATGGGGTCTTACCCAGATCTCCCTTTTCAGCTCTGTACCCATCCCCCAGTAAATGAGTGCTAATGTCCCTTCCTCTGCAGAAGAGCCCTTGGCTGATAGGAGAAAAGCATAGGAAGCATATCACCCCTCCCCCACCCCTCCCTGAGGAAGCCTATGGCCAGTGACCAACTGACAATGGTGTGCAAAAGGCCACCCCCAGCCCTGACCTCAACACGGGACCAGCTCTGTAGTGCCACTCTTGCTCCAGGGTTCCCCACAGGATCAGGCTGAAGCAGGTCTCCAGCTGAGACCATGTCCTTGCTCCCCTCCTTCCCCAGGCTTGTCCTGGGCCCCCATGACCCTTCTCAGGAGGGCACCCCACTGGATCTCTTTGACAAGCATCCTTGTCTCAGGCTCTGCTTCTTGGGAGCTCAGCCTGACACAAAGGACTTGATTCTCAAATTGTGGTCCTCTGACCAGCAGCCCAGCATCTTCCAGACCTTGTTAAGAGCTGAAAAATCTCCGGCCCTACTCCAGGTCTCCCAAATCTGGATCTGCATTTTAACAAGACTCTATGTGATCTACATGCACGTTCAACTTTTGAGAAGCTCTGGCTTAAGGTAGGTAGTCACCAGCCAACTGCGGGACCATCCAGCAAACATGGTATTAACAACATGCGCCCATCTGTTACAGCAATTATACAGCTAATGTGGGCATTATCCAACCCTGATTATTGACTGTGGAGGTGAGCCAGCTAGTGTGGACATAACCACGCCACACACCAGTGTGTTATCTCCATGGCCCACCCTCTGGTGAGTGTGAGTTACAACATTAGCAAGATGCAAGCTCCATGTCCTTCTGGCCTGAGCTCCAACCCCACACCCTACTTGGTCACCAGAATTCTGTTTCTCTTTGGAACGAGTCGAGTGTCTGCATTAGTCAGTTAAAGCCTTTGCCTCTACCCTTTCTTGAGGAGACCGCACCCCTAACACCAGACAGCGAAGAAAAGTTCCCCAAGGGCACCCCTGCAGAAGATGCTAGAAAGAGGGGAGGTTAGGATTCTCCAAGATCCTGGTGGGTAGGGAGGGGGAACAAGGCCATGGATGTCTCTGCCCTGGAAGAAGCAAATTCCTGGCCTGCCCTGAGTCAGAAACCCCTCTTCAGAGGCCCCATCCAGCCACCCCAGGGTATGAGCCCCCTCATCCTGGTGTGAGTCCCTCAGAGACCCTCTAAGGGGTTGTCCATGACCTTTGCAAAACTAAAGGCAATAACCAAGTCCTATGTGCCGAGCAGACCCCAGGGCCAGCCCCGGAGACTGCAATAATCCAGACGTGTGTTTGGACAGGAACACCCTGCAAAGCTCCGTCAACTCTGCCTGTTGCCTGAGGAGGGAAGCGCTTCACCTTTTGCTAATCGTCCTAATTCATTTTTTATTACTAACTTTCCTGTTTTCTATTTGCCATCTGATTGAAGATATTACCAAAGGCATTTAAACAGCATCAGACCGTACCACAATGGCAAACATAACTCTTTTTATTGAAATCTGCATTAATATACATATAATTCCCTGATCACAAAGACCTCATGGTCCACATGTTACACCCTAAGTGAAGGCAGGTTTGACAAGAGGCATATACACAATTGAAGGTTCCTCAAAAGACGATAAGCCGCGTCAGAAGGGTGGGACAAAATGGACGCTTTCTCGTGCTGCTAGGGAATGTGGATGACTCTTCTGGAAAATGACATGACAATCCAAATCAAGAGCCATAAAAATGTTCACTCTGGGTTCTACTTTGGCCCACAGCCAACAGCCTGGGTCTTTCTGCAATGGTGGGAATGCTCTGTATCTGCACAGCCCAGTGGCTATCGAGCACTAGTGTGACCTAGGAGTTCAATTTGATTTGATTTGATATTAAATTTAAATAGCCACATGTGGGGGCGCCTGGGTGGCTCAGTCGGTTAAGCGTCCGACTTCGGCTCAGGTCATGATCTCACGGTTTGTGAGTTCAAGCCCCGCATTGGGCTCTGTGCTGACAGCTCAGAGCCTGGAGCCTGTTTCCGATTCTGTGTCTCCCTCTCTCTCTCTCTGACCCTCCCCCGTTCATGCTCTGTCTCTCTCTGTCTTAAAAATAAATAAACGTTTAAAAAAAATAAAAAATAAATAGCCACATGTGGCCAGTGGCTATCATGTTGGACAGTGCAGGAAGCCATCATCGAGTCTCTCCTAAACAATAGTAATCACCTGCATCCACTCTCGCCCTCATCCAAAGTTTTCCCCAGAAGACAGCCGCCAAGATTCTTCTAAAATGCAATACACCTCAGCTCCCACTGCCCTTTGAGACAAAGTCCAAGCTCCTAAACATGGCCTTCAAGGCCCTATCTCCTGGGGACAGGGAGCATCCCACCTCTCAGGGAGCCTAAGGCGTTCCAGGTGTTGAAGGGGCAATGACAGCGGCACAGAGAACAGCAGTAAAGACCTGGGGGGGGGGGGGGGGGAGGGGGGTGGCCCTTGAGAAGAAACCTAGAAGACACATGGGCAGGAGTTTGCCAGGCAGGTGGGAAATGCCCAAACCAGAGGCAGAGCAATCAGAGCTGCTCCCTCAGACCCCTGTCCTTGTGAAGCTGATATTCTAGCAGTGGGGGTGGGACATAAACAAGAAATGCAAATTATGGTCCATGAAAAGAGAAAAGATGAGACAGGGAAGGGGTTCCTGGAGGACCCGGGTGGGGCAGAACAGTCTGCACTGAATATCCAGAAAGGAAAGAACCCAAATCAACACTGTTCTTTAGTCTGCACGGTGGGGTTGTGGCAGGGGATCTCCCCCATTCCCTACACGTTTGGGCAGGTAACATAATCTTTATAATTTACAGTTTAATAAAAAGAAGGGGGTCCTCCCTTCAGGAGAGAAGTCACCCAAAACTCCTGCTTGCTCAACAGAAACGATCCCACGAGCTGGAGATTGTGCTATCTCTGAAGGCCAGGCCCACCGTGCCCCAGATACCCCAACCCAGGCAACAGGGAGTGATACCCTCCCCTTGAAAGCGGCAAGGTCACCACCGGCAGGGAGATGGGAGGCGGACAAAACAGGGGGCTGAGGTCTACCAGCCCTTGCCCCAGAGAGCCAAGCATTGATTAAAATCCAGACGATTTTAAACGTCATCCCTCTTGACTTACACTTCAACTTTCTTTCTTGGGCTCAGCTGGAGGGGAGGGTGGCATGTGGTAACAGTGGGAATTCACATTTATTAACAGTTGCAGGCTGGGGCGCCTGGCTGGCTCAGTCAGAAGAGCATGCGACTCTTGATGTCGGGGTCGTGTGTTCGAGCCCCATGTTGTTGTGTAGGGATTACTTTAAATAAATAAATAAATAAATAAATAAATAAATAAATAAATAAAACCTAACACAAAAAACAAACAAACAAAACGCTTGCAGACCCCAGACACTGCCTCTCACGTTTATGTTTAATCCTCCTGACAACAATATACACATAAGACATGTAAAGGCCCAGAGACAGCGAGTGACTTATTCTTGGAAACACAGCCTAAGTTATGTTATAGTGGCCATCTCTAGAAAATATAACCTCCACACTGACTCATATATTCTTTCAACAACTTTTTATTGAGCACTTACTCTATAGCAGACACCATACTGAGGTGCTGGGGACTCAGTGGTAAAGAAAACAAACATGACCCCCAGTGGTCTGAAAGGTGGAACAGACACTCAAGTAATCTCATAGACACATTGTGCGATGGGGAAAAAATACACTAGAGGCTGTGATGGAAAATAATGGGATAACCGCAGTGATTAGAAGGTCAGAGTCTTTGAAAAGGCGAAAAAAAATGAGTCAGAGCCAGTCATGTGAAGAGTGAAGGCAAGAACATTCCAGGCAAAGGGAATAGCATTTGCAAAGCCCCTCAAGCCAAAAAGAGCATGGTAGGGGAGACTGGAGGCATGAGGGGGCTGGAAGCAAGAAGGCCAGGACGGCTAGAATGAGGTCAACCACGGGGAGGTTGTCTTTGCTCACCACCGTATCCCCAGCACAAAGTCTGGTGCCTCGGACAGAGCAGCTGGGAGTAAGGCTGGAAAAGCAGGCAGGGGCTAGATCACACCAGGATTTATGGTACCCCCCCCCCCAAGAAAAAGGTATTTGATGTTATCTACACACCAGGGGGAGCCACTAGGAGGTTTTAAGCAGAGGTCTGATTTAGGTTGGTAAGAGTTCACCAAGCTGTAACAGAGAGCCGTTGAGTGGTTTCACCCAGAGAAATGACAGGATCCAATTTACACATCAGAAAGATCTTGATCACGGCCGGGATAACTCCTCAGCTCATCCTAATGTGACTTGTGGTCACTAGATAGTAAATGTCCCCCAAAGCTAAGCATCCCCAGCTGGCGTGTGGGAGGGGGCCGCCTTTCAGAAAAGCAAGACAAAGCAGCAAATGACAGGATGTGTTGACAGAGCATCAGACGGGCACAAGGCTGTTGGCAGATGGAAAATTGTCCCAGAGAACGCCTCAACAGGGTCGTGGCTTATTGTTAATGTCGAGCCATTAGGAAAACACAATTATGTGCTTCACTGATATTGTAAGACATAATCTGAGACAGAGCGCAAACATTTAGTGCTTCGTCCAAAAAAGAGGTAAGACAACTAACAGAAGAGTCACTGGAGGAGAAGCTTGCATTGCACAGGTGGGTGGCCAAGCCCTCCAGGTTGTTTGTTTGTTTGTTTGTTTCTCCTTGTCTCGTGTCTCTCATTCAAAGTCAAAGTTTGGCTCTTAGGCATCCATAGACAGATTTGGAAAGGGAATTAAAATTAACCTATCCCGGGTGCTTAAGCAGACCTTATTATCTCATTTAATTTCATAAGCGGGAATTTAATCCCATCCCAAAATGGTAATCCCATTTTGTAGATGAGGAAACTGAGGTTCTGAGATATTAAGTAGCTTTCCAAATGCCCTCATTTCCCTCTTGAGCTTTATCTCTTGACACTCTCAACCCCTTCTACGCCTTTGTAAATGTTGTTCTTTCTATCTGGAATACTTTTCTCAACGTTCTTCACCTGGCCAATTCACCTTCAAGCATAGACCAGGTGTCCCCCCTCCTCTGGGAAGCCTTCCCTGACCACCTCAGCCTGGCCTGGTAATCCCACACCCATTTGGAATTGCTTATCTTTGCCTATCTCTCTAATAAGACTGTGGCTCCTCAAGGGTTAAGGACCAGGTCTTAATCACCTGTTCCTGCCTAGCATCTACCATAAAGCCCTGCAGACAGCAGTCAGTGAATGTTCTTTGCATGGCTGAATGAATGAATGCACTCTTAATAAGTTGCAAAGACGGGATTTGATCCCAAGCCAATATGACTCCACAGGATATCTCTTGGCCAGAGTTTATGTCTGTGTCTTATATAGATCAATCAGAAAACATAAACAAGCATGGAATATGTCATAACCATACTGAGGACTTCATTCATGGCTCCAAAAGAGATGCCGAAAAGCACCACTTCTCTGGGGAAAACAGGATGATGTATGTGGGGTAGAGGGTTAAGCAAATCCTTTTCCCTTCTGCAAGAGAATTTCACCTTTGTTAATTGTCTAGCATAACTCCCTGGAAACCTGATTAAAGTAGGATGTTAACTATGTTACTAGGCAACTCTGCTTATGGTAAAAATGACCCCTGACTGGTAAACTGTACCTGGACTGGAAGTAACTATAAATAAATTATAAATATCTGATAAAGAAACCAAACTTTAGATTTTCCTGAGTGCAGTGACTCTTATAACTGACATGCCCCCTTGCAAGAAACCCTCGAACTGAAGGCTATGGAATTGCTACAACAGATATGGGTCATTTGAGGAATAAGGCTTGTGAGCAGGGTGACTTCCAAACCTACCCGTTGTGGGTCTCATTCCCTTGCACCTAAACTAAAACCCGGGGGGTGGGGAGGCAGGTAACAGAGGAGCTGGTGGCTACCTCCATGGACTAAGGCAGAGACTGTGGCTAGAACTACTCCTGCAGAAGAGGAACAGATCCTATGCTCTGCTGGCAGGTGGCTCCTTCAAGGAGACAGGAACCAAGTGTCGCCCATGGGTGTCTTGTGAGTCTGAATGTTTAATTGAACCTCATCAAGTCCCTGTGGGACATACAACCAGAAATAAGGGAACTGATACGGAGAGAAAGGAAACCGTCCCAACCAAAACCACCGCTACACCTATTCTGAACGGGAAAGCTCCTGAGACTCAGCCATTTATAAAAGACAAAAAAAACCTGGGATGGAGCCTATGTTCGCTGTCCTACAGAGGGCCCAGATGACCTGAATGGTACTAGGCAGCAGGAATGAGGGAGGTCATGTAAATCATGGAGGCCTCACCACAAACCTGAGATGGAAGTGTGGTTATGTGAGAACACAGGAGATCAGAGAAGTTAAGTGACAGGTACAAAGTCACACAGCTTGTAAGCGGAAGGATAGGAAGCCAGGCACTTCCGCTGAACTCAAAGTCACATTTGAATCCACTGATTTTGCAAAACAATTTACTTACAGCTCAGGTGAATGAATAGAATAGAAAAAAGCATGGGGGTTGGGATGAAGGGACCTCCTTAAATAATGTAGATACCACCCACTAGGCACTCAGTAAATATCTGCAAAATAAATGAGCAACGAAAGGCCCAGCGTCCATATTCCACATTATCAAGTTTAGTTCAAGTCAAAACACAGCAAAATGGAACAATAAAATTTATGCATGAGATTGACCCTGGGTTATACTACTGAGTAGGATTCATTTCCAACAAGTTTCTAAATCATTTCTGCAAATGAGGCCCAACTTCGAGATAAGCACGTTTTAATTAGCTGTAATATGAAGGCATTCTATTACCAAGGGATGTTTGAAGTTGAAAACCAAGGCAGAAGGCCCAGCTGGGAATCCCCTGGCCCCTAGAAGAGCCAAGGTGTCAACAGTAAAACCAAGGGGCAAGCTGATCCACTCTTCCATCCCTGCAGAGGGCAGGAGCTCCACCCGGCACCATGGAAGCTGCAGGAGAGAGGAGGAGGGAGAACACACTCTGAACTCCAGCTCTGCCAACCAGCTCCTCTGCTGCCTTGTGTAACCTGATCTACTTGGATCTCAGTTTTGTCACCTACAAATGGGGACACACGTGCCTGGCATAGTTAGGAGGCTTAATGAGATGGTACGAGAACGAGCCTGAGATGGGTAAATGCTCAGCAAATAAATCTGCACTTATTTCTACCCTACTTTCCTTCATAAAATAGCACAAAATTTAAAAAATAAAAATCAGTGAGAGGGAAATTTTTGTTCAAGATGGCAGAAGGAGCACACACTTTCTGCCTCTTTTCTAAATAACACTAGAATAGAAAAAAAAAGATATACACACATATAACACATATATTCATAATTCTTATATACACACATTAATATTCATAATTCAGACAGATAGATGGATTAAAGTGGAGTGACTCCAAAGAGCTCCCAAAAGAACACAAGAAAGGGCTGGGGATCAGAAACACCAAGAGTGCCAGGCAGTAAGAAGTCAGACTGACAATGAAAGCCTATCAGCTCCGAGGCACCAGCACACCAACACAGTCCTTTGGGAAAACTATTATCCTAACTGAACCCCAGAAAATCCCCGAAGAGAAGCAGCAGGGACTGGAAGCCCTGGGCCAGGGATGTACCTGGACCTTTGTGTCAGCTTAACAGACCTCACAAAAGCTGACCGTAGGATCTGCCTCCAGCCAGGGAGGAGAATTCCAATTAAATGAGAGATCTGCCTCAGGGAATCCCCACTGTGGGTAGGCATGAGGCAGGAGAAACAAAGTGTACCAGTACCCGTGGGTAACTGCTGGTCTACATGGGAAACAGACGCCCCCAACCTCAAGTGAACTTGTCCCATGTGCTAATAGAAGTCCCCAGCTTCAAGTATCCACACACAAACCACATCCAGGGCACCTAAAATCAACTTCACATTGCTTACCCACAAAACTGTGGATTTCACAGGCATTGAGGAAACTTACAACTACAGAGCAGATCAGTCTAGACCTCTGTTTACAAGTAAATGTCCATCAAGAATCACCAGACATGTGTAGAAAATATCAGCATAAAAAGAGGCCTAAGGTGAAGAGAACTAACCACCAAGAAAACAGAGTTAATGCAGGAAACAGAAGATAACTTAAAAAAAAAACAACTGTATTATAATCTTCAAAAAGACTCAAGATATTCACATATCCATTTTATAAAAGGAATGGGATACTCTGATACAAGATCAATCAAGAAATAATACAAAATTCTGTGAATGAAAAAGTGATTACAGAATAGAGACAATAAACTTATTAGAAGTAAACTGAAGAGTAGTGATGGCTAGAAGTACCTCCACCCAATACCCTCAGGGGTTAGCCCTAGGGAGTAGGGCAGGGAAGGCAGTGGGGAGGGGGGATGAGAACGAGCAGGACCCCCATGTTTTCCTTTATATTCTACCATATTTCTGTGTATCTTACAAAGAACAAAAACAAATTAAAAAAAAAAAAAAGGTGGGACTCAAGATCAAGTGGGAAAATGACAGAAAAGCAAAATGAAATTGGGAGTTAATAAGCAAAAGATGTGTGTGATATCTATCCTATGTTATAGCTACAGATGATCTGCTCATTTACCTCTGAGCTTCCTGGGAGCTCAGAGAAGGTGAAGACAATGGGGATAGGACAGCCATGGACAAGGGCTGACACTGAGGCAGGGGCCAGGTGAAGAGCCTCTTATTGAAGCTGTGACAGGACTCCAGCCCAAGGAGAAAGCCACTGTCCCCTGCCCAGAGCTGACTCCCTGAGGCATGGCCCAGAAGTTTCTCAGAAATCAGTGTAGAGTCCTCCCCACCACACAGGAAAGTACGTGACATCTCAGTAATAGAATCTCTTTGGGCCCTAGAAAATCCCATTAATTATAATTTTTCTTCACTCAGACCTAAGAAGCAATTATCCTACAGTTCTCACTCACATCATGAGATAAGGAAGAATCTTCAGCAAGTGACTCAAAGTCTCTATAAATCATCAACATGCTGGCCCTTGATTTCCTGGGAACCAAGAGAAGGATGAGTTTTCTCCCTATGTTGCATCTCCCTGAAACAGGCACTATAGTGCTCCCCTTTCTATGCATTCATGCCCAGCTGATGGGGATGTCCCAGCTGTAGCCCCCATTGGGAACCTCTCTGCTATACGGAGCCACCTGGGCCAAGGAGATGCCCTGCAGCTAATGACTGCATGTTGCAAGAACCAAAGACACAGGTGCCCTCCGTGCCCCAGTTTGAGACAACGCTACAAAGCCACTCCAGATTAGTGACCATGCTCCAGACGAGCTTCTCCCTCCATACAATCATGCTTCCCTTACTTCCTTACAGGTACACTTCCTGGGAACTTCCCCCCAAAAAAACTTTCCACAGGCAACCCTCCATCTCAGAGTCTGTTTCCAAGAAGCCCAATGTAAGACTCTCCAAGGTGAAGGAGACTCTCCCCGTAACTACAGAGGGCCTAAAGAAGGCAGGGGTCTCTGGGATACCTGACTGTGTCTGAGCCAAGGCCACATGGCCCAGTCCAACAATAAGTTCCCAGCAACATCAGCATCACTTGTTATTAGCGCTGCACATTTTCAGCCTCTCCCCAAACCTCCTGAGTCAGAACTTCTGAGAGCAGCACCTAGCAATCTGTGTTTCAACTGCCCTCTGTCCAGGTGATTCTATTGCACTAAAGTTTGAGAAGCAGGGCCTCTATGACTACTGGGTGAAATGAAACACAAGTCATTAAACTTTTCCATCAGCAGAAGACCAAGGGACAGCTGCTGATAACAGCCTGATTCAGCAACATGAAGCATTCCATACTCTGCTCCACACCTCTGGCTCCAAGGCACTCCTTTACTTAAAACCCAACCAGCTGGGATGTGACACCCTTTTTGACAATCTCTGCTGGTGTCTCAGCTCCCCTGTAGGCAGGCCTCCCTGCCTTAGGCTACAGTATCCCCAAATCACCCTCCAGGCCCCCTTGCATTAATTGCTCTCCCCTCTGCCCAGGACACTGTTCCAAGAATTCTACATGCCCCCCACATAGCCCGCCTGGCATATCCTGTAAGACTCTGCTGTGTGAGGCCTTCCCACAGCCCTGCCACATCCCCAGACAATTATATATTTAATTATGACTCTGCATTTTAAGGCATGTTACAGACCCACACAGCCTTTCATCTAGCAAATAAAAGTTTCCCGTTGAGTGGCTGAGCCTTCAAGACACGGCTGCATCCCCTGGCACACAGTAGGCACGCAATAAAAACCTGCTAAACATCTGAGAAGCCCAGCAGTAAATGGGTAATTACATAGTGAAAAACCACAGTCTTGTTGCTCATTCTAGCAGGACCAGAAGTTTGTTGTTATACAGTGGCAAGTTTAAGCATCAGGATAATTGATCAAAATTTATTATCCTGTGTTATACAGCATGTTTTCACTAAGAGATAAAATTACAATTTACCACGACTCATTAAGTTAATAATTATTTACCATATGTGTTTATTGCTGCTCCCAAACCACACTGAAAAATTACTATGCAGGTTTTTGGTCCATGTAAATAGGATGACTGCCAACCACGTGGGCACAGAATTTACTGACAGGGAGACACAGGACTAAAATACTGAACAGAAAGCACAAGCTCTAAAGCTCTGTCACTCTCATCCCCATCACTTTCTAGTTTACCTGTGTCACATTTTCCAGGCCAATGGTTCTCAAACAGGGGCACTTCTGCTCCTCAGGAGACACTTAGCAAAGTGTGAGGATATATTTGGCTATCACGACTACGGAGGAGAGGCTGCTGGCAGTGGAAGCCAGGGATGCTACTACACATCCTATAACGCGCAGGACAGCCCCCCAAACAAGGAATTATCAGCTCCGAAGTGTCAACAGTGCCGAGGCTGGGAAACACCGTTCTAGATCAAAGGGAACTTCCATGTCTGTTTTTTTAATCTGAGCTTCATAGCAACAGTATGAGGAAGGCATTACTGCCCCCTTGTACAGATGAGAAAACTGAGACCTGCAGCAGTTAAATAATGTGCACGAGGTCACCAGCCCACTCCAGAGAATGGTGAGGCTGTAATTAACCAGTCTTCTCTGCCTGATGAATCCAGCTCTGCTCCCACACAGATTCAAAAAGGAAACAGAATCCAAGGAAATGAGCAGCACCTTGTCAATTCATTATGCTGAGCAGTCCAGTGAGAGATGGCTTCAAACCAGATGCAGGAAAAATCAGATCCAGAGACCCAGGTACGGAAACGCCTGATGTTAGGAAGACCCTTCCCCTGCAGCAGCTGGGATTGGTCAGTCCTCCAGCATCTAGTGCTGAAACAGGTTCCTCCAGCATTTTAACTTCCAACTGTGCAGCTCTTTATGAATAGAAATGAAAGCATTTCCTGCTGGGGCCACATGCTATATATGCATGATCTCCAACCTCAAGGCAACCCCAGAGGGGAAATGTTGCTGTGCCCATTTTGTAGATGAGGAGACTGAAGCACAGGGAAATAACTGGCCTATGCTGATGATGGTGAAGGCAGCATTCAAACCCAGTTCCTCTGGGTTCCAGAACTTACACTGCCTTCATATGTTGAGACTAGTTCCAGGAAATCAGAAGCAAGATAGCTGACCCTATGGAATCACAAGGGGCCGGCAGTCCTTAAAGGGGATTCTTGGGACAGGGGTGAAGTGTGGGGCCCTGTCCTGTATGCATAGTCTCAACTGCTCTTCAGGCTTACTGACTGCCCTCTGTGCTGGGCTCTGTCCTCCAGGCCTACTTGGGTAAGCTCTTCTAGGAATGACCAGTCAGCCAAAAGAGTCTTGGCCCCTGCCCTGCCCTGGATTTGATGGCTCACTAAATCTTATAAGAGCCAAACAGATGCTAAGTGCCTCAAGCTACAGGGGACAACTGGTGAGCCCTGAATTTATTCAGTCAGTCAGTCAGTCAGTCAGTCTGTCAGTCAGCAAATATTTATTGGGCACCTATGTGCCGGGCCGGCTCTAGGAATACAAAAGTGAAAATAGACACAGTGGTTCCTGCCCTCTGAAGCTTATGAGGGCCCATCTCCTCAAAAAGCATCATTCTCATCCTTCTTAGGTATACCACACTCTACAGTCACAAAGGCCATACCCAGCCTTCATTCATTATATCTCCACACCACAGTTCTCCTTCTCACTAGACCGATGTTCGCTGATTTGCTTGCCCTTTGCCAAGAGGGGAACAGAGGCCCAGAGAAGGGCACTGTTATGCTCAAGGTCACCCAGGAGACTGGAGGCAGCAGTGCCAAGCCTGGGCTGTGGCTTCTGACATTCATAAGGTACAGGAGTTTTGGTGTAAGGACCCTTCGAGACAGACTAGGGGAGGGGCTACAGAAAACACATTTAGGTGAAAAGTAGAAGAGCTTCCTAACAGCCTCCAGAGTCCCCGGGACCAGCCATCTCAGCTCAGAGCTCACCTGGCTCACAGCCACCTGTGCCCCTGCACAGAGAAGCAGTGGGACCTCATCCACCAGAAACACAGAGCAGGGCTAATAAACCTCAAGTACAGGTGAGGCGGAGACAGCAACCCCGCTTCGTGGATCTTCATCCCAAGGAGACTCCAGTGATTCACTAGCGGAGCTTGTGTTTATCCCCATCAAGATATAAGATGCTGTGCCTGGGGCTGTGTGGGTGGGAAGTTGCATCACTCACCCACCAGCACATACTTCCTGAGTAGTTATGGGTCAGGCACGGTGCCAGGTGCTGGGAGCCCCACAGAAACCTGTACACAAACAACCAAACCACTGCTACATGAAGTGTGGTCGCTGGACCGCCCGGCACATCACCCTGGAGTTCATTAGATGTGCAATTCTCACAAAAAGGCTTATGTAAAAATGTTCACAGAGGCTTTATTTACCACAGCCCAACCAGGAAACAAAGCCAAACGTCCACTGGCAGGTAAACAGATAAACCAACTGAGCCATAGGCATACAATGTAATATTTGTTAGCAATAAAACACAACTCTGGATATACACAACACAGATGAATCTTGACACTATGTCAAGAAGCTAAAGGAAACCAGATGCAAAACTGTACATGCTGCCCATGAAATTCTAGAACTTAAACATACTTAGCACACTTAAACTGAACTTAAATAAAGTGCTGATAACAGAAATCAGATAAGTCATTTCCTATAAAGGTGGGGATGAAGAATGTAGGCTGGAAAGGAACATAAGGGAACTTTCTGGGGCATGGAAAATGGGCTATATGGGGATTGAGATCATGGTTACATGGGTGTTTACATTTGTCAAAACTCTTGGAACTGTACACTTAAAATTTGCATTTAATTTTATGTCAATCATATCTCAGTAAAAAAAAAAAAAATGAGCTATAAGTCATGTACCCTGGGTCACAAAGCCACAACTAGAGATTTGAACCCAGGTTTGCCCAATTCCAATGGCCTGTTTACACGAGTCTGCCATAGCTGAGTGGGAAGCCCTAAGCAGTGCCCTCAGCCAGGTAAAGTGCCTTGCCAAAATGAGAATGAAGGCACCTCACAGATACCCTAGGAGGAAGTCACAACGCACTCCCCACCCCTAAACCACGGCAGAGACTTGAGGGCCACAGAAGTGTCAAGCTGGGAGTCAAGAAACTTGGGCTCAGGCCTCAACTCTGCTCTTCACATGCTATGTAACCTGTGAGTACATTACTCTGTGACTCAGCTGCCCCTTCTGTGAAGCAAGGGAGAAGGAGAGGATCAGTGGGGCCACAGATCCTGGGAGCCACAGGGCCACAGGCCCCTATGCTCACCAGGCACTGTTATTACATGCAATGAGTAATGTGCCCGCCTCATGTCTGGTAAGCTATTTTTCAAATGCATGCTAATATTACTGTGATTAATAAAATAACATCTATTTCAAAGCAAAAATGAAACCATAGCAGCTTTTGCCATTATGTATTTTCTCAAACAAAAGATACCAAAAGAACAGCCACTGCTCATGACTTTGGTTTAAAGTGGCTGGAATCTCTGTGTAGAGGATCACTAAGGGGACAGTCACCAAGGGAACAGTCGCCAAGGGCCCTTCCAGGTCATCTGTCCCATGGTTATCAAGCATCACTTGGGCAAAAGCTTGCCCTTGTGTTTCGCAGGCCCAGCTCCCCGTGGAGGCAAGCCTCCTATGTGGACTGCCAGGGCCAAGCCCCCAGTGTGCAGGCTGTGTCCTAGCTCTGCAGCCCAATTCACAGGCTCCAAGTGTGGTCATGGCTGTGCCTTGGGCCTTAGTTTCCCCTCCAGTTCTGATAGTGATCAGCTGTACGAAGAGAGCCTGGCCAGTCCCTCACCATCAGGTCCCGGCCACAATGTGCTCCACCTCCAAACCACCGGCACTAAAGGTGACTGCCCACTTGACATCTGCTACCAACAGGCATCTGACCCACCCGAGCTGAGCCAAGTGACTTCCCCGACCTCATCCTGACACAAGCCTGAAGCCTGAGAAGCAGGGCTCACATCCAAGTACAAGGTCAGACCTTTCTCTCACGTATCTTAGTGACCCAGCTGCCACCCTCCTTCATCTGGACATGCGCTTAGCTCTGGTCCAGGGGTCCTAGGTCACAGACTTTAGAAACCAGAATCACCCGGTTTCTCATTCCCTGAGCGGTGCTCTCCCTGGCCGGGTTTCACACTGGTTCTTGGTGCTGAGTCAGAGCTTTGTGGAGTTATCCGAATAAAGCTGGGGCCTCAACTAAGTGCCAAAAGGCCCCCCCTCAGAGGTCCCCCCAAAGGCCCACATATGGGACCACCCCACTCTGGAGGGATTTACAGAAACACCACCCCAGAAAGGAGCACTCCAGGCTAACGGTCATCCACCCATCCAGACTTTGAGGCACAAATCCTGCATCCCCTGAGCACACCCTGAAACCACGGACTGGAACCTTGCCAACTTGATATTCAAAAAAGTAACAAAGCCACGGGCAGAAGACAGACCAACTGCCCCCTCATCCAACGGTGTTCTTCTCCCTCAAGACTCCACTTGCTACTTGTAATCAATTTTCCCTCCATCCGACTGGAAATAGCCCCAGAACAGGCCTTCTCTTAAAGACACCATCCCCCTCTCCCGCTTCTAACTTTGCCAGTCACCGGACAGAAGATAATCACACCCACATCCCGGGAGACCTCACTTCTCCCCCACCTCGTCCCCACGCCGCCCAGGTCCTGGCGGCCCAGGACCCCACTCCCCCACCCTGGGCGAACTGCGGAGGGCTTTGCCCTGCGACCCTAGAAACCGCTCCCCAGCGCCCGAGGACGCGCTCTGTGAGGCCCAGCCCACAGACCCCGCGGTCCGCGCGGGGCCGCCCCCTTCCCGCAGCACCCACACAGCAAGGGGCTCGGTCAGGAGCTCCGGAGGTGTAGGCGGAGGCCGAGACCCCGGGAGGGCCGCCCAGCCGACCACCGACGCGCACTCACCACGCAGCGCCGCGGGGCCCGTGCGTCTGCGGCAGAGCCGCGGGGAGACCCACGCGCGCCGTTCAATCCGGGCTCCGAGTGACGAAAAGCCGCTCCCGGCTCCGGCCCCGGACCAACGCGCCGACCGCCGGACGCACCCACCGTCGGGCCTGCTAACTAAGTTTGAAAGTTCCCTCCCCGGCGAGGCGAGAGACGCGGACGGCGCCGCCGCACCTCAGCGTCCCGGGCCGACCTCCGCCTGGGCAGCGGGGGTCGCACGCCCCTGGTTCGGGGAACCGGGCACGCGAGCTTCCATCCGGAGGACGCGCCAGGACAGCACAGCAGGGACCCGGCCGCGGGCTGGAGCGGCCCTCTCGGAAAAGGCCGGGGGTGGGGGCGGCTGGCCGTCACCGCAGGCCCCAGCCTGGGGGCGGGGGGTGGGGGGTGGGGGGGGGTGGTGAGGACTCCCGCTCACCGTCCCCTGGAAGCGACAGGCCTCGATTGGCCACTGTCAACTCGGAATCCCAGGCCCCGCCGGGCGAGTGACGGCCAATTAGTGAACGGCCAATTAGTGCGTCTGGGCGCCGGGAAGTTGAAGCCCCGACGCGCGAGTTGGTGACCGGGGTGAGGGCTGGGGCGGCGCGGAGGCCGGGTGTGACCGCGTGTGGCTGTGTGGTTCTCGGGTTCACCGTGCATGGGTGGCTGTGCGTGACAGTGCGCGCCCGTGTGAGTCGTGGGGAGTGTGAGCGTGTGACTGTCGGAGCAACTTCTTTGTGTGCCTGTCCCCAGTTGTGGCTGGGTGTGACAGGCGACCGGGGGCATGAATCGGCGTGTGTGGCATCGTGCTGTGTGGATGGGTGACTTGTGTGTGTCTATGTGACAGCGTGCGTGGGCGAGTGACTACATGTCATTGTGTATCAATGACTGTCAGGGTGACTTGCGCGGGACGGTAAGACAGCGTGCAAGTAGGTGCAGGGCTGTCTGTGTGTGCGACAGTAGGTCCCCGTGTGTCAGCCTGGGAATGAGCGTGAGGCTGTCAGGGGGCCGTGGGAGGGCGTGTCACTGTGTCATCGTGTGAGTGGCCGTCGAGGTGACTCCTGCCGGTGAACGGAATAACTCGGGGCCGGAGGGTAACGGCGAACGTATCGGTGTGACCGGCATGTGCCCGTCGGCGGGGCGGATGCGTGCGGGTCCCCCGCGCGCTGGCACCGCCGGCACCTCCCCCCGTGGGTCTCTGACAGTGCCCGGTCCCGAGCCGCCAGGTGTCTCCTGCCCCGCGCTCCAGCCCGGGACGCTCCGGCCGCGGCGCGGGGTCCGAAGGCGCGGGCAGGCCGCGCCCGCCTCGGCGCCCACCCCCGGCCCCCGCCTACCTTGCCGCAGTGGTAATAGTCCAGGTGCGCCAGGCCGGCCGGCTCGGCCCCAGGCCGCGCGCCCACCGCGGGCGCCGAGGGGTACAGGCGGACGTCCATGGCGGGCGCGGCGGCGGCGGCGGCGGCTCCCGCGGGCAGTGCCTGGGCGGGCGGCGGGTGGGAGCCAGTGTGCGAGCGGGTGTGCGAGCGCGGGGGGCGGGCCGGGGGCGGGGCCCGGCGGAGCGCCCCGCCCCCGCCCCGCCCGCGCGCGCTATTGTTCCGGCCTCGGGCGCCGCGGAGGGCCGGGGGCCCGGGCCCAGGGGAGGGGGGCCCCCTCCTTCGGGCCGGGCCGCCGCGGGGTCCCCCGCCTGGCCCTGCACCCCTGGGGGTCCGGGAGGGCTGCGCGCCTGTCCAGACGGCCCTTTCCCGTCCCGCCTTCCGCCACCAAGGGCGAGGGGAGGGAGAAGCCCGGTTGACACCCCTCCCCAGAAGTGGGACACTGCCCACCCTAAATAATTAGGGCGTGGGGGCGGGGGAGGAAGGCGGTGACAGGAACACTTTCGAAGATGGGTGCTGCCTTGCCCGGGGGACCAGGCCCAGCGCCTGCAACTGATCTTAGGATGGCTTCCCTCCACTGATCCTGAGTCACTGCCATTGGAGGTCTGGGAGTTGCTGCTGTTAAACTCTCACTTTACCTATGAGGAAACTGAGGCAAGGACGGTGACTTCAGTAACGGAGCTCCAAGTGTGTGGGCCCACGGCCCCCAGAGGATCCAGGTCTGAGACAACTGGGAGAAGGCAGAGGACCCTGACCCCTTTAATGATAGTAGAGGGAGGGCCACAGAGATGGCCTAGAAACTGAAGTCCTGAGGACGGGTCCAGAATTTACCCCTCCACCCCTACCCCAAGGTCTCCTGAGAACAGAAATGGGATGGCTCCCATGGTGGAACAGAAAGGTGAGGGAAGCAGGCTCCTCTCCCACAGAAGAAAAGCTCCCTAACTCTTCACATCACAGGCAGCTGGCCTGTTGCTCCTCCCCTTCTCAACCAAGAATTGTCTACACTAGCAGTCTCTACTCCCTCACCTCTACCGACTGGTGCACCTCTACCGACTGGTGCACTGGTTCCTGGCTCTGACACACTGGGATGCCGGGAGCCAGAAGCGGGTCACAATGACATTGTTGGATGGCAGCTGGACATTTGATGCTATTTGGAGAAAAGGGAGTGAGCCTGTTGCCTGCTCAGGAGACAACTTAGAACAGAGCTCCCAACAGCTTCTTGACCAACAGCTTTGTTGGTCCTGACCATGAGCTGTGACTACTATTTGTAACCACAAAGATCCACTAATACAAGACTGGTGTGGGAAACAGGCTTTCGCTAAAGGTCTGGGAACAACAGAGGGAAATTACTGCTCAGAAAGGAAAAAATTCCAAATAAATTTCAGCAGGCATTGTTTCTAGAAATGCACTGCCATATCTCATCAGAAGGTATTTCCCACTGGCCCCTCTACTTTTTTTTTTTTTTTTCCATCTGGACATCCAACTGACCCAGCACTCTTGATTGAAAAGATCACCTTTCCTCCCACTTCTCTACAGTGTTAATTTTGTTGTAAATCAAGTCGTCCATATGTGTATTGTTTCTGAATTCTTGAGTCTGTTCCATCAGCCTATTTTTCTCTTCCCGTGCCATTATCACACTGTCTGAATTTCTGTAGCTTTATAATAAGTGCCCCATAGAATAAGTCTACACACTCTTATCTTCATGACTGCCTTGGCTATTCCTGACATTTGCACTTCCACAGACATTTTAAAATCAGCCAGTCTGTTTACACACACACACACACACACACACACACACACACACACACAATCCTGCTGGGATTTTGATTACTATGTTGCTATCACATTGAATCTTTAGATCAATTTGAAAATCAACATTTTCAGTATTAAGTCTTGCTATCCATAAACATGGTATGTCCCTTCATTTGTTTAGTTTTCTTTTTAAGTTCTCTCAGCAATGTTTTGTAGTTTGTGGGTTTTTTTGTAGTTTTCTATGTAAAGATCTTGCACATCTTTTATTAGATTTAGTTCTGAGTGTTTTATACTTTTGATGCTATTATAAATGGTTTCTTTATATAGCTTTTTATTTTTCTGTTTGTTGCAAGTACAATGTGGCAATTTTAAGACAAGTCAACAAATTCCCTCACTCTTCCCATGGAGTGGGGGTCTAATAACTTTCCCCTATAAAAGGGATGGGCTTAGTGAATGGTTTTTAACAAATAGAATATGGCAGAAATGACACATGGCTTCTGAGTCTAGGTCATGAAAGTTGATACAACTTGTGCCTGGCTCCCTCTCTTGGGTTATTTGTTTCTGGAACCCTCAGCCACTAGGCAAGAAGTCCCAGGCTGTTGTGCTTTAAAGAAGCCTGAAGTACAATCAAAAAGAATGAAATCTTGCCATTTGCAACTGCATGGATGGAACTGGAGGGTATTATGCTAAGTGAAATTAGTCAGTCAGAGAAAGACAAAAATCATATGACTTCACTCATATGAGGACTTTAAGAGACAAAACAGATGAACATAAGGGAAGGGAAACAAAAATAACATAAAAACAGGGAGGGGGACAAAACAGAAGAGACTCATAAATATGGAGAACAAACTGAGGGTTCCTGGAGGAGTGGTGGGAGGGGGGATGGGCTCAATGAGTAAGGGGCACTAAGGAATCTACTCCTGAAATCACTGTTGCACCATATGCTAATTAATTTGGATGTAAGTTTAAAAAAATAAAAAATAAAATTAAAATAAATATTTTTTTTTAAAAATAAAGAAGCCTGAAGTAACTGACACAGAGAATCCATATGCAGCAACCCTGAGACTAAAAAGGAGAGTAAGATGGCTTGCCAGTCTCCAGTTGGATCATCCCCCTGCAGTTCCAGTTCTAGCCACTGTTTGGCTACAGCCATATGAAAAACTCTGGACCATCCAGCTGAGCCCTTCCCAAATCCTAAATGTACAGAAACTATTAGAGATTATTACTTGACAATATGGATCTGGAACATATATATATTTTTGTACACTGCCCTTGTATTCAGCAACATTGCTAGACTCACTTAGGCTACCAATTTATCTGTAGATTCTGTGGCTTTAAAAAATATATATACCACATTCTGTCTCATTTGTAACAATGAGAGTTCTTTCCTTTTCAATCCCTGTACATTTATTTCTTTCTCTTGCTTTATTGCACTGGCTAGTATTACCAGTACAGTGTTGGAAAGAAGTAATAATAACAGACATCCTTATCTCATTCCTGATCTCAGAAGGAAAGCTATCAATATTTCACAATTGATTATAAAGCTTGCTATCATTTTTTGTTTAATTTCATTATGGTTTTTTTTTTGTTTTATTTTCGGTTTTTTGTAGACACCTCTGCTGTGGGCTGGGGAGGTCAATCTTCACAGCAATCCTCTGGGTCAGCAAATAAGACTACTTTGGCCATTTTGCAGATGATAAGAATAAGGTCCAGGGAGGAATGCTCAACATCACAGTCTTAATAGCAAGACTAATTAGCAGTACGTAAACCTAGATCTCTCACCTGGAGCACTTCCTGATGCCCATATTTCCACAGTCTTGGTCTCACTAACTCTGACCAGAGCTATAGAACTACATCCATGAGAGGCCGGAGGCCATGTGCAATGAATCAGCTACAGACAGCCATTGGTTTCTTTAAGGGTCTGCCAGGAGCAACACCACCAACACAGTCACTTTTGTCCACTCCCTTCCCTAAGGAGAGGGTCAGCACCAAGGAGGTCTCCGGGAAGGCCAGGAGGGAGCCCAGCAAGGAAGTCATGCAGCCCCAAGGCTTGGACTTGACCTTTCACGTTGGCAGTTGATCAGACAGGAAGTTGATGACTCAGTTCCCCCAAAGAAATAGCCAGCCTCATTTGTTGTCCTCAGGATGGGAGTCGGGCTTGAGCCTTCCTCTCTTCCTCTTGACCCCATACAGAATCTGAGAGAGGGGAATCTCAGGTGTCACCCAGTGACCAGCTGGCTCAGGACAGCTTGGTCATGCCCTGCCTGCAGCAAGCCAGTTAGGGGACCCAGAATATCTGCTTGTACATCTTCCAGTTCTCAGCTTCTAGTATCATAAGTAGCTGAGATATCAGAATACATATGTGTCTTGATGTGTTTTATTATGTAGATATGGCAAGGCAAACAGATCAGGAGACGATAGTCATTGAAAAGACAGTTTTTTACAGATCCCAAGAGAAGGAGGCACACCATGCCATGGAGGTGGGGTGGGGCGGGGCACACAGGAAAGCATGTGCCCTGTTCAGGAGGCAGAGGGAGAGAGGAGAAGTGTGGGCAAAAGCGTTTACTGTCTGGAAAAGAACTTCTGTGGAAAAGAACAGGTGAGGCAGGAAGATTTAGGATTGGCTAATTCGAATAATTTCAGTGGGCTCTGGGCCTAGGGACTATCCCTCGTTGTGTGGTACCTGGCCCTGGGTGATGAGAGCAGGTGGATAGCCAGCGGCATGGGGTGTGAGAGCTCAGTAAAGGAGGAGGTTGCTGGTACGGGCTCTGGATTGGCTGGTGTACGTTTGAAAAATACATGCACAGCAGAGCTGTTGACTATCTCTAGGAACTGGCTAACCCTAGAAGGGGCAGTCCGTCCAGGGTCTGCAAGGCCCCAGATGTCAAAGCATCAAATACAGAAAAGACATGGTTAATACAAGGCACATCCACTTAGCCATGGGATCCCAAAGAGAAATGAGTCCTACTCCAACTATGGCCCCTTTACCTGAGGAATGTCTTGGCTTTAAATCAAAACAGCCGACATTTCAGAAACAACTGTGGCAGAGAAGCTATGTAGCCAGCTGTGGGAGTCCTTAGGTCTCATCATTAATACTCTGTCTCATCCTTCTTATGGGCATTTGGAGCAATTATACTCCCCCCCCCCTTGAACTTAGGTATAACAGTATGACTCGCATTAGCCACGGAACATAAGTGGAAATGTTATTTGTCCCTTCTGGGCAGGAGCTTTAAGGATCTGGGCATATTTGACCCTATTCTCTTTTCTGTCCACCATGGAAACACTAACAAATTCCAGCTCTGCCTCTAAGACCCAACTCAAGTGACACCTCTTAATGAAGACTTGGCCACAAGACTCCAACTCAGTGTTTCAATTCGCTGCCCCAATAACGGCCTGCACTCAGAAATGTTACCAAACCATAATAATGCATTTGCTCCATGAGTATCTTCAGGGCAGGGACAAGGGCTCACTCATCTTGGTGCCCCCAGTGATTAGCACAGGAGCTAAGACAGCATGGATGCTTCATGCCCTCTTCCAGGGGAGATAGAGCTTTGAACGACTTTCCCATCTACACACACACACACACAGGCTGAGGAAGAAGTAGCCTCTAAATTGTTCAGATTCCAGGATACACTTACCAGTGAGCAGGTGGGGGGAGGGGGTCACAATTTAGAAGCCCAGCTATAGCTGCTCCTTTGTCTCTGCATTCCTGGTGGCCAGTAAGATCTGACTCGGGTTAAGATGTGGTGAGACGTGTTAAGCTGGATTGGGGTGTGGAAGATGGAGGAACCCAGGGGAAAGCTCACCTCTCTGAGTTTAGCAGATCCTGACACAAGGATCCTAGTGCAAGTAGCTGATTGGAGAGTGATCCCAGGACACACAGGCAGGGGGATGGGAAAGTAAGAGGAGAAAAGGAAGACAGTCAGTAAAAGGTAAATGGCCACTGTGGAAAATTAACTCCACTGCACAATTCTGGAAAACAACGTGGAACACGTGCCCAGAGTTATCTCACTTGAGGGGCAAGGAGTTGGGTCTTTACCCACCAACTCCTAAAAGTTTTGGTTGCAGGCTTTTCCCAAAGGACCTTAATTCCCGGGAAGTTCAGCCTGGCAGGCAGAATGGGGCTCTGGCAACAAGAGAAAGCCATTAGATGAAGAGACACAGGTACCAGCACTCAGCAGCTGGTCGTGTGCTGGAGTGGTGAGGTTTGTGGGGATGTGGATAGAGCACCGAAAGTGTCTGCCACAGGGCTCCGGGCCATCCAGTCACAGGGCAGAACTCCTGCTCCCTCAGGCATGCTCACTCTATGTGTGTGCATGTTCTTTGGGAACCTGGTTGAGGTGGGTGACTACCATCTGGGGCAGTAGCCAGGCATTCCTAGGGCCCTGGCCATCGTGTCCCCAGCATTCCAGTCTGTCCATTATCTCTGAGAAGCAGCCAGCATGGCACACAGCTTCCATTCCAAACGTCTGCTGGACCAAAGAGCAAATGGACCAATGCCCACACAGCAGAGGCTTTGGCACAAGACGATTCACTCAGGCCCCTACCCAGAAAAAAAGCGTGAGATGCCAAGGGCTCCGAATTCAAACCCTGAGTTCTTTTCAACTCCGTTTGACCTTGGCCAAGTCACTACACCTCTTTGAGTCTCAGTTTCCACTTCTGCAAAATGGGGTGGTAATGCTGACTCCATGGGTTTGTTGTAAGAAGCAATGATGAAATAGCAAAGCACTTTAAATCTCTGAAGCACTATTAACTTGTGAGTCATTAAGTGATGTTTTCCTAGTCAAGGATTCTGAAGTCCCCACCCTTGAATTCTTCTCCATCTTTCCAGAAAGGCAATGCCAAAGTCCATCTGGGAGACTCCACGCTCCCCGGGGTTTCCCACAGAGAGGAAGTGAAGGCTGGATGTAAGGAATGAGGGTGGAGAGTCCATGGGAAGTTCATGGAGCACCTGCTGAGAAACAGCACCTGAGCTTTTGGGACGCTCTCGCCAGCCTTCAAAGTGAACGATATTTATAAAGCATTTTTTACAAATGAGGAAACTGAGGCTTAGAGAGAAGGCCTGGAGCCTCAGCCATGCACCCAGAACCAAGACTTCTTCTTTCTTTTGAGTGTAGTTGATGCACAATGTTACATTAGTTTCAGGTGTGCAACATAGTGATTCCACAAGTTGACACATTACGGTGCGCTCACCACAAGTACAACTATGGTCTGTCCCAATATATTGCTGTTGTAATAGCCAGGACTTCTTGGAGCTAGGATTCATAGTTGAAATCCATGCTCCTTCTACAACACACTACACTTGAGTTTAAATTACATGGTGCGTATTGTCTTACAATACAAGGAGCTTCTAACGGGTGAGTTATCTGGAACACACTCCCTGAGAATTGTCAAGGTCTGAACTTTGTCTGCCAAGTGCACACCTGTGTATTAGAGTGTGCTGGTTAAATACGGAGAGAAGCCAAGAAAGTTAAATGTGACTGAACCCCATTCAAAAAAGAAAAAAGAAATCACTGGGTGCAGCTATCTGCAGGGAAATCAAAAGAAGCATGCCTAACAGCTAAGAACTACTGAGTGCCAGACGTGTTCCAGACTCTGTGTTAAGTGCTGTACCTCTAGTCATCTTGATAAAACCCCATGAGGTAGGTACCACTATTATCCCTGTTTTCCAAGTAAGGAAAATTCGGCACAGAGAGGCCAAGTATCTTACGTGCAGTTAGTACATACATCTTGTGGCCAGGATTGGCTCAAAGCCCACACTCCTGACTGCTGGACCTCACTACACCTCTGATCTTACATATAACTTTCAGCTTAAGCAAAAAAGAAAACCCTGTTCATGTTTTTATTGGAATTACATTTAATTGATAAACCGGGGAGAACCAAAATTTCTTAATAAAGCCTTTCAATCTATTGAGGTTGCATATATATTTATAAATTATATTTTAATATGCTTAATACAATGTATATTTAATTTATGTAATGTAAACTTAATGTAATGTATTTAAAATATTCCATAGTCAATATATATTTGACAGTGTAATATATATTGACAATAGTCAATACAATATATATTTTTATATAGATTTATATATGCACATGTACATATGTGTGTGTGTATGTATATATGTACACATATATCAACGTATAAGGATACTAGGAAAACTCTGAATGCTTCTCTTGTACCCAAGAAACTTAGAAATTCTCTTACTTGTGCCAACAGTTTTTTTTCTTTCTGTAGATTAGCTTGGATTTTCTGTGTAAATGATCATGTAATCTGCAGAGAGAGAGATTCTTCCTTTCCAAGCATCTTACCACTTGTTTTTCCTTACTGCATTATCCATCACCACTAGAACCAATGTTAAATAGAAGTGTTGATGTCAGGAATTTTTGTCTTATTATTTACTTCAATAAACACACTGTTTACATTTACCATTAAGCCATTAAGTAAGATACTTCTGTGAACTTTTGGTAATTCTTCTTATCAATTAATAGTTTCTTTTTGTTTTTAGTCTGCTAAGAAATTTTTTTCTGGCATTAGTTAGGGTTTACAATGCTTTTTGAGCATCTATTGAAATAATCATTTGGATTTTATCTTCTAAGCTATTATTGAACCATCCTTGAATTCCTGGCAAAAACTGCTGGTTGTAATTTGTTTTTTTAATTCTGCTAAATTCCATTTGATATTATTTCATTTAGAATTTTCATTTAGAAAATTATTTCAGTTTATAACTATGTTAATAATTAAAATTGGTTGTACTTTTTTTATGCTGTTGTTGCCAAATTTTGTGTGTCAAGGTTATCATTATTTTTGCCTAGTGACTTGGGGAAGAAGAATTTTAGTAACTGGTGCAACTTCTTAAATTATAATTGGATCATTATGTCTTATATTTTTCTCCAGTAAGTGTTGGTAAACTATACTTTTTTAGAAAGTTGTTCATTTCCTCTAACTTTTCAAATGGATTGGTGCAAAGGTGTCTTTAGTACTATTTTACAGTTTTATAAATTCTTCTGTATCACTTCCAGTTCTGGAGTGAATAAGCCACAGGGATGAAAGGCACAGCATAGGGAATATAGCCAATGGTAACTGTAACAGTGTTGTATGCTGACAGGTGGTGGCTACACTTGCCGTGAACACAACCTGTAGAGACTTGTCAAATCACTAAGTTGTACACCTGAAACTAATGTAACACTGTGTGTCAACTATACTTCAATAAAAAAAATTCTACTGTATCCATTATCAATGTTTTTTTCTTTTTTCTTTTTTTTTTAAATGTTTTTTTTATTTATTTTTGAGACAGAGAGAGACAGAGTGCAAGTGGGGGAGGGGCAGAGAGAGAGTGAGACACAGAATACGGGAACAGGCTCCAGGCTCTGAGCTGTCAGCACAGAGCCCGACGCGGGGCTCGAACCCACGAACCATGAGATCATGACCTGAGCCGAAGTCAGACGCTTAACCGACTGAGCCACCCAGGTGCCCCTCCTTTTTTCTTAATCAATCATGCTCAAGGTTTGTCTATGTCACTAGACTATATTTTTTCTATATTCTATATTTTCTATATTTTCCTTTACTCTAAATTTTCTACAGTTACTTGGGTTTTTTTATATTAACATTAAAAAAATTTTTAACATTTATTTATTTTGGAGAGAGAGAGAGAGACAGAGTGTGAGCAGGGGAGGGCAGAGAGAGACGGAGACACATAATCTGTAGCAGGCTCCAGGCTCTGAGCTGTCAGCACAGAGCCCCATGTGGGGCTTGAACTCAGACCACGAGATCATGACCTGAGCCGAAGTTGGGCGCTTAACTGACTGAGCCACCCAGGTACCCCTAATATTAATATTTTTTAAAACAAAGAAAATAGTTGTAAAGTAACTGAAACTTAGCTTTTGGCAAATACTCATTAAGTTTATATAGGAAAAATATTTTTGAGCACATGGCAGAGACTAGTCAATTATAATTGAGACATAGTTTATCCTCTCAAGGAGCTTACAGCTGAACTGGGGAGACAGACAAGCAAATAGTCACTTAAATACAATGTGATCAACATAAGAAAGGTGAGTACAAAGTGGAATGGGAACAGAAAGGAGGGCTTCCTGAAGGAAGTGATGTTGAGTGGGGCACGGCAGGATGAGTAGGAGTTAGGCAGATGAAAAAGATGGGTGTCTCTTAGCTCTACCCTTGGGCCCATTGTCAGCTGACCCACCTGGTATTTTCTATCACCTACAGTGGCCTCAGTCATGTACTGGCCTGGACAAAGGAGAATAAAGATAGAAATGGTTGTTACTTCTCACCTTAAGGAAGAATTTGGCAAAATTCCTTATAGTGACAGTTACTCCCCAACTGCTGGTGGCTTTGTAGAGGCGCAACCTTATGGGAAACATCAGTACATTAAAATAAAAGATGTACAACTTTCTGACCACCCCCTTCCAAGTCTCCTCCGGGAGGCGTCAGGAAATCATCCTGCAGAAGCCCTAATCTCCTAGCCCAGAGGAGTGAAACCTATGTCTTAAATAGGACAGAGACAGCAGATTGGTTAATGGACATGAAAAGAAGGGTTTCACAGTCCCGCAGTGCTGACAGCAACCACTTAGCTGTGGACTCTCTCAAAGAAACCATTTATTGAGCACTTACTACGTATTAAGCGTTTGACATGTATTACTCCCCTAATCCTCCCAGCCACCTATGGGAGGTTGCTCTTACCATCCGTCTCTAGGCTAAGTCAGGAAAGCAAAGCTCAGAGAGGTTAGGTGAGGTTAGCCCTACACAACTCTGGCCCTGAGACTCAACCCAGGCAACCTGGCTCTGGAACTCTGATGCACCAGCTCATATGGGTTCATGTCCCCAGCACATGGGAGGAGAGCAGACCCTGGGTGACCAAAGGGTGAAGTGAGTTACAGAAGAATGAATTACTATGAAGACCAGGAAACGACATGGGAAGTAATTATACTGTAATAGTAAGTGCGAAGCAAATGACAAAATGGTATGTGTGTGAGAGAGAGCTTGTGTGTGGCAGGGCTTGACTTGGGAGGAGCACGGGGGAACCTTCTGGAGTGATCACAGTGTCCTATATCTTCATAAAGGTTTGGATTACATAGGCAGATGCGGTTGTCAAATCTCAGTTAATGGACATTTAAGATTTGTCCATTTCATTGCATGTAAATTTCAAATCAAAAGAAAAAATGTAAACAAATTCTGGACTCTCGTTAATGATTTCATACTGATGTGTTTCAGGGTCAAAGGATGTGCTTGAATTGCGTCCAGGAAAAAAAAATAATAAGATGGACGATGGATGGACAGAGAAATGGCTAGATAGATAAATGTATTAGGATAAAGCCAGGAGAGTAAAATGCTAATGCTAACAAATCTAAGCAGTGCATAGTCAGGTGTTCACTTGTAACATTCTTTCAGCAGTGTTTGTTAAACTGTCCAAAATAAAACGTTGGGGGGGGGGGATGTCTCCGGTGTTGCACCAGCTACTGTGAGAAGATATTTGCATTGGACACTTTCACCTGCCTGCTGCTGTTTACTATGCTTTCTCCTTTAAAACAACACAAAGATAGCCCTTCCTCCCTCATTTCATCCAGCAAATAGCAACAAAGTGCCAACAAAGTGCCAACAAAGTGCCCAGTTGGCAGCAAATCACTTCTCGGATTTCTCCTCCCCCATAAAGCTCTGCTCACCCCCTTTCCCCATACAGCATGGGTTAGTGCCTCTGATGGGCACTGTCTAGACCCCAAGGAAAGGCTGAGTAGAGTTGCATGGAGATCACACGCACACGGGCACCCCCACTATACCAACACCCTTGCAGACAAGAACCTCATTTATCTTTGCATCCCCCGCCCCAGCTCTTGGGCTGGCATGGAGTGGATCATCCACGACTGCTGAAGGAGTGCAGAGACAGAGAAAAGGAAAAAGTGTCCTGGGTTCAGCAAGTGCAATTGCAGACGATTTTTTTTTTCAAACTTTCTGTAATGGTGTCCAGTTGCCTTTTGGATAAGAAGAACCCACAGCTTTGCTCCAACGATGGCTTTTTACCCATTGAGGGAGGATGAAGCAGCATGCTGACTGGCAGTGATGTTTGCTTGCTTGGTTATGTGTTTACCGCTGACTTGTTTTCATTTCATTTGCCACATTGTTTCTTTAAAATATCCAGAGAGGGAAACCACTATACATAAAGAAATTTGAATTTTTGATACCCGCTTCCCATCTGAAATGTCACTTGCACGCTAAGTCTGTGTCCCTGAGTTGCTGTGGCAACCTCTGCAGCACTCTTTGCCCGGGGTGACAAAGGGGCCCTTTGTCAGCCGGGAGGCCAGGTCTGGGTGCAGGGACATCCTATTCAGCCCGTCATGACAAAGGAGCACACGTCCCCCTCTCGGAGCAGGGCAGCCGCCGGCCTGATTATGCCTGTGCCGTTGACAACCCTCCATGGGGAGACTGAGAAAAGCAATCCCCTATTATTGGCATCTTTGAACCAAAGTTGTTTTTCTCTTTTCTCTCTCTGTGCTGTTTGCTGTACAAAAACCCCTGCGAAGGGCCCCACTCATGCTCCTGAAAAGAAAAACACCAATTGTAAGGCCTCCCTGGAAGAGGGATGAGGCTCCCAATCTTAATTGAATCTCCTAAACTTGGTTATTAAAATGGCAACTCTAGCAGCAGTAGGTGAGCAGATGGGCTCTTCAAATTTTAGCAAGCAGCCTGGCCCCGGGCCCAGAAAGGGAGCCTGACTGCCCTCGGCTCTGGGGTAGCCTCTGTACTTGAGAGCAAGGGGCTTGCGTTAAGGGCAGCCCCCCACTCCGACCAGGTACTCCATCCGATCAGACCTGGGGCTCAAGTGCATTCAGCCTGGGACACTCCTCCCTCCTCAAAGGTGCAGTGGGGAATTGCGGGGGTGGGCAGTGGTAGGTAGTGCCCGGCCCAGGCTGGCTGAGCTGGTCACCTGAGAGGAAGGCCTAGCTCTTAAAGGTCACGGGAGGGTAGGAAACAGCATCCAACCCGGGCTGCTGCCCTCCTCCTGCTCCCAGAGCCGTGGGCTCCATACCCTGTACCTGCCAGGTTAGGCCCATTTGAGGCTCTCAGAGCCCCTTTTCTTCCCCCTGTCGCTCCTCCGAGCAGAATCACCACTTCACACTTCTCTCTGTCCCAGTGATGTGTGTGGAAGCAGAGCCGGAAACAGTATCTTGTTACTCAGTGTGCACCAGGGGCCGGCACAGGGCCTGGCACACGGCATGTACTCAGACAGCATTTGTTGAACCAACGAATCATCACTGACTTTATCTACAGTGTGGACTCATTGCATCCTATCAACCACTTTTTCAGGCTGAAGCCATTTCCTCATCTGATTCCATTTCCTGCTCTCCTCTGTGGCCAGGTCCAGGGCTGAGGCAGGCTACCAAGATGGCAAAGGTGATCCTTGCCCTAGAGCAGCTGCGTTTAGACAGATGTGTGGGCAGACACAATAGTGGGAGGCAGTGAGTGCCAAAGGGGGTAACCCAGGGGCTGCAGGTATTGGGGGTGGAGGCTGCAGGAGGTAAGAAGGCAGGATGGAAGGAATACAGATGGACTTGCAGGATAAAGACCTTCCCAAACAAAGTTTTGGGAATGACCGGGGGCTGGCTGAGCTTCGGTCAGAAGAAACAGTAAAAGCAAGGGCAGTGGTATGAAGTAACTTGTTACATGCAGAGCACCCCATGAAGCCAGCTATTGGTAGAGAAGATAGAACCTGGAAGACAGGGTCTGGATATAGCTGGAGAGGCAAAGCCAGAGGGAGGAGCCCACAACTGGGGCTTCGGAGCTCAAAGCCAAGGTGACCATGCACAGTTGTATAGGTTGTGTACTGTACAAAGGAGGTGAGTGGAGTTGAAATCCAGCCTGCATTCTGCTAGGGAATAAAAGCCCCTCCTCCCAGTTGTCAGTGGGCAAGGCTTAGCTAGGCTCACCCTGCTGTGTCAGGAATTCTTCCATTATTGCTCAGCAACTCAGTTACAAAGTATAAGATCTTTGAACATGTTTTTAAACACTATCAACTCTGCCCTGTGTTCATTACATTTACCTTTGTCCTGAAGTTGGACCCACACAAAAACATCTCCTCCATTAAAAATTCAATGGGACTCATACAAAGTGACAGTGGATTAAATAGCTGCATTTGGTAAAAGTCTTTCTGTCTGTCCTCCCCCCTCCCCCCCCACCACACACATACCTTTTTCTGGCCCAGCACCAAAAGTCAAATGCCAAAAAGGCAACTGATCTCAACTGCTTTGAAACAGACTGTGTCACAAAGGCTGTTTCACTTTGGATACTCTGTGACCCTGTTTTGGGACCTCATATTAAACTAAATAAGCCAGGGGCGCCTGGGTGGCTTAGTCGGTTGAGCATCTGACTTTGGCTCAGGTCATGATCTCACAGTTTGTGGGTTTGAGCCTTGCATCAGGCTCTGTGCTGACAACTTGCTCAGAGCCTGCAGCCTGCTTCAGATTCTGTGTCTCCTTCTCTCTCTCTGCTCCTCCCCCGCTCATGCTCTGTCTCTGTCTCTCAAAAATAAATAAATGTTAAAAAAAATTTTTTTAAATAAATAAATAAATTAATTAATTAAATAAACCAGAATCAAGGATCATCAGCCCTCTACTCCCAGTGCCTCACCCAGTGCTTGGCACACAGCAGGTTTAATAAACTTAAGACAGAAACCCACACACACCCTGTGTTTCTCTGACCCCAGTGAAAGGCAGCAAATTAGAGCCGGGGGTTGGTTATTTGTGGTATCTGATGTTAAATCCAAATATTCTCACGTTGCCTTAAAATTTATGAACACACAGGAATAGACTATCCCAGAGCCTTGCTCCCATGGCTCAGAGTAAATAATAAATGATGTGTTGAATGAATGAACCAAAGAAGTAATGTCTCAAGATGGGTTTTCACACATCACATTATTTCCTAAAAACAGGACACGAAGGTAACTTCCCCTTAGCAAAGGGGACTCATTGCAAATCATGGCCTACAATACTCACCCCGCATCTGCTCTGCTCCTGAATCTTACCTGCTGGGCCCCTACCGCCAAATCTTCCTCTCCTCAACTCCCCTCTCAGATGCTGCTCATGACCTTCAGATCTCCTCCCCACACCTGTAACCTTAAACCTCGGACTCTGCACCCCACCTCTTCCCCTACCCAGCAGCCCTAGCCCCCCTACCCCCCACCCCCACCTCACTCCGATGCCCAGCAAGGCCTCAAGTCCCCTAGGTTCATTCTCTGAGGGGAAGAGGACTCACAGGACTCCTCCTGGTCCCCATGATGACCACTTGGGGAAGGGGAAGGAACCGTAGGGTCCGGGGTGGGCCCCCTGGATGGAGGATTGGTTTGGGGACAGGAGGGTTCAGCTTCTGGTATTTAGAAACATCCTGATGGCCCAGCCTGCCCACTTGCAAGCTACTAGTAGGGGTTCAAAGAGGCGAACACCTGTAAGAAGTGAGGGTGGACAGAGCCTAAGGCTCTTCCTTCCCCACCTAAGTATTTATTTGCCCCCAACTTTATCCCTACTCCTAATTAATAGTAATGATATTAACCCTTTCCTTCATATATATTTCATTTTTTTTTTAACGTTTCTATTTGAAGGAGAGAGAGAGAGACAGAGTATGAGCGGGGGAGGAGCAAAGAGAGAGGGAGACATAGAATTTGAAGCAGGCTCCAGGCTCCAAGCTGCCAGCACGGAACCCAACGTGAGGCTCAAACTCATGAACTATGAGATAATGACCTGAGCCGAAGTCAGACACTTAACCAACTGAGCCACCCAGGCGCCCCTCTTCGTACATATTTTATTTTAATTTTTTTTAACGTTTATTTATTTTTGGGACAGAGAGAGACAGAGCATGAACGGGGGAGGGGCAGAGAGAGAGGGAGACACAGAATCGGAAGCAGGCTCCATGAGCCATCAGCCCAGAGCCTGACGCGGGGCTCGAACTCACAGACGGCGAGATCGTGACCTGAGCTGAAGTCGGACGCTTAACCGACTGAGCCACCCAGGCGCCCCTCTTCGTACATATTTTAAAAGTTTTTCTTCCACATTGGTATTTATCTTTTAACTTTATAACTTCTTTTGTTCTGTAGAAATCTATCTTCAGGCAATTAAATGGTACATCTTTGGGGCGCCTGGGTGGCTCGGTCGGTTAAGCATCCGACTTCAGCTCAGGTCATGATCTCACGGTCCGTGGGTTTGAGCCCCACGTCCGGCTCTGTGCTGACAGCTCAGAGCCTGGAGCCTGTTTCAGATTCTGTGTCTCCCTCTCTCTGTGACCCTCCCCCGTTCATGCTCTGTCTCTCTCTGTCTCAAAAATAAATAAACGTTAAAAAAAAAATTAAAAAAATAAATAAATGGTACATCTTTTCCTTTAGTTTTTCTAAAGTTTTCTAAAATATTCTTTTTTTTTTAATACTGCATGGATTTACAGATCCATTTTTTTTTCTCTTTTCATCTTTGATCTAGTTCTGAAGTTTATTTTGGAGTAAAGACCTGAGAATAGTTTCTAGCTTAACTTTTTAATCCAAATGACTAACCAATTTAGATACGAGTTACTGAATAATTCATCATTTCCTTCTCAAAGGTGAAACACCAACTTCCTTCCACGCCCAACAGCCATGGGTCCTTGGGTCTATACCTACACTCTGGGCCCTGTTCTCAGCATCCATGTCTCTTTTGTGGTTTTCATTACTTTACAACATGGTTTGGGAAAAGGGTAAGGTAAGTCCCACTGATTATGCTTCCTTTTCAGAAAATTTCATTCTATTTCTTCATACCCATTGTTCCAGATTTACAATAATCTCATTAAATGCCATCAATGTGAGGGTATGTGGATGTGTGTTTATTGGGATTACATTGAATTAAAGGCTAATATAAGAAGAACGAACATCCTTATAATACTAAATCTGCTTATCCAGATAGGAAGTCCTATTGTTTACTTACCATTATATTTATTAAGGTCCGATTTTATATCCTTCAGTGCAAATTCATCATTTTCTCCATATAAGACCATTTCCTGTTCTTGTTTCTAAGAATCCTCCTTGCTGCACTTTTTACTTGACTTTCAGGACACCACACTTCTCTGTTCTTCCTTCTACCTCTCAGGTCACTCCTTTTTGGTATCTGTTCTGGTTCCTTCTCTTCTCCCAGAACCTCTTAACATTGGACCCTGGAGCCCAGACTTAAAACTCTCAAGGATTCTACCGAGTGAGTAATTCCATGGTAAATATTGTGTAAATGGGTCTTCCCATGGTTTGTGTATTTTCCTCCTTATGATTCCTCACCAGTGCGAACAGTGGACATAAGAGCCACGGAGGGTACAACTCCTCATCATGTCAGTACCAACAACAGCTGTGTGGTTTCCTTCAGGGTTAGCTGGGTCCAGAGCACAGAGTTTTGGGAGACTGGGGTAAGAAAGCCCCTTTGTCTTCAAGTTAAGCTTTCAGGTTGCTCTATAAGTACAGCAATCTCGATTTGAAATGCAAACGCAGGAGCGACATTTAGAAGGAAATTGTGGTAGACTGCAAAAATGGCCCCTCATCCACATGTGGAAAAATGATCTCTGGAGTATGTCAGTCCTAATTTCAAAACTCAGCTTTTCTCTCAACTCATGGTGTGGCCTTGGAAAAAATAACTCATCTTCTGAACCTCCATTTCCTGGCCAATAAAGTGAAGACAATGATGCCTAGATGTTGCAGGCAATTCATTTATTCATTCAACAAATATATATTGAGTGTCTATCACTTGGCAAGGTTTTAAATACTGGGGACCCAGTAATGATAAAAGAGACAAAAATCTATGCCTTTGTGGAACTTATATCATCAGAGTTCAGACAACCACAAAATAAACAAAATAATGAGAGCTAGTAGTAAGTGCAAAAAAGAAAAATAAAGCAGGAACATGGAATGGAGGAAGGCGGCTGCACCTGAGGGGGACATTTGTGGAAGGACTCCCATTAAGGTGGCAATGAACAGGGAGATCGTGCAGATGCTACAGCACTTATTCAGGAGACAGGTGACAGTGGCTTAGGATGCAGCGGGAACCATGAGGTTCTTATCTTATCAGGAGTGTGGAGAGGACCAAAATGTTCAGCCTGAGAGACTGCAAGAATTGCCATGAAGTGAGTTGCCCCTGAGACTGACGGTGGAACGGCATTGGGGAGATCGGGAACTTTGCTGGGACAAATCCCGCCGGAGAGGAGTGTCCACTTTGAAGCGGAGAGAGCCGGCAGGTAGCTGGATACATGGGTCTGGAGCTCAGGACAGCGGCCCAGACCAGCAATAGAAATTTGAGTTTAAATAAGGGAGTCAAGTAAAGTGTTGAAACCATTGTGAGCCTGAGAGAGACAGACAAGTCTATGCTGGGCACTTGGCTAGGCTCACTCTTCGCTAGTTTGCTCCAACAGACCAGTGTGCACACTTGAAACTGATGCCTCTGCAAAATCACACATTTTTTTTTTTTTACATGTCACAGTCCTTGCAAGTCTCTCAGAGATGGGTTTCAACAAACGGTGTCCCTCAGGAGGGCCTGCAGCGCTTTCTCCCAGTACCCATTCTCCAAGTAGTTGGGTCCTCATGGATTTCCACTCAATGGATCTAGGTCTTTGTTTCATAAAAGTTCCCCAGGTGATTTTCGTGGACACCTCAATGTGGCCAGAACCTTGACTGCTGAACTGCTAATGCCAAGAAAAAAAGAAGAAAACAACTGGAAACAATCTAAATATGCAAATAAGAGAGGTGAGCATCCTTAGCCTCATTTTACAGATGAGGAATCTGCAGCTCGGAGATTAAACAACTTCCCTGAAATCGCATAGCTGATGACTGGCAGCCAGGAACTGACACAGGCTTTAGGGTCAAATGCGTGTTCTTGTCACCACACCACTTTGCTGCTGGTCACTCATAATCCGGCTGAGATAGGGAAAGCTGTTCTTGCGGTCTGAGTGACAGAGACATGTCTCAGCCAACTCTTCGGCATGGAAGAGGTAGGGAATCGGTCAGTGTGTCTCAGATCCTGGTGCAGTCAAAATCCCCAGGAGCATCCCTGTGCCTCGGTCCCGAAAGTTGGCGTGTTGGGTCTGGGAAACACAGAGTTAGATGCAAAGTGCTCGCTGACCCAAATAGTCATTCTGTAAAATCTTTCTCCCACCTCCCTGGGTGCCCAGTCCCAGATCATAAACCTCCCCCACCTCAGGGCTGGTCCTTGGGATCCTGGCAGGAGAGGGTTAAAGTCCCGAGAACCCAGGGGCTCTTCTCTCAGGAGAATGGAATGTGGAGGGGAGCGAGCTGAGCTGCTGGCTGTCCAGTGCTGAGCATGGCCATTGTTGCAGAACAATTGACCTCAGGGAACAGAACAGCAGACGCTAATTACGGGACACTTGTGTTATCCTGTCATTATGAGGCCTCTATGACCATTAACACAAGAAGCGAAGTTCACTGGCTTGCTTTGGTCATAACTTTCCCTAAACTGCTCTCTGCTCAGGGGTCTGAAGGAGTAAAACTATTAACTCAAAGCATCAGAAAAAACCCAGCTCAGAGATTCTCTAGTTCTGGTTATGTTAAAATGTCCCCGATGCTTGACAGACATGCGGACTCTCAGCTCCACTTCCAGAAACGTGCATTTGGTGGATCTGAGTGGAAATGAAGGTAGTTTAGCCATTGACATTCATAGAAATCCAAATTCAGCCCTCCTTGGAAGCTGCCAGAAGTCCTGGAAACCACACTGGAGCTTTCTAGTATCTGCTCCCTGGCAAGGACTCTGAGGGCCTGCTGATGCTGTCTGAGCCTGTGAGTTAGTAAACTCATCCTCAACCACTGACATCCCCATCCTAGCTCACCAGGAACACCAAGTCAGATGACTATTTTTCTGCTCACACACAGCCTCGGGTCTGGTGGGAAGATAAGAATCAGAGGGGACAACAAGACAAAACTGGCCTGATGAGGGCGCTGAGGAGGGGAGAGAACGGACAAGGAAAGTGACCTCATCTGGGAGTCCCTTGATCTCTGACCCCTGAGTTAGTCAGGTGACTTCACGCAAGAGTCAGAACCGAATAGCAATCTAGCTTGGGCAAAAAGAATCATCGATGGGTGAATTTGCTTACTGTGGAAAGAGCTGCAGCTGGCCTCAGAAATACCCAGATCCCAAAGTTAAATACCTCCAGAACCCAGAGAGGCTTCACTCTGAGGTGGGCTTTCTGGGCCCACTAGAAACCCACCAGCACCAACACCCTGCCTCACATTGCCAGCTCTCCCACCTGAGAGATGCCGTATCTCTTCCTTTAATTTGAATTTAAAATCTCCCAGGAAGGCTTCTGATTGGCCCGGGGAAGTAAGCTGCAATGACTGATATCCCACACAAGCAAAAGGCAGAAGCAGGACAAGAAGCCTCTCCCCCAAAAGAGAGGAATGCGGGACTAAGCAAAATCTGTCCCCTGTGGCTCTTCACATACCCTATCGCATTTCAGCCTCACAACCACAGAGTGAGATAGGCAGACTGAGTCACCATTGTGACAGCTGACCAAACTAAAACTTGAAAAGTTGAAGCGACTTTCTCAAGGTCACACAGCTGGTCAGTGGCAGGTCTCCTGCATCTCAGCTCCATGGTCTCTGCTGCATTGTGTGGAATGGCAGGTTCGATGCAGCGTTTGAAGGGTGAACCAAAGAGGGACGGTAGACGCCGGGGGAGAACTGCACAGGAGGCTGAACAGGTAAGTGGGGACCATATTCTGGAGAGATATGGGTGTTAGACCAAAACTCAGGCTCTTGTTTAGAATGCAATGGAAAGCCAATCAAGATTTTTGAACAGTGCTTTAATATCAGATTTTTGGTGCGAACCCAGACCTCTCAAAAGAAATAGGCAATGATACAGCACACACAAAACCAGCAGAAACAACAGATAAAGAGATGGTCCTACAGCAACTCTGGATTTTGGAGTACTCAGATACAAATGTAAAATAAAAGGAAACATGAAGAATTTCATTATAGGACTGGGCATTTTATTTATTTATTTATTTATTTATTTATTTATTTATTTATAATATTTTTAATGTTTATTTTTGAGACAGAGGGAGAGAGACAATGTGAGCAGGGGAGGGGCAGAGAGAGAGGGAGACACAGAATCCAAAGCAGGTTCCAGGCTCTGAGCTGTCAGCACAGAACCAATACGGGGCTTGAACCCAGAAACAGTGAGATCATGACCTGAGGCCAAGTCTGACGCTCAACTGACTGAGCCACCAGGCACCCCAGAACTGGACATATTTTTAAAATAAAAATAGCATAGTGGTAAAAGAACTCAATATTAATACTAGAGCCTTAAAAAGACAGTAACCAAAATGAGGAACCCTATGGATGGGGTTAAAGAACAAAAGAGACCCACCAGAACACAGAATTAGTAAACTGGAAGTCAGAACAAAAGAAAATACACAGAGGTATATTCACTCTGTAAGAGAAGAATGGAGGGAAGACGCAGGAAAGAGAACAGTGAGCATAGAGAATATCCAGCATATGTGTAATTGGAGTGTCAGGAGGAAAAGAAAGAATGGCCCTTAAATAATCCTGGAGGAGACAAGGGCTCAGAATTTTCCAAAACCGTTGAAAGATATCAACCTATAGTTTCAAGAAGCATGGCAAAGACAAAGCAGAATAAATAAAAAGAATCCACACTTGGGCACAATCAACTGAAACTGCTGAAAACCAATAACAAAGAACATCTTTTGTAAACATCAAGGGAAGAAGACAGACTACCTTTGCAAGAGCAACACAGACTTACAACTGCCTTCTTAAAACCGGAAACATGAGCTGAAGAAAATCGAATGGCATCTTCAATATGCTGTAGGGGCCAAAAAACAAACAAACAAACAAACAAACAAAAAACCCTCCAACCTGGAATTCTGTCTCAGAAGTCTTAACAAACACAAGATGTAGAAAATCTGTCATTAGTAGACTCACACAAAGAAAATTACCAGGGGTCTTGCAGAAGGAAAATGATCCGAGAGAAAAGCTCAGAGATGTAAGAAAGATGAAGAGCAATGGAAAGGATAAACATACGGATAGATTGAAATAATTTATTCACTTTATAAAAAAAATAATAATGATAATGGCTTATGGGGCTCAAGATATATATTGAAATAAGTGACAATAATAGCATATAGGCTGGGAGAAGGTAAGCAGTGCTGTGGGGTTCCCAGTTGCATTAACTGGGAAGAAGATAAAAGTACCCACCAACATTAGAGTTTGATAAATGAAAGATACATGCTATAATCTCTATGGTAGCCTTTAAAACAATAGTAAAAGAATGTATCATTACTAAGATAACAGAGGGGGAGAACACACACACACACACACACACACACACACACACACACACACACCAAATCCAACAGAAAAAAATATATGACAGAAAAAAAGATAAATCACATAGTAAAATGGTAGATATAAACTCAAGCACACCCATAACTACATTAAATACACATGGGCTAAATGACCAAAATAAGAGACAAAGATAGACTATATAAAAAGTGTAACACTCATGCTATATGCTCTTTAACAAGAGATAGATCTAAAATAGGACACAGAAAAGTTGAAAGTGAAAGAGTGTGACCAAGCTATAGTTGGGAAGATGAGATCTAAGCACAGACCTGAATGAAGCAAGAGTCCTGTGTGTATCTGGAGGGAAAGTATTTAAGAAAGAGGAGATAGCACAGGAAGAGGCATTTTCATGCAAAAGGAAGAAGCCCAGGATGGCTAGTACAAACTGAGGAAGAGCCAGCGTGGTAGGAATGAGCTCACAAAGACAGCAGCCAGGTTGTGAATGGTTTTAAAGACCACTGTCATTCTAAGTGCCATCTGTAGACCAAGAGCATGGGCGTCACCTGAAAGCTTAATGCAAAATCTCAGACTCTGCTCCAGAATTATGGCATCAGAATTTGTATTTTAACAAATCCCCTGATGATTTGGATGCCTGTTAAAGACGGAGAGGCACTGTTGTCAGCCACTTGAAGGCTTTGGATTTTATTCTACATGTGAAAAGAATCCACAGGAGGGATGTGAGCAAAGGACTTATGTTTTAAAAAGGATCCCTCTGGCTGTTGTGTGGTGTGTAGGCTGTTTGGAGTTGAAAGTGAAAACAGGGAAGCCAGTGTTGACACTTTTTACAAAAGTCAGAGAAGAGAGATGAGCGCTGGAACCAGGGTGGGGGCGGTGGAGGAAGTCAGAAGTGGTCAGACTGGTGGTCTTCAGGTGAATAGAACTGGGGAGGAATCCAGTGTGGGAGTTGATAAGGGAAAGAGAAGACTCAAGAATACCTTTTAGGTGTCTGAACGTGAGTAACAGGATGAATGATGGCATTGTTAACGGAAATGGGAAGGCAGGGGGGGAACAGTTCTGGAAGGGGCAAGAAGGTCCATTGCTACTTCTGTGTTCTGTTTTGGACATTATCAGTTGGAGATGCCTAATAGACATCAATCACATCAATCAGAGGTATTGAGTTGCCAGGTGAATATGTACCTGAAGATGAAGGGAGTGGCAGGACTTGAGGTAGAAAATAGAGTGTGTAAATGATATTTAGAACCCCTATCCTTAAAAGCTGCTGATTGATGGATCAAAATGTGCAACCAGAAATGAGAAGATCATAAGAGGGAACAGAGAATAAGCAATAAAACTGATTTAGGATGAAATTCACTCCAAATGTCATATATTTCTAAAAATTATCTCTCAGAAAAGAATTGCCCCAAATCTGAGTTCTTACAAAATCCCTCACATTATTGGGAATATATTCTCAATTTCCTTATTTTGAACAAAAATCCTGTTTGGAGAGGAAACATCAACCTGAAATGACCTCAATCAATACTGGTTTGGGATGATTAGGGATGGCACCTGACAGAATCAGTAAATAAAGAAGGCAAGAGAAATTTGACACAGATTTAGTAATTATTGCTGGAGGTAGCACCTCACAATTACAAGTGTCACATGTCTTTGTAAACAAGCCTTTAACGCTCACTTTAAAATCAATACAGGGAATGGTTGTCTGTGGAAGTCATGCACATATACCACTAGGACAAATTAAACAACCAAAACCCTGTCCTGACATGGATTATTGTGGCTTGGGATACAAATTTCAGTGATAGCAAAAATATAGATTCAAAGATTAATGTATGTCAAATGCCCCAAATGGAAATAAAGACGATGTACTATGGAGTTTCAAAACATGGCTTTACTGATGATGAAGACACGGATGTCCAAGATGCTGGTGAAGAGTCTGAATACAATTGTTTCTTAAAATATAAGTGGAGGGGCGCCCGGGTGGCCCATTCGGTTAAGTGTCTGACTTCAGCTCAGGTCATGATCTCATAGCTCATGAATGCTGACAGCTCAGAGCCTGGAGCCTGCTTTGGATTCTATGTCTCCCTCTCTCTCTGCCCCTCCCCTGCTCATGTTCTGTCTCTATCCCTCTTTCTCAAAAATAAATAAACATTTTTTAAAAAGTTAAAAATATATACAAGAGGAAAAAAGCAGTACATTAAGTTGTTTTCTAATATATCATTGTAAATGTGTATATGTAATGAAATTATCCCAATAAAATTTAGAAGTAAATATCTATTTCAATTATGTTGAAATGGTTTTTTATATGTAAGTTGGCCAAGAATTTGGAGACTATTCTAAATAGGAAAATGGATGGAGGTGCTTTACATTCTGGTTGTCCTCAATTTAAGCATATGTGGTGTTGGATATTCCTATGGCTATAAAACTAAGTGAAAAGTTATGGCACTATCTCCAATTTGGAGGCATGAGGACAAAGACACAGATGGGCCATGAGAAAATCAGAGACCCGTTTTCCTACACAGACAGCACTCTGAGGCCATGGTAATGGGGTGAATGATGAAGACCATGTTCAGATAACTAAGGACTACCAGACATCTGAGGAAATCCTCTAATGTGAAAATCAGAGAAAAAGAGAGAGAGAGAGAGAGAGAGAGAGAGAGAGAGCGAGAGCGAGAGAAGGAGATTAGACAGGTAGGATAGGGGTGCCTGGCTGGCTCAGTCAAAGGAGTGTGTGACTTATGATCTCAGGGTCATGAGTTAAAGCCTCACACTGAGCATAGAGATGACTCTAAAAAAAAAAAAAAAAGACAGGCAGGATAATGGCACCCACAAAATGTCCATGTCCTAATCCTAGAACCCATGAATATATTACATGACACGGCACTTTTGCAGTTTGAAGCCTACAAATGCAATTAAGGTTGTTCATCAGTGGATTCTAAGATGAAATTATCCTGGAGTATCTGGATGAGCCCAGTCTAATCACATGCCTCCTTAAAAACTAAGAACTCGTCCTGGCCATGGTCAGAGAGAGATATGACAACCAACAAAGAGCCAGAGAGATGTGGGTTACTAGTTTTGAAGATGAGTCGAGGAAGGTGGGTGGTCTCTAAAATGCTGGAAAAGGCAAGAAAACAGATTCTTCCCTAGAGCCTCTAGAAGGAAACATAGCCCTTCAGATGCCATGATGTTAGCCCAGTGAAATCCGTATTGAACTTCTACCTATGGAATAGTAAGACAATACATTACAGTTGTGCTAATTCATTGTAGCATCAATAAAAACCAAATACAGGGGGATTTCAAGAAACAGATGTTTCAGAAGAGGAGAATTTCTTTTTAAAAAGCATTCATTGCCTCAAAGAAATGAAGTATTGCAAGCATGATCTAGGAACAGGATTCTCTTTTAAGAAAAGCAACATTCGGACAACAAAAAAGTGCTCTTGAAGTTAAAAGATAGGAGAAATTTCAAAAAGTCAGCAGCAGAGTTGGAAGAAACAGGTGAGGAAATTTCCCAGAAAGTACATTAAAAAGATAAAGATAGAGAAAATATGCAAGAAAAGATAAGAAACTCTCTAGAAGATGCCCCATTTAAATAAGAGGAGTTCCAGAGAAACAGAGGGCAATATGTAAATAGGTTAAAGTACCAGTTTGAACACCAACAAACAGCTCTTGGGCACCAGGTGGCTGTCCTACAATTCAACTCTGTTCCAACACCACCTACCTAGAGACAGCATCAGATTCCACAAGATAAAATTTCAGTCCTACAAGACTGCTCCCTGCCCCACTTCAGACACCAATCACAGGCCCAAGTTATTACCTGTACTTCTCACCCACTGGCTGTAAATCAAAGGTTCTGATGACCCCTCCTTTGGCTGGATTAATTTGCTACAGTGGCTCACAGAACTCAGAGAAACAATTTATTTACCAGATCACTAGCTGATTATAAAAGGAGATAACTCCGGAACAGCCAGATGGAAGAGTTGCATAGGGCAAGCTCTAGGGAAGGGGCACAGAGCTTCCATGCCCACTCTAGGAGCACCACTTTCCCCACATCTCCAGGTGTTCATCAACCCAGAAGCTCTCCAAACCCCTTCCTTCTGGGTCTTTATGGAGGCCATGGTCAAGATGGTTAAATCACTGGCCATTGGCAATAGATTCAACTTCCAGCCCTCATCTCATCCTCTGAGGGTGGGGTGGGGTGGGGTGGGGTGCTAAAAGTTCCAAACCTCTGGTTACATGATTACTACCCTCCACCCCCACCCACCCCCCCACCCCCCCCCCCCCCCCCCGCCGCAACGAGCCCCATCCTTAAGTTACCTAAAGGGCTTTCTAAAAGTCACCTCATTAACATAATAAGACACTTTGATCATGGGTAATGTCAAAGATTTTGAGAGCTCAGTGCTAGGAATTGGTTGAAGACCAAATACATATTTCTTATTATAATTCACAATATCACAAAATGTCATTAACAAAACAATAACAATTTTCCCCACAGAGAAGGCCATCAATTGCCACATTGAAAAAAGCCTGTGAGGACCCAGCAAGATGGACAAAAATGGACTCATGCTATAGCATATCATCATGAAATTTCAAAACACCAGTAGCAGAGATTTTTTCAAGATAGCTCTGATTATTTTTAGACCACTAACTAATCTGTCCACTTCTGAGAGGAATATGATAATACATCCAATGACAAATAATGATTACCAGCATCTCCCTGGGATTCTGTGAATTGTTGATGTATTTGTACACTTTTAAGGGCATATAGTTTCCTGTTGGTAATGATTTTTTTACTATTCTTTTTACTAGTATACAACCTCTTGCTATGTTTATTTTATTTTTATACTAAATGTTGTTTTGTCTCATATTAAAATTGCTACCCTAGATCTCTTAATATTTGCCTAGAATCCAGTCCTTGCTTTCTTTGCCTTTTCATGTTAAGTGTATTTCTTATTTTAAAAAATAATAATATTGACTGTTTCTTTAAAACATCTAATCTTAGGTATCTTTTAATAAGTAAGTTTAATTCATTTGCATTTATTGCAATTATTGTTAGATTGGAACATATGAATTTCACAACTTATAAGGATTTTTTTCCTTTTCTTTCTTTCTTGGTTTCTATTGGATAGGGAGAATTTCCTTTTGCTGATTTAAAAAGCTACATATTTTGCTTTTGGTCTTATTGTTGTCAGTAGTAACCACTACAGTAGTCTTTAAAACTCATACTCATGGGGCACGTGGGTGACTCAGATGGTTAAGCATCTGATTCTTGATGTATAGTCGTGAGATTGAGCCCTGAGTCAGGTCCACGCTAGGCATGGAGCTTGCTTAAGATTCTCTCTCCTTCTGCCCCTTCCTCTCCCCTCCCCCGCAAAAAAAAACAAAACAAAACAAAAAAAACCTCCTACTCAAGTTTAATTTCCCTTATTTATTTCTTGAACTTGACAATATTTATACCTACTCCTCCTTGTTTTCCATATTACTTGTAGTGTCTTCTTGATGTCAGTCTGATTCTTGTTTGTTGACAATCTGCTTCATTTCCAGAAATATTTAGGATGTGTCTGTGCTGTTCTTATGTTTTACCCTAAAGCAGGTGAAGGTTTTTCTCTATCTCTTTTTGTATGGTGTTCTAGAAGCCTTTTCAAGCCAGGACCTCTTGTCTTTGATTCAGAAAGTTGAACTTTTACTATTTCTCCAAATATTTTATCCTCTCCATTTTCCTCTTCTCTTAGAGTTCTTATTTTTCTGAATGTTGGCAATTCTACTTCTATCTTCCCTATTTTATTTTATTTTTTTTAAATTTTTTTTCAACGTTTATTTGTTTTTGGGACAGTGAGAGATAGAGCATGAACAGGGGAGGGGCAGAGAGAGAGGGAGACACAGAATCGGAAACAGGCTCCAGTCTCTGAGCCATCAGCCCAGAGCCCGACGCGGGGCTCGAACTCACAGACCACGAGATCGTGACCTGGCTGAAGTCGGACGCTTAACCGACTGCGCCACCCAGGCGCCCCTATCTTCCCTATTTTAAAGAATTTTTTGAGAGAGAGAGATAAAGAGAGAAGGGGCAAAGGGCAGAGGGAGAAAGAGAGAGAGAATCTCAAGCAGGCTCCACGCTCAGCACAGAGCCCAACAAGGGGCTTGATCCCATGACCCTGGGATCACGACCTGGGGATGCTCAATTGACTGAGCCACCCAGGCACCCCTCAAAGCATTTTTAATAGTATATATTTTCCCCCTTTATCATTTGCTACTGCTTCTTGGGCAAGTTCTTCAACCTGATCTTCCATTTCATTAACTTGTTCTTCAGCTGTTTCCATCCTGCTATCAATTCCAATTCCTGTATCCTTTTACCTCGACTACTATATTTTCCACGCTTAACATTTCCACTTGATTTTTAAACAATTTCTTAATTTTTCTACATATTCCTAACCTTTCCCTTTTATTTCCTTAATTCTTTTTATAATGTTTATTTTAAATTCTAGATCCATCTGTCTTAATAATTCTGCTTCAGCTGGGGTACATTCAATTTCTCACCTTTCTTTCATAACAGATGTACTTCTCCAGTGTCTTGATGCTTTGGCCTGTGAGTTCAAGGTTCCACCTGGCCAGCAGAGCAGCTAGCTGTCCCTGTTATTCCACTGACACTGGAAGTCTGGGCTGCTGCTTCCAACTTCTATGGTGAAATGGCTGTCAAAGACAGCAGGGCATTTCAGGAGGAGTAGCAAGAACAGAACTTTTAAAAGCTTTCCTCCAACCCAACAGGTTTTAACCCTGGTTCAACATTACAATTGTATGTGAAGTTGAAAAAAAAAAAAGCCACCTCACTACACATTAATAAAATCAGAATGTCTGGGATTGGGTCAGGAAGTGAGCATACATTTTCTTGACATTGTATTCTGAAAAAAAAATTTCAAACCTATAAAACAGTTGAAAAAAATAATACAATGAACATGGGTATGGTCTTTACCTTGCTTTGCCAAATGTTGCCACATTTGCTTCCTCTCTCTCTGGTGGGAGTGAGGGTGTTGGTTTTGTTTTGCTGAACCAGTGAAAGTAGGTTGCAGATGTCATAACTTTTCATCCCTAATACTTCAATACAAAGGTCGTAGGAACGAGGACATTCTCCTACATATCACTGTTATCTGTGAATACTTTTAAGAGCTTTCTCAGATGACATTTAATGTGCAGCCAGGATTGAGAAACCACTGCTCTATCTTCCCACCATTGCCTCTGTTTGCCCTGTCTCCTACCCCTCAATATACATGAGCCTGCACACATTCACACAGACCCCCCCACACACACACCAGAACATACATCACACATACACACATAGATTACATGCATACACACACCATCACACAGCACATGTGCATGTGCACACACACACACACACACACTCCAGCTCAAGGCAGCCTTCAGGCTCCCCAGGAATTTCCATCAGTTCTTTGTTAATTCCTTGACTCCATGTTTTCTCCCATTTCTATCATTTCTCTGGGGTACAGTTTGAGGGCAAGAGCCATCAACCCCAGCTACAAGGTCACCTTAACAGGAATTTGAAGTCCTCAGACTCTGTATATATCTATTTTATAATGTTGATGTATTTGGCATTTGATAAAGCAGTGGAGAAATCACCATTTTAGGCAAAACATAATAGTTTAGAAAAACTGAAGGCAATCCTAATACAAAATAAAGTCTGATCTTGAATTTGTTCATAGTGTTCTTAAAAGGATATGAAATATTTCTTTAGTCAAAATACACAAAGACTAAATTAACTCACTCTGTCTATAGCCCCATTTCAATCTGGGTTTTAAATGCCTGAAATAGTATTTTAAGTTACATGATACACCCTCCAAGTTCCCTTTTTTAAAAAAAAATTGGGGGGGTGGTGCCTGGGTGGCTCAGCTGATTGAGTTTTCAACTCTTGATCTGGACTCAGGTCATGACCCCAGGGCCATAGGATCAAGCCCCATGTCAAGGCCCATGCTGAGTGTGGAGCCTGCTTAAGATTCTCTACCTCTCTCTCCCTCTGTCTCTCTCCTCGGCTCATGCTCTCTCTCTCTCTAAAATAAAATAAATTATTTTTTGAAATAGTGCATCTTCCCCATATCTTTACCATATTAAATATTATAAAATTGTAATGCTTCTTTCCAATCTGATATGTAAGAGATGATGTTTCAGTGTTGCTTTAATTTGTATTTCATTGGGTATCAGCAACATCAAGCATTTTTTTACAGGGTAATTCAGTCATTTATAAATTTTATCTGATATTCATATTTGTCCATTTTTTAAAAAGAGATTTTTAAAGAAATAGTCTCTCCCTCCAAAATTACCTTTAAGTAACTAATATTTTCTGTTGGTCTTGTATCCTGTCAACTCTTTCTCCAAATGCATCCAAAATATACACTTATATGGTTCTAGTAAGATGATGCCAAAGCTATTCAAATACCGAGGGGTAAAGTGTGCGGTATGGGGAATCACCACGGAAAATCTGTCCATGCAAGTCTGAGGCAAATAAAAATCCTAAAAAGAATCTTATTCAAAGATGACAAAAGGGGACACAAGCAAAAACTTGGCAACAAAAGATAATGAAACAAACATAGCAGCCCAGAGAAATGAAGAATATGTTTCTGAAAACTGAACCCATAAAACGGATGAAAATTTGGGGCAAATCTACTTTCCACTTTCAATGGAATGGAAAAAAATCATCAAAGACTCCAAAGAAAAAAGGATGAAAAATAAGGTCCTATAACAACAGATCAGGTTAACAAAAGAATGGGTGATGGATGCTAAGAAAAATCAGTAAGGAAATAAACCATGCTATTGCAACATTAAAAAAAAAAAAGGTATACAAAGCAATGAAAAACAGACTCATCATTGAAGAAACCCAAACCAGTGAGGTGGAGAGTAGACTTGAGAAAAATAATATAGGATATAGGGGCAAAGGACAAAAGAATAAGAAAATCCATACAGAAAAGACAACAGAGATTCAACGTAGAATGACTGGTATTCCCAAAGGAGAGGCCAGAACAAATTGGTCAAACAAACAGTAACAAGGCCAATTCTGATAAAATTATTTCATTTTATGTGTAAATAAAAATTTATGTAAATATCCATGTAGAAGAAGCAGGACCCTGACTTCTCTGCCATACAATTCGCTGGTTTGAAGAAATAATAAGAACATGGCCCCAGATCATTGTCAAGGCACCAATCACCTGGTAAGGAAATGGACAAGATGTTATGAAACACTAGAGAATCTGAGGAGGAAACCACAAACACTTTTCCTCGAGAACTAGCTGAATAAATACTTTTGAACATGGAAGTTGTGTCATGGGGGAGAGTCAAATCCACCCAATTCTAAGCATGGAACTAGGACTTAATAACTGTAAGAATTATACTTATAAAATAGAGTGGAAATATTCAATTCCTGGATGGAGAACGACACATAATATAATTATGAATAATAACTTCATTATAACGCCCCAGAGCAAAAATTCAGGATACACTAATCTGGTCCGGTAGATTTGGAGTTCAGATTGACAGAGGAGGGGACAAAAAGGAGTAAAAATGTTCCTCCCTTTCACAGAGAGAGACATAAGACAAGATCTTTCTTCCAATATTGATGAACTAGAGAATCTAGGATTAATCATTCGATTATTAACAGATCTAGAAAACAGAAACTACGGTCACTATATTACTTTAAAAATTGTAAATGTTATAGCAGAAGATACAGGGCAAGTAATACTGCAGCGAATCACAACAAAAAACAAAATAATCAAAGAACATTCTTAACAGAAATTATTATGACCATAAATGAAAAAGGGATAAACAGATTTTTTTTTAAGCTTGCTTAGGTGAAAACACAAAATACAGCTTGCACATGCCTGCAAAACACTTGAGTAAAACAAAATGATTCAGAAAGATTATGAGTAAGACAAAAAGCAAAGAGGTTCCCGGGAATGCAAACAGGAAGAAAGCATAGCTGCAACGTGGACATCAGACAAAGCAGAAATCTCTCAAACATTCAAATATCACAGAAGTCAATTGCCATTTAAATTATTCTGATGCATAATGAAAGAAAATTTCCAATTATTTTTACAAATTATGCAGGATTCAATATAGAAAGAGCAGACAAAGCACAAAATGAAACACTACAAACCCAATTATGAATACACCTGCAAAACACTAACTAAAATATTAGCAAATAAATGAAATAGTATGTTAAAAGAAGAAACGTGAGATCAAGCAACAATTGTTCAAAATTTTATAGACTATTAATGTAAAAAGGTAAATAATCATCACAATAAATGACAAAAAACCTGATTTTTAAAAACAACATCTATCCCTGATAGCAATGTTTTGTAAAATAAGAAATAAGAATAGAAAGATATTTCCGTAGCATAACAAAAAAAAAAAAATTACACATGCACGTAGAATGACTGTTGGCATCATGTTCAATGGGAAGACACTCAGAAGCATTCCCCTGAAATCATGAAGAAAGACAAAGCGACAACTATTACCACTCATTTTGCCCTCTCTTCTGAAGTGAAGAGAATAAACAAGAGGTATAGATATTTGGGGGGAAAAGCAAAGTGATCAATATTTGCACATTATATAATTTTCTCCCTAGGGAAAAAAAACACAAGAAAATCGATTAAAAACTTATTAGAAATAATAATAGATTCAGTAAAGTAGATGGTTTAAAATAAACATACTAAAATCAATAGTTTTCTTACATTTCCAGCAATGACCAATTAGAAAATATAGCAGATTTTTTAAAAAGTCACATTCATTCCAGCAATAAAAAACAAAAGATATACCTAAAATTAAACTTTTTAAAATGTGCATGATCTATACAGAAAAAAGAACAGCTACCTAATTCTACCCAACTAACTAACTGAAAAGAGAGAAAAACAGGCATGTTTTTGGATAAGAATATTCAATTGGTATAAATACATTTAAAAGATTTGGCAGTGTTTATCAAAACACAGGAAACAAGCATAAATTTTTATTCAGCAAACCCATTTCCGGGGACCCTACATAAATCTTGTACAATGTAAAAAATTACAACATGCAATACTCAAGAACGTCGGCCTCAGCTACTGGGCAAACAAACAGTTGTGCAAGTTCCCAGAGCTAACAAAGTTTATCACACTGGCAATATGTACTAACAGCCTTAAAAAGTGCTTACACTCTTAGCTAGCAATTCCATTCCTAGGAATTTTTTCTTAGGAAATAATCAAGGTCATGCTCAGAGTTAGTTTCCAGGAAATTTATTACCATGGTGTTCATAATAATAATAAAAAAAAGTGCAAGCAATTTAAATGTTTAACAATGGAATATTGTGGAGCATTTAAGATTTATGTAGAATATTCAGTGATTTGGAAAGATATACATGATATACAGTAATGTGAAGACAAAATCATCTTATAGGCAGGTATGTTCTGCATGTATAATGTGATTGAAATTTTGTTGAAGAAAAACTATGTGGAAAAAATGATATGGAGATAGATATAGATATAGATATAGATATAGATTAGATATAGATTAGATATAGATTAGAGATATATAGATATAGATATATAGATATAGATAGATATAGATATAGATATAGATATAGATATAGATATAGATATAGATATAGATATAGATATAGATATAGATATAGATATATGCCTAGAAAAAAAAGCCTAGAAAGATACAAACCAAGTTGTTGACAGCTACAGGTGTGATTTTTACTTTTCTGTCTATATTTTCTGAATTTTCTCCGATAATCATCTTTTACTTTTGTAAAATAAAAACTATTTTAAAAATTGTTTTATCTTCTGTGCAAGGGACACAGCCTGCCATCTTTACTGCACTGGGTCCTTTGTTATTTTGGAAGAATCCTTTTCCTTGGGGGGCCCTAAGTTCCTCATCTGTAAGCCAAAGGGTTGGTGAGGGCTGAGACCCTTTGGGCACTTACGCTCTCTGGCTACCTTTAAACTACCACCATTATGGCTCAGTTGGTTGAGAGTCCGACTCTTGATTTCGGTTCAGGTCATGATCCCAGGATCATGGGATAGAGCCCCTTGTTGGGCTCTGTGATAAGCATGGAGCCTGCTTAAGATTCTCTTTCTCTCTCTCTCTATCTCTCTCTCAACAAACAAATAAATAAAACAAACTACCATTAGCCCCGGGGCAACCTTTATGGCATTGCCCAGCCAGCCCACTACCCGTTGCTGGTGAATTCACTCTCCTACCCATGAGCCCTGGACCCTGACCATTTCAGTGCTGAATCAACTCCTAATTGCCATCATCTGCATGTCTTTGCCTAAGGGCTTTCTTTGGTGGCCAGAGGTCTCTTCCCACCACTATAGCCTATGTAAATGCTAGGGACCTATGGAATCCTCAGTCAGGAGCAGCCCTCCCCTCAGGGGTGGCTCCCAGAATCCCCCAGTGGAATTGACCTTCAGTTGCCCACCATGGTAACAGACTTGACCATGAACCCTTTACTGGCTTCCTTCCCTTCCCTGCCCCACTTCCCCATCTCCCACCTGTGTGTCCTGGGATCCCCTTCCAAATTAACTATATATAATACACCCTTGTCTCAGGGTCTGCTTTTGAGCAACCCCAAGTGAGATAACCTACCCTCCCCATTCCCCCTCCCCTCAAATCTCCAACTCCCACCACCTTTCACTCACAGCTGTTGACCTTGCTTGCTATTTTGTAGAAGTAGAAGCAATGAGAAGACAAAAATATCAAGACATTCACAGAAAAAAACTTTTTTAAAGGCCAATAAATAAATGAAAACAGGCTCAGCTTCACTGGTGACCAGAGAAATGCAAATTAAAACAACTGACAAACCTTTCATAAATACTAGTAGACTAGTGGGTGTGGGGGGGTCAGGGGGTATCTAACAATATAGAGAAGGTGGGAAAAATAGGAGCTCTTGTACAGTCTGAGTATGGGTACTCTCCTTGGAGAGCAATTTGGCAATATTTAGTAAAGTTGGAGATGTGCATGCCCTACAACCCTATGACCCAGCAATTCCACTTTCGGGTAAATACCCTAGAGTAACTCCAATACACAGGCTCGAGAATATTCCCTGCAGCACTGATTTGTTAAGAAGAAAGAAAGAACAATCTAATTGCCTACCAACAGAGGACTGGATAAGGGAATTTTAAAACGTTCATATACCACAACACTACATAAAGGCAAATGGACCACACCTACTTGTAAAAAGGTGAATACATCTTAAAAGCACATGTTGGGGCGCCTGGGTGGCTCAGTCAGTTGAGTGTCCGACTTTGGCTCAGGTCATGATCTTGCGGTCTGTGAGTTTGAGCCCCGCGTCAGGCTCTGTGCTGACAGCTCCGAGCCTGGAGCCTGCTTCGGATTCTGTCTCCCTCTCTCTCTGCCCCTCCCCCGCCATGCTCTGTCTCTCTCTGTCTCTCTCTCTCTCTCTCTCTCTCTCTCTCTCTCTGTCAAAAATAAATAAAGCATTAACAAAATAAAAAAAATAAGTAAAAAATAAAAGCACATGTTGAGCAAAAATAAGTTGCAAAAGGTGTCATACACTCTGGCACTGTTTTATGTAAATATCAGAAGCCCCCCCCCACCCCGCCCCCAACAATGCTGTGTCTATGATCATACACAATGCAGTAACAGTTTCAAAACGTAGGTAGGACATGTTACCTTTAAGACACAGGCAGTGACTGGTTACCTTTGCGGATTGAGATGAAGAATGCACCAAGTATATCTATAATGTTTTGTTTCTTCAAAAGAATTTTATTGCATTTCTTTAAAAGAGAAGGTGGATAAAAGGAGTGAGGAGAGAGGGAGAAGGAGAAGTGAGGCTGGAGCAAAGCAAATATGGCAAAGCAGTAACATTTGCTAAATCTTGGTGGCAAGTCTGTAAATGTTACTTTGTAATATTAATCTCTGTTCTTTTCTGGGTGGTTGTAACATTTCTGAATTCAAAAGAAAAATTATCAGGGTGATGAAAATGTTCCATGTCTCGCCTGTGTCGGTAGTTAATGAATGGGGGCTTCTGACAAGCCTCCTTGAACTGGACACCTAGAACGGGTGCGTTTTCTCACATGTAAATTATATTTCAATACAGCTGATTTTTAAAAGAGAGAACAATTAAATGAGACATTGATTGGCAGGTGCTCAGCCTCTCCCATGGGACCTGGCTCAACATAGAAGGGGAGGGAGGTGAGAGATGCTATGAACTCTGGGTCAGCCTTGAGGATCTGGCCCCCAAACTTCAGGTCCTCAGAGCAAATGGGACACCCTCTGCTTTGGGGGCAAGAGAGAACTGAGCCCTCCTCACAGGGTTGGCTGAGTCTAATTTTAGAGCTTTGGCGGTTGGGGGAAGGGCTGACTCTGCTTCTACAGTGAGCTCATCATGTTCTTGGCACCTCAATGTTCTCTCCATTTAATTTTTTCAGAAGCACCAACATATCAGAAAAGAAGTTATGTCCTGAAATTGCTATTTGGACGAACGTGACATTTGTAGGCCAGCAACGGAAACTGGAGGAGGTGATGTGTTTGCAACTCACGGCCTCATCTCACAGCCCACACTCCAAACAATGCACACACTTATGGCGGAGAGCATTTGCCTGGATGGAAAAGTACAGCTCAATAGACAGATTCTCCACGAGGCAAGGAAGGAAGGAGGGAGAAACGACATGCAGGGCTGGCTAGAACACGTCAACTGCTTACATGTGCCAGGCCCACTGTGTCATTTCATCCTCAAAATGCACTTTATCGCCCCCACTTGAGAGATGAGGAAACAAGGATGTGTTCTTTTGCTAAGGACACAGAGCTGAGAAGCAGCAGAGTTGGATCTGACCCCACCTGGTTGATGTCAAATTCTTTATACTGTGCCTACAGTTAAAAAGAAGGGGCTCGGTAGCTGTTTCCTTCGTTTTATCTTGCTGTCCTGTCTTTTTCTTCCTTCCAGAGAAATCAGGGGAGATGTGAAAAGTTACTGGGCTGCTTTAGGGGCAGATCCAGGACAGGGTAACTAAGCAGATGGTGAAGCTGAGGATGATGGAAGAATCCAGGGTGAGCCACAGGTTTCTGTCTTGGGGTCAGGCACAGAGATGAGGAGCCTTTGCAAGAAAAGGTGCTGTTAGTGGGAAGCAGAGACAGAGTGTTGGATTTGACGTATCCCTGGCAACAACCAATAAATGAATCCGGAGACAATGGATTTGTGAAGACAGAGGTATGCTAGGGGGATGTGGATACCCCTAAAAATGAGCCTCACTGTGGTCAGACTTTCTTGTCAGGGTCTAGAATGATCCCTCAGTGCAATAAGTAAGGACATCAGACAGCCCAATGGTCATGGGCAGGAGAGGAAATCATTAGAAAAACAGACATACAAACTAAAGAACCACACTCACAAGGGCACAGTCCATGAAGGGGTGACAGCTGCTCACACCGTAACCAGGTCCTCAAGGTGTCACTGTGTCACGCTGATATTTGTAATGATAATCCTTAACATCAAGAAAATATTCATATTCAGCCTCTTACATTCAATAAGGCAAGACACCTAAATCCACTTGATATTCATTCCCATTCAATATCAAATCAAAATGATGTTTAAAGGAGCAAGTTTTAGTTTCTAAAAATGTTTACACCTTTCAGGGAAGACACTGTCCTGGAAGGAATAGCTGATATCTGAGATCAACTTTTAAATTTGTAAATGATAGAATACTTGTTACAAATGTAGCCTTACCCAGTGCTCAACCATACAGAGAACCCAGGGCACCTGGGGGACTCAGTCGGGTGAGTGCCAACTCTTGGTTTTGGCTCAGGTTATGATCCCAGGGTCATAGGATCAAGCCCCACATTAGGCTCTGCACTGAACCTGGACTCTGCTTGAGATTCTCTCTCTCTCTCTCTCTCTCTCTCTCTCTCTCTCTCCCTTTCCCTCTACCTCTCCCTCTCTCCCCCTCTCCCTCTCCCTCTCTCCCCCTCTCCCTCTCCCTCTCTCCCCCTCTCCCTCTCCCTCTCTCCCCCTCTCCCTCTCCCTCTCTCCCCCTCTCCCTCTCCCTCTCCATTTCCTTCCACCCCAGCTCACGTTCTCCCTTTCTCTCTAAAATAAAATAAAAACCATATAGAGCACCAGCCACAGTTCCTGGGGCTCCTCGGAACACATTTTGAAAAACACAGGGCCCATTTAACAAGGTTATTTTACTGATGGGTAAAATGAGGACCAAAGAAACTTCTCCAGGGCCACCCAGAAATACAGCAAAGCCCAGGCTGTGATCTGGGGCCAATTTCCAGGCATGGATTTCATGAAATCTGAAAACTTAAAGGCAAAAAGAACATACAACCATATACTTTTCACTTTTACCAGGAGAGAGATGAAGCCCAGAACTATTATATAACGGGTTCTTGGTCACACAGCTGAGACAAGGAATACAGTGTTCTTTCCTCTGGGTAGGCCGAATGAGGTGATGTGTCCCATAGTAGATTGGGAAAGGGGTCTAGGTGGAAAATTCCAATCCAAGGTGAGCTACTACATCTGTTAGATTTCTTCCATTTCCAATAGGCAGAGGGGGGAAAACACATTCACATATAACTGTACATATAATAACACCTGCTTTTTTTAATTTTTAAATTTTATTTAAATCCAAGTTAGTTAACACAGAGTATAATAATGATTTCAGGAGTAGAATTTAGTGATTCATCACTTACATGTAATACCCAGTACTCATCCCAACAAGTGCCCTCCTTAATGCCCATCATCCATTTAGCCCATTCCCCCCACCCCAACACTCCCCAGCACCCCCAGAACCTTGTTCTCTGTATTTAAGAGTCTCTTATGATTTGCCTCCCTCTCTCTTTTTATCTTATTTTTCTCTCCCTTCCCCTATGTTCATCTGTTTTGTTTCTTAAATTCCACATATGAGTGAAATCATATGATATTTATCTTTCTCTGACTGTCTTATTTTGCTTAGCATAATACACTCTAGTTCCATCCACATTGTTGCAAATGGCAAGATTTCATTCTTTTTGATCACTGAGTAATATTCCATCATATATATATATATATATATATATATATATATATGCGTGTGTGTGTGTGTGTGTATGTATACACACACACATATATTCCATCATACACACACACACACACACACACACACACATACACACCACATCTTCTTTATCCATTCATCAGTCAATGGATGGGCTCCATCCATAAGAGCCCATATGGGCTCTTTCCATAATTTGGCTGGTGTTGATATAAATATTCGGGTGCACGTGCCCCTTCGAGTCAGCATTTAACATTTTTGCAGTTGCTTAGCAATGAGATAGAAAAGGTAATGTTGTGGGGCGCCTGGGTGGCTCAGTCAGTTGGGCATCCGACTTCGGCTCAGGTCATGATCTCGCGGTCCGTGGGTTCGAGCCCCGCGTTGGGCTCTGTGCTGACAGCTCAGAGCCTGGAGCCTCTTTCGGATTCTGTGTCTCCCTCTCTCTCTGACCTTCCCCCATTCATGCTCTGTCTCTCTCTGTCTCAAAAATGAATAAACATTAAAAACAATTTTTTTTAAAAGAAAAGGTAATGTTGTAATTTTTAAAACCCGGGATAGGTATTCCAATTAAGTTCAATTAAATATGCCCTTAGGTAGAGCAGAGGTGGTGAGCAATGTCTTGAGAAAACACACTCACCAGAAGACAAGGAGGTCATTACTTCATTTGTTGAAAAGGAGTGCCACATGGTGGAAAAAAGACAAAAATCTGGAGTCTGACACATCTAATCCACATTAACTTACTAGCCACAGGTGATTGAAAGCCACTATAAAATGAGCATAATAATATTTACTTCAACAGGCTGCTAGAGGATTAAATGAGATAATGCACAGGAAAGAGCGATTTGAAAATGTATGCCAAATGGTCCTTAAAGCTGCTTCTGGAATATGAAATCAAATGGCTAAATTATTTTGTGAGGTTTTCTTTAAAATTATCTGAAACATTCGAGAAAAGATGATACAATAAATGCAGACTTACTAAATGTCCCCTCTCTGAATAGAATGAACAAAAATTAATTGGGGGGAGGGGGTTCAAAATGGTTTTTATGGAAAAACTAATCTGTAACAAAATCTTGGCATTGAACACAAAGGCTCCACCAGTTTTGAGCAAATCCTGCCGACCAAAGGTGTCTCTAGACTTTGCCAAGTGTCCCCTGGGGGTAGGAGGCCATATTGCCCCAATATGAGAACCAGCGGTCTAGAAGACTCTTCCTTACTCCACAAAACAGTAAGTTGGCCAAACTCAGACAAACCTGCGATATGTCTTCTAGCTGAAGGGGAAGCAGAACCCTTTCAAGGGGGTAACCACCAGGACAAAACACTGTGATGACAAACAAAAAGCTTTACAGAACAGAGAGAGGCGACAGCATCTCCCGTGGGCTGAGGGAGCTCCAGGAAAGATGTGGAATGTGAAGAATGACCCACTGGCCTCTCTCCCTCCCTGTGAATAGGCAGAGGAGCAGAATCCCTAGAACTCAGCCTTATGAGAAGGCAGAAGAACCTGGCTGGACTCGTGGCCTGAAGCAGACTGCTCTTATGGCAAAGACTCAGCCTCAGAGGGAGACCTTCTCTGAAGCTGGGACCACCTGAAGGAGGTGAGGGAAAATCCAGCTGTTCTAAATTCGGGTAAATAATAGGCCTGATGAAACCACTCTGGTTCAAAAATAAATAAGCTTAAATAACAACATCAAACATCAAAACTATGGAAATTTTCAAAAGACAACAGGAAAGAAAGGAAGAAATAGATCATGCTAAAAACAGAGACTCCGTTTTGGGAAAAGATACAGCCAAAAAGACAGGAAACAGAAAAAAAAATTAGACCACAAATGTATCACAGCTTCAAAGAAACTAAAGATAAGGTAATAACAGATAAGATTAATAGGATTGGTTGGAACCAAGGTAAGGAATTATGCACCAGAATAATCCCACTGTGCTACCATCAAATAGGTGAGAAACAGGGAGGACTATTAAAGATAGCCCAGAGGGGCACCTGGGTGGATCAGTGGGTTAAGCATCCGACTTCAGCTCAGATCATGATCTCATGGTTCATGGGTTTGAGCCCCAACATCAGGCTCTGTGCTGACAGCTCAGAGCCTGGAGCCTGCTTCACATTCTGTGTCTCCCCCTCTCTTTGCCCCTCCCCTGCTCATGCTCTGTCTCGCTCTGTCTCAAAAATAAATAAAAACATTACAAAAAAAGAAACAAAGGATAAGAATTGAGCTTTGGGTCCTTTTATATATAAAACTAAGCCTCAATAACTGTGAAAAGTCATTTTAAATCAAAATTAAAACTACATAATTCCTAAATAAAACCTATGTTAGTGCCTGGGTGGCTCAGTTGGTTAAGCATCTGACTCTTGATTTCAGCTCAGGTCATGATCTCACAGTTGTGAGATCAATCCCCTAGCAGGACTCTGCTCTGGGTGTGGAGCCTGTTTGGGATTCTCTCTCTCCCTCTCCTTCTGCCTCCCTCCAAAATAAATAAATAAACATTTTTTTAAAAAAAGAAAGAAAGGGGTGCCTGAGTGGCTCGGTCAGTTAAGCATCCGACTTCAGCTCAGGTTATGATCTCACAGTTCAGGGGTTTGAGCCCCATGTCAGGTTCTGTGCTTACAGCTCAGAGCCTGGAGCCTGCTTCGGGTTCTGTGTCTCCCTTTCCCTTTGCCCCTCCCCTGCTCATGCTCTGCCTCTGTCTCTCAAAAACTAAACAGAAATGTTAAAAAAATTTTTAAAGAAAGAAACAATTCAAAACAAGAATATAAAAATAATAAAGCAGTAATTCAGAAAATGTATACATTATAATAGCTCAGGAAAATAGTTTATTACAAAAACTTTAAATAACAATAGCTACTGGTTATTAAGAACTCACTACGTACCAGGGACACTGCCATCAAATAGGCACTATTTTTATCCTTATGTTAAAAATGAGGGAACTGAGGCTCAGAGAGGCAAAGTCACCAGCCCACAGTCAATACAGCTTGTGAATGACAGAACCAAGATGGAAATCCAGGTAGCCTCATTCCAGAGCCCATCTATCTAACCATCAGGGACTGCTTCCTCTCAGTATACTTTTGTATATACGAGTAATAGCTAATCAGAAAATACAATGGAATAGAAGACTCATTTCCTAACAGCAGCAAAAATAAGAAAATACTTAGGAATGAACATAACAAGAAACATGCAGAATCTATAGTGCAGAGAAATATAAAATGTTATGTAGGGACATAAAATATAAATAAAGACTTGCATGAATAGTAACAGATACCTTCTTCTATGAGGATTCTAATATCATAAAGATATAAATTCTCCCAAATTCTGCTAAAATTTAATGCAATCCAAATTAAAACCTCGAAAACATTTTTTGGGATCTTAGCAAAATAATTCTAAACTTTGCCAAGAAAAATGAATGTATAGAATTGTAAAAATTCTTTTAAAAGAACAACGAAGGGGGATTTTTTTCCTTATCAGGTATTAAAATGTATTATAAAACTACAGTAATCAATGATGTGGCATGTTGCCTAAAGAGATAGACAAATCGGTAGAACAAAATGGAGAATCCAATTAAGTTCAAATATATACATTGAAGTTTAATCTGTAATAATAGCAACATTTTAAGTTAGTCAGAAAATTATGAATTATACTGTAAAAGATGTTGGGACAACTGTCTGGCCCCTTGGGGGAAAAATATTCCCAATTTTTATCCTAATACTAAAATATATTCCAGACATCAATGGCTTAATTATTTTTTAAATGACTATAATGCTAGGAAAAAAATATATTGGGGAATAAGAAACCTTGAAAAAAAAAAAGGCTGATTTTATCATGTAGAAATTTTTAAATGGTAATAAACACCATAAACAAAATCACAAGATAAACTGTAGCATATGACCAAAAGCCAAGGTCTCTACTGTACAAAGAACTCTTTCATACCAGAAAGAACATAGCTGAACTTAGTAGAAAAATGGGCAAAATAAATAAGCAATTCAATAAGAAATCACATGAAGAGATGCTCAACCTCACTAATGATTAAAGACCTCAAATTACAACACCAACATTCCTTTAAACTATAAGATTTGCAATATTTAGTAACTGAAAACACTGACGGGGAGTAGGAGCATGGAGGTGCTAGTCAGTGGCCAAGGATTCAGGGCTGGCAGTGGGGAGGATCACGCAGAAGTCTGGGGCCAATGTGCCTGATGGCTGAAGAGGCTGGGTGGTGAGGGAGGCTTCAGGAACTGCATGGAGTGTGGGCTGACAGAGTAGCCAAAGTCGCAAGATGGTGAGGCAGATGCTGGGCTAGTGGGCAGAGAAGACAGAAGGCAAGTTCGGAGATGGGTTACATCAACCAAATCAGTAAACCAACTGAGCAAATAAATATAAATATTGAGGATAAGGAGAACCAAGATTTTAACTGCCTAAGAAGATATTTACAAATGTAAAAGGAAGGATAGAAAGAACCCTGAGGTGCTGCATTGGAAATGGAGGTATCTATATGAATTAATGGTTCTATAATATGTACACAAATAAGTATGGAAATAATTTAAAGATGAGTAAATGACTATATGTGTATATGTGTACATATATAGATAGGTAGACAGATACACATACGCATGGATTACATTGATTATACAGATAGATACACAGATAGGTAGACAGAAGCAATGAGCATACTGAGTGTGTTCATATCTTGGTTTTAAATATCATCCTCCACTGAAATATACCAGGGCCAATCAAAGAAATGACGGATTCCATTTCCAAAGAAATGAGTCAAGGAAAATGCAACATGAGAGGATGAGCCTAGAATATCTCATTGTGCCAGAAGGTAAGGAAATGATTGATGAATGATGGAGTCAAGTCAAAAGGACACAGAAGATACTGTGTCCTTGAAGCAGCTCCCACCGAGCAAATCTGGGACAATCTGAGCATCAAAATAAGTAATGATAGAAATGGATTATAAAATAGGGACCCATGAGCTCCTGCTGATACAAATAAATGGGACAAAAGGAAAAGCTTTTCCTTACAACAGAAGGCCAACTAATTAGTATAGAAGGAATGATGGGAATAGAAAATTCCCACTTGGCAACCACCATGGAAGTGGTTGATCCAGGCAGGAGCTGTCCATGGAGGAAGTTTGACAAGGAACAGAGTATTGGAATAATCTCAGACAATATACTGATCAGAGACAAGAAGGTAATGATAAGTTTAAGATAGAAAAACCTGTCAGGCACCAACGGGACCAGGGACAAAGATTAACATCTCCAGGATGGGATGGGTCACTGCCATGCGCCTCCTGACACAGTGCACTGAAATTGCACAGAATCATTTCTATGGTCTTTCTGCCCAAGAAGCATGACCTGAGTGCAACTGAGGACATATCAGGTAGACCTGGGTTGAGGGTCAACCTAGGGAATGTAAGGCCGATACCCCCTGGAACTATGGAGGCCTCAAAACACAGGGGGAAATGGAGGAGTTGTTCCAGACTAGAGGAGATTGGAGGCACATAAGAACTAAATGCAAAAAAAAAAAAAAAAAAAAAAAAAAAAAAGAACTAAATGCAATACATATTCTTTGAGAAGATCCTGGACCAGAGGGAAAAGGCACATGGTTGGGACAATTGATTCGAATGAGGTCTGTGCATTGGATAGGGGTACTGGCACCAAAGTTGGTTTCTTGATTTGGAGAGTTGCATGGAGGTTACATAGCAGAACACACATGGTTTGGGGAAACACACACTGCAATGTTTAGAGATGATAGGATATTATGTCTGTGGTTTGCCCTCCACAGATGCAGAGAAAAAATAATGGTGAGATAGCACAGATGTGATCAAATGTTAACAATCTGGGAATCTGGGTGAGGGGTAAATGGGAGTCCTTTGTATTCTAGCAACTTTTCTGTAAGCTTGAAATTTCAAAAATATGTATATTTTTTTAATATTCAGTGTTAGAGAACAGAAAAGCAGATTCTCTGGTGATAGATAGTATTGCATTTTGCTACAACCTATCAAAAGGGCAACCTGGCAATTTCTATCAAAATAAGCCTTTCTCTGAGTCTAAAAAATGCATAAAGAAGTATGCAAAGATACATATATATATATGTACATATACATATATATATACATTTCTATATTTCTATAGATAGATACATACATACATACTCAGTGCAGAACAGATATAAACTTGAAAAATTGGAAATAATCCAAGTCCAAGTACCTATTAGTGATTATTGAAAGAGTTCATCACATCCACACAGCTTAACTCGCAGCAACCCTGAAACAATGAAGCATTGTTCAATGGACAAACACAGAAAGGTGTTTATGATATCATTTTGGAAAAAAAATCATTTATTCATTAATTTGGTTGTTTGCCAAATATTTATTAAATCCTATTATTTACAAATTATTGGGCAAGGTATTAGCTTTATAGATTTAATAAAAGTACAGGATTTCCTTCTGAACCTCAAATTCCTAGTTAAGGAGACAGATATATAGACAAATAATAATTGTGATAGGTGAAAGGTGTAAGCTGTAGAGCAATTTTCATAGGATGCTACTTGGAAAAACAAAAATCTACGTATGGTAATGTGCGTAAGTACACGCGCGGCAACAAAAGGCATGCATGATAAATTCTACTCCATTATCAGTGGTTCTCTCCGGGGAATGAGTTAAAATGGGGGAAATTTCACTTTCTGTAGTGTTTTGAAATTTTTACAATGAGTATGTATTGCTTGTATCATCTGGGGGGCGAGGGGGGAAGCAATACAAATATCTACGACTAAGAAGAGATAAGCAACATGATGTTACCTGAACACAAAACAAGGAAAAGATTGGTCTTCCTCTCTAAAATCAGGATGCAGCTTCACCCAGGAGAGACTGACCTAAATTATTATTAATTGCAGTTGTAGGCCTGAGTGCTCTGCCATGTCTGCAATTTTAAAAAGTAAACAAACATCTTGTTCTCAAGATAATGCTGAACTGTTTATATTTGGTCTTCCCGAGAAAGGACGTTTTGTGACTCACCAGGGCTGCAGGGAGGAAGGGGCAGGGCCTGCACAGATATCGGGTTTGCCCGCTGCTGGGCTTGTCCCCTCAAATCCCACCCTCCTCCCGCCCCCATTCTAGCCATGGAGGGCAAGCTCCTCAGAGGCACCTCTCTATGTTGAAAAGTCCTGGGGTCCAAGCCCTTCCCGGCTCACCTCCAGCTCCAGTAGAGATGAGGGAATCTTAATGGAGGGGGGGTTGGCAACTTTGGAAGTAAAAAAAGATTACATCTTTCTCTTCACTCACCTCTAACTGAAATGTATCATTTCCTTCCCTTGTGAATGCTAACAGCAAACCACAGTATTTGCAGTGCCCATGACTGTCGCCAAGAGAAATCACAGATATTTTCATGCCACATTCCTATCACTGCTGCTATCTTGAAAGATTGTTTACACTCATCATGGCTTCTAAATTATGATACTAATTAGACCGTCCTTAGTCCTTGGTATTTAGTGTGTTAATAAAGAAGCACATTTATTATTATATCAAAAATGTTTTCTTAATATTTTGGTAACTGCATTTTAATATACTCAGAATCCTTTGTAATCTAATCCATTTTGTTTTATGCACTTAGAAGGCTTGTTCAGAGAAGAGGACCATGGCTCAGAAAAGTCAGGAATCTTTGGCCTTGAGGACCGCAAGGGATTGAGGGTCCCAGAAGGCGTTACAGATCACCTTGAAGCCATCCTGCTATGCACTGAATGTGTGTTTCCCCCCACCCCAACCAGTTCATACGATGAAGTCTAATCCCCAGTCTGAAGGTATTTGGAGCTGGGGTCTTTTAGAGGTGCTTCAACCTGGATGAGGTCAATGGGTTGGAGCCCCAGGATGGGATGTGCACTATATAAGGGGATGAGAGCCCCGGGCTCTCACCAGACATAGGACCTGCCTGCCAGCGCCTTGATCTTAGGCTTCTCAGACTCCAGAACTGTGAGAAATAAATGTTCATTATCTAAGCCACCCAGTCTAAATGGCCTACCCCTGTGGAATATAATCCTAATGGGGCAGGGTTGGGGGGGGGCGGGGAGGAGGGCAACGGATAATGAACAAGTAAGTTAAATACATAGCTAGAGGTAAGTACCATGGAGAATAACAAGGTTGGGCGGGGAATCAGAAATGTGAGGGTGAACAGGAGATTGCACTTGGAAATCAGTCATCAGGGAAGGTCTTTGGGCAAAGACCTGAAGTCAATGGGGAGACAAGTCATGGAGATACCTGGGGATATCTGGTGAAAGCGTGTTCCAAGTGGAGGGAACAATAGGTGCAAAGGCTCAGAAGCTTGAGAGAACATGCTGATGTAACTGCAGCAGAAGTGGTGAAGGCAGTGGTGACGAAGGTGCATGGAGAGTAGGCGGGGGAGTGCCAGGAAAAGCCTTGCATTTGGGGCTAATAAATGTGGGCTCTGTGCTGAGGGAATTCGGGTGGGAAGTGACCCAGTCAGGCTGTGTGTGGAGGGCAGGGCTGGAGGCAGGCAGGAGTGGTAGTCTCGTGCGGAGGCTGGTACAGTACACTTGTTGGAAGCTGATGACTCAGATGAGGGCAAGGAAGGTATCTGAAGCCAGAGGGAGTATATGTGTTTCCTGGGGCCGCTGTAACAAACTGCCACACCCTTGGTGGCTTAATGCAACAGAAGTTTATTCTCCAGTTCCAGAGGGCAGAAATCTGAAATCAAGGAGTCAGCAGGGCCACACTCAATCTATTCCTTGCCTCTTCCAGCTCCCAAGGGCCACCGGCATTAAATGACTCGGGCCCTCTCTCCAACCTCACCATCGCACTCAGGCTGTCCTTCCTTTGGCCTGTGTCCGATCCCTGGGCCCCCCTCACATAAGGACAGCTGTGATTCTATTTAGGGCCTACGCACACAACTTCCCATCTCAGAATCCATCACTTCATCACATCTGCAAAGACCACTTTTCCACGTTAGGTTTCAGGGATTAGGAGCTGACATCTTTGAGGGTCATTATTCAACCTACAATGGGGGTGAAGGTAGACCCGCCTAGACCTGGAGAACTGTGGTCGCTGATGACCTCCATGTTGGTTAAAGCTCGGTCTTCCTCTCATTGGACCCACAGCAGCCTGGTCCTCCTCCTGTTCCACTGGCCACTCCTTTTTGGTGCCCTCCTCCGACCCAGGTCCCTGGGACGCAGCCCTTGCCGACAGTTGCAGGTAGTGGCTTCACTCTGCCTCCATGCAAGCAACCGTGGCCCCGACCTCACTCTGCACACAAGCCCACGAACTCAGCTCAGCATCTCCACGTGGGTGTCTAGGAGGCATCTGAACCCCCACACATGCAGCTTGGACTCCTGGTCTTCCCCCAACCCACTCCACCCACCGCCATACTCCTCACAGGGGGTAGCGACTCATGTTTCGGTTGCTCAGGCCACACTCAGGGGGAGTCACCCCAGACTCCTTCCCTCTCACACTTCACATCTAATCCATCAGCAAGCCTTGCTGGCTGGACCTACTCTGTTCCCACCCACCCCTGGCCCTAGCTGTCTTATCTCACCTGGATTTGGCAGCAGCCTCCTCACTGGCCTCCCTGCCTCCCCACTTGAGACTTTCAGAAGGCATGTGGGAGTACTTCGCTCCTCTGCCCATTTCACTGAGAGTAGAAACCAAGGTCCTATGAAGCCCTGCATGTTCTCCCTGCTCTCTGCTTCCTCTCTGACCTAATGACTAACCTCTCTCTTCCCTTCTCACTCCTCCATGCCCACACGCTGCTATTCCATGAACATGCAAGGCCCATCTCTTCCTCAGGGCCTTTGCACCTGCTCTTCCCCTTCCTGGAATGTTCTTCCCTCCAATATACCCATGAGTAGTTCTCTTGGTCCCTTTAAGTCCTTGCTCAGTGTCCGCTTTTTTAAAAGTCATACTCTGGGGGCGGCTGGGTGGCTCAGTCAGTTAAGCGTCCAACTTTGGTTCAGTCATGGTCTTGCAGTTTGTGAGTTCAAGCCCCGCACTGGGCTCTGTGCTGACAGCTCAGAGCCTGGAGCCTGCTTCAGATTATGTGTGTGTCTCCCTCTCTGCCCCTCCCCCACTCATGCTCTGTCTCTCTCTCTCTCTCTCAAAAATAAACGTTAAAAAAATTTTAAGGCATACTTTGACCACCTATTAAAAACTGCAACCCACCCCCCACCAAGTTTCCCAATTTCTCTTACCCAGCTCAGTTTTCTCCATAGCAATGGAGATATACATCTGACACACATCAATTGTTTTTTTTTATGCTTACTGTTTAGTCTGTCTCTGTGAGACATAATGTAGAGCATTTTGTCCATTTTGTATAGGGACTTCTCCTTTGAGATTAGAACAATGCCTAGGCATAGTAGGTGCTCAATATTTGTTGAATGAGTGAGAGAGTGAATCCCTGGGCATGGGGTTGAGGGAGGGGCAGGAGTTCAGAGTGATTTCTGGGAGTCTAACTCCAAGCTCTGAGAGCCTTCTGTCTCCAGAAAAGGGACAGAATAGAGGCCAGTCGGAGCTGGGATTGGGTGTGTTGTGTTTGAGGTAACCCTGACCCACAAGGCCGTTGGCTCTCTGGGACAGGAGGCTGGCAAGAGATCTGAGCAAAGGAGCTTGTTTGGCTTAAATGACAAACTAAAGCACCCCTACCACAGGGTCGGAAATAAACCCAAGTTCCTCCCATTACCGATGGTGGGAATTAGGGCAGGCTCCCTTATCCTGCTGAGCCTCATTTCTTCATCTGTAAAATGGGGATGGTCACGGTACGATCTCCCCCACGGGCCACTGAGAGGATTAAACTCGATGCCACTTGGTACTGAGAGTGTGGCAGATGTCCTGCCTCCTTTCCAAGGGCCAGGAAACCTCCCGGGAACCTGCTCCTCTCCAACCCCTATGGCCTGCAGGCCCTCCATGGCCCAGCCTTTGAACCTTGCTCTCAAAGGACCCAACTCTAGCTGGGCCTCATCCTGGAGCCCCATGGGAGAGTTAATGCAGAGGCTTTCAGCAGCAGTTGAGCACAAGCTAAAAGGCTCTGACCCACTGTTCTAGGGGACTCCTTACCTCCTGTCTATCCTGAAGACACAGCCACCTTCATAGATGGGAGGGGCTGGGATCTGGGTCAGCCACCCACTGTCAGTGAACTCTAGCCTCAGCAGCTAACGGTGGAACCAGGGCAAGCAGAATGGATGTACTGACCCCAGGACCATACCTACTGCGTCCACCATGTTTACACCCATCTCAGCCTTGTATGCCTTCCATGTGGCTCCATTCCAGTCACCCCGTGTGGGGGTGTAAGTGAAGGGGCAGGCCCAAGCATTCCCTCCCTGTCTATGAACCCAGTGCCTCCAGCTGACACTCCCTCAGAGGAAGATCAAGGTCAGCAGGTTCGATAAGAGGTTGTGCAGGCACCACCTCTCCTGGGAGGCTGGCTGTGGGAGCTGTACTGGAGCCACTCTGCAGGCAGTGGGGCATCATGGAAACCTTCCACGGCAGGGGATAAAGCCAAGAGCCAGTCACTGGCCCTCTCTGAGCATCAGTTTCCCCATCTGTTGAATGGGCAGATAATCCAGAGATGCGCTATCCAGTATGGTAGCCACTAGCCACATGCGTCCTAAAGGTGTAAAATATACAACGGGTTTCTAAGACTTAGCACAAAAAAAAAAGAAAAAGGATTTAAAATATCTCATTAATAAGTTTTTATTTTGATTATATAATATTATTTGATATTTTCGCTATATTGGGTTAAATAAAATATAGTATTAAAATTAGTTTCACTAAGGGGCGCCTGGATGGCTCAGTTGGTTAAGCATCTGACTTCAGCTCACGTTATGATCTTGCAGTCTGTGAATCCAAGCCCCACATCGGGCTCTGTGCTGACAGCTCAGAGCCTGGAGCCTGCTTCAGAGTGTGTGTCTCCCTCTCTCTCTGCTCCTCCCCCACCTCAAAAATAGATAAATATTTAAAACATTTTAAAAAACTTTTTTAACGTTTATTTATTTTTGAGAGAGAGACAGAGACAGAGACAGAGCATGAGCGGGGGAAGGGCAGAGAGAGAGGGAGACACAGACTCCGAAGCAGGCTCCAGGCTCTGAGCTGTCAGCACAGAGCCCGATGCAGGGCTCGAACTCACAGACCGCGAGATCATGACCTGAGTGGAAGCTGGATGCTCAACCGACTGAGCCACCCAGGCACCCCTAAAAATTTTTTTTAAATAAAATAGAATCAGTTTCACCAGTTTCTTTTTATTTTTTAATGTGGCTACAAGAAATTTTAAAATTATATGTGTGACTTGCATTCTATTTCTGCTGGACTGCACAGCTTTGGAGACCTTCTAAGTTAAAATCTTTTGAGGGATGTGTGGATGTGGGTACTATGAAGGGGTGTGCATGTGTCAAGAGGAATGTGTGGGCTCAAATGTGTGTCCACGTACACTGTGCACACATAAATGGATATGCTGGAGCATGCTGCAGAAGGGAGGGGGTGGGAAGAGGAAACGTCTCAGAGACCCAGACTTGCCTGCCCCTGACTGACCATGATCCATATGAGTATGGCCCTCCATGGGCAGAAAGCTCCTTCACCTCCATCATCCTTCAGGGGCTCATAGAAACCTGGAGTTGGGGGTTCTGGTCCCCACTTTATAGATGAGAAGTGAAGACCCAGAGACTTGAATGTGGGTGATAGGTAACTTTCCATCCTACCCACACCCATGATAGCTGAGGGGCAGGTCTCAGGTACTGAGTGTGGAGGAAGAAGACACGTTTTAGGGGATGTGCTGACTTTCATGTGTTCTCTTAACAGTCCTCACAACAGGATGGAGGGTACAAATGAAACTGAGGCTCAGAGAGGTAAAGCAACTCACCCCAACAACGTCATTCTCAGACACCATCGTCCACCCAATGGCTACATGAACTGAAAGAGGAAGTTGGCCTTGCCTCCATCCACTTCCTCACCCTTCACATCTACCCCACTCATCACCAGCTCCTGTGGGGTCCACCTACTAGATACAGTCTTCTCCGCTCTCATCCATCCAGACTAGCCCCACCCACCACAGGCCTCATGGGTGCTTCCCATTCATTCTCTCCAAAGCCACTAGAGGGAGCTTTTCAAATGGCAGATCAGATCTGGACTCTCCCCTGCTTAAAACCCTTGGTTGGCACTAGGTTCTGAGGATAAACACCAAAAAAAAAAAAAAAAAAAAAAAAAAGCCCTAGCAAAGCCTCCCAGCCTCTGCATGCTCTGGTTCCAGCTTCTCTCTCCAGCCTCATGTCCCACCACCCTCCCCCTTGATCACTTAGCTACAGCCCCACTAGCTTTATTCAGCTAACCAAATGCACCACCATCCTTCCCACCACAGGGCATTTGTACAGGCTGTTCCTTCAGCCTGGGATGCTTGTCCCTCCCACTGTTGCCTAGCTACCACATTCATCTTTCATAGCTCAGCTCAAAGTCATTTCCTCTGCAAAGCCTCCCTTGACATGACAATACGATGATGACGATAAGTTTTTTAAAATAACATTTTTAGCACTTTGCATATATTAATTCATTTAAACCTCACACCAAATCTATGGAAAGCATCTTAATCATCTCCACTTTACAGATGAAAAAAACTGAAGCACAGAAAGATTAATCAGTTTGCTCGTGGTCACACAGAAGTTTAGCTCCACAGCCCTCCCTCTGGACTAAATGCCATATTATACACACTGTGTGCCACGTCCCTCTCCTTCATGGCATTAGTCATCAGCATCACCATAGCTAACTTTTATTGGGCACCTAGTATATTCCAGGCACTGTAGTGAGCATGTTATGAGCATTGTCACTGCTGTAATTTCACATTTGTTGGTAGGATTTTGGCTGTATACAGCTCAAGTTCACATTCTTACTCATACACTGTTTCATTTATATCCACAACAGAATTTGGTTAAGGACAGGAAGCCTGACGACAGTGAATCTGAAATACAAGTTAGTGAACATCACTGAAATGATGATAATTCGCTGTATGTGCCTCATGGTAACTAACATTCACTGGGGCCATCTGATCACAGTCCTTATGAAGCACATCCATATGCTTCCCTCACCTCAAAAACCAATTATAAAGAGAGAAAATTCAGGCATGAGTACAACCAATTCAGCTTTTCATGTAGTGGGAGGGAAAAAGAAACCCACAATGTGTTCCTTGACTAGGTCTTACCAACACCAGCCTGAGACCTTCATTCCTATTTAGTCAATTTGAAACAAAACCTCAAAATTAACCAATAAGCCAACGGCTTTTATTTTAGCCACAAAATGTAAAAATCCCTAACATCAGGCCATGACAGCAGTTTTTCTGTTTTGATGATCAACATGATTAAATGTCAGTCTCCATTTTCACGTGGATTTGTTCCCCAAATCAAATAAGATCTGTCACTTAAAGATGTATTTGTCAGCAAACTGTACAGTTTGTTACATAATTAATCCAAAACAAATTAATTGTGTGCATTTATTTTTAAAGGAGCAAGATAAAAAATGTCTCTTTCTGTATAACAATGGCATTAAGCATAAACTTTGTAATGCAATCTTTAATAGTATGCTGATCTAAATAATTAACTACTTTTTAACATATGAAATAGATTTGTAAATCTTCTGAGAGAGTTGGGGAGGTTACTTTTACCATAAACAGGGAGTGCTGAGGAGCACCCCTTAGAGGCTCAGCTGGTGGGGAGAACTCTACACTTCACATAGCTGATGACTCAGAACAGAACTGAGGCCACAAGCCAGGTCTCCTGTCTCCCAGCCCAGACAGATGAGGCTAACCCTAAATCCCAAAACAGTGCTCCCTGAAGCTCTCTCCTACCTACTACCCACCCACCACCACCCTCCACTCTCACTGGTATCTCTCACATCCCTGCTGTCTAGGTCTTTGGTCCTATGGTTCCCTCACTGCCTCCTCCAGAAAGGCCTCCTGCTGTCCACCATCAGAGCTCCTGCAGAGTGTAGTTCTTTAACTACATCCTACCTGGGCCTCTCCTCTCCCCACATTGGACAGTGACTTCCTCTCTGAGCCCAGGGGAGGGGCTCACTGTAAACAGAGGCTGTGTGCCTGCAGGGCAGGGATCTCTCTTAAGCCAGATTCACCTACTTTCTGTGGGACTAGGTCCCAGGGTTCAGCCCAGCCACATGGGGGGACAGAGCCCTTGCCTAGAGCTGCACCCACTGGGGAGAACTTCACCCCTGGGGGCCTCTGGGTTGTCACCTGTCCAATGAAAGAAAAGTCTCCACCCTGGCTCAGAGGGAGCCTCCAACAGCCAGAAGTCAGCCTTGGTAGGTATCCTTTCCTCCACCAAATATATTTGGGTGTGACCTTGACTCTGCCCCTAAACCAGGCCGCTAGGACCTCTCACCTGGGCTCCCTGAAGCCACCTGCCCCCACCTCTGTCTACCCTGGAGCCAAAGTTATCTCGTAGGACATAGGTCAGTTCATGTCACTCTTCTGCTCCAACCCCTCCAGTGTCCCCTCCACCCACACACACCCGTTTCCTTACCCAGGACTAAACCACCCTCGTGCTATGATCCTGCAGAACCAGCCCAGACCCACTTGCTCACCCCCCCATACCCTCACTGTCCCACCACACAGAAGAGCAGGGGGGAGTCTCCACTGGATTCCACAAGCGCATCAAATCTTTCTCACCTCTGAGCCTCAGCACAGGCCTGGGGCACCCTTGCAACCCATCCTCAAACAGCTGGACCCTCCCCATCCTTCAGTCTAAAATCTCCATCCCTCAGAGAGGCCTTCCCTGGCCATGCTACCTGACGTGGCCTGCCTCCTCAACGCCCTGAACCACAGCAACATTTGCGACCTTCATCACATGGGTCACAGTCAGTAATTAATTAATTAGCTTGCTGATTTATTGCTTGTGTCACCCGCAAGTTTCTTCCTCCTCACTGCTGTTTTCCCAGCATCTGAAACAGTGCTGGGCACATAGGAGATGCTGAATAAATACTAGTTGAATAAATGAAAGAACAAACACCCAGAGGTGACTGTGCGTGGTACCTGGGAAGGCCATGATGGATGTGAGGGAAGGTCACTCACAAATAACCCAAAGCAGACTTACAAATAACTAGTCACCTTAAGGAAGGTTCTCTGCAGTGTGGCCTCTGTCCAACCCCAGACCCCAACTCTGCAGACCTCTCTTCATCTCTGCTTCCTCCCAGGATGAACACCCTCCACTCCACTCAGCCACACTGGTCAAGGACTAATCACACAAGGAAAGCGTGTTTTAAAAACAGCACTGGACAAGTCAGCACCTTGACCTCGACAGGTGAGCATGTGACACAGATATACCACCCTCTCAAATGCCGCTGTGCCGAAGAGATCGCCCCATGGTCTGAGCCTCCGTGGCCTCAGTTTGTAAAATGAGAATTCCCCTGTACCAGGTCGTGAGGCTGACACACCAGAGTGCTTGGAATGAACTCTGCCTGCTGCCTGGTGCGTGGTGGCCCTCGGGACCCACTACAGTCTCTCTCCAGTCCCACCTCCTCCTCATTCCCTTGGCAGTCTTTGAATTGGGAAAATTCTGGAATGGAGACTGTGTCTCAGGGTATTCAGAATGAATTACCAAGTTTCTGTGGGTGTCTGGCTACCTCTCGGGGCCATCAAGCATCTTAATTAATGATGATCTGAAAGAGTTTGATATTCCAGGAATAAAAAGGCATGAGGGAGCACAGGCTATTTTAAGGAACATTAATTATTTAATGGACATTATTCGTAGAAAATTGGGGCTAACTGTTAAATATAAATTTAAGGTTGGGAACACTATGATTATTTTAACCCTAATCCCATTCCCTCTTGCCCATTATCAGGAGGAAACTATAGGTCCTAGCAGAAGAAAGACAAGATTCCAGTCTGATCTCTGCCACGGATTTGCTGTGTGACCTCAGGTAGGTCACTGCCCGTCTCTGGGCCTGTTTCATCATCTGTTATGGTCTGTACTAGACAGCTTTCCAGGGTCCTAAGCACTGACATTCTCTGGAATCAGAGAGGATGTCACTACAGCCAAGATCATCTCAGGGTACTTCAGAAACTCCCCACAATGGGCTCTATTTCCAAGGTTCTCATTCAATAGGCCTGAGGTGAACCTATCTCCAGAGGTCTTTAGGCCACACTCTAAGAAAGCTGGGACATCCAGGACATCCTCTGGAGGAGATTTGGACATGAAAGATAGCCTTTTTTTTTTTTTTGGTTTATTTATTTATTTTGAGAGAGAAACAGAGACACAGAGCAGGAGGGGCAAGGAGAAGGAAAGAGAGAGAATCCTAAGCAGGCTCCATGCTGTTAGTGAAGAGCCCGATGCGGGGCTCGAACCCATGAACTGTGAGATCATGACCTGAGCTGAAATCAAGGGTCAGATGCTTAACTAACTGAGCCACCCAGATGCCCTGAAAGATAACCATTTTTTATTAGCGGCCTACATGCTGAAAAGGCATGTTAAACTATATGCAAATGAATTTGCCCAATGTCTGATTTTCCTCTTCATCAAAGTTCATGTGTTAATTCTGGGGTCAAAAACATAAAAATTTTCTCTTGTAATTATCTCCTAATCAGCTCACTACAGTGACCCCTAAGGAGAAGTCATAAATCTTGTCCATGGGAACTGAAGATGAAACCACACACAGTGAAGCTCTCTACAGAGAATGTACACATATGGATGTCCTGAACACAGAGAAGCTTGAACCTGAAACCCTGGGAAGTAGTCCATCCATCCACCTTCCCATTCATCTATTCATCCGTCCATCTGTTCATTTATCCATCCATCCACCCACCCACCCACCTATCCATCCACCTATCTATTTATCCATTCATCCATTAAAATATGCATGTTGAATACCTACTATGTTCTGGGCACTGGGGATACAGACAGTAAACAAAACAACTTGGTCTGTACCAGGGATGGAGATGTTAAACAAGCAAACACACTAAATAATTATAAACTGTGAAAAATGCTATGTAGGAATCAGATAGTTCTCTGAAATAGAGAATGGCAGAGTGGGAGAAGAAGAAACCTACCTTGAGTGAGTAATAAAGGGAGACTTCCTAAAGGAGGGGCCATTAAAACTGAGATCTCAAAGACAAGAAGGCACACACAAAGACCTTCAGACACAAAGAACGATAAATGCAATGACTGTGGGCATGAACTGCTTGTGAACCTGAAACTCTCCCCAGTGCGACTCTCTCCCAAATGGTCAAATGATCCTTTAGCCTCTGCTTACACACTTTAGGTGACGGGGAATTCACTGCCCCTAGGACCTGCCCACCCCATTGTTGAGGACTCTGATAGGTCAGAGTTCTTTCCCACATGAACCCTGCAAGATCCACTAACTGATCCAGGTACTGACCACTCAAGTTACTCCAAGCTGGCCCACAAAACAGCGTTGGACAGTTCCAGCAACAGTGACGCCCCCAGGCAAGCCCCCTCTTTGCCTGAGGTACCACCCTACCTCCTCAGCTGTGAGTGCTTGGGGAGCTGTGCAGGTCTGGTGTTATTCAGGCATGGACTCCTCGGCTCTGAACCCCCTGGCAGCTGAGTTAGGCTTCCTGAGCCCAAGATCTTTGCGTGCAAGGCAGAGGAAATGCTAGCAACCTCTCCTTCTCAGACAGATGATGTGACAAAATGTAGCAGTGTTCCAGGCAGATAATAGGAACTCAGTAATTATAGGGAGATTACTAGAGGTGAAGGGCAAGTTCCTGTGAGGTGAAGGAAACATCCACCACGGTGGAAGTGATGACAAGTGTGCAGGGGAAACCTGGGCCTGCTGTTACCTCTCGTCAGAACACCTCCCCCACCCAACCACCCCTTCCTGGTCCTTGTCTTCTGCTGCACCACACCCATGCCACACGACTGCTTAGAACCATCCCAGTCACACCATCTGTGCCGGGACTTGACTACCACACTAGCAGCCCCACCAGGCTACAGTCACTCCCGGGTCTGCAGCGCCCCTGGACCGAGCTCCTGATTTCAGGAGTGTCCACAGAGCCAAGGTGCTCAAAGAATGCACTGAATGAATAAACCTCAAAATGAAGCATGTTCTCAAAAACCAAAACAGAATGACCACGGGATCCAGCAATTCCACCTCTGGGTGTATAGGCAACAGAACTGAAAGCAGGGTCTCCAAGAGCTATTTGTGCACCCGTGTTGATAGCAGCGTTATCCACAATGGCCAAGAGGTGGAAGCCACCCAAGTGCCCATGGACAGATGAACGGAAAATGAAATGTGGTCTGTACACACAACGGAATATTATTCATTCTTAAAAAAGATGGGGCGCCTGGGTGGCTCAGTCAGTTAAGCAGCCAACTTCAGCTCGGGTCGTGATCTCGCAGTATGTGGGATTGAGCCCCGCGTCGGGTTCTGTGCTGACAACTCAGAGCCTGGAACCTGCTTCAGGTTGTTTCCCTCTCTCTCTGCCCCTCCCCCACTCACGCTCTGCCTCTTTCTCTTTCTCTCTCAAAAATAAATAAACATTTTTAAAAAATTTTTAAGTAAGAAAAAAAGAAACAAGAAAAAAGAAGCAAGCTCTGACACAGGTTATGATGTGGATGGACCCTGAGGACGCTATGCTGAGTGAAAGAAGCCGGTCACAAAAAGACAACTATTGTATGATTCCACCTACATGAGATACCTAGAGCAGTCAAACCCAGAGAGAATGAAGCAGAAGGCTGGTTGCCAGGGGCTGGGAGGGAGGAGGAATAGGGAACCATTGTTTCACAGGGATTAAGCTTGAGTTTTGCAAGATAAAAATTTTTAGAGATTGGCTGTACAACAATGTGAATGTAGTTAGCACTTTTGAACTACATGCTAAAAAAATGTTAAGATGGTAAATCTTACGCTATGTGTATTTTATCACAATTTTTAAAAACTGAAGCATGACTCTACCTACAGGCAGGGGCATGGACTGTTTGACCTAGACTTTTTGCAGTCATGTGAAAATACAATAGCCCAGAGTCCCAGAGCCAGACGTGACTTTTATTCATAATCAGCACTGAGAAGAGGGTTCATTAAGTATCTAATGATTGATTCTAAAATTCGTATTGAAAGACCTGATGTGTATATTCAGAATCAGCTTGCCCTGCAATTAACTAAAAACCACTTATGACAGGAATTCATACATAATCGCTATCAGTGGAGTCAACTTGTAAGAATATTCTAAGCATTTAATTGACTTTTAAAAGAATAGCTCCAGCAAGCTAATTAAATATCAAGTTAGGGAATGTGTTAATTGATATTTAATAAGGATGTCAATTGATGTCTAACTAGCCAATATGTCTCTTAAAATATGTCAATTAGATGCCTAAAGATCCTTTTCAAGGGGATTAGGAATTGAATGTATTGAGGACGTAATTGGTTAATTTTTTTTTTTTTTAATTACAAACTGTAACCCTCCCTGCTGACTTTGCCTGGATTATAGAGCCATTTATGAGCAGCTCTTCCTGGTTTCCTGGCCGTCTGGACATATAGATCTACAGAGCCGGAGTAGGCTTTTGTTGGGCTCTTATCTAACATCTGTAAAAAAATGGTGCCCGGGGAGGGCAAGTGAACCCTATCCAAGTCTTCCATCAGGTCAGGAATGGGCTTTGCCTCCACCCACCATGGCCAATTTTCATTAATCAGATACAAAGGCTGATGTAGGGAACTTATGTATGGCATGTACACCCTGCCTGACCACCCCCCACACCCACCCTGCCCTGAGACTCTCCTCCCACCTGGATGAAACCCCACACAGCCCAGGTCCTCTCCTTCCTATCTGCTCCCTGTCATGGTAAGAAGTTTAATCAGGAGAGCCCGTGTCACTTGGAAGCAACAAAAGTTCTGCTGCCTCCCAAATATGGCCACCAAACAATATCAACAATATTACCTGTAGCCATTCTTTCATTCATCCAACATTCACTGTGCACTAATTGTATGTTGTGGAAGATCTGAACTTTGGTACAGTTATCTACTTCTTCAGAATAAACCACCTTAAGCAACTGCCATTTTATTATGGTCATCTCTCTGTGGGTCAGAAATTCAAACAGGAAACAACATGAATGGCTGGTCTCTGTTCTGCAATGTCTAGAGCCTCAGCTGGGAAGACATGAATGACCAGCGTGACTCAATGACTGAAGTAGGGGAATCCAGGATCATCTAGAGGCTTCTTCACTCACATAACTGGCTCCTAGTGTGAAATAACTCAAAGGCTGGGTTCAGCTGTGACTGTCAGCCAAAACACCAATATATGGACTCCCCATGACATGGGTTTGGTGGCATAGTGGCCTCTTGGTGATCAAACTATCTTACATGGTGACCCAGAGCTCTAAGGGCTAATGTTCCACCAACAAGACAGAAGGTGCATGGTCTTTTAGGACTTACCATCAGAAGTCCCACATCATTTTAACCATGCTCTATTAGTTGAAACAATCATGACCTAGTTTCAAGGGAGAGAATGTATTCTTAAGCTGTGTCTTAAAACCACCACAGATCTTTGTCACGAGAGCAGGGGAAGTCTGTAATAGGAATATAGCAGGGGAGCAATATGATCTGATTTATATTTTAACGTCATTCTAACTAGAGTACAGAACAGATAGTTGGGGGAGGATAGAAGCAAAGAGACTTGTAAGGAAGCAAGCCATAACAGTGAATGAAGGCAATGGTGGTAGAGATGGAAAGAACTGGACAGATTCTAGACACTTTTTAGTATATAAGGACAAAGGGATGGATTAATTGAAGGAAGTACCTGTCAAAAATGATTCCCCAGTTCCTGTCTATTGACTATTGTGAAAAGAGTGGCACCATTTCCTATGATGGGAAACACTGGAATGGAGGGTGGGGTTGGTGAGGGTTAAGTGAGACAAGTTTTGGTAGGAAAGGGTCACATTTAGTTTTGGATGATCTGAATTTGCTGTGTCTTAGGGACATCCAGGAAGAGCTGCAAGGCCTTCCATGAGAAATGCAGGTTTAGAGCTCAAAAGAGAGGTGTGATCTGGGGACAGGAAGGAATTGAAACCATAGGCATGGTGGATGGTATCACCTAGGACCAAGTCTTGAACCACTCCAACATGAAGACATCAAGTAGAGGAGGAAGATCACAGGGATCCATGAAGCAGCAGCCGGAGAGACAAGAGGAAAACCAGGAAGAGGTGGGGTCACAGGAGCTCAGGGCAGGGCAATGTTCATGATGGAGGGAGTGGTCAGCTCTGTAAGAAGCCAATGAAAGATCAGAAAGATGAGGGTCTTTCGTGAGAAGGGGCACTAGGATTCGAACACAGATGGTCAGACACCTAACACTGGGTTATTCCTCTCTTTCACAGGGCAGGGCCTTCACGAGTTGTGAGCTGTGTATAACTCCACTCAAAACCTCAGCAAGATCAGATCTAAGAACTAACAGAAGCAACTCCAAAGTCCACCCAGGAAAACCAATCAGTGGAAGTATGCCTGAAATGTTTTACAAAATGAAAGTACTCAGAGATGTGATAAAACATAATGCAAGGCCAAAGGGTCCTCCATGAAAGAGGCCTGAATTTCATCTCTGTGGCAGGTCTGCCCTACTGCACGCCCCTACAAGGTTGGAGGGAGAGTGGGACAGGGAGAGCAGGCAGTCTGAGACAGTGACCTGGGTGAACAAGTCCCTTCACCTTGTCAATACTCTACTTCTCTATTCTACCAAACATTTAAAGAAGAGTTAACACCTATTCTCTTGAAGCTGTTCCAAAAAAATAGACATGGAAGGAAAACTTCTAAACTCTTTCTATGAAGCCAGCATTACCTTGATTCCAAAACCAGACAAAGACCCCACTAAAAAGGAGAACTATAGACCAATTTCCCTGATGAACATGGATGCAAAAATCCTCAACAAGATACTAGGCAACCAGATCCAACAATACATTTAAAAAAATTATTAACCACAACCAAGTGGGATTTATACCTGGGATGCAGGACTAGTTCAATATCTGCAAAACAATCAATGTGATACATCACATCAAAAAAAAAAAGAACAAGAACCCCATGATCCTCTCAATAGATGCAGAGAAAACATTTGACAAAATACAGCATCCTTTCTTGATAAAAACCCTCAAGAAAGTAGGGATAGAAGGATCATATCTCAAGATCATAAAAAGCCATATATGAAAGACCCACCACTAATATCATCCTCAACGGGGAAAAGCTGAGAGCTTCCCCCCTAAGGTCAGGAACAAGACAGGGATGACCTCTCACACCACTGTTATTCAACATAGTATTGCAAGTCTTAGCCTCAGCAATCAGACAACACAAAGGAATAAAAGGCATCCAAATCATCCAGGAGGAGGTCAAACTCACACTCTTCGCAGATGACAGGATACTCTATATGGAAAACCCAAAAGATTCCACCAAAAAACTGCTAGAACTGATCCATGAATTCAGCAAAGTCACAGAATATAAAATCAATGCACACAAATTGGTTACATTCCTATACACCAATAATGAAGCAACAGAAAGAGAAATCAAGGAATCGATCCCATTTACAATTGCACCAAAAACCATAAAATACCTAGGAATATATCTAACAAAAGAGGTGAAAAATCTATACACTGAAAACTATAGAAAGCTTATGAAAGAAATTGAAAAAGACACACAACAAAAGGAAAAATATCCCATGCTCCTGGATAGGAAGAACAAATATTGTTAAAATGTCAATACTACCCAAAGGAATCTACATATTCAATGCAATACCTATCAAAAATAACTCCAGCATCTTCACAGAGGTAAAACAAACAATCCTAAAATTTGTGTGGAAGCAGAAAAGACCCCGAATAGCCAAAGCAATCTTGAAAAAGAAAACCAAAGCTGGAGGCATCACAATCCTAAACTTCAAGCTGTATTACAAAGCTATAATCATCAAGACAGTATGGTACTGGCACAAAAACAGACATTCAGATCAATGTAACAGAACAGAGAACCCAGAAATGGACCCACAAACGTATGGCCAACTAATCTTTGATAAAGCAGGAAAGAATATCCAATGGAATAAAGACAGTCTTTTCAGCAAATGATGCTAGGAAAACTGGACAGTGACATGCAGAAAAATGAACCTGGACCACATTCTTACACCATACACAAAACTAAACTCAAAATGGATGAAAGACCTAAACGTAAGACAGGAAGCCATCAAAATCACAGAGGAGAAAGCAGGCAAAAACCTCTCTGACCTCAGCCACAACAACTTCTTACTCAACACGTCTCTGGAGGCAAGGGAAACAAAAGCAAAAATGAACTATTGGGACCTCATCAAAATAAAAATCTTCTGCACAGAAAAGGAAACAGTCAGCAAAACTAAAAGGCAATCAACAGAATGGGAGACAGTATTTGCAAATGACATATCAGATAAAGGGTTAGTATCCAAAATCTATAAAGAACTTATCAAACTCAACACCCAAAAACAAATAATCCAGTGAAGAAATCAGCAAAAGACATGAACAGACACTTCTCCAAAGAAGACATCCAGATGGCTAACAAACACATGAAATAATGCTCAACACCACTCATCATCAGGGAAATACAAATCAAAACCACAATGAGATACCACCTCACACCTGTCAGAATGGCTAACATTAACATCTCAGACAACAACAGATGTTGGCGAGGATGCGGAGAAAGAGGATCTCTTTTGCGCTGCTGGTGGGAATGCAAGCTGGTGCAGCCACTCTGGAAAATAGTATGGAGGTTCTCAAAAATTTAAAAATAGAACTATCTTATGACTCAGCAATTGCACTCCTAGGTATTTATCCAAGGGATACGGGTGTCCCGTTTTGAAGGGGTACATGCACCCCAATGTTTATAGCAGTGCTATTGACAATAGCCCAAGTATGAAAAGAGCCCAAAATGTCCATCAACAGATGGATAAAGAAGATGTGGTGTATACATATACAAGGGAATATTACTCAGCAATCAAAAAGAATGAAATCTTGACATTTGCAACTACGTGGATGGAACTAGACGGCATTATGCCAAGCAAAATTAGTCAGAGAAAGACAAATATATGACTTCACTCATATGAGGAATTTAAGATGCAAAACAGATGAACATAAAAGAAGGGAATCAAAAATAATACAAAAACAGGGAGGGGGACGAAACATGAGACTCTTAAATACAGAGAACAAACAGAGGATTGATGGAGGGGTTGTGGGGGGGGATAGGCTGAACAGGTAAGGAATCTACTCCTGAAATCATTGTTGCACTATATGCTAACTAACTTGGATGTAAATTTAAAAATAAAAAAATAAATTAAATTAAATTAGAAAATCAAACCAACAAACAAAATTAGGGACCTTGGGGAGAATGGAAAGGATGCAAACCCTTTCCAAATGAACTCGGATAAATCCTGTTAATTAATAAAAAAGTAATTTTGAAAAAAAAATACTCTACTTCCCTAATAATTTCAGGTCTATAGTATCTTGAGGTCCCACTGACTCCACTACAGGACAATCAAGTGGGATGGCTTCACGGGGCCCCATGAATCACTATGAAATGCAACTTGTCCTCACAATATTAGAACAATGGTTTCACAAGGACGGCTGAGAAGGTTTCCACATGGTCTCAGAGGAAAAGGATGGAGACACCACAGCCATGTGGTCACAAGCATGCTTTCAGAATTAGATGGTCAAGCTTCAGCTTCTGGACCTTGCTAGCTAAATGTCCTTAAGTAGATTTCTCAGCCTCTCAGAAAGAATCTAGAAAGTACATGCTAAGTTAATTTGTCCCACTGCTTAAGTCACAGAAGTTGGAGGGGAATAGAAGGGTAGCCTCTGTTTGCTCAGTATCAACTGAAGATCCCCAAATGGGCGCAAAGAGCTCAGCATTTGGAATCAGTCAGCAAAGAGCCTGGCTCCTCTTACTTTCAACTAGAAGGGAAAACCATCAGCAGCCACTCCAGCCGCTGTTGTTGGAGATGGTTATTCAGTTACCAATAACAACAGTTGCCATGGAGATGGGAGGTCCAGCCTGCCAGCCTGGAAGGACTCTCAGGCCAGGACCAGATGAGCCACATCCACACCCTTTCCAAACCCAAAAGGCAGTCTGAGTCCCAGCTTTCTCTCAATTACCTGACTGTGGAGTTCTTCTGCTTTATTTTTCTTTCTTCTTCCTGTCAGAAGGTCCCACTATTTGAAAATCGGTTGGGATATATGGCAAAGGTGTGGAAAGTCTCATGGATGGTGCAGTAACTAAGTCTTTATAAAGTCAGAGGACAGCTTACATTGGTGTTGGGGGAGAGAGTTGTCACGGAGGGTGGATGAAGGAGCTATGGGTGTTTGGGGCTGCAGCAGGTCTGTGGAATCCAGGACTGCTCCTGGAAACCCTAGAGGCCTGTGCTGGGATCAAACTCCACAGAAAGAGCCAGGGGAAGACAGGGGTGTTTCTTGAGATAGTTAGTGCCTGGATGGGCAGCTAAGAACGTGCCCCAAGAGGAAAGGTGATGCCCACACTTGAAGGGGACCACAGTTTCTCTCCAAGTTCCTGAAGACCACTTCTGGAGAAAAAGAAGCCAAATCAGAAAATAAACAAATGTGAGTGGTAAAAAGAATCAGAGATGAGTTCTCTTGACAACAAAGAAATCAAACTCTCAGGGGGAACAGGCTTCCCCACGGCTACCCTAATCGTATACCCAGCAATCTCTACTCCCAGTCTGGGTTCTTCCCATCACGACACAGATCTGGGTTGTTTCTGGAAGGTCGCCCAACGTGAGCTGAGCTTTCTCACAATGAGAGTACCATCCACAGACTGGCTGTCTGCTGAGGTAGGGAGTGAGTTCCCTGTCATTGAGGGTGAAACAGAGAGGTCTAGCACCCTTTGGGTAGGGCATTTCAGAGATGATTCCTGCCCTGGGAGGTGGTCGGGACTACATGACTTTGGAGCCCCATCTTCTCTCAGCTCTGTGATTCTACAGTGAGTGGAGGTGTCCTGGCTCAAACTGGAGCAGACCATACCAAACCCCACCAGCCTGGGCTCTTCTGCTGTTTTTCCACCACTCCCAGTCCCGGGCCTCCAAATGGGGAGGGCAAATGCTTTCTCAGCTTATGCCCGAAGAAATGTCCAGAATTACTTCACACAGCAGCATCCAACCCAGCTCTGTGCCCAGCAGCCCGGAGGAGGCCTGGCCCAGAAGGCTTCTTTAAAATCTATGAAAAGAGCATCCATATACCTCCGAGAGAGGGAGGCAGGGAATGCCTTCCCCAAAGTCCCAATGGGAAAAAGAAGCAAGCCAGTGGCAGCCCCAACGACTCCCATGGTCTGAAGTCAAAGATAAGAGAATGTGTAATAAAGATCTGACCAGCCCGTGTGCCATCAGCTTCCAGAGGCATGAACTTGGGAACATTTCCTAGCATCCCTGGGGCCTGGTTCCCACAACTGAACAACCATACACTCACACATGCTAATAAAGCAGATCTGCAACAAGGATTAAGAAGCCGGGGCAGGAAAGTACCCAACACAATGCTGGTAAGAATTGACGGGTGCCAATTTGCTTCGAAGTGGTAAAGCGGGAGAGGCGCCTGGCTGGCTCAGTTGGTAGAGCATGTGACTCTTGATCTCAGGGTTGTGGGTTGGGGTTGTGGGTTCCGGCTTGTGGGTTTGAGCCTCATGCTGGGTGCAGGGATTGCTTAAAAATAAAAGGCTTTAAAAAGAAAATGACGAAGGGGAGGCACAAAAGGGAGAAGAGACGCAACAGGATAGACCCTGAGGTAATAATGAAAACAGGTCTGCCAAGTCAGAACTATTTGCCTAATAACACTACAATGTCATTTGCCTTTCTCCCTCTCTTCCTCTCATGAAGGTACTGTGGAATTTTCCAGAGGCTACATGGCATGTGATTGGACAACCATGAAATAAATGCAGAAGCAGATCTGAGAAGCCAGCTGCCTAGTAAGCCAGACATTCAAAGGATTTGCAGAATGTAAAACAATGCCTCTCATCTCACTAATTTTTTGGTTTGGAAAAACATAGTTTAGTTTTTTTTTTATAAAAAGTTATTTAACAACCATTAGGATGGCTATTACTTAAAAAAAAATTGTAACAGAAAACCACAGGTGTTGGCACGGATGTGGAGAAATTGACACCTTGGGCTTTGCTGGGGGGAATGTAAAATGGTAGGGCGGCTGTGGCAAACAGTGTGTCAATCCTTAAAAAATTAAGCATGGAATTACCATTTGATCCGGCAATGCCACTTCTGGGTATATGCACAACCAAACTGAAAGCAGGGTCTCAAAGAGGTATTTGTGTGCCCATGTGTGTAGCAGCACTGCTCCCAATAGCCAAGTGGTGAAAACAACCCAATGTCTGTCGACGGATGAATGGATAAACAATATGTGGTCTATACACACAATGGCATATTATTCAGCCTTGAAAAGGAAGGAAACCCTGACACAGGCGACCACAGGGTGAACCTTGAAGATATTACGCTAAATGATGCAAGCTGGACAAAAGAAGACAAATATGTGTGACTCCACTCATACGGAATACCTAGAGCAGTCAAATCCATAGAGACAGAAGGACAGTAGCTCCCAGGGGCTGGGGACAGCGGGTATGGGGAGTTAGGGTTTAATGGGTACAGAGTTTTAGTATGGGAAGATGAAACGTTCTGGAGACGGGTAGTGGCGGGAGTTGCACAACAATGTGAATATACTTAGTGCCGTTGAATGGTACATTTAAAAATGGTTAAAAGTGTAAACGTTGGATATATTTTACCACAATAACAACAAAATAAAATAAAGTAAAATCTAACGGATGATGTATAACTAGCATTTAAAAGCTTATAGCAGAGAGGGGCCCGGGTGGCTCAGTCGGTTAAGCGTCCAACTTCAGCTCAGGTCATGATCTCATGGTTCATGAGTTCAAGCCCCACATCAGATCCTTTGTCTCACTCTCTCTCTGCCCCTCCCCTGCTTGCGCACACTCTCCTCTCTCTCTGTCTCAAAAACAAACAAATAAATAAATAAAAATAAATCCTATAGTAGAAATAAATTATCAAGGACAAAAAGTATTTGTGTTGACATGTAATGGGAGCATTATTTTTAAGTGAATTAATATTTTTAAATGTCTGAGATCTAATGTCTAATATAGCAAACAGCAATAGATGCAACCCACAGGTCCAAAAGCTCTTGGAGGTTCTCAAAAAATTTTAAGAGTGTAAGTGTAAAATGAGACCAAAAAGTTTGAGAATGTCTAACATGATATTATTCTACTTTGCATAGGTTTTAAATTTCCTGTATTAAAAAAATTCATTTTAAGCGCCCAACTCTTGATTTCGGCTCAGGTCATGATCCCACAGTTTGTGAAATCAAGCCCAGCATCGGGCTCTGTGCTGACAGTGTGGAGCCTGCTTGGGTTTCTCCCCCTCTCTCTGCCCCTCCTCCCCTGCTCACACTCACGTGCACACTCTCACTGTCTCACTCTCTCAAAATAAATAAGCAAACTTTTTTTAAAACCCAGTAATTGGCTATTTTTCTTTCCTTCTTTGCTGTTTGGGCAAATTGTTTAACCTTGAAGGTCCTCAGTATTCTCATCTGTCAAGGGGGTAGATAAGTCTAAAGTATGATTCCATGAATCAAATCTAACCCCACACAGACACAGGGGCTACTGCTCCCCGCTACCCCGCCCCTGAGCTTCTGTGGAGATCTGAGCCTCTCTGGCTTGAGGAAGAGGGAGTGTGCTCTTGTGTTAATCAGATCCCATTAATTTTTCAAAGTAGACAACAGCCCACTTACTCATCTCCCATCGAGCCTCATCCATAATTGATCCCGTACTGCACTTATCCAAATAGACAGAGGAGATGCCCGGGGCACGTGGGGCTCTGGGAGGGTTTTCTGCTGATGAGCCTATCCTCCGAATTAATGGCTGTAGTGAGAAGCACTCACAGCCATGACCTGTTGTAACTAAAGGGGGCTGACGCCTTTCCTTCGATCAAGAATGACAAGGAAGAGAGAAAGAAACTACTCCCTAAATGCTCTAAAGGACTGTTCTGAGATTACTCCTAGTAATCAAAGCAGTTTGAGGGGATTGGTCTAAGACAGCTTTGAACTCAGGTTCATAAAGACCTCAGCAAGTCTGGACCTCAAGCCCCTTTGATCACAGCCTCTTTTGAGGCCATATACCTCTGCCCCATCTCCCCTCCAGAATAAATGCCAAATGGATCGAAGGTTTAAATATTTTTTAGAAAGAATTAGTTACAATGCTTAAAGACAACATAAAGTAAACATTTATCAGATGAGTAAAGATTCTGTGATAAGAAAGAGAAAAGCGGTCCCTGACATTTGGGAGAGCTGGCCCGGCCCTCACAGCTAGGCGCTGGAGTTTCCCTGTCGAACATAAACAATTTCATACAATGTCAACGTCAGACAAGGTCACAGGCAAGACAAAAGCAAGACCACTCTGTAATCATCTCTGAACTGTACTCATTGGCCAGGAAGCCGTAACAAAGTACCACAAACTACGTGGATTAGATAACATGTAAGGTCTGGCAGTTCTGGAGACTGGAAGCCTGTGATCAAGGTGTCTGCAAGACCACGCTTTCTCTGAAGGTGCAAGGGAAGGAGCGGTTCTGGGCCTCTCTCCTAACTTCTGGTGGTTCCTGGGCTTATGGCAACAGAACTCCGATTTCCACCTGGTGCTCCCCCTGTAGTGCATCTCTGTCTACATTTCCCTTTTTTGTAAGGACACCAGTCATATTGGTTTAGGGGCCCACGCTACTGGCCATTTCTAAATAAGGTCATATTCTACAGTACTGGGGGTTAGAACTTTAACATATGAACTTGAGGAGTAGACAATTCAACCCATAACCCATGAACTTGGACAAAAACAAGGACATTGTCCAAACCATAAAAATGATCAGACATCCCCTGTATGTTTCTTGGGGCTGCTGTAACAAATTACTACACGTTTAGTGCCTTAAAACAACAGAAATGTATCATCTTACAGTTCTGGAGGACAAAAGTATGAAATTGGTCTCACTGGGCTGAAATCAAGGTATAGTCAGTGCAGTGCCTCCTCCAGAGGCTCTAGGAAAGAATCCATCCCTTGCCTTTTTCAGGTTCTGGTGGCTGTAGGCATTCCTTGGCTTGTGGACATATCCCTCCAGGCTTCAATGTCAGCATCCTCAAATCTCTCAGCTCTATCTTTACACTGTCTTCTCCTGAGAGAGAGAGACAGACAGACACAGAAAGCAGGTATGTGTGAACCTCTGCCTCTCCTTTTTTTTTTTTTAAGTTTATTTATTCATTTTTGAGAGAGAGCACACGTACGCACAAGTGGCAGGGGGGAGAATCCCAAGCAGTTCTGCACTGTTGGTGCAGGGCCCAAATTCACAAACCACAAGATCATGACCTGAGCTGAAGTCAGACGCTCAACCAACTGAGCCACCCAGGCACCCCATGCCTCCCTTTTACATAAACATTTGGGAATATATTTAGGGCTCACCTGAATAACGCAGGATAATCTCCCCCATCTCAAGATCCTTAACTTAATCCCAGCTGAAAAGACAAGTTTTCCATCTAAGGAAATATTCGCAGCCTCCAGGGATTATGATCTGATGACTGTGGCAGCCATTACTCAGACTACTCTACCCCCGGCCCTAGCTCATGAGGGTGACTGCTACTTCTTTGTCAATTATAGCTTTAATCTCACTTCATTCCTAGCACTTTCTAAATCAGATTTATTAGAATATGCAATCACAGACTTGCCTTCACCTCCAGAAAGTGTCCAGTTCAAAGAAAAGCCTTATTTCCTTAAAACCTTCTCAAAACTACTTGACCCAGGTGCAGATCCTGTAAGTCCTTTGTAATACTCCTGATGAGGTGCCTCACAGTTCTCCCATAACGTATGGCTTCTGTGTTGCAAAGAGTCAATAAACCCAACTTTGTTCAACTACAGGTATATCCACGGTGGCATTTAGCTGGAGAAAATAACAGTAGCATAAAAGCCATAAGAAGTACCACAAAGAAGAAAAGGCCTAAGTTTGTCTACATAAGAGTGACATTATCAAAAACTGGCAGAATAAGAATCTCCAAAAACCCTCTTGACCGTAAAAGCAATGGGATCACTGGCAAAAATTGTCAGAATCAACTGCTTTAGAATGTTAGAATTTAACCAAAAGTTTGTAGCGATCAGGGATGGGGTGCTTTTTCAAGGAAAACAATGAATCTTGATAAGAACCTAGAGCTTTGTGACATTTTAACTTGCCCTAGTCCCGCCCCCTGCTCTCCAGCCCACAATAACCTTGAAAACTAACGACCCATAATCACTAGCAAATCACTGGGAAAACCGGCAGCTCAGCAGCCCAGCTGCCACTGATGGAGTCAGAACAGAGTGGAGCTTTTCAGAGCCCCAATGTCAGAGCATCATCATCACTTGATCTGTCTGGCAGTCCCCTGGAAAACCCCACTTGTAAGGCTCATCCTTAGTTGACCTGGCTCAGAGCTCAGCCAGTGTAAACAGTCTTTTATTTCCTCCCCCAGGAGCTTTTGTCAAAAACAGTAAGTAGCAATTATATAACATTTTAGCTGCCTGAAGGAGAAAGAAGTTTGGGCAAACAACGAGCTAATAACCAAAAAACTTAAAAGGAAAAGCTGGAGAATGAGAATTCCATAGAAGGTGTGGAAAAGGAGGCCATGCACACACAGAAAGCTGTGCACATGCCTAGGGCTGCATGCATGATCAGGAAGGTAGGAGAAGGCAGTAAGCTATCACCGCTGGCTCATCTTGGGGCCCCCTGTGAGCAGGAAGTAGAGACCAAGCCAGCGCTGTAGATGCTAGGCTGCGTGGTGAAAGTGCGCCCCACATACAGAACCCCTTGACAAAGCCTGGGAGACTTTCTGGTTCCAGGGACTTAAGGAAATCTCTATCCAATCAATGGCTGACCACGAGGCTGAGAAGAGACTTCAGTGGCCACAAACAAAAAATACAGAGACTTTATAAGTTAGCACGGTAGAGTCACTAAGCAAATAAACAACAACAGCAGTAACAGAAACAGCAAAACAACAAACCCTGGGAAGGAGGGACAATCTGATTTCCAGAGTTGTCACATCATGTTATTTAGAATGCCCAATTTCCAACAATAAGACATAAGATACGCAAATAAAAAAGAAAGTATGGCCCATACACACACACTCACAAAAATGCCCATGCAAACAGTCCCTGAGGAAGCACGGGTGTTGGACTTACTAGACAAAATCTTTAAATCGGCTCTTTTAAGTATGTTCAAAGAACCAAAGGAAACCATGTCTAAAGCAGCAAAGGGGGAGATGCCTGGAGTGATGGCAGCAAGATGGCGGACCAGGAGAGCCCAGCCTCCACACCCCCACAAACACTGACTTCAGGACAGATGACTTCCCAAGTCTCCAGGGGAAGAGATGAACACCCAGATCCATAACATCCAAAGAACCAAGAGTAGGCTGAATATCAGAAAATCTTCTATTAGACATATTAAAATCAAATTGTTCAAAGTCAAAGACAGAATTTTGAAAGCAGCAAGAGAAAAGCTACTCACCACATACAAGGGAGCCCCCGTGAGACTGTGAGAGGATTTCCCAGCAAACCCATGAAGGTCAGGACGGAGGATACACTCAAAGTGCTGAAAGGAAAAAAACAAAACAGAACTGTCAACAAAGAATACCTTACCCGACAAAGCTGTCCTTCAGAAATGGAGAGAAAAAGACTTTCCTAGGCAAACAAAAGCTGAGAGAGTTCATCACAACCAGACCTGTCTTATAAGAAATGCTAGAAGGAGTTCCTCACGTTGAAAAGTAGGGATACCACGTGGAACATGAAAACATATGAAAGTAGAGGACTCTCTGGTGAAGGTAAGCACACGGTAAAATTCAGAATACCCTAATTCTGTAATGGTGGGGCATAAATCACTCCTAATGCCAGCATAAAAGTTAAAAGACTCGGGGCACCTGGGTGGGTCAGTCAATTAAGCAGCCGACTTCTGCTCAGGTCATGATCTCAAGGTCCATGAGTTTGAGACCTACATCAGGCTCTGTGCTGACAGCTCAGAGCCTGGAGCCTGCTTCAGATTCTGTGTCTCCCTCTCTCTCTGTCCCTCCTCTGCTCACTCTCTGTCTCTCTCTCAAAAATAAATAAACATCAAAAATTTCAAAAAAGTTAAAAGACTCAAGTACTTAAAATAACTATAGCTAAATAACCTGCTCATTGGTACATATCATAAAAGGATGCAAATAGTGACATCGATAACATGGGGCAGAAGGGGTAAAAGTGTGGAGTTTTTGTATGTGATGGAAATTAAGTTATCAGCTTAAAATGAACTGTCATAACTAGAAGATGTTTTATGTGAGCTTCGTGGTAATCACAAAGAAGAAACCTGTAGTAGAAACACAAAAGATATGGAGAAGAGAATCAAAACAAAACACTATAAAAAAGTCATCAAGTCACAAAGGAAAACAACCAGAGGAAGTAAGGAATTACAAAACAGGCAGAAAAGAGTTTTTTACATGAAAACACTCTATGTCTTTACCAACCATCAATTATTTTTAAAGTAAGTGGATTAAATTACCCAGTCAAAAGACAGACTGGATGAACAGGTAGTCAGGGGAGGCCTCTCTGTGGAGGTGGTAGTGAAACAGTCCTAACTGAAGGAAAGGAAGGTGGCAGGCAGGTGTCCTTGGGAAGTGCATTCCTGGCAGAGAGAAGAGCCACTGCAGAGACCATGGGCAAAGAGCTTGCTGGGGAGGGAGATGAGGCAGAACTAGAGGCCACAGAGTCTGAAGTGCAGGAGAGGGAGGTGGAAGGGTCTCCTAAGACAAAGGGAAGCTTCTGGGGCCTTAATGGGGTGTAAAGGGTGGAGGATTGGTTGGTGGTGCTCTCGTGGACTGGAGGCTAGGGGGTACAGAATTGAGGAGGCCAGATCAGTGAGGAGGGGAGAGACAGAGGTGGCTTCATCTCTGGTGGGAGCTGGGAAAACAGTGAAGTGGGCGTATTGAAGAAATATTTTAGGGCCAGAGCTGATGAGATTTGCTAACACACTGAATGTACACCTCCTAGCACAAATTTCTCTGTTCCTTTTAGAGGCTTCATTCTTCTCTACTCTATTTGTAGAGAGAACAAATGAGGGCATTTTCAGAAAGTCGTCAAGAGTGAGAGATGAAGAGATGAGGTTAAAGCCTCCCCACCCCCAACCTGGACTCTCTCAATTGAAGCACAGCACATCCCCAAAGAGAACCACATGAGAATGTCCATGGCAGCTTTCCCATAATAGCCCCAAACTGGAAACAACCCACACGTGGCTCAATAGTCGAATGGACAAATAGATTGTGTGTATTCCTACTATGGAATACTCAGCAACAGTGAAAAAGCAAAATGGAATGCATCTCAAAAACATTATGTTTTGCAAAAAAAAAAAAAAAAAAAAAAAAAAGTCAGACAAAGAAGAGAGGATTCTGATGATTCCACTAGTACAAATCTAAGCACTGGCACCCTTCATTTAATTGGTAGTGACAGAAATCCCAACAGTGGTATCCCAAGGTGACAGTGGTTACCTTTGGGGCAGGAGGCAGAGATGGACTGGAAAGGGGCAGGAAGTGACATTCTGGAAAGCTGGAAATGTTCTAGATCTAGATCTGTAAAACAGTCAGTGGCACCACGGATAAATCAATGAGAGGACATGTGCCCCTGATAGGAAGTCATGAGAAGGGAACTTCCCCCAAATTCCCAACTCCAGTGCAAGCGTGAGCAAATCATCACAGAAACTCAAACTAAGGATCCATCTACAAAACAGCAGTATTCCTCAAAAGTGTCAAGCTTGTGAAAAACAAGGAAACCATCAGAGACCAGAGAGACCTGAAGAGACGTGGTATCCTGCCTGGGATCCTAGAACAGAAAGAGGGCATTAATGAAGAAGGTGGGTGAAATCCATATGAAATCGGAGCTTTATTCATAGTAGCATACCAACCCTGGTTTCTTAGTTGCAACAACTGTATTGTGATAATGCTGACATTAGGTAAAACTCAGTGTAAAGTATTTAGGAATTCTGTACTATCTTCACAGTTTTTTTCTGATGATAAAATTATTCAAAAGTAAAAAGATTATTTTTAAAAAGTCATTGAGGGGCACCTGGGTGGCTCAGTCAGTCAGGCGTCCGACTGAATATTTAGACTTGTCATTTTACTGTGTAAATTAGCTCTTAATAAAATATTTGGGGGTGGGGGGAGACAGAAGCACATAACATGCTCCCTGACCCAGCCAGCACACTGCCCAGCTGCAGCCTTCGGGAGCCCAGCCAGCAACAGTAGTGACAGAACCGGGTCCCGGGAAAGGGCTGCTGACTTGCCCTCCGACACCTGCTGCCTCTCCCCAGCACAGGGCAGCAACACATCAGCCACAGTGGGCCACATATCATTCTCTCCAAGGGATCTGAACATATTTTCAAAAATCCATTTTCCTTCTTAAATGTTATTGTTGAAAATTCCAGTCCAGGGATGTGATACGGATCTCAGCATTCAGTGAGAGAGGTGGCCGCTGAGGCCTCTCCATCTCCAGTCACCCCCAGGAGTCTGCCCTGGGCCAGGTGTGGGGCTACTTGCAGGAGGTGAAAGAAAAACCAACAGCTCCGGTGAGAAGGTGGGTCAGGCCAAGTCTGCCCAAGAGAGCCATTAAAAGCACGGACTTCGGGGCGCCTCGGTGGCGCAGTCGGTTAAGCGTCCGACTTCAGCCAGGTCACGATCTCGCGGTCCGGGAGTTCGAGCCCCGCGTCAGGCTCTGGGCTGATGGCTCAGAGCCTGGAGCCTGTTTCCGATTCTGTGTCTCCCTCTCTCTCTGCCCCTCCCCCGTTCATGCTCTGTCTCTCTCTGTCCCAAAAATAAATAAACGTTGAAAAAAAAAAAAAAAAAAAAAGCACGGACTCCAAAGCCAGGCTGGGGGTTCAAATCCTAGCTCTACCACTTACCAGCTGAATGCCTGTGGACATGTTAGTTAACTCCTGAGCACTCCAAACCTACAGGTGAAATAGAAATAACGATTCCTTACAGAGCCCTAAATTTTTTACATATTGATCTTTAAAGTGTAAGGACCCACCACCTCTCTATCTCTATAATCCTGGGGATTACATCCTGTGTTTCCTGACATTGGAGCTCCACTTCATTATCTTCTACCCCACACTCCCACTAGCTCTCTAAACTAGGAGACCCAATCCTCTAGGATAAGGCCTTTCCTTTCACCCACAGATACCTAGTGAGCCCTCTTCCATTGGGGGGACACGCCAAACAGTGAACCAGGTCAGAATCCAGCCTCTGTTTACAGCTTAGATCTCACCTCTCAGGTCCGCCAGCACACTCTTTCCATATGGAAGGACTTTCTTTTCTTCCCCTACCCCTCACACCTTGTGACTTTTTTTTTTTTTTAGTGTTTGTTTGTTTGTTTGTTTGTTTTGAGAGGCATAGAGAGACAGAGCACAAGTTGGGAAGGGGCAGAGAGAGGAGGAGACACAGAATCTGAAGCAGGCTCCAGGCTCCGAGCTGTCAGCACAGAGCCCAACTCGGGGCTCTAACTCAAAAACCGTGAGATCATGACCTGAGCTAAAGTCAGACGCTTAACCGACTGAGCCACCCAGGCACCCCATAGTGTTTATTTACTTTTGAGGTGGGGGGGGTGGAGAGAGAGACAGACAGACAGACAGACAGACAGACAGACAATGATTGGGGGAGGGGCAGAGAGAGAGAGGGAGACACAGAATCCAAAGCAGGCTCCAGGCTCTGAGTTGTCAGCACAGAGCCCAACGCAGGGCTTGAACCCATGAACCACAAGATCATGACCTGAGCTGAAGTTGGATGCTTAACTGACTGAGCCACCCAGCTTCCCTTCCTTGTGACTAATTTCTCAACATCCTTCAGATCACCCTGAACTGTCACTTCCACCAGGAAGCCCTCACTGACCCCCCCCTTGCCCAGCCCACGTCTCTCCTAACTTCCCCACTAGCCAGGGACTCCTTACTTCTGTTATATACACTGCTAAGTCATCTACAAAACCCAGCTCAAAGCCTGGCACCTGCAATCACTGAGCATCTGTTGAATGAATAAGTAAATGAATGAGTGAATGACCTGGGAGAATAAGGAAGGCTTCTTCATGGAGAAGGCGGCATTTCACTGGGTTTTGAAGGATGAGTGGAAGTTAACCAACAGAAGAGTGGGAGGAGGGAAGGTCTAAGGGTGTTCTGAAGGCTTACACTTTCTGGGGCCCAAAGGGGAGGTGTAGGTCCAGGCTAAGATATTAGGCTAAGATTTTAGGGCTTGATCTTGTAAGCCAGGGCTGTCAGCCCAACAGAACATTCAAACTGCCTGGGGCAGACTCTAGTCCAGGCAATCTAGATCCCTCAGATTCTGAGGACATCTAAGGTCAGGGACCCCTGCTGGAGCATCAAGTGGAAAGTCAGAAAGATTTCCAACCACAAAGGGACACAATCCCATCTTCAGATCTAACACTGTATCAGAAGTGAGGCCAGACAGAAGCCAAGAGTGAGCAGGATGGCAGAAAGGGGAAAAAGTCAAGAGACTGGGGTTCCCATTGACTGCAGGACACAAGGGAAACAGTGTGGGTCAGTGATAAGAAAGGTGAGCTGTGATTCCACTACTACTGAAGCAGGTGGAAAATCTGAGAAGTAAGTGTGATCTGTGTATACTTTGTGGCACAACTCATCCCCCCACCCAACACATACACAAAAACACACATGCACACAAGCACATACACACACACTCAGCCCTTCCTTGCTGAAGCCAGTAGTCCATCACAGTAGATTGCATATAGACACCTGCATGCTAAGTCTGGCTAACAGATCTCCAACCTTATAAAAATTTGCTTGCACACAACACTGGCAAGATGAGGCCCGACACAGCACCAATTTCCACTGTATCCGTTTCCACAGAACGAGAAGACAAGTAGTGGCTTCTAGAAAGAGCTTCGGGCTCCAATGGTTTTGCCTTTTCTGAGAAGCAACTACTGCTTTCATCCACACTGGGTGGGGGCAGAGGAAGGCGGCACAGACAGACAGTGGCTACGCTCTTGCTCATTATAGCCAAGTCCTGATACAGAAAGAAGAAAAAAAATACAGTTTGCACTATCTTCAAATATCACAGTGTTGTGACTTATAACAGCACCCACTGTATCTTGTTGCATTCCAACGGCCAAAAAGGAAAAAAAAAAATTGAATTACCATGCTAATGTCTTCTCTTTTGGTGAAATCTGTGATTCAGGTATGTGGATATAAAATACATCATTAGTTGCTTTTAAGCTTGTCTTTAATGATGAAAAAACATTGCAGGGCATGAGGGGGAGACATAACTAAACTCACTCACTGGCAGCACTGGGAGCCTCTTGTAAACCGTAATGTGACAGTGCAGTTTCTTTTTTCCTCTGAGATGACAGTTAATTCCAGACCAGGAAGGCTGTCAAAAATGCTTAGTTCTGCTCCACTTGAGTTAATTACCGGCCCTGGGGCAGGCTGCCCTCCACTCCTCTGCTAATGGGGCTGGGCTCCAGGTAAAAAATCCATTTGCAAGAATGTTTTCCTTGCTCCAGATCTAATTTATTGAATATCAAATATTTATGCCAATGCAATTAAAGTGACAACATTGCTCTCCCTTCTCCCCTGCCCCCTGGTCGCAGACAAGCCCAGGCTTGCTGGCAGAATGCTTTATCCCGTCAACACAGGGTAAAACTTCTGCTTGAGCTTCTAAAGCAAGAGCTTTGAAACCTCTTCAATCCATAGTCACTTGGGACTTTACCTTTATCTTCTTTTGTAGGCAGCTACGTGACAGGTTATGGAGCAATGGCTGAGACGCTGGGGCAGAAGGCAAAGCGAAGAGAGAAAAGCCTGACTGTGGCTTGAATTCTACCCAAATCCTCTATGGTGCTCTGTGTGCCAGGCACCAGACTGGGCACTATAGTTGAGAGAAATGGAATAGACTCCATCCATATCTCTATCAGTCTCCCAGCTTGACAGAGGAACAGCTTGGGGTACGTATAGAAAAGGTTCCAGAAACAGATCCTTTAGGGTCTTTGGTTTGGAGTCCCCAAGGCTTGAAGACCATCCAAGGCTCCATCCCATCCAACCAGCCTAACTGCAAAAAGTTTCAGGTCCAGCAAAGCATATTCCACCTTTCCCAAGACTCTATTCACCCAGCAAGAAGGCCTCAGATTATCCAGACTCTGGAGCTTTGGGGCATTCCCTGTGGGGACAGTGCCCAGCCCCCAACGTCACATCACCCCCATGAGTCTCTTGCACCACAAAACACATGGTTTGACATCTACCCCAAACAGAGGGGTGGCTGGTAAAGATAAGCCAGAGAACAGTCTAATGTGCAAAGGAAATGCATTTGGCTAAAGGAGGAAGGATTTTTTCTTTTCTTTCCAGAAGTAAGGGAGCTCAGCAAAACTCAGGCCAGCAGGTAATATTGTATCTGTGGGATATCTGACATTGTGCTGTGCCCCCTGGCTGGGATTTTTTTTTTAGGGACCTTGCTGTCTACACCCACCTCTACCTCTCCCTTCCTGCAATGAAACAAAGACCTTTCCTTGGGTCTGAACTGGGTTTTAAAGGAGAAACAGGTATGCACAAGGTAAACCACAAGGCTTAGTAAAGGGAATACAAGACTTTGTGTTCAAAGAACTGAAAATAGATTGATTTTTATTCGAGCCTGAATTGCAAGGGAGTGAGCCCTGGGACTATAAGCATCAAATGAGGTAATCTAAGCATGGTAGAAAATGTCAAGTCCTAGATAAATATGAATTACTCTCCACATCACAGAGGTATTGGGGAACCAAATGATGTTATATGCACACTTGTGTTACATAAATTGTAGTTGTTATAAGACATTTTGGAAGAAGATGGATTAAGCTTTAACCATGGAAATAAATCAGAAAAAAACATATCTGTTAATATCTTTTGATCCTACCTTCTTATAACTGTTCACAAACAGAATTTTTGTAAATTTCCTTTCTGTCCTCTTTTTCGGATGAACATACACTACCCAATTTTAATATTCACTACCCAGTTTAATACCCAATATTTTTTACTTCCTGTCAGTCTGACTACCATGCTTTAGTCTCGAGGCTTTGTGATCATTTCGTATGGCCAGACAATTCTTTGTGAGTGTTGGGGGAAGAGGCTTGGTATTGCTATCCTTTTCTTTCTATGTCTTCTGTTACCACCCTATTCAAAGACATGATCATACCACCCCTCAACTACTGCCATAATTTCTTAGCTGTTTACTATGCCTCTAGCTTCCTCTTGTCTCCAAATCATCTTCCCCTTGGCTGCTCAAATACTGATGTCATTTTTCCTTTAAAAGTAACTATAGGGATGCTTGGGTGGTTCAGTCCATTAAGCATCCAACTCTTGATTTTGGCTCAAGTCATGATCTCGTGGTTTGTGGGATTGAGCCCCAAGGTGGACTCTGGGCTGACAGAGCTTGGGATTCTCTCTCTGCCCCTCCCCTACTCTCTCTCTCCCCCCCACCTCTAATAAATAAACAAACATTTACAAAAATAAAGGTAACTATAGAAGAACTTCTGCTATAGCCATGGTGATAAGACAAGAAAAAAAAAGAGGTAAAAATCACTGGGAAAGAAGAAGCAGACTTACCATTATTTACAGACAATTTAATCATATATCAGAAAACAATAACAATAAAAAAAAACACAGAAAGGGGCACCTGGATGGCTCTGTCAGTTAAGCATCTGACTCTTGGTTTTCTCTCAGGTCATGATTTCATGGTTTGTGAGATCGAGCCCAGCACTGAGCTCCATGCTGACAGCATGAAGCCTGCTTAAGATTCTCTTTCCCCCTCTATCTTTGCCCCTCCCCCCAACTCACATGCACATTCTCTCAAAACAACCATTTTTTTTAAATCACAGAAAATCGATTCAAACTAATGAAAAAGGTCAGTAAACTGGTCAAACACAAAATAAATTTGTATGAAACAATTGTTTTATATACTAACAATAGCCAGTTAGAAACAGAATTTTAAAAATATGGTTCATGATATATATCCATCTTCATGAGAATGTATCACAGAAACTGCCATGCAAAAGTAAATTTTGGATCTTCCATTCAAATATGCTCCTCCTCCAATGCTCGATAGGGGCTCTTCCATCTACCTATCTGCACAAGACAGAAACCTAGGATTCGTCCTTGCCCCCTCCCTCTCTCATACCCCAATATATAAATCTGTCACCAAACCCTGACAATCAATATTACCTTCTGTCTGCTTCTCTCCAACCCAACTGCCTTCATCACTTCTCACCTGAAGGATTGTAGTAGCTCCTCACTGTTCTCTTTCGGCTTTCTTGTTCTCTCCAATCTGTTTCCACAAAGCAGATTAAGGATCTTTTGAGATTTGAAGCTAAATCATACCACCCTGATGACAACTCTTCACTAGTTTATAAACCCCATATCTTCACCATGGTTTACATAGCTTGGCTTACCACGGTCCTTGCTAACCCTTCTACCCACTCACTTCTTCATTCCCTGTGCCCAAGGCACACCATCTTCCTTTTGGTTTCTCAAATGCCCCCAATCTCTTTCCCACCTCAGACCCTTCACTTTCCAAATTCCCTGCTGGGAATAAGGATTAGTGATCTTCCTTCAAGAAGGTTAGGCAGAGACAGGGGACCTTAGTCCTTGTCAGAGATCTTCCTGACTCTTTGGGCCTCAGTTTCTCCACCTACAACATGAGTTGGTTGAACTAGAGGTTCTCTCTGGAATTCTATGAGGTGAAGATTCAGTAAGAGGTAACAGCAGTTGAATTGATGGAGAAGAATGGGAAGTGGAGAGAGGGTAGAGAGGAAGTAGTCCTGGGAAAGACGGCAGAGAAAGGAAAGCTAGAAAATAATAGGCAAGCACTTTCTGTGTATTTAAAATACTAAATGCTGTCACTTTATTTTTATTAGAACAACTCAACATTAAATCTTCACAGGATTTGGGATCATCATAATAATCTTGTCACGAAGAGAGAAAAAGCCAGCCAACTTGTATTTAAATATTAAATGTATGCACTACACTGAAAACTTGATTCCATTCCATGAAAATAATCCACATTATCCAAAGCCAAGAAAAAAAAACAACAACAACAACAACAACAAAAACAACCTCATTCATCCATGTAAACAATTTCTAGGTAGCCAAAGGAAGGAACATACTGGCTGCTTCTGCTCCTAACTTCCACGAAACTCATGGTTGCCTACTCAGTTCTCCTTCTCTCTTCCTAGCATAAGTGTGGCTTCATTCAGAAAAGCAATGTACCCAGTTAAAATGCTACATTTCCCAGCTTCCTTTGCCTATAAGGGTGGCCACATAGCATCATCTGGCAAATGATATGTAAGAATAAATTACAGAGAAATGTTAAAGGCAGGGTGGACTTAGCTGGCACATGTCCTTTTTCATCCTTTGTTTTTTTACCCTTTCTTCTTCAACCATCTTGTGTCCTTGAGGTGTCCATATGGGACAGGCCAAGGGAATTAGAGACCTCTATTTAAATCCCAGCTCTACTACCTGCAAATTCTATGAATTTAGACCGTTCATTTTAACCTCTCTGAGCCACACTCTGGTCTACCAAACGGGAGTCATGATGCCTCACTTGTGATACTATTAGGATTGACTGAAATATTTGATCAAACACAGGTGCAGTGCTTTTTAAATCATATAGCTCTTCAAAAGTACTAGATTATTTGTTTGTTTTCCTCCCTCCCTGTTTTATGACAGGTTTTCCTCCCCACTTAAATCTAAAATACTTCAGAAGTTAGAATGTCATATTTCTATAGGACATTCTTTCATAATAGGAATACCTATTTCCTTGACATGATATCAATCTATTATTTTTTTAAGTTTATTTATTTATTTTGAAAGAGATACAGAGTGAGTGGGGGAGGGGCAAAGAAAGAGGGAGTGAGAGAATTCCAAGCAGGCTCTGCACCACCTGTTGTGGAACCTGACATGGGACCCAAAATCACCAACTGTGAGATCATGACCTGAGTCAAGACCAAGAGTCAGATACTTAACCGACTGAGCCATCCAGGCACCCTGTTACCAATCCATTATGTTATCAGATGCCAGAGGTCCTTTTGTATACACTCTGGCCACATGCAAATCCTAAGTTAATCTGCATTCCCCAAATGTGACTTCAATTATCTTCTAAGTCAACCAGAAACTTAAGATGCACCATCCTTTTAAAATATGTATTTTTTCAAAGGTGTGAGTCTATTTTCTTGAGCATTTGAGGGGCCCTATCAATATCCTTCAATTTTAGCAATTTTTCTTGAATTATTTCTTTAATAATGTCTTCCCTTTCATTGTCTGTTTTCTCATTCTTGAACTCTTATTATTTGGATGTTGGATCTCTTGGTCTGTTTCTCTAATTTTCTTATCTTTGGGTAAGATCTCTTACCTTTCTTATCTATGTATCAGACAAAAAACCCTAAAGGCACAGAAACCATCCTACCTAGAAGGCAGTGGCAAATTAAAAATAACACGCTTCCCTAGTGCACAAACCAAAAAACCCAATCACTTAGACGTTTTTAAGTGTTCTCCTGGTTAACATTTGGGCTAAAGAAGAAAAACCAAAACTGTAAGTAGGCAATTCAAAAACAATGAAAAAGATAAAATCATATAGGAAATCTTATGGGATGAGGCAAAGCTGATTCACAGGCAAATTGATAACCTTAAACGCCCTTATGGTTAATCAGAAAAGGATGAAAGTGGGTAAAATAAACGTCCATTTAAATAATTTGGTTTTTATAAAAGGTTAAAAAAAACATAGAAAGAAATCTAGAAAATATAGTTAAAGCAAACACTATTGATTAGTAAACTTAACAGAAAAACTGTAAAGTTGATAGAGAAGTTTTAGAGCTGGTTCATGATATAGCCTTGTTTCCACCACTGAAAGAGTCATAAATAAATATTATAAATGAAAAAAGGGAAACCACAGATTTTAAAATTATAAGAGGATTCTATGAATAATTATATGCTAATACTTTCAAAACTTCAGTGAAATGGATTATTTTCTGGGAAAGCATAACATACCAAAATTGCCTCGAGAAAAATTAGACTACCTGAAAAGACTGATAATAAAGGAAAAAAATGTAAAGAAAGTTGTCAAGTACTGCCTTCTAAAATGGCTTCCCGCCTCAGAGGATTTCATGGGTGCAGTACTTCAGCCTTTCACAGAACAAATAATTTCCATGTAACATAAACCCCTTCAGGGCATGAAAAAAGATGTAAATCATATCAGCTCATTTTACAAAGCTAAACTATTGACATAAGGTTTTGGATGAATCTCAAAAACATTATGGTGAATGAAAGAAGCCAGACACAGAGTACAAATTATATGATCCCAATTATATGAAGCTCAAGGCCAGACAATACTAATGTGTGATGACAGAAAGTACAGAAATGGTTGCTAGAGGTGGGGGTGGAGGACTGCCTGGAAGGAACCACAAGGGAACTTTCTGGGGCCATGAGAATGCTCCATATCTTGATCTGGTCGATGGCTACTGGGATATTTATATTTGTCAAAATTCATCAAGTTGTACACTTAAGGTTTGCACATTGTACTGTGTGTAAATTATACCTTAAAAATGTACTCTTAGGAAAAAAGCCTGGTGACCATGACTTAAAAGACAGCCAAAATAAATGAATGAATCAATGAATAGATAATGTAACATAACAGGCTAATCACACTTAATATGTTATATATGCAAAAGTAGTAAACAAAATGTTGGCAAACGTAATCCTGCAATAGATTAGAAGAATAACACATCAAAAAACTGCATGATTGTTTCAATATTATAAGTTTATTACTATACTAATCCAAATAAGAAAAAGCATTTCATAATAATATTGAAATTAGTCTACAAAATTCATTTATTCATGATTTTAATTCCTGATAAGCTCAGGTTAAAAAAAGATAATACCTCAGCATGATTGATAAATAATATCTATCTTAAACTGAAAGCCCAAATCATCCTTAACAGTGAAACTCAAGAGGCCACCTCATTAATGTCAAGAACAAAACAAGGATGGCCATTGTTCCCACTGATATTTACTATTGTTCTAAAGTTTCTAAGCCATGTAAAAGGACCAGAAATAGATATGAATCATAATTATGAGAGAAAGAAACAGAAGTATAATTTTTAGCCCATGATAATATTGTCTTTCTAGAGAACTCAAGAGGGCCAATTGAAAAACAATACTCTGACTGGTTACAAAATAAATACAAAGGCACGGTAGGGATGCTCACTGAAGCATTATGATAAAGAACAACTGGAAACCACCTAAATGTCCAACAGTAGGAAACTGGGTAAGTTTACTGGAAGTAAGCTGGAAGTATACACACACGATAGAATGCTATGTAGCAGTTAAGATGAATTAAGTAGATATAAAAATATTAAGTGGAAAAGAAAATGCAGGATTATATATACAGTGTGATACTTTAATGCTTAAAAACAGACTGAAGCGCCTGGGTGGCTCAGTCCAGTTAAGCGTCTGAGTCCTGATCTCAGGGTTGTGAGTTCAAGACCTGTACTGGGCTCTATGGTAGGTTCTGCACTGGGTGTAAAGCCTACTTAATAAAATAATAAGAAGAAAAAATAAAATAAAACAAAATAAAATAAAATAAAAACAGACTAAACTATACTGTTTGGAAAAATACAAAAAAATAGAAGTAAAAGATACCAACTTCCATACACTGGCCACCTCTGGGAAGAGAGGAAGGGGAATGAGAGTGGGAGGGATACAAAGGGGCTTCCACTATGGTTGTACCTCTTTTCTCAGGAATAAAAAGACCTGGAGAAAGCTCTCCATCTGACCACCAGACCCAGTATGCCAGAAATAATCCCCAGAGAGTTCCCTCGTGGCCCTACCAGTCCTCTACCCTCACTCCTGGCAAACACTTCTGATTTATGCCATCTGAGGTGAGTTTTGCCAGTTACTGAAATTTAAATGCAACCATTGGTTTCCTTTCAGATCTTCCTTGGTCTCCTTCTGAAAAACTGGCCTCCTTTAGGAAGGACACCAAGAGTCCAGAACAGACACTTGACAGACTAAGATTTGAAGGATACGCAACTCAGCGCTCCCGGCCACCATGAAAGTCAGGGGTACAGCCTCTCACAGGAGGCTACTCACCTCAAGACACGAAGCAGACACCCAGAGGACAGGTACCCCTTGTGACACTTAACAGACTCACCTCTGTCACCCATCAAAATACCACGATACCAGGAGGACAACCCATGGAGAAAGATTCCAGTCACCACACAGATACATGAGGGTTTCTCAACCTCAGCACTACTGACTTTTGGGGCTAGACAACTCTTTGTTGTGGGGACTGTCCTGGGTGTAACAGGGTGTTTAGCAGCATCCCTGGCTTCTCCCCACTAGACGCCAGTACTGGGTCCCCAGCTGTGACAACTAAAAATATTTCCAGACGTTGCCAAATGTTCCCCAGGGAACAAAATCGCTCTTGTTCAGAACCACTGTGACAGAGAGGACAGATTAGGCAGAGGGGTGGAGGGGAGTTCGGGGTTTTTGTTGGTTTGGTTTGTTTTGTTTTACTTAGGAATAAAATCATCCAGATATGTGCATTAGTACATGAAGAAGCAACAAAAGAATACTGAGGACATGAAGGAAAGCCTGCATGGTTAGGGAGCACACCATATTCAAGGGTGAGAAAACAATATTATCAATCTATTGATCCTGTTGAACTAACGTGTAAGCTTCAGAGAACTATAATTAAAATTTGGCTAGAAGCTTTCTAGAACTTGAAAATGTGAAGTCTAGGGGCACTTGGGTGGCTCAGTCGGGATGATCATCTGACTCTTGATTTCAGCTCAAGTCACGATCCCAGGGTCATGGGATCAAGCCCCAAGTCGGGCTCCACGCTGAGTGGAGCCTCTCCTTCTCTGTCTGCCCCTCCATCATTCATGCATGTGGTCTCTCTCTCTCAAAACATTAAAAAAAAAAAAAAAAAGATTCTCTCTCTCCTTCTGGCCCCTCCCCTGCTCACTTTCTCTGTCTCTTTCTCAAGTTAAGTCTAAAGTTGCAAAGGAAAAAAAGAGGTTGAATAATAAAGAAAATTTTCAAAAAAAAAAATAATGGTTCTGATCTACCAGATATTAGGTGAGTTGTAAATTATAAAAATTAAAACAGCGTAGAAAAGTAGACATAGCTGTGAAAAAATTAAAAGACTGGAAACAGGCCTGAGTCTATGCAGGAATTTAGTATCAATTAAAGTGATGCTTAAATTCATGAGAAATGTATGGGGCGCCTGGGTGGCGCAGTCGGTTAAGCGTCTGACTTCAGCCAGGTCACGATCTCGCGGTCCGTGGGTTCGAGCCCCGCGTCGGGCTCTGGGCTGATGGCTCAGAGCCTGCAGCCTGCTTCCGATTCTGTGTCTCCCTCTCTCTCTGCCCCTCCCCGTTCATGCTCTGTCTCTCTCTGTCCCAAAAATAAATAAACGTTGAAAAAAAAATTTTTTTTTAAATTCATGAGAAATGTAGCAGAATGCCCAATAAATGATGCAAGAACAATTCATTAACCATTTGGGGCAGGAAAAAATTCAAGGCCTGGCATCATACATCAAAATAAATTTCATGAATCAGCAAGTTATTACTTTAATTAAAATATAAAAATCTAGAATAAAATATAGATTAATATTTTTCTGATATTAGAAGAAAGGCTTTCCAAACAAAACAAAGAACTCAAAAAGGAAAGATAATATACTTGACTACACGAATATGCCAACCTTCCCATACATCAGCAAGCACTATAAACAAAATAAAATTCAGAAAAACTGTCACCTAACAAGTTATATTGACTTCTACTAAATACAATATGAAAAGGACAATATGTCATTCCCACTTTTTTCTGAGAGAGAGAGAGAGAGAAAGAGAGAGAGAGAATCTTAAGCAGGCTCTATGCTCATTATGGAGCCCGACGTGGGGCTCGATCCCACGACCCTGGGAGCATGGCCTGAGCTGCAATCAAGAGTTGGACACCGGGGCACCTGGGTGGCTCAGTTGGTTAAGCATCTGACTTTGGCTCAAGTCATGATCTTGTGCTTTGTGAGTTTAAGCCCTGCGTCAGGCTCTGTGCTGACAGCTCAGAGCCTGGAGCCTACTTAGGATTCTGTGTCTCCTTCTCTCTCTGTCCCTCCCCCACTTGTGATCTGTTTCTGTCTCTTAAAAATAAATCAACATTAAAAAAAATTTTTTTAAAGAGTTGGACACCCAATCGACCAGGTGCCCCCACCCCCACTTTTTAAATGGACAAAAGGACACAACCATGCAATTCACAAGAAATAAAGGAGAAATGGCCAAAAAACATTAAGAAGTTAATCTCACTGGAAATTCACATCATGAAAATTAAAATATTGAGACATCATCTTTCTCCTATTGAATTGGCATGAATTTTTTAAAGTAATAGCCAGCGTTTGGGAATTTCCATATCCTCTAGAGATAGTATTAATTTATGAACATTTCTGAAAAGGAATTTGACAACTATTTTCAAAGGCATTAAAAAGGTTCATATATACCTGAGAGTTACCGTTTATAGCTCCAGCCCAGAACTTGCCCTTGAATTCTACAGGCGCATATCCAACAGCCTCCCACCCAACATTGCCCCCCAGGGGTCTCTAACTGGTGCCTCAAAAAAACACGTCTAACACCAAGCTCCTGATTCCTACTGCCTTTCTGTGCCTCAAAGCTGCTCCTCCTATTGTCGCCTCCATCTCAGGAAAAGGTAACTCACCCTTACTATTGCTCAGACCCAAAACCTTCATGTCATCCCTGACAGCTGTCTTTTACTGACCTCAAATCCTGGGGCATTACACTTTAAAGTAGTTGCAGAATGCAACTCTTTGTCACCACCCCTATCACCAACACTCTGGTCTGAGCCACCATCATTCCTTATACAGACCACTGCAATAGCCTCTTTCCTTGCTCTGCCTCTGCCTGTGCTGTCTTCCACATTATCCTCATACAGCTGCCAGAAGGATCCTTTTCATAGCCTGAGTCAAATCAGACCACTCTTCGTTCAAAACCCTCCCCTGGTTCCTTCTCAGAGAAAAGCAAAGCCATGTAAGAGTCTGTAAGACTGTGAAATTGTGGCTTATAAGAAAAATAAATATTCAGTCATTCAGATTAACTGTCTCCGTAAAAACCCAAGAAGACGGGGCTGAGAGAGTTTCCAGGCTGGTGAAGACGTGCAGATTGGAGGAGAGAGGCACACTCAGAGGGAGCAGGGAAGCTCTGCTCTCCCCCCACGTGCTTCGCCCTGTGTGCCTCTTCCATCTGACTATTCCTGAGTTATATCCCTCTATAGCAAACTGGTGATCTAGTAAGTACAATGTTTATCTGAATTGTGAGTGCTGTAGCAAATTAATCACACAAGAAGAAGGGATCATAGTAACCGCTAACTTATTTCCAGTTGACCAGAAGTAAAGGTAACAATGTGCACTTGCAGCTGGCATCTGAAGTCCAAGGAGGAGGTCATGGAAACCTCCATCTACAGCTGGTCAGTCAGAAGGACAGGTAACAGCCTGGGCTTGTGCCTTGTATCTGAAGGGAGGGTAGGACAGTCTTGTAAGACTGAACCCTTAACCTGTGGAATCTGATGGTGTTTCCAAGTAGACAGTGTTAGAATTGAGTTGAATTCTTGAAGACCTTTCTGGTGTCTAAGAATTGTTTATTGGAGGAGTAGGAGAACCCTGCCCCTTCCAAACACATTGGAATTGGTCCAGGAACCCAAAAGAAAGACCATATAGGATCTGGCTACTTTTCTCACCTAAACCTAAGTGAGGCTCCATAATCATAAAACCCAATATTGCAGAATGCCAGCGCCAGAAGGATTAGCTTCTACTTTAGCAAGGGTGTGCTGAAATACAGAAGATACTGCCCTAGTGCCTCTGACAATTTATAACCACTGAGATTCTAGTGGTTGCACTCTCTCACTCTCCCTCTCTCAAAAAAAAAAAAGTGGGGATGACATATTGTCCTCTTCATATTGTATTTATTAGAAGAAATCAACACTTCTATTCTACAAAAGAACAAACTGAGGCTTAGAAAGTGAATTCCTGAAGATGTGCAGAATCAGCAATACAACTTTCTCAAGATGTCCCCTTGATCCAGCTCTCCCTGCATCCCATATAGCTTAGAGTCTTAGTGACCAGATATAAGAAGTTATCTGTCTGGCAGCTCTGCACTACCCAATCAGAACATACATTTAGAATAAAATGTTCAGAATAAATGTTCAGAATAAATTTAGAATAAATGTTCAGAATAAATGTTTATAAATAAATTTGAATTATCCAAGCAACAAAAATTCTTTACTTTTTCATATAAATGTATAACATTTGCATGGCCATTTCTTTTTTTTTTTTTAATTTTTTTTTTCAACGTTTATTTATTTTTGGGACAGAGAGAGACAGAGCATGAACGGGGGAGGGGCAGAGAGAGAGGGAGACACAGAATCAGAAACAGGCTCCAGGCTCCGAGCCATCAGCCCAGAGCCCGACGCAGGGCTTGAACTCACGGACCGCGAGATCGTGACCTGGCTGAAGTCGGACGCTTAACCGACTGCGCCACCCAGGCGCCCCTGCATGGCCATTTCTATTGAGGGCTACAATTTCTCAAAGCAAAGCATCACTCAGCATGTGAAATACATCAAGATGAAAATTCCAGGGCACCTGGGTGGTTCAGTTGGTTAAGCTTCTGACTCTTGATTTTGGCTCAGATCATGACTCCAGGGTCATGAGATTGAGCCCTGCATTGGGCTCAGCATGGAGCCTGCTTAAGATTCTCTCTCCCCCTCTCTCTCTCTCCACCTTTCCCCAGCTTGTGCATGCTCATGCTCTCTTGCTCTCAATAAACAAATTGATTGATTGATTGATTGATTGATTGGTTAAAAGATGAAAATTCCAAGATAGATGGAATGATGGATCTCCCAAAGGGCTTTTGTCCATTTCTGTGGAGCCCACATATCTCCTTCCAGCTTATTTCCATGCAGGCAGTCTATTTACCAGCACTCATTTCTTCATGAATTTGTTAATTTGGTTTACATCATCAGCAACTGCTCTGAGACGGGCCCTGTGCTGGGCACTAGCAGAGCTGAGATGGAAGTGCCATGAACACCATGTAGAGTAGGGAAATGAGCCCGAAGGGAGGTGGGGAGGAGGCTGGGCAGGCAAACACTGACCAAAGTAGCAACACCACAGGCTCTAACAGTTTCACTGTCCTGATAGCAGATGAGGACACCAAGGCAAAGACTGAGAGACCTCCTGGGGTTACATGGTGAATAGGTGCAGAGCACAACCATGGTCCAGGAAGCAGATGCTTAAAGCAGAACTCACCCCAGTGTCCCTCACCCCATGGTGATCCCCACCCCTGCTGCTCTCGTGTCTCCTATAAGCCAAGTCAGGACTGAAGGTCATGTCTCATCTCTGGATAGTGCATCTTTGTTGGTTTTTGACTCCCCTCCATCCAAACATCTTTCCAGTTTGAGAGAAATCTGACCAACAACACTGCCCGATGCACCTGTGCCCACTCCCTGAGTGGCCAGTCTGCTCCTCTCTTTACACCAGATCCTGTCACACATCTATGAATCTCAGCTTCCCACTGTCAAGGAGTGTGAGAGGGTCATCCAGGGCACTGCGGGGCCATGTGGGTACCTCCTCTCTCAGAGCTCGAGTACAAGTCCCCCAACGTTGCAAATGCTGCTAGTGAAGACCCAGCAGAAGCCAGCAAACAAAGAGGCGCCTTAATAACATGCCTTGGAAGCAAGTCTTTTTATAACTTCATTCTTCCCTCTCAATGGCCCCAAATGAAGATGAAATACAGAGAGGAGCCCTTGGCAACAGTAAAGGAGAAAACTCATCCTTCCAAGGGCCTTCTCCTTGTGCCTAACTTCTTTCAAAAGAAGGCAGATTTGGCCTCCCTGGCACCCACTGTGTTCCCAATTTTCTGGATCATGGGGAACAACAAAACTCACCCTTTGGAGAAACTGTGGACCAATCACAGATGCTCTAGGCTGCAGCTGTCACGATAATTAGCTATTTCTTTCCCTTGAGCTTCTCTACCTCTCCCCTCCCCGTGTTCTAGCCAAAGGTAGGTGGTGTGCAGGGGCCTGTGAAGAAGGGCCATCTGGAGAGTCCATTGGGCGTGGTCACTTAAAGTCAAGAATAGAATCTGCAGTCAGCCTGCCTGGGTTGAGAAACCAGATCCACCACCCATTAGCTGTGTGTCGCAGAAAAAGGGATTTCTCATCTTTGAGCGTCAGTGTCCTCATCTGAAAGTGGACATGACAGCAGTGCCTGCCTTGTAGGAGTAAATGAGAGCCGCACGTGAGTCACCTAGCAGAGGGCCACAAGCAATCGCCACTCTTGCCAACGAATGTGTGTGCACGAACACGGACGCTTCAAAAGCCCTTCCACACACACCTTATCTGGACACCACGCCAGGCCAGGGTCCCATGCAGCAAGGGCCCCAGGAAGACCTGCATGATGGCTGAAGTCATGCAGTTGAAGTCTTAGCAGTGCTTGGCATCCAGTAAGTGTATGAGACCGGCTCACCATCAAAGGTGCATTTGAATAAATAACGGAGGCCCAGAGAGACTTTGGGATGGAGCCAAAATCACGTTGGTATGTAGTAGAGTATGGCTTTGACCTAGATTGTCTGGTTTCAAATCTTCCCCTGCAGTATGTTTAGGATCTGGCAAGGTTCTTCTGAGGCAGATCCAGTTCTCAGTCTTGAAATGAAAAATCTAGGGACACAACAGTGCTGATCCACCACTACCTCAGAGCACAGGCTGGGGAGGAAGACTACCTGGGTTCAAACCGGGGCTCTACCACTTTTCAGCCGTGCGTCCTTGGCAAATTACCCAAACTCACAGAGTCTCAGTTTCCCCATCTGTAAAATGAGGATGATATTAAGATCATTAATATCACCCAACAAGGTCGTCATGAGGATTTTTGTTATTGTTATGATCACTACCTTGATCTCAGGCACCAGAGTCAGCCTGCCATATCCCTCTCCCTCAATGCATTGGTACAAGTGCCCTAAGGGTGTGGTCACTTCATGCCTAACTGCTCAGACAAGGCTGCTGCACTGCACAATTCCCAGGGCATCACTCTCATCCTATTCCATCTGAATGGTGCCCTCTGGGCTTGTACAGCACACAACCTATACTCCTGTACATAGCAACCCTGTGCTGAGGGCAAACTGTGGGACCATAGAGGATCTGGATGTTAGTTTTCTAGTTGGAGAGCATGAGCACCATGAAGCTAGCAAAATGTCCTGGTTCTGGGGTCCTCCAGTTTAGAACTAGAATCTAGGCTGCTCCCAAAAGTCTGTGGGCCAACCCCGGCTGCAAGAGGAAGATGGTGAAAACTCGTAGATGCCAACACAGGGACACAGGTTAAGGGGCTGGACTGCTGGGTAGGGAAGTGACTTGGGCAAGTTTCAGCTCCAACTCCAGGTCTCTGCATAAAATGACTCCAGAGTCTGGGTACCTGGGTGGCTCTGTTGGTTAAGTGTTCACGAGTTCGAGCCCCACATTGGGCTCTCTGCTGTCATTGCAGAGCCCACTTGGGATTGTCTGTCCCCCTCTCTCTCTGCCCCTTCCCAGCTTGTGTGTGCATGCTCGCTCTCTCTCTCTCTTGAAGAAAAAAAAAAAAATTAAAAAAATGATTCCAGGGTCAAGGGGAAGAACTTGCATATTCTGGCCAAGGAAGACAAAACATTAGATACCAGTTGCTACTTCATAGCATATACCGTGTCCTACAGAACAGCAGCCCAGCCTTCAAGTTGGCAGAGCTAAGTCTTCAACAGGCCACTTCCCTTTCCACTAGGCTGGCTGCTTCTGCATCTACACGGTAAAAATAGCAAATCCCATGAGCACCTCACTCCTCTTACTGTGGCCAGAGGGAATACTGTGGCTATGCCTGCATTTAACAAGTTTGTGGATGGGGATGCTGCCAGGACCTGATGGAAAGGAAGTCCAGAGTAAGTGTCTATTCCATTAAGACCAGTTGCTTCCCCTCCAATGCAAATGAGGGCCTATTAACCATTCTGCCACCAGGTCCCCTCAATGAGGTCTGATACCCCATCGAGGGCTGGGATCGGACATCTGCTGCTGAAGCACTGAGCACTGAGCAGTGGAGGCAGTCCAGGAAGTCTGGGTGTGGTGTACATGCAGCCTGTTGTGGCCACTTGGCCATGATCTCCCTGCGCAATGGCAGTTTGCCCAGGAAGGAAGAAGGCCCACAGACATGGGGCAAGTTATCTCACCCACTAGTAAATGGCACATAGTAGATACTTAATAAATATGTTCTGAATGAATATATTAACCTGACAACTGAGAGGCATGGGATTCTTGTCCTGGGCACAAAACTGAAGGGAAGTGCCCAAAATCTCAACAAGTGAGACAAGAAATACTTTGTTGAAATGATTTTTAAAATAAAAATTCATATAAAATACTCTGTGATAAATCAAATGTCAGAACATTAAATAAAAACAAGATCTGACAGGGCCAAGGTAAGGGAGAGGCAAATGAGGCCAAGTCACGCGAGCACAGGGTCAGACCCTGTCTTTACTTACAGTTCTGACATTCTGATAAGGATATTTCTACCTTCATTTTTCTTTTCCTAAAACACAGAGTTAAAAATATGATCCATCTTGACTACTGAGTTTTGGGGCACATCCCCTTAAATTTTGTGCCCAAGGCAAGTGTCCTACCTGCCATGCCCCAGTCCCTCCCTGACCCTGAGGGAACTCTCAAAACTTTCCACCAGCTGCGAACAGCATCCTGATGTGCCGCCAGACCGTCAAGAGGCAGGCTCGCTCACACAGCTGTCTGGTCCCACTGCGGGGCCTCCTCTTGCCTGCGGTGCCAGGCACGGCTGGTAGCAGGACAGCCCGCTCACTGACTGAAACAGGCCACCCAGATGTGAAGAGCCACATTGGGCATGGGTGCCTCTTGCTTCACAGAAGAAATTGCAAGAGGCCCCACACCTGTAGCCCCAGGAGCATCCCGAAAGTGAATGGCCACAAGGTTTGTTTTTTAATTAACAAACATTATTTTTTAGAGCAGTTGTAAGTTTACAGGAAAACTGGGCAGAAAGTACACAGGCTCCATAAACCCCCTTCGCTCCTCCACACAGGGCCCCTACTATTAACACGCTGCACGGAGTAGCATATTTATTAAAATTGACAAACCAATACTGATGCATTATTAATGACTAAACTCCATAGTTTAATTAGGGTTCACTCTTTGTGTTGAAGATTCTATGCGTTTTGACAAACACATGATGTCACATACCCACCACTACAGTGTTATACAAAATAGTTTCACTGCCCTAAAAATGCCCCCTTGACTCCACTCCTCCCAATCCCTGGCAATCACTGATCTTTTCCTGTCTCCATAGTTTTGTCCTTTCCAGACTGTCGTGTAGCTGGAATCGCACAATATGTAGCTTTTCCAGACTGACTCCTTTAACTTAACAACATGCCTTAGGTTTCTTCATGTCTTTTTATGGCTTGATAACTCTTTTTTTTAATCACTGAATTAATTGCTGAATAACGTTTCATTGAGCAGATATATGCACCACAGGTTGTCTATCTACTCAGCCACTAAAGAGCATTTTGGTTGCTTCTGAGTTTTGGCAATTAAGAATAAAACTGCCAGGGGCGCCTGGGTGGCGCAGTCGGTTAAGCGTCTGACTTCAACCAGGTCACGATCTCGCGGTCCGTGAGTTCGAGCCCCGCGTCGGGCTCTGGGCTGATGTCTCAGAGCCTGGAGCCTGTTTCCAATTCTGTGTCTCCCTCTCTCTCTGCCCCTCCCCCGTTCATGCTCTGTCTCTCTCTGTCCCAAAAAAATAAATAAACGTTGAAAAAAAAATTAAAAAAAAAAAAAAAAAAAGAATAAAACTGCCATAACCATTTGTGTACAATTTTTATGTGGACATAACTTTTCAAGTCATTGGGTACAATACTAAGGAGCACAACTGGCCCATGAATTTTTGAGGCTCAACAAGAGCCCTAGGATATGGGCCTCTTATCAATCTCCACGGTCAATTACATGACCTTGTCAATGGAGTGGACCAGTAGGGTGCTGTACGGGCCGTGAGGACACCAGAGCCTCCCACAGTCAAAGGTGGTTTTTCCCTGAAGCAGGACAGCAAAGGCGAATGGCTGCCTCTACAGGAGAAGGCGAATGATGTCTAGTGGTCCAGTTTAACAGGGGCGAGGAGAAAGACAAGTCCCCCCAACCCTGCCCCCAGCCCTGCCCCCATGCTAGACAGAATGTGACAGACAGAACAGAGGGCAGAAAAAGTTTGCCTTTTCCAATTAAGCACAAACATTTTCTTCCCAGGGGTAGCAGGGTCTAGCACTTGCCTTTCTGTTTGTTCTCTCAATAAAAGGCCCTTTTACCTGCAATGCTTACCTGCCACAAGGAGACCATAATTAACAGAGAGAATGTGTATTTCTAGCCATCAGAAAACTGTTTTCTAACAAGTAAAAATATAATTAACATTCCCCAGCTTTCTCCTCCATGGAGATTTTTTTCCTCCTCACTTTCTACAAATTCAGAGGAAATTCTACAAAGACTAGGAATGTATTATGGGGTTGAAACGTAGCCCACCAAAAAGATATGGTGAAGTCCTAACCCCAGTAATTGAAAATGTGATGTTGTTCAGAAGCAGGGTTACTGTAGATATAGTTAGTTAAGATGAAGGCATACTGGAGTAGGGTGGCTGGTGTCCTTATAAGAAGAGACACAGAGATACACACAGAGGAGAAGGCCACTGTGAGGACAGAGGCAGAGATCAGAGTCATGCAGCCACAAGCCAGGGACACCAAGGACCGGGAGCTAAAAAGACTCAAGGAAAGAGTTTACACAGAGTATCAGAGGATCATGGCCCTGCTGACACCTTGATTTTAGGCTTCCAGCCCCCAGAACTGTGAGCAGATATCAGTCATTTGAAGCCACCTGGTTTGTGGCACTTCGTTACAGCAGCCCTAGCAAACTAACACAGAGCAGGATCACCTAACTCCTCACCATGCAGATGAAGTGCCTGATGCTCTGGAAGGCGCAAGGACTTACCTGAGGCCTCAAGAAAGTGGGAGGCAGAGATGACACTTGAATCAAGTCCCACCGGCTCAGAGGCCAGTGTTCATGTCACAGCAGGATTCACTCTGTGCATATGTGACGGTCTCCGCTGGTCCACGACGCTCCCATCTGGACACTAACCACTCTGGGCTCAGCCCTTGGGCAGCAGGTACAAGCAGGCCAGCAGTGCGCCCTGGGTGCAGGCTGCTTCAGAAGCCAAGGTGGGAAAAGAATGTGTGTGATGAGTGAGGAGGGGGGCTAGACCGAGAGAAGGGATTAATACTGATTGAGCTAAGTGCTAGGTGTCTCATACATTATCTCATTTGCATCCCACACAACTCTTTGGTGCAGGTATCATCAGCCTCACTTTTCAGAGCTGACACTGGGTCTCCGAGATGCTAAACCATACAGCTAAACCATACAGCTGCTGGAGATTTGAATCTAAACTCTTCAAACGCTACATGCTCTTTCTGAGTACTTCCATCTCTTCCCAGTGGTTTAACTGCCATCCATATGTTAAAGGCTCCCAAATAGTTTCTGCAGCCCCAGCATCTGGTCTCCTTGTTCAAGATCTCCATCTTCATGTCTCATGGGCATCTCAGACTCAGCATGTCCAAAATTTAACTCATCGGCTTCCAGTAAAAGCCTGGCACTCCCACCCACCAACTCCCATCCCACTTAGCACCCTGGCAGCCATCCCTGACTCCTATCCCAGCCACCTCAGCCCTCCCTGCACACAGTCCTCAAGTCACCAATTCCTAGTCATGCGTCCTTTGTCTCCATTGCTTCCAGCCTGGTCGAGATAGCCATCATCTCACTCCTGGGTGACACAGTCTTCTCACTGGCCCTCTGCCTTCAGCCTTTCCCCTCTGCAGCCTAGTTTTCCCTCATGCAGTAGCGAGGGAGTTCTTGAAGCACAAACCTCATCACATGACTCTCCTGATTAAAACTCTTCAACGGTAATTGCAAATTCTTATCTGCCATTCACTGTATAAGCCCTTTACATATATTGACTCATTTAATCCTAAAAACCACCCTCTGATATGAAATAGGCACTGTGTTGTTCTCCTTTTACAGATGAGAAAATTGGAGTGCTGGGGGTTCAGTAACTTGCCCACCATCTCACAGCTAGTAAGTGGCTGAGCCAGGATTTAAATTCCCTTGTGGTTTTGGGGTGCCTGGGTGGCTCAGTCACCTAAACATCCAACTCCTGATCTCAGCTCAGGTCTTGATCTCAGGGTCATGAGTTCGAGCTCCACATTGGGCTCTATACTGGGTATGGAGCCTACTTTTAAATGAATGAATGAATGAATGAATGAATGAATGAATGAATGAATGAATAAATAAATAAATAAATAAATAAATTTCCTTGTGTTCTTAGGATAAAGTCCAAAATCCTTCTCCTGGCCTACAAGGCCTATAGGGTCTCCCCCCTACCTCTACCTTTCCATCCCATCTCGCCCTCCTCTCTCTTACTCAAGTTCAAAACAAGGACTGGGTTGTCGCTGTTGTTTTTAACTATTCAAGATCTCTGAGGTTCTTCCTATCTCAGGGCCTTTGTGCATACTGTTTCTTCTGCCTAGAACATGGCTGACCCCGTTCTTCACCTGGTTGACTTCTCCTTCAGATCTCTTTAATTGTTGCTTTGTCAGAAGCTTTCTCTGAGCCCCCAGACCAAGTCAGGAAGCATGTCACTTTATGCTTTGTCACCTGAACATTTTCTTTGTACTACTTCTCATAGTCATATTTACTCATATAATATGATGTTTAATGTCTGTCCCCTCCCTACTTCCCAACAGACAAGCTCCTAGAGGGTAGAGTCTGTATCTGCCTTGATTCTCCAGGAGATTGCCTGGAAAATAGTAGATGTTCAATAAATAGTAACAGATTGAAAGAACAAACAAACTAATAAATATAAGAATAAATGAATGAATACCCTGTCTGCTCTTCAGCTGTCTGTCCAGCCAAGAGGCACATTTTCAGACGTAATACCTTTCTCTGAGGAGAGCTTCTCAAGCTTGTAATGTGCACGCAAATGACCTGGGGGTCTTTTTAAAATGCAGATTCTGATTCAGGAGGCCCAAGTAGGACCTGAAAGTCTGCATTTCTGATATGTTCCAGTGATGCTGACACTGCTTGTCCAGGGACACCACATTGAGCAGCAAATATTTAACCAACCTCTCACCTCAGTTTTCTCTCTTTTTTAAATTTTTACTTATTTTTGAGAGAGGGGCAGAGCACGAGTGGGGGAGGGGCAAAAAGAGGGAGACACAGAATCCCAACAAGGCTCCAGGCTCTGAGCTGTCAGCACAGAGCCCAACATGGGGCTCGAACTCATGAATTGCGAGGTCATGACCTGAGCCGAAGTCGGACGCCTAACTGACTGAGCCACCCAGGCACCCCTCAGTTTCTCTTTAATGAGTAAGTCTTTCTGATCTCTTCCCTCACCTCCTCCTTTCCAAGATGGCACTTGAGTATTGAAAGGGAGCTCTATGTGAACTTTTGCCCCCTGGAGAGTGGCAGTGGAGGGTGGAAGTGAGTGAGGAGCCGCTCCTGCGCCAGTGCTGACATAGGCATTATGTGGTCTGCTGGAGATGCCTGGTCAGGCCTGTCATGGTCAGGACAACACTAGTTTCTGTAGCAAATAAGCCCCCAAATTTCAATGGCTTCAACTCTCCCCATATTGCTCACAGAGTAGTCCAACGAGGCAATTCCTAGTCTATGGGGACCTTTCCTCCATGTAATGATTCAAGGACCCAGGCTCCTCCCGGTTTTGGCTCTGCCAGCCTCTTGGACCACCAGAGTCTTCTTCTAGCCACTGGAAGAATAGAGAGAAGTTCCCAACCACTTCTTAAAATCTACCACTCAGGAGTGACACACATGACTTCCACTCACATTCTGTTGGTGAGGACTTGTCACCAGCCAGACACAGACGCAAGGTTAACTGGGAAATATAGTCCCTATGTGGGCTGCCACCTCCTGGCAGTAACTCCACACAGTGGGAGGGGGGAGCGTGAATGACTGGTAGGTGCAACACCAGCGGTGGCTATCACACAGCCCGGTCCCAAACACTCTGTTAGCAGTTACTAAGCCTGTCATCTGGTCTCCATCAGACATCGGAGCTGGTGTCTTCTCAGAGTATCTCTAGCCCCTCCTTAACTGGTATCAGCATTGCAGCACCATATGGCCCAGACATCCCCTGGCAGAAGCCTTTGCTACAGACCCCCAACCTCTCACCACAGCTGTCTTGTGACAGGCTTTTGGCTTGAACCCTCGGCCTGACCTCACCTTGCTGCTCTCTTCACCCTTCAAGGGCCTTTCTACATAGCTATGTCCTCCTGGCACCCCAGACAGGAAGCTGAGCAGAGGCCTCCTACAGGAGGGCTCAGTGCCTCTCCAGCCTACCTCCAGGCCAAGGAGGGCAGGTCCTGCATGACGCATGGGCCTCCATACTTGCTTGTCCTCTGTTTCTCATCTCCATCCCACAAGCTACTGGGCCAGGAAGTACAACAGTCCCTCCCTTCCTTTTCCTGTCTTGTTGGGCTCTCCCTCTGATAGAAGCCGAGGGTTCCCAAGCTGCATCTCCTTTGCTGGACCAGGATCCCCAATCCCCAGATCTTGTGAGTGTTGGCTGCTAAGGCTAACAGCGTCCCCTTTCTTGGAGACTTGCCTCTGGTGGGATCTACCTCACCTTCGAGATTACTTCTCCTCCCCAGTCAGTGACATCCAGTGGCCACTGACTAAATGGCATGGGGTACAAATGCCAGCCCCCTTGTCTCAAGTGGGGACCAACTCAGTGATACAATTCATGTTCCAGAGCCCCTCGTGGGGTTAGGCTGAGGCTGGCCTCACTCCTTCCCTCCCAAGAACACCCTGCCATAAATCGCTCTTACCAGAGGCCCCATCTCAGGTTCTGATTCTAGAACACCTGGCCTAACACACTGCCTTCTCAGGATGCACACTTCTTTCTCAGGATGCACCTTCCACCTTCTTTTGCCAGAGCCATAATGGCAAACAGGAGGCAGGAAAAGAGAAATCAGTGTACAGCTAACAGAACATGCTTTGGGAAGTGCAATGAAAATATCACACAAAGACCCTTCAGGGTCTTGAGCACCATGTTGTCTGTCAAAACTGTTGCCAGCAACCCTAGCATGGCCCTGGAGCTCTGCTTCTTAGAGGGAGGCCACCCACCAAACCAGGAAGATTTCGTGGACAAGTGCTCTGAGTTCAGCAGCAAGGCCTTCACCCAGACCCCATCTGGCCTCATCCTGGCCTTCCCAAAGCAAAGCCCACTCCTTGTTACTACATTAACCATGTGGGGGAACAGACATGCAATGCGAACAGATAAGAACCAGAGAGAAAGAGAGCGCATCACCTTCTGACAGGTCCAAACACCTCTTTCTCTGGCCCATCAGGAAATCCACACCCTCTCCCCAGGCCTACTGGCTGGCCCTGTTCTGGGACCTGCCATCCACAAAGGAAGTGCTTTCGGGGCTTGTGCCTGTGGATCCGAGTGGAAGGCGAGAGGGGGACAGCGACAGGAGCGCCCACCGGCCTGCAGCAATGGGGAGAGAGTGGGGAAGGTAAAAGGAGAGGGTTAAGAGCCTGGCAGTCCACACAAACACCTTCCACGCTGCACCCCTTTCAATTTCTTTTCCGTGAATTTAAATGCATTCTGTCACAGTGAGTTATGTCACCCGGAGGAAATGCCCAACTCGGCGACGTTTTTAAAGATTATTTTTTAGATCACCTATCACTATCCATTTGAGGAACGATTGTTCAATCTGAAAAAATAAATTCAAAACTGTCCCCATCTAAGCAAGATGGAAAAATAACTTTCCCTATTCTTCCCTTTTCTTTCTATTTTTTTTAAAGAAGGCTTATTTCTGAAGGACAGGTTTGAAAATCTGTTTTCACCTTGACTTTCTGGCTGGATCTGAATTGGTAAGGGGAATATCATGCCCTGTCATAGGAATAAACAAATGAATGTACAGCCAGCTGTGTGACCTCGAGCAATTCACTTAACCTCTCTGAGCCTTAATCTCCTCAACTGTTACACTGAGATAACAATACCAACCCCATGGTCATCAAATGAAATGATGTCCAGGACAATCCTTGAATGTGAGACAGATGTAAAGTGTCTGTTCCACTAAAATGTCAATTCTTCAAGGGAAGGGAAGAGGCTCTGACCAATTCTGCCCTCCCAGTGGATCTTGTGCAGGGCCTGGCCCACAAGAAGTGTAATACTTGCTGGATGGTTGGATGGGCAATGGCTTGGTGGGTCCATGTCTGAACATACAAAGAGATGGATGAACGAAAGAGGGATGGATGGATGCAATGGTGTGCTGGAAAATAGCTATCAAAAAAACCAAAAAAGCAAAAAAAGCCCTCACTTGTACTGTCCTCCAATTTCCATACTGTAAATACTCCCATCATGGCTGATTTCAAGCTACCAAGATGACATCACTGAACACAGAGTTGGAAAGACATGGGCCAGATTGGTGCATACAAGTCTACGAGCAGCTCCTGTGCTCCACTGGATGGATGGATGGAAGGAAGGAGGGAGGAAAGGAGGGAGGGAGGGAGGGAGGGAGGGAGGGAGGGAGGGAGGGAGGGAGGGAGGGAAAGAAGATGGAGAGAAATAAAAGGGGAGGAAAGAAGGAAAGAAGGAGGGAAGGAGAACCATAAATAAATGTTCACCTAGAGAAGAAAATAAAAATACTCAGGAACCAGGCAATGCCAGAGAGAGCAAAGCCTGAGGAGCAGGAGACCTGGGTTCACCACCAGTCATCAGTCATCATGGACTAGGACTGAATCCACCCATTTGCTGGAGTAAATTATTTCTTTTTAAGGATGGGGGTGTGGGGTGGAGGGTGGGGTTCACATAATGCAGAACAGTAGTCCTCAATTATTTTTAAGAATTAGAAAACTTTTTCTTTCCACACGAAATCTTCCCTGGAAAACACAATAATTAAGGCTTTTATTAAGCATTTACTGTGTAATGAATACAGTCCAAGCACCTTGCATGGAATGCCCCATTGAATCCTCCCAACAAACCAGTGAGACAGATAATCTTATTATCATCAGTTTACCAGAAGGGAGGAGGCAGGTATCCAAGGTCACCTAGTAAGCAGGAGGTCCAGGTGATCTCAGTCCTAACCACTCTGCTCTCTTGCCTTGATAGAGCAGAAGGAAAAGAAGGAGCGACCAGCTGAACTGTCCCCTGCGGGCCTTAAGCCCTGCCTTAAGCCCAGCAATCTGGCCCTACAGAAAGCCAGATTGTTGGAAAAACAGCAAGAGGAACAGGTACTCGTCTTGGTTCTGCCCCTGGCTGGCTCTGCGTCCTTAGAAAAACCTTTTGCGTTCTCTGAGCCTTGGTTTTCTCATTTATAATACAATGTGATCACTCCCTACAACTATTATAAATTACACATTGGGCAATTCGCAGGAGCAGGAGCAGGAGGACTTCGGGAAAAACCGCTTGCATGAGTCACATCACATATGATTTATTTACTTCTAGGACAGCAAGACCCATCTGATTTAGAATGCATCCATTTTGGGGGGCCTTTCTGACATTCTGAAAACAGCTGGTAGTAATCATTTCTCTAACTAAATTAAATCTTATAGGGATGACTTTATTCTTAACAATACTTATTTTGAAAGTCATTTACTACTTAGTAATATTTAGTTTCTAGAACTGCCTTCATGTACCATTTTACAAATGTGGGTGAAATAAAACCTGGTTTGTGGGGGGAAGCAGCAAAGAACAAAAGGTTGTCAACCTATTGGGTATTACTTTCTTTGGGACTCATATCCCTTTGAAAATCTAAGAGAAATATGCATACTTCTCCTCAGAGAAATGCAGACCCTTTCCAAACTCTGAATGTAACTTTGGGATGGGAAGGATGAGGGGACTGCCAGCCCCAGCAGCCAGGCTCAGAGGGTCTTAGACACAAGAATGTTTCTGAGGCCCCAGGTAATTCTTCAGGTCCACATGTTCGCGTCCTCAATCAATGCAGAAAAATAGCCAGAAGCCACTCAGACAGTGCCTGAGATTTTAACATGAAGAATTCTCTTGATAAATAAATCTCTTAATGAAATACAAGCAATTAAGCTAAAAGTCCTATCAAATGCAACCTGTCACTCAGCAGCCTGACACTTAATTGAATTTCTTTTTCCATCCCCTGGCTCCTTTTCCCTGATAAACAAATTCATTCACTGCAGATCAAGTTTCCCTAACCTAGAAACCAGTGATAGTCAATCAACTAATTGACACAACAAAGACTTCTATTAAAAAAAAAAAAAGTTCCCCTAATTAAAGTGGGAATGGAATTGTAGAATACTCTGGTGCCTGATATTAATTACTCTGTGGTTAACCCTCTCCCTCCTCCCCAGGGACCTGGCAGCAGCCTGGGGGCATGAGGGAGCCCAGACCCAGATACAAGTCCAAGTTCCAGCTTCATCCTGAGTACGCTGTGTGACCTCCGGAGGTTGCTTCCCCTCTCTGTTTTTCATGAGGTGCAACAGAAGGGATAGAACAAGGTGACTTCCAAAGCTTTTTCCAGCTCTCTCCCATTTTATGATCCAGAAGACAGTCTGATGGCAGAGTCTTCTCTCTGTGGTTGCAGGTTAGCCAGAAGCCTTGAACTGAAAATACAACCCATCTTCTGTGGGCTCCTTCTGCCTCTGCCTGGTAAATGCAGCAGCTCCTGAATGCATACACCCCTCTCCCCATGCATCCACCCATACATCCCCAGCCACATGCCTTACACACATATTTATACCACATCTCCCTGCAGCACACTCCTTCATATCACACACGCACGCGCACACACACACATCCTACATCAAGACCAGGAGTGCACACACTGACGCACAGTCTCACACATGCATATGAAACACACACACACATCTAGACACATGCCCCTCTAGAGAAGAGATACCCTCAAAGCCTTATGCACACCCCCTTCTCCCTCAGCCCAGTGCATAAGCACACACACATGTAGCCCCAGACCCTTTTAGAGCAAATCCCCCTCAAAGAGGCCATGCACACATGCATTTGCAGATAAATGGGCACACACACACACACACACACACACACACACACACACACACACACACACACACAAATGTGAGCTGGGGTGGATGGGAGCAGGATTCAGCTTTGGCCAGGGGAGCTCCCAGGATCTCAGAAACCTGGCAACTGACCCAACAGGATTTCCAGGACTATCTGGGTTCTAAAGTTTCTTTTATTCAACTAAAGGCTGCCAAATACCTTCCCTACGCCAGGCATTGTGGGGAGAGTGGTGAACAGACAGACACCGAGCCCAGAAGCAGCTCTGCCCAGACTCAACAGCAAGTTGTGAGGGTCCTATCTTTGGGCTTTGACACACCCAAGGATCTAGTTTAGAGGTGGCTTTCTCAAAACATCACGGTCAAGGTGGCCTTTGAGCTAGGCCTTGCAGGACACAAGAAGGGGTTACCAGGCAGAAACACAACATGAACAAAGACAGGGAGGCTGATAAGTGGGGGGTACTGAAAGATAGTGCCATGCAGGAGTGTGGGCGGCCCAGCTCCTCTGCTCACGGTCTTCAGGGCTTGGGCAAGTCACTTAACATCTCTGAGCTTCAATTCCTCATCTGTAGAATGGGGACAATTCCTCATCTGTAGAAAGGGGACAATAGCTGTAGCACCAGAGAAGGACCATCCATTCCTCAACAACAGAGACTGAGCAGCCTCTCTGTGCCAGGCACTGTTCTAGGCACTGGGGCTTGCCGTGAAGACAGAAGAGACGATGAATACCAGCTCTCGGCATCATGTCTGCACACACTGGGCACTGGGTTGGCAGGGCCCCCAGGGATGCCAAGGGAGTAGAGTGAGTGCGAGGTCCCTTCAACCGAGTGTCAGTGGGAAGACTGGGCTCTGGAATAAATGGGGGCCTTTGGTACCCTGGAGCATGGAGGCCAGGAGGGAGCTGACAGAAGGGTGGCAGGGGCTGAGGCTGAGGCTGGGAGGCCGGCTTGGAGGGGATCGGGGAGAGCAGTTGGTCACGCAGCCCCCAGACTGAGGCTGCATCTCCAGGTAAGAGACGACGCCTCAGCCCCAAACCCTGTCTCCCACCCCCATTCCTCATGGGGACCCCTTCCAGGGCAGGGGCCTGGCTTCCCCTGCAGTTTGCAAAGCCAGGCCAGGGTGGTGATGAGGGGAGCACTTCCCTCCCCCTCAGGCACAGAATGCAGCTCTTGGCATCTCATGCTTTCTGTTGAGCTCATCTCCCTGTCTCTGTTTTCATGTTTTCCTCTCTCACGCTGGCTGTGTGGAGCACATCTCTCAGAAAATACTTGCTTTTGAAAGTTGTTGCCATAACAACCACTTCATTACACGCCAGGCCCAGTATCTCAGAAATGCAGAATCTTTCCTTAAAAGCGTGCGCTGCACATCAAAGGGGAATAGGAGCTCATTATTTTTACATTATTTTGCAGGCAAATAGATATTTTCCAATACACATTTCTTTTCTAAGTTGATTTTCTTGTTCAGTGGAAATGCACATTTCTTTCTTAACGCTTTCCTGCCTGCAGGGTTCAGGGCCTAGAAACCTAAGTTCCTCAAAGCAGGAAGGAGAAGGCATTTCTTTACCGGGATAGCCTTCCCTCAGCCCCCAACACTATAGGTTCATGAAGGATGGTTTGCTCTAATTCACAATTCAACTGTACCCAGAAATTCCAGAAAAGGCAGAAATTCTCAGTGTAGCATATATACACCTTCGTTGGTGGGGCTTGGTTCAAACCAGGATTTCATAACAAGTGAAGCTAATTAAAAGATCCAAATCAAAACCAAACAAACCAAACCAACAAAAAATCTCAACCATTTGGGATGGAGAGGTGTTCCAGGATTTGGTTTTCTAAACCAGAGGGCACTATCAGAATGTAATAGGTCCCTTCAAGTGAATGCCTAACATGTGTCTCCCCCGTCACTAACACATAAGCCCCATGATTATTGTCTGTTTGGCTCACAGCTTATCACCGGCCCCCAGAGCAGTCCTGGGCCCACAGGCACTCAGTAAATGTGTTTTGAATGGACTAATGAATGAACATGCTGTGAACACTACATCTTATAACAATCCTGCAAAGAAGGGATTATTATCCCCATTGTACAGATGAGGAGCGTGAGGTCCAAAGAAGTTAGTACAATAGTAATATGAAGAGTCATAATTACAGCTGGCACTTTACACTTTCTATGGAAGATAATATGCATACAGAAAAGGGCATCCATCTTGAGCACACATCTCCCCGTTTCATAAACTGAACACCCCTGAGGAACCAACATCTAGATCAAGAAGCAAAACATCTGGCAGGAGGAATGAGACTTTGACAGTAGCTTCTCAGGTAGCCTCATCACAATCCACTAAGTTGCTGCATGTTTGTTTTATGGGAATTTCTGCATCTACTTTACAACAGAAAAGGCACTACACCTCATGGCCACTATCGTGACATCTAATATCATTGATTAGTTTTGCCTGTTTTTGTGACTTCTGCAGATGGAGCCATATAGCGGGTCCTCTTTTGTGCCTGGCTTCTCTCCTTCATCGCGAGGTTTTTAAGATTCGCCCATGTTGTGGCCTATATATGACCATCATTCACCACTCTGCTAATAGCAGCTCATTTGTTTTTTTTTAATATACGTATTTTTAATGTTTATTTATTTTTGAGAGAGTGAGAGAGCGAGCACACACGAGTGGGGGATGGGCAGAGAGCGAAGGAGACGGAGGAACTGAAGTGCCTCCAGGCCGGCAGCAGAGAGCCCGATGCAGGGCTCAAACTCACACACCGGGAGATCACAACCTGAGCTGAAGTCAGACGCTTAACCAACTGAGCCACCCAGGTGCCCCTACTACCAATTAATTTTTAGTGAGCATTTATTATGTACCTCACAAGGTCCTGTGATCATCCCAACATTCTAAGATGAAGGCTTTATTTTGAGTGATCTGCCCGGAGGCCCACAAACAGTGAGTGGAGTATCGAACCCAGAACTTTACGGTCCCAAACTCCTGCTGTTGGCAAGAACCTCTTTCCTGGATGACTCAAGGCTATTGCTAAGAGAAGCACGGTCAATAGTGGGCTCGGCCAGGAGCGAGCAGGGAGCTTTTTGCTCCCACACCGAATGGCCCAGCATGCTATGTCCCAGCCTCTTGTGACTGTTTTTATGTGTCTCCAGTTCCTGACCTGTCCAGCTCTCAGCCGTTCCCACTTGCTGGTACGAATGTGCTTGCCAACAGGTTGCACCAATGGCTCTTCTGTTATTTCTAATCCACCATGACCAGGAAGCCAAAAATATTAGGGCTACTAGAATTGTGTGCAAAACAAGAGATAATGGCTATGAACGTGGACTTGCCAGTGAGTGAGTTTACAGACGTATCTGTATTGTGATACAATATCTGTGATAACTGCACTTGTTTGCTCCCTAGGCCCACAGACATAAAGTTTCTAGATCTCTAAGTGCCACTCTAATAGTTTTTCCCCCTTTTGACTGCTTCAGTAAAAAGTCTTTGGTTGGGGCCTGAGGGCTTCATTCTCATCGTGTTCCTGTAGCTTGTGCTGATGGTCAGTACCTGACAAGCTAGCTCAGGTTTATTGTAGTCCTGAAACTCCACAAGACAAAGGAACCAGGAGAAACAAAGCCCTTCGCAGCTCTCAGAGCTGAGGCGGTGATACCTGGGAGGGAACGGTTTCCCTCCATGGCCGGCGCCATGGCAGAGCTGGGGTCCTGTTATCTTGGGATTTCCCAGGTGACTCTGACTCCACCCTCCTGAAGGGCTCCCTCCCTTCCCCTCATGCTCCAAGGTGAGCGGTACACCTACCTGATGCTGGGCTTGCACTGGGTGCTAGGAACACTAACACAAGCAGGATGGGACCCAGGCAGCCTCTTCCCCTGGCAGCTCCCCTGTGCCCAGCCCTCCAAGCCGCCCAGGCCTGGGTAGCAGGGCCCTGCTCTAGTTCCTCACCCCAGCCTGTCTACTCTCCGTCAGAGCACTCACTTACCTCCACCGGGCACTTATTAGCTCTCAGTATATTTTTAACAAAAAAACTAAACTTTACTGCCTGCCTTAGCCCTCTTGGAAGAAGCCAAGTTTGCACCTATTAACCAATTCATTTCCATTTCCCTGGAAAGTTCACATCTGAGCTCTGAATTTTCTTCTGAACCAGTTTTTAATATCTTCCTGGTTCCTTCAGTAATTAATGGGTTAAAAAAAATCCTTGACATGGGTTAAAAAAAGAAAAAAGAATTCTGTCCCTTTAGGCTTTCACCCTGAGCATGAGCACTCCATTTTCCTGGTTTCACGCTCCCCTAAATCCTAGGCCTGACACCGGAGAGTGTCTCCCTTCACGGATAGAACAGCCATTTGCTTGTTTTCTGACACTTTTTGCAGCAGCCCTGATGGTTGTGCGATACAAAGCCACTCCGCCCTGAGCCCATAGCTCACATTTGGCAACTGTGTCCCTTTAATGGATGCACACGTGTCTATTGTGAGTACAAACATAATGGTTTCCATGGAGACATGGTCACAATGACTAATTAGACAAAAGAGGGTGTTTTTCAAAGCCTTGAAAGACATCATGGATGTAATAAACGAACATCATCTTATTCAATTGATGTATTCCTTCTCATTTCTCCCCAGAAACATCAATAAATGATCCCTGGTGACTTGACCTCAGATTGGAGTTGGACTCTTTGGCCACCAGTCAGAGCCTGCCAGATTCTCAGTTGCAGGATCCTGATCCTGGCATACATTCCAGAAACAGCCACGAGGCCACTCACCCCCTGCCAGCATTTCCAGACTGGGCCACCCCACTCCCATCCTACCTACTCACTCTCACGATGGCCATTTAGGGACCAGGGATGGGCTTAGGGGACCTCATCCTCTCCCTTCATCACACCAACCTGACTCAGCCATCAGCTGCCCCACAGGGAGCTCCCTACCACCTTCATTTATTAATTTCAGGGTGTTGGGAATGACTTTTATTGCTACCTCTCCCCCAGCAAAGCTGTGGGTAGTGAGTATTAACCGTCCTACATTTCAAAGAAAAGTAATCCTTCTCCCCAAGGAGGTGTACCCTAGCATAATGTACTAACAAAATCTCAGAGGTGAGAGAGAAAACAGCCCCAGGTATTTTTTTTTCCCAAAGACTGTACACAAACCTGCCTCAGATAATGCTGAGATGAGTCCAAAATCACACTACGTAACAGCAAAGAGAATACCTGGACAGAAATGCCTGAGCACAAGAAACAGATGCCAACTATGCAAACATATCAACCGACACCCCAAGAAAAAGAATCACCCAAAGGCAAAGAATCCAGTCTAGAAGAAAACATAACCCCAAATCCAGAAGAAAATTTCACATAAGTGCTCTCTGCTACAAAACTATATAATAATACAGATATTTTAAGGGCATAAATTCTCAAGACCAAATGTAAGAGAAGAGATGACAGCAGAGGACAGATGTCATCAAAATTTGGAAGATAAAACATAAATGGATGAGTGGTGACTAACCCAGGAAAAGAAAAAACTGAGACCTCTGTGTGGGGTCTGCAGGGTGGGGAAACCAGCAAAGAGAAAATGGACTTGAGCCACAGAATTCTGAATCAACCAGAATACCCCTGAAGGCTGAGGTACAAGAGATGCTGAAACAGGAGTGCCCAAGAGTCAGTACGACAAGCATCTAGAACGCCAGCCTCCTTTCCTGACTCTGCAAAGCTAGGAGATGATGCCTCTTACTCAGGAAAAAAAGGTGGGGAGTTTACTCCCTTGGGAGGTTGAAACCAGAGGCTCAAAAATAAACATCGGTCACTGCTAGCAGAGGGTATGAGGTGCTGTGCCAGAATCACCAGAATGAAGTGCCAACTGTGCACACTGAACAATGCAACACAGAGAAGTCCTTTCCCCGCTCAGCCCCAGAACAGGCTGGTGCCCTTGTACAGGGGAGCAAGCAACTCCTCTAGCCCGGAAGAAACCAGCTAGATGGAAAAGACTTGGAGATATCCATATTTGAGGTCTCCTGGTGGCACACCTTGTCCCCTGCCCCTTTACCCCAGAGTGAAGCCCACCAACCAGCAAACCCCTCTCCCCAAACTCACCCAGGGCTTATAGAATGTAACCCTGTTATTTAGAAATACAGATGTAAAACTAAAAGAAACAGCTTCAAGAGTTGGAAGAAGTTGGCAAGAATGAAGAAAGGCAAGAGGAAAGAGTTGATTTTCCTGGGAAGTACAATTTGACTTTTTAATCTATGTGCATTTATTCTTTTTTAAAAATAGAAAATATTTTTAGAAAAAGAAAAACAAACTTTGAGTAATAAATCTTTAGGCATTCTGGCAGAAAGAGCAAATCATCTGCAAAGGAGAAGAAGCATCAGGCTGGATTCAGGCTTCTATTAGGTGCTAGTCAAAGCCAGAAGATATTGGGAAAATGGGTATTTTCGATTAAAAGAGGTGTTGTGAGCCAAGATCATTCTGTCCTGCATAGATGTCGTTCAAGTATACAGGCAACAGGCAGACACTCGCAAATATTAGCTAACTCAGACTGTTATGAATCTCTCTTGTGAAAACTACTTGATAATAAAATCCAGCAAATGAAAAGATAAATAAAAAGGAGAAACTCAGGGAGGGAGAGGAAGACATCATGGCAAAGGACTGAGCACGAGCAATGAATCCATTTAAAATTAGGGTTTATACCAATGTTCAGATATGATTTCAAAGAAATACAAATGTTTTAAAACTTAGCAATATAGAATAATACAGAGATGAAGGATGAAGGGAAAGGAAGCAGGAGAAGGTTAGTGTCCTATTCTTTATAAAACAAGGAGTCCATCCATCTATCCATATTAACAGGTACACATGTCATTTAGGGATGCATGATTCTCAGTACGGGTCCAGGGGCACAGTAGATAATGCATCTGACCACAGATCAGAAGATTTTAAGAACACATGGTTCTTTTTGGGAAAATGCAAATTAAAAGCACAATGAAACGTTGCTACATATCTACTAGAATGAACAGACTGTAAATTGACAAAGCCAAGTGCTGGAAAGGACACAGAGCAACTGGACCTCTCCTACATTACTGGTGGAGATGCAAAATGTTCCCTAGGAAAACAGTTTGGCAGTTTCCTATACAGTCAAACACTTACCATTCAACCAGACAATTCCATTCCCAGCCGTACTTGCCTGAGACAAAGGAAAGGTTGTGGCCACAGAAAACCCTGGATGCAATTGTTTAGAGCAGCTTTACTCAAATTGACTGAAACTGGAAAGAACCCAAATGTCCTTTAACTGGTGAGCAGATCAACCAACTGTGGTACATCTTTACAATGGACTTAGCAATAAAAGGAGTGAATTACTGCAACACACAACATGGTTAATCTCAAATGCATTACGCTAAGTGAAAAAGAAAGTCAAAAAGCTATCTCCTGTATGAGTTTTGTGATTTTCTGGAAAAGGTGACACTATAGGTATAGAAAACAGATCAGTGTTTGCCAAGGTCCAGGTGTGGAAGGAGGAGTTGACTGCAAAGGGACACAGAGATTTGCCAGGGGGGAGGGGGATTTCTGCATCTTGACTGTAGGGTGATTACGTGACTGTGCATTTGTCAAAGCTCACAGAACGGACTGTATGCTGCTCTGTGAAAAATGGATTAGGGAAGGAATGGAAAAGTTAGTCACAGACTTTTCACAGAATCTGCCCATGTCTTTTGATTTAATGGACAATTTTATGTTGGTCTCTCAAAAATTCTATCATTGGATTAATTGAAGTATTTTATCTTAGAAGAATACCATTGCTAAATGTGCTTATGATAAAATATATGTATTTTTTAAAGTTTATTTATTTTGAGAGAAATCATGCACATGCAAGCAGGGAGGGGCAGAGAGAAGGAGAGAAGGAGAGAGAGAAGGAGAGAGAGACTCAGGGCCCAATCTCACAAATCGTGAGATCATGACCTATGCCAAAATCAAGAGTAGGCTGTTCAACAGACTGAGTCACCCAGGCATCCAGTGGGATCTTTTAGGAAATAATTACACTGGTGATGAAATACTTACTCAAAGTTCAAAAATTCCTTTGGTTTCACTGGTTTCCTTTTCTTCTGTTAATATCAAATAAAATTACATTTAATGACTTTTGTTTTCAAAAGTACCCCATTTTATAAAAGTATTTCTATCTACCTCTCTGTCTAGAAACTCCACATAGAAATAGTTGTGGGTTTTTTCTTATTTATTTATTTATTTATTTATTTATTTATTTATTTTGAGGGATGGTGCATGTGTGGGGGGAGGGGCAGAGAGAGAGAATCCTGACATGGGACTCCACCTCACAAACCATGAGATCATGACCTGAGCCAAAACCAAGAGTTGGACACTTAACCGACTGAGCTACCCAGGCACCCCATTCACATAGAAAGTTTGAATGGTGGGGTTTTTTTTTTTAATATTTATTTATTTTGTGCTCGCTTCGGCAGCACATATACTAAAATTTAATATTTATTTATTTTGAGAGAGAGTATATGCAAGCAGACAAGGAGCAGAGAGAGAGGGAGAGAGAAATCCCAAGCAGTCTCTCTTAACACAGAGCCCGATGTGGGGTTTGAATTCACGAACTGTGAGTTCATGACCTGGGCCAAAACCAAGAGTCGGATGATTAACCGACTAAGCCACCAGGTGCTCTTGAATGGTGGGTTTCTTTCTTTTTTTTTTTTTTTTTTTTTTTTGAGGGAGTGAGGGTCTTTTTTATTGTAACTTCTATATTTTTTTACATATTAATGTGTGTTCATTTTTATGAACACTGTATGTCATTCCCTGACCCCACCCTAGCGGCAATCACAGCTCCCTCTCTTCTCTCTCCTGGCATACATGTCACTCTCTTTATTCTGGAAGTGTTGTCATGCCTGTCCCACCTCCCTTCTGGACTGCACAGTCATGAGGGGCAAGAGTTCTGCCTTGCTCATTCCAGTATCCCATGACGGGCCATGGTCCACACAGTAAGGCTCAATGCAGGCTGCCAGAACAGAGGAGACCACAGATAAAGCTGGAGGAGAAATCCTTCCTAAGTGTGAAAAGTACCAAAAACTGTTTTCAATCCTGACCTCAGGTGATAGTTTCCTTTTGTCTACTTTCCTACAACATGAGGGAGAAATTAAGGGCAAGAGGCAACATGGCTAAAAGCTTAGCTCACAAGAACACTAGGGGAGGAGACACAGCCATCTGACTACCTAACATCTAGTGAAATGTCTCTCCTCCTAGTGACAGAATGAGCCTGGGTGAGAAACCTGGTGGTTGGGATTCTAGAACTATGAATAAACAAAGAGAACTTAGGATGGGATGGGCCACGGAAGCCTGGAAGACACTAAGGTCTCTCAAGCAGAGACTAATAAACCCCATAGACTACTTGGCATTGATGGAAGTCAACAATAATCATTTGTAAGCCATTCGCAAACACCAGGACACAAGATCACTTGTTATTGTGATTGTTATTGCTATTGTTATTCACTGAGGAATGAATTCAAATTATGTGTCCTGTGGAACTGGGTATACAAGGTATTGAAGATGAATCCCTTAGCCAATGAATGAGCCAAGTCCACCACCCAATGCATCTCAACAGGGCTCTATTGTTCTTTCTTGGTCCTTAAGAGTCCCCAGCCACTCCCAAGAAGTGATGAAACTCTGTTTTTGTGTAAAAATGGCACTGAAAATAAATTCAATTGCTTATGTCGGTAATGGAAGTGAAGAGGAAGTGAAGGCATCCAGGAAAGTGAGGTAGACTCCACACTGAAAAGGAACATCATATTATACTGCAGTTTGAATCTGTCATGTGAATGACTTCAATACATACTCAACAAGGAAGCCAGAAAACATATCTTGTGAAACTTTCAGCAAGTGCTCCTGTCATGGCCAAAAGTGCTTATCAAATGAAAGCTCAGTTCATTCCTTCATTCGGTCCTTCATTTGGGGGCACCTGGCTAGCTCAGTCAGGTGAGAACTGAGAACACGTGACTCGTGATCTATGGGTTGTGAGTTTGAGCCCCATGTTACGGGTAGAGATTACTTAAAAATAAAATCTTTTTTAAAAGTCCTTCATTCAATTCAACCATTATTACTGATGTCCTATCAGGGCCCAGGCACTGGTCCTGGCCCTGAGGATGTAACAGTGAGCAGAGCAAGGTCCCAGAGCAAAGTTTCCATGATCACACCATCAGTAAATATCATACAACAACAAAGTAGAAAGATCCTTAATGATCATCTGGTCTGGCCCTTCTTTTTCCAGATGGGTACACTAAGCCCCAAAGAAAGGAGGAAGTTAGTCAGGACCATGTGGTCACCAAGGGTCAAAACCATAGCTAGGACTCAGGGTCTGGTCCTCCCTCCCAACCTAACACCAGCTCCCACTTTCCTACCCTTTACAATTTGGCAGAGATCCCCTGGACGCTGCCGTGAGCTGCCCCAAGATGCTCTTTAGAGCTCTTGCAAAACATTTTGTTTTGTATCACACCTGTGGTGACAGCTGAGTTAAACTGAATGTTCACAGTCATTATGCACAGAAACCTCACACGAGCCTCATCTACGGGGTTTCAGAATGAATCCAGTTTCCAAACTCTCCTCTCTCCAGTTTATCACATGTCTGTATATGGTAAGCTTTAGAAAATGAGTCTAATAATTAGTCATCTTGGCTTAGTTAAAGACAACAGTATGTTCTCCAATTTCACTTTGTTTTTAACAAGAGAGTGATGCCAACGGTAATTTTCACCGTGGTTAAAATATGCTTCTCAGTTGGTCCCTGCAGTTAACTGAGACAGCTCTGGTCCCTGCACCTGCACAGGACTTGCCCACGGCTCACTCTTTAACCAGGCTGTGCCCCCCCCAAGCCCCACCCAGGTGCCTTCCTTCCACACACATTCACATCTCTGACACCACCTGTGTACTAGGCACAAGACTAGACACTTGGCACTCACCATTATATTTAATCATCTTTGCAAGATAAACTTTACTGCCCCATTTTGAAGATGAGAAATTTGAGAACCTGAGGGTACTGGTCCCTGTCTACTGCCCAAACCCCACATGCAGACACTCTCCCCCTTTCTCCCTGCACTCCAGCCATGCCACCTTCTTGAAGTTCCTCAAAGGCAACGAGCTGGTTCTCATCTCAGGGCCTTTGCACATGCAGAGTCTCCTACCTGAAAAACTCTTCCCCCCTCTTAACTCCTAGTCACCCTTCAGATCTCAATTCAAGCATAATTTCCTAAGGGAAGAATCCCTCACACCCTCCCCCATACTCCTGTAGTTCTTCTTCACTCACATAGCACCCTGAGGAAGTTCCTCTTCCTTCAAAGCAGCTATTACAATTTGTAGTTTCATATTTGCGGGATTATTTGCTATTATCTAACTCCCCACAAAAGCATGAACTCTAGAAAGGCAGGGACAGTGTCTGTCTTGTCTACCACTATATCCCCACACCTGGAAAGTACACATAATATGAGTTTAGTTACTATTACTGGATAGATGATGGACAATGAACAGTTGAGAAATACTATACAAAACCCAAGAAAAACCAAAAAAATCCAAAACCTTGTCACCCATCCAGGTAAGTAATGAAGCTAAAACGCAAGCCCAAGCCCCCAACACTCAACCCTACTTACACTGTGTGATAATCTTCTGTTCCGCCCCACCCCCAACCAACACACACACACACACACACACACACACACACACACACACACACACCAGCCCCAAACCCTGACCCTAGAAGACTGATGGGTGGAGCAAAGGTTCTCAAAACTCTCCAGGCCTCCTAACCTTGCTGTCCTAACCGGACCCCCCATCCCACACACCTGGAGATTCAGAGGTGCTGATCCATGGGTCCAAGAAGGACCCCAAACCTGGTTAGCAAGCACCCAGGTAATTCTGAAGGGAGCGTGTCCCAGACCTCCGTTTGAGGATCCCTAGACTAGGGTGAATCCAGAAGAACCCGCATTTGGGAGGCAGAGGAGCCGCCAAACCCTCCACCCCCCAGGCCGCTAACTTGCTGGCGAAGCTGCTGCAGAAACTGGGGCCGTACTGCCCTCTGGCGGTCAGAGTGGCACTGGAGCTGCCGGGCTTCCGAGAGGGCGCTCGCTGTTGGTGCACCCCACAGCCGCTGATGTCTGGGGCCCAGCTCTGCCCGGGGACACAGCACCTGCGTCTGGTCCCTGACTCTTCAAAGACTTCTCCGGGACTTTTTTCTCTTCATAAATGATGCACAGTGTTTTCCAAACTTCAGGTTTTTTGGGTAACACCTTCAGCATTTTGCCCATCTCATATGCTACCTGAATTACTTTTACTTAATTTTTTCTTTAAAAGTATGTATGTGAAATAACTCATTTAAAAAGAGAACTCCGGGGGCGCCTAGGTGGCTCAGTCGGTTAAGCGGCCGACTTCAGCTCAGGTCATGATCTCAAGGTCCATGAGTTTGAGCCCTGCATCGGGCTCTGTGCTGACAGCTCGGAGTCTGAAGCCTGCTTCAGATTCTGTGTCTCCCTCTCCCTCTGTCCCTCCCCATTCACACTCTGTCTCTCAAAACTGAATAAACATTTAAAATATCTATTATCTATTTAGATAGATAGATGGATAGATAGATAAATAAAGGAGCAAGTCCACAATAGATAGAAAAAAAAACAGTTCCACTTACAATAAATAGGGGCTGGGGAGAGGGTGGGGAAGATGTGAAAGAGTGAAAAAAAAAAAAGGCAAGAATTACCAAATGTTTTTAAATAAAAATATTAGCAGTTTATAACGAAAAATAAATGGCTTGCCCAGGTGGTAAAACCATAAAGAACAGCACAGAAATTATCATAAAAGTCAGGATAGGGGTTATTTCCGGGTGAAGGGGGAAGGCTGTAATGGGGGGGGGGGGGGGATTTTCTGGGAAACCCAATTTTCCTTAATCTGGGAAGTAGTTATAATCATATGTTAACCTGTATATATATATGGGCTGTTATGTTTTTTCTGTATTATTTATTTATTTAGAGAGAGAGCACATGCATGCGAGCAGGGGAGAGGGACAGAGGGAGGGAGGGAAGTAGAGAGAAAGACAGAGAGAGAAAGAATCTTAAGCAGGTTCCACACACAGCATGGAGCCTAACACAGGGCTCAATCCCATAACCCTGGGATCACGACCTGAGCTGAAATCAAAAGTCGGCCACTCAATCGACTAAGCCACACAGGCGCCCTTGTTTTTTTCTGTATTTTTATCCCACAATATAAAGTACTATAGAAATAAAAAAGCAGTGAAATACAAGTAATTTACAAATGCACAGGTGAAAATAAGGGAGGTGAAGCTGAGCTCTGGGATGTTAGCAGTGGCCCTGGGCCTGGAAGAGACAGCAGGACAGGACCAGAAGCCCCATAAACCGGCTGATCAACGAGAGGCCTCCCCGTGGTCCAGCTCCAGGCAGCAGCCCCTCCACCACACCCTGAAACCTCCTACCAACTGAAGCCCACTCCCAGTTTTATTAAATGTGTGTGTCCATGCATCGCTAAGCAATTTGGAAAAATATGCACTACACGCTATTTTCTTCTTCATATACTTTTGCATTTTCTGATTTGTTTTTATAATAAGGTTTGAAAATGAGAAAATACAGTCATGTGTCAAGGAAGTAAAGCAGTACAGTTTTTTGTGTTTTGTTTTGTTTTTAATTTTTTTTAATGCTTTTTTATTTGTTTTTGAGAGAAAGAGAGAGACAGAGCGTGAGCAGGGGAGGGGCAAAGAGACACACAGAATCTGCAGCAGGCTCCAGGCCCTGAGCTGTCAGCACAGAGCCTGACGCGGGGCTTGAACTTGTGTCCTGAGCCAAAGTCGGCCACTTAACCAACTGAGCCATCCAGGCGCCCGAAAGCAGTATAGTTTTGAGATCAAATATGGGAATGAAGAGGTCTGGGGGTAAAGCCTTCATTTTGTCCTTCAATTGCTAAAAGACTTTCGGCAAGTCCTTCCCCTGTCTAGGCCTCCATCTCCTCATCTGTTCAGTTAGAAGGGTGTGCCAGCTCTTCATCCCCAGTCTCCACCCACCCATTTTCCTACCCTGCTCTGTGTCCTGAAGGTTGGCTCTGTGGACACCCTTGTTGGCTGGCTTCTGGTAGTGGAGGCTGGAAGGCAAGAGAGAAGTAGGGGTGTTTCCTCCCTGCCACCTTCCTTCTTTGGGTCTCATTTTGAGCAGTAGTCAATTATTATGAATAACCATGATCATAGTCATGTGGTTCTTTATCCCAAATTGTTTCAAAGACATGAGATATGTGAGAGGCAGGAAAAGCATTTGATGGGCAATCCAAGATTTTTGTAACCTTGGGTACAATTAATACAAGAGGCAGGACTTCTAACCCACAAATAAAACTGACTCAAGAAAACATGGCTCATTAAAAACAACAGCACTAACAAAATGACAGAAGACCGAACATAATAGGTGCCACAATAAATGTGCATAGATTAAATTCAAGACTCAGGATGGACCCAAAACCAAAATCCAAATTTTTAACCAAAAAGTGAGATTTTCCCGCTGTTCCACGGTAGCGTGCTAGAGGACCCAGGAACACTAAATCCCACCCTGCCATCCACTCTTCCTTACAAAGTGCCCAAGGCACAGACTCTCCAGAAACAAAGGAAAATGGTAAACAAGTTTCCACATTATTATGATTGGGCGTGAGCCCTGACCACAGGTTCCATGAAAACCCAAATCCAAATCTGACAGCCAGCTATTCTAGTGGACCCCTAGAACAAAGTCACCAGTACCTAGATTGCCACATATAGCAAGTAAAAATACTGGATTCCCATTTAAATGCAAATTTCAGACACACACCAAGTAATCTCTTAGCATAAACATATCCCATGCAATATTTAGAACATACTTGCACTAAAAAAGTGCCACTGTTTATCTGGAATTCAAGTTTAACTCGGTGTTCTGTATTGTATATAGCTACCCAGCACACCATAGCAGGTGAATCAGAAAATGAGAGCCGAGGAAGGGGAAGCTGGCACACAACCCCCACCCTGCCACACGGCAGGGGGGATGCGGAAGATGAGGAAGAGTGGATTTATCAATCTGTAATCTGGCCAGCGCGGTCAGCAGCTCCTCCCGGGGAGATGTCAGAGCAAGCAAAGGGCAGTGGCTTCCCCTCCCCGTACTCACATAAGTGCTGTTTACGAAAAGCCCACATGCAGTGAAATGCCACGGAAAGGTTAAAAGTGAAAGGATTTCCAGATGACTGACAGTGGTGTACTCTTAACTGCTTTTTTGCCAGATGCCTGCCGAAATGGTCAAAGGAAAAACACAGAAAAATCTGTATTAGTATATAAACCAGGGAGGAGCCCAGACCACATGCTAGAATCCTTCAAGTGAGACATAATGCTAGGAAAGCCCACCCAGTGAAGCGCTGGCTAGTGGTGTGCTGGGAGAGCTGGATCTGGCCAGCTCCTTGTGAAACCACTGGTAGTTACAGTGGGAGAGTTCATACCATGGAAATCAGCAGATGCGATAGGTTGGGGACTTTTTTTTTTTTTTTTTTAAAGAACTGGTCATTAAACATTTGTTGGACTGGCTGTGCCGTAAATCACCAAATAAGAAGAAATAGATGTGTGAGTAAGCTGAAGGGACCCTGAAGCAGAGGCAGTCAGCGCCCCTCCCATATGCATGGTCCCATGCATGGGTTCCCCTCCCATATGGAAGGTCCAGTATGTTCTGCCTAACCTCCAGTCTCCACATCTATTTGTAGTACCAAGACTGCCCATGCTTGGAAGGTCAGAAGGGCCAAGGAGCTTATAAACCCCCTGACATAGCTGTCAACAGATGAGTCTTATGGAAGTCGGGGTATACGTGTTCCAGTTCCCTGACCCCTTGGGTGGGGCAATTCCAGGTTGTGTTTTGTACCATTCCCCATTACTTCCCCAAAGGCCTTCAGATGCCCACCGAGGTAGCTGGATTAACCACTAACACTTTAATCTTTGCCAGCCTTTGCTAGTTTCCATATATATTTTTCTGAATACAATTTTTGCTTGGTTTTCTTATTATGGAAAAATATGTGCATTGAAAGCTTTAGAAAGTACAGAAGACATACCATGACAGTGTTTGTCTCATTCTTTTAAAATATTTATATACGTATACAGATATATCTCACTTCCCCGCTCTCTAGAGACTTACCTGAAGACACTACTTGAGTCTGAATCCTTATCTCAGGCTCTGCTTCTGGGGAAACCCAAGTGAAAACAGAGCTACATCTCCAGCAGGACTCCATGCAATGGACAAGCTCAAAGCAATAAGGAGTAGGAAAGCTAATGCTTCAGAGCAGCTGTAGGGGACCGATGCTTGGTGTTGATGTTAACCCTTGGCTGGGTGCTTCAGACAATTCAGCCTCCAAGGTAACAAAACAAAAGGACAGCAAATCCTATCTGCGCTGAGACTGGTACAGCTTCCTACAGAGATACATAGACATCCCCCACTGCAGTGCCCCCTTCTCTAAAATGAACAGAGAAGCAACAGGAACTCAAGAATGGGCTCAGAGGTCCAAAGGGAGGGGCCTGAGTACTAGGACCTTTCATAAATAGTTGTCCCTCAAGGAATAAGAGTAGACCTTAAAACAAAATTCTCTGAAATACTTTCCATGGAAAACTGGCTGTTCAAGACACTATGAGGCGTTAAGAGAAACTGAGGCTCAGAAACACTGAGCTAAATGAAGGTACACAGTCTGTTTTACCTAGAACTTCCTGGATCATGTGGACAGACACGGCGATTCCCCAGGAAAGGGATATAATATTCCAGCTCCCTGTAGGACTCATGTTCCAGCTTCATGTAATAAATACATACAAACAGAAAAGACATTTAATTCAAACATCTGTAAGGAAGTGACTAAAACTGATGACATTCAAGGCCACAAGGAAACCTCAGAGATACTAATGAGCAATCCTCTTTGGTCACATTATCTGACCACAATGCAATAAAAACAGAGATTAAAAACCAAAGGATAAATGAAAAAAATTAAATCACTTGGAAATTTATTCCTAAATAACTCAAGTCAAGGAAGGGAACAAAACTGCAATTACAGGCCATTCAGAACATAATGACAATTGGATCTCTGCATAGCAAAACTCATGGAATGTAACTAAACACTGCCTGTAGCTCTAAATGTTTTTGTTATAAAATAAGGAAGACTGAAAGTAAATGAAGCATCCAACTCAAGAAGCTGGAAAATAAGCAACAAGATAAACTCAGGGAAAGAATTAAAAGTTAAGGTAAAAGTTAATGAACTAGAAAACATAAAAATCAGAACTGGTAAATCAAAGACTCTGCTCCTTGTAAAGAGCTGTAAGATACCTAGACTTGTAAAATCCCAATAAGGAGAGAGGGCAGGGAGCATGAAAGAGAGAGAGTACAAAAAAATAAATAAAAATTAGAAAAGTAAAGGAAATTTAACCAAAGATGCAGAGAAGAGTTTTCAAATTATAAGAGATAAACAATACACACAGTATCCTAGTTTATCTAGAATGTTCAGTGGGGAATGCCTGTATATCAGTCTGCTCAGGCTGCATAACAAAATACCACTGATTGGGTAGCTTAAACTACAAAAGTTCATTTTCTCACAATTCTGGAGGCTGGAAGTTCAAGATCACAGTGCTGGCAGGGTTGGTGTCTGGTGGGATCTCTCTTCCCGGCTTGCAGATGGCCACCTCACCATGTCCTCATATGGCCTCTCCTCTGTGCTCCTGTGGAGAGATATCTCTGCAGTCTCATTCTTTTCTTATAAGGACACCAGCTCTACTGGATGAGGGCCCCACCCTTATATCTCATTTAACTTTAATTACTTCCCTAAAGGCCCCTACAAATACCATCACATTGAAGATAGGGCCTCCACACATGAATTGGGGGGGCAGGGGGACACAATTCAGTCCCTAACAGCATACTTTTCTAGAAAAGTGAGAATTGCCAAGAGAAGCAGAAAACCATGGAACCAAGGTGAACATGGACATAGAACTATTTCTCAAAAGTGTTAGGAGTCCGAGTGTTTAGTAGACAAGTTCTTTAAAACTTTCCAACAATGTTCCTAGGCTGTTTAACTACCCAGAAAGCAGAAAAAGATAAACTGTGCTCCAACTCATCTACAAATCTAGCACAGCCATGATACATAAACCTGACAGAGATAACCAAAAACTTCACCCAGCCTGGCATCTTAACAAGATCCCAGGTGATTTGTATGCATGTTACAGTTTGAGCAGCACTGTACCACGCAACAGGGAGGGTTTTCAAAATAAAGTCCTCAAGTCAAAGGGGCTAGCAGGAGCCCAGTGGGCTGAGACCAGGGCAGCCTTGAGCAAAGAGCAGCCGGCAGAGGACAGCATAGAGGAAATCCCGGGCCAGAATTCGAGTTCTCAGGGGGGATATCTAGGCTGTCCACACCTGTCTGCTGGACATGCAGGGAGACACTGGGAGCCAGAAATTGAGTGGACAACACACCCCAGTGCCACATACACATGACATCAGTTTGGCATGTTTGGGATATCCTTACATACTGAAGGATGTTCCCAGAGCAGAGGGCACAGAGTTCACACTGACATGCTAAGGGGTATGAGGGGGCTGCTTGGCTCAGCTCAGTGTAAGAAACCCACAGCAACACTCTCTAGGGAGTAGGGAGCTCCCTGTCACCATATGACCATCCTCCAGGGATGTTCCAGAAGGGATGCCAGCCCTGGGAGAGAAGCCAGTCTTGATGTAAGATGTCCTCCCAAGCTTGTGACTCTAATCCTCTAATGGCTCCATCCCTCCCCATAATGACAAGTGATGAGTTGGCTGGCCAAGACACACAACTGTTCATTTTCAGAAAACATTATTCCTGCATGCTCCATGACCTTCTCTCTCCATGCCTGCATTACCATCTGTCGGTAGCACCTCTCAAGATGGTAAGTGCGGGAGGGTAATGAGCAGAATCTGACCTCACTTGCATTATTGGTCATGTAGGTGCAGACAGGCCCAGAAAGTGCCGCTCAGATAGGTGTGTCTGCAGCCCTCGCTCCCTTCAAGTTTCCATGGTGAGCAACCTGTCAGGTCCCAGGCTCAGAACAGACGCTGGGAGAAGGCTGCAGGCTTGCAGACCATTCAAGATGTCCATTAGAAGCATTATCAAGTCCAGTCTTCCCTCTCTCCATAATGGACTAAATGCTGGCCTGCCACACTAATGGGTACTTGGCCACAAAGAAGCCTGCAATAGCTAATGCCCTATTCCTTATTATGTGGATTTCAATGACGGGTGAAGTGCTTTCATTATCATCTCCATTTGCAGACTTACACATGCCTGAATTACTCGGTGTCTGGGTCAGCCCTGGTCATAAGCATGAAAAAGGCTACGGGACTAGGAACTGAAAAAGCATTGTAAGCATCGCCCACAAACTGTGCCAGGCTTTGGGGGAATGGAAGAGCAGATACCAAACCACATGTTAACTCCCAGCAGGGCCAGTGTCATACCTCCTCCAATACTGGGTTGCAGGCTTACAGAAAATGGGCACTCTATCCCATAAATGGAATGGAAGTTACAATTTACCAAGGACACCTTCTCAGCAAAGTATACCAGGAGCTATCCCTAGGGGGATGGGGAGTAAAGTGGGTACAGTGAGCACAACTCCGTGAGCCCTTCATTCCTCACAGCAACAGGTTGGTTGGAAGCACTAGAATGCCCAGCATTCTAGAGTAAGTTCCTGCCAGAACGCAAGCAGCCCCCAGTGAGCACTGACCAAGGTGTTTATCCCCCACTCTAAGTTAGGACTTTGGGTTTTCTCCCTTGGAGATGGAGGGAGTATGTTATGTGTGTGTGGAGAAAAGGGAAACAAATATTGGTGACAAGGAGACACAGGACATTCTTAGGACTTTTTTTTTAAAGATTTTATTTTTAAGTAATCTCTACACCCAACATGGGGCTCGAGCCCACAACCCTGAGATCAAGAGTCACACACTCCACAGACTGAGCCAGCCAGGTACCTTTTAGGACTCTTGACAACGTTCCTATTCTCCTCCTTCTGGGTACACAATAAGACTGTACCTCTTTGACCAAGAGTGTAGTGTGGCCAGAAGGCTCACTTAGGACAATGAAACGTTGGCGGAAGTGACATGTATCATTTCAGTGGAAGTACGAGAATAAGGTAGAAGCAATATTTGAAGAGACAATGGCTGAACATTTCCCAAAACTAATGAAAGACACTAATCCACAGATTCCAGAGGTCTAAAAGTAAAAACAAAGAATAAATAAAAAAGAGACCCACATGTCAACATAATAGTGAAACTACAGAAAAACTAAAGAGAAAGAAAAGTTCTTTAAAAGAGACATGAAAAGAAACAGATTACCTTCACAAGAAGTTAGGTAGTGGTGCAATTCTGAATTCTCAACCCTAGTGGAAGCTGGAAGAAACTGAACTCCGCTTCAGTAAAGAAAGGAAAATAGCACAACTATACTCCACAAAGTTATTCTTCAAGAAGGAGGATAAGATAAAGACGATTTCAAACAAACAAAACCAAAAGAGTTCATCAGGAGAACGCTCTAAAAGGTAAACCTCTAACGGAAACCAAGTGATCCCACATGGCAGGTCTGAAATACAAGCGGCAGAGAGAAGTCAACATGAGGACAAGTGGCAACAAACCTGGACCGTGTGGAATGACAGTAGCAATGCTGTCTGGGCAACTTTTTAAAATTAGGCTTAAAATAATAACATAATAAGTCAAGAGGAAAGTGTATGTAGAGAAAGTCCTGTACTACTTGGAAAGAGGATGAGACTTTTATGAACTTTAAACCTTGATAAGTTATTTACGAATGTTTCAATCTGTAAAGTAACTACAAATGATTAGAGAATGTGTAACTTACAAAACCCTGGGGGAAATGGAAAGAATTTTTTTTAAACTGTCTATCTAAAATTAGGGAGGAAGAGAGAAAAAAATCAACGAAAGAATAGGTCAGGAAGCACAATATAATAGATTTAAACTCAAATATATCAGGAATTACATTAAACATACAAGTTTAGAAACAGTTAAATGACAAAAGACACGTCACCAGCAATTGTGAATGGCAGCTTTCCCCAAAGCTACCCCACCTCTTGAAAGCGATGGACAAGTGGCCTTTCACTGATGACTCCAGCTGCCCATTGTGACCATTCACGACTGCTCCCTGACATCACACAGTGTACCTCTAGCAATCAAGCGGAGCTGGCATGTACCCTCTTCACCTTCCTGTGGGGCTGCTGTGGTGTTCTGGCTCTCGCATGTGCTTTATACGGTTCTTCTGTGTAACTCTGCTCTCTGTGCAGCTGCCCCCGACAGTTCCTTGTCCCTTTCCTAACCCACCACTTGTGGTTGCAGAGCACCGGAAACAATGAGTTGTTAAGACCTTGGCCAACAGAGTTCTAAGGGCCAACTCTGGGCAGAGGACAGCTCCATCCTCCTTACCAAGGGCTCTTCCAACAGGGGCGTTTCATTTTGAATCTGGGAAGTGAGCTACTCTGCCTCAAGAACAGTTTCTCATGGAGCCAGAAGCCTTAGAAATTTGCCCTTACAACCCGCACCACCGAGTCCCACTCAGCAGATTTCAGTACCACCTGGCATCCTGCAGGAGAAAGAACCCCAAGAAAGCCAAAAAGATGGCCAGCTGCAAATACAACGCCTGCCACGTGGTCCCCATCAAAAAGCTGGAGGAGCACGAGGCTGCCTGTGTCAGCAGAAGCACAATGGAGGAAGAGGACAGCCTGTGCCCCCTGAAAGTTAGCCTTCCAAGTTCAGAGCAGAGTGGAAATATCCCTCCAGAGCGCCCCTGGCTCCCCAGTTCTGACGTCTGGAATGTCGACAGCACTAACTGCCATCCCGTGTTTGTCCTTAAAACTTTTGTTCCCCAAAAGCTTGTTTGCGAAAGTGACATAAGAGAGTCAGAGAGAGAGAGAGGCCCATTCCCCAAGACTGACCACCCCCCAGAAGACTCTCAGACCAGGAGGATAAACCACCAGCAGCAGAAAGGAGCGCTTGCCTCTTAAATGTCAGAAAGGAGATGCAACTCACCAGAATAAAAGTGCGAAGTGAGCCACCTGGGACACCTCGTTTTTCATGAAGCAGTTGGTAAAGATCTAAAGGCTGGCAGGACATTCTGCTGGCAAAGATGGGGCAAACAGGCACTTTCGTAACATTGGTGAGAAGGTAAACTGATAAATCTCTGCGGAGGGCAATTTGACAGAAGCTGTAAAAATGACCAGTGTGCTCTGCTTCGATGGAGCGATTCTACTTCTAGGAATGCATCCTGTAAATATATTCACACTTGCAGAAGAAGTGAGTGCAAGGTTACCCACTGCCATGTTATTTGTAGCAGTAAAGGTCAGTCAGAAATGATCCAAATACTTCTTGCGAGAGGGTTTGATTAAATGAATTACGGTGCAGCCATATACAGAAATAGTATGCTGCCATGAGAAAGGGTGAGGCAGCGCTTTCAATACTGGCTTAGAAAGGCTAAAACATAGTGTTTAACTCAGACACCAGCAAGCATTTTCTCTAAAAGGCCAGAGAGCAAACAAAAAAGGCCAGAGGCTTTATAAACCACATGTTCTCTGTCACAGCTATTCAGCTCTGCCTTAGTGGCATGGAAGCAGCCACAAACGATATGTAAACAAATAAATATAGGTTCCAATAAAGCTATTTATAGAAACTCGTAACAGGCTAGATTTGGCCTGTGGGACATAGTTTGCCAACTCCTGGTTTAACTGATAAAAGCCAAGTCCAGAACATTCTGTATATTATGCTACCATTTTTGCCCAGTTGTGGGAAAGAACACATGCATGTATGGGCTTATATTTGCATAACATTTCTCTCAAGGATACACTAGAACAGCGGTCCACCTACAAAGCATACAATGTCTAACTGATCCCTCACAGAAAAAGCTTGTTAGTCTCTTCCCTAGAAACTTACCAGCTCTCGGGGCAGCTGGGGGCTCATTTGGTTAAGTGTCTGACTCCTGATCTCTGCTCAGGTCATGATCTCACTGTCTGTGAGATCAAGCCCCATGTGAGGCCCTGTGCTCATAGCACAGAGCCTGCTTGGTGTTCTCTTTCTCCTCTCTCCTCCCTGACTCGCACTCTCTGTCTCTCAAAATAAATAAATACACTTAAAAAAATCTTTAAAAAAAAAAAAAAGAAAGAAAATGATCAGCTCTCTCCAGGGAAGGCAACTAGGTGACCTCAGAAAACCATACACTAACCCAATGCTACCTCCAATTCTAAGAGGATTCACAGATCAAATTCATCTACTGTTATTTCATATGTAAGAAATTCATGCTAAGAATGGAATGTCCCAGGGGGGCCTGGGTGGCCTAGTTGATTAAGTGTCAGACTTCAGCTCAGGTCATCATCTCATAGTTCATGAGCTCAAGCCCTACATCAGGCTCTCTACCGTCAGCACAGAGCCTGCTTAGGATCCTCTGTCCCTCTGTACTCACCCCCTCTGCCCCTGCCCCACTTGCACTCTCTGTCTCTCTCAAAATAAATAAGTAACTTAAAAAAAAAAAAAAAAAGAAATGTCCCCAAACAGTAGAGGTATTAACTGTTAGGGAAGATTGAAATGAAGTGGGATGCATCAGAAGACCATGTAGTTTGTGAAGGTGGGTACTCCCGACCCTCTTTTTCCTCCCTCATGAGTCTGTACAAGGGCATATCTCAAGTGCACTTTAGCGACAGCTGCAACACTGTTTAAGTATATACAACAGCTAATATCATGGGGAGAAAACACCTGAATAGGTTAAACCTTCTTGCTATAGCAAGTTCATATTGTGTTAGACAATTTCAATCATCTGCCATGGAGCACTGCCTGCAACCAACTCTTCAGTACCTTTTACATGTGAATACATGTGAATATACTATCTGGTAAAAATTAAAATACACATTTTTTAAAACAGTGAAAGACTTAAGTCTTTTGAAAGTTTTTCAGGAGGAAATCTTAACTGCTAAGTTATTTTTAAGTAATCATAACTTTGCCAACCCTGGGCCTCTCAATTCTTTCTACAAAGTGGGAAATAAAGATTTCTTCTTGCAAAAAGAAGAAGAAGAAGAAGAAGAAGAAGAAGAAGAAGAAGAAGAAGAAGAAGAAGAAGAAGGTGGAGAAGAAGAAGAAGAAGAAGAAGAAGAAGAAGAAGAAGAAGAAGAAGAAGAAGAAGAAGAAGGAGGGGAAGGGGAAGGGGAAGGGGAAGGGGAAGGGGAAGGGGAAGGGGAAGGGGAAGGGGAAGGGGAAGAAGAAGAAGAAGAAGAAGAAGAAGAAGAAGAAGAAGAAGAAGAAGAAGAAGAAGAAGAAGAAGAAGAAGTTGTTCTAGTTGTTGCCCCTAGAAAGTCTGTAAAGTGCATGAATTAGAGAACGGACATACAGAAAGCAAATGAAATAAGAAGGTCATGTGTAGGGCATATATCTGTAAACTACTAGCCACCAGGACCAAGAAAAAGAAAAAAAGTAATTTGGTTTGGGTGTGAATGAAACAAATTGGTCATGAATTAATCATTCTTGATGCCGAGTGATAGATAAATTTTACTATTCTCTTCATTTGATATAAATTTGAAGTCTTCCATACTAAAAATATTTTTAAATACACATACATATACTAAAATGCAATGTGGGATCCCAGATTGGATCCTGGAAAAGAAAAAGTCATGAGTGGAAAAACTGGTAAAATCCAAATAAAGTCTGTAGTTACTAGTATTGTACTAATGTGAATTTCTTAGTTTTGCTAAATGTACCACATGCTCTCGTTAAGATGTTAACACTAGGGAAAGCTGGGTGGAGAATATATGGGAATTCTTTGTACTGTCTTTGCAAATTTTCTGTAAATCTAAAATGATTTCAAAACAAAAAACGTAAATACACTGAGCAAAGAGCAACACAATAGCCAGGACCGAAGCCCAGCCACACTTCTTACTAATGTTAGGCCTCAGGGATACCCTACCCTTTCTGGGATTCTGTTTCCTCATCCACAAGGTAGGGATGACAAACTCCTGGGACTGTGGGGAAGATTAAAGGATGACATGCAGGATTATCAGGACAGTGTCGAGCACGTAGAAAGCTCCTGACTAATGCTACCTACTAGTAGCAGAAATGGTGGTATTATTCAGCAAAAAGAATATGTAATGGGCTAAGAGAAACAAGATGAGTAAGGAAACTTATAAAATACGTACACAAAGTTAATCAACTGAGAAAATCATCAATTTTGCATTTAAAATGATAAAACAAAACTTGTCAATGAAAATAGGTCAGGAAAGTGGCACCTGGTTGGCTCAGTCAGTTAAGCGTCAGACTTTAGCTCAGGTCATGATCTCACAGTTCGTGGGTTCAAGCCCTGAATCGGGCTCTGTGCTCGGAGCCTGGAGCCTGCTTCAGATTCTGTGTGTGTGTCCCTCTCTCTACCCCTCATCTGCTCCATTCTGTCTCTCTCTCTCTCAAAAATAAATAAACATTAAAACTTTTTTATAAAAAGAAGAAAAAAAAATAGGCCAGAAAAGGACATTGTTCAGGACAGAACAATAACAGATATGCATATTAAAATTTTTTAATAGCCTCTAAAATAAGAGAAAATTTTTTTATATGATTCAAACCAGGCAAGAGAAGAAAACAGACCAGGATATTACAGAAAACTTTATAAATCTGGAGTGCTTGGGTGGCTCAGTCAGTAAAGCATCCAACTATGGCGTAGGTCCTGATCTCATGGTTTGAGAGTTTGAGCCCCGCATCAGGTTCTGCACTGACAGCACTGAGCCTGCTTCGGATCCTCTGTCTCACATTTTCTCTGCTCTTCCTCTGCTCTCATGTGCACTCTATTTCAAAAAAAAACTTTAAAAAAAACTTACAAATCCAACAGAGAAAAGAAAGGGGAGGAGGTGCCTGGGTGACTCAGTCGGTTGAGCATCTGAGGCTTGATTTTGGCTCAGGTCATGATGTCACAGTTCATGATTTCGAGCCCCACATTGGGCTCTGCACTGACAGTGCCGAATCTACTTGAGATTCTGTCTCCCTCTCTCTCTGCCCCTCTCCTGCTTACTTCTCTCTCTCAAAATAAATAAAAATAAACTTAAAATAGAAAAAAAGAAAAGGGGGAAATAATAGTGAAAACACAAAATATAATGGTAGAAATCAACCCAGATATGTCAATCATCATATAAATGAAAATAGACTTAGCCCACCTATTTAAAAACATTCCATTTACTTCTCTAAATCAAATACATGTCTATTCTGAGCAGTACTAACCAATACCTTTAAGCCAAAGATAGAGGCAAATACGTGAAATGTATGCTGCTACCACCACTCCCCATACATATAACAGACATAACTAACCAATCAGAGCACATTTTCCTGAGCCTGGACAATACCTTCAGAATCTTTCCCAACACAACGCTCCAGGCTGCCATTACACAGAGGACAGAAGTCAGCTCTATCTTAACAGAGCTCCCTGTAGGCAATTCCCCAGCTGGCCAGTGACCCTCATGGCCTGACTTGAAGTGTTTCAGGAAAGTAAGGAATACAAGGGCTTAAGAAAAACTCCTGCCTGGACATGAGGGAAGAAAGACCAGGCAAGAAAGGTATGTCTGTTCTAAATTCCTGGGCTGGATCTCAGCCAGCTAGCTGTTCCCTCCCCTCAGTCCTCATTCCTTGCCTCTACTGGGCCAGTCTCCAGAGAACACTGGCTGCAAAGCACACTTTTACTGAGACCATCATAAAAACATTTGTTAGCAGTGATGGTGACCATAGCAAGCTAGTGCTGGGCTGGACCTGTGGCTGAATCAGAGAGGAGAGCCCATGGCTGGGGAAAAGCACTCACGAGCCCTGTGCAGTAGACAAGCTTCCCAGGTTCGTGTAGAGGATTCCTGGCAAATGGGGAGCCTAGCAGCAGAGCCGTGTCCTAGGGCAGAGGGGGCTCTGGCATGGCAGAGGGAGGAGGAAAGAAAGGGGAGCTACATTGGAGCCAGGCACCTTGTAGATATTGTTTTATTTAGGCCTGGCCACAACACAGAGGGGTAACTATTTCTATTTCCAATATACAGACGTGAGAAAGGAGTCTCAGAGAAGCTAAATAACCTGCACTGGTTCACAAAGCTTGTAAGTGGCCTGATGAATTTAAACCCATCCCCAGCAATTCCACTCCTAGAAAGGCATAAACCAGAAATGTGTACATGAGCTCACCAAAAGGTTAGGACAAGCTGTTCATAACAGTTCTATTTATAATAGCCAATCCAGAGACTTTCCCCATGCCTTTCACAAGAATGAGCAAATTGTGCAGAAGCCCTATAATGGAACACTATATAGTCATGAGAGTAAACAAATTGTAACTACCCAAATCAACATGGGTAAATATTTTGTAATAGGAAATTTGGTTTATACAATGTTTAACAAAAAAAAAAAAAAAAGGCAAGCGGCACCTGGGTGGTTCAGTCAGTTGAATGGCAGCTCTTCATTTCAGCAGAAGTTGAGGTCATGCCCCACATCGAGCTCCATGCTGAGATTGGAGCCCGCTTTAGATTCTCTCTCTCCCTCTGCCCCTCTCCCCTGCTCATACCTCTCTCTCTCAAATAAAAAATAATAATAATAATAAAAGTAAAGTAAAAATAAAAGCTTCAAGAGACAAAACAGGGTCAACTGGCTGGCTCAGTCTGTACAGCATTTGACTCTTGATCTTGGGGTTGTACGTTTGAGCCCCATATTGGGGGTAGAGATTACTTAAAAATAAAATATTTAAAAATAAATAAATAAAAATAAAATATTAAAAAGCCAAAACAGAGAGCACTTAGCTGGCTCAGCAGGTTAAGCACCCAACTTCAGCTCAGGTCATGATCTCACCATCTGTGAGTTTGAGCCCCGCCCCGTGTCAGGCTCTGTGCCAACAGTTCAGAGCCTGAAGCCTGCTTCACATTCTGTGTCTCCCCCTCTCTCTGCCCCTTCCCCACTCACACTCCGTCTCTCTCTCTCAAAAATAAAAACAGGGGCGTCTGGGTGGCTCGGTCAGTTAAGTGTCTGACTTCGGCTCAGGTCATGATCTCATGGTTTGTGAGTTCGAGCCCCATGTCGGGCTCTGTGCTGACAGCTCAGAGCCTGGAGCCTGCTTCAGATTCTGTGTCTCCCCGTCTCTCAGCCCCTCCCCTGCTCATGCTCTGTCTCTCTCTGTCTCTCAATAATAAATAAGTGTTAAAAAATAAAAAATAAAATAAAATAAAAACATTAAAAAAAATTTTAAGATAAAACAAGGGCACCTGGCTGGCTCAGTCAGTTTAGCAGTCCATTAGCACAGAGCTGATTTCGGATCCTCTGTCCCCCTCTCTCTGCGCTTCTCCCCCACTTAGGCACACTTGCTCTCTCAAAAATATAAAAATAAAACATTTTTTAAAAAGGCAAAATAATCTATGGTGCTTAAGGTCAGGGTGATGGTTACCCTTGGCAGGATGGAAAGGGGAGTTTCTGGGGTGCTGGTCATGTTCTATCTCTCGATGTGGGTGCTGGTTACATGACTGTGTTTACTTTGTGAAGATTCATCCAGCTGTAGACTTGGGATTTGTGTACTTGTCTGTCTGTTGAACTTTTATGGAAAGTCTTTAAAAACTGAACCCATACCTAATGCTCTCCTGCACCACACTGCTTCTCTGGCTGATAACTATGAAACAAGTGATGACACAGAACAGGGCACATTAAAGTGTGAGCCTGCAAGTGAAGAGTGGCTCAAGTCATGCCCCAGGCCCTAGCTGGTAACTTCCCCTTGGAGCACTCCACTGAAGCACGGATACGAACTCCTCCTCTGCACGGTTTCTTAAGCATGAGAAAGGAATGAGAAAGCATTTTGTAGTAGCATCGCTAAGAGCCCGTATTTTCTAAGCCCCAGATGTGTGCCAGTGTTCTCTCCAGCCCCTTCAACAATGTGAAAGGTTAAGGATTCTCCCCATTTTATCACGAGGACGCCAAGGCTCAGAGCAGGAAAGAAACATAGCCAGTAACAGCCAGGCTGGGATTCACATCTAGGTCTGTCTGATCCAAAGTCAGAAGAGCCCTGGAAAGCTTGCCCCATGTCCTAGGGAATAATCAAGACATAGGCACAGTCACATGGCTCTGGCTTCTAGAACCCTTAATCCCACTCATTTCCAGTCCAGTTCTGGGAACTCCAGGTCTCCTAAGTTCCTCCTCCACCCAGCTGTGCCCCGGGTGCACTATTTTCTAGAGCTTTCTAGTGAACACAAGTCTACCTTGTGTATCAGCTAGTTGTCATATAATAATTCTGAGTAACAAACCACCCCAACATTCAGCTGCTTGAAACAACATTCTTACCATGCATCATTTGGAGGTTGACTAATCTAGGTTTACAAAAAGCAGACAAAAAACCAGGATATTGGACATGTAAACAATAGGATTAGCATGTGTCAAAAATGGGACACTGCCCTCAATGCCTGAAGACTATACATTCTTTTCAGACTCATAAGGAACACTTACAAAATTGATTGTATGCTTGATCATAAAGTAAGTTTCAACAAATTTCAAAGACTTGAAACCACAGAGACTATGTTCTCTGACCACAGGACAATTAAGATAGAAATCAACACTAAAAAAATGACAAAGCTTCCCCTACCCCTCTGGTCCCAGCTGCCCAAGGCCTTTCTCACTGCCACATCACTTCATGGCAGAATGAGACATTTACTGAGCACCTACTGGATACCAGGCCAGGCTGCTCACTGGAAAGGGGGCAGGGACTCTTTCCCAGAGAGGGGACAAACATATTCTCAATTGTGCCTTTCTGAAAATGCACTTGCAACTCAGGCTTTACACCAGTCCTTGTCATACTGTTCCATTTGGTGCATACTTTAACCTAGATACCTATAGGGCAGCCTTAATTAACATACACGTAAAAACACCTTCATCCTGACCAGCTGAGACCACTGGTCTACATCAGTGCAAAGTTTCATTCTTAGCTCAGATTGAAACTCAGCTTTAATTACTTTATTAACTTATGATTAAGTAGGCTCCACACCCAGCATGGACCCCATTGCAAGGCTTGAACTCACAACCATGAAATGAAGATCTGAGCTGGGATGAAGAGTCAGATGCTTAACCATCTAAGCCACCCAGGTGCCCCAATCAGCTTTAATCATTTTAAAACACATATGGCCTAAGGTGGAAACATAAACTCCATCTTTAGGGGAGGCTGAATCACTGTCATTTCTAAATCAGAGACTTGGTAACCTACGGAAACAGGACAGATTGATTCATGCTAGGGTCTGCTGAGAAAATGGCTAATTCTGGCAGTCAGGCTCTCAAGCTCATCTTGGCCTATCAAATACCTTTCCTGGGTCTTCAATTTCCCCACAAACCAGCTCCCAATGCACCTTAGTTATTCCTATTTGATATTACTAAGGGGAGGATTTTTTCTCTAAAGAATCCTTTTCTTCACAATTGGTGTCCAACAATGGAGCTGGCTGGTAAGTAATAAAACCACCTCTCCCAATCAGTGGAGGTGTTCAAGCAAAGGTCAGACAACTGCTTGATGAGGATGCTGGAGAGAAGGCCTGAAAGACAGAAAAATGCTTCAAGGACTTTTCCAAGACCTAAAAAAACTTCTTTGGCCCACTTTACCTGCTGCTGCAAAAACACTAATGGCCACCAGGTGGTGACAGAGTCACACCATCATTGCAAAAGCTCTAAGAGCCCAGCACACAGCTTTTCCTGGAAGTACCAAAAACCTAAGTGAAACAAAATATAAACAACTAAAATTAAAAATAGGATTACCAAGGCACCTGGGCAGCTCAGTTGATTAAGCGTCCAACTTCGGCTCAGGTCATGATCTCATGCTTAGCAAGTTCAAGCCCCACAACGGGCTCTGTGCTGACAGTTCAGAGCCTAGAGCCTGCTTCAGATTCTGTCTCCCTCTCTCTGCCTCTCCCCTGCTTGCACTTTGTCTCTCAAAAATAAATAAACATTAAAAAAAAAATTAGGGGAGCCTGGGTGGCTCAGTCAGTTAAGTGTCCAACTTCAGCTCAGGTCATGATCTTGCGGTTCATGAGTTTGAACCCCACATCGGGTTCTGTGCTCACAACTCAGAGCCTGGAGCCTGCTTTGGATCCTGTGTCTCCCTCTCTCTCTGCCCCTCCCCTGCTCTTGCTCCCTCTCTCTCTCTCTTTCTCTCTCTCTCAAAAATAAACACTAAAAAAATTGTAATTAAAAAAAAAGAATTACCATATGATCCATCAATCCCACTTCTGGGTATACAGCCAAAAGGACTGAAAACAGGATCTCGAGATATCTACACACCCATGTTGACAGCCTTATTCACAACTGACAAGAGGTGGAAGCAACCTTGTGTCCATTCACAGAAAGATGAATGGGTAAGTAAAATGTGGTCTATACATGCAGCAGAATATTATTCAGCCTTAAAAAGGAAAATTCTGGGGTGCCTGTGTGGCTCAGTTGGCTAGGCATCCAACTTCGCCTCAGGTCATGATTTTGAGTCCGGTTCGTGAGTCCAAGCACTGGTGGTGCGGAGCCATCCTAGGATTCTTTCTCTCCCTGCCCCTTCCCCAAGTGTGCTCTCTCTCTCAAAAAAATAATAAACTTAAAAAGAATTTTTTAAAAAGGAAGGAAATTCTGATACAAACTACAACAGGGATGAACCTTGATATTATGTGAAGTTAAATCAGCTATCACAAAACAATATGATTCTACTTTATACAAGATACTTAAGAGTAGTCAAATTCATAGAATTGGAAGGTAGAATGGTGGTTTCCAGAGACTGGGGGAGGGGGAAATGAGGAGTTAATGGGTCCAGTTTCAACTTCAGAAGCTGAAAAAATTCTAGATATCTGTTGCATGACAATGTGCATATAGTTAACATGGTTGAACTGTATACTTAGGAAAGGTTAAGATGGTAAACTTTGTTATGTTTTAAACCACAATAAAAAGGGAACAAAACTGAGTCTGGCACGTAGAAGGGATCTGTGATTATCAGTCATGAGCAGAGACTGTGTATCAGGCCTTCAGAGTCAATTTAATCTCTGGGCACTCCAGCACAGGTGACAATGGAGGACATGGTCCAGCCTGGGACAGGGAAGCCTGCATCTGGGAAAAGGTGGGGTATGACTCTGGGAAGGACCTCTGGTGGCTGGAATGGAAGAAGTGGGGGACTCTCAAGATACACATACAACTCTCAGACACAGACACTTTTTGGTCAGGCCCTATGGTCACATAGCAGAAAGTCAGATCTGTCGTTGGTCTTGGCAAGAGGACAACCCCACCTCAAGTAGTCCAACATGAGATCCTTAGCTCATGAATGCCCAACAATGGCCACAGCATCACTGATCCCTCCTGGTTTTCATATTCATTCAACAAGTATTTGTTGAGCACCTACTATGTGCCAGTCACTAATCAGTGCTGGGGATAAAGCCGTGAACATGGCTGGTATCATCCCTGCTCCCTTGGATATTACATGCAAATGGGAGAGTCAATAATGTACAATAAGCCAGTACAATACAGGTGTAACTGCAACTAGACACGCCCTTCCCAAGAGGATGTCCCACTGCCTGAGAATCAGGGGCAGGTGGAAGGGGTCCAGGGAGCTATCACCCTGGAAACCACATGGCCAGGGCTGGCCTGAATCTGCCAAGACTGAGTGAGTGAAACTCTAGATGTTGTAGAGACCCAGAAGAAGACAAGATAGCAATGGCCCCAGATATCTCACTGATTTTGATCAACTGAATGATTAGTACCATTGATCCCTACTATCCAAAGTGCAGTCCCCAACTCAGCATCACCTGGGAACTCATTGGAAACCCAAGCCCTGCCTGAAAAGCCTCCTGGACCAAAGTCTGCCTTTTAACAGGATCCTACTGTGATTCAGGTGCATGGCAGAATCTGGGAAGCATTTCATTATACCGTTAGTGGTGGTCACCTCTGAGGAAAATGAGGGTGTATCGATGACAGGGAACTTCTGCATTCTAGTTTATACACTTCTATGTCACTTGAATTTCATGTGAGGCTTTTAAAAATAAAAAATAGGCAAAAATGTATTAAAACATCTTAGAAGACAGTTCCCTTTATTAAAGGGGAGATATAAAATGCAAATAAATGTTGCACGACATATCTCAAACATCATACAGACGCCCTGTAGCTAAACGTAAGTCCCCACGGCGTCGCGCAATGTCCACCTGCCCCTCTCCTCCCAGGGGGCGCCTAGCCTGCTCCCGAACCCCAGCAGCAACCTCGAGCTGAGAACACCATTTTCGCATTCGGAGTTCTTCGTGACTGCCATACGGGCTGCTCACTGCCACGCCTTGTTCTTCCACCCTGGTGCTGGTCCAGCCGGGGCTTGAACTCTCGGCTGTGGCCTCCCGCTCCGTGACTGCCAGGACACCTGACCAACGTCTGCTGACTGTGCAACAGCGCCCGTATCAACAAACCACCCCCAAATTTAGTGGCACTTAAAACAATACCGATTTCCTATTTCTCAAGAGTCCGTGGTCAGCCGAGCAGTTCCGGACTGGGCCAGATCAGGTGAGGCTGGATGGCTTAGGATGTGCTAGCTCACGCGCCTGGAGTCACCTGGTCATTCCCGCCTCTCTCAGCAGGCTTTCCCACAATCCCTCACGCGGCAATCAGGGGCTTCCCATTGGGCTTCGTAAGTCACGTGACCCGTGCAGGGGTGTGGCTACCAGAAGCAGTAATTTTTAGAGGGCAGTTGCCAGAATCCTCTCCCACAGCCTCTGTTGCTCTGACCCCGTCTCCTTCACCTCCAGGCCATGTGAGCCAGCAGATACTGAGCCACCATCTGGATCTTGTCAGGACACTCAGCCTCTGCCATCCTAATTGAATCCCGCCTTTCCCTCCCACCTGTCTTCTGCCCTACTCCCTCCCTGAAGTCAGGTACCCGGCACCTCAGCACCTCATCATCACTCCCTCTTGCTTGTCGCACTGGCCTAGGAAACACTGGGCCCTGAATCAACCCGGTTGACCAAGTTCCCCAGGCCGGCCAGGGGCTGCAGACCCCACTGGAGCAATGTGTGCTCCCACACTTCCAATCAAACCGCAAGGCGCCCTCAGCACCGACCCTGGTAAACCAGTCCCCGCGGCCCACGTGGTGACCCCACGGTGGCCAGGGGCTGCATCTGGCCTCCTCACCCAAGCCTCCCTTTCCTCCTAGCAGGCAGCCTGGCCCCCATGCCATTCATGTTTCCCCTGCTTTCTTTCTTCAAAGCCCTCTGGCTTGTGTACAGATGTTGGCTTATGCCCTCTCTAGAATCTAAGCCCTGAGAGAATAAGGTTGTTTGGACGCGTCTTGGCGTTTATTCTTGTGTCCTCAGCACCAGGCACACGGGGGACCCTCGATGCCTGTTCACTTACTGCATGAAGCAGAGAACAGCTCCAGTGCAGAGTTCACCAGAGGTGGCAAGTTAACACGTCTGCAATTAGCAGGGAGCCTCAGGACAGGCCCTGGGCATAGGTGGACGAGGCAGCCGGGAGCAGGCACTGTCAGAAAGCCCCTGGTGGTTTGTAGGCCAGCTCACTGAGGTGCAGCCACTGACCACCTGCCTAACAACAGCTCTCTGGGAGCCTATGATAAATCTAGGGTGGGAGGACTAGAGGGCAGGTGGTCTCAGAGGCTTGTTGCATCCGATTTTGATGTAGGTGTCCTACCGAGTCACAGTGAACCCTAAATATGAAGGTCCCTTAGTCCCTCACTGGGGTCACCTGTCAATGCTGATAGCCCTGCGGGGACCATTCAGTGATGAAGCCTAGGATCTACAGGTCCCTGGGGGAAGGAGTTGGTGGGGGGCGGGGGAAGGGGTCCAGGCCAGGAAATCAACAAAGGCACAGGGGCATGTGGCAGATGTGGCCCTGCCATAGAACTGGCTGGAGCATCTGGCTTGGCCACAGGAGGTGCAGGAAGGACTTAGGCTCAAACCGGGGGTCACCTGAGGAGGGCTCTGCCATGCTGAGCCACAAGACCCCATGTACAAATTCAACAGGACAGGGGTGTGTCAGAGTCAGACTAACTCCCAGTCCTCCTCTTTACAGGACAGGGCCCCAGGCAAGAGGATTGGTCTTCAAGTCTCCCTTGGGAACCAGAGGCACTGAAGCAGAGTGTAGAGATGGGTCTGTCCCAGGCAGATGCCCGTCCTGTGGTGAACTGAGACCTCAGCCCCAAGGATGGCCACATGCCACATCCCATGAACCCTACTGCTGAATAATACCTCACTCCCCAGTCTAGACCTTCTCAGACCTGGCACCCACCCCTCTTCAATCCCCAGATTCCAGCCAAGTGCCCGTCATCCCACTGCACCATGATCAGGGTGGACCACAGCCCAAGCTCCAACTGCTGCCATGGCCTTGCCAAGTTAAGACTACTGTGCCAGAAGGTTCTGTCCAGCTGCCATCCACTTCTTTACTGGTCTCACCTGGGGGCAGGGCTCATGGCAGGCCAGGTCAGCCAACCATGCCTAAGGCCAAGCAGGATGCTAATGCACCCTCCCCTCCCCGCCAACAGCCAAGAATCCTCAGAGCTTTGAGACGCCCACAGATGAAACTGCCCCCAAGACACTGGGCCCCTCGGGGGAAGAATGTGCAGATGTACAGACAAGGCAATGCTCTGAGGATGAGGACCTAGGTCTCCACATCCCTCAAGACCCCAACAACAGTCACCAGGGAACCACAGTGACTGGGAAAGCACAAGCAGCGTCCAGGAGGAAGACGGAGTAGACAACAGCACAAAGAAAAAGGCAATTTTATTCTTTCAAGAAAATGTACTAACAGGTTGAGGGAATGAGCATGCTGGCCACGTCCCCTGTCCTAATCAGGGGTCTGAGATGAGGCCAGGCCTGACGAGGGCTTGGGAGAAGCTAAAGGGACTCCCTGTGACACTGGGGAGAGGCCCAGGCAGGCCCAGGGGTGGGACTTTGTTCTGTTAGCACCAGGAACCGCCCACAGCCACAGCTGGACTTGGAGACAGGACAGTGGGTGGCCCTGCTCTGCCTCCACCTGAGCAGTCTGGAGAGGGGCTGGCGGCAGAAGGCTCCCTGCAGGCGGTCATCTGAGTGTGATTCTCAAATTCACAGACCAACCTTGGTCCCCCCAACCCCCTGTAAACATAAGAATGAGCACCAAGCCCCTCAGGACAAGATGAGGGTCCGAGACGTGTGGCTGGGCTTCAAGCGGCCCAGGAGCTGCCGGGCTTTTTCTTGCATGAAGAGCTGGTCCCTGGTCCCCCCGCAGGCCACCGTCTTCCAGGCGCTGGTCATCTGGGAGGAGGCAAGTGAGTTACCATCCAGGGACAGCATGCTCTCAGTGAATGCTGTGAGCCTGTCCAGAGGGGTGGGGGACATTTCTATGACCCTCCTCCCTTTTGAACCCACAAGTATTCTTATGTTCCCTCCACCTTCCTGGTGGCCCTGGAGAAGTCGGTCCTGTCTCTGGGCTTCCTCAGATGTAAAGCAAGGAGGCTGCACCAGGCAACATGGCTGTGCCCCTGGCTGTGGGCACCGGCCTCCTCACGAGGCAAAGCTACAGCCAAGCAGGTTGGTGGGAAGGAACAGCAAGAGATTCATACATACAGACACTGAGGTGCGAGCAGCCATGGCAGACATCAAGATAGACATCTGCCTTTGAGGACAGACATGTGCTAAGCAACTAAACACAGAGACGATGACCTAGTTACGAGACCACACCATAAAAGGGCTGGGGGGGCAGGGAGGGGGTGCAGGTCTCCAACACATGGGCTCCCTGAGGGTGTGATGTCCAGACTGAGATCTGAAGTGTAAGTTAATCAAGCAAACAGAGCCTCAGAAGGGCATTCAGGCAGAGGCAACAGTCTATGCAAAATCCCCAAGGGGAATACCACATTCGTGGCCAGCACTCACAGGGGCAGGTGTTGGAAAGTGGCTTCGGGACTTCTGCACCGCCATGGGCTTCTCGGGCTTAGCCTGCAGGAAGCCCTCATTAAGTAGGCTGTTGTCCTCTTTGATGCCTGGCACAGAGAGGCTGGAGGAGCTTGATAGGACATTTGTCGGCTGAAATCAAAACCAAGCCAAAGACTCACCCTTCTGCCACAAGCACGGTGGGAAGGAAGAAAACTAGTCATATCCCAGCAGCACTACCTCTGGGCTGTTGGATCTTGGGCAGGACATTAACTTCTCTAAGCCTCAGTATTCTCTTCCAGATGGGGACTTCTCTGTAAAGTGCCTGTTTCAGAGCCTTCACCTAATAAATGCCCAACAGTGCTGGTCCCTTTTACATGGAGCTGGTTCCTCCCCCACAGCCTCAGGCAGGGGCGGGGGGGGGGGGGTGTGTACTCTAGTTTCTCCTGGGATCAGAAACATCCACAGGCGGACAGTCAGAGATGGCAGCATCAACCAGCACATACACACAGCTGCACAAAACACCTCCAGGCCCTCCAGTCTCCCAGCACTTCTCCTTTACCCTCCTAACAGTCTGCTGGACTAGGTGCTCTTATGACAGGCAAGAGTCAGGCTCGGGGAACCTAAGAGATCCCAGAGAGCAAGAGCCAGTGTCACCAGTGCCAGGACTCCATCAGATCCACCCCACCCCAAATCCCATGCTCTTAGCTACTTGCTATACTTCTTTACCGTTTGAGAATTATTTTACATGCCCACGGTGATGCCTGTTACAGGTCTGGATGCACAGCACTAAGTCCCCAGCCTGGTGGGGCTCCCCACCCAGTGATGCTTCTCCGCAAGGGCTATGGCTACAGCAGTCCTAAGTCCCCATATCTGCAGGATCTGATCAGGCAATCCTTTGTCTCATGACTCCTGCCACACTTCTCACTGCCTCACACTGGGAAACATACCACTGTCAGCTGAGAGGGATCAACAGTGTGGCAAGCTTTCTGGGGGCAGGCTCTGCATAGGCAACAGTCCCATTCCTGAGCTCAGCAATGGGACCTGGAGAACACCCATCCCAGGGCTGATGTGCCCCAACCACCTGGCTATGCCTTAAGCCTACCAATGACCCTCTGCACATCACCACCATGAGTAGAATATAATGGAAGGTGCTAAGGACCCAGATCCATGGTTTTCAAACATGTTCTAGCAATGTAAACTCTTGCCAAATAAACCTTTCTGTGAAAGACACATGCAGAGCTATCTTGACTGAAGCTGGGGGTGGGTGCCCAGCCCCACCTTCTCCATCAGCCCCTCATTGCAGAGCCTGATATCCAGAAGCCTGGTCTGAGAACCACTGGGCCACTTTGCTGCCAGGGTTCCCCCACAGCCAAAGGGTTCCAAAGGCAGAGGGTCTCCAGCGAGACTCCATCCTCCGTGGGACAGAGGACCCCTCTGTAGTTCTGGGCAGGGGAGCAGGTGAGGCGGCCGGGGGCGGGGGTGGAGGGGCATTTCTCTCTCAGACCCCTTACCAAGGACAGCACCTTGGGCAGTGTGGACATCACCAGCTTCACATCCTCATCCACAATATCAAGAGCCAGGGACTTGCGGACCTTCTTGATGGGGCTCCGCCGCAGCTGGGGGTGGGGAGGAGGAAGACAATTAGGGCAGACATTTGGGATTCCTCCTGAGTCACCACCAGAACCTTGGGTACACCTGCCCCATCTGCCCTGATCACAGACTCACGCCCTGATGCAGTGGGGCCTTCAAGCCAGGCCCCTGGTTGGCAAGAATGGGGCAGGGTATGGGGTGTGCAGGTGGATTGGGAGACCCTGGCCCCATCAGATTCAGCACGTAGGGCAAACCATCCTGCCAGATGCAACCACAGGAAGCAAGGACACAAATGCCTCCATCCAGACACCTGCTCCTCATCCCTCGATGGACCACGCATAGCTCCCAAGCCTCTACCACACTAAACACACCCCTAAACAGGCCTGGGAGAGAATCATCCAAATTACACCTCAAATACTCACCTGCAAACAAGGAATACAGACACGTAAAACCCGAGGGACACAGGCTTGTTACAGGAATGCCCCAGCCCCATGCCTGCACCTCCAATAAGCTGGTCAAAGGTCAGCTCCAATATCAGGGAGGAGCTCTGGGAATGACTCACCCCCTAACCCAGCAGTGTACCCTAAACAGGTGCCGGCATGTCTCAGAACCACCATCTGACATAGAGAGGTCAAGTTCTCTCAACCTAGGGGCCCCCACCCAGTGGGCCACTCCCAGACTGACTATCCACCTTCCCTACACACCTCTCTGGCACATTCCCATCTTCCCCCCTCTCCCAGAAGAAAGCATCTACAAAAAGGGGGAACACCGAATCCATCTGCTTTCAGGAAACCCACACACATGGTAGAGCAGAGGTGTGGCTTCTGGGCTGGCCCAGAGAAGCCCCTGCCCTGTACTCTGTACCCAGGTGTCCTTGCCAGCTCTCCACCTCACTCAAACCAACTGTCTCCCACCTGGCTCCCACAGCCCAGATGCGTGGCTGACTCCATCTGAGGAATCCTTGGAATCCCTTGGAATCCTTTTTGTGTCCCTTTCTACTCCCTTAATACCATGTATTGAGATGGTCGTGATGCGTTTGTCTAGTGTCTGCCTCCGCCCCCTGAGCTCTAGGAGGGAGTGACCACATCTGGGTCTACATCACCATTCTAATCTACTGCTCCGAGCCCAGAGCCCACCTTAGAAGGGTCCGAACACAATGCTACATGAGTAAGGGGCTAGTTCAGTGGGGAAGAGGCAAGGGTCCTGAGCACTAGAGCCTCACCTTGGTCAGTTTCATTGATAACCACTCTGGGGAACAAAGGGCATGGGGCTGCAGCTCTACCTTCCCCAGTACCCTCCTTTTACCAGCTGTCCCCAGACTCCCCACCACCCCCCCCACCCCACTCTCTCCCCTCACCTCCCCATGGCTTCCTTGGCCCGAGCTGCCCAGGCAGGCAGTAAGGGCATTTCCCACCCCACCGGCCACTCACCCCAGTCTTCCTCTTCTGCTTCTCAGGCCTCACTTCATCCTCAATGATGAGCTCGATGCCGGCCTCAGAGCGCAGCACCTCCTTCAAGTCCTCCTCCAGGTGCGGGGTCTGGGGCTGGGGGCGGGACAGGGCAGCCCATGTGAGGTTCCACACCCAGGCTCTAGGATACAGCACCCAGACGCACCTTGGCTATCCTAGGCAATGCAAGGAGGCCTGGGGCCAGGATGCTGGCCTCACACTCATTTGTGACCATTAACTGTCCTGCCTTGGACAAGCAGACATTAACCTCAACTCACCGAGGACTGTCATGAGCCAGAAGTGCACCTACACATCACCAATGTGACCCTCACAAAACTCAGTGCAACAGCTGTCATCTTCCACAAGGTAGAAATGGGAGGTTCAGAGATCAAGTGCCTGGCCCAAGATCACATAGCTATGAAGTTAGAACCTGGACATGCTCGAGCCCAAACTCCTTTACCCCTTTGTTCCACACTAACGAGGATTCTTGGTTCCATTTCCCTTTCTTGGGCCTATGGGCTTCCAGACGACCACTCTGGCCTCAGGCGGCAGCGAACAGAAAAAGAGAGCAGCAAGTGTAGGGGATGGCAACCCTGAGAAGTCATTCTAAAAGCCCCTACGTGCTCTAATTTTGGTTGCCAAGGTCAGATGTGCCTTATCAAGCCTGTCTAGAGAGCAGGCCGATGTCTCAGGGTCTGGAAACTGTATCCCCACCTGAACTAGAGAGGGCAGTGCTAACTAGTGCTTCACTGGGCCCATTAACTTCATCAGCTCCATCCCAGAGCCGAAGAGACCACAGCACGAGAATCCGACACAATGGGGGTCGGGGGCACACCACAGACCCTGTTCACAGGCCAAATGCTTTTCTACAACCTTTCTCTCACCTTCAATTCATTTCTAGAACACCTGCCTCTGTTTCAGAAAGCCCACAGTGCCAGTTTTCTGTTTTCACCAGGGAAAGCATGAGCATCCCACTGGGAGGAGTGGATAGAAGGGCAGTTTGTCCACGGCCAGGAAGGTGCCTCACTGGCCCCTTGTGCCTGCCCACAAGTGGCTCGCACATGTTTTATAAAGAACCGGCAGTTAGTCAAAGGCTTCAGTGTGAGGGGCAATTAGCCCCAGCACTCAAGCCCGTCCTCCATTCCAGCCCCTGCCCATCTTCTCCCCAGCACCGATAATGCACTGGGAGTACCGAGTTATTCGTGTGTTTGATGTTGCCCCCACCCCCGATACCGAGATTCACCAGGGTGCGACTGTGTCTCCAGCACCAGCCAGTGCCCACTCAGCACACTGCAGGTGCTTGGATAATATCTGATGAATTGGTAAGTAGCTCAGCCTCAGATCCCCCATTTATAACATCAGGGTATTTGCAACCTCTGAGAGGTTGGCAGAGTCTAATGAGATCTCAGAGGGGAAGAGCTCTGTGAGCCGTACATGGCTACATGGACCCAAGCAACCCCACCGTGCATACCCGCCTGGCTGCACCACATACCAGGGGCTTTAGTGGTCCATACTTCTCCAGGGCATTCTTGAATGGGGTCGGCGTGTGAGGAGTGTTGTCCATGGAGTACTTCTGATCTGGGGTTACAAACCTGCCAGGGCCAGAGAAGGAAGCTTAGCGACCGGGTGGGGGACAGACACCAGCCACACTGCCACAGGCTGCCCATGACAACCACCATCCCTCCACCTGACCTTTGGCCTTGGCAGCAGGGAGCAAGCCTCAGGCACATGGTCTCTTCCCATGGCACCTTTCCACCACCCACCACCTTTCCACCCAAGGGTCTTCATCAGGCGCTTAGAGGAAGCACCAGCCTCAGAAACAGGAAAGAACAGGACATAGTCTAAGAGGGCCCTGGAGCCCCAGCCAGGCAGAAGAATGGTTGAGACTGTTGCTCCAACATTAGCCGATAAATGAGGACTTTTTTTTTTTTTAATTTTTTTAATGTTTGTTTATTTTTGAGACAGAGACAGAGCATGAATGGGGGAGGGTCAGAGAGAGAGGGAGACACACAATCCGAAGCAGGTTCCAGGCTCTGAGCTGTCAGCACAGAGCCCGACACGGGCTCGAACCCACGGACCGTGAGATCATGACCTGAGCTGAAGTCGGATGCTTAACCTACTGAGCCACCCAGGCGCCCCCCTTTTTTTTTTTAATTTTTTTAATGTTTATTTATTTTTGAGACAGAGAGAGACAGAGCATGAATGAGGGAGGGTCAGAGAGAGAGGGAGTGAGGACTTTTCATAAACAAGGCAAGCCTGTAGCCATACTGCATGCAGGCCCAGTGAGAGAAGGTCAGGGGAGCGAGGCAATAATCCAGGAAGACCAAGTCCCTTCCCCAAGCCCTCTCCAGAGAGTGCGTGCCCCATGGAGAGCATGTGGCAGCAGCATTATTAAAGGAAGACATGTGATGCGAGATGGTGAAGCCAACGCACATGCTTAACGTACCCTCTTCCCAAGTCCCCTCAAAATGATCACAGTGGGGACACAAATGGGGAGGGAAAGTTTTAGCAGACAGAAACCCGGGAAGGGTCTGGTCCACAAGCAGAGATACTAAAAAACTTCTATCAGCCCTAACCCTGGCAGCATGCGATATCTGCCAATGAAGGAGAAGCCTACAGGGGAGGGCCCAGAAGAGATCCCTCACAGGCCCACACCAAGCTGCAGGCATGGGCCCACCAGCTGGCCAACTTTAGCTCTCCACCTGCATGAGGCTGTGTGACCCCAGTCAGCTAGAAGTACCACCACAGTGGACTCCCAGGCCTTACTGGAGCCGTCAGAGGATGGGAGAAATATCAAGGTAGTCAGGAACTCAGCAGCAGAGGCCAACATGGACACCATTACTGGGGCTGCTGCTCTGGCCACCTCCCCCAGCCTGCCAGCCATTCCACAGGGAGATAAAAGGCTGGAACAAGGGTAAACCAATCTTTATTTCCTGCCTCAGGGTGGGGGTTAGATAGGGATCCACTCAATCTCTTCCCAAGTCCTTGTTATCTCCCACACAGGACACACAGACACCCTGCCCGCCCCGTAAAGATGAGGAAAGACAGTAAGTGACAGTCAAATGTAAACATCTCAGAGTTCAAACTGCAGTTCAAAGGGATGACTCCAAGTCTCTGTGGGACATGGAGCTTTTGCCCATGAGAGGTCAGGGGAGCGAGGCAATAATCCAGGAAGACCAAGTCCCTTCCCCAAGCCCTCTCCAGAGAGTGCATGCCCCATGTTGCATATTTTTGCAACAAATATGAGAAAACTCTAGAACCTCTCCAATTCACTGTATCAGCAAGCAGTAGTAATACATGCATGTTAGAACACCAACGAAGACCGACTTGAAAAGGAAAGACAGAGGATTACTTGAGATGAAAATAATTCCACTCTGTGAGCCAGAGGCCTCAGCAGGTGGGAGACTGCAGGAGCAAACTGGTGAATCAGAAGACAGTCCCACCATGCTCCCTCAGAATTCTGGATGGCTTAGGACAATGAACAGGAACGTGAGGGTAGACAGAGACACGGCAAACAACCAAAAAGACTGTGTAGGAAGGAGGCCCTGAAGTGGAAGGAAAGGGGCAGACCACCAGAGAAACAATTAAAAAAGAAAGAAAAAAAAAAAAAAAAAAAGCACATTTTCTTAGCTCAAAGTTTGAGTCCTGAGTTTGAAAATCAGGGTGGGGGGAAGAGGGGGCGATTTATAAAGAGACAGCACACCTACACGCCTGGCACATTTCAGGAATAAACTACACACACACACACACACACACACACACACACACACACACACCCCACACACACACACACAAAACTAAAAGCAAACCAAAGCTCTACAAGGATCCAGGGAGAAAGAAAAGATTTGCTACAAAGGAATAACAGCAGGTTGGGTGTCAGATTTTTCCGCAACATAAAAACAAAGCAGAGCCTGCGGTTTGGGGTCACAGCTCTTCTCCCTCAAGACTTCTAGATCCAGCTCCTGTGGTGGAAAAACAGTACATAGACAGCCCAGACATCAGATGGCACAGACCTCATATCCTCCCTGCTTACAGCCTCCTCTCTGGGAAGAACTCAAAAAAAGCACTAACCCAGAAAATAACCAAATTTTAAGAGTGGGGAAGGTTTGTGCTTTATGAACCAGTAAGATCTGCTCAACACAGCCCAGCCCCACTAACACACAGACCTGGTGACCTGGTGACCCCCGACTTCTCACCTACCATTCTCTACACCAGATTCGCTCCAAACCTACTGGCCTTATTTTTGTTCTTTAAAACACAAAAAGCCTGTTTCTGTCTGGGAGCCTTTGCATTTGCAGTTCAACCTGCCTGGAATTCCTCTCTCAAAATTCTGCATGGCTCCCCCTCCCTACAGGGCCATCCCTGATGTCCTTCTAAGTTAGAAACCCCTCTCCGTTACTCTGTGCTCCCCAGGCCTGTATAACCCCGCTCACGGTTTCTATCACCATTGGAAATACCATATACTGAGCATGTTTTATTTATTTGTTAAAGAGCTGTCCTTTCATAACTTCTATGGGGGGGAAAATGGGAAAGGTGGGATATAAAAATCAGTGGGCAGGGAAACTAGTCAAATCTGGAATGAAGTCCAAACAACCATTGCCTATTATACCACCTTGCAGATGTCAAAAATAACTTCTGAAAGAGACAAGAGGAAAACCAAAACAGTCTTTTGTGAGAAGAATCTGGATTTAAAGATGAAGTAGCAGGTCTCCACTTGTGGCCCAAATAGGACATTGGGACCAGATTTACTCTCCTGCCTGAAACAACAGAGCAACAACACACTGTGGATGACACAATAGGCTTCAAGACCCCAGGCACCAGATGACCGAGGACAGGGACACGAGAGACGGAAGACAGATGAGGACAGTTCCTGGGCAAAGCTCAGGGAGGGGAGCAGAGGGGAACCCGGCAGGACCCTGAGTCGAAGAGATGTGCACAACACAGCATCACTGGAGAGGAGAGGGCTGCACGGACATCTGCAGATGGGCCTCCCTGAATATTCCGCAGGGCACTAATCAGTATACACATCTGAGGAGACCACCTGAGAGCAGGCAGAATGATGCAAAAATATCAGAGGGAGGGGCGCCTGGATGGTTCAGTTGGTTAAGTGTCCAACTCTTGATTTTGGCTCAAGTCATGTTCCCAGGGTTGTGGGATTGAGCCCCACGCTGGGCTCAGCACTGGGCATGGAGCCTGCTTGGGATTTCTCTCTGCCCTTCTCCAGCTCACATTCTTGCAAGCTCTCTCAAAAACACAAACAAACAAACAAACAAACAAACAAACAATAAAACAGTACAGGCCAGATGACAGGAGAACATCTTTAAAACTCAAAGGAAAAAATAATAAATAAAAATAAAACTCACAAGAAAAACCTGTCAGCCTAGGGTTCTATACCCAGCAAAACTACCTTTCAAACATTAAGGCAACTTTTCAGACACATGAACTTTGCAGATTCACCAAACTGCAACATTAAGAGATGACTTTCAGAGAGAAGAACATTATTCCCAGATGGAAATACGGATTTATAGAGGAATGAACAGTAGTGGAAATGCTTCCTCATGTGGAAGAAAACAGAAAAGCGAGAGCAGCAGCAGCAGCAGACTAGGAACCAGATGAAAAGAAAAAGGAGAAAGAGAATTATCAGTGCCTTTTGTGGCACCAGCATATCCACTTAAAGGCTTAGATTTTTAAAATTTTGGCTTGAACAGAGAAGCACTCTGCATCCAACATGTCAGTTAAACTCGGTCAACTGCTAAGACCAATTTCTGACCAGGGGATTCATAAATCTTTCCTGACATTGTGTATCATTACAAGGGCTAAAATTTCTGAGCTGATTCCTGAATTATACAGCTTCCTAAGGAGATAATTAGGCAGTGCTTCTCTTGCAGCAAAGGTAATAAGCAGAAGCACATAGCAACTGTCTCTACCTGGAATTCAGAGTCAGGATGACACAGGAAGTACACTTATATGAAAACACCTCCATAAAAGCACACGGTTAAGCAACCTGTATAGGTGAAACACTGAGCATTCTAGGCTCACAGCCTGACCTCCTCCTGACTGGGCACCATGGAGAGATGGAGAACCAGGCACTTCTGTCCTTCACATAAGGCTACTCAAGCACAGTGGATTTGCACAGAAAAGTCACACTAGATTAGAAGACTTTTTTCATGGCTATCTGGATGCTAGTCTGAAGATTAGAAAACCATCAAATTAAAAAACAAAAATGAGGAAGAACAAAGATGAAGCATCAGGCTATCCTGACAAAAACGAAGAGGCATGGTAGCCAGAAGGAGGCTGCCTTCTTGAAACAGTCTCAGGAGTTTCTCTAAAGGTGGTCCTGATCCTGGCTTGGGAGGGAGGGGCCAGCAGGAGTGGGCAGGTACAGCACTCACGCAGCGTGCTTCTGGTGCAGGGGCGTCTTATCCCGGTGCAGGGGAGTAGTGACCACCACCTTCTGGCTGCACACCGGGGTGGACGTCAGTGAGGGGCTCTCCAGCTCCAGTGTGTCCTGTTTGTTCCAGAAGTTCAGAAACTGCCAGGGAAGAGGATGGAAACAAGACAAAGTGACAACCTGCAGGGAGGGAGTGAGACCCTGACCCCCACCCCCTGTTCTCTGACGGAGTGTTCCTCCTGACCTGGGAGCACTCCCCCATCAGGCAACAGAGAATAAACACCAAGATAGCTCAACAGGACCCACCAGCTAGGATTGCACAGACCCCTGGGATTGTCACTGCCCCCAGCCTTTGCTTTCGTGATGCTGGGGGAGGTCCCTCCCCATGCCTGTGCTCACAGCACTGATGACTGTGCAGTCAGGACCAAGAAAGCTGACAGAGCAGCTCCTTTTCAGAAGTAAGACTAGCTCTTACACAACCTGTGGACAGGGGATGGTGACAATGGTTGTGGTGATGGGAGCACCTCCTCACACCAGGGCTAAGCATTCATACCAAGAATTTCTTAGAGTTTTAGCCATCTTCTGTGACGTAGGTGATATCATGAAACCCCATTTTACAAATAAGAAGGCTGAGCCTTACAGAGGTAAAGGTTCTTGCACAGAGTGCTAGAGACAGGACTCAAACCAGATCTGAGCCAAGTCTGCGGCACTACCCTCCCCCCCTCTGCCCTGAAGGTGCCCCTGGAAACCCAGGGCCATGTGCAGGGTCCCCATCACCCTGGGCTATTTGTTGGGCAGCTCAAGGCTCACCGTCTTCCTTCTCTCATCAGCTGCCCTTACTTGAGGCCTGCTATGGGCTGAACAGTGTATTGTTGCCCCAAATTCCTATGTTGAAGCTCTGACCCACAGGACCTCAGAATGTGACTACATTTGGAGACAGAGCATTCAAAGACATGATTAAGGGAAAACAAGGTCATAGGGAAGGCCCTCATCCAACATAAGTGGTGTCCTTGTAAGATTCTATGAGAAGGAAGTAAGAGATTATAAGAGAAAACAGATCAGGACACAGACACAGACACAGACACAAAGGGAGACCATGTGAAGACACAGGGAAGAGACAGCCATCTACACCCAGAAAGGCCTCCAAAAAAACTGAAATGGCCCACGCTTAATCTCGGCCTCCAGAACTACAAGAAGATGAATTTCTGTTGTTTAAGCCCCCTGATCTGTGGTACTTTGTTAGGAAACCCATAGTGATGAACACAGGGCCTCTTGCAGAAAGATACCACTACTCACCCCCAACACTGGCCTGGCCTCGAGCCTTGAACAAATGACTAAGTAGCCTCCTAAAATGTGCCACATCTAGGCCTAGATCTCTCCCATGTCCTCAGGGACCAGACACAGTGAGATCCAAAGCCTCCGCCCACCCTTTTCTGGTCTAGAGACATGGGACCTCCACAGTCTACCTCTCTCCAGCTCTTCCAGTCCACCCTCCCAGATCCCCACCACCCTCTCAGCCCCCAGGACAGTGCATCCCCCTCACTGACACCTAAGGCTCTCCAAAGCCCCCGTCCATCCCCCAGCCTCCCTATCCCTCCTGGCTCTGGACTTCACACCACAGACTCTGCTCCCTCATCTCCATGTCTTTGTTCAAGCTGACAAAACCCTGCCCAAACATCTCTCTCAGAAGCTCTAAATGCCTTCCAGACCTGTAGGGGAAACAGGATCCCTCCTCAGCTCTCCCCAACAGTACTTTCATTACTGAGTCCCGGGAAGCAGCACCCAGGACACAATAAGCTCTCAATGACCACAGCACTTCCCACACCCCATTCTATTCAAGTAATTACAAAGCTGCTCTCAATATTCACCATCCTCGTCAAGGGCAGGGCTATGCCACACTCACATTTGCACCCCAGGGCTGGCAAATCTGCTATGAGCAAGTGCACAATAAAGAGATTCTTTGAGCAAATACTGAGTCCATTCCCTTCTTTGCTCAGTTACCACCTGCTGGCCAAGCAATCCCTCCTCCTCACAGCAAACCCTCCAGGATGACCCCTTCCCCCCAGACTAAATGCCCTCACAAACCTATAAGCCTTCTCCTTCACACCAAATGTCACATTTATTTGCATCTTTCCTGCTCAATGGTCTTCCCACCAGAGCACAAGCTTCGTGGGGGCAGAGCCAGGCCTGTTTTTGCTCACTCTACACCCCCAGCACCTAGCACAGGACCTTGCACACAGCAGGTGCTCAGTGAAGACGTGCTGAATGACGTCTGCCTGCGTGCCAGGCCCTGTACTGGAACCGGGAGTCTGCACACCGAATCCAGTGAGCAGTCAGGGTAGGGGTCCACACACCTGGGAGGGCGAGAAGGGCAGGGTCTTGACGGGCGTGCTCTTGGGGGTGAGGCTGTTACAGGAGTCCATGAAGGACAGGCTGGCGCTGTTCTCCGTGACAGGGGACAGGGCGACGCGCCGCTTCTTCTGCCGCTTGAGCACCGAAGGCGGCGTGCCGATGCCCAAGCCCCCCACCTCAGTGCTGGGGGAAATGGGGATCAGCTCGCCCCGGCTGCTCCGGCTCAGGTCTGAGATGGTGTGGCCGTCCAGACGATATTCGGTCACACTAGGCACCGGGGCGGCCGGCTGGCGGGGCGGCAGTGCCTGTTGCTGCTGATGCTGCGTTGGCTGTGGCTGCACTGGACTGTTGCTGATGCTGCCCTCTGCAGACGGCTCCTCGGGCAGGTCAAATTTACTCAGGTCACACCAAGCATCAGGGTCCTGCCCAGAGAGGGGGGGTTAGGAATAACTGCAATACTCTGCTTTCCCAATGGATTCCTCTACATCTGTATATCTCTATTTGCAAACATACCTGAAGTCATATTGTGCACATGGCTGCTTGCTGTTATTTTTTTTTCTTTCTTCTTTTTTTTTTTAACGTTATTTATTTTTGAGAGAGAGTCAGAGCACAAGCACAGCAAAGAAAGACATAAAGTGAAGACATAAACACATAAAGCGAAGCAGGTTCCAGGCTCTGAGCTGTCAGCAGAGCCTGATGTGGGGTTCAAACCCACGAACCATGAGATCATGACCTGAGCCGAAATAGGATGCTTAACTGACTGAGCCACCCAGGCGCCCCTGTTATTTTTAAAAAGCAATGCACGGGCACCTCGGTTGCTCAGTTGGTTAAGCTCTTGATTTCAGCTCAGGTTATGATCTCACAGTTCGTGAGATCAAGCCCCACTCACAGTCTCTGCACTGACAGCACAGATCCTGCTTGGGATTCTCTCTCTCCCTCTCCCTGCCCTTGCCCTGCTCACACACTCTCTCTCCCTCAAAATAAGCATTTTAAAAAAAATGCTTAATAAAATATGCCTAGTAAAAGAACCAAAGTTTAAAAAAAATGAACAATTAAAAAAAATCAATACATAAGGTATACAAAAAGCACAAAAAAAGAAAACTCAGATACCCATCAAGAAGTCTAGGAAATAAAACCAAATCACTGAAGCCCCAGGCCCACCTCTCTTGTTCACATCCTCTGCCTGAACTATTTACCATCCTCACGCATTTCTTTATCATTTCACCACTTAAACAGCTCCCTAAACGACAGCTAGGTTTCTGCATATTTTTAGCCTTAGAGTAAATCACTTCTATATCCTGCATTTTTTCCATTTAAAATTACAGCAATAATAATACTTAACTCTATTATCTACGAGCTAGATGTTTACTATTAATAAATATCAGTTATGTAAAATATTTTCAACTTTTACAAGTTTTCATGACTGTAAAATATTCCATCATATGAATATATCAGTTATTTAATTCCCCCCTCTTCTGTTGGACATTTTCCCCCAATTTTTTTTTTTAAATGTCTACTTATTTTGAGAGAAAGATAGAGAGCAAGTGGGGAAGAGGTAGAGAGACGGAGGGAGACAGAGAATCCCAAGCAGGTTCCGCATTGTCAGTCTGGAGCCCGATGCAGGGCTTGAACTCACGAAGTGTGAGATCATGACCTGAGCCAAAACCAAAAGTCAGACGCTTAACTGACCGAGCCACCCAGGTGCCCCAATTTTTTAAAAATTAAAACTAACACCTTCAGGAACATCTTGGATACAGATCTTCTCCTGCATTTTTGGTGACTTCCTTGATAGAGACTCCTACAAGTGAAGTCTTGGTCCCGAGGCTGTGTGACTGGGTTTAAGGGTCTTGACCTGCACAGCTACATTCCTGGAGAATGTGCTCCGCTGTGCTCCATGCACCTGTCCATCACGGCTGCCTCCTTGGCCACTTCACCTAAATTGTCTCTAATCCCACAACAATCTTGCCAGGCAATCATTACCTTCCTCCCTTCCAGGCCAGAGAGTTGTGCAACCTGCTGAAGTCACTAAGTTTCTGGAAGCATTCTGAGAGTCATACCCAGGTCTTTCTTCCTTTGCCCAGTAAAGTACAACCCAGCCACAGGGCTGTTGGGAGACCAAAGCTTCCACTTTGGTCCCTGGAGGTCTGGCCCTGAGTAGACCCAGGCCTCTGTGGTGACTGCTGGTCCTTGGGACTCTCAGGACCCTGGGCAGTTATTCCTAAGGGTGGAAGCCAGCTCAGGGCCAACAGTGACTTCAGGCCCACACTCCCAGCAGCAAACCCCAACCTTGAGGAGGCCCCAGACTGATGGTGTCTAATGGACCAGAAGCATATTCCACAAGGACTGCCTGCAGGAACAGTCAGCAAGCAGTGTTTCCACAAATGCTATAACAGAGCATGTATGTTAGGTAGCAAGTAACGAGCCTGGCACATAGCGGACACTCAAATGTTAGCTACCAGTTACTAATGAAGCATTTGGCCTGGCATACTGTGGGTGCTCAGTAAAACTGAGCTCCCCTCTCAAGTGGAAGAGGATGCAGAACAGTCTGAGGATGAAGGCAGGGAACACTGTGAAATGCCAACAGTGCCAGGCATGGAGTGGGTCCAACTCTCATCTTCTAATTCTCCCCTTAGGGACTGAATCAGGGACTACATATGGCAGCCTCAGAGCTATTTATTGAACATATTGATGAACACATCAGACCTGCTTCTCATACCACTCTGAAATTTCTTGGAGTAGAGGGGACACCACAGCTGGACCCTGCAGCTAGGTCCAGTCCCAGCCACTGGAGACAAGAGGTGGTCAAGACAGTGAAGACCACCATGCTTACTCGCTGTGTGACTGTACAGATACTACTTGACCTCTCTGAGCCTCAGCCTCATCTACAAAACACAGAGAAAGGACACACCTTACAGGATGCTGTGTGGATTATACATTAAAGCCAGAGCCTGGCATTTAGTACATATTCCATAAAGAGCATCATTATTCTTAGCAAGGATGGGAAAGCCCAAGTGGGAAGCTGAATGGGGGGTGCCTCGCACTGAACGCTGCTCCTGGTTGCCAGGCCTCTCACCCATCACCTCCTGAAACCCGCTCTACACAGCAGGCCTGGCTGACACAGCTAGGAGCTAGGATGTCACATCAAGAGGTTCAGCCCCCACCAAGGAACTCCCTCCCAAGAGGTACGATCCACAGCCAGTGTGGCCTGAGTTACCAGAAACCCCTCGGCACTCCAGCCCCAGCCCCATACATGGTGCCTCAAGCACTGTGATCTCCTGTGCTGGGTTACGGACCTCAAACGCCCACCCCTTTTCATCCTGGAGGTCTCAGTGCAGTGCCACCTCCACCGGGGAGCCCTCCCACCCCACCTGCACCATATATAGCATGAGTCAGGAGCTCCCTGAAGGCAGGGACTGCACAGCAACTATCTGTGTCCCCAAGCTCTGGCTCCCAGCCGGGCACTCAGCATCAACTCAGGAAATGTTGGCAGGACGATGGAGTGAACAGAAAGAAGGATGCCTGCCCACAAGAGAAGCACTCCCAGCTGGCGGGTGCTCTAGGCCCACTGTGAAGTGCTGTGACCAACATTACCGACTCGATCAAGTCCAGGGCTTCCGAGAAGCTGGACCCCACAGCAGGGATGAGGAGGTTTGCGGCCTCCACCACCCACTTGTAGGGCAGGCTGGTTTCTGGCAAGGAGCCCTCCTGGTCTTCACGCTTGGGGAAGTCCTCCAAGGGCTCTGGTGTTCGCACTCCATCCAGGTCCGCAGGCACAGCTCCCTGCTCCTTAGAAGTGGTGGCTGCCGTGGCCTCCTCCTCACTGCTTTCCTCTTCCTTCATGGCAGGAAGCGCTGGGGGCCAGTTGGTCACAAGACTTCCCTGTTGGACACAAGGGCACACTGTTCGTGGACTTCTGGTTATGAGATATACACCATGTAGCATTCCACCTAAAATCGCACAACTCGGGGCACCTGGCTGGCTCAGTCGGTAGAGTGTGGGATGCTTGATCTTGGGGTCGAGTTTGAGCCCCTCATTGGGTGTAGAGGTTACTTATGAAAAAAAAGGTTTTAACAACATTTTTAAAAAAAACATACAATCTGAATCTAACAAGGAAACTCAGAGGAATCTAAATTGAGACATAGCCTACAAAATTACATCATACACTTCAAAGTTATCAACATCACGAAAGGTTAAGAAAGGCTGATGAACGATTCCAGATAAAAGTAGACAGAACAGAGGCGCCTGGGTGGCTCAGTCGGTTAAGCGTCCGACTTCAGCTCAGGTCACGATCTCACAGTCCTTGAGTTCGAGCCCCGCGTCAGGCTCTGGGCTGATGGCTCAGAGCCTGGAGCCTGCTTCCGATTCTGTGTCTCCCTCTCTCTCTGCCCCTCCCCCGTTCATGCTCTGTCTCTCTCTGTCTCAAAAATAAATAAATGTTAAAAAAAAAAAATTAAAAAAAAAAAGTAGACAAAACATTTACGACAACTAATTAAAGTCTCATCTTGGACTGGATTATGGACAGGAAAATGGAATATAGACTGTAGATCAGTTAATATCCTGACTCAGTGTTAAAATCCCCCAACTAAATAGAAGCCTACTGTGAGTACGTAAGCAAATGCCCTTATTCTAAGATTCAGTATATTAAGGGATAAAGGGGCAAATGCATGTAAGATTCAGTATATTAGGGGATAGAAAGGCAAATGCATGTAATGGATTCTCAAATGGCTCAGATAACATGGCTCAGATAACAAAGCAGTACGTGTATACAGAAAGATAAAGCAAGTCTGGCAAATGCTAAAAACTAATTGAATCTAGGGGTGCCTGGCTGGATCAATCAGTGGAGCATGTGACTCTTGACCTCGCAGTTGTAAGTTTGAGCCCCACGTTGGGTCTAGAGATTACTTTAAAAAAAAAAAAAAATCTTAAAAAAATAAAACTACAACTAATGAATCTAGTAAAGAGTATTATGGGAGTTCTTTGTACTATTCCTGTAACTTTTCTGTATGCTTAATATTACTTTGAAATAAATGTTTGGAAAATGGGTGTATACTAATTTTGTGACCAAAAAAAGAAAAGAAATAGAGGAAAATCATTTGTGGCAATAGCTTTCCTGGAAGAACCTTGGAACTAAGGCTGACACGTTAACCTAACAGATCACAGTGTAGCCTTGAAAACAGCACATGTGATTAACAAGGCCTTCTAGAGGGCAAGGAGTGGGATCCTGTGTCAATGGGAGGGGCACAGTGGCGTCAGGGAGAGGACATGGGCTCTGGATTCAACCAGAGCTTGGACATTTTTGCTAGCTGACCGTGGGCAAGCTGTGTGACCTGCCTGCGATTCAGTTTTCCTGCCTGTAAAATGAAGACACTAAGGTTTACCATGCAGGGACATTACAAAGATCAGCAATGATGGGAAAAGCACCCAACCTAAACAGTGGCTATTATCACTATTGGTGTCAAGTGAACAGGATGGAAATGGTTTGGGATACAAGCAAAGGAAGAAAAGGAGATAATCTGATTGGGGCGCCTGGGTGGCTCAGTTGGTTAAGCATCTGACTCTTGATTCTGCTCAGGTCATGATCTCACATTTTGGAACATTAAGCCCCACGTTGGGCTCCACGCTGACAGCACAGAACCTGCTTGAAATTCTCTCCCCCTCCTTCTCTGCCCCTCCCCACTCACAAGCGCGGTGTGCTCTTTCTCAAAATAAACTTAAAAAAAAAAAAAAGCAGATTTGATTAAAAACTTATACCTGCTACAATTGGAGAAAGAGGAGGAAGGCCATAAACACCATTTAAAGGTTCGAATGTGGGCATCCCACTTCAGAAAATAGCCACATGGAAAATGGCTTGGCAATTACACATAGAATGCAGAAAACACTTAACATATGACCCAGCAATCCCAATCCTAGATATTTACCCAAGAGAAATAAAAATTTATGTTCACACAAAATCCTGTATACAGATGTTCATAACAGCTTTATTTATAAACCCTAGCCAGAAACAATGTCCCTCAGCTGGTAAATAAAGAGTAGATGGTACTTGCATATGACAGATTATCACTCAGCAATAAAAAGGAACAAATCACTGACAAATGCAGTCACAGAAGAGTACAGACTGTACGATTCCATTTATATGACATCCTTACTAAGATAAAACTACATCGAGACAGAAAACAGGTAAGTAGTTGCCAAGGGCTGGGAACTTGGGAATTTTAGGGGGTGATGAAATGCCCTCCACCTTCACTGTAGTGTTGGTTACATTTGTCAAAACTCACAGAACTGTCACTAAAAGGGTGAATTTTACTGTCTATAAACTACCCTTTTATAAAGTGAAGGGATGAGGAAGCTCCAAGTTTCCCAAACCGGAAAAACGGAGCTACTATATGATGAAAGGGTAATATTCTTTTTTTTTTTTAACGTTTATTTACTATTGAGAGACAAAGAAAGACAGAGCATGAGCATGAGGGGCAGAGAGAGGGGGAGACACAGAACCCGAAGCAGGCTCCAGGCTCTGAGCTGTAAGCACAGAGCCTGATGCGGGGCTCGAACACACAAACTATGAGATTATGACCTGAGCCGAAGTCGGATGCTTAACCGACTGAGCCACCCAGGCGCCCCGTAATATTCTTGATATAGAAATAAAAGTTTGTGAATGATTAAAAAGACAAAAAAAGAAGGGAAAAGCAAATCATTAAAGACAAACGGTCAACTTCACCAGTAGTAAAATCAAAACCAAATACTCCACTGTTGCTCATAAAACTGGCAAAGATAGTCTTATAGAATCACAGCCAGTGGTGACACAGTGTGGGAAAACAGGCAATGCCATGTGCTGCTGACAGGAAAAATGGTGCCACCACTTGAATGGCAATTTGGTGATGCCTATGAAAATCTCAAATGTCCGTACCACTTGACCCAGTCATGCCACATCTGTAAAATTAACCCATATAAATAGGTAAATGTACAACAAAGAACTTGAACAGTGATGTTCGTTGCAGCATATGAACAAATGGTGACACATGTTCATCAATAGGTTATAAGAGGTGACACAGTCAAGAATGGTATAGAGATCTGTATATACACAATGATGTGGAAAGATTTAAGAAGAAACCTGTAAGGCAGTAAGATAGAACATAATCTCATTTTAACCTTACTGCCCTTAGTAAAAAATGTTGGCAAACACATTAAACAATATATTGGTTCCTTGTGGCAGCTGAGATTAGCAGGCTCACCTTCCATAATACTGAATTCTATAAAGTTTGTAACTCTTTACAATGATCATGCATTGCTTTCAAAGGACAAGAACGAGAATTATAACTGCAAGCATTGACTAGTGAGTGGGGAGAACAGGACATAGTCCCATACACACATTAATAGGCAAACCTTTTCTGGCAGATAATCTAGCAAAATATATTCGAAGTTTTTCAAGAATGTGTCTCAACCCATCTCTAGGAATTTCTAAAATAATTGAGCACATGAGCAGTGATTTTAGCTACAAGGATGGTCATTAAAGTTTTGTTTCTAATTTTAAAAATTAGATATAACCATAATTAAATAAATAGCACAACAGAACCATGAAAATGATGGAGATGACCTCCAGTACTCAGGGTCACGATCTGGGCTCATTCTGGCCCAGCATGACCAGTGCTCCAGACACAAGACACAAAGTGCCAGGGGCAAAAACCTAGCCAATAAACAGACTTTCAACCAAGTAGGATTTTCAGAGACTGAGGAAGGTCTGTCCACTTCCCCTACCCTGAAAGGCGGCCTGGTGTGTGTTGATGCCTGTTTTCTCTTTGTGGGAACATATGCCTCTCCAATAAGAAGTAAAAGGCTTGAAAACATATTACTTAGTTTGTGAATATTACTTAGATACACCAGAAAGTGTGAGTAACCTCCTCCGGTTAGGGGTGTGTGAGGAGTCGAGACTGGAAGAAGTTGATTTACTTTTCATTCTGTATCTTTCCCTACTGTTACTCCATATGAGCATTTGTACCAGGAAATTAAGCGATATTCTCTCTCTCAAGTTGAAAAATCAAGAGAGAGAAGCAAAAACATTATGTAATGCTCCAGTAGGGCATTGTAGAACTGGAGCAGTACACAGTTCTACCTAACGGGAAGGAAAAGGGAAGGGGGAGCAGTAAGAAAGACGGAAGGAAGGAAGGAAGGAAGGAAGGAAGGAAGGAAGGAAGGAAGGAAGGAAGGAAGGAAAGAAAGATTGATTATTCACGGGGCACCTGGGTGGCTCAGTGGGTTAAGTGTACGACTCTTGATTTCGATTCAGGTCACAATCTCACAGTTGTGAGATCAAGCCCATGTTAGGACCTGAGTCAGGCCTTACACTGAGCATGGCACCTGCTTAAAATTCTCTCTCCCTCTCCCTCTGGCCCTCCACCACTCATGCTCTCCTCTCTAAAAAAAAAGGATTATTCACTCATTCACCATCACAGAAGAAACCAGAACAGAGTACAGAGCGTTACCTACCACGTACTCAGCATTGTCGAATCTCCATTCTTTGACACATTTGTTTCAAAATTTTTTAAGTTTTTTTTTTTTTTTGTGTATGTAATCTCTAAATGTGTATAATCTCTATATACAACGTGGGGCTTGAACTCACAGCCTTGAGATCAAGAGTCACATGCTCTTCAGACTGAGTCAATCAGGTGCCCCAAATCTTTATTTTTCAAGAATAAATCATTAGAGGGGCACTTGGGTAGCTCAGCTGGTTAAGTGTCCAACTTCGGCTCAGGTCATGATCTCATGGTTTTTGAGTTCAAGCCCTGCCATCAGGCTCTGTGCTGACAGCTCAGAGCCTGGAGCCTGCTTCAGATTTTTTGTCTCCCTCCTTCTCTGACCCTCCCCCAACCTCACGGACATGCACTTTCTCTCTCAAAAATATAAACATTTTTTAAAAATAATAAAATAAATACATCATTAGAGGGACACCTGGGTGGCTCAGTCAGTTAAGCATCTGACTCTTGATTTTGGTTCAGGTCATGATCTCACGGTTTGTGAGTTCAAGCCCCAAAAATGGGGCTCTGCATGGACAGTGCAGGGCCTGCTTGGGATTCTCTGTCTCTCTCTCTCTCAAAAATAAATAAATATACATTTTTAAAAGGGGAGAAAACAAATACATAAAAGGGAAAAAAAGAATAAATCATTAGAGACATAGCTTAAAAACATCAATAAAGTTTGCTCCAGAATGCAGTTTAGGATGTAAACATCTGCACACTGGTTACATTTCTACAATTGCATATGTAATATATTTGTGCGCTGACAGCATAGAGCCTGCTTGGAATTTTTTGTCTCCCTTGCTCTCTGTCCCTCCTCCAATCACTCTCCCTCAAAAATAAATAAACTTAAAAAAATTAGGAAAGATGGGAATGTAAGCTGGTGTAGCCACTCTGGAAAACAGTATGGAGGTTCCTCAAAAAACTAAAAATAGAACTACCTTACGACCCAGCAATTGCACTAGTAGGCATTTATCCACAGGATACAGGTGTGCTGTTTCGAAGGGACACATGCACCCCCATGTTTATAGCAGCACTATCAACAATAGCCAAAGTATGGAAAGAGCCCAAATGTCCATCGATGGATGAGTGGATAAAGATGATGTAGTGTGTGTACATATATATATATATATACACACACACACACACATATATATATATACATATATATACACACATATATATATACATATATATATACACACATATATACACACACATATACACACACACACACACAATGGAGTACTACTTGGCAATCAAAATGAATGAAATATTGCCATTCGCAACTACATGGATAGAACCGGAGGGTATTATGCTAAGTGAAATTAGAGAAAGACAAAAATCATATGACTTCACTCATATGAGGACTTTAAGAGACAAAACAGAGGAACATAAGGGAAGGGAAACAAAAATAATATAAAAACAGGGAGGGGGACAAAACAGAAGAGACTCATAAATATGGAAAACAAACTGAGGGTTGCTGGAGGGGTTGTGGCAGGGGGTGGGGGCTAAATGGGTCAGGGGCACTAAGGAATCTACTCCTGAAATCATTGTTGCACTATATGGTAACTCATTTGGATGTAAATTTTAAAAAATAAAAAATAAAATTAAAAAAAAAAGAAAAAAATATTAGGAAAGAGAAAGTAAAACTTAAAAAAAAGAACTGCACGGGGTTGCCTGGTTGGCTCAGTCAGTTAAGCGTCTGACTTGGGCTCAAGTCATGATCTAATGGTTTGTGGGTTCGAGCCCCACATCAGTCTCCACACGGGTGGTGTGAGGTCTGCTTGGGAGTCTCTCTCTCTGCTCCTTCCTCACTTTCATGCTCTAATAAATAAATAAACTTAAAAATAAAAAATAAAATAAAAAAAGAACTGTACACTAAACACAGATTTTACTGTATGCGAATTATACCTCAATAAATCTGATTTTTTAAATTGCAAACATGCTTTTAGTATGAAAAATCTGGAAAGGGCACAGGTAGGAAGGAAGCTGCTGGGGAGGACAGAAGGAGGTTTAGGATCTCTTCAACCCAATCCTCCATTTCATATGTCAGCTTGTTCTGTCGTAATTCACCTGCGTACAAATAGGTGTCAGGTATGCACAGAATTATGGGACAAGGGAAGGCCTTGATGAGAGGCGTAGCCCACATGAGATCCCGTGGTAGGAGCTAATAGACAGCTGTGGCTAAGTAAGATGGAAAGGAAAGAAGAGGAGTTAAATGAGATGGTCTTGGAGGAACATGCCACCTGACAAACCCAGAGCCAAGCCCTGCGGCTGAGTGGCCTCAGGCCGCTGTCTCACCTGGTCTTCCACGGGGCGGGCACTCTGGCAGCCGTCCTTGTCCTCAAGCTCCAGCAGCAAGTACACAGGGGGCTTGCAGTCTTTGGACTCACTCAGGAAGCCACCCGTGTCCACCTTCCTTTTGATGGTGGAGTTCCAGTGATTCTTCACAGCATTGTCTGTCCTGCAGGGGCCAACAGGGGGCCTTTGAACTCTGCAGGCCATGTGCCACCAGGCATGTCACTAACCTGAGTTCCCACTTCGGTAAACAAGCGTTCAGCCTGATGACTCTGAGGTCTCTTAGCTCTAAGATAAAATTACAAGTGTTTCTAGCCCTCAACAATTTACAGATTTCCACTAACCTCAACAAAATAAGCAAAGGTTTTATTGGGCCTATGGGAAAATCACACCACTGAAATATTCTGAAGCTCTCATTCCCTTCTCTGTGCACCTTGCACCTGTAGAAACTAGAAACAAACCCCTGGTTGCTGACCTCCGCTTTGAGGCTCACAGTGACCTTGAATACAAGCCCTGGTTCACCTCCCAGACTACAAAATGGCCACAGAGGGCAGAGCTAAATGACACAGAGGGTCTAACACGGGTCATCTGAATTTCAGCTACTTTCTCTGGAGAATCAGGAGACTACTTCACACTCCACCACTTAGTGAAGACTACACGAGGACACACATACATAATAGTAGAAAGCACAGAGCAGGACAATGCTACAGAAGCACAGAGTAATACAGGAGTATACGGAACCACCCAGGTGGCTTAGTCGGTTAAGTGTCCAACTTTGGCTCAGGTCATGATCTCACAGTTCGTAGGTTCTAGCCCTACATCGGGCTCTGTGCTGACAGCTCAAAGCCTAGAGCCTGCTTCAGAGTCTGTGTCTCCCTCTCTCTCTGCCCCTCCCCCACTTACACTCTGTCTCTCTCTCAGAAATATACAAACATGAAAAAAAAAAAAAAGGGCAGTATGGAAGTATGGGAATTACAGTGACAAAAGGGCAGATTGGTATAGAAAGAATAGCAGAGCAGTAGAAAAGTGCATGTGGCACGGAAATCTAGAACAGTACAGCAGACAAAGTGTAATAAAGCATGCGGTAGTTTAGAAGTATGGAGTAGCACAGGACTATGGTAGCATCCAGCAGAAAAGCAGGAAGCAGCACATGGCAGCAGAGTAGTAGAGCACAGGGCAGTACAGCAGTAGGTAAGTATAAAATAGTATCGCAGGAGAGAAGCACACAGCAGTACAGCTGCAGCAGTGCATGGCAGTAGATCAGTACAGAAGCACAGAATACAACAGCACTACAGAGGCGCACACGGCGGTGGCGCCGTGCAGAGGTACTGGGTGATACAGCACCACGGAAGCCCCCCGCAGTGCAGCCGCAGTACAGAAGCACGGACTAGAGCAGCACCACGGAAGCCCCCAGCAGTGCAGTGCTAAGCAGCACGAGGCAGCTCAGCAGTACAGCACATCATAGCCAGAATTACAGAAATGCAGGCACATAGTAGGCACTTCCTTCCTCAGAGGTCCAAGCAGAGTGCTCTTCTAACTGTGAACAGTTAGCTCTTCCCCTGAATTGTGCACAGACACGAACAGCCGGACTGAAAACCAGTCAAAGAGGGGGGCCTGGGGCGCCTGGGTGGCTCAGTCAGTTGAGCGTCCGACTTTGGCTCAGGTCATGATCTCACGGTCCATGAGTTCGACCCCGCGTTGGACTCTGTGCTGACAGCTCGGAGCCTGGAACCTGCTTCAGATTCCGTGTCTCCCTCTTTCTCTGCCCCTCCCACACTCATGTTCTGTCTCTCTCTGTCAAAAATAAATAAACATCAAAAAAAACCAACACTTTTTTTTAAAAAAAAGAGGAGGGTCTGTATCTCCAAACACTCCCACTGACGCTGTCAGGACAGAGCACTGACCACACAGGGGTGTGGGCGCTAAGGGGAGGTCGCTGGGGAAACGAACACAGTCTGGAAAGAGAGAAACCTTCTCTGAGAAAATAACATCCCCCACCAGGGACTGAAGAAGACTGTGTTGGCTACACAAGGGGCACAAGCTGAGTGTGTTCCAGGACGACATAGGACCACAAGGAGCTCCTCAGAAGGAGCTTGCCATGGCTGCAGGGCTGAAAGGAGGGCAGAGCGGCTACAGCCCAACAGGTAAGGCAGGGTGACAGTGCATCAAGGCCAGGCTGGTGGCATGAGCCAGGACAAGCAGGCCACACTGGGAAAGAGACCCGGTCTTCAACCCAAGTGTTAGAAGCATCAGAAGAGTAACACACTGGGTTTGAATTTTGAAACTAGACCATTCCAGACTTCAGGGGAAATACACCATCTGGCATTTTATCTTCTCTCCTTCCCAGGACCACAATGCCATAACAGACAAAGGATTAAGAACTGAGTATGGGGGAAATGCACAAGGACACAGAGACCAGGATAGAACACAGCTGCAAATAAGAGATTTTTCTGTTTCCAGAAGATGGAAAGCAGTTAGGGGATCAATAAGCAACTTAGGAGACTGGGAGTTGACCCTGGAGGAAGATTCTGGCAAGAATGGAGCCAAGTCTTCCCAATGCTTCCCCAGAAACCCAAGAGCCTCTTGAAGGGATCAGGTCCAGCGAGGAATAGAAAACTGAGCAGTGATTCTGACATCTAGGTCCTGGTCCTGACCACACAGGCAGGAAGAGAGAGGTTTATTCTCTAGAAAAAAGACCTCAAAACCCTGGCAGAGGGCAGGGATGGTACACAGAGCTCCAACAGGGACCAAATGAGAAATGTGTACACAGAATGGGAGGTGCCCAGGCTCCTTCTCCCTGCCCTATTCCAGAACTGTCTACAGCCAGGCCCGGGCACCCCCCGGCAAGAATCTGAAGAATTCATTCATTTCTGGGAAAAGTGAACAACTCACAGAATAATCAGACTGGCTCTTGGTACATCCCCCCAAAAGGCCAGAGGACGCCTTCCCTTCCCGGGAACATCCCTGCCTGCTCTGGCCCCCGGCCCCCAGCGGCTCACCTCCCCGGCAGCATCTTGGCGATCTCGGCCCAGCGGTTGCCCAGCACCTTGTGGGCCTCACAGATGATGCGGTCCTCCTCCTCAGTCCAGCAGGACTTCTTCACCTCAGGGTTGAGGTGGTTGTGCCAGCGCTCACGGCACTGCTTCCCCAGCCGGCCCTTTAGGTGCTTGGCGATCAGCGTCCACTGCTTTGTGCCGTACTTCTTGACCAGCTCGATGACCTTGGAAAAGTCCCCTGTGAAGTCAGGGAGACATGGCCCTCCCTCACGCCCACCACAGCACCTTCCCTCCATGTGAGCCTCACCTTACCACGGCCCTGAGAGGGGCCAGTCAGACACCCCAGCCGACCCCCAGGACAGACTCATCATCCCTTGATCCTCTGGTGAAGGCCCACTGTGTGCAAGGCACTGTCCCGATAGTTACCTTTTGGTCCTCCTCTTTGGTCCATGGCCCCTTGACCAGGTCTGGATTCAAGACCCTCAGCCACCGGTACTGGCATTGCTGGTCAGTGCGGTTCTGGGAAGAGAACAGGAACCTGTGAGGGTTCCTAGGACAGCAGCCTTGGACCCTGGCTGAGCACTGGGTTTAAGGGGCCATGCCTACCTCAGACAGGTTCTATCTTGTTCCCTTCACCCACCATTCACTGCACTCCCCCATGCCACACACAGGGTTTCCCTGTACAAAGTTACCTCCCATCCCCCAACACAAGGAGGCTGCCATCATGAGCCATAAATTCCTATAGAAGCTGGTGGTATATGCCAGGGGTTTTGCTTCTGAGAAAGCATTAGTCCCCTAAAGGTTTTAGACCTCATGGAAGTAGGGAAGGTGAGGACTAGGGTAGAAAGGGTCTGCTGACTTGGTCCGTGAGCTGCCAAGTAACTCAGGAAATAAGCCACACAGTAGCCCCTGCCACATCCCCTGCCTATGACACCTGCAGTCTTAGGGGTGGGGATATGGGGGACCCGCATCCCCAGGAGGTTCTAGCTGTTTGCGGGGGGAGATGCTCATCAGGAAGCCTGACGAAAGTATCACTTCCCTTCAGTTTCAGTCTCACTGTTGAACTTTGCACTTCTTGAATGAAGAAATGCAAATGTGCCACTGGTCACATACTGCAGACCACAGAGAGCCTAAAGACCATCGGGCCTGCAAAGCCTGCTGTGTGGAGATGCTTATGACAGGGGCTCTCAAATTCTGGCTTGGAAAGAAAGGGTGTAGAAAGCTTGTTTTATTTTATAGGGGGAGCAGGGGTAGCTTGGTAAGAAATACCCTCTTCTCCTTGACAGAAAGTCTGTCCCAGGCACACTGTCTGGTCACCCAGAACCCTCATCTCTGACGGAGGGGGCCACCAAGGGGCTGCACTCACAGGAAAGTGGCTGGCCAGGAACTTCCAGTCTTGTTGTCCGAACTGCCTTACCAGGGTCCTCAGCTGCTCATCCTGCCAACGCCAGAAAGAGAAGGCTCAGCTTGTACACGTGCAGAAAGCAGCCGTTCATGACGGAGGCAGCCCAAAGGCCAGTCACGTAGGGAGTGCCAACGCTGTGCCAGGTATACAGACACAGCAACAGGCAGCAACAGAGCTGCCTGACCTTGTGGGAATTACAGTCCGGAGGGAGCTAATCAAAGGCTCTCACAAACAAAAGTAAAGCCACCCTGTGGCTGGCTCGGGGCCAATGGACAGGTACGGGGTGACTGCCTTTTGAGGGAGACCAAGGGACAGGCTCAAAGGAAGTCTAATGCAGATGGGATTCAGGAAGCAAGTGAGAGGGGCATGCAAAATGATTCTGGGGGGCACAACAGGGGCCGGACCCACACCAGATCGATTTGAGCCTCTGTGTCACACAAAGCCACTGATGTATTAGAGCAGTCTGATGTGCTTATTATGAAGTTTACCTCGGCAGCTTCAGGGAAAGGGTTGTAAGAGGGCAGAATGGAGGAAGGGCGGCCATTAGAGGCCCCCAGGCCAGAGATGACAGCAATGCAGCACTAGAGATGGGGAATCTTGGGCAGAACCACAGGTAGTTAGAAGGCAGACAGTAGATGTTAAAATAGTCTCCTGAAAATACACTACTGACTCTCCCAACATGAAATCTCAGGATCATGATGATGCATGAGAAAAGCCAGATATAAGAGAGTACACACCGCATGATTCTATGCATATGACATTTTGGAAAATGTCAACTAATCTAAAGGTAGTCAGTGGTTGTCTGAGATCAGAGGGGAGCAAGGAATGTTTAGAAGTTAATGGAAATGTCCTATAATGTGATGGTGCAGGCAGTTTCACAGTAATACATCTGTTGAAATTCACTGAATTGTACCTTAAATGGTTGCAGTTCAGTATTGAAAGTATTCCTCAAATTATTTTTTTGTATTTTATACACATATGTATAAAGAAAATATGTCACCGCCGCAGCCCGGGTTCGATTCCCGGTCAGGGAAGCCTTTCTTGGGGCGCCTGGGTGGCGCAGTTGGTTAAGCGTCCGACTTCAGCCAGGTCACGATCTTGCGGTCTGTGAGTTCGAGCCCCGCGTCGGGCTCTGGGCTGATGGCTCAGAGGCTGGAGCCTGTTTCCGATTCTGTGTCTCCCTCTCTCTCTGCCCTTCCCCCATTCATGCTCTGTCTCTCTCTGTCCCAAAAATAAATAAACGTTGAAAAAAAAAATTAAAAAAAAAAAAAAAAAAGAAAAGAAAATATGGTGTAGGGGCACTTGGATGGCTCAGTCGGCTGAGTGTACAACTTCAGCTCAGGTCATGATCTCGCAGTCCGTGAGTTCGAGCCCTGTGTCCAGCCCTGTGCTGACGCTGAGAGCCTGGAGCCTGCTTTGGATTCTATGTCTCCCTCTCTCTCTGCCCTTCCCCCACTCATGCTCTGTCTCTCTCATTCTCAAAAATGAATAAATGTTGGGGCGCCTGGGTGGCGCAGTCGGTTAAGTGTCCGACTTCAGCCAGGTCACGATCTCGCAGTCCGTGAGTTCGAGCCCCGCGTCAGGCTCTGGGCTGATGGCTCAGAGCCTGGAGCCTGTTTCCAATTCTGTGTCTCCCTCTCTCTCTGCCCCTCCGCCGTTCATGCTCTGTCTCTCTCTGTCCCAAAAATAAATAAACGTTGAAAAAAAAAATTAAAAAAAAAAAAATGAATAAATGTTAAAAAAAAAATTTAAAACAAAAAAAGGAAAATATGGTGTATATCCATACAGTGGAATGTTATTCAACCTTAAAACATAAGGAAATTCTGTTAGAAGCTACAACAGAGATGAACGAGGAGGACACAGGTGAAATAAGCCAGTCAGAAAAGGACAAATACTATATGATTCCACTCATGTGAAGTATCTAAAGTAATCAATTCTTGGGGCACCTGGGTGGCTCAGTCGCTTAAGCGTCCAATTTCGGCTCAGGGCAAGATCTCACAGCTTGCAGGTTCGAGCCCCGTGTCAGGCTCTGTGCTGACAGCTCAGAGCCTGAAGCCTGCTTCAGATTCGGTGTCTCCCTCTCTCTCTCTCTCTGCCCCTCCCCTGATCCCTCCTTCTCTCTCTCTCTCAAAAATAAATAAACACTTAAAAAATATATATTTAAAGTAATCAAAATTGGGGTGCCTAGCTGGATCAGTTGGAGGACCATGCAATTCTTGATATCAGGGTCGTAAGTTCAAGCCCCACACTGGGTATAGAGATCACTTAAATAAATAAATATTTTAAGTAAATAAAATAAGTCAAAATCATAGAAACAAAAAGTAGAAAAATGGTTGCCAAGAGTTGGGGAAAGGGTGAAAGGAATTTGTGTTCAATGGGTACAGAAATTCAATTTTGCGGGGCGCCTGGGTGGCTCAGTTGGTTGAGCGTCTGGCTTCGGCTCAGGTCATGATCTCACAGTTTGTGGGTTTGAGTCCCGCATCAGGCTCTGTGCTGACAGCTTAGAGCCTGGAGCCTGCTTCTGATTCTGCGTCTCCCTCTCTCTCTGCTCCTCCCCCGCTCATGCTCTATCTCTCTCTCTCCTTCAAAAATAAATAAAAACATTAAAAAAAATTTTAAAAAAAGAAGAAGAAATTCAATTTTGCAAGATAAAGAAGTTCTAAAGATCTGTTGCACAATGGGAATATATTTAACACTACTGACCTGTATACTTAAAAATGGCTATGATGATAAAGTTAACGTTCCATGTTTAACACACACAAACTCCTGGACAGAAAAAAAAAGCCACTACAGAAATCCAGACCCTCAAGTGCAATCCAGCACCACCTGGGCCAAGTCCCCAAAAATCCTGTAGCTGAGCCAGCCCCAAACACCCTGCCCTCCTCTGCCACCCGGCCTGGTCAGGCCAACACTCCCCTTCTTCCCATGTCCTCATATCCATCTCTAGCACTGCTGTCCCGACAACTGGCAAGGACACTTTGCTGTTTCACCTCCATCTCCTCCCGGATCCAGGGACCTCCTCCCACTATCACTTCCATCCTACTGTCCTAGTGTCTCCACAGCTGGGCACCAGTCTCCAGGCCCCAGATTGCCCCCCAATCTCTTATCCATCCTACACACAGATTAGTTCCCCTTAAGCCCAGCTATGTTCAGGTCACTCCTCTGCTTTAAAAACCTTCAATGGCTCCACCCTGCTAGCTCAACAATCCTACACACTGAGCCTGACATTCAAGGCCTTTCAGGATTTGGCCTCAGTCAATCTTTTCGTCCTTATCTTTCATCCATTCAATCCATTCCATTCAAGGACTCTTCCCTTTAGCCAAACCAGGGCCCCTCTTCTTGCCTTTCTCCACCTATAGCCCATTTCCTATTCTTACATACCCATCGCTTTGCACTCTTCCCTGACTTGATTTCCAAATCCTTATCCATGAAACTTTCCCTGAGCTCTTCGGGCAACATTAACCTCTCCTAAAGGTATTTCAACAATTACCCCTCCTACGTGCTAGGAGCCTTAGCACGGGAAGTTGAGATACAATGGTGAGCACACACTGATCCTGCCAGCACCAGGGATCACCAAAGCACATCCACAGGCCCATGCAGTCTTCTCTCTCCACCTCAAGCAGAGAGCAGTTCTGGGCTGGGGGCCCCAATTTATTTGTTCTTCTAGGCCTACAAGAGCTGAATATAGCTCCTGACCCACAGTGGGATGAACAGAAAAGGCTGGCTTAGCGCTCCTCTGAAGAAACATAATTTTAAAAGGTTTTACAACTCATACACAAAGCTGGGGAGGAGTGGGGAGCCCTAAATTAAACATACCTAGGAAAAAGGAGGCAGAATAAAAAGATAAGGCCAGCAGGAGTCTAGGATGGAACAGGAGACTAGACCTTAGAAAAGGTCTGCCAGTTTCTATGAAACTAAACCTATATCTACCCCAGGACCATACTTAAGTTATCTCCCCTAAAGAAATGAAAATACAATCCTCAAAAAAGATTTAGGCAAGAATCCTCCCAGGAGCTCTATCCACAATAGCCAAAAACTGGAACCAGCCCAAATGCCCATTAACAAGTGAAACATATTGTGGTAGACCCATACAGTGGAATGCTATTCAGTAACAAAAACGAAAAAATTGCTGAATCAAGCAACTATTTTGTTAAGCAAAAGAAGCCAGATAGAAAAGAACACAGCCTTATGATTTCACTTATAGGACATTCAAGAACAGGCAAAACAACTCAAACTAAGAGACATCACATTAGCCATTGCCTGGAGCCAGGGAAGATGGACCTCAAAGGGGACTTTCTGGGATAATAGAGGTGGTGCTTACTTATGTAAGTAAGTACTTACTTACTTATACATACTTGTCAGAACTGCTGAACTATTCACCATTAAAAGGTGCATTCGATTATATATAAATTATACTTCTGGGAAGCTGATTAACTAAAAAGAGAATCAATTCAGAGCTGGATGTCTGAAGACAATTTTCAAAAATAATAAAGAGGAGGTTGCAGATTTAGCAGTTAAAGGACAAGAAGCACAATTAACGCCCATGATGCAGAACAGGCCGGCTTCCAAGAGAAAGAACAGCAACTGCTGACCCTGAGGTCTGAGACACATTCTCCCGAGAGTCCTCCATGTGGAGTGCTGAGAAGAGGCATTGTGGAGAACCAGAGGACCCCTCCACCTCTTCCGCCGGCTCTTCATCATACCCAACGGGGCATCAGGCAGACATACCCCAGGCTCAGTTCTCTGACCAGCCCCTCAGCTGCCATCAGCCTCCCTCCCTAAAATGTCCCTCAGTGTCACTCACCTCCTCGTGGGTCCATTTGACCTTGCACTTGCTGTCCCTCTGCTCTGGCACGTCTGAATCTGTATCCTGGTAGTGCAGCTCATCCAGCTCCTCGCTGCAGGGAGAGCAAGCTAAGGGTCAAGGCCATGTGTCACACTGCTGTGTGATGGATGGACAGTGATCTCTAGGTAAAGGCTTGGGGGAGGCAGCCTTTTAGGCTCTACTTTTGATATGTCCACCTCCTCTTTTTTTAATTCTTTAATGAATTAGCATTATGGGCAATTTTTATTTTCTTATTTTTCTTATTTTGCTTACAGCTCAGAGCCTGGAACCTGCTTCGGATTCTGTGTCTCCCTCTCTCTCTGTCCCTCCCCTGCTCGCACTCCGTGTCTCCCTCTCTCAAAAATAAACATTTGGGGTGCCTGGGTGGCTCAGTCGGTTGAGTGTCCGGCTTTGGCTTGGGTCATGATCTCATGGTTCGTGAGTTCGAGCCCCGCATGGGGCTCTGTGCTGACAGCTCAGAGCCTGGAGCCTGCTTCGGATTCTGTGCCTCCCTCTCTCTCTGCCCCTCCCCCGCTCATGCTCTGTCTCTTCTCTCTCAAAACTAAATAAACATTTAAAAAAATTTTAAACATTAAACATTAAAAAAAATTTTTAATATTTTCTTTTGGACAGAACTTTTTAAAATTTTATGGATTATTTTAAGGATTAAATCCGATGATATATGCAATCACCAAGTACTAGGATTTCAAGAAATATTGGTTATCTGAGAATAACATTTTAAATACATATCCTCAGTGACTATGTCCATTTTCCAATCCTTGCCTACACACAGGCATGGTTTATGGAAAAGAAAATCAAAGTACAAGCAACCTGGACTTCTGGATGTTCTTATGTTCTAAGAGGTAGTTTTTCAAGTTCCTCTAAAGTCTTCATATTTATCTGGTTTAATGATTACAAAAGTGGAAATCACACTATCCACCTCCAGGAATGTTGGTGCTGGGGGTGAAGGCAGGGAAAGGTTAGTAAGCTCCCAACTCCGGTCAGTGGGACTGCCTCAGGTCATCTGTTAGCCACATTCCTAAGTCAGGTGTCTGTAGGTGGGAAAAGCCATTTCCAAACAAGCAAGACAGTACAAGCCTTGTTCCAAAAGGACAAGGACTTCCTTGCATGTCCATCTTCCTTCCCCTTCTAGGAAGAGCTCAGCATCTTCCTAGAGTCACTCTTGTGCTCCCACACCCTGGAAATCCTCCTGTCTCAGAATGAGACTCCCTTTGGGGGTTGCCACCAAAGACCTTAAGAAATGTTTGCTAAGGGAATGACCAGGTCCTCGAATTAATAACTAAACATGAAGTCTACTCGTTGACAAGAAATGTTAAAGTAAATCTTTTCAAAGTAGAAAAAGAAGGAATGGACAATGTCTAAACCCAGGAATACATCGGTCACAGAAGGAGCTAGAATTGAGCCTTGTCCGGTCTTCCCTGACCCCATTTATGGTGTCTTCCTCCAACACAAAGTAGGAGGCAAAAACTCCACAAGATACTAACAGAATAAAGCTGCCTTTAAAATCAATTGCATCCAGACTTCTAACAGAAACCATCTTTGGTTCTCCAGCACCCAATTTCTAATAGCAGCTCAGTAAATGTTCCCTCAAGGATGAAACGTGTGGACACTCCCTGGTGCTCCAATACTTTAATGGGGACAAGCAACTCAGCTGGGAGAATTCTGTGAGATAGTATACAAAATTTGCTTCTATCATCAACATGAAGCTAACCGACTACTTCACTAGCATTCCCAGTATCTCCATTTAACAGATGTGGAAATCAAGGCTGATGGGGATTATGCCACTTGCCAAGTCCACGGAGCCAGACTGCACACCTGCATCTTCAAGCCCTCACCCTGCAATGCCAGCTGAAAAAGCAGACACCAAGCCGGTGGTGGCAACCACCTGTAGGTCCAACACACCCTTTCTATGCCCTTCCATGTTCTGGGCTCTGCTCCAGGCCAGGTGAGTCAGAAGCTGAGCAGGAAGTGGGGGCACTGGTGCAGAGGAGAGTTACATCAATCGGCCAAGAATCGAACTGAGGGGCTGTGGGGTGCCAGGATGCAGAAATCACCCCTCACATGGGACAGGAGTCCTCCACTGAGCCCTAAGGGAGCAGTGGCAGAGGACCTGGAGGTTTTCTGGGGCTTCGGTCATTCCCTGGAGTAACAGTTCCAGCACCACCTATCAGGACAGGGTCCCACAGGTGCCTGACCAGAAAACTCCTGGGAACTGGAGCTGCCCTGGGAAATGGTGGCCTGAGAGACAGAACCCGTGCCGGCACCCTCACCACTGCCCAGGGATCAGAGGCTTCCTCGCTGAGAGGAACTCTGGGGAAGGCCAGCAGTGAGTGTTTCTCAAGTCTACACCCTCCTCGGGAGGGGGCAAACACCATGGGAAGAGGGGGTTAAGGTCAAGGGGGCTGCGCCATTCCAGGGAGGGAATAGGGCAGGCAGGCCCCCTTTGTCCTCGGACTTCCCAGACTGATGAAAAGCCCAGAAGTCAGGCCCCAGGCACACAGGTGTACCACACACGAGGTTCCAGGCCCCACGCTGCCACTTATTCTCTGGGGGAATAAGTAAAATGGAGACCGCAGTTCCTGCTTGGCCCCAGAGCGGTCTTGATACGCATCGGTCTCTCTTCCTCTCACCTTCTACCCCAGCTGCTCCAAACTCCTCATGTGGAAAAGGAGCACAGATCTCTGAAACTAAACCGAGCTCCAGCTGACACCCAGGTTGGGACGGGCGGGAGTGGGGGACACACAAGAGTCCCCTCCTCCCGGCCCCCTTCTCAGGCCGGAGAGAGTTGGGGGTGCTCTGTACTTCCCCTAATGTTAAGAAACGCCCTCCGCCAGAAACGAATCCAAATAGGCTTGAACCAAAAGTCCTCCAGGCTTGGGCTTCCCCCTCGCTGCGACTTGGAGGGAGAAACACATTCCCACCCCAGGGGTCGCCTCCCTCCCCGATAAAGGCCCTAGCAGCTGACACCGCCGTCCCACCCCCACCCCGCAATTAGGCGGGAGACAAAATGACATCATGCAGGGCTTGGCCCGGGTCCCAGGAGCCCCGCCCGCCCCGGCTCCGAGGCCCAGCACGCCCGGGGAGCAGAGCGAGGGGCCCCCAAGAGCCCCCCGGCTTCCCGCGGGCCCCCCTGCCTCGGGCTACCGGGTACGCGGCAATTCCCGGGGAAGCCCCGCCCCGCCCGGAGGGGCCACAGCGAGGGTGGGGGGTGGGGGCAAGAGTCGGGGTGGAAGGGAAGGTCGGGGGAGCCCTCTGCCGCCCGGCTCCGCTCACCCGCGCGTCCGCCGAGACATCCCCCCGGCCCGGGCCGCGCCGCGCTCGCCCGCCCGCCGGCTGAGCCCGGAGCGGGAGCCGGGCCGGGGTCAGGCGCGGCTGTTCGGGCCGCTCCGGGCCCCCGGGCCGTGCTGGGAGCCGTCAGCCTGTACGCAGGTCCCGCCGCCGCTCGCAGGCACTTCGGCCGCCGCCGGCGCGCACAGAAGCACTTTTCTATCTCCCGCCAAGAGCGTCGGCGCCGCCCGGGCCTGGCGCGCGGGCGGGCGGCGTGCGCGGGGCGGAGTCTGAGGGCTGCGCGGGGGTGGGACCGGAGGGGCGGGCGCAGGGGCGGGGCCTGCGGACAGGGGAGCGCCGCACCCTCCCAGAGCTCTGAAGCCTCAAGGCCCGGAGCGCGGGTGGGGGAGTGTCCCGCGAGCGTCGGGGTGGGGCCGGGAAGGCCGGGTTTGAGTGCCGCGGGTCTTGGGATTTGCGGTCCCGAACCGGTCGCCATTTGACTGAGGCCGGACCCAGGCCAAATGTGGTGGGTCCCGGGCGGCCCAGGAGTTGCCCATCCAGGAGACTGAGGAAAAGTAGTGAGGCATAAGGATGGGAGAGTCAAGCTAGGGAAACAGCCTGTGCAAAACCCTAAGCGCTACTCCCAAGGCGCTCCTCCGTCCCCTCACCCCTACCTAGGCAGGGTCTGTGCCTTCGAACTGTCTTCCCTGCTTCCTCTCCAGCCTCGAATTCGATGGCTCTCGCTCGGTCCAACTCCCGGCAGTCTGAGTGAGCTTCCTAAAATGCAAAATCGATCTTTCCTCTCCGGAACAGAAAACCTCTCTCCCCTCCCTCAGGGTAAAATATTCCCTAATCAGGTTTATAGGATTCTGCCAAATCACCACCCTGCCCCTAGCCAAAGGAAACTAGCTAGCCTCCTGGCCTTTTGCCTTTGCGTAGGGCCATTGTCTGGCCGGGAACACTTCCCGCGACTCGCACCGAATTCCAGTCTATGCTTTGGGTTCCCTGCCCACCATCTGCTCGTCGACTAGTGCATTTTTCCCTCCGAACTATGGGCACGCTGAGGTCCAAGTGGCCTCTCAATTCACCGCAGTATCCCCAGGGCCCAGAATTGTTCAAGTGCTTAAACTACTAGAGGCTTAGCAAGGATTTTCCATTTTAAGTTGCCATTTATGCCAAGTACCTCCCAAGAGGCACGTCACACCGGGCTCCCTGGGAGGAATGCCGAGAGCAAGGTAAATGAACTATGCGACGGGAGACTGGGGAAATCTGGCTGAACCCCAGCTCTTAGCTCCTGCTATGTCTCAGATTCCTCTTCCTGAAATCTGAGGAAAAGGCCACCTTACTGGGCACCTGAGGCCAAACTAGCCAGCTGCTGCAAACTTCATTTACCACAGCAGAAGGAACACTGACATCTTAAGTACCAGAAGCTTCCACATCAATTAATTCAGGTCTTCCCCCACCCACTTCCTTCATAAACTAATTCATGCGGACATCCCCTCTTCATTGCTAGCGAATGATATTTAAGAGTGCAGGCTCTGAAGCCAGACTTCCTGGGGTTTGATTCCCAGCCCGATCATTTACTAGTTGTGTGATCTTAGGCAAATTACTTAACTCCTTTATGCCTGTTTTCTCATATGTAATAATTAGATTTATCAAAAACTTAGCTTTTACAATGTGCCAGCCACTGTTCTGTATGCTTTATAAATTTTAATTCATTTAATCCTCATAACAATGCTATGAGATAGTATTAGAATGATCCTTTTTTGGCAGATGGGGAAACTGAAACACGGCTGTCCCCCTCACCCCCATACTATTGGTAAATGGCAAAGCAGGGATTCAAACTTGGGTTATCTAGTCTAGAGTCTATGCTCTTTTTTTTTTTTTTCAATGTTTATTTATTTATTTTGAGAGAGAGAGAGAGAGCAGGAGAGGGGAAGAGAGAGAGGGAGACAGAGAATCCCAAGCAGATGCCTCACTGCCAATGCAGAGCCCAACCCGGAGCTCAGTTCCACAGAATTGCAAGATTGTGACCTGAGCCAAAACAAAGAGTCAAACACTTAACCCACTGAGCCACCCAGGCGTCCCTAGAGTCTATGCTTTTAATCACCACACCAGTACCTACTTCAGCTGCCCTCATGCTTGTTCTTTGAAGTCCAGGAAGCTGCTTTGCACACATTCTCACACGGATTACTAGTTGTATTTCAGGAGAAAGACAGAACCTGGCAGCTCAGGCAAGGTATTTGTCCAAGGCAAGAGACAGGGAGCAGCTGGAGAGCCCACACGGAACCTGGAACTGGGGCTGACCTGACCAATACACTAGAGCCTAAGAAGCCTAGGGTCAGTGCAGTGAGTCAGGGAGCAGGGAGATCACCCTGGTGTGGGATGGAATCTGGTAATCTTCATGACTGTGTTTTCTCCAGTTATCATCATATCAACAGATACCCTCTGGAGACAGGACTCCAAGTACACTGAGTACAGCCATACCTGGGAGAGGTCCCTGGGGCCAGGATTGATTACACACTGCTGTCTGGGAAAACTTTCCTGGACATGCCCATCTTGGACAGGGAAGCTGCAGTCATTTGGTTATTCCACAATATTCCCCACCCCAGGCTCCAAACTCAGGGCCTGCCTCGGTCTTGGGAACACAGAATGAAATCTACTTATTAAATGCTCGGGGCCCAGCACCAGGCTGGACACAAAACAAACAGATTGAAGACAGGTAAATGATAAGTAGGATCACATGGCCCTTCTGCCTGGCTTCCTCTCCACCTACAGAACACCTCCCTTAACATCATTCTCCTATCATACTTCCTGCGCCCACAATTTCATTGTTCTCTCAAGAGCCTGGACAGTTCCACATTCACATTTTTAGCTTCAGATCTCTACCATAATGTTTGGCTCCTAGTAGGTACTCACAGAAGGGATTTTACACTTTTTTTAATTGAATGAATGAAATATAACACTAATATTTGGGCTAGAGGGTTAGTAAGGCATAGACCAAAACTGAGAGGACGTGCCACGCTAGAGTCTGAATTGTATTTAGTAAGATATGGGACATCAAGAGATTTTGAAACAAAGGCAAGTTTTTCAGATACTTTTGCCCCACGCTCAAGGGTCTCAGTGTAGAGGACAGTCATGGTAGCAGGTAAGTGGTGAAGGGTGAAGACAGACCTGAGAGGCCAGCACCAGGACTGGAAATGGCACAGTTACTACAACAGGGTGGATTCCCCAATGCAGGGAAAGCAATTCAATTACCTGCTGCAAGGAATCTGACCTCTACAGAAAAATTTTCCCACTCACTTCTCAAAAGATTGAGATTTTATGAGTAACTATTTGTAAAGCACCTATCTGTGAGTTCCAGGAAAAAAAAAAAAGGCAAAATATTCAAGTTAGAAAAGTTGCCATAATCATACTGCTAGAGGGCTCGTAGCTTGACATAAAGCACCCATAATTTGAAATGTAAATATAATGGATACTGTTTGTGAAAATACACTGAAATGATTGAGACTGGGCTGCAGGCAGGGGCTAGTCATTGTGAGGTAATCTAACCATCCATACTCTCCAGAAACTCATCAGCTAATAGGATAGACAATGAGTAAACAGAAAAGTAGAACTGTAAGGGTGAAGATAAACTTCAGGGGCTGTGGGTGCCACCCAAAAGGGTCATTGAAGGCTCTTCAGACCTTGGTGGTTTAGGAATTTGCAAGGTAGCTAATGTGGGGAATAGCACTTCAGGCAGAGGGAGCAGCCAGTGCATGCCAGGGAGAAGAAATATTAAAAAGTACTCAGGGATTGGCCAGAGTTGAAGTCATTTTTGACTCTTCTCTCACATTACTTATCTGATTCATTTGCAAATCCTATTGGCTCTACCCTCAAACTCTACCTTCAAAATATATGGGAAATGCGAATTAAAACCACCCAGCCATATGGAGACAAGAAAAAAGAGTGCGTATGTCCACACAGAGATTTTTACATAGCTTTGTTTGCAACAGCCCCAAACTGGAAACAACCCAAATGTCCATCAACAGATGACTGGGTAAACAAATAATAGATATAAAATAAATATATCCAGGGGTGCCTGGGTGGCTCAGTCGGGTAAGTGTCCAACTTCAGCTCAGGTCATGATCTCATGGTTCGTGGGTTCGAGCCCCGCATCAGGCTCTGTGCTGACAGCTCAGAGCCTGGAGCCTGCTTCGGATTCTGTGTCTCCCTCTCTCTCTGCCCCGACCCCACTTATGTTCTATCAAAAAAAAATAAACGTTAAAATAAATATATCCATACAGTAAAATGCTATCCAATAATAAAAAGGAATTATTGATACAATATGAATCTCAAAAATAATTATGCTGAAAAAGCCAGAAAGTGGATATTGTATATCATTTACATACAACTGTAGAAATTGCATAACAGAACCAATCAAAGTGACCATGGTTGCAGAGAAGGGATTACAAAGGGACAGAAGGAATTTGGGGCAGTGACTATGTTCCATTTGCATAACTCTAGGGGTGCCTATTCAATCACTGGGAGAAGTGTGGGGTCACTGACCACAGAACAAGGGAAACAACTCTGCTGGGTTTGTCCAGATTATGCCGGCCCCTGCTGTGTCCTCATTTTCACAACTGCACAGAATGAGAATTTGGTCTTTTAGAAACCATTTAACCCAAACTTCTGGCGTTCTTGTAAGGAAGAGGAGACTCCGATACAGCTGCCAGGGCCCTGGGCTGCTTTATACACAATGTTCAGCCTACAGCCCCGACCTCTACCCTGGGCTTTCTGGGCATCAGCTTTCGCAAACTGAGTTCTTTCTTTTGCAATGTGTCCACTTGTCCAGCAACCAAGCAGGGAAGGATTCACAGGTTAGGGAGTTCCGGCACAAAGTCAGGGATGGAACCGTCGAGGGTCACCAAAGCCTCCTCTGGCGGCGGTGGAAACCACTTCCACAGCCTGGCCATGCCCCGCGGCCACCCATGGCCCAGGGCCGCATCATCACCCACACCTGGGAAGATGAAAGGAAAATCGGGTTTTGAAGTCCACGTGGCAGTCTGTCGCCGCCCGCTGTGCTCCGGAGGGAGTGACGTGACCTGTTTCAAATCGCCCCTCTGGTAAACGGGGCCACACGAAGGCCCGAGCGGTCGGACTGCCGGGCGCGCGTTCTGTCTCAGGCGCGGCGCGAAGCATCGCGGGAGTCGCGCCTCCTGACGTCACTCGGGGGCGCCTGCGCTCGGGGCCCCCTGGGAGCCGGGTTGCGAGGTGTGGAGCCCTGACAGCTTTGCCTCTTCCGGCTGCTGCCTGGAGCGTGATCCCTCGAAGCTGTAGTAGCTGGGAGGCTTCTCCCGACGCCTGCCATTTCGGGTCGTGCGGAGGACGGGTGAAAAAAAGGACCAGGGGTTATGGAGGTGGTCGGCTCCGACCTCGTGGCGGTCACGGGAATTGGCGTCCAGTGGTCGCTCGGGCCCAGAGCCCTGTTGATCGCTCTGCCTCCACCCGGCCCTGACTCCCCGTGTATTTCAGCAACCCGGCACAGGCTCCTGACACTGCAGTTTCCTTCATGCTACCATTGCGCGTAACCATTTGCGATTCTACGAAGTTAATTTCTCTCCCCAGTTAGATTGTGAGCTGCATAGCAGAACGCTAGTGTAAACGGTGGTAGGCTTCATGGTAAAATTTGGTATACGCAAAATTTCTTATTCTTTTTAAAGTAAATATTTCTTGGGGCACCTGGGTGGCTCAGTCGGTTGAGTGTCAGACTTTAGCACAGGTCATGGTCTCGCACTTCGTGAGTTCGAGCCCCATATCGGGCTCTGTGCTAATGAATAGCTCAGAGCCTGGAGACTGGTTCGGATTCTGTGCCTCCCCCTCTCTCCCCCTCCCCTCCCCTGCTCATGCTCTGTCTCTTTTTGTCTCTCAAAAATAAATAAATGTTAAAAAAAATTTTTTTTAAATAAATATTTCTGTCTCTTGAAGGCAGGGGAAGAAATTGATGACATTAGTTGCAGAATAGGGAACTGAATGGCTGAGGAGGTTGAAATTCTTTCTCTTCAAAATCCTCCAGTTCCATGCATAGGTGTTACCTAATTTTTTAAATTAAGTTTCATTAGGGCACACGTAACACTTTAGAACCTTTTAGGGAACAGTTTGAATAAAACCTCTCATATTTGGTTTTATAAATAAGTTAGCAAAAGCCAGACTGTAGGTAGATCTGTGAATAAGATACTCCAAATTTTCCTTCCTGCTCTTGGGGAGAGGAGAGACCTTTGTCCCCAGCATGTTATCTCCCCTTTCTCATTATATCTCCTCTTCTTTTGACACTCAAGTTTCTCTGAGCAGAGATGTATTTGAGTTCAACAAATAAGATCTCCAACAGTTATTTTTATGCTGTTACCCACTAAGACTGATACTATCACTTTTTGTTGTTTTTGTGTTTGCATTTTTTTAAGGAGTTTTTAAACGTTTATTTTTGTGCATGCATGAGAGAGAGAGAGAGAGAAAGAGGGAGGGAGACGGACAGAGGATCTGAAGCAGGCTCTCTGTCAGCACAGACATGGGGCTCAAACTGACAAACCGCAAGATCATGACCTGAGCAAATGAGCCACCCAAGTGCCCCAGTTTGCGTGTATGTTTTAAGAGTGAAGTTGAAATACTTGTTCAGTTCCATTAACTTTTTCAAATTTCGAGAGGCTTACATACCAGAAGTTCGAGAATATAGGTGAACAGCAACTGGGATAAAAGCATTCTTGTAGCTCATGTTTGAATTTAAAAGCACCCCTGCTCACTACCTTAACCAGTGGATTGAACTTAATTTCTCTAATAGAGGACTGTGATATACACAGCATCAGCTATGAGCTATTCTTGCCAAAAATGTTTAATTCAAAGATAGTCAAGCCTTTAAACTTAACTTCCACTTTGCAGTAAAGGAGATAATGGGACAATAGACACCATCAGAAAAATCCAGAATGTGGGACATATAATTTAGTCTCCTCAAAAAAATCAATATCATTAAAAAAAAAGAAAGAAGAAGAAGGAGGAAGAGGGGGTGGGGAGGGAGGAGGAGGAGGAGGAGGAGAAAGGGAAGGAGGAGGAGGGAAAAGAAACACAGGGAACTGTGTTTTGGACTTAAAACAGATCAGAGACAATCAAATCCAATGTGTGAAACTTGACTGGATTCTGGCTTGAAAAAACATCTATAAAACATTTTGGGGACAACTGGGGAACATCTGACTAAGCATGAAATATCAGAAATGATAATGGTATACTGTAGTTATATAATGAAGTATATAATGTCTGAAGTTTAATATTAAGCATTCAGAAAAATATACACACATATATAAAGTATATATGGTAATGTGTTAATTTTTAAAAGGTGGTAGGTATTGGTGTTTACTATTCTTTCCACTTTTCTAGATGTTTCAAATTTTTCAAAAAGTTGGGAAAAAACATACATCCTTGCCACAAGGGAAAAATCCACATGACCCATGACAGGACAGGCCTTGCCCCCTCCAAGGCACCTTTTCAAGTCCATGTAATGGGAACAGCTCTAGGTTAGTAGGCAGGCTGTCAGTGCTCCTCTGCCCCTAGGTCTCTCTAGGCCTCTCTGTCCCCTTTGGGAAGTAAAGTTGGATTAAATTCAGATAGATCCAAAAAGTTCTTGCTAAAATTGTAGGTATATGTTCTAATCATCTATTTCTACATAACAAACTATTCAAAATAAGTAGCTTAAACTGTGATTTTATAATGTTTGTGGATTCTGTGGATCAGGAATTGAGAAAGGTACAGGGACAGCTTGTCTGCTCCATGATGTCTGCCGCCTCAGCTCAGACAACTCAAAGGCTAGGGATGACTTGATGCTGGAGACAGGAATCACTTTGGAGGTATCTTCACTCACATGTTTAGCAGGTGATACTGGTATAGGTTGGGACCTCTAGCTGTTGGCCAGGACACCTATATGTGGCCCATCCACATAGTCTATCCAAGTGGACTCAGACTTCTTCCATTGTTGGCTTGTAGCTCTAAAGGTGAGTGTCCCAAGAGAACTAGGCAGAAGCTGTATAGCCTTTTATGACCTAGCTTCACAAGTCAGTGTCACTTCCACCATAGTGCCTAATTCAGAGGGAGGGAACATGGACCTCATCTCTCAATTGCAGGAGCATTAGACCCACAGTGTAAGAGAAGAGGATATGGGCTGGGAGACAATAGTTGAGTACATTTATGAAATGTATTCCAAATACATTGCCACAACACTCCAGTTGTTCTATGGCTAGTTTTCTCTCAGCTGGCCTCCAGATTCTACCCTCTGAGCAAAGTGGTCTCCTCCTTCCCCAAGACTCTGCTCTGACTTGGCTACTCTGAATAAGCCCCGCACTAGGGCTCCAGTGTGTGAGAGAATGGAAGCCTGTGAACAGAGCTTTAACATGAATAAATAATTTGAAATTCAGGATGTGAGCCTTTATTTCCAAGGCTCTGAATTTCTAAAAATGTTAATTCCTTGGTAGACTGTTCTCATGACTTCAATTATCAACTCCATATGAACAATAGCGATATCTTTTCTAAACCTCGGATTTCTAGCTATTTACTGGTTATTTCCACTGCTATGAACTGCCATCATCTCAACTGGATTCATATGCTCCAAAGCAGCTCACTTCTCAGAATCTCCATCTTCCAATAGCTCCACCACTTCCCAGGATATCAGGCTCAAAATCTTGCCAATCTGACCTTCCAACCATCAGACCAAATCTATTTCAAAATGCCACCTTTCTTACAACAGCACTTGAGTTCATCCGCATTACTTCCTCTTGGGGTTATATCACACTCTCCGTAAATGGCCTTCCTTCCACAGTTCCCATCTTTATAGAACCCACCAGCTAAACTGTTCCCATTGCAACACATTCCTTACACACTGGTAGTGGCTCTGCAATCTTCTATCTGGCTTTGAGGGTCCACCAATGCAGGTCCCCAGTGTATCCAGTACCCAGCTGTCCCATTCAAGCACGTACAGTCTTTCCCATTGTCCTTGGGACAGATTATCACATCATCATAACCGAAAATGACAATTCAGTGCTTCAGGAGCTCAGAGGAGGGTGGTAAAGTGTGAATGGAGACAACAGCCTCCAAATGGTTGTGTCCTGGGGGTAGCTGAGAAAGGAAGGGGTGAGTGATCTATGTAAGGAAGGTATCTATCTACTATTTCATCTTTTTCATTAAGCACATTTGGCGAACAGGTCATGTGGGTTAAGTTTGTTTTATATCCTTGAGGTAGTCCAAAAGCTGAATAATATTCATAATATTGACATTTATGCTTTTGATAAAGGAGACTCAAATTCAGAACTACAGTTGGAAGAAAAGACTTCAATGAAAGACTTTCATAAATTATAAAAGTACAGATTCAGTAGGTTTAATCTTAAAAATGGAATGTATCTTACATAAGGATCTTGTTAGAAACACTATACCTATCTGGGCACTACAGAAGACGCACAGACCTTCCACAACTCATGGAAGAAAGAGTGTATAGACAATGTTGATAAGGAATTGAGAAACAATTCAAAAATAGTTTACAAAGGAATCAGGAGGCAGAAGATGCTTCAAGAGGCATGGTCCTCAGAAATTGTTCTGGAAGGCTGGTTCACTTGTATCAATGTCATGTTCCTGAATGAAGAAATAAGACACAGAATTTTAGTATTTCAGTACAAAGCATGAAATGGGAAGTCTGGTGTTTTATACTTTGATTAAGATTCTGAACCATCATTAATTGGGACATAGAGTAATCTCTGGCTTTAAGGCTGAATCCAGCTGGAGGATCAAGTTTTCACTATCAGGACAGGGCTTTTGACTACTGCCCGCCACCCACCGCAATGAGCGGGGAGCAAATACAGTTGAAGGCACCAAGGCAAATACCACACCAGACTTCTTATCTTGGCCTTAGGGGCCTGTCTCTGCCTTGTCAGCAGGGTGAGTACTGCTGAGAACCTACCTGAGCAAAATTCCACATTTCAGTGCTCCGCAGTTATATCAACTCACTTCTGTGCTCCTCACGGCATTACATCAGAGCGCTGTTAATTGCCCCTATATATTCCAGTCTCTCCCACTGCATGTGGCTCAGGAAGAGATAGCAAAGGCCACTTTCATCTTGTTTACTACCACAGCCCCAACATCTAGCATCATGAGTACCCAGGAGAGTCAGTCCCTGCCAGGAGATTCCAACCATTCCACTCAGCACATACAATCCTAAGTATGTATATATTTATAGCCCTTCCCCCCAACCCCATTTACCATATCCTGAATGTCTTCCCAAGTCCTTAAACATTCTTCTAAACATTTTTAATCTTAGGGATGCACCCTTGGTACTTAACTAGCTCCATACTGATGAAGAGTTTTCTTCTGTTAAAACAGTGCTACACGGAGCATCCTGGTTGGCAAATCTACACACATTCAGGATTATATTACTAAGACAAATTCTGAGGATTAGAATTGCTGTGTCAAAGGTACATACATTTTGAGGACTTTTGAGCAATATAAAAAAGCTCTCCAGAAAAGTGGGACAAATTTATTGTCCCATTGGTAGAATAGGTAGTATATAAATGCCCATTTCCAACGGTGGTTGAACATTTAATTTTAGAAATCTCATCAAGGGATAGACAAAATGAAGGCCAGGCATAATTTTAAAGCCCTTGATCCTCAGTCCAGAGAAAGATGATTTCCGTCATGAGGTGCTGACCTCATGGCCTGCTTCTGTATCCTGTGCTCAGGTCTCTCTAGCAACATTGACATCACTGCTATGCCTCAAAAAAGCCAGGCCAAGCCCAGCCTTCAGGACTTTGTACAGGTCTCCCTCTGCCAGGGACACTCGTCCCCCAGCTGTCTGCATGGCAAAATCCTCAACACTTTCAGGCCTTTGCTCCAATATCACCTTTGTAGTGAGACCTACCCTAACCACCCTATTTAATACTGCCACATTCAGCACGCTTGATCCCTGCTCTACTTTTTCTATGCCATCACCTTCTAGCATACCATGTGATTTACTTATCTATTATGTTTATTGTCTTCTGTCAAGCTTCAGCTAGAACATAAGTGCAGGGATCATTGTCTGTTTTGTTTACCTAGTAGATACTTAATAAATACTTGCAGAATGAATGAATGGCATAAAATACGAGAAGTCCAGTTTATGGAAGATACCACCACTCAAAGAGCTTCCACTTCAGTGGGCTTTCTAGGCTCTACCTGATTCAACTTCTTGAACTCCACTACTTGGAAGAAGATGTGCTCAAGGATATGTTTGGCATCTTGTTGGTCCTTTGGTAGTTTACTGGTTACTCCAAGAATATCACCACACTTCCTGACGTAGAATTCCAGGTCTTCTTCAGTACCTAAGCACAGTTGGAGCAGTCAGATTAACCCTTATTTCCTGTCCTTTCCAAAGTACAGACTTACTGTGGTATAGGTGTCCCCTTGTCAGGTTCCTATACCTCTCAAGATCACTCACTTTTCCTAGGGTAATGTGACCACAGGACCTACACAGTAACAAACTAAAGAGATCTCTGATGTGCTGCTTTTATAAACCAGGACAAAAGTGTGACACTCCTAATTAGAATAAAGCTGGGGGCGCCTGGGTGGCTCAGTCAGTTAAGCATCATCCGACTCTTGATTTCAGCTCAGGTCATGGTCTTGCAGTTAGTGAGTTCGAGCATCGGGCTCCATGCTGACAATTTGGAGCCTGCTTGGTATTCTCTCGCCCTCTCCCTCTCTCTTTCTCTCAAAATTAAATAAATACACTTTAGAATAAAGCTGGAATGGCTCTGGCTCTCCTATTCCCAGATCCAGCATTCCTACGTTACAAAGAATAGGAGGAACTAGAGGGAAATCAAATTACCATTCTCTGAATGTAGCAAGGACCATTATGAGAAGGGCATATGGGTATTTTAAATAGCATTTATTATAGCAATATTATAGAAAAGGAAATGAAAGAAGAAAAAAATCACTCATAATTCCACCAATAACATATCTCTGTGCAGCCATCCCCAGCAGCCCTATATCAAGGATGGACAGCCATTACAGCCCTTCTTACACTATACTGTAATTCCTTTCTGTTTTCCCCTTCTGATGTGCATTTTTTAAAGCTATGATAGAAATGTAAGTTTTTTATTAAAATATTCAAACCATAGGGGCGCTTCGGTGGCTCAGTCAGTTAAGCATCTGACTCTTGATTTCAGCCCAGGTCATGATCTCATGGTCAGTCGTGAGATCAAGCCCCACGTCAGGCTCCACACTGGGCATGCAGTCTGCTTGAGATTCTCTCTCTCCCTTTCCCTCTGCCCCTCCCCTACTTGTGCATGCACACACACTCTCTCTCTCAAAAAAAAAAAAAAAAAAAAAAAAAATCAAACCATACAGCTGCAAAAATCTCTTGCCCCAACCCTATCTCCAGTGATACCACCTAAGGTAATTATTGCCATGTATGCCTACATATTTACATACGTGTAAAAAATAGGATCAAACTATAATAGTTCTGTAAGTTGCTTTCATTATTTAACGATGTCTCATGGGCATCTTATGTCAAAGCTTATGCTCTGTATCTTTCCTTTAACAGACGTATAATATTTCGTTATTTTTTAAACCAAACCCTCTACTGATGGGCCATTAGACTGTTGTCAATTTTTTAATGCTACAATTAATATCTCTATAGCTATAATTTTTTGTTTCACATTTCTATAAGGATTTCTTTGGATAAACTGGATAAATTAGAAACAGAAATGCTGGGTCAAACCATCTGACCCTTCACAGGTGTGTTATTCCTACTGCACCAATCACTACATCTTGCTAATTTCTGATTGTTCAGCACTTACCACAAGGCTTGACAAAGAAGAGAGATGCAGTTAAGGTGTTCTACACTGAACTGTTTTTATTTTTGCAGTCTCCTTCCTGGTCCTTGGGTACATATAGATGTTGTTCATAGTTAGGATCCTAGTGAACATGGAATTTTATATCCTGCCCTTCCTCATTTAGGATTCTCACTTAAGTTCTATCAGTGTCACTCCCTGGCCCCTGGAAACCTCTTTTATAATGACATGTCATCCCATCAAATAAATGTGACACAATTTACTACCATTCCCCTGCTAGTGTACCCTAAGCCTATTCCCAATGGGTAAATAATTTTTATTCCTAATTTAAAAAATAAATAACATAGTAATCATCTATATGCCTTCACATATCTCCTTAGATTAGATTCTCAGGAGTGGGGTCACTGCCTCAAAATGGATGGTTAATTTTATGCCTCTGAGCATCTGTGTGCAGGCCCATTTGCTATGCATGTCAGGGGAGCACTGGGCCAAGAGTCAGGAGAACCACTCACCTCATAGGCATGAGGCTTGGGGCCTCACCTCCTCATCCACATGTCAAGGTGGGTACACATAACTCTCCCAGGATCCCTTCCGATCTGAAGTCTCTATAATTCTTCTGGCCTTGACTGAATTTTCTTAGTTAACGGCTCGTATGACCAATGACCTAGACTTGCTAAGTGGCAGCCAGGGTCAGAATGCATCCTATGGTTACTCAATAAGTCAGAACTAAAGACCTATAGGGGTTAAAGCTGAGACCTTGGCTTCTGCTTTGCATCATGTTCTAACTCACTGAGCAAACTGGCCTGAGAGAAACAACCAACATCATTTACATGAAATAAACAGAAACTCTCATTTTACACTGCCATTCATATTTTGTTCTCCCTGAACAAACTCTAGCTTTCTCTCATGGCAACTCTCAGAAGTTCACAACTACATAAAACTTACAAAAGAAAACAAACAAACAAAAAAAACCTGGCCAAACTTACACTTATTGGTAATCTGAGCGAGGCGGGCCTTCTCCGAAGAGAATGTCTCATCCAAGTCAAACAGCTCCAGTGGGGGAGGTGGTAACTCCCTGAAGCTGGGAGGGAAAACCTGAAAGGAAATCAGGTCTTTCATGAAAGAAGGCATGCAAAGCCACAACTGACAGTGATAAGGATGGAAGGAAATGAGAAGCCAATTCAGCCTTTCCCTGGGATGAACCACCCAAATGCCTGTCACCTCCTCCTGCCCTAACCCGTTAGACCATATCAAGCAAGAGGACTAGTGCACTGTAAGCAATCAAACAGAACCAGCTCTAAAACAGCACTAAACTGATCAAACTGACACACCAGTGCCCACTAACTTGTGCAAGGACAAAAGCTTGGGGATAATTATGCTTATTTGTGTTGAACATCTGATTGGACAATTGGTTTCTCATTTAACTATGAGTTCATTAGGGGCAGAAATTGGGGAAGCAGATGTAGATCCATGTAGAAAGTGTATTCCAGAATGTGGTGGGATAAGAGAGTTTTGAAGGTAAGTTGACTTAATGCTGGACTGGAATGTTGAAAGTGACCTGTGCACACATGACTACCCCCTGGGCTACAGACTGTGCTATGAATCTGAGGGCCTGTTGCCTAGAAAGCTGCAGTACAAAGCATTTCCTCCTTTCCACCCAGGATTTCTCCTATATGCCCTCCAAGTACACAGATGGGAAATGCTTAACGACCAGAAAAGTCCACGCCCTTGATTTCTCAGTTGGGAGCTACACCCAGTGGAAGTCCCTAAGGAGTACTAATAGGTTTGGTCTCTGCATGTTTAGAGCCAGAGAAACACAACTTCCTGAGACGTACCACATGCATTGGGTGTACAACCACACATGGTTGGGAGAAGGACCCATGTGATGGCCCAGCTGGAAAGTAAGGACAAACAGTGGGGTTCTGTAGCAGGATCCCCCATGCACACCTACTCACCGCTGGCTGAAGGGCTGGCAGTGGGGTCTCAAACTGAGGTTGGATGAGCTGGAGAGGTTCATGTTTCACATTTAGCTGTTCATGGGCCCTGTGTTAGCAAGAAGACAAAAAAAGAAGGAATCAGGATGAGACACTGTGGCAAAGCACATCTAACTGACCACACTGTGCTGTTCTCCATCAAATCACGTGGTTCAACACTTTCACAGAAAAGCACACAAAATGTGTTAGTATATGTAATGTAACAATCCTTTCACGAATATTCCCTACTGTATCACACGGCACAACTATACTGTGAACTGAAGGGGAAAGTTTTTTCAAGTTTCATATCAGGCTTCTCCTAGACAGGCTTTTTATTTTTACCCAGTGGACACTATAAATGTGGTAACTCACTCTGTTTCCTTATTTTTTTTCACCACCAAGAGACAGGAGTCAAATCTGAAGTCTGCTTCTTGCAACTGAACAGATCTGTACAATATATACTTCTGTGTGCTCACTCAGCAAGTATTTACTGAATATGTACTGTGCACCAGGCGGTTTTATACACCAGGAGAACAGCAACGGTGAAGACAAGAGACCAAGGCAGCCCTCGTGAACTTACATTCTACTAGAGGAGAGACACAATAAACAAGACCCTAGATGACAGGTACCAATACGTAGTAAGAAGAAAAGCAAACCAGGACAGAGGGATAAAGACAGGGAAGAGGCAGGGGGTATAGCCCTGAGTGAAGAAGTGAGAGAAGTGAGAAAAGCCCTGAGTGAAGTGAGGGAAGAAGTCATGCACTTACTTTCAAAAGTATCCCAGGCAGAGGCAAGAGCAAGGAGAACAGGAATAAGGGTGCTAGATATTTTCACAGAACCTCAGGGCAGCCAGAGTGGCTACAGCAGAGGGAGAACGCCAGTGATGAGTTTACAGAGTCAAGTGCTGACCTTACCCCTGTGTTTCTTTTTGATTATGGCTTCCCCTCTGCCTCCATTCTCTCAAACATTCCTTTTATCCTTCTGCACCGTAATAATTTTGTAAGCTGGCTGAACTCCTCTGGAAATGAGGCAAATTAAAATATACTCACCTAATTTAAACTATGAACACATTTGTGACCTTTTAAAATTAAGCTAAATAAGCAAATGTCAATGGGTGTGAACAAAATTCATGCCTGCTTCTATGGACAAGTGATTTTAGAAAGGAAAGAGGTCTGTGACTTCAGAAAGGCACTTAGCTGAGCTGACTGCTATCACTGCCTCCACCATTCCCAAGTGCCTGGGGAGAAGAAGCTTTCCTGGCAATGCAGAAGATCCCTAGGGAGGGAACAGGAATAACTTTCACTGAGTACCGACTGCAAAACAACCCTGGTCAGTGAGTATAATCTCTTATAGAAAAAAAAGCAGAAGTATAGAGATAAAGAAGCTTCCCAAGGTCACATGGGTAAGGAGTGACAAAGGCAAGATCAGAACTCAGAGCTGGCCAATCCCTGCCAACCCAAAGCCCCATGACTCTGTCTATACTGAAGGCAGAATGTCATTAGGGGCAATGTTTAAGCTAAAGGTCCCACCACTGGCACACGAAGAACCCTGCTGCCATGATTTTCTGGCCTTGGCCATCCCAGCCATGATTTTTTGCTCTCTGTCTGCAGATGGAGCTGGCTACACTGAAGCCCTGTGTGAATAATAAAACAAACGCCAGTGCGTCTTCTCTTTCTTGCTCAGCTTGCAACTCGCCCAAATCTTCCTCCACCTACGAGTCACCATGCGCTTGATGGGAGTGGGGGATGCAAGGAGAAACTAATCTTAAAACCAAGAAAATCTAATTCAGAAAGCTGACTGTGGGGTGGGGGTGCTGGGCGGGGGGGATAAGGGGAGGAACAAATGCCAATGCTAAATAGAAACCTATGAAATGGGGCTGAGTTATCTATTTCCAGAACACCCTGGCCTGACCTCTGGCACTGTGTTGTCACCACTCTATGTCTCAGTCCCCAACCCATCAGTCCATGAACTCAGAAGGCAGGGACTCCACGCTCTTTGTCTCTACCTCACCCCCACAGGCATCAGTAAATACCAGATGGACAAATGAAGTTACTTCAGAGCAACATCATTCAGATGTTTAAATATTTAAAGGCTAATCGAATTTTTACTTAGAAAGAGGAATTGTATTCAAAAGATGTTACTAGCAAATATAAATTCCTAAGAGCACCATATAGAAACTGGCCCGTAACTACTGTCCTTTGCTTTGGTATAAAAGACAAATTCAATTAAAAGAGCTATCTAAGCTCCAAAATATCTACTACTTGACTCTGATGGCACTAAAATAATGGTTCCAATCAATCCCACATTCAGCACAGTCACAACACCCTGATGTAAACCACATCAGAAGATGACAAAAAGCAAAGGCAGAAACTGGGTGGACTGTAACTCACAAGTGGGGCAGCTTGCTGTGCCTTTTGTTATTCTGAGAAAAGTTCCAACCACAGGAGGAGGAGCCCTGGGCCCATCTCCAGGCCATCTGGTTTCCCAGTTTCCCAGTTCTTTCCTACTCCCTGCCCCACACCCTTCCAGGGACTCTCCTGCTGCCCGCACTCCCCTGCCCTTCCAGCTCCTTCTCCCCAGCTTGCCAAAGGCCCTCCTCTTCTCCTCCTCAAAAGCAAGGGTAGCTGTGAGGCCCTGTCTCCAGCCCAATTCCCACTCCAGTGCTGTCCTTGAGAGTACCTAGCCCTTCCCCCACTTTTCTAATCACCTTCTCTAGGCCTCTTCAACATCTACACTGGTGGTTCCACCTGCATTCTTCACAGGGCAACCTCTCAGCCACATCAGATGGAGGCGCCTGGAGCAGAACTCCTCTCTCTCCTCTCCCCACATCCTGAGAGCCAGTCCACAGCACTGCCAGGTGCCCAGATCCCTGAGGGAGAAACCACTATCTCTGACCTTGCCATCACAGCCTTCCATGGCCTGTGGCTTAGGATTCTTTCTTCCCAAACATCTCTTGAAACCACAGCTACTGCTCCCACCAGTGTTGCCCCTCAACCCTCCAATCTACTGTCAACAGTCGCCCAGCTGGTTTCTTCTGCTTTTTTCCCCCCCGATCAATTGTATAAACTGCCGCAAGGCATTGTTTTATCTGGTTTTAGAAAACAGATTCAATCCTGTCCCTCCTCTAGAGGTCTTTACTAGCATCCCATTCACAAATTAGGCCCTTGCCGAGCCTCAGGCTGTCTGTCTTGGCTTCTTATTTCTGTGATGCTCAGGCAGGTCTCCTCAAGTGCCAGTGCTGGAGAACACAGAACAAATTGTTGCAGGGGACTTCAGAGGACCAAGCTTTCAACTATTACTAAGTTGGCCTCATTTGAAGTCAAGGCTAAATGCAGTTCAAAGAGCAGTTAGAAATAAACTTCCTTGCCTGGACACACCTACACATGTGAACATGTGGGCTTTGCACAGAAGCTACATCATTGCCCACCTCTCTCTCTGAACATCCCTGCCATCTCCTGAAGCCTCTTCACCCCTTACGGGGGGAGCACCCAGTACAGTGCCAAGCAGACACAAGGCCCCCTAAATTGTTTGTTGAAGGAATCAATGCCTGGCTAAGAGGGCCCCTCTTTCATAAAGGCTTCCCTGCTCACCCCCTTAAGGGTCAAATTCTCACTCTTCATTATGCCCATGTTTAGCATTAATACAATGACCTTGCACCACAGCCTCTGTCTGTCTCCTCCATTAAACCATGAACTGTGGACACAGTGCCTGGCACAGGAGGTGGTCAGTAAGTATCTGGGGAACCTGAACATAAATACAGCAGTAGGAAGTTAGACACTCATCGGTAGTTTACACCCTCAGCCTTTGGTTTATCCAGATGTAAACCCCATGCCTGGCCAAAGAGGCTGAAAAATGTTGCCCTCAGTCCCTGTCCCTGTCATTAGGAATGGACAATAACAACAAGCAGGCAACAGAGCAGGCAATGAAACAAGGGAAAGCCCCAGTCTGAAAGCCATTCAGGCTCCCACCTTGGGAGAAGACCTTACCCTCCCTAAACCTGTTTCCTCAGCTGGAAATGCAGCAGGTAATTCAGAGGGAATTCAAAGTATGAAGTGAAGTAATAACATGCAGTGCCTGCAGGGCACCTTGCCTAACCAACTCACTTTACTTGGGGTTCCTGGGGGCATGAGACCCTCTTTGCGGAAACCAGGAAAGTCCCAAGCAAACCAGGATAAGCTGGTTGCCCCAAATGCCTGATACAGAGCCTGGGACACAACAGGAGACTAATAACTGCAACCCCCACCCCAATTTTCTCAGCTATCTTTGTCGATCTCATCAGAGATCTGAGAACATGTTTTGCATACCACATACGCCATGACCCTATCTCCCGTCCCCAGGCTCATGTTTTCAAACCAAACACTCAAGAATGAAGTGCAGTGCAGCTGAGAGCTACAGGTACTGACTTGATGACCTTGGGGAGGGAGGTGGTATCCAGCTGGTAAATGGACAGATCGAAGAGGGTGGTAAAGTCTCTTGGGTTCTCATCGCCCTCCTGGAGACACACTCGAAGCCGCTCTGACAGGGTGGCTGTGTCGGGCAGCATCATGTAGTCAGAAATCTGAAAGCCACAAGAGGGTTCATCACACAGCACGGCAGGAGTAAGAATTTCATGTCTAACTCTGCAATAGTTCTGCTCTTGCCAAGAGATTTCACTGTCTCTGGTCACTAACAACTAAACCTTAAATAAGCCATTTCACGTGGAAAGAGGAATAAAAGTCACTTGGCTAAACCCCAACGCTGGTTAAATCCAACTCTGTAATTCCTCATGCAGTACTGAACACAGCTGGATAAACAACCATGCCGACTGGCCTCCTTTTGATTTCGTGACCACTGATCTCAAGTGCTCAGCAATCAGCTGTGTTTGCCTAGTTCATTCACTTCCCGTTGTCCTAGGCAATACCTTCCTTTTGTTACTTCATCCATCTCAAACAATTTTACCTTTCTTAATTTTAGCTGAAGACCTTATTTTCTATTTCAGTTGAGAAAACAGAAGCAATCATAAAAGACAGTCCACAAGCTCCCACTACAGCTATCCACCCACCAGCATCTAGGCCTTACACTCGGCTTCCTCTCCTGTTATATGTATGAACCACCTGTGACCCCGGCACAGATGACCCTCCCACTTGGACACTAGATCCCAGCCCTTCTCACCTAACCAAGGACATGCCTCCAGCACTGCTGAGAGCCCTAAATGATGACACATGCTGTGTGCTGGTAACTGTAAAAGACCAGGAAAACCTAAATGTCCATCAATAGGAGACTGGTTAAACATACTACAGTACAAACATTAGAAAATAGTCTTAAAGAAACAAAATGAACAAAAATAGAAAGAAAGCTCTTTATATATAAATAAGGAAACATCTCTAAGACATATTGCCAATTTTAAAAACTAAGGTGGTGAATACACACAGTGTATATAGTACCATTTGTGTAAAACAAAAAGGAAGGAGATACACACACATACTTGTTTGCTTATAGATATATAAAACATCTCTGGAAGAATATACAAGAAACAGTTGAGATTGTTGTCACTGGGGAGGGGGACAAAGTGGTTCAGCAAAAACAGGAGGGAAACTGTTCATTGCGTATGCTTTTGAATTCCCAACTGTGAATGCATTACCTACCTAAAAAGTACATTTAACTTTAAATAAAGGCGTGCTGACAACAAGAAGTTGACTCCTAATTGCCCTCTGAAGTCCCCTGCAACAATGTGTTCCACATTTTCCAGTGCCAGAACTTGAGGAAACACACTTAAGCATTACAGAAATAAGCCTATACAAACAGGCTCGTTTTTCTCTATATCCCAAGAGATGTATGTCCCAAGAGATATGTCTGTGTTAGAGGTTTCAACCCGGTAACAGAATGGGGGTTGAAGGTGAGAGCAATAACAAAGGCCCTGACTGTGTCAGGACACGCACAGCAGGAACATCAGTAAGGGCCAAGCATCCCAAAGGTCCTGAGGATGGTTCGCATCTTTGCACAGAGACTTGCTACCAAATCCTAGTTCAGAAAACTGTCAAGACCTTAGATGTCCAGACAGAAACATAAGAGTGTTCCCAAGACCACTGGTTTTCACGACTTCCTAGCAGATTTAGAGATTAAAACTTGTCATGTAAATCCTCTTAACTCTTTACTCAGCTACCATTTCATTAAGTAACATTTGAAACTGAGCTGGGTTTGAAACCTATTCCAACATAAGATTTTATCTGAAATCATAATGAAGTTTGGATTTTCAGAATTTCTTACTTTACAGCATTACTGGGCCCAGCATTTTACTTGCCAAAGCCTTACAATGCAAAGGACATTTGCACCAGGTCTCATATGCAGAACATACAGGAGACTGCATGATTTTAGAGAAAGGCCTCAACGACCCCATCTTCCTCTGGCTCCCTATTGACACTTCCCTTCTGAACCAGTCCAGTGTCGCGTGCGGTAGACAGTCAACAACAGAGCAGCAGAAAAGCACAGGCTCCAGAATCAGCCTGACATGCGCATTAGTTATGGCTGGCCAGGTATCAATCTCAGCAGGGACCTTGAAGAATGTACTTACTTCCATTTCCTCAGCTAGAAAACAGGAATGGCAGAAACTTAGTAAGAGCAGGTGGCCACAAAGACCAGGAGCAGACACAGCATCTTGTAGTGCTGCTTCCCTCGGCCCCCAATGCCCTAACTAGGACTGGCAGCTGCCAAAGATGCCATCCACTCAAGAGTTGGGTCCTGTGAGATCTGAAAAGTGAATTCCTGACTGTACCCCAATTGTTTTATTTGGGAGGCTTATATCACTTTTCGGGAGGAATTTAAGCAAAACATCCATATACTTCATGTTTCCGTATGAGGGAATGTTTTAGACACGGGGCTCTTCTGTTTCCTAACCCAAGTCGGTTTTGGGGAGGCCACACCCTCAGCTGAGGGAGGAAGCAGGCAGCAGTCCACCATTTCTGACCATATTCTTACCCACTCCCTGCTATCCGCAGCCGGGAAATCACTTTCCTGACACTTCAGAGTTTAAGAAACAGAGACATAATTGTAGAGCAAGTAGACTTTGGGTTTTTGTTTTTTGTTTTAATTTTTTTATTTTTTAAAATAAACATTTTTGGGGTTTTTATTTATTTTGAGAGAGAAAGAAAACACACACGCACGCGTGGGAGCGAGGGGCAGAGAGAGGGAGAAAGAGAATCCCAAGCAGGTTCCACACTGTCAGCACAGAGCCCAACACAGGGCTCGATCTCACAAACTATGAGATCATGACCTAAACCAAAATCTAGAGTCGGATGCTTAACCGACTAAGTCATCCAGGCGCTCCAGAACAAGCAGACTTTGAATCGAGACCTGGGTTTCGGTTCTGGCTCTGCAAGTGTTTGCTCTTGGGGCATACTGCAATCTTGCAGAATTTCCATTTCCTCATCTCTAAGATGAGAATAAGACCATCTCCTTCCCAGGGCTGTTGTAAGGATTATATAAGATGATTTATGTGGAAGTATATGATACACAGTGCTTGTATATAATAAATACAAGGGTTTAAGAAAGTCTGACAGCTGTATAGCACTTCCTACACCTTTTAATTTAATAAGTAAGTATACATCAATTAATTGAGGTCTCACAATTATCCTGTGAGACAGAGAGTACAGATATTGGTGTGTCTGTGAGAGATGAGAAAACCAGGACAAGAAAGGGTTAGAAATAGCCTGCTTAATGGGGCGCCTGGGTGGCTCAGTCAGTTGAGCGTCCAACTTCGGCTCAGGTCATGGTCTCGCAGTTTGTGAGTTTGAGCCCTGCGTCGGGCTCTGTGCTGACAGCTTGGAGCCTGGAGCCTGCTTCGGATTCTGTGTCTCTCCATCTCTCGGCCCCTCCCCTGCTCATGCTCTGTGTCTCTCTGTCTCTTAATAATAAATAAATGTTAAAAAAATAAATAAAATGAATCAAAAAAGAAATAAATAGCCTGCTTAAGGTCTGATGGCCAGAACGGAGCAGGACAGAGAAGCAGGTTTCTGGCCCCTATTTCCACGCTGGTCTCACTCTTCATCATCTGATAAATAGTATCCTAAAGGTTTTAGGACTGTTGTTCCTAAAGGCACCAAAATTATAGTTTAAAATTTAAATTCAGATGATGTTTATTCATAAAAAGTTATTTTTATATCCTTCGTATTTCTGAAAGAAGTATTTCTCTACAAATAATGATCTTGAAAGCTTGGCATATACATATAAAGAGGTTCCCATCTCAATTAATTCTATAATTCACTGATCATTTTTTTATAATGTGGTTTTCATCACCCCAGAAAGCATCACTTCTTTCCATCTGTCTTACAGATAAAGTAAGAGATACATAATCCTTTGGAGCTGGTGCTGGCAGGCTGGACCCATTTGTTCACTTAGAAGGGTTTTTTTGTTTTTTTTTTTCTTTAAGTTCCACGCCAAATGTGAGGCTCGGACTCATGACCTGGAGATCAATAGTCGGATGCTCTTCTGACCGAGCCAGCCAGGTGCCACTCACTTTGAAGTTTTTTAATGATTCACAGACCCCTACCTCTGGGTCCTCAGCATCAATCTGGTTTAAGTGGATGTCTCCTGTCGTGAGCCACTGGAAAACAACATCCTGGATTTAAAAAACAAACACAGAGTTACACTTGGTTATTTGAGAAAACCAAAGTGGGACTAGATAACTACATCAATTAAGAAAAAATGATAAAGGGAAAAAGACTATACAGCAGTGATTCAAAAAAAAAAGAGTAACCACCATTCCCTTGGTGAAATCATACGAATTCAAAGTTTTCCTCAACCTAATGTCACTTTTACTACTGGGAAGTGATTATTTGTCTTAGGGCACTTTCACCTCTAACCACAGGCCAAAATTTATTAAAACTTGCTCATGATCAATCCCAAAACAACTCCTGTTTAAATGTGCCCATGACAGGGGCACCTGGCTGGCTCAGTCAGAAGAGCATGCAACTCTAGATCTTGCGGTCATGAGTTCGAGTCCCACATTGGGTATAAAGATTACTTAAAAAAATAAATTAAAAAACTGGGACGCCTCGGTGGCCCAATCAATTGAGCATCCAACTTCAGCTCAGGTCATGATCTCACAGTTTGTGGGTTCGAACCCCATGTTGGGCTCTCTGCTATCAGTGCAGAACCTGTTTTGGATCCTCTGTTCCTCTCTCTCTCTGCCCTTCCCACAATCATACACTCTCTCTCAAAAATAAATAAACATTTTAAAACAAATAAATAAGGGGCACCTGGGTGGTTGTCGGTTGAGCGTCTGACTTTGGCTCAGGTCATGATCTCACGGTTTGTGAGTTTGAGCCCCATATCGGGCTCACTGCTGTCAGCCTGTCAGCACAGAGCCCTCTTCGGATCCTCTGTCCCCTTCTCTCTGCCCCTCCCCCGCTTGTGCTCTCCCCCCCACCAAATTATTTAAATAAATAAATAAATAAATAAATCACTTTAGAAAATAATTTTAAAATTATTTAAAAAAATAAATGTGCTATAAAGTAGACTGTATCGGGGCACCTGGGTGGCTCAGTGCACTGGGCATCTGACTCTTGATTTCAGCTCAAGTCATGGTCTCACAGGGGATCTCATGGGGTCTCAGCTGGGATTGAGCTCCATGTTGGGCTCCATGCTGATGGTGCAGAGCCTGCTTGGCATTCTCTCTCTCCGCCCCCTTCCCACTCATTTTCTCTCTCTCTCACTCTCTCAAAATAAACAAACTTAAAAAAAAAAAAAGAAAGTGGACTATATCTAGATACCCCTGAAATGTGTCTAGAGACACTAGAATTTCATGTAGATTCCACAGAAACAAGATCTTAATCTCTCAATCCAGTAACAGTCCTTAAGGCTGAAGGAATTTGTTCCATTAATGAAAAAGTTCAGGGGACCTCCTTCCTCTAGCAAGTGAGTCACCAGAATCACACCAATGTCCAGCTCTGGCACCCACCGTCTGTCATTCTTCACAGGACATGTTTCCACCACACAAAGCTGACCAACAACTGCAATGCCTTTACCTCATTCCCCACATCAACCAGTGACCAGTCCTGTCATAACCCCTCCTGACACCGCTCCTGCCAGCCTGACTCAACTTTGTATCCTTAGTGTGAGGAACTGAGCTGAAGAGCTGTTCTCTATTTTGTTACTATCTTTTTTTTTTTTTAAGTTTATTTATTTCTTTTTAGTAATCTCTGCACCCAGTGTGGGGCTCGAACTCACGACCCCAAGATCAGGAGTTCCATGTTCTTCCGACGGAACCAGCCAGGCACCCCTGAAGAGCTGGTTTTAAATGAATAGATGAACTTAGCAGTATTTTTTTTAATGACATGAAAATCATACACATTATACATTAATGTGATGAGAGAGAAGAGCTTACCATGATTTTGCTGTTTTCTTCTTTATCCAAATACTGGTCACTGAACATGTGACAGGAGCCAAGAACTGCCAGCTTCCCCCCCTGGTTCTGTTGATGACAAAGTAGTGTCACATAGATCGTGAAATGCACCCCAAGCATCCTGGTCTCCAACAACTCATCATCAGAATCATGTGAGCAACTGTCTTATATACTAAGTGCCAATTCATATCAGGATTTTAATGGTCTAAAAATATCAACTATGACCACAACTACATTCCCACATGCTTCTCATTTTAGACACTTCCATATCCTTCTATTTGACTTTAACAAAAAAGCAATGTGAACTGGTTCTACAGTATTTTCCCAGTTAACTTGTAAACGAAGATTAGAATTTTAAAGGAAAAAAATATCCAAAAGCAACCTGTAAAGATTTAAAGATATTTTAGAGTACCAAAAGACAGTGTTTAAGATCCAAACAGAACACTAATCCACGAGCAAGAAATATTCATAAAAGAAAGAATCGGTTAATAAGAAAACACTTTAATTAGTGATTTAAAAAAAATCAAAACAAAATATTTTTGCCGATCAGATTAATAAATATGAAAAAGATGGCTATCAACAGCGTTGGTCAAGTCTCAGTGAAATAAGTTCTTTCACACATTACTGCTGAAACTGTCAACATATGCAACACAGCAGGTAAGACTTTCTGGACAATTTTACAGTCATAATCACAAAAAGTGAGAAATCCAAATGTTCACCACAGAAGAAGTGGTTAAGAATAACAGAACTCCTCCAGTGGTGAAGTTATAGTGACACAGGGTTTTCAGTGACATGGAAGAATGCTTTTGTCATAACATTAGGTTAAAAAAAAAAAAAGTATACCAGACGCTGTACAGTCACCCTAGTGTAAAGCCCATGAAGCAAACCAGCAAACATAAGCCAAAGCAAAATGATCAAGACATCAGTTTTGTAGTGAGAGGCATTTTTTTTTTTCTATCATGACTGTATTTTCAATTTGTCTACAATGAGCATAAATTACTTTTGTAATGGGAAAAACAGAGCAATGTTCAAACTGCAAAACGAATGCGGTTTTTCTAGCAGCATCAGGGAATTGGCACAGCTGTAAGGTACTATGAAAGAAGGACTCTCAAGAGATACAAATAGACAAATTCTATAAATAAAACAAAATTTGCAAAACGAACTGTGACTTGTACCACATTAAAAGCAACTGTCTCATAGGAAAAATAACACTATTGCTATAACACAACCATTGAAAACACATCAGTTACTGAGAACAGGAAGTGAATCTGGTGGAAACGCACAGAAAGAATGGGGGAGCACCGAGTGAACTCTGCTGCGATTTGAACTGACATATGTAACTAAATACAGGAAGAGGAAAGGACTTTCCTTCTTACTACTACCCACAGTTAGGCCTAGAATTTTTCTTTAATATTATTTTTTTTCCCTTCCTCATTTATTTCAAATAGATTACAGATCTTCCTTTAATCCTTTTATTCTGTCCGATGGAGATCCTATGGAGATCCTACCGTTGTCTTCAGCTTCCTTTTCCAGCTTTTGCCTATAATTTTTTCCAATTAAATAAGAGTATATCTACTCAAGGACTGATTTGGTCTTTCGATATTATTGAGTCTATCCTAGTAAAACACCTAGAAAAGATCATGACAAGCTCAAGAAGGCAATGGCCCTGGGCAAGGAGACAGCACTGCTCCCCCCCTTCCACTGGTTTATCTCACAAACTTAAAAGTGACAGGCAACATCCTCTCTGAAAGATTGTATTTATAAGACAGGACTAAACACCTGTTAGGAAAACAGGCTTTAAATAGTTAGGCAATGGGCAGATGATAATCTCATGACTTCAGGAAGAATCACCACAGTTAGCATAGAACTCTGTATCTAATAGATGCTTCATAAAAATCCACTAATTAAGCCAGGTAGAATCTCTGTGTTAAAAAATAAAAAAATAATTATAGTTCTGGTATTACACTACCAGAGGCCCCTTAAGACAGTGTCTCATTACTTTTGTGCCTACTAAGTGACAGATTATGTAGACCAATTATTTCCACATCTTAAATCATTTAATACTTTAATTTTAAAGAAATATTGCCAGTTTTTTGGGAGAGAATAACAACCATAATAACTATTTTGAATTTTGTCTAAATATCACTTTCAAACATAGCATAGATATTTATTTACTTTCTAATAAAATGAGGTCAGAGCTTTTAAATATGGAAGGGAAAAATACCTAAATCCCACAAAGAAAAATAGGATATGAGGAACTAAAGAAAAACTGGGAGGTCAGCTGGTGATTGGTAGACAAATAAAGGTGAATTCAGCAAAACATGAATTAAAAGGCAGTGGTGGGGCACCTGGGTGGCTCGGTTGAATGTCTGACTTCGGCTCAGGTCATGATTTCATGGCTTGTGGGTTCAAGCCCCCCATCGGGCTCTGTGCTGACAGCTCAGAGCCTGGAGCCTGCTTCAGATTCCGTGTCTCCGTCTCTCTCTGCCCCTCCCCCACTCATGTTCTGTCTCTCTGTTTCTCAAAAATAAATATTAAAAAAAATTTTTTTAAGGCAGTGGATAAGTGGAGTCGCAATGAGAGGGGCTATGTCCTCTGGGACTACATGCTCCCACATTTTGTGGGGTCTCCAGGATGACAACTGAGCAACTAGTCTTCTGACATGTTGCTCTGGGACAAACTAAAATAAAGGCAGCACAATTCTGTGTGTTTTGGTATAGTTTGTTAACTCAACCTTTCCCTGAATGGGTCCTCTTACACTCAGAATGACAGCCTGTAGTTACAGACGGTTATAATATAGACAGCCTCATGCTACAGTGGAATAGCTGTGGATTTAGAATGATAAGAGCTGGGTTTAAGTCTTGACTCCATCGATTATTGGACGATCTGCTACTTCCCCATAAGTAAAGTATAGTTAATTGAAGTACTACCTCACAGGGCTGTTGTAAAGACCAATGAGAAAATACATGAAACCCCTCTGGAAATAGTAGTTTTTATTATTTCAATAATAAAAATAACATATCCACCCATATCGAAGAAAGGCTGTACCTTCGAGTGATAGAAAGCCAGAATGGGTCTGTTCAGCGGGAAACAGACAGAGCCTGTGGACAGAACAGCCACTGCTGGTTTCATGACACTCAACGTGGCACCAAAAGGATAGACAAAGGTGAGAGCCCTGTAAGAAATGAAAGCAATCATCAAAATTTTTTAAAAAATGAATAAAAGTTTTTTGAAGATAATCTCAGTGCTTCTTGAACAATTCAAAATCAAACATAAAATTAAAAAAAAACACGCAAAAAAATTTTCTCTAAGCTTTAGTTTGTTAACTCAAAAACTGGTATAACTCTAGCTACTGGTTTAATAAAGCATTTAAAACTATATCAATGTAAATTAACAACTTCTAATTGTATGTGTAAATGACTGTAACTAGAAGAACTAAAGAAATCCCTATGGAGGAGGAGGAGGAAGAGGAGTCTCATCTAAGAGCTGAACTAGAGCTATAAATGAGCTTGCTCTGTGTGACAATGTCTTCCAGGTAAACATTTTCCTCTTCCTTAGAGATCTGACTGGTGTTATCTCCAGGAATGAGTGGCTGTCATTAGAAGGCTGTGTTACCAGTGAGTACTTATGTGAATAAAGACCTGCTACACAGACCTGCCTTGGAGTCATTCCCCTACTGTGTCCTAACAAGACTTAAGAGTATCTAGAGTGAATCAGTCTGACTTGAGGCAATGTACTCCTGGAAAGGGTATAGGATGGTGGAGGAGGGGGGGGGAGGGGCAGGTAAGGGTGGGATGCAGACCCTGCAGTATGGACAACCCCTGCAGGAGGGGTTAAGGTTTTACTGAAAGTAAGATGGAGCTCTGCAAAGGTAGTTATTTGAAGGAAGTGCTCTCAGAATGGAGAGCAACAGGAATCTTATAACAAAGCATAAAGTTAGAAATCGGCAGGGGGTGGGGGGAAGCACCCATGAAGAGCTCCCTATAAAGATAATGTTAATTTTCCTTTCTCTTAGACCAAGCTAAATGAATTTTCTTTTTAGCTTAAGTTCACAATGATTTCCTGCTAGTGTTAAGTCTTCCCCTCCCTTCAGTCAAGTCTCACCTATCCCTCTGACTTCTGCGTCATATTGTGGGTGAGAAGTGGCACCTGCCCCACATTCTCCATTCTCCCCTTTTCATCCCTACCCAAGCAGTAGCCCAGGGAAGGGGACCATAGGCCATGAACCCTAGGCCAGAAGCAGAAATAAATGAACAGTTGCCGGGGCGCCTGGGTGGCTCAGTCGGTTAAGCGTCCGACTTCAGCTCAGGTCACGATCTCACAGTCCGTGAGTTCGAGCCCCGCGTCGGGCTCTGGGCTGATGGCTCAGAGCCTGGAGCCTGCTTCTGATTCTGTGTCTCCCTCTCTCTCTGTCCCTCCTCCACTCATGCTCTGTCTCTCTATGTCTCAAAAATAAATAAACGTTAAAAAAAAAATTTTTTTAAATGAATAGTTGCCATGCAGGAAGAAAAGGGATGTGGAGAAAATGGTTACATGGATGTCAGTGCATATCCTTGCCCCACACTTTCCTCAAACGCACTCTAAGGAGATGATTCTCAAGGAGGAAGGGAGAACGGACACTTGAGTCATATGATGAAAACTGTCAGCTATTATTTATACTCCTCTATTTCTTTTATTATTACTAAGAAGTCAATCAGACTGACATTTTGATAAGACTTTGAGCATAAGGCTATACACCCATGCAAAAAACAAAAACAGGACTTTTCCAAACCACACACGAATGAGTAAGATTAGCAGACTGAATAACTGGGAAAGTGTATTCCCAACTTTAAATGTAAGGCCTTAGGGCCTTATATGTAGAGGTCCTAAGGTGGGAATGAACGCAGTGTATTTAAGGAATTGAAACAAAGCCGGTGAGGCTATGGATGAGAGAAGGGAAAAGGGACATGATAGAATATGGGCAAAATGAGAACCTGAGACTCCAATAGGTCAAGATATCTCCAAACATAAAGCACAACTAGTTCTCCACATTTCAAAGCCTGCCCAGAAAGTGCTGCTTCCAGGATGACCCAGAAAATAACCAACCAGCCCTCTGCCCTTCACAACTACTGAGGACATAATAATGCAACAGCAGGTAAGATACTATGTCATGTGCCTTACCAAGCACTTCTACAAGTATGGCCTCACTGGATTTTCCCAACAACTTTGTAAGATTCATGTTGTCTCCATTACACAGACATGGGAACAGAAGCTAAGAGTAACGTGCTTGGGTCACCTTGCAAGTAAGACACAAAAATAAAAATTTCTACCTCCAAGTCCAAGTGCTTTTACCTACTACACCAACTGGATAAGCTGACACAAAGCTTAAGAATTAGATTATGATCGGGACACCTGGGTGGCTCAGTCAGTTGAGCACCTGACTTTGGCTTAGGTCATGATCTCACAGTTTGTGAGTTTGAGCCCCGCATCGGGGCTAGCTGTTGTCAGTCTGTCAATGCAGAGCCCACTTCAGATCTTCTGTCTCCCCCTCTCTCTCTGCCCCTCCCCTGAACAGTGAAGGAAACAATCAGCAAAACTAAAAGCCAATGGAATGGGAGAAGATATTTGCAAACGACATATCAGATAAAAGGTTACTATCCAAAATCTATAAACTCAACACCCAAAAAACAAATAATCCAGTAGAGAAATGGGCAAAAGACATGAATAGACACTTTTCCAATGAAGACATCCAGACGGCTAACAGACACATGAAAAGATGCTCAACATTACTCATCATCAGGGAAATACAAATCAAAACCACAATGAGAGACCACTTCACACCTGTCAGAATGGCTAACATTAACAAGTCAGGCAACAACAGATGTTGGCGAGGATGTGGAGAAAGAGGATCTCTTTTGCACTGCTGGTGGGAATGCAAACTGGTGCAGCCACTCTGGAAAACAGTATGCAGGTTCCTCAAAAAATTAAAAATAGAACTACCCTACAACCCAACAATTGCACTACTAGGTATTTATCCAAAGTATACAGGCGTGCTGTTTCGAAGGGACACATGCACCACAATGTTTATAGTAGCACTACTGACAATAGCCAAAGTACAGAAAGAGCCCAAATGTCTGTCAGCTGATGAATGCATAAAGATATGGTAAGTATATACAATGGAATATTACTCGACAATATAAAAGAATGAGATCTTGCCATTTGCAATAACATGGATGGAACCAGAGTGTATTATGCTAAGTGAAATTGGTCAGTCAGAGAAAGACAAATATCATATGACTTAACTCATATGTGGAATTTAAGACACAAAACAGATGAACATAGGGGCGCCTGGGTGGCTCAGTCGATTAAGTGTCTGACTTCAGCTCAGGTCATGATCTCACGGTTCGTGAGTTTGAGCCCCGTGTTGGGCTTTGTGCTGACAGCTCAGAGCCTGGAGCCTGCTTCAGATTCTGTATCTCCCTCTCTGTCTGCCCCTCTCCCACTCATGCTCTGTCTCTCTCACTCTCAAAAATAAATAAACATTTTTTAAAAAAATTTAAAAAAGAAAAAAAACACATGAGCATAAAGGAAGGGAAGCAAAAATAATATAAAAACAGGGAGGGGGACAAAACATAAGAGACTCTTAAATACAGAGAACAAACTGAGGGTTGCTAGAGGGATTTTGGGTGGGGGGACAGGCTAAATGGGCAAGGGGCATTAAGGAGGATACTTGTTAGGATGAGCACTGGGTGTTATATGTAGGTGATGAATTACTGGATTCTACTCCTGAATTTATTGTACTATATGTTAACTAACTTGGACACAAATTAAAAAAAAATAGATTATGGTTCTTGAATATCAATAATATTAACTCTATGATATATATTGCCATACGTTTTTCCCCTTTACGACTTTACCTTGGTTTTATCCTAAGAAAGATCTTCCCTACTCTAAGATTATAAAATATTCGCCCATACTTTTTTTTTAGTACTTTTATGGTTTTATATTTTTAACATTTAAAATTTTAATCCATCTGAAATATATGAGTGTGTTGTGAAAATGGAAATATTTTGTCAAATGGTTACCCACAATTGTGCTATCCATTCTCCACTAGTTTGTAACGTCACTTTTACTATAAACTAATAATTCCCACCTCTCATATATATTGAGTCTGATTCTAATTTATTTATTTTTCACTATTTCTGTGTTAGTACCACATTATTTTAATCACTAGAGTTTTATAATATGCTTTAACTCCATAAAATGTTCAAGTCCTATGGGGTGAAATACCTCAAAATAGAAAGGTAAACCGGAAAAAATATCTGCAACACAGGGAAGTCTTATAAATGCATAAGAAAAGACAAACCATCACAATAAAAATGGGCATAAAGTAGTGAAGAGGAAATTCACAGAAGAAATGCAATCAGCCAAAAGATTTTAAAGGTCATCCTACTCAGTAATAATCAAAGAAATGCAAATTAAAAGAAAGAGATATCGCCTTCACTAGAATACTGCAAGCTGGCAAGAGAGGAAAAAGGAGCACGTTCATAGGGACAATAAGTGCTATAAACTACCTGGAGGGCAATTTACCAAAGTATCACATTTGGCAATGCATCAATTGGAAAACCCTTGACCCAGAGATTCTAATGCTATGAATCTAGCCTTACTAAAATATTTGTATAAGTGCACAAAAATTGTACAAAGACATTCACCAAGTGCTTCATTTATAGTAACAAGTATAAAATTCTGTTTGTAATATCAACATGGAGTAGAAGTTCAGAGTACAGGCCATGGAGCAGAAGTTTAAAACTAAGTTCTGACACTTATTAGTCAAGTGAGCTTGGGCAATTAACCTCTCTGGTATCTCATCTATAATCTTAGTGTGTTGTGATGATTAGAAAGAGGTAAAAATTCCTGTCACAGAGTAAGTGTTCAATAAACGTTAGGTTTAACTATTAAAACAAAATATCACCAGGGCTCCTGACTGGCTCAGTCAAAAGAGCATGCAACTCTTGATCTTAGGGTCATGAGTTCAAGCCCCACGTTGGGGGTAGAGATTGAGTAAAAACTTTAAAATAAATAAATGAATACATAAATACATAAAGCAAAATGTCATAAATGACCTAAATGTTCAGTAATAGGAGATTGGTTAGATAACTTAGAATAACTCAAATTTAATCTAGTCATTAAAAGGATATGGTACCTATCTGTATTTTTATATATGAAAAAAATCTAGAAATCTAAATACCATAGTATTAAGAATAATTGTCTTGGGGCGCCTGGGTGGCTCAGTCGGTTGAGCGCCCGACTTCAGCTCAGGTCACGATCTCGCAGTTTGTGAGTTCGAGCCCCGCATCGGGCTCTGTGCTGACAGCTCGGAGCCTGGTGCCTGCTTTGGATTCTGTGTCTTCCTCTCTCTCTGCCCCTCCCCCACCCACACTCTGTCTCTCTCTCCTTCAAAAATAAATAAACATTAAAAAAATTTAAAAAAAAAGAATAATTATCTTTGGGGAAAGGAGCATACATTTACAAAGTGGAGGGCTTCTATTTTCTTCCTTTGAACTATTCACATTGTTTTTTTTGGTAAGAATGACTTTTGTAATCAGAAATGAAAACTCTTCACTTGAAAAAGAAAACTCTTTAAAATGATAAATACATCCTCTTTAGGTAGCCTCAGAAAACACACTCACTGGGCATTGTTTCCACTGCTCTCCTCGTCAATGATTCCAGGCACAGCCTTCCCTGCAGCTCGGCTGATTTCCCTTGAAGAAAAAAAATCCAGTGAACAAAAAATTTTTAGAATTTCACACCCCATTCATTAATAATAAGTATGAATGAACTGCAAGCATTTTTCAGACTTGTTCAAAATGTAATTCTTGAAACTTAAATAAAGGTACATTTATACACCTACACCACTTTGTGTAGCTTGCAAAAGTTAACATTAAAATATGAGGATCAGTTCTTTCTTGACTCCTGAGGGAAGGATCAATATACTAGACCACATTCTAGACTAGACCCACATTCTAGTCCTATATTCTAGACTCCATATCATCAGACTCAGCAGAGTGCCTGGCATGTAGCGAATTCAAGCGTGGAATGAAAATTTTTGAATACAGGGAAAAGCTCACAGAGGCCACCTGATGGTGTTCCTCTCATGCATTCATCTCCCACTTCGCCAAAGCCCCTAATTTATCCTCTAAGATCCAGTAAATCAGAAAAAAAATTAACTTCATCCCAGGCTCCAGGGGTAGAGAATATGACCTCGCCATACCATCAGGGTATTCTATGTCTCCTGCCACAGTGACCGGTTCAGGATGGGCATGTGGCCTAGGCCAGCTCCACCAGAGCAAATTGCAGGACTACTCTTGCTGGGAACGCTGTGACCAAGACAGGCTCTCATGATGTGGCGTGCGGATATAAATTTGGGAACTGCTAAAACTATTGAGCCCACACACAAAGGAGAGCAACGCCAAGAAAACTGGAGAGCAATGGAACTGGAGCCCGACAACATCATGAATTTTCAATCCACACCCTAACCCTGCCCTATTTCTGGGCTTTTCAATGACATGAATCAGTAAAGTCTCTTTATTGTTTAATCCCATTTGAATAGGGTTTTCTGTGCTTATAGCTGAATGCATTCTAACTGACAAAAAGGTGAATGTGGAATAAGGTTTCAAAAGATGGGAGGAATATAACTTGAGGAATGAGAAGTAATATAATAAAATAAATTACAATATAGTGAAATAAAACAAAAAGGCAAGAAAGAAGGGCCAGCGAAAAAAATGTGTGAGAAGAGAGGAGAGAAGATAGGAATTATTTGTAAAAACATTTCTGCTTTCAACATGCTTACCTATTCAAGACTCCATTGGAAACCAGAGCTTCTTTAGGATGGAAATACTTATAATATACATTTCTAACCACAGCATCTTTAAAGGGCAAAGAGAGGAAGTTGCACCTTAATTAGAAATAGGTTTGATATTAGATGAATACAAACTTGACCTGTAAGAAACCCTGGAACTCTGTTGCAATTCCTTCCACTTTATAAATGGAAAAAGCCTAGCCCCAGAAGGCTCAGACCGCCACTGAGATCAGAATGCCGGACCATGCACCCTCAGCCCAGGGCTCTTCCCATTGTACTATTAGGTCCAGAGGACTACAGTATATATAATAAATAGGAAACGGCTACCTCTACTAAAATGATAATAATTACCATTATTAATCATGATTCCATATTCTTCCAGGAGAAAGTTAATATTGGTGTCGTATCTGGATTCCCCACCCTCTCCTAGCATCACAAGGATATCACCACCACCATCAAGGTATTTCTTCAGGACTTCAAACTACATAAAAGAAAAAAAAATCTATGAATATACCCCAAAGACTTCTGTCCAAAGTACTATGAAGAAAAATAAATAAATCTATGAGGCACTTAAATATAAACATCTGTAAGATATATAAAATGTACTCTCTATGTAGAATTTCAAGCTTGTTTTTAAGTACAAAGTCCCAAAATACTCAAACTGAATTGACATTTTCCACACTGACTATCTGGAAAGCAAACTCAAAGTGGAAAGTATTAGCTAAAAGAAGCTCACAGGTCATTGAGCAGCATCCCCGGTCTCAATCTACCAGATGCCAATTGCACCTACCCTCTCCTGCCAACAACCAACGATGTCTTCAGACATGGCCAAATGTCCCCTGGGGCCAGGGGAGAGTGTGTAGAAAAAAATCACCCCTGGTTGAACACTATCGCTCCAGACCATACCTTCCCCTGCCAGCCAAGGACTCAGGATGAGAGTATTGTACACCACCCCCAGGGAGCAATTCTGGTCAAGTCACTGACTGATCGAGCCCTAATGAGAAACGCATGGCATCTGCTTATCTTCTAGGAAGCTCTTGTTTTCACAAAGCTAGAGAAGGGAGAAAAAGCTAGGGCTGACCTTGCTGACCTAGCCTGAGAAAACCTGGGGTGAGTGGTCTAGACCAAGAGTCCCTCAACTTTCCTCAAGCACCCCAACAGCAAATAATGTGAAAGTAAAGTATGTATATTTATATAATTATAGAACATACTCCCAAAAAGGAAAAATGTGAAGGATAATAAAGATATGACAAATATCATTTCCCCCGGCACCTCAGTGATTGATCACACACATCCCACTTTGGAAACCACTGGCCCAGCCCAGCTTTACTATAGACAAACCTTTGTGCTCTTGCACACTCCCTGGATTTCCTTCTCTCTCCCAGACCCCCAAATATAGAAGACATAGTGCAACAGTTAACATCACCAAGGGGGCTTGCTCCCAAATGAGACATAATTTCACAGATCCTGAACTCTGCACAAGACTGTGCCCTTCATGGGGATCCTACATACCTATTTAGCCTTTGTTTCAAAATGTGGAATATCAAGAGGTGCTCTAGTGTATGTATGCTCAAGCAGTAACAAACTGATATTCTTCTAGTGTTTATACACCAAAACATTGACAATTTGAAGTACACATGTTCTTTTATAACTCATTTTTTTTAACTACATTACAGTTGAGACACTTTTTTCAATGGTGGTGGGTTATATTACCTGGGCTTTTCAATTCAGAATAATAAAGGTGTATGTAAGTGATGAGTCACTGAATTCTACTCCTGAAACCAATGTTGCATTGCATGTTAACTAAAATTTAAAAATAAAATAAAATAAAAAAGTTAAAAGTGCTTCTGCCTTTCCTTCCTACCTCACTCCACCTCTAAAGTGAAGGCAAGGTGCCAGGAACTGGTCTGGTGTGAGAACATTTTATTAGGCTAAATATGCCTCTCAAGGGATTCTATCATTTGGAAGCCACTACCTTCCATCTCTAAGAGCTCGAAGTAAGGTTTGACCTAGTGCCTATTCCCTCTTGGGGAAAGGACCAGGCACCTATCTCTGACCCTCTTTCCAGATGCCCTGGCTTTCCTGACACCGCCTGCTCCTCAGCAAAACCTCCTTGCGTCTCTTTGTCTTCACTAGTTGGAGAAGGGAAGTTGGGGGGGGGGGAGGGGAGTAGAGGAGGAGGAGAAGGGAGGTAGCGTGTAGCATGAGGCCACTCCAAATCAACGGGGAATATGGAATATAGTATTCCTTTGCAGGCCACTGCACACTGTGTGTACATTTCCCTCAGGCTCTCACTGGGTGGGGGCAGCTGGCCACCTCCATGTTCCTAATAGGAATTCCTGTTCCTTCTCTCAATGAACCTGATCAGTTATGTCTCTTCTCAGGTGACAAGGTGGCCTTGCAGTTGGGTCAACAAACAAAAGAACAGAAATGCTACCCTGTAGACCTCCTCCCTATGTCCCCATCCAAAGTCAGAGCAGAAGACTGGACCACACCGGTGCCACCCTGCCACCACCTCCCTACTCCCCACAACCCTCCCTGAGCACCAAAGCACTTTCACATCTCTGTGAGAAAGGCTCTTGCTGTGTTCTGGGGTTTCTGTTTAGTTGTGGTAAAATACACATAACATAAAATTTACCATCTTAATTATTAAGTAGTGTTAAGTAGTGTTAAGCACATTCACATTATTTGCAACCATCACCACAATCCATCCCTAAAACTCTTTTCATCTTGCAAAACCGAAGCTCAATACCCATTAAACAACTCCCCATTTCCCCCTCCTCGAACACTGGCGACCTCGATTTTTTTTTCTTTTAGTTTATTTATTTAAATTCAAGTTAGTTAACATACACTGTAGTACTGGTTTCAGAAGTAGAACCCAGGGATTCATCATTTACATATAACACCCAGTGCTCATCCCAGCAAGTGGCCTCCTTAAAGCCCATCACCCATTTAGCTCACCTCCCCACCCACCTCCCTCCAACAACCCTCACAGTTTGTTCTCTATCCTTAAGAGTCTCTTATGGTTTGTTTCTCTCTCTGTTTTCATCTTATTTTTCCTTCCCTTCCCCTATGTTCATCTGTTTTGTTTCTTAAATTCCACATATGAGTGAAATCATAGGATATTTATCTTTCTCTGACTTATTTCCCTTAGCATAATACACTCTAGTTCTATAGAGACTGAAGATGACAGAAAGAAATGGAAAAAACATTCCATGTACATGGATTGGAAGAACAAATACTGTTAAGATGTCTATACTACCCAAAGCAATGTACACATTCAATGCAATCTCTATCAAAATACCACGATTCTAACTTTATATGAATTTGACTACTCTAGGTATGTCGTATAAATGGCATCATACAGTACTGGTCTTTTTGTAACTGGCTTATTTCATTTAGCCTAACATCCTCAATATTCACCCATGGTGTAGCATGTATCAGAATTGCCTCTCTTTTTAAGGCTGAATAGTAATTTATCACATGTATGCCACATTTTGTTTATCCATTCATCTGTTGGTAGACTTAGGTTGCTTCTGCCTGTTGGCTATTGTGAACAATGCTGCTTTAGACATGAATGTACAGATAGCTCTTTGAGATTCTGCTTTCAATTTTTTTGGATATATATCTAGAAGTAGGATTGCTGGATCATATGATAATTCTATTTTTAATTGTTGAGGCACTGCCATGCTGTTTTCCATAATGGCTGTGTCATTTTACCTTTTCATCAACAGTGCACATGGGTTCCAATTTCTCTACATTTTTACCAATACTTGTGTTCTGGGTTTTACGTTTGTCTACTCTATGAAATAGAATTAAAAACAGCTTAAATTTAAAAGGAATTTTCCTATTTTCAAATGTGGCAAACAAGTATGGCTAGTATTTAATTAGCCTCAACTATGTGTCTGGCACTTTATATGCATTATCTCAGTTAATGATCACAATAACTCCACGATGAAAAAAGAGATGAAAGTGATTACCTTAAGGTGATACAGTGTATGGTGAAGTGGGATTCATATCCGGAATTTCAGAGCTCATGTGCCAACCATCTCATTGTATTTCTTCTTTTTGGATATTACTTACCTCAGCTGCAGTAAATTTTTCCCTTGGCCCAGCTGTAATCCACAGTTTCACCCCAATTAGCTTCTCAGATGTGATTTCATCTTTTAAACTAGAAATAGGATTTTTAAAGTATTAGATCCATAATTTAAAGCAATTTATGAATTACTCTAGCCTCTAGACTGTATGGAACCAGAGGCCACAGAGGCCCAGAGATGAAGGGATTTAGAGGTATCAGGTACAGCCTCTCTCCCAAAGTGAGAATCCCCTCTACAGGCTTGTCTGAGATCAGCCTCTGCTCAAATACTTCCCCTAGGCCAAGATGCCCAAATTAAACATACAAGAGTATAAAGAGTCCTCCAACTACTAATTCAATCAACTCTACATTAGTTTGTATAATTACATAGCCTTACCCATTAAGAAAAACCATTTACACACACAACAAAGGCAGAGAGGAATTCTCATCTTTCCTTTCCCTAAACTGAAGTATTGCCCGAAGTTAAAATATGGAGAAAGCCTCTAACCTCTTAAAAAGTTGTGTATGTATAATTAGAATAATTATTTGATTTGTGATTTGGGGGACAACTTAATATACTAATTGCCAACTTTAAAAAAATATGTTTTTATAATAATTTATTTACTTTTTTTTTTCTGAGAGGCAGCGAGCAAGCAGAGGAGAGGGGCAGAGGGAGAGAGAGAATCTCAAGTAGATTCCACGCTCAGTGAGGGGCCCAACGTAGGGCTCAATCCCATGACCCTGGGGTCATGACTGGAGTCGAAATCAGGAGTTGGATGCTCAACCAACTGAGCCACCCAGGCGCCTCTATAATCAATTTATTTACTTCTGAATATTCTTCATATTGAATTTCCCCTGCCTAAACAACCTCTTACATAAGAAAGTAAAGACTTTCCAATATTACCAGCAGGATATTGTCATCACTTAGAAAGGAAAACAATATATATAGTCACCTCTGAATCTTCCAATTACTCCGAAGTCTTTTCTGCATGGATTTATAGCCATTGTTGGTGGTAAATACTTCTTTTTTGTACGCATTGAAAAGAATGGTGCTCCGAAGCTCTTTCTCCATGGTTACCTTATGGAAAAAAGAAGAGATCAGAAAAAATGAAACAATAAACAATATTCCAAAAGACCATAAATGGAAAAAATAGTCTTCTTCTAATTTATCAAGAGAGGAAATACAGCTGCAACCTAGTTATCAAATCCCTACAATTCTCAAAGATTGAGAGTGAAATGCATACTCACAGCCGCAGAAATCTGAGGCTATCTCTGGCTTTTGCTTCCTGTCTCTGGCCCTGGCCTTCCCACCAGCCTATTCTCAGGACCCTGCCCTGCCATCACCCTACCTTTATGCCCTGAGACCATGATGCCCACCTGATTTCTGACTGCTAACTACTGTTAAGTGTGGGGTATAGCCCTTCAGATTCTTTATTTTTTTAATGTTTATTTATTTATTTTGAGAGAAAAAGAGAGCATGAGGGAGGGAGGGGCAGAGAGAAAGGGAGAGAGAATCCCAAACAGGCTCCAAAGTGCAGGGCCCCATGTGGGGCTTGAATTCACTAACCATGAGATCATGATCTGTGCCGAAATCAAGAGCTGGACGCTTAACTGACTGAGCCACCCACGCGCCCCTGGTTTAATATTTTTCTAACTGACATTAATTACTTTCATAGATTTACCTGTCTTTAGACTTAGCTTCTAGTAGCTTTTTTTGGTTTGGCTTGGTGGAATTTTGGAAGCCAAACAGAGGTTTTAAATTTTTTGGAGTCAATAGTATTTATCTTTTCCTTTCTTGCTTTTGGATTACATGACATATTTAGATTTTTTTTTTTTTTTTTTTTTTTTTTTTTTTTTTTGCTGTGCTAAGTTTACAAATACAATGCTTTCTTCCAGTACTTTGTTATGTGGTTAAGTTAAATTTGGTCTGTTTGGAATTTATTTGGGTGATCAAAATAAGCTTCATTACTGTTTTTTTTTTTTAATTACAATAAAGCTGCCTGACATCAAACCATCTTCTTAATGCTGATTTGAAATACCCCTTGACTACATAATAAATCTCTAGAAGTATTTGTATTTGGATCTATTCTGAATTCCATTATTTTCTATCTGCATGTAAGTTCCTGCTCATTTCTATACTATTTTAATTATTATAACTTTATAATATGTTATAATATCTGGTGGTGCTGGAGAACTAATCCTCACTAACTTTTTAGAATTTTCCTGGCTAGTCTCATATTTTTTCTTCCAACTGAACTTTAAAATCACTTTGTAGGGGCGCCTGGGTGGTGCAGTCGGTTAAGCGTCCGACTTCAGCCAGGTCACGATCTCGCAGTCCGTGAGTTCGAGCCCCACGTCGGGCTCTAGGCTGATGGCTCAGAGCCTGGAGCCTGTTTCCGATTCTGTGTCTCCCTCTCTCTCTGCCCCTCGCCCGTTCATGCTCTGTCTCTCTCTGTCCCAAAAATAAATAAACGTTGAAAAAAAAACTTAAAAAAATAAAATCACTTTGTAAGCTCAACAAAAACAAACCTCATGATTATAGCACCATCTTTCCATGTTCCAACCATCCTTGTACACTATTGTTTTCCCAATGTGTACATACAATACCCTATCCAGTCTTTCTCAGTTAACTAAAAGTCTCCATGGTTAGGATAGTGGCTGCATGATCTAGTGCATGATTATGCCCTAGTGAACTCCACCACTGCTTTCATGAACATCTTTTCAATTATTTCGCCGTCACAAACCCTATTGGAATTTATACACGTCTGTCTTTGCCGTTATTTTTGCTGTAGGACAAATTCCCAACAATTTCCTAGGATTCCTGGGAAAACGGGATGAGACAATGCTCTCTGATACTCAGCAAGAGAACTAAACAGCCCTGCCACAGGCAACGGAGATTCAAATGCAGTCCAAAGTTCGGGATCCGGGCCTATATCTGCGGCCTCAGTTTACTTTATCTCATAAGACCTCGATTTTCCACGAGACTGGTCCAGAGGACCCAGGAACAGGCCGGCGAGGCCCCCGCCAGCTCCCAGGACGCTACAACGGCCATGCCGGCCCATCACAGTCGGAGCCCTTCTTACCTGAGGCCCAGTGACCACCATCTTCACCTGACACCGCCCAGCATCCTGCGGCCAGGTATCCAAGGCCGCTTAGCAACGGCGTAGGCGAGGCAGCGCGCTGGGGAGGCGTGCACTGCGGCGTGGACCTACCTCCTCAGCAACGTGATGACGACAGAACGGAAGACGCCATTTCGCCTTGAGCGTCACGGCGCTGGAGGTCAGGGGGCGGAGCTAATATGGGACTGTACCATTACATTGGTTGAGGGGTAAACCCAAACAGAACGTGAATTAACTTTAGGCCAAAAATAAACCCATCTCGTTTCGTACTTTAATATCAAGTATTATTGGAGACTGATATAAGTAGTAGGACCCTGGGGCCCAAACTTCGCTCCACCCTGAGGGAGGAAAGTGAAGGCTTCCGGCGGTGGCGGGTGGGAAATGCCCCATCCTCAACTCCCAAGAGCGCAGGCGCACAGCTCCGGGGCGAATCCGGGCGGAGAGTGGAGGACGAAGTCTAGCTGTCCCAAACGCCAGATGAGAGGTTCTTATGCGTGCTGTGGAAGGGTTTCGGCGACTTGGCACCTCGGGAAGCCTTCCCCGCGAAAGATGGACAAGTTTAGTGGTGCGAATGGTCACTCGAGATAGTTCTTCCTCTTTAGTTAGCCCCGCATCTCTGAGCGCCAAAGTGCTAGGTCCAGGATATGACGGTGAACTCGCCCTCTAGGCCTTCCCAGACGGGGAGTTGGACCTTGGCCAGATCCGACCAAACAGTGAAAATATAAACTGCACTAAGGGGGCTGTGAGGGACCAGAGCTGATCTGAAAGGCGCTCCGGATGAGCGGAGTAATATTGATAAGGCATGGGCTGGAGAAGGAACTGCTACACCAAAGAGCCATCGCCATCAAAATGAAAAACCAGGCTCTAGTAACCACCAACAGGCCACAATTTGTTCCAGGGGAGCCCTTGCCTGCCCTGAGAGTGTGTGGACTGTGTGCAGTGCCGCCGCCTCACCGGCGCAAACGAGCAGAGACACACCACGGTTTTGGTTCACATTTACGTTTGTTACAATCTTCAGTTAAGTACAGAGCAGTAGGAGTCTTAGGAGCTTGAAACACACAACTCTTGTTGCCTTTACACAACTACTGCCACTGCAAAGTTAAAAAGTGAAGAGGATGGTTGAGAATTCTCTTCGTGGAGATGCTGTATTTTGGTGCGAAATTAATACAAATGGAAGTGAGGGGAGCCTGGGTGGCTCAGTTGGTTAAGCATCTGACTCTTGATTTTGGCTCAGATCATTATCTCATGCATGGTTCCTAAGTTCAAGCCCCACGTGGAGCTCTGTGCTGGCAGCCTGGAGCCTGCTTGGGATTCTCTCTCACCCTATCTCTCTGCCCCTCCCCTGCTTGTGCGTGCATGCTCTCTCTCAAATAAGTACACATTAAAAAAAAAGAAGTGATATATTCTAGAAAGGGTACATAGGGCGTGCCACTCGACAGTTTGGACAGGTCTGGAGTTCTTCTGCCTTATGTGCAGTCAGTGTTTCCTATAAAACCAAAGGAGTACCTGCTCAGAGCATTTCTCCCACTGATGGAGGCTGTAGAAGAGCATGGGTTTTAAAAGCAGCAGCCACCAAGTTCAGTTCCTGGCTGTGCCTTGTACCAGCTGGGTGACCTTGGGCAAGTTGCTTAATCTCTCAGAGTGAATATTTATCTGAAAAGTGAGGTTAATAATTTCTAAATGCTGGTTTCTTGTGAGGATTGTAGATAATGCATATAAAGATCAGAATGTGCTCAAAAAACATAGGAAAAGCATGATCAATATCATAGTTTTTCTACATTTTTATTTTCTGTCTTGGTGAAAATTTTGTGATTTTACAGTCTTAGAACACATGGAACCATTATGTGTTTCACAACCCATAGTGGGTTGTATACTTGTGACAGTACTATCATGTTTCCAACAATTACACTCTGTTGCTTTTTGCTTTGGGAAGTTGGGGAAATTTTGGCCACTCCCACATCTTGTTCCACACACTTGTCAAATAACAGACACTGCTATGATGGAAATTAAATCAGAGTGTTTCAAAGTTCTCAGCACATGCCAAAGGGTAATGGTAACTCTTCCTGACCCAGCTTAGATCTCCAGTAGGTCTGTGTTAGTGTCGTAGGTGTGTTTTCCATGATCTTCCAGCTTCATCCCCCATTATTCCTGGGGCAGGGAGCTGGACAAACACAAATGGAAGAGCAAGAGTGAGATTAACAGGAAAAGACAATAAAACTGCCAGCACACACTGATGTTAAAGTTGTCTCCTTGTCCACAAGCCAAAAACCTAGTAAGCCTACCCTGAAACAGCCGATGAAACACAGGTTTGGGAGCAGGGGCAGGGAAGACTACTTTGCCACTGAAATAAGGCAGCATGATCCATCCTACTCAGTTTTGTGAGTACTGTTGCCGTAGCTACCACATAAAAGCTTCTAGTCCCTCCCTTGAGTCAAACTCTGGCACAGGTGCATCCCTGGGCCACATGCCTGGCCCCAGCAGCAGAGGAGGCTGGGACGGTCAGTATCTAGCATTTTCAGCTACTGTAAGTAGAGGTAATTATCGCCTCCTCATAAAGGCTTATTAGCTAGGACATTCCCTGAATATAGGAAAGGGTTCAGATGCCAGGCAGACAAACCTAATAATAAATGTCCAATACCATCCACAACAAAGAAAGATACCATCAAAAGAGAAAAATAAGAGCATGTTGGGTGATCGCCTATAGGCGTATTACATTTCTGTCATTTTACACATTGAGTTAAAGATCCAAACACCAAGAGGTCCTTTGGTGGAGAGATCCTGGTTGCCTACTGAACATTTCTCCCTTCTCCCTTAGTATCAGAGCCCTATGTTCTTAGGGGTAGTAATGTACCCAGCTAATAAACCACATATCCCAGCCTGCATTACAAGTAGGAGTGGGTGGCTAATGAGCCGAAGCCATTGGTTGGGGCTTCTGGGGAAGCTCCCTAAAGGTGCTGTTTTGCTCTTCACTCCTTGCCTCCTTTTTCCCTGCCCAGGACACAGAAGCAGTGGCTAGAGCTCCAGTAACCACTTTGTATCAATGCAGCAATCCTGATACTGGAAGCCAATTGCCAAGGATGGCAGAGAAGAGATACAGAAAGCCTCTTAGTATCTCATGACCTGTCGAACCAGCAGCCTTGGACTACCTAACAACATTCCTCATTCATATGCTGGAAACATATATGTAACCTTATTTAAGCCATTGTTACTTTGAGTCTCTGTTACTAGCAGCTGAAGGTAAGGAAGGCAAGTCCTTAGGGTACCAGCTGTCTTCAGTGGTTACACGAGTGCTTCTCTTCTAGTAGTCCAAGATGGCATCATCCTCTGGTGCATAGGAAAATCCCAGGAATGCACTTGAGGCCCCAGAGCTGCTGGCCACAGTGTCGGGAGTACAGCCAATGGACTTTGACACAACTTCCTGGGTGAACTCTGGGTCAAAGTGTTTCAAGTCAGCAGGTCCTGCCTGTGAATATAAACCAATGGTGAGATGGGAACACTAGGGTCAGAGCCGCCAAAGGAACCCACGAGCCCTGAGAGCGATGTTAGGCCTCCCCTCTGAATGCCTTGCGGACACCCATCTTTAGCTATCACTTACCCATGTGTTTGAATTAATCATTTTATTCCACATGGTCCACTAACCACATATCAATTCCTCTAACCTCCTGGCACCCTGCCTGCTTCACATCAACCCTCAGACAAGTCTAGTCAACATACACTTACTGTCTATCAGCCACCATTCATGGCACTGGGGACACAGAGGAACAAAATAGAGTGGGCCCCGGCTCTCATGGAGCCTATATTATGCAGAGGGTAGGAGGATTGATAATAAGCATGTACACAAATAGACAAATAGACAACCTGGGTTGTTGACAGGCCTTATGAAGAAGATAGAATAGGGTAATATGGTAGAGAGTGACTGGCTGCTTTCACCGTTTTGGAGGAAGACCTGTGTATGAGATTGTAGAAATGGTCACAAATCCTGCATTTGCCATCCAGAGGTAGAGTCCATCTCTCCATACTTATAATATGGGTTAGCCATGTGACTTGTTTGGGGCAATCTGTTACCAGATGTGGTTCAAGCAGTGGTTTGAAAGATGCACATTGGGAGTTGTTCTCTCTTGCAGCACTTGGAACCCCGGGACACCTCCTGAACAAGCCCAGGCCAGGCTGCTGGACTACGACAGGCCTTAGAAGGAGAACCCAGTCTCCCCAGCTGCTGGCCAACTCCCAGGCATTTGAGTGAGGCACCTCTAAACCACTGACATGAGAGAGCGCAGCAGAGACTAGCTGGCCTGGCCCAGGCCAAAAAAACTCACCCAACCAACCCAGAGAATTGGGGCAAAATACAAAATTGTTGTTTTAAGTCACGTAGTTTGGGGGTGACTTGTTATGCAGCATGAGCTAACCAAATTAGTCTCTTTGTGAAGAAGGCACAGTCTGTGGAGAATGCTAGGCCACCTGGGTTTTCCGAAGTAAGCAGGTGAACAGGTGGAAGGGTGTACGTATGTGCTTGAGTGTGCAAGCCTTAGGTTGCAGAACCAAATAGACCTTGATTTCCAGCTTCTTTAAAAGGCGACCAGGCACAGCGGTCTCAGTTCAGGGCTGAGAGTTCCAAGACCAGAGTGTAGATCCTGGCCCTGGCTCTTGTTAGCTGTGTGGTCCTAGACAAGACAGACATTATCTGTTTTCTACAAATGATATCGATGCTAAAGATACTTATCCAAGTCCTCACAGAGGTGGGTAGGTGGCAGAACCAGGAATCCATACCCAGCGTGTCTTAAAGTCTATTCACTGCATTCTGTTACCTCCCTGTCTAGTATTTTTTATACTGGTCTCTTTCCAGGGTGTATGTTCAATATTATCCTCCGGGTCTTTTTTACATTCCCAGATAAAGAAATTTTTCAGGTACCTGGACTGAGCGTAACCTATCTGACAACCACTGTCAAGAATCTGGAGCTCAAAGATACGTTCGTGAGCGGGTAATTGACGAAAGGCCAGGTGTAAATAGCGAGTTCACACTGCAGTGTTGATATATGCAAACTACATGGATGGAAAGGGCTTGACCCTATTGGACACCGCAGGTGGCTGAGAGACCCTCCAATGTCCGCTTCGAATGGGGCTCCTTTCATGCATACTACCACTGCTAATTAACATTCAAACACTAACTGCATTCACTATAAATCAAAGAAATATAAGTTAAAACAATATGAGATACCATTTTTTACTTAACAAATTTGCGAAGTTAAAAACAATGAACTGCACGTGTTGCAGAGACAGACAAGAATTCTCCAGCAGATGCTGCTGGCAGGAAGCTGATTCTCCTCCCCACCACACAGTTAAAGCAGTAGGAATCAAGAGCCTAAACAGTTATGAATCAAGAACCAAAGGGCTCCTGGCTGGCTCAGTCTGTGGAGTGTTGACTCTTGATCTTGGGGTTGTAAGTTCAAGCCCCATGTTGGGTGTAGAGATTACTTTAAAAAAAAAAAAAAAAAAGGAGCCTAAAAGTGTTCACATACTTTGACCTGACAATTCCCCATCTGAAATCCATCTTAAGGGAATAATCAGAACTCTGAGCAAAGATACATGCTTAAAGAGGCACCTGCATGGCTTGGTGAGTTAAGCATCTGACTTCGGCTCAGGTCATGATCTCATGGTTCGTGGGTTTGAGCCCTGCATTGGGCTCTGTGCCGACAGCTCAGAGCCTGGAGCCTGTTTTGGATTCTGCCCCAATGCAATGTTTTGGATTCTCCCTCTCTCTCTGCCCCTCCCCCACTCGTGCTCTGTCTCTCTCTCTTTCTCTCTCTCTCTCTCTCTCAAAAATAAATATTAAAAAAATTTTTTTAAAGACACACACTTACAGGTGTTCATCAGTACATTATGATAAAGAAAGAATGGTAGTAACATAAAGCTCACCATTAGGAGCATGGTTGAATAGATTATGTTACTTAACAACATAGGGTTTAAATATTATGTAGTCATTTAAAATGATACTTATAAAAGTTTTACATGATTTGGGGAAATAATGACATAGTTTTTAGCAGAAAAGAAAAAGTAAGGGGAGAAGATACCTCTATGTATAAAGTATGACCTGTGTAAGAAACACAGAAAAAGACCGTAGGGAACACGTCAGCAGTAGTTTCTCTCAGGCAGTGAGATAATAAGCTTTTCCTTCCTGTTGCCTTAAACTCTGTTATATATATTTGCTACAATAAATACATGTCGTTTTTATTATCAGGAGAAAAAAGGTTAAAGACAGAAAAAGACATTTAAAAAAAATTTTTTTTTAAACGTTTATTTATTTTTGAGACAGAGAGAGACAGAGCATGAATGGGGGAGGGTCAGAGACAGAGAGGGAGACACAGAATCCGAAACAGGCTCCAGGCTCTGAGCTGTCAGCACAGAGCCCGACGCGGGGCTTGAACTCACGGAGCGCGAGATCATGACCTGAGCCGAAGTCGGTCGCTTAACCGACTGGGCCACCCAGGCGCCCCAGAAAAAGACATTTTTATAGGCCTTGGTTCTGTCTGGGTGTGCTACGTGACAGACCACTTTCTTTCTTTCTTTCTTTTTGAGGTTTAAAAAATGTTTTATTTATTTATTTTGAGAGTGGGGGAGGGGCAGGGGGGAGGGAGAAATCCAAGCAGGCTCCACGCTGTCAGCGCGGAGCCCAACACAGGGCTCAATCTCACGACGGTGAGATCATGACCTGAGCTATCAAGAGTCAGATGCTTAATGGACTGAGCCACCCAGGCGCCCTGAGATTTTATTTTTAAGTAATCTCTACACCCAGCATGGGGCTTGAACCTACAACCCTGAGATCAAGAGTCACACTCTCTTCTACTGAGCCAGTCAGGTGCCCCCAGAGAGTACTTTAAACAGCAATGAGGATTATTGGTGTTGAAAATGAAGGAAGAGCTGTGTGGCTCATCACACAGAGCTGGGCTGGAAGTCGGGACTTCTGGGTTTTGGAACCAGTTCTGCCTCTAATTCACCATGTGGTCTCAGACATATCATTGAACCTCTTGGGCCCTTGGTTTTACCACCTGTAGAAAGAGGGTTGGTCCAGATACCCTCCAAGCTCCCATTAGCCCTGGGAATCCAGAATCTGGAACATGGTGACCTCTTACCACATTTGGGTTGAAGGGTGGAGTCAGCCTCTTGTGGTACAGGTCATCCCAGTTTATGGGGCTGAAGAATACATGGTTCTTTATCTCAAGCTGCAGGAAGAAGGTGCTGATCAGTCTTCCCCATAGCACCCCTCTCCACCACCCACCCCCATGTCCCAGATCTCCAACTCTACTGGCAGCTGGCTTTCAAGCCATAAAACCTTTATTGGGAAAGTAACCTGCACTTCCGGCTGGTTTCCTGGGACAAAGGGGTGTTTTGTAGCCAGGCCTCTTCTCTCATCTAGAACCCAAACCCTTCTCCCCCAGAGCATTTGTTTATTCACAATTATTTACTGAGCACCTACTCTGTGCCAGCACCATGGTATGCTTTGGAGGTATGTCCTTGAATAAGATAGCAGGACCTGCCCTTGGGGTTCCCAGGGGCTCTTGCAACCCCACCCACCTGCCTCAGTGCATCTTGATTCTTCTAGAATACAAACCAAAGGAAAAGATTACATCAAGTCAGTAAGGAAGGTAAAGGAAGTAAAGCCCCAAGAAAAGCTACAGTTTCCCGGAGACCCAGAATTTAAGACTCAGCCTTGGGCATGAATCACTATTTCTTTCCTAATCTAAGCCAGTGTCAGCATCAAGTGCCTCCTATCCCAGCAGGACCCTCTCTCGATCTGTGTTTTGCAAGGAATGATTCTCCAGCTCCCTACATCACACCCTCCCCACCCTGTGGACTTGTTAAAAAGCCAGATCCATGATATACTGAGTACCCAAGAAACAGATAACACTGGTTGCCTTTAAACTAAGGAACTGAGTCACTAGAGGAACTTTTTCTGAATATCCTTTGAATTATGATCTATGTGAATATACACCTTATTTGAAAAATCATACATATTTTTTAAGATGCAAATTTCCACCTGGAAGAAGGGGAACAGTGTTCATGAAAGTCTCCCTCTTTAAGCTGGCCAGGGATGGGTAGACAAATGCCCTAAAGATTGTTACGCTTCGCAGCATCTGGCATGTGGGGTACAAATGCTTAAAAAGCACTTACTATGTGCCAGGCACTGGCCTAAGTGCTTTGTATATATTAATTCACGTGATCTTTGTAGCAGGTATGAGCTAGTTGCCATTATTGCCAGTGGGGAAACTGAGGCTTAAAAAGAGAAGTTTGCCCAAGGCTCTACAACCAGTAAGGACTAGTAAGGTGGAGGAGGGATCTGAACCCAGGTAGTCTGTCTCATAGTCTGTGCATCGCAACCACTCTGCCAGAAAGAGAAAGCAAACTTCCAGGGAGAAATGCACTGTGGTCTTCCTCTTATAAATTCAAACGGTCTTTGGTTGACTGGAGAATGTAAGATTATTTTTTAAGTGCTACTTTAATGAAAAAAACATCATGAACTCATTGCAGGAATGGACAAACTATTCATCTCTATATCCTGAGTGCCCAGCCTGGCACTGGCACAAAACAAGTCCAGTCCTCTCTCTGCACAGAAGCCAGAGGAATTTCTTAAAACTGAAATTGGGTCTTACCACACCCCTATTCAAAATCCCCTAAAGTGTACTATGCTTCTTGTTTCTGCCACAGGACCTTTGCACATGCTGTGCCCTGTGTCTGGGGTGCCTCCTCTCAGCTCTCTGCATGACTGGTTCCTCTCATCCTTCAAGTCTCAACTTAATTGTTACCTCCTCAGAGTGGACCTCCCTCACCATGCCAGTGTGAATTCACTCCCTCTCATTATTGTCTATCTTGCTTCATTTACTTCCTGGTACTTGTCACACTCCACAATAATTATACACCATGATGTTTGTTGTCTGCCCCCCCCCCCACCCCAACTTAATAAAGCCAAGGACCCAGCCCATTGAATCCCTGGCACCTAGCTTGATGTCTGGTGCATAGTAGGTGCTCAGTAAACATTGGCTGAATAAAAGAACCAAACTAAAGGAAGTAATTAAGCAGCAGCAGCTGTGAATTTCCAGAGGAAGGAGTTAGCAGTGCCTGGTTTTAGAGGGCAGCTGGATGCACACCACTGTGCTTCTCAGCCGCTTCTGCAGGATGCTGAGCGCCCTGTCAGGGGCCAGTGGTCCACTGGCAGTTCACCTACAAAGTCTGATTTGGAGCCCAGCCGCTGCCTCTGGTCCTTGTGGAGAAGGCCTTGCAGGAGGTCGCAGGCGGCCACCGTCTGGCCTCCTGGGATCTGTAGCGGCTGGTACAGAATATTCTCATACATCTGGGACACGTCTTGGCTGTAGAAGGGTGGCTGGTGAGAGAGAGAGAGAAGCTGGAGGCTCATCCACGCCAAAGGGGGGGGAAGGTCTCAGGGAGTGTTGGAGCAAAGCCAGGTAATGGAAAGATTTAACCAGACTGTGTGTTGTGCAATGGCTCACATGGCAGATCGAAGAGAGACAGAGACCTCTGGGCTTCTGGCTGCTGGGAAGGCTGAGAAGGGACCTCCCGGGAGCCTGCCCCATCCCACCTCTCTTACCCCCGCTTGTGCACCAACTCTGCACTTTGCAAAGTTAACACTTCCCCTGTTGTCATTCCGGCCTGCCCCTCACAGCCGTCTTTGAAGACAAGCAGTAATTTGTCGATGAGAACACCAGGCTCAGAGAGATCAAGCCACATGGCCAGGAAAAGAGCCAGCCCCAAAATGTGCCCAGAGCCCACTCTTTCCTGGTGCTCTCCACCCCCACCTCCTCCGCTGGCTCTTCTTTGTCCTGACTCCACAGAGCCTGTTCTTTCACATCCCCCGAGCTCTGTTGACAAAGCCGCCCCGAGCAATGCCTGCGCTGGGGTGAGTCTACCCAAGCCTCCAACTAAGCAGGCAGCTTAGGATGGGGCCCAGGGCTGGCTCCACAAACTACCATCCTTGGGATCTTTCTGGGCCTGTTTCCCTCTCTGTACATAAGAACAGCTCCATTTCCTACAGTGGCAGCCTCCAAAGGCTGTTTCAAGGTGCCAAAGTGTGTGTGTTGTAAAGCGGTGAACTAACATTACTGAAAAATATACACAATCCTCACATCATCTTTTTTAGCTTGGAGTAGAGAGCGAGCACTCCTTCGGTTCCTTGAGGAGCCTGAATGGCCACACAAGGCAGAGATCCACCCCCAAGAGACCGAGCCACAGGTCCCTTGCAGATGTTTACACCCTACTCACCAGGCCTTGCAGCATCTCGTAGAGAACTGCCCCCAAGCACCACCAGTCCACCGCCCGGTCATAAGGCTCTTTACGGAGCACTTCTGGAGCCAAGTACTATTGAGAAGAAACATACGTTATCTAAAGACACTCAGCCTCAGTCTCCCCATTTGTTTTATTTTTATTTTTTAAAAAATTTTATTTTTTATATGTTTATTTCTTTTTGAGAGAGAGAGAGAGAGAGAGAGAGAGAGAGAGAGAAATGCAGCACAAGCAGGGGAAGGGCAGAGAGAGGGGGAGACAGAATCCAAAGCAGGCTCCCAGGCTCTCAGCGGTCAGCACAGAGCCTGATGTGGGCCTCAAACTCACGAGTCATGAGATCACTACCTGAGCTGAAGTAGGATGCTTAACCCACTGAGCCACTCAGGGGCCCCTCAGTCTCCCCATTTGTAAACAAGGCACTGGGAAGAAAAGATCACCAAGGGTTGCTCCTGCTGTGATATTCACCTGGCTGTGTGCATATGTTCATTCAGCATCCATTTGTCAAAGGCTTACTCTGTGTATGACCCTTTGCCAACATGCTGGGGACATAGGGAAGATCAGGCAGGACTGCCTTGTGCAGTTGTATATGTTGTGCACCATACAAAAGTACTAGCCAAAAGGAGACAGGGGGATGCAAGCCTGGCTGTGATCAACTCACCAAGCCATAACCCTAGTATAGGGCTATATCTGGCAACTTTATTAATATTTAATGGGGTAACTTTTTCTAGTGAATCTGCCCAAGGGGGTGCCTTTATCTAATTTGCGCAAAGCATCCAGTCGATGTCCTGGGAATAGGAAAGCCCTGTGAGTACTCACAGTGCATTGGGGAGACTAATGGTAAAGTGTTAGTAAACATGGCACGTGCTTGTACTGGAAACCGTAGTAACAGAGAGATGGATAGGAATCGGGAAAGAAAAGGTGACACTTGAGTTCATACTGACAGATGAATGTATGTCACAGAGCTGTGCCTTCCAACGAGAAGAGGACCTGAGGCATGACAGTGTTTTCTGCCAAACCCAAGGGCTTGGCGACCTCTCAGCCTGACATCTCTGCCATGAGGAAAGGGACAGCAACAGACAAAGCCATTTTGAGAGACTGTGTGGGTCTGGGAAGGGCAGGAAGTTACACAGACCTGAGCCCTATATAGGGCTCATTTAACCTACTAGAACCTTGATTTCCTCCTCCATAAAATGGGGTTCCAGGATCTCTCTTTTAAGGTTATGTGCTAATCTGTGTGGAATATGGTACATGTGTAGGCCTTAAACAGTGGTCGCAATTATCGTTACTCTTGTCTATGCTTTCTGGCATCACAGCAGGGGCTGAGTTATGGAAGAGATGACATGTTGGGGCCACATGTCTCCTGCACAAGCCAGGGTGTCAGATGACCTGCTCCTCACCACTGACAATGTCCAAGGAAGGGATGGCTGGGCTGTCAGGCTTTGGGACACCAGCTCTGTCCAGAAGACATCCTGCCATATACAAACACAGACAATGGCTCCTGCTCGGAGTAGTCACCTGTCCATCAGCTGTCCCAAAACCAAATGGAGGAAGCCCAGCTGAGATCTGAGATCCAGATTTTCAAGCATATGGAGAACAATAGAGCCGCTAAAGTCTTGTCCCATGTCCCATCAGGAGGAGCTTCTGCCCTGCGGCCTCTGCCTTCTAGCCCCTACCCAGATATGTGTCAACTGGGAAGTCCTTTGCATCCCAGGTCCAAGGGTGGGAGTTCAAGGAAAGATTTTAACCCCAAGGCTACAGGGAGGCCTTGGCAGGACAGATACACATGTAGGAGCTACTGCTGAGACCCACAGATTTGAGCCCTCCAGGTTCTTGGTGGCTGGCAGAGGGAGACAGACCAGTGTTTTACACTCCCAAGTCCTGATCTTAACTGTCAGGCCAAGCCCTCCTGCTCCACACGGCCCTCACCCTGTGGGGCAGTGCTGTCCCATACGGCAGCCACTTATTACATGTGGCTCCCGAACACTTGAAATGAGGCTGATTTTAGCTGAGGTGGACTGAAAGTGTCAAATATGCTCTGGATTTCAAAGACTTAGTTGGAAAAAAGGAATAAATGATCTCAACAATTTTATATTGATTGTTAAAATGACAATATTTTGTATATATTGGGTGAATGAAAACGTACTACTAAAATGCATTCCACCTGTTTCATTTTACTTTTTATTTTTTTAAATGTTTATTTTTTTTAGAGAGAGAGAGGGTGTGAGAGCACATGCAAGTGGGGAAGGGGCAAAGAGAGAGGGAGGGAGAGAATCCCAAGTAGGCTCCATGCTGTCAGCACAGAGCCCGATGCGGAGCTCAATACCATGAACTGTGAGATCATGACCTGAGCCGCAATCAAGAGTTGGACACTTGGGGCGCCTGGGTGGCGCAGTCGGTTGAGCGTCCGACTTCAGCCAGGTCACGATCTCGCGGTCCGGGAGTTCGAGCCCCGCATCAGGCTCTGGGCTGATGGCTTGGAGCCTGGAGCCTGTTTCCGATTCTGTGTCTCCCTCTCTCTCTGCCCCTCCCCCGTTCATGCTCTGTCTCTCTCTGTCCCAAAAATAAATAAACGTTGAAAAAAAAAATTTTAAAAAAGAGTTGGACACTTAACCGACTGAGCCACCCAGGTGCCCTTCTTTTTACTTTTTTAATGTGGCTACTGGAAAACTTTACATTGACTATATGGTTTGCATGGCTATTTCTATTTCTATAGGTCTGCATTGCTACAGAGCTTCACCACCTGCTGACCGGGGCCCAGCAGCCCCCTGAGCTGGTGCTGCCGTTACACAGATGAGGAAACCAAGGCAGACTGCACAGCCAGATCAGGGCAAGGGCTTGGGTGAAAGGCGTGAGCATTCTTCCACCCCTGCCCAGTGTAACCTGTTGGTTCTAAGCAGGAGTTGAGGCTCAACCACTTATGACTTGACCTCTGACCTCCCCTACAAGGTTTGGCTTACCTCGGGGGTGCCACAGAACGTGGATGTGGTCTCCTCGGGCTCTACACCCTCCTTGCAGAGGCCAAAATCCGTCAGTACCACATGTCCCTGCAGGGGAGAGGGGGCAGGGGCAGGAGAGTGGTCTAAGCTCAAGGTATGGTCAGGCCTAACCCCAAAGCCCAGGTAGTATACCCCAGGCCAGCAGCTACGGAGACTTATGCCTCTGGCACTGGCTATATGTTCCACTGGATGCCAGGAGCAATACAAGGGGCAAGGTGGGGAGATAGCATTCCACTGTCTGCTACCAATTTATCACAGACTCAGCCATGCTCTACAACAATGGCAGCCCCATGAATGTCCTTGCTGGAGGGGTCTGGTGGTGGCAGCTGCCCTGACAGAGGGCTGGAGACTCAGAAAGCAACTGGGCAGCTGGGCAGGAGAGTGGCTGGTGGAGGGTTTGGAGACAGTGGGTAGCATGGGATTCTGCTCAGATCCCGTCTTTAGGGACTGTCATGCCCATCCCCTCCCCTTGCCCCCCGACTGGTGGGACACTGCCTTCTCTCAAAGTTATGCCCCTCCCAAGGGGCAATCCACACCCAATGACAGGTCAATGCAGGGACACAAAAGCCCAGCCTCCTCGCCTTAATTCGGAACAGTTCCAAAGAGTTGTCGCAGCTGGGGCCCTCGCCACCCCTGTAAGATCACCTGAGGCCTCCTCATCTGCAACCACATGCAGGTGGGCTTCCACCTCTATCCAATCTTGCCTCCTCACCCCCTTAAAACCGAATCTCTTAGAGCATTCCCCAGTAACCATCTGCATTCAACACTCCATCTGTTTCCAGGGAACCCAGTCTAGGACATGGAGAGACTACAAAATCCAAGAGCCTCCACTTGGCTCCACCCTTGCTCGTACAGACCTCATATACACACACATGCACATGCGCATGCGATGTGCACTTACATGCGTGTGCACGCACATGGGTACACATGCACACATACTTGAATGCATCCCTACCCATATGCATGCACGTACAATGCATGCATGCACACTTGTAAGCACATAGCACACATGTGCACCTATGCACACACACATACACCAACCTGGCAGTCCAAGAGAATGTTCTCTGGTTTCAGGTCCCTACAGAAAACAAGAGGAAAGAGCACTGTAATGTCTCAACCACTTAGTGAGGAGAGTTGGGACTCTAGAGTCCTGGTGGGAGGACTATTCACGGAGGCTCTCAAACATGTAGAGGGGGAGACCAAGGAGAATGGGCACTTGATCCTAGAAAGGAGGATCCCTACTCCCACTGCTGAACCATCCTCCTTAGACAGAGGACCAAGTTCACTGGCGTTTAATCGGGACCTAGGGGTCCACACAACCCCTGGCATTTGCAGCAGACAGCCCAGGCCTGGCTCTGAGCCACAGGCAGGCCTCACCTGTAAATGATGTTGAGGGAGTGCAGGTAGCCAATGGCGCTGGCCACCTCGGCGGCGTAGAACCGGGCCCGGGGCTCCAGGAACCGGCGCTCCCGCTGCAGGTGGAAGAAGAGCTGGAGGGGGAGGAGGTGCATGAGAAGGTCTCTAGGTGGGGGGCTCCAGCTCCTAGAGTGCAGGGTGGGGGGCAGCTGGCCAAGTCACCCCCTCTGTGAGCTGCAATGTACTCAGATGAAAAAGAGCATGCTGGCCCCCACCCCATACTGTAGTTGTGTGTGTCCAAAGGGTCAGCAGGAGAGACTAATTCACATGGACTGACAGGTGCTGGGTTCCAGGCTCCAAGCCAGACACCTTCACAATTCTTATCTCATTTAATCCTCATGACTACCGTCCAGGTATCAAATATGATGCCAGTTTCACCTAAGAGGAAAGTGGGAGGGGCCAGGTCACTTGTCCAAGTTCATGTAGCTCATAACTGACAGAGCTGCCATTTGAACCTGGGTCATTCAAAGATGTGTTTTTCCTCCCACCTGGGCAGTAAGATTATTATAGCTGTCAAACTGAGCCCAGCCTAGATCTGTCCATGGGCCAATTGCTTTGGTCTGTTTTGCTGGCCTAGAAAGGCCTTAGCTGCACCAGGGGACTTAGGGATGCGAAGCAAAAACTCTCCTCTTTGGTATCAGGCCAAAAGTCATGAGGTCACACAGACAACATCTGGGGTCACTTGCTCAGAGAGACAGAGTAAAGTCCAGGATGGAGCCCAGTTTATCCCAGCTGTGCTTCTGGGTCACCAGGTGACCTCAGGTCTCAATTTACCACAGGGACCACCCCCACCCAGTGGCCTGTGGTATAAAATGGGGACACTGGAAATCTTGACCACAGAGTTCCACTAACACTGACTTTGCCCAGGTGCCCTGAAGAGTGTCTAGGCAGCTTTGCGTGGGGCAGTCAAGAAATGCTTATGGCTGGGAGCCAGACAGACTTGCATTCAAATCCCGGCTCTGCTAGGTACAGCAGGCTGGGTGGCCTTGAGCAAGTGAGTTACCTCCCAAGCCTCGGTTTCTTCAGCTACAAAATGGGTCTGTTGTAAGGATGAGGTGAGATCATTCCAGAACCTGATACACAATGAGCATGTCAGAGCCAGCCCAGGGGAGGCTCCCTGTGGGCGCACCCACCTCTCCCCCGTTGACATAGTCGAGCACAAAGTAGAGCTTCTCGGGCGTCTGGAAGGAGTAGCGTAGGCCCACAAGGAAGGGGTGCTGCACGCTCTTCAGAAGCACGCTGCGCTCCGCCATGATGTGGTTCTGCTGTGGGGTCATAGACAGGGGCCCATGTCACAACCCAGCACAGCCCCTTCTACCCTGGCACCGCCCACACAGCCTCACTGGTGGGGGTTGCTGGGCCCAGGGCCTTCTCATGCCCCTGCTCAAATAACGGCTCTGGTTCCTTATTCCCCTCAGAGCCAGGCTCCTTGCCTACTAGCCGGGATTCTAAACGGATCAGCCTCATTCCCAGCCACAGCACGTAGGTACAGCTCCAGCCCCAGGGGTCAGAAACCCCTGCTGCCCTCCTCTGGGTGATAAGGAAAGTGTATATGATTACTACATTCATGCTTTTGTTCATGCTGTTTTCCCTGCCTGGACGTCCTCTTTTCAGACCATCAGAATCCTACGTTCAAGGCCAGCTGCCAGGCTACCTCCTTCGCAAAGACCTCCCCCATCTGCCCTCTTGATGTCCTTGTTATCATTAATTCCCTCGCCCAAGTCCTCTGATTGATATTCAAGCCTCTCTCAGGGCCTGTTCTATCCCCCTCATGGGGTTGGCATTAAAGAGACTCAAGTCAGCTGAAGCATCTAGAACTCCGGGATGGCTGTGGCTTTGAGGGGCCTTTGGAGAGTATCAAGCGTGCCCCCGACACTGCACAGATAGGGAGACTGGCACCTAGACAGGGCGGAGGACTGCCACGGAGCCCCGAATTCCCCAGGCAAAGGCAGAGGGCTGGGACCTTCCTTCTGAAGGTCCTATGGGTGAGTCGATTGGCTTGCCCTCCTTGAGAAAGGTCAGTGCCCTCAGCACCACCTGGCTGCCCCCTGCAATGACCACCGCTGCACCCAGCTCCATGGGTCCTTCAGAGTTGGCACCCAAGAGCTTGGGAAACCACCTTAGCCTGGGAACAAGAAGCAGGAGGGGAAATGCCCGTGTGCAAGCTTGGATACCTCTTTCTTCTGTAAGATGGACTTTTTCTGCAGCACCTTCACTGCGTAGAACATCCCGTCAGACTTGCGCTTGGCCAGTAGCACCTGAGCAGAAGCACAAATGCAAGGCCCCACAGGGGACCTACTCCTCTGAACTTCTTATTTCTCAGGAGCCCCCAGTTCTGGCCCCATGTCCATGATTCTGCAGGCTGTGAGCTCCCTCTTTGCACATGCAAGTGACAGGCAGAGGGTGGAGGAGGCCGGGGAAGGGAAGACCCAGGCCTCCCAGCCTCACTGTGTCACTCACCTTGCCGTAGCTCCCTTTGCCAATGACTTTCAGGAAGTCAAAGTCGGTGGGCCGGGCACTGGGGGAGGGGAAAAGAACAAGGGTCAGTGTTTGTGAATTTGGGAAACCTGGCTCCTGAGATCATATCCAGGCTTCTTTTTAACTTTGAAGCTGGGGAACAGAGGGCGCTTTCCAAGAGCCAAGCCTCCTCACCACTGAAGCATGCCATGATCTCCCAGCCAAGAGGGCTTCGAGGACAGGCCCCTGCCCCTGGGGATCCAGTCAAGCAACCAACAGGCAAGTTGGGGAGAAAACCAGACACAACTGTATAGAAGACAAGGGATCTGGCCCCCAAATCCGGAGAAGGGCTTGAAGGGTGGGGAGCTGCTAACAATGCAGACTTTGGGGTGCATTTCAGGCACAGGGCTCATCATGGGCAAAGGCTAGGGAAGTAGTGGGAGATAAAGCAGGGGGACAGTCCTGGGTCCCAGATGGCAGAGGGTCTTGGCAATAGACCAGAGAACTTGGATTTTATTCTCAAGGAGAAGGGAGCCAGGTACGAGGAGAGCCAAGGAGGAAGAAAGTTGCTTGAGAGACCAGAACTTACTTTGGGTTGGCTGAAGGCCCCAGGTTGACGTTCCCATTGGCCCTTGAGGGCTAAAGATATTTACAGAAAAGTTATTAAGATCATCAGGGACTGTGTTAGGATCCTCTGCACCTCCCGTTTCTCTGGCCTAGGCCCTGCTCCCTTCTCTACAGGCCTGCTTCCTTCCTTCTTTCCACTCGTCTACCAACCCATCCATTGTCTCACCTGCTCCTCCTAACAGCCTTGGGAGGCTGCTGACTATTGTGCCAATTATGAGGGTGAGGAAACAGAGACCCTGAGAAAAGCCATCCAAGGACTTACAGGCAGCTCCACTGGCATTAGAATCCAGGGGTCCTCAGGGCCAATTGTGTATCCCATCTTCTTCTTGAATCTCTTGCCCAACTCTATGCCCTACTTGCCCTGCAAATTAGCCCATTTCCATGAGTTCACAGTGACCCCTGTCGGCCCCCCAGTCCTGCTCTGTGTTGGCCCACCAGGCTGGCCTGTGCATCCTTAGGCTTCCTCCAGTGTGGGAAGAAGTGAGCCCCCTGGTGGTGGGTGGGGGAACCAAGACTCACTCACCTGAGGACTGGGGCTGCCCGCCGGGCTAGAGTCCATTCTGTAACCGTGATCAGGTGGGTTCTGGGGGCACAAGGGGGACCAGGCATGAGAGAGCTGTTGTTGGGGAAGGAGCATGACCTGTCTAGAGTTTCAGGCGCCGCTGCACTGTCCACCCCTCCCTGGCCCTGTGCACCTGCCATAGTCTGAGCATCTCCTACCCGAGGCCAGTGCCCCCTGCATGGGAAAAGAACTGAGGTGCCCTGGACCCAGCATCTCTAATCAAACATCTCAAGAGAGAGCCAGGGAGAATGGCCCAGGGTATCCCTCCCAAGCTGAATCTTTTCAAGGGCTGGGGACAGCCAGGACAGTAAGATCCCTGTGAGCCAGGGCAGATCCAGAAGTCTAGGATGGCCAGGGCTGGAAGGACCCTTGCAGAGCATAAAGTCCCAACCCTTGCCCCCCCTTCACAGGTGGGGAACCTGAGGTCTAGAAAGGGGTTCGCCTGGGGCTACACAGTTTGTGAGCGGCAGGCTGGGCTCCCCAGGCTCCCAGACAGGCATGTTGTGACCCCAAATTCCTGTGGACACCCTGGGCTGGGATCTGTGTCATATTGACTATTATCTCCCTGCCACAAGGACTTCTACCTAATGCCCCTGGAATGCCAGCTGCCCTGGGGGCTTTGGGCCCGAGCCATGAAGAGACCCAAGCCTGGCTAGTGTCTGTTTGAAATCAAATAGTGAAGAGTGTGACCACCTGGTCTAGGCAGCTAGGAGCACAGTGTTTTCCTGCCCCCTGGCCTGCAGGGTGAAGGAGGCTGGTGTGCCCAGGCCCTGGCTCAGGATGCCCAGTGCCCCACAGACTCACCCCTGTTTGGAAGGCCAAGGCCAAGAACCCAGATGCTCATGGAGGCTGCCCGCTACTGTATATCCCAAGACCCCAGCCTTGACCCACTGTGGGGCCTGGGCTGCAGCTTAGCCTCTCTGGGTATAAAACACCCATCTTTACAAGGCAGGATCCTACAGCAACCACCCCATGGCCTTCTTGGGAGCTGATAAAGTGACCACAGGGGAAAGGAGGGAATCGCCCAGCCCAGGCTGCTCCAAGAGGCCCAACCTTGTGGGGCCCTGAGAGAACAAGCTGGAGAACTGCCTGAGAAACGTAGCCTGGCTTCAGCCAGTGCCCCAGGGTTCGGGCTCCCCCAGAGGGCCCACCACACCGCCACACCCTGTCCTGGGCTGACCCTGTAGGCCCCGTTGCCAGGCCCTGGCCTCTCCAGCCCCACGTACCTGCACAGCCTGAGGAGAGGCCCCGGAGGGAACCAGCAGTTGGAGCCGGAGGACAGGCAGTGGACAAGAGAGCCTCTCTCTGTTCTCCCAACAAGGGCCGAAGTGTCTGTGCCTGGCGCCGGCCCTGCCCCAGCGCCCAGCTCAGAACTCCCAGCAGCAGCAGAGGGCTGTTGATGTCACATGGGATCCAGCAGTGCTTAAGATGAGACCAGAGACCTCTGTTCCCTCAGGGACATCGCCTCCCCCTGGAGGGTGGGTGGAAGGGGGTGGGCAACAGCTGTAGGAATGCCCTGCTGACGCTTGGGGCTTTTTAGAATGCGTTTGTGTGGGGGTCAGGCTGTGTGTGTGGTGTGTGTGAGTGTGTGTACAGGTGTTTTGTGCATCGATGTGCTTCAGTGTGTCTGGTGTATCTGCGTGTCCTTGCACGTGAAGGCTTTTGTGTTAGTGTGTCTGAGTCTATGTGTAGAACTGCATGTGTTCTGCTTATTAGTGTGAATCAATGTGACCGTGTATTTAATCTTGTCAGTGTGTCTGTGCATCTGTAACTGTGTTCTCTGTGTGTGTATCGATGGGCTTCTGTGTAGTGAGTCAACATGTCGGTGTCAGTGTGTATCTTTATATATGTTGATGTGTTGTATGTATGTGTGTGAGTGTGAGTCTGTGTGTGTGTCTGCAGATGAGTATAGGTGTCAATGCATGTGTATGACTGGATGTGTAACCACATGTGTATTTATAGGTTATTGTGTGTCTGTTCATATTGGTGTATATTAGTGAGTGAGTGTGTGTGTGTGTGTGTGTGTGTGTGTGTGTGTGTGTGTTTGTGTAGGGGACTTGTCTGTAAGAAGACATGCTCCCTGGGGCCTACCCAGGCCTGGTGTAGACAGGCCATTATAAGGTTCCAGAGACCTCAATCATGGCAGCTGAGAGCTCTTTGCCTCCTGAGAATCTACAGATGTTTCAGAGCATAGGTATCTGGCTCAATGCAGCTGGCCTTGGTCTTTGACTGCCGAACACTTGGCCATTTGGGCCCTTCCTTGCTGGCTGCTCCAGGACTCTGGCCTACTGTCTCCAGGGCAGGACAGGTCGGCCCAGAGCTCTCCAGCTTTGTGAGTGATAGGAAGCAGGGTCCCAGTCAGCACCCTGGCTCATGAAGGCCTGGCTGCATGGTGCAGTCATTAGGTACTTGTGGGGTCCCTTCCTCTCCCCAGGAGATCCTGAGGGTTGTTCTGAGGAATGAAAGAGTTGACAGAGCCCGACCCAGACCCTGCCTTTCTGGAACTTTCTGTGTGGCAACCATATGCTATACTTAAGCCTCTGCGATTCACCACAGTGGAGGGATCCATAGGCTGGGGATAAGAAGGTTGGACAGAAAGGGACCTGAGCCCAATGGCCTCGGCGGTTCTCTCTGGGCTCCGAAGAGCAGGGGACCTGAGGGTGGCAGCAAAGAAAGCCAGAGTGAACAATATCAGAGTCTTCCATCTTTCAACCACACAGAAATGTTGAACCGATACACAGATGGGCAGGATGTCATGTTGACAAAACACATACCCAGAACAAGGACACTTCTTCTCAGTGACAAGACACTGATGAGGCCTTTATTCAGCAGCACTGTTTTAGAACAGTAGAAGAATAGTGACCATAATCATAACTGAAATGCCTGGCTCAGAGCACGTCAGAAGACCCGCTGGCTGTAAAACTCCCTCTCTTGACCTTACGTCCCTCTCCAGACACAGTTCTGCTTCTCTGTTCTCCTTTCCAGTTAAATTCCTCGAAAGAGTTGTCTGGACTCAGTTTACACTTCTTCTTTTCTCTCTTGAACCCATTCCAAAGAGGCTTTAATCCCAGCACTCCACAAAAGCAGCGGGCCCGTGACCCCTGCATTCCAGAGCCAGTGGTGGCACACCGGTCTTCCCACTTGGCTTTGGGATCGCCTGGTTTTCCTTCCACCTCACCTCTTTCTCCATCTCTTCTGCTGGATTTGTCTCCTCTTTTGCCACTGGCCTATCCCCATAGTCCCCAGATCTCTATCTATACTTGTTTCTGAGTCAATCACAACCAGTTTCATGGCTTTAAGTACCAGCTATACACTCCACAATTCCCAAACTTGTATCCCTAGTTCCAACTCTCTCCTGCACTAAATCTGGGTTTATATCTCTAACTGCTCCCTCAGCAGCTCACTAGTTGGGTCCCTGGAGGCACCTCACTCGTAACACATCCAAAACAAGAGTCCTGGCTCACATCCCTTCCACTCGGCCCCACCCCGCCCCTCTGTCAGTCTTCCATCTACCACCTGCTCAAAAGTTCAAGCTGGCAACTTGGAGTTCAATCTAGAAATACGGCACCCTCACCCACCTCCAGTCCACCATGAATCCCCATGAGACTCTACCTTCAAATTAAATCCAGAAAGCACTGCTACTCGCCAGTTCTGCTGCAACCTCCCTGTCTGAGCCACGGTCACCACTTGGCATGGACTATTGCAGTAGCTTCCCTACTGTCTCCTGACGTTTATCTTTACCCTCTACAATCTTTCTCCACCCAACTCCAGAGAGCCACTTAAAACAAAAAAAATCTAAGTGGATCACATGAGCTGGCTGCTCGAAAACTCTGGTTGCTTCCGGTCACACCTAGGATTAAAATCCAAAGTCTACCATGGTCTGCAAGATTCCGTGAGACCTAGCTCCTATCACCCTCTCCACCTTGGTTCCCATGCTCTCCCTGTCACTACACTCCAGCCTCTCTGGCTTTCTTGCCGTCACTCAAACACACAGAGTGCCCTCTGGCCTCCTGCCCCTGGCATTTACTTTCCACTCCATCTAGAATGCTTTTCCCCCAGACTTCTGCATGGCTAGGCTTCCACTAATATCCCAGAGGCCTCTGCTCAAATGTCACCTCTCAGAGAGGCCTTTTCTGAGATTATGAGTGACTGAATACCCTGGTTTGTCTGGGACTAAGGGTTTCCTGGGATATGAGACTCTCATTGCTAGAGTTAGTACAGCTCTGGGGCAAACCAGGATGGCTGGTCACTGTACAACCCTACTCCCACCCACTCTTGATCCACTTTTTCTGCTTTGTCTTTTATTTTATAACACGTACCATGCTGACACCTTATCATCAACTCTTTGTTTTCCGTCTTAAACTAGAACATTGGCTCTATGAGGGCAAAGACCTTTGTTGTTCACTGTTGAATCCCCAGCACCTAGATAAGGACCAGCAATATGATCGGTGCTCAGTACGTGTTTGACTAATGAATCAGGAACGAGCTGATAAGATTGATTATAGTACATATATAAGGTGGAAAATTACCCAATTGAAAAATAATAGCTAAGGCTTTGTAAATCAAAACGGGAATATGTGTGTCATACAATGTCAAGCAAAAAAGGACTTTTCAAAATGATAGGTATATCAGGGATACCATCTTTATAAGAATGTGGGGCACCTGGGTGGCTCAGCGGGTTGAGCATCCGATTTTGGCTCAGGTCATGATCTCGTGGTTCATGGGTTTGAGCCTCGTGTTGGGCTCTGTGCTGACAGCTCAGAGCCTGGAGCCTACTTTGGATTCTGTGTCTCCCTCTCTCTCTTTTCCTCCCCTGCTTGTGTTCTGTCTGTCTGTCTGTCTGTCTGTCTGTCTGTCTCTCTCTCAAGAATAAATGAACATTAAAAAAATTAAAAAAAAAAAGAAAAGAAAGACATGTATGTGCAGATACATTTGTGTGTAGCCACCAAAAAAGGCTAGAGGGTTGTGACCCAAGGGGACAGTGGGTTAGGCTAATTTTTGTATTTGTACCTTTGTGTAAAATGTCTCAAGTTTTGCTGTTCACTTAATATTGCAGCACTAAGGCCTGGGGAGAACTCTGACATGTGCACTTCCCACCACACTCCCATTGCCTTGACTGGTACTCACACCTGTGCAGCTCTCAGCCTATGGCTGCTATCACTCCTGCAGCATAGTCTTCTGATAGTCTGGCCAGGGGCTGGGCATCAATACCTTCTCCTGACTATTCAGACCTATAGAGACCCCTGGGAACTCCCAGGGTGTGGCCCAAGTCCCTCCCTGAGCCCCACAAGCCCGCCCCTTCCTTCTAAGTCCCCCAGCCTAGACTTGCATGCCTCTGTCCCACCAGCTCATGGACCTGCTCACTCGTCCTTGGGCCTGCTGGACACAGTGAGGGTGGGGGTCACACAGTTCCCTGTCCTTGGTGCACTGCTTTGACCGTTCTGGTCTTCTCGGCTAGCCCTTTGCATTCAGCCTCATATGCTTTCCCCAAAAGTCTTGCCAGATCATCCCCAGGCCCCGATCCCATAAACTCTTGTCCCCTTCTTTGGGCCTACTGCTGTTATTACACTTGTCTTCATTCTGCTGGAATTTATTCATTTACATGCCCGTCTGCCCAGTGCATACCAATGACATACCAATAACAGTGCAACCAAGTGCCAGCTTGGTCTTATTTTGTTCCCACAGCACCAGGGGTTAGAAACCATCATTATCCCTGTTTTGAGGAGGAGGAAACTGAGGCATGGAGAGGTGAAGTGGCTTGATCAAGACCCCTAGCTAGTAAAGGATCCAACTGGAATTTGAGCCTAAGTAGTCTGACTCCAAAGCCTGTGTCCTGGAATTTCAGGAAGAAGTTAGGAATTTAGAAGAGGAAGGCATGGAGTTAAAGGGAAGGAAGTGAGGGTATAAGGGATTAGTTAGGAAGAAAGGAAATCGGGTGGCCCAGGAGGCAGAGAGGTAGTTGAGAGGGAAGGAAGGAAAGGAGAGAGGGGAGAAGAAGCTAGGAAGGAAGGAAATTAGGAGAGAAGAGAGGAAGGCAGGGACAGTTAGGAAAGAAAAAGGAAGGAAGGGAATTAGGAAAGACGGTGTTAGGAAGGAAAGGGAGGAAACTGGTAGCCAGAAAGGAAAGGAGCCAGGTACCTCGTGTGTCAGCTTGGCAGCCTAGCAGGCTGGCAGGCAGGGGTCCTGCTCATGCCTGAGCCTCTCACCTGAAAACTCTGGGTCCAAGCTCAGGTCCTGGGGAGCAGTCCTGGGCACAGCTCTGCCCTCCTGTCTCTCGGCATGGTCCGTCTGACCTGAAACCCAGTCCTGACTTGCCGGACAACCTTCCCAGCCGGGAGCGACCTGTCACCCACTCGCTTGGCTCCCAAACCAGCGGGGAGCTGGCTGCAGGGCCTTTCGTTACTAATTAACTCTGGACCTGAATCAAGATGCCCAGCTGTACCCACTGGCTTCTAGACAGGCCCTGCCCCAGGGACCCTCTGAACTTTTAAGAGCTACTGTACAATTCAAGTTGTGTGACCTTGGGCGAGTGACTCCAGCTCCCTGAGCCTCATGTGGATTGATGAGGATCCTGTGTGTCCTGCCTCACAGGGAGGGTCTCTGAGGTCCCTTGCCACATGGTCACATTTGCGTTCTCTGAAATGGCCCCCAGGTTCAGCCCAAATGCTAGTCTCCCACATAACCTTCCCTGACTCCACCAGCTAAATCACATCCCCTTTCCCTTAGTGCCTGGAGGACTGGCCATTGAAAGGGCTTGTCTCACACAACTGTCCTCTCCACCCCTTCCTGGAAGGGGACCACCAGCCTCTGCAGTTAGCCCGTCCCCAGACACCTCTGGGGATGGATGGCTCATTCCGTCCTGAGCCAGCCTCATTGCCTGAAGACTCTGGCACACCCTCATGCTGAGCCAAAGTCTGCTGCCCAGAGCTCACCTGCTCTGGCACCGCTCAGGGAACCGTCCTGGGAAGAGAACTGCAGCCGAGCTGAGCCCCTGCTCCACTCTGCCCTTTGGAGACCCTAGGCTCAGGAACCAGGGCTCAGCCCTCCCCAGCTTGCATGGAAGGAAGGCTTTGTCCTGGTTCATCTGCAGCTGCCCAGACTGAGGGTTCTAACTCAGGGCAGGGGCAGGGCCTGGCCCGCTGCACAGGTGAGAAAAGTTCTGCCCGGTGAGCCCTCCTCAGTTGGCAACTCAGGGTCTGTCACGCAGCTTCCTCCATTGCCTTTTCATTAGCATGTCAGCAACTTCTAACTCACTCTAGCGCCTGAAGGCCCGGCTGCTCTGATGTGCCCTGGGGTGGCCCTGCGTGCCCTCGTCCCCGCCGTCAGCAGCACACACAGCACCAGGCGTCCAGCCTCCGCCCAAACAGGGGCTGTGGCTTGCCCACGTGCCAGGAGCAAATCAGGGCCCAGCCCTGGGTCCTGCCCCCTTCCTGAGCGGCTCTGCTTCAGCTCCACCAGGCTCCTCCTCCCCCTGCATTCCCAAAGCTGGTTTTTAACAATCCCACAAGATGGTTCTGCATAAACCGTTTTGAAAAATTCCAGCATGTAGAACATGGAATAAAGTGAAATCTTCTCCTCTAACCCATCTTTAATCTCATTTCCAAAGTAACTGCTGTAAACTAAATGGTGACCACCCTTTTGGACCTTTGTCTACAACCTATATATCTTATACTAGTTTTCCCAGAAAAACAGGCCGTACTATACATATGCATAGCAACTCACTTTTTCTCACACACATCTTTCCATGTCAACACATAAGAGATTTGGGGCACCTGGGTGGCTCAATTGGTTGAGTGTCCGACTTCGGCCCAGGTCATGATCTCACGGTCTGTGGGTTCGAGCCCTGTGTCAGGCTCTGTGCTGACAGCTCAGAGCCTGGAGCCTGCTTCCGATTCTGTGTCTCCCTCTCTCTCTGCCTCTCCCCCGCTCATGCTCTGTCTCTCTCTCTCTCTCTCTCTCTGTCAAAAATAAACATTAAAAAAATTCAAAAATAAAAGAGATTCAGTTGTTTTTTTAAAAAAAAAACCCATCTGCCTCACATTGTATAATGTAGGATTAATTTCTGTATCCCTGTTCCCTATTTACCGTTTCTTTGCTGTTGGACATTTAAGCTGCTACCAATTTCACAATAATTCTAACAAGGCCGTGGAGAACACGGATGTGTTAATGTCCTGTGGCCTTGCACTCCTGTTTCTGTCTGATAAACTCCTGTCCGGGGGGAGGGCTGGGTTCATTTTGACCTATCTACCAAATTAGTGTAAAAAGCTGGGCCAACTGACATGGCTATCAGCAGTGCTTCCACTTGCCTTTCCCTCCCCGATGCTGCAGAAAATAGCCAGGCCACCCCTGCAGCAAGGCCACCGCAGGGGGTGCATCTCTTCTCTGTCCTCCTCCTCCTCCTTCCCCTGCCACCCTCCCTGTCCCCTCCTCTCCCTCTGGCTGGCCGGACTCTGTCGTTTGGGTATGAAGGCCAAAGACATGTTTTCAGGGATGAGAGGGGGAGCCAGAGACTGAACCAATGGGAACACACGTCCATGGATATTCCCTCCACTTTGACGTTCCTCAGCCCACTTTTCTGTGCTTCCTTGGCCCCCACCCACACTCCTATCACTTCCTCCACTGCACACACCCTTTCTCTCACCTGCAGGTTCATCCACAGGCAGAGGGGATAAGGGCCATGGGATTCGTAGGGAAAAATCTGTCACTCACATGAGCTGGGCACAGGACCTTTGGGCCAGTGTTCACACATAGTCCTGAGAGGGGCCCCAGGTTTCTTTCTGAAAAAAAGATTTTTAGAAATGGATGAATGTACAAAAGTTTAAAAAAATCAAATAGGACAGGCGCTTGGGTGGCACAGTCATTAAATATCTGACTTTGGCTCAGGTCATGATCTCATGGTTCTCGAGTTCAAGTCCCACATCAGGTGAGCTCAAGTCCCACATCAGGTGAGCACAAGCCCCGCTTCGGGTGAGCCCCACTTCTCTCTCTGTCTCTCTCTCACTCACTTTGTCTCTGCCCCTCGCTCTCTTGCACCCTCCCTTCTCCCCCATTCCCCCCAAATCAAATAGGACTATGAGGTGGATAATGAAAAAGATCAGGTCCTTTCCCACTCCTCAACTTTTTAAAAAGCTGCTTCCTTGGGAATCGATCTCCATGTGTCTAAATAGCATGATTATCCTGATATTCCTCCTCCTTATGATTTTAAAAATTATCAAGTGGACTCCTTTCTACTACGGAACGAGAACCTTTAGATCTCACCCATCCAAACTCACGCTTCTGCGTTTCCTAAAGTTAATTAATACTACCTCCTTTGATGGTTTGAAATATCAAATACACCCCAAACACACACACACACACACACACACACACACACACACACACACACACACAAACTTCTCTCTTAAACTCTGATAGAGCTGAAAATATCCTCTTAATACAATAATACAGCAGTTTTGATTCATTTCTTTGTTTTGTTTTCATCCTTTCTGAACATTTTCATTCTTCTCTTCTCACCTGGACACTTGTTCAGTTGTCAACCTGGCCCTTCCTTCCCATCACTCTGGACATTCCCTTCATCTCTCTCCTTGTTGGATGTCCTACTTCGTGGACACCTATGTTTTCTGTCTTCCTTCTTTCCTTCCTTCCTTCCTTCCTTCCTTCCTTCCTTCCTTCCTTCCTTCCTTCCTTCCTTCCTTCTTCTTTCTGTTTTCTTTCTTTCCTAATTTTGAAATTGTGGGTAAATCTATACAACAAAATTTGCCACCTCAACCATCTTTAAGTGGACAGCTCAGTGACATTAGGTACGTTCACACTGTTGTACAACCATCATCGTTATCTATTTACAAGACTTTTCCATCACCTCAGAGAGAAACTCTATGGCCAGTAAGCAATAACTGTCCATCCCCCTTTGCCCCAGCCCCTGGTAACCTCCAGTCTACTTTCTGTCTCCATGAACGTGCCTATGCTAGATATTTCTTGTTAAGTGGAATCATGCAGTATTTGTCCTTTTGTGCCTGGCTTATTCCACTTAGCATCATGTTTTCAAGGTTCATCCATGTTGTTTAATCCTTTTTAAAAAATGTTTATTTATTTATTTGAGAAGTGGGGGAGGGCAGAGAGGATGGGAGAGAGAGTCCCAAGCACGCTGCCAGCACGAAGCCCAATATGGGGCTTGATCTCATGAACCATGAGATCATGACCTGAGCCAAGATTAAGAGTCAAGACGCTTAACCGACTGAGCCACCCAGGTGCCCCTGGGTTTAATCCTTCTTTATGGTTGAGTAATACTCTGTAGTATGGATAGACCACATTTTGTCTACCCACCAATCTACCGGTGGACACTTGGGTCCTTTCCACCTCTTGGCTATTGTGAATAATGCTGCAGTGAACAGTGGCACACAAGTTCTCTTTTCAGATCTTTCAGGTGCATACCTGGAATTTCTGAGTAATGTGGTAATTCTATGTCTGGCTTTTTGAGGGACTAAACTCCTCCTTAAGCAGCCAACCTGTTTCCCACAGTGGCTGCACCATTTTACATTCCAGCCAGCAGCTTCTCCACCCTTGCCAACAATGATTCTTTTCCATTTTTATGCTGATAGCCATCCTGGTGGGTGTGAAGTGGCAGCTTGTGTGGCTTTGATTGGCATTTCTCTAATGACAAATGATGTGGAGCATCTTATCATGTGTTTATTGGCCATTATGGTAGTCTTTGGAGAGATGTCTAGGCAAGCCCTCTGCCCATTTTTTATTTGGGTTATTTGTCGTTTTGTTGTTTGGTTTTAGGAGTTCTCTGTACGTTCTGGATATTGAACTCTTGTCAGATAGACAATTTACAAGTATTTCCTGCCATTCTATAGGTTGTCTTTTCACTTTCTTGATGAAGTCCTTTGATGCACCCAAGTCTTTCATTTTGATGAACTTCAACTTGTCTGTTTTCTCTTTTGTTGCTTGTGCATTTGGTGTCACATCTAGAATTCACCTTCAGTTCCAAAGTCATAAAGATTTGCCTCCATGTTTTATTTTACCTCTACAGGTTTAGCTCTTATATTTAGGTCATTGACCCATTTGGGGTTCATTTTTTATGTGGTATAAGGTAGGCGTCTAACTGCATTTTTTCACAAGTGGAGATCCAGTTGTCCCAGTACCAGTTGATGAAGAGACTGTTCTTCCCCCACTGAATGGAATTCTAATAAAAAATCAACTAGCCATAGATGTACGGGTTAGTTTTTGAACTTTAAATTCTATTCAATTGGTCTTTACGTCTATCCTTATGCCAATATCACAGTTTTGATTATATTGGCAGCAAGTTTTGAATCAGAAGATATGTGTCCTCCAACTTTGTCCGTTTTCAAGATTGTTTTGGCTTTTGAGATCCTCTTGCTATTCCATATGGATGTGAAGATCAGCTTTTCTATTCCTGAAAAAAGGCCATTGGCATTTCAATAGGTTTTGAGTCTATAGGTTACTTTGGGTAGTGTTGACATGTTAGCAGTATTAAGTCTTCCTACCCATGAACACAGATGTCTTTCCATGAATGTAGGTCTTTTTAAATTTCTTTCAGCAATGGTTTTGTAGCTTTTAGTATATAAGCCTTTCACCTCCTTCTTTAAATTTGTTCCTAGGTATTTCATTTTTTTAGATGCTGTTGTAAGTAGAGTTTCTTTCCTGTTTTCCTTTTTGTACTGTTTGTTGCAGGGGTATAGAAACACAAGCGATGTTTGCACGTGTTAATCTTATACCCTGTGATTTTGCTTAAATTAGCAGCTATGGCAGATCTCTTGTGGATTTTTTTTATATAAGATCATGTCATCCATGAATAGTTTTACTTATTCCATCCCAATTTGGGTGCCTTTTATTTATTTCTCTTATCTGATTGCTCTGTCTAGAACTTCCAGTATGAAAAGCAGTGGTGAAAAGTGGGCTTCCATGTCTGGTTCCAATCTTAGGGAGAAAGTCTCTTACCATTGAGGATGATATTAGCTGTGGGGTTTTTTGTAGATGTCTTTTATCATGTTGAGAAACTTCCCCCTCTATTCCTAGCTTTCTGTTTTTCTTGTGAAACAGTGTTGGATTTTGGCAAATACCTTTTCTGCATCAATGGAGATGATTGTGTTTCCTCCCCCCTTCACTCTAGTAATGTGGTGATACATAGACTGACTTTATTTTGAACTATCCTTGCATTTAAAAAAAATGTTTATTTGAAAGAGAAAGAGAGAGAGAGAGCGAGAGCGAGAGCGAGAGAGAGAGCATGTGCACATGAGTGGGGGAGGGGCAGGCAGAAAGGGAGAGAGAATCCCAAGCAGGCTCCATGCTGTCAACTCAGAGCCTGACTCAGGGCTTGATCTCACAAAGTGTGAGCTGAAATCAGGAGTCGGACGCCTAACAGACAGGGCTACCCAGATGCCCTGAAATGCCTTTGCATTTTGGGGATCTTCCTCTTTTTTGATTTACTCTCTCATTTTAATGGAGCACATCCTCCAGTGGCTTTCTGAGGAAAGGTTCACAGGAGATAAAAGTTCGAAACGTATGTTTGAAAATGCTCTTTCTGCCTTCACATTTGATTGACAGCTCAGGTGGGTACAGAATTCTAGGGTGGAAGTAACTTTCCGTTGGAATTGTGAAAACATTGCTACACTCTCTTGCTTCCAGCATTGCTGTTGAGAGGTCAATGCTTTTGATTCATGTTCCTTTGGATGAGACCTGTTTTATTCCCTCTGGAAGCTTTTAAATCCTTTGTTGTCATTATTCTGATATTTCACAGTAATGTAGCTTAGTGTCATTCCTTTTCACCCACTGTTTCAGGCATTCAGTATAACCTTTCAACTTGGTAACTATAGTCTTGCAACTCTGTGAAATTTCCTTTTAGTAAAAGTTTTTTTTTAATATAATTTCCTTGTTCTCTTTTATTGGCATTCCTATAAGTTGTATATTGGACCTCCAGCTAGTCCTTTAATATTATTTCCCGTTTTTCGTTTCCTTGTCTTCTTATTTCACTTCCTGGGCAACATCAACTTTATCTTTCAACCCATGTGTCGAATTATCTCTGCAACCAATTTTAAATTTCCAAAAGTCCTTTCTTGTCTCTTAATGTTTCTTTTCCTTTTACAGCAGCCATGGCTGGTAGAGGACTAGCTTCTACAAGTGGAAGGATCAACTCTTCTACTATAATAGGGAGGAAAGAAGTAAGAATGGAAATGGATGGGAGGAGATTGGCAGATGAAGTGGCAGGAGGGTGGAGGTATTCCTCCTGATGACTTTCATTTTCTCTGTGATATAGATGATGAACACATGTATTGAGACAACAGGGAAGGTAATGGGGCAAGATTTTTTTTTTTATATTTTTTATTTATTTTTGAGACAGAGAGAGACAGAGCATGAACGGGGGAGGGGCAGAGAGAGAGGGAGACACAGAATCTGAAGCAGGCTCCAGGCTCTGAGCCATCAGCCCAGAGCCTGACGCGGGGCTCGAACTCCTGGACCGCGAGATCGTGACCTGAGCCGAAGTCGGCCGCTTAACCGACTGAGCCACCCAGGCGCCCCAAGATGTTTGAAGAGTATGAAAAGGTAAATCAAAGATAACCCCCACAAAAAACCAACTGTTTCCTGGGCAGCCTTGAGGGTCCACACAGAAGCCAGAGACCATCAGTCAACCATGGCACCAATCCCCTTAGTCAGATAAGCTCTCGGGAAAGGTGTGGAGAAGATGGGCTTTGGACAGTTCCACGGTTGGTACTCTAGCTAAGTAGTCTAGAAGAGCAGCAGGGCAAAGAAATTAAGGATAGTGACAAGAAAGGGGTTGACGTGATCGAACAGGGCATTTCTGCCACTTTCCCACCTGCTCAGTCTCTGGGAAACTTAACAGAGTCTAACCATTCGGCTTGACATTTCCCCACCTGAAAGTATGATGTTATTTTAAAAACTGGAGGCTTCATTGAATTTTCTGCCCTTGACCATTTTTAAACTGTCAAGGATCAGGCCCTTTCCACACTATTCTTTGGGGGTTCCCATTGTTTACATTTCTCAGTGTAGACAAGTATATCCATTTATCTTTATCCTTTGTTTCCTATCTTTAAAATAGAATAAGGACTCCTAACAACAAAAAGAATACTTTATTCTCTTCAGTGATGGCACTATTGATATACATTTCATGTTTTCTGGATGTTTTACCAAGAAAATACAAACAGACTCTGACTATATATCATCCAGATGTTCCAAGTTTATTTATGTTGTTTCAATACACTGACAAAACACCACAGTTTTAACTTCTTCTCTCAAGAGTCAAGAGTCATTTTATCTTAAACCAGAGGATTCTCTTAAAGAACACACATGCACGCACACACACACGCACACGCACACACACACACACACGGTAAGTACAAAAACAATTCCACCAAAGTGCATGTGAATGAAAGTGCAAACAGGCTTCATTTTCGAACTCTGGGATCATTCTCTCTGCTTCAGAAATTAAACAGAAAGGTCCTCAGCGCCCTAAGCCAGGGCTGGGCAAGGGCTGGTCGCGGCTGCTGGGGCCAAAGTGTAAGCGGTGTCTGCTGCTGGAGAGCAGGGCAGAGGCACATAGCATGGGCACTGGCACCAACCCTCTCCCTTCACTGGGCACCCAGGTCAAGGTGCGATGATCTTGTCTGGGGACAGGACGGGGGTGAAGGGGCAGTAGGGCAGATTTCTTTCCTTCTTTTTATGTTTTTTGTTTGTTTGTTTGTTTTTTGTTTTCCCAAAGAGTCTGACGTTGGTGCAGAAAGCGCCGAGGTCTCAAAGTTCAGAGCCTGGGGGTCCTTTTCTCAAGGCCCTAAGTCCACCTTGCCCTTCCCGTGGGCAAGCACTAGAAGTGTGGTTGGTAGATCCACATGGCAAAGCTGTCCCAGCCCTACTCGCTAGGACAGGTGAGGTCCCACAGCACAGCTGTGAGCACTTGCTGCCTCCTCTTCACACCACAAAGCCAGTGAGCATCTCTCCTCAGTTTCAAAGAGGAGCAAAGCCAAGGAGCTGGTGAGTTTTGCCACCACCCAAGCAACCAAGTCAGAGAGGCTCAGACTCGCTCCTCCTTACTGTTGGCCAAGGGGGCAATGCAACCTCCGTAAACCCGAGGGTCAGCCAGAGGCAGAGACTGCCCACTTTCCTCTCGGGAAGCCTGTGCTCAGAGCTGCCTCTCGGGGCCGAAGGGAAGGAACGTCCGAAGCCAGGTGGGAGTTCAGCTGGGTGGCTGAATGGCTGTGCTGGCAAAGCTGTGTGACCCCACGTAAGAGAGGGTCTCCTACTGGACTGTGGCAGGAAATCAACAGAGCTTTGAGTGTCCCACTTCTGTGGGGAAGATAAAGCTTCATATTTTAACAATAATAGCCCTTGACGTTTTCCCAGCATCGAGCCTCATAGCTGCACCTGTCAAACACTCCCAAGGGTGCCCTAGGTGCACACACACCATGTGACTGAGGGAAGCGGCCTGGCTCTGCACCCCACGGGCCCATCTCAGCACCTGGGGCCACAGAAGCGTGGTTTGGTTGCTCCTCACCTCTGTGTAGGGCCAGCTCCCGCCAGGCCCTCTGCCTCTGCCCCACCCCGGCTGGCCTGGCAGTGGCTCGGTGGAGGCTAGGCCCCCACTTGGACAGAAAGGTCTAAGTCCCAGAGCCCCAGCAGGCACCTGGCTGGCAGTGCAGGACAGACGGAGGGTGGTACGAAAGGTAGGGGCCACAGAGAATTCAAAGCTAGAGGAATTCGCCTTCCCAAGGCCCAAGTGCAAGTGGGCTTTGTAAGACTCCGCAAAAGCAAGACATTTCAGGGACAGGTCGAATGTGATGTCATGAGGTATGTGTGCTAGACATAGTGGCATATTCCCACAGCCTGAGGCCTGGCAGGCGTGGGGCCCTCACCCCATGGGCAATGTCTTGGCTGAGATGTATGGCTGCAGGGAAGGACGCTATGCCCAGCTTTGGGGACCATCATGCCTGCTGGAGCTTTCCTCTGGCCAAAGACCCGAGATTGTCTGACATACCCTTGAGCTGCCTCTTCCCCACACCTGATAGAGGAAGGGTATATGGGGAACATCCGTGGAGCCTTGACCTTTTCTGCAGAGGTAAAACAGGCTCTAATCACCTATTCTGCTAGAAACAGGACTTGGCATGGGCCACTAAAATACTAGCCGATCCAGAACTGGGCATGCTTACAAAGGCATCTTGGCTTGGAATCCCCCACTTGTGGGTAAAAGGGAGAAAGGCAGCCAGAAACTCCCAGTGGGCCTATGAAAACATGCTTCTGAGGCTCACCCATCCAAGAGGGAAGAGCCAGTGGTCTGGGTGGGTGATGGCATGGGCCCTGCCCCGGAAAACCAGACAGCAGAGTGAGTAAAGATGTGTGTGGCAGGGTCACTTCCAGGTAGGAGCCAAGGAAAGAAAAGCATGGAGAGATGCCAAAGAGAAATGAGCCTCTGACGGGAGGCCTCCCATTCTACCAGATTGTCCTTAACGGCTAAGAAAAAGACCCTTTGGTGATAAAACAAGTCAGCTGGAGGTGTGGGGCTGCCATAGGCAGGGCACCTCCAATCTGCTCCACTGGTAATGCTCCTCCAGCCCGGTCACACTTTCACTGGTGTGCCTGGTGGCAGATGAGCCCCAGGACGCGGGAGCCAGGACTCCAAATTCCCCAGGGCTCCTCTGCTCCCACGTACCTTGTAGGAAGCAGCCCCGGAGAGAAGGAGGACCCCTGGTAAGATGTAGAGGGTGTTGGGAGTAGGGGTGGGGGTGGATATGAGGAACTCAAGTCAGGAAGGAAGCATCAGCTGCAGAGGGAGGCCCAGCTCAGGCTGGAGGAGAGCCCAGCCCTGAGCCACTCACTTTAAGGTGTCATCGGCGTTTTTGAACATGAGAATGGCGTTATAGATCTTCAAGGCTGGGCCCAGCTTGACGCTCATGATCTTCACAATGTCCGCCTGTGTCAGCAAAAGGAAGGCCTCGCCGTCAATCATCTGAGGGGTTGGGGGAGGGAGGTGGAAGGAAAGTGGGGAGAAGGTGGAGAGGGCCGCGGGGAAGGCAAGGCATGAAGGAGAGGTGGGGTATCCATGGGGAGTGGGGAAGGGAGAAAGAGAATAGGGAGTAAAGGATATATGGGAGGAGGGACGGAGGACAGAGACGGGAAGAGGAAGGAAAAGGAGAAAGGAGAAGGGAAGGAGAAAGGAAAAAAGGAAGACAGCAATGGGGACAGAGAAGGAAAGAGAGATATCCACTGGTTTCCCCATGTTCACACACATACACTTTCTCTTTCTTTCTGTTGACTGGTCTGATTTCAATGTGTGTTTGCATAATATCTTCTCAGTCGTCACTGACAGTGGCCTCAAAACACTGGCTGCTTGCGGTCCCCCCATAAACCCACTGGTGAGTGTTAGTGCTGCTGACAGTAAACAGGCAGACACTGTGAGCGTGTCTGGGTGATGCAGTTATGAGGTACACAGTATTACCTATGAGCTATTATTCTTAAGAGGGGGGTTAGGAAGGCAGAGAGGAAGGGAGGTGATTTAATCTGAATCTGGGCAGACTTTCCTTAGGGCCGTCAGTGCCAACTGCCAGACTGGACAGGCTGACTACCCATAAGACCATCTGTCTGCTTTGCTCTCTAACTTCTCACTCATGAAATATCCCTCTCATGACCGGTCTGTATCCCGGCTGGAGAGATTCTTGACCCGTGTGTCTGAATGCATCGGTCCAGCCAGACAAAGGCCACTCCCTGGAGCATGCGCCTCCTTGGGGAAGTTGATGCCGTGGACCAGGTCCTGGAAAAGATCATCCTCAGCCCGCACAAAGGTCCTGCTCCCCACTGAGACTCCATTTGTTGCTGGCAGTCCACCCTTTGCCCCCTTTGGTCATTGCTTTTGTATCACAGACCATGCTGAACTGAGAGATGAGGTAGATGCCCTGGGGAGAGAGACGAGGACCAAATTCTTGCGTGGTTCTGTGGCTGGCTGAACACATGCACTCAGAGAGCACTTAAGACTCTTGTCACCAAAGGAAGACCTCTGCAGGGTACCACATGGTTCTATTTCATTAAACACGTGTGGTGAAGGTGTGACTTAAAACACAGAAGGCTTAGTTATCAAACGACAAGTTGTATGAGACTGGAAAGGCTCATTAATATCAGAGATGACAGAATCAAGATTTAAAACAATGAGACTATGAAACCAACAAAATAACATTTAATAGGGATAAATGTAAAGTTTTACATTAGGTTAATTAAAAAAAAAAAAACCCAGTGGTACAAGTAACAAAGTGGAAGATGTGGTTAGACTACAATGGATAATTGATATAAAAGGCACTTGGGGATTTTCATGACCTCCAAACTGGTCTGATATGGCTGTAACAAAGCTCATGCAAACTTAAATGTTACTAAAATATATATATATATATATATATATATATATATATATATATATATAGTTCATATCTAGGGGAAAAGAAAACCACCCAAATATCCATTAACAGGAGAACTGTGGGCTACTCATAAAATGGAGCACTACTCAGCAATAAAAATGAACAAACCACCAGTATACACAATAACACGGATGGACCTCAAAAACATTACACTGAGTGAAAAGAGACAGACACCAAAGAATAGAAGCTGGACCCATTTATAAGAAGTTCAAGAACAGGTAACACTAACCTATGGTGCTAAAGATTACAATAGTGGTTGCCCATGAGGGCGGAGACTGACAAAGGGGTCATGAAAGAACGTTCTGGTATGATGGAAATGTTTTATATCTTGACTGAAGTACTGGGTTCCGGGTGTACACATTTCACAACACTTGTGGAATTGTACTTTTAAGATGCGTGCATTTTCGTTCCATGTACATTTTTATCTCCGTTAAAAAACAATCTAGGTATCAGTTTGTCGGTTATAACAAGTGCACCACTCTGAGTGGAGGTGATAACTGGGGAGGCTGGGCACATGTCAGGGATGGGGGTATATGGAAAATCTGTACGTTTCTCTCAATTTTGCTGTGAACCTAAAACTGCTCTATAAAATCCTTTTAAATATAAAATCAAAAAACATCTAGGAGGGGGCAGAACACAGCCAGTGTGTTCTGTGCTGGTCACAAGGCATCTGAAACCAGGGTACAGCTGTGGACACACATGTGGCAGTAAGATCACCAGCCCACGAGGCCACACCCCACATGGGGAGGAGTCTGGGGGCTCCACCACACAAGGACACTATGAAGAAACAGCTGACTGTGTTGGGTCTGGATAAAGAGAAGCTTCTAGGGGAAGAGGAGCAGACTTCTTTCTTCTGGGCACCTGACCTGGAGGGGCTGAGACTACATGCTGCTGGGTGAAGGGGGATGCATGTATTCTTTGGAAAGAAGATCTAAACAAACTCCAAAGTCCCTTCTAGTTTCAAATTGTGTAAACTAGGAGAGTCACAGTAAAGTTCTTTACTTAAGGACAACTATTAAAAGTCAGAACCACCATTGAGCCCCCACTGTATCAGGCACTCTTGTATAGTGATAGGATTTATATACTATTCTACAGCATGGTGGTGATATGTTATACTAGACAGTCTGGTACAACGATCCGTTCACCATTTCCAATGCTCACAATGGCCCTGCAAGGTTGTTGTTATACCCGCTCTACTTCCATCTTATAGATAAGAAGATGCGGACTCAGAGACAATAAAGAGCTCAAACCAGCAGAACTGGGATTCACAGCTACACTGTCTGCAAAGCTAGGGTTCTTTTATGTACAAGTCATGGCTTCTTATCCTTGGTAAGCTTTTGGGTCTCGGTTTTAAGCATGTGTTAGGATCCTTGAAGTAAAAGGCAATACCTGTGCCATTCAAGACACACTTTAACTTACTGTCCCTGGTGAAGCCTAGGTTTGGAAAACAAGCTGGGCAGAGAGCAGAGAGGAGTGAATGGAGCCCTGTCTCCAGGAGGCATTTTCCTTCCTGAGGACGCTCTGAACACAGCGGGTTCACAAGCTGGGCCACGGCCTATACCCGATTTTTCCCAGAGGCATGGGCCACTGTGACCAGCCTCCCACAGGCCGGACAACAGAGGGCCCTCCCTAGCAGAGGGGGCAGCGCTGGTGAGGCCACCTGCTCCCTGCCGTCTCACTGAGTGACCCTTCTGTCCCCGCTCTGCACTTGTACCTCACCTCACCTCATCTTTGAAGAGTCGTGCCTGGTCCTCACAGCCAGTCAGGGTCTGAACGAAGCTGAAGACCTTGGAAACCAAAGAAGATGTGTTGCCAAGGGCTCTCTCTGAGGGGGGAGGGGAGAGGCGGGCCCAGGTGGACTTGGTGCTCTCTGGGCTTCGACAGTGTTGCTTTTTCTTGTCAGCCCAAGAGGATCCTTGTGTCTCTGGTGCCGGGTGAGCAAGGAGAGGCCCAGGGGAAGCCTGTCTCTCCTGCTGGACTCCACGTGAACCAGCAGCACGTCCCTCTCCCCACCCACCGGGGTAGGCCTGCTGGCCCACGTCTTGGCCCCTGCCAGGCACCAGGAGGGGCTGTGGACGGGAGGGATGAGCGGGAGGTAGTGTCAGGTGCAGTGCCTGCTCTGCCTGACAAGGGCCTTTCCTGAACCCTCCTTCCAGGGTGTGGTGTGGTGACAGCACCAAGTGGGGAAGAGGAGCGGGGAGGGGTCCTCGCTCTCACCTCGTCAATGGTCCACTTGGCAACTGCTGAGGCCGAGATGCCTGCCACTCCCGGCAGGAGCTTGCAGTGCTGCTCCCAGCACACCGACAGCGAGCGGTCAGGGCGGGCCGACAGGGCTGACGTGAAGAGGGACTGGTGCATGGCGTCGGGAGCTAGTGCTGAAGGCAGAGGCAGACGCTGGCAGGCTGGCGCTGAGGACTAAGTTGGTCCCTGAGGCCCACTCATACCCATGCCCCTGGAGGACCAGGGCCTCCTGAGAGACCTGCACAGCCAACAGGGAGATCTGACTCCTCAGCCAGTGCCCACTTCTCCTGGTGAAGTGAGCGCCTCACGTTACGGCTGTTAGGACCCGCCCAGCCCTCTCTCTCTGAGGCTGCATCACCCGGGGCCCCGGCAAGGGGGTGCTCTAGCACCCCTGACTGTTCTGTAGATACCTTGTAGCAGGATGGCCTCCAACATCCGAGAAGCTCAGCCCTGACAGCAGAAGCCTGTTCTGTTTGCCCTCTTTTCCTGCCTGACTCTGGTGGAGTCAGGGTGCTTCTGTGTGAGAACCCACCCCGCAAGCGTCTGCCACTGCCTCCAGCTCCATTCTTCCCCCCACCCACTCCCCAGCCTGTTCCGGCACCTAGAAGGTGATCCCTGACCCGCTCACCAACTCCACCCTGCCTGTCACCCTGCTTTCTGACCTGCTCCTGTAGTCCTGGCTCTTGGCCTCCAGCCTCAGCTGCTGTATGATCTCATGACTGACGCTGTTTGGCCTCCTCCTTGACCAGGCCTGGAGCTCACCTGCCTGGACTTCGTCTACTCTTGGAGGCTCGGACACACCTGGCCCCCGCCTACCTTACCAGCCTCGACTGGCCTTGGGCCATGTGGCCACTGTCCCATGGGGCTTGCCCTGCCTCTCTCTGCCCACAGTCCAAGAGAGCTGCCTCCCTCCTGTTCACTGAGCTTTTAGTTCTAGACACACGGCTGCAGCTTGCCATTGCCGCCTCCCCAGGGGCCCTCCCCCAGCTCATCACAGACCGGCTTTCCCCGCCCCTTTGGCCCTTAGCTTCAGCCTTTCACCCTGACTCCTCTGCACCTCCAGTCACTCTCGGAGCCTCTGGGATCCTGTCACCAGCCCCACAGGCTGCTCTCTGTAGCTCGGCCTGCCTGCCTGCCGCCATGTCTGCTTATCAGACCCAAGCTCTGGGCCACACTCCACAAACAGCCCAGCCTTCCGCACCGTGAAGGACCTGCTGCTCCCCCGGCTCCACCTGCTCTCAGCACTTGCCTGCAGCACAGCCGGGATCTCTCCTGACGGTTACCACCACAAACACTTCATCTGCCCGGCCACAGCCTTGGCCTCCTGTTTCAAGTCCTCTTTCTGGTTCTCCAGGAACCAGGTGAGGGACAAGGCTGAGAGGCTGTAGGGAGCTTTGCTCCTAATCCTTCTTCCCCGGAGGCCAGGATGGGAACTTTCACAGGCAGTCAGGGTGTCTTATCTAACTGCAAGCCTTCTAGGGGCAGGTTCTTCTGTTTTTTTTGGCTTATAAACAGCAGAAATTTACTCCTCACAGTTCTGGAGGCTGGTTAGTCCAAGATCAAGGCACCAGCAGATACACTATATGGTGAAGGCCCACTCCCTGGTTAACAGATGGCCGACTTCTCACTGTGTTGCCATATGGTGGAAGGAACAAGGGAAGGCTCTGGGGTCTCTTTTATAAGGGCACTAACCGCATTTCTGAGGGCTCCACCCTCTTGACCTGATCATTTCCTAAAGGCCCCACCTCCAAATATCATCACGTTGGGGATTAGGTTTCAACATATGACTTTGTTGGGGGGGACACAAAAATTCATTCTATAGCATGATGATGATGATGATGATGATGATGATGATGATGATTAGGTAAGCCGTTCCTTGCCCTCTCTGGGCCACAGCCTCAGTCTCTGGAAAGATTTAGCTTCCCAAGTTCTCGGGATACTTTTGGAATGAACGCACAGGCACACGCCCTCTGGTGGCCAGAGCCAGACCCTGGAGGGGAAGCTGGCCAGATGTCCCCTGGGTGGGTAGAAGAGGTGCCCACTGCAGTCCCATCCTCAGAAGTCCTAACTCCGAGGGCCTGAAGGCTGGCCAAGCCCCTTCTCACTCAAGCCTGAAGCTGCAGGAAGTGCCGTCTGTTTCCACCAGGAGGAGACAGCATGGAATGGCAGCAAGAAGAGGTGAGCCAATAGACAAGGTTAATAATACCAGTACATAATTGTGCTAAGCCCTTTACCTGACCTTCTCTAAATGAGAAGCCTCCTACCAGCTTTTGAGGTGGGCATATTTTCAGCATTGCACAGATAAGCAAGCTGAGGCTCAGACAGGGGGTCCCTCCCCAAGGTCTCACAGCCCATAAATGGCTGCCCAAGTCCAGGGCTGTGCTCTTAACCACCATGCTACAGATCATCTGGGTTGCAGAGACTGTTCCTGAAGAACTGGAACACCTTAAGTCCTGCCCAGAAACTGCAACGATCCAGGCTATCTCTCATGGTCTCTTCTAGCCTTAACACGGTGTGCATTCAACTCAAATAAGGCATGATCCCTAGAGCACCTGCCGTGTATCAGGCTCTGTGCTGAATTAAAACAAAAAAAGTTTTTTAATGTTTATTTTTGAGAGACAGAGTGTGAGCGGGGGAGGGGCAGAGAGAAAGGGAGACCCAGAATCTGAAGCAGGCTCCAGGTTGTCAGCACAGAGCCTGACATGGGGCTCGAACCCATGAACTGCAAGATCATGACCTGAGTCGAAGTTGGACGCTTAAGTGACTGAACCACCAGGCACCCCAGGCCCTGTCCTGAAGATGTAAGATGAATTTGTCACCCAACGGAAGGCTCAGTCACCTTGTCCCTCCCTTTGGAGCATGTTATGGGCTTAACCGTATTCCCCCAAATGCATATGTTGAAGCCCAACCCCCAGTACCTCTGAATGGGGCTGTGCAGTTAAGCCTGAATAATGTGGGGGTTAGGGGCACCAACACCGCACGCAGTCAAATATCCATGTGCAACTTTGACTCCCCCAAAACTTTACTACTAATAGCCTACAGCTGACTAGAAGCCTTACCAATGACATAAATGGTCAATTAACATATATTTTGTATGTCATATGTATTATATACTGTATTCTTACAACAAACGTAGCTAGAGAAAAGAAAACATTATTCAGAAAATCATGAAAAACTACTTTTACAGGACTGTGTGCAGTTCAAGTCGCTGTTGTTCAAGGGCCAACTGTATTTGGAGATGGATCTTTAAACAGGTGATTAAGTTAAAACAAGGCTGTTAGGGTGGGCTCTTCTCCAATCGGGGGTCCTTGAACACATGTAGAGAGACACTGGGAGGACACACGCATACAGGGCAGACCACGTGAGGACACACTCAGCAAGAGAGCGGCCACCTGCAAGCCAAGGAGCGAGGTCTCAGGAGAAACTAGCAGATACCTGATCTTGGACCTTTAGCCTCTGTAAGTGTGAGAAAATAAATTTCTGTTGTGTAAGCTACCGAGTCTGTGACACTTGGTTGTGGCGCCCAAGCTAAGGCGAAGGAGACCGAGAGGTGGACAGACATCTGGGTTAGGTGCTTCTGGCCTGTTACGCCAGCAGCACAGAGCAGGAGTCAGCTCTGAGTTTGAATGCCAGCTCTGCCCCTTATGAGCCGAATGACCTTGGGCAAGCGGCTTCAGCCTCTGAGCCTCCTCCTGTTCCTCTTCTCTCAGAAGAAGAGAATGCCGTCCACATTACAGGATGCCTGAGAGGGTCAGCGACAGTATACGTATGGCACCTGCAACAGTGCGTGGCCCGTAGTAGGTGCTCAGTAAACAGTACTGGTAACTACTATTATTTCAGGTACTTGACACTTGAAAGTATTACTCATGTCTTCAAATGAGACTGAGACTCAGAGATATGAAGCGATTTGCTTAAGGTCACACAGCTAGAAAGTGAAAGCCATGGCCCCCCTCCCAGGAGGCCTAGAATCAAGGGGAACGGGGCTGGGGGACATCCTCCTGCTGCACAGTGGAGAACCAGAGGCCCAAAGAGGCTCAGAGTCCCTTCTGCAGACCCATAGCAAGGCCACGGGAGAAGCAGGACTGGAACCCATGGTCACTCCTGTGTTCTTGCTGCTGCTCTATGCTCTGCAAGTGCCCGAGAGGAAGAGGAGGCCTCCCTTCCAGTTGCCCCCTCTAGGTCCCCCTAGTGACTCATCCCACCAATTACTAAGCACTCACTGTGAACATCTTGTGGAGGGCATGGGAGTAGATGACCCAGGACTTACTTGGGAAATCTTCTTGCGGGATCTTCCGATACTTTGGAGGGCGTCCAATCCTGGAGAGAGAGGGACCGGGTCCGTGGCAGGGAATCAGTGCCTGGCCTGGCCCAAGAGGACACGAGGCCCTGCACCCTTGCCCTCCGCACCGGCCATGATGGCGAGGCTTCTTCCTTAGGGAGAAGCCTGAGAGGTTCCTCTTACGGGCCGAGGCCTCCGTGTCGGACAGCTCCGCCTTCAGCCGATTCTGGTTCCTCTCAGCCAGTGGGCAGCCTGAGAGGCAATGGTGAGCTGTGAACTTGCCTGTGACGTGACCAGAACCATCACAACCAGGAGTGGGGCACTTCCTGGGGAAGCGAAGAAGAAGGTGGCATAAGCTGGGTTGAATATGCTTGTTCCCACTGAGCCCTTCCCAACTCTGGCCCCACTGGGAGAGTGTCCTGGTGAATCCCGATTGGCTGCGCACAGCAGGTTCAAAGAGCCCCTCTCTGAACAAGGCCTGGGGGTCTCAGCAGGGGCCCTTCACTCACCGGTGGTGAAAGTTGTACTTGGAGGTCCTGGTGTGTGGCAGGCTCCGATAGCTGAGAGGGGGACAGCCCCCAGGGGAGGCAGAGCTGGGCTCTCTGGGTCCTGGGGCAGCAGGAAGAAAAGAGTCAGCACAACGTCCTTGGCGGGGGTGGTGGTGTGAGATGAGGGGATGGAGGGCAGGGAAGGAACAGTTTCTAGGGGGAAGGTTAGAACTAGGAGCGAGTTCCTCAGCTACAGGGGCCCTAACCTAGACTGTGACATCATTTCCTGCTACTGGGTATCTGCCCCTCTTTGGAGAATGAGGGCTTGGCTCTTATACACTCTGTTCAAACCTCAAGCCATGATCTCTGCCCCTGAGAGAAGGAAAACCCTCTGGGAGAAGATCAACCCAGAGCTGGTGTAGGCACAGCTGTACCTGAGAAGCTGCATCAGATAGGTTCATGTTATCCTGTTTCCCTGTTTCATTCTCAAGGCGTTAGTAACTTTCTTTAGGCCCTACTCAGATTTGGAGAATAACTGAGAAGGATCAATACCCGACGTGACTTGGAACTCAGTGGTGCAGTGACCTGACCTCCAACCCTACCTGCAGAGACCAGGATTTTATTTAAAGAAACCTGGTTTCCTCAGCAAACATAACATCTTCTCTGTGTGGCTCTGGTGGATGCTGAGAGAACTCCCTGGGTGCATAACTCCCTCCTAGGTACATGCTCCCAAGCGAGCTCGGCCTGCACATCTCAGTACCCTAAACCCAACAACGGCTCAGTGTGGCAGAGACCGCTGAGGCAGGGGAAATGCGGGATTCCAGAGCTCACTGTAGGCACTAGGGTTCACGTGTGCACAGTCAGAATCCCCTGGGCAAGCTGCAGGAAGGGGACTGTCAGAACTTGTGGGGTTGAGGTGGACATCAGTAGGAGAAGGGTCAGAAGGTCCGAAAAGTACACACGGAGAGGAGGCTGCAGAGGATGCCCTGTCTTGGAGCACCAGCCTGCAGGGTGGATGTCGGGATGGTCGGCGTCAATCCAGAAGTCATAGGCGTGACTCCAGCCATCAAAGTGGAGCTGGGGAGGAAAGGCCCTTGGAGGTCAGGTATTCCTCATGGAGCCCAGCTCAGCCAGGAGGACCTCCAGGCTCCAGGAGGCTCTCCACGTCCTTGGGGCCTGTCAGAAGCAAGATCCTGGATTGGAAGAACCAAGGCACCAACCTCACCAGAATCCACCTCCACCACCACTTTTTCCAAGGGCTTCACTCATTAAGTTACTGGCATCTCCCATCAATCCACGCACAGGAAAAGGATCATTAGGCCCACTTTATAGGCTCAGAGAGGGGAAATGACTTGCCCAAGCTCACTCTGGATGAGGCTAAAGTTTGACCCCAGATCTTCGAACTCGAATGTAGAGCTCCCTTCCCACAACCTGTGGCTTCCCTTATGTCTGACTCATGCCACGCCCTTGACCTCTAACCAGTCCACAGAATTCCTGCCCAAACAGCCTGTCCACTCCCCTGGCCTGAGGGGCCCGGAGCCACCTTTATCCGATGGTCCTCCACATCCTCCACGCTGGCCACACGAATCAGGGCTGGGTTCCTGCGGTCCACGGCCTCCAGCTTCATGTTGACCAGGAAGCTGTGTGGGGGTCGCTGTAGGGGGACAGCAGCCTTCAGGCCAAGGCCTAGCTCAGTAGAGCTGAGGCCCCAAGAAAGGAGCCCAACTGCTGTGACTTGGAAATTGTGGCCTGCCAAAGCGGGAGCACTCCACTTGGCCTCCATTCCATGTGGCTGGCCAAGTGCTCCATGCCTTCCCAGAGGTCAGCTCTGGGGGCAGAGAAAGCTGACTCACCACCTTGAAGGCCCAGGTAGGCACAGCAGAGGCCCCGGTTTCTTCCAGATATTTCTCCCAACAAAAGCTGTCAGGGTCTGGGTAGTCTGGAGGAGAGGATGAGAGCAATGTCTAGGCACTGTGGCACACGAGGGAAGTTCTCTCTCCCCAAACAGGACCCGGAGAACAGACAGGGTACAATCCCCCCAAACACCACCAGAGCCAGCTGCTGGCAGGGGCTCCTGAGGCAGAAGGGTGCTAGCCGGAACCAAGCATATCACCAAGCAGTTCACAGGGCTGTCTGGGAACGCTGGCCCCCCCTTCCCCCTTCTTGGTCCTGCTGCTCCAGCTCAAGCCCAGCCCCGTCTGAACCTCTCCTGTGTGTGGATCAGAGTAATACTCTGAAAGGAAAGGACACACTTTCTCTGCTCTGGATTCCTGCTCCCTTGCTGAGGGGGGTCGTCTAACTTTCTTCCTTTAAACCTCAACAGAGTCAGGGGTTGACAGGTCTCTCCTTAAATCAAAGGTTTCTCAACTCCCAGGCAAAGACGATGAGGCTCCAGGATACATCTGTCCCCTCACCTAGACCCTAAAGACCCAGCTACTGAGGTAAGGGATCAGGAGGACGGCTGTGGGGCCAGGCCTGGAAAGGGGCATTTGCTCAGGCTGCAGGGTCACCTTGTGGAGGGGTGAGGGGCTTTCCTTGCTTCTGGCACCAGCCCACCGGGTGGATGTAGGGGCTGCTGGGATCACACCTGAAACCAAGAATACTTCACTGTCCCAAGTGACACTTTGAGGCCTATGACAGCACAGCTCCAGCACCCAACCTCATTCTACTGCTTAGTGAGAGCTACACAGACGGCTGATGAAGTCAGAAAACTGTAGCATTAACTACAAACTCTAAGACTACCATAACGTATAAGGGAAAATCATGAATCACAGGTTTGCTCATCCTAACCTTGGTAAAAAAACATTTAATTTTGCATTGTATTTCTTATGATATAGATCAAAGCCATGGGACAGTCCGTGATGCCCCGGAGCAAATATCAATGTCAGGACCAGGTTGGGGTTACATGGTGCCTGAGGTCTGAAAGTATTGCCTCCTGCCCCCACCATCCCCTCACCACCACCGCCCCCCGCCCCCCTCCACCGACCCCAGCCAAGTCTGGGCCCTCCCACTACCAGTAGTCGTAAGTATCATCCCAGTTGTCAAAGTGCACCAAGAAGCGGCTGTCCACCACGTCGGTCACACTGGCCACACAGACAAGGGACGGGTTCATGCGGTCAACAGCTTCCAGCTTCATGCCCACCTGGAAGCCCAGGGGTGGGGGACTCTGTGGGCAAGAAGAGAGGCTGCCATAACAGGCTGGCTAGCACTAACCCAGAACCCACTGGCAAAGGAAGGAGTAGGCTCTCCAGGAGTTATGCCTGGGGTGGGGTAGGGTAGGGGGCACAGGAAAAACAGGCTGAGAAAGAGGGTCCTTCCAGGGCAGAATCATAACCCCAACCCCGAGCCACTTGGGAACTTGTGGCCTCCAAGGAAGCAAGCCTCACTGTGGTGGAAGATGAGAGATAGGCAGAAAGCCACGCATTCACCCAGAGAGTCTGTCTGGTTGAGTCTAAGCCTCTCCTACACAGACCAGCCTGGCCTAGCTTGCATTGAGGTGGCTGGGTCACTAGTGGGTGCTGGGAGGGAGAAGCTTTCGTGAGGCAGGGAGAGGGGAGGAAGAGCATCCATTGGGCGTAAGCTTCAAACGCCATCACCTCCCTTGACCTTTGCAACAACCCTGTGGAGGTAAGTATTATCATCTCCATTTTATAGATTACATAATTTGCGCAGGACCACAGTGCTAGTCAATGGTGGGACCGGGATTTAAACAGTTTGACTTAAAAGTCTGCATTCCCTTTCACAATAGCAGGTAGAACCCCACCAGTCACCTGGGAACCTGTAGGTATGGTCTGTGGGGCCAGACCCGGGCGGGAGAGTAACTGCCTGAATGGCATGGTGGACGCCCTGACCCCTGGGGACCCTGCACTCTTGACCTGGTAACAATTTTAATGGGGGTTCCCTAAATCTTGTGGACTTCTGGCTGGAGATTAGGAGCTACTTCAACTGCTGGATATAGTTGCCAGCTGCCTTGAACAGAGAAAAAGACAAGGAGTGAATGTTGGGACTAAATGGGAGAGTCGCGGTGTTGGTCAAAAGGAAGGAAAAGGCAAGCTCCCAGAACAGAGGCTTGGACCTTACCCCCAGGTCTGCAGAGCAAACCGATGCAAGAAATAAGGACAGTGGCATCCCAGTGCCGAGGCTGAGATGGTGGGTGCCCGGAGGACAGGGTTTCTGCGGTAGGGAGGAGGGGAAACTGGGCAGACCCCATAACCAGGTCTCCCTCTGGCCCTCGGCCTGCCCAGAGTGACCCTCCCATTTGGTGTGAGCTGAGAGCACTGGTAGATGAGCTCTCTTCTGCTGGGATTCTGTCCCAGAGGGTGGGAATACGCTCTCACTTGCTCGGGGCCACTCACGTGGCTCTGGTTCACAAACAGGTGCTTGGGGGCGGCCTGAGCTCTTGTGCTGCGCAGGTACTGGCTCCAGCTGAACTCCTCCTCCTTGTAACCTAGGCCCCTCAGGCGGGGAAGAACAGAGTGCCGTGCAGACAGAGGCTGGGCCATCACAAGGACACCCCGTGCTGAAGCAGCAGAATCAGGAAAGCCCAAGGACCTCCCAACCCTCAAGAACCTGCCCAGGGAGACCCTGCTGAGATGGGACATGACCCGGGTCGTCACTCCAAGGGCAAGGGCAAAGCAGAAGCCCTGGGGCCTAGTCACAGCAGGATGAGATTAAAAGAGGCTAGTGGTGGAACGGGGAACAGGGGAGAAGGTCCCACAGGGAAGAACCAATGGGTCTGAGGGCTCACTGCCTCACTGTGACCAACCTGGCTAGGCCTTACCTTTGGGGGGCTGCAGTTTGTGCCCAGTCTTCTCAAACCAGCCAGCGGGGTGAATGTCAGGGGAGTTGGCATTGATCCAGAAGTCATGGCACTCGGAATACCCATCGAAGTGTAGACGTAGGCGGTAGCCACACACCTAGCCCCATGAGGGGGAATCACAGGGACTCTGATGCCAGCAGACTCCCACTCCCTCTCCCTCACCTCTCCTGGCCCAGCCTGGTGGTCTCAAGGGTCTCGAACGCTAGCAAGGTCCCCAGCCCACCACTCTTCCCCCATCCTGAACCTTGCCCCACACTCTCCCATCCTGCATTGAGGACAGATCATGTACTCATGAGCCGAGTCTGCATGTGAGACAGGCAAAGTCTAGGACATCCTCCTGCCCTTTTGAGCCCTGGACAGAACCGCAAGGGCACCTACCGAGGCTCAGGCCTGTTCAGAGGGCCCCTGATGACCCTTCCTTCTGCTACCGTCTCTCGCTCCCCCCTCACACTGCTGTGACCTCACTGAACTGATGGCAGCTCCTTGAACTTGGCTCCCTGTTCTATGCCCGTGACTTTTGCTTCTTCTGCCTGGAACACCTACTCACTCACAATTTATCCCTCAATGCTTGGCAGGAGGCCTTTCCTCTATGAAGCTCCTCTTGCCCCCTTGGGGCTGCCCTGTTCACATCTGCTGCCCCGTGTGGTAAGCTGCTGATGTGTTTATCTGGCTGATTCCCACACAAGTGTGAGCTCCCAGAGGACGAGATCATGGTTGGACTCATGCCAACACCTCTGCCCTCGGGATCCCTCCTCCTCAGGCTCCCCCAGCACTGCAGGATGCACCATTCAGTAACGTCTCCATGCCCAATATTTAGGTTTTGTTCCTATTTTAGCTTTCGGTGGGTTCCACCATAACCCCCTAAAGACTGGGTGCTTTCTGAGGGCAGAGCAGTGTCTCCGTCATCTGAGTCAGGACCTCCATGTCCCTAGCAGTCCCCATCAGGCTACCCAGAGAGACATCACCAGAATATGGGAGCAAGTCTCAGCTCACCTCAGCCACTGTGAGGATGAAGTACATGGACGGGTGTTGAGGGTCGATGCCTTCCAACTTCATGCCCAGTCTGAAGCCATTCTTATTATGAGTGACCGCCTGGTACTGTCAACGCACAGATTGGAGAGGACCCAGCCTCCATCCAGCCTTAGCCTTGCCTAGTGGGCTTGGGGTGAAGGAGCTGCCTTTAGACCCCACCCGCCTGGTATTACCAAAGTGGTAGCTTATTTGGGAATCTTTAGTGCAGGGATCCACAGCAGGACACACTAGCTCCCAGGTCCTCTGAAAAATGTGGGCTAAGTCAGGGCTGGATTTAAGGGCTTGCTCTTACCCAAGTCATAGAGAGATCCGCATACAAGAACTGAGCAGAAGGTACCAGGATTCAAAAGTCCACAGGTCCAGTGATGGGTGAGCCAGGGTCCCACCTCTCTACTTCCTCCTATCCTGGGCGCCTCTCAAGAGTGAGCCCTTCTCTACTCTGGGACCCTAACCAGCCTCTCCCCCTTCCATTCTACCAGTCTTTTGAGGGATATCAGACACACAGAACACCAGAAGGTCTGAGGTTGGTGGTGAGTTCCTGGACTGGGTATGCAAGCTCTTCCTAGGTAGAAATTGCCTGACTCACGTCCTGGAAGAGGCTGACAGGGGCGGTGACAGCCTTCTGCTCCTCCAGGTAGGGCTCCCACGACCAGCCTTCCTTCTTCTCCCCTGATGCTGTGGACAGGAGACAGACAGACTAACCTCTGGACTGCTCCCGATAGATTCTTCTCCTGAGTTTCCCCTGACTCATCTCTACCTTACCTCCAAAACAAACCTTTGTCTATGATCACATGCTGCCCTCTGGGCCCTCCCAGCCATACCAGCACCGGACAGCAGGGGTTCAGACTTCAGGGGAGACTCAGTCTCAGGCGGGGCTGCACCAGATTCTGTCTGCCCCACCCTCATCCCCAGACCACCGTCAGCAAAAGTACTTTGGATTATTTAGCAATTAAATTGAGGTCCCACAGAGGGACTCAGTTTTCTACAAAGCCCAGTGACAAGTCCTGAGCCAGAGGAATTCATCACAGTGCCACCTAAGCTCACAGGGATAGAAGAGGAAAAAGAGAAATGAGACAGAAACCATGGAAGGAGGAAGAAACGGAGGAGCAAGGTCACACAGAAATGAGAAACTCTCTTTTTTCGAATCTTCTTCCTCTAAACACACACAGGTACACACAGATACACAAGTATGTTATATGTGTGCTTAGTATGCCCACAGAGTACAGACTGATTCCATGGCCCTCCTTGACATACACATGCCATGCGCGCGCGCGCGCGCACACACACACACACACACACACACACACACACACACACACACACTGTGGTTAGGAATATCCAGAGGAGATCCCTCCTGGGGAGAGGGAGAGAAATTTCCCTACGGGACCTTCAGGTTAGTGTAAGATGGAGACCAGGCCTCCAGAACAGAGAGAAACATCCTTTAAAGACTAGAATAGGTGGCAATGTGTAAGGTAGGCTCACAAGGTCAGCCTGAGCTGCCTTTAGCTGAAGGCTACAGATAATGAAAGAGGCAAAAACCTGCAAAAATCAATTCATATCCCTTGGGTAAATAGCTCCAGCTTCTTCTAGAAACTTCACTGACTCAATTTTGTCATCTAAGATATGCAGACAACTTCATCTACCACAGGGAGTCATTTGCAGAAGTAAATGAAATGCTGTGAGTAAAAGATCTTCTTGAAATGCAAAGTGCTGGTCTTGTGTTACTGGTCTTCCTAGGGTTCCATGAAGTCCGTCTGATCTGGATTCTAGCTCTGCCATGCTCTGGCTCTCTTGGCTACTGCCCTGGATCATTCAGATGTGGAGTGATTTGTTACTCAGGAAGAAGCTTTTCTTCTTTAGCTGGAAGCGCAGTGGCTAGAAGCATCTCCCTAGGAGCTGCCTAAGTTCCCTGGCCACTGTACTGAGCCTTGAGATCCCCACCATCTGACCCAGCTGGGCCAAAGCAAGTCTTTTCTTCATCAACTGATCAACCAAGCCATCAGACTGTCTCAGAGATCTACACCTACACACCAACCCAGAGTACATCTCTTCCCACTACCCTCTGTCCTGACTGAAACCTGGATTGTCCCTTGAACACATCACTTGTGTTCCCTCAAGAAATCCTCAGTTCTCCCACTTGGCCTTTATCCAGACTTACAGAGCATGCCAAGGGAGGAGAGAGTAGGCTTTGGGACGCCAGGCCTGGCATCGTCTCCCCGCGTCTTGCCACTGCCATTCTACGTTATCCTGCATAATACCTCTTCACTTTTTCCAAATCACCACTATTATCACCAGCCCTTCACAACCCCTGAGCCTTTCTCCCCAGACGTTCTCACTTCTCACTCTTCCTAAACCGTACATGAGCCACTTGTTGGACTTCTCACCTCAGGAAGCTCTGCCCCTCCTGGGCTCCTAACTCTAAGTTCTTCTCCCCTCAGCCACACTCCAATGTGGCCAAGCTCTAAGACACCCCCCCTCTGCTGCCCAGGCCACAGTAGAGACCTCTGGCCTCCCTATCTTCTGTGTCTTACCCTTCCAACCCCCAACCATGCCACTTGCCTCCCTAACCCTTTATTATCTGCATTCTCTCACTAGTCACAATGCATAACAGGTATATAGACTTTACAGTTTACCATCACCACCATTTCCATTTCCCTTACCCATTCCTTCACCACTGAGTGAAGGCTTCACCATTGAGTGGGGCTTCCTGTGTGCCCAGGCTGGTGCCAGAAACTGGAGGTACAGGGATGCCTCAGAGACCTCACATATGTGGTCCCCTTTAATCTTCACACAATGTCTCAAGGAGATAGGTAGGACTCATGGTAATCCTTTTCACAGATGAGAAAAGAGATGAGAAATGGGATCCAGTGGAGAGAGGTCCGACTACTAAACCCTTCAGTAATGACTAGACGTCTCCTCCCTGACCAAGCCCCAGCCTCCTCTGGTTTCCTGCATCCTTTTCCCATGGTGAACAACAGGCTGAGCTGTTAGCTACATCCTCAAGACTAGATGAGTCCCAACGCTTCTGCGTACAGTTGTACAGTATGCACACTGTACACAGGTGCCCAGCCAAGAGGCTGAATGGGCTGAAATCCAGCCTAGGCTCCTTGCCGAGCCATGTGGCTAAGTCTACTGTGAAAAAAGGTTGCCTTTTTCTAATTGGGTCTGCTCAGAAAGGGCACCTGTTTACAATGTGTGTCAAGGTACCGCATAGGCCAGCTGTGGTACTCATCCTCTTTTGACTTCCAGAAATGCTCCTTTGCTTATTCCTGGTTCCTTAGACTAGATGCTCTTGACTAGCAGTTTCTTCAGCTAGCTCAAGCTGTCCAAAACCAAATTCATAACTTCTCTGCCAAAGCTGTGGTCTTCTCAGTCTAGTCCATCCTGGTCGATGGCACGAGTATCCATTCAGTCACATAAGCCAGGAACATGAGAGGGATCCTTTATGTCTCTTTTTTCACGCCCAGCCTCCTTCAGTCCCTGAGTTCTGCTGACTCCAACTTCTACCTGTCTCTCGAACCTATCCCCACCTCTCTCTATGCTCACTGTTGGTTGGTCTCACTTTGAGCCTGGTTCAAGAGCCCCTGGACTGATCTCTCTGCCTCAGATTTAGTCTATTGCCAGAATAGCTCTAAAATAAAAATCATTTCTTTCTTTGCTTTATGTCTACAATGGCTTCTGATTTACAACCAAAAGTCCAAACACCTTTCTGCAGCACACAAAGCTGTCAGTGACTAGCTTACCATGCATTTCCACATCCCTGTGTGCTTCTGTGCCTTTGCACATCCTCATCCCTCTGCTTCATAGATGCAATCCCCACTGTGTCCCATCCTCTTATCTTCTTCTCACCCACAGCTCCGGCACTAGCACAGGGTTTTACACAGAAAGATAATCACCAATTGTTTGTTAAGTGAATAACTAGGAGGGTGTATGTGTGCATGCACGGATATGTGGACGACTGGACGTATGGATGCAGGGATGTATGGATGTATAGATGCACAGAGGGAAGTAACATCATCCCACCTACCCTGTGCAGCCTTCCTTGGCTCTATGAGGCAGCACTTGTTCCGTGACAGTCCTTTGTACCTACATACCTCAACCACAACAGTTATTATACTACTCCATAACTACCTGTTTAAAAATTTTATTTTCATTCATTATTTTTGATAGAGACAGAGACAGAGAGAGAGCAGGGGAGGAGCAGAAAGAGAGGGGGGACAGAGGCTCTGAAGAGGGCTCTGTGCTGACAGCAGAGAGCCTGATGTGGGACTTGAAATCACAAACTGTGAGATCATGACCTGAGCCAAAGTCAAACGCTTAACTGACTGAATCACCCAGGTGCCTTCTCTCTCTCTTTAAAGTTTATTTATGTATTTTTGAGAGAGAGAGACAGAGAGGGAGAGACAGAGAGAGAGGAAGGGAGAGAATCCTAAGCAGGCTCTGCACTGTCCGCACAGAGCCCAACACAGGGCTCGAACTCATGAACCGTCAGATCATGATCTGAGGCTTAACCAACTGAGCCATGCAGGCACCCCTCATTCCTCAAATGTCTTGATGTCCCTGTGCTACCAAGCCCCCTTCCATCTGAGCACTTCCTTCTTGCTGCACTCTCTTAGCTGTATCTTCTTCCTCTTCTCTTGCCATCGGTGGTTCTTTCTCCCACCCCAACCCTGCTCCTCAATGATGGGGACCCTAGAAATACACCAATTGCTTCCCATTTCCTCTCTTTGTGCTGACTCTCTTGGGACGCTTCTTGAGCGCTGCTTCAGTAGTTTAGGTGGAGATAATTCGCAGATTAATGGTTCTAGCCAGACTTTCCACTCTAAGGTCTACAGGAGAGAAGGAAAACCTAAAGAACAGAATGCTATGGCTCAAGAACAACCAATCACAAGTAGTCACCAGGGTGCCAACCATGTGCTGGATCTTTTTGTTTTAAATTTGTCACATAAACATGTATTTGCCTATTTCTTCTGCAGTATGGTTAGCCAGTATTTGCCTATCTCTTCTGCAGCATGGTTAGCCAGTTCAGAATCAGTTCATCTCAAGACAGAAAACTTAATCAAGAGCCTGCCACTTGAGGTCAACATGTACCCGGCAAGGATCTATGCCTGGGAACACCAAGCCAAAGAGGCTGGGCTCCATAATGCTATGGTCTATTCTTCATTTGGCCTTCAGTTTCTAGTAAGTACAAATGGACCTTTCTGAAAATCTCATGAAAGTCATGGACCATCTACCCAGAAAAATAAGCAATTCACAGAATTTTGCACGTAAATTTAGATTAGGGACCTCAGTTAAGAAGGCACTGTTGTAAGAGTCCTACTGATAAATGACTTGTACCAAAGCACACACTCATATTCTCAACTTGCTCCCCAACTTTACAGCACACTCTTTGTATTTCAATATAAAATGTGTTTCCTATACCAAATTAAAAAATGGCATGGATCTGAATAAATATTTATCTAAAGAAAATATATAAATGGCCAATAAGCACATGAAAAGATGCTCAACATCATTAGCCATCAGTGAAATGCAAATCAAAACCACAATGAGATATTACTTCACACCCACGAGGATGGCTATAATAAAAAAGAGACAATAACAAGCATTGATGAGGGTGTGAATAAACTGGAACTCTCAAACTGGTGGGAATGTAAAATGGCACAGCCACTTAGGAAAGCAGTCTAGCAGTTCCTTAAAAGGCTAAACATAGAGTTACCATATAACCCAGCAATTCACTCCTGGGTACACAATCAAGAAGAATGAAAACATATCCACACAAAAACTTATACATGGATATTCATATCAGCATTACTCATAATAGCCCCAAAGTGGAAGCACCCCATATCCATCAATCAATAAATAAACAAAGTGTGATATAACCACACAATGGAATATTACTCAGCAATAGAAAGGAATGGGGTACCAATGGCCGCTACCCCATGGATAAACCTTTAAAACACTGTGCTAAGTGAAAGAAGCCAGTCACAAAGAGCCACCATATTATGTGATCCCATGTATGTGAAATGTCCAGACTAGGCAAATCCACATCCACAGAAAATAAACCTGGGGTTGCCTAAGACTACAGGGGTATTGGTGGTTTGGGGGGAATGATAGCTAAGGGACCCAGGGTTTCTTTTTGGAGTGATGAAAAAAATGTTTTGAAATTGATTGTGGTGGTGGTTACACAACTCTGTGAGTACATGAAAACCCACTGAATTGTACAATTCAAATGGATGGACTGCATGGTTTATGAATTCCATCTCAATAAAGCCGCTAAAAAAACCTGTACCTTGTAAAAATACATATGAAGCACTAACTGCGAAAACTGGATAGAGCGGACACCAATCAGAATGAAAACATTCTGCTCCTCAGAAAACATCATTTAGAAAGGAAAAAGCAAGCCAAAGACTGGGAGAAAATATTTTTTTTAGCATATATGTTTGATAAAGGACTTATATCCAGACTATATAAAGAATCAATAATAAGAAGATAAACAACTTGATTAAGAATGGGCAAAAATGTATGTCTCAGGCAACTATAAGGAAACAGAAGAAGATGCTTGCAGGACTGCTCTGAATGTGAAAAGGCTGTAACAAGTTGACCCCAAAGAATCCCACCTGATCTGGATGTGGGCAGAACGAGAGGGGACACGAGAATATCAGAATAACTGTTAATGGCTAAATATACTGTAAAGACTTTTACCATGGTGTGTTAGAAAACGATTCTTCAAACAAAGTGGCTGTTGCAACGATAAAGCAGATATATGCGAGAGAGAGAGAGAGAGAGAGAGAGAGAGAGAGAGAGAGAGAGAGCACGCGCGCCTGAGTACACACATGAGTTACACGGCTCTAAACCGTAAACTATTGGAACATCCTGTGAGGACTAGATAACGTCAGTCTTGTACAACATGAGCCCAGCAGCTGGCCATCTAACCGCCAAACAGTGTAAACAGAACACAGATTCTCCACACACACACAGGACACTCAAGCAAACCTGCCACCCCCACCCTGAGCCCTAGATTCTTCTGCCAAAAGACCCCAAAAATGAGTGGGAAAAAATTTAGCCATAAATGCAAACTTCTGTTGACTAACAGAGTATCTTTCCTTGAAAAAAGGAAAAAAGACAGAAAAGGGAAAATATCCAGAAGATGGTGAGCAGTATGGTGAGAAGTATGAATCAAAAGATAACTCTGTACTGGACAAGAGGACCCAGCTAAAAGAATGCTGATTCATGAATCTAGCTCCCTAAGTAAGACAGAGCAGTTGAACCACTGTCTTGAGGAGTTAGACACTGTCTCCTTCCTCTGAATAAGACTTAAGAGGTCATAAACCAATGAGAGCTACGCTTTTGGCTTCTGATGTGAGAGCCTTGGGTGAGAGACAGCAGTGAAAATTTGGTTTGGATGTGATGGGCAAAATTTCCAATAGGCACTACAGAGTTCGGAACCCTGGGCACAGCCTGGGTTCCTCTGGCTGGCACTGATCTGTCAAGGCAGAATGTCTTAAGAACTCACCTCAGCCTCTGGCTCTCTCTGGGACAGGAAAGACAGTAAATCATGCAACTGAACCATGGTCCAAGTGGAACCACCAACATACGACTTATCCATTCATGCACTGAATAAACATTTATTGAGAGTCTACTCAACACCAGTCGCTAAGCTAAGTACTGAGGATACAATGATTAATACAGCTTTGAGGGAGGAAGGTAGACATTAAACAAGAAGTGTGATAAATGTTACTTAGCTTAGCGGACTGTTGTCACATGGGAATGGAGAAGGGCTGAGGGCCAGAGCTGACTATGAATGACTTTTGTTCCACTTTTCTTGGAACCAAAGGGCCAGAATGGAGGCCCAAATAGCAAGGTCAGAGGAATGACTGGTATGAACTTGCTCACACCACCAAAGGGAAGCAATGCCATGTGGTGCCATTAAAAGCTGTTTAAGTCTTTGGATACTGAGCCTGGCAGTGAGGCCTATTCACAACTAGATAATACAGAATACACAACTACATGATACAGTTCTCCCCAATATACGCATACCAGCACATAAATCAGAATCATTGTCTCTCTCGCTCATTTTTTCTCCCTCTGTCTCACATACAGCAGTTCATACTCATCTATATATATACCACCCACCATCACATTCCTAACCCATACTCCCAGCCTCACACCTCCAAAAGCATATACACACATCGCACCAATATATACACACACACACAGGCCACCATACCAGGCTGGCTGCTGTTCCACTCCTCACTTTCCGGGGTGCTAGCAGCAGGCTGTCCCTCTGGATCCTTTCCTTCTTCTTGCTTCTCCTGCGGAAGGCAAGCCTTATTCCTGTCCTCAAGGGTTGAAGTCCCAGACTCTATTCCCCTGCCTGGCTCCCTGGTGTTCAGTCACAAACAAGTGGAATTTCTGCTAGGCTACCAGCTGGAACACAGCTCCAGCGGACAACCCCTTATGAGGTTGAGGTGCACTCACATGACCATACAGCCCCTAGTGACGCAGTCTGATGACAATCTTCCTCATTCCCCTCAGAACTGCTCTGTGTGGATTTTACCTGCCCACTGGAACTTTCATGCTCTGTCTCTTCCAGCTTCTCTGCAACTAGAGCCCTGTGCTCCCAGGCCTCTGGCCTTGTGACTGGGCTCCGGTGATGGAGCTTTCCATCTGCCTACACACCTACTTGGGTGCTGCTTTATGTGAATGTGACTTAGCCCTGACACGAGACTGAGATGGGAGCTCCAGAAAGCAGGAGGGTGATTTAATAATTTTCCTCTAACCAAGTACAGGACCTGAATCAAAATGGGACCCCAAAAATATGATGAGTGAGCCATCATGTGTCTTCTCTGGCCCAGCCCCACAGCTGGATTAACAGAGAGGGTCGTGGGAACTGAGGCAGTCTCTAGCCTCCCCTCTCCCTCCCCACTGCCCTCTTCCTACCAAGGCCTCTGGCTCCGACTCCTCCTCTGATGGGCTGTGGTATTCCCTGCGCTTCCTCTTCTTCATGGGTTTGAGGAGTTCAGAAGCGCTGGTGCTGGAGCTCTGGCCGGAGTTCTCCACTATGACTGACCTGAGGGAGGAAGGCCTGAGAGAAGGAAGCACCCACCCTGCACCACCCAGTCCCTCTCCTAAGCCCTGAACAGGAAGAGGGCTTGCCTACCCCCCCCCCCCCCCCACAGCCAGAGCAAGTAGGGTTGCAATCCCCTCCCCCTTACCGCTCTTGGAACAGCGGTGGGCAGTCATCATTGGAAGAACCAGGATCCGGACCTGCGCTTTGCTGAGGTCCACACTCCTGGCACTGACAGTTCCCATCATCTTCTGGGGGGTCCTGCGGGGGATCTTCTGGAGGGTCCTGGGGGAGGTCCGCTGCGGGGGGGCCAAAGGGGCCTCAGGCCTCCCACCCACCACAGCCGCACCTGTCAGGCCCCGCCCACCTCAGAGCCCACGCCCCCTCAGGACCAATCCCTGGGTGCACTCACAGAACCAGGGCACCCTCACCCCAACCCCTAACCATGGAAACTCCTTGGGGAGCTCGGGCCTCACCCCACCCGTGCAAGGCCCCAGTCTGGGGACTTGGTGGGTGGGGGTCCTACCGGGCTGTTGGGTGCCCGCATCGCCACCTCCCGCCGGGGCCTCGCCATCTTCATACTCGGCCACACCTTCTGGCCGCAGCTCTGGGCTCGGGGGCTGCTCTGCTCCTACCATGTTCAGCGGTGCGTACTCGCTTATCCGGAACTGGAGCGCAGGACGGTCTGAGGACAGGACTCCCGTACCCCCTCGACCCGTCCCCCACTCGGCACAGTCCCCTCAAGCCGCCTTACTCCGCAAGGCTCGGCTCCGGGTGCCAGGCTCCAAGCCACGCCCCCAGCAGCCCTCCAGACCCCGAGCGCCTCCACCCCAGCCATGCCCCTAGAGTCCCGCACTCAAAGCCGCACCCTGGAACCCTTCATCGAGGCCCCTTCCCCCTCCTACGCCTCGAGCCCCGCCCCTGGCCCGCTGGCCCCGCCCCTCAGGTGCGGCTCGCCGGGGACCCGCCAATCCCCACAGACACTGACCCGCAGGCCGCTCCCAGGAGGCGGGGCCGCGGCCTCCGTCCACTCCAGGAGCCGCACTGTGGTGGCGCTGGAGCTGGCCACAGGCCCGGCGCTTAACTGCGGCAGAACGGTGGCCGTGACAGGTACACTGCCCGCCACTCGCTCCGGAGCGCCCACATGGATCGGTTCCCGCGGAAAACAGGACACGTCTAGGGCACTGCTGGGCAGGCCAAGGGTGGCCGAGCTGGCTGTGAACAAATACACGGACTGTCATGACACAGGTAAGCCTGGTGGTCGTGCCCCATGCATGTGTGTGGGCAGGTGAAGGTTTGTCTTTCTCAGGATCCATACCTGCCTAAGCAGGTATGCTCCTTCTCCCCAGACCCCTGGCTTGGCCCACCTGGGATGATGAAGGCAGTAGTGGGCAGGTGAGAGCCAGAACCTGAGCTGTCTCTGGCCACCAGGTGCACGTTGACCTCTCCTGTGGAGGGCCCCTTCAGTGTCCTCAGCATCTCCATTTCGGCATTCCCCTCCATCCTGGTAGGCCTACAAGCTGAAGACAACCCCTAGGGCAATCAGGGCGGGAGGGGGCTTCTTTGAGGAGCAGCTGGTCACCCTCAGGCTGGCAACCTGCAGAGAAAATCCTCAACCCTAGGTAGAGCAGGCTGTCTTAGGAAACCAACATAAACTCTGGCTCCTGGCTCCAACCAGGTCACCCAGATGAGGGCTCTGGCCAGGCCCTGCATCTCCCCCAGACTCTGGGAGATGGGCATGCGTGAGGGTGCTCTGTAAACTGTGATGCTCTGAACTGACTCTGGGGAGTAGGTCTTGGGCCAAGGTTCTGTCTGGCCAGCTGTCATGGCGTAGCCCAGGCTAAGTCCAAACTCCCCTCTCTCAACCCTGACCTCCAGCCCCACTAGAATCAATCCCTTCTCCCTCTGGAAATTTAGAGCCCTCAAGTACCAGGTTCTCTCTCACTCACAAGGTCCATTTTCCTGGGAGATGATCTTTCCTGATCACAGTCCTTTATAACACCTGCCCACAATCCTTCAACCCCAAGCACAGAGTGCACACCGTAACATCTGTTGAACAAATGCATGCATGTGAAGAGCACAGAGGTATCTGAGAGCCCAGACAGTGCATGAGTTTGCTATAAATAAAGCAAGGGCAAAAGAGGCATTTAATACAGAGGTGGTTGAACAGGTAAATATATGGGGAAAAAACACCTAATGACATAACAAATATACTTAATATCTATCATTTACTTAACTCTTAAACTATCTTGGCCACTGTTAGTGCCTTACCAGCACCGTCCAGTAGAATCTTCTGTGATGATAGAAATATCTTAGGCCTATATTGTCCAACACAGTAGTCGCTAGCCACACGTGGTTACGGAACACTCGAAATGTGGCTAGTGTGAACAAAGAACTGAATTTTTTTTATCTTCATTTAAATTGGAATAGCCACAGTGACCACAGTTACTGTATTATACAGCAAAACTGTACACATATTATAATTGGCCTGTCGGCACTACCTACAAAACACATCTCAAAGTCTGACAACTTCTCTCCATTTCCTTGCTGCCACACTAGTGCCAACTGCTATCAGCTCTCCTTGGACTTGAGAAACTGCCTCCTAACTCATTTCCCTCCTTCCTTGCCTGCCCCCTATAGTCTATTCCCAGGCAAGAGAAAGCTTTAAAAATGTAAACCGAATCACATTATTTCCCTATCTAAAATTCTTCCATGGCTCTCCGCTGCCCTTAGAACAAAATCCAAGTGCTTTATCCTATAGAATCTGACCCCTGTCTTCCCCTCTGATCTTATCCTCCATCAATCTTCCCCTGTTCTCCACCCTCAACAAACACTGGTTTCCTTCTGTTGATTAACAAACATTCCCACCACAGAGCCCTTGATCCTTGCTGTTCCCTCTGCTTAGAATGCTCTTCCCCATCCTCTTTGCTTGGCTGTCCCCCTCCCATCCTCCAGGCCTTGGCTCAGTGGCCATCTCCTCAGAAGAGGTCTTTCCTGGCCATTCAATTTAAAGCAGCACACCCCTCACCCATTCCACTACTGCCTATCCTATTACTGTGTTTATTTCCTTCACATCCTTCATTACAATCAATAATGATCTTCATTTACTTATTTGTGTTTGATCAGTCAACCCCACTGAGATAGAAGTTCCATGAAGGCAAAGATTTGTTATCTGTCTTGGCCACTGCTCTATGGCCAGTCCTCAGAATAGTGCCTGCACACAGTAGGTGCTAAAAAAATGTGTTGTATTTCAGTAATTTCAACTTGTTAATAAAAAGCTCTGTATATGTGATTGATACTGGGTTGCTTTAAGGTGTTAGCAGTAATTGACAATGGCTTCTGGCATACACGTTAAAGGAAAACATAGCCTAGGCTTAAGACTGACTTAAGACTATGAATCTCAGCTCCACCACTTACACCTGTGCTTCTAAGTAGCTTACCCTCTTCGAGCCTCAGTTTCTTCATGTGTAAAATGTGGCAACGGTATATGCCTCAAATGGCTGTGGTGAAGACTAAATGGACAAAATACGTAAAGTCTTGGTAGCAGCAGAGCAGACCTTCGACAAATCCACTCCCTTTTAACAGAAATCCCAGGAAGCTTGGTAGCTTGTTGGCAAAATCAGCTTACAGTGCTGTCTCTCCCAGCCTCCCTCCTGCTATTCTTGTGCATTCATTTATTTTCCAGATTTTCTTCCTTAAAATAGAGTCCATCCTCTGTATTATAGAGTATGTAATCAGGTAGGCAAAGGCTAGATACATAACCTGATTAATTCAGGCAACGTTCAAACCAAGGTGTGTCCCGTGTTAAAATTATAAAATAGAACTCCCTGAATTTCAATTCTCCTTATTTTGTTTTGCACAGCTGATGTACCATTTTAAGTGCTTTTCAATAGAGTCAATCTTTTTACTCAAAACCTTGGCAGTCATTAAGAGTCAATGTGGTAGGATGCCTGAGTGGTTCAGTCAGTTGAGCGTCAGACTTGGTCATGGTCATGGTCTTGTAGTTCGTGAGTTCGAGCCCCACGTCGGGCTCTGTGCTGACAGCTCAGAGCTTGGAGCCTATTTCAGATTCTGTCTGCCTCTCCTCTGCTCTCACTCTGTCTCTCTCTCTCTCTCTCTCTCTCTCTCAAAAATAAACAGAATCAAAAAAAATTAAAAAAAAAAAAGTCAGTATGGTTACTCCTGGAAGAATTTCATTCTGTTTCCAAACTTATCACATGCTTTAGGTGTATGCAGGAAGGGAGGCTAAGGGGACTGCCCTGCTATTCAGTTTGTTGCCCTCATTTCAGCAAACACTGGAGGGCCAACTAGGTGTCAGCACCGTTCTGTGCCCTGCGAAGACAGTCTCAAAAAAGAGTGCTCTCATGAAGCATATATTGTAGAAATAAGGGATAGGGTTGGGCTGGAGATATAAATTTGAAAGCCATCATGTATAGCTGGCGTTGAAAACCATAAAGCTGAGTACAAAGAACAAGGTAGGAGCTTTGGAGCTCACCAAGATTTATAGGTTGGGAGGAGGAAGAAGATCTAGTAATAGAGCTTCTCATGAGGTCAGGGGGAATCCAGAAGAGTCTGAGCTTCTGGAGGACACATGAGCAAAGTTTTCAGGAAAGGGGGCCAGATCAAGTCAGGTGAGGGAGTGGATCGTTGGGGCAATAAGGAGTCATTAGAAACCTTGACAACAGCCACTTCCAAGGAGCTGTGGACATAAAAACCTGGCCGGAGTGGGTTCTAGAGAGAGATCATGGATTAGCTCAATACTTATTGAGCACCTACTATGTGCCAGGCCCTGTTCCAGGCAATGCAGATTTATCAATGAACAAAATAGACAACCCCTGTCACGGAATCCACATTCTAGTGGGGGAAACTAACAGTAAGGATTGATCCTCGTGGGAGAATAGGAGAAAGGGAAGTGGAAACAACGGGACTACCAACTCTCTTAAGGAGGTTGTGATGTGAAGGAGAGCATGGAGTTGGGGGATGGTGTTTGGAGAGTGATGTGGTCTCAAGGAAGGGGTGTGGGGTGTTTGTTGGTTTGTTTTTAAATAGGAGATGTCACAGCATGTTTGTACCTGAGGAAAATGAGCCTATGGAGAGGAAAAAACTGACAGGGCAGGGAAGAAAGACTCAGTCTAGAAGACAAATCCTTGAATATGCAGGAGGAAAGGGGACCCAGTGCATCTGTGATGTGGAGACCCAACACACGGTAGCCTTGGGCTCCTGCCAAGAAGCACCTACTGCTTCTGTGTTCTTCCTCCCCAGCTAGACCATGAGTTCTGAGGCCCGAAACTGCTTTCTCTGTGATTTGAATTCGTTCCTCCTCTCCCGCTGCCACCCCTTGTGCTTGCAGCCCATGTGGCATTTTCATAAACACTGTCCCACCTGGTACACACAATAGCACAACCAGTCTGAAATGGCTCCCGGGCCTGAGCCAGGTGCCAGGAACATCCACTCCCACCCCTAGAGCCTGCTTGCAACTTCAGAACCCCACTTCTGTGTCCTGCGCATATATGGTTCCTTCTGCTTGGTACCTTTCCGTATCCCATAGGTCTGGAAAAATCCTAATCACCCTCCAAGATCCAGCTTGAGTGACACCTCTTCCTTGAAGTGTTCCCCAAATCCACCCCAAAACAAAGTTAATCATCTCCTTGACTGTGCTCCATTCCACCACAGTCTAATTATGCATTAACTTGTGGGTCTCTGAGATGGCACAAAGCAGCTGATGTGTAAAAAGCCTGACACAGAGGTTGCACTCAACAGTCACTGAATGAATGAATCAGAGAGCTGGGAGTAAAAAGTGGTCAACATATTAGAAACAATGATATTGAAATACATCAATGGTTTAGCCATTCATTCCTTAGGGGCTAGAATACAATTTCCTCCAGCGTTGCTCAGAGCCAGTCAGCTACCCTGAAGGCAGCCCTGGGCAGTCAGCTTCTCTGGGAGTTGCCCTCAGCCAGGGGAGCTGCCTCGCCCAAGTGCCCTCTCCTGGAAGCAGCCATCCTGTCAGACTAGTTGATAAAGGGTAGAAGGGCCTTGCCCCTTGTCTCAATTTGGGTTATCTCAGCAGGGCCATGTCCCTTCCAGAGCTATCCCTGGGACAGGTTGAGGCCTCTGCAGAGACTACGTTGGCAGTTCAACTTCTGCCCACCACTTTGCTGTCTTCACTGTCCTACAGGTGATACTCCCAAGGGCACTCCAGTAAGTCTGCACTCACATCTCCCTCCCGGAGCCTGGTTTCAGGGAACCCGACCTAAAACAGTCATTGGGTCCCTGGGACAGAGCGGTCTCTGGCACATAGCATATGCTCGGTAAACATTTATTGAATGAGTATGTCCCTGTTTATTTTCCCTATCTGCTAAGGTTCTTCCCACTGCTTGCCCTTCAAGGCTTCGTATACAACAGACGCTCAATAAAGGCCCTGGCTCTAGGTGTTGGGAGTGGGGTTAGCGCTCCAGACATCCCCACACGCCTCAACACACACACACTCAGCCCCAGCGAGATCGGGCGCCACAAACTTGGGGCCTGCCCCCAGCAGCTGCGGCCGGGACGCGGGAGGGGCGAAAGCCGGCTCCGGGGTCGGGACCGCCGCCCGCCCGCCCTCGGAGGACTGGTACGGACGGCGGCGGGCGGGGCGGCCACCGACCCGTCGGCCACGCGCAACGGTTACTTTTTAAAACGCCAAAATGGCGGAATTCTTTTTATTCTTTCCCTTTATGGCAAAATAATAATCCCATTTCCCGTTATAAAAATCGGAAACCAACGGTAGGAAGAAGAAAGTTTGCCAGATGACCCATTTCCTAAGAAACCCCAAAGCCCGCCCTCTACACCTTCCGTCGTATTAATGAAAAACTCTTAATTGACTGCATTTCGCTGAAGACGGAGCCGCCGCCTCTCCCACGCGCGGTCGCGGCCCCCAGCCCCGCAGCGGCCGGCCCCAGCCCCGGTAGCGCTCCGCCCGGACCCCTTCCGCCCCGCTCCCCCCGCCCTCGTCCCCAGCCCGCGTCCCCCGCCGGAGGCACTCGCCACGAGCCGCGCGCCCGGACCGCGCGCTGGGCACCTGCGGCAGGGCGGGCGGCACCCCATACCCTGGGCCGAGCCCCCGCCGCGGGGTCCCTTACCTGCGAGGCCCGCCCGTGGCCGCCCGGTGCCGAGCCGCCGTCCGAGCCCCGCGCGGCGCGCGCCTGCGCGCAGAAGGGGCGGGCCCGCCTCCCTGCAGGACGCGGGGCGAGCGCCGAGTGGGAGCAGGGGGCGCGGGCCCGGCCGCGTGGGCCTAGTGGCCTCTCCCCTCGCCTTCTCGGTGGAGATTCATCCTGCCCCCCACCCTCCGCATCTCGGCCAACTGCGTGCAAGGGGCGCGGGACCCGCCGAGCCGGAGAGCGACCCTGCTGGGCCCTAGCGGAGTGGCCAGTGACAAAAGACGGGGTTGCACTCCCGCACGCGTCCCGGCTAGGGCGCTGCGGTGCCCAACGCCCTCCTACCGCGCCGCCCCACCCCCAGCCTGGAGAAGGGGAGCCAAGGAGCGTCAGACAACGGCCTCACAACGGGTGAAGGGGCGTGCGACCAGAGGAAAAGGCCCAGGGGGGGCGTGGGTTCCGATTCTGACCCTGCCTGGCGTAAAGGGCGGCACTGACCAAACCTGCGTTTGGATGACCCTGTTGCCACGGCTGCTAGTGTGACCTGGAGGACATCATTTAATCCTGGCACTAATTTCTCCATTTGTAAAGACTAACCTACTTCATGGCATATAGTTCCTGTTTTGGTGTTACCTTGAGCAAGTCACTGCTTCCCCTGTGCTTCAGTTCCCTTGATCTAACTGGAAAGTGGATGTAATAACATACTGCATGCAGATGAAAACAGGGCAACTCTTGGTCCAGCCTAGAGCTGGGGGCTCCTCTCCCACACCAAAGGATTTAACCTAATCCCTCATTTTACAGAAAAAGGACACTGCTGTCCATTTGGCCTGCTAAGATCATGACCACAGTCAGAGCTCCAGCCTCCTGACTTGGTCCCAATGAGAAAAAGATTCCTAATTAATTGTAGGCAAATTCCCCAAGTTGTGATCATCAGATTTAAACCTGGTTTAAATAAACCAGACTTTATTCTGGTTGCCACGCCAACGCATTACATGTGTTCTTCCTTGCTGCAATGTCAATTTTTAATCACATCTCATATTATTGGGAACAGAACTGCATCAGTTGAGGATGCTGGTTGCCATAACAATGTAAGTCTCTTTATACACACCAATACACACACAACCATCCGCTTTTTTTCTCTCATCTCTACCCAGACTGCTTGTTCTAGATTTTCCAAAAGGTTTATTTTAGGTATTCAGATTACAAGAAAGTGATGGAACTACACAAACACATGGCTTCTCAATTACAAATGCATCTTTCAGACAGTGATTCAGACAGACAAGTGGAATCTGAGCCAGCAGGATGCAGGAACGAACAGGAGTTGCTAAGACATTATTCTGCCCATTACCAGTATTTGGTTGGTCCAGATACTTTTGGTGGTCTTGCTTGCTTGAACACCTTCGGGGATGCAGAGCTCCTCCCAAGTTGATGTGATTTGGGGAAGGTTCTCTCACAGAGCCAGCGTTTATTGTGCTGCGCCAGAATGCCCTCAAAAGCAAGTGAGCTAGTCCAATCTTTCCCTCAAGTGACGCCCCCCTTCTATATGTCAATAGCCTAAAGGTCTTCTCCAAGTTAACCTTCCACCCCAGTGGACCCAAACTTGATTGAAATGTTGATAGCAGAAGCACAGAGAAAACTGTTGTGAGCAGCCAACAACTTTCTGTTCCTACAAAATTTAGTTCACTCTTGGTGCAGTCACTGTTTTAGGAAAATCATCAAAACGTGCCCTTTATGTAAGTGTGCAAACATCTCTGGTTCTGACAGAAGATTTTACTAACAGGAAGCCCTTTCTAGCATAAACATGCCAAAATCCTAGGTAAAATATTACAAGAAAAAAAGAAAACCAGCAAAGGAGGAAGAAGAGTGAATTCATGGTTGAATTTGCAATAAGGGGAACGAACAGGAGTCAGAAACAAGAGGGAAACAGAGCAATAAGGAAGGGGTGGCCTGGTGTCCTTCTTGTCCTGGAGGCTGTTATTGGATAGACAGGGACCAGCTGCTAAGGACCGGGGTTTCATCACACACTTCATGGCAGGAGATGGGATCTTAAGTCCAGGTGATACCAGGAGCAGGTACTGAAAAACGCATGAAAAGACCACATCCCCAGACAATGTAATTGTGGGCTCCATAGTGGGAAAGGCAGGGGAGACACAAGACACAAGTTTCCAAATATGATTAGCTTCAGGTCCTGCTTCCCCCAGAGCATGGGTTTTTATTACCCAAAACTTCAGACGTTGACAAAGTTTACATTTGGGTTTGGGAACTGAAGCTTCTATTTGTAACCGCTAGGAAAAAAACTTGTTTCAGTGAAGCCCAGAGCTTCAGCTATTTCATTTCCTTTACCCTCACTCTGTAAATATCTGAACCTTGTTCTCAACAATTTGTCTTATGATGATCCTCAGGAACCCAACAAAAAAAGCATCAGCTGACCAAGCCATATTCATTTTCTATCAAGGAACAAACTGGTGGCTTAAAACGACACAAATGATCAAAGCCCAAATTGGGTCTCACTGGGTCTCAAGGGGTTTTATTTCCCAGTACCAAGGATTTTCTCCCCAAGGAATTTACCTTGTCAAGGGGACAAACACCACTTAGGAAAGGTGGACCAAGAACCGAAGTCTATACAAGCCATTATTTTGCTTTACTCTGACTCTATCTGCTCCAGGGCATCTTCTGGTGTCATTTATCAGATACCTCCATTTAGGTTATGACAGAACACCACAGACTATACTAGGTGACTTACAAAAAAAGCTTATTTCTCACAGTTCTGGAGGCTAGAAAATCCAAGATCAAGGCACTGGCAGATTTCATGTCTAGTGAAGGCCTGCTTCCTGGCTTCACCAACAGTCATCTCCCTGCTCTGTCCTCACACGGCAGGAGGAGCAAGGGATCTTTTATAAGGGTGCTAATTCTAATCATGAGGGCGCCACCTTCATGACCTAATTACCTCCCAGAATCCGTACCTCCAAATATCATCACATTGGGGATGTTTCTACATGAATTTTGGGGAGATATAAACATTCAGTCCATAGCACGTCATATCCCACAATCAGCTGTTTGGATGAGGTTGGAACTTACCTTCCAATCTCCCTTCTTCCACTCAAGGAACACACATTGGCTTTCTGGTACAAACCAGCTACTTGGACAGTGTTGGCCAGGTATGGGGGTGGCAGAGTAGGTGGGCATCTCCCTTAGAAAAGCTTATCTACTGAGAGGCAAAAATAAAATTCCTTGGTGTACTTATTAACTCAAGAACCTCTCCCTGGCTTTGGACAGGAAATGAAAAAAGTCAACCTTTCAACTTTGCTTTATTTAGCAACATCATCAAGTCAGTGTAAGGTTTTATACTTTATTGAAATACGAAATATTTGTTATCTGTTAAGAAACATGGCACACACTCCAACTGAGTAAATCTGAAGAGAATTTAACAAAGGGTCTATTTTTAAAGGGATGGGCAGGTTGTTGGAAAATCACAATTATTAGAGTAAAACCACTGGGGCTAGGAAAGAAAGGGGAGACTGTGGTTACCAGGACTCGGAACAAGAGGGCCATATGTAGCACACTATGCCCTTCAGATGAGGACCACCACCAGCCTGAACCCTACAGAGAGGAGGCTGTGGAAATAGGTGTTTCAATCTCAATCTTTTCACTCTCCTTTCCTACTGCTTTTCCCTAATGGCTGAACCTAATCAGAAATCAGAGGGCAAAAGAGTATGTGGACGGAGCCAATAGAGATTAACTTCCTGGGGTTCAGAACAGAGAATGGAGGCGTGGTGGTGTGGGAGGGCCAAATGGAAAGTGTCTATTTGTTTAGGCAAAATGAAATTACTAACCTCCTAAGTTTTTCTTCTTCATACACAGGTTGGTGGATTTAGGCTGGGCGGTCTCAAGCTGTAGGCTTGAGGCTAACAGGCACCTTCCCTTACCCCTGACACCTGTCTCATATCCTAGGACGAGCAGGCTGACAGAGGGATATTATTCTCATAGTGATGGTAGAGATGCAAAAGACCAAGTCCATTTGTGTAAGCATTTAAGCCTTTAGTCATGTTGTATGTTTCCTGTAGCTACAGTAACTAATTACCATAAATTTGGTGACTTATTAAAACAAAAATTTATTACCTTGCAGTTGTGGAGCTCTGAAGTCCAAAATGGGTTTCATTAGTCCAAATGGATTGAGGGGATGTTTAGCCTGGAGAGGACCTTCACAAGGTTAAGCTGTGGGCAGGGCTGTGCTCCCTCCAGAGGCTTTAGAGAACTGTTTTCTTGTCTTGAGGTTCCTTCTGTTTTCAAAGCCACAGCGTAGCATCTTCTGGTGTCTGATTTTGCTTGTTTTCGCATCAGCTTTTTCTGGTCCTTTTACCTTCCAGCCTATTGTGATTACACTGAGCCCGCTTGGATAATCCAGGATAAGCTTCCCATTTCCAGACCTTAATTTAGTCACACCTACAAAGTTCCTTTTACCACGTTAGGTAACATATTCACAAGTTACAGGGTTAGAAGACAGGCATCTTTGGGGAAGGGGAGAGCAGTATCTAGTCTACTAAACATGTCATGCCTACCAAAATTCCACTGGTCAAAATCAAAGGACAGGAGGTACTCTGCTCATTAAGGGAGGATGGGGATATATGTATACACACACACACACACACACACACACACACACACACACACACACTCTCACACACACCTATAAAAGAATCTGGCAAGGCCTTTAAGAAGTATTTACTGAATGTGAGTTTAGACTATTATGACTCAGGTATCATACTGATCATCTTACTATAATCACAGCCACAGCTATCCAGGCTTGAGTTCCTGCTGGGTCCGCAAGGGAATGTCATCTATAGCAAAGGTGGATACAAGCTATAATTTAAGATCCTATTTGTGCATCCCGATTATAATGCTGCTGTGTATGCTACAATGACACTGAAATTTAGGCTCTGAATTTCCCTCTCCCTCTACTCCTATCACCCAGAACAAGAGGACACATTATTTACTTCAAACCCTTCTCTGAAGGTGAAGAGATTCTGCAGGAATACTAAAGTTTCCTCACTCCTTTGCCAGAACTGGCCCAGAATTCAGCTGAACATCTATTAAGGCAGGGAGTCCATATACTACTTGCTTTGCTCTGAGGAGGTTAAAGCAAACCTAGAGTGCTGTTGCTACTAGTGGGCCCCATTCTGTAAGGATACTGACAAACCAAATTCAAAACTGATGAACTGAAAAGGGCTGAGTGGATGTTTAGCCTGCAGAAGACCTCCCCAAGAGCAGACAGTACTATGATCTGTGGGGCCTGAGAAAGATCCAACTAGTAGCAATGAACACCCAAAAGTCCAGACTATACTCACAAATTACCATTTCCAAATAAAGATAACCAGAGCTCACTGGAGAAATGGCTGCCTCCAGATCTGAGATTAGAGAGAGGAGCCTGGAAATCTCATCATATTAGAAAGAAAAGAAACTGATAAAGATTATTAGGGTTGCTTCAAATGAACTCATGAGGCAACCTGAGTTGACTTTCATGAACCAAAGACAGAACAAGGCAACATCAATAAGGAGAACTCCAATGGATTAAAAAAAAAAAAAAAAAAAAAAAAAAAAAAAAAAAAAAAAAAAAAAAAAAAAAAAAAAAAAAAAGTGTGTAAAATCACGGTTTGTGGGTTTAATAATAGATTCAGGAAAAGATCATCAATGGCTTCCAATGACAAAAAGATACCCAAGTAGTTTTGGGAAGGAAAACAAAACAGAATCTGATAAAACCTCTAAAATAATGGGTCTCAAGTTTGAATAAGCACCAGAATCACTTGGAAGGCTTATTGTAACACCTATGGCTGGACTCCACTTAGTTTCTGATTCTAGGGTGGGGCTTGAGAAACTCTGTTTTTAACAAATTCCCATATGATGCTGATGTTACTGGGCCAGGCACACTTTGAGAACCATCGTATTGTTCTTAGATCTAGTCTAGAACATGCTAAATATCATTAGCATGCAATCAGCAAAATCAAGACTGAAAAACTACTCAATAGTGGCCTTCAAAAAATATACCGCAAGGGACAAGAGAACAAAGAGATTTAGGTCTTTTAGTCGTATATAGTGAACGGTCTTCAGCTGGAGTATCTAGGATTTCCTTCAAAATTATCTGGAGAGGAAATGGACAGACATACATTGTTAAAGCTGAATTAAGTATTCAAGAGTTGGTTCACCATACTATTCTCTAACTGGTGCTTGCAAGCTCATAAAATCAAAGTAACAGCAATATATTTAAATAGTATACTCAAGGCTGTTCATGAATAGCTAAAAAGTAGCAGTGGTCACTTAATCAGATACTTGGGCACCATAATCAGCAACTGTGCTTTGCCTACCTTTTCCTCAATTGGCTAGGAAAGAAAGTATTAGGGTTTGACTACAGAGTATTTTAGTCCATGGAGTGACTGTGCCAATGCTTTGATAACAGCATTTACCCCCACAACAATACTAGAGGGCATGGTTTTACACAAGAGAACATGGCTTATTTTCTATGGAATCTATTAATCTCTCCTCTATTTAAAGTAGCCTCCTGCTCCCTTTTTGGCCCTGGGCTAGGAGAACCACACTCCAGCTTTCAGTGGTAATGGTGTACTCTGATGCTATCCAAGCTCTCCCTTCAGCAGCTCTTAAAACTTGAATATTAGCTCCTTCTCTTCCTAAAAACACAAACCCCTTTTCTTAACTTTATTTATAAGACAGTCTATTCACAGGAAGTACTGCCTTACAGGTTATTATAAGATGACTGGACATGATGAGCTGAAGATAATCTCATTCTTGTGATATTCTTGCTAAAAAAGCAATGAGGAGACAGCAGACAAACCCAAATTGAGGGCAATTCTACAAATAACTGTCCTCTACTTTTCAAAAATGACAAGGCCAAGAAAAAGGCTGAGGACGTGGTCCAGATTAAAGGAGACCGAAAAGCCATGACAACAAAACGTGGCAAATGATCCTGAACCAATAGAAAAAAAAGACAAAGAATTATTAGTGGTCAACTGAGACAGATCTATGGAGCATGGATTAGACAACAGTACTTTACTGATGTTATTTTTGGTAGGCACTGTAGTTTAACAGAGAATGTCCCATTCCTAGGAATTAGTTTTTAAGGAAAAAACAGCAAGATGTCTCTATTTTCATATGATTCAGGAAAAAAATTTTTGTAAATGAAACAAAGTATAATTAGTGATGGGAAAAGGGTATACAGTTTTTTGTACAAGATTTTTCTGTTTATCAAAATTATTACTTAAAAAGTCTATTCATTCTCTACTCTCTGAGCCTTCCTTAATCTGAGTGCTTTTCACTAGGAGGAATTATCTGACATTGTTTTTTTGTTTTTCTTTAACACTTTAGGGCTGTTAGGAACTGAACCAGGATTTAAAGCCTGCCTCTGCTAATAAATCTTCATGCTAATTCCATGATTTCCTCAGAAATGATATTGAAAATGGGTATAAACGAGTGTAAACAGTAAATAAAAACTTAATTACTAAGTTTCCTAGTGCTTGAGCTGTAATACTCAGTACCACCTGCTTTTGCAAAATTCCAATGAGCTCTGATGAGACTACCCGGGAAATACCAGTTCTTTTAGATTTACATCTCCAGAAGGATACACAAGAAACTAGCGTTCCTGACTTCTTCCATGGGGTCAAAGGTGAAATTTGCCACGTTAACCTTTTTAGATCTCTCAATTTTTGACTCCTTTCTATTCAAGTATTATAAAAGGTTAATCACTTAAGTACTATACTGAGGGCCCATCTATAGGGTTGCTGTAACCTAGCCAAGCAAATCTAAACAAGCTATTGAGGACCTAGATCAATTACACAATTGCCATTAACTCATCCTTTTGGCAAATGGAAACCTGGTGTTAAACATACACAGATCCATCTTATTCAAGATGTGGTCATTGCCTCAAAAAGTTCAAAATTTAATGTGTAAATTGGTAATTAGTAGGTACCAAACCATGTAAAAAAAACTTTCTTATCGTTTGATATTGAACATTAAAAATAGTATTTTTTATTCCTGCTACACAAGCCAAGGGATTAAATAGAACAATGAGGATACTGAACAAGTATGCTTATTATATATCCACTCAGGAGTATACTAGTCAGCCATTTAAAATAGCAGATCTTAGTAAAAGCAAACTGCAGAACACCACTCACGGTAAGGACTAACAGCTTATTGGGAAGAATAGGTTTTATGATCAAATAATTCTGGGCAGTGACAGATACTGTTAACGGCAGCTACCTTAGCCAGTGAGCTCTAAAGGAAAGATACCTTATATTCCCAAGTATATATTAATTTTGCAATTAAAATTAAGTCAAAACTTAAGAACAAAACATCCAACAGCCATAGGACTGAAATTGGATAAAGTCAGAAAACTGCCTTCTGAAAACAAGGTAAATAATAAAAATGTGAGGTTTCCTAAATGTAAACTGCCGAAGTTTAGAGTGCTCCAAGTCTAAATTAAGGAAATTAGGTTAAGGACTTTGGAAAAGGTGATTAAAGCTTCCTGGTTCACCTGAAAAATACGTCACAGAAAATGCTCAAACCACTATTAAGGTAACAGGTAAATTTTATGTGAAAACAAAGCAAGACAATACAAAAAAGTTCCATATGGTTAATCCTTCACAACAGCAGATAGTACTTATTATGGCTATTACATGTCATATGACAACATGTTCCTGATATTAACCTCTATTTTTAAAAAAAGATTTTAAGTAATCTCTACACCCAACATGGGGCTCAAGCCATAAACCCCAAGGTCAAGAGTCTATGCTCCACTGATGGGGCCAGCCAGGTTTCCTGATCATCATCTTTAATCTCCACAACTCATGGCTTGTCCTTGCCAATTTCATGGATGACATTAAAGCACAACGACTTGCCCAAGATAAACCATCCACTATGTTGATCCTAAAACAGGTCTCTGAGGAACTGAAAAGCCCTTTTCCTCATACTCAAGTCAGGAATGGCTTGCCAACTGGCAACTCTAGTTGAAAAAACCATTTACCAAATATTTGGTACTAAGTGGGAATACACAATAAATCCAAAACCAGCAACCCTCAGTAAGCATTTTATTGAGGAGATAAAGCATAAAGTAGGTTAACAAAGTGGGGAAAAGAAGATACCAAGATGAAAGGTAGTAACAACACAGGACTGGAACGTAAATCACAGGAACTGGTAGGACTCAAATTGGCCTTAAAGGCACTATGGCGTGTCAGTCAACACTATCAGGTAAAAAGAAAGGGGAATCGAGATGTTGCTCATTTCTATTTTTGCGCTCAGTTTAATACTCTATCTAGCCAAGGATTTACACATGGCATGTTGCAGACTCTCAGATTCTACTGATAAGTTAGCAAGGAACTAATAAACATTTCAGCAGTCAACTCTGTTCTCAAGTGGGCCAGTGTTATAGTGGTTTAGGTATATCCAATGACATTGAGGTCCACAGGGATAGAATAGGACTAGATTCTCAATAAGTTGGTCTTTGCTATTACCAGGAAACTTTTATGGGTGTAGGCACTTACCCATATAATTACCCACTTTGGGGGCAAGCAAGCTAACAACGTAGGTAAACCTGCCCATTACCATGTGAGGTTAGACTAACACAAGAAAGCCCAGTTGAAAGATGTTTTACACTTTTACAAAGTCAAATTTCACACTGCAATATTCCCCCCTCCTTCCTTTTTAAAAGGCTGTGGTTTTAAAAGCTTTTGTTCTTTCCCTGAAAACGAGAAAACTTTGGTCAAAGCCAATTCTTAAACCAACTTCTTTAACCAAATTTTGAAAGGCAGCTGGAGATGTGCCTCTTCGTGAATTGTAACTTCTGTTCTTTCAAGTAGGAAAATAACTACAATCACAGACACTAGTGTCTTCTTTCAAATTCTGAAGTTTATACTGGGAAAAAACCCATTTCTTGTGAATATCTAAACTTTAAAACAGTATGAGAGTAAAGAAAATAAAATAAGGTCATGGAAGAAGCATCAGCCTTTTGGGGCACTATTTTCCTAAGAGTAGGCTCTAAAATTTTCTAACGGGAAGCTCAGAAATTTCTGAATAACAAATCTTTCTATGCACTAGCAAGTACTCCTCCCAGCTACTCTGGGATTTTGACACCTAAATCTTTGACCCAATTTTCTCAAGCAGCCTCATCTCAGGTATGCCTTCTGGATTATTGGAACCTACAAACCAACTCTAGATTATCATGCTTTCTAGTCACATCTGTGGCATGATGAGCACTATGCCCCATTATAGTACAATCCAGTCCTTGACACCTTATGCAGTGACAGATCCTAGAAGATAATAAAGCGGAGTCAAACAATCTGTATCTTGGTTTCAAACCAAGATTAACGAGTGCTTTTAAATGGAATTAAAGTATCTGAACATAAAAATAGAGGGTAATTCATTTCTCAAATTGCAACTTCAACTAATTAGGTTTATAGATGCATGGACCCATTGGTTATCCAGTAACTCCTACAAATCTGCAGTATAATTTGGCTTCCACAGCATATATTAAAGTACAGAAAATTTAGAGGTTACCCATGTAAATTCTTTTCAAGCCCACCATATGCTGTAAAGTTACAAGGATGATCTAATCAATTATCACATAACCCCATCAACCATTAACGACTGATGGCTGGGTGGAATTTCACTCTAATCAGCAACCAATTTTACCAAGCAACCTGTTAAGTGCCTGTTAAATATAATAATCTTCCAGATGAAAATGCAGTATTTGCTTTTCTACTTTGAACAAGAATATGCTAAATTTCCAATCAAAGAAAGGCTACTTCCATTTTCATACAACACTAAAGACCATGGAACCATATTCTAACAAAACACTAATTACACTGACCATTTCTCCATAAAGTGGGATTACCAGGCTAAACGGGTTCTCAAGTATTAAGAACTACTTCTTCAAGAGTTCAATTAAATTTAAGTTGAAGAGTTTTCATCATTTAAAATCCACTAACTTAGGCAAAATCGTATAATAGACGGACCACGAAATACCTTTTAAACTCAAAGGGGCAGATAGGACTTTGGCAAATTTGATTAACAGCACAAAATGTTATCCAAATCCAATAATTTATTGCTGGTCTGAGGCTTGCCTTCTTTTACACTTTGAATTTACATCGTTTCCACAAAGAGTAGATTACCAATATTTAAAGGAATTTAATAGTGACCTATTCAGTAAGGCAATTATCTTGGTAGCAAATTTTTATTGAAATCTTACATAACTCAAGCTTATAAAAAGCCAACATAATTGAAAATTGGGTTCTCCCTCTAAAGCCTTAGGTATTCAAAGCTTGAAACGGTTAATTTAAAAGTAAGCAAACAAAACAACAAAACCCCTGCAGCAGATCCTGCTGAAATACTTAAAAAAAATCTAAATGAGCTTTATCTTTACAAAAGTTATTTTAGCTCAAAAGCTATAAAATCAAAGTTATCTTAATTCTACAAAGAAGGGAGAGGATCTTTGACTTCATGCCACCATTTCTTTAGAACCTCATCTTTTTCATCAAATTTGGCCACAAATCAAATTTCTGTGTGCCCCTGTTTTCAGGAGATTCCTCTTGCAAAGAGGCCAAGTACAAACATGGAAGAGTAACTGCTTAAGCAAGTAGGAAAGTGTTCCATAATAGTGTGCAAAGAATGTAGAGTTCTAAGTTAATCTCTGGAACTCGATCTGGACCGTGACCTCGACTTTGAACGAGATCTAGAACGGGATCTTGAAGCTCTTTTTGGTGGAGGGGACACAGAACGCGCCTTTGAGGGTGGAGCAGGTAGGGGTGAATTTGAACGAGACTGGCTCCTTGATCTAGATTTTGACTTTATATCACCTTTTCCATTTTCTTTGGGGGAACGAGATCGAGAACGAGACCTGCTTCGAGATTTCTCATACTCCTTAGATCTGCTTCGAGAGCGTGAACGGGAGCCCCGATCAGACTTGGGCTTAGATTTGCTTTTTGATCTGGATTTCCTGCCTTTTGATCGAGAACGTGATCGACCTTTGCTCCGAGACCTGGATCTGGACAAGAAGAGCCAGATTTTTTTCTCAATACCTTGCCAGAACATACAAATAGAGTAACATTCAGAAAAAAAGATCTAACAGCTCATTATTTACCTGGAGCGACTTTTTGAGATACTTCGAGATCTACTGCGGCTGCTCCTGCGACTCCTACTTCGTGACCTTCTTCTAGACCGTGACCTATAACAAAAGATGCAATAAAAAACATTAATCTCATATCTCAACACAAACTTTTGTGTCATTTACAAAAAACAGTAAACAAAATATAATTTCTTACCATAAATTAAGTCCACCTTAAAACATTGAAAAGAACCTCAATGATGCACAACACAAAAGAGACTACATACTGAATTTCAACTAAGCATCAATTGAAATACTGCTGCTTGAATTTTTCTTTGCTCTTAGCAAATATGGTTTCTTCTCCTTTCCCTGTATTTCAACAAATTACCTTGATCTGCTTCCAGAGTAAGACCGCCTGTGGCTCGTTCGTGGTTTATCCTCAATGAGCCTGATATTTCTGCCATTTATTTCTGTACCATCCAGTTTATCCAAAGCACGCTTCATGTCAGAGTAGGAACGAAACTCAATCACGCCTTCGTTTGTGCGTTCTTTGTGAGCATCCGCATAGGTTACTTCACCTGCTTGTCTCATGAAATCCTAAAGAAGCAACAAGATTAAACTCAGAAATGTAATGAAAAAAATCTACGTACTGTACTGGATTCTCAGAAATTTAAGAAAAAAGTGAAGCAAAAGCCTACCTTTTAAACATTAGCCATATCTTTTTTTTTTTTTTTAATTTATTTTGAAAGAGAGCACACACACGGGTAGGTGGAGCAGCAGAGAGAGAGAGCAAGAGAGGATCCCAAGCAGGCGCCGAGCTATCAGCGCGGAGCCCGGATGTGGGGCTCAAACCCACCCAACTGTGAGATCATGACCTGAGCTGAAATCAAGAGTCAGATGTTTAACTGAGCCACCCAGGTGCCCCAGCCGTATCATTTTTATCTCAAATTATAGCACATACCTTTAAATCTTGCCAACTGCAACGACTAGAAAGATTTTCTACAATAAGCCTGAATTCTGTACGAACAGGTGGTCCATATTTGTCTCTGCCAGAGGTTCTCCGACTGCTGTATCCACCTCCACCACCTTTATCACATGAAGAGAATAATTAGATGCTTTGTAATGACAGGGATGCATGTTTTTTGAAAGTTAGTACAAACATATCAACTTTTATTTACTGGAGTAGGACTTTGCTATTATACTGCTAAACCTTCGATACAGTTGTGATTTGCCATAAATTAAATTAAGGGCAAGTCAAATAGACTAAATCCAACTAAACTTCTCCTACAATCTGTTAGAGAGTGACTGCTCCTTTATTCAATTTACCTCGCTAAGTTTTATTTTACAGAACATTGTAAAATATAAAACTTAACTGATTACATGCATTTCTACATTTTACAAAAATGTTTACTAGTTACACTAAGTACTTACATCACAGTGTGAGGTTTTTGGTGGTGGTTTGGCCACAAAACACGCAAGGTAACAGTCACCTAGTTCAGATTAACCAGTTTTGTCTAACCCTTGGAATCCTCACCATCACCCTGCGTCTAATGGCAAAAGGCTGCTGTCGTCATGGCTTCCGGTAAGGTCAGCCAAAGGGTCATAGGGCAAGGGTCACACAATGTATGGAAAAGCCAAGGCCAATCAGGAAAGGCAGTCATCTTAGCCTCAGTGGACACAGCCTCAGCCCCATTGGTCACTTTCAAATTGAAACATCAAGGACTTGTTAAAAAGTTTGAATTCAACATGCAACAATTTCAACATCAAACATTTAACATAACCAAACCCCTCCCACCTCCTCCCAGTAACATGCCCCAAATAATTCAAATGCAGCATAAAGCTTATTTAAATCTGTGTGGTACTATGCCACATTAGTTAAAAATAGTATTTTCTTTGGCCCCCGCCAATTTTAATAACTCTAAGACTTAAACTTAAAACTCCTCCCCTTACCCCGTCCCCACCCCACCCCACCTCCACCCCAGCCTGCCCTCAAACTTCTACTCTAAAACATTCACATTTCTAGCTAAAGCACTGTCAGGTAAGCAAGGGGATACAACAAATACTGCCATCCCTCACTTCCTCCGTGGGCAGAGCCCACGACAGTGCTGACAGGGGCCCAAGCCACCCCCCGCCCCCAACTTAGCAAAAAACAACAACAACAAAAAACCCCCACAACAACAAAATTAAATATATAAGCCCCAAAACAGCCCAACCCTGGCTAGGCAAAACCCACAACCCAATCCCCGCGCTCCGGCGTCCCGTAGCTGTCCCGGGCAGGCGTGAAGGCAGCGGCGCCCGGGGACACTGGAGCCAGTGGACCCCTGCCACCGCGCCTGCCCGGGCTGGGAGGCCCCACCCCGCCCACCCTAAGCCTGCGCCCGCCCCCCAGGATCCCAAGGACGCGGAGCGCGCGGGGGTGGGACTCACTGCGGCTTCCGTAGCTGTAGCCGTCGCGATCGCGGCGCGGGCCCCGGGCGTGCTCCACGATCACGCGCTCGCCGCAGAGCTCTTTGCCGTTCAGTTCGTAAACGGCGTCGTCGGCGTCGCGGGAGTCCTCGAACTCCACGAAGCCGTACCTGGGGGCGGTGCGAGAGCCGGGAACCGGCAGGCGACGTTAGGCCGGAGGCGCGCACGCCCGCGCGCCCACCCTCCGCGCGCGCTCCCGCGACCCCGCGCCGCCGCCATTTTGGAGGCCCTGCCACGCGGCGCCGCGGCCTGGGCCATCTTCTGTCCAGCGGACCCCGCCGCCGCCAGACCCAGGACACTGCGGACGGACGCGGGCTCCCAGGCCGGACTCACCCATTTTTGAGGTCTATTTCGAGGAGACGGCCATAGCCGCTAAAAAAGCGCTGGATGTCCTTTTCCCGGACGTTGTAGCTAAGGCGTCCTATGTAGACGCGCGGCATGTCTGTGGCGGGCGAGGGGCCCGAAGGCTGGCGTCGAACGGCTGACCGCAAAGCAGGAGCCGCGGTGCGGGTGCGGGGACGGCGAGAGCCCGAACACGCGCCTCACACCGCAGCGGCGGCCGAGTCCAGCCACACAATGGTGCGCGCGCGCCAGAGCTGCACTATAAGGGAGGGCGAGCTGGGGGCGGGGCCAGCGCGTGGCGTCAGCGCGCAGCACGTACCCTCCCGCTCTGGAGCCCAGGGCTCGGGGGTGACTTGCAGGTCCACTTCCGCGAGGTTTTGGGGAAGTGCAGTTCTGCTCGCTTACACAATTTTCCCCACCCATTATTGTAAACGTAGTTTCCCGTCGTCGAGCCACAGACTTGTCTTCTAATTTGTACTTTTTAAAAAACCTTCTTGGTGTGATCTCTCCGGGACAGGAGCTTGGGAGGCAGTTCCGGAGGACTCCCGGTTTTCATTGGTTCCTGATGTTGTCGTTAATAGGACTCTGTGGTCTCTGATTGGCTCCTTAAAGCGAGGCTGCAAATTTCCTCCACTGATCGGCTCACGCTCCGCTCGGCGGGCTACGCGCGCTCCAACCCATGATTATCCCGTTTCACCTAATCCGAGGTTTACCCTCCGGAGTAGTGGTGACCCGCACGGTTTCGCGTTACGAGCATACAGCCTTGCTGGCCTCTATCCCTGGTGGTCTCACAGCTATCATCAGCCTTGACCGCCTCGCTGCCCGTCCCCCTCCATGGGTCTTTTCTTGAAACACTGGCAAGTCACCTGTAGATTGCTGTGTACGTGGTAATTCCACTCTCGCTGTGGGTGCTCCCAAAGGGAGTACGACCGAGGTCTCTGGCCCAAGAAAGTTAATCAAGACCTGGCAGCCCTCCTACACAGGTGCTCTCTTTTTCTCCTCCTCATGGAGAGTCCCGTGAACTAACAGGTTGGAAGCCCCCGTGTATTCGATAAAAATATACATTTTTTTTTTTTTTACTGTTTCATTGGACATGCCTTTTAAAGCTGGAGAACTACATGAAAACCCCGAAGGAGTAAGTTTAAGTGGAGAGCAGAAAGCCCTAGTGTACTCTGAAATTTGACTACAGGAAAGGAGACTGGGAACGAGGGAGTAGAGAGGTGGGGAAAGACGGGATAGCACGGTGTTACAGAAGCCAAGAGAAGAAACCGTATCGGTGAGATAACACTGGCTGTTCAGGCATTTCCGAATATTCCATTTCTTTTTGAGCGGTTCAACCTTGATATTCTTTAGCTGGTTGAGAGAGGGCGATTTGGCCTTCCAGGGAACTTTTAGCAAAGTCTAGAAGCAAACTGATTATCACGACAGGGGGAGAAGTGTTAATGCTGGCATCTAGCGGTAAAGGCTAGATAGTGCTTAAAAGTTAAATACAACACAAGAATATAGATCTATAAAAATTCGTGGGATATAGTAATTAGGGAAAAGAAAATTCAACAGTGCGACATTTTTTCACTCATCAAATTGTCACTATTTTAAAAAATGTTAAAATTCATTATGGGAAGAGGTGCATCAGGAAATGGCGCTGATACAGTGTCGGTTGGACTGAACATTCTATTTGGGAAGGTAATGGGGTAGTACTTACTAAAAGATGAATATAGGCAATGGGGTGTCACCTTCTGTCTTTGCAGTTAATGTGCCCAGAGAGAAAGATGCAGCTAACATCATCCTTTGCTTCCTCTAACCTCTCCCCAAAGGCCAATGGCTACTTTTGTTTGTTTTCTTGTTTGTTTGGGTTTTTGTTTAAGTTATTTCTGTGTCCTATGTGCAGCTGGAACTCACTACTCCCAGATCAAGAGTCACACGCTCCATGGACTGAGCCAGCCAGGCGCCCCCCCCAGTGGCTACTCTTAACAAAAAAACATTAACCCACCAACTACAGAAGACAGTCTCAAATGATCATCATTGAAGGTACTGTTGGGCCATCAGCATTCTGTAGAGTCTTGTTGATGATCTAACTCACCTCTGTTGATAAATGATGGATGTATAGCACAGGAGGCCACTTCTTTTAGATACCTACAGTTGTGGCAGATAACGATCAGTATTGCTGATTCTAAAATTGTGGAGGTAACTGCAGAAGTCTGTCAGCAAGAGAGAGTGGTCTCAGTCTGATCCAAAAGAGAGTTAATAACTTTGAATCCATCCATAAATACCCAGATTGTAAAGGATAGTTTAGAGCACACATTGTTGTGGTTTTCAATCCCAAGTACCATGTGATTTGAAGTGGGTATAAACTGAATTGTGATAGGTTTTGCTATATTATGTCTGGAAAACTTGGCATTCCAGAAGCTGTCATCTTGAATGGACTTGGGTTGAACTTGGCAACTCAAGTGTGTTTACATGGAGTGGAGTGAATGTATGCAGGTGTTGCTGTAGAAATGGAACTCAGAAATGGAAATTGTCAGGGACAGAGTTTGAAAGAAATGTGAATCAGATGATTGAAAGAGCTCGGAAGTGATGAGATTAAAGGTACATTTCAATTGCGGTATTGGATTAAATGTTGCCAAGCTAATCCAAACCCTTTTTGAAAAACATCTGTACAGGGTTCATCTAGACAGGGTTTTTCAACCTAAGCACTACTGACATTTGGGGCCAGGTAATTTTCTGTTGTGGGGGCTGTCCTGTGCACTGCAGGGTGTTTAACAGTGTTCCTGGCTGGCATCTACCTGTTAGACACCAGTAGCTCTTTCCCACCCCCCAGCTGTGACAACTAAAAATAGATTGAGTGAAGAGGATTAAGAGGTACAAACTTTCAGTTATAAGTCATGGAGATGAAAAGTATAGCACAGGGAATATGGTCAATAGTATTGTAATGATATGGTGTGGTGACAGATGGTGACCACACTTAAGGTGGTGAACATTGAGTGATGTATAGTTTTTGGATCAATCTGTTGCACACCTGAAGCTGATATAACATTGTATGTCAATTATAATTCAGTAAAAAAAATTGGGGGGTTAACAAAATGTTTTGAAATGTTGACAAATGTCTGCTAAAGCATAGAATTGACACCTAAGGTGTTGCTTGTGACAGTGAGGGGATGTGTGTCACTGAGAATGGGCTTCCCTTGTGTTCTGAGTATTCAAGGAGTAACCAGAATTTTCAGCAAAAGTGGAAGGATAATGAGGTTTCACCACCCAAGAAGACTGGGGAGGATACCTCGGTGGCTCAGTCTGTTGATATCGGACTCTTGGTTTTGGCTCAGGTCATGATCTCACAGTTCGTGTGTTTTAGCCCTGTGTTGAGCTCTGGCAGTGTGGAACCTGCTTTGGATTCTCTCTCTCCCTCTCTCTGCCCCTCCTGCTCTCTCTCTCTCTCAAAATAAATAAATAAACATTAAAAAAAGAAGACTGGGGATATACTGAAATATTTACATATCTGGTGTCATCTGAGCAATATGACAAGAAAATGTAAGGCTCTGAGTATAATTAACTGTGAACATATACTTTTTTTTTTCTTTCTCAATACATGAATTTGAGCCCACAGCATCCAAGCACATGCCTGGTATAATGCTTACATTAAGAACCTACAAATAAATAAACTCTATTAATGTCAAGTGGAAAAAATGCACAGAGGGGACCCGAGATATAAATCTGTGAGTTTGTCAAATACTAGATGAAACCCCCCAAAAAAGTAGACGGAGAGCAGAAGAAAATTCAGAACTATGCCCTGGGGGACTGTATTAACTCCTATGTGTAAGCTGTATGGCTGCTGTAACAAATTACCATCAACTCAAGGGTTGAAAGCAACACAAATTTATTAGCTTGCAGTTCCAGAGGGCAGAAGTCAAGTGGTTCACTGGGTTAAAATTGGTGTCAGCCCGGCTGCACTCCTTCTGAAGGCTCTAGGGGAGCATCTGTCTCCTTGCCTTTTCCAACTTCTAGAGACTGTCTGCATTCTTTGGCTTGTGGTTCCTTCCTCCATCGTTGAAACCATGAATTTTGGTTGAGACCTTCTTGCATCCAGTTACTCTGACCCTGACCTCTGCTTCCATTGCCAGATCTCCTCTGATGCTGAGTTTCTTGCTTTCCTCTTATAAGTCCCTCACCCCTACCCCCACCCCCACCCCCAGCCGTGATTACATTGGGCCCACTTGGATACTCCAGGATACACTCTCCATCCGAAGATCCTTGACCTAATCACTTCTGCAAAGTCTCTTTTGCCATGTAAGTAAGGTGACATCTTAAATTCTAGGGATTAGGACATGCACATCTTTGGTGGGGGCACTATTCTGCCTGCCAGAGGGACTCTGAAACTTAAATACAGGAAAGGAGACTGGGAAGGGAGATAGGGAAAGAAACCAAAGAATACAGTGTCACAGAAGAAGCCAAGAGAGGAAAGGGTCTCAAGGAGGTGGTGACCTTCGACAAACAGAAAGTTCACGAGGCTTTGACCCAGCCACCGTACTCCTGGAAATCTTTTTGACAAGAGGATTGATTTGTAAAACCTTAGGCCCTAAGATGATATTCTAGCAGTGGAATACTCTAATCACTAAAAAGAATGTTAGATTTATCGATTTGACAAATACTTATTGTGTGCCTTCTGTGTGCCAGCCACTGCTCTTGGCATTGGGAATACAACAGGGGAGCTATGCATCAGGGTTTGTAAACACACCTTAGGCCAAATCTGGCCTGCCACCTGTTGTGTAAGTAAAGTTCTGGTGGAACACAGCCATTCACTCACGTATACCGTGTCTGCTCTTCAACCACAACAGCAGTATTGAGTAGTTGCAATAGAGACTGTCTCCCACAGAGTCTCAAATATTTAATAGCTGGGTCTTCACAGAAAATGTTTGCCTACCCCAACCCCTGATATAGACTTATAGAGATGCTCATGGTATGTTGTTAAGTGAGAAAGGCCAGGGTTAATATATGCATGATTTCATTTTTTTAAACAACAATAACCTTCTCAACCTCCCAAGCCCCCAGCACGTTATATGAGTATGCATGTGTATGTGGGGTTGGACTTGTGGTTGTCTCTCAGCATCAGTGAGGTTAGGTCCTACATAATCATGTCCCCACTAACTTGCTCTCAGTGTTCCTTACTCCTCCTTCTATCTGCTCCTTACTGTGCCTTGAATATGTCAAGCACACACCCACCACAGGGCCTTTGCATTGAATGCCTCTCTGTGTCTGGAGCTCTCTTTTCCTGTGACTTGTCTCCTCATCTCTGGTTTCTGTTCAAAGTCACCTTCTCACCCCTGTAACTACTTATTTTATTCTTTGATATGTTATTTTCCCCCCAGCTTTATAGAGATATCATTGACATACATTTAAGGCGTAATATGTGATGATTCAATACACATGTATGTTGCAAAATGATGATCACAATCAGGTTAATTAACCCCTCCGTCCCCTTAACATAATTACCATTTTTATATGTGGGTGATAACATTTACGATCTGCTCTCAGCATTTTTCCAGTTGTTAATACAGTGTTGTCTATTGTGAATTGTAGTCGCCATGCTGTACATTAGATCCCCAGAACTTACTCATCTTATAACTGAGAGTCTGTACCCTTTCACTGACATCTCATTCCCCCCCACCCTGGCCCCTGGCAACTGTTTCTACAAGCTCAGCTTTTTTAGATTCCATATATAAATGGGAACATGTGGTATTTGTCTTTCTCTGACTTATTTCACTTAGCACAGTGCCCTCAAGATCCAACCATGTTGTCACAAAAGGCAGGGTTTTCTTTTTTTTAATGACTGAATAATATTCCATATACATATGCCACATTCTTTATCTGTTCTTCTGTTGGTGGACACCTATGTTATTTCCATGTCTTGGCTATTGTGAATAATGCTGAAATGAACATATTCAAAAAGTGGTATCTTTTTGAAATAGTGCTTTCATTTCCTTTGAATATATACCCAGAAGTGAGATTGCTGGATCATATGGTATTTATATTTTTAATTTTTTGAGGAACCCTCCCCGTTGTTTTCCTAGTGGCTGCACCAATTTGCATTCCCGACAGCAATGCACAAGCTTCCCTTTTGTCCACATCCTCACCAACACATGTTGAAAGCAGCTGTTCTGACAGGTGTGAGGTGACATCTCATTGTAACCCCCATTTTATTTTGTTTTGTTTTGTTTTATTTTATTGTATTTTATTTATGTTTTATTTTATTTTTGAGAGTGAGAGCGGGGGAGGGGCAGAGAGTGAGGGGGACAGAGGATCTGAAGCCGGCCGGCTCTGTGCTGACAGCAGCTGATGGGCTTCAAACTCGCAAACTGTGAGATCATGACTTGAGCCAAAGTCGATTGCTTAACCGATTGAGCCACCCAGGAGCCCCAATAACCCCCATTTTAAACTAGCATCCCTCTCTGAACTCTATATCTTTTTTTTTTTAATGTTTTATTTGTTTTTGAGAGAGAGAGTGAGCAGGGGAGGGGTAGAGAGAGAGAGGGAGAGAGAGGATCCTAAGCAGGTTCCAAGCTGATATCAGAGAGCCTGACGCAGGGCCTGACCCTACCAACCATGAGGTCATGACCTGAGCCAATGCGCAACCGACTGAATCACCCAGGCGCCTCTGCACTCTATATCTTCTTATGCTGTTTTATTTTTCTATATAGAACTCTCATCACTTGACATATTATTTACTGTCTGTGCCCACCCCCGCTAGAACGTGAGCTTCATTAGTGCAGGAACGTTGTCTGTTTCCTCTGTGTGCCGTCTCCAGCCCTGAGAAGTGCCAGGCATGCAGTGAGTGCTCAGTGAGAGTAGCGCCGCTCAGGCAGTTGTTGCGAACTCACGGAGCGAGTATGTCCATTTAGCAGGTATTATTGCTGCAGGGGTCATCAGGGCCTGCTGATGGAATGGACTTTTCTTCCTTCTGATTCAAGCCCCACTCACTCATGCTGCCCGGACACTCAGACCCTCTGCAGGGATGCTCACTCCAGATCCCACATCTCTTCCACTGGAACTTACCTAGACAGGATCCTGGTGTGGCTAGACAGCCACAGGAATTCTCGTACATGGTCAGTGGGAATGGCAATTGGTGCACTTTGGGAACTGTGTGATAGTGGCAACTAAAGCTGAAAGCTGCTAGCCCACCGCCCACTGCTATGACCTGGCAATTCTGTTAAAGAAACGTGTACATATGCTCTTCCAAAGGAATGTACTAGAAATCTGTAGCGGCATTATACGTGGGAGTCCCCAAACTGGAAACCACTCAGATGCGCATCAAAAAGAGCGTGGTCCAATCATTTGTGGTTTATTCATACCACACACTACTACCCAGCAATGAGATTGAACTACAGTACACAGCCCAATCAGTGGATTTCACGACATAAGCATCTAAGCAAGACATGAAGGAACCCATACCATATGGTTCCGTGTATGTAAAGCTGAAGAAGAAGCCAAACCGATCTATGGTATCATAAGTCACAGTGGGGGTGGTGACCAGGAAGGAGGCTTCTGGACTTCGGGTCCTAGCTTGTATCTTGAGGTGGGTGCTTGTTACACAGGTGTGCCCTGTTTGAGAGAATTCATCGAGCTGTGCACTTCTGATTTGTGTACCTTGCTGTATGTATGTTGTACTTCGATGGAAGATTTTTTTAAAAAAAGGAATATCTCTGTAAAACAAAAAATTATAATTTACTTGACCTGGAGCACTCTGGGTTGTGCTGGACTAATTAGCTCCTGAGGATTTGATTCATAGTCTTTGCCCATGAATGTCACTTTGTCTGAATCAGTTAACTATTTTGGTTTTGTCTTCCAGTTAGGTTTCTGTAGACCCAGTGCTCCTTGACTGGGAAGGTGGGGGTCTGTCGCCATCTGGTGGCCATTTGTATGATTACAGCGGTAGGTAAATTCCACTGGCTGCCTGGTCCAGGGGTCAATGAAGCTCAGAGAGAGGAGGTCTTTGAAGGTCCCTCAATCTAAATCTTCTGATTGTCAACACCTTATTCACTCCCAGGTTTTCTGGCCCTTACTTGAACATTTCCCAAGTTGAGAGTTTACTGCCTAACCAGACAGCTAAGTCCATTTTTGGACATCTCTCATTTTGAGTAAATTCTTTATAAAAGTGAAAAATTGCTTCCTTGACTTATCTAGCCACTGGTCCTCATTGTGTCCCTAAGGCTGTTCAAATAACCACATCTGTTTCCCACACCTAGGTCGTCCAGATGTTTGGGGGCAGCCCTCAGACCTTCTGTTCAAGTAAGTCCTCTCTTCTGGCTAGATGTCCACAGTCCCCGAAACATCTCTCCTGGGGCTTGCTTTTCAGTCTGTTTGTCACCGTGGCTGCTAAGCACTCTGTACTCAGACTCATTGGTGACCTTCTTCAGGGTGGCCCTCAGGCTGACCTTGCCCCCCTGGACTTCTCTGCACCTGCCTGTTGCTGCTGCTGTGGCCATATTGTTCTCCAGGCCAGTTATGAGCTGCCTGGTGTCCAATTCCTCACTCAGCCCTACCTCTCTTACAAGGAACCTAATTGGAATTCTGGAATAGCCCAGTTGTGGCAAACAATGTTTGTCTTGAGAATGGGAGCAGGTGAGGCAGCAGAATGGAAATCCGGTGCTTATTGGCAGGTAGGCTCAGTCCTGGGGCAGCCGGGAGAAAAAGTGCTGGTGAGGAAAGTCCTAGTTGGCCTCATGTCCGGTGAAGAGCACGAGGCCATGGGGAAACTCCGAAGACAAATACAAGAACCCATGGCGTACTTCGTGGATACTGTGGTCTCCATGCTTGTCAGAGTGCCATGGGAGGCAATGCTGGGCTCTCTTCCCAGGTCTTCCCCTGAGCTGGTGCGCGTAGGTTTCTGTTTTTCCGCCAGACACTAGGCTGTGGCTCGCAGACGTTTTACCCATCATTAGTTCTACATGCTGTTATTTGGATACGTTCAGGCTGCAGCATATTCCCAAGTGTCTTGTGCGTGCCCTTGCTTATCACCACAGCCCTTATTCTGGCAGCAAAAGCCGCATCAAATGGTGGTTTCTAATGTCCTAGAACAGAGGAGTCAAGCGAACTGCACCATGCCAGAGAGCATCCAGGGTGTGTGCCCAGGGTGTAGAACCCAGTTCCTAGCAGAGTGAGGGAAAATAAGTCTTTTTAAAAGGTACCTCGCATGGCCCGGGCTCTGTGCTAGGCTCAGGGGGATAACAGGGAACGAGACAGACCCAGTCAGCTCTTCTAAAAATTGTAGGCCCAAAGCAGTGGTCCTCAGATATTGGTGAGCACCATTTAAATATGAAGGTCTACGGGCTCCATCCCTCGTAGGTGGAGTCACTGGGTGCAGGGCAGGGCCTCAGAATATGCATGTTCAGCATCTTCCAGTGTGACTGTGAAGCAGATGGTCAGGTGATCGTGCTTTGAGAAATACTGGCCTGGGCTCTTGGGTCTTTGGAGCCTCTGTTCCTGGCAGCATTCCCTGGGAGCTTGTTAGACACGCAGGATCTCAGGTTCCACCCAGACCTACTGGACTAAAACAAGCATTTAAACAAGCTTCCCAGGAGGATTTGTGTTAAAGTTTGAAAAGCATTGCCAGTGCAGTGTGTAAGGATTTTCACCTTACTTCGGTATTGTTTTGATAAGAGAAAGAATGCATTCATGTATTATTTGGCAATTAAAAATCAATTAATGAAAAACTTTGTATAAACCAGGGAGATCTTGTACAGGAATGTTCACAGCAGCTCTATCCATAACAGTCTCAAACTGGAAACAGCCCAAAGGTCTATGTCAATAGGTGAATGGATAAACTGAAGGGGGCGTATTTGTAAAATGGAATACTACTCAGAAATACACAGGAACAATACAACAGTGTGGATGAATCTCAAATGCATTATACCAAGTGGGATGAGCCTGACGCAAAAAACCGCATGATGTTTGAGTCCATTTATATCATGTTCTAGAAAAGGCAGGACTAAAAGAACAGGAAGCCAATTCCTGGTGGCAGGGGCTGGTGTTTGGAGGAGAGAGCTGACTGCAGAGAAGCAGGAAGGAACTTCTTTGAGTGAAGGGAATGACCCATACCATGATTGTGGTGGTATTCACACACAATTATGCATTTACCCAAACTCATTGAACAGGATGCTTTAATTAATTTATTTATTACTGTTTTCATTTATTTTTGGGAGAGAGACAGAGTGTAAGCGGGGGAAGGGCCAAGAAAGAGGGAGACACAGAATTTGTAGCAGGCTCCAGGCTCTGAGCTGTCAGCACAGAACCTGACCTGGGGCTCAAACTCACAAATCGTGAGATGATGACCTGAACTGAAGTCAGACCCTTAACCCACTGAGCCACCCAGGCGCCACTTACGTATTTTTTTTTTTAATGTTTTAATTTATTTTTCTGAGACAAAGACAGACAGACAGAGCATGAGTGGGGGAGGGGCAGAGAGAGAGGGAGACATAGAATGTGAAGCAGGCTCCAGGCTCTGAGCTGTCAGCACAGAGCCTGATGTGGAGCTTGAACTCACGAACTGTGAGATCATAACCTGAGTGGAAGTCTGATGCTTAACTGATTGAGTCACCCTGGCCACCCCAAACTGGATACTTTAAATGGGTGAATTTTACTGTATATAAATTATACACCAATAAAAATGATAAGAACAAGAAAAGCAAAACCAAGAGCATCAAGTACTTTGGGGCATCTTTGTTGTTCCCAGAGAGCCTCAGTTAAGTCTCCCCTCCTCCATCCCGGTGCCTCCATGCAACCCCCACCTGAGCTTCCTACTCATCTCACCAAAAACTAAAACTGGGCCCTCCTGGCCTTAAAGGGGTGCTGTCTCCTGCAGTGTCTCTGGTGGCTTCGCTTTCTGCTACAGGCACAGCGTGGTGAACACAGTGTTAAATAGATTCAACAGGAACATGTTAATACTTACACATGTGGCCTGTGTAAGTAAACAAAACCCCAGCTCTGTAAATGCATGAAGGGTAAGAAATCGAAGCCCATCATAGTCAACTAGGCTTTTCCAAATCAGGCAAATACTAAGGACAGCCAGTCACAAAGAGCCCACCAGTCTTTAAGCTACAGCCCACCGAATAATTTCCTTTCATTTCCCCGCCTTCTCTTTTTGTCTTTCCTCCTAACCCTGTGGGAGGAGTGGTTCAATGCTGCCAGATTCAAATAGGTTTTTACTCCAATAAACTCTTACAATTTTTAATATGCTTTTGCTCATTTTCTAAACTTAAAGAAAAAAAAGATATAGGTGGCTCATTTTTGAGCATCTGGCTCTTGCTTTCGATTCAGGTCATGATCTCATGGTTTGTGAATTCAAGACCCACGTTGGGTTCTGTGCTGACAGTGAGGAGCCTGCTCGGAATTCTCTCTCTCCCTCTTTCTCTACCCCTCCCATGCTTGTTCTCTCTCTCTTTCTCCAAATAAATAAATAAACTTAAAAAAAAAGGAAATATAATTAACATACAATATTAGTTTCTGTGTTCGTTTATCTTATTAACAAGGATTAAAAGCATATTTCTGGAGCCAAATCGCTTCGGTTCTGTTTCCAGCTCTTTCAGTTGCTAGCTGTGTGACCTTGGACACATTTCTTAACCTCTTTGTGCCTCAAAGTAATAGTACCTGTCTCAAAGAGTGAGAATTTTAAAAAGTCAGTTTATTGTAAGGTTTTAGAGTAGTGCCTAGCTCATAGTAGATGTAGAGGTCACTTTTAGGCAACAGGCTTGAGCACTGCAAGGTAGAGCAAGGCAAAAGGGTCCAGGGTAACCAATGAACTGATGCAAACAGGCCCATCAGGTGACCCACCTCAAAACATCCATAAGCCTTAACTAACCAATGAGCTACTTACAACCAGGCACAGGTACCAAAAAAGGAAAATTCCGTGCATTCTCCTACTTCCTCACCTTCCCCCTTTAAACACCCCCCCCCCCCCCCACCTTGTTGCCCTGTGGCAGACAGTCTCTGCTTTGCTGTCTGGCCCGTGCATTCAACAAACTTCTATCCTTTATTCTACCTTGCCTGAATTATTTCACTGCCCGTGCCTCTGGCTTCCACCCAATCTAGTTGCCCTACATTTGGGGACCCCCCATCCAATTGGGAGAGACACCACAGTAGGCACTAAATAAGTGTTGGCTATTATTGTTGAATAAATGCAAATTTTATCCACACTTCCTTTCCCCCACCCCTGCTTAACATAGCCATGGAGATCATTTTTATGGACTGGTTACAAGTTAAGAACTCTTAGTTCTCTATCTTTTATGATAGGTTGATTCTAGAAGCAACCTCTGATCCAGTTCCATCTATCGTCACTGATGGAGGACTCTGGGGAAATGGCCTTGGGGGAGACACGAGCAGGAACTGGAACAGAATGAGCTCTAAGTTTGGGGCTCAGCCTGGGTCTGGGACAGTTTTGCTCTGTGGTCAAGAAGACAGGCTCAAATATGTCCCCCCAGCCCCCCAGAAACCTTTCTTGAGCCTCTGGCTCTTACTAATCCCTTGGGGTTCTGACTGCCTAAACTCTATGAGTGCCTCAGTCTCCACCTCTGAAAAATGGGGATGGTCCCGGCTCCCAGGGCTGAGGTAGAGATCAGGTGAGAAGGCGTGGGGCTTGCCTTGTTTTGGGTTCCTCTGGAAGCCGACCCTGAGACAAGATGAAAGGGCTAGTGGTTTATTTGGGAGGTGATGCCAGGAAATGTCACTGGGAGGGGAAGACACGACAGGGAAGGGAAGAAAGCCAGGGAAGGGCTCATTATTGGGCTGATGACAATGGTGGCAAGGGCAGCTTTGTTCCGCTGGGGACTCTGGGAGCCGGTGAGCACACCTCAGAGATAGGCGCGAGGAAGCCGCATTACCTGTACATCAGCTGGCCAGCTGTGTTGGTTGCAGGCTGCTTCCAAGAGTGTTCACTCTGGCACTTCCAGCTTGCCTGAGTGGCCAAGAGAGATCAAGCCTTGGGTGGAGAGACACAGGTATTCCCGGCAAGGTGTTCAACTTTGGCTTGTGGAGAAGCGTGCCGAGGTAACCGAGCAGCCGGCTCAGCTCCGCTCGCCTTCCCTGGCGGTTCTGTTTGTACACCATCTAGCCCTGGTCAGAACTTAGTGATGTATGGCTTCTAGTTGGCCCCTTGTGGTTGCCGCTCTGTCCTTCCCACAAGGTTCAATAATGAAACCAACAGAAATAATTACCCCGCCTGAGATTGCAGATTAGCACATGAAAGGCCTCTTGTTCCAGCTGGAGACACACCTCCATGGGAGACCAGACTGGCTTCAGCTCTAAGACCAGCCTGGCAGAGTCCAGTGGCCTAGGGGCCCACTCCTGGTGGGGGTTGTGGGCTGTTTCAAGTGTCAATGTCAGTGTTTCAAAACTTTGGCCACCAACATTTTAGATGTGATTTAGAGCAGAGAAGGGGCATCTGGAAGGGGGTGAGGGGGGAGGGCTTTGGGATCATCCAACTCTATACCTTTCCACTTCATATCCTGGAGCCTCATTTCTCATCTGTAAAATGGGTGTAATCAATCGAAGGATGAGCCTCATAGAATTGACTTGAGGAGTAACTAAGACAGTGTACCTTCAATGCCTGGTGTGGTGTAGACCAGCGGTGACCAACTTTTTCTGTAAAGGGTCAGGCAGTCAATAGTTTGGCTTTGTGGCTACCTAGTCAAATCTGCCCTAGTAGCTCAAGCCCCTGTGGCTGAAGTACTATAAAAACAGGTGCTGACCCCTGGGGTAGAGAACAGGCAGAATGAGGAAGATTTTATTTCTCCCTCTTAGAGGAAAGAAATATTTCTTATTCATCTTTGTGTCTTCCTCTGGTCTCAGCATAGGGCCTGGCACATAGTAGGTGCTCAGGAAATGTTTACTGAAGGAAGAGAAACAACACATGACATAGGGAAGAGAAAGGCCTTTGGAGTCAAACAGACCTGGATCTAAATCGATGTCTTCTCTATGTGACCTGTTTAAGGAGAAAATTGTTCATGACACTTGTTAAGAACCGGCAAGCAGACGTAATTCAGCAGGTGCCCGGGGATAGGTGTAGGGGTGATTGTAATGGGGTTTGCAGCAGGGGAGAGAAATCGAGCTCATCTCCGAACACAACAAGGACAAGTAATTCATAGCTGAAAAGTGGACGGGAAATTACTAAGAGGAAACATAAGGAGTAAGGGAGATTTTTTTTCAAGTTTATTTTGAGAGAGACAGAGCGCAAGATGGGGGGAGGAGCAGAGAGAGAGGGAGGGAGGGAAGGAGGGAGAGAGAGAGAGAGAGAGAGAGAGAGAGAGAGAGAGAGAGAGAATCCCCAGCGGGCTCCACACTGTCAGTGCAGAGCCTGATGTGGGGCTCAAACTCATGAAACTGAGATCATGACCTGAGCTGAAATCAAGGGTCAGACTGAAACACTGAGGCACCCCGGGTGTACGGGGAATTCTACTTAAACTGATCTAACCGGACTCTGACCTAACCTGCTAAAGGCAGACCTGCTAAAGGCAGAGTGGTTAGGGGGGTGGTGGGGGACGAGGGACGTGGTTGAACATAGAGGAGGATCAGATATTAAGGCAGGAGGGATTCCAGTTTAACCAACCTAGCATGATTCTTGCTAAAGTTGTGTATAACAGCAGAGGCGAACACAGAATCCCCAAAGTCAGGGCCTCATTGGGAAGAAGGTTCAAAGGAGTCTGATTGCATTTTGGTCAAGGGAAGGCTCTTTGTCACTTAAACTAAGACACTTGCCCTCTCTGAGCCTCTGAGCCTGTAAAGTGGGCACAGAAATAATATTTACTGCACAAGATTGTTGCAAGCCTTATGGTGATTGTGGGAAAACGTGTAGGTGGTGAACAAATATTCTCTAAAAAGAAAGCATGAATGATGTCTCCACGCTTCACGATTTTACCCATGGCTTTCAAGCCTGAGTCCTTCTGGATTAAGGGCTAATTCTTGTCTCCTCCAGCCTACATAAACAGCCTTTTCTGGCCATTCTTGGGCCAGGGGGTGGATGGAGGAAGGAGAAGAAGGCTGATGGTCTGTAGAGAGGGTGAGGGGAAAGTCATGCTCCTTGTTCTGAATTCAGGGCCAGCCTGGCAGTAACTGCACACAACCAGTTTTTGCCCCAAGGGCTCAGTGTCTGCTGTAAAGAATTAATGGCCAGGAAAGGTGTCTGCCAATTATTTTTCAACTCTAGGTGCAGAGATTACAGAAACACAGCCAGCCCATTTTAGATCCAGGCTTCCCAGCACTGGCTGACAATTACCCCTACCGACTTCCCTGCCAGGAGAGAGCTGGAGTCAGGGGTCTCTCCTTCAAGGACACGCTCAGACTTCCAAGTTTGTGCAGAACATTCTGTGTTTCCACAGAGAAGAGGGCAAGTGAAGGAAAGACATCCATTTATCTTGGTTGCCCTAGAAGCAGGCCTTGAGAAAAAGATTGAACTACATGAAGTTTACTCGGGAGATGATCCCAGGAGACATCAGTAGGTGGGTGGGGAGGTGGGGAGGGGACAGAGCTTAGAGGTATGTTATCAAGCCAGTAGCACTGTGGGTGATGGAGCTTAATCTCACCTGGGGACTCTGGAAATGGTGTTACACATATACCTCACAGTGACCCCATCCGAGAGGCCAGGGAGCTGGGATATTTACACACTGGTTCCTGGGGATGGTTGGTTGAAGGCTGCCACAGGGATGTTCATTCCCCCGTGCTTCTAACCTATCTCACTTGGTGGCCAGGATAATCCTCAGGAAGGAAATGCAGGTTTTGGTAGCTGGCGTGTCTTGAAATGGTAAGGCCTGGAGGATTCAAGCCAGAGGTGCCCACTGAGTCCATTACAGCATGTATTGAAGACCTACCTTGGTCTGGGGACTTAACATCTGCCATCCCATTTCATTTCGGCATATTTCCAAGACTGTATCTTAGTTAGCCTTCTCTTCTCAGACCTACTCGGAGCTGGGACTAGAGTGAGTGAAGCCCTTATACCCAGCACAGCACTTAAGAGGGCACTGAAACCCACAACCATCAAATGATATTTTAACGCAATACTTAAAACACAGAAGTGAATGCAAAAAAAAAAAAGTCCATGATGAACAAAGTATCAGAATTTTAAATCAAGACGGGATCAGTAATAGTGCCAGTCTGAGCCATATTGAAGCCCAAAGCAAAAGGAAAAATCAGTAATACTGATCGTGTTCATCATGGATTTTTTTTTGTATTAATTTTGATTTAAACATTTTATTTATTTATTTTTTATTTTTTTATTTTTTTTTTCAACGTTTATTTATTTTTGGGACAGAGAGAGACAGAGCATGAACGGGGGAGGGGCAGAGAGAGAGGGAGACACAGAATTGGAAACAGGCTCCGGGCTCCGAGCCATCAGCCCAGAGCCTGACGCGGGGCTCGAACTCACGGACCGCGAGATCGTGACCTGGCTGAAGTCGGACGCTTAACCGACTGCGCCACCCAGGCGCCCCTGTATTAATTTTGATTTAAAAAATTGCATTAAATCATTATTTTTCTTGATTACTGAGGTTTTGTGGCACACCCTCATATTTGGTGCCTAAGGCAGGCACTTCACCCATCTCACTGTGGTCCTGGCCTTGCATGCACCCTCCCCTGTCTTCCCCATCTTGGTAGATTGCACTTAGGCCACTCAGCTGCTCAAACCAGGCATCTGGGGTCCACTGTGGCTCCTCTCCTTCTGGCACCCCCCCAACTGTACCATTAGGATCTTTCTGACCCACCCACCTCCAAGCATCTTTCAAATCTGCTCTCTTTTCTCCATCTCCATTGCCGTGACTCCTCCACAAAGGAGGTCCGCATTCTCCCTTTGCAGACAGGAACAGCTTCTTGGATTTCCCTGCAAGCTCTTATGTGTCCACTCAGGTCAGCGCTCTGGCAGACAAGATGGTGGCTGTTTCTCTGACTAAATCCTGACAAATGCCTGAAGCCTACTGATGTTTCTTCACTGTCTTGGCTGCTTCAAGTGGGTGTGGGGGAACCACAGGCACAGTTTCCTCATAGAGCTTCAGTGAAACAATGCACCCTCTGATCTTTCCTTTTCCCCCCACTTACTGGGGATGCAGTTTTCTTACCTTCCCACTTTGGGGCCAAGGCCAAGGGAGGTAGGGGTACTAGTCCCTGAGAGCAGTGACTTTCTCCCATTCACATTCTCTCCGAATCTCTTTTTCCCTGGTTTCACCCCCAGGCCTAGAAGAGACCACCATCTTCTCATGGAATGGGCACTTTCCTGATCTCATTTCCTGAGTCCCATCTCATGACTGCTTTTCATAAACTTCAGGCTCAGACCTCCAAACGTTACCCTTGATTTGTAGAGTAGGTTCTGGAATTAAGAAGCTCTGTCTCTCTTTTCTCTGGCCAGGTTTTAAGACTACTGTCTCTGTATAGACTCAAAGCTAAACTATGACCTTATGATTTCTGTGGTATCTACACTCCTTCTAAAGTAATAAATGTCCTTGATCCAACTGGCTGAGGAGTGGTGGGGTGAAGAAGGGACACAGAACATCATGATTCGTGAGGATGCAAAATATATGGATGTTTTTGATAGCTTCTCTTTTTTTAAAGTTTTATTTATTTAAGTAATCTCTACACCCCATGTGGGGCTTGAACTCATGACCCCAAGATCAAGAGTCGCATGCTCCTCTGACTGAGCCAGCCAGGTGCCCCAATTTGATAGTTTCAAAAACATTATTCCCTTTATGAAGTCAAACAGATCCCCCAGGTCCCAGTAGCTTTGCTCACCTCCTGAGAATTCACTGTTTCTGGAGAGTTCTGGCAAGTTCTTCTGTTTTGCATGACCTCCCTATATCAGGGCCGTATTTGTCTCAGACGCACAGAACTCCTCTACTCATTTATTTAAGTTCTGAGTGGATAAAGAAGCTCCTTGAATTACTGGCAGTGAAATCCCAACTTTGGGTGGGAACTTTAGTGAAGAAAAGGGGGCCCTGGGTCCCACTCATGGACCTGAGTCTGAAGTCCCTGTGTGGAAAATGGGGGAAACAGTACCCCCACAAGGGTTGTTGTGGGGATTCAACAAGATCATAGGTGTGCAGTGAAGCTTTGCAGAGCAGCCGACATAGACTATGTGCTCACTCTGTGCCTGTTTCCTCTCCTCCTCCACTGCCCTCCCTCCTCAGCCTCCTGCCATCCCCTGTCCTCTAAGCTGAGCCTCCCTGTTGCAGAATTCTGGGATTCTGTTTAAAAAGCTTAGTACTGGATTTGTTAACCTACTCAGTAAGGTTCATTCCAACTCTGGAGCACCAGCCCATCCCTCTGCTGTTGAACAGCTCAGTGATTAGGCATAAGTGGACTGTGGCTACGCATATGACTAATTATCAATGCAACTTTCTCAGCAGAGAGCCAGGCATGTTGTTTTCTACTGCTGTGATTCACCTTGGAGCTGAAGATTTCCCCAATACTGTTTGACTATTTGGTCATCATCATTATTACACACACACATACATACACACACACACACACACACACACACACACACACACACACACTCTCTGATGTGTTTTGGGTCCTAGCATCTGGGAGTCTTGGGTCAGCAGATGTATTGGGTTAAGAAAGTTGGGTGGGAGGATGGGATGCCCGGGTGGCTCAGTCGGTTATTCGGCTCAGGTCATGATCTCCTGGTTTGTGAGTTTGAGCCCCGCGTTGGGCTCTGTGTTGACAGCTCAGAGCCTGGAGCCTGCTTCATATTCTGTGTTTTCCTTTCTCTCTGCCCCTCTCCCACTCATGCTCTGTCTCTGTCTCTCTCTCTCAAAAATAAACATTTAAAAAAGAAAAGAAAGTTGGGTGGGGGAGTTCTTAGAAGAGGCCAGAGCTGGTCTAGGTACCTATAGTCCCCCCCCCTCCCCCCCCATCCCCCACTTGCCTAGCTCTCAGAGCCTGGGACTTACTTTGTCATACCTGTTTGGAGTCCTCTGCACACAGGGTGGGTGGACCCTGCTGATCTCTTACTCTTAGGTCCTGAATTTCCCCTGCCCTTGGTCCTCTGTGCTCTAGTCATAGTGACCTCCTTTTGATGACTAGAACATGTTAACCTATTTCCCTCCTCACTCCCATTACCTGCTAATCCCTCTGGATTGTTGCTTCTTCTCTCCTCTCTTCCCATGGCTGGATTCTCATTCTTCAGGTCTTAGCTCACATGTCACCTCTTCAGAGAAGACTTCCTTGACCACCCTATCTAAAGCAAGTCCATCTAAAATTGTTTATCATAGTACCTTACTTGCTTCCTTCATAGCATCTATCATGAACTGTAATTATTTTAACCCATTTAAAATTTGCTTTTCTGTACCCTCCACCAGATTGTACACTCCATGAGAGCAAGAGCCACTTTTGTCTTGTTCCCTATTCTCAGCACCTAGAATAGTGCTGGCACATAGTAGGTGCTTAATAAATATTTGCGGGAGAGCAATCCTCACCTCCCCTTTCCATTTTATTGTCTTAAAGGACAGCCCAATGGGCCACCTGGTTGACCCACCTTGGGAATCATTTCTGGGGTCAAGTCTCCTTCAAACTTTTTAGAAGCAGCTGGGGTTAGATCCTCCAACATGTAATGCCTGAGCCTCCTTGAGACCCCCGTTGCCAAGACTAACCCCAGCAGGCTGCTTTCTTTCCAGGAAACTCCTCTCTACATCTAGTGAGGGAGTCAGGGAGTAGAAACTAGTCTTCCCAGAGAACTCATTATATGTTAGCTCTGTGAACTTGGGTACATTAATCTCTGGGCTGCAGTTTTCCCAGCTATAAAATGGGACCAACAGTAATACAGGATTTCTTAACTCTGGCACTATTGACATTTTGAGCTAGATAATTCTTTCTCCAGTGGTGTGTGTGTTCCATACATTAGAGGGTGTTTAGCAGCATCTACCCACTAGATGCCAGTAGCAAACCCAGTTATGACAATCAAGAATGTCTCCCAATATTGCCAAATGTCCCCAAGAGGTAAAATCACATCTCCCTGCCTCCAATAAGAACCACTTCAATAATACCTGCCTTAAAGGGTCGTTGGCAGACTAAATGATATTGTTCATGTTAAGTGCATAGAGTAAGGATTTAATATATGTATTTCAAATCTATTATTGTTATTATTAACATCATTTTACTGAAGGCCACAAAGAGTTTCAGGAAAGACAGGTGCTGATAGGGAGGGGGGCAAACCCAGGTTAATCCATTCCATCGCCAATGGTGTGCTAAAGCCATCTTGTCCCTGCTTCTAAGCATTGATCGTTAAATCTTCAGGAAATTTGCAAACCAGTTGTTAAACATAGTCATCCTTGAAATTGGCAATGGTAGGAATATTTACACCAAGGGAATTAGCAAATGCTGCACAACAGAGCTTTATTTTCTGGGAACCACCTGTCTACCACAGTGCTTCTCTGTTAACACATTAAATGACAAGATCTTGCAGTGGGTCTAATAACTACTGACATTTTCAAAGAGTGATAAACATAAATGACATTTTGAGATATCAGCAACATATGAAATGTGTGCAAATATCTGTGCCTCACTATTGGTGACAAAGTCACAGGTACTGATTTATTGCCCACATTCAGATTTAGAGGAAATGCTGAGTTTCAGTTAGAAATAGGAGGAAATAAAGATGTAAGATTTTTTTTTCATCCATGGAGCCCCTGCATTGTATCCACAGACCTCAGTTAAGAACCTCTGTTCCAGTGGACACATTCAGTGGTGAAATGTAAATGAACTTGGGACTTAGAATCAGACAGGCCTGGGTGTGAATTCCAGGACTGCCAGGTGCTTAGCTGGGGATGGATCCTCAATCTCTAAATGGGAATCTGGACTTCATGGATTTTAGAAATTCAATAGAAATGGCTTTAAGAGGGGCTGGGCACCTGGTAGTGTGTGTGTGTGTGTGTGTGTGTGTGTGTGTGTGTGTGTGCGCGCGCGCATGCGGGTATGTTGGGAGGAAGGGACTTTGTAACATCTCTTCCACGTCCCCAGGGATCAGCAGAGATCTCTGACTTTGAGCAGCAGAGGTAGTGACAGACCTCACCCCAGGTGGCGCTCCCAGTCCATCTTTATTTTCAATTTCTGTCTGGATGAAAAATTTGCGATGTGCAGACCGGGCAGAACAAATAGAATTATGACTCACTTTTCACAAACTGTGTTGTGGATTTCACATATTTTCACGCTTGATTTTCTACCATGTTTCAAACTGATACAAAAATGCTTTTTTCCCTTTTCTGGGACATTGGGACATATGTCCCAGTGGGGAAAGGGCATCGTGTTCCCCCTTCCTTCACTCCTTGCCTTCCCCACTGCACAGTAAGGGAGGAACCACTGTTTTCCTTCCTTATTCCTCACACAGGACCATTTTTCCAGCTCATTAGAACGTGGAGCTAAGATAAAGGAGGGCAGAGCCATTAGGTAGCAATTTATATGTAAATGTGGAAGTTACCAAAGAAAGAGAATGGCCTAGTGTTCTTTAGGAAGCATTCAAGTTGGGACCCTTCTGGAAAGCTAGCATCACGCGTGAGCCATGAACCCTGTAAGTCCCACTGCTCCTTTGCCAGGCTGGGGGGGTGGGGGAGGGAGGGTGGACGGGAGACAGGGATGTCTCCTGGTCTTCGCCCAGGAGGAGACTGAGGCCAAGGTCACGCAGTGAGTGACGTGCAGGGCCAGTACCTAAAGCCACAAGTGGACCCCAAAGGTAGTGTATGGTCACTTTGTGAGGTACCTCTAAGGAGGTGAGGCCCCTCTGCCCAGCCTCACACTCTCCCTTTTCTTTATTTCATTTTTTGTAGCCTATTCAGGCTCATCTGCTGGCTTGTGAGGTCGGATCTAAGGGGAAATGTGTATTGTACAGTCCATTAATAAGGTTTAGTTAGATGCTTATTGTGCCCAGCACTGTGAGGTATATGTGCAGAGGACAGTCCTTAGCAAAGGAACGCTTTGGGCTTGGTCGCAAGCTCTGATGTTGAGGTGTCAGGAATTAAGATGGAGGTTGCTAATAAGAAGGCCAGGGACAAACTTCTCCTGAAAGGTAAAGAAAAGCTGGCTTTCCCCCCACTCCAGGCTTTTCTTCACTGTGATCAATAGAGTAGCCCAATCCCTGCCCATCCCTGCCCTCTTGGGAGTGACAGGTCAGAGGGATGTGTGAGAGAGGGCAGGCTGTCACCCTAGAAGAAGCAGCCTCTGCTCTCTGACTTCCTGAGACACCTCACAGATAGTTTTCTGAGGAGGGAAAGACATTCTCACCTCTGTGAAGTGTTCCAGGTCTTCAACCTGTACCGTATACTAGTTTAGTGCCCTAGACCTCGAGCTTGACCCACAGCAATACTCTCTCTCCTTGGTTAAGGGGTGAAGACAGAGCAAGGGGCTGGAAGTGATGTATGTTGGTGGAGGCTGAACATATCGTTAAGCCAGTATGTCATGACTCAGAGTTTGATCTTGGTCTTGAGAGCAATGGGAAACCCTCAAAGATTCGTAAGTGGAAAGTGGGATAGAGGTGATAGGATCAGATTTGTGGTTTAGAAAGATCTCTTTGGCTTCTCTGGGGGATGAATGGGAGACAGTAGACAGAAAGATGAGTTAACAGCTGCTTCAGCCATTTAGAAGAGAGATAAAAGGTACCTGGACCAAGTGGAGGGGCAGACAAGAGGATGGATAGAGACCCAAGAGATAGATTTGATAGCACTTGGTAATTGATCTGCTGTGGGGGTGAGAGAGAGAGTGAGTAATACCCAAGCTATGGCTTGAGCAACTGTGCGGGCAGCCATGTCTGCCATTCCCTGACATCTGTCTGCAGGACGAGCAGCAGTAGGTTTTGGGGGAAAGACGATAAGGTTAGTTTTGGCCATGCTGAGTCTGATGGGACATCCAAATAGAGATGTCTGGACAGAGCTCAAGAAGGACACTTGGGAGACACCATCACATAGGTGGCAAATAAATTGAGGAAAGGAAAAGTTTTTCATGCTGTATTAGTTTTGTCTGTTCTAGAATTTCATGTAGATAAAATCATATGATTTTAAGCATATCAATGCTTCTTTTTCTTTTCAGATTTTTATTCCAATTCTAGTTAGTTACCAGATGGTGCAATATTGGTTTCAGGAATTGAATTTAGTGATTCATCACTTACCTATAACACCCAGTGCTCATCATAACAAGTACCCTCCTTAACACCCATCACTCATCTGGCCCATCCCCTCACCCACCTGCCTCCATCAACCCTCAGTTTGTTTCACACCTTTAAGAGTCTCTTGTGGTTTGTTTCCCTCTCCCCTTTTCCCCCACCCCTCCCCATATGTTCATCTGTTTTGTTTGTTAAATTCCACATGTGAATGAAATCATACGATATTTATCTTTCTCTGACTGACTTATTTCACTTAGTATAATGCACTCTAGCTCCATCCACGCTGTTGCAAATGGCAAGATTTCATTCTTTTTATTGGCTGAGTAATATTCCATTAGAAATAAACGTACAACATCTTCTTTATCCATTCGTTAGTTGGGCTCTCTTCATAGTTTAGCTATTGTTGATAATGATGCTATAAACATCAAGGTGCATATAACCCTTTGAATTTGTACTTTTGTATCCTTTCAGTAAATATCTAGTAGTGCAACTGCTGGGTTGTAGTAGGGTAGTAGGGTAGTAGGGTAGTTCTATTTTAACTTTTTGAGGAACCTCCATACTGTTCTTCAGAGTGGCTGCACCACTTTGCATTCCCACCAACAGTGCAGGAGGGTTTCTCTTTCTCCACATCCTTGCCAACACTGGTTGTTTCTTGTGTTGTTAATTTTAGCCATTCTGACAGGTGTGGGCTGGTATCTCATTGTGGTTTTGATTTGTATTTTCCTGATGATGTGTGATGTTGAGCATCTTTTTATGTGTCTGTTAGCCATCTGGATGTCTTCTTTGGAAAAGTATCTGTTCATATCTTTCTTTCTCTCTTCCTTCCTTCCTTCCTTCCTTCCTTCCTTCCTTCCTTCCTTTCTTTCTTTCTTTCTTTCTTTCTTTCTTTCTTTCTTTCTTTCTTTCTTTCTTTCTTTCTTTCTTTCAGAGTGAGTGCATGAGTGGGAGCAGGAGATAGAGGCAGAGGGAGAGAAAGAGAGAATCTTAAGCAGGCTCCATGCTCAGCACAGAGCCCAACTCGGGGCTTGATCCCACAACCCTTGGATCATGACCTGAGCCAAAATCAAGAGTCTGACACACAGCCAAATGAGCCATTCCAGGTGCCCCTTCTGCCCATTTCTTAACTGGATCATTTGTTTTTTGGGTGTTGAGTTTAAGAAGTTCTTTATAGATTTTGGATACTAACCTTTTATCAGATAGGTCATTTGCAAGTATCTTCTCCCATTCTGTAGGCTGCTTCTTAGTTTTGTTGATTGTTTCCTTCACTGTGCAGAAGCTTTTTATCTTGATGAAGTCCCAATAGTTTATGCTTGCTTTTGTTTTCCTTGTCTTTGGCGACATGTCTAGTGAAGTTGCACTGGCTGAGGTCAAAGAGGTTGCTGCCTGTGTTCTCTAGGATTTTGATCATTTCCTGTCTCACATTTAGGTCTTTCATCCATTTTGAATTTACTTTTGTGTATTGTGTAAGAAAGTGGTCCAGTTTCATTCTTCTGCGTGTTGCTGTCCAGTTTTCCCAAAACCATTTGTTGAAAAGACTGTCTTTCTTTCCATTGGATATTCTTTCCTGCTCTGCTGAAGATCAATTGACCATATAATTGTGGGTCCATTTCTGGATTTTTTATTCTGTTCCATTGATATGTGTCTGTTTTTGTGTCAATACCATACTGTCTTCATGACTACAGCTTTGTAATACAGCTTGGAAAGCTGGAATCATGATGCCTCCAGTTTTCTTTTTCTTTTTCAGGATTGTTTTGGCTGTTCAGGGCCTTTTGTGGTTCCACACAAATTTTTATATTGTTTGTTCCAGCTCTGTGGTATTTGGATGGGGATTATATTAAACGTATAGATTGCTTTGGGTAGTATAGACTACCCATTTAATAATGTTTGTTTCTCCAATCCATGAGCATGGAATGCTTTTCCATTTTTTGTGTGTCCTCTTCAATTTCCTTAATAAGTGTTCTATAGTTTTCAGAGTACAGATCATTTACCTCTTTGGTTAGGTCTATTCCTAGATATCCAATTGTTTTTGGTGCAATTGCAAATGAGATTGATTTGTTGATTCCTTTTTCTGCTGCTTCATTATTGGTGTGTAGAAATGCAACAGATTTCTCTATGTTGGTTTTATATCCTGTGACTGCTGCATTCACGTATTAGTTCCAGCAATTTTTGGGTGATGTCATTTGGGTTTTCTACATGGAGTATCATGTCGTCTGTAAATAGTGAAAGCTTGACTTCTTCCTTGCCGATTTGGATGCTTTTAATTTTGTTTGTTTGTTTGTTTGATTGCTGAGGCTAAGACTTCCAGTACTGTGTTAAATAGTAATGGGGAGAGTGGTCATCCCTGTCTTGTTTCTGACCATAGGGGAAAGGCTCTCAGTTTTTCCCCATTGAGGATGATATTAGCTGTGGATCTTTCATATATGGCCTTTTGATGTTGAGGTATGTTCCATCTATCTTTATTTTGTTGAGGGGTTTTATCAAGAATGGATGCTGCATTTTGTCAAATGCTTTCCCTGCATTGATTGAGAGGATCGTGTGGTTCTTATCCTTTCTTATATTAATGTGGTGTATCACGTTCATTGATTTGTGAATATTGAACCAGCCCTGCAGCCGAGGAATACATCCCACTTGATCATGGTGAATAATTCTTTTAATGTACTGTTGGATTCGATTTGCTAGTATCTTGTTGAGAATTTTTGCATCCAGGTTCATCAGGGATACTGGCCTGTAATTCTCTTTTTAGTGGGGTCTTTGTCTGGTTTTGGAATCAAGGTAATGCTGGCCTAGTAGGAGTTTGGAAGTTTTTCTTCCATTTCTGTTTTTTGGAACAGTTTGAATAGAATAGGTATAACTCTTCTTTAAATGTCTGTCTGGTAGAATTCCCCTGGGAAGCCATCTGCCCTGTCTTTGGTTTGTTGGGAGATTTTTGATTACTGATTCAATTTCTTTGCTGCTTATGGGTCTGTTCAAATTTTCTATTTCTTCCTGTTTCAGTTTTGATAGTTGTATGTTTCCAGGAATTTGTCCATTTCTTCCAGATTGCCCAGTTTGTTAACATATAAGTTTTCATAATATTCTCTTATAATTGTTTGTATTTCTGTGGTGTTGATTGTGATTGCTCCTCTTTCACTCACTGTTTTATTTATTTAGGTCCTTTCTCTTTTCTTTTTGATAGGACTGGCTAGGGGGTTATCAATTTTATTAACTCTTTTGAAGAATCAGCTCTTGTGGCACCTGGGTGGCTCAGTCGGTTAAGTGGCCGACTGCAGGTCGAGTCATGATCTCACAGTTCATGACTTTGAGCCCCACGTCGGACTCTGTGCTGACAGCCCAGAACCTGGAGCCTGCTTCGGATTCTGTGCCTCCCTCTCTCTGACCCTCTCACGTTCATGCTCTGACTTTCTTTGTCTCAAAAATAAGTAAACATTAAAAAAAATTAAAAAAAAGAATCAGCTCTTAGTTTTGTTGATCTGTTTGGTTTTTTATTCTATATCATTTATTTCTGCTCTAATCATTTTTTCCCTTCCTCTGATGACTTTAGGCTCTATTTGCTGTTCCTTTTCTAGTTCCTTTAGGAGAAAGGTTAGATTGTCTATTTGAGACTTTTTTTTGCTTCTTTAGGTAGGCCTGTATTGCAATATATTTCCCTCTTAGAACTGCCTTTGCTGGGACGCCCGGTGGCTCAGTTGGTTGAACATCTGACTTCAGCTCAGGTCATGATCTCATGATTGGTGAGTTCAAGCCCCACATTGGGCTCTGTGCTGATAGCTCAGAGTCTGGAGTCTGCTTCGGGTTCTGTGTCTCCCTCTCTCTATACCCCTCCCCTGTTCGTGCTCTGTCTCTCTCTTATAAATAAATAAACATTTAAAAAAATTTAAAAAATATAAAGAAGAACTGTCTTTGCTGCATCCCAACAGTTTTAGACTGTTGTGTTTTTATTTTCATTCCATGTACTTTTTTATTTGTCATTTAATTTCCTGGTTAACACATTCATTCTTTAGTAGGATGTTCTTTAACCTCCATGTATTTGTTGGTCTCTCCAAAAATTTCCTATGGTTGACTGCAAGTTTCATTGTGATCTGAAAATATGCATGGTACGATCTCAATCTTTTTGTACTTGTTGAGGGCTAATTTGTGACCCAGTATATGATCTATTCTGGAGAATGTTCCACATGCACTCAAAAAGAATGTGTATTCTGCTACTTTAGAATGGAACATTCTGAATATATTTGTTAAAGTCCATCTGGTCCAGTGTGTCATTCAAAGCCATTGTTTCCTTGTTGATTTTCTGCTTAGATGATCTGCCCATTGCTGTGAGTGGGCTGTTAAAATCCCTATTATTGTATTATTATCAGTGAGTTTCTTCATGTTTGTTATTAATTGACTTATACATTTGGGTGTTTCAAATTGGGGGCATAAGTATTTTCAACTGTTAGATCTTCTTGATGGATAGACCCCTTAAGTATGATATAATGCCCTTCATCTCTTCTTATAGTCTTTGGTTTAAAATCTAGTTTGATATAAGTATGGCTGTTCTGGCTTTGTTTTGGTGTCCATTAACATGATAGATGATTTTCTGTCCCCTCACTTTCTTTCTTTTCTTTCTTTTTTTATCTCCTTTCTTTCAATCTATTGATGTATTTAGGTCTAAAATGAGTCTCCTTTAGGCAGCATATAGATAGGTCTTGTGTTTTTTTTTAATCCATTCTGATACCCTATGTCTTTTGATTAGAGTATTAAACACATTTACATTCAAGGTAACTATTGAAAGATATGAGTTTTGTGCCGTTATGTTACCTTTAAAGTTGGTGTTTCTGCTGATGTTCTCCATTCCTTTCTAGTCTTTGTGGCTTTTGGTCTTTTTATTCCCCACTCAGAGTCCCCCTTAATATTTCTTGCAGGGCCGGTTTAGTGGTCACAAATCCTTTAGTTTTTTTTTTTTTTTTTTTTCATCTGGGAAACTCTTTGTCTTTCTTTCTATTCTGAATGACAGACTGCTGGATAAATATTCTTCACTGCACATTTTTCCCATTTAGCACACTGACTATATCCTGCCCCTCTTTTCTGGCCTGGCACATTTCTGTGGACAGATCTGCTGTGAATCTGATTGGATCCGTCTTCCCTTGTAGGTCAAGGACTTTTTTTCCCTTGCTGCTTTCAGGATTCTTTCTTTGTCTGCATATTTTGTGAATTTGACTATGATATGCCTTGGCAATAGCCAGCTTTTATTGAATTTTATGGGAGTTCTCTGTGCTTCTTGGATTCGATGTCTGTGTCCTTCTCCAGATTAGGGAAGTTTTCAGCTGTAATTTGCTCAAATAAACCTGCCCCTTTTTCTTTCTCTTCATCTTCTGGGACTCCTATGATAAGAATATTATTACATTTGAAGAAGTTGCTGAGTTCTCTAAGTCTACCTTTGTGGTCCATTGCCTTTCTTTCCCTCATATTTTCAGCTTTATTATTTTCCATAATTGTATTTTATATTCAGGGAGGAAGGCTGTCATTTCTTCCTGTTCTTTCATTTGATAATAATAATAATAATAATGATAAAAGAAAAGAAAATTTTTTTAATTAAAAAATGATAGAGGAAGCTAGATCCTAGGTGTACTTTTGTTTTCTTTCTTTCTTTCTTTCTTTCTTTCTTTCTTTCTTTCTTTCTTTCTTTCTTTCTTTCTTTCTTTCTTTCTTTTTAGTGTTTGCTTATTTTTAAGAAAGTGTGAGTGGGGACGGGGCAGAATGAGAGAGTGAGAGGGGGACAGAGGTATCCAAAGTGGGCTCTGTGCTGATAGCAGCAAGCCTGATGTGAGGCTTGAACTCATGAGCTGTGAGATCATGATCTGAGCCAAAGTTGGACGCTCAACCAACTGAGTCACCCAGGTGCCCCAGACTGCTTTTTAAGAGAAGCTTGGTAGAAAAAAGAAAAGGGGGCTGCCTGGGTGGCTCAGTCAGTTAAGTGTCTGACTTCAGCTCAGGTCACGATCTCATGGTTCGTGGGTTTGAGCCCCATGTCAGGCTTGCTGCGGTCAGCACAGAGCCCACTTTGGATCTGTCCTCCCCTCTCCCTGCCCCTCCTCTGCTTCCCTACTCCCACACTCTCCCTCTCTCAAAAATAAACATTAAAGAAAAGGGAAAAAAAGAAAAAAATTAAAAGTTAAATTAAATTAAAAATGGGCTCTTTCTGAATAAAAGAAAACCAAAACCAAAAAGAGAAAGAAAACAACCAAACAAACAAAATCCAAAGGAAGCTAGATCCTGTTTCACCTAGATCTGAAGCTTTGCAGCACTCTATGATCAGGCTTGGTGCTTGGGAGGAGTTTGTGCTGGCCTTCTGGGGGAGGGGCTTGGTGCTCTGATTCTCAGGCGGGTCGGCCCTAGTGGAGATGCACCTGCAAAGCTTAGGGGGTTGGGGCTTGGTATAAGCGCTCCATTCTCCACTTGATGGCGCTGTTTAGCTCACTGAGGTAGATCAGTGCTGGTCGGCCAATGGTCAAAATGACTTCACCTGGCTCTCTAGTCTGCGGATTTGTAAATTCAAGCCCTCGTAGATGCGCAATTAGTCACCCCTCCTGTGTCCCTGGCTTCCACCACCTCCCTGCCTTCACCCTGCCTGTGTCAGAGCTGTTCACCTGCCAGGCTGCTCTGCCCTCCTGAGTTTTATATCAGGTGTGGCTGTGTTTCAAAATCCCACGCTTGGGAGACCCTGTGGCTCAACCTGTGCTGATCCTCTGGGGGAGGGTCTTGCCATGCTGTGGCCCGTGCCCGCCGGGGCAGCGGCTCAGAGTTTACGGTAAATCGCAACACACAGCTGCCACCAGGGTTTGCAGAGGCATCTTTGTTCCTGTGCTGTTGAATGAGGCAGCTCTGTGGTGCCCACCAGGTCTCTTGCCTGTGCAGAGGCTGTATCACCCCTACCAAATGCACTCCAAGCAGGGGAACGGCTTCTCCTAGACTGGCGGGGGATCCACAGTCTGAACTGCCTTTCCTTGAGCTCTACCCAGCTTCCTCTCCCAAGTGCCACCAGGCACTGGGCTCCAAAACTTCAGATTCTGTGCTCCACTGTTTATAAAAAACTGGCAGTGTTAATATCCTCTCCTTTTTTCCTGTCAGTGGTTTTGGGGAGCAGTTTTCTTGTGCAGTCCCCTGCGTGGCTTTTCACTCTTTTTATTTTTTCCTTCACTCTTGGCTCACCTCTCCTTGATCAGGGATCCCTTCCCACTGCAGTGCCTGCCGTCTCCCACAACTCAACTCTCCGCAGTCCCTACCTTCCACAAGTTGTTTTTTTTCTCTTTGTAAATGTGCAGCTTTGTTCTCTAAACTTACAATTGATTTCTTGGGTGTTCAGAATGATTTGACATTTATCTAGCTGTTGGAAGAGGAGGCAAGCTTAGGGTCACCCTACTCCTCCACGATCTTAACCAATTATCAATGCTGGGTTTTTTTTGGGGGGGGTATTTATTTTTGAAAGGCAGAGAGAAACAGCATGAGCAGGGGAGGAGCAGAGAGAGTGGGAGACACAGAATCCCAAGCAGGCTCCAGACTCTGAGCGGTCAGCATAGAGCCCGACACGGGGCTCAAACTCATGGACCTTCATGACCTGAGCCGAAGTCAGACGCTTAACCAACTGAGCCACCCAGGCGCCCCTATCAATGCTTTTTAATAAGTCTTTCACACTGCATAATATTTTTGAAGTTTATTTGTACTACTTTTTCATTGCTCAATATTCTGTCTTATGAATATATCATAGTGGGTTTATCATTCTTCTGAGCTGGTTTCCGCTTTTGATTATCACGAGTAAAGCTGCTGTGAACATTTGTGTGTGCGTGTTCTGGTAGACTGGCTTTCCATTCTCTTGGGTTAATGCTCTGGAGTGGGAGGGCTGGTCATAGGGTAGGTGTGTGGTTAGATCTTTTTCCAAAATGTTCTTGCCGTCTTATGCTTCCCTCAGCAAAGTGTGAATTCTGGTTATGCTACAGTCTTAACAAAAATTGTTGTTGTTGGTTTTTAAATGTTGCCGTTTTGGTAAATAGGGGCATCTCGTTATGATTTTAGTTTACTTTCCCCTTATGACTAACGACAAACCCTTTTTCATATGTTTTCTTTTGCGAAGTGTTTGTTAAAAGCCGTTAAATGTTTATTTTTGAGAGAGAGAGAGAGACAGAGCTCAAGCAGGCAAAGGGCAGGGAGAGGGGGACAGAGGATCCAAAATGGGCTGTGTGTTGACAGCAGAGAGCCCGATGCAGGGCTCGAACTCACACACCATGAGATCATGACCTGAGCCAAAGTCGGGTGCTTAAACCGACTGAGCCACCCAGGTGCCCCGTTACCATTTTTATATAGGCTTTGAAAAAAATATTGAGTGGTAGGAGGTTTTTTTTTTTTTCCTTCTAAGTATTCTCTGAATACTGGCTATCTGTTAGGTATCTATTATTCATGCATTTTTTTCCTCAGAGAATTGCATATTCTTTTTCTTTAAAAAATTTTTTTTAAATGTCTATTTTTGAGACAGAGACAGAGAGAGTATGAGCTGGGGAGGGGCAGAGAGAGAGAGGGAGACATAGAATCTGAAGCAGGCTCCAGTCTCTGAGCTGTCAGCACAGAGCCCAATATGGGGCTTGAACTCATGAACCACAGTATCATGACGTGAGCTGACGTTGGATACATAACCGACTGAGCCACCCAGGCACCCTGTATATTTGTTTTCTTACAGAAGTCTTTTGATGAGTAGAAGTTTTAAAATTGTGAGAAGTCTAATTTATAAATTTTTTCTTTTATGATTGTCGCTTTTATGATATTTTTAAACAATTTTTTTGGTGCTTACTGCTTTGTAAGTCCTATGTAAGAAGCCTACTCCTTCATTTGAGCAGAAAGTCTTCTACATTTTCTTCTAGAAGTTTTGTGCTTTTCAGCTTTTACGTTTACGTGCAAGATCCATCTTGACTTAACTTTGGTACCTGGTGTGAGGTGGTGAGGATTGAGGTTTTTTGTTTTTGTTTTTGTTTTTGTTTTTTTTTACATTGGATATCCAGTTGTCTCAGAAAAATTTGTTGAAAACATTGCTTTTTGTTTTGGATCACTTTGGCACATTCATCAAAAATCTGATGCCCCCGTGGATGAGAATGTGTTTCTGGGCTCTCTAGTTTGTTTCGCTGATGTATTTGTCTGTTCTTGTCACCAGTGCTGCAATTCCTGGCTTAGTGTGGTATTATAGCACATTTTTGCCTATTTAAGTCAGGCTGCTTAGTCCTTCCAATTTGTCCTTTATCAAGATTGCTTTGGATATTTCTAGATCCTTTACATTTGTACGTAAATTTTAGAATCAGCTTGTCAGATTCTACAAAGTGGACTGATCAGATTCTGGTTGAGATCGCACTACATTTATAGATAATGGACACCTTAAAGATGTTGAATATTCCAATCGGTCAGTTTGGCATACCTCTTCACTCATTTAGGTCTTCTTTGATTTCTCTCAGTAGCGTTTTGTAGTTTTTGATATAGATGTTTTTAGCGTAGTTGTTTTTAACATAGAGGTAATGTCTTCTGTTAAATTTGTTTCCAAGTATTTTGTGTTATTTGACAATACAGTAAAGAAATTGTTTTTTTAATTTCACTTAACTATTTTCGCTACTAGAATATAAAAGTACAATTGATTTTTGTGTATTGTCCTTGTAACTCCAAGTTTGCTAATTTACTTGTTAGCTCTAGTAGATGTTTTGTAGATTCCTTAAGATTTTCTGTGTGAACAATCATGTCATCTGTGAAAAAAGACTTTTACTTCTTCCTTCCCAATGTGTATGTCTTTCACTTCTTTACCTTGCTTTAATTCATTGTCTAGGACCTTTGATACACTGTCGAATAGAAGTAGTGAAAATGGATGTTTAACCATTAAATATAATGTTAGCTGTATGTTTTTTGAAGATGCCATTAATTAGATTGAAGTCTCCTTTGAATTCTCAATTGCTAGGTTTTTTTTTTAGTGAATGGCTGTTGATTTATTTTTTCAAATGGTTTTCCTGCATCTACTTAAGTATTTAATTTTTCTTTTGAATCTGTTAATATGGTTAGTTATATTACCTGGCTCTGCATAAGCTAAACCAAATTTAGATTCCCAGAATACACCCAATTTGGTCATGATACATTATACTTTTGATATATGTTGTTGAATTCTATTTGCTAATATTTTCTGAAGGATTTTGAATCTATGTTCATGAATGAGATTGGTCTGGAATTTTTTATTGCTGCTTTTTTTTTTTTTTTTTTTTAAATGTAGCCTCCATGTCCAGCGTGGGGCTTTAACTCACAACCCTGAGATCAAGAGTTGCATGCTCTATGGACTGAGCCAGCCAGGAGCCCCTGGAATCTTCTTTCTCTCTCTTTCTTTCTTTCTTTCTTTCTTTCTTTCTTTCTTTCTTTCTTTCTTTCTTTCTTTCTTTCTTTCTTTCTTTCTTTCCTTCCTTCCTTCCTTCCTTCCTTCCTTCCTTCCTTCTTTCTTTCTTTCTTTCTTTCTTTCTTTTTTGGTACTTTCTTTTTCGGATTTGTCACTAAGGTTATGCTGGTCTCATAAAGTGGGTTGGGAAGCATTCTTTCTTCCATTTTCTGAATTTTTGAAGAGAAGAGCTAATTCCTCCTTAATAAAACTCACTGGTGAAACTACATGTAGATTTCTTCATGGGAAGGTTTTAAATTATGGATTCAATTTCTTACTAGATATATGGCAATTTAGATTTTCTGTTTGATTTGTTCATCAGTTTTGGGAAGTTGTTCTTCCAAGGAATTTGTCTATTTTATCTAGCTTCTCTAAATAATTTTTAGTATAAGCTTATTTATAATTTTCCATTATTATTTTCTTAATATCTGTAGGATTTGTAAGGCTGTCTCCTCCTTCATTTCTGATATTGGTAATTTGGGTTCTTTTTCTTCTTTTCTTCAGTCAAGCTAGGGTTTTTTTTTCAGAGAAACAGCTTTTGGCTTTGTTAATTTTCCTCTATTGTTCATTTTCTATTTTGATGATTTCTGCTTCTTTTAAAAAAAAATCTCTGTTTCTACCTACTTTGGCTTTGCTTTGTTTTCTTTTTCTAGCTTCTTGAGGTGGAAACTTAGGTCATTCATTTTACATCTATGTTATTTTCTAACATAAATATTTAGATTTTAAAAAGCCCTCTAAGCACTGCTTCAGCTGCATTCCACATATTCTGATATATTGTATATTTATTACTTATATAAACATGTTTTAAAGTTCTCTTATGATTTCTTCATTGACCCAATAATTATGAGTCCATTGCTTAATATGCAAATGTTTGTTTTTTTCTAGATTTCTAATTGCTAATGGTTTTATTAATTAATTAAAATTGCTAATGAGTTTAAATTTAATTCAGTCATTGTCAGAAAATGTACTCTGTGTTACTTCAATTTAATTTTATTAAGACTTGGCTAATGGCCTAGGGTAAATGTACCATAAGCATTTGAAAAAAATATGTTTTTTCCATTGTCGGGTACAGTGTTCTATTAATATAAGTTAGATTGAGGCGGTTTATGCTATAGATTGCTCAAATCTACCTTTTTAATTATTTTAAAAATTTAGTTTTTCTACCAGTCACTGAGAGAGGAGTGTTAGGTTAGATTTTGTTAATTTTTGTTTCATGCATTTTGAAGCTCTGTTATTAGGTGTGATTGTAATTTTTATGTCTTACTGATGAAAATGGACCAGGGAAATTTTCTTCTGGTACCAAGTCCATGAAATCCAGTATGTATTTTTATACTTACTGCACAACTCAATTTGGACTAGCCACACTTCAAGTGCTCAGTAGCCACATGTAGCTGACGGCTACTGTATTGGACAGCACAGTTCCTAGAAAGTCAGATAGTGAGAGGTGGGGGAAACTGCCTGGTAACACCTCACACTGAAGGAACGCAGTAATTTCTTTGCCCCATTTCCAAGTGTTGGCCAATTTTTTTTTATAACATTATCTTCTGCACATGACAGCTCTGGAACCAACAGTAGAACTTGGTAGGGAAGGAGAGGCTAATAAAGAGGTGATTGAGTGAGAAAGGGTTCTGAAAGAACAGGTGTCTGAAGTTTTGAGCTAAGGAGCCAAGGTTCCCACTTGCCTATGGTATTTTGGTTCACATTTGAAAAATGGGCCACTCTGGGTGGATGAGTCAGAAAAGCCATGCATATCCAGGCATCTCATGCAAGGGTCTAGGACTTGGAAAAGAAATGTGGGTTGGATTTTAGTTCCTACTGGCACCTTGGCAAGGTGCTCTTGTGCAGTGCACAACCCACACAACTGTACTATCAGGCCCTACCAGGGTTGAGAAGCAGCCTCAGATTGATAAGTAATGGGACCTTCTCCACTCTGGCAGGGAGGATGGTGGTGAAGTGAGGGCATGTGGCTGGGAACAGGACAGAGTGAGAGGTATGTAAGGATGTTGAGAGGGTTCTATTTGATGACATTATTTTCATTGTGAAGAAGTAGAAATAGGCTGAGTGAGGGTCATAGGTTTTGTGGGAGAGGCAGGTCTGGAACAATTACTGTGGAAAAGGCAAGAGGACAGACTAGAACATATCAGAGGTTGTTGAGCAATGTCACAGCCTGACAGGCTTTTGTATGGAATGAACGGCAGGAGTGACCAAAAGTTAGAAAGTGAGCAGTGAGCCCCCCCAGGGAAGTAGACCATCCTGAGGTGCAAGAGTGCAGAAGGTGCAGGAGGTGCAGGTGTGCAGGAGTGCAGGTGTGTAGGCGGTGTGGGAGTGCAGGAGGTGCAGGGGTGCAGGAGGTGCAGGTATGCAGGAGTGCAGGTGTATAGGAGGTGCAGAAGGTGCAGGTGTGCAGAAGGTGCAGGTGTGTAGGAGATGCAGCAGGTGCAGGAGTGCAGAAGGTACAAATGTATAGGAGGTGCAGGTGTGCAGGAGGTGCAGGAAATGTAAGAGTGCAGGAGGTACAAATGTGCAGGAGGTGCATGGGTGCAGGAGGTGCAGGAAGGCAGGTGTGCAGAAGGTGCAGGAGTACAGAAGGTGCAGGAGGTGCAGAAGGTGCGGGAGGTGCAGGAATGCAGGTGCCCAGAAGGTGCAGGTGTGCAGAAGGTGCAGGAGTGCAGGAGGTGCAGAAGATGCAGGAGGTGCAGAAGGTGTGGGGGGTGCAAGAGGTGCAGGAGATGCAGGAGGTGCAGGAGTGCAGGAGGTGCCGGAGGTGCAAAGGTGCAGGAGGTGCAGGTGTGCAGGAGGTGCAGGAGATGCAGCAGATGCAAGAGGTGCAGAAGGTGCCGGAGGTGCAGGAGGTGCAGGTGTGCAGGAGTGCAGGAGGTGCAGGTGTGCAGGAGGTACAGGAGATGCAGGAGGTGCTGGAGGTGCAGAGGTGCAGGAGGTGCAGGAGGTACAGGTGTGCAGGAGGGCAGGAGGTGCCGGAGGTGCAGGAGGTGCAGGTGTGCAGGAGGTGCAGGAGATGCAGCAGATGCAAGAGGTGCAGAAGGTGCCGGAGGTGCAGGAGGTGCAGGTGTGCAGGAGTGCAGGAGGTGCAGGAGGTGCAGGAGGTGCAGGTGTGCAGGAGGTACAGGAGATGCAAGAGTGCAGGAGGTGCTGGAGGTGCAGAGGTGCAGGAGGTGCAGGAGGTACAGGTGTGCAGGAGGGCAGGAGGTGCCGGAGGTGCAGGAGGTGCAGGTGTGCAGGAGGTGCAGGAGATGCAGGAGTGCAGGAGGTGCAGGTGTGCAGGAGTGCAGGAGGTGCCGGAGGTGCAGGAGGTGCAGGTGTGCAGGAGGTGCAGGAGATGCAGGAGTGCAGGAGGTGCTGGAGGTGCAGAGGTGCAGGAGGTGCAGGTGTGCAGGAGGTGCAGGAGGTGCAGGAGGTGCAGGTGGTGCAGGAGGTGCAGGTGTGCAGGAGGTGCAGGTGTGCAGGAGGTGCAGGAGATGCAGGAGCTGAAGGAGGTGCAGGAGGTGCAGGAGGCTGTGTGTGTTGGTTAGACACAAGACAAAACGCCAGCAGCTTGCTTTCATCAAATAATGTATTCCAGTGCCTTTTATAAGCATTTTATGAATATTAAGTCACTTAATTCTCAACTGTTACTTCCACTGGGCAGATGAGAAAAGCAAAGCACAGAAAGGGTAAGTGACTTGCTCAGAGTCACACAGCTAGTAAGTGGCAGAGCAACGTTTTAACCCCGGGCGGTCTGGCTCTAGCAGCCTATGGGAAGGATGATTTTGGTCCTGATTCCATCCCTCTCTAACTGTGGGATGCCTTCCCTTCTACCAGAGGTATGCATGAGGTCATGGGGGGAGTCTCAAGGATGGGGTAAGGTAATTTTTTAAAAGCCAAAATGGTAATCATTCGTTTTGTTCAGTCTGAGCATTCTTAGGTCATGATATCTAAATACCTTGTGCCCATAGGGAGGATCTGGGAACCATGGGTAGGTCTACATTCTGTTCCAGGCTCAGAGACAGACCTGGGTGGCCTGGGGGAACCCTGAGGGTGAGGTCAGGAAGTGACACCCATCTTCTTCATTAGCGGGTGGGGGGAGGTGGCTAGGGCAGGTAGGGGGAGTTTTGATCTCTAAGTCCTATCTCTACATGTAGAGCCCTCATCTGAGAGAAACCATTTTTCCATTTTCATTTTTTTTTAATTTAGGAAAACATGCCCAAATCAGCTTTATAACAATCTCAGTGCTGGTTTTATGAAACGCAACATTTCCGTTGAAGCCACCAGCAGAATCACTTCTGTCAGCCACCAGCCTTGTAAAAGGAATGAATGCATTTTCTGTGCCCATAATCATTCCTCTATGGGAATGAGGTCGATTTCAATGACTATCTAATAAAGGAATAACTTAACATTCGAAAAAAAAAAAATCAGAATCCTGAGGAACCCTACAGGCAAAAGGCAAAGGGAATTTGATCTGATGGAAACTGAGATCTTTTTTAAAGGAAAGCTTTATTTATTTATTTATTTTCAAAGATAAAACTACCTTTTAAAAACAGTAGGTTGCTTAATCAATAAATCTCTATTTAAAGGAATTGAATACGGAACTGATTATACAGCTGGCAAAACCTCACTATTCCTACACATTCGGAGATGGTCTAATTTAGTGAAAGGTCTGAATCAGTTTGAAGCATGTGGTTTTGTAGCTCTGACGGGCTTAATTACCTTCAACTCAGACTAAGCCGGGAAACTCATTCTTTCAGGTTGTGGCCTCCAGAGCCTGGGGGAACTTGAGGCAACAAGGTAATAAGAATGGTTTGTAATTAGCATGTCAATTGAGCACTATTAATCACCCACTTCCTGATATTTGCACTGCTTATTGTATAGGGGATAGATTCCGTCTGTGGTCTGGTTCCTGTGGGTGTTTGCACCCTCCAAGAAAGAGTCTTAACTCTCTCTCCTTGGACTCTGTGCATCACCACTGCACCGGTGACATACACACGAGGAAACTGAGGCTTAGGGAGAAGGGGTGCTTTCCTTGAGGTTTCAAAGCTGAGCTGCTCCTGGAACACGCCTCCTTCCGACTCCCAGTCCAGTGCTCTCTGTGACTTGTGTCAAAGCACTTGGAATATGGTTATTAATAAAAGGGGAGAATGTTTAAAAAAACAAAAGAAGAGAATGTTAGAAAATGGATCTCTGCTGCATTTTAGACATTTCCCTATAATCTTGCCAACTAACTCATGTGGCCTTTCTGTGTAGTAATAATGTGTATACAACAGTTGTTACGTACCAGGTCCTATCCTAAATACTGCATATATTCTCAGTCCTGTCAACAACCTTTTGATATGTTATTATCATCCCCAACTTATACTTAGGGAAACTGAGGACCAGAGAAGTGAAGTAAAATGCTGAAAACAGAGATTCCCACAATTTCTCTGTTCCCAGTACCCACAGTATTTCAGTAAGTTTTCCAAGTGCCCAGAGGCCAAAAGAAATACCTATTGGTCTTTTTTTCTTTTAATTTGTTAATGATTATTTTTGAGAGAGAGAGAGAGAGAGAGAGAGAGAGAGAGCGCGCGCGCATGAGCAGGGCAGGGGCAGATAGAAGGAGACACAGAATCAGAAGCAGGGTCCAGGCTCCCAGCAGTCAGCACAGAGCCCAACGCGGGGCTTGAACTCAGGAGCCATGAGATCATGACCTGAGCTGAAGCCAGATGCTTAACTGACTGAGCCACACCTCCCTAGTAGTCTTATTTATTGAGTAGTTAGGTACAAACAACTTAAAGATAGTTTTTCATAACAGCTTAGTAGCCATTTGAAAAAGTAACTCACATAAACTGAAAAAAAAATTTTATTCCATCTGATATAACACCATCATGTAGCAACGGGATGTATGTGCCCATTGGGTATTGCACAACTTTTTAAAACTTAGAGTCAGATGGGACATTGCTGTCCTCATTTCTTGCTCTACACTGATTTTCACATGGTGTTTGCTTTTTATCTCTGTAACCACTGAAAACCCAGATTTGAAAAGATATGATGTCGTCAGAGGGAACGTGGCACAGATTAATGTTCACAGGGTGGCCTCTGTGTACTTAGGTCATGATAGGTTTGCGGTTGTGTGACACACACCGGTGTTTCTAACACTTAAAATAACCCATGTTACCCCTGTGTGTTTGCTGCAGTGCACAGGGGTTTCTTGGCACACACTTTGGGAACTGTGGGCCTGAGGGGGGAGGGCCAGCAGACTTGAGCTGAAGCAGTCTAGCTCCTGAGCCCACATGCTTGGTACTGGGCTTTTTGGCCTAGTGCAATCCATCCAGTAGTGCAACCCATCCTGTAGCCCTTACTCTGTAGGGAATGGGCTCATTCATTCAGCGGATGTTTGGTGAGCTGCTACTCTACTGCAGACCTTGTGCTGTGGCTGGGGTAGGCCAGGGGCAAAGACAGATTTCCTCCAGGGCCTGTTTTTTAATCATCTTGTCATGTAGGCAAAGAATTGCAATTCAACTATAAGAGAAGGATGTATAAAACACCACCTCGTCCCGGGAGGGGAGCCTGGAGGGGATGTGGGGTGGGGCCGATGTAAGTGCCAGGAGAGCTTATGTGGGCTACGGTGATAGCAATGTGGTTTGGGGAATGAGATCATGCTGTCCCTTCCCATTCTGTGCAAGTCAGATCACTCCAGAATCGTGTACTGGCTGGAGAAGAGACAAAGAGGGGTTTCGGTGGGCATCTTGCCACCTCTGAGGGCTAGTGTGGGCAGAAGCAGGAGGTATGAGCCAATCATAAGCCTGTGATAAAGAACTTTGGGCAAATATAGTGCTGAGTACCCTGTCACTGAAGGTATGTAAGAAAGAGTATGCGATAGGGACCCACTTCAGAGGGGGCTGGGCCAGCTGGCCCTTGAGGTCCCACGCAACTCCAAAAGGGGATGATTTGGGGAAGCTGTCCTCTCACTGTCCACAGCTGTCTCTCCCTTGTCACTGGCTCTGAGATTCCGGCATGCCTGTCACTGGCCTTGAGACAGCACTGCTCTTGTCTCACCCATGGAAACTGGTTTCTGGAAACTGATTTCTCTTGGTTCATTTAAAACTCATTTGTCTTGGGACTTCAGCAGCAGCTCCTGTGTGAGGTCAGGGGTGAGGGCGGGAGGGAGGAAGGGCTGTTGCCCGACACCCTGCAGAGGCTGGAGGGGCCCGTCCATTGCTGGAGGTGGAGGCTGGGCATCTGATCACCCTCACTGCTGCCAAAGTGACCTTTGCACAGTGCACCTTGCCTTAGCCCTCCCTTGCTCAGGATTCCTCCTGTGCCTTCCCACTGTTTTCTGGATAAAGTCCAAACTGCCGTGCTTGGCACTGGCCCCATCTGTCCCAGAGGCCCTGCAATCAGTTATCTTGGGTGACTCCTTTCTCTGAAAACAGAGTCCTCCAAGCCCACATGGCTTTGCTTGTGCTGTTCCCTCTGCCTGGTTTATTTTTCCTTATTTGTCCACCTGGTAAATCCCCCTCATCCTCCTCAGCTCTCTCCTTTGCTGTGGAGGGTTGAAAACAACCACCATCCACTGAACTCACGGTCTGTAGTTTGGCAATTTGGGCAGAGCTCAGCTGGGTGGTTCTTGCGGGCTAGGCTGGGCTTGCTCGTGGTCTGCAGCGTGGGGGGACCAGGGCTGGCTGGCTTACGGTGGCCTCCTCTGGGTCGTCTGAGATGGTGGGCAGGGCTCTCTCTGCATCTGGCTCTGGAGGTCTCTCATTCTGCAGCATGTTAGCCCAGCTTTTTTCACACAGTGGCTTCTGAGAGCTGCCAGAGAGGACAAGCCCCAGGCCCAAGAGCGTTTCAAACCTCTGCCTGCATCATGTTTGCTGACATCCTCTTGGCCCACACGAGTCACCTGATTGAGCCCAGAGGACGGACTGGGAGGACATTTGAAGTAACATAGCAGGAAGTGCAGATGTGAGACGCGAGGGGGATTTGGTGCCATCTTTCACAGCCGGACAGCCTTCATGCCAAAGAGGGTCTGAGCTCAGTAGGCTGGAAGCTCCCGGAGGCCTTGGTTTGAAGTGCGTTTCCTCAGAACCTGGCACAGAGCAGATGCTCGCTAATGACTGACTTCTGCTTCAGTACCTGTGAGGCCACCTTGAGGTTTTGGCTTAGGGAACCCAGGGAGCCCCAGGGGAAGCCAGTACAGGCTGGGGGAAGGAGAGACAGACAGTCCTTCACAAACTTGTGCTCAGGGCTCAGGGGTCCAATTTGTCCCAGAGAGTGATCAGATTTGATTCAGCCACAGTCTGGTCTCCACCTTTAAATGTTGGGAACTGCATAAATCAGCACATTTCCCCCCAAGCGGAGTCTATATACAGCACTACCAGGCTGCTCGCCATAATTAGGCCTCCAGCAATGATTGTTTTTGCTCCCTGTGTTTTATCACCAGCCTTGCAGGGGAAGGGGAGGGGTAAGATCAGGGTTATGATGTTTGTGTGCGAGCCCAGTATTTGAGAGGTCTGGGGCCAAGTGCAAATGGAGGCTCCGGTCTGGAGCCTCCTCTTTTCTATCACACGGTTTTGTCTTGCACTGTGAGGGGTTTCCCTCCGTGCAGGTGATCATGTCTGAGTCCTCCCCACCTCCTCATCCCCCTGCAAATAACCTCCTTTTGGCCCTTTGGGACTAGGGGTGCACACACTGGGGTCAGTGCACCCCTGGAGAGAAGGACCCAGAGAAGGATTGGAGAAGGTCCTGGAGGCAGGCATTTAGGCAGGGAATTCGGGGTCCTGGGGAACTGCGGCATGACCTAGGAGGGAGTGGCGGCTTACAGGAGGCACATTCTCTTGATCGTTCGGATTTGTTGCCCTCTGAGGGGGCATTGGCCATTGGAAGGCCAGAGAATGTCCCTCTAAAGTAGGAGTACAAGGCAAGGAGGCCCTGGTTGATAGACTCTAAGGCTGATTCTCTTTGTGTGTGTGTGCAAAGCTAGAGAGGCATGGAGGTCCTGAACTCTGACCTTGTCACACTGCCAGCAGGACAGGGCCTCCCCCACGTTCTAGGAGTCACCTGCATAAAGCCAGGCCTGTTCACTGTTCTGGAAGCAGCAACCATCACCCCCCAAATTTACAAAGGCCTCTACTGATATGAAAGTCTCTCATGTCTGTTTCTATTTGGCTGTCACCATAGACCGATGACCTCACTAAGAAAGGATGAGGCTCTCACTGAATGGATGAGGAAGCTGAGCCTCAGACGAGTGACGTGACTTGCCACACGCCACACGCCTATCAGCGGTGGAGGAAGGCTTGAGCCCTCCCGGTGGACGCCATGGGCAACTCTCCTGTTGCTGATTTTAAAGTAGATCTTACTCTAAATATCACAGAATTTAGAGTAGATCTTAAATGTATCGGTCTATCACTCACACCTATAGTTGTTTGAACATTCCCTCAATGGTAGCAATTTGGGTTGTGTCCAGTTTTTTGCTGTTGTAAACAACGTGGCAATGAGCATCCTTGTACTGGCAATGCAGTGTCAAAGTCTGGAGTAGAATCTGACCACCGTTGGGAGCAGTTACTGAAGCTTGCTCAATCTCCATGTCCCCTTCCATGTAATAACGGTACTAATACCGTCTTCGTGAGATACTGAATAAATGAATGGATGGATGATAGTGGTGATGGGGATGATGATGATGATGGTGGTGGTGATGACGTCTGGTCTGCCTGACAATTATGTTCCTTGTTGGGAATTCTGGTTTACATGCTAGGCTCTGGTGACCTTTGCTGGTCTGAGGCAGCATTTCTGCCTATCCTATCCTGGGATATCCTGGGCCTAGCATATCCTGGGACCCCCACCTCACCTAGGTCCTATGCTTTTCTCTACTTACGCTTGCTCTCTGACCGTGGCTTTAAATATCACCTAAATGCTGACGCTTCCAGGTCTACCTGTCTAGTTATGACTATCCCACTGAGTTCCACATTCATACATGCATCTTCTTTGCTGAGTCTTTGAAAGTATCCCAGATCTTCCTCCGCCTCTGCTACTATAGTCCAAGCTTTTATCACCTCTCTTGCTCTTTTCCAATTTCCTTACTGAACATTTAGCTTGTTTGCATTAAATCTTTCTGGTTTTATGATAAATTCTTTTTTTTTTCTTCTTTAAGTTTTTATTTAAATATTCTAGTTAGTTAACATACAGTGTTATTAGTTTCAGGTGTACAATTTAGTGATTGGACACTTCCATACATCACCCAGCGCTCATCATGATGAGCGCACTCCTTAATCCCCATCACCTAGTTCACCCAGCTCGCCACCGACCACTCCCTGGTAACCATCAGTTTCTTCCCTATAGTTAAGAGTCTGTTTCTTGGTCTGCCTCTCTCTTTTTTTTCCCCCATGTTGATTTGTTTTGTTTCTGATATTTTTCAACTTAGGCATTTTGCTCTAGGCATTGCTTTAGTCTATTCTCCCAAATTTTGACATGTAGTACTTAGTTTTATAATTCTATAAGTTCTTATAATTCTACAAATAGTTATTAATCCATAAGTTATGTAGTATGTTAATTTCCAGATATAAGAGAATTTGTCAGTTATCTTTGCTGATTTTATTGCATATGGTCAGCAAAAGAGCCTAACTGATCTTTTGATCTTTTGAAATTTATTTTGGTTTATTTTAACAGTTTTTATAAATGTCTTGTGTGTGCTTGACAAGAATGTTGGCCGATTCTAAGGTTAAGCATAATGTATACATGGATCAGCTTGCTGATTGAAATATTCGTTTGTCTGCCTGATTCATTTCCAGGAGAGATTAAAGAAAAAAAAATAAATAATTTTGTCTCTAATTCTATAAGCTGGCATTTTACGTATTTTGAAGCTACATTTTTTAATGGAAATATATGCTCGTGGGTGGTTATTTGAAAATCTGTTATTCTTTCTTATGATATTATGGTTTGCATTGGACTCTGTTTGTCACATCTTAGGACTGCTACTATTAAGGTGACTGTAGCTTTCTTTTGGCTCATATTTGCCTGATATATAATTTTTAATTCTTTTCTCTTTAATCTCCATATCCTTTTGTTTTAAGCATTTGCTTGTAAACAGCACATCTTGGATCTTGTTTTGCTTATTCAATCTTAGATTCTCTCTCTTTTTTTTTAATGTTTGTTTTTGAGAGAGAGAGAGAGAGAGAGAGAGAGAGAGAGAGAGAGAGAGAGAGAGAGAGGAGGGGTAGAGGGAGAGGGGGACAGAGGATCTGAAGTGGTCTCTGTGCTAACAGCAGAGAGCCTGATGTGGGACTCAAACCCACGAACCTGTGGGATCATGACCTGAGCTCAAGTCAGATCTGAACCAACTGAGCCATCTGGTGCCCCAGATTCTCTATCTTTTGGTTGATGACTTCAACCCATTTATCTTTATTATAAACACTGTTATATTAGGCCTCATTTTTTGCTGTTTTATTTCATATTTCCCATTTAATTGTGCTTTCTTTTTGTTTCCTGTTTTCTCCTTTATTACCTTTTAGTTTTCTTTTGTCCATCAGCTGGTGAAGAAACTGGCACATCCATACAGTGGAATACTACTCAACAATAAAAAAGGAGCAAACTACTGATAAATGCAATAATTAGGCAACTTTTAAAAGCCTTGTATTAAGTGGAAGAAGGCAGACTCACATGTTTCCATTTACATGGCATTCTGGAAAAGACAAAACTATAGGGACAGAAAACAGATAAGTAGTTGTTAGAGCTGGAGGGTAGAGGAGAGGTTAACTTGAAAGTGGCAAGAGGATTGTTTTTGGGTGATGGAAATATTCTATATCTTGATTTTGGTCATGGTTTCATGATTCCATGTATTTGTCAAAATTCACTGAAATGTGTACTTCAAAAAAGTGAATTTTACCATGTGCAAATTGTATCTCATCTTAAAAAAAAGAAAGATAGGGGGCACCTGGGTGGTTCATTCAGTTGGGTGTCTGACTCTTGGTTTTGGCTCAGGTCGTGGTCTTGTGGTTCATGGGTTGGAGCCCTGCATTGGGCTCTGTGCTGGCAGCTTGGAGCCTGCTTGGGATTCTCTCCTTCTCTCTCTCTGCCCCGCCCCCCCCCGCTCGCTCTCTCTCTTAAAATAAATCAACTTTAAAAAATAAAAAAAAAAAAAGAAGCTAAAGCTCTACCAAAGTTCTCACATTGGTTTTGTGCAATCTGTCATCTCACCCCCAAGGTCTGTCTGGACTTCTTCACCCATATGTGCACAGAAGTCACTCTTTGCCTCTTTCAAAAGTTTCCTGATCAAAGGTCTCCTTATCCAAGGGCTCCTCCTTAACCTCTCCCTGTCCCCAACCCTTTTTCACCACCAATGTACTTGAGATTTGCTAATTGTATGTCTTTTCTGGAATCCAAGCCCCATGAGAGCAGGGGCTTTGTCTGTTTTGTTAGCTACTGCATTTTCTGAACAGTGCCGGACACACAGGAAGAGCTCAAGGAAGAGTTAACAAATTCACTGAGACAACTAGATCCTAGACCAATGCTGTCAACAGAAATAGAATGTGAGCCATAAATGTGAGCTGCATATACAATTTAAAATTTTCTAGTTGCCTCATTGAAAAAGTAAAAGGGAACAGGTAAAATTAAGTTTTTAATAATGTGTTTCATTCTACTCAATCGATTCAAAATATTATTTCAACATGCAAATCATATAAAAATTATGAATGAGATATTTAAGATTAGTTTTTCATACCAAGTCTTTGAAACTGGAAATATATTCTACACATATGGCATATCTCAAATTTGGCTCGGTCACCTTTCAAGTGTCCAGTAGCCACATGTGGGTAGTGGCTGCCTCATTGGACAGCACAGTTCTAGAAAAGGGCAAAGACTTGTCCCAGGGTCCAGAAGTAGATTTTCTCTCAAGGGGCCTGTTCTGTTGTTGGAAGTAATTCTGAATCAATAATGCCTTTTGGATTTAAAAGTAAACAGTGAGGGGGCGCCTGGGTGGCTCAGTCGGTTAAGTGTCTGACTTCGGCCTAGGTCATGATCTCACCATTCCTGAGTTCGAGCCCCACTTCGGGCTTTGTGCTGACAGCTCAAGAGCCTGGAGCCTGTTTCAGATTCTGTGTCTCCCTCTCTCTCTCTGCCTCTTCCCCACTCATGCTCTGCCTCTCTCTCTCAAAAATAGATACACATTAAACAAAATAATAAAAGTAAACAGTGAATGATGGAATTAGAATATCAGAGTTCTGCAGTACCCAAGGAAATAACGGATCTAGGTAATGACCATGGGTGGTTGCTGACATCAGTAGAGAGGTCAGTTGGCATCACCTGCCTCCTGATAGCAGACATAACAAGAGATGAAGACAGACAGAATCTGAATAAACCTTTGGATTCAACTCCCACTGACAGAATGTACAACTTAGAAGTCTGAGGAACATGTTAAATGTTACCATAGGGGTGAAACCAACAAAATCCCAAGTGTGGGAAATGTGACCAGGTTCTTTCAACAAATGAATTTCAAGTGAAACAAACCAAAAACCATCCCCCCACAACCATTCTTCCCCCCAAACACACAAAAAAAACCCCAAATGGAGGAGAAACCTATAGATTAAAAAAAACCTCCCACTCTTTTCGCTGCTGAAGAGAGAAGCCATATGGAGAGGCCCAAAGAAAGAGAACCCAGGCACCTCAGCTGAATGCAGGGAGGTGTTGGAACCACCACCATGTGGGGCAGAAGAACCGCCCAGTCAAAACCCAAAGATTGGTAAGCAAAAATAAATAATAAATTGCTATTGTTTGAAAAAAAAAAGACTCAAAAGACATTGCAACATGTAGTTGCAACATGTAGACTTTATTAGGATTCTGGTGAATAAAATGTAGAAAAGCATTTATGAATTCATGAGATACTTACCCAGTTGTCAAGATATTGTTTGGATATTTGAGGATATCGAGGACTTCTATGATTTTTTTGGTGAGACAATGGTATTGTGGTTACCTTGTAAAAGTACTTATTTTAGAGAGACATAAGAACACATTTAGGGGTGAAATTATATGTTGCCTGGAATTTGGTGGGAAACAATTTGGAAGGGGTAAGCAGGAGGGAAGGGTAAAGAGGAAGCCAGATCAGCCATGCACTAACTGGCGAAGCAGAGTGATGGGTATCTGGGAGTTTGTGACTACAGTTCTCGCTACTTTTGGGTATGTTTAAAGTTTTCCATGATAACACGTAGAAAAAGGAACAATAAATGGCTGATCTGCTCTTATGGGCATGGCATCTCCTCACCCCTGCAACTCCTATTGCCGGGGGCCTGAGGCTGGCTGGGCGTGAACTGCACTCCCCAAAGGCTCCAGGAGGTGGCGCCGCTGGCTCTCTGCTCCTTGGCTGTTGCTAGAGGGCTTCAGAGCTACTGGGACTCCCCCGCCCCTGCCACCTCCCCAGACTCCCAGAGGCTGCTGGGGTTTCTGCTCTTTCCTACAAGGCAGGGTTTGGGGAGGGTGGAACCTGGGTCCAGCGGGGACTTTCCCTTTCCACTGCGTGTTCCAGGCTGCTCCTGACCTCTATCCTTCAGAGCTGTGGCCACCCCTGATCCGCCAGCCTAGGCTGGGGGAGGGACCTTGTCTTGGTGTTGGGTCACCCCACCTGGTCTAGGCTCCTGAGCTCCACCTTGATCCGGAGTCCCTATCCCATCCCCTCTGGCCTCCCACACCTGGAGGTTGAATTCCTGCACCCACTATGGGTCAGGTGTATCAGCCCTGCTGCCCTGCACCCCCACTGCTGCCTGTCCCCCATGCCTTCATTCCAGACCCCTCTCTCAGGGATGGGGAGATGTCCCTTGTGTCTGGGCCTCCAGGTGCAAGACCCCCATTTGGAAGCAGACCCATGTCTGTGGGTGGACTTGGCTGTGGTATTGAGCTGAGTGAGCACTGGACCAGGAGTCAGTAAATTTAGGTCCCAGACCAGCCTCCCTGGGGAATAAGTCATGTCCCTTCTAAAAAATGCAGCAGCTGGAACTGTAGAATAATGGTTTTCTGACTTAAAAAAAAAATGTTTACTTATTTTTGAGACAGAGAAAGACAGAGCATGAACAGGGGAGGGTCAAAGAGAGGGAGACACAGAATCTGAAGCAGGCTCCAGGCTCTGAGCTGTCAGCACAGAGCCTGACACGGGGCTCAAACTCATGGATCACGAGATCATGACCCGAGCCGAAGTCAGATGCCCAACCGACTGAGCCACCCAGTCACCGCAATGGTTTTCTGACTTTTTAGAGACATGAAACTCTATTTCCAGAACCCCAATATGTAAAATCAACAGGAGTGGAGCATCCTGGTTCCATATGGGAGAAGTTTAGTCCTCTGGCCCCTCTTACCCATCCCTCCCCTCAGAGTGGAAAACACTGGGCTTCCTGATCTCTGGGTTCCTTATATTTCTCACTGGCTGTCAGCCCAAGAGTTCAGTTCCTACAAGTTGGTCTCAAGCTCTAATAAGTCCTGGCATCCATCCATCCATTTAACATTTACCAAACTTGTACTCCCTGCTGAACCCCCAGTGAAACTAGTTGACCAGTATGGGGACTCTGTCCTCTATGGGTCCACAGCCTGCTGAGCAGACAGCACCATCTGAGGCATGCCACACAAGCAAGTGGTCCCAAATTCAGGGAACACAGAGGTCTGGATGCCTGCCAGCTTGAGGAAGCCAGAGGAGCCTTCTTGGAGGAGGTGACACTTGAGTGATCTTGAGGAAATGCATGTACAGAATGAATTGGAAGGGAAGAGGAGGGTCTGGAAGACAATGGGACACTTTTCTTTCTTGATGCAGTCATTTAGAAGGGACTCCCAAAAAGCACAGGGCAGAGCAGTTACTCCAGACTATGGTTTGGGTGGAGACCAAGTGCTTCGCCGTAGATACCCTGCATGACACTTTGGATGAGCATTTATCTAACGGGCCACCCACACAGATGAAGCAGTGAGAAACACCACTACAGCATGTCTGGGAGGAAATTCACTTCCTTCACACAGTGCAATTGCCAATAATTGGTGTTGCTGAGAACATGAATAGCTTCATGGGCCCCAAATGAAAGACTAAATCCCAAGTGTTCATTCCAAGTGCTGGGGGTGCATCAGTAAGAAGATGCCAAGATTTTAAAGCCCCCCCTTCTTGGGCAGAATGCCTCTCCATCCACAAATAGAAACTTGCTGAGATTTTAATTAAGAACAGTGTACATAAAACTCACTGTTCCCAAGTAAACAAATATTAAGCAAGATACTTTGCTTTCGTGTTATGGGCTCTTAAGAGATGGGAAAAGTAGGGATAGGAGGGGTGGGTGGAAGATATTGAGGGGGAAGAGGAAGAAAGACTCAGACTAAGAAGAAAATAGATTCCAGGTTGGAGAGGGAGAGCAGACGAAAGGCAGACATATATGCTCCAAAGAAAAGAGAGGAGGAGAGGAGGCAGATGGAAGGTTCTAGCTTCTTCTCTTCCCGCAGCTTTCTTTTGTCTCAGGGCCCCACTTTCTGGCTTAGTTTACATCAGGTTCTGATAGCTACTAGTTTGTTAGTTGGAGACCAACGCTGTTGTTACACTCAGTTCTTCCCTTGGGCTTTGTAGCAGACACTGGTGATGACTCCTACCCCTATTTGGCCCTCAGCATTCCCAAATATGCTGAGGGTATCCTACTTGAGGCCTGGCCACTCTCTGCTCAAGGACTATCCCTCAGCCCTGGTGCCTGGGCAGGCTGGAATTACTGGGGAGTTAATGCCCCTGGAATTGGAGAATAACTACCCAGATCCCTTTGTCCTTCAGTGGGTCAATTCAGAGGTGAGTCAGTACCGTCTCCCAGAGTCCCTGTAGGATCAAGTTGTAGTCACCCACGGTGGTAACTGGGTGGATAACATGCTATTAGTTCCGTCCCTTCTCTGTCTTTCCTCCCCTCTCCCCTGCTGGTGCCTCCTGGGGTCATCTCCCAAATAAAACACTTGCACCCGAACCCTTGTCTCAGGGTCCCCTTCTGGGGGAACTCAACTCTAAAAAGACTTTATAGAGCATGATTTTATTTTGAGGATTTCATTAGCCCTCCAGAATTAGGCCAAGCCTGTTTGCAATGTGGAGTGACTGATATCCTTCTATTGTCAAGGTTTTGAATTGAGGCTTATTTTCTTATTGCGTTTTGAAGGTCTCTTGTCTCAGAGGGATGGTTTAGGGTTTAAAAAGTTACTCTGAGACTGTTCAGTCAATGTGGGCTGCTATAATGAAGTTCCATAGGCTGAGTGGCTCATAAACAACAGACATTGATTTCTCACAGTTCTGGAGGCTGAGAAGACGGGGCTCAGGATGCCGGCAGGGCTAGGCTCTGGCGAGGGCCTCTTCTGGGTTGCAGACTGCTGACTGTTCTTTGTACCCCTGTGTGGTAGAGGAAGAGCCAGCTAGCAATCTGCCCTCTTCTTATAAGGACACTCATTCCATTTATGGAAGCTCCACTCTCATGAGCAAGCCACCTCCCAAAGGCCCCAGCTCCAAATGCCATCACATTGGAATTAGAATTTCAACATAGGAATTTAGGGCTGGCGGGGCACAGACATTCAGCCTGTAATAGGGACCTTAGAGTTAATGGTCAGTTTACTAAAAAGTACCTGAATGTTTCCATTTGTTTTTTTAATTTTTTAAAAAGCTTAGAGAGAGAGAGAGAGAGTACGCATAGAGGAGGGACAGAGAGAGAGAGGGAGACACAGAATCCAAAGCAGGCTCCAGGCTCTGAGCCGTCAGCACAGAGCCCGATGCGGGGCTCGAACTCACACACTGAAAGATCATGACCTGAGCCGAGGTGGGACACTTGACCGACTGAGCCACCCAGGAGCCCCCTGATGTTTCTTTTTCTAAATCCTATGATATATCTGGATGCCTGGGAAGACATTCACTAGAAGTGTGTAAATGCTCAGCTGTGCTCATCGTTCATTCATTCATTCTCTTTCACCATGAAGCAAGTTTTTATGAGCCAGCACATGCGTGTGCCAGGCATCCCTGCCCTGTGAACTTGTTCTCCTGAGTAGCTTGAAATTGGGTTTCTGATGAGCTTTTGGTCCATTTGGTTCTTCATTCAATATTTACTGAGAGCTTCCATGTGCCTAGTGCTGAGCTAGACCCTGGGCAAACAGAGATGGCTAAGGCAAGGACTGCATTTCCCAGAAGCCTAGAAGCCAGAAGGCTGAGATCGACATTTTCCACATATGGTGGAAATGTTTCCTGTGACAGATATACCTGCAGAGTCACCGGGGGAATGAAGGAGAGATGGGCTCATTTTACCTTGGTGGCTCGGAAGGGTTAGAAAGTCTTCATGGAGGAGGGGACCCATGAGTGGAGGCTGGGGCATTGAGGGGAGGCAAAATGGTGTGAGCAGAGGTGTGGCAGGACCAGGAGCTGCAAAGGCTGTAGTGAGGCTGCAGCCAGAGAGTCTTTGGTGCTAAGATCTGGGAAGCAGTGCTTCCCAGTGGTTAGGACACAGGCTCTGCCTATGGACCAAAATTCTCATCTCAGGCCTGCCACTGGCTCATGATATAGCCTGGACAGGTTAGCAGCCTCTCTAAGCCTCAGTTTACCCCTCAGGCTTATACTGGGGAGAGACTACCTCCTGCATAGTCTATCCTGGCACAGCACCTAGGAGACAGTGACTGATGATAAAAGGAAATTATTTGTTAATGATATGCATCAAGATGCCCTGGCTGGGCTTACAAGAGAATGTAGAATTGAGAGCACTTCACCAGTTTACGTTTGTGTCAGCCGATTACTTACGGACTGAGGAACCTCTTTGTAAAAGAGACTTGACAGTGCCCCGGGCGGTAAGAAGCAGGAAGTGCACTGAATCGGGACAAAGGGGTGCTACCCCAGAGGCTGTAGAATTATTACCATTTCCATCACCACCAGTGTTCCAATGCTTCCAGGAATGTATCCATCGACACCTGGGCAAGCGCAGGGTGCCCTCATCTCCTGGAAGGACCCAGAACCCCCATGGGGAGTTATCAGTGCTTTGCATTCAGGGGATGGATGGTGCCTGTCTGGGGAGCGTGGGGACAGGCAGGACCGAGTGGCAGCACTCCAGACTTCTCACTTATCGCAAGGCCCACGTCTCACCCTTTTCAGAAGCATCTGTAGAGATGTTCTCAGAGAAGTTGGAGACCTCCCAACTGCCCACCCATCCCGGTGTCGCTCTGTAAACAGGACTGGCAGATGGGCAGTGAGACCTGCTTTGCAGAGGGCCTGGAACATGGCTCTGCTTTAACAGTTTGGGGACACCACAATCTCATGAAGATTCCTTGGATCTGGGAGATAGAAGGGACCAGAGAGAGGGAGAGCTAGGACAGCCCTACATTTGTGTACACAGAGAAATGAGGCTTGGTGAGGTGTAGAGAGTGGCTCAGAGTCACATGGCAGGTCAGGGAGCCTTTGTCTCCCTGGTCAGTATTCTATCTATACCATTCATAGCTACTTGTTCCATTCAACCTAGGAGATCTACCAGCCTACTGGCCTCACCTCAGCCGGGTGTTCCTCATTCTGCCTCTAGAGTTCTACCATGCTCTCATTCAGCATTTGTCTGTCCGTCCGTCCATCCATCCATCCATCATCCATTCAGCATCCCTCATTCCTCCACCATCTATCATCCCTCCCTTCATCCCCCCATCTAATCCAAAGCATTGATGCCATGTCTTTGCCACAGATACTTTTTGCCATTGGTATACAAAGATGCATATTGGGTGTGTGTGTGGCGGGGGGGGGGGGTGGGGAGGGTAGTGAATTTGGGCTCCTCATTGAAACTGGTAGGTCTGGATTCATAGCTATTCCAGTAAATATTTTGCCTCTGATTTCCCCCATCACTCCTGCATCTACTCATCTATTGAACCAGCCTCCATCCATTTGTAACTTGTAGTCCCTTTGACTCATATTTTCCTTTCCTCCTTCCCATGCGAAAGTTTGCTATCAGTCTGAGCTATCATTGCTGGGCATGATGGGGAGATTCAAGGATGACTTTCAGGGCCAAGGGGTCTGGCATGGCTCTGGTTTTTCAGGGAAAATTGGAACCATCTTCAGAGGCCACAGGACATGGAGAAGATGGGAGGGAACTTTCCAGAAAAAAAACCTTGAGTCACAAGTAAGGGCTACAGTAGTACATTTCCCCCTTGTCTCCTGAATGTCATGAAAAATATTACCCTCTCCTTGGGTTAGTCATGAAAGGGACTTACTCTTTTGTATTTAAGTCTTGCTTATTTGAGTCAGGTCTCTTTGGTTGTAAGTGAAAGACACTCACGTGCTGGTAATAGTTGTAGTGGTAGAACAACATGGAGCCTGAGAGCTCACAGTTTCAACCACCAGGGAGGGATAAGTTCAATTCTGTTAGTTCCAAGTCCAAAATCCCAGGGAAGGGTTCACCTTAGGTCAAGTACCCAGCTGTGGCCAGGGGAGTGAGGTCATAGTATATGAAATGTCTGCTTTTGTAGTAGCCATGGGAGTGCTGGCAAAGGCTCCCACCAAAGACAGTTGGTGAGCTGGGTTGGTGAAATATTTTTTCGATAAAGGTTTGTTCAGAATGCTCATGTGGGAGAGGGTCTGGAGATACCAGTGCCTTTGCTCCAAAGGTGCTCAGTTTGACCTCAGTATATTTAGTTTATCATCAGGTTTAATAAGCTTCTCCAGGCACTGACGCTTGTCTTCATTACCTCAGACTCCAAAGGCCACAGCGACTACAAAGGGGCCTGGGGCTGGTGGCCTGGCCTTTGTGGTATTCGTGGTCTGAAAGAGACAGACCGTGCCCCAAGCCAGCCTTCCCTCATCCCCTGCTGCCTGTCTTCAAGGAGATGTGTTAGAACAGAAACAGCAGTCCCTGGTATCATACTGAGTGAAGTTCATCCTGTTACTAAGTCAGGACTAAATCAGAACTTGGGGAAGGCATGAGGACTCTTCGGCCTCAGTTTCCTTGTCTATGAAATAGGGACAAAACTTTCACTTTATGTAGGTAAGATATAACTGACACCGCTGTGTCAAACTTGAAGGAGCATCAGATCCACCTGGAGGCCTTATTCCTGGGACCCACTCCCAGAGTTTCTGATTCAATGGTCTAGAGTGGGGCCTTCCAACATTTGCATTTTTAACAAGCTCCCAGCGATGCTGCTGCTGCTGCTGCTGCTGCTGCTGCTCGTTAGGGATCACACTTTGAGAACCATGGGTCCACATTTACAGTGGTCCTCAACTGAGGGCAACTCTGCTCCCCTTCTGTCTCTACCCTCACCTCAACCAGGGGACATTGGGCAATGTCTGGAGATAATCTGGTTGTCGTGACTGGGTGAAGGGCTGCTATTGACATCTAGTGGGTGAGGCCAAGGATGCAACAGCCCCCCCCAAAGAATTATCCAACCCAAAATGTCAGCAGTGCTGAGGTCGACAACCCCTTTTGTAGAATAAGGCCCTGGTCCTAGTTCTGCTTCATAGCTGTGCTACCCTGGCAAAGTCACTTCATTTTTCTGAGCCTCACGATCATGGAGAATTAGTTCTGAGAAACTTTGTAGCTCTAATGTTCAACAACTTTAGTTAACAAACATTTATGGTGTGCCAACTGCATGCAAAACATGGTAGCATCTCCAGGTAAGGGATTTCTCCTATAGGAGATCGCATAGTTGGCAAACACTTTGAAAATGTGGTTTGTGATTCATGTCACTATATGTAATGACTGCTTTTACAATCCTGCATAAATAGTACTATGTTTCCCTCCCTGTCCTTGGTGGAATTTAGAAAAAAACAATGCACAGCACCATAGCTGTTTATTTTTGTTGATATGTCATCATTGCATTCACTAATGAGTGCTTTTGAGGCATCAGCATGCTAATTGGTGATGGTGACTATGGGCATATGTGCAAATCACCATAATCAACTTTTTCACACTTGGTTAATTGAAGGCAACCTTTTGTTTGAAAATTAATAAAATATTGATTGCAATTAGTTCTGGTCTACAATATATTGTTAATTAACAGTAGCTTTCAGTGACTAGCTAATTGAGGTAGAAAGTACAGAGAAACTGCAGGAATGGAACAGGCAAGAGCCTTCCTCAGGCAGATGTTTGGCTGTTGTCTTTGGATTCTAAGTAGCTGTTGTGGAAAAAATGGCAGCTCAGCTGGGGTGACCAATGCATCCCAGTTTGCGTGGGATCATCCTGGTTTTTTTTTTTTATGTTTAGTTTTGAGAGAGAGAGAGACAGAGTGCAAGTAGGGGAGGGGCAGAGAGAGAAGGAGACACAGAATCTGAAGCAGGCTCCAGGCTCCAAGCTGTCAGCACAGAGCCTGATGCAGGGCTCAAACTCATGAATGGTGAGATCATGACCTGAGCCGAAGTCAGACACTCAACTGACTGAGCCACCCAGGCACCCCAGGGTCATCCTGGTTTTAACACTGAAAGTTTTGTGTCTCAGGAAACCCCTCATGCCTGGGCAAACCTGGATGGTTGGTCACCCATGGCAAACAGAAGAATTAACAAGAATGATGATGAGGATGATGATGATGATGATGAGGATGATGATGGAGAGGACACATAATGAGAGGGATAGCTTGTGCAAAGGGCACAAGGAAGGTTAAAAATATTCATGGTAGCCTTGTAATGCTTCTGGTGATGGCTGGCAATCCTTGGTATTTCTTGGCTTGAAGCTGAAATCTGCCTCTGCCTTCACATGACTTTCTCCACTTGTGTGTCTGTGTTTTTGTGTTCCTTCTCTTCTTATAAGGACACCAGTCCTATTGGATTAAGAACCCACCCTACTCCAGTATGACCTCATCTAACTAATCACATCTACAATGACCTTATTTCTAAATAAGATCACATTATGAGGTACTGGGATTAAGACTTCAATATATCTTTTGGGGAGACACATTTCAATTCCTAACAATTGTCTAGAGACATAAGTTCCTTGCCATGTGGACCCATTTGTAGGGTATCCTTCAACATGGCAATTGTCTTAGAGACAGCAAGGGAGAAAATCAGAGAGGAAGCCAGCAAGTTAGAGGTCTCAGTTTTTTGTAACTTAATCTCAGAAGTGACATCCCATCACTTTTACTGTATTGGAATCAGGTCACTAGGTCTAGCCCACCTTTAAAGGGTGGAGATCTCACAAGGGCCTGAATATTAAGTGGTGGTGTAATTGGGGACCATCTTGGAGGCTGCCTATCATACCCCCCAAGAGGCAAGTTTGCTGGTTTATCCACCAGATCCTACTTTTACTGGTTGAAAGCTGCTCCCAGGGAGTTTTCCTGGGTTTATTCCTGAAAGTTCTGTTCCTGGGAAACTCCTCAGTCCCAAGCAAACCAGGACAGTTGGTCACCACAACATGAACAGAGTCTGCTATCTGGGCAAAATTGCATCAAGAAACAATGACATACTAAAATCTCATGAGATGTTATGAGATTATATACCTGGATCCAAAATACCAACAGCTGAAATGCATGGAGAGGATGTGGCTTAGAATTACTCATGGAAAGTAAATCAGGGGCTTTTGTTTATTATGAGTTCAATTAGTGTCAAGCATTTGATGTAGCCCTCCAAAATCCAAATGTGACAGAGGCATTGCTGAAAGCATTGCTAAAGGAACAAAATTCACAACAGTAGGCAAAAGCTAGGACCATCAGCTGATCTGTTGTCAAAATCTGGGAGGACTCTGCACTGATTTGAGAGGACAAAGTGAGATTAGACAAAAATAAGTTCTCAGCGTGCCAAAGGAAAAGGCAAAGAGCTGGGACTAGTTGTCACAGACAGGCAAAGTGACAAAGGGCACAGGAGTTTGATTTTATGTACAAATTCTTCTAAGAAAAGATGTTCTTGTGGTGAATGTCTGAGACCCACCAGGAGCATCCATGTTGCTATGGTGATGTACTTGGTCTACCAGAAGGAGGGTAGGCTACTATCTGTAGTTGTCTACTGAAGGGGTTCCTGGGGCAGAGGAGGACACAGGCCTTTTAGCATTTTGTTTTTTTCTGGTGTGACTTTTCCAGATATCACAGCTATGGAAAATGGTTCTCAAATTTGAGTATGATAATCATCTAGAAGATTTGTTAAAACACAGATGGCCGGACCCTACCACCAGAGTTTCTGACTCAGTAGGTCTGGGGTGGGGCCCAAGAATTGTCATTTCAGGCAAGATAGCAGGTGATGCTAATGATGCTGTGCTAGGAACTACTGACCTAGGGTAATGTGGCCCAAAGCAAACCTGCAATTATATTAAAGGAGGTTAAAACTTACCTTTTAATCCTACATTCATAATTTTCTCCTAATGCTGTCTTCTCCACCGTGTGTGTGTGTGTGTGTGTGTGAGAGTGAGAGGGGCAGGGGAGGAGAGAGAGTTTATCGCCATTTCCAACATCTCATGGTGAAGAGGCTCCCTATTAAATCATCTAATTGTTAGACTTCTCCCACCAACCTAGCATTCTTGAAGCTGACATGATGTTACACATTTTTGCCTCTTTATGATGTCTTATCCAGTCGTCAAAAGTGGGGAAAGAAACATTATGGGTCTTTCCTCTACCTAAACCCTGACTGCACATTAGAATTTCCTGGGATTTAAAAATTCCAAATGTGGAGCTTAACTCAAATGAATTAAATCCGGACCTCTGGGGGAAAGTGGGACATCACCAGTTTCCAAAAGTTTCCCCACGTGATTACAACGATGTGATAAAACCAGGGCTGTGAACACTAATCTTTTCCTTATTGTCAGAGGTGGTAACAGGTCCTATGCACAGATAATTCTAGGTCAGTGGTCCTCAACTTTGGCTACACATTAGAATCACCTGGGGAGCTTTTAAAACTCAATTCTTGGCAGTACCCCAGACCAGTTAACTCAGAATTTCAATGCATAGGATCTATGCATCAGTGTTTTTGATATTTCTCAAGTGATTTCAGTGTGCAGCCAAAGTTGGGAACCATGACCCAGAAGTATCTCTGCATAGGACCTGTCATGGTTCCAGATCTTGGCAGGGGGATGTTAAATGCTTGGCTTAGAGCACAGGAAATATAAGGTCTGGTTCCAGCCTCAAGGGGTCCCTTGAGATACCAGCACAGCCTAGCAGTGCCGGCTCCTCAGAGGTCTGATTTTCAGGTCTGTAGAGACATTCCTCCAACCTTCTAAGTATTTTTAAAAAAATTTTAATGTTTATTTTTGAGAGAGAGAGACAGAGAGAGAGAGAGAGAAAGAGACAGACCGCCAGTGGGGGAGGGGCAGAGAGTGAGGGAGACACAGAATCCAAAGCAGGCTCCAGACTCCGAGCTGTCAGCACAGAGGCCGACATGGGGCTTGAAACCACAAACCATGAGATCATGACCTGAGCTGAAGTCAGATGCTTAATTGACTGAGCCACTCAGGCACCCCCCCCAAATTTAAATATTTATATATTATATATTAATTATTATTATATGATTAGTTATTACATATATTATATATAATGCTTTTATTTTTTGGATCTAGCTTCTTTTAACAAGCAGACCAAAAAATACCTAGGATCTAGCTTTTTTTTTTTTTTTTTTTTACCTGGACAAAAGGACAAGACAGAGGAATTCATCCCAAAAGAAAGAACAGGAAGTAGGAGTAATGGCCAGGGATTTAATCAATACAGATATAAGTAAGATGACTGAACTACAATTTAAAACAACAATTATAAGGATTCTACCTGGTCTTGACAAAAAATCATAGAAGACACTGGAGAATCCCTTTCTGCAGAGATAAAAGAGCTAAAATCTAGTCAGGCCAAAATTAAAAATGCTATAGCAGAGATGCAAACCTGAATGAATGCCATAACAATGAGGCTGAGCAAAGCAGAGGAATGATTGGTGATATAGAAGATAAAATTATGGAAAATAATGAAACTGAGGAGAAGAGGAAAAGAAACATAATGGGTCATGAAGTTAGGCTTAGGGAACTCAGTGATTCTTAAAATGTAATAACATTCGTATCATAGGTATCCCAGAAGATGAAGAAAGACAAAAAGGAGCAGAAGGTTTATTTGAGCAAATTATAGCTAAAAACTTCCCTGATCTGGGGAAGGACACAGACGTAAAAATCCAAGAAGCATAGAGAGCTCCCATTAAATTCAACAAACCTGGCCATCATCTAGACATATCATAGTCAAATTCACAAAATACAAAGACACGGCAAGAATCCTGAAAGTAGCAAGAGAAAAAAAAAAGTGCTTAACCTACAAGAGAAGACAGATCAAGTTCACAGCAGATCTGTCCACAGAAACATGGCAGGCCAGAAGGGAATGGCAGGATATATTCAACCTGCTGAATGGGAAAAATACGCATCCAAAAATACTTTGTCTAGCAAGACTGTCATTCAGAATGGAAGGAGAGATAGAGTTTCCCAGACAAGCAGAAACTAAAGGAGATTGTGCCCACTAAACCAGGCCTGCAAGAAATATTAAAACGGACTGTTTGAGTAGGAAATAAAAGGCCCCAAACCACAAAGACTAGAAAGGAACAGAGAATATCACTGGAAATAACAACTCTACAGGTAACACAATGGCACTAAATTCGTATCTTCAATAATCACTCTGAATATAAATGGACTAAATGCTCCAATCAAAAGACATAAGGTATCAAATTGGATAAAAAAACAAACAAACAAACTTAAAAACAAGATCCATCTATATGCTGCCTACAAGAGACTAATTTTAGACCTAAAGTCACCTCCAGATTGAAAGTGAGGGGATGAAGAACCATCTATCGTGCTAATGGATATCAAAAGAAAGCTGGAGTGGCCATACTTATTTAATACAAACTAGAGTTTAAGACAAAGATTGACTGTAACAAGAAATGAAGAAGGGCATTATATCATAATTAAGGAGTCGGTCCATCAAGGAGATCTAACAATTGTAGGGGCAGCTGGGTGGCTTAGTTGGTTAAACATCTGATTCTTGGTTTTGGCTCATGTCATGTTCTCATGGTTTGTCAGATAGAGCCCTGTGTCTGGCTCTGTGCTGACAGCATGGATTATGCTTGTGATTCTCTCTCTCTCCCTCTCTCTCTGCCCCTCCCCTGCTTGCTCTGTCTCCCTCTGTCTTAAAATAAGTAAATGAGCTTAAAAAAAGAAGATCTAACAATTGTAAATATTTATGCCCCCAACTTGGAACATCCAAATATATAAATAAATTAATAAAAAATATAAAGAAACTCATTGATAATAATACAATAACAGGGGACTTTAACAGCTCACTTACAACAATGGGCAGATCATCTAACCAGAAAAATCAATAAGGAAACAACGGCTTTGAATGACACACTGGACAGATGAACTTAACAGATCATATATTCAGAACATTTCATCCTAAAGCAGCAGAATGCACATTCGTTTTGAGGGCACATGGAACATTCTCCGGAATAGATCACATATTGGGTCACAAATTAGCCCACAACAAATACAAAAAGATTGAGGTCATTCCATGCATATTTTCAGACCACAATGCTATGAAACTTGAAGTCAACCACAAGAAAAAAATTTGGAAAGACCACAAATAACATGAGGGTTAAAGAATATCTTACTAAAGAATGAGTGGGTTAACTAGGAAATTAGAGAAGTAAAAAAGTACATGGAAGCAAATTAAAATGAAAACACGATAGTCCAAAACCTTTGGGATGCAGCAAAGGCAGTTTTAAGAGAGAAGTATATTGCAGTACAGGTCTACCTCAAGAAGCAAGAAAAGTCTCAAATATGCAACCTAACCTTACACCTAAAGGAGTTAAAAAAGGAACAGCAAATAAAAGGAAGGGAAATAATAAAGACTAGAGCAGAAATAAATTATATAGAAACAAAACAAACAAAAAAACCCAGCAGAACAGATCAACAAAACTAAGAGCTGCTTTTTTAAGAGAATTAATAAAATTGATAAACCCCTAGCCAGACTTACTAGAAAGAAAAGAGAAAGGACCCAAGTAAATAAAACCATGAATGAAAGAGGAGAGATCACAACCAACACCACAGAAATACAAATAATCATAAAAGAATATTATGAAAAACTATATGTTAACAAACTGGGCAATCTGGAAGAAATGGACAAATTCCTGGAAACATACAAACTACCAAAACTGAAACAGGAAGAAATAGAAAATTTGAACAGACCCATAAACAGCAAAGAAATAGAATCAGCAATCAAAAATCTCCCAACAAACTAAAGACAGGGCCAGATGGCTTCCCAGAGGAATTCTACCAGACAGACATTTAAAGAAGAGTTAATACCTATTATTTTCAAACTGTTCCAAAAAATAGAAATGGAAGGAAAACTTCCAAACTCCTTCTACTAGGCCAGCATTACCTTGATTCCAAAACCAGACAAAGACCCCACTAAAAAGGAGAATTACAGGCCAATATCCCTGATGAACCTGGATGCAAAAATTCTCAAGATACTAGCAAATCAAATCCAACAGTACATTAAAAGAATTATTCACCATGATCAAGTGGGATGTATTCCTCAGCTGCAGGGCTGGTTCAATATTTGCAAATCAATGAACGTGATACAACACATTAATAAAAGAAAGGATAAGAACCATATGATCTTTTCAATAGATGCAGAGAAAGCATTTGACAAAATACAGCATCCATTCTTGATAAAAACCTTCAACAAAGTACGGATAGATGGAACATATCTCAACAAAGGCCATATATGGAAAACCCATGACTAATATCATCCTCAATGGGGAAAAACTGAGAGCTTTTCCTCTGCCATCAAGAGCAAGACAGGGATGTCCACTCTTACTATTTAACATAGTACCGGAAGTCTTAGCCTCAGCAATCAGAAAACAAAAACAAATAAAAGGCATCCAAATCAGAAAGGGAGAAGTCAAATTTTCACTATTTGCAGATGACATGCTACTCTATGTAGAAAACCCGAAAGACTCCACCCCCAAATTGCTAGAACTAATACATGAATCAGCAAAGTCACAGGATATAAAACCAACGTACAGAAATCTGTTGCATTTCTATACACCAATAATGGAGCAGCAGAAAAAGAAATCAAGAAATTGATACCATTTGCAATTTCACCAAAAACCATAAGCACCTAGGAATAAATCAAACCAATGAGGTGAAAGATCTGTACTCTGAAAACTATAGAAAACTTATGAAGGAAATTGAAGAGGACACAAAGAAATGGAAAAATATTCAATGCTGATGGATTGGAAGAACAAACATTGTGAAGATGTCTATACTACCCAAAGCAATCTACACATTTAATGCAATCCCCATCCAAATACCACTAGCATTTTTCACAGAGCTAGAACAAACAATCCTAAAATTTCTGTGGAATCACAAAAGACCCTGAATAGCCAAAGCAATCCTGAAAAAGAAGAGCAAACCTGAAGGCATCACAATTCCAGACTTCAAGCTATATTATAAAGCTGTGGTTATGAAGACAGTATGGTACTGGCACAAAAGCAGACACATATCAATGGAACAGAACAGAAAACCCAGAAATGGACCCACAACTATATGGTCAACTAATCTTTGACAAAGCAGGAAAAAATATCCAATGGAAAAAAGTCTCTTCAACAAATGGTTTGGGGAAAACCAGATAGCAATATGCAGAAGAATGAAACTGGACCACTTTCATACACTGTACACAAAAATAAATTCAAAATGGATGAAAGACCAAAATGTGAGTTAGGAAATGATCAAAATCCTAGAGGAGAACACAGCAACCTCTTTGATTGCAGCCAAAGCAACTTCTTACTAGCCATGTCTCCAGAGGCAAGGGAAGCAAAGCAAACATGAGCTGTTGGGACTTCATCAAGATAAAGAACTTCTGCACAGCAAAGGAAACAATCAACAAAACTGAAAGGCAGCCTATAGAATGGAAGAAGATATTTGCAAATGACATATCTGATAAAAGATTAGTATCCAAAATCTGTAAGAACTTCTCAAACTCAACACCGAAAAAACAAATAATCCAGTTATGAAATGGGCAGAAGACATGAATAGACATTTTTCCAAAGAAGACAACCAGATGGCCAGCAAACATATTAGATGCTCAACATCTCTTGTCATCAGGGAAATAGAAAACAAAGCCACGATGAGATGTCACCTTGTATCTCTCAGAATGGCTAAAATTAACAACACAAGAAACCACACATGTTGGCAAGGATGCAGAGAAAGGGGGGCTCTCTTGCACTGATGGTGGGAATGCAAACTGGTGCAGCCTCTCTGGAAAACAGTATGGAGATTCCTTAAAAAGTTAAAAGTAGAAGTACCCTGCGATCCAGCAATTGCACTACTAGGTATTTACCCAAAGGATAAAAAAATACAGATTTGTGGGGGTTCATGCACCTTGATGTTTATAGCAGCATTATCAACTATAGCCTAACTATGGGAAGAGCCCAAATGACTGATGAACATATATATGTAAGCGTCTGACAGTGTGGAGCCTGATTAGGATTCTCTTTTTCTCTCTCCCTCTCAACCCCTCCCCCGCTTGTGCTCTCTGTCTCTGTCTCTCTCTGTCTCTCAAAATAAATAAATAAACTTTAAAAAAATAAAATAAAAAATAAATATAACAAAATAACCCTACAATTATACTAGAAAAGATCAAGACAAAAACTCTCAGATCATACCACTAAAAACCAGAAGAGGGGGTGAAAAGAGAGTGAGGATGCATGAAGGAAGGTATTTTCTTATCTTTCATAAAGGGAATCAACTGCTATTTTTTTTTAGTTTCTGAAATTAGTATCTTCAGACATGGATGCAAAGTATGTTATTTAAAGATATAAAAATAATCAACAGTAGAACTAAAAACATTCTGTTTACCAAATTAGCAGAAGGTAGGAAAAATGAGAAAAAGAGAAGCATATAAAACATAAAACAAAAAATGGAATTAAGGCCAAAGATATCTGTTATGAATTGAAAAAAAAAATTCTATCCATTAAAAGAAAATGACTCTCATGTTGGGTGAATTCAACCCAGATCCAGCCAGATGCCAATTCAAAGCACATCCCTGAAATTAAATAATTAAGGCACAATAATCACAAATACATTGGACAAATGAAAACGAAAAGAAGGCAGGGGTCACAACACTATTATCAGAGGAAGGGGAATTCAAGGTAGACATTACTCAATGAGACTAAGAAGGTCACTTGACAAACTGATAGGGGTTTCATCCACAACCAAGATAATAACAACCTTGAGTTCAATATAGCTTATAAAAATATACAGAAATGAAGTTGGACATGCCAATCAGAAATTGATAGAAAAGGGGCGCCTGGGTGGCGCAGTCGGTTAAGCGTCCGACTTCAGCCAGGTCACGATCTCGCGGTCCGTGAGTTCGAGCCCCGCGTCAGGCTCTGGGCTGATGGCTCAGAGCCTGGAGCCTGTTTCCGATTCTGTGTCTCCCTCTCTCTCTGCCCCTCCCCCGTTCATGCTCTGTCTCTCTCTGTCCCAAAAATAAATAAATGTTGAAAAAAAAAATTAAAAAAAAAAAGAAATTGATAGAAAAGCAATTAGTGAGAGACTTGAAAGTATTCTTTTAATTCTTGACAGATCGTATTGATGAAAATCTAAATTAGATTATTGAGAGTATTTAAATAACAGAATCACTTGAACGCTGTGCGTTCAAGACTAAAGCCCTGTCTCTCTTTGGTTCTGGAAGAGTGGTCAAGGGTCCCCAATTGTCTTTTGTAAAGTGGGTCTTGGGGTGAAAATGGGAGGAAATCTGCAGATGATGGGAAAGGCGGGGTTTGGAATCCCTCAAGCCTGGATTTCTGACTCAGCCCTATGACTAACTGCTGTGCAACCTTGGGCAAGACACTTCACTTCTCTGAGCCTCAGTCTCTCCTGCTATAGAATCTGTAAATGCTTCTTACAGAGTTCTGGTAAAAATGGAATGAGGCCCCCTCTAGGGAATGGGCAGGACTTGATCACAGAGCTACATAACCATATCTGTATAGTAGGATTTCTCTGCCTCAGTGCTACTGACATTTGAGCTGGATAATTCTTTGCGTGGGGTGGGGGGCTGTCCTGTGTATTGTAGGATGTTTAGCAGTATCTCTGGCCTCTACCCACTAAATGCCAGGAACACTCCCTCCCAGTTGTGACAACCAAATATGTCTCCAGACATTGCCAAATGTCCCCTGGTGACAAAACTTCCCCAACTGAGGACTGCTGGAATAGAGAGAGATGTGGAAGAATGCTCTCCAAAAGTGGATGATTTTTGTCTCTGGGTGGTGAGATTTGGGGGACCATTTTTGTTGTTCATTATAGCCTGTTCTGCATCTTTGAATGCAAAATCTACAAAAGTCCATACGTGAAGGTGGTGAGTAAGACACAAATGTGCAGTGTTTTATTTCATTATTATTTATTTTGTGAAACCATAGGCCAAGCAGCACTCTCTCTGTTCTCTACGCTGGCTCCTATGAGGAGATACTTGTTCAAACCTCTTTTGTGTGTGACTAGTTGTCTCATGGGAAGAACACCATCATTGTGGGCTTTCTGTCCCTCCTTCAGCTCTTTACTGTAGGAGAACATGGGGTGATTAGTACAAAGTCTTCCTCTACAGGGCAAGCAGAACGGAGCAGTCTTTGTGCAAAGACATTACAACTTCATGATTTTATTTCAAACGAGTAGACGTGCAATTTGTTAACAAAAATCAACCGAAGAAGCATGCATTAGGCAGTAATCCACCTGAGCTCCTAGGCTTGTGGCAAAAATCTCAAAGACCCCAAAAGCGTAGCATCATCATGTTTACATCACGGCTCTGAAACGAACATGAAATGTGCCATTGAGACTGATTTCTCCATTATCCCCTTGCGTTCTGATTTTTAAAAGATATCAAAATTCCATTTTTCCCGAAGAAAGGGAGCGCAGATTCACAGATTTCATTACCAACTTAAAACAAATTGAGCGAAAAATTAGGGAGAATGTTTTTTCATACGCAGCAAAGGCCTCTTTTTAAAACGAGCAAACATCTGTGCACTTAAGTACCTTCTGTTAAGGTCTAAGGAAGTCAGTTTCTGGAATATGTGTGAGTTCATTGACTCTGCCTCACTTTCAACTACTGAATAAGAAATGAAGAAGTCATCCTTCAGTTTTTTTAAAAAGTGTAAAAAAATGATACATCTGCCAAGAAAGTTTGGATGGGGCATTTAGATCTTATAATAAACAGATGCAGACTGCAGCATTGGGCTGGAATCGGGCCAGACGCTGGGGCAGCATTTGGATTTTCTGTTCTGAATTTTTATTTATTAACTTAGAAATGTCATCTAGTGCTCTTTTTCTAAGTATTAAAAGATATTTGTTCACTTAAAGCTCTGCTACTGTATTCAGTAGCCAGTAGGCACGTGAGGTTATGGAAACAGTAATTGCAATTAATAAAATCATATAAAAAATTCAGGCCCTCAGTCATATCTTGCATGACATATTTCAAGTGCTATTAACTACTTCCTACCATATTGGACAGCACTGCTCTACAGGGTTTGGAAAATAAAGACGTACATAAAGGAGAAATGATAAAGGGATTGTATACCTGTGGCTTGCATCTCAGAACCACTGTTGTTGGAATGTGATGGATTACCTCCTGATCTTTTTTTAATTTCTTTCCATATAAAAATTAAAAAGCTGTTTTAATTGGGCTATATATTATGTATAGTAAGTATTTTCTTTGGGTATCTCACTTTCCCTCTAAACTTATTTCATTTTTTTATTTTGGAGAGAGAGAGAGTGAGCATGAGCAAAGGAGAGGAGCAGAGGGAGAGAAAGAGAGAATCTCAAGCAGGTGCCACGTGGAGCCCAAAGCAGGGCTCAATCCTAGGACCCCAGGAGCCAAAATCAAGAGTCAGATGCTCAACCGGCTGAGCCACCCAGGTGCCCCTCTGTCCAAACTTTTCACATGAGATTTTCCCCATCTTAAAATACATTCTTTGAAAACACATGACTTATAAAATTTTCTGCTGCAGAGGGTAATTCTTATTGTAGGAAATTGAAGTAAAGGGAAAGCAAAACTCCCCCTAAATCTTACCACTCAGAGATCAACATCTTCAGCCTTTTGGTGAGCATTCTTTCAGATAGTTCTTTGGACATAAATACACAGATGGGCATATAAATAGTCAGCTTTATTAGGGATGTTTCCATGTCAGTGAATCTAGAGATGCATTATCCCTTTTATTAGCTACAGATTGTTTCAAGACACAGATGTCACATTTGACTCTTGTTGCTACATCTATCAATACCTCCTTGCCTTCTGCAGTGCTGTCCTCTTCGGGATTTTATTCCCCCTTCCTTTCTTTCTCCCTTTCCTCCTTCCCACTTCTCCCTCCTTCTATAAATGTTTTCTGTGCCTGGCACTCTGCTGGTGTCAGGGATAGAACAGTAAAGAGAATAGTTATGTTCTTGTTTTTAAGGACTTTGTATCCCAGTGGAGGAGGCAGAAAGGAGAATGGGCAAAGGGAAGAAATACTAACAAAGAACAGTTCATTACAGGTTGGGGGAAATGCTAGGAAGCAGGCAGCCTGGTGGGAGGGGTGTGGATGGGTTCAGTCCTCAGGCTTCGCCTTGCTTGCTGGCTGGTCCTGGGCAGTGGAGCAGGCAGGTGGCTGCCCCAGGAAAGGGACAGATAGATGGAAGTGGTGTCACTGGGTCTGGAGTGGTCAAAGTCCAGATGCTGATGTTGCTCTAGACCGGTGGTTCTCTTCCCCTGGAAGACATTGGACAATGTCTGGGGACATTTTTGGTTGTCATAACTGGGGGGACAGGCTACTGGCATCTAGTGGGTAGAGGCCAGGGATGCTGTTCAGCCTCCTACTGTGTGCTGACAGTCCCCACAATAAAGAGTTATCTGGCTCAAAATGTCCATGGGACTGAGGTTGAGAAACCCTGCTCTGGAAGGCGCCAGGACATAGGGTGGAGAGGGAGACTGAGTCTGGAGGTGGGTGGGGAGTCTTCAGGAGGAGGGACGGTGATGAGGAGGGGACAAGAGAGCTTGAAGAAACAGCTCTACCTGGCCCAGGGAAGCCTGGCCCTGGTGTGGCCGCTAGCAGCTTCGAGGGTGCTTACTGAGGGTGCTTACCCCGGATTCAGATTCGTGCCCTAAGGTGTGTGTGCATGGGGGAGGGGAGAGGGCCCCAGGGCAAGTGGGGGTCTGGGGGACAGAGAAGTCAGGCAAGACAAAAGGCTTGGTTGCTGAGCTTTTGGTGAAATGGGGGTGGGTTTGTTTACATCAAAAAGGGGCTCCTGAGGGCGCAAGAGAGGTCTGGGAGGGAGCAGTGTGATGAAAGTGGGTCAGGCTGGAGGAAGCCTGGAGCCGTGTGGTGGTGGCCCCTGGGGCAGTGACAGGTGTGGTCAGTTAAGTTCCTCTGAGTCAGGAGGTCCTGGGTACAAATCCTGCCTCTGCCACAAACCAGCCGGGTAAGTTTGGGCAGTTGATTTGACCTTTTTGAGCATTAGTTTCCTTCTTGGCAGGGTTGCCGGGAGGATGAAATACGATGGGGCATGGGGAGGTGCTCTGTAAACTATCGTCCCCGCGGGAAGTAGAGTGAGAAGCAGCCCTTGAAAAAAGAGACAAGAGTTTTTGAGCAATGGACGCTGACCAGATGCAGCCTGTGAGGGGACGCGAAAGATACTTTGGATTTGAAATGTCACCAGAACAGGCTCTGCCTGTGGTATTTCCGTGCTCACTGCCCGAGGCTGAGTCAGGAGAACAGCTGATAGGACTTGAGACCTTCACACCCCTCCTGGAAGCAGAAGGGCAGTGAAAGCATGGCAAAGGAAGCTGGAGGAAGAGCCCGCTGAACAAGTGTCCTCTCTCACGCATGGCCCCTCTGTGCTACCGGACCCCGGGTGATGGAGGGCTTGGGAGACAGCGACCATGGACTGCCCACCTGGGAGCTGGGCTCTTTCCTCATGTCATCTCACTTAATCTATACCACAGTCTTGGGGGGGCACTCATTAGCCCCATTTCACAGATGAGGAAGCTAACACCCAACGGATGAATTCGCCGGCCCTGCGTCACATGGCTCACAGATGGCGCTGCCAGAATTTAAACTCAGGCTGGTCTTTCCTATTTGAGGAAAGATTCTCTTTCGCTCATGTCTCCCCAGCTTCCTTCATGAAGTTGATGCTGTAGAAGATGTTAGTTTTGTTTTGTTTTGTTTTATTTTGTTTTTCAGATAGGAATAACATAAGAGCTGTCTGGGACCCAGGCCTCAAAGGGACAATGATTGTGGCCCAGTGGCCAGGGGTGACCTGAGTAGAGTCAGGTTGTAGCCAGATGGTAGCTGAGCCAGAGGCTCAATGCCTCCATCCCCTCCCCATCCCAGAGGGAACCACTTTCTCATTTCTATAACCGTGAATTCGTATTCCAAGTGGGGTTTTGTAAGGGTGACCAACATGTTCTGGTTTGCCTGAGATTTTTCTGGTTTTAGCACTGAAAATCCTGGCAAACCAGAGCAGTTGGTCACCCCAGTCAAGCCTCATGCTCCAAACAGGTCCCTTCCTCTGTTTCACAGAACCCATGGCCTCTAACAAGGGGAGCTTTGGTCCCCAGTAGCCATCTCCCTTGGTACTGAAGGCAGGAATTAGGTGTTTCTGGTTCTCCTGACCCTCAGTACCATCAGACACCATCAACACTCAAGGTTTTATTTATAAGTAGGACGATGAAGAGAAGGAGCAGGTGGTAGTTGACAGTGGGTGGTGCGGAGACTCATTACTCCAAGTGGGGTCCGTGGACCAGGCACACCCATAGCACTGGGATCTTGATAGAAATGCAACATCCCCAGCACTGCCTCCTGTCCCTGCCTTCCCTCCTTCCAGACCTACTGACTCAAGATCTACATTTAACAGGCTCCCCATGTGATCTGTGTGCCCACTGGGGTTTTACTTCTCCCATCAACGATGATCATGCTCCCTCTTTCGATCCTCAAGCTGAGACCCTCCCCTCAGACTAACCAGAGAGTGGTCTCAGAGAGCTGTTGCTAGACTCACAGCCCTTGCCTATGGAAGGTTCTTCATTTCATCATGCTTAGGTTCTGATAAATTATTGAACCAGGTGAAAGTTTCCTTCCATCTCCCTGAAGTAGATTGGGCGAAGCATCCAGTACATTAAACCCTCTCCCATTTCACTCAAACCCAAGGTCATCTCTCGTCCGGATGGAGGGAGGGCGATTTTAGCCTGTATTGAATGCGTTCCTCCATTCTCCCTTAAGGATGGAGCTCTGCACTCACACCCAGCTTCAGGCCATGAATTATTGAAATCTGAGAAACTTGTATTTGGTCAGTCACGTAGGCTTGGGGTGTGGGGAGAGAGCAGGGCCTCAGAATAGTGCTTTATTATTTGAGAAGTTAAAACAAAATAAAAATACAAAAGTAGTAAATTGGCACGCTCGCTGCTGGGATAATAACTGTGAACATCTTGTTATATTTACTTCAAGTATATTTTTAATAAAAGATAAAACATTACAAAGTTGAAGTGCCCTTTGATTGACATCCTCAAATTTTATCCTTTACCCCTTTCCCAGAATCAATCGCTATCATGGCTTTCATGAATAGCTGTGTTTCCTTCTGGGCAAGCCTTTTAAAAGAAATTGTTTTGAAACCTTTGTGTTTTTATATACATATGTATTACATTATAAATAATAGATACATGGGGTTGTTTTGTGGAAATGCATTTCAATATGTACATAAATTTGCTCTGGGTCTCTTTACACCTGGCTTTTTCACATAAGGCCACTTTTGACCTCTATTCTTGTTGATAAATTTATCTCTAATCCATTTGTTCGAACTGCTGCAAGGTATTCTGTCATGTGGATAGGCCATGTTTTGTTTCTCATTTTCGCCTTGTTGCATATTTAGATTGTTTCCAATTTTTCACCATAACAAACAGTGCTGCAATAAGCATCCGTGCCCTGGATCTCGTCCGGCACACGTGGTGGTGTTTCTCTGGGGCATGTCACAAGCCATGGAATCATTATGTTGTACAGTTCGTGCACTTTCAATTCTACGAGGTATTGCCAATTGCTCTCCAAAGTCGCTCTAACGATTTACATTCCCAACAGCGGTCTAGGGGAGTCCAATTTTCTCCACATCCTCTCCAATGCTTGATATTGTCAGAATTTTTTACTGTTGCTAGCTCCGTGGGAGAAAAATGGTATACCTCTGCGGTTTTAACTTGTCAGTAGTTCCCTTTTGGTTGGAGGGAGCCCTGGCAGGGTAAGATGAGGGCTGAGCTGAGATCAGTAGGCTTAGATTCTTATCTAGCTCTGCTGTTAACTTGAATTTGAGCTTGGGTGAGTCCCTTTCTTTTTCTGGTCATCTATGAGGTGGTTGGGCTGGATGGTGTGTAAGAAGGATGTCACAAAGTGGGCAGGACCCTTCTGATCCATGGTATATGAAGTTTTGAAATGACAAGACTTGCACAGGAAGGTTCCACTTGGCACCTGTACTGTATCCTGGGGTTACGTCACAGTAAATGATTCTTGAATTACTGACAAGGCTGCAACATGGAATCAGAAGAAGCAAGTTTCCATCGGGGCTCTAACGTTAATCCACAGCGTAGTTGTGGATGGATGACAGCTATTGGCAGTCTGCTAGGGCTCTGGAATGGAGGTCTAGCTGCTTCAAAGGCAAGGAGACCCACTGCTGGGAGCCCAGGTGGAAGGTCATGTTTCAGACAGCAACCCAGCCCTGGACCAGCTGTAAGACCTGGGCTCCAAGAGCAGCTCTGGCCAAGTGAATTTCCTGAGGCTGACTCTGTTTGCTCTTGGCTTTGGCTTAAATGGTTTTTGAGAAGTAGAGGAAGTGGCTTCACCTGAGATTGAGCTCATCTGGCTGCTTCGGGATTGGCATGCATTGGGCTTAGGCACCTGGAGAGCTGATGGGTAGGAGTATAGGGTTGCCAGATTTAGCAAATAAAAATCATTCTATTTGTATGGGACACAACTGCTAAAAAGTTACCCATTGTTTATTAGAAATTCAAATATAAACTGTATCCTATGTTTTATCCGACAACCCTAGGTAGGAGATGACAAGTCCCTCAATATAAGAAATAACTGAAGATAAGATAGTCTAATTTCACAAGTAGTGAGCATCTTGCTGCTGGAGATATATAAACACAGCTCAGATAAATCATGAGTGGAAATGCTGTGTGTGTGTGATATAGTCTTGTGGCCGCTGCTTACATGCCTCCAAGGTGTTCAGTGCTGCCTGAAACAGCTGTGGACATCTTGGAGGGTAAGAAAAGGAGAATATTGCCCGAGCCTCCATGTGTCTTTCAAGGACTGTCCTCAGTGAAGCCCTGTGCCACCATGGTTCTCAGAGTGAGATCCCTGGACCGGCAGCATGAGCACCATCTGAGTTTAGAAGTGCAAACTCTCGAGTCCTACCCCAGACCCACTGAATTGGAAACTCTGAGGGTGGGCTCCAGCAATCTGTGACTTGAGCCCCCCCAGAGGGTTCTGATGCATGGTCAAGTTTGAGAATCAGGGGGCGGATCATTGGATTAGAAAGCTGACTTGAGATCCCAAAACCACTGCTTTGAGCTCCCCTTCTCTGGGGGGGGGGGAGGGAAACTGGAAATTGAATTGGGATGAGAGTGTGGGAAGGAAGAGGTGACTGTTGCCCTGTGGGGGTGTGTGCAGCACAGAAGTGAGGGCCCTCCTTCCAGTTTCCTCACATGGCTGAGAGAGAGAGAGAGAGAGAGAGAGAGAGAGAGAGAGAGAGAGAGAGAATACACGCAAGTGAGCCAAGGAAACTTGGTGATTGTTGTTAAAGAATTGCATTTTTTAATGAAAGGCTTTTTAAGCATCTATTTGGAATCAAGGAGAAAGACTCAGTTTATGGCTTCAAGGACCTCACAGTCAAATGGAGGAGGCAGATAGCTATAAAACAGGTGGAAACACAGACAGCTGTGTGTGCTGAGAACAAGGGTGGATAACGTGGAAGAGGAAGGATTCATTTTGACTGGGCAGGAGGTTGTGGGGGGGTGGCATGGTGCTTCAGAGAGGACAGCTTGGAAAGACCTTCTCAGCCTCAGCCACAGATATAGATTGCATGTCGAGACAGCAGCTGGGGTGCTCGGGCAATAGTCTGCCTCTTCTCACCATCTGAGATGTCCACAGGCTGTCTTGAGCAGCAGTGAGCGCCCTGTCCTTGGAAGCATGCAAACAGAGGTTCATGACTACACTAGCGCTGGATGGAAGGGTGGTCTGTGTGACCTTCTGGGATGAGTCCCTCTTAGGATTGTTTAGCTTTTCCTGGGGTCAGCTGTGGGTAGCCTGGGACCTCTAGTGCTGGTCCTCTCCCTGCACCCCAGTCCTGCTAAAGACCTGTCTTCTACACAGTACTCACTACTGAGCAGAAAAGAGTGGCTTTAGGGGCCAGGTATTAAACAAATGAAAGACAACAAGGGGCAAGGTGGAAATATCCAGGCTGCACCCTATGTGTTCATGAAATGTGCTTTTGTAAAAAACAGCTTTATTCTACTTATCTGCCTCTATTGAAGGGTTCATGGATTTTCCAGATCACCTTGTACTTAGCCCATGGGTTGTGTTTGGCATCTCTGTGAAAAGCTTTGTGGGAGCTTGCTGCTCACAGTTCTGTCCTCTGGCTAAGCTACAGAGCCAACCATCCCTGTGAAACTTTCTCTGGGGTGGGGGCTGGGGGCTGCTGGGTTTCCGGGGGCCTGGTGAACACTGAGGCCATTTCTATGTAACTTTACAATTGCCCTAATTGTGAGCTGAATTGCTTCTCTGGAAGCTGACTGCTCGGCGTCGGGAAACATGGTCACACCGTTTGCTGTCTTCACAGTCTCCATTTTGGTAACAGAATGTTGGCGCTATTGAATTTGGCTGCATAATTTTGTCCAGGTTGTTAACAGCCTCATAAACATCTACCCTGCTTTTTCTCCCTGATATTTCCGGTCCATTGTCATGACCAAATGCATGAAATCTTCACTATTATGACTGCCAACCCTAGGGATATTTGTACTACCCTCACGGCAAGTACAAAATACTTCCGCATACAATACCTAACCTTCTGAGTGCATCAATGTTTTTATCTGTAAAATGGGAGTAATGACAGTTTCTAGGTAGTGAGTTAATACACATCAAGCTCTTAGAACAATGACAGACACTCAATAAGTGTGAACTATTTTCACTTAAAAATTTTTTTTAATGTTTATTTTTGAGAGAGAGAGAGAGAGAGAGAGAGAGAGAGAGAGAGAGACAGAGCATGAGCATGGGAGGGGCAGAGAGAGAGGGAGACACAGAATCCAAAGCAGGCTCCAGGCTCTGAGCTGTCAGCACAGAGCCTGATGCAGGGCCCGAACTCACAGACTGTGAGATCATGACCCGAGCCGAAGTCAGGCGCTTAACAGACTGAGCCATTCAGGCGCCCCCTGTTTTCACTTTTTGAAGTAGGAAATCCCCCAAAGAAGGGAAAGGGCTCCAGTCAGAGCATATGGGGAAGGGCGCTGCCCTGGGCACAGGCAGTAACGGGGAGCATTATCTGTAGTGAATATAAAAACTATAATGGTGGAGTGCCTGAGTGGCTCCGTCAGTTAAGTGACCAACTCTTGATCGCAGCTCAGGTCTTGATCTCAGCGTCGTGAGTTCAAGCCCCGTGATGGGCCCCATGCTGGGCCCCATGCTGGGCGTGAAGCCTACTTAAAAAACAAACAAAAACTGTAATGGATTCTATGCCATATCATTGGTGAAACACTCTTTTACCCTGAGATATTCAGTTGATCAACTATCTCATTGGCTGTGGTCACTGCTGAGTTCTCATAATAAGTTTCAAATTAGCATATTTCAGTCATTTACACTTTCACAAACATTGTGTTTTTCATGGAAGCTAATTGAAACAAGTCCATGTCAGGCCTCTACATACATGGGCTCAGCTGCATGTGTCCATCTTGAAGGTAAGTTCCTTAAAGATCCAGAATCATCCAAGTTTGCTTTGGGCCCTGTTCGGGTCTTTGATGCCTGCATTATGCATATTTCTGTATTTCCACAGCCAATTCAATATCAGCAGTGATAGCCCAGTAACTAAATGATGAAGGAGCTCTTGAACAACTTTGATCCCGTCATTCTGCATGACCACTGGGAGCTTTTATTTGTGTTTAAGATTTAGAATGGCGAAACAGGGCGTGGGAAAGTTTTTGCTTGGCAAGTAAAAATTTTAATACCTACAGTAGTATTTTATTGACTCTGAATAACATATGTAAGATAAAAAATTTTCCTTTATATATAAGTTGATAATTATTAGTCATTTTAAAACTAAGGGCCAGGGACATCTGGGTGGCTCAGTCGGTTATGCGTCCCACTCTTGGTTTCAGCTCAGGTCATGATCTCATGGTTCTTGAGTTTGAGCCCTGCATCGGGCTCTGCACTGACAGAGCCTGCTTGGGATTCTCTCTCTCCCTCTCTCTGCCCCTCCCCTGCTTGTGCTGTCTCTATCTCTCTCAAAATAAATAAAACATTAAAAAAAAAACAACTAAGGGATGAATCAGGAAAGTAAAGATTATTAGTAGTTATTACCAGAAATGATTTTGCTGTAGAGTAGAGAGGGTGGGTTAAAAAATGATCTCTCCTACGTGGTTCTATTGACTGTATAGTAGGCTCTGGTGGGTCCCTTGGGCACAATACCTCATTTAATACATAGGTTGTCCCCGGGGAGGGAGGGCTTATTATTCCTGGTTTGTGTTTTGAGTTGATCCAATTCTGCTAATGATAGAAAACTCTAAAACATTGCTTATTCTTACATTGAAATTCACTCTCATTTTGTTTCTTCCCCATAAAATGCTTTATTACAAATGTAACTCGAAAGCCTCTCTCTAGTGCTGTGAAATGAGATCGCCCCTCCTGCAGAAAATTAAATCATTCTGGCATCAGCCCCTTTTGGGCCTCTTGCTGGTAATAAAGCCCCTCTAAAGTGTCCCCTCAGTTATTTCAGAAGGCTACTCTTCTGCTGCCATCTTGCATGTGTGGGGAGGGGTATGGCAGGCCCCCCTGTCACTGTGGCCACGCTGCTCCCAGAGACCCCCGTGAGAAACCTGCTCTGGGGGCATGGATGTCTTTGTGGCTGATGTCTGCTAATCCCCCTTCTTCCCTCCTGGGCCCCCTCCCCCTCCCCACCTTGGCTGAGGACATGGGGCTGAGGTTACCATGAGAAGCAGGTGCTCTTGCAGCCCACAGACCCAAGTGGCACCTTAGAGATAGCGAAGAGTTTCTGGCTGGCCCCCCGCAGGGCAGGGTCAGCTCAGCCCCAGCAGCTGCCACTTCTAGGTGTCCATATGGCTTGGAATGCCAGCCAGATTTCCTCCTTGGCCTTAGCAGGCGAGGGCTGTCTTTGGTGGTCCAGTTCAAGACCCCCTCATTTCTTGCCCTGGGATCATGCTAGAGACACCTCTGCCCTTCAGGGAACCACCCCCCCCATGCCCCTCCCAATGCACAGGGATTTGCTCTGGCCCCCAGCTCTGATGACAATCACAACAGCATTTAGTATGTTGCTTAAAGTCTGCCCTGTTCTGTCTTAAATACCACATCATACACAGGGGCGTCCAGTCCTCTAGCCTCCTGATGTGCCCTGCCTGGTCTTATCCCCAGTCCTCCTTTCCTGGGCTCCTGCTGCCTCCCTGGGGTGCAGGACCCTTTTCCTGCTGGATCTGTCCAGTCCTCCCCCTCTTAGTCCCAGGGGAAGTTATCTTCATGGCTGGTGGGGAGGAGAAGGACATTTGGGCCAGGCTCCTCTCAAACATTTTGTTTCAGTCCCCAAGGGCCAGACTTGTGGAGCCCCAAACCAGGCAGGGGCCTTTGTTTCTGCTCACTGGAAGGATGTTCTGCGTCCTCCAGGCGGTGAGCTCAGGTGGGTGGCTTGTTTCAGGGCTGGGGAAGGAAGTGGAGAAAGCAAGAGAGTAAACCACGAGGAGCAGCAGTTTTGTTTCACTCAATTGAAAACCTATCGATTGACCAAACATTTAACTGTTTGACAAGTATTTTTAAACAACTACTTTGTGTGAAACACTCTTAGGTGTGATGAAGTGTGCAAAGAAATGTAATATAATTCCATCAAATGAGGCAAAGGAGACAAATTCCCGCCACGCGCCAAGGGTCCTGCTAGGCTCTGAGACACAGCGGTGAGCAACATCTCAGAAACGGCATCCTGCAGAGTCCAGGGGAGCCTCTGATAATAGCTGCATCCCGTTCCTCACAGCCTGTGGGCTCATCTCAAGGTTTCTTTAAGTCTATAAAGTGTATTCGTGTCCTACGCTGTGCAAATTACCATAAACTCAGTGGCTTAAGGCAATGTAAATGCATCATCCTGCGGTTCTGGAGGCCAGAAGTCTGAAATGGGTCTCACTGGCCTAAAACCAAGGTGTCAGGAGGTTGTAGGGGAGATCTTTTCCTCTGGCCTTTTCCAACTGCTAGAGGCTCCTTGGCTCCAGCCCCTTCCTCTACCTTCAAAGCCACCGGGATAGCATCTTTGTCTTTCTGATTCTGACCCCTGATCCACCTGCCTCCCTCTTTCACTTGTAAGAACTCTTGTAAGAACACCGGGCCCATCTGGACAATCCAGGACAGTCTTCCATCTCATGACCCTCAACTTAGTCACATCTGCAAAGTCCCTCTTGCCATGTAAGGTCACATATTCACGGGGATTCTGGGGATTAGGACCAGACAGCTTTGGGCACCATTATTCTGCCCTCTGTATGTCACAAGGGCATTGGAAGGATGTGTGTGAGGGGACGTGTGTGTGGGCACACATCTGACACATCCTATTGTGAGTTTCTCTTCCCACCCGAGGGTCTAATCCTAAGGAGGAGCATGTTTCCTGGTGGGGGTCCCCTTGGAGAACATAGTTAGGTGGACCAGAAGGTGGCCCTGATCCAAATCCAGCCACCCTGTGCAGGGGCTGCCGGTGCCCTCCCTCTCCCCCTGACCCCACTGCGCCCCAGAAGTCACCTGCCATTTCAGTGGGAGATTTCTGCATACAGGATGGCTTCCTACTGCAAACACCAGTGTCTCTCTGCCCGAGGTCTTTCTCTGGCTACAGAAGGGCACTCAGTTTCTGGTAGTACAGGCTGGAAATGCTGGGGAGTTGACCCCAAGAGTAACCCATAACCAAGAAGGGATGGGAGTTGGTGGATATATCAGTGTCCTGGTAGCTGTAACAAATTATCACTAATTGGGTGCCTTAAAACATAGACATTTCTTCCCTCACAGTTCTGGAGGCCAGAAGTCTGAAATCAAGGTATCACAGGGCCCTGCTCCCTCTGAAGGCTCTGGGGGGAATCCTTCCTTAACTCTTCCAGCTTCTGGTGGCTCTTAGTGTTCCTTGGTTCATGGCTGCATCCTTTCAACCTCTGCCTCTGACATCACATCATCTTTTCTTTTCCTCCCTGTGCATCTCTTATAAGGACACTTGTCTTTCGATTTAGGCGCCCCGTGGGTAATCCAGGATGATCTCATCTCAAGATGTTTAATTATATTGACAAAGACCCTTTTTCCAGTTAAGTTCATACTAACAGATTGCAGGGGTTACAACGTGGACATATCTTTTTGAGGGTCACCATTCAGTCACTTCAGTGAATGAACACCTGGCTTTCTCACCCCTTGGGGATACTTCTAGGGTGTGCTCTACATGGTCTCCTAAAGAGTTCCAAGTGGCATTAAACCCGGCCTGTCCAGTGACCAACCCACTCAGGAATGCAGACTTTATTGGCTGTCTTCGCTCCCCTGTGTCACTCCCTGACTCTTCCACTTTACTTCCTCAGATCACTTCCCAAACTGCCTGCCTGCACATAAATCCTTGTCTCCAGGTCTGCTCTGGGGAAACCCAAATTAAGACAAAGCCCCTTTGTCTAAGGCCCTTGCACGCAGCTGGAAGTCACGTCTCAGCTGGCTCCCAGGCGTGGTTTGCCTTGTGCTGCACACTCCTGGTGGATCTTCATCTTAGGTGCTCCCTGGTCAGTCCTCCCCCTCCCTGGTCTGTCCCCTCCCCCATCACTTTGCCCTTGTGATTGCACAGCCTCATCTCTATCTCTCAGAGATTCCCGGTTGGTGGCTGGCATGCAGCCTCAGCAGAGGGGAAGTAATTGCAAAGGTACCTGCTGCCTTAGATAGTGGAGAAAGTATCACAGTCAGCATGTGGCTTAATTGGATTAAAGAAAAAAACCCTGCTCCTATCTCCACAGTAACTCATCGCCCTTGATGGGATGCAGATAGAGCTCATCACAGTAGCAAGAGTCTCTGCCAAGATACTTGCTGGCCTGGCTTTAGGAAGCTTCTGGACAGGGAAGGAGCTGAGTTCTTGGGCCTTTGCCCAGAGTTCAGAGACATAAGCAGGCACAAGGCCTAGACGTGAAGAAAAGAAGCAGTTTGGGGAATGGAGAGACAAAACCCAGGTTTTGCCCTGGGTTGGAGAGCACGACCCAGGAAGAAGGTCTGACTGAGACAGTCCTGTGCTCAGGGCCAGGAGGATGGGAGAGTTGGAAAAGAAGGATCAGAGGTGATGGAGATGGGCTCTCACTGCCCCCAGGGAGGAGGAGGAGTTGACCATCTGATAGGTGTCAGTCCGTGAAGTGATCAGATCATGCACCTATGCAGGAGATCACATGGATTGTATACATAAGTCACCCTTTCCTTCCTGAGGGGGTGCTCCCAGGCCAGCGTGTCCTCTTGGCCAGCCCACTGCTCCTGGAACTCCAGCAGTCATGAGCCTGAACTCTGGGCTCCAGCCTTAGGTCCTTGGAGTTCTGTGCTGTGTGGATGGGGCATGGGGCCTAGCTCCTCGCAGGAGAACGTAGCGTGTCCTGTTTGGTGACTCTTCTCTGGCGAGGCCTCCCTGAGGAATCCTGTGGAGAGGCACAAGTCAGGAATTCGTGGGTGTCCAAATGTAGTAATGTAATCAAGACCCTAGTTCTCTCCCACTGTAAAGGTAACCTTGATGCTCCTTCTGCATCTACGAGTTGGGGGTCAATAGGGGGCTGTAGGGCTAGTGAAGCCCCAGGGCACAGCCATGCACCAGGCACCTTTTGCTTCAGAAATACATTCAGCAGTGACTGATCTTGCATTTCCTAGTTGCTTAAGGCCCTGCGTCACAGAATAAGGCAGAATAACTCTATTTTCAGTCCACTAGTAAAGAATTTTCGGTCCTATTAGTACTTGAGCTGTATGAATTGACCTTCAGTTATGTCACTGCTGTGCATTCCTACTTCCTGGTTTGTCTTGGGACTGCCTGTGCAGGAAGCTCCCTCCTCTGTCACACCCCAGAAGCTTATGTTTCTCGGAGACACTTTCTCTCCATGTGGTTGGAGGGGTAATAGGAGCCAGATTGAACATAGTCTTGACCTAAGGCAGGGGAAGTTAAGAGCAATAGACTTCCTCGGGTTGGGGGGGGGTGCCGGAGATTCATGGATGGCTGCTGAGCTGGGGGAGCACCCTGTCGGAGCCATGCGTTGGAATGTGAAAGAAGAGACACATGTGCAAATACAACAGGACTTGATGGGGACAGGAACTCAATATATCTGAAGCTGAATGTTTAATCTGTAGGTCTTATGGGTACTGGTCCCTCTGCCTAGACCATGTGTCCCTTCTGAGATATCACTTCTCAGAGAGTTCTTCCTTGGTTCCCCTTCCTATCTATGTTTGTTTCCCATGTTACACCCTCTCATGGCTTCCTCTGTTTTTTTTTTTCTCCATAGATTTTACTACAATTTTGAAAGTTTTAACTTGTCTTCCTAATCAGACTTTAAATTCTTTGGGGGGAGGGGTCAGGATCCATGTTTTACTCATTTCTGTGTGATGCCAAAGAAACATTGCACTGGATGGAGTTAAACAGGTGAGGGAGACTTTATGTAAGACTACTGCAGTAGGGGAGAGAGACTGACCTCTCAAGTCTACTGAAACAAAAGGCAAGAGGGTTTTCAAGCTAATGGAAAAGTAACGGAGGACACTGGTTTATTTGTATTGGCTCATTGGTATTTGTTAAAGTTAGGCTCCTACTGTCCCAGAGACTGGGAGAGAAGGTATTATCTTTCTTAATGATTACATTTCTCAAGGATGGCACCCAGGTCCTTGAATAAGACATATCAGGGTTGTAAAACTGGCAAGAGGCTGGGAGAAGATTTATATCTCAAAGGGGCAGAGAAAGAACTTACAATTGCAAGATTTCTAAAGTAAACACTCTAAGAAAAGAGAAGTCAGGGGCCTATGGTCAGGAAGGGACTATCTAGGGTATAGTCAAGCTTAGGGGAACATTGAGGTATCTTGGTCAATGACCTCCCACCCATGCTACCTTCTTCCCCTACAGGGCCTGGCACAGAGCCCAGCAGATAATAGATGCGTTCATTTTAAATTTAACTTGAACATTTGTCTGTCCATTTGGTTAATCTCCATTTTCTTCTCTAGACTGTGAGCTCCATGAAGGGAAAGGCCATGCCTGTCTTGTTCATTAGTATAAATCCAGCACTAATAGGCTCCACCTATTACAAGCAATAGGTGCTTGTGGAAAGAGTGAATGATGGATGTGTGGGTGAAGCGAGACAAGCAGCAAGGCTGACTTCCAGGTTTTTGGAATGCCTGGAATGTAGACATCATAATGATGGGCTGAGGGCAGAGCGGCTGTTTGATCAGGACCCTCCTGCTGACTTCCCAGGGAGGAGAAGCCTCACGGTGTTCCGTGTCTGAGTTGGAGGTGATGGAGGACGCACAGATAGAGCCTGGGGAGATGGTTGGACATGTTCCTTACCCCTTGTTTGATTTCTAACAACTGACAATGATCCTGGGGAAGTGACAACGTATGATCTTTTGAGTTTGTTTAGAAGACAGAGCTGCGTGGAGGTGAGGACCCCCTTCCAGGCCACCCCATCAGCAGATGGATGTTGGTGTACGTAATTACTTTCAGGGTCAAAGCAGTGCAATCAGTTCCTTCAGCAGCAGTGAGCACTGAATAGTTTTATTGAGTGCCTGAGGGTGATTTGTTCCATGGGAGTCATTTTCCAGTCAACCTCAGGTCCTGGGGGTGGTGGTTTGAAGGAGCATTCCACACATTTGTGATGAAGACTGGAGGGTTTTGTTAATTAACTCAACAAACATTCATTGAGCACCTACTGTGTGTTGGGTTGTGCACCAGGCCATCAGGAGGTGGGGGGGAGAACCTATGGAGGGGTGCCTGTGTGTCTTACTTGGTTGAGCATCCGACTCTTGATTTTGGCTCAGGTCGTGGTCCCATGGTGGTGGGATCGAGTCCTGTATTGGGCTTGTGCTAAGCGTGAAGCCTGCTTGGGATTCTCTCTCCCTCTCTCCCAAATTAAAACAAAACAAAACAAAACAAAACAAAACAAAACAAAACAAAACAAAACAAAACATGGATTGTTAAAAGGGATAAATAGAACTGCCTTTAGTCTCATACTCATCACTGCAGGTGCTCCAGTGAGGGGCCTGATGAAGAAGGCTTTAAACTAGGGCCTGGGAAGATGATGGGTGGGAGTTGGGGTGTGTGTGGACAGTTGGAATGGGGATGGGGAGTTGGCACAGATGGACATTCAGTGTCACTGACAAAGATTCTCTCTTTGACCAAGCTCCAGCCAACCTCTTCTGAATCTTCTTGACTAAGCTTCAACGTTGGCCTGTAAAGATTTGAACAAACATTAACATAATTTCTAATGGCTGAAGGCAACCTCCCTAGGATGACCCCAGACCTGTTAAAGTCCCTGCCTGCGAAAAATCAAGGCTGCCAAATGAATTTGCTGTTTGTTCCAGCCAACACCTGGAACAAGATAGGGATCCTGACTCCCAGCCTGTGCAGGAGGGTAGGGGCCTGACTTTGGTAGGCACCAGTTAGCAAATCCATGTGGGTTTCATGTGGACCAACATCCCCTTCCCACTTTTTGTAATTTTTCATGAGTATTCCCCCTCCCTCTTTCCCCATTCTCCCTTTATGATGCCCAGTCACCTCTGCACAATCAGAATCAAGCTCAGCACTTCCCCTATGGTCAGTGGGTACTGAATAAAATCTGTTTTCACTGCTATAATGAATTGCTGGCTGTGTTTATCTTTACCAGTTCTCCATGGAAAAATAAAAGCAGAAAGGTGATCTCCAAAATTGTTCAAAAATTACTGGTCAGGAAGAGACCTTCTGGGATTTGATCCATCAGGGGAAATAATGAGAGAAGGAGCAGTAGAAAAGAGGGAGAGCTAGGACATATAGGGCCTTGAAGGGTTCAAGCAAGGAGTTGGGGGCTTTATTCTAAGTCCCATGGGAAGTACAAGCTTTTAGGCTGAAGAGTCATAGATTAGAACAATACCTTGCACAATGTAAGCATTCACTATTAATTGTTAGAATTATTATTTACAGTTCGAAAGAGCAATTCCTCCAGTTGTGGTATGGAGAGAGGAAGTGTGGGGAGCCAAGGTGAGTATGGGACAACAGGTGGGAGTCTACTGCAATATTCCGGGCCAGAGATGGTGGTTATCTTGCTTGGCTCAGTGGTTATGGGGATGGAGAGAAGCGATTGAGTCCAGGGGAGATTTAGGAGGTCACATTGGCAGGAGTTGGTGAATGGCTGGAAGTGGTGGGGGCAGGGGAGGGAAAGAGGAAAAGCAAGGATAATGTCTGTGTTTCTAGCTTGGGAGGATAAGTGGATGATGGGTCTGTTTCCAAGTTCAGGAGCAAGTTTGTGTGTGGGTGGGGGGCAGACGGGGAGGTCACTTTTTCAGATTTAAAAAAAAAATTTAATGTTTATTTTTATTTTTGAGAGAGAGAGAGATAGAGAGAGAGAGAGAGTGAGCGCTTATGAGCGGGGGAGGGGCAGAGAGAGAAGGAGACACAGAATCTGAAGCAGGCTCCAGGCTCCAAGCTGCAGCACAGAGCCTGATGCAGGGCTTGAACTCACAAACTGCGAGATCATGACCTGAGCTGAAGTCGGACGCTCAACTGACCGAGCCACCCAGGTGCCCCAATGTTTATTTATTTTTGAGACAGAGAGAGACAGAGCACGAGCAGGGGAGGGGCAGAGAGAGAGGGAGACCCAGAATCCCAAGCAGGCTCCAGTCTCTGAGCTGTCAGCACAGAGCCCGATGTGGGGCTAGAACTCATGAACTGTGAGATCATGACCTGAGCCTAAATCAAATGCTTAACTGACTGAGCCACCAGGGCGCCCCTAAATATAGCTTATTCCAAGCTATCTAGAAACTGGTCCTCTGCTTAGTTTTATATCATATTGGTGGAGTTAACTGCAATCTTCCAATAGTTGTGATCACTGCAATTATGTTTGCAGCACGGGGGTGGGATACAACTGTAAACAACTTGTGAGCTACCAGTTCCACATGTCACCCACTTGGGGCTTATTAGTTTGTTAGAAATGGGCAATTATTGAACATCAGCTATGTGCCAGGCCTCATGCAGGGTACTTGATGCATGTAATCTCATTTAATCTTTATGATAAAAAACCCTATGAGATAGGGCTGGTTAGACCCATTTCATAGATGAGGAGGTACTTGGTGATTTGCTTTGGTTGAAATAGCTTGCAGTTAGCAGAGCCAAGCTGTAACCCATTTTCTTCCCTCAACCTTAGCTGGTGCCTAGTAGGTAGAAATCACAAGAACAACTTTAGCTCAAGCATTTGGTTCACATTTGCATTCAATATTTATTGAAGTTCCTAGGCCCATCCAGTACTTACTGTCGGGGCTTAATAAGTTCTAAACAATAATGATTTTTCCTTGGATGAGTATAGATGCTTCTGTCAGCTGAGGCTGATTTCCACCTAATTTGCAGGGAATTTGTGCGGCACAATGATGAGCTAAATATTTATGCAGAAAGGATGTATGTACAAATCACATTTCCATAAGAAACACAAGGCAAATGAGAGTTTCCCACAAAAAAGTTTATTGATGGGAAAAGACGCTTTAGAGAATCAAACATTAGCCAGGATTAACCAGCATTATCCAAGAGTTAGCCATATTTAGGCAATTTTAGCATTTATGCTAGAGAAGTGTTTTTATTAAGTGTTGCCAAGGATTACTGGAGGAGAAATTATTTTTGCTCCTCATAGTTGAGGGAAAAAACTTGGGAATATCTCTTAATGACCAAGCCATTTTAGTGTGTGACCACGGGCAAGCTGTCACCTCTCAGTTTCTTCCTTCCCTCCTTCCTCCCCTCCCTCACTCCCTTCTTCCTTCCTTCCTTCCTTCCTTCCTTCCTTCCTTCCTTCCTTCCTTCCTTCCTTCCTTCCTTCCATGTTTATTTACTTAATTTGAGAGAGAGAGAGAGAGGGAAGACACAGGGCTTGAACCCACTAACAAGGAGATCATGACCTGAGCAGAAACCAAGGGTCAGATGTTAACCAGGTGAACCACCCAGGCACCTCTGAGTCTGTTTTTTTTTAAAAAAAAAAATATTTTTAATGTTTATTTATTTTTGAGACAGAGAGAGACAGAGCATGAGCAGAGGAGGGGAGAGAGAGAGAGAGAGAGAGAGAGAGAGCGAGAGAGAGAGAGAGAGAGAGAGAGAATCCGAAGAAGGCTCTAGGCTCTGAGCTGTCAGCACAGAGCCTGATGCAGGGCTCGAACTCATGAGCTATGAGACCTTGACCTGAGCTGAAGTTGGACACCCAACTGACTGAGCCACCCAGGTGCCCCTTTTTTATTTATTTAATTTATTTTTTTAAACCTGAGTCTCAGTTTCTTAAGCCGGATAGGACTGGATGTTCCCCAAGGCCTTGCCCACCCTGTTTTGTAATTTCTGTGTGCTACAACTGTGCCTCTCTGTCTTTTTATTTATACTGAGGGGCAGGCTGTTGACCTCAGACCACCAACCTTCCTGTTGAGGAAAAAGAGTCAGCATTTAGGCTATCTACTATGTGCCAAGCACCTGCTAGGTGCTTTATGTCAGTCAACTCATCACCCCTCATAGCATAGGTTTTATTTCATTTTATAGCTAAGAACAAATAATTTGCAAATTGAGAAGCAGCTGCTACTTTTGGGGCCATGCTCCAGTCCTTTCACCCCTATCTAAGTTCAACAGAATTTTTTAAGTGGTTTCCCAAATAAGTACCAAGGGGCAAAGAGCATAGGGCTTGGAGTCGTATAGGCCTGCGTTTGAATTCTGCCTCCCCAAGGTACTAACTGCATGCTGGGGTGAGTCCTGTCATTCCTCATGTGCACACGCTTACCTTATGATCTCCACAGAATAGGGCTATTGTGTGCCTTCTCTGGGAAGCTGTCTGGCTCTGTGGTCCCAGTCTGGATGGTTGGTCATTCTAGGCTTCCCTCCAATGGTCATCTCAGATGGCCATGCTCATGGCCTCTCTGATGGAGGAAGCAGCTTTGGATGTGGCCCTAACTTTTTCCCCATCCTTGTTTCCTTGAATTCCTTAGCCTGATCCCACCCAAGCCCTGGCCCTGCCTGACTTCTGCCTGTGTATATGGTGTATGGCTGGAGATGTGGGTTTAAGCCCCAGCAATGCCAGTTTCTAGTTGAGTGACCTGGAGTCACTCATTTGATTTCCCTAAGACTCAATTTCTCTTCTTTGAAGTGGGGATGATTTTATAGACTTTAAGACTTTTATAGTTGGTTAAACATCATGATGTTGAAATTGCATGCTCAACTGTATTGTGCCCTCACCCCAGGGAATGACCTCGGTCTTTCTGAATGAATTCTTCTGTGACCTTAAGGCTTCCTGGGTTAAAGAGTCCCTCTGGCTTTATTACAGAGGGACATCTGAGTCAGCCGGTCCCTTGTGGTCAAGATTCAGATGCCTTGAATGAGCAAATGGGTGAACAACCTTTGTCCCACAAATGTTGCTTTAAGAAGATTCATTTCTGCCTGGCTGAGACATATTTCACCTAGATGTAGCTCATTTAATGTTTTTAAAACTCTGTGTCCAGGCACCACCTGCTGAGGTCACAGAAGCAGCAGGTGGCTGCCCCAGGATGCAGAGCCAGACCCCCTTGTGTTCTTTCTCCTGTGCCCGCTGGTGCTCACGGGTCCAGCCTCTGCTTGGAATTTAGCTTTGGCAACATCAAGACTCACGGTCAGACTTTTCATTTCGTTTTCTTCTGAGATTGTGACATGGCTTTGAAAAGATGTTTCAGGAAAATGAGAAAGTTGTAGAAAAAAATTAGAGGTACAGTTCCACAGGGGATCTCAGAAATACACACTCTTCCATCTTAAATAAATAACCACTTTATTAATTATAATTCACATAAAATAAAAATTTGCCTTGTAAAAGAATACAATTCAGTGGGTTTTTTTTAGCATTTTCACAGAATTGTTGTGCAACCATCATCACTGTCTAATTTTAGAACATTTTTATCACCTCCCAAAGAAACCGCACACCTGTTAGCAGTCATTTTTCGTATATCCTTGGTAACCACTCATTTACTTTCTGTCTCTGTGAGTCTGCCTATTCTGGACATTTCATATAAATGGAATCATCTGATATGTGGCCTTTTGTGATTGGCTGCTTTCACTTAGCATCATGTTTTCCAGGTTCATCCATGGTGTAGTGGGTTTTAATATTTCATTCCTTTTTGGCTGAATGACATTCAATTGATGGCACATCACATGCTGTTGATTCATCACCAGAGCTAATGGATGTTTGGGTTGTTTATACTTTTTTTTTTATAATTTAACTTTATTTTTTATTTTTAAAAATTTACATCAAAATTAGTATATAGTGAAGCAATGATTTCAGGAGTAGATTCCTTAATGCCCCTTACCCATGTAGCCCATCCTCCCTCCCACACCCCCTCCGGTAACCCTCTGTTTGTTTTCCATATTTATGAGGCTTTTTTGTTTTGTCCCCCTCCCTGTTTTTATATTATTTTTGTTTCCCTTCCCTTATGTTCATCTGTTTTGTCTCTTAAAGTCCTCATATGAGTGAAGTCATATGATTTTTGTCTTTCTCTGACTAATTTCACTTAGCATAATACCCTCCAGTTCCATCCACATACCACATTTTCTTTATCCATTCATCCATCGATGGACATTTGGGCTCTGTCCATACTTTGGCTATTGTTGATAGTGCTGCTATAAACATGGGGGTGCATATGTCCCTTCGAAACAGCACACCTGTATCCCTTGGATAAATGCCTAGTAGTGCAATTGCTGGGTCGTAGGGTAGTTCTATTTTTAGTTTTTTGAGAAACCTCCATACTGTTTTCCAGAGTAGCTGCACCAGCTTGCATTCCCACCAAGAATTCAAAAGAAATCCTCTTTCTCCGTATCCTCACCATATGTTGTTGCCTGAGTTGTTAATGTTAGCCATTCTGACAGGTGTAAGGTGGTATCTCATTGTGGTTTTGATTTGTATTTCCCTGATGATGAGTGATGTTGAGCATTTTTTCATGTGTCGGTGGGCCATCTGGATGTCTTCTTTGGAGAAGTGTCTATTCATGTCTTTTGCCCATTTCTTCACTGGATTATTTGTTTTTTGGGTGTTGAGTTTGATAAGTTCTTTGTAGATTTTGGATACTCTTTATCTGATATGTCATTTGCAAATATCTTCTCCCATTCTGTCAGTTGCCTTTTAGTTTTGCTGATTGTTTACTTTGCTGTGCAGAAGAAGCTTTTTATTTTGATGAGGTCCCAGTAGTTCATTTTTTAAAAAAAAGATTTAAAGTTTATTTCTTTATTCTGAAAGAGAGAGAGAGACAGAGAGAAAGAGAGTGATAAAGAGGAAGGAGCAGAAAGAGAAAGAGAATCTTAAGCAGGCTGTGCACTCCCAGCATGGAGCCCAGCATGGAGCCTGACACAGGGCTTGAACCCGTGAATCCTGAGATTATGACCCCCATGAACTATGAGATCATGACCTGAGCTGAAATTAAGAGTGGGACAGATGAACAGATGCTTAACCAACTGAGCCACGCAGGTGCCCCTGGGTTATTTCTACACTCTGGCTATTATGAATATCGCTGCGATGACGGTTCCTATACAAGTTTTATAAGGACACATATTTTCAGTTCTCTTGAGTATAGACCTGGGGATGGAACTACTGGATCAGCTGATAACTTTGTTTAACATTTGGGACAATTGCTAGACCACTTTCCAAAGTGGGTGCACCACTTTACAACCCCATCTCCAGAAGCTCTATTTTGTCCTTTTGGTTGAAATGGGTTTGCAGATGCTGACAATTTATTGAGCTTCAAGCCCGATTTGGTCCCAAGTCTCAGAGGAACATTCAGATAGAATTACAGGATTGAATTTAGCATGGCCAGGAAAGACCTGCTGTGATCTATGATGTTGCACCTTAAATGTCCTGTAATCAAATTTAAAATACGGTACAGTCTGGGATTTGAGTTCTTGAGGAAGAGCTGTCATCTAGCACAGGAAGAACAGTTTAGGACAGTGCCTATCTTGCTTTGAGTTCCTTTTGGCTGAGACAAAGATTTGAGTGCAAGTCATTTCCTTGGGAGGTGACCCCAGGAAGCATCTGGTAAAGCATGAAGAAAGTGAGACAGGGAGGGGCAGGAAGTCAGTAAGGGGTGTATCATGGAGCAGGTTGCCACTGTGAGCAACCAGACCTCATTTCAGCCAGGGACCTCTGGGATCCAGTGTAGAACATGGCTTTGAGTTCTCTCCGTGGAGAAACAGAAAAGCTGGAGCATTTATCCACCAATCCCTGGTCTGCCAGTTGGTTGAGGGCTACTTCCAGGGACGTGAACTCCTTAGGACTCTGGTTTGTCTTGCCTGTACCCACAGCCACGGGAGGTGAGTTGCAGGGCTGGCCCTAAGCAGACCATGGTGTGTGGAGGTCCACGGGCAGGGAACTGCCAGCATCAGCCATGGGGCCAATCCAAACTGTCAGCCGAGTAACTCTCCAGTGGCCATCTCTAACTAACCACATTTAAAAGGTTCGATCAATGTTGTGTAAGGGTATCTCTGTTGACTTAAAGGAATCAAAAGTAGGAGAAATAAAATCTTTTCTTAAACCCTCCCCCGAGGTAGAAAGCACAAAGCTTCTAGAATGTGGGAAATGGCTGATATATATTTTTAAAAAAATTGAAGTTAGAGGCTGTTCTTTAAGAAAGAAAAGAATGGGGCAATTGAAAAGCATTTGCTGAAGTAATCAGAGCTGAGAGGCAGGAATAGAAATGGAAAGCAGAATCTGTCTTGAGACAATTTAGTGGGATAATCAAGGGCTAGGAATTGTGCCAGTTCCCCACAGATCAAAACCACTGGGTTCCACAGAGCCCTGAGTACATGTTTATGTTCAGGCCCAGTGGAAGAAAGGGCCTGTGTGCCAGCAGCTTCCAAATCCACTGGAGACCTGAGTCACCTGGGGCATGTAAGAAAATGACACGTCTGGGGTCTTTCCAAAGCAGGGCCTGGGAATCTGTATTTTAACAAGTTCCTTGGGTGACTGTGGTTCAGATTGGGGGACCTCTGACAGGAGACAGTCTTACTGTAGATAAAGTTCCAGACATTTTTGGGAACTGACAGGAAAATGGACAATCTACTGTGCTTCCTTCTCAGCCTTCCCCAACGCCCTGCTTACGTTTCACTGGCTCACGCTTTGTAGCTAGCCCAACCTGTCAGCAGAAAGAGTTAGGGGTCCCAGGAAAAATAAAAGACAAAGCTTTCAAGACATACAAAAAGTCGTTTTAGGTCCTGCCCATCTTGTGATCCATGCCCAAAGCACATTTCTTACAGAAATTCCTGGGATATGTTGAAATTGCATAAAAATAGACCCCAGTAGATAATGATTTTAGGGGAACAAAAGAATATAAGAGCCACTATCAGGCCAGGAGAGAGCCTAATCACATCAGGGGCAATGAATCAGAGGTAAAGCTTCTAGTGCTGGTTCAGAAGTAAAGACTGACCTGAAGCATGTTCTATCTTTGCAGGATCTAAGCCCCTTTGAGTATTCAGACACCGACCAACTAATGCCAGAGAATTGACAATATTGACCGTTGCTGGCCTTCATGACTTTGACCTGAACTCTGTCCCCTTAAAATGACTTTTGCCCCAATTCCATGCTGGATTCCCCATTGGGCAAGCTGATTCATGAACAGGTATGCCTCCTTACCTTAAAACTTCCCCAGTTTTGTTGCTCAAGGAGACACTGCTTTGGGAGATATCTCTGGTGTTCTCCTTTACCTGTTGCTAGTAAAACCCTTGCTTTTCCTATTCTGTGGCTTGGTCGTTTTCTTTTGGCTTGACACCCACTAAAAGGCAAACTTAGTTTTGGGTAACAAACCTTTAGTTCCATCCTTGGCTGAAGTGTCCGGCAGGAATGTCTGTGGGGTAGGATTTTCCCTTAGTTCCTGGGAACTGGGAATCTCAGACGGCATGGTCCTCTCTGTAAAGCATGGCCCCAGATGAACAAACAATCAGACCGTCAAGTTAGTTAAAAAGGGTACATAGGGGTTTTCTTGACCGACTCTCTCTAAAAATATGAAAGGCTGTGAAAACTTCTCACTCCCCACCAAACTTTTCTTAGTCAGTGTTATGGGTTGAATCATTCCCAAAATTCATGTTGAAGTCCTGTCCCCCAGTACCTCAGAATGTGACCTTATTTGGGATAGGGTCTTGAGAAAAGTAATTTGGTTGTCAAAAACAGAAAAACAAGCCCCAAATGGAGTCATTTGCCACCCCACCCCATGACAGCAAACTGAGACTTAAATATTAGTGTGTCAACAGATCCTAGGAATGTGATCTTTTAGGGGTCAATCTGAAACTTCCTGATCAACACCCGTAAGGTCATCTGCAAAACAATAACCCTGGCTCCCTTTTGTGAGAATAGATGGAGTCCTGGTCTGATTCTTTCTTTTATTTTGCTAGTAACCTCCTTGCCCCACCCTCCTTTCCCTTGAAAACCTTCCATTTTGTACAACCCAGACCTTCTCTCTGCTTGCTAGGCGGGATGCTGCCTGCCTCATGAACTGCTTAATAAAGCCAATTAGATCTTCAAAGGGACTTGTTTGAATTAAAAAACATTTTTTTATTATTTATTTTTTAAAGTTTATTGAGAGAGAGAGAGAGAGAGAGAGAGAGAGAGAGAGAGAGAGAGAGGCAGAATGAGAGGGAGACAGAGAATCTGGAGCAGGTTCTGCATTGTCAGCACAGAAACCGACTTAGGACTAGAACTCACGAACTGTGAGATCATGACCTGAGCGGAAATCAAGAGTCAGACACTTAACTGACTGAGCCACCCAGGCCCCCCTGAATTTTGTTTCTTAACCCAGTGAAAATGAAGTCTTTAGGGTGGGTCCTAATCCAGTATGCCCCATGTCCTTATGGAGACAGGTCGTGTGAATTTAGGGCAGCCATGCACAGGCCAAGGAGAGAGGTCTGGAACAGATCTCTTCTTCACAGCCTCAGGAGACCCCAAGCCTGCCATTACCTTATTTCAGGTTCCACCCTCACCCTTCCAGCTGATTCCCCTTCTTCCTTGAAGCTTCTGTTAATGTGGTTCCTAAGGGGTCACCAGGTTAGATTTTTGGCTGTATGCTTTCTTCATGTCCTGAGCTCTGCCCCTGTAGCAGCTACACATTTGTAATCAATAATTTGTGTAATGATTTATGGAGTGTCTTATCTAGAATGTAAACTCCATGGGGGAAGGGATTTTTGTTCTGTTTGTTCACTTCTGTTTCCCCAGCACCTGGAACTGTGTCCAGTACATAGTGGTGGGTTTTCTATGGGTATTTGTTGGCTGAACAAATGAATAGCATGGAATCGCCAGAAGGGCATGGACCAGGTCTGTCTTGTTCACTCCTGTTTCTCCAGCACCCAGAGTAGGTCCTGGCATAGAATAAACCCTGTGACTGTCAGGGGAAGGTGAAGAAGAAGGTGACGGGGAGAGAGGACATCAGGCACAGCTTGCCTGGGTTGGGAGTCTAGAGAGCTCTTGGCTCCATGGGGACACCCTCCTGCTAACAGGCCAGTGTGATGTAAGGGTGATGGGTCCACCCAGGGGGCTGCTTGAGTCCAAGAAAGGAGGATGCCTGGTGGGATGTAAGAGAGGGTGTGGTTGAAATGGATGGTGGGGAGAGCTTAGGAGTCAGTGTTAGAGCTGGAGAAAAGGCCGCTGAAGAGGCATTTTTTTCCAAGTTCCCCAGGTCCTGCTGGCTTGAGGGCCACGTGAGGAATGCCCTCCAAAGCTCACCCCCAGCATGTGAGCTCAGGAACAGCAGAGCCTTTGGCTTGTTGGGCTGCATTGTTCTCCATGGCCTGTATTGTGTTGGGGTTCCCCTGGTGTCCCCAGACTGGGTTTTTCTCCTGGGCTGAAAGATCATGTGTGGATGAGGCTTCCACTTGGGAAAACAAGTTCCTGCTCTTCTAGTTTCCGGAAAGCTAGGATTTATTCTGGAGGTTGTCCAGCAGGCAGACCCTGTTATTTAGAGAGCCCCCCACTGGGCTGGCCCTACCAAAGGAACCGTTCCTCTGACTGTGTTCCACGGGTATCTCTGTGCATTTCAGGGTACTTTGACACCTTGTCAGACTGTTTGCATTTGGAATACAAAACAGTCAGGTATGTTTCCAAGGAAGAGGGTGGGGGACACATCCACAGGCATGGCTGCGTCCCCAGATTGGAGCTGGAGCAGAGAAGGAGCCTGGATGACATGCCTGCGAGAGACCACCCGTCTCAGGGCCCGTGGATGTGGTTCCTCAAGCAAAGATTCCTTGGGCGTCATGGACCATCTGCCTCCTCCTATGGATGTCTTCAGCGTCATCTCTCTCCCTTTCCCGCAGCAAGAGGGCTTGATCAAGGTATCTTTGATTGAATTAGTAGCTCCTGAAGCACAGTGTAGGATAAAATTGGGGACACAGTGTAAATGAGAACACGAAAAGATTTACTATATTAGATGTTCATTGTGGTAACGTGGAAATGTGATGGGATAACTTATGGGGATTGCTCTGGGCTTTGTTGATGCTGCTATAGTGGGGTCAGAAAGTGCAATCTGCTTTGGTTTTCAGTGTTTTCTTCCTGTCCATCCCCCTTTCCAGGTGGGTGTCTTCTTGCCTCCCCGAGTGAACTGGAGCCTCTCAGGTGAGCCTGCAAGGAAGGCACAAATGCTTCCCTCACCTTTGCTCTCACGCTCCATCGCTCCATCAGCCCTTTAGGCTGCCCTGCACAGTGATCCCAACCTCTCTGTGCGTCAGTTTCTTCATCTATAAAATGGGGACAGTTTTACAGATTGTAAAATTGTGAGAAAATGAGTTAACATTTGATCCTTCTCTTCAGTTATATATTTATATACATACATTTATTTCCAGGAATTGGCTCAGGTGATTGCAGAGGCTGGCACATCTGACATTTGGGGGGCAGGGGATCAGGCTGGGGACTCAGGCAGGAGCCCATGCCACAGTCTTGAGGCAGAATGTCTTTATCCCAGAGAAACCTCAGTTTTGCTCTGAAGGCCTTTCAATTGATTAGATGAGGCGGGCCCACTCACATCATGGAGGATGATCTCCTTTACTTAAAGTAAAGGATTCTGCCTGAGTGTAGATGTCAACCACATCTACGAAACACCTCCACAGCAACATCTAGATTAGTGGTTGATTAAATAAACTGGGTGCTGTAGCCAAGCCAAGCTGACATATAAATGCTGTCCCTCCAATTTTATTAGGGCATGACATCCCTAACCCAGCTAACTGGCCCCTTGCATGCAGGCCGCAGTGACCAGCTAGGTCTGACCTCTGGGGAAGCTTCCTGCTCACACCCTCTGCCTCTCCCTCCATTCCTGACCCCCTGCATGGCTCTTGTTTTTCTTATTCCACCCCCTCCCCACCATGGGTAGCGGAATTTGGGGGTGTCTTTTGGGTTCTTGAGGTGGCAGAGGGGAGAAGATGAAAGAAAGAGTCTGGTTGCATAAAGGCAGCTTGCTTCTCCTTCCTTCCTGTTGACCCTGGTTATTAAAAAGAAAAAAAAGCCAGCATCACCCACTGCCAGGGTGCGTCTTATGCCAGTACTCATATGGCTTTCCAAACTCATTAAGCTGAAAGTGTGTCTGTCTCTTTTGGAGTCTTGAATTATATTAATCAGCCCCCTTTTGTTGCCCCTAGCTCTAATTTATTTTCCTTGATCATGATAGATGGGGGAGGGAGAGGCTGCCCTATCCTGATGGCTGGTGACTGTCTCCCAGCCTGGAGTTTGGTTGGAAAATCAGGTAGTGACATGCGTTTCTCACTCAGAAAGTGTGTGTCCTACCTCCCTCCCCACGGGCTTCTGACTCTTTAGCAGAAATCTCCTTATTATATGCAGCTTGTCACAGTCTCCCCAGTTGTAAAAGTTTATTTTAAAACTGCGTATGCCACATAATATTTACAGATGAAATTATATACTGTTTGGGATTCGCTTCAAAATAATGCAGGAGGGGGAGGTGGGTGGGATACAGTTGAAGCCAGATCAGCCATAAATCAATAATTGTTCAAGCTGGGTGGTGGGTATATGGGGGCTCATTATATTTTCTGTATACTGCTGAACATGTTTACAATTTTCCATAGCGAAAAAATTAAAGAGGAAAAGATTTTTCTAAAAAAACCCCACATTACTAAACAAAATCCTTAAGTATGTTTTCAAATAGTGTTCCTCAAGAATATACTCAAGGTTCCACAGATGTTTGATTAAAATTTCATTTTTAAATATATTCTTAACTCTTTAATACTTGAATAACAGGATGTGGAAATACAGAGCTGGGGTTGACAAACGCTGTGAAGTGCCACACAGTAAACGTTTTTGGCTTTAAGGGCTACATAGGCTGCTGTTGGAGTGCAAAAGCAGCCACAGGCACTATGCAAATGAATGTGCACAGATGTGTTCCAATAAAACTTTATTTGTGAACACTGGAATTTGAATTTTCTGTAATTTTCACATTTCACTAGTCTTCTTTGGACTAAAAGAAAAAATCATTAAAAAATAAAAAAAAAACATTCTAAGCTGGTGGGACTTACAAAAACAAATGGCAGGCTGGATTTGGCTTATGTCACATAGTTTGCAGACCATGCTATAGATGATAGTTTGACCAACAGGTAATTTGGCCTTCCAGGATCAGTTTGTTTCCTCGAACAACCCCGGGGAATAAAACTTTTGTCATCTGTGGGCGCATTAAAAAACAAAACAAAACAAAACAAAACAAAACACCCAAGCCAAGTACTGCATATGTTGGTTGAAACAGAACCAAATAATTACCATGTGACAAAAGAATAGGAATAAAAGTCCCTTTCTTTATTGTTCAACTCTGGTGTACTACCCACAGGTAACAGCTGGGGTCCCTGTCCTCTATGATCTGAAGACACACCAGCCCATCCTTCTTCCTCCCCAGATGGCTGGACTACATCTGCTTTGAGGATCAAGCAGGAGACAGAGATAAGCTGCCAGTTCCCCAAATACAGAGTTGTACACTTTACGTCTTGAGAATCAGACCTCCCACTGGCGGGAGCGCTTGCCCTTAACTGATACGTCAAGTAAGAAGGGAATGGTTGTATGTCTGAGCTGAACTGACAGGTGTCAATGTTTCATGAGACCTCTGGGTAGGATCCCATGAGGGAACCGTGGGCAAACCTTTCTTCCTGCCTCAACTTCCCCAGTCCCTCTGGCCTCATTTGGGTCCCCAGCTGCTGGGGGGTAAGTTATCTGGTCAGTCTATAGGTTTGATGTCGCCTATGCTTTGTTTTGTTTTCTCTCTACTTTTCCTTTTGATTTTCTGAGAGTGGACACTAATTTAACTCTCAGCTTCCTCTTTTTTCCTTAGGGAATCAAACCAGGTTATTTTTGTTCATGAGATGGTGAAATACACTGAAAGCAGTGAGGGGGGGAAAGGCGTGAGAGAGAAAACGCCCGCTGCTTCCACTGGGATCCTTGCTGGCTGTTCCTGAGTTTTCCATGGAAAGCACTTAGATACTCAGAACAAAGGGTAAGCTGCATTATTCTTTTAGAACCAAGAGGGAGGAGCCTTGGGGATTAGCTGGTCCAAACCTATCCATTTACAGATAGGGAAGCCAAGGCTCCCAGGGGTGGAAGGCAGGAAATAAGGAGTGGTGCATGAATGGGGGGGAGATACGGTTTGGGAAGGATGAGCAGGCAAGGGGCCTGAGGAGGGTGGGAGATGCTGCAGGGTGTTTGCCACATGAGAGATGAGGGGGAGGAGGCCATGCCAAGATGGTCCTAGAATGCCCAGCTTGAGATGTGGCCTCCTCTTGGGGATTAAAGGCTGCTGGAAGGTTTAGGTGGAGGGTGTTGGGTTGTGTTATGCTTCAGAAAGGTCTCTGTGTGGAGGAGGGATGCACTCCAGAAGCTGGAGGCTGGAGGTCCTGGAGGAGGATAAGAAGGCTGGGCAGCAGATGTGGATGGCCGGTTGCGGGGGGTGGGGGGAGGAGAAGACATGGCAGCTTGGGGAAAGGTGGAGCCAGGGCAGGGGGCTCCTGTCTGGATGGGGGGATAAGCCCATCTGAAGGGTGGCACGAAAGAATCTGGAGGGGGAGAGACTAAGGAGAGAGCTGGTGGAGTGAGACCTTGGAGGTGGTGACCCAGGGCCTGTTGAGGAGCAGGGGAAGGCCAAGGTGGCAGGTGTCGGCTTTGACAACTGGGAACCCAGTCTACAAAGGCTGACCTGTGACACCCCTGTTCCCGGTTGAGGTTCTGATGTCACACACTCGTGACCATAGAGGCATCAGCCACTGAGAGGACAAGCCAGACGGGTGATCTCTGGACCCACGGCTTCTGGCTCACTCTCCTGGCTCTTGGAAGGAGGTAGAATCAAGCTGGTGCTGGTTACTGTTCTGTGTTGGTTGATGTGAGAAAGTGGAGAACCTAATGACCAAAATGAAAAAAAAAACCTGCTCCGTGTGTGTCTGGAAGCATGCTCTCCAACATCCCTGCGTTTAATCTGACGTCTTTGGCCGGGTTCCCTATGTGACATGAAGTGCCGTATTTATTTCAGACCCTTTCCAATTTCTGACAATTAGTTTCTTGGCCATTAAGCTGGGCTGCAGCAGGAATACTTTAATGTGCTTATTTATATCTCATTGGTTACATAAGTCCCCTCGTAAGTAAGCGCCATGATCCCCAAAAGTGTCAGCGTGAAAGCTTAAATGGACTCATCAATCTCTCAGCCTGTCTTCCTGGAAGGTCAGCCTTGAGGCAAATTGCAGCTTTGTCACCACTGATCTGATGGCCCATCCACCACTTTTGCCTGATTTTTGAGCACTAGGACCTTAGAACCAATTTGAGGGGGGAGGTGGGTGCAGGAGGGACACGTGGAGAGTCACCAGAGCCTGGTCCTTCAGAGAGCTGGGGCCCACAGCCATGGGGCTGAGACACAGACAGGCTGGGGGCAGATGAGTGGCAGTTGTGGGAAGATCTTACACAGGGAGGGACATGGTCAGGCTTCCCCGAGGAAGACCATTTCGGCTGTATGGCGCAAGGTGCATGGAAGGGAGGGCAGGCGGCAGTCCTGCTGAGCGTGACTGGCTCCAAACCCCCATGAGAGCCAGCTGAGACCAGCTTCATAATTTCTGAGCCCACTTCAAAGTGAAAAAGAGAAGCATCTTATTCAAAGTTTGAGGACAATGGAATATCACTCAGCCATATAAAGGAATGAAATACCGATGCGTGCCACCACATGGATGGACCTCAAAAGCGTTACACTAAGTAAAAAAAAGCTAGACACAAAGGGTCACACATTGTATGATTTCATTCATATGAAATATCCAGAAGAGGTAAATCCATAGAGACAGAAAGTAGGTCAGTGGTTGCCTGGGGCTGGGGGCTATGAGATGTGAGGGGTGACTTAATGGGAAGGGGGTTTGCAATTGGGCTGATGGAACCATTTTGGAGCTGGAGAGAGGTAGTGGGGACACACTAAATGCTACTGAATGGTACACTTTAAAATAGTTAATTTTATGTTCTGTGAATTTTACCTCAATAAAAAAATGTATTCACTGGGATTGGGATGTAGACATAATTTGGGGGACTTCTAGAGTGATATTGTGTTTTTTTTCTCAGCATTTTTTTTTTTTAGAGAGAGAGAGAGAAAGAACAAGCAGGGGAGGGGGAGAGAGAGAGAGAGAGAGAGAGAGAGAGAGAGAGAGAGAGAGAGAGAGAGGGACCCTCAAGTAGACTTCACGCTGAACGTGGCTCAACCTCACGACCCTGAGATCATGAACTGAGCCAAAATCAAGAGTCAGACGTTTAACTGACTGAGTCACCCGGGCGCCCCAAGTGATGTTGTACTTCTGACCCAATAGACACACAGCCAAATTCTTCCAAAAGACTTAATTTCTTGATAGGGCCCAGAAGTTCTTTTACACTTTTTAGGTAAACTGTCTTGCTGTTGTGTGTGTGTGTGTGTGTGTGTGTGTGTGTGTGTGTGTGTGTGTCTGTGTGTGTATGAAGATCTGTTGATTTACAGTAGTAGCTACTATGAATATATAGTAAGTAGCTTGGACAGTTTGGATGGATGTCATGAGTTCCGTGCCAGAATTATGTGTCATTAGCTACTCTAAATTCACCCAGTGTGGAAAGAGAGAGGCTGGTGTTATAGCAGCCTGAAGGACCACAAGGGCAGTCTGTGAGCTAAATTATGTAGTCTCAGTCTCTTATCTGATACATCACAGGGATTCGGGAGTTACAGGAAAACTTCCCTAAGTGCCCTGATGATCTTCCAGCCCGAATGAAATACTTGGAGTGAAGGGAGGTCGCTACTGGTGGCAGCAGATTACTCCAAGGCTGAACATTTCAATGCCTAGAAAGTTTTTATTTTCCTGTACCCGAAAGGTACCTCTCTTTGGTTTAGACCCACGGGTCCAATGTTTTCTCTGGGGCACACTGGTTACCCTTCTGCTGGGAGGTGACGATAGGAATCCCGTCCCCTTCTTCTGAAAGCTAAATATCCCTTGTTATCTTGCAAGCTTCTTCATGGGCCGGTCATCCTTCCTGGACACACACTGCCAGGGAAATGTGCTCACATCCGTGCTCTGACCTGGTGACCTAATCTCTTGCCCCCATCCAAATGCCCTCCTCTTCCCCTCTACTCAGTCTCCTTCTCGGGGTGCTGCCCCCTCTTCTTTAGGCCATTTTACACAGAGGCCCTTCTTCTGATTCTTTACTCCATGGTGGGGCTTGTTGGTCTCCTAGGAAAATAAAACCCTGCCCTGTGCGAGGCACCCTGACCTTGCTGACTCTGAAAGAGAAAGGGTCAGGGATGGGCTGAATTGTGCCCCCTGCCCCCAATTTATATGTTGAAGTTATAACCCCCAGGACCTCAGAATGTAACTGTATTTGGAGATGGGACCTTTAAAGTGGTAATTAAGGTAGAATGAGGTCATATGGGTGGGCCTTAATCCCCTAGGACTGGTCCTTAAAGGATTAAGACATAGCAGGGGCGCCTGGGTGACTCAGTGGGTTAAGTGTCCGACTTCAGCTCAGGTTATGATCTCATGGTTCATGGGTTCCAGCCCCGCATTGGGCTCTGTGTTGACAGCTCAGAGCTTGGAGCCTGCTTTGGACTCTGTGTCTCCCTCTCGCTCTGCCCCTTCCCTGCTCACGCTCTGTCTCTCTCTCTCTCTCTCTCTCAAAAATAAATAAACATTAAAAAAGAAGAGATTAGGACATAGATATGCACACACATGGAGGAAAGACCATGTGAAGACACAGGGAGAAGGAGGCCATCCGCAAGCCAAGGAGAGAGGCCTCAGCAGAAATCAACTTTGATGACACCTTGATCTTGGACTCCTAGTCTCCAAACTGGGAGGAATTCACTTTCTGCTGTTTGGGCCATCCTGTCTGTGCCAGCCCCAGCAAACTAGTTATCAGAACCTCCCAAACTGGCCTCTTCTCCTTCTCAGAGGGGTCACTCTCTGCACGAGCTCCACCCCCCACCTTCCCAGGAAAGAGAAGGTGATTTCTTCTTTTTTCTTTAATGTTTATTTCTTTTTGAGAGAGAGAGACACACACACACAGAGTGCAAGCAGGGGAGGGGCAGAGAAAGAGGAATCTGAAACAGGCTGCAGGCTCTCAGCTGTCAGCGCAGTGCCTGACATCGGGGCTTGAACCCACAAGCCATGAGATCATGACCTGAGCCGAGGTTGGACTCTTAACTGGCTGAGCCACCCAGGTGCCCCAAGAGAAGGTGACTTCTCACTGAAGCAGAGAAAACCCTGATCCCAGAAACAGAAGCATAGTCTAAGTTCCTAGTAGGCTGCCCACTGGATAAGTCATGGCAAAGCTTTGGCAGTGTTGTTTGCTTCTCCAGGAATCTGAAGCCTAATTTTAGTGTCTTGTTTATATAGAGTCTCTCAACCCCTCTTTGGACTGTGGGGTTATGGTCCCTGGGTGCCCAAAGTGGCAGGTCTGACCTAACTGCTAGATTCTGATGGAAATTGGATCTAATAAGGCTACCAGCCGGAGCATTCTGGTAAACAACACAGATTTGGCCAGACTCTATGAATGCTTCCAGATGCTTGGGAAGTTGGTTCCCAGACATCACTCCCCATCAGCACTGGATGGTGGGTCTGCGTGGGACCTGACCTCCAGAATGCAGCTGGAAGGAGGTACCTGGGGTGGGTTTCAAGCACTGGTAGCTTGGAGTTCCCACCCAAGCAGAGTAGTAGCCACATAGGGTCTCGCATATGCCCTCAGGGGGTCATCTCTCTGAGGTGCAGTGTTCTGAAGCTCTTATTAGCTGGATGCCTGGGCTACATTAAGAGCAGAACAAAGTGCATCTCTCTGTGGCTTCAGTCTAGATGGTGTCTCAAGGCAGGCATTGATTATAGAAGTTGAGAAAGGCCAGTGCAGAAAGCAAACCCAGCCCTCTGATTGGCTGTGCTAAGTCACCGGGAGCAGACAAGATGGAAGGATGGGAGGTGGGGTCTAGAAGCCAGGGTCCCAGGTTGGACCCTTATTACTGACAGCCAGCTTCCTTCCATGTTCAGTGCTGTAGGGCAAAACTAAATGTCTGGGTTATGGGGCCTGTTTTCTTAAAGGAGCAAAGGGCAGATGTATTAATGTCTGTTTGTGCCAAATGCAAGAGGTAGGAAAGAAAGCGAGGGATTCAAATAGCCGGGGGTGGGGATGTTTGACCTAGCTGGGGCTGGGAGATTTAGGAGGAGACAGGAGGGTCAGCAATGTGCCCATAACGGAGCGTCTCCATCACTCGCCCCTCAGGCTGAAGCACAGCACTGAGCCCGCTTTGGGCACTACTGAGTATTAATGAATGGGGGGTCTGACATTCTGTGCATGTGGAGGCTACCTGAGCTGACACCACTAACCCAGATGAGTTTTGTGGCTGCTGCTGTTGTCATCCTTGGGGCGCATTAATTAAAATTAAGGCAAAATGTGGTGTGCTGTGTACATCTGGTGAAACTGGGAGGTTTTGCCTGGCCTGACTGCAGGTTCCCCTTTCCACTCTGCTTCCACAGTTCAGGTACCCTTGCTGAGCAACCCTCCTTCTCAGGGGGACCGGGTGCAGTTCCCTCTTATCCCTGAATAGCAGGTTTCAATTCCCTGCCAGATCGTGGGGTTATTCAAGGAAGCCAATCACATCCTCTTGTGGGAACCAAGGGTCACCTCACTCTCTTGATAATACAGGCCTGCCACCCACAGCCCTTGGTGGCGCACTTTGTCCTGGCATACGATGCCCATGTGGCCTTGTGTGACATGCAGTGTCCTCCTCACCTGGGCCGTATGTGTGATCAACACATTGCCGTCAAGCGTATCTGTCCAGTGTCGAGTGTGGTAAATTAGCCATCCATCCCCATGACCCTAGGGCAGGAATATCTCCCCCACCAACGGAGTGGTTGAGGCATACTGTCTCCCCAGCCATGCCTAACAGCTGTCATGTTAGGCTCTCTGGAGAATGGAACTTGTCTTGGTTTAATTCAATTAAACCTTAGAGCTGCTCAGACCAAGTTCCCCTTGGGCTGGGCCAGAGGGCACCACTTAGGGTCAAGCCTTCATGCTTTCACCTCTGAGGTTAGTCCCTGCTCCTTCCCTTGATCCAGGGCCCAACACCAAGCACCCCCTGAGCTCTGCTAACAGTCCATGGGCCGCCCTCCTTTTCTTTTCTCCTCCGAGGCACTGATAAAAGAAGACTGCTGGTGGCTGTCTTGGTGTGCCAGCATTCCCATAGTACAGATGCTTTTTGTCTAGATGCGTGAATGACTGAATGAGCAAGAAGGAGTAATAATGGTGTAATAGGGAATTTGGCTTACCGCTTCCTGGGGGTGTGTATTAGTTGTGATGAAAGGCACAGCACAGCAGGTGCTACTGGTACTCCGCCCACATCCCCTACACTCGCATGCTGGTGGCTTCCTATGGCAAGATCCTGCAACTCTGCCTGAGGGTTTTCTCTGGTTGCAGATACTTGCTGGTGCATGGGGCATGTTGAAATACCAGGGAAATTAACCCCTGGGAGCAGCACTCAACCGATGATGCATAGAAACTGGCGGGTAGAAGTTCAGCTCTCTCACCCCTTGGGAAGAGTAACTCTAAGGTATGTTCTATGTCTGCATCGAACAATAGAAATATAATGTGAGCCATAATTGTGAGCCACCTATGTTCTTTTAAGGCAAAAAGAAATTATCACATAAGATCAGTTTTAATACTATATTTTAGCCCAATATATTCAAAATGTTGTCCCCTGAATACATAAATGATACAAAAATCATCAATGAGATATTTTACTTTTTTTAAATATTAGGTCTTCAAAATCTGGTGTGTATTTTATAGTTACTCTATATCTCGATTTGAACTAGCCACACTTCAAGTCCTCAATAGCTCCACGTGGCTCGTGGCTCCCATCTTGGCCAGCATGGTTCCCTATCATCTTCTTTAAGCAAAAATCTTTAAGCCAAAATTCCCCACAGTGGTAACCTGTTCATTCATGTCCCCCTATTAGCTTCCTTCCTTTCCCTAAATTATTTCCCCACTCTCCAGCTAGAGGTTCCTAAAAGCACCTCCAGAATCAGGGTCTGCTTTGGGTGATCCCTTCCTAAGATAGACAGTCATGACACCAAGCATGCTCTGGAGAGTAGCACCAGGACTCCTGGGTGAAAATATCAAGAGAGTTATTTGAGCAGCACCAGGGCCATTCATTCATTCATTCATTCATTCATTCAAAATTATGTATTGAGCTCTTTCTATGTGCATTGCACTGTGCTGGCCACTGTCCAAAAGGGGAATGGGTATGAAGCTTCCTACTACAAGGGGAGTTCAGGAAGATTCAGACTGGCTTCTTGCTGGAGCAGCTCCACAAGGACTTTATGAATCAGACTAGGATTTTGATCACGTGCTGTCTGGCATCCTTTCCAGCCTATAGGCACTGCCTTCCATGATTCATCTGTGCCTCTGAGAAGCTTCTCACGTTGTTAATTGCCTGTCTTCCATGGCATGCTGCTCCCTAAAGCTGCAAATCAAGGTTTTTGTGACATTTCTTCTCTAGCAGTGACTTGTGATTAGGTTGTTGTTCCTAAAAAAGGTTCATCCCTCATCATCTTTGCAATTTCCCTTTGATTTTCTTGTTTGGCAAATTGCGGTTCTCCAGATAAAGACTGGGTTCAGAGCCTATTCACTTTCCCCCTTCATTACTCAGCTGGAAAACACACCTAAGCCTCCTGTTGCTGGAAGGGACCTCAAGACCATCTGGTTCAATGTTTTCATTTCAGAGATTGGGGGACTGAGGGCTGGAAGGGGGAAATTACTTGCCTAAAGCCCTGTGGTGCAACAGCAGTGCAGCTGGTATGGAAGGGAAGTGCCTGAGGTCTCTGTGGTCTCTTCCCAGCTCTTGGCCTCAGCCATCCTAGCTGCCATCCGTGGGGCTGGCCCAGCCCAGGCCAACACTGTGTATTGGCATGCATCACTGGCTGGGAGGCTGAATGCGCCCCAGGAAGGATCTAGGGTTGTTCCTGATGGGGGAGAAGGAGGTTAGTCCTGAATTGCCCTGAAGCTTTTGGAGGAGGCCACACAGTAGTTAGGACTTGAATCAGGTTTCTAGCTCCTCCTCTGATGGCTGTGTGACTCTAACTGGGTCTCCTGGCCTCTCAGGGGATCAGTTTCTACTTCTGCAAAGTGGTAACAATGACCACAATTAACTGTTATCACAGTTTGATAAATCCTTGTCCTGGCCTGCAAGGTATGGCCCCTGCTGAACTCAATGATTCTCTGTCATGCCATGCTGCCCTTTGGTCTCAGGACTCAAGCCTCTTGGACTTTTTCTCAGTCCTCCAAGCAAGCTGGAATTTTCCTGCCACTGGGCCTTTGTCTATACTATTTCTTCTGCTATCAGTGCTCTTTGTACCTTCTCTTTAACTGCTTGTCTACTTAATGGTTGCTGATCCTTCAGATCTTAACTCAAGAATGACCTCAGAGAATACTTCCTGGACCCCCAGATGATTCTGGGCTCCCTGTTACATCACCATGCATCTCTCTCTCTCAGTGCACCTGTCTCAGTGCTTCCTTACACTCTCATTGGTGGGATTATCTGATTTTTGTCTGTCTCATGCACTAGTCTGTAAGCTCCATGAGGATATTCTTGGCACTGAGCATCAGGCCTAGCAGATAGAAGCTGCACAGTGAATATTTTACTGAGGTTTAAATGTTAAAATCCTTTTGAAATATAATTGTTCATCTAATCCTTTGAGTTACTTTGTAAGGGAGGTATTATTATTGTACCTTGTGGCAGAGACAGTATTGCTTACTAAAGATCCATTTGTTTTCTTATATTTCTTGGTTTCTTTGGAATTAGGCAGAGCCAGGTGACTAGTTCTGGCCAATAAAATATGAGTGGGAGTAATGCATGTCACTTCTGAGGTAGTTAGAAGCCTGCTCTAATTTAGTTCTTCTGCCATATGAATATAGATGCCTGTGTTTCAGATGGTTCAGCTACAAGAGGGTACAGATTCTCAGTCTGTGTGATTGTGTTGAGCAGAGTTCTTCACAGGCTCACCTTGGATATTATGAACAAGAAATAAGTTGTTGTAGTATAAAGGCATTGAGTTTTGAGCCTTGTTTGTTATGCAGCATAGCTCAATTTATCCTGACTAATACACTCCCATTTTTCAGGTAAGAAAACTGAGCCCCAGAGAGGGGTAGTGACATGCTCAAAGTCAATGGAGTTATGGCCAGAGCTGGGATTCCACTTCTGGTGGTCTCATGGGTTCATGTGGACAAAGGTAAAAGTAGACTGAAAACTGTAAACTACAGTGTGAAAGATGAGCTTGCTAAGGTGTTTTTCCAAAGGTCTGGTCTAGGGGAAACAGGCTCCACATTGCAGGGGGTGGAGGTAAAGATACAGAGATGCCACCATGGGCCTGCTGGTCTGGAGAATCTTGTGCTACCCTCCAAGTCTGAGGCTCTTGCCTCATCGAGACTAGTGGGTGGCATTTGGTGGCTATGAACATTGTGGGTGAACATTGCCCTACTTCCCAGTCCTCCCTTTTGTCCCCATCGTGGGGCTCTTTTGTCCTAAATGCCATAAGACCTATGTTTTTGGGGGTCAATTAGTTCAACTCTTTACTAGCCATTGTGTCTCCTGGACCACATGCTCAGCCAGGGGTCACCCAATCTATGTGGGAGCACATTCCGCATTTTCCAAACCAGACTGGAGATTAGTCAGACTGCCCAGACTAGACCTCACACCTCCTTTGTTCTCCATCCCAGCCTCATTACCAGCTGTCACAACACAGATGCAGATCCAACCAAAAGCCTCTCAAAAGAATTGAAGTGCATTATAGGCAGAGGAAATAGCTTGAGCCAAGGCAGGAGATTTCAGAGAACTTGGTGTAGCAGAGACAACAGTTATGAATGAGTATTTTTAACTTTCCCTGATTCTATGGTAAGAATTCTGGCCTTCTTGGTCACCTCCTGAGCTCACCTTTGTTGTTCAGAATCCAGGTAAAGTAGGAAATGGGCAGAAGGCACTAATGCTGTCAGATGGTTGAGATGGTTTACGTGGTGAAGAGCTAATATGGGAATACATGGAGGGGTAAGAAATAGAAAAGCCTCATGGTTGGGAGGTTGAGAGTGAGGAGAGAGGGTGAATTTCGGGGGAGATGCTATGTGAGAGATTGAAAGCAGCAGTGAGAGGAGGTTTTAAAGATGCTTATTGTGTGTTAATGCATGTCTCCCTTTGAAATTCTTAGACATGCTGAGCAAATATTTGAATACTTTAAATTACTTTTTGGTTCCTGGATTGTTTCTTTCAATAGAACATTATGTTGAGACTGGACCACATAATCCACATCCATACTTGGGTTACATGATGTCAGGATCATGGTTGGGGGTGATAATCAGGGCAGAGAATATAAATATGTGAAGCTGTAGGGGATGATAAGAATCTTCAGAGCAGTGACAAGTTCATTTGTATTCCCTAGGGCATCTAGGTCACCCAAGTCCTGCCTGCTGCTGTATTCTTCACCTAGTGACTGTATGTGGGAGTAATAGTAATAATATTTGCTCACATTTACCATGAATTTACCATATATCTGGAACATTTCTAAGGGCTTTACCTATATTATCTCAGTAATCCTCACAGCTACGCAATGAAGCAGGTATTATTATCATCTGCATCTTATAAATGAAGGAATTGAGGCATGGAAAGGGTACATGATTTACCCAAGGTTATGCCACTTGGAATTGATGGAGCCTGTATTTGAATTCAGGTAGTTTAACTCTTAATAACTATGATAAGGTTCAAAGCAATTGTTTTTAAAGGGTGGAAGGCTTTGGAAATCTCTGCAACATTTTTCTTATCCTTTTTTCTTTCTTCCTTTCCCCTCCTCTCTCTCTTTTGTGAAGGACTTACCATAGAATTATGTGAATTTATTGGATTTATAATATGGTTTACAGAGGCAACAGTTTTAGTTAAAGAAAATTGGCTTCCTTTTCAAAATGTCATGTTTCTCATTTTCTCTCAGCATCTTGGGCTTTTTTCAAGCTCCCCTCAGCTCCTAAGTCATTCAGAAGCATGCTTCACAATTAGAATGCTAGAAACCCTCAACCAGCCAATTTAGGTTTTGTGATTTGTTCAATAGGACACTTAAAATAAACCCAGGAGTTGATTGTGAAGGCGAGGAATGAGTGGGAGTTAGAAGGAAGAGGCAAAGAAGCAAATGTGAGGTAGTTGGGTGTCCACAGGGATGAGGGGCTCCGTTCTCCACCCATAAATGATTCAACCATCTGTTTATATGCCCTTCCAAAGGTACACACATCTTAATTTATCCATCCTTCCATCCCTCCTCCGTCCATCTATCTTTCCATTCATCTATTCAGTTATCCAACCAGATCCCTGTGTATCCATCATCCATCCATCTTAGCTTTTGGCTCATTCTGTAACGCCTCAGTGCAGTGATGCTCACACTAGTTCTCAGGAATCCATCTGGAATGGCTGATCCACTACCATTTGTTGAACATCCTCTGCATACTGAGAATTGTCCTAGAGAGTTTATAAACATGAAGGTGTGTTTGTGTTCCCAACATTCCCAACAACTCTACAGAAGTGAAGCTCAGAGGAGTTAAATATTTTTTCCAAGATCACACAGTTAATGAGAATCAAAATAGAAACAGAGAAAGTGAAGGGGGAAGGCTGGGAACTGGCACAAGGTTTGCTTCTAACGTGGGATAGGGTCTTGGGGGACTGACTTACAGAAAATAGAGGGGCAGAAAGTTCAGTCAGGTGGGGTATGCATTAGTGTTCAGGGGTATATCAGTCACCTATAGCTGCATAACAAACCACCTCCAAATTCTCACCTCTATCTCCCAGGAAATTTTAAGGATTTGGAGGTTACCTCCTAGGAGCCAGGAACAAAGGCCAGAATCTCTCCTTGGGCAAGGCTTAATTCTTTACCTCATGATTTTATTTTTTTTTAATGTTAATTTATTGTTTAGAAAGAGAGACAGAGCATGAGTGGGGGAGGAGCAGAAAGAGAGGGAGACACAGAATCTGAAGTAGGCTCCAGGCCCTGAGCTGTCAGCACAGAGCCCAATGCGGGGCTCCAACTCACAAACCGTGAGATCATGGCCTGAGCCGAAGTCGGACACTTAACTGACTGAGCCCCCCAGGCGCCCCAGTTCTTTACCACATGAGATTAAAGTTTGAGAAGTGTTGTTTAGGAAGAGGGGTGGAAGAGAGGTGGAATCTTGTTGCTTCTATCCTTGGACATCTTATCCTTTGAGTAAGCTCAGAACAAGATGGCATCTTAACAGCTTCTCTGTCCATGGTTGTTAAATTAAACATTTTTCCCTCGTGCCCCTTTTTCTCCCCCTCCACAGCAGAGTTCCTAGACTTGTTCTTCTCTATGGATCCCTCCCCACCAATAGCCAGGTGAAGCCTATGGATCTCTGCTCAATATAAAGGTTTTAAATGCGTAACAAATACATAGGAATCCAAAGAAAACCAATTATATTGAAAGATAGTTATACAAATGTTAAGAAAAACAATTTTGTGATATCTTGGTAAGTGTGCTTCTTTATTAATGCTTTAACTATCAACCTAGAGGAGAATTTAAAATAGTGTTGAATGTAGGGGCGCCTGGGTGGCTCAGCTGGTTAAGTGACCTTCTTTGGCAGGTCATGATCTCACAGTTTGTGGGTTTGAGCCCCGCATGGGGCTCTGTGCTGAATGCTTGCTCGGAGTCTGGAGCCTGCTTCGGATTCTGTGTCTCCTTCTCTCTCTGCCCCTCCCCCGCTTGTGCTCTGTCTCACAAAAATAAATAAATGATAAAAAAAATTTGTAAGTCGTGTTGAATGTAAATATTTCAAAATATATGACGTATATAGCAACTGTTAGGTGATATGAAAAAAATCCATGGGTTTAAATGGTGAAAGCCCAGGTCTTTCTTCTTCTTTTCTTAAAATGTTTAGGGGCGCCTGGGTGGCGCAGTCAGTTAAGCGTCCGACTTCAGCCAGGTCACGATCTCGCGGTCCGTGAGTTCGAGCCCCGCATCGGGCTCTGGGCTGATGGCTCAGAGCCTGGAGCCTGTTTCCGATTCTGTGTCTCCCTCTCTCTCTGCCCCTCCCCCGTTCATGCTCTGTCTCTCTCTGTCCCAAAAATAAAAATAAAACGTTGAAAAAAAATAAAATAAAATGTTTATTCATTTTTGACAGAGATAGAGAGAGTGTGAGCCGGAGAGGGGCAGAGAGAGAGGGAGACATAGAATCCAAAGCAGCTCCAGGCTCCACGCTGTCAGCACAGACCCCGATGCGGGGCTCGAACCCATGAGCTTATGAGATCATGACCTGGGCCGAAGTCAGGCGTTTAACCGGCTGAGCCACCCAGGCGCCCCTTGTCCTTCTCATACTACTGTGGTTTGTTGCCCATATTCATAATGGAAGAAAATACTAAGTTTCAGTGGGAAAAAAGAGTAATTTTTTTCCTGCCTAAGTTCAAAGATCACTGAATTGTTTCCATAGACCTGTCCAATCCAGGCAAAGAAACTCTGCTTTGAAGTCTCGCATGATATGAACTTATTTTTAACTGGATACTGAATGAAAATTCAATTTGTTTTGAGAAATTTTTGAGAAGTTTGCAAGAGTCATTGAGATAATTGGAGGCACCCTGGAGCTGCACGAAACTTATAACTGGGACTTGGTGTACTGGTGGCTGATGGATTGATGGATAAGTGGGAGGGAGGCTGTTGATGGCCTATAATCCCCTCTTCTGGAAAGTTATAGTGTGTGGCATGGCTCACAGGTGGGCATGATTTTCCTATTATCAGTAATGACATTTAAATTTATTCAACCCAAAAGCACTGGCCCAGTGCCAGGTGAGGGTAGAAGAAAAATAAATGAAAATTAAGAAAAGCTGAAAGAAAACCAACTGTGCACAGCCTTTGGGGAATCCATTTGCAGCCACCCAGAGTCAGTGAGTCCATCTGGATAAAGCCAACATTTCCACACTTTTCAAGACAGAAAAAGAATGGACGAGACCCAAGAGCAAGACTCATGTTTGAAGAAAAGGCATTTCCAGCGTGACCCACAAAGATTTGATTATGCTAATCACTTTTTGCATAATTTTCACTCGCACTGTCAAGCTTCCACTCACAGAAGGGTTTTCCTCTATGTTCCGTTTTAAGGGATGTGAAGGCAGACGTTGGCTGTCGGACGCGTGCCAATGCTGTCAGAGCAGAGAATTTCCTTAGCAACTTGGGGGCCAGGAACCCTTTCATAGTTTTATGTAATTGGCACCAGCCCCTGTCCTGCAGGTGACAGACAGGCTCTAGCGTGGATCCCCCTGGGGATCCAGTCAGGATAGAAGCCTAGTGGTGAGGTTGGGGAACATTCTTATCCAGGCCACTTGAATTGTCAGAAGTTGGACAATGCAGAGGTGAGAGGGAGAGACCTTCCTCTCTCTGCTTAGGCCAACCTGCTGCTTCAAAGTCCGCCTGACAGCCTGCAAACTAACATCTGAGTCACCAGAGCCTTCCTGAAAATCCACGGGATGGAAGCAGGGAACCCTCTGGGGGCACTCAGCCAATGGGCACTGCCCTGGTGTAGGGCTGAGCCCAGCACACAGAGTCCCAGGAGGAGATGTTATCAGTGCTGGAGGGAAACTGAAGGTGCATGTTACCCTTCGAAGGTTGGGTTGCTCCTTAGATGCACTGTGTCCAAGATGGGACTTGACACCATGAATAGTCCATCAGTGCATCCTACTAATTTCATCTAGTTATCTTTGAAATCTGTCCACTTCTCTCCATTTCTACTACCCTCTCCCTAATCCCTGCCACCATCATCCCTCTCCAAGAGTCTAGGATCTAAGTACCTGCAATGAACTCATCACTGATCTATGTCTCACTGTGTCCATTTTGCTGATTTTCCTGTGAAATTTTATAAGCAAAGGAGAGAAAATGCATTGTTGAGTAGCTACTAAGGTTTAATTCTTTAATTAATCCATTCATTTAATATTTGTTGAGTATCTTTGATGTCCTGCAAGCTCTGTTTGGGGCCTGTCAGGCTGGGATGTGTGGTCACATTATCTCTGGTGGCACTGAGTGTTAACCTACAATCGTCTCAAAGTTAAGTATCTCTGTTCTTAGTCGATAATGATTACCAGCGCTTGACCATTTTACTTCTTCTGTGTTGATGAAATGTTGCAAACAGAATGAGGAATTTGGAAAGTAAGAAGAACCAAGACACTATCATCCCAAACTAGCACATGTGAACATTTAATCATTTGCTTTAAATATTTCTTAAAAGGATAAGTAAAATGCTATGCTTCGTGTCTAAGTGCCCTTTGCCCCCTCCTCAATCCTATTCTCCAGTCCTCCAGTCACCCCTGTCCTCAGTTGACATATTCTTCCTGCTCATGTTTTAATACCTACATTACATATGGATGTATTTATAATCTCTCTCTTTGCCTTTGTGAATTTAAAAAATTAACATAAGTGGGGCACCTGGGTGGTTCAGTTGGTTAAGCATCTGACTCTGGGTGTTGGCTCAGGTCATGATCTCTAGGTTCATGAATTTGAGCCCCACATCAGGATCTGCACTGACAGTGTGGAGCCTGCTTGAGAATCTCCCTCTCTCCCTCTCTCTGCCCCTCTCCTGCTCTCACGTGCTCTCTCTCTCAAAAAGAAATTAAATAAGGGATACTGTGCTGTAAACATTTTGAGACTTGATTTTAAAAATTCAAATGTTAAGTTAAAAAGTTTTTTTAATGTTTATTCTTGAGAGAGGGAGAGACACAGCATGAGCGGGGGAGGGGCAGAAAGAGAGGGAGACACAGAATCCGAAGCAGGCTTCAGGCTCTGAGCTGCCGGCACAGAGCCTGACGCGGGTGTCGAACTCACAGACCGCGAGATCGTGACCTGAGCCAAAGTCAGACGCTTAACTGACTGAGCCACCCAAGAGCCCCCCAAACATTAAGTTTTAGAATTTCCTCCATGCTGATGACATAGATCAAGTACATGCATTTTAGCTGCTGTGGCTATTCCAGCACAATTTGCCTCTGTGTTTTTCTATTGAGGGATTTTTACGTTGTCCATACTTTTGTTTCTGATGACAAACAATCCTGCATGGAAACATCTTTATACCTTTCTCCTTGATCACACATATGGGATATTTGTATGTCTTCGGTCTTTACCAGATACTGACAAATGGCTTTCTAAAGAGGCTATCTTGTCATGTGGCAGGGAAGTTCTAGAATTGGGAATCAGGTTACCTAGTTCTAGTCTAATTCTGGCATCAACTCACAATATGCCCTCCAGCTTTCCCTTGCTTGCCCTCAGTCTCCCCATCTTTAAGATGAAGATCTGGACTAGGATATTTCTACAGTTCCCTCCTCCTGAGCTGGTTCAAAAAGGTGTTTTGTGGAAATATCTGCTCTCCTAGAAACAAAGAAATGTCCCAGAGGCAGGTTTTCTGTAAGCCCTAGAAAGGGGTTTATTGTGGAAGGCACTTGACACTTGGAGCTCCTACCAACTGCTGGGCCCTTTTGTTTTTCATTTACTTGACTCATGAGATTAAATGGCTTGCTCAAGACCACAGAGCTAGGATGAGCACTGGGTGTTGTATGGAAACCAATCTGACAATAAATTTCATATTAAAAAAAAGCCCCACAGAGCTAGGAATGATCAGAACTGAGACTTGAACCTAGGACTTGGGGGTTCTAGAGCCTGAGTTCTGTCTATCATGCAAGATGCTTTTGCTTTGCCACACGGCAAGTTCTCTCACAACACCCGTTTGGGTTGTTGAAATGGTTTTATTCTTGGGAATCAATGGGCAGGCCATCAATGTCAAGGACACCTTCCCTGGACCCTGCCCCAGAAATGCAGAGCTGAGCCTTGTAGACATGAGGAGGGTGTAAGAAAGAGCCCTCCTTTGGAGGGAAGGGAAGGAGCAGGTGGGACTAAGCCAGAGGCTGAGGACACCACAAAAGCATGAACTCTGAAGGCATTTATCCTCTGACCACAGCCAATGAACCAGTGAGGAATCGGCATCAATACGAAGCAAATTAAACACCAGCTCCAGTTAATTAGTAAGCACAGCTGCTTGCTTTCCTGCATTCAATTTCAGACTCACATTATGAATTGCCTCCCTGGAGAAACCAGCCTCCTCCTCCCCAAAGAAGGCCTTGATCCAATAAACCAACTTTTAACCCAGCAGCATCTTTCAGTCGAAGGACGATGGCAACTTATCTCTGGGTCCTAGCTCTGTGGTGACACAAATTCTCTAAGCTGCCCAGTCTCACTCAAGGTTAGTAATTAAGGCATAATTGAAATGAAATTAATTGCAATAAATGTGTAATTAGCACAGCCATTGATTAAGGGCATTTGAAACACAGTCTGTGCATGAGACATTGATTGCCATGCTTTTTTTTTTTGTAATAAATGTAATTGCAGTGATATCTTTTGTTACTCCAGAAGGTCTTTTTTTGTGTAATGAATTTCCACAGGAAGGACTGGCCTTGAAGCCATCTGACTTCCTGAAATTCAGAGATATATAGAGAATATTCCAGGCCCCAGATGTGTTGGGCACAAGCTCTTTTGCCCAGATTTTGTATAGGATCTGTTTCAAGGTGGCCCGCTGGCCCAAAGACATCTTTGTTCAAATTAGAGAAAGGCACGCTTTCTCATGCCAGGTGCATAGCTTTGCCAGGGGGGCATGGGCTGGGTTTTAACCCTCACTGTCCCATCCAGCTAGGCAGTGCAGTGAACAACTTTTGCATCCATACACAGCCAACTTGATATTCTTCTCCATGTGGAGCGATATGATGGGAAGGCAGAACCAGACCTTACTGGCTTGAAGCTTGTCTTGGGAACAAAGCCTACAGGTGCCTTCCGCCCCCTGGCCACCTTAATTGGTTGGATGTTATGCAGAAGCTGTTAGCAGTAGCCATAAGGGAAGACAATTGGACTGGGCTGGGTAAGGTGTGGTAGGATGGGGTATAATCTGGCCACAGGACTGGGTGGTGGGCAGGCAGTAACAGTCATGGGCAGTCTGTGGTCCTGACTGCACTATTGGAGGAGGCATGGTGACTTTAAGACAATCAGGCTGGTATTCATATACAGGGATCAGATGTGGCAGAAGGGTGGACGAGACCTGCCAAGGAGTTGGTGGGCAGTCGGACTGTGGTCACCTGGGGTCCCAGACTGAGTCTGGGACAGTGGGGTCCAGCTCTGAGTCTGTGGAGGGGGATTCAGTATGTCAGTGCAGCTGATCTACTCCAGGCCCCTCTCCTGGATGGGGCTGAAGTTCAAGGTCGAATGGGACAGTCAGATGGCCTGCCCATTGACTCCCAAGAATAAAACCATTTCAACTACCCAAACGGGTGTTGTGAAAGAACTTGCCCTGTGGCAAAGCAAAAGCATCTTGTCAGGGACAGTCAGGCTTTAAATAATCAAACAGACTTCCATATCCCCCTAATTATAGGGTGGGGCCAGGTGGGCTACATGCTTTCTGTTTGCCTCTCCAGATCCACACTCTACCTTCCCCCCCCCCCCCCCCCCCCGCTCTACCCTTTCTCTGTGCCCTGGAAGCTGATCACTGTGGACTGCATCAAAGGCTCTTCTGTCCTCTGCTTTTAGGTTGGAGTGTGGGCCAATGGGGGCTTGGCCAGAGACCAGAGGGAGGGAGGGAAATGGGGTATTTATTCCCCCAGATCACTGGAACTTGGCTGTGTCCTTACTGAATGGTACAGCTCTCCACTCAGCTCTCAGGTTCTGGTACAGCTTCCTCCCCACTAGGCCAAGGGGTGTTAATGTTGCCCCACTGTTTCTGGCTCTGGAGCACCGCCTAAGCCACTCTGTGTTTCCCTTCACCTTGACTTATCTTTGTAAATGGTCTCTTTTAAACCTTGGGTTACTCAGCCTGGCTGTGCCATATGTTTCTTCTGGGGGACCAACTGGGTTGGTAGAAATACAGGGGACTATGAGAAGGGACCACGAGGAGCACTGGCTTGCTCTGGTGTGCATGTGTGTGCATGTGCGTGTGTGTGAAGGAATGCTTATTTGCAATTAAAACTGCTATTTGAAAGAGGAATAAAGGTTAAGCAGATGTGAGAAAGTGGGAGATAAAAGCAATTTCCCTGAAGAGGAAGAGCAGTGCAAAGGCCCTGAGGTGGGAGGGGAGAATGAAATGTCCTTGAGGCCTGGGAGGAGGCTGAGTTCCTGCTGGCATACGTTGCCTCTTCTGGCCAAGATCAGGGGCAGCTCTGGTCCCTGAAGCTTGCAGCAGCCTTCTAGAAGCCAGAGGCCTTTTGGACACAAGCATCTTTGACTTTCAGGGTTATATACCCTATCTGGGGTCCGGCCTAAGCCCCTGTGGCATGACCTAGAGGCCTTTCAGCCATTTCCTCCAGCAAGAGAGTCTCCCTTTTCCTGAAGTCTACACACATCTTTTGATGTGCTTCCTAAGGGCACAGTAAGCCGTGTGTCCTTGACCCCCTGGAACCAGACTTACCTAAAAATGAATCCTCTCTACTCTGGGCCTGCTACAAGGTAGACACCTCTTGGAGCCCCATTTTCTCACCTGTAAAATGGGGACAGTAAAACCCACTTAAACAAGACATCTCTCAGCTCTCCTACCCTCTCCTAGTCCTAGTTCTGGACTTCAGAAGCCCAGTCTCTCTTGGCTGGCTGCTGCAGTCTCCCACCTTCAGATTTGATCTCACATGACCCCCTGCTCCATTTTTTCAGCCAGGTTGCTCCTTCTGAAATGTTTGATCTCATAACACCCATAACAGTAATCCCTCCATGGCTCCCCAGGGCTCTTGGCAGCGGGGCACCAGATACACCCGGAAAGTTTTTATTTTTTAAAATTGCGGTGAAAACACATAGCGTAAAATGTAACTGGCTCAATTGGTTAAGCGTTTGACTTCAGCTCAGGTCGTGATCTCACGGTTCATGGGTTTGAGCCCTGCATCAGGCTCTGTGCTGACAACTCAGAGCCTGGAGCCTGCTTCAGATTCTGTGTCTCCCTCTCTCTCTGCCCCTCCCCTGCTCATGCTCATGCTCTGTCTCTCTTTCTCAAAAACAAATAAACATTAAAACAAATTAAAATTAACTTAAAAAAGTACTATTTTAACCATTTTTAATTATGCAGTTGATGAATGTTAATTATATTTACATTGTTGTGCGACAAAACACCTCTTCATCTTCTACCCATGAAACGGCTCCCCGTTCCCTTCCCCCAGCCCCTAGCAGCCACCTGTGGATTTGATAGCTTGAGGTACCTCATATAAGTGCAAGCATAGAATATTTGTTTCAGTGTCTGGCTTATTTCACTCAACACGCTGCCCTCAAGATGGAGGTGCTCGTCCCTTTTGTGGCACATGGCAGAATCTCCTTCCTTTGAAGACCGAATAATATTTCAGTGTTTGTGTAGACCATATTGTCTATCCTTTCATCCACTGGTGGACACTTAGGTGGCTTCTACTTCTTGGCTACTGTGAGTAATGCTGCTGGGAGCAAGCATGGATGTACAAATACCTCGTTGAGACCCTGCTTTCAATTGCTTTGGACATATATCCACAAGTGAGATTGCTGGATCACATGGTAGTTCTGTTCTTAGTCTTTTGAGCGACCATCATACTGTTGGAAAGGCCTTAAAAATATGGCTGCCTGGGTCCACCCTGAAAGATGCTGGCTCAGAAGGTCTGGAGGTGATGTGGGGGGAGGCTCGGGGGAGTTGAGACTCGAGTCTAAATTCCTGAGCTTGGTATAACAGACTCCTTGGTGGTCTAACTCCCTAGCCTCTGCCACGGTCTCCTCCTCATATTTACAGTCTCTGTAACTCCCTAGCCTCTGCCACGGTCTACTCCTCATATTTACAGTCGAGAAATATCCATCTGCTTGTCTTGCTGGACACATCAGGGACCTTCATTTCTCCAGGCCTTTGCACACACTCTACCTTCCAGCCAGAGTTCCCCGTTTCTCTTCTGTGCCTGGAAAACCTCAGTTCATTTGGCAAAGTTCAGCTCAGATAATGGTCACCTCCATTAGGAAAGCCCTTCCCTTCCTGGTCGTGGCTCCTCATGGCCAGCAGCCAGACTAAGCCCCACAGAGGAGGGCACAGAACCAGTTCAGTCCTTGTAATGTCCACACAAAGAGCCATTTTTTTTTAATCTTCATCAGCAGCTTTGGAACAAAGTTTGAAACACACACATGCCATGGTTGCCATGGTTACTATAAAGGCATTCTAAATGTAGATGATTGCATAATCAGCTGGAATAACTCTTCTGGGGAAAAAAAAAGTTTTTGACCCTCCTCTTGCAATGAACCCAAGGACCGTGGGTGGTGATGCTACATAGAATCACTGTGGAATGATGCCTTTGGGCCGGGGGAACTGTAAGACTTGCCTTCAAAGTGCCCCATGCCACCAACCAGGACAGAGCTTTCATTCAGCAGATGGGTAAAGGAGGCCCAGAGAGGAGAAGCAACTTTCTCTGAGTTCCAGAGAGCGAGAACCTGATCCAGGACAGGCTCCAGGTCACCAGGGGCAGGGCGCCGTGGGGGCAGGAGCTCTGAACTGGATATGAGGCAGACTTAAATATAAACCGTGGCTCTTGGAGCTTCAATTTTTAAACTTGGGATGTTACTTGTATTAGTTAGTGTAATTAATGCTGGTTGCTATAACAAACAACTCCAAAATCTCAGTGGCTTTTCTTTTCTTTTTTTATCAAAAAAAATTTTTTAATGTGTCTTTTATTTTTGAGAGAGCAAGAGACAGAGCATGAGTAGGGGAGGGGCAGAGAGAGTGGGAGACACAGAATCTGAAGCAGTTTCCAGGCTCTGAGCTGTCAGCACAGAGCCCGATGTGGGGCTTGAACTCATGAACTGTGAGATCATGATCTGAGCTGAAGTCAGATGCTTAACTGACTGAGCCGCCCAGGCACTCCTCAGTGGCTTTTCAACAATGAAAGTTTTGTGTTTTTTGCTTATGATACAGAACAATTGGGCGTTCGATAGATGGGCTCCCATATAGTGACTCAGGAATCCAGGCTCCTTTCATCTCTTGGCTCTGCCATTTCCAAGGATCCTGAAGAACAGGTGACAAAGGGCCTCCTTCTGCAAGGTGGAGACAGGGCGACAAGCATAGTGGATCCATAAGAGGGAACAAGGGAAAAAGCTATCCTCCAGCCAGAAATATCTGCTAGGATTGCTACATTTTGAGGTCTATTTATTACTTCAGCCAAACTTAGCCTCGTCTAATATAAAGATTGGAAGTCTCTGGAGCAGAACAAAGAGATGATTACCCATCTTGGGGACCTATTAAAGCCTTCCGCTTCTGCCTGGCTCCATCCCCAGATGCTTTGTTGGAACTCACCTTTTAGGGAGGCCACAAGATGGAGGGAAAGATCAGAAACTTTGAAATCATGCAGACCTGAATTTTATCTTTGTTTTATTAACCATGGGATCTTGGGCAAGTTATTTATCTTCTCAGAGCTTCTATTTCTTGGTCAAAACAGGGAATAATTAATAAAGATGCAAAGATTAAGTGAGCCATATATAGAACAGCATGTGCCCATAGTAGGTGCTCAATAAACATGCTCTTTATCATCTTTCTGGTTCTAAGACATTTTCAGAACCTAGAATCTACTGGCCCTTTAAAACTGGGACCACTTGTTCCTCCATACTGTGCCCTCACCTCTTGCATCTTCACCTCTTTTTATCCTCAGCCTGATGGCTGTACTTTGGGCATATTCCATGAGAGAAGCTCTACCTTCTTAGCCTCTGCCAGCACCCCAAGCTCTATCCTGGGATGCCGTCAATCCCAACAGGACAGAGTTGGCTAGGCTGGTGGACAACTCTTAGGTTCCACGGGCCAAACCAGGCAGTGTATGGAAGCCAGGAGGTGGCTGGATTTCATTCTAAGTGCAACCAGAAACCACTGAAGGATGTTGCAACCTGAGAGAAGAATGACATAATTTACATTTTAAAAGAGATGCTGGTGTGTCTTCCCCACCCCCCTGCTCAGTAGAGAATGAATTGTAGAGGTGCAGGACTGAAAGCAGGGAGATCTGATAGTGTGGGAGTCGTTGGGGCGGAGGGAGGTAGGCAGATTTAAGAAACATTTGGAAGGGGGAATCAACGAACCTTGAGGCTGGGAAGTGTCTCACAACACAAGGAGCTGAAAGTGATCAGAGGGCCTAAGAAGGATATGGAGGGTATGCAAGAGAGATTTGGAAACATGGAACATTGTTATTTTTCAGCAAGGCACAACAATAGCAGTGGTATCTAAAGGTTCAGGTACAGAAAACTCCACTGAGCTAAAGAAAGATTTCAATCTATAGCTGGAAAGCCTTCCTATATAAATAAGAAAAAGAAGCCATCCCATAGTCACTGCCAGGAGAAATTTTAAATTTCAAGGATAAAGAAACAATCTTACAAGTGTACTTGAAGGTAAACATTTTCAAAAGAAGCAAGGGGAAAAAACCAGACTGATTTGACTGCAGATTTCTTCACAAATATTAAATACAGAAGAAAAGAATCAGAGACAAAGCTTTGAAGGAAAAGTTACCCCAAAATTCTGTGCCCAGGCAAGAGGTCATTTATATTGGATGACAACTTAAAAACATTGTTAGGTATACAGAGACAGAGATTTTATCACTTGTATATATGTTTTTTAATGAAAAAAAAAAAAGGCTAGAAAATGCATTTCAAAATATCAAGGTCTGAAGCAAACACTTAAAGAATGGAAAATTCAGGTGGCGCCTGGGTGGCTCAGTTGATTAAGCATCTGACTATTGGTTTCGGCTCAGGCCATGATCTCAGGGTTCGTGAGTTTGAGCCTCGCACTGGGCTCTGGGCAGAGCCTGCTTGGGATTCTCTCTCTCTCTCTTTCTCTCTCTCTCTCTTTCTGCCTCTCTGTCTTTCTCTGTACCCCTTCCCTGCTTGTGCTGTCTCTGTCTCTCTCAAAATAAATACATACATTTTTTAAAAAATGGAAAATTCAAGATATCAATGGCGGGCAGTAAGAATAGAAATAGTTTAAACCTAGCATCAATCTAAATAGATCTTTAAATGAAAAGCAAATGTCATAAAGAACTCTTGAAACAATGAAAATAATAATAGCTAATGGTTGGGGACCACTTCCTATATAGTAGGCACTAAATGCTCTACCCGTATTAATTGATTTAATTCTCATATCTTCTGAGGTGGGCACTTTTAGAAATTCTAATTTGAAAAATGAGGAAGCTGAATATAGAGAGGTTAAGTAATTCTCCCAAGGTTATACGCACATGAACCCAGGAAATCTGACTCCAGAGCTTGTGTGGCCAGTTATACTCCTTTCTGTATATACTGGAGGGAGAGGGTAATAAAAATAAAAGTAGCCATGGGGTGAATCTTGCAAATCTGTGTAAATAAAGATTTGCACAGGAGAAAGTTTTGGTGGATGTTCAATTGAGATACCTTCCTACAACAAACACATAATAATCTTGAAAGAAAAAAATATTTTTTAATGTTTATTTTTTAGAGAGAGATAGACAAGAGTGCAAGTGCAGTGGAGGTTGGGCAGAGAGAGACGGGGACACAGAATCTGAAGTAGGCTCCAGGCTCTGAGGTGTCAGCACAGAGCCCGATGGGGGCTTGAACCCATGAACAGCAAAATCATGACCTAAGCTGAAGTTGGATGCATAACTGACTGAGCCACCCAGGAGCCCCAAGAATAAAAAATAGTTTTAAAGTTTGGGTTATTTGACTTAGGAGTGCTACCTCTGGGGGCGCCTGGGTGGCGCAGTCAGTTAAGCGTCCGACTTCAGCCAGGTCACCATCTCGCGGTCTGTGAGTTCGAGCCCCGCGTCAGGCTCTGGGCTGATGGCTCGGAGCCTGGAGCCTGTTTCCGACTCTGTGTCTCCCTCTCTCTCTGCCCCTCCCCCGTTCATGCTCTGTCTCTCTCTGTCCTAAAAATAAATAAAAGACGTTGAAAAAAAAAAAGAAAAAAAAAAAAAAAGGAGTGCTACCTCTGTAATTATGTCCTAAGAAATAATTAGAAATATACCCAAAGGATATTTTGTACAAAGCTATTTATTGCACAAATGACCAACAATTTATAATTAGTTCAATTCAATAACTTTTTTTTTAATTCAATAAAATTTGATGCTAAACATTCATATGGCAGAAAAACATGTAGTCATTCACACTATACCATGGAGGAAGATCCAGAGACATGAATTAGGGTATAGATTCAGACCCAAATTAACAATGAATTAAACACGATGGACGTTTCCTTTTCCCTCACGCAGAGGTCTGGAGATGGTCAGTCCCGGGCTTGCAGTGGCTCTGCTCCATTAGGTCACTAAGGGACCCAGCCTCCTTCTATCATGTTGCTCTGCCTCTGTACAGCATGGTGCAAGGCCGCCCACATTTCATCCTCATTCCCTGAGAGGTAGCTGAAAGTGGCCAAAGAGAGCAATGGAGGGCATGTGTCTTTTAGTGCAACATTTGGAAATAGTATATACATCACTTCCACTGGTTAGAACTGGGTCACATGGCTACCCCCTAGCTGCAAGGGAATCTGGGAAATGTAGTTTTTTTTTAAAAAAATGCTGCTAATCATCAAAAACTTGGGAGGATTCTGTTAGTAGGGGGAGAATGGGAGAGTGGATGTTGGAGAGCAAACAGCACCCTTTGACTCAGCACAGAAAACAATTTTACAACATATCAAATGAGAAAAGCGGGAAATAAAACAGGATCAGTTTTACATGTCTGCATGTACCCATACAAACAATTCTTCTCCCCCTGCCCCCCCATATAAACAGTGGTTATCTTTGAGAGCTGGGGTTGTAGATGATTTAACTTTTCTTCTTTGTGCTTTTATTGTGTTCTCCCAATTTCCTACAAATTAACTCTCTCCTCCATAGTCAGAAAAACTCAGCATAGATACATTAAAAGAAGTAATTTAGGAGAGAAAGCAATGTGTGTTGTGTCTGAGGCCACCTCTCCTTTCTTCTCTGACTTAGCTCTGCCGGGCCTCTTTTGTTGGTGGATTTCTCATTTCTCATGCAAAGGGATGGCATTGTCTATTCTATGCCTCAGATAGGAAAGCCCAGAGTGGGTTGTCAGTGAGTTTATTTTAGTGTGATGCAGGCACTTTTCTGCCAGGAGTACAGCCAGCCTCAAACGTGGCCTTCTCCTTCAGGGGGATAATTAAGAGCTGTTCTCTGGTTCTCAGGAAGGAAGCACGAGCTCCTGCACAGAGATGGGAAACAAAGGGGTAGTTCAACAGAGGATGGCTCTGGAGGATGGTGCAGGAACCGCGAAGGAGGAAGTGCTGAAGAGGTTGTGCTGCACAACCCTCCTGGACCTCCTGGAGCCTGAGACGTGAGGGGTTTGGCCAAGACCTGCTTCTCCCTGGGTTCTGGCTTCTTACCTGATCTTTCCCAGAGCGGGGACAGTTCTGACTCCTCAGCGCTTCGTAGGATTGGTTGTCAGCTTGGCCTTTGGTCTAATGACAGTGTCTCAAGACTCCACAAAAACAGGGCGAGGGCCTCCTGTGTGTCAGGCATTGTTGCGGCTGACAGGAGTTTAAGGTGCTGCTCTGCCTTTCACTCACCGCGTGATTGCAGAGTACTCACCTGCTCTGTGCTGCAGTTTCATCACCCCTGAAGCAGGACAGTACAAACCCTACCTCACAGGATGGGTAAGAGGATGAACTGAGCTGAGGCCTGTGAAGTGCCTCGTGTGTGTCTGGTGCGGACGAGGACACCGGATTAGTTTGCTGGGGCTACCACAGACCGGATGGCTTAACCAGCAGCGCATCGCAGAGCTCTGGAGGCTGGAAGTCTGAGATCAAGGCATTGATGGGGCTGGTTCCATCTGAGGCTGTAAGGCAGCACCTGTTCCGGGTCTCTCTCCTTTGGCATGTAGGTTGCTGCCTTCTCCCTGTGGCTCTTCATATTATCTTCCCCCTGTGCCTGCCTGTGTCCAGACATCCCCCCCCTCTTAAAAAAAATACCAGTCTTACTGGGTTGAGACCCACCCGAAAGACTTCATCTTAACTGAATTACTTCTGTAAAGATCCTGTCTCCAAATAAGTTAGCGTTTGAAGGTGGGAGGAGGTCAGGATGTCAGCCTATGACTTTTGGAGGGAGGACAAATTCAACCTGGAACGAGCAGCTCTAGGGTCTAGAGCAGAACACTGGAAATCTCGGTCATTATTGTCACCAGGTCTTTGTGAGCTTTGACATGTCACCCTGCCCCAAGCCATGGCACTGATTTCCTGGAAAAGGGGACAGCAAAGTCTTTCCTGCCTCAGACACGATGGTGACACTCCTGTCCGTCTCCCAGCGCTCTATCCTGGACAGGTCAATGTGCCAGCAGTCTCTGGAGTGCTGGCCAGCTTCTGCCCTCTAGGGCCATTCCTGTTCAGCAACTTCTCCCTCCTTCTAGGAGGTTGAAAATTTCATTTATTATATTCATTTACTTAACCACCACTTCTATCATGCTTACAATGTGCCAGACATTATTCTAAGCGCTTTACAAATATTAACTCATTTAATCCTCCTAACAACCTTATGAGGCAGGTACTGTTATTACCTCCTAGATGAGGAAATGGAGACACAAGGAAGTCATATAACTCACCTGAGATTTCATGATTAGTAAGTCGTAGAGCTTGGCTGTGAAGCCCTGTGGAGTTTTGTTCTGAACAGCTACACTACGAAAAGGAAGTCAAGTGGCAGGACTATAAACTTTGGAATCAGAGAAATGTGAACTTGGATTCCAGCTAAGGGGCAGTAGAAATTTCCACCACTGCCTGTTTCGTCTAAACCTTTTCTGAGAAGAATGGGCTCATCCTGTACTTCTCTTCATCACATTCCCTTGTGTCATGCCAGGCTCAGCTGATTGGACTGGGGTGGACATGTGACTTAAGGACACCCCATCTGTTGGCTGAGACCCATGATTTGGATGCCCAATCAGATTTCATTCTCAGACATTTGGCTAAGATGCTTGAGCAGTGACCATGGGAGCTGAAACCTTTAGTCAAAAGGTGTTGTTGGGCTGGAAGGGTCCTTTTGGGTCATGTGCACTCCGGGGTTAGAAGGCTCTGGAGGACAGGTGTGGGCAAATTGAGGACTGCTTTCAGAGATGGAGAGAATGGAACAGGGCACAGAGAGATACAGAGATCCCTTGTACTAGGGTAGAGATTGTCCCCAAGACACACACACACACACACACACACACACACACACACACACACAGTTGGTGCTTCTCCCCTTCATTGGGCAGGCACCCCATCCCTCAATCCCTCAAGATCCTGTGAGTGTTGGCTGCTAATGCCTTATAGTTGGTCCTTCTTCAGAGAAACCCTTGACTTAATGACTTCCCGGCCACGTTGGTTAGTTCCCCACCCTCAGCCACCAGCTGCCAATGACTGACTTACATGGGGTACAAAAAGCCAGCTTCCTTTATTCAAGAGGGAACCAACTTTGTGTTTCCATTCATGCTCTTGAGCTCCCTGTGAGATCAGGCTGAAGCTTGGTTTCCACCCAAGCTGGTTTCCACCTTGCTTAGCTCTCTTTTTTCCACTTCCTTGTTCTGCTTCCTTCTCTCTCTTTCTCCTGAAAGCCCCTTCAGTAAGTCATTTACACAAGAATCTCCCATTTCAAGGGCCAGATGGATTCCCAAGAAAAAAAGAGATACTGTTGTCCATAAGATTTCGTTTTGTTGTGTTTCCTATCCCAAAATGTTGGGTCATCTACTTTCTTTAAAGTAACCCCTCTTTGTTTGAGTTAGCATGAGATCTCTGCTTCTTGCAGCACAACAAGTCCAAATTGTATGAACTTGGTAAAGTTAACTCAACCATTCTCAAGTTCACTCCATTAGGAAAATGGTACCCATTATTCTTATGATTGCAGTGCTTGCTGTGGTGACTTACTAAGAGAATGCATGTGACAGCTGCCAGCGTTGTGATTGGCTTAGAGTAGGCACTCTATTAATGACTTCCCTTTTCTTTCATAATATTCTCTTCCTCCCTGTTCAAGTCAATTCAGGGGGAGCACAAGGAGAAATTACATCAGAGAAATATATCATATATATCAGCACGACTTTCAAAGCAACATGGAAATGTGGGTGTTTGGAGAGGTAATGATTTAGAGTCCCAAAATTCCAATTTCAACTCTTTAGCCCATTGCTTCTCAAATTATAATGAACATATAAGTCACCTGGGGATTTGTTAATATGCAGACTCTGGATGGAGCCCGGGATGCTGCCTTTGTAACAGCTCCAGGCAGTGCCCATGCTGCTGGGCTTTGGAATAGCACAACTTTGAGTAGCAAAACTTTAGTCTGTCTTTGGTTCCAGAGTGATATTTTTTTCTTCCCCAAACAGAAAACCTGAATGGCAGGTTCTTCTCTTTCCTTTTTATTTTGCATGTCTTGTGAGATGTGGTTCTTGCCAATAAGGAGGTCTCAGTGGTTAAAGTGTCCTTTGGAAAGCTGTCCTTTGTAAAGTAGAGCTAAGTGTAGGACATATGGAGGCTGATGGGGGCACTTGATCCTGGAGAAAGGTGTAGTGGAAAAAGTCAGGGAGGTCTCCTTGGAAGAGATGGGCTATTAGTCTATCACTCTGTGTAGATACTTCCTGATTCCTATCTTTCTGCTCCTTTAAGCAAGGACCACACACTAGAAACACAGGGCTGCTGTGATGTCATTGTTGCCTGCACTCTGGTCCAGGTGCCCTGCCATCTGAACAAGACTGTCCACACCTGAGCCCAGCATATCCCTTTGGTCATGGCCTTGGGCCTCCTGTTCCCTACATGTTAGAAATCCTAGCCTGCCTGTCCATGATTCAGGGCCTGTTTTTACACTGCATTTATAAAGAGAAGTTCAGGGAGTTCAAGATACAAGAGAAGAATTTGTGTTATTTCTACAACATTTACTGCAATTCTCCCTTTTATTATAATCCTGGACAAGTCCTTGCAAACATTCCCCTTTCCACACTGAGATTAATTTTCCTTATTCATGGCTGCCAGCAATGTAGGTAGGTTTCTTCCATCTGCTCATTTTTCCTTTGCCATTCTCCTTTTTTTGCCCCTCTTCTTCCCTCAGGGTTCGGAGAGTGGAGACGTTGTCTCAGAAAGGCCACTGTTGGCCGGAGTAGGGGGAGGGAAGTCTGTTGCTAAGCCATCTTCTGTTGGCACATCTGGGAGTTTTCACTTATAGTCTAGAAGGCACTGGACAGAGAACAGGTCCTTAATTGATGAGTCCTTTCCTTAACTTATGTTGAGAATGTGCCAGAGATGTGCCAGGCCCTGCTCCCGGTGTCACAGACACAGCAGTAATCAGGCAGGGTTCCTAACCTGACAGACTAGCTGGGCATGTTACACGTTCCTTATCAGTGGGGGCACCTAACACACACACGTGCGTATATACACATGCATGTCCACATACACACTGATCTTCACCCTCCTCAGTCTCACTGTCTTCAGGGAATGGCTTCTGTCCCAGGCCCAAGGAGAACAAAAGAAATTCCTAGAAACATACCTCACACCGACGAGCATGGCTATTATCAAAAAGATAAGAAATAACAAGTGCTGACAAGGATGTGGAAAAAAAGGGAACCTTGGTATACTGTTGGTGGGAATGTAAATTGGTGCAGCCACTGTGGAAAACAGTATGGAGGTTCCTCATTTTTTTTTAAATTTCATACAATCCAGCAATCCCACTTCTGAGTATATATCCAAAGGAACTGAAATAGGGATCTTGAAGAGATATCTACACTCCCAGGTTCATTGCTTTATTATTCACAAGAGCCAAGATAATGAAACAACCTGATGTCTGTCAAAGGATGAATGGAAAAAGGTGTAATATATAGCAATATTATTCAGCCTTAAAAAAGAAGGAAATCCTGCCATTTTTGACAACATGGATGAACCTGGAGGATATTATGTTAAGTGAAATAAGCAAGACAGAGAAAGACAAATATTGTATGATCTCATTTCTATATGGAATATAAAACAGCCAAATCCATAGAAGTAAAAAGTAGAATGAAGGTTGCCGAGGGTGGGGGCAGAGGGAAATGGGGAGATGTTGGTAAAGGGGTACAAAGTTTCAGTTATGCAGGATGAGTACGTTCTGGAGATCTAACGTACAATAATGTGACTCACTATATTGTGTACTTGAAGTTTGTTAAGTAGATCTTAAGTGGGCTCACCACACACCAAGAAGAAGAAAATGGTAACCCTGTGAAGTGATGGACATGTGAATCAGCTTGACTGTGGTGGTCGTTTCACAAGGTATCTGTACATCGAAACATCAAGTTGTACACCTTAAATACATACAATTTTAATTTGTCATTTATACTTCAGTAAACCTGTTTTAAAAAAAGCTAATACACTTCAATAACTTAAATCTGGAGACATTTTGAGAACAAATAAAGTGAGAGCCACAGGGAAGGTTTGGTATCATCGGTCAAAGAAGCCAAAATGCTGGGGACTTACTTGATGTGGGAGAGGGGGACAAGCATCCCCTGGAGGATCTGGCGCCTCGGAGGAAGAGTGCTCTTGATAGGTGGCCATGAGTTAGATCTGGGCACGGTGTGCTTAAAGACAGAATTCCACGCACCACAAGGAGAGGCTCTTGCCTGAAAACTGATGGTGAATACAGACAATGCTCCAATCCCTGTGGAAAATGATTGCACTCAGCTCCCTAAATTCTGTGTTTCTCCATATTTATATATGCTGTTACCCAGTGAATACCTGATTAAGGAATGCAGCTGCCAAATGAATACATTTGTTGCTCATCAAATGGCACCATAAAGCCAGCGATGATGGGGCTTATTAAAAACCTTCTTTCACTCAGTGAAAAATCCCCCACATGTCCCAGCCAGTCTCAATATCGCAGCTAATGAAATGGGTAACCAATACACAAAGAGATGTATTCAAGAGCAAATTAACTGCCTCAGGAATATGCATCATAAAGATTGCAGCCTGGAAAATAAATAGACAGTGTATTGGACAAATTGGCCTCGTGTTTAAGTGTTGATGGGTTGGAAATATTGGTTTAGCTTCTCGATAGAAGCAGGCAGTATGGGATCCTGGAAGGCAAACATTAGCAATGAAAAATCAGGCTGGGGACCTTCTAATTAGCTAGAACTGGGGAAAGGTGTGAGGAGTGACAAACATTTATTGAGCCACTTCCTGAGAGCCAGCCAGGCCTCGTGCCGGCCCTTTATGTATGTTGCCACTTAGTCCTTTTGTCGCCCAAAAAGGTAGGAGCCCTAGATTTTTGGCTTCACCTACCTGTGACCACATGATGAGATTTCACAAAGAGATTTTGTTTTCTCTGTCTGTGCAAACTATTAGTGCAAAGCTTCTATCAGATTCCTTAAAAATACCTCCTTTAAATTGCCCCTGGGTACTACCAGTCTCCTGAGCCCTTGCTCATGATTAAAAAAAATTTTTTTTTCCCTTTGTTTCTTCTGCTCCAAATTCTTGTCCTGCTATCCCACTGCCTACTCTGCCTTGATTCTTTTCTGGGAAGCTTCCAGATCAAAGGGAAGCAGCAACCTGAAGGCTGAATGACCATTCCTACTGTGGCTCCTCCAAGACCCGAGGTTGAGTATTAACACTCGTATCCCAGTCTCTAGATGCAGGAAATACACACACACACACACACACACACACACACACACACTCTAAGGGGAAGGCAGTAGTGTGGGTTTCAAGTCATGTGGATGTGGGCCCTGTGATCTGGGACAGGCTACCTGATTCCCTTGAGCCCCTGTTACCCCACAGGAGAGGTAGATGATACTGCCTTCCTCAAAGGTCAGTTTGGAGGAACCGATGAAATAACGTGTAGAAGATTCTAGAGTCCTGATCTACTGCATGATTTTCATAGGCCTTCCTTCTTTCAAGAAGAGACAGCCATGGAGTTAGTTGAAGGGAAGGTCACTGCAGCTGTGGGGCCCCCGCCTCCCTATGAGGGACTAAATGAGCTGACTTAATGTGTGGGGAGACCACAGGAAGACAACACCAGCAGCCCCACCTGCTGGAACACGTGCCCTCTGTGCTTGCTTGGGCAGCATTTTCATGATTATGCTTATTGTTTTATATTAATATATTTAATATAATGTTATTATATTTCGTTAGTTTGAGCCTGATTTTTATGATTGTTTTAAAGAAAAACTAGTGAATTGTTTAGACATATCCCCTGATCCATTACAGGCTAGTCAACAGTACATTTCCATTTGAGGTTAACAGACTCTGAAGATCTGTAAAAGGGCTGTGCACCTCATTTATTTGTTGGTGCATGTTCTAGATTGGGCTCCCCCAGAAGCAGACAAAGATATGCATGCGAGTAGTTTTTCTGGGAGGGGATCTGAAGAGGCAACCAGGAAGGTTGGACAGGGAAGGGAATGCATAGGCTGTCTTATTGAGCAGGTTACTGCCATTGGCCACTGGGAACTCCTGATGGGCAGTTTAGAACATACAGCATGGTTATGCCCCCCCCCCCCCCCCGAGGGCCGAGGGAGCTGGGGTGTTTTTGCGCTAACTTTGGTGAGTTGTTGCTTGAAGGCTATTCCTGGGGACATTTATTCTCCAGCACTTCTAGCCTGCACACAGAGGATACTCAAGGGAGGGATGCAGGTACTTGCACTAGGAAGCCATCACCTTGCACAGGAGTGGCGAGTGCCGAGGGGATGTGGGTAAACGCTGATGGTGTCTATGCAAACTTAAAAATCTGGGGTCCATAGCACATCCTACACTGACTGAATGATTGAGGGAATGAGCGATCGAAGACTTGAAAACACAACAGGACTGAGATTGCAAATCAAATGCCTGCAAGAGCCTGGAGGGTCATGAGTCAGAAAGGCAAATATAGATCCTGCTTTTGAGATGCTCACAGCCCAGGGGAGGCAGACCCTACTCCATGACAACACAAATGTTTAGGGTCAGTGGCATTCCTTTACCTCCTGGGCATGGAGCTTGACTACATTTCCCAGACTCCCTTGAAATTAGGTGAGATCATGTGATTGAGTTCTGACCAATGGAATGTGGGCAATATAGACCAATTCCCAGCATGGTTTGCAAAATTTCCTATGCAGTTCTCAACTTTCTCTCCTTTTTACCATCCACTGGATACATGGAGAGAACTCCAAGCACTGAGAGGAGGGTGGAGCCATAAGAGGGAAAGAACCTGGGTCTCTGAATGACTGCCCAGAGGAGAAATTTCCACAATTCTAACTGACCTGTCTTGTATCCTCATGTCACTGAAATGGGTTGTTTTTTACATCAGTTCCCTGGTCTGACTGACATAGTGCCCTAAGGGAACATGTCAGGAAGAATGCTTTGGGAACTCCTTGGCCTTCTTAGAGAAAGGCTCTCTGCTGGGGGAAAGGTCAGACTCCTACTCAGGGTTCATTAAGGAAGCTGTAGGCTCTCTGCCAGGACAAGAGAAGTATGGAGCTGGGGAGTTGGGCAGATGTGCTTCCACGTACGTTAAATTAAACCCAGTCAAATGGATTTTGTGACGCTCTTTGGGGAGGACAGAAAGAACTTCAGGCAACAATACTTACCCCAAATTGTTGGTGAGAATTGCATTTCTCATCCTCCAGGGATTCTTGGTATGATACATCCCAATGGCGTAGGGTCAATTCTACTCCTTCTGGGGTAGTGAAAGACTATGAGTTACTTGTGGAAAATGGTTCTACTTCTGAGAGCCACTTTTCCTGCTCACTGTGTGAGCAGTGGCACTGAAGTTCACAAGGCAAACAAAGATCACTAAGTTTGAAGCTCTACCATCAACTTCTTTCCTGCCCTGGGAGATCTGGGACAAAGAGTGTATATTCTCCTCTTGGTGCATATCTGCTTCAGAAGGAAAGGGGAAGTGGTTCAGTCCCTCATCATTTGAGGCGAATGTGTCCAGCCTCTTTGCTGAATGTTTACATTATCTGTATGTAGGGAAACCAAGAGAAGAATTCAGAGAATATGGTCCTGCTTTCCTCAAGGATCATATTACAAGATTCAGCAACTAAGTGAGGCTCACCCTCATAAGATGAAGTTTCTCAGGGCCTTCAGAGCCTCAGAGCCTCAGAGCCTATGGGGGCTGGAGAGCAGGTGTGGAAATCAAGGCAGCTCCTGAGGGTAGGAAGCAGAGTCCCTGGGAGATGGGATTAACCCCTATATTTTTAAAAGTTACTTTGTACCTCTGCTCAAGATTTAAGTTCCAGAGAGAGAATCCAGCTATAGAAAGCATGAGACAGCACAGAGGACTCCCAGAGACATTTAGTCTTGTAGGGCTCCCCAAAATTTTCTAAGGCAATGCTCAGTTTTTGCTGATGCTACTGCTGGCCGAGAGAAGGTAACCTTTGCCATTCTCATAAGAGTCATTATAGTCTCCAGGTGTGCTCCCCAACCCCCTGATTATTCTGGACACTCTGCCAACAAACCAGTAAAGTGCAGCTGTAGTGCCCTTCTGAGTGATGGCTGTGAACCTGGGAGATCCGGAGGTGAATTTTCTAGACCTAGCTCACTCAGCAGGTCCAGGCGTCGGTGCTGCCTGAGGTCTATTCCTGGGTGGGAATCGGCTTTAGCCCTATTTGATTCTTCCTTCCCCCAACAGGCAAACAGCTCATCATGTAGGGCCTTTTTGTTACAGATTGTGGCAGCTCCACTGCCAGGTACCTCTGTGTCTCTTAAGATTCAATAATCCCTAAGAAATAGTAATAATAAAATAAAAATAAAAATGAAATAGTCCCAAGGCAATATTTGAGCCTAGACGTGAGAGTGGTCGGCGCGGTGATGGCCCCTGCCCATGATGAGAGAGGGGCATCTGCAGGGATGTGGATGACCAGATTATTCTGAGAGGAAGCCCCTTTTCTGGGGTCTCCAAGTGACTAGGGACAACAATTTCAGAAGAGCAGCAAATTCCAACCTCTCTGAACAAAGAGGCACTGGATTAGCTTGTTGAATGCATCAAAAACAAGTCTTGAGATCTTAATGTTTCACCAGGGCCTTCTAACACTTCATTGTTTGGTCATCTGGGCTGTGCCATCAGGAGGCAGTCATCTCACTGCACACAGACTAATTTCTGCCTACGGGCCAGGGTGGAGCTTCTAGAACAGAGAAAAATCAAATCAGAGCACAGTTCGCCATGGGAGGGAGAAGGAGAAGGTTTTAAAAGGTGATGTTTTACTCCCTCTTTAAATGTTCATTAGTGTGCTATCCAAAGGCTTATTTACCTCTTAAGGCATTTATGAAGCATTTTCAATGTGTGAGGCATTGGAGGGGTGGATGAAAACACACATAAGGTATGAGCCTCACTCCCAAAGGAATTATAAACTAGGGGTATTGATAATAGGTAATGTTCATGTGCTATATAGTTTGGAAGGCTTTTTTGGTGAATATTGTAGTGCCACTGATTATAAGTACTGTTGAACAGTCAGCATTTTTCCCGAGTGCATCAGGAAACTGAAGCTCCGAGAGGGCAACAATTTGACCAAGTTCATGGTTCACACAGCTTGTCAGAAAAGAGACTAAATTTGAACTTGGATTCTTTGTCTAAATCTCTTGCCTCTTTAGCCAAGGAGACAGACACACATGGTTAAGTGATACAAGGGACTGTATGAATATTAGAAAAGAGGAAAGAGTCTCCAAGATGCAGGGATTTTTTAAAATGTTTTATTTATTTTTGAGAGAGAGAGAGCACAAGCGGGGTACAGCAGAGGTGATGGGGACAGAAGATCCGAAGCAGACTATGCCCTGAGAGCAGCAAGCCAAGTGCAGGGTTTGAACTCACAAACTGCAAGATCATGACCTGAGCTGAAGTGGGACGCTCAACAGACCGAGCCACCCAGGTGCCCCAAAGATGCAGGAATTTTTAACTTTTTTTTTTTTAACGTTTATTTATTTTTGAGACAGAGAGAGACAGAGCATGAACGGGGGAGGGGCAGAGAGAGAGGGAGACACAGAATCGGAAGCAGGCTCCAGGCTCCGAGCCATCAGCCCAGAGCCCGATGCGGGGCTTGAACCCATGGACCGCGAGATTGTGACCTGAGCTGAAGTCGGACGCTCAACCGACTGAGCCACCCAGGCGCCCCGATGCAGGAATTTTTAAAGACAGATGAGGTGTACTGGTGTGCTTGGGGTCTTCAAGCAATGAAAAAATTATGGTCAAGCTGCTCTACATGGGAAAATGAGAAAGATTATTTTTTAGAAATTTGAAGAGGAAAAGAGCAAGGAGGAGGAGGACACTGAGGAGGAGGTATGGAGAGAGAAGCCTTCAAGATGGTTTTTGTCTGGGGACCATTTAAGGTGATAGGATAGCTCCAATGACTTTTAAAAGCAGCCATGCCTAAGTGCTGTTTTATTCACTTGCTGTTTTGTATTATGTGTCTCCTGGCCATGGCCTTCCAACATCTTTGGCAAAATGTTCTACATTCTTGCTTATCAGTGGGATTTTGAAATTGAAGATGGGATTATTTTCACCTGTGGATCAACTTGGTGTAGAACAAAGATGGCATGTACAGAAGCAGGAATCCAGAGGCTGAGGTGAGCATCCATTCATTTATTCATCCATCTGTCCATCCATCCATCTATCCATCCATCATCATCCATCATCCATCATCCATCCATCCGTCTATCCATCATCCATCATTCACCACCCCTCCCTCCATCCATCAGCCATCCATTCACAATCATCCATCACTCACCCATCCATCTATCATCCACCATCCATCATTCATCATCCATCCATCCATCCTCCATCACCCATCCACCCATCATCCATCCATCCTCCATCCATCCTCCATCTGTCCTTCTATCCACCCACCCACCCATTCACTAATTCATTTATTCAAATACTCATTGAGCATCTACCATGTACTTGGCTCTGCTCTGGGTACTGGAGATACTATAATGAATAACAGACAGATACCCCTTTCCCAGGAGCAGCCAATAAGTATGAAAATCAGACCACAGTAAAGCAACTGAATAGATTACAAAGATAATTTCAGACTGTGATAAACACCATGAAGACAATAAAACAGGGTGATGTTATAGAACAGTGGCTCTCAAAGCTTTGCTCCTAGACTAATGGCATTAACACAACCTGAAAACTTGTGAGAAATATACATTATCAGGACCCACTCAGACCTATTGAATTAGAAACTCTGAGGAATGGGACCCAGCAATCTGTATTTGAAGCCCTCCAGGTGAATCTGATACATGTTCAAGTTTGAAACCCACTGGTATAGAGTGACAGTGTGGTTGCCTGAGGTAGGGTAGTCCGAGAAGGCTTCTTAGAGGAGGTAACATTTGAATTGAGATCTCAATGATAAGAGTTTAGTTGTGTAAGCCTAGAGATATATCTTCCAGGCAGAGAGAATAGCAAATGAAAAGGTCCTGAGATAAGATCAAAGTTGGGGGCCTTGGGAGACTGAAAAAAAAAGGCCAGTATGGTTGGAGTGTCGTGTACAGTCATGCAAATTCATGATGACAGACAGTGCTAGGAACGTTCTGGTTGCTCTTTGGATATTCATTCTCTTTTTTATAGAAATGTGATCTTTGCACATTTGCATTGGAAGCTACATATTGGGATTCTTTTTGAAAGTAAAATAATTAATTTAAATCTTACTAGTAATACATATATAAATTTTCCTCATAAATGGATTTCTTGGCTTCTTATGAAGCTGCAGTTTGTCTTGGGAAGATTGCAGTGGGCTAGGAGGCAAGAGGATTGGGATCTAATTCTGTCACACTCTGTTCACTGCTGCTGACCCCATCTGCAGGGTGAGGAAGGAGAGCTGGTCTGTCTCCTGAAAGAGAAGACTGCTGGCATCTCCTTGAGGGGCAGTCTAGTTGTCCTTCAGCCCCCTCACCTCCTTTTCTTCTTGCTGATTTGACCTTGGATGTATGTGCCTGGGGCAGGGCAGGAGGCAAGAGGCAAACGGGTTCCCTTGGAATTACCACCTATGTCAAATGGTGTTTTGGAAATCTGCTTTGAATATACAGTAATTCTGGGAGCTGAATTCCATGCTCTCAGTGGCAGTTTTCTTCATAGTTATTGCTCTGCTGCTGAACCCAAAAGTTTTATTTCTTGCAAACAGACACCTGATGAAAAGAATAGTAAACAGAGCTGCACAATCAAGGGCATGGCATTTGGACTTGATGCTGCAGGATTGGGGAAGGAGGGAAGGCAACAACCTGGATCTTCTCCGGGGAGGCTGTGAAGTGCATTGGGAAGACTCTTGGGTGAATCCTTTAAGCTGGGTGCATTGTCAGGCCTCTCTGAGCCTCTGTTTCCTCATCTGCAAAATGGGGATGGTGCCTCTTATACAGTATTAAATAAGATGACATGTTCCAGGTGTGTGGCACACAGTAGGTGCTCAATAAATGTCTGTGCTTGTCTTCCATCCCTCCCCTGGGAGCAAGGAAATGTCTCTCCTCCATAGGCAGCGGCCAAGCCCCTCTTTGCCTACAACTCTCCTGGTTTGTTTGCTTGTGTAGTAATTAGGCACAGCAGCTAAGAGTATTCAAACCTGCAGCATTATCTTTTCCCCAAGCTGCTTCAGTTGATAGAGGGTTTGGTGGTAGATGACAGCTTGTTTATCCAGGGAGGCTATAAAATATTCTGTCGAGTGAACACACAGAAAAGCTCATTTGTCTTGTCTTTTGTCTCCACAGCTACATAGTTCAGAAGGGATGCTCTCGTCCCATCTTACTGACTGCTTTCTCCTCTGAGCATGCTCACAGACCCTCTTCTGCCAACCCTGGGCCCTCCCTCCCACCACGCTGCCTCTATACGAGCATCCATCATGATGCCTCTATTGACCACTCCCAACTCAGACTGCTCCCCTGAGCTTTATACTGGACACTACCACCTGGATGTCCACAGGCCTGTCTGCTCCCTTCCCTTGCTGCTTCCCTCCTCTGGATCTCAGCCCTCAGCGGCACTGGCCATCCACCCTCCCTGAGCCTGAAGCCTGGGAGTCCATCTTGGGCACCTCACTCTTTCTTGCCACCATATCCCTTCACCCATCAGGTCCTGTCCACGTTCTCTCTCAAATCTCTCTCCTGACTGTCCTTCCACTCAGCCCCAACCACCAACCCCCCGTGGAGGGCTCCCCCTCCACCCCCCATATGGCTGCAGCCAGGGGTCTAGTTCTGGAGCACACACTGAGGTGTGTCAGGCCTGCAGTCCTGAGGACAGGTGGAGGGAGGGATTTGTGATCGTTCCCAGAGGCCATGGGGTGGGGGATGGGGACATAGGAGGTTGGGGGGGTGAGGCAGGAAAGGCGCTCAGGTTTTTGAGAAAAACAAATAAACCAAACCAAGCATTCTGGCCTTCAGTGCTGGTCCCAGCACATGTTAGCTGTGTGATTTCTGACAGCATTTAAAAGCTCTTTGGAGCCCAATTTCTTCAGTTCTGAAAAGGCACCTATCATTCCTACCTCAAAAAGTTGCCATGAAGTTTGGATGAATGAACCCATATATATGGTAGATAGTAGAGGTTTGATCAGTGTCAGGCTTTTCTCCCTGTCTTTCACTTTTAACAGTACTTTGTAGTTCTCAGCAGTCTTTCTTAGATCATTCATTCATTCCATATATGGATTGTGTGCCTAATATGATCTTGGCCAGTTATGGTGCTGGGGTGTAGCAGAGACAAGACAGGCTTAGTCCCATATCCCCTGGACTTTACATTTTTGGTGGGGAAGACAGACCAAAAGCCGGTAACACATAAGTAATATAGTATCCGGTAGTCTTAAGAGCCATGATGAAAAATCAAGCAAAGTAAAATAGGAGTGATGGGGACTGGAGAGTCCCTGGAGCTGAGATCTGTGGAAAGGAGTCAATAAACAAGCCAAAGAATAATTAAAATAATTTACTGACTGTGGTAAGTGCTGGGAGGGAAGTGAGCATGGTTATGTGACACCACAGGCAGGTTGACAGAATTAAATACTAAAAGGGTATGGGAAGTGACTTGTATGACGATAAGTGACAGACATTCAATGATGCATTCTTTCCCGCAACAGCTCTCTTTCCTGTACCTTTAATTTCTTCCTCTAGTGGATCCCTCCCACCAGCATTTACTTGCATGAAGGCTTCTTGTGCTTAGAACATACCTCTCTGCCTCAAACTCCAGGCTTTTCTCCAGCTGTGATCCTACCTGATCCCCTCCAGAGCAGACCGTTCCAGAGTTGTCTACACTTCCAATCTCCACATCAACTCCTCAGTTCATCCTTCAACTCCGTCTAGTTCAACTGCCCCTAGAAGGATTCCAGAAACTGCTTTCTCTGCAGTCACCAGTGACTTCCAAGGTCATGGTGACTGTACCCTTTGAGTTCTCACAGCCTGTCTCCTGGCCATATTCAATATCATTCTTTCTATAGGTCCCAACATGCACACCACCTCTTCAACTTTGTTTCCCCCACCTCTCCTTACTCCTCCTCAGGCTTCTTTGCTGACTTCTCTCCCCCTGTTGGTTCCTTAAATGTTGGAGTGTCCCAAGGTTCCATCCTGGGTCCCCTTCTCTTCTCTCCCTATACATTATCCCTGGGTAAGGGTTCAAGTCTCCCAAATTCCTATCTTCAGTCCAGTTTGCCCACCTGAACTCCTGGCCTATATTCTCAATTCATTTTTGGACGCCTCCACTTGGAAGTGCCATGGACATCTTGAACTCAACAGTTCTAGACTGGAATTCACCAACACCTTCCTCCACCCACCCTGCTCTTCCAACCTGCTCATGTTAGTGGATTTCACTAGTACCCACCTGTAGCACAAGGCAGAGCCTTGGAATTCACCAGTTGCCCTTGAGCCCTCCCTCACCCCCATATCTGCTGGCCATCAAATCCTGTGGATTCTGCCTACTGAATGCTCTCAGAAGTATCCTTCTGCCACCACTTCCTCTTCCCCCTCCCTAGCCCAGGCCTCCAGCACCTCTTGTCTTGACCACTGCAGAGTTTCCCCTTGGTCTCCACTGTTGTCCCCTCTGATCTATCCTGCACACAGCAATTGGAGTAATCACTCAAACATGCAAACCCGGTGGTGCTCACTCGCCTGATTAAAGCCCTTCAGGGCTCTTCCTTCAGTGTTCTGAAGCCCAGAGAGGAAGAGCGATTTGTGAAGGCTTCCCAGCAAGTCCAGCGTGCTTCATACTAAAGCAGAACAGCTCTCCTCTTAGCCATGATTGGAAGGAAACGTGGCATCAGCAAGGACCCTTCCCCATAGATTTGGCTCTTTCTGTTGGTGAAATCAGAAAGATGAGCAAGTGGTAAGACTTCCTGGAAAAGGGTTGGAAATAATGCCGGATCTCTTTGCCTTTGCCTTGGACTTCTGAGGCTGAGGCCCTAGTGTCACATTGGCTTTTTCCGTCACCATTCCAGACCCCTTACAGTTCTGCCTCAGCTTTCCCCTATGCCACCTCTAATACAGATCCTCACCGACAGGCACTCCTGTCTGCTGTCTCTGATCTGAAATAGTTTGAGTTTCTCAGTGGCTGTTGGCACAACCTGCCTGGGCATAGGTCTGGCTAATATTTGAGAGTAGGAGTACTCAGGCAAGGTGGCAAGTCCTTGTACGCTGAGCTGAGTTGGGGTTGATGCCAGGCCAGGGTCAGTCAGTGAGCCTTTGGCCACAGACTGGACTGTTAACCAGGTCATAGACTAAAGCCCTGACTCTGGCCACAGCCTGATCTTGGCTGTGGACAGGATCCTGACCCTGGACCCAGACACAGCTCCAACCCTGCTTCTAGACTTAGCCTTGATTCTGGTAATAGACTGAGCACTGATCCTCATCTAAGACTGAGCCCTGACCCTTGCCACAGACTGAGCCTTGATCCTGGTCCCAGACTGAGCCTGACTCTACTTCTAGACTGAGCCCTGATCCTGGTCCCAGGCTGTGCTCTGACCATGGACTAAGCCCTACCCACCTCACAGACTAGACCTACAGCTGGGGGCTCATGGTGAGAGTGTAGCCAACTCAGGGAAAAGCTGTCCCTTTAGAGGAAGGGGCAGGAATGACTTTTCCTGGGAAAAGCAGAACAGGCTCAGGCTCTGGCATTGTTACACTCATGGATTTGAGGGATCACAGGCCACAAAAGAGCCAGGCTCAAAGGACTGCCGCAAAATCACATCTGGCAGAGCTTCCTAGCCATTTTAGCTACCAAATAATGGGGAGATTATTCCTGTGGCTATCCATCAGGCTGAGATTGAGAACATTTCAGTGAGAAGGTGCTTTAATGACTCTTCAAGGATTTGGGGCCTAATGAAGCACACATCAGAGGACAATTTAATCTTTCCCTCATAAAACCCTCACAATAAGATCAACTTCAGAATCCAAATTCATCCTGACATAAAAATGTAAGATCAAGACAGCCCCGGATCACTGATAATTGTCTGGGGCTAATTGCTGTGGTCTCGGTGCAGGGGAGGGGAGGGGCTTGGGAGAAGCCAAGGGAAGGTGGGTGTGGTAGAGGGCATCCTGGGACATGCTGGGTTGTCCCCTGTGAGGCCCTTGGAAGGAGGACAGTGACACTGGAAAATAATATAGGAAAGGTAAGTGTGAGCAGTAGACGGTCCTGCTTCCTCTGGTCCTGTAAGGTGGACCTTGTCTCCCCCAATCCCTCTCCAAGTGGGCTAGATGTCAGCAGATATGCCACAAACACCTGACTCTCAGTGAGCCATGAAGGGGCCAGGAAACCTCTGCTTCCAAGCCAGAAATGTAACAAATAGAGCTTAAGAGAGCTGCTAGGGAGAAAACGAGAAGGAGGCTGTGATGGAATGATCCAGGCATGTGTGGGCTGGATCATCATCCTTAGAACTGGCTCACCAGCTCTCTGAGGGTAGAAGCAGAGCACTATGAGTGCAGGCTCCCCTTGTTTCTTCCCACACCTTGCTGCTACCTGGGGTCACACACATCATCAGGCCCAGCTCATCACGAAAGCAACACCACCTTCTTCTCACAAATGCTGAATTTTTGCCCATGTCTTTAGTTGCAGAGATTTTTTTTTTCCAGAAATGGGTTTTAATGTGAATGAACAGAGCCCTGCCATTGATTTCAAAACATATTTTATAATATAGTAACAAAATAGGGAAACATATTTTATAATAATTAGATGGAAAAAAAATCAAGCAAATTCAGTCAAGCCCTGGTCAGTGCATAGTATAGTCATTTATACTAAAATTACATCCATAATGTACTGCAGAGTCAGAGAAGGTACAAGATAAAGTAATGGGAGCCTCCTCTCATTTTTCTTTGTACTAAAAGAAGATAGCATTCTTTTTCATTCTTTTTTATTTGAGAGAGAGAGAGCATGCGTGAGCGAGCATATGAGTAGGAGGAGGGACAAAGGGAAAGAGAGAGGGAATTCCAGGCAGGCTCCATGCTCAGTGCAGAGCCCAACATGGGGCTCAATCCTATGACCCCGGGATCATGACCTGAGCTGAAATCAAGAGTTGGATACTCAACCAACCGAGCCACCAGGTGCACCTAGAAGATAACATTCTTAAGTAAGACACAGACACCTTAACGGAAACAATTAACAGATTTTACTATGAAATGTTTTTTAAACTTAAAAAACTTCTATCCAGTGAAACAAAACACAGAGTTAAAAGAAAGTAGACTGGGAGGAAATATTTGCAGCATATTCAACCAAGAACTACTCTATCAAATATATGAAGATTTTCTGCAGATCTGTAACAAAAGCACAAAGATGCCTTAGAAAATTAGGCCAACTTCTAGAAGAAGAAAGCTGGACTACAGTGGTGGCCATAAAGGTGGGTTGGTCAGATCTCCCTCCAGAAGAACTTTTGGTGGGAGGAAAAAAACAGCTGATTGACAGTCTCAAGCTAAGGCATCTTTGGGTCCACTATGGTGGTCACACTGGGTCGTGCTTCCCCCAGTCTGTTCCCAGACAGTGACAGAGCCCCTCCACTTTGGAAACCACCCCGCTGGTCTGCTGGAGGCTTTCTCAGAGCAGCACTGTGATCCGAGGATCATCCTGCACAATCCTCCTTCTCCCTCTCCTTTGATAAACATCAGACCTGCATGTGGGTCTGAAAGCTCTCCCATCTCCCCCACCTCCCTTTGTCCCCAGTAAGGCTCTTGCTTGTTCAATCCTGCCTTGGCGTGTGCTTCTCAGAAGACCCCAAATAAAACAATGATAAACCCAAATGTAAAAGATTATTGAAGTACACTATGTTGTACACCTGAAACTAATAGAACACTGTATGCTAATTATACTGGAATTAAAAAAAATCCTATTACTTACAATAAGCCTTACTTATAATTAAAGTAGCACATGGGATGCCTGGGTGACTTAGTTAAGCATCTGACTCTTGATTTCAGCTCAGGTCATGATCCCAGGGTCGTGAAATTGAGCCCCACATTGGGCTCCATGCTGAGCATGCAACCTACTTAACATTCTCTCTCTCCCTCTTTCTCTGCCCCTCCCCTGCTCATTCTCTCTCCTTCTCTCTCTCTTGCTCTTTCCAATAAATAAATAAATAAATAGCACAAATTGCGATGTGATACCATTTGCTACCTATCAAACTACGAATATATTTTTATGTCTTTTATATAATCTTTATGCTCAAAATGGGTCTCAAACTCACAACCCTAAGATCAAGAGTCGCATGCTCTACCGATTGAGTCAGCCAGGCACCCCTGGCAAATATTCTTAAGGGGTCATTAATACCTTATTTAGTGAGGGGGGAACAGAATGAACCTCTTTCTCATACTGTGCTGGTGCCAGGAGTATAAAGTATACATATTCACCGATTCAGCATTTCACTTCTGGGAATCTACTCTATGGGATATATGTGTAGATGTACAAAAACATACACAAGCATGATGGCATTATTTACACTAGTCAGAAACTGGAAAATAAGCTGAATGCGCATCAATGTGGAATATTTACATCAGTTATGGGGCACCCACACGATATAATTTCCAGCTGTTTGAAAGAAAGAGGTCAAGTATGTGACATGAAAAGATGTTTGTGATGCCAAATTGAATAGAGAGAAAAAAAAATCAGAACTGAAGAATATACTGTGTAATGCCCTTTGAATAGAAAAACCCTTCATTAAATGAGTTTGTATGCATACAAATTGGTGAATCGGTGCAAACATCTGGAAAAGTAGACACTGAATTGCCAAGATCATTTGTCTTTGGGGAGGAGGGTGGGATCGGGTGTAGCTATTAAAGGGGGCCCTCACTTTTCGCTCCATTTCCTTCTTTATTGTTTACATGTTTCAGAGTGAGCATGGGTTATTATTTTTAATTAAAATGAGCAATATATAGGAAGAAAGAAAAGAACCCAGAGTGTAACTTCCAGAATGAGGATTGACCCTTTTGGGAGGCCGTGTCCATGTTCCAATCAGTCTGTTCACAGTGCTTGGACCCTCCTGGGAGTGCCCGTTAGTGGCTGTGAACAGCGGAAGAATTTTGCTCTCATCCTTGTCTTTATCCTTTAAAATTACTTTTACAAAACTGTTAGCAGGAAGCGACGTTGTTCACCTTGATCCTTGCCTCATGAGCCACACCTGACTCTAAATGTTTTCTTACTCTTCAAAAACTCATGCCTCCCTTCCCCCTGCTCAGTCCGCTGACCTGAAGGCCAAATGTGCTGCTGCTGAAGATATTGTAGGGACACAGCCAAGCTCTCTGGCCTCGGTTTCCTCACCTGTGTCAGAAGATGTTGGATTAAATGGCCTCGGGGTCTGGCTGATGTTTTAGGCCCTGGGGCACTGGCACGCAATTGCCATCCTCCACACACTCTGCTCAGCCCAGCTGAGGTATAAGAGAAGGCCACCCACGGTCCTCGGTCTGACCTTCAGCCGGCTCTTCCAGCCTCGCCTCGAAGCCCCTGTCATCCAATGTCAGCCACTCTGAATGTGTCTCTGTCTCTGCCCTCCCCACATCCAGCTGCCCAAACTGCCCACACTTTTATGATCTCCTCGTTTGGATTTCCACTGCATTTTCTCTATAGATTGTGTGGTCTGAAGAAGCCAAAATAGCCACTTTGCCCCGCTTCCAATCTGATCAAGCACTTCACATACACTGGCGGGGGTGGGGGGTGGGGGGTGGGGAAGACCCTGAACCGACAGAGACTCATAAACCCTGAGACAAACCCAGTCTGTTAGGGTCTCCCAGACAATATATCCTCGAATACTTCCCTTAAGTCTGGCCTCTCTAACAAAGACAGGTTTGTCCTTGGGTCCTGCTATTGTGATCTCTGCAGATACTTTTGTGCATATGATCATCGTGTGAGGAAGTTGCTGTTTTCAAGTCATGAACAAGCGAACGTAAACCCAGCGAGCCAGGGCATTTTGCAGTTGTTTTCCCTGAAATAATTGCTTTGTTTTGAATTTGGTGAGCCAGTTCTTCTGAAGCCTGACTCTCTTGCACTCTTTGCAAGAAAAAGATTTTTTTCCTTTTCTTTTCTAAATACTTCTGTTTCTGAGTCTTCCTTTGACAGATGGGATAACGTACTACATTAATTCATGTTGTATTCTTGCCTTCCCTATTTCAAGGTGGAGAGGCTTTTGTCTCTCCTGCTAAGGGAAGCTTGCATTGTAGGATTAAAGGAGACATTGCCTGTAGAAGGGTCTCTTTCCTGATTCTGTTATTTTTGATAACCTAGGCTCACTGAGTACAGGGGGTTCTGCAAAGTGGGGAGGGAGAGAGGCCTTTGGTGGAGATAAAGTAGAACCAAGTGGACAGAACTAGGGGGTGGGAGGGTAGGGAGAGAGACAGAGGAAGAGAGAGAGAGAGAGAGAGAGAGAGAGAGAGAGAGAGAGAGAGAAAATTCCCAAAGGCCAGGAAGGACATGTTGTTTGGGATTCTGTGAGCAGAAAGAAATCCTGGAGGTAGTTGGATCAAGACAAGATGACTGTGAGGGGGTTTTAAGATGACTGTGAGGGGGTCCCTGGCGTTGGAGGTACCAGTCTGGGAAATTTCTTGAGCCCAGCTTGGCATGGGGGCAGCATTGTCATCTGCCAAGAAGGATCCCCAAGGGCTTGGGCAATATCCTAACAAAGGCAACCAGTGGACCTATGGCCACTGGACATCCCTAAAGTTGGCTCTATGAAGATCCTTGTGACCTTCGCAGGATCCTGGGGGACAAGAAAGGAACCCCACATGTGAATTTCCTGCCAGCTCTGTAAGCTGGGACTTGAGATAGGTGTAGAGAAAATAAAATTATTGTGACATTTCTTGCCTTTCTGAGCTTAACACCCACTACCATTTCTTCCAGGATTTAGCACCATCTCTCGTATTGTCCCCAACCTGTGTTTCCCCCTCTCCGCACACTTCCTGCCCTCCTCACACCCTGCCGCCTTCAGAAAACCCTTTCGTTTGTGTGTCTATCCCACTCCTGATGGTAGGACCCACCTTTATATTCTAATTGTCCACCATGCATGGGGCCTTGTACCTAGTAGGTGCTCAAGAAATGTTGATTGATATGAACTAAGTTGCACTGAATTGTATGTAACCCACCCTCTGCCTCTCAGCCCTACTGCCTGCTTTGTGTCTAGTTAGTATTCAACACGTTTGCAGAATGGAGGAAGGTGACTGTGGTATTCCAAGGTGACCGCTTTGGGGGACACAAGATGAACCTGATTGTGTAAGTTTGGGGGTATTTGTTCAAAAGCGTGTTAGTGACCTGGTTTAGTCACGGGAGACTGGTGAGCAAGGGGCCTGAGCATCTGCGAAACGAGCCATTTTATGCCAACCCTTGCACAGGAGCTGGTGCTGCTTGATCAATTAACCCCACGCCCTTGTCTTCCATCTGTGCTTGGATAGAGACGCGCAGCTCTGCTGTGAGCACAGAAGGTAATAGCCATCCTCGGATGGGCCGCGTGTGCACGGGTAGTTAATGGATTCTTGGGATCCAGAGAGAGGGGGAGAAAGAGAGGGAGAAGAGATCTGAAATCAATGGCTTGCTGTCTGCACGGAGTGGCCGGCCCCACCCACTGCTTGGGAGGACAGGGGGCATCAGCTGCGGCCTCTTGCAAGGGACACCAGCCGACCAGATGGATGGGGCCTGCCAAGGGCTGTCGGGAAGGCTCGTCCTCTATCCTCAGCCTCTGCTCCACTCTCCTGGCAAAGAAATGAGTCCTGATTTGTGCCTAGGGCCACCCAGACACCTGTCAATTGGTGAAAATGAGCTGCTTTAAAAGATGATGTCTGGCCAGCATGAGTATGCTAGCCTCCGTCTGAATTATTTTTTAAACTTGTTTTTAAATAAATGAGGTTATTGGCTACCTGAGCCCATCATACTAGGAATCACACAGCCTGGGCTCAGACCTTGGCTCCTCCACTTGTCAACTATGAGCTCTTGGGTTTACTTAGCCTCTCCGGGACTCAGTTTCTCCATCTATAAACTGGGAATAATATTAATACTTAACTCATAGACCCTTGTAGGGGGTTAGCTAAGGTCATCCGTGGGATCGTGTTCACTCAGTGCTGGATGGTCTTTTACAGATTCAGTGGAAACATTGATGTGTTGAGTAGATGATTTCTGGAGATGTTTGGTCTCTGATTATATAGTGTCTTCCTCCTTCAGTAGACTAACAGCTCCATGAGGATTATAGCTGTGGCTGTCTTGTTTACTGCTGGACCCTGAGAACTTGGCATTGGGAATGGTTCAGAGAAGGTACTCAATAAATATCTGTTTCAGGGAGAAGAGAAGAAAGATGATATGGTCATGAGCCAGTGACCCAGGGAGGGCTGAGGCAGCCCTGAGCACTTGGGGTGGTACGTACTAGGTAGAGGTGTCTGGCCATGGTTATGCTGGAGTGAAACCCTGGAACAGGGTTCAAGGGGCCAGTCAGGAACACTGTGTGCAGAAGGGTGATCTGGAAGATCTCTCACTACTGTCTCACTGACTTGGGTGTGTGGGCAGGAGGCCCAGGCTAGCTCAGCATAAGCATCTATCTGTTTGGCTGGGGCAGAGTGTCTACAAGAACGACACCATCTGTAACATACAGGGAACAGTGTCAGCCACGGGATGACAAGTGAGGCCTTGTAGAAACTCACACCAGCTTTGGAGTCCTACAAATACGGGTACAGATTCCATTCTCACCTTTGTGCCCTGGGCAAATTATTTAACTCCTAAACCTCAGTCTCCTCCCTATATTCCTAAGAGAGGAACTAAAATGCCAGCCCCACAAGATGGGCAATTGAAATAAAGAAATAACATGTAAAATGTCTAGTGCAGTGCATAGTAGATGCTTAATAAACACTGGTTTTCTTCCCCCTCCCTTTTGCAGATCACTGAAAAGGCAATAACTCATTTTTTGGGGTCCACTTGAAAGAAACAAAGTACTTTGCAGACGTCTTTATTTAGTGAGTGATGGACCCACAAATTCACTGTAGGAATTCAGTGATTATTTTTGAATGCATGGAGGTTTTAAGTTCCTGTAGCTTCTTTGACTAGAAAGTAAAGCCGGCACCAGCTTCTGACAGTCCCTGTAATTACCTTGCAGTGAATCAAGCTAAGGTTTGTCTTTGTGCCTGAGATTGGTGTGGGCTTTACTGCCCCTCACCCTCCACGCCCACATTTGAAGGTGGCAGCTAATTATGATTTATGGTGCTGTCTGCTTGAAGCTGGTCTGCCTGCTTAAGGTAGGGCGGTATAGGTGGCCCCCTTTCCTGTCAGACAGCAGTCAGGAGATTCAAAGATGGCATGGCCCCCATTATTGAAGGGCTCAGCAGCTTTATTATTAAAAATAAATAAAGTCTAGGGATATGCACTAATGCTGGGCTGCTGACAACCTATAATTCTCATGGTGGTGGCAAGATGTATTTTTCTTTCAGAGTTTTGTTAAGAAGTGATTTCCAAGGGGGAGCTATGTACACTGAGGCTGTGAATCAAAGATATCTTTTTTACTCTGTAGGGGCAGAGAAGGGAGGCCAGATGGGTTCCATAACTAATGGGCTGTGCGTGTACTGAGGTCGTTAACCCTTCTCAGACCAACAGGGGATTCTAAATACCAACTCCCTGACCTCCAAGAGAGTCTGTCCATCCATCCATCTATTGAACCATTGATCTGACCATTCATTGATCATCTATCCATCCATTTATCCGCCATGATTCCAACAAGTATTTACCGAACACCTTTCTCAAGATTCTGGAGATAATAGTAATAACAACAGCAATGGCAACAGCTAATGCACGCAGAGGTGGATAATATGGTGGCCAGGCTCTAGACTATCCACTTCATCTGATCATCACAACAATGTTTTGAGTTAGGGACTGCCATTATTATCATCATTTTACAGATGAAGAAATAGATGCTTCTAGAGGTTACATGACTTAATTGACCTTTCAATCGAATGCATGGTAGATCCAGGAGAAAGTCCAGTCAAGCTGATTCTACAATCCATGCTCTTTCCCACAAAACCCCACTGCCTCCCAGTGTCTCCCTTTGGTCTGGGCCAGACCTCACAAGCCAGCATCTGTGGTATGGGTTCATAGATGTTGCCTAGGTTTGTCACTGGAGTCTCCATCTCTCTTTTGGACTACTTTTTTTTTTTTTAATTTTTAATGTTTATTTTTCAGAGAGAGAGACAGAGTGTAAACAGGGGAGGGGCAAAGAGAGAAGGAGATACAGAATCCAAAGCAGGCTCCAGGCTCTGCTCTGTCAGCACAGAGCCTGACACAGGGCTTGAACTCACAGACCACGAGATCATGACCTTAGCTGAAGTCAGATGCTTAACTGACTGAGCTACTCAGGCACCCCAGTCTTTTGGACTACTTTTGATCAATTCAATGGGCTTCAGAGAGTGGGGTTTCATGAAAATTCTCTCATTCTTCAATAATAACATTACAAATAGTAATAATGATAGTAACCATAATAGCAGCTAACATGCATTGGGTTATTGCCTCTTAAGTGCTTTACGAGTAGTTAAGTACTTACGCCCTCACATCAACACTATGATGTTTCTTCATCAAATCCCCATGATTACTCTTATTTTATAGATGAGGAAACTGAGGTATAGGGAGGTTAAGCAATTTGCCATCTTTCTGAAAGTCTTCCTATAACATTTGGGAATACACTTGTCTGCAAATAACAGAAAATTTGTCACTCACTTAAAGGATGATGGTGGTGATGATGATGATGATTTTAATCTCACATAACAAGAAGTCCAGAGATAGAGAGTCCAGAGCTGGTGTGGCAGACCAAAGGTGCCATCAAGAACTCAGCTCTGGATTTCCATTCCCCTGTTCTTAATGTGTTGGTGCTTTGGTGGTTGAACTCATTACCTATGGTTGCAAGATGGCTGTTCTATTTCTATTGTCATCTCTGAATGCTCAGGCAGAAAGAAGGGGTTGATATGAAAGCAAAGGCTTTCCCAGAAATTCTCAGTAGGTTCCCATTATATTTCATTGGCCAGAACTGTGTCACACATCCATCTGGAGCTGCAAGAGAGGCCAGGAAATTGACTCCCCCTCACCCACTCCTTTCCAGGCTTTATAGTAGAGGAAGGTAAGAAAGAAAGGGTTGGGTCTGGGTATTGGATAACCTAACCTCCAGTGCCTACCACATTCCCTCATCTATTTTTGTTGTTGTCACTGGGTGTCTTTGTTGTTTTTCAATCTATAACTCTTCCCCTGCATTTTTTTGATTTTTCATGACACTGACGTTTTGAAGAGCCCAGGCTAGTTGCCTTATAAAACATTTCACATTGTTTCCTCTGTATTGCTCAGACTTAAAAAGAAATTGAGTATATTCCACATACCATAGAATTCACTGTTTTTAAAATGTATGATTCAGGAAAACATTATGGAAGTTCCTCAAAAAATTAAATGTAGAGGGGCACCTGGGTGGCTCAGTCGGTTGAGCGTCCAACTTCGGCTCAGGTCATGATCGCGCGGTCCGTGAGTTCGAGCCCCACGTCGGGCTCTGTGCTGACAGCTCAGAGCCTGGAGTCTGTTTCGGATTCTGTGTCTCCCTCTCTCTGCCCCTCCCCCACTCATTCTCTCTCTCTCTCTCTCTCTCTCTCTCTCTCTCTCTCTCTCTCTGTCAAAACTAAATAAACTTAAAAAAAAATTAAATGTAGAATTAACATATGATCCAGAATTCCCGCTTCTCAGTATATATCCGAAACTACTTAAAGTAGGGACTTGAACAGATATTTGTATGAAAATGTTCATAGCAGCATTATTCATAATAGGCAAGATGTGGAAACAACTGAAATGTCCATTGATGGATGATTAGATAAAATGTGATATACCCATGCAGTGGAATAGTATTCAGCCTTAAAAGGGGAGGAAATCCTGACACAGGCCACAACATAGATGAACCTGAAAGACGTTATGCTAAGTGGGATAAACTAGATACAAAAGGACAGATATTGTATGATTACATTCATATGAGGTACCTAGAGGAATCACATTCATAGAGACAAAGCAAAACAGTGGTTGCTAGGGACAACTTTTAAGAACAGGAGCTTTTACCAGCGAAGTCTGAATTTTTCTTTAAAAACTGGAAGATCTGGCCTCTCTGGGTCAAGGTTTCCATGGGAAACAATGGCTAGAGGTGATTAGTGACTGTTTCCTTTAGTCAGAGCACTTGCTCTCCAGTTTGCCACAGTCCTCACTACTCTCTGCTGGTTTGATCCAAGTGTTGATAATAGTAGACTGTTGAGTTTCAGAGGCTGGAAGCATGAAGACCACATGAGATATTGTTAAATAGTCCAATGGCTTGGACTTGGGTTGAGGCTGTGAGGATGGAAAGGGCAGATACGAGGGAGTCTCCAATCATAAAAAAGTCATCATCTGGACACGAATAGACCTGAGGGGTAGCAGAATGAGTCCAAAGTCAGCTAAGCTTTTGCAGCCTGGATAGGGAAATTGATGGGGTTGGGGGGCAGGCATTGGAAGGCAGCGAAACTGGAAGGGGGTGAGGAAACATGGCATTGGGACTTAATCCTAATCTCCCCCCTCCACCCCAAAGAAAACCCCCTCCAAGGCTGCCCTCGCTTTGTCCATTTCCCAGAGCTGTGCAATTATGCTCTGTAGGATTCCTTTATGTTCTCCTCAGGTGTCCTGGACCTTTGCAAATGCTTAGGTCACCAGGAGCGATGCCAGGAATTGTGGACTTTTCCACAGCTTTGATTGTTGTGTTGCAACTCAGACAAGCCAGTGCTCTTTGAATTTCTTCTCTGTCATGTCCACCCGGGCAGATGCCAAGAGGCTCAGGTGTGGCTTGGGGGATGAGCTTTGGCGCCTGTCCACAGCACCACTCATGGCAGGTTTCCCTGCCAGCACTTACTTACCATCCCTGGGAGCGGGTCCATTGCTTACGGTTGAGGGAATTTTCCTTCTGTTATTTCCTTCATTATTGCTTCTCCTCCATCTGTCCTGTTCACTCTTTCTAGAATTCCAAATGGGCGCTTATGGAACCTCCAGGATTCATTCTATATTTCTCTTCTCTTGTCTCATCATATTTATCTTTTTGTCCCTTTCTTCTGAATTTGGGGGAAATCGCTCACACTGATCTTCCAAATAGCTAGTTTGAGTTTTGGCAGTATCCAATCAATTGTTTGGCCTCCACTACATTTAGATATTTTGATGACCATATTTGCTTTTCCTACTGAAAGTATTTTCTGGCTTCAGAGCATTTCCTTCATAGATGCAACATTTGTTTTGTTTATTCTTGTCTTGTTTTTATGTTTTATTTTGGAACTGTCTTAGATTTACAATAAAGGTGCAAAGATATTACAGAGAGTTCCCTCATACCCTTCACCTAGATTTCCCCAGTGTTAACATCTTGCGATGTGTTTTTGGATCTTATTGCATATATTTAAGAGAGATTTCCTAAAGGTTTCTCAAGTACAGTTGCAGGAAAACATTTGGAGAGACTGCAGAATTAGGCTGTTGTTTTTGCCACAAAATATTTTCTTATGGTAGGTGATATTTCTTTATTTTCTTATTCTTTGAGAGATTTATGTTTGCCCAAGACTGAGATGGATTCTATCAGATATTGTATGAGTCTCTGCTCAAATATTTCCCAAAGAAAGAGAGGCAGTTTAGTTATGTGTGTGTGTGTGTGTGTGTGGTAGGGTGGAGGCATTTAAAGGGGTGCCCTCCCAGATGGGTAGATCCTTCCCCATGTTCATATTAGTTGTACATTAGCTGAGACAACAGCATTCACCCCTAATGGGCTCCACTGCCCACTCTAGTACCCCACTGTGGCAATGGCCCCACTCTGACCCACCACCCACATGTTCAGAAAGTTCGGGTTAACTCTCTGCTTAGTTTGGGTCTCCCCAGATCCGGAAATAAGAATTTAAGGGCAACTGGGTCCTGGGTGGCTCAGTTGGTTAAGTGTCTGACTTCAACTCAGGTCATGATCTCGCGGTTCGTGAGTTTGAGCCCTGCATCAGGCTCTCTGCTGTCAGCATGGAGTCCTGCTTCAGTCAGATACTCTGTCCTTCTGTCTCTCTGCCCCTCCCCTGCTCGTGCACGTGCGCTCTCTCTCTCTCTCTCTCTCTCTCTCTCTCTCTCTCTCTCTCTCTCTCTCTCTTAAAAATAAAATAAAAACATTAAAAAACTGTTAAAAAAAAGAATTTAAGTGCAGCTAGTTTACTGGAAAGGTGATTTCAGGACACATCTGACAGAGAGAGTGAGGAAGTGAGTCAGGGAAGGAAAGGCAGCCAAGACAAGGTGCATAATCAGGCAGGTTACCTCCAGGGACACCTGCAGCTCATTCCCACCAGGGAACTCTGGGAACCAGTAGAGAGCATGTGCCTCAGATTTATCCCACCTGAGAGGTGAGGGAGTTGGGGTATTTTTACAGAGCCTGCTTCTAGGGGCTTGCTACTTCAAACAGAGTTGGCTCTGTGGTCAGAGAGTCTTCGGACAAAACCTTGCAGGTGCTCGTGGCTGGAAGTCAGGCTGGCGTCCAGGGAGATAAGTAAGTGCTGGGATGAATCTGGGCCTGGGAGTACGTGGGTTCTGTGCTTCCTCTAGACTTGTTGCTGTCCCCACAACTCACACCAAGTTAAGATTTTCCCCTTGCCAAGTGTCTCACATCTCACCTTTTTCTCCAGCCCCTGACTCTCTGAGCTTTTACTTTTTTCGGTGGGAAGATAAAACAGGTCTAGCAGAGATCGATACTGACTACTTTCTGGATGGACTGTTTCCTTGCTTGTTTTGAATTGCGAGTGAGCCAGTATCTGCCTCAATCAGGTGCCACCTGCGTCACGTCCCATAGACCTCCCACCAATGTTCTGGCCTGTTGAGAATACCCATCTTTGTCTTCTGACATGGAGGTAGATTCTTCCCTTTTATCAAATTTCTAGATTTCTCTATTCATTTCTATTGGCAGAAAGGAGGAAAGGGATATAAATATATAGGCTCAACTTGGCATCTTAGAATGCAAGTATGACTTATTCCCCAAAGGTATTCTGAATGCATTACCTTGGGGGCATTTGAACTTATGTGTATTTAATTTAATAACAGTTATAAAAAATGGCAGGAAGAAGCAGCTGCATTATTCACTTGGTTCAAAGACCATGCGTGTTTCCCCAACATTAACTTCCTGTACTTAAACTGACAAACCCTGAATAAATGCAGTAATTCCTTTACCTGTCACCATGATCAGCTCTTTACCTCTAGTTGCAACAATTGTATTTCTCATTAACTTGTCCACCGCTGATCCTTTGAGTGTTTGAATCTTAAAAAAAAAAAAATTGTAAGAAACTATCATAGCTCCTGTAAGAGACTGAAGAAGTAAAGAAATAAGCTATTGTGGTTTTCTCCTGGAGATAAGGATGCTTCTTGGGTCTTGAGCCAAAATTTCGTCCTGTCTTCCTTCTCTGTCGTTGGTGCTAAATCTCACATAAGCTATTTGTAGCTGATGTTGCTCCAACGTGCGATGGGCAGAGTAGGGGAGGCTTTAGTGGGAAGCTTAAGAGAAGATTGTGTGTTCTAGAAGGTCTGGTGTGCAAAGAAGGAAGTTGGGATTTGAAATCAAGAGTTCTGGAATGACTTCATATGACTTCACAGGACTTTGGCATCATTGGCGGAGTTGAGGTCAGACTGAGATTCTGACATTTCTCTAGTTTTATGCCAGAGTGGAAAGTTGTGGCTTCTTGAATGTTTTCGAAAGTGTCTGGCTGTTGGCCAAGCCTCATCTTTCTGGGCACACAGCTCGGTCATGCTTCCCAGCTTCTCTTGCAGTTGGGTGTGGCCCTGTGACTTATTCTAGTTGGTGGAATGTGAACGGAGTGATGCATGTCACTTCCAGGACAGGCCCATGCAAGCCTCGTAGCTGTGTCCACCATACCCCACCGTCTATGCCATGTGGGAAGCGTGGAGGCCTTGGAAGCTATGTGATGAAGATAGGTCCTCTCCACAAGAGAAAAAGAGCCTGGGTCCCTGAATCATCCCTTGGAGGAGAGCCATCTACTGATCCAAAACACCTCTTTAATCTTTATGTGAAGAGAAATAAATTTATATTGGGTCTGAGCTAGTATGTATAAATATTTTACAGCAGCTAATATAGTTTTTAAATTTTTGAAATGTTTTCATGTATTTTTGAGAGAGAGAGAGAGAGAGAGAGAGAGAGAGGCAGAGTATGAGCAGGGGAGGGGCAGAGAGAGAGAGAGAGAGGGAGACACAGAATCTGAAGCAGGCTCCAGGCTCTGAGCTGTCAGCACAGAGCCCGACATGGAGCTCAAACCCACAAACCAGGAGATCATGACCTGAGCCAGAGTCTGATGACCAACCAACAGAGCCACCCAGGCGCCCCTAAAGCAGCTAATATTATCTTGACTAATACATCCCGGGGCTGGGAGCGGACCAGAGAGCAGTAGGATTAGAGCCTATGCTCTAATCTGCATCTGAGTCTGCTTTTTGAGGCACCTCAACTGGGACAGTTGGTGTGGGGAGTGGTCTGACAACGCGAGTGTTAACGTGGGATTTTGGAGTCGATCGCCTGCTGCCCAGCTGGCAATGGGGATTGCATCCCTGGCAGGAGGTGAAGAACAGATAGCTCCGGACATAGGTAGCAGTGGAGACGTGAACCGTCTCACCAGTGGTGAGCTGCGATGATGCTCCGAGGCTGGGAAGGCACTAGGTGACGATGCAAGGTGTCGGGAATTTGAGAAGTGGGAGCACAAGGTCTCTATAAACTCAGAGGAATTGGACAGCTATTGCTAAGCTCAGCTGACACATTGGAAAAAGATAAGGGAAGACTATGAATGATTAATGGACAATTAAAAGTCATGTGTGAAAGCCAGAGGCCCTTGTTGATAACAAGGGAAGGAGCTCTGATCTTGTAAAGGCTGGGCAGAGAGAGCCGAGGCCCAGCCCTGGACTTCATCTTGAGAGCAAAAGAAGATATATTTCCAACCTGGTTCCATCCACTAGGCTGTGGCGAGGGCCCTGGCTGGGAAAGAATGGGACTGTGACACATGTGACAGGGACATTCAATATACTGCACCCCTGATCTTGAGTCCCAGATTTGCTGAATCATCTGAGCCTGCAGAAGTGGCTTCCAGCCCTGCCCCCTGTGTCTGCAAGTGAGGCCAGGGCCTCTGTCCGGCAAGGCCTCCTGCTCCTCCGAGGGTCTGCCCCTCCCTCCCTCTTAGCCAGAGGTGACGCCAGGGTTAAGTCTCAACAGAACTGGTGAGGAAATGGGGTAAACCCCAAAGGTGCTGCGGGAGCTGGTCGCCTCTGTTGGTGGAAGCCTGGGTGCACGTGGGAGCAAGTGCTGGTGTGCTGGGTCCAGGGAGGGTGCTGTAGAGCTGGGTACTAGAGGCTGTCCGATTGGGAGCACTGTCCTGGGAGCACGGGATTTAGCACCATGGGGTGGGCCCTGAGAACTGTGCAGATGTGCTAGCGGCAGGGCTTCCAGAAGCAGGGGAGGAGCCACAGGGACTATGGGGGGTGCTCGGACGTGCTGTCCACATCCCCAGGCAGGACTGAAGGACTTCCTCCCCTCGTGGGGGGTGCTGCCGGCTCTCAGCCCTCAGCTGTGGGTACTCTGCTCAACTGCTTGGGCCGAAAGGAGCCACTTCTCTTGAGGTCGTGTCTCCTGCCAGGGCAGCCTGTGCTGATATGCATATGTGGAAGCCCAGACCCCTTCCTCAGCTTGGTTCAGCTCTGAAGGGCCAGATTTGGGTAGAGTGTCCCATGGAGTCAGCTGATGCGTTGTCACAGGGCAGCTTCTTTTCTGCTGCCTTCCACAGGGAGCAGTCCCAGGAGCATTTGCTGCTCTCGGAGTCTGATTCCTGGGCACTCAACCTGCTACAGCTTCTTGGGAAGGTCTCTCTGTGTAGACTCACATGATGCTTCTGGGTAAATCCA